>NC_064836.1:41744832-44244832 GCF_024166365.1 Elephas maximus indicus | reverse complement strand
AGTAGAACTGCTGGGTCATATGACGGTTCTACTTTTAGTTTTCTAAGGAGCTGCCACACTGTTTTCCACAATAGCTATACCATTTTGCATTCCTACAAGCAGTGGATAATTTCAACATATTCTAGCCAATATTTCTCATTTTCTGTTTTGTGGTGTGTTTGTTTGTTTGTTTTCATCTTAGCCATCCTATTGTTGTTAGGTGTCTTTGAATCAGTTCTGACTCCTAGAGACCCTATGTACAACAGAATGAAACACTGCCCAGTCCTGTGTCATCTTCACAATCTTGAGACCATTCACAATGCTTGAGACCATTGTTGCAGCCACTGTGACAATCCATCTCATTGAGGGTCTCCCTGTTTTTCACTGACCCTCTCCCTTACCAAGCATGATGTCCTTCTCCAGGGACTGATCCTTCATGATAACATGTCCACAGTATGCGAGATGTAGTCTCGCCATCCTGCGTCTAAGGAGAATTCTGGCTGTATTTCTTCCAAGGCTGATTTGTTCATTCTTGTGGCAGTTCATGGTATATTCAATATTCTTCATCAACACCAAAATTCAAAGGCAACAATTCTTCCTTGGTCTTCCTTATTCATTGTCCAGCTTTCCCGTGCATATGAGGCGATCAAAAACACCATGGCTGAGTCAGGTGCACATTAGTCTTCAAAGTGGCATCTTTTAATACTTTTTAACACTTTACAGAGGTCTTTCACAGCAGATTTGCCCAATGCAATGCATCATTTGATTTCTTCACTGCTGCTTGCATAGGTTGATCCACATGTTGATTGTGGATCCAAGTAAAATGAAATCCTTGATAACGTCAATATTTTTCCATTTGTCATGATGTTGCTTATTGGTCCGGTTGTGAGGATTTTTGTTTTCTTATGTTGAGGTGTAATCCATACTGAAGACTGTGGTCTTTGATCTTCATCAGTAAGTGTCTCAAGGCCTCTTCACTTTCAGCAAGCAAGGTGTCATCTGAATAACGCAGGTTGTTAATGAGTCTTCCTCCAATCCTGATGCCCCATTCTCAAATTATTTGTTCAGCATAGAGACGAATTTGTATGATGAAAGGATACAAACTTGAAGCACACCTTTCCTTACTTTAAACCGTGCAGTATCCCCTTGTTCTATTCAAAAGATTTTGCCTCCTGATCTACGTACATGTTCCTCATAAGCACAATTAAGCGTTTGAAATTCCCATTCTTTGCAATCTTATCCATAATTTGTTAAGATTCACACTTTCAAATACATTTGCATAGCCAATAAAACACAAGTAAACATCTTTCTGGTATTCTCTGCTTTCGGTAAGGATCCATCTGACATCAGCAATGATATCTCTGGTTCCACGTCCTCTTCTGAAACCAGCCTGAATTTCTGGCAGTTCCCTGTCAATACACTGCTGCAGCCGCTTTTGAATGATCTTCGGCAAAATTTTACTGCATGTGTTGTTAATGACGTTGTTCAATAATTTCCACATGCTGTTGGATCACCTTTCTTGGGAATAGGCATAAATATGGATCTCTTCCAGGCAGTTGGCCAGGTAGCTGTCTTCCAAATTTCCTGACATAGACAAATAAGCACTTCCAGCGCCGCATCCGTTTGTTGAAACATCTCAACTGGAATTCCATCAATTCCAGGATCCTTGTTTTTTGCCAATGCCTTCAGTGCAGCTTGGACCTCTCAGTACCATTG
Source organism: Elephas maximus indicus (assembly GCF_024166365.1). Lineage (NCBI taxonomy): Eukaryota > Metazoa > Chordata > Mammalia > Proboscidea > Elephantidae > Elephas > Elephas maximus. The sequence continues at coordinate 44,243,137 of NC_064836.1, read as the reverse complement.
GTTCCTGATCATATGCTACCTCCTGAAATGGTTGAAAGTCAACCAATTTTTTTTTAGTGACTCTGTGTATTCCTTCCATTTGTTTTTGATGTTTCCTGAGTCATTTAATATATTCCCCCATAGAATCCTTCAATAATACAACTAGAGGCTTGAATTTTTTCTTCAGTTCTTTCAGCTTGAGAAATGCTGAGCATGTTCTTCCCTTTTGGTTTCCTAACTCCAGGTCTTTGTGCATATCATTATAATACTTCGTCTTCTCAAGTCGCCCTTTGAAATCTTCTGTTCAGCATTTTCACTTCATCATTTCTTCCATTTGCTTAGCTACTCGATGTTCAAGAGCAAATTTCAGAGTCTCTCTGACATCCATTTTGGTCTTTTCTTTCATTCCGGTCTTTTTAATGACCTCTTGCTTTCTTCATGTATGATGTGCTTGATCTCATTCCACAGATCGTCTAGTCTTATGTCATTAGTGTTCAGTGCATCAAAGCTATTCTTGAGATGGTCTCTAAATTCAGGTGGGACACACTCAAGGTCGTACTTCAGCTCTCATGGACTTGTTTTAATTTTTTTCAGCTTCCCCTTGGACTTGCATATGAGCAATTCATGGTCTGTTCCACACTCTATTTCTGGCCTTGTTCTGACTGTTGATATTGAGCTTTTCCATCACCTCTTTCCACAGGTGTAGTTGATTTGATTCCTGTGTATTCCATCCGGAAAGGTCCATGTGTATAGTCACGATTTATGTTGCTGAAAAATCGTGTTTGCAATGAAGAAGCTGTTGGTCTTGCAAAATTCTATCATGCGATCTCCAGTATCGTTCCTATCACCAAGGCCATATTTTCCAACTACTGATCCTTCTTCTGTGTTTGTAACTTTCACATTCAAATCAACAATAATTATCAATGCATCCTGATTGCATGTTCAGTTAATTTCAGACTGCAGAAGTTGGTAGAAAACAATTTCTTCATCTTTTACCTTTGTGGTTGGTGCATAAATTTGAACAATAGTCACATTAACGGGTCTTCCTTGCAGGCATGTATGTATTATCCTATCACTTGACAGCATTGTACTTGAGGGTACATCTTGAAATGTTCTTTTTGATGATGAATGTGACGCCATTCCTCTTCAAGTTGTCATTCCCAGCATAGTAGACCATACCAAAAACCAAACCCAGTGCTGTCGAGTCGATTCCAACTCAAAGCGACCCTATAGGACGGGGTAGAACTGCCCCAAAGAGTTTCCAAGGAGCACCTGGTGGATTCGAACTGTGGACCCTTTGGTTAGCAGCTTGCACTTAACCACTGTGCCACCAGGGTTTCTGTAATAGACCATATGATTGTCCAGTTCAAAATGGCCAATACCAGTCCATTTCAGCTCACTAATTTTTTTTAATGCCTAGAATATTGATGTTTATTGATGTTTATACATTTCATTTTTGACAATTTCCAATTTTCCAAAATTTATACTTTGTATATTCCATGTTCCAATTATTAACGAATGTTTGCAGGTATTTCTTCTCATCAGCAAATGAAGGTCCCAAAAACTTGACTCCGTCCATGTCATTAAGGGCTACTCTACTCTGAGAAGGCAGCTCTTCCCCAGTCGTCTTTTGAGTGTCTTCCACCCTGAGGGGCTCATCTTCCGGCAGGATATGAGACAATGTTCCACTGCTATTCATAAGGTTTTCACTGGCTAATTCTTTTCAGGAGTAGACAGCCAGGTCTGTCTTCCTAGTCTGTCTTAGTCTGCAAGCTCAGCTGAAACTTGTCCACCATGGCTGACCCTGCTGGTGTTTGAATACCAGCGGCATAGCTTCCAGCATCACAGCAACACGCAAGCTCCCATAGTATGACAAACTGACAGAGACAAGGGAGTGAGCTATCCTAGTGGAAGTAAAATGATATCTCACTATGATTTTGATTTGCGTCTCTCTGATAGCTAATGATGCTGAGCATCTTTTCCTGTGCTTGGTAGCCATTTAAATGTCCTTTTTGGTGAAATGTCTGTTCAAGTCCTTGCCCATTTTATAATTGGGTTATTTGTCTTTTTGTTGTTAAGTTGTTGAACTTTTACATATATTTTGGTTATTCTTTCTCTTTTTTTATTGTGGTGAAATACATACAACAAAGCATTTCAACCATTTTTATGTGTACATTCAGTGGCATTAATTATGTACCCCATGCTGTGCAACCATTACCACTATTTGTTTCCAAAGTTTATCATCCTTAACAGAAACTCAGTATCCCTTAAGCAATACCTTCTTATTCCCCCCCCCCCAACCACCTCTTGTAACCACTAAAAAATTTTAGTGTCTATGTATTTGCCTATTCTGGATATTTTATATAAGTGGGGTCAAACAATATTTCTTCTTTTGTGTCTGGCTGATTTCATTCAGCATAATGTTTTCAAGGTTCTTCCATGTTGTGGCATGTATCAGAACTTCATTTCCCTTTATGACCTAGTAATATACAATTGTATTATTTGGGTACATACATAGGAGTAGAATTGCCAGGTTACATGGTAGTTCTATGTTTAACTTTTTAATGGAAACACCATACTGTTTTCCACAGCATCTATACCATTTTACAATCCCATCAACAATAGATGAGGGTTCCAATTTCTCCACATCCTCACCAACACTTATTATTTTCCATTTTTCTGATAATAGGCATCCTAGTGGGGAAGTGGTATCTCATTGTGGTTTTGATTTGTATTTCCCTAATGGCTGATGGCATTGAGCATCTTTTCATGTGTATGTTGGCCATTTGTACATCTTCTTTGTGAAATGTATGTTCAAGTCTTTCACTCATTTTTTAATTAGGTCATCTTTGTTGTTGAATTATAAGAGTTCCTTTATATTTTCTGAATATTAAACTCTTATCAAATGTGCAGTTCCCAAATATTTTCTCCCATTCTGTAGATTGTCTTTTTACTTTGTTGATAAAGTCCTTTGATGCACAAAAGATTTTAATTTTGATAAAGTCCAGTTTATCTATATGTATTTTGTTGCTTGTGCTTTTAGTGTCATATATAAGATACTAAAACTGTTAAAACCTGGGTTCCAAAGACTTATTCTGGTTTTTTTCTAAGATCTTTGTGGTTTTAGCTCTTACATTAAGGTCTTTGATTCATTTAGAGTTCATTTTTGAACATGGTGTGAAGTATAGGTCCAATTTCACTGTTTTGCATGTAGACATCGAGCTTTTTCCAGCACCATTTATTAAAGAGATTGTTGTTCCCCCATTGGATGGACTTAGCACCCTTGTCAAAAATCTATTAACCACTTCCGTAACACTCACCATAACAACCCTCTGACAACAAAGACTGGTGAAACTAGGAAAAAAAAAGACACAAAAAAAGACTTTGGATCACACAGCATCAAATTGAGAGTTGAAGAAATGGACTGAGCACCAGTTGGAAGAAAAGGCAGAAGGAGGCCAGCAGGAAAACACAGATTTGCAGATCAAGCACGCCCTGCCTGCCAATGCGGAGCAGCATAATCATTTTGGGGTGGCATCAACAACAACCTGGAGTAAGGACCCCAGAAAAGCAACCACAAAGACAGCACAACTGGTGGCAGAGATTCTGTGTGAACTACCTGAGAAATGATAAGGTGGGCAGGATGTGGCCAGGGACAGGGCACTCCAGAGCAGGCAAGCATAGGAGTGATATAGCTCTGAAATCAGGGAACCAGAGGTAAGTGTCTCTAGAGCAAGAGAAACAGACTGAGTCATCTGAGTCTTAGAGAAGGAGAAAGTGTAAGCAGGGAGTTCACAATTGCAGGGGAGTGAAAGGAAGAAACAGAGGGGCAGATGAGAGCTCCAGCCCCTCTGGTAGGTGCAAGAAGGAAGGAAAATGGGTATTAGTGCAGGGAGTGCTTGTTGGAGGAGGCACCAGGCCATTTATACAGAGCCACCCTGTGAAGTCAACCAACAGAGTAACAACTAGAACCCACTCCCAGAACTGGCCCAGCACAAGTAGGCGCCCCTCTAGCTATTATTAGCGTGTGCCCTGAAGTGCAGGCTGATGGAGCCAAGCCTTGCAAGCCTGGCCCCATTCAGCAGTCACCACCTCCCCCTTGAGGTGTAGCTGGCTCACACTTGAGTACCCAAGCCCAGCCATGCCCACCCCACCCCAACCCCCAGTCACAGGAGGTCCTAGCTGATGCAGACAAGCCGGGCCATGGATACTACCCCTTCCTGAGGAGCAGCTGGCCCATCCTGAAGGGCACAGCCTGGGAACACCAACCACGCCCTCCCTGTGACTCAGAAGGCCCACGCTGGTGGTGGACTCACTCACCACCCCCTCCAGGGCTATAGGCTGCTCACACTTACTCACACTAGCCCAGCCACATCCACCATCCCCTCCCTGAGATGTAGGAGGCCCTAGCTGATGTGTGCAAGCCCTGCCATGACCATCACCCCTCTCTGAGGCTCAGGAGGTTTGCGCTGAAGGGCACAAGCACAGCCACGCCCACCGTTCCCTCCCTGAGGTGCAAGTGACTCACATCTCCATGCATAAGCCTGGCCCACCCACCTCATGAGTGGTGACCCATGTACCCTTGCCTTGACCAGGTGACAACTGGTAGTGTGCATGCACAGCTCCAACTCAGGAACCAGCAAGAACTCTGCTCCACGCATGCCCTGGTGACCAGCCAGACAGACACACCACCTCATCAGCAATGCCAGTCACATCCTAACAGACACCAAATGAGGAGCAAGAAATCTTACTGCCAAATGAGGAGCAAGAAATCCTACTGCCCATATCCAACGTCCACCCAGCTGCAGCATCACACATCCAACACCTAAAGAGTACCTGCAGACCATCTGCACTTTCACTGAAACCCCTTGATACTACCTACTGAGATGACAATTTGTGCACAAGCAGCAGGCCTACCCCATCCATCTGGGTAGCACTCCCTCACAGCCGATATGGAGACATCTTGCCTTGACCCCCAGATGATGCACTAACTGCTAGCACCAACCTGGAAGGATCCCATGGTCTCTCAAGGGCTGTGGAGGGACCCTGTCCATCCAAGACTTATCAGGGAATGAAAGAGCTCTCCACCTCCACTCAATCCAGTAAGGGAAGACATATGAGCCTAAACACAGAGGGTTCACATGTGAGTGTAACCCACTCTACCCACTAGTGAGAGAAAATCACACCCAGGCAATAGACACCACCAAAGTCACACATAAACCAGAATCACAAAATAACAACAATTAAAATAATACAAAGGAAGAAAGGCATTCTAAAGATAAAGAGAAGAAACAAACTTCCTGATACATCAAAATAATTTTTTTTTAAAAATCAGCCCCAAACATATATATAATCAATAAAAAATATAAATAAATAAATTAACATGTTAAAGTATCAAAGATAGCAGGCAGTAACAAATCATACGAACAAACAGGATAAGATGCCTCAAACAAGTGAGCAAAATAAATGGACAGAAAACCTTCCTGACGAAGAAATGGTAGTGGAACTACCTGATAAGAAATTCAAAAGACTTATACAAAGGATCTTCAAAGAGATCAAGGGAAACAGACAAAACCCTAGAAGAATTCATGTAAATAATACAAGAACAAAATGAAAAATAAACAATTAGAAACCATACAAAAATAACAAGAAATCTTGAAGGTTAACAATAAAGTATCAGAAATAGATAACTCAATGAAAGGACATAGAAGTAGAATTGAAGCCATGGAAGAAAGAATCAGTGAAATTGAGGACAAATTCCTTGACACTAATCTGTTTGAGGAACAATCAGAAAAAAGAATGAAAATTTTATCAATAGGGACTAGATAAGTGCTTTATAGGGTTTAAGTACAATAGAATAAAACACAACATTTAACACTGACGGTGAAGATTCTGTACTTATCTACGTGGTAATATGTTTACAATAAAAACAAAATGATAAAAAACTAAAAAGAAAATCAATTAACCATAGATATATGAGTTTATTTCTGAACTCTACTCCATTGGTCTATGTGACTATCATTATACCAGAATCAGATTGTTTATATTATTGTAACTTTATGGTATGTTTTGAAATCAGGAAGTATGAGTCCTCCTACTTTGTTCTTCTTTTTGAAGATGACTTTGATTATTTAGGGCCCCTTACAATTCCATCCATATAAATCTGAGAATTGACCTTTTCATTTCTGCAAAGAAGGCTGCTGGAATTTTGATGGGGATTAAGTTGAATCTACAGGTAACTGAGTAGTACTGACATCTTAACAATATTAAGTTTTCCAGTCCATGAACACAGGATGTCTTTCCATTTATTTAGATTTTCTATAATTTCTTTCATCAATGTCTTATAATTTTCGGTGTACAGGTCTCTCACTTCCCTGATTAAATTTATCCCTGGGTATTTTATTCTTTTAGATATGATCGTAAGTGGAATTATTTTCTTAATTTCCTTTTCAGATTGCTTATTGCTGGTGAATAGAAACCTAACTGTGTGTTGACCTTGTACCCTACTGCTTTGCTGAATTCACTTATTAGGTCTAGTAGCTTCCTTGTGGATTCTTTGGGATTTTCTATGTATAGAATCATGTCATCTGTGACTAGGGATAGTTTTACTTCTTCCTTCCCATTTAGATAACTTTAATATCTTTTTCATGCCTTATTGCTCTGGCTAAGACTTTCAGTACAATATTGAATAGCAGTAGTGGAAGCAGGCATCTTTGTCTTATTCCTGATCTTAAGGGGAAACTTTCAAACTTTCTTCATTGAGTATGATGTTAGATGTGGGTTTTTCACAAATGCACTTTATCAGATTGAGGAATTTCTCTCCTATTCCTAGTCGTTGACTGTCTTTATCATGAAAGGATGTTGTATTTTGTCAAATGTCCTTTGTTCATTGATTAAGATATCATGTGGTTCTTTTTTAATTTGGTTCCTTGATGTTCTCAAATAAACTGTCTTCCCACGAACTGGATTAATGAGGTAAAAGAGCCCTGCACCAGGATACAGAAATAAGAAATGAAAAGAAAGCTTCATATAAATAAGATCATTAGGACTCATTCCTTTCCTTCCTCTTTAACTTCATAGAGCAACACAATCCAACAGAAATACAATGCAAGCCATATATAAGTTTTATAGTAGCCTCATTTTAGAAAGTTAAAAAAAGGTAAAATTTGTTGTAATAATATATTTTATTGAACCCAATGTATCTAAAATGTTATCATTACAATATGTAATCAATGCAAATAATAGTAATAGGATATTTTACATTTTTTGTACTAAATCTCCTAAATCTGCTGTGTGTTTTATACTTATAGCACATCTCAATTTTGATTACTCACATTTCAAGAGTTCAATAACCACCAGTTGCTAGTGTATTGGACAACATAGATTTATAGAGAGAGGCAGATTGGAGAATACGTACATGGTTAATGGGAGTCTCTATCAATCATCTAGAGGAAGAGTCTCTTCTCCATGGAGAAAAAAACCTTAAAACCATTTTTCTTTTCATATTTATGGAGAAATGGGAGTTACCAACTCAGGATCCACTTCTTTCCCTTTTAGCCTCTCAGGCCTGAAGAAATAAGGTAGAACTAGGAGGGAACCTCTCCTACCTCTCCAGTGCCCTAGAATCAGCATCTGCTCCAAGAAAAACAAGCATTAGTGTCATGCTTTGCTGTTGATAAATGCTTTCACATATAATATCCCATTTAATTATTTTAATCATACTGTGAGTATGCAAGACAGTAGAAGTATTATTACCCCCATTTTACAAATGAAGAAAACCCTGGTAGCATACTGGTTAAGAGTTCGGCTGCTAACCAAATGGTGGGCAGTTCAAATCCACCAGGCACTCCTTGGAAACCCTATGGGGCAGTTCTACTCTGTCCTACAGGGTCGCTATGAGTCAGAATCGCCCCAATGGCAAAGGGTTTGGTTTTTGGTTTTTACAAACGAATGAACTGGTCTCAGGGAGATTCAACAACTTACTCAAAGTAACCAAGTTACCATTCCAGCATTTTGAAACTAGTATGTGTTCCACTAAACCAGAGCTGCCTGGTGAAAGGAAGTTTAAAAAACAAAAGTTACAGAACTATGGCAACCTCCCCAGTCCTCTACCCAAAGAAAAATTTTGATGATCACTTTATAAAAGTAATGGAACTTCTTGGCCAGTTGTATTGAGTTTTTAAATGGACTTTTTGTACATTTTTTTAAATTGAGCATTGTCTAGTTCAGTGATTTAGAACATCTCATTGTCGAAAGTAAGTTAATGTTTTAGAAGGCAGTGTTTCCGCATCGGCCTTGAAATGTGTTGCAATCATTTCTGTCTGGGAAAACAAACAAAAGTGAATCAGCAACATGGTTGTTATATGAGATGCTGGCTGAGTCCCGTTCACTGGGACGGTTGCTTCCCTACCAACAATACCTCCCTTTCAGGTAATGCCAACACGTTTATGAGAAGATCGTGATTACCTGGAAGCGAGCTTTTGTGTTTCTGCTCTAGGCAGCAAAATCTAACTACTACCATGTAGAGAATTACAATAATTCTATCAACTTTTGAAACATCCTTTTTCTGACACTGTGAAAAGACCGGGACATATTTTAAAAGCTCCTTGAGAACTGGAATTCTTTTGAAAGGTTTCTAGAATAAAGGACATTCAATAAGTTTATCATTCTCAGTTTTAGAAATATAATAAGCTCAAGAGTCAAGTTAGCATTGATTTCTTTTAACTGCTCATCTTTTTTTCTGCTCTACCCAACTATGTTCCTCTTTTTATCTCTTTCATTCTACTTGAGGCATTTTACTTCCCAGTTATGTCACCAATTCATACCCATTCAAAATATATGATTTTTGTCTTTCATTTACACCTATTATCTTAGTTCTTGGCTGTTCCTTCTCTCGGTTAACTTTTGACAAATCATAATGAATGAGTTGAGTTAGTTATAGAGAGCAAGAGTCACCACGGTAATTGGGAGAGTCTGGGAGCATTTTAAAAATTATTTGGATAGTCCTCAGAGAGTGGATACAATAGTAAGAGCCAGCTGGGAGTCAGGGTCCTGTTCATTTCATTCACAGTAAACCCTCTGGGGTTTCCTGACAGCTGCCACAGTGATGCCAATAATGGTGACTCCTTGACTGAAGTGCTGACTAGTGAATTCTTTGACCTACTTACTGCCACATATTGTGATTTCCCTAAAGCAGACAAACCATGCTGAAAACACAAAAGGAAGGCACTATGGCCCACTAAACCACTCTCATTGTCTACTTTGTCACTCAGTTCCATCCTTTCCTTCCTCTACAGGAAATGGTGAATACAAAAATGCTAAGTAATGTCACACTTGCAGAAAAGTATTAAAATATGCAGACATTTTCATAGTAGCCAGCATTTTTCTCAGTGGAAGTAAAAGGCATAATTAAAGGAATGCATCAGTTCTCCATTGCTACCTTCTCAATAGCGCCATCTCTAGAAATCCTACTCCCAAAACCTAATAAAAAAAAAAAATTTTTTTTTTTAATAACCAGGCATTATGGCAAATTACTTAACTCACTGGGCTGACTCAAGAAGTTTATTAGCTATCTTTCCCTAGACTTTTTTTAAAAATAATTTTTTAGCCCAATAATTTAGCAGCAAGTCAGGAAAGTGAGCCAAGTCTTTTAGTAGCTAAGGGTTAATGTTACTCTCAATAATGTGATCCAAAGAAGCACATATTAGAGCAAACACGAGCTTATTCCATCATTATCTGCACAAGTTTGTACACTACATGGAATAACAGACATATACACATGGTCATAGACTTTTACAGTATAAATTCCACTGAACAATCAAAGCACTTCTAAGGACTCAAATGCTGCTAAGATATTTGCCCGGTCAAATTCCATCCATCTCTCTGTACCCTACAGTTAAGATTCAAGACATTTCTTTTTCCAGGTGTCTTAGTTATCTGGTGCTGCTATAATGGAAATACTGCAAGTGGATGGCTTTAACAAACAAATTTATTTTCTCACAGTCTAGGAGGGTAGAAGTCCAAACTCAGGTTGCCAGCTTCAGGGGAAGCCTTTCTCTGTCTGTTCTACGGGAAAGTCCTTGTTATCAATCTTACCCCGGCCTAGGAGCTTCTCAGTACAGGGACCCCAGGAAGCACCAGGAGGACATGCTCACTCCTGGCGCTTCTTTCTCGGTGGTATGAGATTCCTCTCCTCTCTGCTCTCTTCTCTTTTATATCTCAAAAGATACTGACTCAAGATACAACCTAATCCCGTAAATTGAGTCCTGCCTCATTAACATAACTGCCTTTAATTCTGCCTCATTAATATCATAGAGGTTAGGAATTACAACACACAGGATAATCACATCAGATCACAAAATGGTGGACAACCACAAAATACCGGGAATCATGGCCCAGCCAATCTAACATACATTTTTGGGGGACATAATTCAACCCATAGCACCAGGCCACCTCGTAATTTCTTTGTTGGCTATAGGATGTATTGACAATTAAAACTTAAAATTCCTGGGCTGGAGAAGTGGTCTATCTGACCCAAGTACTCTTTCTCAAGCTCTATAATCCCAACAGCATTTAATCTATCTTTTTTCAATGCACATTAAAAGATATCTTAAAAAGGTATCTTGCTTAGGTTTAAATGCCAAGGCTTTCTCAAAACATTGGCTTGGCTTGTAAAATATAAAGAAAAACAGCCAGAAAAATGACCTGATTGTTCATGTAGTGTCTTTATTAGCTTGGTTTCAGGTTCTCTGTTTGAAAGAGTATATGTGCACATTTCCAGGAAATCTCACCTTCTTTTATTGTTTCACTGGAACACTTCTCAGAATGTTAAACACACACACATTGAGAGAGATCATGGTTTAGTAGAATTGCCTACAGTGATTGCGTTCGGACAAGTGCCAAAACAGTAATGTTCTTACCTGTAAACATTGCTGATGCTGGCAAGAAGACACTGACCCAACCTCATTACAGATCTTTCATGCCAAGAAAAATACAAAGAAAGATGTAGCTCCCTGAGAGGGAGAGAAGCTGTTACTTCATTTTAAATGAGTAGGGATTAAAGTTATGAACAAAAGTGAAATGAGACCAACAAATAAATATTTTTCAGGGAATCGTAAAATATTTGAGCCCTAAAAGTTCGGATGAGGGCGTAAGACTTGCTCTCTTTATCTTCATCACCATCATCATTATAGAAGTTAGTCATGTTTATTTCATTAAAAATTAGAAAACACAGAGAAGCATAAAAATCATTAAGATTGCTCACAATTCTAACACCAAAATAGACAAACATTTATAGACTACCTCTGTATGTGTTTGCAGACATATAAATTCGGATACAGACATTATAGAGAAATCTTATCAAACTAAAACCAGAAATTATATTTTGTTGTAGAAACTGCATTTTCACTTAACGATAACTCGTGAAAATCTCTCCATGTCAGTAAATAAATATCTACTACATCATTGTTAATAGGTGCACACTATTTTTTTATACCAATGATTGTGAGGCTGGTACAGGACTGGGCAACGTTTCGTTCTGTTATACATAAGGTCAAAAGTCCCTGGGTGGCGCAAGTGGTTTGCATGTGACTACTGACCTAAAGGTTAGTGGTTCGAACTCACCCAGCAGCTCAGTGGAAGAAAGACGTGATGAACTGCTTCTGTAAAGATCACAGCCAAGAAAATTCTATGAAGCTGTTCTACTCTGTAACACATTGGGTTGCAATGAGGCGGAATCCACTGAACAGGGCAACTAGTAACAACAACTACAGTTCTTTTACGTGATTAGACCATAAGTTATTTAATCAGTCATTCACAGAGTAGAACAGCTTCATAGAATTTTCTTGGCTGTAATCTTTACAGAAGCAGTTCACTGTGTCTTTCTTCCACCGAGCTGCTGGGTGAGTTCGAACGACTAGCCTTCAGGTCAGTAGTCACATGCAAACCATTTGTGCCACCCAGGGACTTTATGAGTCAGAATCGACTCGACGGCAGTGTGTTTGGTTTTTTGTTTTGTTTTGTTTTATTTAATTAGTACCCTATGATTGAATATTTGAGCTCTTTCCAACTTTCACAATTATAAGCAATTCTTCAATAAACATCTTTATATATACTTTTTTGTGCACGTATTTGGTTATTTTGTAGGATAACTTCTCAGATTATGATATCCTATATCAAGAGTAATGCATGTTTTTGTTTTGCTTTGATTGTTAAATAAATAAAATTCTAAATTGCACTGTAGAAAAATGGTATCAATTTGTATCCCATCATCAATGTCTGATATCTCTTTTTATCATGGTTTTACCATTATTTGAGGGTCATTTGCAAACAGATGTTAGATAAATAGATAGATAACCAAAAACCCATTGCCATCAAGTCGATTCCAACTCATAGCGACCCTGTAGGACAGAGTACAACTGCCCCATAGAGTTTCCAAGAAGCACCTGGTAGATCTGAACTGCCCACCTTTTGATTAGCAGCTGTAGCACTTAACCACTACACTACCAGGGTTTCCAGATAAATAGATAGATGAGTGTTTTCAATCTGTTAGGTGATCATTAACATCTCTCTTATTCTTTTGACGTACTTTACTTTGACTATTCTACTTTGTCCTACAGGGTTGCTATGAGTTGGAATCAACTTGACGGCAGCAGGTTTGGTTTGGTTTTTATTATAAAATTGTCTGCTTTCTCTAAGGAGCCCTAGTGGTGCAGTGGTTAAGAGCTTGTCTGCTAACTGAAAGGTCTGTGGATTGAACACACCAGCTGCTCTGTGGGAGAAAGATGTGACAGTCTGCTCCCATAAAGATTAGCGAAACAAAAATAAAATCCCCTGCCACTGAGTAACCCTACAGGACAGAGCAGAACTGCCCCACAGAGTTTCCAAGGCTATAATCTTTACAGGAGCACACTGCTACATCTTTCTCCCGAGGAGTGGCCTGCTGATCTTTCAGTTAGCAGCTAAGCTCTCATTCCCTGTCCTAAAATGTGACCCAACAGGAGCAGGACTCACAAGGACACATCAACTGGGCCCTGAAGCATAAAGACAATAGCTAGGGCAATCTTGGAAAACATCTTTTAGGGAATCTTAAAAAAAAAAAAAAAATTTTTTTCACATAAACAAATCATAAAGAGCACATATGATCCACATACTTTCCACTCTTATCTTTTTCTATTAGCATTTAGTGAATAGAAAATTTGTTGGATCAATGAAGACCTCCTGACTGTCATTACTGAAACCTGTACCGATGATTGTTAAGCAAGACAATTCAAAATGTGGGATCACACTTTTAACTAATCTGTGAAAAGGTGAAGCTTTCAATGGTTTTGCCCATTTGTAATCTTAATATATACTGATGATTCTGTAATGTCCCTGAGACTCAGGCAGACGTGGCTGAGGAAGCATGTTTGTCCTTTTCCCCATTCTTGCTTATTCTGTAATATTCCTTGGACTCAGGCAGACATGGCTTTAGCAGCACACTTGTCCATTTTTCCACTTTTGTCTCTTCTGTAATATTCCTTGGATTTGGGCAGACATGGCTTTAGCAGCATGTGTGTCCATTGTCCCACTTTGTCTGTTAGGTAATATTTCCTTGGACTCAGGCAGACATGGCTGTGGCAGCATGGTTCTCTGTTTCCTACTTTTGCCTCTTTGAACATATGCCGAATAAAACTTTCTTTTAGCTTTACTAAACTTTGATGGGATGTTTTTACCCTAAATCAGCAGCCAGGCCCCGCCAGGGCTCCTTACAGGCTTGGGAACACCTACGGGGCAAGTTCTACTCTGTCCTATAGAGTCGCTATGAGTCAGAATCCACTAAAAGGTAATTTTTTTTTTTTATTGCTTTCTCTATGGCTATTGAACATTTGTACTTCTTATTTTTTTGATTTGCCTTTGCCCTTTTATTTTTTGTTTCTTCCTAAATGAACAGTAGCATCATTCTATCCGGTAAGTTATTAGAAACTTCATCAAAAATACTGAGAACATTTCCCAAGGTAACCAGATTTCAATTGTCCCCCATTTAGAAGGAGTAGGGGGGAACACTGTCCACATGAGCTGCCTTTGTGTTTGTCCCATGCTTTGTGATTACCAGGATACACAAAAAAATTCAGCATGGTTCTACTGCTCTGAAAGAATTCTCTCACACAAAACCATGGAACCACAACTGGGATTTTCATAGGGAAGATGGAGAACAGGTTTTGCAAAACACACTCCAAGAAAAAATCCCTATTAGACAAGCCTGTTCTTATTCATTATCAACTGTATCTGGACTGGGGTGGGGGTGGTTTGCTAACAATTCATTTCTCCTCCTCAACTTGCTTCCTCAAACTTGTCTTGATGCTCAGCCAAGCAAAGGGCCCACCAGTTACCAGAGCTCACCCTTCTTGGAAGGCAGCTTGGCAATTATCTTCTTTTGGACATGCCCTTTGGGATATTATGCCCAACTTAAGCAGTTTATCAGAGTATTTGTTCTGATTGTTTCATGTTAAGTCCCACAAGAGTGTTAACTTTTTTAAATCTAGGTTCTGCACATTTCTGGTTAATTTTATTTTTAGGTATCTTTTTCCTTTTTGGTTACTATTGCAATGATAACTTGGCTCCATTATATTATCTAATCAACTTTTCTTTATATACATAGAATTTGAGTATAATTTGTGTGTGTGTGTGTGTGTGTGTGTGAAATTAACCATCATACTTAATTATCTTACTGTTTCTTGTAATTTTTTTTACTTCTGTTTTTCTTGATACATTATCCTCATCTGCAAATCATGACAATTGTGTCTTCTGTTCTCAAACATCCATAACTCTTATTCCTTACTCATTTCTAATTACATTGGCCAGTACTTCTAAACTAGGAGTACTAGTAGTAATAATGAGGTTCTTTCATCACAACGTCTAGCGGTTTCATTAAAAACGATACTGGCTTTGGTATATATATTATGTGTGTCCCATATAAATATATTGATGTCAAAGAAGTTTACATCTATTTCTATTTCAATGATGGCTTGGATTTCTTGTTTGTACACTTGTTTTCTTTTTTTGAATTTGTCACACATATATCCCTAAAAAACCTCTTTGCATGTGTGACTGAAGGAGCCCTGGTGGCGCAGTCCAAACCCACCAGTTGCTCCACAAAAGAAAGATGTGGCAGTCTGCTTCTGTAAAGATTACAGCTTTGGAAACCCTATGAGGCAGTTCTACTCTGTCCTATACAGTTGCTATGAGTTGGAATCAACTCTATGGCAATGGCTAGTGTCATGTAGACAGCCAAAATTGATAAAATAGTTCAAAAATAATACAAAATAATGTTGGCCATCGTCATGGATTGAATTGTGCCCTCCAAAAATACGTGTCATCTTGGCCAGGCCATGATTTCTAGTATTGTGTGATTGTCCACCATTTTGTCATCTAACATAATTTTCCTATGTGTGAGAGACTAAACTTTTATTTGTTAAAGCCATTCACTTGTGGTATTTCTGTTAGAGCAGTACTAGATAACTAAGACAGGCATGTTGACTTAAAAATAAAAAAAAAAATAAAAAAGTAAGGGCCACAAAGCCCAAGAGAGACAGAAATTAATATGAGCTTCATTAAAAAAAAAAAAAAAATTATTATTTATTTATTTATTTTTAATGAATGATGGAAAGTACTGTGGAAGATTTATTTTTTCCAGCTAAAGAAGAGCTTAGAGATAAGAGAGAGAAAGAGGGACCGGGGAGAGAGAGAGAAAAATTAGACTGTTGGAGAAGGTGGACATCGTGATTAAGGGTTATTATGTTTAGGCTAAAACATGTGCAGGAAAGCATTCATGTTCTACTTATAAGAGGGATGTTTGTGAAGAAAAACAATTTATTATTTAGTCAAATAGTTACTGGAACAGGAAATAAGGAATTATAATTTGAGATAAGAAGATAAACTCTACAAATGATGGAAACCCTGGTTGCATTGTGGTTAAGAGCTACAGCTGCTAACCAAAAGGTCGGCAGTTCAAATCCACCAGGTACTCCTTGAAAACCATATGGGGCAGTTCTACTCTGTCTTACAGGTTTGCATGAGTTGGAATGGACTCTGCAGCAATGGAGGACAGGAACAATAATGATACTGCGTCAAAAAAGAATGAATAGGAATTTTTAAATAGTACAAAGTGAATAAAAGTTTCACCAAGCCAGGAATTTGATATAAGCATGGCTTGAATTTCCTTTACCAAAGAGTACATTACTGTGTTATTTTATTTAAATATAATAGTAAACATTTCTGAAAACATCTAATTTATGTTATAGTAGTACTTTTTTCCAACACTGCTATCTTATTCAAAAAATTGGGGAGGAGAAAAAATAGAGAGGTTGAGTAATTTCATAAAGCTATAGGGAAGTAGTGGTAGTTTAGTGGTAGAATTCCCACCTTCCATGCGGGAGATCCAGGTTTGATTCCCAGCCAATTATACCTCATGCACGGTCACCACTTGTCTGTCAGTGGTGGTTGTGTGTTGCTATGATGCTGAATAGAAACCCTGGTGGCGTAGTAGTTAAGTGCTATGGCTGCTAACCAAAGGGTCGGAAGTTCGAATCCACCAGACACTCCTTGGAACTCTACGGGACAGTTCTACTCTGTCCTACTATGGATCAGAATCAACTCGATGGCAACAGCTTTTTTTTTTTTTTAATGATGCTGAACAGGTTTTAGCATAGCCTGGAGATCTACTTCCGAAATCAGTCAATGAAAACCCTGTGGATCACAATGGGCCAATCCTGTTGTGCACAGAGTCACCATGAGTCTGGGTGTGACTCAACACAGCTAACAACTAACAACATAGAGAAGTGTGGAGGAATAATTATGAAAAGTTCAAATAAGGTCCTTTAAAATATAGCTTCTGTGATGGGTTAATTTTATGTGTCAACTTGACTAGGCTATGACGACCTGTTGTTTGGTCAAACACTAGTCTAAACTCTATTAAGTAGTAGTGATTAAATCTGTTGGCCTTAAATAAAGCAGATTACCCTCCATCATGTCGGTGGGCATCATTCAATCAGTTGAAGGCCTTAAGAACCAAGTTGGAGTTTTCCCTACAGTATATTCTGCCTCCAGACTAAAAACAGCCATTTTGTTAAAACTCCCTCATTCTCCCTTTTTTTGTCACCTGATCTGTGGATTTGGGACACAAGACTGCAGAAATCTTCACTACAGATTTTGGATTTGTCAGCACCTCCCCTGCCCCACCCAACTCATGAGCCAATTCCTTAAAATAAATCTGTGTGTGTATGTGTGTGTGTGTATTATTGTCGTTAGATACCATGGAGTCAGCTTCAACTCACAGCAACCTTTTGTATAACAGAACCATATATTGCCTGGTCCTGCACCATTCGCACAATCTTTGCTATGTTTGAGCCCATTGTTGTAGCCACTGTGTCAATTCATCTTCTTGAGGGTCTCTGTTATTTTTGATGACCCTCTACTTTACCAAACATAATGTCCTTCTCTAGAGATTGGTCCCTCCTAATGATGTGTCCAAAGCTGGGCTTTGAACCGGTTCATTCTGGTTCAAAACCCTGCTGAGAATTTGCATTTCCACTTCATATACACTGAATCAGAATATACATTTATCAAGATCCCCAGGTGATTTTTATGTATGATAAATTTTGAGAACTGCTGCTCTACTAGTGGTTTTCAGAATTGGATCCTAACCAGCCATGTTAACATCCTCTGTGAACTTGTTAGAAATGCAAATTCTCAGCCGGTTCAAACCAGCAAGAACAGGTTCGAAGCCTTGATCCAAAGTACCCATCTCGCTCTGGTTCTCACTTATTCTCTTTCTCCAGAGAACCTTGACTAAGACAGACCCTCATAACCTCTTTCTATTCTTATCATCTGAAACTGCACACATGGAGAACATCACATCATCTCTGACACCCCACCCTCTGACTGCTACTTCCTTTTCCTGTAGATACTTGTACACACAGTTTCAGACACAAGATTGTAGTGAATTCTCCCCTGTATCCTAGCCCTTCCATTGGCTCCCATTGCACCTCATGCTTACTCCTGGTTTCCGTCACTATGTCCCTCAGTGGAGACACCACTGAAGGAGACTTAATTGTACAATGAGCATTTACTATATACAATATGCCATTGAGTTGATTCTGACTCGTAGTGACCCTATAAGACAGAGAAGAACTGCCCCATAGAGTTTCCAAGGAGCGCCTGGTAGATTTGAACTGCCGACCTCTTGGTTAGCAGCCGTAACTCTTAACCACTACGCCACCAGGGTTTCCCCTCAAAGTAGAGTTGACCTTAATAACATGGATGGAGTCAAGCTTTCAGGACATTCATTTGCCGATGTGGCTTGATGCAAAATGAGAAGAAATAGCTGCAAACATTCATTAATAATCAGAATGTGGAATGCACAAAGTATGAATCTAGGAAAATTGGAAATCATCAAAAATGAAATGGAACACATAAACATCGATATCCTAGGCATCAGTGAGCCGAAATGGACTGGTATTAGCCATTTTGAATCAGATAATCATATGGTCTACTATCCAGGGAACACTCGAAGAGGAATGGCATTGCATTCATCATTAAAAAGAACATCTCAAGATCTATTCTGGAGTACAGTGCTGTCAGTGATAGGATAATATCCATATACCTACACGGAAAACCAGCTAATACGACTATTGTTCAAATTTACACACCAACCACTAAGGCCAAAGATAAATTGAAGATTTTTATCAATTTCTGCAGTCTGAAATGATCGAACATGCAATCAAGATGCACTGATAATTACTGGTGATTGGAATGAGAAAATTGGAAACAATAAAGAAGGATTAGCAGTTGGAAAATATGGCCTTGGTGATAGAAATGATGCCAGAGATCACATGATAGAATTTTGCAAGACCAATGACTTCTTCATTGCAAATACCTTTTTTCAACAACACAAATGTTGACTACATGGATCTCACCAGGTGAAACAGCACGAATCAAATCGACTACATCTGTCGAAACAGACAATGGAAAAGCTCAATAGCATTAGTCAGAACAAGGCCAGGGGCCAATTGTGGAACAGACTATCAATTGCTCATATGCAAATTCAAGTTGAAAGTGAAGAAAATTAGAACAAGTCCACGAGAGCCAAAGTATAACCTTGAGTATATCTCACTGAATTTAGAAACCATTTCAAAATTAGATTTGATGAGTTGAACACTAATGACCAACAACCAGGTGAACTGTGGAATGACATCAAGGACATCATACATGAAGAAAGCAAAAAATAATTTAAAAGACAGGAAAGACCAAAATGGACATCAGAAGAGACTCTAAAACTTGCTCTTGAACATCCAGGAGATAAAGCAAAAGGAAGAAATGATGAAATAAAAGAGCTAAACAGAAGGCTTCAAAGGGCAGCTTGAGGAGACAAAGTAAAGTATAATGACACGTGCAAAGACCTGGAGATAGAAAATCAAAAGGGAAGAACACGCTCAGCATTTCTCAAACTGAAAAAACTAAAGAGAAAATTCAAGCCTCAGGTTGCAATATTGAAGAATTCTACAGCGAAAATATTAAATGACACAGGAAGCATTAAAAGTAGGTGGAAGGAATACACAGAATCACTGTTCCAAAAAGAATTGGTCAACATACAGCCATTTCAGGAGGAAGCACGTGATCAGGAACCGACGGTACTGAAGGAACAAATCTAAGCTACCCAGAAGGCACTGGCGAAAAACGAGGCTCCAGGAATTGACAGAATACCAGTTGAGATGTTTCAACAATCGATACAGTGGTAGAAGTGCTCACTCATCTATGCCGAGAAATTTGGAAGACAACTACCTGGCTAACTGACTGGAAGAAATCCATATTTATGCCTATTCCCAAGAAAGGTGATGCAACCGAATGCAGAAATTATCGAACAATATCATTAATAACACACACAAGTAAAATTTTGCTGAAGATCATTTACAAGCAGCTGCAGCAGTACATCGAAAGGGAACTACAGAAATTTAAGCTGGATTTGGAAGAGGATGTGGAAGGAGGGATATCATTGCTGATGTCAGATGGATCTTAGCTGAAAGCAGAGAATACCAGAAAAGTTATCTCCCTGTGTTTTATTGACTATGCAAAGGCATTTGACTGTGTGGATCATAACAAATTATGGATAACATTGCAAATAATGGGAATTCCGGAACACTTTATTGTGCTCTCAAGGAACCTGTACATGGATCAAGAGGCAGTTGTTCTTACAGAACAAGGGGATACTGCATGGTTTAAAGTCAGGAAAGGTGTATGTCAGAGTTGTATCCTTTCACCATACTTATTCAATCAGTATGCTGAGCAAATAATCTGAGAAGCTGAACTATATGAAGAAGAATGTGGCATCAGGATTGGAGGAAGACTCATTAACAATATTTGTTGTGCATATGATACAACCTTGCTTGCCGAAAGTGAAGAGGACTTGAATCACTTGCTGATGAAGATCAAAGGGCACAGCCTTCAGTATGGATTACACCTCAGCGTAAAGAAAACAAAAATCCTCACAACTGGATCAATAAGCAACATCATGATAAACAGAGAAAAGACTGACATTGTCAAGGGTTTTATTTTACTTCGTTCCACAATCGACACCCATGGAAACAGCAGTCAAGAAATCAAAAGATGCATCATACTGGGCAAATCTGCTGCAAAAGACTGCTTTAAAGTGTTATAAAAGAAAGATGTCACCTTGAAGACTAAGGTGCACCTGACCCAAGCCATGGTGTTTTCAATCATTTCATATGCGTGCAAACGCTGAACAATGAATAAGGAAGACCGTAGAAGAATTGATGCTTTTGAAGCATGGTGTTGGCAAAGAATACTGAATAAACTATAGACTGCCAAAAGAACAAACAAACCTGTCTTGGTAGAAGTACAACCAGAATGTTCCTTAGAAGCCAGGATGGCGAGACTGCATCTCTGGTACTTTGGACATGTTATTAGAAGGGATCAGTTCCTGAAGAAGGACATCATGCTTGGTAAAGTGGATGGTCAGCAAAAAAGAGGAAGGCTGTCTTGATCATCTAGTGCTGCTATAACAGAAATACCGCAAGTGGATGGCTTTAACAAAGAGAAATTTATCCTCTCACAGTCCAGTAGGCTAGGAGTCCGAATTCAGGGTGCCAGCTCCAGGGGAAGGCTTTCTGTCTGTGTCGTCTATGGAGGAAGGTTCTTGTTATCAGTCTTCTCTTGGTCTGGAGCCTCTTGATGCAGGAACTTCAGGTCCAAAGGACACACTGCTCCAGGTGCTGCTTTCTTGGTAGCATGAAGTTCCCCTGTCTCTTTGCTTGCTTTTCTCATTTATATCTCAAAAGAAATTGGCTTAAAATACTACGTAATCTTATAGATCTCATCAATATAACTGCTGCTAATCCATTTCATTGGCATAGTGGTTAAAAGCCATGGCTGCAAACCAAAAGGTTGGCGGTTCGAATCCAACAGGCACTCCTTGGAATCCCTGTGGGGCAGTTCTACTCTGTCCTGTAGGGTCACTATGAGTCGGAATCAACTCGATGGCAATGTGTTTGGTTTTTTGTTTTTTTTAATCCATCTCATTAACATCATAGTGATAGATTCTACAACACATAGAGAAATTACATCAGATGACAAAACGGTCAACAATCATACAATACTAGAAATCAGGACCTAGCCAAGTTGACAGATATTTTGGGGGGACACAATTCAATCCATGACAAAGACCCTCAATAAGATGGATTGACACAGTGGCTGCAACAAGGCACTCAAGCATAACAACGATTGTGTGGATGGCGCAGGACCGGGCAGTGTTTAGTTCTGTTGTACATTGGGTGGCTATGAGTTGGAACCGATTCAATGACACCTAATAACAACAACAATTCCCAGTACCTGTGACTGTGACCTTATTTGAAAATAGGTTTTTACAGATGTAATCAAGTAAAATGAGGTCATACTGGATTAGGGTCAGCCCTGATCCAATATGAAGCAGTTCTACTCTGTCATATAGAAGCAGTGGTTAAGTGCTGGGCTGCTAACCAAAAGGTGGGTGGTTCAAACCCACCAGCTGCTTCACTCGAGAAAGATGTAGCAGCTTACTCCCTTTAAGATTTCAACCTAGGAAACCCTATGTGGCAGTTTTTTGCTGTCATATAGGGTTGCTATAACCCTGGTGGTGTGGTTAAAAGTTCGGCTGCTAATCCAAAGGTCGGCAGTTCAAATCCACCAGGCGCTCCTTGAAAACCATATGGGGCAGTTCTACTGCGTCCTATAGGGTTGCTATGAGTCGGAATCGACTTGAAAATGGGTTTGGTTTTTTCTCTTTGGGGGGGATCAGAGCTATAGAGCCATTTTTCTTAGCCTCAAGACAGCCCCTCACCCAGCCCATTTCCTAGAGTTCTTTCTTCTCCTCAAACCTCCTTAAAGAGAAACAGTCACTGGCTAGCGGGAATCAGCTGAAACAGCTCCTGCCCTCCATCCTGACACTCCACATGACCTTTAGCTCATTAACTGCTTCATGCATGGTAAATTTTCCACCCCTGAGTAGAGAGCTGACATACTAATAAATAAAAATGAGTGGGGAATCGAACCCACACCTTAGGAAATGCTTACTCATTCTGGAAAGCTCTTCTTCGCTGGCACGAGAGCCATTTTATATTTTGTAATTGATCTTGTCTATTTTTTTTTATGTAAACCAGCCTCAACAAGCTGCCAGTGGAGGCAGTCTTGGACCGCACACAGCCCCATCTGTTTCCTTGCTTGGCCAACCAATACAGTTGCCTTTCATTTTCCCCATCTCAGTATACATCTTTTTGACCCTGATGGAGTTACGCTGAGCAAAACCCAGAGTCCCGGCAACACTATGAGTCTGAATCAACTTGAAGGCAACACAACAACAACAAATCCAATATGACTGGTGTCTTTACAAGAAGAGAAGAGACACACAGATGAGTAGGGAGAGATTGGGGTCCTATGTATCTACAAGCCAAGAAACACAAAGCATGCTAGCGAACACTAGAAGCTAGGAAGAGGCAAAGGAGAATCTTCCCCTAGAGTCTTCAGTGAGAACATCTCCCTGCTGACACCTTGATTTTGGACTAAATTTCTGTTGTTTCAAGCTAAGCGGTTTGTGGTAATTTGTTACTGTGGCTCTAAAAATTAAGATAAGTGATATCTAATAATAAGTGGCAAATTTGTTTTGTTTCTTCATGTAAGCACTTAGTACCTGTGTGACTCTGAGCAATTATTGAACTTCTCTCAACCAATTTTATATCTCTAAATTGAGTGTAAGGATCCCTGGTGGCACAAAGTTTGAACGCTCGGCTACTAACGGAAAGGTCGGTGGTTCAAACGTACCAGCCACTCTGTGGGAGAAAATACTTGGCAAGCTGTTGTGGTAAAGATCTTCCATCTAGAAAACCCTATGGAGTGGGGGGGAGGGGCGTGGTTTTACTCAATCCTATAGGGTCACTGTGAGTTGGAATTGACTTGACAGCACACAACAACAATGACAAAATGAGGATAACTATCCCTGCCTGTTGTAATTATTATGAAGATTAGGAATAATCTAGGTAAAGAGCCCTGGCCTATCAGAAGCACTTCTCAAGTGTAAGCTATTATTTTTACTATTTGCCTCTATGTTCTTCTCTGAATTCAGTCTCTTGCAAGAAGAGGTTTAAATGGGAGGCATCATGAAGGATTAACTATTAAATAAAAAGTTGAGATGTGTTGTCAAAAATGGGTGTTCAACTCAAAAAAAAAGGGGGGGTGTTCGTTTCAGAACATGTTTCCCAATAAAGCAGGGCCTTCAGGCCACCCTCTCTGAACCTTGAATCTGCTGCTCATTCAATATGTGAAGGGGTGGCTTAAATGGGTCTGTTCTACCGAGAGGTCATGGTTCCCAGACCTTCTGTTAGCCCAGGACAGGAACCGTTCTCAAAGCCAGCTCTTCAGACAGGGATTGGACTGGACTACAAGACGGGAAATGATACTGGTGAGGAGTGGGCTTCTTGGATCAAGTAGACACATGAGACTATGTGGGCAGCTCCTGTCTGCAGGGGAGACGTGAAGGCCGAGGGGGACAGAAACTGGCTGAATGGAAACAGAAGCACAGGGTGGAGAGAAGGAGTGTGGTGTCTCATTAGGGGGAAAGCAACTAGGAGTATATAAGCAAGGTGTATATAAGGTTTTGTATGAGAAACTGACTTGATTTGTAAACTTTCATTTAAAGCACAATAAAAATTTTTTCAAAAAAGGAAGGGTCCGTTTTAGCTGCCAAGCTTATGCCATTTGCAAAGACTAGTGACCGTAGAGAGAGCTCTTAGGAAGGGTAACTAACATAGCAAACACAGACTCCAGAGATGGTGAGTCATAAAATCATGTTTGAGGCAAAGGAGGCAGTTTCTCCTGAGTGGGGGAGAGGTACTCTGTGGGGTAAAAAACAGAGCCTTTTGTGATAAAGGAAAGCCAATTACTAAAAGGGTCTTGAAGTCCATTACCACAAAATTTATTTAATTTCAAAAACATTTGGGGAGGCGGAGCCAAGACGGCTTACTAGGTAGAAGCTACCTCGGATCCCCCTTGCAACAAAGACTCGGAAAAACGAATGAATCAATCACATACATGACAATCTACGAACCCTGACCATCAAACACAGATCTAAAAAGTTGACCTGCGTGACAGAGACTGAGAACAAACAATCACGGGGAAGCAGCGACTGTTTTCGGAGCCTTGAGCCAGCGTCCCAGTCAGGAAACCTTGGCGCCGGGCTTTGGACTGGGCACAGGGGAGCTGAGCACGGCATCCTGAGACGGCACAGACACGGGGCACAGCCCTGGCCCCCTGAGCTGACCTCAGGGGAAGCCCCGCCGGTGCGCGCAGGCAGCGCAGCGAAGCGGCTCATGGGAGGAGAAGTCACCGGGAGGCGGTGACTGGTTTTGGAGCCGGGAATGCGGCGTCCCAGCTGGGGAAACTTGGCCCTGGGCTTTGGACTGGGAGCAGAGGAACTAACCTCGGCTTCTGAGACAGTGCAAGCATGGGACGCAGGCCTGACCCTCGGGGGGCAATCTCTACCCAGCCAGCGCACACAGTTGACACGCCCCACGGGAATCTCAGATAAAACAGTCATCCCAAGCAAGATAAGTAACTTTGTCTATATTCTGGGGTGCTACTCTCTCCTATTTATCTAAACCCTCCCCTCCCTTTCCCAGGCGGCTTCATTAACATGGGAATTTCCTGAGCTAGAAAGTGAACTGCGCTGCGGTTTTTCTTTCTTTTTTTTTTTTTTTTTTGATCTTTTCCTAACCATTTCTCCTGGCCTGAGACAAGCAGCTACAAAAAACCCAGGGACCAAAAATCCTTCCCTAATTGGACTAAAAACACAGAATCAGCTCCAGCCAAGCATATGTGATCCACAGTCTTGGGCTTTCATCCCTACAGGGAACAAGGTGGCTATTATAATACAAAGGCATTTCTGATACGGATCTGACTGTAATTGTTTTAGTGGATTACTGGAAAGACAAGTTTCCCAGGTCTGGTATCTCTGCGTATCCAAGAGAGCCCTCACTGACCCACGACAGGGAACTGAGGGCTGAAGCTCCCCACAGACCACCTAACCTCCTGCCTTAGGGGTCTAAGGCGTGTGACACCTACCAATCTGTAGAGGTACTTGTATTGGGGGCCTAAGGTACAGCTACAGAGCCCACCCACCAAGGTGCTTTAGGAATAGAGACACACCTACCTCACTGACACTTGGGGGAAGCCTGTCAGCATCCTGCCCCCCTGGAGTGTGAACCCCAGCTGCTACTAGAATCTGGTGCACACAACCATCACCACTACTTCTCTAGGTGGATAGGTGACAGTCTGCACCACACACTTGACGACCGAAAATCAGATTCTACTCAAGAATAGTGAATGGACTCAGGCTTATATATCTGGTAACAGCCCAAACCAGCTGGTAAAAGGTCATAAGTGACTCAAGGGCTACAACAATCAAGACAGCGCAATCTAGTAGCCCATCTACGTATACTGAAAGAAAACAAAACAAGATAAGACTCAGTGTGCAAATATAGAATAAATCGCTACAATATCTTAGTGATGGCTTGGAGAGAGCAGTCGATATCAAATCATATAAAGAAGCTGACCATGATTCCTTCTACAACCCCCCAAACTAAATAATCAAAATCTTTCCCAAATGAAGATATAATCCTGGAATTGCCAGATACAGAATATAAAAAACTGCTTTACAGAATGCTTCAAGACATCAGGGATGACCTCAGAAATGAAATAAGGCAAGCTAAAGAAAAAGCCAAGGAACACACTGATAAAGCAGTTGAAAAACTCAAAAAGATTATTCAAGAACATAGTGGAAAAATTAATAAGTTGCAAGAATCCATAGAGAGACAGCATTCAGAAATCCAAAAGATTAACAATAAATTACAGAATTAGACAACGCAATAGGAAGTCAGAGGAGCAGACTTGAGCAATTAGAATGCAGAGTGGGAGATCTGGAGGACCAGCGAACTGACACCAATATAGCTGAAAAAAAATCAGATAAAAGAATTAAAAAAAAAATGAAGAAACACTGAGAATCATGTGGGACTCTATCAAGAAGAATAACTTGTGTGTGATTGGAGTCCCAGAACAGGGAGGGACAACAGAAAACACAGAGAGAATAGTTGAAAATCTGCTGACAGAAAACTTCCCTGACATCATGAAAGACGAAAGGATATCTATCCAAGATGCTCATCGAACCCCATTTAAGATCGATTCAAAAAGAAAAACACCAAGACATATTATCATCAAACTTGCTAAAACAAAAGATAAAGAGAAAATTTTAAAAGCAGCCAGGGATAAAAGAAAGGTCTCCTACAAAGCAGAATCAATAAGAATAAGTTCAGACTACTCAGCAGAAACCATGCAGGCAAGAAGGCAATGGGATGACATATATAGAGCACCGAAGGAGAAAAACTGCCAGCCAAGGATTATATATCCAGCAAAACTCTCTCTCAAATATGAAGGTGAAATTAAGACATTTACAGATAAACACAAGCTTAGAGACTTTCCAAAAACCAAACCAAAGCTACAAGAAATACTAAAGGAAATTGTTCGGTCAGAAAACCAATAATATCAGATACCAGCACAACACAAGGTCACAGGACACAGCATCCTGATATCAACTCAAATAGGGAAATCACAAAAACAAAAAAAGATTAATTAAAAAAAAAAAAAAAAGCTCAAAACAGGGAATCATTGAAGTCAATATGTAAAAGATCACAATAATCAAAATGAGGGACTAAATACAGGTGGCGTAGAACTGCCATATGGAGAGGGATACAAGGTGATATAGGACAGCACAAGTTAGGGTTTTGCCTAGAAAAACAGGGGTAAATATTAAGGTAACCACAAAGAGGTACAACAACTCCATAACTCAAAATAAAAACCAAGAAAAACACAATGACTCAGCAAACATAAAGTCAAATACTATGAAAATGAGGAACACACAATTTACAAAGAAAAACGTCTCAGCAAAAAAAAGTAAGTGGAAAAACGAAATTGTCAACAACACACATAAAAAGGCATCAAAATGACAGCACTAAACATATACTTATCTATAATTACGCTGAATGTAAATGGACTAAACGCACCAATAAAGAGACAGAGAGTCTTGGACTGGCTAAAGAAACACGATCCGTCTACATGCTGCCTACAAGAGACACACCTTAGACTTAGAGACACAAATAAACTAAAACTCAAAGGATGGAAAAAAATATATCAAACAAACAATAAGCAAAAAAGAAGGGGAGTAGCAATATTAATTTTTGACAAAAATAGACTTTAAAGTTAAATCCACCACAAAGGATAAAGAAGGACACTACATAATGATAAAAGGGACAATTGACCAGGAAGATATACCCATATTAAATATTTATTCACACAATGACAGGGCTGCAAGATACATAAATCAAATTTTAACAGAGCTGAAAAGTGAGATAGACACCTCCACAATTATAGTAGGAGACTTCAACACACCACTTTCAGAAAAGGACAGGACATCCAGTAACAAGCTCAACAGAGACACAGAAGACCTAATTGCTACAATCAACCAACTTGACCTCATTGACTTATACAGAACACTCCACCCAACTGCTGCAAAGTATACTTTTTTTTCTAGCGCACATGCAACATTCTCTAGAATAGACCACATACAACAAACCTTTGCAGAATCAGAAACATAGAAATATTACAAAGTATCTTCTCAGACCATAAGGCCATAAAAATGGAAATCAATAACAGAAAAATTAGGGAAAAGAAATCAAATATTTGGAAACTGAACAATACCCTGCTGAAAAAAGACTGGGTTATAGAAGACATTAAGGAGGGAATAAAGAAATTCATAGAATGCAACGAGAATGAAAATACTTCCTATCAAAACCTCTGGGACACAGCAAAAGCAGTGCTCAGAGGCCAATTTATATCAATAAATGCACACATACAAAAAGAAGAAAGAGCCAAAATCGGAGAACTGTCCCTACAACTTGAACAAATAGATAGTGAGCAACAAAAGAATCCATCAGGCACCAGAAGAAAACAAATAATAAAAATTAGAGCTGAACTAAATGAATTAGAGAACAGAAAAACAATTGAAAGAATTAACAAAGCCAAAAGCTGGTTCTTTGAAAAAATTAACAAAATTGAAAAACCATTGGCCAGACTGACTAAAGAAATACAGGAAAGGAAACAAATAACACGAATAAGAAACGAGATGGGCCATGTCACAACAGACCCGACTAAAATTAAAAGAATCATATCAGATTATTACAAAAAATTATACTCTAACAAATTTGCAAACCTAGAAGAAACGGATGAATTCCTAGAAAAACACCACCTACCTAAACTAACACAATCAGAAGTAGAACAACTAAATAGACCCATAACAAAAAAAGAGATTGAAATGGTAATTAAAAAAAACCCCAACAAAAAAAAGCCCTGGCTGGCCTGGACGGCTTTACTGCAGAGTTCTACCAAACTTGCAGAGAAGAGTTAACACCACTACTAACAAAGGTATTTCAAACCAGAGAAAATGACGGAATACTGCCTAACTCATTCCATGAAGCCACCATATCCCTGATACCAAAACCAGGTAAAGACATCACAAAAAAGAAAATTACAGACCTGTATCCCTCAGGAACATAGATGCAAAAATCCTCAAAAAAATTCTAGCCAATAGAATTCAACAACATATCAAAAAAATAATCCACCACGACCAAGTGGGATTTATACCAGGTATGCAAGGATGGTTTAATATTAGAAAAACCATTAATGTAATCCACCATATAAATAAAACAAAAGACAAAAACCACATGATCTTATCAATTGATGTAGAAAAGGCATTTGACAAAGTCCAACACCCATTTATGATAAAAACTCTCAGCAAAATAGGAATTGAAGGAAAATTCCTCAACGTAATAAAAGGCATCTATACAAAGACAACAGCCAACATCACTCTAAATGGAGAGAGCCCGAAAGCATTTCCCTTGAGAACGGGAACCAGACAAAAAAAAAAAAACAAGGACGCCCTTTATCACCGCTCTTATTCAACATTGTGCTAGAGGTCCTAGACAGAGCAATTAGGCTAGATAAAGAAATAAAGGGCAACCGGACTGGCAAGAAGGAAGTAAAATTATCTCTATTTGCAGATGACATGATCTTATACACAGAAAACCCTAAGGAATCCTCCAGAAAACTACTGAAACTAATAGAAGAGTTTGGCAGAGTCTCAGGTTGTAAGATAAACATACAAAAATCACTTGGATTCCTCTACAGCAACAAAAAGAACATCGAAGAGGAAATCACCAAATCAACACCATTCACAGTAGCCCCCAAGAAGATAAAATACTTAGGAATAGATCTTACCAAAAATGTAAAAGACCTATACAAAGAAAACTACAAAGTACTACTGCAAGAAACTAGAAAGGACCTACTAAAGTGGAAAAACATACCTTGCTCATGGATAGGAAGACTTAACATAGTAAAAATGTCTATTCTACCAAAAGCCATCTATACATACAATGCACTTCTGATCCAAATTCCAATGACATTTTTTAATGTGATGGAGAAACAAATCAGCAACTTCATATGGAAGGGAAAGAAGCCTCGGATAAGTAAAGCATTACTGAAAAAGAAGAAGAAAGTGGGAGGCCTCACTCTACCTGATTTTAGAACCTATTATACAGCCACAGTAGTCAAAACAGCCTGGTACTGGTACAACAACAGGCACATAGACCAATGGAACAGAATTGAGAACCCAGATATAAATCCATCCACATATGAGCAGCTGACATTTGACAAAGGCCCAGTGTCAGTTAATTGGGGAAAAGATAGTCTTTTTAACAAATCGTGCCGGCATAACTGGATATCCATTTGTAAAAAAATGAAACAGGACCCATACATCACACCATGCACAAAAACTAACTCCAAGTGGATCAAAGACCTAAACATAAAGATTAAAACGATAAAGATCATGGAAGAAAAAATAGGGACAACGTTAGGAGCCCTAATACAAGGCATAAACAGAATACAAAACTTTACTGAAAATGATGAAGAGAAACCAGATAACTGAGAGTTCCTAAAAATCAAACACCTATGCTCATCTAAAGACTTCACCAAAAGAATAAAAAGACCACCTAGAGATTGGGAAAGAATTTTCAGCTATGACATCTCCAACCAGTGCCTGATCTCTAAAATCTGTATGACTCTGTTAAAACTCAACCACAAAAAGACAAACAACCCAGTCAAGAAGTGGGCAAAGGATATGAACACGCACTTCACTAAAGAAGATATTCAGGCAGCTAACAGATACATGAGAAAATACTCTCGATCATTAGCCATTGGAGAAATGCAAATTAAAACTACGATGAGATTCCATCTCACTCCAACAAGGCTGGCATGAATCCAAAAAACACAAAATAATAAATGTTGGAGAGGCTGCGGAGAGATTGGAACTCTTATACACTGCTGATGGGAATGTAAAATGGTACAACCACTTTGGAAATCTATCTGGCGTTTTCTTAAAAAGTTAGAAATACAACTACCATACAACCCAGAAATCCCACTCCTCGGAATATACCCTAGAGAAATAAGAGCTTCACGCAAACAGATATATGCACACCCATGTTTATTGCAGCTCTGTTTACAATAGCAAAAAGCTGGAAGCAACCAAGGTGTCCATCGATGGATGAATGGTTAAATAAATTGTGGTATATTCACATCATGGAATACTATGCATCCGTAAAGAACAGTGACGAATCTGTGAAACATTTCATAACATGGAGGAACCTGGAAGGCATTATGCTGAGCGAAATTAGTCAGAGGCAAAAGGACAATATTGTATAAGACCACTATTATAAGATCTTGAGAAATAGTATAAACTGAGAAGGACACATACTTTTGTGGTTACGAGGGGGGGAGGGAGGGAGGGTGGGAGAGGGTTATTTCCTGATTAGTTAGTAGCTGAGAACTACTTTAGGTGAAGGGAAGGACAATACTCAGTACACGGAAGGTCAGCTCGACTGGACTGGACCAAAAGCAAAGAAGTTTCCGGGATAAACTGCATGCTTCAAAGGTCAGCGGACCAAGGGCAGGGGTTTGGGGACTATGGCTTAAGGGGACTTCTAAGTCAATTGGCAAAATAATTTTATTATGAAAACATTCTGCATCCCACTTTGAAATGTGGCGTCTGGGGTCTTAAATGCTAACAACCACCCACCTAAGATGCATCAATTGGTCTCAACCCACCTGGATCAAAGGAGGATGAGGAACACCAAGGTCACACGATAACTATGAGCCCAAGAGACAGAAAGGGCCACACGAACCAGAGACTTACATCATCCTGAGACCAGAAGAACTAGATGGTGTCCGGCCACAACCGATGACTGCCCTGACAGGGGGCACAACAGAGAACCCCTGAGGGAGCAGGAGATCAGTGGGATGCAGACCCCAAATTCTCATAAAAAGACCAGACTTAATGGTCTGACTGAGACTAGAGGAATTCCGGCAGTCATGGTCTCCAATCCTTCTGTTGGCCCAGGACAGGAACCATTCCCAAAGACAACTCATCAGACATGGAAGGGACTGGACAATGGGTAGGAGAGAGATGCTGATGAAAAGTGAGCTACTTGTATCAGGTGGACACTTGAGACTGTGTTGGCATCTCCTGTCTGGAGGGGAGATAGGAGGGTAGAGAGGGTTAGAAACTGGCAAAATTGTCACGAAAGGAGAGACTGGAAGGGCTGACTCATTAAGTGGGAGTATGGAGTAAGGTGTATATAAGCCTATATGTGACAGACTGACTTGATTTGTAAACGTTCACTTAAAGCACAATAAAAATTATTAAAAAAAAAAAAACATTTGGGAGTCACCGTAGGCTTTTGAGAAGAGCAGTAATGGATTCAGGATACTACTAAAAGATTATTTTTGTGGCTTGGAAGAGAGTAATTATGGAGAAGGTAGAATGATAAAATTTTGGTCACTTGAAGATAAAGATGTTCACTGGTGACCAGTATGTATTTTAGAAAGAATAACTTCTAATAGATGGAAAGTCACATGTTCCACAGATAAGTCAACTAAAGAAATAAGAGTTTGTGGAGATGCCATACTCACTTGAGTGCACATCTTTTGTTCACACAAACACCAAATCAAAAAACCAAACCCATTGCCATCAGGTTGATTCTGACCCCTAGAGGCCCTGTAGGGCAGTGTAGAGCTGCCTCATAGGGTTTCCAAGGAGCAGCTGGTGGATTGAAACTGCCAACCTTCGGGTTAGCAGCTGAACTCTTAACCACTATACCATCAGGGCTCCCCATCATCTCCTAAATGTGTGATTTTTTTAGAGGTGAAATACTTACAAGTTAATTTTATTTTTAGCATGTCAGACCCTGACCTAGGTTTGAGACTCTGTCACTGACTTCTCAAGTGACCTTTGGCAAGCCACATACCTTTTTTTCATCCTAAACCTCCTACTCTATAAAATCAATATAATGTCTTTTCTGACTGATAAAAGTACTTATTGTGGATTGAACTGTGTCCCCCAAAAATATGTGTCGACTTGGTTAGGCCATGATTCCCAGTGTTATGTAGCTGTCCTCCATTTTATGATTGTAATTTTATGTGAAAGAGGATTGGGGTGGGATTGTAGCACCCTTACCAAGGTTACATCCCTGATCCAATGTACAGGGAGTTTCCCTGGGGTGTGGCCTGCACCACCTTTTATCTTACAAGAGACAAAAAGGAGAGGGAAGCCAAGCAGAGATTTGGGGACTTCATCACCAAGAAAGAAGTGCCAGGAGCAGAGTGCATCCTTTGGACCTGAGTCCCTGCACAGAGAAGCTCCTCGACCAGGGGAAGATTGAGGACAAGGACCTTTCTCCAGAGCCAACAGAGAAAGGAAGCCTTCCCCTGGAGCTAACACCCTGAATTTGGACTTCTAGCCTACTAGACTGTGAGAAAATAAATTTCTCTTTGTTAAAGGCGTCCACTTGTGGTATTTCTGTTATATAAAACCCATAGCAGCACTAAATGACTAAGATAGTACTGCTGTGAAGAAAAACTGTGATAATGTACATAAACATATGCTGAAAAATACAGAGCATTATCCAAATGTAAAGTAGCATATTAAAATTTGAAGCATCTTGGTATATCTCAAAAACAAGCTTTGAAAGCACTAGCAGCAGTCTATTTTTCATCTATAGCGTTCTTGCTGTGCTCTAAAGAGGTTTCTCTTGGTTCATTCTTGATTCATGGCACAATTAAATGTTGTCTCTCTCGATCTTTGGAGGAATTTGTTTCCTTGGAGAATTAATTGCTCCAGATGATTGTGAGAGTACTTCTTCAAGAACAATTACTTTTTAAGATGAGTTTTTATTCATTTTATATAAATATCTAAATTGTATTAGATGTTCCTTAAGCAGAGTGTGCTGAATATAATTTAATGTTTTATTGGTGACTCAGTATCATGCCAAACATCTGCTATTATGATAGTGAGCTATGACTCAATGATGGGTTACCAACTTTCAAGAAAGTGAATATAATGAGAGCGTGCATACACGTACAAAGTTCAGAAAAAATCAGGTGTAGGAAAGTGGTTGCTTCCTATCTAGTCATTTCACCCTGGACTCTTGTGTACGATACTACGTGCCGTATTTGAAGGAGGACATTGGCAAAGTGGAGCATCCTAGCTGAAGAGGACAGGCAAATGGTCTAGAAACAAGGTTCAGCCAAGGAAATGACTGAAAGAATCAGAGAGGCTTAACTTGAAAGAGAAAACTTAGAGAAAATAAATGTTTAAATGTTGGTAGACCCCCCTCTGTGAAGATGCAGTAGATACATTCTGTAAAGATTTAGAACAGAGAGCCAGGACCCTAGGTAAAATTATTATAAGGAAGCAGATTTTGGTTCAGTATAAAAGAAACTTATCCTTGTAACTCATTTTGGCTCAATTTATGGACAAGATCCTACTTAGTTTCACAGGTGATAAAAAGATAAGCAAACCAAAATGTGTCCAAATAGAGACATTAGCCCACTGTAGCTGGAATGCAGTTGTGTGAAACAGAGCAAAGAGTGTTGGAAAACAGAGGGACCCAGATCCTGGAGGATCTGGAGAGCTAAGTGAAGGATATTGGATTGTTTTTAAGTTGGCAATTAGGAGTGATAAAGTGTTTTAAAATCCCTTTTAACTCGAATTTTAGTTGCAAAATACTTTTTACAAAAGTAAATCAAGTTTATTATTTAAAAAATGATAACATATCAGCCCAGCAGCAAGGACTAGAAGGCAGGAAGGGACAGGAAAGCTGGTAATAAGGATCCCAAGGTCAAGAAGGGGGAGTATTGACATGTGGGGTTGGTAACCAATGTTACAAAACAATATGAGTACTAATTGTTTAATGAGAAGCTAGTTTGTTCTGTAAACCATCACTGAAAGTACAATAATGAAAAAGATAAATAAATAATTCCAAAAATTTTTAAAAAAGAATACACTATGTACAAAGTGAAAGACTACCAATTCCCAGAGGTAGCCATGAACAGTTTAACTTGTATCTCTGCTTAACATTTTCGTGGTTCAGGCTCCTCATCTATAAAAT
Organism: Elephas maximus indicus; assembly: GCF_024166365.1. Classification (NCBI taxonomy): domain Eukaryota; kingdom Metazoa; phylum Chordata; class Mammalia; order Proboscidea; family Elephantidae; genus Elephas; species Elephas maximus. Next base: position 44,208,032 of record NC_064836.1, on the reverse strand, counting down.
GGGGACAATAACCGTACCTACCTCATAGAGTTGTTATGAGGATTAACTGAATTATGGCCAACTCCATGAAGGCAGAGATTTTATCTAATTCAGGATTTCTCAACCTCTGGACTACCGGTATTTTCAACTGGATAATTATTTGTTGTAGGGGGTTGGTCTGTGCATAGTAGGATTTTTAACAGCATCCCTGACCTCTACCCAGTAGTAAATCCCCTCCCTACAGTTGCAACAACCAAAAATGTTACCAAACTTGGCTAAACATGCCCTGGGGGGCAAAATCACCCCTGGCTGAGAATCACTGGCTTATTTCATTGCTGAATGCCTACTGCCTGGCAAGCTCAAAATAAGTTGATTTGAATGAATGGAGTGAATTAATACATGTCATCCTCACAACTGAACTGATAAGCAATGTCATGATAAATGGAGAAAATACTGAAATTGTCAAGGATTTCATTTCACTTAGGTCTGTAATCAATGCCCATGGAAGCAGCAGTCCAGAAGTCTAACATTGGGCAAATCTCTGCAAAAGACCCCTTTAAAGAGTACAAAAGCAAAGATGTCACTTTGAGGACTAAGGTGTTCCTGACCCAGGCCATGATATTTTTTAATCTCCTCCTATGCAAATGAAAGTTGGACAATGAATAAGGAAAACCTAAAAAGGAACTGATGCATTTGAATATGATGTTGGCAAAGAATATTGAACATACCATGGACTTCCAGAAGAAGGAACAAGTGTGTCTTAGAAGTACAGCCAAGTGTGCTCCTTAGAAGTGAGGATGGCAAGACTTCGGCTCAAGTACTTTGGATATGTTATCAGAAGGAACCAGGCCCTGGAGAAGAACATCATGCTTGGTAAGGTAGAGGGTCATCAAAAAAGAGGAAGATCCTCAAGGAGATGGATTGACACCATGGCTGCAATAATGGGCTCAAACAGAGCAACAATCGTGAGGATGGTGCAGGACCAGGCAGTGTTTTGTTCTGTTGTACATAGGGTCGCTTTGAGTAGGAACCGACTTGATGGCACCTAACAACAATGCTCCATGAAGACTGCACGCACATAGGCAGCCCTCCCTAAGTGTTAACAGTGTTAGCTATATTTTTTAATATTATTTTCCTTCTTGACTATATACCATATAGAACTATTTCTACATAAGTGAGGTCATAACATGTGTACTTTCCTTCAGTTTGCAATTTTTCACTAACAATATATCTTGAACATCTTTTTAGAGCCGCACACATAAATATAGCCCTATCTCCATCATTCCTAAGGAGTCATAGTATTCTACTGTATGGGATATGTCCTATTATAATTCACTATTGATGTATAATTATGTTAATTCCTAATTTCTTGTTATTACAAATAATGTTAAAATAAACATTTTCCACCAAGAATTCTTTAACAAAGTAGTGACACAATCAGACCTATGAAATTTATTATGTCCTAATTTGGAAAGAGATTCCTTGTCCACTGGAGAGAATTCCATCACTGGCAATACATAAGCACATAAGCAGAGGCTGTCGGACCACCAAAGAGGAAGACTACAGAGGTGAACTGTGTGCTGGCTGGAAGATTGGGCTGCACAATCTTGACATTCACTTACCATCCTGAGTCTGGATTGTGGTTATGCGTTCTGGCAATAGTGGTGTGTGTATGCCTATCTCTTTTTCCCTAACCATGGCCGTAGACTAGGGTATTCTTGTAGTTTATGTGTCTACTATTTAGAATTCTTCTGTCTTTTTGGGACTGTCAGGCAGTCAGCTACCACTTCTTGATGCTTCGCTGTGTCTGCCTCACCAGCTACTAATGGATGTGAAAGCCGTTTGTTTAATTGTGAATGCCAGGGAGATGTGTGGCAATGGGCTGCGTTGGTCTCCCATGGGCTGGATGAACCCAGATAAGCATGTTTATTATAACTGTATCTAAAATTAAAGTAAATAAATAATGAGTTAGAGCCTGAGTGTTGGTTTGTTTTGTTTTGTTTTTAAATGGATGAAAAGTACTGACTGACTTAATACATGAATCTTGTGACATCTATTTATACTCTTAGAGATTTGGGAGGACTATTCTTGTTTCCCATCTAGATTCTAGACACTTGAGATTGCTGGGTGGGGTGATTGTGCACAGGTGTGGTGTTGTACCAAGTCGCCTGCCATTTCTGCCTATGTTGTCTGTCAAACAAGGTACCAAATATACAAATAAATACCGTAAATAAGCAAACAAATAATTCTCCAATCTCAATCAATACTTCCCTACTTAGAAATTGAAAAATTAATACATTATTTCTGTTTGGTTGTTGAGTATCAGGTTCCTTTACTTGTAGAATTAAGTTTGTGTTCATAAAATAACTTTAGAAATTCAGAGGAGGGAAAATATCTACTATTTAAAAATATCCCACTATTTATTTTCATCTACCACTTTTTAGCACCTAGGCATTAAAATATATCAGGATTAGGAGCTAAGTGTATTCCATAATCTGTCATCATTCTCTCACTTCAAGAGGCCTGTCATTAACCTTTTCATTAATTCTGTATCTTTGAGACCCTTGTAAGTCAACACTTACCCTAAATTACTACTCAAATCAAACCCTGGTTTTGCATCTGCAGCCTCTCTGTTCTAGTCTGTAAAGCCTACAAGCTTCACTGTCTAGTCCCCATGTCTGCCTCACTCCAGAATCTGGCTTGAAGCCCCGGACTTTCTCACATCTAATTGCTGGCTAGCAAATCGCACTAGTAAGCAGCTTTCACATGTCTGTGTTTTAAAAATAGCTAATATGACTCACTCACAATTCTTACTCAAGCTAACAGGATCGGTCTTGTGCCCCAGGGATGGCAGAGCAGAGGGCAGTGTGTGAAAAAGGAGAACACTCATATTCAGAAATAATTCTTTAAATTTCATATTGGTGTTGGATTTATCCCTGGTATTTCCAGTAGGAAACATATCTACAAGTGATTTTCTGTAGCCATATTCTTTCTTAACTGCTTAACCTGAGGATACTCATTTCTTAAGTTTGGTAGGACTAACAGCACTGTCTTAGTTATCTAGCACTGCTATAACAGAAGTACCACAAGTGGGTGGCTTTAACAAACAAATTTATTTTGTCACAGTTTAGGAGGCTAGAAGTTCGAATTCAAGTGCTGGCTCTAAGAGAAGGCTTTTTTTTTTCCTCTTTCTCGGCTCTGGGGCAAGGTCTTTGTCTTTTCAGCTTCTCTTCCTTGGCTCCTTGGTGATCTTCATGTGGCATGGCATCTTTCTTCTCCCATCTCTTGTGTATTTAATATCTTTTATATCTCACACCCTACACTAATACTGTCTCATTAACATAACAAAGAAAACCCACTCCCAAATGGGATTATAACCAAAATATAGGAGTTAGTATTTACAACATGTTTTGGGAGGATATAATTCAATTCATAACAGGCACTGTCATGCTTTTTCACGGATCCCACTGTTTAATATTATATATATATAATAACATTAAGGTCCCCAGAGTCCTCCTGGGTGGTACAAATGGTCAAGCGTTGAACTACTAACCAAAAGATTGGCAGTTCAAACTCACCCAGAGCTACCTCGGAAGTAAAGCCTGGTGATCTGCTTCTAGAAGGTCACGGCTTTGAAAACCTTATGGGGCAGTTCTACTTTGTAACACAGGGAGTTGCCATGAGTCAGAATTGACTGGACAGCAACAGGTTTGTTTGGTTTTTTGTTTTGTTTTTTTTTTTTGTTTTAATGATAACACTAAGCATGGCTCTGGTTTCAAAAGTGGCCTCTGTCACACTGTCTTCTGCCTTAGCATCCTGAGATGAACCTTTTCTCCATTCATTCCTTCATTCCAGAAACCATCATTGGTTACCTTCTGTGGTAGGCAGGGCTGCCATGTTCCCCAAATCCAGGGGGCACCATTCTCATTGTGTTTCCTGGGGTTGAGCTACAGGGAGTGTTCTCTGCAGGTGTGTATTTAGGGCAGGGAACAGAAACTCTGTATGATATAGTCACATAGACCTGGCCCTCCAGGAGTAACAAATAATCATTTTTACTACAAGGAAGTTATTGTGCATTTATTATTCATTCACGCCTACTGGTTATTCATTAATGAATAGGACAGATTTACATTAGCCTTGGCCTCTGTCTGGCAGCTTTCTCAACCTCCAGTGACTCTGTCCCTGATATAAAAGTACACTTAGTTATCCACGTAAGCACAAAGCAGGCAGAGATTCGAAACCAACCATGAGCCACGCAATAAAAATGCTGGCTTTCATATAAGGTTTCTGTCTTATAAAATGTTGATAGCTCTTATCAACCAGTGGAATAAAGTCCAGCCCTGTACCCAACAGAGCTGACAAAACAACCTTCATAAGCCACAGTCAAGTTTAATTATCACAGTCATTCCCTCCATTTTTTTAATAAAACTAGGACAACAGAAAAATTACTTCTCTTTAATACCATCGAGCCAGGAAGTTCATAAAATCTAGCCATAAGGGGTTTATTTATTATCATTTGTAAAAAAAAAAAAAAAATCGCTTTCAGTAAGAAAACTTTTTTTTTCCTAACAGTAACTGACCTTTGCTACAATTTTTTTTCACCCCTGTCAAACATTTCCAAGACTTGACATAACTATTTATGTTAGTTGGACCCAAAACACCTTGTGATCCAGGTAGAAATAATTCTTCAAGCAGAGGAATTTATATGACTATGCCTTTTACTATCCATTAAGCAACTTTTTATGTCGGATCTACTTGTAACGTGTATTCATTCAGCTTGTAAGGGGAAACAGCATGCAGTAATTTTAAGTAACATGCAGTAAATTTTAAGTAACATTTACTAAATTAACTAACATTTACACAGAGAAACAATTAAAAGTAAAGAAAAAACAAAAACCTTCTCTAGCACTTAAAGAAATGGGCAATACTGAAAAACAGGTAGGGTCCCATGGTGGAAGGTACTGGGAGACAGGCACTTGTATATATCAGGTGGGTGTATAAACTGTGTAGAAACTAGGACTTTAGTGTGACTGTGCTGTGGGTGAGGAACTGCTGGGAGCAATTTGCAGTAGGTGAGGTACTCGGGAAGAAACGCCTGGTGACCTACTTCTGAAAAATAAGGCATCAAATGCCCCATGGAACAGTGTTTTACTCTGAGACACATGGGATTGCATGTGAGTCAGAACTCACTCAACAGTAACTGGCACTGTCATGAAACTGCAATATGTATAGATGCTTTTACCCAAAAATTCGACTTCTAAGAATTTACTTGAAATAAATAATAGCAAAACACAAAAAATAACTTAAAATGTGTAAAAATGGGGATGTGGTTATACAGCTGTATGACATGCTCTTCTTCAGCCATTAAAAAATATCACAGAAGAATACTGGATAATATGTTAAGTGAACAAAACCAGATGAATACTAGGAACCCAGTTTTTTGAAATTATTAATACACGTATATATGTACTGAAAAAATACTGGTAGGCCTTACGTCAAAATGTGAACTAGGTTTAAATTTGGATAAAGAAATATGAGTGATTTCTATTTTCCTCTGTGTGCTTTTCTGTATTTTCCAAGTTTTCTAAAGTGAGTATTAATTCTGTAATCAGAAAAAGAAATATTACAGGTGATGTAATTTTAAAGTTTTCTACGGCATGATTGTATAAAGTCCACATGCTAAGAAGTGAAAGTGTCCTTTTTATATGTGCTATCTGCACGTAAAACAAATCAAAATACAGATTTTATCTTCTCTGTGATAAGAATATTTACACTCATCTTTAAAGATGCACACTGTATGGTTGCCTCTCTGTGGTGAAATCCAGAATCTTGACAAGCGTTTCTTTGTACAATACTAGGATTAATAAAGAATAACCACAAATAAGTTACCTTGACAAACAATAGAGAAACACTCCTGGAGCACCAACAAGATAAACGGTATGAAATTACTTGTGTATCAAATTATTATGATAATATTTCAGTGCTGTTTGTAGAGTTCCAGGGTATTTTTTACAGTAGTCCCTCCCCCATTCTTCCTTTCCATTCCGCAGTTTCGGTTACCCGCGGTCATCAGTGGTTAGGAAATGTTGAGTAGTAGCATGATGAAATCTCAGCCATCCCTCTGCATCATTCACAGAACTTTCATTACAGTATATTGTTATAATTGTTTTATTATTAGCTACTGTTGTTAATCTCTTACTGTGCCTAATTTATAAATTAAAGTTTATCATAGGTATGCATGTATGGGACAAATCACAGTATATGCAGGGTTTGATACCATCTGCAGTTTCAGACATCCACGGGAGGTCTTGGAACATATGCCCCGCGGATAAGGGGGGAACTACCGCAAATTTTAAGCTGTTTGTTTTGTTGATGCGTTTAGTGGGGTTATCTGCTAAACTTAAGCTATATAAAAAATTGCATGAATTTTTTTTCCCCTTCTTATGCAAAAGATGTTGCCATTCACTCCTTGAACAGGCAGATCATTGTGCCCCTGGCATGCCAGGAGGGCAAGGGCCTCCCAGAGAAAGGTAAGAAGAGGCTTTTTGTTTAAAGCCAGTTCCAGATTTGAGACGTTGAGAGAAACTATTTACATTAGGAGCCCATGGGTCTTCTGGGAAGGGAGAGACAAATATTTCTCTCCTTGTCCCTCAAGCCTTTTACCTAGTTTCACGTGGATTTATAGACTTGGACTGGGGTGGCCCGGACTAAGGCCCAGGTCCAGGTAAAGGTAGCAGTCCCGAAATAAGGCGTGGGAGCAGGCGGCTGGCCCTGATTCTCATCAAAAAGGGGGAGTAAGGGTTTTGAGTCTGTGAGAATTCGATCCTGCACTCCTCCTGAACCAGCCATCTTGGGCCCTCTGCTCCTAAGCCAAACTGAATCCACTGCCCTTAAGTCGATTTTGACTCACAGCAACCCTGTAGGACAGAGAAGAACTGCCCCATAGGGTTTCCAAGGCCATAAATATTTACAGAAGCTGACTGTGACATGTTTCTCCCCCGAGTGGCTGGTGGATTCAAACCGCCGACCTTTGAGTTGGCAGCTCATGCTTTAACCACTGGGCAACCTGGTCCCTTAGACCTCTAATTTGGGATTCTGGCCTCTCAGGGAATGCCTGCCCTTGAGGATCTACTGCAAATTTTAAAGGGCTCTGCACCAGCCAACCTAACGGTAGCAGCTCCAACTCCATGCTCTGGACAGACTCTGAAGACAGAAGCAATACTCAACCCCCTGCAGTAGTTCTGTTCTTAGACCCGGGCAAGAGGGGCCACTGTTCTGGGTCCACATCTTAGGGGGCCACATAAATCACAGAAAGAGTCACAAAATAAATGTATTCACAAACACACAGGCCTCTTTGTCATTTAGGATGTAAGGTACTAGCACAGAATAGCCTGTAATCCTAACACTCACTCCTATGGCTAACATCATTCAGGCCAGAGAAACACTTCTCCACATCTCTTGCCTTATGTCCTGAAACTAAAGGCCACTCTGACCAAATGTGAAGGTTTGAAGGGATGTTGCTGTCAGTGTCAGAAAAATACACTGCCTGAGATCAAAGGGAGCAGGGCAGGACTGCCTAGGTAAGAGAAAGCACGAATTGTCAGATCCTTCCCCTCAGACAGCATGAACGTCGTAAGTAGATCCTTGTTTAAGGGAAGAGTCACTTTCCAGTTAGTGGGGAGCTTCCATTTTCTTGCTTCTCTTCATGTTCCCAACTTATGCATACCTTCTGAAGGCACTCAATAATATTTGCAACAGTGGCACAGGAGGTTGATGGATGTTTTGCAAGATTAAACAATTGATGTTACTCTTAATTGTGCATGTACATGTCTGAACATTCTAAAGACGAATATTCTTTTTTTTCAGTCTGTTAATTTTTTTATTTTTTATTGTGCTTTAAGTGAAAGGTCACAGATGAATTTAGTCTTTCATACAACGAATATTGATTCTTTATGTTGACAACTGGATGGATAGTTAATGCTAGTATCCTGCTTAATTTAAAAATTAATAAAACATAATTAAATTTTCAAAGAGTTACATAAAAATTCATCCTTTAAAAATAACTTTGAGGTAAAGTTGTAATATTCTGTAATTATAATTTATATTTTGCCTTTAATTTGAAAAATTTTAAGGAAAAATGTTTTTTAAAAAAATATTTAAAAATTCAGGGAGTAGCCAGGATGGTGGAATACACAGATGCGTCCGTGGAGCCCTCTTTACAACAAAGACCCCAAAAAACAACTGAAACAAGTATATCCATGACAAGCTGGGAGCCCCCAGCATCAAAGGCAAGCTTAGACAATGAACTGAGGGGCAGGGGGGAGGAAGAGGCCGTTCAGAAGTGGAGAGGAATTACCCGACCTGAATCGCAGAGAGCCCTCAGGCACCATTCCCAGAGCAGCGGCAGCAGCGGTGGTAGGCTGGTCCTAGCGTTAGGCCACAGTTTCCTCAGGGAGAAGCAGCCAGCCACACAGCCCACTCACACCCCTGGAACCTGACGAGAACGGTGGACTCTCGGCAAAAGCTAAGTACTTGCATATATTTTACTGTGCCCCCCACCCCCAACCCCCAAGCTGGCTTCAGCGGCTGAGTCACTGGGCCTGAGATAGACCCTGGTGAGCACCTGGAGCCGTCCTCCCAGCCTTGGGGAAGGAAAAAAATTGCAACTTGGGGGGAAAAGATAATTTGCTAGCTCCATTAACTGGAGGAGCTCAGGACAGAAGTGGCTCCTGTCCAGGCATAAACCACCCGTGGACCTTGAGCACATTTCCCTTCTGCATGGACCTGTGTGGGCCTATTTTGGGAGAACAGGCCCTTGTTGGCAAACTCCAACCATTTCAGCTATGCGGTGGAGAGGAGGGTATTTGGCGTTTGACATTGCTTTGCCTATTAAACAAGGTCCTCACCTACCCACAATAGGGACCTTAGGATTAGTAGCTCCACTCAGGTCGCCCAGCCACCCATGACAGGGTACCAAAGATAAGTGGTACTTCCCAGTCCTTACAACAAAAACATTGGGTGCCCATGCTCCCTCTACAGAACCCACCCACCAGCACGCTCTAGGGACTAGAGACGTGTTTTACTCAGAGACACTTGGGGGTTGGTTCTCAGCCCCCTGCCTTGTTCAGAGCTTGACCCCCTGCTGCAATCAGATACCAGTATATATGCCAATCACCCCTGCCCCTCTAAGACTATAGAACAGGGCCTGTACCACACACTTGATATCAGCTACCTGGAAACCTGAGCTGAATTCATACAAGAAAACTGAATGGACTCCTAGACTGATATACCTGATAACAGCTCTAGCCAGCTAAGGACAGGACACCAGAGCTCCAAAGGTAAAAATAATCAAGCTAGCTCACTCAAGCAACCCATAGCGGTATACCAAAATAAAACAAAGAAAGCAGCTATGACACAGTAAGCAAGCATAAACTAATACAATAACTTATAGATGGCTTGGAGAAAACAGTCAATATCAAGTCACATAAAGAAACAGGCCATGATCACCTCAACAGGCACTCAAAACAAAGAATCCAGGGATCTTTTAGATGAAAGTGCATTCCTGGAATTACCAGATGCAGAATACAAAAGTTTAATATACAGAACCCTTCAAGACATCAGGAAGGAAATGAGGCAATACGTAGAACAAGCCAAGGAACACACAGATAAAGCAACTGAAGAAATCAGAAAGATTATTCAGGAACATAATGAAAAGTTTAATAAGCTGGAAAAATCCATGGGCAGACAGCAATCAGAAATTCAGAAGATTAACAATAAAATTACAAAATTAGATAACTCAATAGAAAGTCAGAGGAGCAGAATTGAGCAAGTAAAAGCTAGAATTTCTGAGGTCGAAGATAAATCACTTGGCACTAATATATTTGAGGAAAAACCAGATAAAAGAATTTTAAAAAATGAAGAAACCTTAAGAATCATGTGGGAATCTATCAAGAGAAATAACCTAGGAGTGATTGGAGTACCAGAACAGGGAGGGATAACAGAAAACACAGAGAAAATTGTTGAAGATTTGTTCGCAGAAAACTTCCCTGATATTGTGAAAGGTGAGGAGATATCTACCCAAGATGCTCATTGAACTCCACATAACGCAGATCTTAAAAGAAAGTCACCAAGACATATTATAATCAAGCTTGCCAAAACCAAAGATAAAGAGACAATTATAAGAGCAACGAGGGATAAACGAAAAGTCACATACAAAGGAGAGCCAATAAGAATAAGCTCGCGGGGGGCCAAGATGGCTGACTAGGTAGATGCTACCTCGAATCCCTCTTGCGACAGACTCGGAAAAACAAATGAATCGATCACATACATGACAATCTACGAACCCTGACCAACAAACACAGATTTAAAGAGTTGACCTGAGTGACAGAGACCGAGAACGAACAACTATGGGGAAGCAGTGACTGTTTTCGGAGCCTGGAGCCAGCGTCCCAGCCGAGGAACCTTGTCGCGAGGCTTTGGATTGGGTGCAGGGGTGCTGAGCACTGCATCCTGTGATGGCGCAAACACGGGGCACAGCCCGACCCCCCTGAACTGACCTCAGGAGGGGGCCCAGCCGGTTTTTGCGGGCGGCGCAGCGATGCGGCTGGCGGGAGGAGAAGTCGCTCAGAGGCAGCAACTGGTATTGGAGCTGGGAGTGCAGCGTCCCAGCCAGGGAACCTTGGCGCTGGGCTTTGGACTGGCAGCAGAGGAACTGACCGTGGCTTCTGAGACAGTGAAAGCGCGGGATGCGGGCCTGACCCTCGGGGGCAATCTCTACCCAGCCAGCAGAATCTCAGATAAAACGGTCATCCCAAGCAAGATAAGTAACTTTGTCTATATTCTGGGGTGCTACTCTCTCCTGTTTTTCTGAACCCTCCCCTCCCCTTCCCAGGCAGATTCATTAACATTGGATTTTCCTGAGCCAGAGGGAGAACTGCTCTGCGGTTTTTCTTTTCCCTTTTTTTTTTTTTTTTGGCCTTTTCCTAACCCATTCTTCTGGCGTGAGAGAAGCAACCACAAAAAACCCAGGGACCAAAAATCCTTCCCTAATTGGACTAAAAACACAGAACAAGCTCTAGCCAAGCATACGTGATCCACAGTCTTGGGCTTTCATCCCTACAGGGAACAAGGTGGCTATTATAATGCAAAGCATTTCTGACAGGGATCTGACTGCATTTGTTTTAGCGGATTTACTGGAAAGACAAGTTTCCCAGGTCTGATATCTCTGCGTATTCAACAGAGCCCTCACTGACCCACAACAGGGAACTGAGGGCTGAAGCTCCCCACAGACCACCTAGCTTCCTGCCTTAGGGGTCTAAGGAGGGTGACACCTACCAATCTGTAGAGGTACTTGCATTAGGGGCCTAAGGTACAGCTACAGAGCCCACCCACCAAGGTGCTTTAGGAATAGAGACACACCTACCTCACTAACACTTGGGGGAAGCCTGTTAGCATCCTGCCGCCCCTGGAGTGTGAACCCCAGCTGCTAATAGAATCTGGTGCACACAACTATCACCACTACTTCTCTAGGTGGATAGGTGACAGTGTGTATCACACACTTGATGACCCAAAATCACATTCTACTCAAGAATAGTGAATGGACTCAGGCATATATATCTGGCAACAGCCCAAACCAGCTGGTAATAGGTCATAAGTAAGTCAAGGGCTACAACAATCAAGATAGCGCAATCTAGTAGCCCATCCACATATACTGAAAGAAAACAAAACAAGAAAATACTCAGTGAGCAAATATAGAATAAATCACTACAATATCTTAGTGATGGCTCGGAGATAGCAGTCGATATCAAACCACGTAAAGAAGCAGACCATGACTGCTTCTACAACCCCCCAAACTAAAGAATCAAAATCCTTCCCAAATGAAGATACAATCCTGGAATTATCAGATACAGAATATAAAAAACTGCTTTACAGAATGCTTCAAGACATCAGGGATGACCTCAGAAATGAAATAAGGCAAGCTAAAGAAAAAGCCAAGGAACACACTGATAAAGCAGTTGAAGAACTCAAAAAGATTATTCAAGAACATAGTGGAAAAATTAATAAGTTGCAAGAATCCATAGAGAGACAGCATTCAGAAATCCAAAAGATTAACAATAAAATTACAGAATTAGACAACGCAATAGGAAGTCAGAGGAGCAGACTTGAGCAATTAGAATGCAGAGTGGGAGATCTGGAGGACCAGGGAATTAACACCAATATAGCTGAAAAAAAATCAGATAAAAGAATTAAAAAAATGAAGAAACCCTGAGAATCATGTGGGACTCTATCGAAAAGAATAACCTGAGTGTGATTGGAGTCTCAGAACAGGGAGGGACAACAGAAAACACAGAGAGAATAGTTGAAAATCTGCTGACAGAAGACTTTCCTGACATCATGAAAGACGAAAGGATATCTATCCAAGATGCTCATCGAACCCCATTTAAGATTGATCCAAAAAGAAAAACACCAAGACATATTATCATCAAACTTGCCAAAACCAAAGATAAAGAGAAAATTTTAAAAACAGCCAGGGATAAAAGAAAGGTCTCCTACAAGGGAGAATCAATAAGAATAAGTTCAGACTACTCAGCAGAAACCATGCAGGCAAGAAGGCAATGGGATGACATATACAGAGCACTGAAGGAGAAAAACTGCCATCCAAGGATCATATATCCAGCAAAACTCTCTCTGAAATATGAAGGCGAAATTAAGATATTTACAGATAAACACAAGCTTAGAGAATTTGCAAAAACCAAACCAAAGCTACAAGAAATGCTAAAGGAAATTGTTCGGTCAGAAAACCAATAATATCAGATACCAGCACAACACAAGGTCACAGAACAGAGCATCCTGATATCAACTCAAATTAAGTTAACTCAAATTAACTCAACAAAAACAAATTAAGATTAATTTAAAAAAAAAAAACACACTCAAAACAGGGAATCATTGAAGTCAAAATGTAAAAGATCACAATAATCAAAAAGAGGAACTAAATACAGGTGGCATAGAACTGCCATATGGAGAGGGATACAAGGTGATATAGGACAATACAAGTTAGGTTTTTACTTAGAAAAAAAAGGGGGTAAATATTAAGGTAACCACAAAGAGGTACAACAACTCCATAACTCAAAATAAAAACCAAGAAAAACGTAATGACTCAGCAAACATAAAGTCAAATACTATGAAAATGAGGAACACAAAATTTACAAAGAATAAGCTCGGACTACTCAGGAGAAACCGTGCAGGCAAGAAGGCAATGGGATGACATATTTAAAAAATTGAAGGAAAAAAATTGCCTGCCAAGAATCATATATCCACCAAAATTGACTCTTAAATACGAAGGTGAAATTAAGACATTTCCAGATAAACACAAGTTCAGGGAATTCGTAAAAACCAAACCAAAACTACAGGAAATACTAAAGGGAGTTCTTTGGTTAGAAAATCAATAATATCAGGTATCAACCCAAGACTAGAACACTGGGCAGAGCAACCGGAAGTCAACCCAGACAGGGAAATCCAAAAAAATAAAGCAAGATTTAAAAAAAAAAAAAAAGCCCAACACAGGGTAACGGCGATGTTATTATATAAAAGAAGACAACATTAAAATAATAAACAGGGACTAAGAAATGTAATCATACACCTTCCATATGGGGAGGAAGATATGGCAATACAAACAAATAAAAGTTAGTTTTAAATTTAGAAAAATAGGGGTAAATAATAAGACAGCCAGAAAGGAGACAAACTATCCTACTCATCAAAATAAAACACAAGGGAAAAATACAGACTCAGCAGAAACAAAATCAGCAACAACAAATATGAGGAAGGGACAATATATAAAGAAAATCTACTCAGCACATAAAATCAAGTGGGAAAAAGAAACTGTCAACACACAAAAAATGACATGAAAATGATAGCACTAAATTCATAAAAAAAAAATTCATACCTATCTATAATTACCCTGAATGTAAATGGACTAAATGCACCAATAAAGAGACAAAGAGTGGCAGAATGGATTAAAAAACATGATCCGTCTATATGCTGCCTACAAGAGACACACCTTAGACTTAGAGACACACCTTAGACTTAGAGACACAAACTAAAACTCAAAAGCTAGAAAAAAATATATCAGGCAAACAACAATCAAAAAAGAGCAGGAGTGGCAATATTAATTTCTGACAAAATAGACTTTAAATCCATCAGAAAGGATAAGGAAGGACACTGTATAAGGATTAAAGGGACAATACACCAAGAAGATGTAACCATATTAAATATTTATGCACCCAATGACAGGGCTGCAAGATACTTAAACTCTATCAGCATTGAAAAGTGAGATAGACGGCTCCACAATAATAGTAGGAGACTTCAACACACCACTTTCGGTGAAGGACAGGACATCCAGAAAGAAGATCAACAAAGACACGGAAGATCTAAATGCCACAATCAACCAACTTGACCTCGTAGACATATACAGAACACTCCACCCAACAGCAACCAACTATACTTTCTTTTCTAGTGCACATGGAACATTCTCCAGAATAGACCACACATTAGGTCATAAAGCAAGCCTTAGCAGAATCCAAAACATTGAAATATTACAAAGCATCTTCTCTGACCATAAGGCCAAAAAAGTGGAAATCAACAACGGGAAAAGAAATCAAACACTTGGAAACTGAATAATACCCTGCTCAAAAAAGACTGGATTATAGAAGACATAAAGGATGGAATAAAGAAGTTCATAGAATCCAATGAGAATGAAAACACTTCCTATCAGAACCTTTGGGACATAGCAAAAGCAGTGCTCAGAGGCCAATTTATATCAATAAATGCACACATCCAGAAAGAAGAAAGGGCCAAAATCAAAGAACTATCCCTACAACTTGAACAAATAGAAAGAGAGCAACAAAAGAAACCCACACGCACCAGAAGAAAACAAATAATAAAAATTAGAGCTGAACTAAATGAAATAGAAAACAGAAAAACAATTGAAAGAATTAACAAGACCAAAAGATGTTTTTTTTCAAAAAGTCAACATAATTGATAAACCATTGGCCAAACTGACAAAAGAAAAACAGGAGAGGAAGTGAATAACCGGAATAAGAAATGAGATGGGCAATATTACAACAGACCCAACTGAAATTAAAACAATCATATCAGATTACTGTGAAAAACTATACTCATACAAATTTGAAAACCCAGAAGAAATGGATGAATTCCTAGAAACACACTACCTACCTAAACTAACACAAACAGAGGTAGAACAACTAAATAGACCCATAACAAAAGACGAGATTGAAAAGGTATTCAAAAAACTCCCAACAAAAAAAAAGCCCTGGTCCTGACGGCTTCACTGTAGAGTTCTACCAAACTTTCAGAGAAGAGTTAACACCACTACTACTAAAGGTATTTCAGAGCATAGAAAAGGATGGAATACTACCAAACTCATTCTATGAAGCCACCATACCCCTGATACCAAAACCAGGTAAAGACACCACAAGAAAATTATAGACCTATATCCCTCATGCCTCATGAATGTAAATGCAAAAATCCTCAACAAAACTCTAGCCAATAGAATTCAACAACATACCAAAAAAATAATTCACCATGACCAAGTGGGATTCATAGCAGGTATGCAGGGATGGTTCAACATTAGAAAAACAATTAATGTAATCCATCACATAAATAAAAGACAAGAATCACACGATTTTACCAATTGATGCAGAAAAGGCATTTGACAAAGTTTAACACTCATTCATGATAAAAACTCTCACCAAAATAGGAATACAAGGAAAATGCCTCAACATAATAAAGGACATGTATACAAAGCCAACAGCCAACATCACCCTAAATGGAGAGAGCCTGAAAACATTCCCATTGAGATCGGGGACCAGACAAGGATGCCCTTTATCACCACTCTTATTCAACATTGTGCTGGAAGTCCTAGCCAGAGCAATTAGGCTAGATAAAGAAATAAGGGGCATCCAGATTGGCAAGGAAGAAGTAAAAGTATCTCTATTTGCAGATGACATGATCTTATACACAGAAAACCCTAAAGAATCCTCCAGAAAACTATCAAAACTAATAGAAGAGTTCACCAGAGTATCAGGATACAAGATAAACATACAAAAATCACTTGGATTCCTCTACACCAACAAAAAGAACATCGAAGAGGAAATCACCAAATCAATGCCGTTTACAGTAGCCCCCAAGAAGATAAAAAACTTAGGAATAAATCTTACCAGAGATGTAAAAGACTTATACAAAGAAAACTACAGTACACTTCTTCAAGAAACCAGACGAGACTTAGATAAGTGGAAGAACATACCTTGCTCGTGGATAGGAAGACTTGACATTATAAAAATGTCTATTCTACCAAAAGTGATCTATACATTTCATGCAATTCCGATCCAAATCCCAAGGACATTCTTTAATGAGATGGAGAAACAAATCACCAATTTCATATGGAAGGGAAAGAGGCCCCGGATAAATAAGGCAATACTGCAAAAGAAGAACAAAGTGGGAGGCCTTACTTTACCTGATTTTAGAGCCTATAATGCCGGCACAGTAGTCAAAACAGCCTGGTACTGGTACAACAACAGATACATGGACCAATGGAACAGAATTGAGAATCCAGAGATAAATCCATCCACATATAAGCAGCTGATATTTTATAAAGGCCCCAAAACAGTTAAATGGAGAAAAGGCAGTCTTTTTAACAAATGGTGCTGGCATAACTGGATATCCATCTGCAAAAAAATGAAACAAGACCCATACCTCACTCCATGCACAAAAGCTAACTCAAAATGGATCAAAGACCTAAATATAAAATCTAAAATGATAAACATCATGGAAGAAAAAATAGAGACAACGTTAGGAGCCCTAATACATGGCATAAATAGTATGCAAAAAATTATAAAGAACGTAGAAGAAAAACTAGATAACTAGGAGCTGCTAAAAATCAAACACTTATGCTCATCCAAAGACTTCACCAAAAGAGTAAAAAGACTACCTACAGACTGGGAAAAAAGTTTTTAGCTATGACATTTCTGATCAGCACCTGATCTCTAAAATCTACATGATACTACAAAAACTCAACTGCAAAGAGACAAATAACCCAATTGAAAAATGGGCAAAAGATATGAATAGACACTTCACTAAAGAAGATATTCAGGTAGCTAACAGATATATGAGGAAATGTTCACGATCATTAGCCATTAGAGAAATGCAGATCAAAAGTACAATGAGATTTCATCTCACTCCAACAAGGCTGGCATTAATCCAAAAAACACAAAATAATAAATGTTGGAGAGGCTGTGGAGAGATTGGAACACTTATACACTGTTGGTGGAAATGTAAAATGGTACAACCACTTTGAAAATCGATTTGCTGCTTCCTTAACTTTTTAACAAGCTAGAAATAGAACTACCATATGAACTAGCAATCTCACTCCTTGGAATATATCCTAGAGAAATAAGAGCCTTTACACGAAGAGATATATGCACACCCATGTTTATTGCAGCACTGTTCACAATAGCAAAAAGATGGAAGCAGTCAAGGTGCTCATCAACAGATGAATGGATAAATAAATTATGGTATATTCACAACATGGAGTACTACACATCCATAAAGAATAGTGAAGAATCTGTGAAACATCTCATAACATGGAGGAACCTGGAAGGCATTAAAAACCAAATTACGCTGAGTGTAATTAGTCAGTTGTGAAAGGACAAATATTGCATAAGACCACTATCATAAGAACTTGAGAAATAGTTTAAACTGAGAAGAAAACATTCTTTTGTGGTTACGAGACAGCGGAGGGAAGGAGGGTGGGAGAGGGGTATTCGCTAATTAGATAGTAGATAAGAACTACTTTAGGTGAAGGGAAAGACAGCACACACTACAGGGGAGGTCAGCATAATTGGACTTAACCAAAAGCAAAGAAGTTTCCTGAATAAACTGGACCATGGTTTCAGGGGACATCTAAGTCAATTGGCATAATAAAATCTATTAAGAAAAATAGACCACATATTAGGTCATAAAACAAATCTTTGCAGAATCCAAAACATTGAAATATTACAAAGTATCGTCTCAGACCACAAGGCCATAAAAATGGAAATCAATAACAGAAAAATTAGGGAAAAGAAATCAAATATTTGGAAACTGAACAATACCCTGCTGAAAAAAGACTGGGTTATAGAAGACATTAAGGAGGGAATAAAGAAATTCATAGAATGCAATGACAATGAAAATACTTCCTATCAAAACCTCTGGGACACAGCAAAAGCAGTGCTCAGAGGTCAATTTATATCGATAAATGCACACATACAAAAAGAAGAAAGAGCCAAAAGCAGAGAACTGTCCCTACAACTTGAACAAATAGAAAGTGAGCAACAAAAGAATCCATCAGGCACCAGAGGAAAACAAATACTAAAAATTAGAGCTGAACTAAATGAATTAGAGAACAGAAAAACAATCGAAAGAATTAACAAACCCAAAAGCTTGTTCTTTGAAGAAATTAACAAAATTGAAAAACCATTGGCCAGACTGACTAAAGAAATACAGGAAAGGAAACAAATAACCCGAATAAGAAACAAGATGGGCCACATCACGACAAACCCAACTGAAATTAAAAGAATCATATCAGATTATTACAAAAAATTGTACTCTAATAAATTTGCAAACCTAGAAGAAACGGATGAATTCCTAGAAAAACATTACCTACCTAAACTAACACAATCAGAAGTAGAACAACTAAATAGACCCATAACAAAAAAAGAGATTGAAATGGTAATTAAAAAAACTCCCAACAAAAAAAAGCCCTGGCTGGCCTGGACGGCTTTACTGCAGAGTTCTACCAAACTTGCAGAGAAGAGTTAACACCACTACTAACAAAGGTATTTCAAACCAGAGAAAATGACGGAATACTGCCTAACTCATTCCATGAAGCCACCATATCCCTGATACCAAAACCAGGTAAAAATATGACAAAAAAAGAGAATTACAGACCTGTATCCCCCAGGAACATAGATGCAAAAATCCTCAAAAAAATTCTAGCCAATAGAATTCAACAACATATCAAAAAAATAATCCACCACGACCAAGTGGGATTTATACCAGGTATGCAAGGATGGTTTAATATTAGAAAAACCATTAATGTAATCCACCATATAAATAAAACAAAAGACAAAAACCACATGATCTTATCAATTGATGCAGAAAAGGCATTTGACAAAGTCCAAAACCCATTTATGATAAAAACTCTCAGCAAAATAGGAATTGAAGGAAAATTCCTCAACATAATAAAAGGCATCTATACAAAGACAACAGCCAACATCACTCTAAATGGAGAGAGCCCGAAAGCATTTCCCTTGAGAACGGGAACCAGACAAAAAAAAAAAAAAAAACAAGGATGCCCTTTATCACCGCTCTTATTCAACATTGTGCTAGAGGTCCTAGCCAGAGCAATTAGGCTGACAAAGAAATAAACGGCATCCGGATTGGCAAGGAAGAAGTAAAATTATCTCTATTTGCAGATGACATGATCTTATACACAGAAAACCCTAAGGAATCCTCCAGAAAACTACTGAAACTAATAGAAGAGTTTGGCAGAGTCTCAGGTTATAAGATAAACATACAAAAATCACTTGGATTCCTCTACAGCAACAAAAAGAACGTCGAAGAGGAAATTACCAAATCAATACCATTCACAGTAGCCCCCAAGAAGATAAAATACTTAGGAATAAATCTTACCAAAGATGTAAAAGACCTATACAAAGAAAACTACAAAGTACTACTGCAAGAAACTAGAAAGGACCTACTAAAGTGGAAAAACATACCTTGCTCATGGATAGGAAGACTTAACATAGTAAAAATGTCTATTCTACCAAAAGCCATCTATACATACAATGCACTTCTGATCCAAATTCCAATGACATTTTTTAATGTGATGGAGAAACAAATCAGCAACTTCATATGGAAGGGAAAGAAGCCTCGGATAAGTAAAGCATTACTGAAAAAGAAGAAGAAAGTGGGAGGCCTCACTCTACCTGATTTTAGAACATATTATACAGCCACAGTAGTCAAAACAGCCTGGTACTGCTACAACAACAGGCACATAGACCAATGGAACAGAATTGAGAACCCAGATATAAATCCATCCACATATGAGCAGCTGATATTTGACAAAGGCCCAGCGTCAGTTAATTGCGGAAAAGATAGTCTTTTTAACAAATGGTGCTGGCATAACTGGATATCTATTTGCAAAAAAATGAAACAGGACCCATACCTCACACCATGCACAAAAACTAACTCCAAGTGGATCAAAGACCTAAACATAAAGACTAAAACGATAAAGATCATGGAAGAAAAAATAGGGACAACGTTAGGAGCCCTAATACAAGGCATAAACAGAATACAAAACATTACCGAAAATGACGAAGAGAAAACAGATAACTGGGAGCTCCTAAAAATCAAACACCTATGCTCATCTAAAGACTTCGCCAAAAGAATAAAAAGACCACCTACAGACTGGGAAAGAATTTTCAGCTATGACATCTCCGACCAGCGCCTGATCTCTAAAATCTATATGATTCTGTTAATACTCAACCACAAAAAGACAAACAACCCAGTCAAGAAGTGGGCAAA
The DNA here is from genome assembly GCF_024166365.1 of Elephas maximus indicus. NCBI lineage: Eukaryota > Metazoa > Chordata > Mammalia > Proboscidea > Elephantidae > Elephas > Elephas maximus. The sequence continues at coordinate 44,187,413 of NC_064836.1, read as the reverse complement.
GGATATGAACACGCACTTCACTAAAGAAGATATTCAGGCAGCTAACAGATACATGAGAAAATGCTCTTGATCATTTGCCATTGGAGAAATGCAAATTAAAACTACGATGAGATTCCATCTCACTCCAACAAGGCTGGCATGAATCCAAAAAACACAAAATAATAGATGTTGGAGAGGCTGCGGAGAGATTGGAACTCTTATACACTGCTGATGGGAATGTAAAATGGTACAACCACTTTGGAAATCTATCTGGCGTTTTCTTAAAAAGTTAGAAATACAACTACCATACAACCCAGAAATCCCACTCCTAGGAATATACCCTAGAGAAATAAGAGCCTTCACACTAACAGATATATGCACACCCATGTTTATTGCAGCTCTGTTTACAATAGCAAAAAGCTGGAAGCAACCAAGGTGTCCATCAACGGATGAATGGTTAAATAAATTGTGGTATATTCACACAATGGAATACTATGCATTGATAAAGAACAGTAACGAATCTGTGAAACATTTCATAACATGGAGGAACCTGGAAGGCATTATGCTGAGTGAAATTAGTCAGAGGCAAAAGGACAAATATTGTATAAGACCACTATTATAAGATCTTGAGAAATAGTATAAACTGAGAAGAACACATACTTTTGTGGTTACGAGGGGGGGAGGGAGGGAGGGTGGGAGAGGGTTATTTACTGATTAATTAGTAGATGAGAACTACTTTAGGTGAAGGGAAGGACAATACTCAATACACGGAAGGTCAGCTCAACTGGACTGGACCAAAAGCAAAGAAGTTTCCGGGATAAACTGAATGCTTCAAAGGTCAGCGAAGCAAGGGTGGGGGTTTGGGGACTATGGCTTAAGGGGACTTCTAAGTCAACTGGCAAAATAATTTTATTATGAAAACATTCTGCATCCCACTTTGAAATGTGGCGTCTGGGGTCTTAAATGCTAACAAGCACCCATCTAAGATGCATCAACTGGTCTCAACCACCTGGATCAAAGGAGAATGAAGAACACCAAGGTCACACGATAACTATGAGCCCAAGAGACAGAAAGGGCCACATGAACCAGAGACTTACATCATCCTGAGACCAGAAGAACTAGATGGTGCCCGGCCACAACCGATGACTGCCCTGACAGGGGGCACAACAGAGAACCCCTGAGGGAGCAAGAGATCAGTGGGATGCAGACCCCCAATTCTCATAAAAAGACCAGACTTAATGGTCTGACTGAGACTAGAGGAATCCCAGTGATCATGGTCCCCAAACCTTCTGTTGGCCCAGGACAAGAACCATTCCCAAAGACAACTCATCAGACATGGAAGGGACTGGACAATGGGTAGGAGAGAGATGCTGAGGAAGAGTGAGCTACTTGTATCAGGTGGACACTTGAGACTGTGTTGGCATCTCCTGTCTGGAGGGGAGATAGGAGGGTAGAGAGGGTTAGAAACTGGCAAAATCGTCATGAAAGGAGAGACTGGAAGGAGGGAGCAGGCTGACTCATTAGGGGGAGAGTAAGTGGAAGTAAGGAGTAAGGTGCATATAAGCTTATATGTGACAGACTGACTTGATTTGTAAACGTTCACTTAAAGCTCAGTAAAAATTATTAAAAAAGAAAACATCCTGCATCCCACTTTGAAGAGTGGCGTCTGGGGTCTTAAATGCTAGCAAGCAACCATCTAAGATGCATCAATTGGTCTCAACCCACCTGGATCAAAGGAGAATGAAGAACACCAAGGACACAAGGTGATTACGAGCCCAAGAGACAGAAAGGGCCGCATGAACCAGGGACTACATCACCCTGAGACCAGAAGAACTAGGTGGTGTCCGGCTACAACCGATGACTGCCCTGGCAGGGAACACAACAGAGAACTCCTGAGGGAGCAGGAGAGCAGTGGGATGCAGACCCCAAATTCTCACAAGACCAGACTTAATGGTCTGACTGAGACTAGAGGAATCCCAGTGGTCATGGCCCCCAGACCTTCTGTTGGCCCAGGACAGGAACCATTCCCGAAGCCAACTCTTCAGACATGGATTGGACTGGACAATGGGTTGGAAAGGGATGCTGGTGAGGAGTGAGCTTCTTGGATCAGGTGGACGCTTGAGACTATGTTGGCATCTCCTGCCTAGAGGGGAGATGAGAGGGTGGAGGGAGTCAGAAGTTGGCAAAATGGACACAAAAAGAGAGAGTGGAGGGAGAGAGCAGGCTGTCTCATTACAGGGAGAGAAATTGGGAGTGCATAGCAAGGTGTATAGAGGTTTTTGTGTGAGAGACTGACTTGATTTGTAAATTTTCACTTAAAGCACAATAAAAATTATTTTTAAAATATACATATATAATTTTTTACCTTTATTTTAGTTTACATATTTTTATGAAAGTATATTCAAATTTCATACGCTTTGAATACAATTTTAGTTTTTAATTGTTGAGGTCATTACTGTTAGCAGATGGCAAATTATGAGAAAATTTTCATTATAACCGTAAAACTCCTGATTTTGCTGAAAGGAGGGTGAGAAAAATAAATTTTATGAAAAGAGTGATATCCGTTTATAAATTAAATATGTCTATTTTTTAATGATTGATTCCAACATTATTCAGAGAAGATCATCCATTTATTTTCCCTCTCTTCTTTCATGCATCAAAAAATCATAGCATAATAATGGACTTATCTTTATAATGTCAAACAATCTCAACTTTGCCCTCATCAACCAGAAGTTTCATATCAAATTTATTTTAAGAGTTTGATTTACCAAAAATATCCTGTCAATTTTCTATCTTATTCTCATTCCTCTTTCCAAAATGAATACTATTGCAAAGAATAGAAAGGAAGCTTGGCGGGGGGAATTGAAATGACAATTTTAGTAGGTATCTATGATGTGCAAGCAGCAGGAAGTGAATTATGTTTTATGTAGGTCATCTCTTTGCTGCATTATTTTTCTTGGAACTCTTGGAATATCATCTGTAGCTGTGAAACGTGTCAACGACACCCCTGACGGAACTGTAGTTGAGAAGGGTTTTGTGGAAAACATGCAAGGTATATTTAGAGCTTTATAAATAACAAGGATAGCAATTGTGGTAGCCAGCTTATGTCAAGTTCTTATGGGTCAGCACTGCTTAGAGTTTTACCCATGAGTTATCTTTTTTAATTCTCACTATAGGAGAAGATAGTATTATTGTGTCTATTTTACAGAAACCCAAGGCCAAAGAGATTAAGAAACTGTCCTAGCGTCCCAAAGCTAGTAACTGGTGAAAGTGAGATGCGAACCCAGGCAATCTTATTCCCAAACTTGCCCAGGTCCTGGGGTCATTGTGCCTTGCTTCCAATCCTGGCTCCACCATTTATTAATTGTGTGACTTCAGGAAAGTTACTGTCTCAGTGTAGGTTTTCTTACCTTTATAGGGGAATACTAGTAGTAATGAACATCCTGGGGTCACTGTGATAATTTAAAGAGACATTGAGGGTAAAGTTCTTAGTAAAATGTCATACAGAATAAGTATTCAATAAATGTTAGTTATATCTGTAAAGATTATTATTATTAACTAAATTATTTTTATTATCTAAATTAGACTACTTTAAAAATATTCCTGCCCAGAGAGCAGTGGGATGCAGACCCAAATTCTCATTAAAAGACCAGAGTTAATGGTCCGACTGAGACTAGAAGGACCCCGGTGGTCATGGCCCCCAGACCTTCTGTTAGCCCAGGACAGGAACCATTCCCAAAACCAACTCTTCAGACAAGGATTGGACTGGACTATGGGACAGAAAATGATACTGGTGAAGAGTGAGCTTCTTGGATCAAGTAGACACATGAGACTACGTGGACATCTCCTGTCTGGAGGGGAGATTAGAAGGCAGAGGGGACAGAAGCTGGCTGAATGGACACGAAAAGAGAGAGTGGAGGGAAGGAGCAAGCTGTCTCATTAGGGGGAGAACAACTAGGAATATATAAAAGGTGTATATAAATTTTTATATGAGAGACTGACTTGATTTGTAAACTTCCACTTAAAGCACAATAAAAATTAAAAAAAAAAAATCCTGCTCATTTGTCTAGTAATTCTACTTTTCAGAATCGATTCTGAGGAAATAATCACACATGGATGTGCAGACAAAGGTTTATGTAAGCGGATATTCCTTGAACTTCTTTAAAAATGACATTTTAGAAACAATGTAGGTGTGCAACAAGTGGAAGGTAGCTAAATAAGTGGTTCCCTATGTTGGATTATTAGCAGACACTGAGGGAAATGTTTCAGAAAAATATTTAGTCAAATGGGGGGACAGCTTATTGTATCAAGTAGGCAAATAAAGAGAAATACAAATCTATAAATGCTATGCTATCTTAATTTAAACCCATTTATTAATTAATGTAAGAAGTATTTCTTGAGTGCCAAGTATGTGCAGGAAACCCTGGTGTCATAGTGGTTAAGTGCTACAGCTGCTAACCAAAGGGTCGGCAGTTTGAATCCGCCAGGTGCTCCTTGGAAACTCTATCGGGCAGTTCTACTCTGTCCTATAGGGCCACTATGAGTCGGAATCGACTCGACGGCAATGGGTTGGGTTTGGTTTTTGGAAGTATGTGCAGGCACTGTTCTGGGCAATGGGAGTACAGCAGTGAATAAATAGTCACTATTTCTCTGAAGGAGCTCTAGTGGCACGGTGGTTAAGTGTTTGGCTGGTAACCAAAAGGTCAGCAGTTCAAATCCACTAGCTGCTCCTAGGAAACCATATGGGGCTGTTCTCCTCTGTCCTATAGGGTCACCATGAGTTGGAATTGACTGGATGGCAGTGGGCTTGTTTTTTTTCTTTGATTTCTCTTTCTCAAGGAGCCCTGGTGGCACAGTGGTTAAAAGCTTGGCTGCTAACCAAAAGGTCAGCAGTTCGAATCTAGCCACTTCTTAGAAACGCTGTGAGGTAGTTAGTTCTCTACTATCCTATGGGGTCACTAAAAGTCAGAACCGACTCAGTGCGAACAGGTTTGGTTTATCTCTCTCAAAAAGGAGATTCATTCTAGTGGAATGTATACGTATATACATAAAAGAACCGAAAAAAAATGCATAAACTTGTTTGCAGGTTTGCAAGGCCTACTACTATGTATTAGCATATAGACTATCACAACTGTTTACATTGATTTATGTCTTAAATACTAGTGCTGCTATAACAGAAATACCACAAGTGGATGGCTTTAACAAAGGGAAATTTATTTTCTCACAGTCTAGGAGGCTAGAAGTCTGAATTCAGGGTGCCAGCTCCAGGGGAAGGCTTTCTCTCTCTCTGTCGGCTCTGGGAGGTCCTTGTCATCAATCTTCCCTGTTCCAGGAGCTGTTCAGCACAGGGATCCCGGGTCCAGAGGGTGCCCTATTCTCCTGGCTCTTGTTTCTTGGTGGTATGAGGTCTCTCTGTCTCTCTGTTCTCTTCTCTCTCTTGTCTTAAAAGAGATTGACTTAATATACAACCTAATACTGTAAATTGAGTCCTGCCTCATTAATGTAACTGCCTCTAATCCTGCTTCATTAACATCATAGAGATAGGATTTATAACACATAGGAAAATCGTATCAGTTGACAAAATGGTGGACAACCACGCAATATTGGGAATCGTGGCCTAGCCTAGGTTGACACACATTTTGGGGGGACAACAGTCAATCCATGAAAATGTATCATTTTTAAAAGAATGAACATGTTACTCTTATAATACTAATGAAATAACATATGAAATGAATATATCAATAATTACATGCATTGTATGGAAAATCTTTTGGACACCTGTTGCTCTTTAAAAATCATTTTTTATTAATTCACATTTTAAAATACAGAAAAGTATAATGAAGAAAACTGCAACCTTATGTATAACAGAACAAAACATTGCCCAGTCCTATGATCATCTATATATGCTTTCACTTTTGTTAGTCTGAATCATTTAGGAAATATTTAGGGCTACCTTTATTATAAAGAATGGAACATAAAAGAAAATTTCTTACAAGTGTTTTACACTAAAACAACTTAATAAAAACATGAATTGAATAAATCAAGAATTCACAGATAAAATGATCAAATAACAGAATATTTCTAAAAAGAGAAATATTGCAGTCCTAAAGGGGAGACAAATGGTTAAGAGATTGGCTGCTAACCAACAGGTTGGCAGTTTGAATCCACCAATCGCCCCTTGGAAACCCTATGGAGCAGTTCTACTCTGTCCTATTGAGTCAGTATGAGTCAGAATTGACTCAACGGCAATGGGTTTTTAAAGGAAAAAATGAGGACTAAAACAACATTATTACAAAACAAATGAATTAATAAATGGTTTTTGTGGTTAGCTGCTGTACAGTTGACTCTGATTCATGGTGACCTGCTGTACAACAAAATGAAATATTTCCCAGTCCTGCTTCATCCTCACAACCACCAACATGTTGGAGTCCATCACTATGGCTACTGTGCCAATCCATCTGTCATGGATTGAATTATGTCCACCCAAAAATGTGCGTATCAACTTGGTTAGGTCATGATTGTGTGGTTGTCCTTCATTTTGTGATTGTAATTTCATGTTGAGAGGATTAGGTTGAGATTGTAACACCACTGTTACTCAGGTCACCTCCCTGATCCAAGGTAAAGGGAGTTTTCTTGGGGTGTGGCCTGTACCACCTTTTATCTCTTAAGAGATAAAAGAAAGGGAAGCAAGCAGAGAATTGGGGACCTTATACCACCAAGAAGGCAATGCCGGGAGCAGAGCGCATCCTTTGGACTCAGGGTCCCTGGCAAGAGAAGCTCCTGGACTGGTGGAAGAGTGATGAGAAGGCCGACAGAGAAAGACTTCCCCTAGAGCCAGTGCCTGAATTTGGCCTACTAGATTGTAAGAAAATAAACTTCTCTTTGTTAAAGCCATCCACTTTTGGTATTTCTGTTACAGCAGCACTGTTGCTCTAACAAATACCTAAAATGTGGAAGTGGTTTTGAAACTGTTGGATAGTTGTGACAGCAGCAGAGGACCAGCACAGCAGAGAACCAGCAGCAGCAGAACTAGGAGACCAGAGTGAGACAACACTGAAGCCGACCCATGGAGCCAGATTGCTGAGTGCCTGTGCACAGGAGGCTTCCTGGTGGAGTGGGGTGCCTCCGGGCACTTATCAGCTGAGCTACAGAGCTTTGGAACACTTGCCCCACAGGGCAGATGCGGGTGTGAGGCCCAAAGAGCCCAGAGGCCAAGAAACCAGGAAACAGAAGCCGAAGAGACAAGGAACACAGGAAGCCAAGCTGCCTCAGTCTCAAAAGGTATGGCCACAACCTCAGGGGTTTCAAAGGGTGGAGCCATGGCCTCTGGTGTTTCTAAGGGTGGAGTTGCCACTCAGATGGACTAGGAGTGGCCTAAAGCTAAGGGAGCAGATTTGCTGTTCCAGTGGGCCTGGAAGGTGGAGGTAAAGCCCAGGGCCGAAGTGCCTCCACTCAGAATCTGGAGAGTGTGGTCGATGCCTAGAGTCTGGAGGGCAGGGCCATTGTGTAAATTGTCTCAGAGAACAGAGGATTATTTTCAAAGCCTTGAGGGCTTATGTAATGTGTTCTGCTGACTTGCTTGGTGCCTGTTATGCTATCTTTCCCTTCAGTTTCTCCCATTTGTAATGGGAATGTCTAGCTTGTGCCTGTTCTTCCATTGTACCCTTGGAAGCAGGTAACTTGTATCCTAGGTTTCACAAATGAAAAGGAATTTTTGAATTTTGGACTTGGAGTTGAGACTTTTGCTATGACATGATGGAGTGAATATGTTTTGCATGTTGCAAGGACGTGATTTGGGGGGGTAGCAAAGGGTAGAATGTCATGGATTGAATTGTGTGTCCCCAAAAATGTGTGTATCAACTTGGTTATGCCATGATTCCCAGTATTGTGTGGTTGTCCTCCATTTTGTGATCGTAATTTTATGTTTAGAGGATTAGGGTGGGATTGTAACACCACCCTTACTCAGGTCAACTCCCTGATCCAAGGTAAAGGGAGCTTCCCTCCGTTGTGGCCTGCACCACCTTTTATCTCTCAAGAGATAAAAGGAAAGGGTAGCAAGCAGAGAGTTGGGGACCTTATACCGCCAAGATAGCAGTGCTAGGAGCAGAGTGCATCCTTTGGATTCAAGGTCCACATGCAGAGAAGCTCCTAGTCTGGGGGAAGATTGACGAAGAAGGCCGACAGAGAGAGAAAGGCTTCCCCTAGAGCTGGCACCCTGAATTTGGACTTGTAGCCTACTAGACTGTAAGAAAATAAACTTCTTTTTCTTAAAGCCATCGACTTGTGGCATTTCTGTTGTAACAGCACTAGATAACTAGGACATCATCTCAGTGAGAATCTCCCATGCCTTTGTTGGCCCTTTACTTCTTCTAACATGATGCCTTCCTCCAATGATTGATGACATGCCCAAAGCAAGCAAGGTAGAGAATGTTCTGTTGTGATAAGATTTTCATTAACTAATTTTCAGAAGTGATCACTAGGCTTTTCTTCCTAGCCTGTCTTTGTCTGGAAGCTGTGCTGGAATCTGTCCACTATGGATGACCCTGCTAGTATTCTAAGTACCAGTGGCATAGTTGCCAGCATCACAGCAACATGCAAACCACCATGGTACAACAAACTGACGGAGAGGTGGTAGAACAAATGATAATACCAAACCCATTGCCATTGAGTTGATTCTGACTTATCGCAACCCTATGTGTTACAGAGTAGAGCTGAACTCCATAGGGTTTTCTTGGCCGTAATCTTTATGGAAGTAGATTGCCAGGCCATCCTTCTGAGGTGCTGCTGGGTGGGTTTAAGCCACCAACCTTTCAGTTATTAAATCAAACCCATTGCTGCCAAGTCGATTCCAACTCATAGTGACCCTACAGGACAGAGTAAAACTGTCCTATAGGGTTTCCAAGGAGCAGCTGGTAGATTCAAACTATGGACCTTTAAGTTAACAGCTGAGCTCTAACCAGGGCTCCTTTTCAGTAGTTGAGGGCAAATTATTTGTATCACCCAGGGATGTAAGTGTTGGTTTAAAAAAACAAACAAACCTGTTACCATCAGATTGATTCTGACTCACAGCGACCCAATAGGACACAGTAGAACTGCCCCCGTAGGGTTTCCAAAGAGTGGCTGATGGATTCGAAATATGCCACCAGGACTCCATGAGGGACACAATAAATACAGGTGAAAACTCTGTTACTAAGAGAGGTAATCACAATGAAAGCAAGCAGAATGAAAAAGACAAAGATTAAAGCAATTAGAGAGGAGGGATGGACATCAAAGATAAAGACAATCAAATCTGAGTATAACTGATGCCTATGATATATACATGAACGTATGTCTATAGGTCAAATTCCCAGGAGGAATGAATGAAATTATTAATGTTGATTAGGTATGACACCATCCTGTAAGAAGTACTTTACCTGTGTCTTCTCAGTCTGGGTTACAGAGTTTTGACTGCTTATTTTAGCGGATCTTATCATATTTGAGGCCCTCCTTAACAATACCTGGAAGTTCCTGAAAATTGTGGGTTTTTTCTCCTTTTTATTTGATGTATTTTTTTAACTGATACTTTAAAAGGAAATAAAAATTATTCTTGTACTGGAAAGATGTAATTAATGGACTAGGTACAATGTATTAAATATCCCGGATACTGCAAGCATTTCAATTGGTCCAGTCTGGAGGTGAGTCGTATCTGTTCTATGAAGAAGACAGTTTCTGAGTATAGTACAATGTCAGCCACTCACATTGTTCCAGGCCAGTTTAGGCCCTAAAGTGAGGGGCTGCAATAAAAGACTAAGTGTAAATTGGTGGAAGTATTTATTGCAAGGAACAGTGAAAGTGGTACCTTCCAGCTGCCACTGTACCAACAATAACAATATTAATACATTGCTTAGCTTATAATAAACACTCAGTAAGTATTAACTAAGTGTGTTACATGACATCTAATCATTATCACAATTCTATGAGTTAGGGACTCTTGAAATTTCCATTTGACAGATACAGACACCTTTCAGTATTAACCTACATAAAAAAACCTACATAGCAAACAGTAAAGCTGGAATTCGAACCAGGCCGTCTGACTTCAGAGATCAGATAAAGAAATGTTGCCTTCTACATCTGACAGTGGACCCAACAATGGCAAAACCTCTGTGTAAATAAAGGCCATCCAAATGAGAAAAAGCAAAGACTGTTTATTCCTTGCTTGCTATATAGCAAGGAAGTCATCCACCATCACTCACCATTTGGAAGACTCAAAGGCAGGCAGAGAAGTGGGAAAGCTTTATAGTGGAGAAAAGGGAAGGCTTCAGATATACCCTGATTGTAGCTGTTGCCATGAGGAAGCTTGAGGTGGGCTAACTAGAAGTGGAACATGCTACATGATTGGTTAAGGGAGCATACTTCGTGTTCTCTGGTTGGCCCTTGACTGGAAGCAGTGGCAAAAATTAGGGAAGTTAGCAGTTAGCATTAAGTCCTGACTGGGACTGATTGCTACAAAGGGCGTGGTTAGCCTTACTGGGCTGATTGCTCCAGGCTGTGGGTCAGAGTTCTGTTTGTATACACGGTCTGGTCATTGTATATTCCGTCTATCACGCATGTATGCTCAACAGCAGCGGCACCATGTTCAGCTAACGCTGGCAACATAGTTGCTGCTTTATGGATTGGAAGTGACCAGAATCTCATCTGCCAACTGCAGTGAGTTAGAGTAGGAGAGGAGAAAAACGGTTCCAAGAACTACACCAACTTGCACATGGGAAATAGCCCCCAGTCCCTCCTAGAATGATTCTAGAGGAGTATGAGAAAACTAGAGCCCTGGTGGCGCAGTGGTTAAGTGTTTGGCTGCTAATCGAAAGGTCTGTGGTTCAAACCCACTAGCTGCTTCCTGGGAGAAAGATGTGGAAGACTCAAAGGCAGGCAGAGGAGTGGGAGTTCTGTGGGGCAGTTCTGCTCTGTCCTATAGGGCAACTACGAATTGCAATCAACTCGATGGCAATTTTTGTTTTTGTTTTTTAAGAGACCCAAAAGAGTAGCAGGAGCAGATCTGGAGAAATACAAATTTGCGACTACCTTTGTCCATAGTTTTACCCTAGGCCTGGCTTTCCTAAGTCTAAGTAAGTATACATTTGTTGTTGTTGTTAGGTGCCACGGAGTCAATTTCATTTCATAGCGACTCCATGTGACAGAGTAGAACTGCCCTATAAAGATTACAGCCTAGAATGCCCTGTGGGACAGTTCTACTCTGTCACATGGAATAGCTATGAGTTGGGATCCACCGGATGGCACACAACAACCCTTACAGGTGCAAATCGCCAGATCTTGTGCGAAGCCACTGGATAGGTTTGAAACGCCAACCTTTCTTTTTTGGAATTTAATTAAATGTGTCCTAGAGTTCTTTTTTTTTTTTTTTTTTTAGTATTGTGATTTTTGGTTTATTGTGATTTAGGTGAATGTTTACAGAGCAAATTAGTTTCTCATTGAATAGTTAACACATAAATTGTTTTGTGACATTGGTTGTCAACCCCTTGATGTGTCAACACTCTCCCCTTCTCCACCCCCGGTTCCCTGTTTCCATTCATACAGCTCTCCTGTCTCTTCCTGCCTTCTCAGCTTTGCTTTTGGGCTGGTGTGCCCATTAGTCTTGTATACATGATTGAACTATGAAGCATGTCTGTCATGTGTGTTATTGTTGGCCCCATAGACCTGTATAATCTTTAGCTGAAGGGTGGACCCCAGGTGCTAAAAGGGTGTCCAGGGGCCATACTTTCAGGGTTTCTCCAGTATCTGTCAGATCAGCAAGCCTCATCTTTTTTGTGTGTGTGTTAATTTGAATTTTGTTCTACACTTTTCTCCAGCTCTCTCCGGGACCCTCTACTGTGATCCCTGCCAGTGCAGTCGGTGGTGGTAAGCCAATACCATCTAGTTGTTCTGGGTTTAGTCTGGTGGAGGTTGTGGTAGCTGTGGTCCATCAGTTCTTTGGACTAATCTTTCCCTTGTGTCCTTGGTCTTCTTCATTCTTCTTTGCTCCAACCACCAACATTTCAGTTAGCAGCCAAATGCTTAACCATTGCACCACCAGGGCTCCTTGATTCTACATATGCAGTTCCTGAAAACCACGGTATTTAGGCAGTCTGACAAGGATACTGAGTCTCAATACCTTCTCAGTAGGGTATTGGTAAAACCTGTAACTGAAAATAAACAGCTCTGAGCTTGTTCTTCTCTTTTATTGTTCTGGCTGGAATTCACCCCAGGATCTAAAAGCTCATACCAGTCTTTATCCGAGGCTGTGCCACACAGGTGCATGCTAGAATGGGAATTTCCTGGTCTGAAGCTAAATACAGAAACTAGTAGATTTCTCAGCTTCTGTCTACAACTGTTCAAGGTTCAGACTGAAACAGCTGGTTTCATCTACATTGCATTAATTTCTTGTTAGATGTACAGCTTCATCTATAGGTACAGACTTTCATCTCCACCATGTTAATTGTTCTAGTCATTTTTGTTTGTATTTGCTACAGTCAGCTTCCTGTAAATGGTATAAGTCTCCTTTTTTGGTACTCTGCAAAACGCCTTTCTTTTCTCCTCCACTGCTACTGACCAAACCAAAACCCATTGCCAATGAGTTGATTGCTATTCATAACGACCCTACAGGACAGAGCAGAACTGCCTTATAAGGTTTTCAAGGAGCAGCTGGTGAATTTGAGTCTTTTGGTTTGCAGCTGAGCTCTTAACCATTATGCCATTAGGGCTCCTTTATGCTATGGGGGAGGGTTTTATTGATGGCCAGCTTTTGGAAGGACGAAAACAAGTTCCAGGCAGAGCGCTTTATGAGGACTTTCCTCACAATTTAGAAGTACTTTACTTCAGTGGTTATTTGGGCCATTACTCAACACCATTGCCTTACTGGTATCCCAAGCCCATTATTTAGAATGGTTACATAGGGTTGAAGTAAGAAAACATTTGCATACAAACAACAAACAGTAAGAATTTTGGAGTCTGATGCTTTCCTTTCTCATCTAGACCTTATTCTTCCAAGCTGCATGACCTTGGGCAAGATAGTTAACCGCTCTAAACCTCAGTTTCCTTGACTACAAAATGATAATCGGGAGTCCCTAGGTGCAAATGGTGAATGTGCTCAGCTACTAACCAAAAGTTTGGAGGTTTGAGTCCACCCAGAGGTGCCTAGAAGAAAGCCTTGGTGATCTACTTCTGAGAAACTAGCTATTGAAAAGACTAGAGAACACAGCTCTACTCTGACACACATGGGGCTGCTACTGTAGACATCGGAGTAAACTCCGCAGTAACCAGTTTTCATAGCAACCATTTCCAAAAAGTCACTGCTCTTTCTTTTGCATGTTTTAAACACTATAAGAAGTCTGTTCTTTTTCTGTGTTAATTAATATCTTTATTTGGGGAAAGTAATTTTGGGAGCTAACATTTTATTTAGGGTTGTGACAAAACTGTAGATTCTGTGAAATTTACAGCTGTTTGTGTACCTTGGTGACATACCAACTACTTCTGACAAAATTTAAATGATTAAGTTTGCACACAGCTTTTCCTGTTTATGAGTTGATTTTCAGTCTGGTATTGCTTTTTCTCAAAACATAGAATTCTTGAAGTATTGGTGGATTTTCTTTTACATAAACAAGGATATGAAAAACTTACTCAAAACGCAGGAGATGTAGGTGAGTTAAGAACTAATGATAGTAATTATCTCACGAACCACTGCCTCCTCCACCTTGAGACTAGAAGAACTAGATGGTGCCCAGCTGCCAGTATTGAATGTCCTGATTAGGAAGACAGTAGATGAATCATGATAAAAAAGGAGAAAAATGTGGAACAGAACTTCAAATTCTTAAGGAATCCGAAGTTACTGGACCTATTGAGGCTGGAGGAATCCGTGAGACTATGACCCTGAGTTGCTCTTCGAACCTTAAATTGAAACTATCCCCTGAAAAAAAAAAAAAAAAGTAACAGTTTAGCCCAGACTAAAGATTCTCACCCTTGAGTATTGCATTTGTTTGTTTTCAATTATCTATATAAGACCAAAGCGTCAACAGCTATTTTAAGCCATAACCAAGAAAGTTGGGGGGCAGGAAGTTTAAGTAAACGGAAAGAAACAACCTGAACAGAAATGAGAATGTTGAAACAATGTGCAGAATGCAAGCGATGTCATTCATCATTATGTCTAGAAACTGTGGAAAGGGGAGCTGGTTTTGTTGTATACATTTTCACCAAAAATAAAATTAATCAAATATTAAAAAAAAAAAGAGCTAATGATAGATGTTTTTAAGGAGAAAGAAAGCAGGAATGTTTTTCATAGCTTGTGACATGCTTTGCATTTTGGCCCTAGGTCTGCAGTGTTCAAAATAAATTTTTCGCAATATTAAATTTGTGTATGAACTCATAAACTTTATTTTTCCGTTCATGAACCGTGGAACGTCTGGTCTGGAAGTCAGACAAGATTCAGAAGCGTGGTACAAGAGAAAAGGGCTTTTGTAACAGCATACACAAAGGAGCAAGACATTATGCTGGGCAAATTTCAGAGTGGCTGGCAGGCATTTTCTTTCTTTATTTTGGAATATGAGGAAATTTTCAAATAGGTTAAATTGAGCAAGCAAGTCTTGATTGGCTAGCCTATGTTTCCCTGTCCTGGAGAGTCGATTGACTTGGATTTCGGCTTCTGGGAAAGTTAGGCATTTACGAGAAAAAGAAATAGGTTTCAGTTTGCTGACGTGAGGCTCAACACGAGTGACTCCATTTTGGGTGTAGTTTAGTTTGGTTAACAGTAGTCATTTCTAAACTATCCCACTGAAATTTGGGAATACATTCAGAGGAGCACCCGGTTTGAACAGAGCACTTGGCTCTACTGAGGGCATCCAGTCTGGGGTGAGGAACCTGCAGCCAGAGTACCTTGGCTTGTGCTGCCTGCAGTAGGGGGCCTGACAGTAGCCCCACTGATTCTTGCTACTTTTGACAAATCAGCTTGTCAACCAGAAGTGACCATAACCAGTTTAGACCACACCCAGCTGCTTCCACCTGAAATTATAAACTTTACTTATTTGGGATTTTCCAAACCCACATTCCTTTGAAACTTCCTCATGGCAAAGCCAAGAACCCTTACACCTATTACAAATGAAAAAAAGGACATGTGGCTCAACCATAAATTTATCCCCCCCTGAAAAGACCCCCTTTGCTTAAATGACACCTTTTCAGAACCTCATCTCTTTTTTCTCCAACCAGCTTTCTCAAAATATCTTAGAAAAAGAGATTGCTATCTTTCTCAGGGTTTCCTCGGTGGCACTTGACTACTAACCAAAAGGTTCACAGTTGAACCCACCTAAATGTACCTCGGAAGACAGGTTTCTGAAAGGTCACAGGCCTGAAAACCCTATGGGGCACAGTTCTCTGCACACATGGGGTCTCCCTGAGTCAGATCTCGAGGGCAACTAACAACATCTTTCTCAAATCGAAGTCCTTGGTCTCCTGTTGAATGCCAGGTTTCCTTCCTGCAGCAATTTGGTCTACTCTCAAATAAAACGTTTGTTCAAATTTTTATAACTCAGTGTCAGAATCTGCCATTTAACAAGCCCTAGAAAATACTGAAATTGTCAAAGGGTTCATTTTACTTGGATGCACAATCAACAGCCGTGGAAGCAGCAGTCAAGAACTCAAACGAGGACGTGTTGTATTGGGAAATTCACTGCAAAAGACCTCTTTCAAGTGTTAAAAAGCAGAGATGTCACTTTGAGGACTAAGGCACACCTGATCCAAACTCTGATATTTTCAATTGCCTCATATACGTGGGGAAGCTGGACAATGAATAAGAAAGACTGAAGACAAATTGATGCCTTTGAATTATGGTGTTGGCAAAGACCGTGGACCACCAGAAGAATGAGCAAATCTGTCTTGGAAGATGTACACCCAGAATGCTCCTTAAAAATGAGGATGGTAAGACTTTATCTTAGACATGTTATCAGGAGGGACCAGTTCCTGGAGAAGGACATCATGCTTGGTAAAGTAGAGGGCATTGAAAAAGAGGAAGACTTTCAACAAGATAGATTGACACAGTGGCTAAAACAGTGGGCTCAAACATAACAATGATTATGAAGACGGCGCAGGACTGGGCAGTGTTTTGTTTTGTACATAGGGTCTCTATGAGTCAGAGCTCTGCTCAGTCTCTGACCCTTTCTTTAAAGCCTTGAATTTCAGGCCAAGGACTCCAGCTGATTTGACATCCTTCTGCCAATGCCGGCTCGGTTTCCACCCCACTAGGAATTTACTATTCAGCAACCCAACCCTACTTCCTCCAGGCCAAATACTGACCTACTAAAGGCAGGCTAGACCTGGCGCTTATCTGTAAATTGAAAAGGGAGAATTAGGTAATCCCAAAGGTATTCTACAGCTCTAAAGCTCTTTTTTTTCCTAAAGCTCTTACTCTCTGTTTAAGAAAAACAAATAGTGGGGCTAATGCCATAAGTGAAATAAGATTCTCCCCTAAAAATTCCTTAGCATACTGGTATTTGTCATATTGTGATGTGAACAAAAATGCTAAGGGCTGTATGTTTGGCTTGAAAGGTCTGCTACGGGTAAACAAGGGATTAATTACAAGTGAAAGCAGGAGTGAGAGTTAGGAGAAAAATAATCTGTCAGTACATGGAATTTCATATCCTGAACATAATCCTGAAAAAACTGGAGATTTCCTAGGGCCCTTTGGACTATTTGTCTTTTCATAAAATGGTTTTGACTTTCACCCTAATGCAGCCTTAGCCCAGGTGAAGGCAAGTAGCTTGCTATTTGATAGGGCTATTTGCATTTCAAAGCTAATCAGTATTAAATAATCCACTGGTAAAAGGAGAGTCAGAGGGCCATTGTGTGTATTTCATTATTGTGAAAACAAGCTGAGAGGCTGAGAGGCCTAGCTCAAATTCTGAAGATAAGAAAGTGGATTATGTAAAAGTGCCTTAATGAGTGAGTTACTCATTACTTCCCACTGAGAGAAGTGGAAGGGCCACATGACTGCGAGGACTTACTATAAGGAAGTGGCAAAAAGAGTGGGGAGAAAATTTGTATTTGTTGTCAATATTGAAGCTGTAATCAATTAAAAAAAAAACCCGTTGCTGTCAAACTCATAGTGACCCTATAGGACAGAATAGAACTGCCCCATGGAGTGGTTGGTGGGTCCACTATTCTACCAGGGCTCCTTAGTTGGATGGTTACTTTCTAGGACCTTTATACTTTGAACTAATTGATGATTATAATGTTTCATTGCCTATTCAGACCAAACTTGATTGTAATTCTAATCCAGTGGTTCTTAACCCTGGCACATCACCAAGGAAAAAGAAAAAATACCGATGCTAGTTCCCACCACAGAGATTTTATATAATTAGTTTGGAGCGTGTTTGCTGGTCATCAGTATTGTCTAAGTAGTTCCCCAGGTGGTTCTCCTTGGTTGAAGGTTGGGAACAAATATTCTAATTTATATCCTGAGCATAATAATCTTCTTGTCCTCAAAAAAGACCCCATTGACTTGTCGACTGTCTACAGCTGTGGTATCAAATTTTAATTATGCCCATCTATTGGTTAAAAAAAAAAGCACGTACTAAAGTGTGTATATATATATACTTACATAGATGTACTATTTTACTAAATAATCTATATATCACCTGTTATGGTTTGAATTGTATCCCCCAAAAATGTGCATCAACTTGGCTAGCCCATATTTCCCAGTATTGTATGGTTGCCCTTCATTTTGTTATCTGATGTAATTTTCTTATGTGTTGTAAATCTTAACTGTTACGATGTTACCAAAAAAAAACCCATTGCCGTGGAGTTGATCCTGACTCACAGTGACCCTATAGGATAGGATAGAACTCCCTCATAGTGTTTCCAAGGAGCACCTGGTGGATTCGAATTGCTGGCCTTTTGGTTAGCAGCGGTAGCTCCTAACCACTACACCACCAGGGTTTCCAGGGGAGATGGTAGCAAGCCTTAAATAATAGATTTTAGATTGTACCTGTTTGGAATGAGGAGAACACATAAGACCCAAATGAGGAAAGACCTTTCTGAACACGTTTGTGCCAAGACCCAGGACTTACATGGGTTAAGTTCACATTCCTCAGCCAGATTCCATTCTTTAAATTTTCAAGTCTCTGTTCAACCCTTAATCTTCTTGTTTTCCCATGCCCCTGTGTGTTTGCTATACACACTGGCAAACCCCCTTCCCAAGTGAAATTAATCTTCCAATATTCTCAAAGCACTTGGTTTAATCCACAGTGATAGCCCTTGTTGATTTTCCTTTTGTTGTGAGTTTTGAGTAGATGTCTCAGGCACCAGATTGTATGCCCCTAGAGAACACAGACAATGTCTTGTTCATCTTTATATCCACCCCTTCCTATACTCGGTACAGAGGAGTATTTAGTAAATGTTACTTAAAATTATTTTTTCTTGTTTTAAACTAGTGAAAATGCCGCATGCTGTTTCCCCTTACAAGCTGAATGAATACTCGTTACAAGTAGATCCAACATAAAAAGTTGCTTAATGGATAGTAAACGGCATAGTCATATAAATTCCTCTGCTTGAAGAATTATTTCTACCTGGATCACAAGGTGTTTTTGATTCAACTAACATAAATAGTTATGTCAAGTCTTGGAAATGTTTGTCAGGGGTGAACAAAAATGTGTATTTTTTAACTGGGGTATTCCAAGTTTCTTAATTTTTTTTTGCTTTGAAAAATAAATATTAAGGTACTTGTCACGTATTTGCAAATGTTTTCCCGGTTTGTCATTTTCTCCTGTAATTTTGTTTGACAATTGTTTGACATACAGATGTTTTAAATTGTTTATGGTTTCACACTTATCAATCATTTTTTTAATATTTTCTCCTTCTGGTTTTATGTACTTATACAGGAGAGTTCATTTGCTGAAAATTCACCCAGCACACTTACGACCTGTGCATTTTTCCATATGTAGGCTACATTTCAACGAAATTTACCACAAATAGTGAAGATCTTTTCTAGTCTACACACACCCACATACAAAGATTTATTCTTCTGGTTATTCCATTTCATTTTTTACTCTTTAATCTACTTGGATATGCAGTTGTAAAGTAAAACAACCAAATGCACTTTTCCAAATTGTCAACTAATTTTAGCAAAACCAACTGTTTTTTAATATAGATAAATTAATAGCTGGCTTTATTTTGTTTTGTTTTCTTATCTCAGCATTCTCATTTGCAAAATGAATAAAATGGATTGATTTCTTGGCATTTCTCTGTGTCTATAATTTTTATAATTTAGTGACATAGATGTTACCTGTGCATCAGGGTTGTATCCTTTTACCACACTTATTCAGTCTGTATGCTGAGCAAATAATCTGAGAAGCTGGACTATAAGAAAAAGAACGCAGCATCAGGATTGGAGGAAGACTCGCTAACAACCTGCAATATGCAGATGACACAGCCTTGCTTGCTGAAAGCGAAGAGGGATTGAAGCACTTACTAATGAAGATCAAAGACTACAGCCTTCAAAATGGATTACACCTTAATGTAAAGAAAACAAAAATCCTTACAACTAGACCAATAAGCAACATCATGATACACAGAGAAAAGACTGAAGTTGTCAAGGATTTCATTTTACTTGAACCCACAATCAAAGCCCATGGAAGCAGCACTGAAGAAATCAAATGATGTATTTATTGTATTAGGCTAATCTGCTTCAAAAGATCTCTTAAAAGTGTTAAAAAAAAAAAATGTCACTTTGAGGACTAAGAAAGGCCTGACCCAAGCCATTGTGTTTTCAATTGCCTCATATGCATGCAAAAGCTGGACAATAAATAAGGAAGACAGAAGAAGAATTGATGAATTTAAATTATGGTGTTGACAAGGAATATTGACTATACTGTGGACTGCAAGAAGAATGAACAAATCTGTCTCTGAAGAAGTACAGCCAGAATGCACCTTAGAAGCATGGATGGAGAGACTACATCTCACATACTATGGACTTGTTATCAGGAGGGATCAGAGCCTGGAGAAGGACATCATGCTAGGTAAAGTGGAGGGCCAGCGAAAAAGAGGAAGACCCTCAATGAAATGGATTGACACAATGGCTGCAAAAATGGGCTCAAGCATAACAATTCTGAGGATGGTTCAGGACCAGGCAGTGTTTTGTTCTGTTTATGTAGTGTCTCTATGAGTTGGAACCGATTCGACAAGACCTAACAACAACAAGAAACATAAATGTTAGAAAGTAACCTATGGTGATTTAAAACCATAAAGAGGGGGCAACCCTGAAAGAAAATACAGTAACCATACATCTAACAAGTCCAGAGATATGTAAATAACCAACCTATTAATGGCAGTTGTTTTCATATTAGTAAAGGCCGTGATATTTAAAAAAAGGTGAAAATAAAAGTAGAGAAGCTATTTATTCTAGACTTCTAAGATAAATAGTTCAGTAAAAAAGTTTTCAAAGAAGTAAATCCAGCCATATCAGCAGCAGAGAAGGTCTTTATTTTGTGGGTAAGCTGGCATCTGCTCCTACCTCTGGTAATGGAATATCCGTTTGGCCTCATAGTTCCTGCCCCTCCACATATCCCTTCATCAGCTCCTGATATTAACCTTGGAAGCAATGCAGCCTTTGACCTAGTTAGATACAGTAGGCTCTGGTAATTGTATTAACATTATCAAAGCCATCAAGTCAATTATTAGTTGCCCTTGAGCTCTTTCTGTAATGGACACATTCATAGAGTAAGTTTTGGTATTTAAGTCTTTAATCAGAAACTGAATCCACTGGAGCTTAGCATAGGAGCATGCTGGAGGTAATTTTACTCATTATCACGGAATCACTACTCCTTCCAGTGCTTCTCAAGGTCTCCTGGCTGGAGGAGTAAATATTTCTATCACTTAGAGTAATATAGGAAACCCTGGTGGTGTAGTGGTTAAATGCTATGGCTCCTAACTAGAAGGTTGGCAGTTCAAATCCACCATGTGCTCCTAGGAAACCCTATGGGGCAGTTCTACTTTGTCCTATAGGGTCACAGCAGTGGGTTTGTTTGTTTGGTTTTATATCTATGCACATAATACCATTTGGGAACAGGGCTTTCTTTTATGTTAATAAGGTCACATCACTGTAGGGTGTATTTTAAGCCAATTACTTTTGAGGTATAAAAGGAACAGATTAGTTACAGAAGCAAGCAAGCACGGATTGGAGAAGAGAGATGCCACGCCACATGAAGATCTCCAATGAACCAAGTAACAGAAGCTGAAAAGAGACAAGGGCCTTCCTCTAGAGCCAAAGGAGAGAAAAAGCCTTCCACTAGAGTCGGCACCCTGAATGCAGACTTCTAGCCTCCTAAATTGTGAGAAAATACATTTCTGTTCATTAAAATCACCCACATGGATAATTCTGTTATAGCAGCACAGAGAAACTAAGACGTGGCTATTGTGATTCACCAAGATGTCACTTCATCTACCCTACTATTCTGAAATATGTATGCCAAACCCCTCCACTAATGTATTGCAGATATCTTCAAAATTATAAAATCAGCTCTGTCTACATGGTCCTGTGGGAAGACCCCAGGTGCTGTGCTCTGAGTCCACCATGCATGTCCACTGGAGTCAAACTTTCCATGGGCTGCTCCCAACCAATGACCAAGTGTGGCAGGGAAATAGAGGCAGGCCCATTTCTTACCTGGTGGCTTTGGTCTGAGGACTCCTCACCGGCTTAACAAAAATTTCCCTGGAACTGCACTGCAGTTTAGACTCTTCCTATCCACCCTTTTTTTCTTCCCAGGGGTCAGATCAACACTGAAGTCTGAAGGCTCTCTCGGCTTCCTCTGTTCCCTCTCCATTTTTCCTAATGGGTATTTTCTCCCCCAAATTTCTCGTACTTCTAATCCTGTCTTGACATCTGCCTCTCCAAGGACCTGAATTAACCAGAGTCTATCTTTTCTTTCCTGTGTATATATTTCTCCCTAAATGACTCAGGCCAAGCAGAACTATTAAACTTGATACACACCATCTTAGTTATCTAGTGCTGCTATAACAGAAATACCACAAATGGATGGCTTTAACAAACTGCAGTTTATTCTCTTACAGTTTAGGAAACTAGAAGTTTGAATTCATGGTGCCGGCTCTAGGGGAAGCCTTTCTTTCTCTGTCAGGTCTGGGGGAAGGTCCTGGTCTCTCCTGAGCGTTTGTTCCTCAGTGATCTTCATGTGGCTTGGCATGTCTCTTCCCCCATCTCTGCTTCTTTTGCTTGCCTGTTTAATCTCTTCTATATCTCAAAAGAGATTGACTTAAAACACACCTACACTAATCCAGTCTCATTAACATACCAAAGACAACCTACAAGAGATGTCCAGTGATTCCTGATCCATCACAATGTGAGAAAGTTTGCATGTCACAACCTGCAGGGTTTGTGCCAGTCGACAAAAAAGCTTCCTTCATAACCTAGAGCAAGCATGGTGGATTGCATTTACAGGTTTTATAACATTGCCTTTGTTCCAAGCTCATGATGACATAGCAATTGTGGATACTAGCATGAATGGTTCACTTTCCTAGTTACTGGGAATCTGCCTTCCACAGTCCACAGTCATCAGAATGATTGTGCTAGAAACTAATAACACTATTGTCTTTGGAGGAATTCTAGATGGCTAACAGATAAGGCATAAAGAAAAGAATTTTAATTTTATACCCTTCTATACCTACTGAAATTGAATTCAGAGGATTGCATTACTTACTTCATAAATAAATAAAATGTAAATTAAAAGAATTCTGCTGTTCCTATAAGATTTGTAGATGGCCTTACCCTTTGCCATCAACCATTGACAGAAGGGGGTTGGTGAATAAATACCCCAGTTCCTCACCCTTCAGACAGGACAACTCCAAACCTACTCTACACAATCTCCCAGGTTTGATTAAAGTTATGGGTCCTCTCACCAGAAAAATTAATATCTGCATATATGTACACAATTAGGATAATCAAACCTGTACTCAAAGCTGTGCCTTAGGAACCCAGACCAAGTCGAACCACTACCTTATTGGCTCCCATAACAGACAATCCATTCCAGCTACCAACTGGGTCATCTACACCTAGTCCAACCAATATTAAAATTAGAATGCCTAAATGGACATGAAAAGAGAGAGTGGAAGGATGGAGCAGACAGTCTCATTGAGGGGAGAGTAATAGCAAGGTGTATATAAGTTTTTATGTGGGAGACTGAGTTGATTTGTAAACTTTCACTTAAAGCACAATAAAAATTATTAAAAAAAAAGAAAAAAAAATCAGAATTCCTGCTAAATGAGCCCACTTTTATGCCCATCTTGGAAACCTACTGTGTTTCACTGATCCCTCCTCATCTGGCTAAATTGGACCCTGCTTTGTATTCAACCTCAATACACCATATCACACTAGAGACATTATACACACACATACACACACACATAAATAAGTTACTCTTCTCAAGGAGCCCTGGTGGCAAAGTGATTAAGAGCTCAGGCTGCTAACCAAAAGGCCAACAGTTCAAATCCACTAGCTGCTCCTTGGACGCCCTATGGGGCAGTTCTACTCTGTCCTATAGGGTCACTATAAGCCAGAATCAGCTCGAAGGCAACAGGTTCGGTTGTTTTCTTGTTTTGTTTTTGGTTTGTGTTGGGCACAAAAGTCTGCAATATTAAGGAGAGTAAAACCAAAAAAACCCAAACCCGTCGCTGTCGAGTCGATTTGAACCATCTACCTTTTGGTTAGCCACCAAGCTCTTAACCATTTTACTTAAAAATTCTCTCTTCAGTAGTAAAAAGGAGTAGCCTGGGGTACCAGGAGGCTAAATGTTTATCTCCTTATTTTGTTGAAGATTACAGTTCTACTTGGCTTATTTATTTTTTGACTTGGTTGGAGGCCTTTCTTGCTTGCTGTTTTTACTTGGCTTTTATCCTTCTTAAGAGATTGTTTGGAGTCTTAGAAACTATTATAAGAGGTTAGCTCTGGAAACTGCTGGCATGTTGTTTGGCAGATGGATTTTTGCAGTTTTGCAGACCAAAACTAATTATCCATTTTGAGTTGTCATCTGAGTTCCTATCTGAGTTACCAGTATTTGTCCATTTGATTCTTCTCCTGTCCATTAAGCAATTTCACCGCATGATAGAGCAGCTACACAAAAAATGTTAAGGAAACCAGCAGCCATTTGTTGAAAGCCATATGGAATATGCCGGCACTATTCACCAGAAGTCCATTTCTCTCCTTAATCAAGCAAGTAGGAAATTGATAATACTGGAATAAAACCAGAAAAACAAACCCATTGCTGTCGAGTCAATTTCGACTCATAGCGACCCTAAAAGACAGAGTAGAACTGCCCCATAGGGTTTCCAAGGAGCACCTGGTAGATTCAAACTGCCAACCTTTTGGTTAGCAGCTGTAGCTCTTAACCACTACGCCACCAGAGTTTCCAATAATAAATTAAAAAAGATGTGGCTGAACACACCTATGGGACATGTTCTGCAGAACTTCTACCATGTTAACAGATTCCAACATATGCGTTGAGTACAGTTCTACTTGGCCAAGCCAAAGAGCACTTAAATTTCCATCTGAATAAAGCAAAAACTAAAGTGGAATAAATTGGAATTACTTAAATACTCTTTGAATCAATAACCAAAAAATGAAACCAAATCTTTTGCCACCTAGTTAGTTTTGACTAATGGTTAACCCATGTGTTAGAGCAGAACTGCTCCATAGGGTTTTCTTGGCTGTAATCTTTATAGAAGCAGATCACCAGGCCTTTCTTCTATGGTGCCAGTGGGTGGGCTCAAACTGCCAACCTTTAGGTTAGTAGTCAAGCACAAACTGTTTGTGCCACCCAGGTGCCTTTTGAGTCAATACATGTTAAATATGTTTTAAATGTTTGTCTTAATTATCTAGTGCTGCTATTATAAAAATTCCACAAGTGGATGGCTTTAACAAACAAAAAGTTATTTTCTCACAGTCTAGTAGGCTAAAAGTCCAAATTCAGGGTGTCAGTTCCAGGGGAAGGCTTCTCTGTCAGCTCTGGAGGAAAGTCCTTGTCATCAATCTTCCCCTGGACTAGGAGCTTCTCCATGCAGGGACCCCAGTCCAAAGGACAAGCTCTGCTCTCAGCACTGCTTTCTTGGTGGTATGAGGTCCCCATTCTCTGCTTGCTTCCCTTTCCTTTTATCACTTATAAGATAAAAGGTGGTGCAGGCCACGCCCAAGGTAAACATGCTTTACCGTGGATCAGGGATGTGACCTGAGCAAGGGTGTCACATCCCACCCTAATCCTCTTTAACCACAGGCAGAGATTATGATTTATAACACACAGGAAAATCACAAAACAGAGGACAAGCACACAATACTGGGGATCATGGCCTAATCAAGTTGACACATATTTTGGAGGGACACAATTCAATCCATGACAGTGTTCTTCCCTCATTTTTTTCTTAAGTCTTTACAAAGGGTCAACTGCCACCCTCACCCCCACCCAGCATCTTCTGCCAACTCTTAGGTTTGTCTGACTCACTGGCTCAACAGAAATTAATCTCCTTTCAATGATACTCCTTATATTCCCTGTCCTATTTCTTCACTGGTTAGCAATAGCAGCATCAGGAAATAGGGGGGAAAAATCAACCATAGCTTGTTTGTTTATGGTACTGCTTCCTTCTTCAGGCCCTTCGCATCATGTCCTCCCAGATCTAATAATTCAAACCTTCTTTCAGATCCTGGTCCTCATAACAGCCTCCCCCTCCATAGTCCCTTTGCCACTGACATTGCTTCTTACTGGAATGTGTCTTCCTCCTTTAGAGTACCTCCTACTCAGCCTTCAAGTCTCAAGGCAGGTACTGCTTCCTTTGGGAAGATTTCTCTGACCTCATTGATGAGATAAAACCCATTGCCATCGAGTTGATTACAACTCATAGCGACTCTATACGACAGAGTAGAACTGCCTCACAGGGTTTCCAAGGAGCGGCTGGTGGATTTGAACTGCTGACCTTTTGGTTAGCAGCCGAGTTCTTAACCACTGTACCACCAGGGCTCTCACTGACTAGCTGAAACCCTTCTATTATACATCTCTCAGAATGCTCCTTGGAATTTAGGATGGCGAGATTTTGACTTGAGCACATCATGAGGAAAGACCAGTTGCTAGAAAAGGACATCATGTTTGGTAAAGTACAGGGTCAGTAAAAACAAGGGAAACCTCAGTGAGATGGACTGACATAATATCTCCGACAATGGACTCAAACATTCCAATAATCATGGAGACGGCACAGGACCAGGCGATGATTTATTCTTTTATATTTAAAGTTGCCATGAGTTGGAGCCAACTCAACGGTAACTAACAACATAGGTCCCCAAGCACCACAGAATCCTCCTTTATAATATTTTTCATATGGCTAGGCTAGGTTTTATTATTGGATTATTGTCTGGTCATCATCCTCTCTATTACTCTGAGTGAAATTTTTTAATGAGGTAGACAAAATGCGAAGAAAACTCAAACCAAACCCACTGCCATCGAGTTGATTCCGACTCATAGTGACCCTATAGGACAGAGCAGAACTTCTCTATAGGGCTTCCAAGGAGTGGCTGGTGGATTCAAACTGCCGACCTTTTGGTTAGCAGCTGAACGCTTAACCACTGCACCACCAGGGCTCCATATATATGTGGAGAGGAAGGGATATTTATGACATAGGACACAACATGAGTAAACAAACACACACCAGAGTAAGGGGTCTGCTTTGGGAGTAACAGTTCAGTATGAGTAGTCATGGAGTTTCTAAAAGGGTGCTGGAGACTCATAGTTTATTTTTATATGCAATAAAATTTACCTAAAAGTGAAGTCATGATTCTTAACAGTAAAAAGAACAGTTTTTAATAAGGGAGACTTCTTAAAACTTTTAAGTTCTTTTGAATAAGGAATGTTTAAACCAAACCAAACCTAATGCCACTGAGTCGGTTCCAACTGATGTGTGTAACATAGGGTTAATGGCTGTCCTATCCAGGGAGTTACCTAGCGGTCCAAAGAACAGACTTTCCCTGCCACCTCCACTGTCCCTGAGCACACCATCCACTTCACCTTTGGTTTGTTTTGTTTTTCACTACTGATTAATAGAATGCACAAATCCCTTAATAAGGTCACGAAACCTGCCTGGGGTCTGTGGTTCCCAGGCTTCCCACTCCTTACTGACTTTCCATTTCTGCTACTCACTCTTTCAACCCTAATCAGGGTCTTTAATTCAACTTTCCACCACATTTCCCACCAGTATCTATCCATGGCAGATAACTGAAGCCATCTGACCACTTCTTCCTTTCACTTCCTTAAATACAAATGTACCCCCTTATCCTTAAGACTGCAACCAATATAGAATACCAGTTCCACACCACAGAATTTGCAACTTGCCTTGAAACAATGTTTTGTTGTCAATAAGGTTTGGCAGAGAAATCTCGGCTCCCAATTCCGTGTCTGAGCAATAGAAGATTAGGAATACCTAGCTGGCCCTGTGAATGCAAATTCCTATAGAAATAGCCTTAAAAAAGATGTTACATCATGCTGATTCAGAAACCCTGGTGCAATAGTGGTTAAGTGCTTCAGCTGCTAACCAAAGGGTCGGCAGTTTGAATCTGCCAGGCGCTCCTTGGAAACTATGGGGCAGTTCTACTCTGTTCTATAGGGTCGCTATGAGTCAGAATCGACTTGATGGCATTGGGTTTTTTTTTTTTTTTGGTATGATTCAGGAACACTACAGCCTAAATAAAGACCACTGGTGATGCAATGGTTAAGGGTTTGACTGCTAACCAAAAGGCTGGTGGCTGGAACCCACCAGAGGCTCTGTGAGAGAAAAGACCTGCTCCTGTAAATATTACAGGAAACCTTATGGGGCAATTCTCCGTGGGAAATTAGCCATGTTTACAGCATGGTTAAGAGGCCGTTAAGTGCCTGATTACTAGCTGAAAGGCTGGTGGGTTGAACCCATCTATAGGGGCCTCAGAAGACAGGCCTGGCAATCTACTTCCGAAAGGTCACAACCTTAAAAACCCTGTGGAGCAGTTCTAATCTGCACACATGGGGTTGCCATGAGCCAGGATTGACTCAACAGTAACTAACAGCAACGGGCATGATTAGTATGAGAAAAGGTGTTTACACCTACAACCAATGTAAAATAAACTAATTCCTCAAAGGCCTGTCATCTAGGTTCCCAAATCTGGATCACCAGCCAGGCCGGCTCTTTGCTGACTTCTCCACTTGAACGCGCCCCAGGCACTCAAAACCTAACATTTACAGTCCACGAAACCGGCTTGTCCTCTCTTCCCTATTTAGTTAGTAGCACCCTTATCCACTGATTCACCTGAACCTAGAAACCTGAGGCAGCCTTGATTCTTTCCTGTTCCTCACTGGCCACTAGGGTTAAATCCTCCTAGTCCCTCCTCTGAAATCTCTCTCAAAGCTCTCTCCTGAGTTCAGACCCCAGCAGCTTTTACTGATTATGACAATAGCTGCTTCTTCCTTTTGTTTCTCCCCACCCTCCTCAGGTCATCCTTGGCACTGCCACTGGAGTTCTTCCAAAACACAGATACGATTATGCCAGCCTTCTATTTAAAGAAAAAAGAGAGAGGAAAAAAGGCACCTTGGATAACTCTGCTAAATCAAAAAGCCTGACTTCAGAAGGACAAGATCTTTGCCCACTCTGTGTCACAGCTAATTGCCTGGTGTACGGCTGCGGCTTTTGCCAACAGCAACTTTCCATGAGTGTCAGATGTGGGCCCTTCAATAAGGTCAGGGAAGAGCAGCTCTAATGCTTTTGTCGTCTCTCCTCCTATGCCCTAGAAAAACCAATAGTGAGTCTCTCCCCACCATTCAAATTAACATGTGAAGAAGCCTGGAAGCCAGGCAGCCAGAAGGAAATACAAACTGAGAAGAGTCCACTGCTTTGGTTCAACTGGGGACTCCTGCTACGGAAATAATTCACTGGCTTTCCTTGTCTAACCTCAGAATCCCAAACGCTAGAGCTGTGTCTTGTATTTAATTATGGTACCAAGCCAGCTGCATTGAGTCAATTCTGACTGATGGTGACCCCATGTCTGTCAGAGCAGAACTGTGCTCTGTAGGGTTTTCAATGGCTGATTTTTCAAAAGTAGATTGCCAGGCCTTTCTTCCAAGGTGTCTCTAGGTGGACTCGAACCTCCAAGCTTTCAGTTAGCAGCTGAGCACATAAACCATTGGCATCATCTGCTCATCTTAATCAACTTTTCTGAGCTCTCCCCCTTTCACCACTTTCCTAATGTACCTCTTGTCGTCTTGCTAGAGTTTAAACAGCCTTAGTTTAACTCGTTAAGGCATTCTATACATTTTTCTATTCAAATGTGTTAGAATAATTTAGAATGCCAACCATTTTCTCTTGGATTATAATTCCAAGTTGAAGTTTCAGGATTTGAGTTCAAATTCTGAAAGAATACTTTTTCTTTTAATTAAATTAATTTGGAATCTAAATTAATTCAGTCAACAAATATGTTCTGAGCACACATTTAGCACCAAGCACTAAGCTGAATGCTGGGGCTACAACAGTGCCCTCATGGAGCGGAGCTTGCAATTTGGTGAGTGGGCTAAGTAGTAACCAAACCATCAAATAATTACATATTCAAGTATGAGACCACAAATGCGAAAAGTGTTCTGAAGGAGACAGTATCCTGAGAAACTGTAAGGCTAGAATTTGATTTAGTCAGGGGATTTCTTGGGAAGGGACACTTGACCTTACAGGTGAAAGATGACTAAGATATGCCCACTTGAGAATGTAAACAAATAATACTCCAAGCAAGGGAATTAAAAAAAAAAAAAAAAAGCCCAAACCCAGTGCTATTCTGACTCATAAGAATCACACCTGCAAATTCTCTACAGCTGCAAGGGTGTGGGCAGTATGAGATGAGCCTGGAGAGGTAGGTAAGAGCTAAACCGTTCAGAGTCCAGAAGTCTTATCCTTACTACGAACACAACTAAAGCCTTTGAAGAGAATATCTTCACAGAGAGGGAATGTGTGCCATTGATTACAATTTATTCAAAGTGGCCATGGAGTTATTTGGACTTTCTTCCGAGGCACCTTTGGGTGGACTCAAACTTCCAACCTTTTAGTTAGCAGCTGAGTGCATTAAGTTAACCATCTGTACCACCTGGGGACTTTTAATCAAAGAAAGGTGTACTATTCTGAATTCCATATCTAACTCTGGAAATGTCAAGTTGAGCAGTCTCTACTGCAAAAGACCTCTTTAAAGTGTTAAAAAGCAAAGGTGTCACTGTAAAGAATAAGGCATGCCTGACCCAAGCCATGGTGTTTTCAATCACCTTGTATGCATGTGAAAGCTGGAGGATGAATAAGGAGGACCTAAGAACTGGGAAACCCTGGTGGTATAGTGGTTAAGAGCTAAGCTACAGCTGCTAACCAAAAGGCTGGCCATTCAAATCCACCAGATGCTCCTTGGAAACCCTATGAGGCAGTTCTACTCTGTCCTGTAGGGTCGCTATGAGTGAGAATTGACTCAACGGCAATGGGTTTTTGGTTTTAAGAAGAATTGATGCCTCTGAATCAAGATGTTAGCAAAGCATATTTTTTTTATTTGTACGTGAAGAATATTGAATATACCATGGACTGCCAGAAGAACAAAAAAATTTTTCTTGGAAGAAGTACAGCCAGAAAGCTCATTAGAAGTGAGGATGGCGAGACTTTGTCTCACATATCTTGGACATGTTATCAGGAGGGATTAGCCCTAGAGAAGGACATCATGCTTGGTCAAGTAGAAGGTCAGCAAAAAAGAGGAGACCTTCAACAAGATGGACTGATACAGTGGCTGCAACCAGGGGTTCAAGCATAGCAACAATTGTGAGTGAGGATGGTGTGGGATTGGGCAATGTTTCATTCTGTTGTATATATGGTCACTGTGACCCAGAACCAATTTGAGGGCACCTAACAACAACAATTTGTTTAAAGAAATATGAGATAACTGGGAGTATGGATAGGAAATAAGAGACCAAACATTTGAAATAAAGATTCAACATCTACAAATAAAAATGTAATTGAAATGAAAACCCAAATGAAGGTTTAAATAGCAGATTCAACACAAGTGAAGAGTAATGTTGTTAGGTGACAAAAAAGATGGATATGTTTACCTAGATTTCAGCTCAGAGTATCAAATACTTTGAAAATATGAAAGGATAGAAGAAGGTGTAACATACATCGAATTGGAGTTCCAGAAGAGAATAATAGAATGTGAGGAAAGCAATATTCAATGAGAATTTGAATACTGAGATTTTTGCAGAATTATGGGAAGATAGGAATTCTCTCAAGTTCAAGAAATCCTAGGCAGGATTAAAAAAAAAAAAACCTAATCCCATTGTAATAAAATTGTAGAATAACAAAATCAAAGAGATCATACAAGCAGCCAGATTAACTACAAGAACTATTAGATTGACTTACTAGAGAAACAAAGGAAGCTAGAATATAGTGGAATAATATTTTGAAAGCACTGAGAGAAAAGACAGGTTACCCTGAATTCTATACAAGAACTCTACCTTTCAAAAATGACGGCAAGAAGGTCTCAGATAGAAGGGGAGAAAAATGTGGAACGAAACTCAAATTCCTAAAAAAGGCCAGACTTACTCTACTGCTGGAGACTAGAGGAACCCCCAAGACTATCACTGTAAAATACCCTTTGAACTTGGAACCGAAGCCACTCCCAGTGATCATTTTTCATCTAAATAATAGATTGGCTTATAAAATAAACCATATCACTCAGGAGTACCAAAAGCCGAAACCTGTTGCTGTTGATTCCGACTCACAGCGACCCTATAGGGCAGAGTAGAACTGCCCCAGAGGGTCTCCAAGGAGCAGCTGATAAATTCAAACTGCCAACGTTTTGGTTAGTAGCTGTAGCTCTTGATCACTGCGCCACCGGGGCTCCACTTGTGAGTACAATGCTCCCTTAAATAATCAACTATAGGAAACCAAATGGTCAATACTTACCCTAAAACAAAGATGAGACGCTAAGGAGGGTCAGGGAAGCTCATCACCACCACACCAGTCATCAGTCCTCTGGGACAGAGTAGAACTGCCCCACAGGGTTTCCAAGGCTGTAATCTTTGCAAAGGAGCCCTGGTGGTGCAGTAGTTAAGAGCTTGGCTGCTAACCAAAGGTTGGCAGTTCAAATCCACTAGCTACTACCTAGAAATAACTTTTTGGTTTTAATCTCTGTGGAAGCAGACTGCCACATCTTTGTCCAGCAAAGCAACTGGTGGGTTCAAACAGCCAACTTTTCAGTTAGTAGCCAAGCCCTTAACCACTATACCACTGGGACTCCTTCAGGGAGGCCAGATTAATAGAACAGAAAAGAAATAGTGAGAATGTTGACACACTGTGAAAAATGTAACCAATGTAATGGAATAATTTGTATAAAAATTGTTACATGGGAACCTAATTTGCTGTGTAAACTTTCATCTAAAACACAGTAAAATATTAAAAAAAAAAGAATGATGGCAAATTAAAAATAGGTATTTTTAGACAGACAAAAATACCTTCCAGAGATCCTCAGTAAAGGAATTTCTAAAGGATATAATTCTGGAACAAGGAAGGTGATCTCAAAAGTGGTTTGAGATGCAAGAAGGGAATGGTAAACAAGGAAACAATAATGATAATAACAGATAACATCATCTGAGTACTTACTAGGTTCCAGGCACCATGCTAAATGCAGTATGTGGATTAACTCACTCAAGAAAATTTCCCAGAAGGAAATGCATCTGCAGTCCCACTGAATGCCTCACATAACGGATAAAAATAAGAATTCTGCAGCAAAGAGGGAGCCCCCTCCGTAGCATAAATGGTTTAGTGTAGGGTTATTAACCAAAAAGCTGTCAGTTTGAGCCCGCCCAAAAGATCAGGTCACAGCCCTGAAAACCCTATGGAGGCCAGCTCTCTGAAGCATGTGGGGTCACCATGAGTTGAAATCGATTCGATGGCAACTGGTTTTTGGTTTTTTTGGAGGGGTAAAGAAAAGTTACTACAATCAAAGAGAAAAAGTAGAAACTCCAGCTTAATGCAGGGGATCTTTAAAACCAAAATCAAACCCGTTGCCATCGACTTGATTCCGACTCATAGCAACCATCTCTCTAGGACAGAGCAGAACTGCTCCATAGGGTTTCCAAGAAGCAGCTGGTGAATTTCAACTGCTCATCTTTTGGTTAATAGAACAAACAGCCAAGCTCTTAACCAGGCCTCCTTTAGCTACATAAGGGGGGAAAAAGCCTTTTCATTTGTGAGTTTTATAAAGGTATCTTTACATGCCTACAATTTTGGTCTGTATAAACTTATCACTTTTGTGTATTTATTTTGGAATTTGCATTATCAGGAACCTAAAAAAAAAAAAGCAAGAAAAAGATCCAACATTGCTAGGTCACTGGCTAAGGGCTGATTTATGAATATTAGAGTATTAGTGTTTATGTACATAAAACTAAAAATGCTTATATTTATAATGCATTGCTTAAGGGTAAATAGATGACTTTCTCTCATTAGAACAAGATGATAAGTTTTTTGCTGATATTAATCTAAAAAAACCAGTGTTCTGAACAACATACAGTTCACAAGCAAGAAAACTGTTGTTTCTTAAAAAAAGCATTATCACTTTCTAGAAATTATAAAACTCAGTGGTGTCATGTATGATAGGAAGTTCCGTATTTCACATACCTTCATATTCGGAGCTAGTAGAAGTGAAAAGCCTTTCATTCTTAAGGTAAATCAACCCCCGAATATGATAGTAGGATTTTAATCATCTGTGGGTGTGTCGAAAGATCATTACTGCTGAGAGATCTTTGTAAAGGCGAATGCTTTATTAACCACTGAGTTATTTATGTCTCTATAATTACCACCTTCTTGACGGACCAGAATCACCTTTCCGCTGGTTTAGAGGCTATACCATGAGGAGTTCATAGAGCTTTACTAAGACAGAACAATTCATTTAATGGTTGTGTGCTATTTGTTAGCTTGGTTTGAGGATACCCAACAATGTATAATTGTATGTTCTGGAATTAATGAGACTGTCACAAAGCAACATCAAAAAGTGACTTCATATATGTGTTTAAAGAACATTAGCTCCCTAAATAAGGTAAGCTGCTCTTTTCATAGTTCATTAAATCTCAGAGATGATACATTTTTAAAGCTTTGAGATCAGTAATTCAAAGAAGTATATAAAACATTCAGCTTGTAAAATTTTTTTTAAAAGTCCATTCTAAAAATTGAAGATGTAATATTTGTGATTTATTGTATGGATATTTAAACAACTTTTATTAACACACGATACAGAAAATGAACATTCAACTCAATACTTGAGAGCCTACTATGTGCTGTGCTTCCATGAGCAACAAAGATGAATGATGGGCCTTTTCAGCCTTGTAAGGATGCTCAGAGTAAGGGAAGTGACTTAAAAAAAAAAAAAATTTTTTTTTGTATGCAAATGACTACCACAGGAGGAGGCAGAGGTAAGGATTACTAAAAAAAAAAAAAAAAAAAGGAGGAAAGGGATTAAGACGAAAAGTCTTTTGGGCAATCTCTATAGATTTACTGTAGTAACTGGTTGAAATGAACCCTGAAGGGTGGATTTGGTTTCTACCTGGAGGAGGCATTAAGTGTACAACTTTATAATAAGTGTGTGCTACTATGAAGCAGTTAATACTAAGAAAGGTTCTCATGAAACAGTTTGAAATAGGTAAGAGCAACTTCAATACTTAATCTCTTCTACTTAATTCCATAAAGTATGATGTAGTGATTAAAAATGTAAATTCCAAATATTATGTATCTACAATTATATCCAGTAGAATTCTTGTTTCCTCAATGAATAGGAAGTCTGAAGCAGTTACTCATCCTGTCTCATGTCTATACTCCTTGGATATGCCAAGATTCTACTTAAGACAAGTTAAATCAGAATCACTGGAGTGGAGCTGTAACAGTGGTATTTTTAAGTTCTCCACATGATTTTAATGTGCCTCTAGGGGTGCAAACCACCAGGCTAAATTGAAGTTGGACAGTTTTGGTCTTCATGATAACAGATTTACTTCCTTTGCCCTTTCTCTTTTCTGCTGCAGTAAACAAGAATTTTTCAATATTATCTTTATTAGCAGCTGCCACTTACTGAGTATTTACTATGTGCCAGGCACTCTATGGCAAACATTTTTTGTGCATTATCTTGTGTAATTTTCATAGCAATCCCCTGAGGTAGGTGCTATTTCTAAATAAGTTGCCCAGTTATTGCCCCACTGTGGAGTCCAAGCTCTTCGCCACTGCACCACACGGTTCTCCTCTATCTCACTCCTGATATGGAACTAACTGTTCACAACTCCCAAATATCTCTGCAGTTATAAATAAACCTTATCTGGGAGGAGCAACCCCAGAAGGGGCAGCAAAATGACACACAAGCAAGTACTGAGGACACCAGGAGACAAAAGCGACAGTGAAGCGTTGACGGGGACACTCAAGACATCTAAATCCCCGCATTCCCACCCCCAGGCCTTTAACCACCCCTACTTAGCCCCATTTTAAAAACTCACTCATCCTTATCCAAGAATTTCAGCGTTAGTGGTTGGGTGCCCTGGAGTCGATTTTGACTCATAGCAACCCCATATGACCGAGTAGGATTGCCCTGTAGGGTTTTCTAGGCAGTAATCTTTAAGGGAAGCAGATTGCCAGGTCTTTCGCTCGCGAAGCCCCCGGGTGGGTTCGAACCACCAACCTTTCGGTTAGCGCTGCAGTACCAGGTCTCCTTAAATAGAATATCCTTTAAATGCAAGGAAAAAACAAAAAACTGGGTATGTTCCAAATCCATAGTCGCAGTTTGGCGGTTCGTCATTGCTGGAAGTTGAGAAGTCTTCTCAAAGGCAGCGAGCAAGTGGGGGTGTGTGCCCAGCCCGCGTCGCCTAGACTCAGGCGTGAGCGCCCAGCCCTGCAGGAAGCGCGGAGATGGGGCGGTGGTCCCTCATCCCCTGCGTCCCCGAGGGCCGGGCGGGGTGGGCGCCGGAGCGCCGGGCTGGGGTGGGCTGCAGCGCCGACGGCATTAGCCGCCCTTCAGGGTCGGAGGGAGGCGGTGAGGATAATCCCGCGCCGCGGCCGGGGCGAGCGCGCGACCGCAGTTTCAGTTGCCTGGGGAGAGAGCCTGACCCGGCTCCCGGGCACAAAACCCCCACGTTTAGTCGGAGGCGTGGAGGCAGCACCCCGGCTCAGGCTCGAGGCGGGCGCCACCCCGGCACCCCGAAGCGCTGCGCTGCGGCGGGCGCGACAGTTCGCTGCCCCGAGAGTCCCCGCGGGCAGCCCCCGCGCAGCTCCCGGTTGCCATGGCAACCCCACGCGGCGGGCGGACCGGGAGCCGTAGGGCCGAGCCGCAGCCGGAAGTGACGCGACTTCACCTGCGGAGCGAGGGCGGGGGTGCAGAGGTGCCGCGCCGCCGCCGCGAACCAGTCGGGAACGCGCGAGGCGCGGGGAGACCTGGACCCCGGGCGACAGCCGCATACCTGCCACCGCCGCCCACGGCCGGGCCGCCACCATGGCGCTTCTGCTGAGCTTCGTGCTCCTGTGCGGATTCGCGGGTACGTGCAGGCGAGGCGGCTCCCGGCACCGCGCCGCCGGCCCAGCCCGCGGCCGCCCGGGAACAATGGGCGTGGGGGAGGGGGCTGGCGCGGTTCGGGGGCGCCGTGCGGTGGTGGGGTGCGGGCTGCACTGCTCGCCGTGGTTTGGGGCTGGGCGCGCGAGCCAGGAGGGTGCGGCGGCCGGGCGGGCCGGGCGCGCTAGCGGAGCTCGGGTTCGCGGGTGGGCGCGGCGCGCGGTGCCCCCGACGGCTCCCAGACCGTGTTTGCCGCGGGTGCGGGCTGTGCCTCGTACGCTCCTGCCCTTTCCGTTGTTAGCCTCCGGATCACGTTCGTCCAGGATTACCCGATTTCAAAAGCCTCGGGCGGCGGGTTTTCAGGTGTCGAGCAGTCCAGGCATAGAGGCTGAATTACAAACGCCATTATTCAGTAGCCACCGCGCTTTTCAGTGCCGCGGATCGTCCAAGGTACGTCTAGGAAGGAGGCGCTGAAGGAGTGCTATCCTAGGCTTTCTTGATCTCGTACAAGAGGCAAGCCCCGGCAAGAGACGGATGGGTGAATCACGAGGTAGACCGTGGGAAATCAAAATAGGTTTCTGCAAAAACGCAGTATTGATTTCTGCAGTCCAGAGCAAAGGGAAATTTAGTAACCTCGGTTGTGAGTTTGAAATCATTTGGTTCGTTTTGAAGATAAAACGGGATGGGGTGGCTTGTACGGGGTAATTCCTTCACCAAGTACGTTTTTGGTCTGTGCCTTACTCTGGGAGGGGGGAAAAGGGTATTTAAAAAATGCGCTGGCCATTAGAAAACATAATCATTTTGACACTTAAGAACCTGATCAGTTTCTCTATCAGTGTTTCAACCAGCGAATCTTGTTTGTCAGGCTAAGCATACGTCGCCTTTTATATACTCGAAAGAGAAAAAATCCATAGGTGGGGCCATAGGAGGCACACTTTGTAGCCTCCGGAAGGATAATAGTGCTCTGTAAAGCATGATCCGGTGGCTCTTTTCTGTTGGGATGGCTCTCTGCTTCCTGTTGAAATGTTAATGCCATTGTTGGATACCACAGCTGTGAGCATTACTCATGTGATCAGCAGTCAATTAACAAGTCAAATCTTTGATCAAGGAGCCCTGGTGTCCGAGTGATTCAGTGCTTGGCTGCCAACCCACATGTCATCGGTTCGAACCCACCCAGAGGCTCCTTGAGAGCAAGACCTGGTGATGTGCTCCCGTAAAGATTACACCCATGAAAACCCTATGGGGCAATTCTGCTCTATCACATGGGATCACTATGAGTTGAAATCAACTTGACAGCACCCAGCAATCTCCCATCAAAGTTTGTAGCACTGCCTTCACCTTTACATGTAATTTAGACTCGGTTTAAATTTCCAAAGTAAAGCTTCCTGAAAAGATTAAAGGTTACGTCACCAGTTTACATGGCATGTGTACGTTCCTACCTTTGTTTTGTCAAGACTGAAAAAGCTGAAGTTGGCAATGTGTATGTTCTCTTAGAGGAGAAAAAGCATTTTAGACCACATCTAAATCAGAGAAGTGTAAGAACATAGAGGACATCCCCCCCACCCCGGCTATCCAAACCAAACCCATTGCTATGGAGTTGATTCCGACTCATAGCGACCCTACAGGACAGAGTAGAATTGCTCCACAGGGTTTCCAAGGCATGCCTGGTGGATTTGAACTACCGACCCTTTGACCAGCAGCTGTAGCTCTTAATCACTGCGCCACCAGCTATCCAGATTATAGTATTTCATTTCTTCTGGAATGCCTCACTTTGATGGACACATTCTCAGCCAAGGCTATTTTGATACATATAAAGTTGTTGCGCTCATAGTGTGTACACCAGGGTACAGCGAACATCACCTTAGAGGACATCATGGTTAGCTAAACAAGACAACTTTTTATTCTAATTGTCCGTCTTAGAAATCAACTCAGAAACTGGAATTGATACCTGGCTTTGAGTACTTCACCTATTTCTGACCATTTTAGAAATGTGTTGCTAAGAACTCAAGTTCAGTATTAACATGATATGTCTCCTACATTGGTAAATCAAAGTGGAGGCTTACGTATTAGAAATTGCAGTGCTGTCTGTGATAGATTCTCCTTTAGACCTGTCTCTGTGTAGGTAGTAAAGAGTGTTGTGTTTTGGATGTTGATGGGATTCCTTTTCGTGCATTATTATTGCTTACCTAGTGCCAAGTCTTACTACTAGTAGCAGTTCTCTATTACTACCACTGCTGTTTACAGTAGTGGCAGCAGTAAAACGGTAGTAGCAGCCCCCAGCCAAACCATTGCCGCCAGAGTCGATTTCAACGTATAATGACCCTACAGGACAGCGTAGAACTGCATCATGGGATTTCCAAGGTTGTAAATCTTTACGGAAGTTGACTGCCACATTTTTTCTCCTGTGGAGCAGCTGGTGGGTTTGAACTGCTGACCTTCTGGTAAACAGCTGGGCACTTAACCACTGTGCCACCAGGGCACATGGTAGTAGTAGCAATAGTACTAAAATTAATCCCTTAATTAAGCACTTATTAAATGCCAGGTGCTGTTCTAAGAGTTTTACATATACTCGCTTAATCTTCCTAAAAAAACCCAGGGCCATCAAGTCGATTCCTACTCGTACCGACCTTCCTAGCAACCGTAATTACCCTTGTTGTACAAGTGGGAAAAACAGGCACAGAGCGAGTAAATGACTTAGCTTGCTAGGATTACGAAATTGCTCCTGAATCTGTGCCCTTATCTGTGCTATTCTGCCTTTCAAGCAGCCAGATACTTCACTCTTTGATTGCCTCTAATCGACGTCCTAATGTCTACCATTGGTCGTCTGTCATTTATTAAGAATCTGTTGTTGGCTTGACTTTGTGCCAAGCACTGAGGGCTTTTATTATGAGCCCTTTAATTTCCTGATCTTAGTTAAATTCTTTCAGGCACTACAAGAGCACTAGTATTCTTCAGGGCTGAGACCGTGGTTGTAAACTGACCCGTGTACCCACAAAAGTTTGGGGTGCTTCTGTTTTCATGCTGTCAATGTGAGTGGAACTGAAAAAGGACTGGTCAGTGATTCTGGTCCCTCAACCATGTTTGACGATGGGCGGGCCTCTGTCCTCTTCTGTTGCCTCAGTTGCTTTATGTATTAAGAATGAGACCCATGCTATCTCAGAGTTGTAGTGGGGAGTGAAAGATATTTTATCACTTTACCTGAAATCTTTTCCTTTAAGTTAAAAAAAAAATTAAGGTTATTAGGTACGAACTTTATCTCCTCTGTGTGCTTTCCTCTAATATTTATATTCCTGCCATCATCCCACCATCTGAACAAAAGTTGCCTCCAAGGCTAGCCTGCCTACGCTGACTCCTTTGTTGTAGAATCTGCTTCTGTTACCAGATGTATCTCTTTGCACTAGATCAAAGGGCAAGAGCATTGTCTGTATTGTTCGCTGTTACAGTCTCAGTGTCAGCTCCTGGGGCACGGCTGACAGCAAGGGTTCAGCCAGTGTTTGTTGTATAACTATTTTTAACCCATTTTCTGCTAGGCATGTGTGTGTGTGTACACGCAGTTATGCACACACAGATGTATACATACACCTCACTTATCGACTATGTTGTTATGTGACGTTTCACATTTACAACAATAGTAAAAAAATCTACTCTTCAGCTATTTTGTGCGTTAATAACATATGTTTGGCAGTAACAAACACAGGCACAGGGCAAGAGTAACACTGGCTGTGATGGTTAAGGTTATGTGTCACCTTGGCTGGGCCGTGATTCCCAGTGGTTTGGCAGTTACATGGTGATATAATTTGGCAATTCTGTCATGATGATGTCATTTGGCAGTTAAGTAATGAAGTAGACATTCTTCATTTTGTGATATGTTGTCGTGCTACATTGTCACATAATGCCGATTTTGCATGATGATCTGGTCTTTGGAACCTAACCGTATCGATAAGTGAAGAGAAGGCTGTGTGTGTGTGTATAATACAATTCCATTTCCCTTTTTCTCCCTTCTCGTCCTAGAAAGATTGTCCTTACAGTAGTCATTCCACTGGCCCACTAACATTTTCTCATTCGATTGTTAGCATAAAGAAATTGAGACTTTATCTCTGGCCTTATTCAATTCCACCCCTTTGCTTCAGTTGCTAGAGGTGACGGTAAGGCATGTGCCAAATCCATCACCCCTCTAGATCTCCTTCACACGTGTCTTTGTTCTTTCCCAACCTGTTGACCTCCCCTTCACTGCCTTTCTTCTCCAGTAGTCCGCCTTCCCTATGGTTTGGCACATACCCCTTGTCTCAGTCGTCATTTAAACCTGGGTGACCTTATCTACCTATCAGGTACCCTCCAGGTAATTGCTAGAGACTTACAAATATTTCCAACTCAGCCCACGTCTCCTTTGAATCCTGAGCCATTGTTTCCAACTGCCCAATATTCACCCTCCACCTGAATGCGCTTACCTCATACTCTGCATGTCCCCTGCTGAACTCGTCAGTTTTAATGATCCAGTCATTTATGTTTATTAATGGCCTCCTGTGTACTATGCCCTGTGCCAGGTGTCCCTACAACAGAATAGGACTTTGCAAGATGCAGAATGTTCAGTAGAACACCCAAGCAGATGGTGCAGCTTTTGCAAAGACATAGAGATCTGAAAGGGTACGATGTCTCTTGAGAGCTGAGAAGTTCAGCATATATACATGATCTAAATGACACTTCTTGAACTTTAATGTGCATATGAATCATTCTGATTCATTCTGAGATTCTGCATTTCTGACAAGTTCTGTGACACCATTGCTGCTGGTCGATGCTGTAGCTACACTTTGGGTGGGCGGAGATCTAAACGCTGTGTGGACAGGCTTGATAGGAGATGAGAGGTGTCTGTCAGGTCTTGCGCCTTCCCCCTCCTGGGTGGTGCAAACTGTTAATATGCTTGTCTGCTAACTGAGAGATTGGCTGTTTGAGTCCACCCAGAGGCGGGTCAGAAGAAAGGCGTGGTGATCTGCTTCTGAAAAATCAGCCGTTAAAATCCCTTTGGAGCCCCGTTCTACTCAGATGCAGACAGAGTGACCATGAGTTGGCAGCTTGTGGTGGTGGGTGCAGCAGTGAAGATAATCTGGGGGAATGAAGAAGAGGTGAGAGGGTTTTAGGGAGATGACAGTGAGCATAAGTTTGGACAAGTTGGATTTGAGGTGCCTGTAGGTTGTGGTGGTAAAAATGTTTAGGAAGTTTTAAACAAAGGACTGGATCTAAGGAGAGAGGCAAAGATTAATGATACAGAATTGAGGATCGCTGGTGATAAGCGGCATCACTGTAAGGTTAACCAAGAAAAGCAGGTGGGATGAGGGAAGGTGAATTGTGATAGGAGGGAACATCAACACCTATTTAGCAGACAGAGATGAGGAACCTGGGAACGAGGAGTGATAGGAAACAGAAGAGAACTAGAGGGCGGTGGTGTCCAGAGACTGGTGCAGAAAAACAAGGCCAGTGGGTCTGACCATTAGGAGATTATCGATAACATTTTAGGAAGCTGATTCCGTAGTGGTGACAGTGAAGCCAGATTTTAAGATGTTGAGGAGTGGGCATCAGGTAAGTGGAGAACAAGAAAGGTGCTTTGCATTTGCAATTGGTTTGACAGCAGAGGAACCATATGGCCATAATTACAGAGGGAAATAGACTCCAGAGGAGAAGGAAGAAGCCAGTCAATGAGAACTCCCTTTACTTTCCATCACCAAGACTTACAACCTTGCTCATATTATCATTCTTCCAACAATGTATTCCTCCTTAAGGCTAATTCCTGAATGTTGTACCCTTTACCTTCTCAGAGATGTCACTCTACTATCCGTTTTCTGTATCTGGATCCCATCAAAAAAAAGAAAAAAAATTTTTTTTTTTTTTTTTAAATTGTTTTATTGTGTTCTAGGAGCCCTGGTGGTATAGTGGTTAAGCACTTGGCTGCAAACCAAAAGGTCAGTGATCTGAACCCACCAACCACTCCACGGAAGAAGGATGTGGCGGTCTGTTTCCATAAAGATTACAGCCTTGGAAACCCCGTGGGGCAGTTCTACTCTGTCCTATAGGGTCTCTATGAGTCGGAATCAACTCAATGGCAACAAGAATGGGAAAAAAAGTTGTTTTAGGTGAAAGTTTACACAGCAAAGTAGTTTCCCATTCCACACTTCATACACAAGTTGTTCCGTGACACATA
This sequence comes from Elephas maximus indicus, assembly GCF_024166365.1. NCBI lineage: Eukaryota > Metazoa > Chordata > Mammalia > Proboscidea > Elephantidae > Elephas > Elephas maximus. The sequence goes on along the minus strand of NC_064836.1, from coordinate 44,144,628 downwards.
TCCCCCAGTGTGTCAGCACTCTCCTCATTTCCAGTCTGCCTTCCCTTGTCCAGTTTCTTTGCCCCTCCTTGCCTTCTCATCTTTGCTTTTGGGAAAATGTTGCGCGTTTGGTTGATTGTTCTAAGGAGTACGTTCCTCCTCGGTCTTATTTATTTTATAAGCTAGTCTATTGGCTAAAGGGTGACCTACAGAAGTGGCTTCATGTCCAGGTTAAAGGGGTGTTTTAGGGTGATGGCTTGGAGGTTCCTCCAATTTCTGTCAGTCCAGTCAGTCTGGTCTTTTTTATGAATTGGATCCCATCAATTTTAAACAAGCTTAAGTATCCTGCCTTATATCCCTTCAGCAGCTGCTGTCTCTCCATTTCCCTTCTTAACTGGATTACTTGAAGGAGTTGCCTACATTTGCTGACTCCGTTATTTTCCTTCAGTTCTGCATTCTTCCACCCTTTACAGTCTGGCTTTTACCCACCTCCACTCCTGTGAAGCTGCAGTTGACACTGTTGCTGTATCAGATGGACATGTCACATCTTTTACCTCAGAACCTCCCATTGTGAATAGCACTATTGAACCATCTCTTTTTCCTTTCCAGCTATTCTCCTTTTCCTTTGTGAACTCAATTTCTTCCTTGAACCTTAAATGTTGGAGTTCCTCAGGTTAATGGCTTCAGTTACCATTTACATACTTCTAGCCTCCAGTCTATTTCTAGCCTCTCCCATGTTTACCTCTAATTTCAAACCATCCGCTTGACATCTCTACTTAAGACTTCCCACAACCAATCCTATCCAGACAATATTCTCTCTCATTAGATAGCGTTTTCAGCCACCAGAATGCCCAGGCAGAAATCTGGGTACCTTACTTCTTTTCCTGTTCGCTGATTTGCGCACATCCAATCATTTCTAAGTCATTTATGTCCCTTCAGTCACAGCACATAGTCCACATTGTACCATCATCTCTTAGGCTTGTTGAAGGAGCTTCATAATTGGCTTCGGATTAAGTGAGCTCTTCTCTGTGTCCAGGCACATCTCGTTACCGGAGCACGTCCTAACATTTTTCCAGTGAGCCTTTATTTTAATTGTCTCTTTCCTCTCACCAGACTCTATGTTTCATGAGGTCCGTTTGGTCTTCATTCTATTTGCAGTATGTGACACTGCATGTTCGTTGAATATATGGGAAAGGGTGTGGTAGACAGGAGTTCATGTTTGTTAGCTTAAGGAAGAGCCTAAAGGGGGTAGAAACAAATTGGTTTGAAGATTAGAAAGATTTGAAGATCAAGAAAAGATGTTTCTTGGAGTTGCTGAGCAGGGACAGGCCCCGTATCCTGCACAGGTGAGCTTTGTGTGTGTGGTTTTCCATGTGTTCAGTAACTGAGTGGGTTTGTATTGGCACTCTATTCTCAAATTTTAATCTCCTTTTTGCAGCCTTTTTTCCACTCCCCTTGTCTTCACCTTTCCCCTGTCTAAAATACACAAGTCATTTTTAGGTGAGAACCTGATGCTTTCTGTAGTTAAGTAAAGGAAAGAAATAAGCTTGGGAACTTTCGAATTGGTTCATTTGGTGGCCAGCAAGTAGTGGATATGAAGTTTGAAATGGTTACTTAAGTAACTCAGAAAAAAGATTATCTAATCAAGAAGAAAGAGCTTATGGCTTTATTATGCTGCCTGTCATCTGTCTTGCGTTTGTTACAAAAAAAAAAAAAAATCTAATCATCTATGATAATTTTTAGGCTGATTTTGGACTGAGATTGGTTTCTATTAAGGGAGTGTGGTGCTCAGTAGAGGTACAGAACAGCGACCTTTTCTAGCCTTGGTTTCCCTACCCCCTTTTTTCTATTTAATTTCTTTGGTGGGGCTAAAACCAGAAGTGGGGGGGGGGTGGTGGTGGCTGGAAGAGTGACACCTCGGTTTTCTAGAAGCTGGAACACGGGGTTCATGGTTTGGTTTGGCGTCTCTTGGGGCTGAATTATTGATGTTCTTTGAATAGTTGTTTCCCGTTTTGAGTCCATTACCATCTCCATGTAAAAGAAAGTGGCAACAAAATTGAGAATGTTTCTTCGTGGTCAGTAATAGCTGTAGAAGGCATATGCTCTTTGGGGGAATATTTTATCTCTTTGGTGCCTTCCCACTTGTCTTTTCAGTAGCCTTTCTTCCCTCACTCACCTCATTGGCTCGCCCATCCTGGTTTCATAATAAGGAGATAGTCAATTAAGAGTTTAAGCCTTAAAGGTCCAAGTTGACTCAGCAGTATTTGCTTTTTATTTCAGTTGGCAGAATGCTTGTGGAAGAAAAGACTTTTCTGCTGTCTTGAGATGGGGAAGGTAGGATAAGGGAAAGAGATAGTAATAACAAAAACTGCAAACCCATTGCCGTCCAGTAAATTCCAACTCATAGCAACCCTATAGGACAGAGTAGAACTGCCCCATAGGGTTTCCAAGAAGCAGCTGGAGGACTCAAACTGCTGACCTTTTGGTTAGCAGCCAAGCTCTTAACCACTGCACTACCAGGGCTCCAGAGATGATAACAGCAGTCTATTTTTAGAGTAGGTATGAGATCAGTGGAATGACTCAGTTTGGCCTTTGGTAGTTGGTGAGAAAAAGGACCAACAATCAAATTAACTTAATAGTTGTACATCCTGAGACAAATACAGATACCTCTGGAAACTATGAAATTATTGTCATTCCTTCAAAGATACTTTTTTTTACGAGCTGGAATGGAACGGCTTTAATTCCATTTACTTCTAGGAAATGGAAAATGTGTTCAGATTTTAAAAAGAAACAATGTAACTAATCATGGTTACTTCCCATAGTATGTGTGAGATTAATAGTTTCTCCAAGGGATGGTTGGTTTGGCTGCACAGATAAAGTGCTCTCCAGAAGACTCAAGGGAAGTCCAGATGCAATGAACCGTATTTGTTGAGCAATGTCTTTGTTATATTGTGAGTGAAGTAGCTGGCTCGCCTCAGCCTTTTTTGTATTGGATTAGCAAATGGAAGAGTGCTTTGAACTCTTGAGTACTACATAGTTCCCAAAGGGGTTTTCTCTAATGGACCAGACAAAAACTTTTTTTGACTTTGTTTTATGCTGGAGGTAGTTCTGTAGTAAGAATTCAGAAGACTCTCTATCCTACCTTTGCTATATAATGTGAAATCTGAACTGTTAAATCTGGGCTGCAAAAGTAATAGTACCTTATGTTTGAATCTACTCTCCTGACAACCCCGGGGGTAGGAATGATACATCACATTTTCTTATTTTATAGGAATCAAGCCCTAAGGCCAAGCAAGGCCTAAGTCCAGTAAGTTGTGGTGTTGGCTCTTGACAGTGCTATCCAAGAGAAGTGTAACGCAAGCCACATATGTAATTTAAAATTTTCTAGTAGCCACATTAAAAAGTAAAAAGAGAAATAATTTTATTTTGTTTAACCCAATATATCAAAGATATCATTTTCATTTGTAATAAAAATAAAAATATTATTGATGAGATAAATTTTTTCATACTAAGTCTGAAACCTGTTTTGAACTTACAGCACATCTCAGTTTTCGCTAACTACATTTCATGTGCTCCGTAGCCATCTGTGGCTAGCAGCAGCTGTCTTGGACTGCACAGGGTTAGAGCTTGGAGCTTTAGCTCTTATGTCTTTTCACCATATCCAGTCCTGAAACATTCACGGGTACAGCATGCCATCAAAATATCACCCATGTTAAATAGCTTTGTCAGTTGGAGCATGCCTTTGGAATTGCTGTCACGAGATTTTTACCTCTAAAATAATTGTTGGTGTCACATAGTATCTCCTGGGAAGGAGCTAAATAAAGTCTCCCTTGTTGATTTGGTTTCTCGTAATCATCAGAGCATTTGTTACACACAAAATTATATCAGTTGTCCTTATTTTATAGTTATACGCATTCACATTTATATGGCAGAAAAAGAAATATACGTACAAGACATCATATTTTTACCTTGCCTATGGGGGACATAGAAGCCCTGGTAGCACAGTGGTTACAGGCTTTAAAGGTCAGTAGTTCTAATCCACCAGCCGCCCCTTGGAAACCCTATGGGGCAGTTCTGCTCTGTCCTGTAGGGTTGCTATGAGTCATAATCAACTTCACAGTGATAGGTTTGGTTTTGGTTTATACAGACATTATATGTGGTAAAGTAGTGGGTCAGCAAAAATGAGGGAAACTCTGGATGTGATGGATTGTCAGTAGCCACAGTGGACTCAAATATACCAACGATCAGGAAGATGGCACAGAACCAGGCAACATTTCGTTCTGTTATACATAAGCTCACCATGAGTTGGAGCCGAAGGCAATTGATAACAATATACAGCATTAGAATGTTGTTTTTAACAAAAAAAGTTTGAAAATAGCACTTTTCTGTCCTTAGCGCCTTTAAAATTAAAAAAAAAAACTTTTAATTGAAGTGTGACATTAATACACAGAAATGCACAAATGAAAATTATGTAGTTCAGAACATTACCACAGAGTGAATACATCTATGTAGCTGTCACCCAGATGGAGAAATAAACCACAACCTGAATCTCAGAAGCCTCTTCTCTTCACTTCTTTTATTCCTTTCTTACTTCTAACAATATAGATTGGTTTTAATACTATATAAATGGAATTATACAATATATGTATTTTGTCGTAGTTTTCATGTATTGTGTTTAAAGATTATTCATTTTGTGTAGCTGTAGTTCACTCATTTTCTTTGTTATATGGTATTCCATTCTGTGACTCTACCACCATTGATTTACTCATTCTACTATTGATGGACATTTTTCTCTGCAGTTTTTGGCTACTGTGAGCAATGTTGCTGTGATACTCTTGTAGTTTATTTTCGTGCATACGTGCATACATTTCTGCATATGAGTCCAATTTCTCGATCATAAGGTATACATAATGTTTAGCTTTAATTGATACGCCCAACAGTTTTCCAGAGTCATTGAACCAGCTGACGCTCCCACTAGTGGAATAAGAGAGTTCCAGTTGCTCCATATCCTCATGCTAGTGTTTTCTTCGTTTTGGCTCTTCTGGTGAGTATGTAGTGATATCTCATTGTGTGTGTGCTTTTAGCATTTTTATTATGGAAATTTCTAAACAGATTCAAAACTAGAGAAAATATTATGATAGACCTTAATGGGTCTTCATTCAGCTTCATCAGTTACCTGCTCATCTCGGTTGGCCTCTTGATGCCATTCTACAGTTCTTCCCTTCTCCGATTGCTTTTCACAGGTATTGCAGATTTAGTCTCCAGAAACCTGCTACCCACATTTTCTTTTGCCTTTCATTCTAAGTAAATACGTGCTTCCTTTATTATAGAAAAATAGAGGCTATCGCATACAAATTCACTTAATTCTTTGTCCCCTAATATGTAAACTTATCCATAACTTTACCAATCCTTACCTTTTTTTCTCTAGTCTTAATTAAAGATATCTTATCCTCTGTTTTCTTGGCCTCATTCTTTTCTGGGGTTTTTATCTTTCAGCCTCTGAGTGTTCTATATATATTTTCAGCTTCTCTCATTTTTCTTGCCCTTTTGACTTTTAAATGTGATCAGCATTTCTCATTTCAGAACAGACTTCCTTCACCACACATCACACACTGTCTACTACCTATTTTTCTTCTTTCCTTGAAAGCCAAGTTCCTCAAAACTGAGGCCAGTCTGTCTACTCATATGTCTCAACCACTGTAGTCAGAAATATCCTGTTGCAGCTCCCCAAAGTCTTCACCAAATCAGATTTGGCCTAGGTACCAGTGACCTTCTCATTGCCAGACCTAGTGGATATATTTCATTTATTTACATAACACATTTTGTGTGTTTTATATGGTAAAAAAAAAAAAAATTTTTTTTTTTCTTTTATATGGTAGGCACTGGATAAAGAATTAAAAGATACCTTCCCAAGACTTAAAGAGTTTATCTCACAGTAGGAGGGACAGGTTTTTTTTTTTTTAATTGTGCTTTGAAAGTTTACAAATCAAGTCAGTCTGTCATACAAAACTTTATACACACCTTGCTGTATACCCCTAGTTGCTTTCCCTGCAATGAGACAGCACACACCTTTCCATCCAGTATTGCCCGTGTCTGTTCAGCCAGCTTCTGTCCGCCTCTGCTCACTCGTCTCCCCTCCAGACAAGAGCAGCCCACATAGTCTCATGTCTACTTGAGCCAAGGAGCTCACACCTTGCCAGTATCGTTTTGCCAGTATCGTTTTCTGTCTTGTAGTCCAGTCTAATCCTTTTCTGAAGAGTTGGCTTTGGGAATGGTTCCAGTCTTGGGCTACAGAAGGTGTGGGGACCATGACCTGTGGGGTCCTTCTAGTCTCAGTCAGACCATTAAGTCTGGTCTTTTTACGAGAATTTGAGGTCTGCATCCCACTGTTCTCCTGCTCTTTCAGGGATTCTCTAGGAGTGACAGGTTTTAACGTGACAATGGATTGTTACAATAGCTACTGTTTATTGAATGAATACCAGGTAGGTAGATACTTGGAACTGTTATAAGAGCTTTGTATACATTATTTTATTTAATCCCCACAATGAAGCAGGCATTAACTCTCGTTTTAAAGAGGAAAGCATTGAATCTTAAAAGGGTTAGAAACTTGCCCATGGTCGAACATTTAATAAGCTAAAACCAGAATTTGAACCCAGATTGGGCTTCAGAGCTGATGCTGTTAATGGGCAGAGCTGCTTCCATAATTCAGTGTGCTGGTGCCTAAGAGTGTCTGTACTTATTGTGAGGTGAGTCCAGAAAACTGGTGCTAACACTCCTTCAGGTGTGAGGGAGGGAAGGAGAGGAGACAGGTGTTAGGCTTCTTGGTTGATTGATGGTCTGGAATTGGAACATATGTAGAGCTGAAATAGATAATTTAGTTTAACACCTTTAATTTACATTTGAGCCCTAGAGAAGCAATTTGTCCAGAATGGTACACTGCTTTTCTTGTGACAAGTTTGACAATAGGTTCTTCGTCTGATATTTATTTTCTTGTTTCAAAAAAGAAGAACCAGTTCAACCAAACTCTTGAACCATGGGCTGCGTACCATGCTGTTTAGAAATTTAGTATAGGAAAGGAATAAGGCAATGCCCATGAGTTTCTAATAACGTACTCACCGCGCTTTGCAGTGATTTTAAAAATGAAATCTCCATCCAGGGTGTTCGCTGGTGACTTCTTACAGGGTGAATGTGGCTTGGGAGCCAGTCTGCCTAGATCTGTATCTTGCTTCCTTAGTAGCTTAAGATATTGAGCACCGTATTTAACTCCACAGTGTTTCTGCTTCATTATTGTACCATAAATGGGAATAATATTAATACTATTAATACTTCCCTCTTAGAGTTATGAAAATTGAAAGAGTATGTATAAAATATTTGGAAAAGTGATTGGCGCATAGTGAACACTCATTGTCAGTTGCTGTTTATTGTTAAGATGATGATTTCCCATCCTTATTCCAGTTTGGTGGGAGAAAGATGTGGCAGTTTGCTCCCATAAATATTACAGTCTTGGAAAAACACTATGGGGCGGTTCTGCTCTGTCTGGTAGGGTTGCTGTGAGTCAGAATCAACTTGCTGACGATGGGTTTGATTTTGGTTTTATCCCAGTTTTTATCTGGGCACCTGCTTTTTTTTTTTTTTTTTTTAACTCATTGGGGAAGGGGAGCTGAGAATTGATATAAAAGGACTATGTAGAAAAGCAAATAAGTATACTATGTCATTAATCATTGTTATGAATTTATCTGACTGTAACTATTAATTTTCTTGGCTCTAAGTACAAATTAACATGTTATACTGAGTAACACACATGGGAATTAAACAACTCAAACTCTTAAGACTGCAAAGAGCATAATTTCTACCCTGTAATTGTTTTCTTCTCTCCCCAGTAATATTTAAAGGCCCAAGTGGAGCAGTTAAACTAATATTAACATATTGAAAGTGTTTTTCTTTTCTAGAAACGGGAATACTCACTATTTAGGTGATTTTCAAATATTGCCAATCCCAAAGCAACTTGCTGGTGAGATGGGCCACAGGCCGGAGTTATTACATTATTAACAAGCTACCCTTATCCCCTTGATGGGCCACAAGCACCTCATTTGCATACTCCCTCCCAGTCATTTGGTGGGAGTTACAGAGACTATGGCTAGAAGGGCCATGTTAAGTAATTCCTTGCACGGCAGCCCACCCTCTGGCTCTTCCAGCCATTGGCCCTTTCATACTTGAAGGATTAACTGCCCCTTCCCAATCATTTTAGCAGTCCAAAACAGTCATTAACAGTTGGTCCTTCTGTGGGGCAAAGAGTCCTACTCCAGGGTGAGGTTACTCAAGTACCAGCCATTCACGTCTGCTGCTGGTATCCTTCTGATCTGGTTGTATTCTCCAAAAGTCATCTTGGCTTCACTCTCTCTGGCCAGTGATAACATTTTAACTGAGAGAAGATTATTCCTTTGCTCTGAGCCTCTCGAGGTATCAGCATAGCAAAACCTTTAAAGGACTTTAGGTTTGGCCACCATACTTCAGTCCAGCAGTACCTCCTCCTTAGTCCACTCTTTCACAGTTATTGCTTCTACAGTTAGTTTTTACAATCACAATTAACCCTGTTAGCAGTCAGTACAGATAACCGAATTATATAATCCTATCAGCATCTTCCCCCACCCTCTCTTGCCCAGACACGTCAGGAAAAGAGGAATGTATTCAGTGGGATTGTCCATTGTCTGCTCATTTTGGGTATAAGCATACTCACAAAAGCATGTAAGCCAGCCACTTTATGCCTTTATCTCCCCCCATTTTAGATAGCCAATCTTTAAATTGCCAATCCTTGTCAAACCAGTACTCTGAAGAGACAAGCATGTTCCTTGAAGAATCTTCTGTTCCAGGTGGGACTTGCACCTGCATCCACGAACAAAGTCCGGTGCAGAGCAGGCCGTCAAATTGCAGCAGTTTACACCAGCTCTTGGTGTCGAACATCTCTCTCTTCATTCTGTCGAGATGTGGTTAGCTCATCCATAGCCATCCAAGCTAGGTCAGTGGGTGCCAGCCATAAGCTCAGAAGTCTTTGCACCTCTGGCACTTCAGATCAACCAGCCCCTTCCTCTGTCTCTCATCTCTAGCCCCCATGGGCTAGGTCAGTGGATACCATCCGTAAGCTCAGGAGTCCACACAACTCCATTCACTTCAGACCAGCCAGCCCTTTCTCCCTCTTTCTCATCCCTAGCTTGTGTGGGCTAGGTCAGCAAGTGCCAATGGAATATGTCCAAACTCAGTCCATCTCTTCATTGCTCTTCCTCCTCCACTTCCACTCATCAAGTAGACCCAGGTGACCACCATAAATGAGCATACCAGGCTGTCTACTTGCTGACTCCCTTTAATTTGGAGTCCTGGAAGGGGGATTTTCTGAGAGGCGCTGACTTTTCTTGCCTTGTGCACCCAAAGGCAAACTGCTTGCTTGAAATTTAAAAAGCAAACAGTCATTTTTTTTATGTGGGTCCTTCCTTCAGATGTAAATCTGTTCTCTCAGCAGTCCTGGGTAGGTCTGCCTATCTTTTCATATGAAAATTTCCTGGATGAGGCTGAGGTTTTCCACCTAAGTCCTCAGTACTCTGTACACTGGGCTACTGGCTTGAAAAAAAAAGCCCTGTGTTTCTTCAGGCAAATCCTGGTTCCCATTTTAGCATATCCAGTCAAGTATTGGCTGAAGGTGGAGTTACACGCTGTGTGTAATCTGTAATACCCAATATTTATTTCTATCATACGTTTAGATTTGCTTTACAGCCCTAGATAGGAGATACATTCAGTATCCATGGTACATTCAAATAAACACAAAGCTCTTTAAAAACATTCCAATTTCATCTTCTCCACCCCTTGACTGTCTTCCCATTCATATGTGTATGGCCTCGGGCCTCTGGCTGGGTGAGACCAGAAAACCTTTGCCACCTATTAGTCATCTCATTTAACCGGCCTGGCCCTTAACCTGAGCCTGAAGATGGCGAGAAGTGGCAGCAGAGAAATTACGGTAGCAGAGCCAGCAGGACCAGAAGAATGGCAGGAGATGCTGCTTTTCTTCCCTCAGCGGTAGCATAACATCTCTCACTTTTCCTTTTAGCCATTACAGATGGCAACCACAGTAACAATCTAAGAATCAAAAGTTTCACTTTCCATGCTGCTTTCTTCTTTCTCTTACAAAGTCCCATGCTTCCATGAGTCTGGAGGCCATTGCAACAAGTCCCACTTCTGATGCCAGCTGTAAAAATGGCAGTGGTGGCGGCATCCAGACTTCCTTCTCTAACTTCCAAAGGGCTAGAGAGAATCATCATCGGCATCAGCAGCTCCAGGCTGATTCCCATAAGGCAGAGGCCAGTTATACCTCCTATCCAATCTTTACCAATTCTGACGCTAACCATCCCTCCAATAGCATTCTCTACTTCTCTGCTGGGTTCAGTAATTCATTGCAGTGGCCACACACACCTCACAGACCATATTCCCAGTTATGGAGTTTACCAGGGAAACAACAGATTACAATTCAGGTTCAGGAAAGCTCAGGGTACCGTTCTTCCATCAGGACAGCCTTCTCTCAGCAATGCCTCATGCAAGCCTCTCCGTGCTACTTGGCCTATCAGCCCCTTGGCCCCTTGGCCAGGCCTCTGCCCTGCTTGGGCTAGTGTTCCAAAGCTCTTATAGCTCGATGAGCAAGTGCCTGGAGGCACACCACTCCTCCAGGGAGCCTCAGTCTGAAGGCGCTGAGCTCTCTCGCTCCGTGGGTCAGCACACCCACGGCGCTATCTCCTGCCATTCTTCTGGTTCTGCTGCCTCTGCTACCGCAATTCCTTTGCTGCCACTTCTCCCCGTCTTCAGTGTTACATATCTCTCTCTCTTTCTCAGTCTCCTGGTTCCAGAAGCTTCTCAGCACAGGGATTCCAGGTGCAAAGGACGTACTCCACTCCTGGTTCTTCTTTCTTGAAGGTCATGAGGGTCCCCCCTGTTTGCCTCTGGGAGGGCTCATTCCCCTTGTTGGGGTTCCATACACTTTATTTGCATGGTCATACCCCCGACAAGAGTGCCATGCACCTTATTTACATTATTAGCAGGCTATCTGATCCCCTTGGTGGACCATGAGCACGTATGGGCACAGTGCCACCCAGTCGTTTGGCAGGAGTTACAAAGACTGGCTAGAAGGGCCATATAAGTAATTTACTGTACTGCAGGGCAAAGGAGACAGATAACATGGTGGTTGTGTTTTTGTACAGGATTTGGAATACCCAGTGACTTGCTTACTTACTAACCCAGATATCTGCAGTATTAGGTCAAACAAATTGTATTTGTCAATCCCTTAAACATATTACTTCCCGATTTGTCTAATTTTTTTTTTAAATTGCTCTAGTGAATCATTTTTGCTATTATTATTGCATTTTTATTATAAGGTTCCTGAATTCTGTTAACTGAACTCAGCAATACTATTGAATGTGTATTCTCTATTTAAAATAGTAACCCTTTGTACATTCTTTGACATTTCTTAAAAAGCTCAATATGAAATAAATACAGAACAATTGATGATAAAGTCATCATAACATACGCCTTTGTAAGAAACCAAAGACACATGCAAGACTTTTGGAATGTAAATTTAAATTCCTTTCATTTTTATTTCTAAATTTTTTCCGTTTTGTTAATATCTTTGGAATGACTCTAGATATTCTGAGAGAAAAACCATGTTAAAAAAAAAAGTGTAATTGTTTTCTTTTGTAGGACAGAATAGAACTGCCCCATAGAATTTCCAAGGAGCAGCTGGTGGATTCAAACTTCCGACTTTTTGGTTAGCAGCTGTAGCTCTTAACCGCTGCACCACCTGGGTTTCCATATTGTCCTAGAGATAACTGATGATACAGGCAACTTTTCTTCATCTGCAGTTGTGATTTTAGAGTGTCCACAAATTAAGGTTTTTTAAAACAACATACTTCTTTCATGTTAACTATGTATGAAGTAGCGGGCAGGTTAATTTCTTGCCAGATTTGCTTACATTTCTTGTATATGAATATTAAAATAGTAGATATTCAGCCTTGGCTCCATCAACACATGACCAAGCTGGCACAACTCCCTCTAAGCTCTACCTCCTGTTCGATTGTTCTCCCTGTTGGCTCTCCTTCCTGTACTTTCCCCACAAGGGCTACTTGGCCTCCTTTCCCGTTACCACTCCTCTTCCATATAGCTCCTTTACTTTTCTTCTACTCTGAGCTCTCAGCCACCACTTGATGTTCAGCAGTTTTGTCCAACACTAAGTCCTGAGCTTTTTGTTGAGTAAGGTTTGGGCCACCTGCTGCAGAGATGAGCCACTGAGACCCTGTTGAGTGAGTACAAGTGTGCCTAAGGGTTGTTGCTAGCTGCCGTTGAGTAAGCCCTGACTCATGGCGACCCCATGCACAATGAGATCGGGACATTGTGATCCATAGCGTTTTTCCATTGGCTGATTTTTGGAAGTACCTTGCCAGGCCTTTCTTCTTAGTCCATCCTAGACTGAAAGTTCCGTTGTAACCTGTTCAGCATCATAACAACATGCAAGCATCCATTGATAAGTGAGTAGTAGCTGCATTTGAGATTCGTTAGCTGGGAGTTGAACCCAGGTCTCCTACATGGAGGATGAGAAATCTACCACAGAACCAGCAAGGTCTTCTGTGCTTAAGGGTAGGGACATGTAAGCAACTCTAGGAAAGGAACATATTGTGTAATACAGGAGAGGACGCGACTAATGCATCCTGTGGAGATCAAGGAAAGCCTCAGATTGGAGGTAACAGATTTAAAAAATGTACTTTGATAAAAAGCTAGAGGTCCTCTAGTGGGAGAAGGTGGAGCAGAGGGAAAGATGGATATTTCAGACATAAGGACAAGTATGCACAAGCATGAGACTGTTCCCCCTTAGTGCTTCCTCTGATGTTTGTTCTCTGATTGGTCCCAGACCAGGATTTTTTTTTACTGTTGTTCCATCTTTAGTAGAGGAATACCTTAGTCTCGCCTAACTTCAGCTGCATTTCATCTTGTTATTTTCCTGCACTGTTCTGAAATGTACCATCTTTTGTTTCTGGTGGATTCTTTTATACAGAGGTGCTCGTGCCTGTGAGCTTTCTTTGCCTCCTCTTCCTTGGACTCTAGTTGAACTGTGTTTCTCTTTGAATCCCTTTCATATCTCGGAACTGTGACCTGCTTACCTCTGAGTATCCACAGTTGCTTGATTGCTGTTTTATTCTGTTGTGTTGAAGCATGATCTTGATTGCTTAGGCCTCAAACAGTTCATGTAGTTAGTTGCCTATCTCCTAATTCATAGCTCCTCTTTGCACCACAGTCCCTAGGTGGTACAAATGGCTAATGCACCCAGCTGCTAACCAAATGATTGGAGGTTCAGATCCACCCTGAGGCTCCTCAGAAGAGAGACCTGATGATCTTCCAAAAAGTCAGCCATTGAAAACCCAGTGGAGCACAGTTCTGTTCTGACACACACATAAATCAGAATTGACTCAGATGGAACTGGCGATGTGGCATTGTCTTTACACCCAAGTGAAAAGACCTCACCTGTCACTGCCTCCATTCTTTCGTCAGACATGGTCTTAAAAATCCTGTGCATAAACCATCACTGGCCAGACTTCACATGTTGTATCTTGCTAGTATAGAGAAAAACATAGAAAATATGTTTCAGAACACTCTTGTGTTTTATCTCCTCAGGAATAAAACAGCAGAAAACTTTCCTTCCTTCATTTGGCAAATGTTTGTTGAATGCTAGCGGAGTACCTGAAATTTTGCTAGACCGAGGGAAACCAATGATGATCAAGATGGGCGTGGTCTTTGTCTGAAAGTCAGATGTGTTCACTGGGGACAGGGGAAGGAAGGACACACAGTAAAGAAGCAATTTCAATAAGTGCTTGTGATGGAGGCATCATCAGTTGTCCGGGGAGTACATAGAAGATTTCTGATTCAGTTAATATTTGGGCCCAAGTAATGTTTTCTAGAAGAAGTGACTCTGAACTGAGACCGAAGTAGCAGAAGTTAGCCAAGAAGGTGTGAGGGATCTGGGAAGGAGGTTCCGTAATACATGTAAAGACTCAGTGGGAGGAAAGATGAAGAATTGGCTGAATCCTACAATATGAAGGTGGAGAGCGGTAAAAGACTACTTAGTTGCCAGTGGAGTTAGCTCCAGCTCATGGCGACCTTATGTATACACGTTTTCTGGTTCTGTGCCATCTTCCCAATCAGTATGTTTGAGTTATGGCTGTTGAGTCCCTCCATCTTATTGAGGGCTTCACTCGTTTTAACTGACCCTACGCTTTATCAACCATGATGTCCTTTTCTGGTGATTGGTTTTTCCTAATGACATATCCAAAGTAAGCAAGTCAAAGTAAGAGACTGGCGTTAGGGAAGCTTTTGATCATAAAGGGCTTTGAAAGGAGAATGAAAGTGTCTGAATTGGTGGGGAGCCACCAGAGGTTTTCAGGCATGGCAATGACATTATTGTTTTTTGTTTGTTTGTTTTTGGTATTAAAAAAATTGTAGAAAGAATGCTCTGGGTGAAGTATAGAAAATGGGTTGGAATGAGGAAGAGCGGGTGCAGGGAAGTCAGCAGGCTTAGACCTCAAGAGATAATAGTGGTCTGGACTTAGACAAAAATGGTTGGATTTGGGATAATTGAAAAGGCAGAACTAACAGGACATTGGAATTTTTTTTTTTTTTTTGAGAAAGGAAGTGAACATTCATAGCTGCCCCTCTCTTTAGTTTTAGTTCCAGGTTTGTGCAAGTAGATTGGTGATGCAGCCATTTCTTACGGGCTTGGTCTTAGGCAGGGATTGGTTGCTGAAGGTGATAGTGGTTGGTCACTGAGATAGGAAATCCAGAGAAGAAATTTGGGGTTAGACTGCGAACAAACCAATCATAGTTTGCTATCACTCTTCTCCGTGCCTCGAAATCAAGTATGTGGGTCCAACTTTAAAATTACCATCCTATTTTCTTGTACTGTAAGTTTCTTCTTAGATTCTTGTACTATAAGGTCTTTTCTAGCCCAGCTTTATAACTGTTGGTGGTTTGTGCTTTCCTCATTTTGGATTCTTAAGGGACCTACTGAGACACACCATTACCTGAACCCACCACCGGTCTGTCAGTTTGTTGTAGTGTAGTGGTTTGAGTGTTGCTGTGATGCTGGAAGTTATGCCACTGGTACTGCAAATGCCAGTGGGGTCACTCGGTGATGGACAGGTTTCAGCAGAGCTTGCAGACTAAGACTTGGAAGAAAGGCTTGATGATCTACTTCAGAAAATTAGCCAGTGAAAACCCTATGGATCACAGCAGAATATTGTCTGAATATGCTGGAAGATGAGCCCCCTAGGTTGGAAGGCACTCCAAGCACACAGTGGCCACAACAGTGGACTCAAGGATACCAACGATGCTGAAGACGGCACAGGGCCGAGCAGCATTTGCTTCCCTTGTACATAGGGTCACGCTGAGTTGGAGCTAACTCAGTGTCAACTAAGGACAACTACATTAACCTGAACAGTTTTTTTTTTTTCTCTTTTTCTTGAATTTTCTTACCTCATTTCCTCATTTTTCTTGCATCAGTGCCTTCGTTATCTTCTCTTCCCTCTTCTCCCTCCACATTAGTCTGGACTAAAGAGCTGGTGTTATTCAGCAATTAACCTGGATTTCACAAGAGAAACAGTTCCTTGGCTTCATTGTCTGTGCCTGTTTCACAGGTTTTGTGAGGATTAAATGAAATAATAAATGTAAAGCCCCTTGCACAATGCCTGGCTTGCAAATAGACAGTAAGTATAAATCTTGTACACCTCAGCAAATTAATGTATATATCAATTGTTTTTCCTCCTTAGCAGTTCGCAGGTAGCTTGTCTTTTTGGCTGCAGATTGAGAAACACATTCTTTCCGTTGTTTTGTGAATTCCCAATATGTTTAAATCTTCTTGAGTTTTTGGGTGCATTAGTCTCATGTCTAGTCAACCAGCATTCCTCCGCCATGATGAAAAACTGCATCACTCCCATGAAAGCTGCAAGCAGTCAAAAAAAAGTCATCTTCTTTTTGAAAGTTCCAGTTTGATCAGATGATTGTTTCTGTCAACTGAATGGAATAAAAGCTGGAGGTGACAATGTATTCCTAGTAATGTGTGAGGAAGTTGATTTTACCACCCAGGAGCCAAATTTTAGTAAGGTCTTTTTGCTGAAGGAGACTGGTTCAGGCCTCGAATATTTGCTGTAGCTTCAAGTAGAGGAGCTTGGATTTCTCACCCTAAATTTCCTGCCTCTTGTTGGATGTTTGGGTTGTTTTCAGATGTTTTCCTATCATATAGTGCTTCAGTGAATAATATCCTACCGCACAGGAGCTATTGTGAGGGTTCAACCTCAATTTCCAGAAGTGGGTTTGCACATTAATATTTCACACGTTTTCCATTGCGTTTGGAAACCCTGGTGGTGTAGTGGTTAATTGTTACATCTGCTAACCAAAAGGTGGGCAGTTCAGATCCACCAGGCGCTCCTTGGAAACCCTGTGGGGCAGTTCCTCTCTGTCCTGTGGGGTCGCTATGAGTCGGAATTGACTTGACGGCAATGGGTTTGGTTTTTTGGGGGCCCGTTGTGTTGAGAATATGCTGTACTAATTTATTCTTCATGTATGGGAGTGTCAGTTTCCAACATTTTTGCCGAACATGGCCTTTATTAAACTTTGACCCTGCCATTCTTAGAGATGAGAATTATAGTGACCACATTGCTTTAATTTATATTTCTCTAGTCATGAGTATGGTTGAGTGTCTTCACACTGGTTTTTGGCTATGTACATTTCTTTTGCTATGAACTGCTACTCTGTACCTTTGGTTTTTCTCTCAGATTTGACCGTTTTTCTCATGACTTGGAAGGCTTGTATATTGGAAAATGTTACCTCTCCCCTTTACATTTTGTGCAAGGATTTATCTTTGTGTGTGCTGCTTACACTGTATGAAAATTTTTTTTTTTAATTTTTAACATTTCCTTTTAAAATAAAATAGTTTGACTTAATGAAAAAGTTACAAAAATAGTACCAGAATTTCCCCAAATGTGAGACATCTTACATGACCACAGTACAGTGATCAAAATCAGGAGTTTAACATTGATCCGTACTATTATCTAATGTACAGATCTGATTCAAATTTATCCACTTGTCATATGTCCTTTTTCTGGTTCAGGATCCAATCCAGGATAACATCTGGGATTTAGCTCTTCTGTTTCTTTTATCTCCTTCATTCTGAAATAGTTTTGCAGAATTTTCTAGTCTTTTATGACCTCAAGACTGAAGCATGCCAGCCAATTTATTTTGCATATTATCCCTCATTTTGGACTTGTCTGAAGCCTAAAGTCAGGTTATTCATTGTTAATAAGAATACGTAGAAGTAGTATGTTTTTTTCAGAGCATCATATCAGAAAATACGTGATTGTCCATTTCTTCTGAGGACGGCAACTTCAGTCATTTGGTTGAAGTGGTGTCTGCCGGATTTTTCCATCATAAAGTTACTACTTTTCCTGTACTTACTGTGTCTTGTGGGAAGATACTTTGAGACTGTGTAAATATCCTTTTTCTCCTTATACTTTGACCCACTAATTTTTCGGCATCCATTGATGGTTCTTGTCTGGAGCAATTATTTGATGTTTTTTGCAAACGTAACTTAAGAATCTTATAGTTAAATGTATGTCCTCTCCTCCGTTGCTGTTTTGTTCTCTACCTTTTTCTAAGGTGTTCCTCAAAATGTTCTTTAAAATTCTCACATGTTTACTTTTTTTCTTCATTAACCGTAAAGTTCCATGAGCATTTTCTAACTCCTGTGATTTTAAGATTGTTGTTGTTAGCTGCTGTCGAATTGATTCCAACTCATGGCGACCCCATATGTGCAGAGTAGAATTGTTGCACAGGGTTTTCAAGGCTGTGACCTTTCAGAAGCAGATCGTCAGGCCTGTCTTCTAAGGCCTCTGGGTGGGTTCAAACCACCAGCCTTTCAGCTAGTAGTCAAGCACTTAACTGCTTGTGCCACCCAGGGACTCCTGATTTTAATATTAGCGGAAGAGTATGATAGCTGTAGGCCATCGACTCGATGGCACTGGGTTGGGTTGGGTTTTTTGATAGACCATCTGGGTTAATATAGTATAACGTGAAAAATAAAATGAAAGAAATGGAGGCAGGCCATCAGTTCAAAGCATTGCCTCCCTTCTAGAGGAACAGGTTCTTCTATTATTTCCAGTTCTATGTGCTCCATGCTTAGGGTAGCAACAGACCTTCTTAAAACAAAACAAAACAAAAAAGTTGCTATGGAGTTGACTCCAAACGATGACATCCCCATATATCAGACTAGAACTGTGCTCCATAAGGGTTTCAATGGCTGAATTTTGGAATTACGTCACCAGGCCTCTCTTCCGAGGTGCCTCTAGGTGGACTTACACTTGCAACCTTTTGGTTGGTAGCTGAGCGCTTCATTGTTTATGCCACCCAGGGACTCCAAGGAAAGCCAGCATCAGGTGGGAAACACCTAGACATGGCCACCGTCCTCCCCACGAAATGATTCCTAATGGAGTCTGTTACATTGTCTGTTCATTGGCCTTCTTCCTTCACTTTAAAAATGGTATTTTATGCATAGTGGATTATTGTGAGTGTTGTCAGTAAATTGTATACCTGTAAAAAGTTGAATTGACAAAAGTTGTATGACAGATATATTTATAACAGACAAAAAAAAAAAAAAAAGAGTAGCTGCTGAGGCTGCTTACCCAGTGCTGGTTAAACACCTCCTGGGATGTGGTTTCTTGGTTTGGAGGTTAAGGTCATGGTTTCATGGAACATCTCAGTTCATAGGCCCAATAATGAGTGTGGTGCTTCTGTTTACTTCCTAGTATTATGTAGTGCATGGGGTCTTAAAAGCTTGCAAGCTGCTATCCATGGCACAACAATTGGCCTCTATTCACCTGGAACAACAGAAGGAGGAGAGTCAGAAATAGGAGGAGTAAATGCAGTGTGTGGCTGATTGCCTCTCTGAACAACTGCCTCCTTGGCCATGAGACCAGAAGAACTGGATGGTGCCCAGCTACCATTACTGAACATTTTGATCAAAGACTCTGTAGAAGAATTCTGATGAAAAGGGGGAGAAATGCAGAAGAGAATTTCAAATTCTCATGGACTTCAGACTTTGTGGAGCCATGGAGGCTGGATGAACGCCTGAAACTATTGCCCTGAGATAACCTTTAAACCTAAAACCAAAAATACCTCTTCAGTTGTTCTTAAAACCAAACAATAATTTAGCTTAATTAGTAGAGAATAAACTCGATGCCATCGAGTTGATTCCAACTCATAGCAACCCTATGGGACAAAATAGAATGGCCCCAAAGGGTTTCCAAAGAGCTGCTGGTGGATTGCATCTACTGACTTTTTGGTTGGCAGCTGAGCTCTTAACCACAGTGCCACCAGGGGTAATGTTTGGGAATTCCTGGGTGCAGTGATTAAGAGCACATCAAAACATTAATTAGGGCCTTGTTGTTACGTTAAAGATGTTTTAGTGCATATGGAATTGTTTCTTTAATGTTTTTTATGCCTAGAAAAGTACATTATATGCCAAGACAAACATTTTACTAACTGAATTTGACTTACGTACAAATCTGACTTAATGACAGACTTGGGAATGGAACCTGGGACTGCCTTATATAAGTATGGTGTCCATACAACATCCAGTTTCACAGAATATATTGTGGACCTTAAGGACGCATGAGTGTATGTGGGATCAGACTGATACCAGCAGCTTGAAAGATCAGATAGGAACCTTAGGGGGCAGTGAGTTTATGTGAACGGGAGACAACAGCTCAGAAAAGGAGGGTGAGAATGGTTGCACAACTCGAGGAATGTAAGCAGTGTTACTAAACTCTATATTTAAAACTTGTCAATTGATGTTTGTTTTGCTGTGTATGTTCTCAACAATAACAACAAAAATAAAATAAATTTAGAAAATGATACTGTAAGCCTAATTAAAATATAAAAATATTCACTGTGAGAAGTGGCACCATCAAGGGCTAAAATACTCTTTTATGAGCTGCTGTCATGTTGATGCTCACATAGAAGTCAGTCTGGGCAAAAGAGAAACTCTACAGATCCAAGCGATTTGGAATTTGGAGATTAAAAAAAAAAAAGGCAAGCAGAAACATGGGGGATGTTATTTCAGTCACTGCCAAAATGGCATGTGATTCAGTTTGTTTATTTATATAATCCACTGCTGAGCACTTAACTAAAATGGGTCCTGCAAATACTTGTGGCTCGATTGTGTTTCATCACGCTCAATGTAAGTGAATAAAATTGAGATTTACTACTTAGTTTTCAGACCATGTTTGAACTTGCAAGGAGTTTGCAAGTAAAAAAAAGTATCACTCATTTGCTGAGTAACTAAAATTGGGTAGTAATAAGAAAGAATCCCCAGAGACACTGAATAAAAACCAATTGTCCGCCTTTTGTCTTATCCACTTTGTGACTGTTGCGTACTTGAGCACTTGAAAAACTCTACCTCTGTGAAAAGAGGCCATTAAGTGTTGGTAGGAAGCCCAATAACTGTTTTGTCCCGTCTTTAAGATTTTAATTCATTTCTAGTGCAACACAGTAGAGAGTAGTTGAATCTTTTAAACATTTTTTTTAAATAAAGGTACACTGAAAGCCATTTAAAAATCTGTTTAAAATTTCTTAACCGATACACATATTAAGAAAATATCAGTATAAAACAGAAATGAGCAATCGGCTCTGTTAAAATATCAGTTATTGAAAGTAACTGCTGTTAACTGGGCATATACAGTATCTTTCTAGGTCATTTTTATACACACACGTATATGACTATTCTTAAGTCAGTCTTTTAAAATAAAAGTAATCTTTATGTATTGACCAAGGAAGAATGAAAATGGTATCTTGAAATTGAAGTTGGGTTTTATTCTGACTGTGTAGTAAAAGCACTGAAAGCATGAATTGGAAGGATTAGAACTTTTCTGCATTTAGATTGTATGATTGATGACATTTAACTTTATATTTGACTTGTACAAAATAAAAACCCTAGAAGCACACAGTAACCAGGAAGTTTTAATTGTTACTTTTAGCAGTTTTTTATCCTCAGTTGGATGTTTTCACCTTGTACGTTTTTAGGCTATGTCTTAATTCATTTTGAAATGGAATTTTTATCATGGAGTGTACTTCTATTACTTGATCCGTAAAGTATTAATACCGAGGCCAATTAAATACAGGCAACAAATTGTTGTATTAGGAGTTTTTGAAGTAGCAAGAAAAATCCACCAACTTCTTTATGTGGCAGGTTAGTACTTCTTTTTTTTTTCCTTTTTTGAAAGAATATTTTCAAACGGTCAAATTTTTAATCCAGTTACCAATTCTCATCTACTGTGTGCAAGGAATTACAATAGGACAATAGAAGATAGAGGTACCCACAGTATCTACCTAATGGAGCTGGAAACCCTGGTGGTATAGTGGTTAAGAGCTACAGCTGCTAACCAAAAGGGCAGTGGTTTGAATATACCAGGCGCTCCTCGGAAACCGTATAGGGCAGTTCTACTCTGTCCTGTAGGGTCACTGTAAGTTTGAATCGACTCAAGGGCAACAGATTTTTTTTTTTTGTCTAATGGAGCTGGAGTCCTGGTGGCATTGTGGCTAAGGGTTAAGAGCTTTAGCTGCTAACCAAAAGGTCTGCAGTTCAAATCCACCAGCCGCTCCTTGGAAACCCTGTGGGGCGGTTCTACTCTGACCTACAGGGTCGCTGTGCATTGGAATCGGCAATAGGTTTGGTTTTTGGTTTTTTAATGGAGCCAATGGCATAATTGGTATGGCTATGTATATTTAAAAAATCATTTAAAAATATAAGGTATTACTGAAAAAAGATAAGTTCATCAACATCTAGGAAATGTGATAAAACTCTGGAGCCCACCTAAGTCAGCTTAAGAATAAAATTAAAAAGAAAAAATACAGGGTAATATGCTAAATGCTGAATGG
This sequence comes from Elephas maximus indicus, assembly GCF_024166365.1. Taxonomy (NCBI): domain Eukaryota; kingdom Metazoa; phylum Chordata; class Mammalia; order Proboscidea; family Elephantidae; genus Elephas; species Elephas maximus. The sequence goes on along the minus strand of NC_064836.1, from coordinate 44,122,644 downwards.
ATGATTCAGATAGTAGAAAGTAAAGTACTGTGAGCATTCATAGAAAGAAGGAAAGAAACACCATTGCAGGCTGGAGAGATAGAAGAACACCTTAGTGAATGAGGTCGGAGTGCAACCGGGTTTATTAGGTAGGAATGGTAGGAAGTTATTTATTCAAAGGATGAAGTAATTATTCAGGAGAAGCATTTCAGATTTTACACATAAATATCAAACCATATAGTTATAAATAGAGTGGTATTGTTAGGTGCCATTGAGTCTATGTTCAACTCATAGCGACCCCATGTGACAAAGCAGAACTGCCCCATAGGGTTTTCTAGGCTGTAATCATTACAGAAACAGATTGCCAGGGGTGGGCTTAACCATTGCACTGCCAAGGCGCTCTTTTAATAGAATAGTGGACATGAAATGGAGACAGGAGTAGTATGGATCTTTCGGGGGATAATAAGAGGGCAAGTAGTGGTTTAGTGGTAATATTTTTGCCTTCCATGTGGGTGACCCAGGTTCTGTTCCTAGCCAGTGCCCTTCATGCACGGACGCCGTCTGACTTGTGTGTTGTTATGAGGCTGAGAAGGTTTCGGTGGAGCTTCTAGACCAAGGAAGAAAGGCCTGATGATCTACTTTGGGAAATTAGCCAGTGAAAACCCAGTGAATAACAAGGGCCCAAAAAAAAAAAAAAAAAAAGTTTGTTTTTTTTTTAATCTGCAGCCAGTCACATGAGGGTGCCACAGGAGCAGTGGCCTTCTGTTCCATTGTGAATGGGCTTGCCACAAGTTGGGGGCTGACTTGATGGCAGGTAACGATTACAAAAGAGTAGTCCATTTGGGCTGAATCCATGGATTTGGATTGTGTAGGATCAGTCTCTGCTGTATAACAAACCAACCCAAATTCTACAGATTTAAAAACAAAAATTGTGTTATTTATGATTCTGCAGGTTGGCAGTTTATGCTAGGCTGAGGTGGAAAGTTCTAGGCTTACTCCTGGGGCTCCTGACGGCTGGCCTGGACTGGGGCTCGGTATCCCAGGGTGGCCGCATGTCGGGCAGTTCTCTTTTCTGTGGTTGGCTCACACGGTGTCTGTGGCCTGAGAAGGCCAAGGGCTCTTGAGACCTAGACTCGAAGTTCACATGACAGCACACTCATGCCACGTTGCTCAGAGCAAGGTCAGCCTCAGATTTCAAGGAAGAGGTGCAGAGAGTTTGTGTCCATTTGTCATCTTTAAGTGGTGTACTTGAATGTGGTTTAAAGTTATGGTTGTGCCTGAGTATCAGTGGTCTTGAATGGAACCAGGCTTTTTTTTTTTTTCCGCTCAGTCTGTTGACTTCAACTTGATTAACATTTTCTTACTATTGATAGCCTCTTTGTGTTCAGATTACTTTAGGGCCAGTGAAAATGATCATATAATGGCTAATAATTTGTTTTTTTGTTTTGTTGGAATTTATTACTTTAAACACAGTGTCGGACTAACCATTGCGGAGAATTAGAACTTTGGATTATTTATCCTTTAGTTTGCTATAATATGTTCGTATTTATGGGGTGGGGGGTGGGGGAGGAGGCAGGTCCCTGCAGCATAAGCTTAGCGTTTAGGGCCTCTTCTAGGTCACCACTCAGCGCTGAATGTCAGCGTCAGGTCCAAATGGTGGAACTGCGTAACGGAGAACAGTGCATTGATTTGAAATAGGTGGTTCATGGTGCATTAGATGTTTGAGCTTATACTTAAGAAAATGTGAGGTTATCACAGGGAAAACACAGATGTGATGAGATAGTCATGCCAACTTTGACATTAAGTAGAAAAAAAATTGTTTTGTGCGACTGTTCATTTACAGAATCAGTGTGCGTTTTAAATCCCGATGTTAGCTTATTCCAACTTGACACCATAAGACATAACCAATAAACAGATCTATTTTTATGTGGAAAATTGAGATGAACAGAATTGTTTTTCTCCTGAAAAACAGGATGTGACTAGATTAAGCTGTTTTTCTCTTATAGATCAAGAAATGGTGCAGCTTTGCTCACAGTTTATTTTCCACCTTTTATGCATGTAAGAGATAACTGGTATCATTAAGTAAACTTAGCAGCAAGGAGGAGCCTTTTTTTTGTTTTTCTTTTTTTTTTAATTTTACTTCAGATGAAGATTTACAGAACAAGCTAGTTTCTCATTAGACAGCACACATATTTGTTTTCTGACACTGGTTAACCACCCCTGACATGTCAGCACACTCCCTTCTAGACTTTGGATTCCCTATTACAGCTTTCCTGTCCCCTCCTGCCTTCTAGTCTGCCCCAGGGCTGGTGTGCCACTTTAGTCTTGTTTTTTGAGCCTGTCCAAGCTTTGGCTGAAGGGTGAGCCTCAGGAGTGACCTCATTACTTAGCTGAAAGGGTGTTGGGGGCCATACTCTCAGGATTTCTCCAGTCTCTGTCAGGCTAGCAAGTCTGGTCTTCCTTTTTGAGTTAGAATTTTGTTCTACATTTTTCTCCAGCTCTGTCCAAGACCCTCTTTTGTGATGCCAGTCAGAGCAGTCAGTGGTGGTAGCCAGGTATCATTTAGTTGTACTGGACTCAGTCTGGTGGAGGCCGTGGAAGAGGTGGTCCGTTAGTCATTTGGACTAATCTTTCCCTTGTATCTTTAGTTTTCTTCATTCTTCCTTTTTTTTTTCCAGCTCTTGCAGCATTGTAGTGAGTTTAAGCTATCTCTTTTTAACAATTTACTGGAAGGATTGTAGGGATTTTTGTTTGGCTCAAGATATATTATTTTGACTTTTACTTATTTTTCAAATATGTCATTCAGGATTAATTTTCTGTGTGTGGCTAAATAGAAGTTTTAGGTCCTTGAGCGCCATAATTTGCTCTTGGCTACTGTCTTAGTCATCTAGTGGTGCTATAACAGAAATATCATAAGTGGATGGCTTTTTAAGAGGAGTTTATTCCCTCACAGCCTAGTAGCCTGCAAGTCTAAATTCAGGGCATAACTCCAGGGGAAGGCATTCTTTTCTCTGTCAGCTGTGGAGGAAGGTACTGGTCATCAGTGTTCCCCCAGTCAAGGAGCTTCTCAGCATCAGGATCCTCAGTCCAAAGAACACGCTATGCTCCCACTGCTTCTTTTTTGGTGGTATGTGGTCTTTTCTGCTCGCTTCTCTCTTTTATAGCTTGAAAGAGATTGGCTCAAGACACAGTCCAATCTTGTAGATGAAGTCCTGCCTCACTAACATAACTGCCACTAATCCTATCTCATCAACATCACAGAGATAGGATTTACAGGACATAGGAAAATCATGTCAGATGGCACAGTGGTGGACAATCAAACAATACTGGGAATCATGGCCTAGCCAAATTGATACACATAATTTTGGGGGATGCAATTCAATCCATGACAGCTACTAACTGAAAAATTGAAGAGTCTCATCCATCCAGTGGTGCTGTGGAAAAAAGGCCTGGCAATCTGCTACTGTAAGGTTACAGTCATTGAAAACCCTGTGGAGCACAGTTCTTCTCTGAAGCAGACGGGATCACCATGAAACAGAATTGACTTCATAGCAACAGTTTTTTTTTTTTTTTTTTTAAAACAGATAATGAATTTCAAAATTGTTTATGCAATTTTAAGGTGTCTTTTTAAACCAAAACCAAACCCGTTGCCATCGAGTCGATTCCGACTCATAGCGACCCTATAGGACAGAGTAGAACTGCCCCATAGCGTTTCCAAGGAGCGCCTGATGGATCCGAACAGCCGACCCCTTGGTTAGCAGCTAACACTTAACCACTGCACCACCAGGGTGTCCTCTTTTTAAACAGCATATAATAAATATGATTGATGGCTATTGTTCAGAAGGGAAATAAGGGATGACTAGTAAGAAATGCCTTAAAGAAAATAGATTAATTATTTTGTAAATTAACAAATAGAAATTGACAGTGTTTCCCCTCTTTCTGAATTGTCTTCATCAAAATTTAGACTTAAAGAAGCCTTGGCAGAAGACTTGTCAGAATTCGGTAATGTGTGCCCCACCAACAGAGAGCTCCCAGTGTGGAGGTGGCACTGTGACAAGCATGAATTAATGTAGCTTTGAATTAGTGTGACAAAACTGACCTTTTAGAGCATCTGGTTAAATTCAGTTCTAGTGAAAACTTATATAATGTTGGAAAATTCACAGTACTCTTGAAGAAAATCGTATCCGTAAAGATAGATGTTAATATTATGAGTGCATTTTTACAAAGGCACAAATTAAAAACTGGGGGATTGCTGAGTTTGAATTCAGCTATTTTGGCCCCAAATTACACTCTTCTTCCTGAGTGGCTGTGGTGCATGAAGCAAGCCCGCAGGGTAATTGTCGTTATTATTGTTAGTTGATGTTGAGTTAATACAGGCTCATGGCGACCCCATGTGTGCAGAATAGAACTGCTCCGTAGGGCTCTTTTTTTTAAATAATGTTTCATTGTATTTTAGGTGTAAGTTTACACAGCAAGTTAGGTTCCCATTTAGTAATTTTTATATAAATTGTTCCATGTTATTGGTCACAATTTTCACAATATGTCAGCATTCTCATAATTTCCATACTGTTTATTGCGTTGCTCTAGCTTCTGTTCACCTCCTTCTTGCTTTTGGGAAAACGTTGACTGTTTGGTCTCATATAGTTTATTGTTTAATGGAGCACGTTACTCACACAGATGATACTGTTTATTTTATAGGCCGGTCTATGGTTTGAGTGAAAGGTGACCTCCAGAATAGCTTCAGTTCCAACTTCAAAGGTTAACTTAGGGTGATAGTCTCAGAGGTTCCTCTAGTCTCTGTTGTTCCAGTAGGTCTCGTCTTTTTAGAAATTTGAATTTTGACCTACATTTTCCTCCCATTCTATCCAAGACCTTCTGTTTTATCTCTGGTCAGAACAACCGATAGGTCGATAGTGGCAACAGGGTACCATCTAGTTTTTTTTTTTTTTTAATTATGCTTTACCTGAAAGTTTACAGAGCAAATTACTTTCCCATTCAGCACTTTCTACTCAGATTACCTTATAACATTGGCTGCACTCCCTGTGATGCGTCAGCACTCTCCCCTACCTCGGGTTCTCCGTTTCCATCTGTCCGTTTTTCCTGTCTCTTCCTGCCTTCTTGTCATTGTTTTTGGGCAGGTGTTGCCTGTTTAGTCTTGTATACATGTCTGAACTAAGAAGCACATTCCTTACTTGTGTTATTGTTTTATAGGCCTGTCTTATTTTTGGCCGAAGGGTGAACTCTGGAAGTAGCTTCAGTGTGAGTTAAAAGGGTGTCCTCGGGCCATAGTCTCTGTTAGACCTGTAAGTCTGGTCTTTTTTTGTGAATTTGAATTTTTATATGCATTTTTTCTCCCTCTCTCTCCAGGGCCCTAAGTTGTAATTGCTGTCGATGGTGGTAACTGGGCACCACCTAGTTCTTCTGAGCACAGGCTTGTGGAGGCTGTGGTACTTGTGGTTCATTCATTAGTCCTTTGTACTAATATTTCCCTCGTGTCTTTGGTTTTCTTCATTCTCTTTGCTCTGGAAGGGATAGGACCAGTAGATGTACCTTCCACGGCCGCTTACAAGCTTTTAAGACCCCAGATTCTGCTCACCGAAGTTGGATGTAGGACGTTTTCTTTATGAACTATGTTATGCCAGTTGACCTAGATGACCCCTGCGACCATAGTCCCCATCCCTCACACCTGTAACTCAGTTCCTCTGGGCGATTATGTGTCTATGACGCTTTTATGACTTTGCCTTGGTCAAGTTATGCATACCTCTCCTATATTGTATACTGTCTTTCCCTTCAAGAAAGTTAACATTTATCCACTATCTAGTTAGTGATTTCCCCTCCCTCGTAGCCGTCAAAGATTGTTTCTTTCTGTATGTAAACCTTTTCTTGAGTTTGTATAATAGTGGTCCCATACAGTATTTGTTCTTTTGTGATTGACTTATTTCACTCAGCGAAATGCCCTCCAGATTCATCCATGTCGTGAGATATTTAGCAGATTTGTCATAGTTCTTTATCATTGCATACTATTCCATTGTGTGTATGTACCATAATTTGTTTATCCATTTATCTGTTGATGGACATTTAGGTTGTTTTCATCTTTTTGGTATTTATGAATAATGCAGTGAATGTGGATGTGCATATGTCTGTTCATGTGATGGCTCTTATTTATCTAGGATATGTTCCTAGGAATGAGAGTTCTGAATCGTATGGTATCTCTAGCTTTTTAAGGAAGTGTCATATCATTTTCTGTATTGGTTGTACCATTTTACATTTCCACGAGCAGTGCACAAGAGTTCCAGTTTCCAAGCCTCTTCAACATTTTTTTTTTTTTTTAGTGCCAGTAATGTTGGGATGAGATGGTTATCTCAGTGTACTTTTGATTTGCATTTTTCTAATGGCTTAATGATTGTGAACATTTCCTCATGTGTCTGTTAGCCACCTGGATGTCGTCTTTGGTGAAGTGTCTGTTCCTATCCTTTGCCCATTTTTTAATCAGATTATTTGTCTTTTTATTGTCAAGGTGTTGCAGTATTTTATCAATTTTAGAGATTAGACCCTTGTTGGATGTTGTAGCTAAATATTTTTTCCCAATCTGTAGCTTCTCTTTTTACTCTTTTGGTAAAATCTTTTGATGAGCTTAAGTGTTTAATTTTCAGGAGCTCCTAGTTACCTAGATTATCTTCTGATGTTTGTGCATTGTTAGTTATGGTTTGTATTGAATTTTTACCATTTAATAGAGCCCCTAGCATTGTCTTTATTTTTTCTTCTATGATCTTTAACATTTTAGGTTTTATGTTTAGGTCTTTGATCCATTTTGAACTTGTTTTTGTGTATGGTGTGAAATATGGGTACCATCTAGTTCTCCCAGTCTCAGGTTAGAAGAGGCCATGGTTTGTGTGGATTATTAGTTTTGCAGATTAGTTTCTTCTTTGAGCCTTTGATTTCCTTCGTTCCCTCTGGCTCTATGAGTAGAAACCAATAGTTATATCTTAGATGGCCACTTGTAAGCTTTTAAGACCCCAGACACTACTGACCAAACTAAGATATAGAACATTATCTTTATGAACTTTGTTATACCAGTTGACTAAGTTGTCCCCGGAGACTATGATCCTGTGTCTTTTAACCCAGTAAACCAGTCGTGCGAGTTGTTTGGATATGTCTAGGAAGCCTCTGTAACCGTGCGCCCCTGTGTGCTTTGTTATTTATATGAATATATGTGCAGCACACACAAACATGTGTATACATAAGTCTACGGATACATCTATGCACACACATGAATTTATTCACATATGCCTTTTTATACACATATATGCAAACATACCTACCTAGGTAACCACACACATCTTTTTTGGCTATTACTGTTGTTGCTCCATAGAGTTTTCGAGGCTGTGACCTTTCAGAAGCAGATCACCGAGGTACCTGTGGGTGGATTCAAACTGCCATTTGCACTATCCGGGAACTAGTAAAAAAAAAAAAAGTAATAGCAGATACTTATTTAGTCCATGTACACGTTTCTCTCTCCAGATTTCACTAGAAGTTTAAGTATAACTACTCCTGACCAGATGATTGAAAAAGCCAAAGGGGAAACTGCGTATTTGCCATGCAAATTTACCCTTAGTCCAGAAGACCAGGGACCATTGGACATCGAGTGGCTGCTATCGCCAGCTGATAATCAGAAGGTGGATCAAGTGGTAAGTTGGATAAGGGCTTGCTCACTCAGCAGATGTTTGGGGGGCTTGTGTTACATGTGCATTGTTGTGCTGATCACCTGGGTGGGCGCAGGGACCTGGGAAGAAATCCCCAGACTTCTCAGATTTTTTAGTCTGGGTGAGGAAGACATACAGTCTGGTGGAATGTGAGGAATATGTAATGGAGTGAGATAGATAATAAGTGACCTAAGATTCAGAGGAAGAAGAGGTCACTGGACTTCAAGGAGGAAGAGGAACTTGTGAGTTAAGCTTCTGAAAATCTGCATTTGGAATGTATTTGAGGCAGGCCATGGAGGGCAGGATAACATGGAGCAGACATGATAGCATGGCAGGAACGTGCATGATGTGTTAGGGGCCCGTGCATAAACTGCACTTTTGTTAAAAGTTAGAAGTGATTTTTAAGTTTTACACAAGGATTCTGTCGCCATTAGAAACTGTCATTAAGTGTAACAAAGCTACATATTATTACAGAGCCTGATTTCAAGTTAGAAATCCTGTACAATGAATTTCTTAGTCTTTATACCATAGAAATAACTTGTATTTAATCTTAAGTTTAAAAAATTGAGTATCAAAACATTGTTATAGAACTTTTCGCTGATTGCAAAGTAATGACAGTCTACTGTAGAAAAGTTGGAAAATCAAAAAACAGCACAAAGGAGGGAAATTGCTCAATAATCTCACCTCAGCTACATATATCACACTTTCCCTTTTAGTGGTTTCAGAAGATTTCATTTGATTTTGAATGGTGCATATTGATCTGATAGAGTTCATTTAAAAAGTTAATTACGTAGAGCACAGGAAAAGAAAATATTTAGGGGAATATGGTAATGCATGCATTTGGGGGAGAATTTTATTTTTACTTATGGTCCATATGAAAGTAAAAGGAAAAAAAAAAAAAACCATTGCCATTTTGTTGATTCCAACTCATAGTGACTCTGTGAGACAGAGTAGAACTGCCCCATAGGGTTTCCAAGGCTGTAATCTTTACGGAAGCGGGCTGCCATGTCTTTCTCCCGCCAAGCGCCTGGCGGGTTCAAACCACCAACCTTTTGATTAACAGCCGAGCTCTTTGACCACTGGGCCACAAGGGCTCCCTCATATAAAAGTAGGGGTTATTTAAAAGCTGAATGTAAAGTTCTTCCATTCAGTGGCTGAATTATGATGTATTTGTGAAGGAAATAATTAAGGTTCTTTGCCAAGTTATGAATGACTATGGCCAGTCCCTGCAGGGACATACCTCTGCCCTGATTTCAATATCAGCAACTTCCTTCTGGCTGCCTAAGCAGAATAAGTGCAGCTGGATTCACTCTGTAAACAGCCCAGATGCCCTGTTCTCTTCCTCTCTCTCTTGCTTCCCCTTTCTTTTCTCTGTGGAAGTGCTGGCACCTTGAATATAGGCTCCTACCTTTGGACATGTTATCAGGAGAGATCAGTCCCTGGAGAAGGACATCATGCTTGGTTAATTAGAGGGTCAGTAAAGAAGAGGAAGACCCTCAACAAGATGGATTGACACAGTGACTGCAACAGTAGGCCAAACATAGCAACGATTGTCAGGATGGTGCAGGACTGGGCAGTGTTTGGTTCTCTTGTACACAGGGTCACTGTGTGTCGGAACCGACTTGATAGCACCTAACAACAATGCCTAAGATATGTGAAGCTTGGGAGATCTGTAGAGGGTACAGGTCCTAAATGCTTCCGGCCTCACACGTTTATCTCATGATTGAAGCCCTGTGACCAGGTGCAGATAGAAACCAAGAGGCACTGTCCACACCGTAACCTTGAGTGTGTCCCTGATGGAAGGAGGCCCCATGTCTTCCATGCCCAGCCTTGACATGTGCAGTAGTTGTGAGATAAGCATGAAACTGGGGACTGGGTTTGAGTACCCACTTCTGGGTGAAAAACCTATCCTCTAACCTAAAACACCATCAGACCAAAAGAAAGAGGGCAAGATTGAGGCAGAAGAGGATTTTTACATAGGATTTCAGCTACATCATCTGTTAATGGGGGCCTCTTTTTAATGTATTTAAGCTTGCTGGCGGTGTGTTTAAGGACTGGGCTGAAGACCATTCCATCTCCTTAGTTGGCAGAGTTGCCATGTATTATGCACTTACCATGTGCTGAACATGTGTCTGGGTGGCGCAGATGGTTTCTACTGGGCTACTAACTGAAAGGTTGGCAGTTGAAACCCACCCAGAGGCACTCTGGAAGAAAGTCCTGGCAATCTGCTTCAGTAGAGATTACAGATCAAGAAAACCCTACGGAACTCAGTTCTCCTCTATAACACCTGGGGCCTATGAGCTGGAACTGACCGTATAGCATCAGGTTTTTAAAAAATGTGCTGAGCAGTGTTTTTATGTACTTTTATTACATTACATTTCCTTATTTAAGCCTTAAAATAACACCCTCAGATAAGAATTATTATACACATAAAGAGGAGGAAGTAGAGATCCAGGAACTTAAAGGAATATGCCTGCTTTCACACACTGGTTAACGAATGCCTTTGAGGGTTTCAGCCCAGCTCTCTCTGTCTCCCACACCTGTGTTTCTGTTATCCTTTGCACTATCCTGTACTGCCTCCCATGTTTGTTTCCTAAGCCTCAGTTTTCTCATGTGTAGAAAGGAGCAAATATACCTACTTCACAGGGTTGTTAAGAGAATTCAGTGAAACCTTATTTGCACAGCATTTTGTAAGCTTAAAAGTGAATGAAAATGTTAGTTAAGAATTTTAGCACTGTATACTGTGCCGTGTTGAATGGATCTGGTTTGCATCTTAGCTGTGTGAATTTGCCACAGCTTTCCTCATCCTAAATGTTAAACGTGGACAGTGCCCACCCCTGTAGGATTGTCAAGAGGAATAAATGAAGACGTATAAAATTACCTGGTAAATGTCAGTTCCTAATTTCTTCTTTTTTTTTTAAATTGTGCTTTAGGTGAAAGTTTACAGTGCAAATTAGCCTCTCATTGAAAAATTTATACACAAATTGTTTTGTGACATTGATTGTAATTCCCACAATGTATCATCACTTTCCCCCTTGCCACCCCGAGTTCCCCATGTCCGTTCGTCCAGTTTTCCTGCCTTCTCGTCTTTGCTTTTGGGCAGGTGTAGTTTCTAATTTCTGTAACTACTGTTCATAACATTGTTTTTCTTGGGAAATTACTATAATGGTTTACAAAATAATTAACAGTGGGAACACATGTTTGTCAGGTCCTCCTCAAAAGCCTACTCAGCGTGTGTGCCTAGCAAACATAAACCAAAAAACTGAACCCGTTGCTGTCAAGTCAAACATGAGGAATCGAAAATACAGTAGATTGAACTTAATGGCTTTTCACAACAGAGATTCAGTAGTTAAATCCAGAACAAAATATAGTAACCTCCTCTGAGGAGTTCTCAGTGTTGCTGTTGACAAGTGTGGGTGGCAGGAAGGTGGCAGAAATAAAGTAATGGCCTGTGTTGGCAGAGTACATCAGCTGTAGACTCTTCAACTGTTCTTTTTTCCCTTAAGCCTGCTGCCTTCGAGTGGATTCCAGCTCATAGTGACCCTATAGGACAGAGTAGAACTGCCTCATAGGGTTTCCAAGGAGCACCTGGTAGATTTGAACTGCCAACCTTTTGGCTAGCAGTTGTAGCTCTTAACCACTATGCCACCAGGGTTTCCTTTATTAGCAAACTGGTATTGAGTGCACCCTGGATGCAAACACTTACAAGAAAGGCTTTTAGTGGATTAGGGGTAGTCAGCCTGGCGGGGGAGGTGGCGATGCAGAGAAGAACTCAAGTCTCTGTCCTCATGGGAAAAGGTGTTCTTGGGAGACATTTAATCTGATTGTACTGCCCGTAATTCACATCTCAGATAAAAAGCTATTTGCAGATGTAGGCATGTTTCCTGATTATTATTTGAGCCTGGTACCACTGCTCTTTGGCCCTTGGGTCTCATAGCACCAGAGTAAGGGATCTCATTAGCAAATGTGCAAAATTATATGCTAAATTAATTTTGTTGGTTGTTAGAGATAACTACTGGCAGTTTTCTTCCAACTCATTTTTTTTTTTTTTAAATAATACTTTATTGTGTTTTCAGTGAAGGTTTACACAGCAGTTTAGGTTCCCGTTCGACAGTTACTACAGAAGTTGTTCAGTGACATTGGTTACGTTCTTCACAATGCGTGAACATTCTCATTATTTTTGTTTCTACTTGTTCTGTTGCCATCCAAGTCAGTTTTAACACAGATTTTATTTCCTCTCCAATTCTCACCTTCAGGTATTTCCATCAGTGCCAATAATAGTGGCTTAGAGAACTCAGTGGAATTAGGAAAGGATCTTTGTTCTTAGTTACAGAAAAGTCTTAGGATGATCATGTTAACCTAAGTACATGTATCTTAAGAGTTTTTTTTCATCTATTAGAGTCTAGAACCCTCAAGTGCTCCAGTTTAATATTAAGACAAAAATGATATTGTCTTTTTTAATTTTCTGTCTTTGATTCCACAGGTAAATTATCATAAGCCTTTTGGGGATAGGGTTGATGTTATACACTTGATTGACACACCACATGCAGCCTATGAGGCAGTTGGAAATTAGAAAACCCTATTGCCCTCAAGTCAGCTCTGACTCATGGCAACTCCATGTGTGTCAGAGCAGAGCTGTGCTGTATGGGATTTTCCGTTCTTCTGAGACACCTCTAGGTGGATTGGAACCTCCAGCCTTCAGTTAGCAGCCAAGCTCATTAACCATTGTCACCATCCAGGGACTCCAGAAAAATAGAGTGTGTAGAAATTAAGAGATCTGAATTTTTGTCCAGTGTTACTCAATAGCTCTCTTACTCATGTTGGGTCTTGGTTTCCCCAATTAAAAGGGGAGTGGACTGAAGGATCACATCGATCCCTTTCTAATTTTTCATTCTGTAATTTGGATAATTGTAGGCTTTTCAAAAATCTGTGTTCTTACTCTGTTTTTTTCTTTATCCCACAATAGTGTGATATATTTATCATTCCTTTAATGAGACAGGTTTTATTTGGTTGGCTGGTTTTTTCTCTTATGTTATTTTGGTTTTCTTTTAGATTATTTTATATTCTGGAGACAAAATTTATGATGACTACTATCAAGATCTGAAAGGACGAGTCCATTTTACAAGTAATGATCTCAAATCTGGTGATGCATCGATAAATGTAACAAATCTGCAGTTATCAGATATTGGCACCTATCAGTGCAAAGTGAAAAAAGCTCCTGGTGTTGGAAATAAGAAGATTCAGCTGACAGTTCTTGGTAAGTTATTTGTATTAATGTTAAGTATTAACAGTATTATAGTAGCAGCATATTAGAGTAACAATTTTAAACATTTAAGGTACCTCCAATGTCCTCAAATATCATAAAACATAAAAGTAGTAGCTTTTTTGGATGTGAAACATAGCAGTGATCAGTTTCTTTGTCAGGTTCACAAAAGAGTTTGAAAGTAAGTGGAGGAATGTGATGATGGGGGGAAGGCCCCAAGGCAGAGAGGAGATCCTTACTTTGTTTTGTCTCGGAATTAACTGGAACCTCTTCATTTCCCTGGGCCTCAGCCTATCTTTTTGAAGAATGAGATTTAATAGTCTTTAAATTTACCCGTGAGATCTCATTCAGCTCAGAATTATTATGTGTTCTTTTAAGCTTTTACCCTCATTACCCTCAAATAAATGAGGTTTTTATTATGAATAATTGGAGTATTTAGGAGATGGAATGTGGTAAAGGGAACATTGACTTGGAATATGGCCATTAGATGTCAGAGAAAGTCATATAGTCTCCCTGAGCATCACTGTTTTGTATCCTTAAAGTGAGAGGGTTAGATAGATGATCACAGGGTGTCTTGTAGCTCTGTATATGATAATGAAGGAGATAAGCATAAGCTGCTTTGTGAAGTGTCAAAGACTGAAAAGTTCCTTCTCCTCCTCTAGTTTCTATGGTGATGTGCACAGGCAGTCTTAACTTCTTCAGTTTGAGACACCCTCAAATGTTGTAATTTATAAATATACTTCTAAAACCTTATTGTGGTGACTTTACACAAAATGTGCATTGGCTACCATGTAGAAAAACATAGCCATCCAGCTCTTTTTTTCTATGACAGCAAATACCCCGTTCTTGACCTAAAGTCTCCTGTTTTGAGGAGGGACTCAGGGACATACTTTATATAGGAAATGCTGATTGCTGGGATTGCCTAGCACACCCTAGAAATAACTAATCAAGGCAGGCCTCCCCACATCAACTTTCACCTCATTCCTTCTGTTGTAGATAACTGACTAGTGTAAAGTAGAAAAGTGTGTTGGATTCCAGAGTCATTTAGAATATCATTGCATTCTAAAGAATGAATATCAGAGCAGATGTGTACTAGAAGTATTGCTGATTCGTGTGCTCCCCAATGACAACTTCTGGGGCTATCCTGATTGGTGAGGCAGTTTTCTGGTTACTGGCAGCATCAACGGGTGGGAAGAAAAGGAGGACAGGGCACCCCATCCTACATGGCACTGCATCAGAATGTTTCCTGTGGTATGAGAGTAAGTGAACCTGGCCAAGGAACCAGGAAAAGGAATATGATGACATTGGAAAGCCTAGCTTTCTGTGTCTATAGTGAGTAAACATGGAGTAACCTTTCTTTTTATAAGTGTGTGTTATTGTTAGGTGCCATGGATTTGCTTCCAGCTCATAGCGACCCTCTGTACAACAGAACGAAGCACTGCCCAGTCCTGTACCATCCTCACAATTGTTATTATGCTTGAGCCCATTGTTGCAGCCACTGTGTCAGTCCATCTCATTGAGGGTCTTCCTTTTTTTTGCTCACCCTCTACCAAGCATGATGTCCTTCTCCAGGGATTGGTCCCTCTTGATGATGACATTGTTGTTAGGTACCATTGAGTCGGTTCTGAATAACAGTGACCCCATATACAACAGAATAAAACACTGCCTGGTCCTGTACCATTCTCACAATCGTTGCATACATATGAAGTGATTGAAATTACCATGACTGTCAGGCACTCCTTAGTCCTCAAAGTGATATCTTTACTTCTTATTAATACTTTAAAGAGGTCATTTGCAGCAGGTTTACCCAATGCAATAGGTTTTTTGATTTCTTGATTGCTGCTTGAATGCGGTAAGTGTGTAAACAGGTAAAAGTTTAAGAGGTGTTCTGAACTCATCCCAGACCCAGGGATACCTGAGAATGTGATCCCGAGTGGCCTTTCTTTCAACACTGCTGTCCAAGAACTCTTAAGGTATATATGGAAGTTCAGCTGGTTCATGATGAACCAAGCAGATTATACCTGGTCATCAGAGTTATTTATCATGGAACCCCTCTTTGATGGGACAGCTGCACTGGAAGGAATGTGATTGGCATGTATTCCCAGAAGAACTGTGGACGAGCACAGTTTGTGTATGTGTGTATTGCTGGATCCCATAGGACCAGGTTCTAGGTTAAATTTGCAGGTTCCAACTGAAGAGGTCATTGCAGCACAGGACAGTGTGACTCTGCCTTTAAGTATTACAACACGTATCCCAAAAGGAGGTGGGCTTGGCAGCTCCTGTCTGGAGGTGAGATAAGAAGGCAGAGGGAGACAGGAGCTGATTGAATGGACACGGGGAATACAGGGTGGAGAGGAGGAGCGTGCTGTCTCATTAGGGGGAGAGCAGCTAGGAGTACATAGCAAAGTGTGTATAAGTTTTTGTATGAAAGACTGGCTTGATTTGTAAACTTTGACTTAAAGCACAATAAATTAAAAAAAAAAAAAAGGGGGTCTTGGATACTGATTGCACATAATACGGCCAAGTGCACTCTCACAGCAGCAGCGGGAGGAATGGCTCTTCTAATTAAACCTTACAAACCCAACATCTGATTTCCTGGAATGGAAGTGCTTTGTTAATGCTAACTCCTTTTGTTAAATCTGTAGGAGATTACCATGGCCAAGCAAACCATGAATTAAACCTAAAGAGGGGAGAAGGGGTTTAAATTGAGATAAGAGGAAAGAGGAAGAAGGTCTTGCTGAAGAGAAAGGAGCCAGGAAATATTCGTTGTTGTTAGCTGCCCCCACTATTAAGAAATAAAAAAAACCAAACCAGATGCCATTGAGCCAGTTCCGACACATGGCAATTCCATGTGTGTCAGAGTAGTAGAACTGTGTCCCATAGGGCTTTCAGTGGCTGTGACCTTTCTGAAGTAGATTGCCAGGCCTTTGTTCTCAGGTGCCTCCTGGTAGATTCAAACTACCAGCCTTTCAGTTAGTAGCCGAGCTCTTGACCATTTTCATCACCCAGAGGCTCTTGCCCCTAATGATAATGGGTGACTGATATACTTTGATCCCTCGAGGCTGCCTCAGAGCCAGCAAAGAACCTCTCTAGCTTGCTCTTCCATCTTCTCAGAGGAATCCTGCCACTCCTGGTAGAAAGCCACTTTTGTTTTCTCTTGGCAGTGAAAATCAAGCTTATCTGTTAGCATTGCCTGAAAATCCTGCCTGGGTAATCTGGAGGAAAGATAAGATGAAATGCCTTCTAGTGATCTGACTGAATCATGGTTCATTGGAGTTTTCATTTGATTCACTGTTAGTTGCTCTGTTGAATACTTTCTTTTGTAGAAAATCTGAGGGAGATGCTACTGTGGTGTCCATAGAATAATGATAGTTCACCACTGAGCCCCTGTGATCTGTGTGGCCATGAACCCAACGTGTCTCTCAGTCAGTTGTATGAATGTGTTGCTGTAGCTTCCCCATAGGCCAGAGCCTGTCCTACTCTTTTAGAATCAAAACAGCACGAAGATGCTGTTGAATAAAGAAGCTAAAGGGAGGTGATGATAACAGAAGGAACTGATTGAGGGTTAATATGGTGGCCACATATCACAATCTCTCTTAAGACCTTTTGCTTTGAACAGACTGACTTGTTCTGAAAGAGTAGAGCATGCACAATTAAAATGGTTTCCTGGACGTATGTAGTGCACTCAGACTGCATCCATGCTACCAGAACACATTGGCAACAACAGCATGTGTGACAACGCAGTCAACTCTAGCCCTAAAGGTCCTATGGCATCTGCAAGCCATTGCTATGGGGCAGGGCATTTTTTTTTTAATTGTGCTTTAAGGGAAAGTTTACAGATCAAGTCAGTCTCTCACACAGAAACTTATACACCTTGCTACATACTCCCAGTTTGTCTCCCCCTAATGAGACGGCCCGCTCCTTCCCTTCACTCTCGTTTTTCCTGTCCATTTCACCAGCTTCTAACCCGCTCTACCCTCTCATTGCCCCTTCAGGGAGGAGATGCCAACATAGTCTCAAGTGTCCATCTGATCCAGGAAGCTCACTCCTCATCAGCATCCCTCTCCAACCCATTGTCCAGTCCAATACCTGTCTGAAGAGTTGGCTTCGGTAATGGTTCCCGTCCTGGGCAAACAGAAGGCCTGGGGGCCATGACTACTGGGGTCCTTCTAGTCTCAGTCAGATCATTAAGTCTGGTCTTTTTACAAGAATTTGGGGTCTGCATCCCACTGCTCTCCTGCTCCCTCAGGGCTTCTCTGTTGTGTTCCCTGTCAGGGCAGTCATCAGTTGTAGCCGGGCACCATCTAGTTCTTCTGGTCTCAGGCTGATACAGTTTCTGGTTTATGTGGCCCTTTCTGTCTCTTGGGCTCGTAATTACCTTGTATCTTTGGTGTTCTTTTTTCTCCTTTGATCCAGGTGGGTTGAGACCAATTGATGTATCTTAAACTTAGATGGCTGCTTGCTAGCGTTTAAGACCCCAGACGCCTCTCTCCAAAGTGGGATGCAGAATGTTTTCTTAATAGATTTTATTATGCCAACTGACTTAGATGTCCCCTGAAACCATGGTCCCCAAACCCCTGGAGGCAGGGCATTTTTACCCCCACTTTCTGTTTTGAAATAATTTTAGATTTATTTAAAAGTTGCAAAAATAGCAGGGAGTTCCTGTATACTCATCATCCGTTTTCAGAGCACAATTATCAAAACAAACATTGGTACATTGGTGTTTCGTTCTGTTGTACGTAGGATCGCTGAGTTGGAACCAACTCGAGGGGACCTAACAAAACAATACTATTAACTAAATTACAGACCTAATTTGAATTTCATGGTTTTCCACAATACATTTATCAAATGTCTCCTTAGTCTCCTTCAGTTATGTCAAGGGGCGTGGGATATCAGTATATCTTGTTGTTAATCATGATCACTTGGTTTAAGTTTTATCAGATGGGCTTCTCCACCATAAAGTTACTATTTTTCCTTCTGTAATTAAAAAATATCTTAGGGGAGATAGTTTGACACCATGAAAATATCCTATTTCGCCTCATGCTTTTGCCTCCTGAATTTAGCATCTATTGATGGATCTCTCCTGGAGTTGGGATATTTTGAAGCATGCAGAAATGACATTCTTAGAAGGATGACATCATGATAAAACTACATGCTGTCCTCTATAGGGGTTTAGAGAGCTTTTCCTATAGACCCATTCGGCCACTAGCATGGAAGGATGATGATGGAATATAGGCATGGAGCACAGCATTACTAAGTTGGTGCAAGTGTAACTGGACAGTCCAGTACCCTTACCTGGGAAGGACTATTGGCTGTGCTCATGCTCGTGGAGTTAAATGTTCTGAGGATAATGGCCAGCTATCCTGAAAGCCCAGGCCAACAAAACGTGTAGGAGACAAGGCTTTGTTTTTCCTTTGTGGTTTTTATCTTTCTTCCTCTACCATTCCAGCAGGACTACCATGGATTAAGAGTTACTCTTCCTAGTGATGGAATCGTTGGGGTTGGGCATTTAAAAGTATTGTATTTTCTCTTCCCAGCGGAAAGCACGTGGGCTACTCCAAAGTGACACCGGGAAACCAGTGGTGACAAAATCTTGTTTTTTTGTGGCTGCAGTATGTTGAGATCCCAGACTCAAGGTGGCCCTGGAATTCTGAACAGTGGCTTTTAGTAACTGCCATATTGGATATGCTTGGTATATGGGAAAGGGAAATTTTAGGGTTAGAATAGGATATTACCAATAGATTTTTGATGTACAGAGCATTGTCTTAATACCTCCTTTACTGCTAGCATACAAAAGGATTTGTGGGTAGTTCGAAGGCGAACAAGGCTTATTTCAGTAAAAGCTCATAAGATGAAGTAATTTGCAAAATTAGTGTGAAAGTCCAACTGATGTAATCTCCATGGCAACTGTCAATCTAAAAACAAACAAATTTGCCTAGAAAACTCAGCAAAGCAGTTAAAAGCATTGCTGGTCCCTATTAAAAGTAGAAGTAGCAACAGGTGAAGGGCAGACATACAATCAAACTTAGCTGAAGATACCCCACCGGACAGGACAAATCCTGTTGGCCAACTTTGGAAAACAGTTTAGCAGTCTCCTATAAACATACACTAACCATATAACCCAGCAATTCCCAAAAGAAAGGAAAAGGTAGGCCTATGGGTTCATGGATGGCCAAACAGCATTGTTCCCAATAGTAGAAAACTATAAATACATCTTCACGTTTATTCATAATAGTGGAAGAATAAAAACTCATACAAGACTGAAAGGTGAAAATCAGCTCAAATTAAAAAGGAAAAGCAGTCCTGATATTTATTACACTGGGAAGACACAGGCAGATAAAGCCAGCTGCAGAGTTTGTAAGAAACAGTTTCTCCCAAGGTTGTAGAAAAAAAACCAAAACCAACCCCATTGCTATCAAGTCGATTCTGACTCATAGTGACTCTATAGGGCAGAGTAGAACTGCCCTGTTGGGTTGCCAAGAAGCAGCTGGTAGGTTAGAACTGCCGAGTTTTTGGTTACCAGTGGAGCTTTTGACCACTGCGCCACCAAGGATCCCGAAGTTGTAGCTGTAAGATGCAGACTACTGCTGTCTTCCCAGTGTCGTCCCCAGACCTGTTTAGCTCTACTCATCCTTTACTGGGGGTACAGTTGCTGAACCACCCTCACCGCCTGACAGAACCCAGTCCCTGTTTAATCCCCACTTCTCCTAATCCCACCCCAGAAACAGCATCTGCTTCAGAACAGATACCCACTTCCCTTAGACACTCTTCAGAATCCTTCCAAGTCCCTCCTCTCTTGTCCAGTGGCATCCCGCGCTTCCTCTAGAGTGCCATCCTGACTCATCAGTCTGATGTTGACAGACTACGTGCTTACTCAGGGTGGGTTTAGCTGATTAGGCTTTAGCAATAGCCGCCAGACTGGAAAAAGTGTTCATCAACAAGTACATAAAAAAAAAAGTACACAGATGAGGAAATTTATGCCGTCATCATTCATTGGAATACTACTCAGCAATTAAAGTGAACGAACTACTGGTGTATGCAGCAGCATGGATCAGTCTCAGAAACATGTTGACTAAAGGAAGAGTAGAAGACCAAAAAGTATATGCTGTCTTACTCCATTTATATGAGCCTAGAAGATGCAGAACTAATCTATAGGGGTAGGAATCCGAGCAGTGGCTGATTGGCTAGAGTTGGGGAGGGAGATGGACTGTACCAAGCATGAGGAAACTTTCTTGGAAGATGATTGGGTAGTGCTTGTCAGAAGTGATCAGCCTGCAGATTAAGATACGGTTTTATTGTATGTATGTTCTGCCTTCATGAAGTTTCAGAAGAGTATGAGATGACAGGTGTTAATCCAGGGTGCGGGTTGGGTGAATTGCAGGAAGTAAGTAAGTTTAGCAGCTGCTTTAAACTTTTACCCAGGAAGACCTGGGACATAACCTCAAATTTACCTCTTTATAACATTGCTTTCTGGAAAGTATAGAGTGAATGTAATTGTGGAATGTTAATTGGTCCTTGCTGCACTAAGCAGATTGTCCCTGTTACTAGAACTATGTATTGTAAACTCTCTGATTGACGGGTAGCAGCACCCAGAGAGATGTGACTTGGCACATACTCCCAGAGGGCTACATGTCAAGCACGGAGTAAAAGAATAGGTAAGGAATGGAGAGGAAAGCTTCCTTGAGTCTTAAGTGGTCCAACCCGCATCATCCTTGCTCTTTTGAAGTGCGCCTTGTGGAACGGAGGAGCGCAGAGCTGCCCCTGTTATATTGCCAGACTCCTAATGCAGTTGTTGCTTGCCTGAGCTCCTTGCCTGTTTTTTGTGGGTTAAAGCTGAGTAAACTGGTGTTGAGAACCTACTGTGGCTTTTCAGTCTTTTTGTTAATTCTGAATGCAGGATCCACTGATAACAAGCTGGTGGCTGTGCAGCATGCTCTGTGTTTAAGTGTTATAAAAGTGAATTCCATTTTCTTGTATGAAGTTTCTTTTTTTCCTTTTCCCAGTTAAGCCTTCAGGTACGAGATGTTACATTGATGGATCAGAAGAAATCGGAAATGACTTTAAACTAAAATGTGAGCCACAGGAAGGTTCACTTCCATTACGATATGAATGGCAAAAACTGTCTGACTCTCAGAAAATGCCCGCGTCATGGTTAGCAGGTACTGCTGATTATCCGATTTGTAAGGTGTGCCGTTGGTTTGAACTTAAATCCAGTAGGGGGTGTGTGTTCGTGTGTGTTTAATTCCTGAATGCCTTCCCTTTTCCACACAGAACCATCAAAGTTCTGTGGGAACCGATCCAGTGTTCTATAATGGCATCTCAATGTCATATAGTATAAGTTAATAAATAACATTTCTGTAATGATTTCACCTTTTAGTATGTTATATTTACTAACTTTGTGATTTTTTTTTTCAATTGATGATAATGATGGGAAATGTTCATATCATAAATTTGATAGTGGCTAAATTATAACAGCAAGAACTGGATCTTGACTGTTTTGCCTTGTTAATAGTTCGTGTTGGAGATGTAATAATTTACCCATGGTGTGTTAATTGACCTGGTAGTTAAAGCCAATTACTAACTTAAAGGAATGCAACACTTGAACATGACTTACCCTGCTTCCCTCCTCCCCACCCTGGTCTTAAGTAGGACTTGGCTTCTGTTTCGTTTTTCAAACCAAGAGGCCAAACTAGGTGATCTGAGATCCCTTCTGACTTTGTCTTGTATGTTTCTTCCACATGATAAGTTTTTGCAAATCTTTTTGCTGCACCAAGAGCCTTTATGGCATGGGGCACTTCTTATAAATCAGATGGTGGCAGAAGTGGGTTTATGTGTAGGACCAGCTCCTCTGAATCAGCTGAGGATCTCTGTGCCTGGCTAAAGGAATCGTGGTTTCTTTTACCTTGATACAAGTGAACTGGAGGCATGATTGCTTCATTCCAGGGCATGCATGTGGCTTGCTGAACTGTTTGTGCAGCCCAGTTTTAGTCTGTTGTGCTTTAAACTAAAATCTCAGAGCTAAGAGTTGAAATAGTACAGACAGTCTGTGGATTACAGACGAGATCCGTTTCTAAGCCTGTCTTTAAATCAAACTTGTAGGTAAGTTGGAACAGGTACATACGGTTCTTATTTAGCGTCATTTAGTCAAATGTTAGTCCGTATGTTTGTCTTAGAACTGTCCCCCATAGGGTTTCCAAGGATCGGCTGGTGGATTTGGATTACCAGCCTTTCGGTTGGCAGCCTTAACGTTTAACCACTGCGCCATCAGGGCCCCACATGCATATAGAACACCTGAGAAAACACTTCCAAACTGCGCCACAGTGTTTTCATGAGGGCCAGGAAGTAGTATGCACATTTGTCATTACAGAACCTTGTATTTAACTCAAATTTTTAATATAATAGGCTTGATAGCAGTCCGTTCTTAAGTATGAGTTGTCCTTAAGTCAGACATTTGTAACCTGGGGACTGCCTGTACTGTAAAAATGAATTTTGCACTTCTTTTCCCTCCCCTTCTCACCGTAGAAATGACTTCACCTGTTATATCTGTAAAAAATGCCTCTACTGAGTATTCTGGGACATACAGTTGTACAGTCCAAAACAGAGTGGGCACTGACCAGTGCCTGCTACGCCTGGATGTCGTTCCTCGTAAGTATCTTTCCGTCAGTCGTGATAACGTTTCTTTCTGTTACTTTATAGAGCTCTTCTTTGAGTCAGTCAGCAAGTGTCTGTCCAGGGCAAGGGGATGCTAATTTTGCACAAAGCATTTTGTGGCTCGGTTATTAGCTTTTCTAACTTATGGAAAGGAGAAAATACTATATTAACAAAATCTTCTTCATTATCATAGTGATATTAAATTAAGAAAATAAGAGTTGTCAAATTAACTTTCGTGTACCATATTTAACCATTGTAAGTATGAGCAGCTTAGAACATTCTTATATGCTAATAAAAAAAAAATTTTTTTTTATTTTTTTAACCAGGATAGCTTTGAGTATTAAAATTGTTTACCCTTGTTTCATCTTTTTTTATGTTTTATGTAGATTATACATTTCAGAGGAAAGTTCTTTTAATGAATTTTCCCCCTAGATCATAAAAGGCTAAATAATTCCCAACCTATTAGTGTGTATCCTACCTTCGGTATGAATATAGTTTTATTTAACTATTAATTGTATTTTTATTAACCTCCTGTTCTAGCTTCAAATAGAGCTGCAACAATTGCAGGAGCTGTTATCGGAATTTTGCTTGCTCTAGTGCTCATCGGTCTAATTATCTTTTGCTGCCGTAAAAAGCGCAGAGAAGAAAAATATGAAAAGGAAGTGCATCATGATATCAGGTAACTAAATACACACACACATACTTTTTATGTACTTAGTATATACTAGTAATATACTAGAGGATCTTCCCCCACCCCACCCATGATTCGTAGCTTACATAACTGTAGGTTTTAAAAAACTTGTTCTTTTAACCTGTATCGGGAACTTTGCTTTCCAGAGAGGATGTGCCTCCTCCAAAGAGCCGAACATCCACTGCCAGGAGCTACATCGGCAGCAATCATTCATCCCTGGGATCCATGTCTCCTTCCAACATGGAAGGCTATTCCAAGACTCAGTATAACCAAGTGCCAAGTGAAGACTTTGAACATGCTCCTCAGAGCCCGACTCTCCCACCCACTAAGGTAGCTGGCCCAAATCTCAGTAGAATGGGAGCAGTGCCTGTGATGATCCCAGCCCAGAGCAAGGATGGCTCCATAGTATAGAGCCTCCTCACTGTTCATCTGTGCTCTCTCCATGCTTCTTCTCTTGAGATAATGAACACCTGGTCTCTTCTAAATTTCATTACCAGCCTCAAAAGGTACCAAAAAGAAGTTAATCAGAAACCATAAGGCATTTACTTTGAATAGTTTTGTTTGGTTATATTGAAATCGTAAAGGCATTAAAGTTACTAAAGGTAAATAAACCATCCAAAAAAGATAGATTTTCTGTAAGAGGTTGATTTCATAAGTTTCACAATATTAATACCTAAGTAAGATGTAGCACTTTGAATCTGAAACCATAGCTGGAGAAATTGGTGAACTTACATGCACACCAAGCTGATACTTGAATCATCTGGAAGTGGTACTTTCTAATTTCTTCCATTTGTTTCTGGATACCTTTCTCATTTAATTTATGGTCCATTTAGTGCCCCCCCCCCCCCCGCAGTTGGTAAGGAAACATTCATGGCAAAAATACTTACAGACATATATGTTCCTTCTTGATTTTATAGCTTGTTTAAAAACTCTGAAGTGTGTTTGGAATGTTTTTAATAACAGAAAACACCAACATGTTTTAGAAATTACTGGTTTTACTTCTGAGTCACTTAATCATCCATGAACCTTGTTTATGAAATGATTTCAGTATTTAACCGATAGACTGCTACAGGGCTAGAGACATATACACTCTTTTATATGCTAAAGTCAAGGAGCATCTATCAGGTTCATTAGAGATGAACAAATGTCAGCTGCACACAGAGATGACAAGCATTGGTACAGTAGTGGGGATGGATTTTGTTGGAGAGTGATCCAAGGCCTCCAGGCCAATGGCGGTATTCATGGCGGTGACTAGCCAGATCAGTGACTAAGATTTTGTAGCTTGCCCTATCCACTGAACTCATGGACCTAGACTCTTTAAAAAGAACGGCTGTTCCCAGCTAAACACAGGCTCTCCACTGTAGCTGATATTTTTCTAGTAAGAAAAAATTATAACTCATTTATCACTTGGTAGTTACAGACTGAAATTCTGTAATTATTGGTTCCAAATTTTAAAATTTCCCCCATTCAGTTTTTTTTTTTTTTTTTTAAACGTTCTTGTATATTTTATATGTAAGAATCATTATATAATCCTTACCCTCTTGAACACAGTTCCTGGAGGATATTTTCCTTATAGACGCAGAATGATCAAATACATTGTGAGAGAGTAAGTCTCCTCCGTCAGTTCTGGGAGGATGTACAGTTACTATTGTATGGCCAACATGTCTTTGTGTAGTTCCAGAAAATCACGTTGAGCTTTGAAAAAGTGTGAGCCGTAGTTTTGTGAAAGTGATTTATCCTTTGAAAAAAAAAGAAAAAAGGCGCAAAAGGATACTACCTGCCAAATGTGTTAAATATTGTTTTAGTAGAAGAAAGTGAACCCATTGTGTTTCCCTTCAGATTGTGAGGGAGCGTGGATATAGTGGAGTGAGCCAACAGTTTCTCTATAGTAAATACTAAGGTCTGCAATAAATTTCATTAGCTGTAAAACCTTTTCCCTAGATTTTAGTAGGGAGTTGGTTTCTGTTAACCTCTTTGGGTGCTGTGGTGGTAAATGCTGCATTATAAATTAATGTTGGCATGAAATTACAATTAAGCAGAATATTGTGTACACTTTTTAATGGTAACTTAAGCTGAATGTCTGTAATGGATTAGTGTATAGTTTTACATGTTTGGAAGCATTTTTAAAATAGGTTTTTAACCTTACATACAGTTACTTTTATACCTGTGTTAAACTTTTCATCTGTGCCTTTTGGGTAATGTAATTTTTATTATGAATTTCTGGTGCCTATGAGCTAGCTATCACCTGAAAGGTGCTTAGAGGTGAAGGTACTGCTTCCAAAAATGCATCACTGTGACACCTATCCTCTCACTTTGAATCTTGCCCCTTCTTCTCTGTTCTTTTTGGATGCAGTTAAATGTGTTACTCATAAGGATTTCAAAATGTCAACGCCCCCAGCATTCTTTGACTGTGTTCATGGCTTCTGATTTTATAATAGTAACTATTTTTGAATGCCAGATGGCTGGACTTTTTTATATGAATACAATGTATTTATAAGATACTATAAGAATAAATATGTAGCAGAACACAAATTTTAATATAAAGTTGGTCCTTTCTATTCCTGATTGTCATGTAATGAAGATTAAGCTATCACTATAAGTAGAAATTGGAGCCCTGGTGGCACAGTGCTTAAGAGCTCGGCTGCTAACTAAAAGGCTGGCAGTTCAAATCCACCAGCCCCTCCTGGGAAACCCTGTGGGGCAGTTCTACTCTGTCCTGTAAGGTCGCTAGAGTTGGGTTGACCCGATGGCAACAGGTTTAGTTTATAAGTAGAGACTACTCCAAAAGGTGGACATGTGTGAGACCCTTCTTTCCCCTAGTCTTCCTATTTATCTAGAATTTGGCTCTAAGTAAATCAGTATCTCTTTCAGAAAAGTTTTCTGTGTAGATAGATCCGTACCAACTGCAGTCTGAGAAATGAGCTAGTACCCTAAGGAAGACCTGTTACGTGTGGTTAAGCTGACAGGACAGAATTGAGTTTCAGGCATGTGTCTCCAGCTGCTTTCCTTTAAATTTCAGGTGATCCAAAGGCCAGATAGTATCACTACTAACTTCCCAAATAATCCTCACTGATAATTTCAACTGAGCTAGAGATCAAATATTTGTTATGGAATTGTTATTAATCATCAGTAGTTTACTCAAAAAAAAATTGCTGTACAAGCATTTCTATAGAGAGACAAAAACATCGGTCAAGGACGACGCTGCATCTTCAGAGCAGAGCCGTTGAGGGCCACTCTACACCTAAGCAACCCAAAACACTGTTTGTACGTTACACGGAGTAACTCTAAAAGAAATGATACCGTGGAGTATGTGGTTCTGCATCTTGAATATGAAGTAGCTTACAGGTTTTTTTTTTTTCCCCCTCTGCAATCTTACCAACTTTCCCCAGTTAAAAAAAAAAGGAGGGGGGGGGATCTCTTTGATCACACTAACCAATTATTCTGGAAATTATAACTGCTTTTGACTGTCTGCCATGGCATTTTTCAGGGGAAATACAGCCTGAGTGTGTCTTGGGGGATGTTAATTGAGGAGACTGAAACTCTTATTCATATAGATTATGGATATGAAGAAATATCTGACTTCTAACTAATTATTTGCCTCAGTTTATATGTTGCTTTCACCGTTCCTCAGTTCACCAAATGTTTAATCAAAGACTGAGTCATGGAAATTCGGAGTATTAGTTCAAGGGGCAAGTAAACATTTTGAGTAAACATAAAAAGGGCCGATTGCATGAAGCTGGATATGGAATTCTGTAATGTATGGCTTCTTAAAAGAACTATTCTTAGTGTCTTTGTGTGTGTGTGTGTGTGTGTGTGGCATGTATATTTGAAGTTATATGAATGTTAAAAGTTTTTTCTTATTTTCATCTCAACAGTGTTTAGGGCTCTCAGATGCCTTATTGCAGTGTGAACAGAGAAAGTTCATATTTTATGTGGTTAATGCTTCGGTGTGTCTCATGAGGAGTAGTTTGTAGAAAATGTTGGCACAGTTTTAACTTTTCTAGTGGGTCGTGACATATGTATATATTATATGTACATGTATATATATATCATGTTTCTGTGTTTAGTGGTATAAATATTCTGGGCAAGTTTTACTATTTCAAATACCTTTGGCTACTCTTGGAATAAAGACAACACATGCTGCAATAGAATTTCTTACCTGTTTGCCTATTTTGACACTAATTTTAGTCCCTAACTGAGCAGGACTTGGTTTATAAATGTTGGAGAAGCAGGGAAAGAAAATAAATGTGTGAATTGTGATTCTGCTTATGCCTCCTCAGGCAAGACTGATCATTTATTTTGTGGATGGTAACGCCACCAAATAGTTGCTTCATCTCGCCACTTATTATTGATTAAAATCACGTTTCCAAAACCCTATTTTTATCATTTAAAGTATGGTGGATATAAGTTGGGTTTGATTTTGATCATGGACATTAAAGCTCCAGTCACTGAAGAGCCTTGTGTTTTCTGTTAATTTATTTAATGACACAAGTGTTAAGAGAACCAGAATTCATTGATTCACTTATTCTTGTCCCTGACTCTGAATTTCAGCGATAAATACACTTGTACTATTGAGAAGAAAAATATTTTGACACATCACGTATGCCAAGTAGAGAGTTGGTAGTGTCAGTTTCAAACTTTTGTATTTGAAGTTTCTGGCTTTAAATATTCAATGGTGCAGATTTTGAAATTTGTAACAACAAAATTTGTTTAAAAAAGCAAAAACTTGCTCTAGTTTTGTGACCTTGTGTACTTTGGAAATAAAATCAAGAAAGCAGTTTTCTGCCTTGCAACTTAGAGTGTGGTGTGGCTTCATTGTGCCTTTTTTAAATGTTTACTGAACTTTGAATGTGCTATTCCTCTCTGCTCTCCTGAGTCAGGGTTTCCTCCCCCACCCCTTGCATACTCTGATAAACAATAAAAAGTATGACAGTCACACATCAGTGAGAACGTGCCAAACATACATATATCGTACATACGTACGTGCATACATATATATACGTACACACACCAGTACCAACCCAAACCCACTGCTGACTCATAGCGACCTTATAGGTCAGAGTAGAGCTGCCCCATAGGGTTTCCAAGGCTGTAAATCTTTACAGAAGCAGACCGCCACATCTTTCTCCCTTGGAGTGGCTGGTGGATTTGAACTGTAGACCTTTTGGTTTGCAGCAGAATGCTTTAACCACTGCACCATCAGGGCTCCTTGAGAGAGAGAGAGGTGTATTTCCCTACTCTGTGCATTTATATGACAGGATATATTATTTGGGGGTGAAATCCTCAAAGTTCTGTGATTATTTCAGAATTTACAGTTGTAAACCCAAGATTTTCAGATACGTACCTATATGTATTAAGTACATACACATCTACTTATGGCGTAAAGCTATTTTCATTGACTTCTAAATGTTATTTCAGGTGTTGTGGATTGAATTGTGTCCCCCCCAAAATATCTGTTGTAATTCTTTACCCCCCTATACCTGTGGATGTAATCCCATTTGGGAATAGGTTTTTTTATTATGTTAATGAGGCCGTATCAGTGTAAGGTGTGTCTTAAACCTATACCTTTGAGATATAAACCAAGCTGATTAGGCAGAGAGCAGGAAGCAGAAAGATGGGGAAAGATATGCCACATCACAAGAAGACCACCAAGGACCCAAGGACCAAGGGCCTTCCCCCAGAGCTGACAGAGAAATCCTTCCCCTAGAGCTCGCACCCTGAATTAAACTTCTAGCCTGCTAAACTGTGAGAATATAAGTTTCTGTTTGTTGAAGCCACCCACTTGTGGTATTTCTAGTATAGCAGCACTATAGATAACTAAGACACCAGGAAGAATAAGGATGGGGTAGTAAGTAGTGTTTCTGTAAGAAGACGTTTTGAGGAATATTTTCTTCATACCAAGGTCTCTCAGTTTCAGTGCTATTAATATTTTGGGCCAGATAATTCTCTGTCGTGTGGGACCATCCTGTGCATTGTAGGATGATTAGTGGCATTCCTGACCTCTGTCCACTAGGTGCTACTAGCACTTCCCACCCTCCCAGGTGTGACAACCAAAAATGTCTCCAAACATTACCAAATGTCGCTGGGGGTGAGAGTGGAGTGCAAAATCATGCCTGGTTGAGAACCACTGGTTTATGCACACAGACACAAACCAGGTGTGTCAAATTGATTCTGACTTATGGCAACACTCTGTGTGTCAGAGTAGAACTGTGTTCCACAGAGTTTTCGATGGCTGCGATCTTGCGGAACTAGATCATCAGTCCTTTCAAGGTGCCTCTGAATGGACTTGAACCTTACAAGCTTTGGAGTTAGATGTGTTAGAATACCAGTTATTACTAGGTGCTTTATTTAGCTTCAGTTTCCAGTGCTTAAAATTGGGATGAAAAGATCTACTTCACAGGGGATGCTGGAAGGTTTACAGATAAAATTGATATAATCTTTGTATTTCTCCCTGGTAGTTGGGATGTTGGTAATGATACACAAATTTTCAAAGAACTGAGATTGTAATAAAATATGCTAAGTGAAATTGCTGAGTATAATTTAATACCTTTAACTTAGACCATATTTTAACCTTGCAGCTCTAAAGGCCAGACCTTATTTCTGTTTAATTAAATACCAAATGGCAAAATATATACAAAGTAATTTGTTATTAAATAAAAATCGTCTAGTTTTAAAGTCTAAGGCAGAATCAAATGTTATTTCTAAATGCAGTAAAGGCAGCAGTGGAAAGATCAAGAAGCCAGACCTAGAAACTGAGTCAAGATTTTTTGCTGGTGTTCCTGAAGTAGAAATCACATGTGCTTTGTTGTTTTGTTACATAGGTGATTGTTTTGAATTTGTTAAATATTAGTACAAAAGAAAGTAGTTGCCCTAAATTAACATCAGAAAAAGAAGCTGTCAAGTTCTCCTTGATCGTAGTTATCCAAACAAGAATTAGGCCCTTGCTCAGTTTGTTTCTTATTTCACTGTTGATCGTGAAAATTCTAAGTCTGTAATGGAAAATGGGGAGGCAAGAGAAACTTAAATTCAGGAAATTATAGAGGTAAAGCCTGATGTAAACCACCAGCAAACTACTAGAAACCATCATGATCTTGGCTTGTGGTTCCCTAAGTTATTCTCCCTAGTCTGAGTGGTTTGGTTGTCTTTAAGTGTAAATGTGGTCATACTAAAAACAGATCATCTCAACATGATAAAAAAGGCCACTCATGGTCCATTCCATTTCACTATGGCTTATTTTCACCATACCCACAACGTACACCTTAATGTGATAGCCCTTGTTGTTGTTAGTTGCCATCAAGTTGATTCCAACTCATGGTAACCCCACATGTGCAGAGCAGAGTTGCTCCATAGGGTTTTCAAGGCTGTGACTTTTGAGAAGCAGATCACCAAGCCTGTCTTCTGAGGCACATCTAGGTGGGTTCTGAGGCACAACCTTCCAGACAGTAGTTGAGTGCTTGACCAGTTATCTTCATGTGGCTTGGCATCTCTCTTCCCTGTCTCTGCTTCTTTCACTTGCTTGTTGAATCTCTTTTAAATCCAAAGGAGATTGACTTTACTCTGATCCCATCTCATTACATAACAAAACCTCATTCCCTAGTAGGAATATAGCCACAAGTGTACACGTTGCTGTCGAGTCGATTCCAACTCATAGTGACCCTATTGGACAGAGTAGAACTGCCCCACAGGATTTCCAAGGAGCACCTAGTAGATTCAAACTGCCGACCTTTTGGTTAGCGGCTGTAAGCACTTAACCACTACATAACCAGGGTTCCCAGCCACAAGTATAGGGGTTAGGATTTACAACGCACATTTTTGGGGAACACAGTTCAATCCATGACTTTGCCACCCCCAAATTCATGTCTTTGCCACGTGCAAAACACATTCACCCTATCACATCATCCCAAAAGTCTTAGATCAACTCCAATTCCAAAAAAATCATCCTCTAAATCATCTAAGTCAAATATGGGTGAGACTTTAGGCATATTCCATCCTGGGGCAAAATTTAGAACTCGAGTTTGAGAGAAAACTCTGGATGCCAGTGTTAGGCTTGCCATTACTTACTCTTCGACCTTGGGCAAGTTATTTAACCTCTTTGTGCATGTTTTTCTTAACTTTAAAATGGAACAACTGATAGAATTACCTTATAAAATTAAATGGGATAATAGCCACAACAGTTAATAGCTTACCGTGTGTGAAGTCTGTACCGTTTATAGTGGAAGCACCTAGCCTCATTAAGATATGAAGAGACAATGGACCCATTTAGAAAGAAATAGGATTCTACCCAATTATGGGAGCAAATAGGTGACTCTTTGCCTCTATCAATTACCTGTGTTCACATAGATGAGAGTTAATTCCCTGGTCTCAAACTCACTTCCAGATTACTTTGCTAAAATACTGTATTCACTCTCTTGCTGAAAAACTTTCCTGGACAGCTTCCAGCTTAAAGAATCCTAATCCTAGCCTAACTTTAGATTTTCATATCTGTCCCTCCACTGTCACAACCTATGCTTATACCTGCATATACATACTTACATATATATACTTTTTCAAAATAACATACATTAAAATAACACACTACAATTTATTTCACTGATCTCCAATGTAAATGATAGACATTTACATTGATCCCATTCTTTTGGTATAACTAGTAAAATTACAATCGGTATATTTGTATATACATCATTTTGCATGTGTGTAAATATCCCTTAAGGTAAATTTCTAGAGGGCAATTTGCTGAGTAAAGAATATGCGCATTTGAATTTTGATAGTTATTATTAAAACACTTTCATAAGTATTGCAGTGCTGATGCTCCCAATGGATGAGAGTGTTTATTCCCCAAATCCTCACTGATATGCTGAGCTGACTCTTTGATCTTTCTCTCTCAGATGAGAAAATTATCACCTGATTTAAAGTTCTGTGTCTCTTTCTGTGTTGCAGTTGAGCATCTTTTCACATGTTTAAGAACCATTTGTATTTTCTTTTTTGTTGACTGTTCATACCCTTTCCCCATTTTTTGTATTATTATTCTGGAAACCCTAGTGTTGTAGTGGTTAAGTGCTAGAGCTGCTAACCAAGAGGTCAGCAGTTCAAATCCGCCAGGCACTCCTTGGAAACTCTATGGGACAAGTTCTACTCTGTCCTGTAGGGTCGCTATGAGTTGGAATCGACAGCAACAGGTTTGGTTGTGTTTTTTTGGTGTGTGTGTGTGATATGAATTGAAACTTTTTTTTCTCGCTTTGTCATTTTTGACTCTCTATGTGGTCTTACCCTTTTCAGACCTTGTGATCCTAATTCTTCCCAAGTAACACCACCAGAGAAACCTCCAGTCATCCTCCTTCGACCCAGCTTCTCCCTTCTTGAAATTGTATGCAGGAGCTGGAGGTTGCCTGTCTTTTCATGTTTGTCTCCTCTCCCTAAGCAGATGTCAGACTTCTCAAAGGCAGGGACATTTTTACCTCCGTAATGTTTAGCACATAATGAATTCTCAGTAATTTTTTTTTTCTACTGTACTTCAGATGAAGGTGTACAGAGCAAATTAGTTTCTCATTAAACAATGCACATTGTTTTATGACATTGGTTGCCACCCTCACGATATGGCAACACTCTCCCTTCTTGTCTGCGCCCCTGGGCTGGTTGTGCCCATTTAGTCTGGTTTTGTTTTATGGGCCTAATCTTTGGCTGGAGGGTGAACCTCAGGAGATTCTCGGTAACCGTTGTCAATGGTAGTAATTAACAACAGCTCTAACTCTGTTCATATCAAGCCCTCACCATTTGTTTCCTCATCAGTGTGTTTCTTCTTAAGGTATCTTTGGTTTGGTCAACTTGCTGGGGTTCTTGTCCAGAGAAGTTTTATGGAATCAGCACGAACTAAATGAAGAAAATGAGTTATTTTGGGCTTGACAAGAAGATATGTCTAGATCATGTGTTAGGTCAGTTGTCAGATATTATTATTCTAAGTTGAATGTTGGCTGCTGGCTCTGTGCTCTTTTAGTGTTGCCAAGTAGGAACCTTACCTCTCACAAAGTCCCAGAACTGTCAAGTGTGAGAACTTCTCTAGGGAACAGTGAATGACCTTGTAATTCGGAGAGGAGAGGAGAGGTTAGAGAAGATACCAATGACTGCAACTTACAAACTGTTGCAAAATCATGGTCCTCCAAGTTTAGCCTCCACCAGTGTTTTAATCTCCTGATAAGGAGGTGACAGTTTAGGTTTTCACAAAAACACCAGAACACAAAATAAAATAATTACATGGGAGGAAATGCAGTCTCTGCCCTGTCAACTCAAAGATACTGTGTGCTACATCCAGGACAATGTAAAGCTGTGCTTTACGGTACCAACAGGGATCTATGAACAGAGATAGATGATAGGTAGATCTATTGGTAGAGAGATAATAGACTTCTTGTAATGTTATGGGCAAAAGATAATGTGTGATTAAGTGAGGAAAATTTACATAGCATCTCCAATTTTGTAAAAGGAAAGCTAAATGGCTATTTTAAATCTTAAAAAAATATTTAAATATCTGTGGAGGGGTTACATACAGGAAGAATAGGCTAAATTTTAATAGAGATTAACTTTGGGTGTTGGTTGTGTTTTGCAAATTTGCTCCAAAGCACATGGATTACTTTTGTACATTTATCATGCATCACTTTATTACCAAAGCAAGACTGGAAACAAAATACCATCTCGTCAAAGGTAACATCAGATAATTGGGCCACGCTCACACACACCCTTTGAGATTCACTCTTCTCCCCCTGACATCAGCGAGTAGTGTATTTTAATGATTAAAGCCTGGACTGTTAGTTAGGAAATACAAATTCTGGGTACTGCCCTCACCTCTTGTGTGCCCAATGTCATGGTACAGAAGAGAAAATAGATTTTTTTAATTCAGCATGACTCTAGTTATCACATGTAATTCATCTGTGGACTCCTAAAAGGATATTTTATAGAAGCTCCCAGAAAGACCTCATTATGACCTGGTCTCATCCACGTTAAAATATTCTCCAGGGTAGAAATACAGGGCCGCTCCTGGGTGTAGCATCTCACATAGAAAGGATCCCTCTTCCTCCTCTTTGTTCCTGTGCTAGAAGGAGATCATTGTGGCCACAAGTTAGTGCTTTGCAAGCTTACACAAGTCAAAAATGCTTATTCCTAGGTCTGTGTATGCAGTCAACTCAGGTGGGAAAGGTGTATGCTGGCAGTCAATTTAAGATAAACAAAGGGTTCTATTAGAAATAGTATCATAGTTAAAGGTTGGGCTCTGGAATTAGATATCGGTTCAAATCTTGGCTCAGCCACTAAGCAAATGAGGAAACAATTTGTATATACCTCATGAATACTCATGAGATAGTCATGTAAAGGGCTTAGCACTAGACTTGGTGACTATTAGGTGGTCAGTAAGCAATGATTCTTATGATGTAAGGTTGTAGCTTTTAGATTTTTATTTATTTCTTCGGGTCTGTAACAGCTAAGTGAAAGTCGTCTTCTAAAAGGAGTTTTTACACACATCAGTGTCACCCTGCATTCACTCACCTTTTCTTTGGTCACTCTGCCCTAGAAAGTGAAGTCTCAGGTGGTTCTTAATATATTTGGACCTTGGCTTTGCAAATATGAACGTTATAGTCTTGCTCCCAAGATGGTATAGCTTGTCTAAAGCAAGAGTAGGGAACAGCTGTTTGAGAAAGAAAATTCTTGCTCCATAAAAGATGGCATTTTAGAAGCTTGTTTTCAAGCCTGACACAGATAAATTGTCATCATTATGTAACACACAGCAATAAAAATCTTACTAGAATGCTTTCTGTAGTCTTAGTTCAATAGCATTTTATAACGAAACCAAGGTCCATCCAAAAAGGTTTTGACTTCCCAAGGCCACATGGGAGCCCTGGTGGCATACTGATTTAGAGCTCGGCTGGTAACCTAAAGGTCTCCTCCTTGGAAACCATATGGGGCAGTTCTACTCTGTGCTATAGGGTCCCTATGAGTTGGAATCAACTACACGGCAATGGGTTTAAGGCCACATAGTTAGGAATCTAGGTCTCCTGATTCTTGGCTTAGTGTTTTTCCAGGAACCGTGAGTCCTTGGCAATCCAGGCCCTGAGAAAGAAGCAAAAGCAAAGAAGGGAAGAGTTAAAAGTAGGTGACCCCCTCTGACCCCTCACATTTCCCTTTTCAGCAACGCTAGCTGGGGGATCAATGAAAGAAGAGCAGATCCACCCCTACCCAGACCCCTCCATTCCCTCTCTGAATCGTGGTCACTGACGCCCAGGGCACCCCGCACACCGACAGCTGCAGGCTCAGCTCCAGGAGGCCCGGCTAGTCCTGCTGGCTGCGGAGTGGGTGCTTGACAAGCCCGTTTTGTTTGGTTTTAAACCTGTTCATGCATGTTATGCTTGATGACTACATAATGTAATTAAAGAGTACATAAGCCGGAGAAATGCATGGGCAAGAAAGAAGAGATTGTACCTTTGAAAATGAAATTGAATGTTTTGGGAAGAGATGACAAAGACACGTTGCTTAAAAAAAAAAAAAAAAAAAAACTGCTATCAAATAGATTTGGTCAAGATGACATTAAAATGCTGAGGAAAATGAAAACCTGATTCTTCTGTCACATTGCTACAAAAGTGTCTCATGCTACTGCAAAGAAATCAAACTTTAAATGAGAACCGTGTATTACGGGCGTAGTTGATGGGGAAAAGAAAACAATTTGAAGCAACAGACCCGTCTTTTAAGAAAAATTCTTGACTCTGCATCAAAAATTTGGTGACTGAAAGTATAATGATACAATGTTTAAGATCTTTAAGGTATATATAATTTTTAATGGATTCTCATCTAAACTTTTTTGATAAACCCTCCTGATTATGTCAGTCAAGAAGGATTTTACTAAAACCTGTATGCCAAATCCATATGTCAGATCCCATGTTTTAACTTTTGTGTATTCATTCCCAAATTTCCCAGTATCAGTCAACAGAAACGGCATTTCAAAATTATTTATTGAAGGATCTGATTTAACTATCAATTTAAAATTTTAAATATGATCTATTATATCACTAGGCAGCATTAAGAATATTATTTCTGTTTTTGAGCCTTTTGTTAACCTTGTACCCTAAATATCTTTGCCTTCCTCCCCCCGCATGGCAGCTTTACTGATACACTAGTCCAGACGTGTAGTTTCTCTTATATATACCTAAGAGTTTTGGACATCTGGTGTACACAACAAGCAGGAAATCAGCAGTACTCTCCAGTCCAGACCCTCAGAACTTTTTTAGAGAAGGACCGATTGGCATAATGAGTCATCTCTGTGCTTCTTTTTCTGTTTTTCTCACACACATACACCCAGCAGAAGACAGAATTGGAGGGGTTACAGTTAACCAGAGAAAAGAAGAAACTCGAAACAGTCTGAATTCACAAACCAATAATTTATATGATGAAACAGAATTTTCTATTTTTTACATTCCAAGCACTTTAGGCAAAGTTCAGAAACTTTAAATACACTTTCATTACTATTTAACATATTTTACTTTCACTTCTTTAGGGAATCAGTTCTCAGTGTTTGATGATCTATAAGATGCAAAAACAATGTTTCTTCCATTGACTTTAAACAAAAGGTCAGTTAAGCATACTAGTCATTTTTCTGTTGAATTTTATAGTTTATGGATTTGACTCTAGGAAATTTATCTTGTATGTATTTTCTATGTGTAAACTAAAAGGG
Source organism: Elephas maximus indicus (assembly GCF_024166365.1). Taxonomy (NCBI): domain Eukaryota; kingdom Metazoa; phylum Chordata; class Mammalia; order Proboscidea; family Elephantidae; genus Elephas; species Elephas maximus. Next base: position 44,085,652 of record NC_064836.1, on the reverse strand, counting down.
TTGGCAATTCTGTTACAGGATCAACTGTCCATTTCTGGACTTTAAAAGAACACTCTTCCACCACCAAAGGTGGTAATATTTAGATATATGGCTGAAAAAGATGTTTCCGAAAGAGATCTGTAGCTTAATATCTAATAATAGAGATCAATGAAATAAATCAAGGCACACAAACCATGAAACTATTAAACATCATGTTTTAGGGAGGTGGAGCCAAGATGGCGGAATAGACAGACGCTTCTGTCGAGCCCTCTTTACAACAAAGACCCAAAAAAACAAGTGAAGCAACTCTATTTGTGACAAGCTTGGAGCCCTGAGCATCAAAAGCAAGCTTAGACAACGAACTGAGGGGCAGGGGAAGGAAGAGACCATTCAGAATAGGAGAGGAGTTACCGGACCTGAATCGCAGGGAGCCCTTAGGCACCATTCCCGGGGCGGTGGCAGCGGGCTGGTACTAGTGTTCAGCCACAGTTTCCTCAGGGAGGAGCAGCAGCCACACAGCCCACTCACACCTCTGGAAACTGAGGAGAACGGCGCTCTTGGCAAAAGCTAAGTACTTGCCTATTTTTTACCGCGCCCCACCCCCACCCCAAATCCAGCTTCAGCGGCTGAATCCCTAGGCCTGCGATAGGCCCTGGTGAACACCTGGAGCCATCCTCTCGGCCTTGGAGAAGGAAAAAATTTGCAAATGGGGGGAAAAGATAATTTGCTAGTTCCATTAATTGGGGGAGCTCAGGACAGAAGTGGCTCCTGACCAGGCATAAACCGTCCGTGGACCTTGAGCACCTTTCCCTTCTGCATGGACCTGTGTGGGCCTATTTCGGGAGAATAGGTCCTTGTTGGCAAACTCCAACCATTTCAGTTGTGTGGTGGAGAGGTGGGTGTTTGATGTTTGACATTGCTTTGCCTATTAAACAAGGTCCTCACCTACCCACAACGGGGACCTAAGGACTGGTGGCTCCACTTGGGTCACCCAGCCACGTGCAAAAGGGGACCAGGGATAACTGGTACCTCCCACTCTTTACAACAAAAACTTTGGGTGCCCGTGGTCCCTCTGCAGAGCCCACCCACCAGCACGCTCTAGGGAACAGAGACGTGTTTTCCTCAGAGACACTTGGGGGTCGGTTCTCAGCCCCCTGCCTTGTTCAGAGCTTGACCCCCTGCTGCAATCAGATACCAGTATATATGCCAATCACCCCTGCCCCTCTAAGACTATAGGACAGAGCCTGTACCACACACTTGATATCAGCTACCTGGAAACCTGAGCTGAATTCATACAAGAAAACTGAATGGACTCCTAGACTGATATACCTGATAACAGCTCTAGCCAGCTAAGGACAGGACACCAGAGTTCCAAAAGTGAAAATAATCAAGCTAGCTCACTCAAACAACCCATAGGTGTATACCAAAACAAAACAAAGCAAGCAGCTACGACACAGTAAGCAAGCATAAACTAATACAATAACTTATAGATGGCTTGGAGAAAACAGTCAATATCAAGTCACATAAAGAAACAGACCATGATCACCTCAACAGGCACTCAAAACAAAGAATCCAGGGATCTTTTAGATGAAAGTGCATTCCTGGAATTACCAGATACAGAACACAAAAGTTTAATATACAGAACCCTTCAAGACATCAGGAAGGAAATGAGGCAATACGTAGAACAAGCCAAGGAACACACAGATAAAGCAACTGAAGAAATCAGAAAGATTATTCAGGAACATAATGAAAAGTTTAATAAGCTGGAAAAATCCATGGGCAGACAGCAATCAGAAATTCAGAAGATTAACAATAAAATTACAGAATTAGATAATTCAGTAGAAAGTCAGAGGAGCAGAATTGAGCAAGTAGAAGCTAGAATTTCTGGACTCGAAGATAAATCACTTGGCACTAATATATTTGAAGAAAAATCAGATAAAAGAATTAAAAAAAACTGAAGAAACCGTTAAGAATCATGTGGGACTCTATCAAGAGAAATAACCTAGGAGTGATTGGAGTACCAGAACAGGGAGGGATAACAGAAAATACACAGAAAATTTTTGAGGATTTTTTGGCAGAAAACTTCCTCGATATTGTGAAAGATGAGAAGATATCTATTCAAGATGCTCATCGAACTCCACATAAGGTAGATCTTAAAAGAAAGTCACCAAGACATATTATAATCAAGCTTGCCAAAACCAAAGATAAGGAGACAATTGTAAGAGCAGCGAGGGATAAAAGAAAAGTCACCTACAAGGGAAAGCCAATAAGAATAAGCTCAGAGTGCTCGGCAGAAACCATGCAGGCAAGAAGGCAATGTGATGACATATAAAAAATTGAAGGAAAAAAATTGCCTGCCAAGAATCATATATCCACCAAGACTGTCTCCTAAATATGAAGGTGAAATTAAGACATTTCCAGATAAACACAAGTTCAGGGAATTCGTAAAAACCAAACCAAAACTACAAGAAATACTAAAGGGAGTTCTTTGATTAGAAAATCAATAATATCAGGTATCAACCCAAGACTAGAACACCGGGCAGAGCAACCAGAAGTCAACCCAGACAGGGAAATAAAAAAAAAAAAAAAAGCAAGATTAAAAAAAAAAAAAAAGCCCAACACAGGGTAATGGTGATGTTATTATGTAAAAGAAGACAACATTAAAATAATAAAGAGGGACTAAGAAATGTAATCATACACCTTCCATATGCAGAGGAAGATACGGTGATACAAAGAAATAAAAGTTAGTTATAAATTTAGAAAAACGGGTAAATAATAAGGTAACCACAAATGAGACAAACTATCCTACTCATCAAAATAAAACACAATGGAAAAATACAGACTCAGCAGAAACAAAATCAAAAACAACAAATATGAGGAAAAGACAATATATAAAGAAAATCTCAGCACATAAAATCAAGTGGGAAAAAGAAGCTGTCAGCACACAAAAAATGACATCAAAATGATAGCACTAAATTCATACCTATCCATAATTACCCTGAATGTAAATGGACTAAATGCACCAATAAAGAGACAGAGAGTGGCAGAATGGATTAAAAAGCAAGATCCGTCTATATGCTGCCTACAAGAGACACACCTTACACTTAGAGACACAAACTAAAACTCAAAGGATGGAAAAAAATATATCAAGCAAATAACAATCAAAAAACAGCACGAGTGGCAATATTAATTTCTGACAAAATAGACTTTAAAGTTAAATCCATCAGAAAGGATAAGGAAGGACACTATATAATGATTAAAGGGACAATACACCAAGAAGATATAACCATATTAAATATTTATGCACCCAATGACAGGGCTGCAAGAGACAGAAAACAAACACTATCAGCATTGAAAAGTGAGATAGACAGCTCCACAGTAATAGTAGGAGACTTCAACACGGTGAAGGACAGGACATCCAGAAAGAAGCTCAATAAACACACGGAAGATCTAAATGCCACCATCAACCAACTTGACCTCGTAGACATACACAGAACACTCCACCCAACAGCAACCAACTGTACTCTCTTTTCTAGTGCATATGGAACATTCTCTAGTATAGACCACATATTAGGTCATAAAGCAAGCCTTAGCAGAATCCAAAACACTGAAATATTACAAAGCATCTTCTCTGAGCATAAGGCCATAAAAGTGGAAATCAATAACAGGAAAAGCAGGGAAAAGAAATCAAACACTTGGAAACTGAACAGTACTCTGCTCAAAAAAGACTGGATTATAGAAGACATTAAGCTTATTAATTTTTCCACTGTGTTCTTGAATAATCTTTTTGAGTTCTTCAACTGCTTTATGAGTGTGTTCCTTGGCTTTTTCTGTAGATTGCCTTATTTCATTTCTGAGGTCATCCCTGATGTCTTGAAGCATTCTGTAAATTAGTTTTTTATATTCTGCATCTGGCAATTCCAGGATTGTATCTTCATTTGGGAAAGATTCTGATTCTTTAGTTTGGGGAGTTGTAGAAGCAATCGTGGTCTGCTTCTTTATGTGGTTTGATATCGACTGCTGTCTCCGAGCCATTTCTAAGATATTGTAGTGATTTATTCTATATTTGCTCACTGAGTCTTATCTTGTTTTGTTTTCTTTCAGTATAGGTAGATGGGCTACTAGATTGCGCTGTCTTGATTGTTGTAGCCCTTGAATCACTTATGTCCTATTACCAGCTGGTTTGGGCTGTTACCAGATATATAAACCTAAGAGTCCATTCACTATTCCTAGGTAGAATCTCATTTTGGGTCATCAAGTGTGTGGTGCAGACTGTCACCTATCCACCTAGAGAAGTAGTGGTGATAGTTGTGTGCACCAGATTCTAGTAGCAGCTGGGGTTCACGCTCTGGGGGGGGGGCAGGATGCTGACAGGCCTCCCCCAAGTGCCAGTGAGGTAGGTGTGTCTCTATTCCTAAAGCACTTTGGTGGGTGGGCTCTGCAGCTGTACCTTAGGCCCCCAATGCAAGTACCTTTACAGATTGGTAGGTATCACCCTCTTTAGACCCCTAAGGCAGGAGGCTAGGTGGTCTGTGGGGAGCTTCAGCCCTCAGTTCCCTGTTGTGGTCAGTGAGGGCTCTGTTGAATAAGCAGAGATATCAGACCTGGGAAACTTGTCTTTCCAGTAATCCGCTAAAACAATTATAGTCAGATCCGTATCAGAAATGCCCTTGCATTATAATAGCTACCTTGTTCCCTGTAGGGATGAAAGCCCAAGACTGTGGATCACATATGTTTGGCTGGAGCTGGTTCTGTGTTTTTAGTCCAATTAGGGAAGGATTTTTGGTCCCTGGGTTTTTTGTAGCTGCTTCTCTCAGGCCAGGAGAATGGGTTAGGAAAAGACCAAAAAAAAAAAAAAAGAAAAAGAAAGAAAGAAAAACCGCAGTGCAGTTCACTTTCTGGCTCAGGAAATTCCAATGTTAATGAAGCCGCCTGGAAAGGGGAGGGGAGGGTTCAGATAAATAGGAGAGAGTAGCACCCCAGAATATAGACAAAGTTACTTATCTTGCTTGGGATGACTGTTTTATCTGAGATTCCCGAGGGGCATGTTGACTGTGTGTGCTGGCTGGGTAGAGACTGCCCCCCGAGTGTCAGGCCTGCGTCCTGTGCTTGCGCTGTCTCAGAAGCCGTGGTCAATTCCTCCGCTCCCAGTCCAAAGCCCAGTGCTAAGGTTTCCCAGCTGGGACGCCACACTCCATGCTCCAAAACCAGTCGCTGCCTCCCAGTGACTTCTCCTCCTTTCAGCCGTGTCACTGCGCTGCCTGCGTGCACTGGCTGGGCTTCCCCCGAGGTCATTTCTGGGGGCTAGGGCTGCTTTCTGTGTTTGCGCCGTCTCAGGATGCTGTGCTCAGCTCCCCTGCGCCCAGTCCAAACCCCGGTGCCAAGGTTTCCTGACTGGGACACTGGCTCCAGGCTCCGAAAACAGTCGCTGCTTCCCCGTGGTTGTTCGTTCTCAGTCTCTGTCACGCAGGTCAACTCTTTAGATCTGTGTTTGATGGTCAGGGGTTGTAGATTGTCATGTATGTGATTGATTCACTTGCTTTTCCGAGTCTTTGTTGCAAGAGGGATCCGAGGTAGCCTCTACCTAGTCAGCCATCTTGGCCTCCCCTCTGGATTATAGAAGACATTAAGGATGGAATAAAGAAATTCATAGAATCCAATGAGAATGAAAACACTTCCTATCAGAACCTTTGGGACACAGCAAAAGCGGTGTTCAGAGGCCAATTTATATCAATAAATGCACACATCCAAAAAGAAGAAAGGGCCAAGATCAAAGAACTATCCCTACAACTTGAACAAATAGAAAGAGAGCAACAAAAGAAACCCACATGCACCAGAAGAAAACAAATAATAAAAAGTAGAGCTGAACTAAATGAAATAGAAAACAGAAAAACAATTGAAAGAATTAACAAGACCAAAAGCTGGTTTTTTGAAAAACTCAACAAAATTGATAAACCATTGGCCAAACTGACAAAAGAAAAACAGGAGAGGAAGCGAATAACCTGAATAAGAAATGAGATGGGCGATATTACAACAGAGCCAACTGAAATTAAAAGAATCATATCAGATTACTATGAAAAACTATACTCAAATTTGAAAACCTAGAAGAAATGGATGAATTCCTAGAAACACACTACCTACCTAAACTAACACAAACAGAAGTAGAACAACTAAATAGACCCATAACAAAAGAAGAGATTGAAAAAGTAATTAAAAAAACTCCCAACAAAAAAAAGCCCTGGTTCAGACAGCTTCACTGCAGAGTTCTAGCAAACTTTAAGAGAAGAGTTAACACCACTACTACTAAAGGTATTTCAGAGCATAGAAAAGGATGGAATACTACCAAACTCATTCTATGAAGCCACCATATCCCTGATACCAAAATCAGGTAAAGACACCACAAGAAAATTATAGACGTATATCCCTCATGCCTCATGAACGTAGATGCAAAAATCCTCAACAAAACTCTAGCCAACAGAATTCAACAACATACCAAAAAAATAATTCACCATGACCAAGTGGGATTCATACCAGGTATGCAGGGATGGTTCAACGTTAGAAAAACAATTAATGTAATCCACCACATAAATAAAACAAAAGACAAGAATCACACGATTTTATCAATTGATGCAGAAAAGGCATTTGACAAAGTTTAACACTCATTCATGATAAAAACTCTCAGCAAAATAGGACTAGAAGGAAAATGCCTCAACATAATAAAGGGCATGTATACAAAGCCAACAGCCAACATCACCCTAAATGGAGAGAGCCTGAAAACATTCCCATTGAGATCGGGGACCAGACAAGGATGCCCTTTATCACCACTCTTATTCAACATTGTGCTGGAAGTCCTAGCCAGAGCAATTAGGCTAGATAAAGAAATAAGGGGCATCCAGATTGGCAAGGAAGAAGTAAAAGTATCTCTATTTGCAGATGACATGATCTTATACACAGAAAACCCTAAGGAATCCTCCAGAAAACTATCGAAACTAATAGAAGAGTTCAGCAGAGTATCGGGTTACAAGATGAACATACAAAAATCACTTGGATTCCTCTACAGCAACAAAAAGAACATCGAAGAGGAAATCACCAAATTGTTGCCATTTGCAGTAGCCCCCAAGAAGATAAAAAACTTAGGAATAAATCTTACCAGAGATGTAAAAGACTTATACAAAGAAAACTACAGTACACTTCTGCAAGAAACCAGAAGAGACTTACATAAGTGGAAGAATATACCTTGTGCGTGGATAGGAAGACTTAACATAAAAATGTCTATTCTACCAAAAGCGATCTATACATTTAGTGCAATTCCGATCCAAATCCCAGGGACATTCTTTAATGAGATGGAGAAAGAAATCACCAATTTCATATGGAAGGGAAAGAGGCCCCGGATAAATAAGGCATTACTGCAAAAGAAGAACAAAGTGGGAGGCCTTACTTTACCTGATTTTAGAGCCTATTATACCGCCACAGTATTCAAAACAGCCTGGTACTGGTATGACAGATACATGGACCAATGGAACAGAATTGAGAATCCAGACATAAATCCATCCACATATGAGCAGTTGATATTTGACAAAGGCCCCAAAACAGTTAAATGGGGAAAAGACAGTCTTTTTAACAAATGGTGCTGGCATAACTGGATATCCATCTGCAAAAAAAATGAAACAAGACCCATACCTCACTCCATGCACAAAAGCTAACTCAGAATGGATCAAAGACCTAAATATAAAATCTAAAATGATAAAGATCATGGAAGAAAAATAGGGACAATGTTAGGAGCCCTAATACATGGCATAAACAGTATACAAAACATTATAAAGAACATAGAGGAAAAACTAGATAACTGGAAGCTCCTAAAAATCAAACACTTATGCTCATCCAAAGACTTCACCAAAAGAGTAAAAAGACTACCTACAGACTGGAAAAAAGTTTTTAGCTATGACATTTCTGATCAGCGCCTGATCTCTAAAATCTACACGATACTACAAAAACTCAACTGCAAAAAGACAAATAACCCAATTAAAAAATGGGCAAAAGGTATGAATAGACACTTCACCAAAGAAGACATTCAGGTAGCTAACAGATATATGAGGAAATGTTCACGATCATTAGCCATTAGAGAAATGCAGATCAAAAGTACAATGAGATTTCATCTCACTCCAACAAGGCTGGCATTAATCCAAAAAACACAAAACAATAAATGTTGGAGAGGGTGTGGAGAGATTGGAACACTTCTACACTGCTGGTGGGAATGTCAAATGGTACAACCACTTTGGAAATCGATTTGGCACTTCCTTAAAAAGTAGGAATAGAACTACCATACAATCCGGCAATCCCACTCCTTGGAATATATCCTAGAGAAATAAGAGCCTTTACACAAACAGATATATGCAGACCCATGTTTATTGCACCACTGTTTACAATAGCAAAAACATGGAAGCAACTCTGTGGATGAATGGATAAATTATGGTATATCCACACAATGGAATAATGCACATCGATAAAGAACAGTGAGGAATCTGTGCAACATTTCATAACATGGAGGAACCTGGAAGACATTGTGCTGAGTGAAATTAGTCAGTTGCAAAAGGACAAATATTGTAGAAGACCACTATTATAAGAACTTGAGAAATAGTTTAAACTGAGAAGAAAACATTCTTTTGTGGTTTCGAGAGAGGGGAGGGAGGGAGCATGGGAGAGGGGTATTCACTAATTAGATAGCAGATAAGAACTACTTTAGGTGAAGGGAAAGATAGCACACAATACAGAGGAGATCAGCACAATTGGACTAAACCAAAAGCAAAAAAGTTTCCTGAATAAACTGAATGCTTCGAAAGACAGCGTAGCAGGGGCAGGGGTCTGGGGACCATGGTTTCAGGGGACATCTAAGTCAGTTGGCTTAATAAAATCTATTAACAAAACATTCTTCATCCCACTTTGATCAAAGTGTCGTCTGGGGTCTTAAACACTAGCAAGCAGCCATCTAAGATGCATCAGTTGGTCTCAACCCACCTAGATCAAAGGAGAATGAAGAACACCAAGGACACAAGGTGATTACGAGCCCAAGAGACAGAAAGGGCCACGTGAACCAGCAACTATATCGTCCTGAGACCAGAAGAACTAGATGGTGCCCAGCTACAACCGATGACTGCCCTGACAGGGAACACAACAGAGAAGCCCTGAGGGAGCAGGAGAGCAGTGGGATGCAGACCCCAAACTCTCATAAGACCAGACTTAATGGTCTGACAGAGACTGGAAGGACCCCAGTGGTCATGGCCCCCAGACCTTCTGTTGCCCCAAGACAGGAGCCATTCCCAAAGCCAACTCTTCAGACATGGATTGGACTGGACAATGGGTTGGAAAGGGATGCTGGTGAGGAGTAAGCTTTTTGGATCAGGTGGATACTTGAGGCTATGTTGGCATCTCTTGCCTGGAGTAGAGATGAGAGGGGGGAGGGGTTAGAAGCTGGGGAAAAGGACAGGAAAAGAGAGAGTGGAGGGAGACAGCAGGCTGTCTCATTAAAAAAAAAAAGGAGGGGGGGAGAATAATTGGGAGTGTGTAGCAAGGTGTATATGGGTTTTTGTGTGAAGAGACTGACTTGATTTGTAAACTTTCACTTAAAGCACAATCAAAATTATTTAAAAAAAATCATGTTTTAGACAAATTAGTGACAAAATGTTCATCATGGTTTCAAATTTAGTGACTACAAAATTAAATAGAATGTATAGCGTTATAGGAGTATATAAAGGAAAAGCTCTCTTTTTAAACATCCCCTAGCCACTAAATTATCCGCAGTGGTTATCTCTGCTGGAGAGATTATAGGTGATTTTATTATCTTTCACTCTGTTTTTGTATATTTATTTTTTTTCTAAATAAACAATACATGAAAAATAATTTAAATAGAGGTGTTTGTTGTCCTATACCTGTTGCCGTCAAGTTGATTCCGAATCATAGCGACCCTATAGTATAACTATGGCATGCTTAATTAAAATTCCTTATTAAGAAGAGTTTCTTCATATAGATCCATGAGAAAAGCAGTGATTTTAACTATAACCACTAATGCTTTCCATGGAGAAGGGAGAATATTATTTGCAAACACAACGTTTAGCTTGAAAGGTAGAAAAGAATATCTGATGCCCCCTTGTGGCCAGCCATTTTATGCGCGATTTATTTGTTTTTGGTGAAATTTGTCTAAACCAAGAGAATAATACGAAAATGTTATTTTATTGCTTTCTTTCTTTTCTTAGATTTTATTGTGCTTTAGATGAAAGCTTACAGCACAAATTAGTTTCTCATTCAAAAATTTATACACAACTTGTTTTGTGTCATTGGTTGCAATTCCGTGATGTGTCAGCACTCTCCCCCTTTCCACCCTGTGTCCACTTGTCCATTTTTTTCCTGTCCCTTTCTGCCTTCATGTCTTGCCTTTGGGCAGGAGTTGATCACTTGGTCTCCTGTACTTGACTGAACTAAGAAAGAAGCACGTTCCTCACCTGTGTTACTGTTTGTTTTATAGGCGTGTCTAACCTTTGGCTGAAAGTTGGGTTTCAGGAGTGGCTTCAGTTCTAAGTTTGCAGGGTGTCATAGGCTGGGGGTTCCTGCAGTCTGTCAGACCGGTAAGCCTAGTCTTTTCTTGTGAACTTGCATTTTGTTCTATACTTTTCTCCTGCTCTGTTCCAGACCCTCTATTGTGATCCCTTTCAGTGGTGGTAGCCCAGCACCATCTAGTTTCTTTGGGCTCAGGCTGGTGGAGGCTGTGGCTCGTGTGGTCCTTCAGTCCTTTGGGCTAATATTTTTCTTGTGTCTTTCGTTTTTTCATTCTTCTTTGCTCCAGAAAAGATGGGACCAATAAATGTATCTTAGATAGCTGTTTGCAAGTTTTTAAGACCCAGATGCTACTCACAAAGTAGAATGTAGAACATTTTCTTTGTGAATTATGTTTTTTTTGCTTTTTTAAATGACAAAGATAATGCTCACACACTCAATATTATTAACCGTTTAAGGATAATCGTTATTACAGTTTAGGGGCTATCTTTTCAGCTTCCTGTCCAGCTTCTGAGTACTTGGATAGTACAAATGGTTAACACACTCAGCTGCTATCACGAAGGTTGGAAGTTCAAGTCCACCCAGAGGCACCTCAGAAGAAAGGCCTGGTGATTTACTTCCAGAAAATCAGCCACTGTACATTCCTTAAATAATATTTTCTTAAAACACATGCCTGTCTTTTTCTCCCACCGGTTACAATGTTCGGAATAAAAATCCAGACCGAAATGGATGAACTAGAAAAATAAAGTTCTCTGTATCTGCCCATCTCCCCCTACTCCTGTGAACATTAACTGCTGTTATCAATTTGGTATTTGTTTTTCCAGACAATGTTGGTGTCATTCTAGACATAACATTTTCCCCCACTTGGAATATTTCCTCAACTTGCAATGTTTTGTTCTATATCATTACAAATTGATCCACCTCCTTTTTTCTTCAAGTCTATATGATATTTTCCACAGTTGTTTCCCTGACTAGATGTTCAAATTTATTAATAGCTATTTCTGTTTTTGGTATTTTTGCAATCTAAAACCATGTTGCAATGAAAATTTTTATAGATCACACACAGCCCCATTGTTTTGCATATTTCTGTACACAAGTTTCTGGAAATACAGATGCCTGGTCAAAGGATATGCACACCAACATTTTTAAAGGCTCTTCAAAAAGGTTATACCCGTTTCAAACGTCTACAAACAGTAGATGAGAGTGACCGCTTTTACACCCTCAAGTACGTTGGGCATTATTGTCTTGTAATTGCCAAAATAAATCTGCTTTCATTTGCCTTTAATGACTAGTGAAGCTTAATGACTATACATACATTTGTTGGCCACAACACTAAAATTCTACACAGAAGTTATCCATTAAACTTCTAAGCTGGATAGAGATGCTTCCCACCATATTCCCTGTAGTTTTGTATTATATATACCTAAAGGTAGAATTTTTAATCAAGCTACAGCTGTCTAAATAACACCTTGTACTTCTAAGTCCTATGAAATTTATGCAAAATGACCCGTGATTGCATTTGTAATTTTCCTGGGAATCATTTCTATAACTAGCTCTTCCCTTCTTGAGGGTAGAAACAATTAAGTGCAATACTTTTATTTACGCTGATCGCGTTTGATAAACATCAAGCCACCCCTAGTTGCAGTGACATATCTGCTGCAAGTCCTAATGATGAATTTGCTTTCTGTAAGGATTAATTGTGTTTCAATCTTGGTCCTTATACTATCCTTAAAATTAAATGTGAAAGAAGAACAAAGGAATCTGGAAGATGGCCTAATGCTATTCATTTGGGAGGTAGTGATGGTTTCTGCAATGAATAAAGTGTACACATTTTAAAGAGGAATTGCATGAGCCTTCTTAATTTTTGTGCTTCCTTGACAACTTCCTAGTGTAATAAGATGATGCCATGAAGATGTCGGTAATACAGAGGTATTGTGTTCCTGTAAGATCATCACAGCCTTACTGCCTCACCCACCGGAATACAGATTCCAGAGATTATATGGAAAATGTTGGCAAAAGGAGTGCTAACATCATACACCATGTTGAATCTCCAAATATTTGATAACTAGAAAAAAGAAATACAGTCTGTGATAAACTTAGGCATTACTAATATTATCTATGTGATCTTTTCCTTTGACCAGTCACTGGCGAGGTTTGCTTTGTCATCTCAAACCTCAAACCATTGGCTTGTATTGTCTATTGCGATTTGATTTCTAATTCAAGCCAACACAATTGCTATCAAGTTACTAGTTAACCCCCTTTTCAGAAATATCTGACTAGTCTGCAGCAGTGAACTTTGTCAGGGCCTTGCTAGTGATTCATCAATAGATACTTTAATGTCTTATATTCTTACTTACTATGTTTTGTATCAGTTGCTTTTTTCAAGTCTTGACCTGATACTGAATTCACACAGATTTCCAGAATTGCGAGATTTTATAGGTAACAAGCCGAATCTGGTGCCAAGGCATCGGTGGAGCATGGGCTTGACAGAAGCCCATCTTGGTTTTGAGTCATGGCTTCATTGCTTAGCTTTCTGTGATCTTGGGCATTACTAACTTCTCTGAGCTAGAGTCCTTATTCTAAACCAGGAATAATAATGGTACCTATCTCATAGGGTAAAGGATCCCTGGGGGCGCTGTGGTTAAGTGCTTGGCTGCCAACCGGAAGGTTGGCAGTTTGACCCCACCAGCTGCTCTGCAGGAGAAAGATGTGGCAGTCTGCTTCCGTAAAGATTACAGCCTTGGAAACCCCGTGGAGAATTGACTTGACAGTAACAGGTTTGGTTTGGTTATCTCATAGGCTTGTTATGAGGACTAACCAAGTTGTTGGCACATAGCGATAAAAATGAAAAACTAAGTTATTATTACTGTTATCTGTAAAATGGATATAGTAACTGCTCTGCAAGACAAAATGTATATGGTAGGTGTTTTTAAGTTTTTTCCTCCTTCCCTATTATCAAATAAGAAATAATCACCTAACAGCAATAGCTGAGTTGATAGGGAAATATATCAGATAGCTGAGTAGAAGTCAACACGAATGCTTTCTTGCTATTTTAGCTTGAAATCACAGAAGTTTAACCTGTTGCTGTCAAGTCAGTTCTGACTCATAGTGACTATAGGGCAGAGTAGAACTGCCCTCTGGTGTTTCCAAGCCTGTAGACACCTGCCACATCTTTCTCCTGTGGAGTGCCCAGTAGGTTCGAACTGCAACATTTTCGTTAGGAGCCAAGTGCTTAACTACCAGGGATCCTCATAGAAGTTTGTTGAAGTTAAACACTTTGAGGTAAAATTTACACTAAAAAACTAGAATCACCTCAGTGCTGATGTAAAAGAACTTATCAAAACGAATTTATATTTTTTACATTTTTTTAAAAAATTCAAATTCAACCTCTAGAATTTATGACTTTGCAGATATGCTTACAGATATAAAAAGGAAAATTAAAACAAATTACTTTCACCAGTCACACACCACTCCTGCTTGAAACAGCCTGATAAGTCTTTGAAGCTGGAATAATGCAGCTATGTTTTGTCTTCACTGGAGTAGTCCTGGAGTTGACTAACAGAGGTAGACTTAGAGAAGTTAACACCTAGGATCATAGTTATCATTAGAAAAGGGCTGGCAAACTTTGTGCCAGGTGCTTACTGGGCCAGTGCCTAGGGCTGCTGGCGGATATTTTTACTTCATTAGGAATGGATTGGAAAAGCTATAGTGTTTTTGTTTTTGCTTTAAAGGGCATAATCTTCGAAAAGTAGGTGTCTCATGTGCTGCCAAATTCTAAATTGGCATTTTCTTCAAGGGGCCCTGCCATTTAATTGTCAGCACTAATGAATAAGAGACTTAAAAGATTCTGTAATAATGTAAGGTGGAAAGAATGGCCTGGTTAGTAGGTGTGTGTCAAAAATAACACTTCCCATTTGGCAGTACAGCTATTATGCTTCTGATTTTCTCAACAAGCCCTTACCTACAGCATGTACAGACTACAAGAACAAATGCAATCTGGTAACTTCATGATATACTCAAAACTTGCCACCTTTAATTGCCCACAAATCTGCAATTGCCACGAAACCTCTGGGGTCTATAAGGGTGTGAAGGCTTTGATGACAGTCAAAAAGTTTTTAAACTTAAATAAAACTGATGTCCCTTGTGATGTCAGCTATCCCTAGTATGAATAAGCCATCCACTATGTATTTCAGGGAGAGAAAAAAGGGATATTATGGTTTAGAAATATGTAAATACATTGTATATGGCTTTACCAAGTATCAATAACTTTAGGTTTCCAAGGTTTAAAAATGGATTTTCTGATGAAGTTCCAAACATTTTAAATGCCACAGTAGAAATTGACTTAATGCTTTCAAATCGTTGAGCTAGATCCTTATGATTTGTGCACTTTCCTATATTCTATGGTTACTAGAAACTTACCCAAAAGGTAATTTGCAAAAAACAATAACAAATTTTTGGGATAGCCAAGGCCTTCCAAAGATTTATCAGCCCGTTGTGATTTTTTTGTTTTGAGATAAGTCAAATAATTGAGGACTCGAAACTTAAAAGATTTGAGTGACGGGAAAAGTATTGCTGATCTTAGTTTTTTTAAAAGCTTAATTTTGGGGGAGAAAAAATCCAAACTGTTGTTTCTTTTTGTTTTTTGTAGTTCAAGTACGCTTACGAGACTGATGGGATTACAGTGGTATAAATATGAAGGACTACTGAAGAATCTGAAGTACTGTGTACTATTTGGATTTACTTGAGTATTTATTAAATAATTCGACATCAGACTTGAACATGTTGGGAAAAGCTTTCTTATATGGCAGAGTTTACTAGCCGCTGGAAGAACACTTCTGCTGTATAAGTGGCATTAGGCATGTAAGTCAGGGGACAGATCAAATTAATACAGGCCAAATGCTCGGACAGGAAAATTCTATGGAGAGTAACTTTGATAATAAAAGATGTTTTATTATATTTGTATTTTCAATAGCTACCATTAAGAAATTGACTTTTTATATGTGTATTTTTGATAGTAGCCTTGGGGGAAAAGACAGTTAATAAAAAGTTTTTTAAAAGGAAAAACTGAAATTCTTATATATTTTTTTATTGAACTTTAGATGGTTTACAGAACTAGCTTCTCATTAGTTAGTATACATATTGTTTTAATGTATGACATTGGTTAACCACCCCACGACATGTAAACACTCTCCCTTCTAAACCTGGGATTCCCTATTACCAGCTTTGCTGTCCCCTCCTGACTTCTAGTCGTTGTCCCTGGGCTGGTGTGCCCTTTTAGTCTCCTTTTGTTTTATGGGCCTAGTATTTGGATGAAGGGTGAACCTCAAGAGTGACATCATTACTGCACTAAAAGTGTCCAGGTGCCATACTCTCAAGGCTTCTCCAGTCTGTCAGGCCAGTAAGTCTGGTCTTTTTGTTAGAATTTTGTTCTACGTTTTTCTCCAATTCTGTCCGGGACCCTCTATTGTGATCCCTGTCAGAGCAGTTGCCGGTAGTGGCCGGGCACCGTCTAGTTGTACTGGGCTCAGTCTGGTGGAGGCCATGGTAGATGTGGTCCATTAGACCTTTGGACTAATCTTTCCCTTGTATCTTGTTTTCTTCATTGTCCCTTGGTCCCTTCAGGGTGAGACCAGCAGAGTATTTTAGATCGCTGCTCTCAGGCTTTTAAGACCCCAGACACTACTCACCAAAGTAGAATTTAGAACATTTTCTTTATAAGCTATGTTTTGCCAATTGAGTAGATGTTCCATGAGACCATAGTCCCCACAGTCCTCAGCCCAGCAGTTCAGTCCCTCAGGGTTTGGATGTGTCTGTGGAGCTTCCATGACCTTGCTTTGTACAAGTTGTGCTGGCTTCCCCAGTACTGTGTGCTGTCTTACCCTTCACCAAAGTTACCACTTATCTATTGTCTATCTAGTGTTTTTCCATTCCTACCCCTCCCCTCCCTCGCAACCATCAAAGATTCTTTTTGTGTGTAAACCTTTTCATGAATTTTTATAGTAATGGTCTTATACGTATCTGTTCTTTTGTCACTGGCTTATTTCACTCAGTATAATGCCCTCCAGATTCATCCATGTTGTAAGATGATTCACCATTGCTCTTTATCATTACATAGTACTCCACTATGTGTATGTACCATGGTTTATCCGTTCATCTGACGATGGGCATCTAGGTTGTTTCCATCTTTTTGCTATTGTGAACTATGCTGCAATGAACATGGGTGTGCATGTCTATTTGTGTGACAACCCTTAGTTCTCTAGGATATATTCCTAGGAGTAGGATTGCTGGATCATATGGTATTTCTATTTCTAGCTTTCTAAGGAAGCACCATACCTTTTTCCAAAATGATTGTATCATTTTGCATTCCCAACAGCAGTGTATAAGGGTTCCGATCTCCCTGCAGCCTCTCCAACATTTATATTGATTCATGCCTATACTATTTATTTTTTTGCTAAATATTTAAACACACTGAAGTAGAACAAACCCTTTGCTTTCTCCCTTCTTTTTTATGCAGAGAAGAGAAACACACATTGTCATGCCTCAAACTATTTTTTATTTGCAACTACATGATTTCACGCAATTCTTCTAAACAATGACATAAAATATAGATATCCTGTGTATAAATAACTTACATACTCTCCATAAAGTAAATGATCAAAGGTGCTAAAACAGATTGTCCACTTCTACAGTATTCTCGTATCCAACAAAGTTGATGCACAATATATAAATACTCAAGTCCAATATTAAAAACTCAGGCACTTGACTAACTTTAATAAAGTTTCTCAAACTATATCAATATATCTAAAGTGCATATATATATTTTTAAGAAAGATTATTCTCAATAACTTCTCTATAAAAATAAGTTTGATGGTTTGGTCCATCTAACTTTACTACCGAGTATGAACTTTGAACTTTTAATATATAGTCAGGCTTATTCTACCTTTCTTTCAACATGACACTAACAGAATCAAAAGGAGCTAGTGAGGTGCTAACATATGAGGATTAATCCAGTGATTCCGGTCACAATGCATTCCAGGAGGTACCCATGTCACTGGAATTGGGCGATATGGTTTATTCTTCCTTCCCTGATTTGGATAACCAAATGGAACAGGAGGTGGGTAGTGACTCTGATGGCTATTCCCTCGGTACATTGCTGGTTTTTTTCTGGGCAAAGGATGCCACATTGGAATGGGTGGGAATATCAGCTCTGAAACCTGTAAAAAAGAGAAAACCTTAATTCAATGGAAAAAGTAAAATTTTATGTTAAGACTAAGTGGCCTTCCAGATTCCTAATTAAAGACAAAGTCACTCACTCAAAACCCCAGTGACATTCCTAAATGTCTAAGTGTATTTTAAAAACCTCAATTTTAATAGATCAGTTTTATTTTTAGGTGAAAATATAAACAGCAGATCATACACCCATTCAACAATTTCCACATGTACAGTTCAATGACACTGGTTACATTCTTCACATTGTGTAACCATTCTACCTCTCCGTATTATTTCACCACCATGGACTTAGACTTGCTGCCCCATAAACTATTTTATGCTTCAGAGTTACTGTTGTCAATTTGATCTGATAGAGGTAATTCCTTAAAAGAGTGCAATGCTTAAGGTGAACACTCTGTTAATTCAGCTAAACCATTGACTTCAGGTGATAGTTTCAGCTCAAGGCTCAAAAATTTTCTCAGGGCAACAGATTCAGGGGTTCCTCCAGACTGAACGGGCCCAGTAAGTCTGGATTCTATAAGAAGCTTGAAATTTGGTTTCACATTTTCCCCCGCTTTGATCAGGACTCCCCTATTGAGTTCTTGATCAAAACATTCAGTACTCAGGCACCATCTAGTTCTGCTGTCTCATGGCAAATGAGGCAGCAGTTCATGGAGACAACTACACCTATAGTCCAGTTCATTCTCCAGTCCCTGGGTTGTCTTCTTCCTCTGCTGATTCAGGTGAATACAGACCAACTATTGTATCTTGGATGGCTGCTAACAAACTTTTAAGACCCCAGGTACTACTCGCCATACTGGGGGTAGGTCAGAAACTAAAAACAGTGTTGGGTAAATTGGCTGGACAGTCCCACAAAGCCATGATCCTAAGCATCAAACCAAGATAACTAATCCCATGAGGTGTGTGGTTGTACCTAAGTAGTATCAGCAACTGCCATCTTTTTTATGGGGGGGCGGGGGTTATGTTGCTGTAAAATTTGTATCTAACACATTTGCCATTGTGCCTGTTTTCTGGTGTACAATTTATAGTGGTATCAGTTAAGCTGTATAACCATTACCCTTTATCGATGCCAATTTTCCCATCACCATAGATATAAATTCACCAATTCCCTTACTGCTTCCCCGTCCTGGCCCGGACAACCACTAATAACCAGTGGTTGAGATATACATTTACCTATATAACAGGTGATCAATGTTTTTACGAATAAATGTGGAAATACCTGAATAAACTAAACACAAACTCAGCTCTAAAACAACTTCATAAAAGGAGGACACTGAACTGTACATGTAGAAATTGTTGAGATCGTGTATATTATATATATTTTCACAATTAAAAAAAAAAGGTAAGGGATGGCCTGTACCCTCAGGGTTTTTCAACTAGAAGAGATCAAAACACAGAAAGAATGGAAGCTTGTATGACACATCATGTTTTATACCAGTGTTTTCCACAACTGGCTGGTTAAGCAAGGAGACAGACACCTAGGGAGCTTTTAAATACAAAATGTTCACGGACCAGCCCTAGTTTATTCAACAGTAAGACTAGTGAAATCTTAGAAATAGTGCCCAGGTAGGCTGATGAAGCTCTCCAGCTGATTCTGATATATCCAGATTGGTGTTTGGGAACAACAGGCCTTACCTTCTCCCACAGGTCAGGTAAGCACATTAAGTTCACATTATTCAAAATGTCATCAGCAGTTTTGGAGCACTCTGCTCAGAACATCACACACCCTGACTATGAGTTTCAAATTTCTCTGATCTCTTATCTGTTCTTCTTAGTACGAGTATTTTTTTTTTTAATTATTATTTATATTCTGTATAGGATTGTCTTCACATGACAGAAAACTCAAAAGGTACAAAAGTATGTAAGTAGAAAGTCCCTCTTCCTTACCTGACTACCAGCTACCCAATCACCTTCTCAGGAGCAACAGATACTAATCAATTTTTGTGTGTATACCTTCAGAGATATTCTATGCATATACCTGTGTATGTATCTATGCATACACTTTAAACACACACGCAATTCTGTACCCTGGTTTTTGTACTTTATGACAATACATCTTGCAGATATTTATATCAATACATAAAGACCTTCCTTATTCTGGTTTTACAGTTACGTAGTACTGCAATGACTATACCGTAATTAAATTAAATGGTCTCCTACTGATGGGACATTTAGATTGCTTCCAACTCTTTTGCTATTAAAAAACAATGCTGAAAAAACAAACAAAAAATAATGTTGCAATAAATAACCTTAGCACAGTTAATTCTTGATTACCTACAATGGGGAAAATATAGAAGACTTTATAGTTCAAACTGCTAACTGACCTATCCTGCAAGACGGTAGCAAAATAAAATTTTTATTTTCTATACTGGGATGGTGGTAAGATTTTTAAATTGCCCGAAAGCAGATAAAAGCCTGGAACTTAAATTATACCCCCTTCCAGTTAATCCTAACACCCCACAGGCAACTACTGTTCTCAATGCTATCACCAGATTAGTTTTCCCTGTTTTTGAACTTCAGATAAATAGAATCATCCATTATTCTTTTGTGTCTGGCTTCTTTCGCTCAACCTAATGTTTCTTAGGTTCTTCTATATTATGTGTATCATTAGTTCTTTCTGTTTTATTGATGAGTATTAGTCTACTATATAAACATATCACATTTGTTAATCAATTCACCTGTTAATGGACATTTTGTTTCTAGTTAGAATACTGTTATGAATAAAGCTGCTATACACAGTCTAATACAAGGTTTTATAGCCATCTTTTCATTTCTCTTGGGTAAACAGGAATGGAACTGCTGAGTAATAGGGCAGATACGTGTTTAACTTTTAAACAGTTTTCCAAAGTGGTTGTACCATTTTATACTCACATAAGCAGGAAAATATAGCCTTGGTGATAGAAATGACACCGGAGATCACATGGCAGAATACTGCAAGACCAATGACTTACTCACTGGAAATTCTTTTTTTCAACAACATAAAAATGACCATACACATGGACCTCACCAGATGGAAAACACAGGAATCAAACTGACTACATCTGTGGAGACAATGGAACTGTCCAATTTTATTAATCAAGACAAACCCAGGGGCCAACTGTGGAACAGATCAACTGCTCATATACAAGTTCAAGCTGAGGCTGAGGAAAACAAAGCAAGTCCACAAGAGCCAAAGTACAAACTTGAATACATTCCACCTCAATTTAGAAACCATCTCATTTTGACTCACTGAACACTAATGACCAAGACCAGAAGAGTTGTGGGATGCCATCAAGGACATCATATCCTACCAAACAAAGTAAAAGGTCATTAAAAAGGAAAGAAAAGATAAAATAGATGTCAGAAGAGACCCTAAAACTTGCACTTGAGCATACAGTAGCTAAAGCAAACAGAACAATGAAGTCAAAGAGCTGAATAGAAGATTTCAAAGGGGGCTCGAGGAGACAAAGTATTATAATGAAATGTGCAAAGACCTGGAGAGTTAAAAAAAACCCGAAAGGAAGAACATGATCAACATCTCTTAAGCTAAAAGAACTGAAGAGAAAATTCAAGCCTCAAATTCAATACTGAAGGATTCTATAGGCAAAATACTGAATGACACAGAAAGCATGAAAAGAAGATGGAAGGGACAGAGTCACTGTACCAAAAAGAACTGGTCAATGTTCAACCACTTCAGGAGGTAGCACATGATCAAGAAAAAAAAATCAAACCCATTCCTGTTGAGTCAATTCCAACTCAATGAACTGCTGGTACTGAAAATAGAATAAACCCATGCTGAAGGCACTGGTGAAAATCAAGGATCCAGGAACTGATGAAATACCAAGTGAGATACTTCAACAAATGGATGCATGCGCTTTGCCGTCTATACCAAGAAATTTGGAGACAGCTACATGGCTAACTGACCGGAAGAAATTCATATTCGTGCCTATTCCAAAGAAAGGCAGTCAAATGGAATATGAAAATTACCAAACAATGTCATTAGTATCACGTGCTAGCAAAATTTTGCTGAAGCTAATTTAAAAATAGCTGCAGCTGTGTATCAACAGGGAACCGCCAGAAGTTCAAGCCGGATTCAGAAGTGGACATGGAATAAGGAATATAATTGATGATGTCACATGAATTTTGGCCAAAAGCATGAGAACACCAGAAAGATGTTTATCTCTGTTTTATCGACTATGCAAAGGTATCTAACTGCGTGGATCAACCAATTATGGACAACATTACAAAGAATGGGAATTCCAGAATAACTAATTGTGCTCTTAAAGAACCTGTACACAAACCGCGAGGTAGTCATTTGAACAGAACGAGGGGATCCTGTGTGGTTTATAATCAGAAAAGGTGTATGTCAGGGTTGTATCCTTTCACCTTACTTATTCAATCTGTATACTGAGCTGGACTTGGACTATCGTGGTATCAGCACTGGAGAAGACTCATTAACAACGTGTGATATGTTAAGACACAATCTTGTTTGTTGAAAGTGAAGACAACCTGAAGCACTTGCTGATGAAAGTCAAAGACTATAGCCTCAGTATGGATTACGTCTGAACATGAAAACAAAAATCTTCACAACTCGGCCCATAAACTACTGTACGATAAGTAGTGAAGAAATTCAAGTTGTCAAGGATTTCATTCTATTTGGACCAATGATCAACACCCATGGAAACAGCAGTCAAGAAATCAAACGGCATATTTTACACTGGACAAATCTGCAGCAAAAGAGCTTTTAAAAATGTTAAAAAGCAAAGATGGCACTCTGATGACTATGGTGTGCCTGACCTAAGCCGTGGTATTTTCAACTGCCTCATATGTGTGCAAGCACTGGACAACGAAAAAGGAAGATCGAAGAAGAACTGACGCATCGAATATACCACGGACTGCCAGAAGAGTGAACAAATCAGGCTTGGGGGAAGTACATTCAGAATGCTCCCTTTGAAGTGAGGATGGCGAGCCTCGGTCTCGCTTATTTTGGACACATCATGAGGAGGGACCAATTGCTGGAGAAAGACATCTTGCTTAGTGAAGCAGAAAGTCAGTGAAAAAGACAGAGGCCCTTGATGAGACAGATTTACACAGTGGCTCCAACAATGGCTCAAGCATAGTAACGATTTGGAGGATGATGCAGGATCAAGCAACATCTCGTTCTGTTATATGTATGGTCGCTATGAGTTGGAGCCAACTCGATGACACCTAACAATAATGTGTACAGAATAAGGCTCAACTCAAAAGATCTCTTTAAACTTTTCCGACTTTAAAAATATCTTTTCTGTTGAAGAGTTGTCTGGTTGAGATTTTTTTTGTTTTAATATTTTATTGTGTTTTCAGTGAAAGTTTGCACAGTGGTAGAGATTTTTTAAAAGACATTAAATGTGTTTGGTACGGGGGTATAAAAAAAATAAGTGACTGAGTCTGTGTATGCATGTGCACTTGCTATATGGCTTTTCAACCGTTAGAGCACAGAGGGAGACACTGTTTTGGCTTCAGGATAAAATTAACTAAAATACAATTTAAATGAAGTTTCTCTTTAATCATGAAAAAGGAGAGAGGAACAAGGAAGTCAAGCATAAAGGTACCACAAAAAATGAGTGTTCAAGTTTGAATAAAGAATTTTAAAACCTCACGAATGTTTTATCATCACAATTTCTCTATTCTTTGCCACACTATTTTGAAATATATTTACCCTAACTACTGTGTAGTAAAGCAGACCTTTGATGAAGTGAACCAAAAAAACCAAAACCAAATCCATTGCCACTGAGTCGATTCCGACTCATAGTGACCCTATAGGACAGAGTACTGCCCCACAGGGTTTCCAGGAGCAGCTGGTAGATTCCAACTGCCAACCTTTTGGTTAGGAGTCAAACACTTAACCACTGCACCACCAGGGCTCCTGACTGAAAGTGAACCAGGATGCCTATTTACATGTCAGAGGTCCAGCTTCCCTTTGGCGTGGAAAGGCAAGATCTGTAATCTAGAATATCAAATTAGAAACCTTGGGCAACATAAGCAGGACTTCCTGGAGCACCTGGCAAGCCCGGCCCATGCAGTTCAACATGAAGCCATTTCATGGTTACCTGGTACACAGGGCTGGGGGTTGCAGTCACCGAACTGGGTTTCACATCCTTACTGGTTTCTTCATCTGAAGAAGAGGATCCCGAATGATAATCAGAGGTAACCTTATCAAGGGCCCTGGTAACTTTCTTGGAGATCTCATCCTTGTTCTCATCCTCACGTTCAAAGCTGGCAACAATGAAGGCATTGTTTTTTTCTCCATACCTAAGAATAAAATAAAATACTTAACAAACCTTGAAGTCACATCAAAAACAAGAACTATCCATAAAAACAATTAAACGGGTCTGGACATATCATTAGTCTCAGGCAAAAGAGAAACACTCCCAGAGCTTGACCCTACACATTTAATACCTTAAACCCAGCTCCATACATACCAGCAAACCAGTCACAACTCTCCCCGTCTGATCTATTTCAGTACCAATAGAAGTGACCCATTCTCTTTCTCAATTGTCTTTCTTTTCTACTGCTTCCGAACAGAAATAATTATTTAAGACATCAAAGACAAAGTCATCGTTTTGATTACATTTTTTTAGGTACCACTGACACTGGTTTTACAGTAAAATTTTCTGATGTGTTTGAAAGTATCTCCTGTAATGTACATTCTAGTAATTCAAATCACAAATCACCATATGTATCTTATGAATTTACTTTTACCAAAATTAAATAAAAAATGGGCCTGTGTTTCCTTCACCCACACTGACAAAAATGAGAACTCGGGCATTAATTGAGATTAAAGGAAAAAAGACTATTGTTGAGTAAAATAAAGGGCTTTTGCTTAAGTTATATCGCCTACCTCATATAAAGTGAACATGCCTTTTCATCCTTTCAAAACATTCTGAAACCTTGATTTCAGAAAAAAAAAAAAAAATTTAAATATATAACCTAGGCTGCTGGTTACTAAAAATAAATAAATAAATATTTTGATGAGGGAAAATGGCATAATAAAATTTTTATTTAGAGAATAAAGGAGAAACCCACAAATCTATCTAAATAAACTGCACAATGTAAACACTAAGGAACAATTTCTACTAAGTGTTAGAAGAAAATTAGTTGTTAAGCAGTTCTTACAGAACATGTAATTAAAGTTAGAAACACGAAGTGATTCTAAGCTTAAGAACAAATAACTAAGTAGAAATAATGTCAAGTTTTTGATTTGACAGAAAAATAGGGATGTCAATTAGTTTCATCTCAAATTGTCTCTAAATCAGGAGTATCTGATAAAGTAAAAGGCCTGACTGCTCTAAAGCCTCTGAAAGTGTATATGGAACTCAAGCAGTTTCCTAGACGAGTTCTACTTCTTTATATAGCTGTGCTGTCTTCCACTTCAACAGGATGGAAGGTGTCATAAATGCTACCCAAATATGGTACATAGCTCTCTTTTCTTTTTCAGTTTACCTCATAAAAGAAGGTGCTACTGGATGGTAGAAAGATCACTGGACTTGAATCTGGTCTGGCTTTACCACTAACTAGCTCTGTGACCAGGAGGCAAGTCATTTAGTCTCTTCAGGCCTCAGTTTTCTATCTGCTGGGCGAGGAAGCTGGAGCCTGCTGGACAGCTGTTGGTCTTTGGTTGGAGATTCTTCTTGGGAGAAGATGTCTGAACAACTGGGCGAGTTCCTCACAACACAGAATTCATGCATATTCCAGGTTACTTAGCATAGGGCTTTAGCAGTAGAAATTTACTCTTCCTTCCTCTACATGGTTGAAAGACTCCACAATCTCAATATAATCAAAGGTTAATTCATGAGTTAATGCTAGTGGCATTAACGAGCTTAGGCCTACCTTCAGTTTTGTCCACTAACAGAGTAAAAATTCAAGCAAAACAGAAAGGTGGGGCAATTTGAGAAAAATCCCTGCCTTTGTAGGAACAGAAACCTAATTCAATGGCAGACATCTAATGATTGAAGGATCAGCTTTATTAACTCAAATTTCTTTGACAGGCAAGTTCAAACAGGCTCTTCATCTTCCTTTGCAGCGTTCTGGCATGAGGGCTTTCTCAATGCTAAGTGAAGCTGCTGGCTGTATTACCGTAATATTAGAATGTGCAGTTAATTCCTTAGAATTAGTAATGAACTTTAAAATTTCCCATTTTTCAATGACACACTGGTAAAACATTTTAATTTGAAACAAATCAATAGTATCTAATACTCAAGGCCAGATTAACGCATGTGAATGCCCTAAACACTGATGCTCTGTGGTACCCCTGCTCTGCTTACCCATACATTTGAATAGGTTATGTGAGTTATACATATACATGTATATGTGTGTGTTACGTGTGTGTCTTAGCTATCCATGATTTAAGTTTTTAAATGGGACTATAATGTTAGCAGTTAGCGACTGAATGCAGAAGGGGGGTACGCCTAATACCTTGTTTATTAGCAAATATAGAGTAATATCAAGCATTGTGTCCCACACAACAGACAAAAAATGAAACTCAACTGATATATAAATTAAAACTTTTCATGTTAGATAAATAGTATTTCCAGTATTTCTGGGTGTTTACTATGTACTATAGTAAATTTTTACCCATGTTAGTATTATGTTAAATATGTGCTAGATAGTAACTGCATGTATGCCAAACATATTTTAAAGTTTAAAAGAAAAAAAAAACAGTTGCCACTGAGTCGATTCCAACTCACAGAGACACTAAAAAGTTATAAATATTGTTTACAAAACTGGACATAACTCTGTATATGAAAGCTATACAGTTAAAAAGTAACTTGACTGAATTCATTGCAATGGCTGACTAATTTGAGTTCCCGCACTTCTGCTCATCATCAAGGACTGGAGTTCCCATTGGTTGTTTACCAGGACATGCACGAGAGCATACCTTTGTGTCTGTATCACAGCGAAGAGCACTGCTGGCCCTCCTGGCTGAAGCTGCACGATCAGCAGATGTGGATATACAAGACAGTTCTCTCAAAATGGATCAGAGACCTGTTATCTAATAATATAATCCATCCTTGCCCAGTAACCGCTCATGTTGCATACAGCTGCATACTGGGTGAATGTACCAAGAGTTAGACTGGACAAGCCTACACCCACCTCATTTGTTAGAAAGAAACAGTATACTCCCAGGAGACCCATAAGACAAGGGGTTGCAATTACATGGGAGGGGGCTATAGGAGATAGATGTTAATGAAGTTGTTGAACTGGTAGGGGCCTCACAGCTTAAACAACCTTGCATGTGGGCGCCCTCACGACCCTGCTGAACATTCTCACGCACTGGAACTGGTCTCAGTTCCTTTTAGTGCCCTGGCAGTTCCCTTCTACAGTGTCCTACGTCTGCTTATCCTTGTGTCCTATGGGTCTTTGCTTGGGACAACTGGTACCCCTGTTTTGTTGATGCCCTAAGCATGTGCTTACCCTCCTTATTGGGTAGTCCATCCCTGCTAATACTATACAGCATGAAAAAAAAAAAAGGATTGCAGAAAGTTACAAAAATAAAAGTTGTAGACTGTTGAGTGGATAATGAAGCTATCAGCTATTCTCAGGCCTTGTTATCGTGGGAAAAATCTGTCATCTGTTCTATATCCTCTAAATATTTAACTCAGTGATACCCTTTCTAACTATATAGAACTCTCTGAACCCTTCTAACATTTAATCCTGATGAAGTGAGACTATAAAGAATGCTCCCCGAGTACATCTTGATTTTTTTCCATAAGCCTAAGTTAGTCTCTAGTATATCAGTAAGCTATTATCCTCCAATCAATCTCAGATATTTGTTTTATTATATATAACTACTATATCTGGTTTATTTTCATTTTCAGAATATTTATCTTCCCAGTTTTGGTCCAAACGCACTTCACAGTATCTCAATCTCCTCTATTAACTTACAGCAATCACTTCTACTCAATTGCTAGCAAGTCTTTCTTTTTGGGGTTCAGTTACCCCTGAGTGAACATGCTATGCTCTGAAAGTGATCTTTATTAGCTGTGGAAAAAATCACATCTGCAGTGCAGTGCGTTACTTAATACGGCCCTTCTAGCCATAATCTTTGTAACTTCCACCAAATGACTGGGTGGGACTATGCAAATGAGGTGCCTATGGCTCACCAAGGGGACTGGATAGCTCGCTAGTAATATAAATAAGGAGCATGACACCCTTGTGGGGGTGGAACCATCCAAATAAGGTGAATGGAATCCTAACAAGGGGATTGGTCAGTTTTTCCATTCCACTAGGCTTAAAATGAGGTATCCTAGGGGTGGACAGAGGGGACCTCACAACCAAGAAGAGTAGACGGTGGCGCAAAAAAAAAAAAAGCAGCAGAGGCAGCAGAACCAGGAGACAGCACAGTGGGCTTCCCAGCCCAGGAAGTGAGACCCTGAGCACCTTTGGGCAGGAGGCTTGCTGGCAGAGTAGGGTGCCTCTGGGCTCTTGGTGGGGCTATTTGCTGATTCACGGTATTAAAGCTGAGCGCCTTCTGCCAAGGGTTACTGGTAGAGTTGGGGTGCCTCTAGGCACTTATTGGCAAAGCTAAAAGAGCTTTGTAACAACTGCCTGAGCAGGGCAGAGGCTGAGGGGCCGGAGAGAGATGTGCCTATGGGCACAGCTGAAAGGAGGCTGTCCTGATTAAAGAACTTTATCCTGAGCCTTCTAGAACCTGAACTGTAATCTGTTACCTCCCTAATAAACCTCGTAACTGTGAGTATGGTCTGTGAGTTCTGTGTGGCCACTACAACAAATTATTGAACAGAGAAGTAGAGTGCCGTGAGAGAGACAGTTGGTATTATAACGGGTAAAAAGGTTGGCAGGAGGAGGTACATCTGACTTCTGCCTCATAGGAATCAGCCATAGGCAGTTGATGTTGATAATAATTCTCCTTCCCCTCTGTGAAGTTAGAGGAGGTCAGTTGCCCCGCCACAACATTTTTATAACATCACAACCTATTTTTGGAAAAATCTTAATCATATTAATAGAATGCAAAGATTTTCTTAAAATCATAAGCAGTGGTAGGAAAAAGGAAAAAGGACAAGTGAATACCAATGAAAGAAAAGGCTAACTGACCTAGAGGAGTCTGGGTGTCTAAGTTCTACAATAAACTTCTCGGCAACGCTCTAGAAAAAAACCTGCTCAATCAATTTCTTAGTTTCTTCAGTTGCAAAACACAAATGTGAGCAGCCCTTCACCATCACCTCCATAAGGGCACTTAATAAAATTCACTTCTATCAAAGCCAAACCACTAGCTCCTGGTTGTAAAGATACACAGGCAAGCAGTACATGAGAAAATTTCATGGAAAATCTGTTTTGGCACAGTAATTAGTGAGCTGGCAAAATTGAGAACTCACCGACAGCACACCTCACATGGGTCCACCCACAGAGTGAGCTCCTTTGGCAAGCCCAGGTCACTGTACAAGATGCAGCTGTTCTCACAGGCTTTCAGGACATCAGGATCAACTCTCTGAAACTTATTGACACGGATGCATCTACAACAAAGAGAAGGTACATTTATGGCTTTAACTAAATTTTAACCATAAACCTAGTTACATATATTAGTATTAGCATAATAGTATTTAGTATTACTTATTACTACACGCCAAGAGGCAGAACCAATAAGATTACCCAGTCTAGTGGAAAGAGGACAATTATGTGAGCCCATACAAATCACCAGAACTGACTCTACCTCAGTTTATCCAGAGACTACTCAACCTCACATGTACATTACATGAACAAGGAGGAGTATGAAAGTTGCATAAAATTACTTAGAGCTCTGAAGGTCAAAATTTTTCTAGGCCAAGTTCCTGTAGAACAAAACTGCCTGCTAACAAAAGACTTCAGCCAATGTTTCAAATAATATTTGAAAATTCTTATGGCAGGTTTTGATCTGTTATTACTTTCCTTTTATATCCCAGATAATAAAATAAAGTATTAAAAAGTATGCTCTTTACTTAGAATTGCTCTATAAATATAGAATTAGTCAGGGACATAGAACCATTTATCTCATATTTAAAAGCCAAATATAATCCTGAAGAGTTACTGGTTTTTCTCATTTAACTTCTCAGTTACCCCAGGGTTTTCTTTTTAAAAAATTTGTCAAAACAAGTAAGATGAGGCTGCTTATGTTCAACCAAACACCTCATGGGATTTGGTTCCTGGATTTGGAGATTTAGGGTCATTGTTTCATGGAATATTCCAGTTAATTGGCCTAATAATGGGTTTAGTGCTTTTGTTCTACCTCCTAGTTCACTGAGTAGTACCTAGGGTCTTAAAACCTTGCAAGTGGCCATCTAAGACATAACAAGTGGTCTCTAGTCACCGAAGCAAGAAAGGAGAGTCAGGAATAAGTGGAGGATATGAAATGTGTGGCTAACTGCCTCCATGAGCAACTCCCTCCTTTGCCATGAGACCAGAAGAACAGGATGGTGCCCGGCTACCATTACTGAATATTTTGATCAAAGATCCCAAAGGGGAAAAATGCAGAAGAGAATTTCAAATTCTCATGGACTCCAGATTTCCTGGAGTCCTGGAGGGTAGATAAGCCCCTGAAACCACTGCCCTGAGATAATCTCCACACCAAAACCAAAAATATCCCCTGAAATCATCTTAAAAACAAACAACAGTTTAGATTAACTAGTAAAAAAACTTCTGCCTTGAGCATTATGCTCTTTCCAGAACTATCTATATGGGATCAAATTGACAACAGCAACTCGAAAGATTAGATAGAAACCTTAGAAGCCAGTGAGGTTATGTTACTGAGAGAGGAACAACTCAGAAAAGCAGGGTGAGAATGGCTGCACAACTCAATGTAATCAATGTCACTAAATTGTTTATGTAGAAACTGTTGAATTGGTGTATGTTTTACTGTGCATATTCTCAAAAACAAAATAATTTAGAAAAGGAAAAAAAGAAAGAAAAATTTCTCAACCAATAAAGCCTCTTACATTTTTTTTTTTTAAAACTTAAGAAATACTACATTTACCTAATGGAATGCCAAAACTAACTCCCTGGGTGAATATGTCAAAAATAGCATTCTATTTAATTAGGAAAAGGGAAACTACAATAGAAAGTATTTACTGCCTAAAATCTACTACTACTAGGAAATCAATTAAGAAAACCTGGCCAATAAACCTAGTACTTATTTACAAGGTGAACTTAGGTAAGTCATTTTACTTTAAGTTACAAAATATGGACAATACAAGTTAATTGACAAAACACAATGCTCTCTCAATGGAGTAACATGCTTTTAAAGTTAAAAAAAAAAAACTAAAGTATTTAATTAGTTGGTTTTGATTTTCATTAAAAACAATTTGCATAATAGCTAACAAATGTTTCTAAATAATAATAACTTTACTTAAGGGTTTACTACACAACAGATAGTTTTCTAAATGCTTTGCATGTGTCAACTCTTTAATTCTCACAACTGTCATATGAGTTAGATACTATTATCCCCCCTGTAAGGAAAAAGGAGGCAGAGTTTAAGTAACTTTCTCAACATCAAACAGGTAGCAAGTGGTGGATCCAAGGTTTGAATTCAGGCTATTTGACTTCAAAACTCACATTACTAAACAGCACTCTATTCTGTCTGTACCTATATTACATCACCATCAACAATACAACAAATTCTGAATGAAAAAAACTGTCTTATAGTATATAAAATGCCACTTGGTCCTTTTCATAAAATGGTCCTATGCTATAGGTTCTAATGTTGCATACAGGATTATTTAAAACTCCCATGGGCCCCAGGATCAAAATCAGCTAAGGGTAAGAAGATATATCTTAGCTGTGTATATTTTTCTTATGTCAGCTGTAAGCTTAAAAAATACATATGAAAATACAGACACTTAAACAGAGACTTTGCTTCAACAAAATCTGCATACCTTACATATTCACCGTTTTTTTAATCTACATACCGTGACTAGTTATCCCTTAATTACTCTTGAAAAACAAGATTTTAAAAGTTGCACAAAAAATAGTATATCATTTCCCTAATGTTAACAATTCAGTTCTTTCCAATTTTTGCAGTTATAAAGTATAAGAAATGTCCATATTCATACATATTTGTCTGCATTTCGGATACGCTTCTACAGTAGTCTGAGAGACTTACTGTTCAAAGCATATGAATATTTTTATAGACCATAATATTCCCGACTTGTCCTCCACAAACATTTTATCTATATATATTGCAGACAAACAATTTTAATTTATGCACATTTTGGAACAGAAAGAATACTTCCAACCTCCTTATGGACTGAAGAGTCTATTAACTCTGGTTAATCCTATATTCTGTTCATTTTTACAACAGTAAAGACCCACCATTAAATCCAACCGTTTTCTCCTTCAAAGACAGCTTCAAAATGACTCAATAATGATACTTCTGATCACATGCCAACTTAATCCTATTTGACAAACTTTCTTCTCGGGTTTTTAGAACTAATGGAAATGAAAATGTACACTATTTGACCCTTACACATTTACTTGACAGCGTCTTCTTTTTCAGTAATAGTATGGTAGCTTGGCACTTCCAAAGCCTTCATCCAGTGTCAATTAGATCAGTGTAAAAAGACTGAACAGCTCTACCTCACAAAAACTGTTTATACTATCATAAATGTGACATGAAAACAAAAAAAAAACTAAGAGAATCATGAAAAGTAAAAATAAAAGATAACTTAAGCCTACTTTACACAGACTATCCACATTTTTACTTTAATTCACCATATTTTTCAATTTATTAGGAAACCTCTTTGGATAACAATGAAGTGGTGGAAAACCTACCAATTACCTGAATTCTTGTCAATAGGATACAGGCTTACCTGAGTTTTAGAAAAAAAAAAACAAAACCCTTATTTTCACCTCTCTCCTAGGCTCCTTGAATAGTCCTGCATTTGCAACTCAGTAACTAAAAGAAACTCCTTTTTATACCAAAGCACAAAAGAGCTGATTTGTGGAGGAAACTTTGGGGACAGCAATATGCATAAATCAAAGAGAATTTCTACAGTCACAACTGTTCCATTTTTGTGCCCACATCCACAAATGGAGCAAAGTTTAACAGCTGAGTTTAGCAACAAAACATTCTCAACCCAGGTTCCCAAGCAGTCACATAAATACTAGGGAGTAAGCATGCCAGGACATGTTTTGCAGAAGCCTGCTCTACTTTAAACTGTAAATGTAACTTATAAACCAAAGCACAAGAGGGGTGCAACTGAGAATTACCTTCCCTCCCAGCACCAAGGCAGTGGTCATACTGTGGTATACAGAAAGCTCGTAAGACTTTGGTGTCATTTAGACCTAAGTTCAAATCCTGGTGCCAACACTGACCAGCTGTGGATCATAGGTGAGTTACCTTCATCTATAAAATAGGTATGCTGGCTTCTAACACAAAATTATTCTTGTAAGTATCAAGAACTTAGTATTAGGTATCTAATAATCTTTGTTCCCTTTCTCCATAAAACTTTCTTCCCCCCGAAAACATGTAACTTGTAATTTTATTTTTAGACACAAGAGAACTCAAGTCCCTCAACTATCACCATGACCATTTGTGGGTGACAGTTTTAGGGGTTCTCTAGAATTGTGCAAACCCTTAGTACCTCTGATATATATAAAAAGGAACGCAGTTATGAGTCAAACTATAAGCCACCAGAAGACTAACCCCTATGAGCCTACAGTGTTGGGCTCCTAAGGACAGGCAGTGGGACCCCATCAAGAAATAGCTGTGCTGTATTTTGCAAGTAAAACTGTGATAGGCATGATCCAGATACCCTTCGGTCCTCTGGCTTTGCACCCATTTCAGGAACTGATCGCCCTCTTCGCTTAGTCCAATCCAACTGTCCAGTCTACTCCCTTACCTGTAGGCCTGTCCCTTTGATGGTTTTTCAGGATACCAATGATTTTTATACTTTTCTTGAAGTATTAGAGTCAATTTCTCAGCAAATCTCTCAACTGCCTCTTTTTTCAACTTATCATGTTTTCGAACTAGCCTTGTGAAAAAGAAGACAACAGCAGCAATTTCATTCTTCATCTTGCCCTGCAAAGATAAAACAGGTTTTCTCAAAAACACAAAGTATAAAAACTAAAAGATAAAGCTCTGTAAAACACTCCTCCTTTGTAACTCCCTTTCCTCCTCCCAATTTTATCTTGTGTTCCACTGGCTCATATCTGAAGTATGGAACAATCACTAATTTATGTTTCTATCATAAAAAGTTTACTATTATAAAATACTATCTAAGAATCTTATCACTTAGCTTTATGAAGTTCAGTAGAGAGAGTACTCTAAACTGCTCCTGTTGGGAGCCCTGGTAGCACAGTGGTTAAGTGTTCTACTGCTAACCAAAAGGCTGGCGTTTATAATTCACCAGCTGCTCCTTGGAAACCCTATGGGGCAGTTCTACTCCGTCCTATGGATTGTTATAAGTTGGAATCGATTTGATGGCAAAAGGTTTGGTTTGGTTTTGGTATCAGAGAAGCACTATAATAGTTTTTACTAAATGTGTCAATATTTAACTACAATAATTTAAGTTTAAAATTTTGTGAAATGATTGAGTTTTAAAATAAAAAATAGTCCACTTTAAGATCTAGCATTATAAAGCCATTTTGGAAAAGTCTGGCAGTTCCTAAAAGGGTTAAATTTAGAGTTTACCATACGACCCGGCAATTATATTCCTAGGTACAGATCCAAGAAAAATGAAAACATATGTCCACAAAAAGACTTGTACATGAATGTTCATAGCAGCATTCTTCATAATAGCCAAAAAGTAGAAGCAACACAATTGATGAACAATTGATCAACTGATGAATAGAAAAATAAAATGCAGTATACCTCCACACGTTGGAATATTATTCAGCCATAAAAAGGACTAAGGTACTGACACATGCTATGACACAGATGAACCATAAAAACATGATGCTAAGGGAAAGAAGCCAATCATAAAAGACCATATATTGTATGGTCTTACATTAAATGCCCAATACAGGCAAATCTATAAAGGCAGAAAACAGGTTAGTGGCTAAGGTTAGGGAAGGTGGAGCGGGGAACGCGAGTGATTGCTAATGGGTTCAGGGTTTCTTTTTGGAGTGATGAAAATGTTCTACGATTGATTGTGGTGAGGCTTCTAAAACTCTACACTAAAACCATCAAACTATACATTTTAAATGAGTGAATTGTATGGTATGTGAATTGCATCTCAATAAAGCTGTTACATACTTAAAAAAAATCCAATATTGAATTTATGTAAGTGCTTTTTCAGGAAGGGAGATTTATTTACCTAAAAGACAAGACATTAAAACAGTGGCTCTATCAAAACGTATTTAAAGACAATGGAAACTCAGGGTCATCCATGGAAGATAAAACTAAAAGAAATAAGCAGATATTTAGCCACATTTTGGAACTGCCTCAAAGAAGGACTTTTTTTTCTTTAATGGCAGATCTGATTTATCACTGATTAATTCATAAAGGCAAAAACCTTATCCTGAGTTTGGTTCGATGAGTATTCTCTCTTTACGCAATGAGCTCATTCATTTGGCTGCTATAAGTAACTTGGAGTTATTCAGATGCTGCGCTTACTAAGCAACATCACCTTTTTTGGAGCCAATTATTAAAGATATACGGCTTCTGCTATGTTTAGTATAAAAACTGGCTAACCCAGCCACAGTTTGTATTCCCACACATTCAAAAAATAAAACTTCCTTTTTTTCCCTTTCTCAAATCTGCTTCTTAATGTCTCTCTTCTTAATGTGATCCCTTTACTTTGTGTGCAAATTCAAACAGGGGACCTCCTTGTGAAATAAATTCCATATGGTTATCTGAGAGGTGTGCTGGCAGCCATAGCCACCCTGATCCTGGATGGGAAGACACCCAAACCTTCTTTCTGGAAACTTAGAATGCCAAATCCACCTTCCACTATCAACTACCAGGCACTGGTCTCCGTGGGCACACACACCCCTAGCCCACCACAACCACCATGCTGCCTCCTCCTGAAAAATGCAAGCCATTTCTACTTTATAAAGCTACATTCATACACCACCGTGTTACCACGGAAAAGAAAACCCACTGCAATTTAATACACGGTTTGGGAAGAAAGTTGCTGATGGTATTACACTAGCTTCCACCCCACCAAAGAAAACAAGGAACCACACTAAAGGGATGTTCTGAATCTTTAAGTAGATCAGTCTCCTCATTCATTACATTTGCCAGCTATGTGCTACATATCAGTGTTGGGGTTTTTCTGTTTTTTGTTTTGCTCCTTCACATTAAAAAAATAAAAAGGAAGAAAGGAAGGAAAAAAAAAAACACTCAGTGGTCTTCCTTTTTTGCTTTTGGTTCTAACACAGATGAGTCATATGAAATTACTCCCCCCCCCCCCATTCTGAAGGAACGATGACTGGAAAAGCTGAAAAACTAACCCCCCCCCCCGCCCCAAACCAGTATTCTAGGAATACCAAAAGGTGAAAGGGAGAGAGTAATAAAGTCAGGGAGAGGAAAAACAAAAGCAAGCGGGACTAAGAAGACCTTAGGCGTCTTGGGTAAGTAAGTAAGCCACAATTCTTTCACCCACACTCGGAGCAAAAATCTCCCATTTTAAACATCGCACGGTGACGTCATCCTGGGACGTAGTCACGGCAGCCGCTGCCCCTCAAGTTCTACTTTGTTCCACAGGCTCCTCTGCTCACGACTGCATGGATAAAATCCAAAGGGAACGCAAGCCCTGCATTCCAGGAGTTTATAACTTTTCCCTCCCTTGTAACGAAAACCTAATCGCCACCGTTTCTAGAAGCCAATATTTCTCCTGATAGACGTTCCAAGGTTGAGAAAGCGGGAACACCGGCCTGTGGGGTGAGACCTTGACCTGCCTCGGGGGCGTTACAAAGGGGGCTCTCCAGACCATGGGGAGAAAAGCAGCGTTCCCAGGGGCCGGGAGGGTGACTCTGTGAGCCACCAGGACCTGGTGCTGAGCACTCGCGCTTGGCTTTTGGAGTGCTAGGTGAGTAGACATCAGGCATCCCCATCTCTGAAAGAAAGGCCTGCGAGCTGCGTCCAACTTCTGCAATCCCGGGTTTCCCCAAAGTTGAGGGAAATGGCCCCGGGGCCCAGTCCCCCTCCTGCCCCCAAGCATCCCGGTTCCTGTGCGCCCAGACTGGAGTCCAATGGGCGAGTGGCCCTGGGTTCGAGGACCAGGCTTCCCTCACGCGCGACCCCCCCCCCCCCACACACAGCAAAGCCGGCCTCAAAAGGGGGAGCGGAAGCCCGGGGACGCGGAGGGGGTCGGTATGAGGGTGGGAAGGCGCAGGGCTGTCGCCCACCCCAAAGCGGAAGGTAACGCGCGCCCCGGCGCAGTGGAAACGTGGCAGGAGCCTCGCTCCCGGCGGCGTCTCCTCTCCGCGTAGCCCGCCGAGGGTCCCGCGGACACCCTCGCGGACCGCCCCGCCGCCCCTGGCCCTTCCCTCACCGGAGCCGGCGCCGGTGCAGCCCGGTTCGGTCCAGCCCTCCGTTTTCCCAGGCGCAGCCCCGTCAGCGAGCCTTCGACGTGGCCACAGGGGCGCGCGGACCACCCTCCCCCGCGCCGATCCCCTCAGCCCCGCCATGTCCGCCTCCCCCGGCCCGGTTTCCTCACCGCCGCCGCCGCAGCTCCGGGGCCGCAGAGTGGGCGGCCCGGACAGTCTCCCGGGCCGAGAACCGAGGGTGCCGCGTCTGCGGGCCCGCGCTCGGCAGAGGGAGCGCGGGGAACCTCGTCCGGCGCGTGCGGCTCCCGCGTCGTCGGGCGGGCGAGCGCGCGCTGAGAGGGCGGGCGGGCTGACGGGCGGGCGGGCGAGCGAGCGCGGCCCCGAGGCAGCGCGCGGGGGGCTCGCGGTCCGGAAGAGGGGAGGGGCGATGACCCGGGAAAAGGTTGGCGCCGCGCGGGACCAGCTCGCGCACCCCGGGGGGAGGAGCCTGAGGGGCGGGGCTTCCCCGCGAGCCCGCCCCCGAGACTCGGGCAGCGCTGCGCGCGCCCCGACGCGCCCTCGGCCCCGCCACGCGCCGGGCGCCCACCCTTGAGTCAGACACCGAATCCCACGGCGGCTTGGGCTGCCTCGGGCGAAAGATCCGTGCTGAGGCTAGAATGGCCCCCCCCCGGCGGCGCCACCTGCTGCAGCGCCTTCGGGGGTCGCGTGGGCCGCGTCCGCTCTACTGTCTCAGGCTCTTCACTCCCCTCAGCCGTCCTTTTCCACTCTGCGCCTTGACACCCTCTTAGCGGAGGGGCGAGTTCGAGACTCAGCTCTAGCGCCAGCGCTCTTGACTTAGGGCTTCATGGAGCGACACGGACCAGACGACAGGGGAACCCTTGTATTTATGTGATTGATCCTCACCCTTTTTGCCGTATTAATTACAGACACGTTGACTGGGTAATCAGCCGCCCTGCTGTACTTTAGGTTGTTTAAAACTCCTAGGTAGATACTTCAGGAAACCCTGGTGGCGTAGTGGTTAAGTGCTATGGCTGCTAACCAAAGGATCCGCAGTTCCAATCCGCCAGGCGCTCCTTGGAAACTCTATGTGGCTAGTTGTACTCTGTCCTGTAGACTTGCTGTGAGTCGGAATCGACTCGACGGCACTGGGTTTTGGGTTAGGTAGTCCCTTCGGTTGCCTCCCGTTGGCCTTTGTGCCCCGACCTGGACCTGGCATTGAATAAATACGGTGCACAAAGGATGGTTCCAGGGATGTTGGCTAAAATGAATGAAGCCTTGGGAGTCCAGTCTTTCTATTTGTGAGACACCTACTCAGGATTGTCCCAGAGACAGAGCTTAATCTTTGAGCAAATACAAACGTGGAAAAGGTACATCAACTTTCCGAAGAAAAGGAGGGGCATCTTTCCCACTTTTTATATTGAATTGGCACCGTGGTGTTAGTTTTGTGAAAGCACTTTAATATAGCAAACAGGCCGAAACAGCACAAGATATTTGTACTCTTTTTTTTTTTTTAGAAGAGGGCTAGTTTTCAATCCAGCTAAAACATGCTATAAGATACTCAAGAACTAGTTTTTCAAGTTACGCATTGACCAGATTCTTCACTGCCCACTAGACCTGGGAGCATATTTTCAGCCCAGTTTTATGAATATTTTAAATTTTTATTACTGATGTTGGTGATGATAGCCTATTAGCAATTCAAAATGATAATTATTTAGCAGTAATATGCAAACCTAAAACTAGTACAATAAACTTTATTTTTTAAATTAAACTGTTCTAAGCCACTTTAAAGAGGATACAACACTAATATTTACACTCTGGACTGTTCTAGGGAACATGAGAGTATTTTCATTCTAAACTCATAACAATCTGAGTGAGGTTACTATACTGATGAGGCCTTTTATCTCTGCAATCCCAAAAAATAGCCAAATAGCCACAAACATTACTCAGAATGTTTCAGTAGGTTGGAAATGGTATTTTGTGTAATGTTTATAAATGCGTCCCATATGATCAAGTGCCACAGGCAAATACCTGAAAACATTTCAAAATAACTTTTTAAAAACTCTCATAGCCAGAACACTGTGAAGCAGGTACATAACAGTTTATCTTAGACACATCCCCTTTCTCTCCTGTCCGCTTCTCTCACACAGTGGCTCCTTTCGTGCCTCTGTCTTTCAGAGCTTATCCTACTCTCCAGCCTTGGCTGTGCGATTCAGGTTTTTCCCCCAGCTCTCTTTCTTCCTAATTCAGAATCAGAAAACCCTAAAAGAATTGATCTAGCAAGGCAGAGCCCTCCCTCCTCCTTACGAGGCCAGAAGAGAGGAGTAGAGCTGATATAAACAGTTATACTTTAATATATATTTTCCATTTTCATACCTGA
This sequence comes from Elephas maximus indicus, assembly GCF_024166365.1. Lineage (NCBI taxonomy): Eukaryota > Metazoa > Chordata > Mammalia > Proboscidea > Elephantidae > Elephas > Elephas maximus. Next base: position 44,046,078 of record NC_064836.1, on the reverse strand, counting down.
TTCCCTTTCACAGCTAATTAAATGTTCACTGATGTTGTGTCTTGATGAGTGTACCTCATATTAATGATGTACACCTGGCAGTGACGAAGGCAGAGGTGTGAGGAGAAAGTAATGCTGGCTGTAATGGCTAAGGTTATGTGTCAGCTTGGCTGGGCCATGATTCTCAGTGGTTTGGCAGTTTTGTAATGATGTAATTTGGTAGTTATGTAATGACGTAGCCATCCTCCATTTCTGTGATCTGATGTAGTCACCCCCATTTTCGCATTATGCCCGATTTCCATATAACTACCTGGTCTTTAGAATCTAACCATGTTCATAAGCGAGGAATGATAGGGCCAGGACTTTATAATCACATAGTACCCCAAAGTCATGTAGAGCAAAAGTCACACACACACAATAACAAAATCTCTGAATAACCTCCAAATTTAGGATGTATTTTCCACACACAGTAACAAAATCTCTGAATAACCTCCAAAATTAGGATGTATTTTCTACTACATAACTCTAAATAACTCTAACTCTTTAATATCTTTTATTCTTTTGAACTCAGAGAAGTTTATGGTTGAAAACAGAACAGTTTCAGTTGCCATCTTCTCAATCCACATGTCAAATTTGAGTCTGAATACAAAAGCATTAATTCTCCTGCATTTGTAGTGGACCTGGAGGGTTCAGGGAAATGTGTGCAGCCTTTGGGGACCATTGGAGGTCCAGCAAGTGGGATCTAAGACTTTTTTAATCCCCCAAACAATATAGTTCTCCAGAAATTTCCAGAACCTAGCCATTTGGCTAAATTAAAACAAACTAAATCTCCTTTCTTTGCTTCAACCTAAAAAATAAAAAAATACCCACACACTGGCAGTGGTTAAAAAACATAAGCATAAAGAAAATTTGTAAATCTTTATTACTTTCTCTATTACATCATGCAATAAAACTGGCTTCCAAAAGTCCCAACACAAACTCTCTTGATAAATGAGGCAATGGAAACTGGGCATTCCAACATCCTATTAACTGTTCACACCCTGCCCTTGCCCCAGCCCCAACCTTGCCCCTTGTTTTCCAAGAGAAAATATTTTTATTAAACTTCTTAGGTTCTTTATGATAATTGGTTAGGATTTGTTAATCCATGGATCTAGGTTAGGAAAATATATAGGTTATAATACTTAGGTGGGGGCCACACACTCTGGGCTCAGGTAAAGCTTCATATTGGAAACTCCCGGTGTAAAATGTCTCTGCTTGGCATGGGAGGCGCCATTGTTGTTGGGTTTCTTTGACACCAATCTTCTGTTCTCCATACAGAGAAATGACTTTTATTTGTAACTAGCGCATGAACTCCCACCCTTATTCAGTGTAGCAATAAATTAGGAATACAAGCATATGCAATTAGCAAAATGTTCAGAAATACTGTAAAAGAAAGCACGGCTTGAAATACAACTTTCCTTCAATAGTATTTCTTTAAAGGCACGATGGTGAGTAGATTTCAAAACATAAATCTCTTCATGAACAATATAAAGCAGGCTTTTATTAAGGAAAAAAAATCCACTTGTTTTTCTTTGATCTTGCAGCGTGAAGATGTGTAGGGAAGATTGGATGCCTTTCTCAGGGCCATCTTCTGCATAACCTTTTCGGACTCCACACCATGTCAGAAACTTGTGCTAAGACACTGGGGACAGTGAGTCAGAGAGGTTGAACAGATGAATAAATAAGTTGTTCACAATCTAGTGGAAGAAAGAGACGTGTGAACAGCCTCCTTTACATATTGCATCATTTATGCCACATAAAGGCAAGAGTGTTGTAGATATGTAGAAGGGATTGGATGTGATTGGACTCGCAGCTGAAAGGAGGTTCCACAGACTTGTAAGTGCGTCATTGCAAACCTTCCTTACTACTTTTTTAAGTGTAAGCAGGTGGAGGGAGAGGCCGTAAGCATGAGGAAATTGCTTCTAAGACAGAACCACTCCTTTGATTCAGGCAACCTCAGTCGCTCCACAGAGATGGCTAGAATTAATCAAATTCACACAGCAAGTCCTGACATCTGATGCCCTAATTAGGGGTGATTATGGGCAAGCTGTAAAAATCTGCTTTGTCAGCAGATGATCCAATAAGATGATACCATAAACAGCAGGTTCCCACCCCACCCCGGACCCAGGAGGAGCTCAAAACATGGAAATAAATTTAGTACCTAATAATTGTTTGTGATGTGGTTGGCGAAATGTTTTGTTAGGGTGCTTATAGATTTGCTTTAGGGAGATAATTGCAGGCCATGTTTTTCTTGGCCCTATAGGAAGGCTTCACCTAACTCTTTTTGTGATACGTAAAGCAATGTGTTGGTTGATAGATAGATAGTTATCGAGAGCTGCCACTGAGTCAGCTCCTACTCATGTTGACCTTATGTAGAACAGAACTAAACGCTACCCTGTCCTGCGCCTTTCTCACCGTCTTTCTCAAGTTCGCGCCCGTTATTACAGCCACCATGTCAATCCATCTCACAGTTTCCCTTGTTTCCGCTGACTACCCTTCACTTTACACATCACGATGTCCTTAGATAGATACATGTATGTACACATTCATACGTACATACAGAGATTTTTGGCAGATTATTTTTCAGTGTTTTTATACTAGCCTAACCGTGGTAGTGCAATGGTTAAGCATCCGGCTGCTAACTGAAAGGTCGGGGCTCAAGCACGCGGGAGAAAGACCCAGCGATCTGCTCCAGAAAAGATTACAGCCAAGAAAACCCTATGGGGCAGCTCTGCTCTGTCACATGGGGTCACTAGGAGTCAAAAACGCTGTGACTTGGCAGCACTCAAAAATAACAACAAAATGCTCACAAGTAATTCTTTTTCTGAAGGCAAGTTGGGAAGAGTAATAATTTAGCTGTAACCTAGAGGAGTCCCAGGGTGAAGCCAACAGTTAATGCACATGGCTGCTAACCAAAAGTTCAATTCCACTCAGATGTGCTTCTGAGGAAAGGCCTGGTGATCTACGTCCAAAAATCAGCCATTGTAAACCTACAGAGACGTCTTGAGGTCACCATGAGTTGGAGCTGGCTTGCTGGCACCCTTTTTTGTTTTCCTGTATCACTAGAAACAAATGAAACACAATAGTGGAAGTGGAGGGGAAGGTGCGGGGTTATGTGTGAACGGAAACAGTAGAACAAAGTTGGGCTGGGAATTTTCTGTTTTGTTTTTATTATGTTTTTCATTACAGAGATGAAAGTGCTGAATTCTCACAGTGGTGAGGAAGCAAAGTGAATTGAAAGGATAATACTACTCACCAGATGTTCAGTATAAATATTAAATGCTGTATGAATGTGTGCACAATTCTAGGATGTTTCAATATCTCAAAGCAACAGCTCTCGGGGGAATATGATTTGCTAATCTTCTGATATGTATGCTAAATTCACTGGGGTTTTTCCAACTTTATATAATTTAGAAACCCTAAAATTAAGTGATAACCATTTATTTTGGATTTTCTGCAACGATACTGATTTCTTTCAATTTTATTATTTTTAAGACAGGTAATTCATTAAATACAAAACTAGTTAAAAATATTTTGGTTTGTAGAGTTATTCATGTATCTTTGTTCACAAATCAGAAAAGAACAATCTAGAATAGACTTTTAATAGGGAGTAAGCCAGAGGCCCCACTTTTCTTCTCTCTTTTACACTCATCTCCTTGATGTTTGAATTTATTATCTCATAGCTTTGAATACCTTCTATGTGCTTTTCTCCCCATTGCTGTTACAGGGTAGAACTGCTCCATAGGGTTTTATGTAAGCAGATCACCAGGTCTTTCTTCTGTGGCACTGCTGGGTGAGTTCAAACTGCCAACCTTTAGGTTAGTAGTTGAACTCAAAACATTTTCCCCACCCAGGGATCCTGTCTATGTGCTAAAATCTCCCAAATTAATATTTCCAACTCCAGACATCCTCTGAACAGTTTAATGAACACCTCATCTCCACTTGAGTGTCTGATAACCAAAACCAAACCAGTTGCCATCAAGTCGATTCCGACTCATTGCTATGTCTGTAGGACAGAGAAGAACCTCCCCATAGGGTTTCCAGGGCTGTAATCTTTACGGAAGCAGACTGCTGCATCTTTCTACCACGGAGTGGCCGCTGAGTTCCAACTGCCAATCTTTTGGTTAGCAGCCAAGCACTTAACCCAGGGATGGATTACCCAATAAGAAAGGTAAGTGTGTGCTCAAGCCATCAACAAAACAGGGACACAAGCTGTCCAAAGCAAAGACCATAGATGCCAAGCAGACAGGGCACAAGAAAATGCAAGTGCTGCAGTATAAGGGAACTGGCAGGGCACTAAATGAAATTAATACCAGCTCAAGTGTGTGAGAATGTGCCGATTAGAAATTAAATTTATTCAGGGCTGTGAGGGCGCTCACATGCAAGGTTGTTTAAGTTATGAGGCCCCTACCACTTTGACACCTTTCTTGACCTCTGTCACATATGGTCCTCTCTCATGTAATTGAAACTCCTTATCTTGGTGGGTCTTTTGGGAGTATACTATCTGTTTCTAATAAATAAGTGGTGGGGTCAGCTGTTGAGTCTAACTCTTGCTTCGTTCACCTAACATGCAATTGGATACAACGTGAACTGTTACTGGACAAAGATGTATTATATTAATAGATAACAGGCCTCTGATCCATTTTGAGACAACCGTCCTGTACATCCACATCTGCAGATCCAGCAACTCCAGCCAGCAGGGCCAGCAGTGCTCTTTACCGGTGATCCAAACACAAAGGTATGCTCTCTGGCAATTTCAGTCTCAGATGACGTGCAAAAGTGAGGGAACTTGAATAAGTCAGCTGTTGCAATGAATTCAATCAAGTTACTTTTTAATTGTATAGCATTTATGTACAGAGTTATGTCCTAAGTTTTGTCAACAATATTTATAACTTTAACTTTAAAATATGTTTGGCATACACCTGGATGCAATCTAACATACATTTAATGTAATACTAACATGGGTAATAATTTAACATAGCAAACATCTAAAAATACTGGAAATATTAATATGTAATTTACGTATCAACTGAGTTTCATTTTTTGTTGTCTATTGCAAAGGACACAGTGCTTGATATTACTCTATATGTGTTAATAAACGAGGTGCTAGGCACAATAAGAAAATGTAAAATTCACTATGTAATTATCATGCAAAATGTTTCTCTTTTGCAACAATGAGTGTGTTTCTAAATTCGTCTTCCAAGAAAGCAACAAAGGGCATTTATCAGAACATTACATTTATATTTTATCAGAATATTTACATATCTCCGTGTAAGGGGAAACCCTAGTGGTGTAAGGTTTAAGACCTACAGCTGCTAACCAAAAGGGCAGCAGTTCGAATCCACCGGGTGCTCCTTGGAAACCCTTTGGGGCAATACTCTGTCTTATAGGGTCGCTATGAGTTGGAGTCCACTCGATGGCAATTGATTTTTTTTTTTCAGTGTAAGGAAATTGAACAATTCCTCAAAGAAATAATTGTCATATTTAGATAATGAAATTTATATAAATATATTTTATTTTCCATTTTCCTTGAGACTTTCTTTTAAGAAATTGATTGTTGTTGTTATAACTCCAAAACAAACTTGCTTATCGAGAAGTGGTGCTATTGTTGCATCAATTATGTATGTATCTCTGAATATGGGAGTTGAACAATTCCACAAAGAAGTAAAATGTACATTTCATAAATTCTGTATACGATAACAATTATGTTTTCCTTTCCATTTTGGACCGATCAGGTATAATGTCACATTCAGTTCTCTCTCGTTGACCAGGTAAGAGCACGCCAATGGCACTGTAATCACATAACTCATGATGGGTCTGGTCCTGCTCTGTGCAAAGCAAACCAAAATGCATCTTGTATTTATATCATTCTTTGCAATCACTCTCGCCCCCATTGAGTGTCAGCAGTAGTCCAATGACCTGTAAAAAATGTAGCATCATCGGACAGAAAGTGAATGCACAAGTTTTTAAGTATTATTTCAAGACAAAAAACACGGAACTCTGCAAAAGGCCTGCCAACAAACATCATGTGACAAACGAATGAAATTATTTCTGACCGCCTTGTAAATACCATTTCTTTTGCCTATCTCAGACCCAAAGGACAAAATTACATGTTCCAAATAAATTTTTTACTTATGAATTTTCAAATATAAATTTTTGTGTTAATGTTCAAATTTGAATGTAAATTTATTTTATAAATTTTATTTGTCTTCAGTTATTCAAATTTATTTGCTACGGTAGAACCAAATTTGAAAAGTGACATAATTTTATCTCCAGATAAAATAAAATGGCAATAACTAAGTAAAGCATAAAAACAAAAGCTCGAATAAGATAAAAAGAAAAGAATTTGTGAGTCCTGAAAGACAATTCCAAAATTAATTTCCTTTTTAAAACATAGTGAATCAGAAGAGACTTTTTTTGTTGGACGTCAAGTTTAATGGGTGCAAATTGTATTACTACTGCTAGTGCTGAAATTAGACCACTTAAAAGTGTTAAAAACCAAAGACGTCACCTTGAGGACTAAGGTGCGCTTGGCCCAAGCCATGATGTTTTCAATTGCCTCATATGCATGCAAAAGCTGGACGATGAATAAGGAAGACCGAAGAAGAATTGATGCCTTTGAATTATGGTGTTGGTGAAGAATGTTGAATATACTAACAAAAGAATGAACAAATCTGTCTTGGAACAAGCATAACCAGAACACTCCTTAAAAACAAGGATGAGACTCTGTCTTACATACTTTGGACATGTAATCAGGAGGAATCAGTCCCTGGAGAAGGACGTCATGTTTGGTAGAGGGTCAGCGAAGAAGAGGAAGACCATCAATGAGATGGACTGACACAGTGGCTGCAACCATGGGCTCAAGTGTAACAACGATTGGGAGAAGTGTGTAGGACCAGGCAGTGTTTCGTTCTGTTGTACATGGGGTCGCTATGAGTCAGAGCTGACTGGACAACACCTAACAACAACAACAGCAACAAGTGCTGAAATTACTAATAGCAATATTAATATAGCAGTATTTGTTCCAAATTCTGCATCCATTTCTTGGTGGAGTTAAAAAAAAAATTAATAATGGTGTAGAAAGTGAATATATTTTAGAATCTGAAGTTGTCACATCTGCAGACCCCATAAATAACACAAATAACCCCATAAATACAGATCCTGCTTTGTGGGATGATTTTTTTTTTCTAAGGATGTAAATTTTGAATCGGAAGAGGACCAAGTGATCGTCAGCATCACAGTGGACCATTTGAAAATCTGTGTCAAGAATTTCTGGGTAGTAAACAAACAAGTTTCTGTAGCCAGTATGTATATTTTAGGATGCAAAACTAAGAAAGTTACAAGAGGGAGTGGCTACCGTATTCCTCATCAGTCGGCTCTGTATTTTTTTTTTTTGCCAACTATTCAGTCATAAATCATTTAATTCTTGATTTGCTATGGATAGATTTATTGATTGGCATGACTCAAATATGATTGATAAACATAAAAACAGTTCAATTTGCAGAGATTGTATATTGTCATATTTAAACCAAAGGCATGGTTTTGGCTTAAATCATGAACTGAAAACAAAAATTAATAAAGAACATCAGTATTGGAAAGCCATTTTGCAATGCATTGTTGCTATTATTATAATTGCTGAATATGGACTGTTTTTGAGAAAGAAGTTTGGGTCTCCACAAAATGGAAATTTTTCTAGTTTACTTGAACTTGTTGCTCAGTTTGATCCATTTTTAGTAGGTCACATTTCAAAATACGGTAACACAGGGAAGAGCAACCCATCGTATAAGTGTAAAACAACATGTGAAGAATTGATAAACTTAGTAAATGATAAAGTTCAGTGACCTATTTTCAGTGAAGTCAGCATAGCTTGATATTTTAGTTTGTAGATTCCAATCCTGGTCTTTCTCATACAAGTCCACTAAGTACTGTTTAAAGATATATATCTCCAACAGATGGAAAACGTGTTGTGTGAATTATCGCATTTACTAGCTTAAAAAGTCATACCAGTGAAGAAATTGCAAATCAAGTACTTCACTATTTACATGAAGTTTTCAAAATTGATTTTTCTAGGGGCACAGGCCAGTCCTATGACAAGGCTGCCAATATGTCAGTGGATTATAAAGGCATGTTTTAGAATCTGAAGTTGTCACATCTGCAGATCCCATAAATAACACAATTAACCCCATAAATACAGATCCTGCTTTGTGGGATGATTTTATTTTTTTTAAGGTTGTAAATTTTTTTTTTTTTAATGAATAAGCCGTTTTCATACCATGTGCTGTGCATTCCAGGATATAGTGCAGTAGATTGTTGCCCAGAAGCAGTCGATTTTTTTTTGTACTGTTCCTTTTACTCTACATTTTTTGCTGCCTCTAGTTACACATTGGCAGCTCTTAAAAAATATTTAGGCAATAATCCAGTATTAAAATGTCTTTCTAATATACATTGGGAAGCACATGCTGTAGCAATGAGTGCAGTCCTGGAATCATATGCTCAGATTCTAGATGACTTAGACAATATTGCTGAAGACCAGACACAAAAAGGAGATAACAAAAAAGAAGCTTAATTATGTGGAATAATATATTGCAGTATTTTCATCAGATGAGTCCAGCTGTCCAAGATTCAGAAGTAAATTTAAAGATAGGCACATGTCTCTACCAGTCATTAACAGGATATTTACATACTTTAAGAGACTTTAAAACACCACAAAACAAAGACTGCCAAATACTGATTATCAAGCATTTTGCCACTGCAGAATGATTAGGAAGAAACAAGTAAATGGCAGTACTCCAGAAGTACTGAGTGCCAGAGATCAATTTTGCATAACCACATACTACACAGTCACTGACACGCTTGAATCTTGCAGGAAAAGAAGGGCGAAAGTATATGAAATTCTTTCAAACATATTTTCCTTCTTAAAAAATGTGGATGCACCTGATGAAGAATGCAGGAAGACATCCAAGAAATTAGTGCAGGTTTATCCAGATGACTTAAATACAAATTTTTACAAAGAAATGTGACGATTTCATTCTTGCATGAGAACTAAGTACAGATTCAGGAAAGACAAATTTTGCTCATGTAGGCATGTATGAGTCCATATTAAAAGATAAAATAGCAATGCGTATTTCCCAATGTTGACATTGCTTTATGCATATTGCTAACTTTAATGATCACAAACTGCACAACAGAACAATCATTTTCATCCCTAAAGAGACTCAGAAACTCTCAGGATACAACAGTGATTCAAGAAAGACTCCATTCATTATCCTTATTATGTATGGAAGTAGATATTGTTTGGCAGTTTAATTGTGACAAAACCACTGAAGGATTTGTAAGAGTAAAGAACAGAAAGAAATGTTTTTAATTATAACATGCTAGAGACGAAAGGTCTATCTAAAAATAAAATATAGTATTTGTTGTAATATTTGTTTTCTGATCATTAAATTTTCTTTTACACCATCTTTTCATTTATAATTATTGCATTTATTACAAAACAAGCATCAAAATTGAAGTATGAGCCATCTAAAGCAAATTTGGTGGGAAATCAATGGAATTTTACATTGATTGTTGAAACAACTAGGTTCACTGACTCCTTTTCTTGTTTTAGAATATGTGGTTTTGTTGAAAATCTGGTATATAGTAAAAATCTTAATACCTAACATCCACTAAAAATTTTATAATCCAGTTCACCTCATTCCGCTAAAATGTCATGTGCCATTTTTAAGTTCAATTTTTAATAATAATAATAAAAGAAAAAAAAATCCCGTTGCCATCAAGTGGATTCTGACTCATACCAACCCTATAGGACAGAGTAGAACTCCCCATAGGGTTTCCGAGGAGCAGCTGGTTGATTCAAACTGCTGACCTTTTGGTTAGCAGCAGAGCTTTTAACCACTGAGACACTAGGGCTCCTGCCAATACTCATAATTTAAAATTAATAATTTAAAAAGAAGTTACATCATAGATAGCTAAGACACACACAGAAACATGTACATAAAAACCAAACTTGTTGCTATCGAGTCGATTCCAACTCATAGCAACCTATAGGGCAGAGCAGAACTGCCCCATACGGTTTCCAAGGATCAGCTGGTGAAATGAACTTCCAACCTTTTGGTTAGCAGCTGACCTCTTAACTACTGAGCCACCAGGGCTCCAAATATATATATATAAATATATAACTTTCACATGTGTGTATACAACTCATATACATATCCTATTCCAATTATCAGTGTTTAGGGTCCTCACATGCCTTAATCTGGCCCTGGTTTAACCACTGCACCACTGGGGCTCCTATGAATGGCTGATAAACATTTCATATGTAACATGTCCCAAGATAAACCCTTGGTCGTCCCTGCACCTCTCCACGCCCCACTGAACATGTTCCTCCTGTTATCTGAGTATAATTCTTCTAGCAATGTTGTTGTTAGGTGCCATTGGTTCTGACTCATGGCGACCGTATGTATAACAGAATGAAACACTGCTTGGTTCTGCCCCATCCTCACAATCATTGTTATGCTTAAGCTCATGGTTGCATCTACTGTACCAATCCATCTTGTTGATGGTTTTCATCTTGTTCGCTGACTCTCTACTTTATCAAGCATGATGTCCTTTTCCAGGGGCTTGTCCCTCCTGAAAACATGTCCAAAGTAGAGACGAAATTTCGCCATCCTTGCTTCTAATGAGCATTCTGACTGTACTTCTTCCAAGACATATTTGTTCATTCTTCTGGCAGTCCCTAGTCAATAATCTTCATCAACACCGTAATTTGAAAGCATCAGTTATTCTTTGGTCTTCCTTATTTTTGTCCAGCTTCACATGCATATGAGGCAATTGAAAACACCCTGGCTTGGGTCAGGTGCATCTCAGTCCTTAAAGTGACATTTTTGCTTTTTAACACTTTAAAGAGGCCTTTTGCAGCCAATTTGCCCAGTCAACACTTCGTTTAATTTCTTGACTACTATTTCCATGGGTGTTGATTGTGAATTCAAGTAAAATGAAATCTTTGACACCTTCAATTTTTCTCCATTTATGATGTTGCTAATTGGTCCATTTATGAGGATTTTTTGTTTTCTTTTTGTTGAGGTGTAATGCATACTGAAGGCTGTGGTCTTTTTTTTTTTTTTTTTTTTAAATTGTGCTTTAGGTGAAAGTTTACAGCTCAAGTTAATTTCTCATACAAAAATTTATACACATATTGTTATGGGACATTAGCTACAATCCCTTCAATGTGATAGCACACTTCCCCTTCCCACCCTGGTTTCTTGAGTCCATTCAACCAGTTCCTGTCCCTTCCTGCCTTTTCATCCTGCCTTGGGACAGGAGCTGCCCATTTGTTCTCATGTATCTGATTGAACTAAGAAGCACACACTCTTAATGAGTATTATTTTTTGTTTTATACTCCAGTCTAATCTTTGTCTGAAGGGTGGGCTTTGGGAATGGTTTTAGTTCTGGGTTAACAGAGTGTCCAGGGGCCATAGTTTCGGAAGTTCCTCCCGTCTCTGTCAGACCGTTAAGTCTGGTGTTTTTATGTGAATTTAAGTTCTGCTCTATATTTTTCTCCATCCGGGATTCTCTGTTGTGTTCCATGTAAGGGTAGTCACTGCATACCCGGGCACCATCTAGCTCTTCTGGTCTCAGGCTGGCGGAGTCTCTGGTTTATGTGGATCTTTTGTCTCTTGAGCTGATATTTTCCTTGCATCTTTGGTGTTCTTCTATCTCCTTTGCTACAAGTGGGTTGGGACCAATTGATGCACCTTAGATGGCTGCTTGAAAGCTTTTAAGACCCCAGATGCCACTCACCAAGGTAGGATGCAGAACATTTTCTTAATAAACTTTGTTATGCCAGTTGACTTAGATGTCCCCTGATACTATGGTCCCCAGTCTCCGAGGCAGTGGTCTTTGATCTTCATCAATAAGTGCTTGAAGTCCTCTTCACTTTCATCAAACAAGGTTGTGTCATCTGCATAACACGGATTGTTAGTGAGTCTTCCTCCAATCCTGATGCCATGTTCTTCTTCATATAGTTCAGCTTCTTGGGTTATTTGCTCAGCGTACAGATTGAGTAAGTATGTTGAAAGGACACAACTCTGATGCACACCTTTCTTGAATTTAAACCATGCAGTATCCCCTTGTTCTATTGGAACAGCCACCTCTTGGTTTATGTACAGGTTCCTCATGAGCACAATTGAGTGTTCTAGAATTCCCATTCTTCACAATGTTATCCATAACTTGTTATGATCCATACAATCGACTGTCTTTGCACTGTCAATAAAACACAGGTAAGCATATTTCTGGTATTCTCTGCTTTCAGCCAGGATCCATCTGACATCAGCAATGATATCCTTTGTTCCATGCCCTTTTCTGAATCCAACTTGAATTTCTGGCAGCTCCCTGTTGTTGTACTGCTGCAGTGGCTTTTGAACGATATTCAAGGAAATTTTACTTGTGTGTGATATTAATGATATTGTTCAATAATTTCTGCATTCTGTTGGGTCACCTTTCCTTGGGATGGACACAAATATGGATCTCTTCCATTCAGTTGGCCAGATAGCTGTCTTCCAGATTTCTTGGCATAGCAAAGCTTTCTGTATCACAGCAACATTCAGGATGCCACAGTTCAACAAACTGACAGACACATAGTGGTCTAGCAATGGCTCAGATCAAAGATTTTTAGAGTCAACAATGACTCCTGTCTTTTCTCTACACCCCATAGCGCATTCATGAGCAAATCCTTTTGCCTTATCCTTTGATTTTCAACTGCTTTTAACTCACTCAAAGAGCAATTTTATGTGGTTCAACTTAATGTATCCAGAATCTGACCAGTCCTACCTCCATTGCTATCTTCCTAGTCCAGGGTATTGCTTAAACTATTGCAGCACCTATTTAACTGTGTTTTACACAGGTAGTTCAGAGTGATCCTTTTATAATATAAAATTACATTCTGCCTCTGCCCCAAATCCCGCATTGGCTCTCCATCTCATCCAGAGTAAAAGACAAAGGTCTTACCATGGTTCACAGGGTTCCACGGTAGCTGCCCCCTCAAGTGCTCTCTTCCCTAAACTCATCCTTCCTACCTCTCTTGCTTTATTTCCTACCACACTCCCCATTCATTTCAATCCAGTGTCATGGTCTGGTTTAGTTTTCTATTGCTGCCATAAGAAATGACCCCAAGTCGCTACAAATTTAGCAGCTTAAAACATCACAAATTTATTATCTCACAGTACTGAAGGTCAGAAATCTAGGTTGAGTCAACTGATTCTTGGCTCTGGATCTCCCAAGGCTGAAATGAAGGTCTCTGACAGCTGGACTTTTATTGAAAAGCCCTGGGAAGAATCCACTTCCAAGCTCTTTTAGGTTGTTGGCAGAATCCATTGCTTTGTGAGACTGAGGTTCTTGTTTCCTTGCTGGCTGTCAGCTGGGGGGCTGCCCATAACCCTAGAGGCCTCTTTTCCACCTTTGTACATGGGCCTCCTACATCCCAGAGCCAGTAACAGTGCATCAAAGCCTCTCACTTCTGGTATCTCCTTCTGCTGAATCTCTCTTCCGCAAGCAGGAGAAAATTCTCTGCTATTGCTTTGAGTTGGAATCGACTCGACAGCAATGTTTTTTTTTTTTTTTTTAAGATTAGATTATCCTGGTAGTCCGGGATAATCTCTTTGTTTTAAGGTGCAAAACTTTAATTCCATCTGCAAAGTCCCTTTGCTATGTAGTATCACAAATTCACAAGTTATGGGGACTAGAACACAGGCATCTTTGGGAAACCATTATTCTTTCTACCATAGGACCTCTTGGCCAAGCATGCTTCTATCTGAGGTCCCATATGTTTGCTGCTCTGCTACCTGGAATGTTCTTCCCTTGGATAATTACATACACTGTTCACTCCACCACTTCCTTCAGATCTCTGCTTAAGTATCACCAGGTCCTACCAGACTCCCTGACCTGTTTTTAGAAGAAACCTTCCCGTTACTGTCTACTCCCCTTGACCTGCTTTTGTTTTTCTTTCTCGCACCACTAGCTGACATAGAATATATTTGTTTACTTGTTTATTACTTGTTTTCCTCTACTAATAAGTCCCTTGAGAGCAAGAACGTTGATTTATTCACTGTTGTAATCCCTAATACCTAGAACAGTTCCTGGAATAAGGTAGAATGTTCAATAAATATTTGTTGAATGAATGCAAATCACCAAAAAAAAAAAAAAAGAAAAGAAAAGCTCTGAGGCCTTACTCCACTAATCATGTAATCATGTCCTTGAGAACAACTAACTTGAATTTGACCTAATAGAACTACATACAAAAAAACTTGTTCATGAGAGTATCATTAGTTTGTTAAATAACTTGCTAAACTCAGTAGTCACCACTTTTATAGAATCCTCAGTCTGTCAAAAAAGAAAACAAGTAGTTTGGCATTATTGTCCTTGGTGTACCTAAACTATACAAGTTTTCATCTTTTCCGTCTCTAAATGGTGGCAAACTTTTAAATTACCTCCTCTAAAATCTTGAAAGAACTCAAGTCTGTAGTTTTCAGAATCCACTTTTCTCTGTCTTTTAAGATCAGAATGTATCTCTATGGCAAATTCTTGATATTTCTCTTTTGTTTAAACATTTCCTCCAAGATTATTGACCGTGCACCCTTAATCTAAAAATAGCTCTAGAGCCAGAGGTGTGCATTGACAGCTATCACGTGTTCCCTTCTTTTTCTTGAACCCCTTTCTTTAGGGTATTTGTTCTGTGCTTTCTAGTTTACAGTTATTCTCCTTAGAGCAAAAAATGAAAACAAAATAAGATTTTGAAAGTTATGCTTTCTGTCTCCATCTGCCTGTGCAGGGGTCTGCACACTTTCTCTGAACTTAGCTCAGTAGCCCCTTCTGCAGCCTCAGCTTACTCGGACATTTAACCTTCTCTTCACTGGTCGTTATGGGTTTCAGCCAGTCTGTTTTATTTGTAGTTGATCCATCAGCCTTGTGTAGTCTCTTTGGTTTCCTATGTATTTTACCATTTTCTTTCCTCTTGGGTATTATTTTTTTCATAAAAATCGAATTACCCATCCCTCTTGAGCCATTTTCTCTTTTAGATCTTTGTCCTTGCAAGCCTATCTATGCCTCTGAATTAAAGGATATTTTTAAAAAATAATTTTTTGAGCTCAGACTAAGTGCAACAGCAAGAAAAGGTACTATATATAGTGGAGCAATTTTTTCTCAAATTTTGATCACTACATTACCTGGATCAGAATCACAGGGAGGGGAGACCAAGAAACCAAACGCATCACTGTGGAGTCCATTCTGACTCATAGCGACCCTATAGGCCAGAACAGAATTGCCCCATAAGGCTTCCAAGGAGCACCTGGTGGATTCCATCTGCCAGCCTTTTGCATAGCAGCCATAGCTCTTGACCACTGCCGAGAGGGATACTTGTTAAAAATGTAAATTGCCAATAACTGAATCAGAATCGAAAGGGGTGGGTGGAAGGCTTAGGAATCAGCATTTTAAACAAGCCTCTCGGGTTATACTCTTAAAGTTTGAGAGGTTCATCTGTCAAGGATATGCAGAAGCATAAGTCCCAACAATTAAGGACCTAGTACTGTATTTAAGATAAGACATAAAAATAAGGTATGCCAAACGAATGATATAAACAATAAGTGCACTTGAGTCAGAGATGAAGTTCAGCTGTTAGGGATGGTGTGGAGAGTGCTATGGTTGGCTTCATAGAACAGATGTTTATTGCTCATAAGAGGCACTCAAGATCTGTTTGTTGAATTAATGACAGAACCGTCCTGAAACAGGAGCCCTGGTTGCTCAGTGGTTAAGAGCTTGGCTGCTAACCAAGAGGTTGGCAGTTCAGATCCACCAGCCACTCCTTGGAAACCCTATGGGGGCAGTTCTACTATGTCCTGTAGGGTCGCTATGAGTCAATATCAACTCGAAGGCAACGGGTTTACTTTCTGAAAGGTCAAGAGTCCATAATTTTTTTTCCTTGAAAAAGAACTTAGAACTCTCTTGTCTTTCCCCATTATCATACAGATAAGGAAACCGTGTTCCAGCAAAGCTGACTCAGTTGCCCCATGTCACACAGCATGGTGGTGTTGGAACCAAGATTAGGTTTCCTAACTCCAGATTTAGAGTTTTCTCCACTATTCCATGATAAAATTTGGACTGGCTAAAAGGAAGGGAAGAAGCCCTGGTGGCGTAGTGGTTAAGAGCTTGGTTGCTAACCAAAAGGATGGCAGTTCAAATCCACCTGTTACTCCTAACCCTATGGGGGCAGTTCTTCTCTGTTCTATAGGGTCTCTATGAGTCAGAACCAACTCGACAGCACCTAACAACAAGAACAACAAGAGGAATGCAGGGTGCAAATGATTAAGTGCTTGGCTGCTAACAGAAAGGTTGGCTGTTGAAACCTACCCAGTGGTGCCTGGAAAGAAAGACCTGGTGATTTGTTTTGGTAAAGATTATAGCCAAGAAAACTCTACGAGGGCAGTTCTGCTGTGTCTCATGGGGTTGCTATGAGTTGGAATCAACTTGATGGCACCCAACAACAACAAAACCAAGTGGAAGGTGTTTTAAGAACTGGAGAAAATTGAGTACACAGTATATCAAAGAGGTGTACAGTGACCAATGTAGGTGGAAGAGTGGGGGATTTGATTTAGAGATCGATGAGAGACAAGCCTGAAAAGACAGATTGCAATCAGATTGTGAGCAACTTTGTATACCAAAGTATAAAGGGAGTAGATAGTGAAGAGCTGTTGAAAAATTCAGGACAGGGAAGTGACAAGACAAAAGCAATTTATTAGGAAGATTATTAACCCATTGGGAAGGACAAGTGGGGCTAGGGGCCAGGGCTAGGGGCCAGAGCCAGGGAGACATGTAAAGAGGAGCCAGCTTTATGGTCCATGATAAAAAAAAAAAAAAAATCAGGCTCAGATTGATAAAAAAGATGAATGTGTAAGCAAATTGAAAGTATGGATCAATAAACCATGGTGTATTCATTTTCTAAGTCTACTGTGTCTAATTACCACCAACTCGGTGGCTTAAAGCAACAGATATTTCTTCTTTCACTGTTCTGGAGGCTAAAAGTCCAAAATCAAGGTGTGGGCAGGGCTATGTTCTCTCTGAAGACTCTAGGAAAGGCAAGCTTCCTTGCCTTTTCTAGCTTCTGGTGGTCCCAGGGGAGCCCTGGTGGCACAGTGGTTAAGAACTTGGCCGCTAGCCAGAAGATCAGCGGTTCGAATCCACCAGCTGCTCCTTGGAAACCCTACAGAGCAGTGTTGCTGTAAGTCAGAATCGATTTGACGGCAACAAGTTTGATTTGTTGTTGTTGTTTTGTGTGTGTGTGTGTGTGGTCCTGGGTGTTACTTGGCTTGTAGCAGCATAATTCTAATCTCTGCCTCCATTTTCACATGGCCAACTTCCCTCTGTATCTGTCTATCTGTGTTTCTTCTTCTCTTTATATAGGGATACTAGTCATCTTGGATTAGGGCCCACCCTGTGAGTCGGAATCAACTTGACGGCAACTAACAACAGCTACTCCAACTGAATTAACTAATTACATCTACAAAGACAATAGTTCCAAATAAGGTCACATAGTTAAAAAAGGGATTAAAAGTTTACCCTATCTTTCCTGGAAGACACATTCAAACCATAACATGTGGTAATTGGTTGAATTCTTTTTATTCTGGTCTAGTTCAGTGGTTTCCTTCTTCTTTTAGTTGACTAAATTTTTAGCTGCCTTTTTTTTTTTTTTTTAATTGCAGGAAATTCACTTTTTCTCACATCAATGTAGTGCATGTTCTTGAAGCCCAACTTTTTTTTTCTCAAAAATAAATTTAAAAAAATCAAATATATGTCTTATACTTTGGGGACTATAAAAGCACTGCATTGAAATATTAATACATTCAGCAAAACTTAAAAAGAAGCATCTGTTCTTTTCTAGGCATTTTGCCAACTTCGGGGCCCTTAGAAATCAAAAAACGTGTTTCCCGCCTTCAAGGAGTTTACAATTTATTGGAGAAGAGGAGACAGACAAGTGAAAATACGAACACATGGTTTTGATACTCCTATACAGGTATTTTTAAAGAAAACACAAAGGGAAGAAATGACAAATTCTGCATTTAGAAAAAGGGGAAGTCAATGAAGTTAAAGGAAAAATAACTTTTGTTTAGGAAAACCCCTGGATGGATCATTTTGTTTATGGATATCAGGCACTCTGAGGATAGCTAGAATAACCCAGGGTATGACCAAACTGTCCCGGATGAAAAATAAACTTGAGGATCTAGCCAGAAGATTAAGAGTGAGATCTTAGGGAGAAATGAAGGCTGCCAAAAATACCTTAGCTGATTTTTGAGGGAGAAGATACTCAAATGAAAACTCTTCTAAGATTCAGGGTTGGTCAATTTCTAAGAATAGTAATAAACCATTTTTTATTTTTAAATTTGAAAATTGTATGAAGTGGGAAATTCCAAACACATACATCAACAGAGAGACCAGAATAATGAAGCCCCCGTAACCACCATCAAGATTTAAAAATTGTCAAGATTTTGCCATAGTTGCTTAAGCCTTTTCCTACTCTTTGCTAAATTATTTGAAAACAAATCTGTTAATTTCACTTTTGTATACCTAAGGTTAAGGATCCCTGGGTTATATAAACAGCTGAACGCTTGACGACTAGCTGAAAGATTAGGAGTTCAAACCCACCCAGAAGACAGGCCTTACAATCTGCTTCTGAAAGGTCACAACCTTGAAAACCTTATGAAGCAGTTCTGCTCTGCACATGTGGGTTGCCATGAGTTGGAATTGACCCTTTGGCAACTAACACAAAAAAACAGCAACATATTTAAGGATGCATCTCTGAGAAGTGTAGACTTTATATATATATATATGTATATATATATATATATAAACTTAATGGCATTTTCATGCCTAACAAAATTAATAATAGTTCCTTAATATCATTTTGGTATCACTAAGTCCAAAAAACCAAAACCAAACCCAGTGTGGTCGAGTTGATTCTGACTCATAGCGACCATATAGGACAGGGTGGAACTGCCCCGTAGAGTTTCCAAGGAGTGCCTGGCAGATTTGAACCGCTGACCCTTTGGTTAGCAGCTGTAGCACTTAACCACTACCCCACCAGGGTTTTCTATCACTGAATACTCAACCCGTATTAAAATATCCTTGGTTGTCTCAAAAATTTCTTTTTACAGTTGAGTGGTTGACTCAAAGCCCACACGTTATATTTGAATGTTTTGTCTCTCAAGTCTTTTCAATGTAGAGAAGACTTACTTTCTTCCTTTTCTTTTCTTTCCTCATGCTATTGACTTATTGAGACCCCTGGGTAACACAAAAGGTTTGTGCTCAACTACTAACCTAAAAGTTGGTGATTAAACCCACTCAGCCACACCACAGAAGGCCTGGGGATTTGCTTCTGTAACAATTACAGCCACGAAAACCCTGTAGAGCATTTCTACTGCGTAACGCAGGGGTCCCCATGAGTCAGAATCCACTTAAAAGCAACAGGATTGATTTATGGATGAGACCAGGTCTACTATCCTTTAAAATGTTCCACATTCTGAATTTGTTCTAATAATTTTTAAGTTATTTTCTGTACTGATCTACAGTGTAATCCCCTACCTTTTATCACAAACTTTCAGTAAATTCTGCCTCCTACTTAGCTTGAGTTTTGTTGTTGTTGTTGTTTTCCAACTGCCATTGAGTCAGTTCCAACTCGACTGCCCCATGCGTATCAGAGCAGAACTGTGCTCCATAGGGTTCCAATGGCTGATTTTTTGGAAGCAGATCACCAAGCCTTTCTTCCGAGGCACCTTTGGGTAGACTCATACCTCTAGCTTTTCAATTAGCAACCAAGAGCACATTAACTATTTACACCATCCAGGGACTTCGAGTTAGAGATTATTAGGGGAGTAAACGAACAGGGAAGATGCTGTCCAGGAGGGTGGTGGATTGTGGAAATACAGGGGCTGGATCTAGGAAACAAGGGAAGCAGGAAGAACAGCCAGAGATGTTGCAGAGAAACATAAGCGTTCTCCCTGACTCCCTTACATTCACAAAGGAAAGGACCGGAAAATGAAGACATCAAGTATAGACTCTCTAAGACAGATTGTAGCAAGATCAGTTTTCGGATGACAATAGAAACCTGAACAGTAAACTATTAAATGCACTAAGCAGGTTACTTTTACATTGCCATTTTAGTTTCTTAACTTAAATCCAGAACTTGCAGAATTTTTTTCTGAGAAAATGATGGATTATGACACTCCTTATTGTGGAATCATGTAGCATTCAGTGGTAAATAGTTTAGTATAGTTTCACAGTTTGTAACTTTTATAGTCTTGGACTGTAAAATAAAGCAGTCAAACTGAATATGTCTTGCTGTTACCCTATTTCATTGCCCCACTGCTTTTCCATGCTCTTTTTGTTTTTTGTTGCCCAGCACACTAATTCATTTGAAGCCAAGGATTTGAATGTGTCAAATAAAAATAGCGCAGCAGCCAGGCAGCAGCTAACTTTGTTTTTACTCAAGTGTAAGACAGCATTCACAGATGTCAACTTGTATTCTTTTTTTAATAAAATAATTTTCATGAATTCCAAATATACAAAACTTTGCCAGCTTTACCTTTGAAAATTTCTTGTAATCAATGCAGATTCCAAAAATACTTCAAATATATCAAATATTCTTTCTCATAGAGGCCATGGTGAGATCAGCATGACAGTATTAACAGTTTTAGCTTTCTTTTATTCACTCTTGGTATCATTCTCAGTTTGTCAGACCCACTGTAAGCTAAAGACATCTGCTTTTGTGCTTAGCCGCTACCAAGTGTGGCAGAATAGATGCCACTTGATCATGACGAGAGTGAGGGAAGATGAGATTTACTTCACACTATTTTTTAAAAAATGTCTGAGTCTGGGAAATTGCGATAGGAAGCAGCAAACATATTTGAGAATTTGGGCATAAATAACTTCCTTATTTCCCATTTCAGTACCACAGAGTGAAAGATTCAGACCAGACCATGTGGAAGCTGATCAAATTCACATTTCTCTCCAAGAGTTGGAGATTTACAGTCTGTAGGTTAGGATTGGGACCTGAGTTAATAACACTGGGGAAAACATCTGTGGAGTACCAAGTTTAAGGGTTCAGAGGGAGCTTAAGAGAATACAATGTGAACTAACAGCCCAATGGGAAAGATCAAGGATAGGAAGAACTAAAAGAAAGAACAGATAAGGGAAGCACTCAGAATAACACAGTTGCATACTGATGTGGATGTTCTCCTAAAAGGGGTTAGTAAAGACTCGCCAAGGTTTCCAAAGGGCAGCAGTTAGGACTCATGAGCCAAGTTTGTAAGTATGTGATCATTAGAAGCATAACTTACACTAAAAACTAAAGGGGATAGACTCAGGTCAAAGCCTGATTCTGCTGATCTAAAGAATTTGAAAGCAGCAGCTCATATGCTGTGGTAGGTCTATGATCAAGGTGGTTCCAAAGTTTAGGTGGTCTAATGCTTTAAAGCTGTGCTAAGATAATTGTATAACATGAGGTCAAACCCGGAATTTTCTTTAAGTATATGGGTTGCTATGAGTTGGAATTGACTCTATGGCAATGAGTTTTGTCTCAGTCATCTAGTGCTGCTATAACAGAAATACCACAAGTGGATAGCTTCAACAAAGAATTTATTCTCTCACAGTCTAGTAGGCTAGAAGTCCAAATTCAGGGTATCAGCTCCAGATGAATGCGTTCTCTGTCACTCTGGAGGCAGGTCCTTGTCATCAATCTTCCCCTGGACTAGGAGCTTCTCCGCACAGGAACCCCAGCTCCAAAGGAGGCACTCTGCTCCCAGCGCTGCTTCCTTGGTGGTATGAGGTCCCCCACTCTCTGCTTGCTTCCCTTTCCTTTTATCTCTTGTAAGATAAAGGTGTTGCAGATCACACCCCAGGGAAACTCCCTTTACATTGCATCAGGGATGTGACCTGAGCAGGGGTGTTACCTCCCACCCTAATCCTCTTTCACCACAGGCAGAGATTATGATTTATAACACATAGGAAAATCACAAAATGGAGGACAAGCACATAATACTGGGAATTATGGCCTAAACAAGTTGACACATATTTTGGGGGGACACAATTCAATCTATAGCCTTTTTTTTTTTGTTGTTGTTGTTATGTGAAGTTTATATCTCAAAATGATCTCACACATACTAGGAAAGATTAGCAGGTGAAGTCATTTGGATAATGGTATGTTCTGGAAGAAAGTGAACAGAGGAGGAAATAAATTTCCAAAGGTCATGAACCCAAAAATATGATCTTCAGAGGAGAGATTTCATCTCTTTTAAACTCTGCATAATAAACCCATTGCTGTCAAGTCTATTCAGACTCATAGCAACCCTGTAGGACAGAGTAGGGTTTCCAAGGAGCGGCTGATGGATTCAAACTGCCGACCTTTTGGTTAACAGCCGTAGCTCTTAACCACTGCACCACCAGGGCTTCTTCTACATAATAGTGGGACTGTACATGGAAGATTCTTTCATCTGAGACCTGCCTTGGGCAGAATAACGTAGGGACATCTTATTCTATCATAGCTAAAAGACAAAGCATATTTTAAGACTTTGCAAAATTTTATTCATGTTGCTTATCTTTTGTAATTCTGGCTTTATGTACTAAAAATAGATAGCCTAAATAGGATTCATTTTGGACTAAGATCATTATAATTTGTTCCAGTAAGTAAAAAAAAAAAATAAGACATGCAAAAATATGGAAGAACACTTTTCAGATGTAAAGTTCAGTTGGTGAACTTAAGCTAGTTATTTCCATCCAGAACACTGGACATTTTTGTGTTTACTCAAGTATCCCCAAATATTCTAGCCTGCTCTGGAAATCAGTAGAGAAAAATAGTGGTGGTATTTCATGCATGTAATGTGTCAAAGATTACATTTTGGACGACTGGAGAGAGAACACGCTGGAGACATACTAAATTCGTTTTAACTGGTTCTTAATGGTGAAAGAGGAACCATTTTAGAGTTTCCGAGTCCTTGGACACAACCGCAATAATAATATCACCACAGTGTTCTCTAAGGGGCATTGGTGGTTCAGTGGTAGAATTCTCACCTTTCATGCAGGAGATCTGGGTTCAATTCTTGGCCAATGTACCTTTCGCACAGCCATCATCCATCTATCATTGGAGGCTTGTATGTTGCTATGATGCTGGACAGGTTTCAGTGGCGGTTGCAGCCTAAGAGAAACTAGGAAGAAACTCTAGCGATCTACTCCCAAGATCAGCCAATGAAAACTCAATGGATCACAAAGATCAGATCCCCAACTGATCATGGGGATGGTGCAGGATGAGGGAGTGTTTTGTTCTGTTGTGCATGGGGTCATCATGAGTCGGGGGCTGGCTTGACAACATTATTCACTAATAAATACATATGAATTAGATTCTATAGGGAAGTAATGAATCACTTTCTTGAGAATAGGGTGGGAATAGATTACAGAGGAGCATAAGAAGACTTTCGGGGGTGGTGAGTATGTTTATCATATTGATTGTTGTGATGGTTTCACTAGGATATACATATCTCAAAATTAATCAAATTGTATACTTTAAATATGTGCTATATATCATACTTCTATTATACTTCAGGAAAGCTGTGGAAAAAAAGCAAAAAGATTGCTGCACGGATATATTCATTATTGTTGTTAGGTGCCTTTGAGTTGGTTCCAACTCACAGTGACCCCATGTACAACAGAATGAAACTCTGCCTGGTCCAGAGCCAGCCTCATAACCGTTGCTATATCTGGGCCATCATTGCAGCCACTGTGTCAGTCCACTTCATTGAGGGTCTTCCTCTTTTTCACTGACCCTCTATTTTACCAAGCGTGGTATCCTTCTCAAAGGACTGGTCCCTTCTGATAACATGTCCAAAGCATGTGAGACAAAGTCTTGCCATCCTCACTTCTAAAGAGCATTCTGGTTGTACTTCTTCCAAAACAGATTTGTTTGTTCTTCTGGCAGTCCATGGTATATTCACCATTCTTCACCAACACCATAATTCAAAAGGCATCAAATCTTCTTCAGTCTTCCTTATTCATTGTCCAGCTTTCACATGCACATGAGGTGAGGTGGTTGAAAATATCATGACTTGGGTCAGGTGTGCCTTAGTCCTCAAAGTGACATCTTTGCTTTTTTAACACTTTAAAGGAGTCTTCTGCAGCAGATCTGCCAAATGCAATATGTCATTTAATTTCTTGACTACTGCTTCATGGGCGTTGATTTCGAGTCCAAGCATAAAATGAAATCCTTGACAACTTAGGCATTTTCTCTATTTTATCATAGTATTGCTTATTGGCCCAGTTGTGAGGATTTTTGCTTTCTTGATGTTGAGGTGTAATTCCTACTGAAGGCTGTAGTCTTTGATCTTCATCAGTAAGTGCTTCGAGTTCTCTTCACTTTCAGCGAGCAAGGTTGTGTTATCTGTATATTGCAAGTTGTTAATGAGTCTTCCTCCAATCCTGATGCCAAGTTCTTCTTCATGTAGCCCAGTTTCTCAGATTATTTGCTCAGCATACAGATTGAATAAGTATGGTGAAAAGATATAACCCAGACACACACCTTTTCTGATCTTAAACCACACAGTATCCCCTTGTTCTGTTTTAACAATGCCTCTTGGTCTATGTACAGGTTTCTCATCAGCACAAATAAGTGTTATGAAATTCCCTTTCTTCACAATGTTATCCATACTGTGTTAGGATCCACACAGTCGAATACCTTTGCATAGTTCATAAAACACAGGTAAACATCTTTCTGATATTCTCCGCTTTAAGCCAAAATCTATCTGACATTAGTGATGATATCCCTCATTCCACCTCCTCTTCTGAATTTGGCTTAGATTTCTGGCAGTTCCCTGTCTATGTACTGCTGCAATCATTTTTCAATTTTCTTCAGCAAAATTTTACTTGCATGTGGTATTAATGATATTGTTTGATAATTTCCACATCCTGTTTAATCACCTTTCTTTGGAATGGGTGTGCATATGGATCTCTCCCAGTCAGATGGCCAGGTAGCTGTGTTCCAAATTTCTTGACACAGACGAGTGAGTGCTTCCAGCGTTGCATCCGTTTGCTGAAACATCTCGATTGGTATTCTGTCAATTCCTGGAGCCTTGTTTTTTGGCAATGCCTCTAGCACAGCTTGAACTTCTTCCTTCAGTACCATCTGTTCTTAATCATATGCTACCTCCTGAAATGTTTGAACATAGACCAGTTCTTTTTGGTACAGTGATTCTGTGTATTCCTTCCATTTTCTTTTAATGCTTCATGTGTCGTTCAATATTTTGCCCATAGAACCATTCAGTATTGCAACTCTAGCCTTGAACTTTTTCTTCATTTCTTTAAGCTTGAGAAATGCTTTGCGTGTTCTGCCCTTTTGGTTTTCTAACTCCAGGTCTTCCGTCACTTGTCTATCAGTTTGTCATACTGTGGCTTGTGTGTTGCTGTGCCACTGGAAGCTGTGCCACTGGTATTTCACATACCAGCAGGTTCACCCATGGGAACAGGTTTCAGTGGAGCTTCCAGACTTGGACTGGAAGAAAGACCTGATCTACTTTTGAAAAATACTGGCCAGTGAAAACATTATGGATAGCAGTAGAGCGTTAGTGCTTGTAAATGAGCCCATTAGTTTGGGAGGCACTCAAAATCGACTGGGGAAGAGCTGCCTCCTCAAAGTACAGTCAATCTTAATGATGTGGATGGAGTACAACTCCTGGGACCTTCATTTGCTGATGTGGCATGACTCGACTGAGAAGAGCTTCAAGCATCTACTGGTAACTAGAACCTGGAATGTACAAAGTATGAATCAATGAAATTTGGAAGTTGTCAAAAATGAAATGGAATGCTTGAAGACTGGTATCCTAGGCATTAGTGAGTTGAAATGGACTGATACTGGCCATTTTAAATCTGACAGCCATATGGTGTGCTATGCTGAGAATGACAAATTGAAGAGAAATGGCATTACATTCATCACCAAAAAGAACATTTCAAGATCTATCCTGAAGTACAACACTGTCAGTGATAGAATAATGTCCATACACCTACAAGGAAGACCAGTTAATACAACCATTATTCAAATTTATGCACCAGCCACTAATGCCACAGATGAAGAAATTGAAGATTTTTACAGCTTCTGCAGTTTGAAATTGATCAAACATGCAATCAAGATGTAGAGATAATTAGTGGTAATTGGAATGTGAAAGTTGGAAACAAAGAAGGAACAGTAGTTGGAAAATATGGCCTTGGTGATAGAAAAGACACCAGAGATCACATGATAGAGTTTTTCAAGGCCAATGACTTATTCATTAGAAATACCTTTTTTCAACAACATAAACAGTGAGTGTACACATGGACCTCACCAAGTGAATACACAGGGATCAAATAGATTACATCTGTTGAGAGTGACAATGGAGAAGCTCAGTATCGTCCATCAGAACAAGGCTAGGGGCAGACTGCAGAACAGACCACCATTACACCTCTTTCAAATTCAAGTTGAAGCTGAAGAAAATTAAAACAAGTCCGTGAAAGTACACCCTTGAGTGTATTCCACCTGAATTTAGAGACCATCTCAAGAATACATTTGATGCATTGAACACTAATGACTGAAGACTAGACGAGTTGTGGGATGGCATCAAGGACTTTATATACGAAAAAAACAGTCACTAAAAAGGCAGGAAAGAAAGAAAAGACCAAAATGGATACCAGAAGAGACCCTGAAATTTCCTTTTTAACGTAGAGTAGCTAAACAGAATGGAAGAAGTGATGACATAAAAGAGCTGAACAGAAGATTTCAAAGGGTGGCTCAAGAAGACAAAGTAAACTATTGGAGATATTCATCATAACCAAAAACTAAACCGGTTTAAAACTAATTGAGTTGATTCTGACTTATGGTGACCCCATGTGTTTCAGAGTAGAACTGGACTCCATAGGACTTTCAGTTGCTGTAACCTTTTGGAAATAGACACCAGACTTTCTTCCAAGGTGCTTCTGGGAGAATTCAATGGCCAACCTTTCAGTTAGGAGCTGAGTGTTTAGCCATTTGTGTCACCCAGACACTCCTATGTTTATTATAGTGTTATCTATAATAGCAAAAGGGAGGAGAGGAGGGAAACAATCTGTATGTTCATTATTAGAATAATGTTTTAGTAAATTATGGTCCATAACACAATGGGGCTGATTAATCAGTAAGCGCAGTAGGCACCGGCTTGCATTGAGCAAGGTACGCATAGGCTTAATTATATTTGCTTCCTATTCTATGGTGAGCAATTTCACATGGGTTTCTTTGCTCTACTGGGGGATAGGTGGGTGATAGGTGAAACTGTGCACTGTAGATTGGTGACAAGGCACAACTGGGCCCATGAGTACCTTGCTTATTGGATAATCCAGCCTTGAGGATCGTGCAGTTACATAAAAATTAGTATTATGAAGAATAGAAATATGAACAAATGTTTGGAATATATGGGTAAGTGAAAAAATGATTATGACTAAGTATGTATGCATATGTAAGGTAATAAGCAAACTGCAAAAATACTTGTCAGGTTTGTGTAATTATGAGTAATTAAATATATCTCAATCATGATCTTGAATCTTGCTGTATTTTGTCTTTTTGATGAAATTTTTATCCATAATAATAGCCGAGCCTGTTAAAGCACTTTTGTTGCATTAGACAGACAATCCTACCTACAGTGGGTGAAGTAAAAAGGGAGTAATTTGGTCATGCAACTGAAAGTCAGGCACAGGGACTTGGGCAATGCTGTCAGGGTCTGGTATCTCTCTCCCATTCTCCCTGCTCTTCTTCATCTCTCTGGTACAATTCTTAGATAGTCTTTCCTCTGTGATGGTAAAAATGGCTAGAGCAGCTGCTGATCTTACATCTTCTCAGCCACAAGACCACCAGAAAAGAGTATCTGCCCTTGTCGTGGAAGTCTCAACTAAAGCCTTGATGTATCTCCTTGGTCTGGGTTGGGTCGCTTGCCCGTCCCTAACCTGATTGGCCTGGCCTGGAGACTTTGATGGGTTGATTGGCTCAGGCCTGTGTCCAGTGCTTCACCTGGAGTCAGGAGTGGGGTCAGAGCCACCAAAGCCACATGGTTTCAGAGTGGCAGGGGTACTGCCCTGAAGGAAATTAGAATTGTGATTGCCAAACCTAGCAGGAATAAATTATGAATAGCCAGAACCAATAAAAGTCCACTGTACTAATATTTATTCAGCTCACAGTATGTCCAAGGAACATCACATTTTCTCATTTACGCCTCCTCATAACAACCCTATAATACAAGGGTGATATGATTGCAATTTTACAAATGAGGAAACTGAGGTTCAGAGGCTTCACACAGACTGAAACCCATTCGGCCATATTATCCAGCTTCATAAGCAATTAAACCCCCTGTCATACTGCCTCTCACTTAACTCATTGCCAAAATAATATGTGATCTGCCTATGGTCAAGAATTAAAATAACACAACAGTCAAATCTAACAAGAGAACTCCCAAAGGGAAAGATATGTAATAAACATGTGTAGGTCTGATTTCCTAAACAAGCTCTGGAGAGGTATGATAAAGCTGTTAGACAAAACCACGTACTAGGTTGTCATTCTTGGGGAAATGGCAAGCTTGAGGAGACGGTTACCACTCAACAGAGTTAGATTTATCAAAAGTTTATTGACTGACTTCCTTTACCCATTCTCCCCAAAGACTGTGTTAGCTTTATTACTTCAATGAATGCTGTTATGGAATAACCTCTATATGTGTCTGAGGCCACTGGTAGAGTTCCTTGAGGTCAGAGCTCTGTCTTTAACATGGTGCCTACACTTAGTAGACTCGTGAAACTCTAGGAAGAACACACAGATCAGTGAGAAATGTCTCAGCCCTCATGTGGATCACTATAGTCTAACAAGGGAGACATGAATATACAGTTAAGTCTAATCTAAGAAGGCAGGAATAAGTGCTTACGGGTATTTCAACACTGAGTTCCACTGCATGTAGCAGAAACCTCATTGCAGTGGCTTAAACAAAAGAGGAGTTCATTTTGCTCACTTAATGAGAAGCGCCAAGGGCAGAACCTGGAGTCAGTGCAATTTCTCTTCCAATAAGTTTTTACATACACTGACTCCTTTTAGCTTCCAGTTCCCCATCCTTAGTATGGGGCCAGGACTGGCTACATAATTTTGGGGGCCCAGGGCAAAATGAAAATTGAGGGCCCATTGTTCAAACATCAGAGTCCCTGGGTAGTGCAAAAGTTAACCCACTTGTCTACTAACCAAGAGGTTGGAAGTTCGAGTCCACCCAGAGGATCCTCGGAAGAAAGACCTGGTGATGTACTTTTCCATCAAAAAATCAGCTGTTGAAAACTATACGGAGCACAGCCCTACTCTGACATACATGGGGTCACCATGAGTTGAAATCAACTTTACAGCAACTAGTTTTGTGTTGGTTGTTGTTCAAACATTATTAAGAATTTGAAAATGGCAATGGCAGAGCATTAAAGCACAAGGCAGAGAGGGCTCTGTGTGATAGCCTGAATCACATGCCCATGAAGCCGGTCCTTTAGCTTCATAGTTGCAAGATGTCTCCAGACAGAGCATTCAAGGTCTATGCATCAAGACTGGAAAGACGAAGGCAAAAGGTCCGTACTGACTGAGTCTGTCCCTTTATATCAGGGAAACAATAGCTTCCCTGGAAGCCCCACCCAATAAACATCCACTTACATTTCATTAGCCAGAAATGAATGACATGTCTACCCTTAACTGCAAAGGAACTGGGGAAATAAGTTTTTGTAATTGGGTTTATTGCTGCTCCAAAGAAAATGGGGGCTCTGTTTTTAAGAAGGCAGGGAATGGGGCTATTGAGCAGGCAACTAGCAGACATAATATTAACACTAATACTTAATATTCCTGTTTATCCAGCGCTATGTAACCAACCACCCCAAAAACTACTGCCTACAAATAACGACATTTAATTTGCTCCTAAGTCTGCAGTGTTGGCAGGGCTCAGCAGGAACAGGTTGTCTCTGCTTTACGTGTCATCTGCTGGGGTGGCTTCCAAGGCTGAAGGCTGGAATCATCTGAAGGCTCACACATTTCCATATCTGGTAGTTGATTCTGTTACCCGGTACCTCAGCTGGAGCAGTGGCTGGAACATCTTTACGTGAGTCTTCCATGCAGCTACTTGGCTTCCTCACAGCATGGTGGCTGAGTTCTAAGGGCAAGGCTGTATTGCCTTTTATGACTTAGCCTGAGAAGGCCCATTGGGTTCAAAAGGAGGAAAGCTATACTCCACTTCCCAACAGGGGAGTGCCAACATCATGTTGTAAGAACATGTGACATGGGTTATATTGGTGCTCCATCTTTGGAAAATATAGTCTGTAAGTGCTCATCTGCCTGAACATGGTTATTTCATTTCTGTAAACATCAGCCAGAGCATCCTTTTAGAAACAGAAACTGGACCACGTTGTTTGCCTGCTTAAATGTTTCAATATGTCCCATTATAACCCAGATACAATCAAATTTCCTTACCGTGGTTTATGACGACTGGCTTCTGTCTCCAATTTCATCTGATTTCCTTCTCTCTCCTTTCTCCCTATGCTTCCGCTACAGGTTTGCCAACACATCACCTCCTTTTGTTCTAGTCCTTTGCACGTGCTGTTTGCTCTTTCTGCTCATTGAATGGAGCTGCCTCTGCTCATTCTTTGCCTTCTGTTCATTAAATAGGTGATTAGTCAAGACATTTGCCATTAGTAATTATATATCAACATTTATTTTTACTCATTTATTATTTCCCTCTCTGAAGTTAAGTTTTATGACTGTAGAAACCTTGTCAGTTTGGTTGCTGCTGTAAATCTGTATCTAGAAGTGTGTTTGGAATTTTATCATAATTTTAAGAGCTAAGGAATATTATCATCCCCATTTTACTGATGGGAACTGAAGCCCACACTCCATAAGTAGTAACTGGCATAGCTAGACCCAGACCCCAGGCGTTTAGATTCCAGAAGCAATGCTCTTATTCACCATGCTCAAAATGCTTTCTAAAAGAGAGGAAAGATGAATTAATTAGGCCTAACTGGTTGGAGCCCTGGTGGTACAGTGATTAAGCATCTGGCTGCTAACCAAAGGGTTGGCAGTTTAAATCCACCAGCTGGTCCTTGGAAGCCCTATGGGGTAGTTCTGCTCCGTCTTATATGGTCACTGTGAGTCAGAATTGACTCGACACCCATGGGTTTGGTTAGGTTTTTGGTTTATTATAACTGGTTGGGAAAGGGCTTCATGGAGGCCGTTTGAACAAGGCCTTTTGAGCAGGTCCGTGAGTGATGTGTATGACTTCACTGGCTCGTGGTGGGAAGAAGGACATTTTAGGTGGTAGGGACAGGGTGAACAGAGCAGAGTTAGGAAGCACAGGTTACACTGGGAATAGTGAGCATTGAATAGTGAGAATAGGGTGTGGGGGAGTTAAACTGAAAAGGTAGGTTGTATCATTCTGTAGATGGACTACATCAACTTTTTTTGTTGTAAGGGGAGATTTTAGGAAGATAAAGCTGCACAGGATAAGTGTAAGAAGTCATCTGTTGATCTTGAACAAATCATAAAAATACTTAGAGTCTCATGCTCCTTATTTATAAGGTGAGGATATAAATAACATCATGTTCATCATCGTTTTTTGTGAGGGTTAAATAAGGTAATCCATAAGAAAATGCTTTGTATACAATAAAGTACTATACAAACGCTTGTTAAGATTTTCATCATAGGATGATCCTGTAGTGGGAGAGAGTGGTGAAATAAGTGAGCAACCAGACTGTTATGGATTGAATTGTGTCCTTCAAAAATGTGTGCTGTAAATCCTAAACTCTGTGCCTGTGGTTATAATTCTATTTAAGAACAGGCTGTCTTTGTTATGTTAGTGAGGCAGGATTAGTGTAGGGTTATTTTGAGTCAATCCCTTTCGAGATTTTTAAAAGAGATAAAACCAGTAACTGAAACAAGCAGAGATGGAGGAAGAGAGTGCCAAGCCACATGAAGATCGCCTAGGAGCAGAAGAGGCAAGGAACTTCCTCCAGAGCCAACAAACAGAAAGACTTCCCCTAGAGCTGAAACCCTGAATTCGGACTTCAAGCCTCCTAAACTGTGAGTAAATAAATTTGTTTGTTAAAGCCACCCACTTGTGGTATTTCTTAGCAGTGCTAGATAACTAAGACACAGAACAATTGGGGTGTATAGGAAAGCTAGGTAAAAAGTGATTAGAGCCTAAAAGAGGGCAAGATGACATTATTGTCTAACAAGGCAAGTTAAAATGGGTTTATATTTGTAAATCTCTTAAAAGGGCGCCTGGTTCATAATTCATGATGTTGTTAGTTGCCGCTGAGCCGGCTCCGATTCATGTCAACCTTAGATATAACAGAATGAAATGTTGCCTGGTCCTGTGCCATCTTTATGATCATCAGTATGTTTGAGTTCATTTTTATGGCCATTGTGCTAATTTATCTCACTGAAGATTTCCTTTGCCTTCACTGGCCCTCCACTTTACCAAACATGATATCTTTTTCTAGCAATTGGTTTTTCCTGATGATGTGTCCAAAGTAAGCAAGTCAAAGCTTCACCATCATTTTTTAAGGAGCATTCTGCTTGTATTTCTTCTAAAACCAATTTGTCCATTCTTCTGGCAGTCCATGATATATTCAATATTCTTGACCCACATCACAGTTCAAATACATCAATTCTTCTGTCTTTGTTTTTCATTATCCAACTTTTGCATGTATTGCAAAGAATGTAAATATCAGAACACTTAATTGTGCTCATTTGGAACCTATACATGAATCAAAATTTAGTTGTTTGAACAAAATGAGGGATAATGAATGATTTAAAATCAGAAAAGGTATGTGGCAGGGTTATATCATTTCATCTTACTTATTCAGTCTGTATAAAAAAAATCCCAAACCTATCGTTGCTGAGTTAATTCTCACTCATAGCAACCCTACAGGACAGAGTAGAACTGCCCCACAGAGTTTCCAAGGCTGTAATCTTCAGGGAACCAGACTGCCTGCCACATCTTTCTCCCACGTAACAGCTGGTGAGTTCAAACCACCAATCTTATGGTTAGCAGTCGAGTGCGTAACCACTGCACCACCAAAGCTCCTTTTCAACCTGTATGCTAAACAAATAATCCAAGAAACTGGACTATATGAAGAATAGGGCATCAAGATTGGAGGAAGACTCATTAACAACCTTCGATATACAGATGACCCAAGCTTGCTTGCTGAAAATGAAGCTGACTCGAAGCACTTACTGGTGAAGGCCAAGGACTACAGCCTTCAATATGGATTACACCTGAATATAAGAAAAACAAAAATACTCACAACTGAACCAATAGGAGACATCATCATAAATGGAGAAGAAATAGAAGTAGTCAACCATCTCATTCTCCTTGGATCAGCAATCAACATCCATGGAAACAGTAGTCAAGAAATCAAACAACATGTTGCATTGAGCAAATGTGCTGCAAAAGACCTCTTCAGAGTTTTAAAAACATGTCACTCTGAAAACTAAGATGTGTCTGACCCAAGCCACAGTCGTTTCAATTGCCTTATATGCATGTGAGAGATAAGTGATTATGTGTGTGAGTATTAAGTAATGGGAAGCCAAAAGACATTTAAGGGATAGAACCAATCAAGATTATATACTTTATTGTGTGAAGGCCAATTACAGACAGGAAAGAATGAAAGTTAACAAAAATTTATAACCTGAGATGCTTGGGGTGAGTGGTTCCATTAATTGCTATAGGGAAGAAAGGACCATTTTTATAGAGAAGAAATTAAGACTTCCTTCAAACATGATATGTTCTCCATTAACAACCAATAGCAGATGTTCAAAGCCTGTTGAAAATGGGGACATGATGTATAGGCTGGAAGGAGCTCATAGCAAGAGGAATAGATTTGGGGATTTTTGTTTGGAATGGTTAGTTGGATCAGACCATCAGGAATAGAGTGAACAGGGTTTAGAGAATAGCCAAAGAAAAAATCTTAGATCAATGCTTCTCAAGCTTCACCGTGTATATGAATCACCTGGGTATGTTATTAAGCTGCAGACTCTGATTCAGTAGAACTGAGGTCAGGCCCGAGAGGCTGTATTTCTAAGGAGTTTCAGGTTACAAAGCATTGCTGGTACATGGTCACACTTCAAGTAACAAGGTCCTTGAACTAAGGTATTGAGTTATGGCTAAAAGATTCAGAGTCAGAGAAAGAGACTGAGGCAAAAAGAGAAAGAGAGAGAGACAGACAGAGAGAACCAGAGACAGAGAATGCAAATTGAGAATCAATTTCTTGAATGAAAGGGAACAAATTTTCAAAAAAAGAGAGTTCCTTCATGCAAGGTCAATAAGTAAGGCTGCTAATTTTGACAATTAAGCCAAAATGTATAAATGTGAGAATAGTTTCAGTAGATGATAGAGGTCAGATTAGAGGTTGATGATGAGATTGGGGGAAAGGTCTTCCACACGGGTAGCCAACGCTACCTAAGATTAAATTTTGTGGAGGCATAGAAATAATTTTTTACAATTGTTATGGATTGAATTGTGTCCCCCTGAAATGTCTGTCAATTTGGGTAGGCCATAATTCCCAGTATTGTATGATTGTTCACCATTTTGTCATCTGATGTGATTTTCTTATGTGTTGTAAATCCTACCTCTATGATGTTAATGAGGCAGAGTTAGAGGCAGTTTTGGTAATGAGGCAGGCCTCAATCTACAAGACTAGGTTCTATCTTGAGTCAATCTCTTTTGAGAGACGCGACCAGAGAGACAGAGGACCTTATACCATCAAGAAAGCAACGCTGGGAGCAGAGTATGTCCTTTGGACCCAGAGTCCCTACACTAAAAAGCTCCTAGACCAGGGGAAGATTGATAACAAGGACCTTCCTCCAGGGCTGACAGAGAGAGATAGCATTCCCCTGGAGCTGGTACCCTGAATTCGGGCTTCTAGCCTACTAGACTGTGAGAGAATAAACATTTGTCTGGTAAAGCCATCCACTAGTGGTATATCTGTTATAGCAGCACTAGATAACTAAGACACTGATATATTAGGGACACTGTGCAAAGAGTCTGTAAAATAAATGCCATAGTCAAAACAGGTGACAATAAATGACAACTTATGGGTTCTAGCCAATGCCAACCTCAGCACCTTACAGACTAGGCCACAGACTAACATCATTGGGCAGTTAGAATCTGAGCCCAAGCTGACATTGATAAAACCACAGAACCATGTGAGCTGTTATTTCCTTTTATGCCTCTCATGGCTGTCACATGTACATGTACGTGTGTGTGTGTTTGTATCTTTAAAATACACAAATGGTAGGACATTATACACAC
Source organism: Elephas maximus indicus (assembly GCF_024166365.1). Classification (NCBI taxonomy): domain Eukaryota; kingdom Metazoa; phylum Chordata; class Mammalia; order Proboscidea; family Elephantidae; genus Elephas; species Elephas maximus. Next base: position 44,010,670 of record NC_064836.1, on the reverse strand, counting down.
TAGTCTGAAACTTTATTTTTGCTAAACAATATTTTAAGGATTTTTTTCGTATCAGTACATATAAATTTTCCTATTTTAAAAATACTGCTGCATAATATTTTGTGTGGAAATAGAATAATTTATTCAACTCGTCTCCTACTGATACATAATTAGGTTGCTTCTAATCTTCTGCTATGCTAAACAAGGCTGCCATAGATAACATTTTACCTATGTCATTTTTTTATGTTGGCAAGTTATTTGTGGCATAAATTCCTAGAAGTGCGGTTGCTGGGTCAAAAGTATTTAATTTTTTTAAAGTTTTGGTAGATATTGACAAATTGCTCTCTATAGGCTGTGTACTAATTTACATCAGCTATGCCCGTTTCCTCTCATCCTTACAAAAAAAAAAAAAAATCAATGTTTGCCATTCTGAGAATTTAAAAATATGTCATTAACAATTCCCATAGTTTGAGTGGGGTGAGCATCTTTTCAAATCTTTAACATTGTATTTCCTTTTCTATAAACTGTCCACCATCTTCTTTGCCAATTTTCTTACTAGGCTGTGGCTCTTTCATTTTTTCTGGCAGGTCCTTATATAGTAAGGAAAATAGCTCTCTACTGAGATGTGAGCTGCAATTGTTTTTTTTTCCCCCTAGTTTGTTGATTTTCATTTTGGTTTTGGTGTTTGTTGGAGAGAACAATTTTATTTGAATGATGATTTGTTTATGCATCGCTTCAGTTTGCTAATTATATCATATGTCATACTTTACCTATTTTGAGATTTTTTTTTTTTTTAATTCTATTTGTTTCTTCTAGCTGTTGTTAGGTGCTGTCGAGTCAGTTCCAACTCATATAGTGACCCTATGTATAGCAGAACGAAACACTGCTCGACCCTGCGCCATCCTCACAGTTGTTGCTATGTTTGAGCCCATGGTTGGAGCCACTGTGTCAATCCATCTCATTAAGGATCTTCCTTTTTTTTGCTGACCCTCTACTTTACCAAGCATAATGTCCTTCTCCAGGGACTGGTCCCTCTTAATATCATGTCCAAACTGTGTGAGGCAAAGTCTTGTCATCCTTGCTTCTAATGAGCATTCTGGCTGTCCTTCATCCAAAACAGATTGGTTGGTTCTTCTGGCAGTCCCTGGTATATTCAATATTCTTCAACAACACCATAATCAAAAGCATCAATTCTTCTTCAGTCTTCATTATTCATTGTCCAGCTTTCACACGCATGTGAGGCAATTGAAAATACCATGACTTGGGTCATGGTTTCTTCTAGTACTTTGGTTTTTCTGTGTTTATTTTTACACTTCAATCTCTGGTCCATCTGGAATCCTCGTGTTCTTTTTAACTCCTGCCACCACCATGGATCACTTCAGTGTTTATAATCTACTCAACCCTTTACTACCATGTTCCTTGATCCTGCTCCAACAGACACCTCCCTCTCCACCTCCCACAACAACATCCTGGAGCTCCTTATCACCTGAGTGACCTCTTTCCATTTCTTAAAGCATAAACTCACCTCATCACAACCTCCTGTCCTTCTAGTTCTCTCGGTCTCTTAGTTCTACCACAAATTCATAATAATTTCATCAAAATCTCCACCTTTTAACACCTCCCTGTTTCCCCATATTGTTTACCCCTCTTAGGCAGGGCCACATAATGACTTTTATTGGCCCTAAGTATTTGTGCCCCCATGGGTCCCTTCCCCTGTAAAACAAATATTAAAGTTATATTTACAACTGTGCTTAGATAAATATAAATATATTAGTATATACTGAAACAGTTTTCTTTGATGTAAATGTTTTATTTTTTTTCTGATTATAAAAAAAATTAGAACAGAAGTCTTATGAACTGTAGAAGTCTTGTGAGTCCCGGCAGTGTGCGCACTGTGTCTAGAGGATGAGTCAGCCCTGCTCCTAAAAACTGATTTATAGCCTTAACACTCTCTTAATACTACCTTCTGTTCTCCTGGCCCTCTGGTTTTTTGTTTCTGCACTGACTTTCCCCTCCCCTAGATGAATCTGTTGAACTCTGCTCTAGAAAAATTATAAAGGGGATTTGTGCTATCACAGATTTAGGGCCTATAACATGAACTGGGCCCTGATGATTGCTTACCAATTTTTCTACATGCCCCTGATCAATTCTCTGTTTCATTCCTTAAAGTAACTATTGCAAATCATTTAACATTCTCCTCTAAGAGAAAATAAAGTGTGAATTTTCTTAATAGAAAAAAAGCTAAGAAGAACAAAGCATGGGAAGTTACTCCCATGCTTTGTTCTTCTTAGCTTTATTTCTTTTTTCCATTAGCTTTTGCTAGGTAACAAAACCTCCCAGAATAGGATGGATCTCAAGATTCTGTGGGTTGACTGGGCACAGATAGTCCCTTCTCATGTTGGGTCTCTCATGTAATTGCTATCAGATGTCAGCTTGGCCTATAACAATTGAATATTTGACTAGACTGGATGTCCAAGATGGATCTCCCAGATGGCTGGCAATTGACACATGCTTGTAGTCACTCTATGTGGTTTTTGGCTGCTGATGGCATAGTGGCTTGGTTCTAAGAGGGAGCATCTCAACAGCAAGGATTCTAAGAAAACTAGATCGTATGCCACTGAAGTACAGGATGGTAGATCTTCAACGTTCTATTGGTCAAGCTCAGTTAGATGCAAGGGTAGAAAATTAGACTGCACTACTTGATGGGGTAGTGGCACAGTCATATTGTTGAAGAACATGTGAAATGGGAGATACAATTTGCCACACTCTTAAGATTGATTGCACTCACACCCATTTTTACCTTCTTCTTTGCCATCTCAGAGGAAATGGTCTCCCTATATTTGTTCACAGGAGCTTCTTAGCCTCACTCGCTTCTTCAGAGATCTGATTTTATCAACTATTTCTCCTCTTCTGTGTTCAATCATTCTCCCTCTACTGGTTGTTTTCTCTAAGCTTAAGCAAATAATCTGAGAAGCTGGTCTATATGAAGAAGAATGCAACATCAGGATTGGAGGAAGACTCATTAACAACCTGCAATATGCAGATGACACAACCTTGCTTGCAGAAAGTGAAGGGGACTTAAAGCACTTACAAATGAAGATCAAAGTCTTCAATATGGATTGCACTTCAACATAAAGAAAAAAAAAATCTTCACAACTGGACCAATAAGCAGCATCATTATAAACTGAGAAAAGATTGAAGTTCTCAGGGATTTCATTTTACTTGGATTCGTAATCAATGCTAATGGACCATGTGTCAGGAAATCAAATGACACGTTGCATTGGGTAAATCTGCTGTAAAAACCTCTTTAAAGTGTTGAAAAGCAAAGATGTCACTTTGAGGACTAAGGTGTGCCTGACCTACACCATGGTATTTTCAGTTGCCTCATATGCATGTGAAAGATGAACAATTAATAAGGAAGACCGAATAATTGATGCCTTTAAATTACGTTATTGGTGAAGAATACTGAATATATCATGGACTGCAAGAAGAAGGAATAAATCTGTCTTAGAAGAAGTACAATCAAAATACTCCTTAGAAGCAAAGATGACAAAACTTTGTCTCATGTAGATTGGGCATGTTATCAGGAGGGACCAGTCCCTGGAGAAGGACATCATGCTTGGTACAGTGGAGGATCAGTGAAAAAGAGGAAGGTCCTCAACAAGATGGATTGACACAGAGGCTGCAACAATTGGCTCAAGCATAACAATTGTGAGAATGGCGCAGGACCGGGCAGCGTTTTGTTCTGTTATACACAGGGTCACTATGAGTCAGAACCGACTTGATGGTGCCCAACAACAATGAGTAGCAAGTCTCTCCCTTTAGAAAAAAAAAATATATATATCTTTGGTATTATAGCCTACTCTAGATAACTGCCGTATATTTTTCTTTTTATATACAAGCCCAGTTTTTGAAAATTGGGTCTATGGTAATTGTTTTTCACTTTCTCACTTCCCATTTACTGCTAACCTGTTGGATACTGGATATGGGCTGCCACCATATTGAAACTGTTCTTCTTTGGACACTAAAAACTTCCTAATTGTTTAATCTAACAGGCGCTTTAAAACTTTTATCTCAAACTTTGGGTAGTATTTAAAGACATTGATTACTCTCTTGTTCTTGAAACTATCCTTGGGCTTTTATGAATCCCTTTCTACTGGTTTTCTCGGCACAATATAAATGGCAAAGTCTTAGAGAACGAAAGTAAGATAGGGTAGTGTATTAGTTTCTAATGGCTGCTGTAACAATTTATTACAAACTCAACAGCTTAAAACAACAGAAACTTGTTGTCTCACAATTCTAGGAGCCAGAAATCCAAAATCAGTATCACTAGGCCAAAGTCAAGGTGTCAGCAGGGCTGTGCTCCCTCTGAAGGCGCTAGGGGAGAACTCATTCCTTGCCTCTTCTGGCTTCTGGTGGCTGCTGGCATTCCTTGGCCCCTTCACTCCAATCTTCAAGGCCAACATCTTCAAATCTCTCTCTGTTCCATCTTCACATGGCCTTCTTCTCTGTGTATGTCAAATCTCCCTCTGCTTCTCTCTTATAAAGACACTCGTGGTGGCACTGAGAGCCTACCCAGATAATCCAGGATAACCTCCACATCTAAAGAGCCTTAAATTAACTATATCTGCAAAGAACTTTTTTCCAAATAAGGTAACATTGACGGGTTCCAGGGATTAGAATGTGAATATAGTTTTGAGGCAGGGGGCTATGTTCTCGGTTTCACACCCGTGGAGAGGAAAATGGACCTGGAAATTCAAAACTGCATGGTAGACAATAGATAATCAGCTGAGATGAGCCTAGCTAGTATAAGCAAATAACATGAATTTCAAAAGATCAGTAGAAATTAGTGAAGATTTTTTTTTTTTTTTTTTAAAAAAAAAGGTATGAAACTACAGTGGGAAGAAGAAAAATGGCAACTTTTTTGAAGGTTTAGAACTAGAAAAAGTAGCAGTTGTCAACTAGAGTGGATTCAAAGGAAGGAATTAGGAGAAAGCCAAATTTCAGTGAAAACGAGGAGTTAGAAATAGCCTTAGATGACTATCTACCTTGAGCTAATAGTTATGCTATAGTGAAATCTTGTTAGTATGGGAAGGGGGCACTATAAATCAGCCTGAAATATAGTTTATTTCAGACTGTTAGTGGTAGCACAAACCATTTATCGTAGTTTCCAAGACACTGTCTTAGAGTAAATACTGTGTAGTTAATGTATAATTAATTAATTATGGTTAATATAGAAAGACTATTAAAATTCCACACAATAGTACTTGACTATGAACTTAGTCAAGAACTTTAATTAAATGGACTTACTTGGATTAACGATCTAATGGACATAGTGATCTTTAGAATGACTTGTAGCCTAACCTCCACTAGCTGGAGAACAATTGTCCCAGGACTCTCATTTGAGGGCTGACCTGTCAAAGTAAGCACCCTTGCCTGTATTACCGAGTAGTCATTCAAATATATCAGTTGACCTTGAGTCGTTTCTGACTCATGGCACCACCATGTGTGTCAGAATAGAGCCACAGGGTTTTCACTGGGTGATTTTTTGGGAGTAGGCACCTCTAGGTAGACTGGAACCTCCAACCTTTCAGTTAGCAGCCAAGCATATCAACCATTTGCATCATCCAGGGACTCCTGTTCAAATATGTTGTTGTTGTTGTGTGCCATCCAATCGATTGCGATTCACAGTGATAGAGTAGAACTGACCCATATGCTTTCCAAGGCTTTAAATAGACTGCCACATCTTTCTTCCAAATAGAACCGCGACCTTTTGGTTAGCAGCAGAACTTAACTTGCACAACCAGGGCTCCTCCATTCCAAAAACAGAAAACCCCAAAACCAAACTCTTTGCCATCAAGTCGATTCTGACTCATAGCGACCCTACGGGACAGGGTAAAACTGCCCCATAGGGTTTCCAAGGAGCAGCTTTTGGATTTGAACTGCCAACCTTTTGGTTAGCAGCCAAGCTCTTAACCACCATCCCACCAGGGCTCTGCCATTCAAATATACATCCCCTTAAATCTAATTTATATACCATTTTCTTTTTCTTTATTTAAATCTAATTTATATACCATTTTCTTTTTCTTTATTCTGTGTCTAAAATAGTAACACTTTAAAGAGCAGCCAATCGTTAGTAATAGTAAAATCATATTTCAAATGATTGTGAATTTGCTTTGAAATATGGGAAAAGATTTTAGTGTCAAACACGATAGACGGAAATTCAAAAAGGATAAAGGCAAAAACGCACCATAATTGCTCATAGTGCTTCTGAAACAGAGACTATTGATTTCTTCCCCATCATCTGATCAAACAGAAAGTGAAGGGAGAAAAATATAAGTTCAAAGGGACCAGCTACTCAGGTATCAGGCAGGAGCTTAGAGTGAAATTGTCTGCCTCATTAAAAACATTTAAAGGAAGCAGCTTGTCTTGGTGTAGGAATCGTTATTCTCAGTTTGAGTCCAGCCTCTGGAGTTTTCACCTCAGAAGGGCACATTCTGTGCAATTTCTAAGAAGGGCTGCCTTAACAGGAGGGGCTTATGTTAAGTTGAGTCCAGGAGGTAGACAATCGTGGAGCCTTTTTAATGGACTTCAAAAGACTATCGAGTAATTAAATAGATTTCTTTTCCCTTAGCCTGGTCCATGGTTTTAAAAAACACTCTGTTGAGCACGTAAAATCAATTTCCATTACTGGCCTTGACCTTTGCAGTTTTATAAACATGTTTTTTTCCTGGGTTTGGAATGTGGTTCAAAGGCAATAGTAGAACACCAGAGGATGAAATGGGCCTGCTTAATAAAACTTACTGGTTTTTCCAAGGAAAACCTCTTTTTTCTCATAGGCACTCCTTCAACCGTGCATGTTATAAATACAAGTATATAAATACTTGCTTCTCTATGTTTATATCGTGTATGTATGTATGCGTTTGTATTTGAGGCAGGTTTTTTTTTTACTTGCTCTACAGATTTGTGCTTTGTTCTCACTGCTAAAAGGTATTTTTCCCCTTCCCATTCCAAGAAAGTAGCCAAGCCTTTGTGTTCCTTTGCCCCAGGGGTTTTGGGTTGTTGAATGGAAAGCAGGTTTTGCCAGAGGATGGCATAGTTCCAGTTTTTGTCTGTTGGTTTGCTTTGGAAGACTGGACCCACTGTGGGGATTGTGCCACATTACCCCAAGTGGGGCGTTAGTGGTTCAGTGGTAGAACTCTCGTCTTCCGTGCTGGAGACCTGGCTGCACAGCCACCACCCATCTGTCACTGGAGGCTTTCGTGTTGCTAGGATGCTGAGTAGGTTTCAGCGAAGCTTCCAGACTAAGATGGATTAGGAAGAAAGGCTTGTCGATTCACTTCTGAAAATCATCTGATGAAAACCCAGTGGATCACAAGAGTCTGATGCCAACTTATCATGGGGGGGATGGTGGAGGACCAGGCAGCATTTCATGCCATTGTGCTTGGGTTCCCCACAAATAGGGGTTGACTTGACAGAAGCTAACAACACCCAGAGTGAAAGAAGAGAAAGCCAAGGGCTTTTAGGGGCAGCGTTTGGGGGCGCTGGAGATGGAATAGCAATTTTTTGAGACAGGGGTAGGGGGTGGTTGGTGGTTTCCACAGACTGTAGCTCAGATGCTTGCTTGCTAACAACCCCAGTTTGGGAGACTGTTATAGAACTGTAGGAAGAAGGACTCAAGGACCCATGGCCTCGGGGAAACTTGGTGATGGAGACCCTTGCCCGAGTTTATCAGCGAGTAAAGCTTTCCACAGGGACTTTGTGAGAGCGTTAATAGGAATCAGTGGGGCTGGCTAGCTTATAAATATTAACTGTATGTTAATTTCTTAACTATATGTCACATTTTCTTTTACAATTCAGGGGCCAAGTCAGCTTAAAGGTTGAATACCACATTCTTTATATACTTCTAGTTTCCTGTTTTTAAAGTTAGAAATTTCTAAGTAGCTTTCTAATAACTTACAGGTTTGGAATGACTTTTAGTTAATTGTTAGAGAACCTCACAAAGTAGACATTTCTATTTTTAAGTTTCTGAGTACTTACAGGAAACCCTGGTGGCGTAGTGGTTCAGTGCTACGGCTGCTAACCAAAAGGTCAGCAGTTCGAATCTGCCAGGCAGTCCTTGGAAACCCTGTGGGGCAGTTCTATTCTGTCCTGTAGGGTCACCATGAGTCAGAATTGACTCGACCGCAGTGGGTTTGGTTTGTTTTTTTTTTTTTTTTTTTTTTTTGAGTACTTATATTCACAGGGAAAGTTTTGAGAGCTGGAACTCAACGGAACTGGCTTGTTTTTCTAGGTCACACGAGTTTCTGCCTTCAACAGGGCTCAGTCTTACCACTTTCCTATCACTCCTATTAATGGAAAATGTTTGAGTTTTCCTTTTCTGACAGTTTTCCACCTTACACAGGTTCTGGCTTTCACAGGTTTTACTGTATGTAGTTTGGAAGCATTGTCGAAACATACGTAACACTGACTTATGCCTATGTGATTTGAAAGCATTATAGAAACATACAGAACAGTGTGTTTTATCCTTAGCCGTTGTGCTGGATACTCTGAATTTTCTTTCAGTCTGGACACGTGTGTCATTCTGTTCTGAGAAATTTACTTGAATTGTTTCTTTAACTAATTTTCTTCCCTTATTTTCTCTCTTGTGTCTCCTGGGAACTCCTTTTATTTGAATATTGGACTTGTGAACATGTCCTGAAATTATCTGAAATTTTCTCCTTTTTTCCATTTCTTTGTTTGCTCTGGTTTCTGAGAGATTTCTCCAATTTCATGTTCTAACCCTTATTTTGAGTTTTCCATTTATGCCTTTGTATTTTTTTTTAATGTCTAAGACCTTATTTTTTTATTCTTTTAACAATCCTTTTTTCGCAGAGAGACGTTGGCTTGCTTACTTTGGACATGTCATCAGGAAAGAACAGTCACTTTTAAAAGGACATCATATTTGGTAATGTAGAGTGTCAGTGAAAAACAGGGAAACCCTTAAGGAGATGGATGTGCACAATCACCAAAACGACGGACTCAAACATAGCAAGGATCATGATGATGGTGCATGACTGGGCAAAATTTCATTCTGCTATATGTAAAGCGGCCATAAGTCGGTGCTGCCTCAACGACAGCAATACTCGTTTCAAAGAAACATTATCTTATTTCCCTGATGGTGTCAATGATCATAAATTTTCTTCTCTCTGTGTAGTCTGTTTCTTCTGGTTTGCTTTAACTTTATTTAATTTTTCTATCTTTCCTATTGAAGGGTGTGTTAGCTCTCTGGTGGTCTTTCAATGTTTGCACATATTTAAGAGTGGGACACACTTTGAGTATGAGGGTGGAGATTACAGACTTCCCTGTAAGGTTATCTGTTTAGGCCAGTGCTGTCCAACATAACTTTATGTGATGATGGACATATTTTCTATCTGTACTATCCAGTAGGATAGCCACAAGCCACCTGTATCTATAGATCACTGGAACTGTGGCTGTTGTTGTTGTTGTTAGGTGCCGTCGAGTCGGTTCCGATTCATAGCAATCCTATGCACAACAGAATGAAACACTCCCCGGTCCTGCACCATCCTTACAATCGTTGTTATGCTTGAGCTCATTGTTGCAGGCACTGTGTCAGTCCACCTCATTGAGGGTCTTCCTCTTTTCCGCTGACCCTGTACATTGCCAAGCATGATGTCCTTCTCCAGGGATTGATCCTTCCTGACAACATGTCCAAAGTATGTAAGATGCAGTCTCGCCGTCCTTGCTTCTAAGGAGCATTCTGGTTGTACTTCTTCTAAGACAGATTTGTTCGTTCTTTTGGCAGTCCATGGTGTATTCAATATTCTTCGCCAACACCACAATTCAAAGGCGTCAATTCTTCGGTCTTCCTTATTCATTGTCCAGCTTTCACATGCATATGATGTGATTGAAAATACCATGGCTTGGATCAGGTGCACCTTAGTCTTCAAGGTGACATCTTTGCTCTTCAACACTTTAAAGTGGTCCTCTGCAGCAGATTTACCCAACGCAATGTGTCTTTTGATTTCTTGACTGCTGCTTCCATGGCTGTTGATTGTGGATCCAAGTAAAATGAAATCCTTGACAACTTCAGTCTTTTCTCCGTTTACCATGATGTTGCTCATTGATCCAGTTGTGAGGATTTTTGTTTTCTTTATGTTGAGGTGCAATCCATACTGAATGTTGGGGTCTTTGATCTTCATCAGTAAGTGCTTCAAGTCCTCTTCACTTTTAGCAAGCAAGGTTGTGTCATCTGCATAATGCAGGTTGTTAATGAGTCTTCCTCCAATCCTGATGCCCCGTTCTTCTTCATATAGTCCAGCTTCTCGTATTTTTTGCTCAGCATGCAGATTGGATAGATATGGTGAAAGAATACAACCCTGACACACACCTTTCCCGTCTTTAAACCAATCGGTATCCCCTTGTGCCGTCTGAACAACTGCCTCTTGATCTACGTAAAGGTTCCTCATGAGCACAACCAAGTGTTCTGGAATTCCCATTATTTGCAAAGTTATCCATAATTTGTTATGATCTACACAGTCAAATACCTTTGCATAGTCAATAAAACACAGGTAAACATCCTCCTGGTATTCTCTGCTTTGAGCCAGGATCCATCTGACATCAGCTATGAGATCCCTGGTTCCACGTCCTCTTCTGAAACCAGCCTGAATTTCTGGAAGTTTCCTGTTGATACACTGCTGCAGCCATTTTTGAATGATCTTCAGCAGAATTTTGCTTGCTTGTGATGTTAATAATATTGTTCTATAATTTCCACATTCGGTTGGATCACCTTTCTTGGGAATAGGCATAAATATGGATCTCTTCCAGTCAGTTGGCCAGGAAGCTGTCTTCCGTATTTCTTGTGACGAGATGTCCACAGACAAGTGAGCACCCCCAACGCTGCAACTGTTTGTTGAAACATCTCAATTGATATTCCATCAATACCTGGAGCCTTGTTTTTCACCAATGCCTTCAGAGCAGCTTGGACTTCTTCAGTACCATCGGTTCCTGATCACATGCTACCTCTCGAAATGGTTGAACATCTACTAATGCTTTTTGGTATAATGACTCTCTGTATTCCTTCCATCTTCTTTTGATGCTTCCTGCGTCATTTAATATTTTCCGCATAGAATCCTTCACTATTACAACTCCAGGCTTGAATTTTTTCTTCAGTTCTTTCAGCTTGAGAAACACGGAGCGTGTTCTTCCCTTTTGGTTTTCCATCTCCAGCTCTTTGCACATGTCATTGTAATACTTTACTTTGTCTTCTAGATCCTGTAGCTAGTGTGACTGAAAAAATTGAATTTTTAATTTAATTGTATTTAATTAATTTAAATTTTAGAGCAAATCGTCACATGTGCCTAGTAGCTACTGTACTGGACAGTGCAGGTCTAGGCTATGTCTTTGAATTTTGTCTCTGGTCAGTCTGGTTGGATTCACTAGAGTAAAATCTTTAAACTCCTTTCTGGAGGGTTGAGGCCTGATCTTTAGCATTGAGAGCTAGGTAGAGGAAGATGATTGGTGAGTAGGGATGAGTTCTCATTTTCAGTATGCCAACATCCACCTAAACCTGATTTTCATTTCAGTACCGAGGCCCTCAATGTTCCCAGAGCTCTCTGCTTCAGCTTTTCCAAAAAAGAAACTTCTAGACTTCTGCTGAAGTAGGATAGGGGATTTGTTTGTTTCACTTTCAGCTCTACTTCCAGAGCCACCCAGTGCCACTGATTCCAAAGACTTGTGTGTAATCAATGGCTTCTTAGCATTTCTGCTACCATCTTGGGACCCAGCATTCTTGGGTTGCTACATCAACTACCCTTCATTCATCCCCTTCCCAAAATCCAAAATTTGATGGTGTCATCTCCTCACTCATTCATTATCCTTGTGGTTTTATCTTTGAGAAAAGAAAAGTCTTTATCTTTTCTGTGGGGCTTCAGAAAGGTATAAAAATGAGCAAGTGTGTTCATTCAGCCCTCTTTACTCCACTGCTGGCTTACATCATATGTGGGTCTATATTTATGATTTTTCCAACATAGTCATTTACTATGCTGCTTTCTAAGGTGATCTTTTAAAGAATAATTTACAATGTCACCTAACGGTTGTAATTTAGAATCCATACCTCCAGAAATAATTACAAATCTGTGTAAAATATTTTTGCCTTTTTTTTTTTAACCAATTTTTTCAACCTCTGTAAGCACTTTAAGCTTATTCTAATGGACTAATTGAGAATGAATCAGGATAATATGTCTTTTTACAATCTGCTTTTCAGAATGATTGAATAGTCCTCTCTCTTAAGAAGAAAGACTCTGTACAGATTTAATATAAGCTGACTTCTTTTAACTAAGAAAAATGTTGGGGAAAACACCTTTTATTCAGGTATATAAAGTTATCTTTTCAAAATAATTGAGTAGGCCTCCTATAACGTGAGAGACTTTATAAAGATTCAAATATAAGGCAGTTCTTTTTATTTCTATGGAATGATTTCTAGAGAAAACACCAACCTATTTTCAGGCATATATGGTTGCTTGGGCAAATCTGTGTAAAATATAAAGCATGGGCATAGCTTAAATCCATAATCAGTGCTATTGTATTATTATTCTCTCCTCCCACTAAGGGAGTAGTCAATAATAACTAAGGTTGAATTTCCCTGAGGTGCAGATTCAGATTAATTATGATTTATAGAAAATAAAGGGCCATTTATTGTACATCCACATTTGACGGAATTTATGCCCAGTTTGTGCTCGACTGCTAACCTGGCACTGTGGAAGAAAGGCCTGGCAATCTGCTTCTGTGAGGTTTACAGCCAAGAAAACCCTATGAAGTAGTTCTACTCTGTAATGCATGGTGTCACCCTGAGTTGGAATCAACTTGATGGCAACAGGTTTGATTTCTGGTTTGGTTTATATATTTACAGGCATAGGTATGACAAAGGAAGTCAGCAGTCATAAGTAGATTAAATCATTTTAACTTTATAAAGTAATAAATTTTAAACTTGCGTTTAAGTTTGTTTGGCCTTTTTATGGATGTGGATGATTTATTTCTGCTTCTCATTTCTTAACTGTAAGCAGACTTTTCTTCCAAAATAAAGATGGTGGTTCATTTCCGATCTACCATAAGTGAGCACACTCAACATCTATGCATAGAATTTTCAGTGTTCAAGTCCTCTACAAGACTGTTATTATTAATGGGTTGACTTGTGTTTCCCAGAAAGATATGTTCAAGTCCTAACACTTCATACCTGTGGATGTGACCTTATTTGGAAATAATTTTTTTTGCAGATGCAATTAAATAAGTTAGCATGAGGTCATACTGAAGTAGGCTAGGCCTTAGTCCAAAATGGCAGGTGTACTTATAAAAAGAGGGGAAGAGACAGACAAACAGAGAGAGAAGTCGGCTGTATGAAGATGGAGGCAGATATTGAAGTTATGTTGCCACAACCCAACACCTGGGACTCCAGGAAGCTGAAAGAGAGAAGCTACAGACTTCAGAGCACACGTGGCCCAGCTGACACCTTGATTTTGGACTTCTAGCCCATAGAACTGTGAGAGAATAAATATCTGAGGTTTTAAGTGACCTGGTTTGTGATAATTTGTTAAGCAAAGCCCTGCAGTTACCTTGAGGAATAAACAAATAGAGTTGGTGGTCGTTGCCTGTCTTCTGGGTGCTAAAATGAGCCTCTTCACAGTGCTTTCTGTTTTGCAAAATCTACAGTTTGACTTCTTTGTAAATCTTTGCAGCTGCCAAATCACCCTTGTGTTTGTTTTTCTGTTCAGTGGCTGAAGCTATTGCTCCACCCCTCGTTGTCCTCTCTTTTCCCTGAACTCCTACACCTCCTAGAGTCTGACTACGCAATTCAGTATTTAATTATATGGTGTCATTTTGTTGTCCTATTTCCCCCTCCCTCCATCCAACTGAATCATGATCACCCAGGAGACTAAAGTCATGCATTACGTGTCCCTGTGACCCCACAGGTCTGTGCATGTAGAGGCACTTAGAAAAGTCTTTCTCATAGGGGGAGATAGAACTACTCTCTGCCCCAAGTGCTGTGCATGCATTGTACATATTATATTTCATCCTTATATAGATTCTGATAGGGAACTGACCTTTTGTGGGATCTGAGACTCAGAGAAGGTAAGTAACTTTCATACATCTAGTAAGCATCAGAGCCATGATTTGAACCCAGGGTTTGAAACCGTGATCTTTCTACTGCGGTATATCAACTCACCTCACTCTTAGAGCTCATATATAGTTCAAATAAACATATTAAAACAGTATTACTCGTTTTCATCTAGGTCTATGTCATGGATTGAATTGTGTCTCCCAAAATGTGTGTCAATTTACCTGGTTCATGATTCCCAGTATTGTGTGATTGTCTACCATTTTGTCATCTGATGTGATTTTCCTATGTGTTGTAAATCCTACCTCTATGATGTTAATGAGGTGGGATTAGGGAGTTATGTTAATGAGGCAGGACTCAATCTACAAGATTAAGTTGTGTCTAAAGCCAGTCTCTTTGAGATATAAAGGAGGGAATCAAACAGTGAGAAATGGGGACCTTGTACCACCAAGAAACAAGAGCCAGGAGAATAGCATGCCCTTTGGACCCGGGATCCCCTCGCTAAGAAGCTCCTTGACCAGGGGAAGATTGATGACAAGGACCTTCCCCCAGAGCCAACAGAGAAAGAAAGCCTTCCCCTAGAGCAGATGCCCTGAATTTGGACTTCTAGCTTACTAGGATGTTAGAGAATAAACTTTTGTTTGTTGAAGCCAACCATTTGTGGTATTTCTGTTACAGGAGGGTTAGATAACTAAGACAGTCTTTAATTTGGACTACTAACATAGGTGGAATTCAAGTCCTATCCTGATGACTTCAATGTTAGCTCTGTTGTTTTGAGGATTAGGTGACCAGCTTTCTAAGCAAAAGCACTCGTCTCCTCAGGGCCTGTGTTAATTTCCTAGGGCTGACATAACCAAATACCACCACCTGGGTGTCTTACAGTTCTAGAGGTTGGGAGTCCGCAGTCAGGATGTTGGCTCTGTTGTTTCCTTTTGAGGCTTTGAGGGAGGATTGTTCCTTACCCCTCTCCTAGCTTCTAATAGCTTCAGATGTTCCTTGGCTTGTAGGTACATGTTTGCATGGACATTGTTTTTCTGTAGCTTCTCCTTTTTTTATAAGGACACCAGTCATATAGGGTTAGGACCCGCTCTGCACCAGTATGACCTCATGTTAAGCTAACAACATCTTCAAAGACCCTATTTCCAAACAGGGTCACATTCACAGGTACTGGGGTTAGAATTTCAACATATCTCTTTGAGGAATGCAGTTCAGTCTGTTGTAGAGAAAAATTGAAAGGATGTTTCAAGTTAAAACAGGTTTATTAAGGGTTTAAAACAATTGTAATTGCAGAGCTACGTAGCCCATTGGAAATGGAACCAGGTAGTCCCAGGGCAGTTTCCTTATACAGGTATTCTTATGGGGTAGAAAAAGGAACCAAATCATAGGGAGGGCAATTACAGGAAAATCAATGAATTTTGTAATAATCGCACTCTGACTGGTTACTGATTATTAATAGTATAGCTAGTGATTACAGATAGTTTCACAGGATGCTTAGATCATGGTCACAAGATGCTTACATGTATTTTCTTTGTCTATCTTGCAAAAATACCTTATTGGCAACAGCACACAGACAGCCCTCTTCCTGAGTACACGTATTTTAAGGGGTGCAGACGGTCACTTGGTTAAGACCCCTCGGGGCATATGGTTTCACATCCTGCTTTTGACCACCAAGGAAAAACATGTTTTTCTCAAAAAAATGTAACTGTTAGTCTAGAAATCCAGATTAAAATTAGATAGTATGGTCAGCATATTATGTCTCTGTCTCACTGACTGCACTGAAAGTTGTGTTTTCCTGAGACAAGTCTGTAACAGGGTCATTGGAGCCTGATGAAAGCTCCAGAGTGTGAAGACATCATCAGTCACCAGCCTGGTTCCGAAATCCAGGACCTCTCCTGAGACCAAGCACAGCAGGGCCGTTGTGGTGACATTAGGCCCATAACTTCTTTCTTCATTTTCTTCTCTGTATTTCATCACTCCCACGTTTCTAAAATAACACTTCCTCCATGATGTAATAATGGGCAAGTGCTCCGAGTTTTCAAGTGACAAACGAGTGCCAGGAATATTTTATTTATCTTGGAAAGCTGTAAATTCCTGGGTGTATACAGATTCCAGTGGTTTTCAGAGTGCCAGAGGCTGCTGCTCTCCTTACGAAAGGCCACCAATTGGAGTGATTTCTGTGACGCAGTGCTGATATTTTAGTACAGTTCTGGAGAAGGGAAGAGCTGGGCTTTCTCTGGAGCCAGATGAACCCACAATTAGTTCTCACCCAGGCTGTTTAAGCAATTATGGTGAAACCATATCACATTCCTTTTTTCTTCTGCTTCTGATAAAAGCTTCAGCCTTGCTTCTTCTGCCCCATAGGGCACCTGGCTGTCCATTGCTCCTAATACCATAGTTGCCATTCTTTGCTTTTGTTTCCAGGCTACAACTGTCACTGTGTAAAATAAGAAGTGTGGGGGAAATAATGCACACCTCTTGGTCTGCCTACTTCACAGGCACCTAGCAACCCTGTCTCCAGGCAGGCAGCGTGGATCTCACTGGCAGTTTACCGCCCACTCACAGCAGAAGCGGCATGCTCTCTGCAAATAGCCCATATCTTTGCCAGTGCCAGCTTGGTGGTGGGGTGGTGGTGTCATTTGGTGCCCTCAGGGACATTTGGTTCTCGTTCTGGGAAGACTAGGGCAAAGCAATGACAATTTCCCCTAAGATGTTTATGGAATCAGAAATTAGGTCAGGCAGTTCCCTGCTTGGGTTGCATAGCCTAAAGTCAAAAGCAACGGTTTTCGACCTTTGTTTTTTGTAGTCTTTACCACATTTATGAACCTTCCAGAATGTTCTGGAGCATAGGAAAAAGATATTTCAGAAGTATATCTATACAACTAGCAGCCCTCCTGGCCTTTTTGGTCCATCCACCCACCCACACAACAATATTACACACAACAGCCATTCCCATGGTTACTACAATTCCTGTGGTTTCCATCATAACTACTCTCTGCCTCCCAAATGTCAATTGGGTTGAAGAGAGCCTTGCGCTGGTTTACCAGCCAACCCACATAGACTTTCCACCTGAGGTCACTGTACCACAGGGAACTATGTATGGATGTTGAGACTGGTAATGTAATTTCTGTACATTCAAAACTAAAACCAAAACCAAACCAGTTGCTTTTGAGTCAATTCCAACTCATGGCGACCCCTCCTGTCTCAGAGAAGAGCTGCGCTCCTTAGGGTTTTCAATGACTGTGATCTTTCGGAAGTAGATCACCAGGCCTCTGCTCTGAAGCACTTCAGGTGGACTTGAACCTGGGAGCCAAGTGCTTAAACCTTTCACACCACACAGGGACTCCTTCTGTACATCATGGGGTTGCTAAAGACTATTTGTTTCTTAAATACTTGTATTTGATCTGTATTTTAAGCTTCCTAAGCTACTTCCCTTTGGGAAGGGAACAAAGCTTTTCCTCTCTGGTGAGTGTTCAAAGAACAGAAAGACTGAGTTTCCTAAGAATGTAAAGCTAGATGTAGGAAACCGTGCATATTCCTGGGTAGAGGGCTGATCCCAGGATAGCAAGAAAGAAAAAGGTTTTAACCTCCAATAGGTATTCATTCGCTCACTCACTCATTCACCAAACAATTTATTGAATTCCTACCATGTGCAGGCGCTCTGCTAGAAGCAAGGGAAACAAATATGAATGAGAAATCTTATTGACAAGCTCATAATCTCGAGGATATTCTAGAGAAAACAACAGTTAGGAACAATGTCAGATTTGATGTAATACAAGAACGTGAAAAGTGCTTTGGGAGCTCTTGGGAGATGGAGGGAAGAAGGAAGGCTTATATCATTTAATTTTTAATAACAGCTGTGTTAACAACTGGCTCACAAAATTCCCGAAAATGTAACGCTTGGCTTTCATGAGTCGCTGTGAGTCTGCTCCAGCACACCACGGGATGGAGGTGAAATGGGGAAATGTAGATAAATCTTTTATGCCATGCCAAGGTGTTTGGACTCTCTTCAGGTGGCAGGATAATTTGAAACATCAGTTCCTATTTTTGTTTTTCTTGTTTTATATAATTTTACCTTCTCCAAGCAAAGAAAGCACCCAACCTTTTTTTTTTCTTGGCTCAGGAGTTTTTGTGTTACTGGCAGGAATCAGATACTTCTAATGAGCTAGAGTTGGCATTACCTATCTCTATTGGACCACATGGGTATAGTCAAGGTGATGATTAGCAGTGAGTATTGTAAACTAATACCAGAGGGCCCAGTCTTGAATAATCTGTGTGAGATCCCTGTAAATTTCAGAAGATCTTGGTAGAAGGAAAAAAAAAAGTCATCGAGTTGAGCCCACCCAGAGGCACACTGGAAGAAAGTCCTGGCAATCTCGTTCCAAGAAAATCAACCTTTGAAAATCCCGTGGAGCACAGTTCTATTTTGGCCCACATGGGGTTGCCGTAAGTTGGAATCAAATGAATGGCAACTGCTAAATATGTCTTTCACTAAACCTGCTCTGTCCAATACAGTAGACACTAGCCACATGAGGCTATTAAACACTTGAAATGTGACTTATCTAAGTTGAGATGTGTGACCTTTAAGGTTGTATGTCAACTTGGTGGGCCATGATTCTCAGTGATTTGGCAGTTATGATGTAGTTTGGCATCATATAATGATGTGATCACCTTCATCATAAGGTTTGACATTATGTGATCACCTCCATGATGAGATTTGCTGTGAGTAGCCAATCAGTTGAAAGGGAGTTTCCTTGGAAGTGTGGTCTGCCTTCAATATAGGTGGACTTTCTGGCAAGACTCGTGAGCTTTTGCTCACTCCGGATCCTGCAGCTGGCACCTGTTCATCTGGCCGCCAGTTCTTGGGACTTGAGCTAGCAGCTTACTTGTTGGCTTGCCCACCAATCTTGAGATTCGTCAGTCTTTGCAGCCTGTGAGCCAGAGCCCTGCTGTCTGACTTGCCCATCTCGAGTTCACCAGCCCCTGCTGCTACATGAATCAGGAGAAACCTCCAGCTTGACCCACAGACTTGGAATGTGCTGGCCTCTACAACCTCATGAGCCATTTCCTTGATATAAATCTCTCTTTACATATATTTTATGTGGAGTCCTGGTGGCTCGGTGGTTAAGCATTCAGCTTCTAACTAAAAGGTTGGCAGTGCAAATCCCCTAGCGGCTCCCTGGAAACCCTATGGGGCAGTTCTACTCTGTCCTATGGGTCGCTATGAGTCAGAATTGACTTGACAGCAATAGGTTTGGTTTTATATATATTTGTACACTTTACTGGTTTTATTTCTCTAGAGAACCCAGCCTAAAACAGATGTGATAAAATACATACCAAATCCTGGTGTGATAATATATACTTCAGATTTTGAAGACTTAGCACAAAAAATAATGTAAAATATCTCATTAACATTTTTTATACTGATGACATGTTGAAATGATATATTGATTACATGCTTAAATATTTGGCTTAGAATTTTGATTTAAATAATATATACATTAGTATTATAAAGTATAAAGAAGATACTAATAAACAGAATATTAACATTAATTTCACCTGTTTATTTTATTATTATTTTTTAATGAGCTTCGAGGAAATTTAAAATTCAGTCTGGACTTGTGTTATGTGTCTGTTGGATAGCGCAGTATGAGACTGCGAGGCCCTTGAGCACAGGCACAGACTGAGTTGGTCACCACCGTGTTCTGAATGCCTGGCCCAGTACCTGACACTTAGGAGGTGCTCGATAAATACATGCTGAGTGGATGAGAGTGGATAAATGAATAAGACTGAAATGCACAAGCAAATACATTACCTTACAAATGAATCTGGAAGTTAGCCTGAGGATATGTGACTCAGTACCTGATGGTGCTTCTGGAAACCAGAGCATTCCTGAATTGCCCTGAAGGTGATATTCTGACCAGTGGGATTGCAGTTGTATAAATATCAATGAGCCCATCAATGAAGACACAGAATCACTATGGGGTATGTATTGAGTAAGAATTGGAGCCTACCTAAGTCGATGTCGAGTAACTTTGAAAATCATCAGAACTCTGTGATGGTTAGAGATGGCTATCAGCTCTGTTTCCAACCCATAACCTTACTCCCAGCCAGCCACTGCAAAAACACATCTCAGACCATATTCCCCTAATTGTCCAAGGGGTTTTTGTGTTAGCAGGTACAAAACAATCATCCAGCCGGTCTATACTTGGCAATATTTTCACTTTCACCCCTTGACGCAATGAGCAGCACCTTCATGAAAGGCTTTCTCCAAGATGGAGACAGGCACGTTCTGATGGTAGAAGGGTCAGGCCTTTCGGTCAGATCAGATGACAGAATTATCCATGATGGTCAGGGATACAGAGCCAGTGGGGCCTTAGGTCTGGGAGCTGTCCTCTCATATGAACTGTTGGCCCAGCAGGTATTTATTTCCACATTGTTCCTGCAAAGGTGGAGGTACTGCACTTCTAACAGCCACAGAACTTAAAACCACTTATTTCCTCAATTAAAAATTCTTTTTAGCATGCTATATAGTTGATTTTGATTACAAAAATACTGTCGGATGCAACCTGGCCAATTCTGAGGGTGTTAATTCTATTAGGCCACTTTCTATGCTAATTGAGCCCTAGGGTGTAGATTAGAGTTAACTTGTGCACACAGGGCTCCCAATGTTTACATACCACGGTAAGTATAAGCAAATTACAACAGACAATAAAACTGAGTCACCAAGAAAAAGATTGTAAGAAAGCTCCAACATCAAAATGAAACTGTGACCTGTGCTTTGCATTTTATTAGTGGTTTTGATCACCTAATAGTTCTAAGATCTAATTCCACATGTCGTCAATTATGCTGGAAGGACTAAGTGTATTGGGGCTTTAGGACATTTAAACCATTTTAAATCAATTTGTTGTCTTGACTGATGTTGTAGCATCATAGCTCCTTTCTGAAATTTTCCATTTAAAAAGGTAGCCTTTACTTAGAGTTTTATTTGATGGAATTTTTTTTTTTTTTTGGCAACAGGAAGAGCCATGAGTACGATGGCTGCTGGGAAGAAAAGTATTCCAGAGAGAGGCTGTCACAGGAACTGTGTGGGACAGCAGCCACGCACAGGTGAGCAGAATGGACCATTCAGAAAAGATATGGTTTTGAAGCTGCTCTTTCTGTCAGTTTGGGGGAGTAAATTGCTCACAGAAATTGTTCTTGGTGATAGCAAGGGTAGGTAGGATACTGGCAGGCTGTGCGGCTAATAATAATATATAGCCTACATGGTATGATTTTTGTGGAGATTAAAAATAGATTAAATTCCCAGAACTAAAACCATTCCCGAAGCCAACTCTTCAGACAAAGAATAGACTGGACTATAAGACAAAAAATGATACTGGTGAAGAGTGTGCAAGTAGATAGAAAAAAAAATTTTTTTTTTTTTTGGAGACAAAATGGGGAGCTCCTTTCCAGAGGTGAGATGAGAAGGCAGAAAGGTCCAGGAGCTGTTTGAATAGACATGGGAAATCTGGGGTGGAAAGGAGGAATGCGCAGTCACATTACAGGGAGAGCAACTAGGGTCACAGAACAATGTGTGCATAAATTTTTGTATGAGAAACTGCCTTGAGCTGTAAACTTTCACCTAAAGTACAATTTAAAAAAAAAAAGCAAAGATGAGAAGATAAGGGGGCAGAGAAACTAAAGTACTGGAAAGGGAACAAACAGAACAAAATTAAAGAGAATGTTGACACACTGTGATAAATGTAACTAATGTCACCGAACAACTGGTGTGGAAATTGTCAAATGGGAACCTAACTTGCTGTGTAAAGTTTCACCAAAAACTCAATAAAATATTATTTAAAAAAACCCCACAATATTAGAAAAAATAGGTTATATTAAAACAAAACAAGCAAAAAAACCTGTTGCTGTTGAGTCGTTCCTGACTTATAGTGACCCTGTAGGACAGAGCGGAACTGCCCCATAGGGTTTCCAAGGAGCGGCTGGTGGTAACCTCTTTGGTTAGCAGTTGTAGTTCACTGTAGCTCTTAACCACTGTGCAGCCAGGGCTCCATACTAAATATACACAAAACAAAACAAAACCCATTGCCATCCAGTGGATTCTGACTCATAGTGACCCTATAGGACAGAGTAGAACTGCCCCGTAGGGTTTCCAAGGAGCAGCTGGTGGTGACCTCTTTGGTTAGCAGCTGTAGTTTGCTGTAGCTCTTAACCACTGCGCCGCCAGGACTCCATACTATATAAAACAAAAAAACAAAAACAAAAAACAAAACTGTATATACGAAAAGCAAAACAAAACCCATTGCCATCGAGTGGATTCTGATTCATAGTGACCCTATAGGTCAGAGTAGAACTGCCCCTTAGGGTTTCCAAGGACAGGCTGTTGAATTTGAACTTTGGTTAGCAACCAAGCTCTTAACCACTAAGCCATCAAGGCTCCATACTGTATATAACCCACTGCCGGGGAGTCGATTCCGACTCATAGCAACCCTATAAGACAGAGTAGAACTGCCCAGTAGAGTTTCCAAGGAGTGCCTGGCGGATTAGAACTACTGACCTCTTGGTTAGCAGCCGCAGCACTTAACCACTATGCCAGCAGGGTTTCCATACTGTATATAGTCCCTGAAAAATCTTAATAACAACAATCTTTACATTTAATATCTCATACCATCCTCACTAGAATCCTCTGAGGAAGACACACTCATTATTCCCATTTGACAGATAAAAAAACCGAGGTGCAGAGAAGTTGAATTATTCAAGGTCACATAGCAAGTAGTAGAGTTAGTACTCAAATGCAAGATTGCCTTACTCTAGGGCCCATGCTCTTAATTCCTCTGCTGGACTGAACTAGGAGGCAATCAATAACTGGTAATAAATTATAAAAATAATTCTTTCTTAGTGGAATACTAGTAGGAGTTTCAATTGCCATGAGATACCTATGGCAGAATGTCACAGCATTTGTTGCTTTTGTTGATGTGATTTTCCCCTTAAGTTTATTTTTACTAAAGCATGCTGAGGAAAATGCCATCCTACAGGATGGTAACCACTTTGTTCCATTCTCCCCTCCATCACTCTCCATTTGCAGGGCTCCAGATTGTTCCCAGTTGATAGCACACAACTTGAAATCTATTGATCATCCCAACCCAAGCTTAGTCTCCTACAGAGTACTAAGAAAACCAGGAATCTTTCTTTCTTTCCTTCCTTCCTGCCTGCCATCCTGCTTCCAGCCTTCCTGCCTCTCTGCCTCTTTCTCTCTCTCCCTCCCTCGTTCCCTCTGTCCCTCCTTCTGTTTTTCTCTCTCTCTTCCTCCTGAAGAAGAAACTCATAGCTGGAGCTTACCTTCCCAAATATTTCAAGACCCCACAGTGGCCTATGGCCTGAGAAGTCCCTGAGTAGCACAAATGTTTAAGCAATGGACTAACCCAAAAATGGTATCCACGAAGTCAAGTGCACCCAGAGGTATCTCGGAAGTAAGGCCTGGTAATTTACTTTCTAAAGGTCACAGCCTTGAAAACCCTATGGAGCAGTTCTGTTCTGCACACCTGGGGTTGTCATCAGTCGGAATTGTCTTGATGGCAAACAAAAACAACAACAGTAGCCTGAGCACCATAGGTTTATTAAGATCAGTGTTACCTTTCTGTCTTTGCTGTCTAGTGCTGCTGTAAAGGAAAGACCACAAGTGGGTGGCTTCAACAAACAGAACTTTTTTTTTTCTCACGGTTTAGGAGGCTGGAAGTGCTGGCTCTTGGGGAAGGCTTTCTTTCTTTGTCAGCTCTGGAGGAAGGTCCTTGTCTCTTCAAGGCTTCTGCTCCTTGCCTTATTTCTGCTTCTTAACTTGCTTGTTTAATCTCTTTTATGTCTCAAAAGAGATTAACTTATGATATACCCTACACTAATCCTGCCTCACTAACATAAGACAACCTGTTCCCAAATGGGACTATAACCACGGATATAGAGGTTAGGATTTACAACACGTTTTGGGGGGATGCAATTCTATCCATAGCACTTTCCGCTTTCCCTCCCAGCATCGCCACCCTTGGCATTCTGTGATTCTGTTTGTTTCATGGTAGTTAAGCACCAGAGGTGGAATGGGAACCCATTATCTAAAATGGCACAGGTCCACTTTAGAATTGGCTGTGGGGAGGCTATGTCCCAGGAGAGTCAATCAAGGTCCTTGCTTTCTTTTGTGTCCTTATGCCTGCCTCCCACTCTCCCAGGGAATCGTACCTTCCTTGGAGCTAACACAACACTGTTCATTTCTAGATACGAGTTCATACAGGACTGTATCGCCATTAATTTTTTATATGTCTGTTTACCACCCCACCCCCAATTCAATTCTGAATTCATCAACACAGATTGTGGCTATGAAGTATTCATTTCTGTACTCCCAGTACCTACCATAATTCCTGGTTCAAAGATGGCACTAATTCACATTTGAACGTCTTGAGTGGATAGACATATATTGTTTTATCATTGCTTTATTTCTAGTGAAGGGACTTTCATGATATAGACTCAAGTAAAAGAAATTTTAAACACATATATTGGGCTACTAGGAATCAGAATTGACTCAACAGCAATGGGTTTGGTTTTGGTTTATGAGCAGTTTTCAATATTATCAAGAAAAAAGCTCTCATCTTTATTTTAAATGCTCCAGTTAGAAGATTTTGGAATGCCTGAGTCTACCTATGGAAGAGAATCCCAGTAGAGTGGAGGTTGAGAAGCCAGGAAAAAAAATGGTCATCAGGACTTAAGGATCTTACTGCTCACTCCATTCTCCAGATGGAACCAGAACTCTGGAAAGTGTGTGTGTTGGAGAAGGGGTGGATAGAAAAGTTTGAGGGGAGGGGGGAAAAGAAAGGAGATTGCAGAGGAAAGGGACTCTCAGGTGCCCACCCAGGGAAAACTCATTGGAATTATAAGGCAACTCATTGGAAAATAAATATTTTGCCTCATCCTCTGGACTCTTTGTGTGTCTGGACTAGTTAACAGCAGGATTGTTTCTTTTTGGTAATGCACATTCTCCTCAGACAGTCCAGAGGGGGACATACTTAGATTGCTATGAAATGTATCCCACGTGTTGTGTTGAACTATGAAAAGGTTGCATTTCTCGTCCACTCCTCAGTCCAGACCAATGGGAGGTGCCTGGTCTATCAGGTGATCTGGTTTGAAACAAAGTACAGTCTCTCTGCCCTTCACTCAGCTCTCTCAGAGATATAATCCAAGGAAGGTTGACTCCTCCTGAAAGTCTTGGTTAAGAGCTGGATCATGAGGATTTGTTATTTTTAGGCAACAATAGGGGCTAGACAAAGCAAGACGTGGAACTAGCAGTGCATGCTTTTGTGTTCCTTGGAACACGGTCTTCCTTCAGGAGCTTACCGTGCATAAGAAAATTGCCAACACCTCACAGATTTGTGTAAGGAACACCAAAGAAGCAGACTCAATTGTTTGTGAAGAAGCGAAACAGCCATCCACTATGTTATTAGGAGCCGTGGAGTCGATTTTCAACTCATAGCGACCTCATGTAACAGAGTAGAACTTCCCCACAGAGTTTTCTAGACTGTAATTTTTATAGAAGCAGATGGCCAGGTCTTTCTTCCAAAGAGCTATTAGAGGGGTTCAACCACCAACCTTTTGGTTAGCAGCTGAGTGCTTAACTATTGTACCACTAGGGCTCCTTCGTCATCCATTTTACTGTGTATATTACTAAATAAAACAAAAAATGAGTAAACATGGAGGTCAGATCTATCCTCTAGGTCCGTGACTATAATTCAGAGAGTGGGGGAAAGGGAATGGAAAAAAAAGTAAGAAAATAAAAAAGACCGACTGGAGTATGGGAATGGTAAACAAAGAAGAAAGATATTTCTGTCTTTGACGTGAAACGTCCACACGGTCACGATTCTCTCCCTAAAGGCATTTAACTTTGTGGGATTGAATTCTTTCTGACGCCTAGAAAAATGTAAACGCCATCAGCTGTTTGACCTCATCTGGGCAGTCTGGAAACTGTGAGTAAGCAAGTCAACAGGACAAAAAGCACTAAAATCCTATGACACACCAGCTTAGGATGACTCATAGCAAACCGTCACAATGCAGGTCAAATGACGCCTTTCTGATCTTAAAACACACAAACAATGGAAGGATTGCTTCAAAGTGTCTACCCAGAACACAGAAGACCTTTGTACTATTTACCAGCCAGTGGGAGCTAAACAAGATTGGGACATGCTTATCTCAAGTTGTATTTTGAAAAATAATAATTATTATTATTTCTGAAAACAAAACAAAAAAATTGTTTTGCAAATTTGAACGGTTTTGAAAATCATCACAAAAAAGAGAAAAGGACCTCTGATGTGATATATGAGGAAGATCTGTTGAAGAAAATGCACTCCTAAGAAGTAGAACTGATAATGTGACATATATTCACTTTGATCTAAATTTAACATCTCCTTACATTTTTCAACATCCCAGTCACTTCCTAGCTACTACAGCAATCATACCTGGCAGTTCAACATTTAATTTCTAGGTAACAGACAACAACCACAGAGTGTGCATAGGTAAAACTCTATTTGCACTTCAACTGTATTAAATGTTGTCTGGAGTTATCTACTTGAAAAGCATCTCTTTTTTAGCATGTTTTAGTCATGGCTACATCTAATGAGGCTGAGGAGATCAAGACAGCTCCAAATATAAGTTGTAGAAGAAGAATCAAGAAGCATGTTTAGGTCCTAATTTTGAGTCTAAAATCCTTGATGTGATGTCACAGCATTGCCAGGGAAACAAAAGATAAGCATTCTAAAATAAATACTTCTCAGCTGGAGCTGACCCAGAAAGTCACTCTTGATGCTTGATGAAGCTGTGGGCAAAGAACTGCCCTCAACAGTTGCAACATCTATTCCGCCCAGTGATGTGGCACCACATCTGAAGTTCATTCCTCTTCTAAAAGGGGCAGATACATGATGTGGGAGTTTTTTCTTAGAAAAATAACTTGGGTTAGAAAATTCTAGGTAAATGCAAAAGAATCTCTTGACCGCCATCTTAGTCATCTAGTGCTGCTATAGTAGAAATACCACCAGCGGATGGCTTTAACAAAGAGAAATTTATTTTCTCACAATCTAGTAGGCTAGAAGTCCAAATTCAGGGCATCGGCTCCAGGGAAAGGCTTCCTCTCTCTGTGGGCCTTCTCATCAATCTTCTCCCGGACTAGGAGCTTCTCTGTGCAGGGACCCTGGGTCCAAAGGATGCGCTGTGCTCCTGGCACTGCTTTCTTTGTGGTGTGAGGTTCCCAACTCTCTGCTTACTTCCCTTTCCTTTTATCTCTTGTAAGAGAAAAGGCGGTGCAGGCCATACCCCAGGGAAACTCCCTTTACATTGGATCAGGGATGTGACCTGAGCAAGGGTGTTACATCCTACCCTAATCCTTTTTAACCACAGGCAGAGATTATGATTTATAACACATAGAAAAATCAGAAAATGGAGGACAACCACACAATACTGGAAATCACAGCTTAACCAAGTTGGGGGGACACAATTTGATTCATGACAACCACTGAATAAACAGACAGCAAGTACTTTAAATTACATAGCTCTTCATATTTTTTAAACATTGCAATGTCACTATATTCACAGGTCTTTAGTGAAGGACCATTTGGAGCAGAGCAAAGAGCAGACACTTCCAATGGCCTGTGAATAATGGCATTCATTACTCACAGAAAAAACAGGACAGGAATGAGAACACGCCTCATCATCAGCCCAGATACCCCGAAGTTAGGCTGCCATCTACAGGGTTAGATCACATCCAAGCACAGCCCAGTTCATGTCTTGGGAGGAGAATGCCTAAATTCCTCTCTCTTCCAGGATTAAATACTAATTGGACAGCCATGTCTATGTGCCAAATGGCATGTACAGAGAACAGGTAGGGAAAGAGGTAATAAAAGATAAAGAGGGGTAATAAAAGGGCAAAGCCCCCTGCAGGCAATGAAGATCATCTATTGCCCTGTTCAGGGTGGGTTAGATTTACTAGTGCCAGAGAACGGCCCTTCCTCCTTTACCCCATGAGATACCTTGAAAGAGTTCTGGTGTCTTCAGAGGGCAATCCTCTCCCCCTAAAGTACATACTTCACTTTATGTCCATTAGCAGCTAGGGAAACGGTGAGGGGTCAATTATAATATGGACGCCTGTGCATCCAGCAAACATCTTATCAGGAGCCTCTGTTTCAGCTCTCCAAATACAAAGGTGTCCACAGATTCAGACCTCAGTTGCACAAAAAATATCCCACTATGTAAATTTCTGGATTTTGGCCTTACAATACAGTCTTCTTCCATTAAAATAGCAATGAGTCCATTCAAATGGAGGGCTCTGAAACAAGAACCCACACTTTTAAATCTATCTTTTCTATTGGCACATAGTAAGCAAACGCAAACCCAAACAAAAAGTTTAAAAAACAGACCAAAAGTAAACAAGGAAAGGATATTACAAAATCCACGTATTAGAATATGTTCAGAAACCTACAAGTAATATTGATCCTAACATTTATTAAACTATTCCTGTATGCCCAGCCCTTGCTAGACATCTCACCTGCATTATTGAATTTCATCGCCTTGACAGCACCATGAGGTTGCCATTACTAATATCTCCATTTTACAGATAGGTAATTGAGGCTGAGAGGTTACAGTAACTTGCCAAACGGATCACAGCTAAGCTATCAAGTGGTGAAACCTGTATTTAAAAATAAATAAATTTATTAAAAGCCCAGGCAGGACTCCAGAATCTGAACTTTCAGTAGCTATTATAGAGAGAAGAGAGAGTTAAAACGTAAAGAGAAAATACATAACAGAAGAGAAATGAAGGTGTACTGTACAGCGTCCCTGGGTGGTGCTGATGGCTAAGTGCTTGGCTACCAACTGAAAGGCTGGCAGTTAGAATTCACTCAGAGGTGCCTAGGAAGAAAAGCCTGGAGATCTGCTTCCAAAAGATCACAGCCATGAAAACCCTGTGGAGTACAGTTCTACTGTGAAACACTTGGGGTCACAGTGAGTTGGAATCAACTGGTTGGACAGGAACTCGTTTTTTGGGGGGTTTGGTGCTGTGTACAGAGATGATACTTGCACTATGGCCTAAACCAATGAATTCACAAAGTGGGGTGGCCGGGCACCCAAAGTTTCCCATACAAGGAGGAAACTAGAAACTGCCATGTAGATTTGACTTTCACAAGGCCTTTTTGTGATTCTGGAAACCCTGGTGGTGTAGTCATTAAGTGCTATGGCTGCAAAAAGAAGGTCGGCAGTTCCAATTCACCAGGTACACCCTGGAAACTCTGTGGGGCAGTTCTACTCTGTCCTGGAGGGTTGCTGTGAGTTGGAATCAACTCGATGGCAGTGGGTTTGGTTTTGGGTTTTTTTTTTTTTCGTTCTTCCACCTAGGGGAATTTTCATGTGCCCTTTAATAAAAAGGAGGGGCCTGGTGGCATAATGGTTAAGTGCTAGGGCGGCTAACCAAAAGGTCGGCAGTTCCAATCCACCCGGCGCTCCTTGGAAACTCTATGGGGCAGTTCTGCTCTGTCCTATAGAGTCGCTATGAGCCGGAATCGACTCAACGGCGGTGGGTATTGGTACATTCAAGAATATGGAGCCCTGGTGAGCAGTGGTTAAGAGCTCAGCTGTTAACTAAAAAGTCAGCAGTTTGAATCCACCAGCTGCTCCTTGGAAACTCTATGGGGGATTTCTGCTCTGTCCTACAGGGTCACTATGAGTCAAGATCCACTCGAAGGTAACGGATTTGGTTTTTTTTTTTTTTCTGGTTTTTGGACCAAAAATGGGTGGCTGATTTATTACTGTTCTTGGGAACTCAGGGTGGCTGTAGAACAATGATAATCATATTTCTTTATAAGCCAGGACAATTTTAGCAGTACATTCTGAATGTTCCAACATATATTATTGCTTATTGTTCTATGTTAATCCACAACAGATGAAATATAAGGTAGAGAGGTCTCTTGTAAAACGAGTTACAAAAATATAATGGGTCCATGCCAAATTTCCAAATTAGCAATAGAAAAGTACAGTAACTGCAAGACACCACAGGAGGGCGCATTAGCACTTTTAAATATCAGTAACGTGCATAATTAAGACTAAGTGTGGATCTCAGGGGCAGATTTCTGCAATCATTGAATATCAAATCCAAAAGATTTTCTTTAGCAATTTTTGAGGGATTTGAAAAGAATGAGAAGACTTCTTAAGGCACACTGCTTCTTATTTTCCTAATGAGAAAGGGGGTTATTTTATAAAAAGTTATTTTTTCTGGGAATATTTATTAGATATATACTGGGTGTCCTTACCAATTATCAGGATGGTTTGGGGGAAATCAAAAGAAAATGGTTGTCTCCTTTTTTAATCAGTTATACAAGTTACAAATTGGTGAAATGGGGATTCATTTTAGCAGGTGGGATAAAGGTTAAGTGGAGAGAATTATGGCAAATTAATAGATTCAAATAATCTTTCCCATACCCCTTCCCCTTCACACATATAACCATATGATACATGATATATTAAAGAATGGCTGCTATTGACAGGACAGTCCATCATTTTGAGGACCTAATTGCCTCTTTAATAACCACTGAAATCTGAATATGGGGTTGAAAGAAGAATTTATATGTTGCATCCTAAAGTTCAGGATTAAAAACAAAGAAAAATAGGTAAATGGCAAAATCCCCACAGACATGCTGTTTGGGGTAATCCTGGAAGTATATGTGGTGTTTCTGTATTGGAAATTTCTGTATATTTGCACTGGAAGTGTTTCTTTAGTCCAGGGCTCGACAAATTTTCTGGAAAGGGCCAGATAGTAAACTCTTCTGGATTTGCAGACCATACAATCTCTGACTACTTCTGGCAACTCAGCTTTGCCATTGTAGCGTGAAAGGAGCCATAGACAAGTAAAGGGATGGGTGTGGTTGTGTTCCAAAAAAATTTTGTTTACAAATACTGTTGCCAGCCAGCCAAGGCACAACAATTGGTCTCTTTTCACCTGGAACAACAGAAGGAGAGTCAAGAATAGGAGGAGAAAATGGAAGGTGTGGCTAATTGCTTCCATAATCAACTGCCTCCTTTGCCACGAGACTAGAAGAAATGGTTGGTGCCTGGTTACCGTAACTGAACATTTCTATCAAAGATTCTATGAAAGAATCCTAATCAAAAGGGGAAAATGCAGAACAGAATTTTGGATTCTCATGGAATCCAACTGTCATAGAGGCTGAACAAACCCTGAAACAATTGGCCTGAGATAATCTTTATTTTGTTTATGTATTTTTATTGTGCTTTAAGTGAAAGTTTCTCATTAAACAGTTAATACACAAATTTCTTTGGGACATTGGTTGCCAACCCCCCAATGTGTCGACCCTCTCTCTTTCTCTACCCCTGCTTCCCTGTTTCCATTTGTCTAGTTTTCCTATCATTTCCTGTCTTCTTGTCTTTGGTTTTGGGCTGCTAGACCCGTTAGTATACATGACTGAGCTATGAAGCACTTTCCTCACGTGTGTTATTTTGTTGGCCCTTTAGACCTGTCTAATCTTTGGCTGAAGGGTGAACCTCAGGAGTGACTTCAGTACTGAGTTAAAAGGGTGTCCAGGCGCCATACTCTTGAGGTTTCTCCAGTCTGTGTCAGACCAGCAAGACTGGTCTTTTGTGTGTGTGAATTTGAATTTTGTACTACATTTTTTTTTTCCTGCTCTGTCTGGTGATTCCCTGCTCTATTGTGATTCCTGCCCAGAGCAGTTGGTAGTGGTATCCGGGCACCATCTAGTTGTTCTAGGCTCAGTCTGGTGGAGGTTGTGGTAATTGTGATCCATTAGTCCTTTGGACTAATCTTTCCCTTATATCTGTGGTTTCCTTCATTCTCCTTTCCTCTACTTGGGAGGAGACCAGTAGCTGTATCTTAGATGACTGCTCACAGACTTTTAAGACTCCAGATACTACTCACCACAGTTGGACATAGAACATTTTCTTTTATGCCAAATGAGCTAGATATCCCCCGAGACTGTGGTCCCCAGCACTCTCAGCCCAGTAGCTTGGTCCCACAGGGCGTTTGGATGTTTCTGTGATGTTTCAATGACTTTGCCCTGGTCAAGTTGTGCTGATTTCCCCAGATGAGATAATCTTTAAACCTTAAACCAAAAATATCCCCTAGGGTCTTCTTAAAACCAAACAATAGTTTAGCTTAACTAGTAAAAAATGTCTGCTTTGAATGTTATACTCTTAAGGTCTATGTATATGTGAACAAACTCATAACAGCAACTTGAAAGATTAGATGGTATCATGGATTGAATTGTGTCCCCCGAAAATGTGTGTATAAATTTGGCTGGGCCATGATTCCTGGTATTGTGTGATTATCCACCATTTTGTCATCTGATGTGATTTTCCTCGGTGTTGTAAATCCTGCCTCTACGGTGTTAAAGAGAGGGGGTGGGCGGCAGTTGTGTTGATGAGGCAGGACTTGATCTACGGGGTTGAATTATGTCCTGAGCTGGTTTCTTTTGGGATGTAAAAGAGAAAATCGAGTGGAGAGACAGGGGGATCTCATACCCCCAAGAAAGCAGGGCCAGTAGCAGAGCGCATCCTTTGGATCTGGCGTTCCTACACAGAGAAACTCCTAGTCCAGGGGAAGATTAATGAGAAGGACTTTCCTCCAAAGCCAACAGAGAGAGAAAGCCTTTCCCTGGAGCTGACGCCCTGAATTTGGACTTCTAGCCTACTTTACCGTGAGGAAAATAAATTTCTCTTTGTTAAAGCCACCCACTTGTGGTGTTTCTGTTTCAGCAGCACTAGGTACCTTAGAGGGTAGTGAGTTTATGTAAATGGAGGAGAAACACCTAAGAAAAGGAGGGTGAAGATGGTTGCACAGAGAATGTAATCAGTGTCACTGAAATGTACACGTAGAAACTGTGTGTGTGTTTTTATGTGTGAATTCTCAACAACAACAAAAATAAAATAAAAATAAATTACATACATATATAGGTAGACACATAAAGATGCATATTTCCCTGAGCAATTAAAAAAAAAAAAGTGCTCAGTAGGATTTGGCCAGTGGCTTGTATTTTTTCTGAACCCTACCTTAGTCTATGTGTGAACTCCTTCCCAGTGAAGAGAAATAAATTTTGACACCTGACATTGAGACACAAAGAACTTGTAACTGAAGAGTGTAAGGATATAAAAAGCTCCATCTCAAGTCCTGAGAGATACTCACCAGAGTCTTTAGGAAGAAGCAAAAATAAAACTGCCTTACAAAAAAGTGTGTTTTAGAACCTTGGTTAAAACATATGCATAGCTCAACACCAAAAATAATGAAAGCCCTGAAGGTACAGTAAATCTAAAAATGTCTGTGAGATGCTAAAGCTGTCCTGAGCATGGTAGCCCTGACTTTCTGAGTCACCAAAAATTGAGCAAAATGTTGAACACTGCAGGATAATATATATAGGGCTTTGCAGTAAAACAATTGTGGGTGATAAATTAACCCCAAAAAAGCACCCTCGTTTTATGAACATAATGAAAACTAGTTGCTGTCAAGTTGATTTAAACTCATGGCGACCCTTTATGTGTCAGAGTAAGTAGAGCTGTGAGCCGGAGGATCTTCTTTTTTAAAAAAATATTTTATTGTGTTAAGGGTGAAAGTTTACACAGTCAATTAGGTTCTCATTTAACAGTTTTATACAAATTTTTCTGTGACATTGGTTACAGTTTTCACAATGTGTCAGCATTCTCATTATTTCCATTCTGTTTGTTCTGTTTCCATTGATCTAGCTTCCCTTCCTCTCCTTGCTTTCTCATCTTTGCTTTTGGGAAAGTGTAAATAATATAGTTGATTATTTAAGGAAGCACATTACTCACAGATGTTATTAGCCCATCTATTATTTGGCTGGAATGTAACCTCCAGAACTAGCTTCAACTCCAAGTACAAAGAGCGTCTTGGGACAAATAGTCTTGGGGTTTCCTCTAGTCTGTATCAATCCAGTAGGCCTGGCCTTTTTTAGGAATTTGACTTTTGCTCTACATTTTTCTCCCATTCTATCCGGGACCTTCTATTGTGTCCCTGGTCAGAACAATTGATAGTGGTAGCTGGGTACCATCTAGTTCTTCTAGCCTCAGGTTAGAAGAGGCAGTGACTCAAGTGGGTTGTAAGTCCTGCGGATTAGTTTCTTCTTTGAGTCTTTGGTTTCCTTCATTCTCTTTTGTTCCAAATGAGCAGAGTCCAATAGTTATATCTTAGACGGCCACTAGCAAGCTTTTAAGACCCCAGATGCTACTCACCAAAGTAGGATGTAGAACATTATCTTTATGAACTATGTCCTGCCAATTCAGGATTGACTAAATTGTCCCACAAGACTATGGTCCTAAGCCTTTTAACCCAGTAAACTAATCCTGTGAGTTGTTTGGATATGTCTGGGAAGTCTCCGTGACTGTGCTCCCATGTGCTTTATTATATATATTGATATATATGCAGCACACAAACATGCATATACATATGCCTACAGATACACCTATACACGCACATGCATTTACTTGCGTATGTCTTCTTATATATATATGTACGCATATCTACCTATGAAACCACACACATATTTTTTGGTTGTTATTACTGATGTCGCAAAATTGTATATGTTAAAGCAGTTACTGAAATTGTTTCTTTTTCTTGTGTACTTCCCAGCATCTTCATTTACCTTGGTCAAGTTGTGCAGATGTCACATATTTGGTATGGCCTCTCTCATCACCATCCCGTTTCCAACAAGTGTCTACAATCTGTAAAGCGATTCCCCCTCCTTCTCCCTTCCATCTCTGATAGCCATGAAAGAACACTGCTTTCTGTGAGTTTACCTATTCTTGACTTTTTATAATAGTGGGACCATACGCTGTTTGTCCTTTTATGATTGACTTATTTCACTCAGCATAATGTCCTCCAGATTTATCTATGTTATGTTTCACGGACTCATCATTATTCTTCATAGTTGTATAGTGTTCCATTGTATGTGTGTACCACAATTTGTTTATCCATCCATCAGCACTTAGGTTGTTGCTCCAAAGGATTTTTAGTGGTTAATTTCTCAGAAGTAGACTACCAGGTCCTTCTTCCCAGGCACCTGTGGGTGGACTTGAACCTCCAAACTTCCAGTTAGAACATTAACGATTTGCACCACCCGGGGACTCCACGAACATAATGAAGTATCCCCTAAATCTCAACTCAAGGATGTTTTCTAAAGGACCACTGGAACCTAAAATATCCTAGAAATATATTTCATGGCCCACAGAAAGATGGCTTATACATTTCCTGAGAGTGACAGATACATTATAATTTGATATGGGAGATGAGCAAAGTTTTTTCACAAAACTAATTAATTAATTGTTGAAAAAAAAAAATCTTGGAAGAATATATAGTGCAATGGTCCCCAAATCTGGCTCCAGAAAACCTTAAGGAGATTTTTTTTTTTTAAAGCGTGGTATCCCAGGTCACATTCCAGATCTACTGGCTTAGATTTTCTGGGGCCTGTGGACCAGGCAGTCTCACAAAGCTGCCCAGGTGGGGTTTAGTAGTGGCCAGGCTAGCACCAGGCCATGAACTGGCATTTGGGAACAACTAGGACAAAGGACAAACCCCAGGGTTGAAGTTTGACAACGCTGGGTTCAACCCTGCTCTGTCTTACATTAATCCTTTGACCCTGAGCTAGTGATCTAATGTTTCTAAGCTTCAGTTACCATATTCATTACATGGGGCCAATATTTGCCTTCTACAGAAAGAATGGAAAATCAGGTCATGTGACTCTGTCATGGCTTGAAGAACAAATGGTTTTAGCTCTTTTACGTCCTCTCTCCCTTTTCTTCCTGAAGCAATGTAACTGGTTTTGCCCCATACATCATTGCACAGAATTTTACTACAAATGAGAGCATTTTTTTAAAAAAATGCATTATTTTAGTTTTGCTCCCTAGCGACATTTCTTCTTGAATTTCCTGAGAACTTTGTGTTCAGATCCCTTTAGTGAGTCTGGAATAGTGTGAGCGATGGAGCTAACAGGCCCACCCAGCTCTATTCTTAAACACTAGCTGGAGAGAAGCCAAAGAAGGAATATGTCAAGTCCTCAGATGTCCTGTCAAGTTCTAGCCTGTGCTGACTTTCTTTGTAACCTGGCTTAAGGAAATTCCAAACTCCTACTGCTGGTTACTTGGCTTTCAATCCCAAATTTCTATTGCAGTTCAGTTTTGTTCTTACATGCCAGTGTAAGAGGTTCTTGCTTCTTTATCAGAAGTTCAGACAGCAAGCAATGAGGCTACACCTACTGTTCCTTCTTTTGTTTTTCCCCCTTCTTCTTCCCTCTAGTTTACCACTCCCTTTGAATCTAAAACCCACTGCTTTCAAGTAGATTCCAACTTACAGTGACATTATAGGACAGAGTAGAACTGCCCCATAGGATTTCCAAGGCTGTAAATCTTTACGGAAGCAGACTGTCACATCTTTCTCCCACAGAGCAGCAGGTGGGTTTGAACTGCTGACCTTTTGGTTAGCAACTGAGTGCTTGACTTGACCATTCCATCACCAGGGCTTCTCTCTATGTCCCCCCCCCCTTTTTTTATTCTGATTAGGTGAAAGTTTACAGAGCAAATTAGTTTCTCATTGAACAGTTTATACACAAATTGTTTTGTGACACTGGTAGCCAACCCTGCGGTGTATCAACATTCTTCCCTTCTTTACCCCAGGTTCCCTATTTTCATTCCTCCAGTCTTCCTGTCCCTTCCTGCCTTCTTTTGTTTTTGGGCTGGTGTGCCCGTTAGTCTCATATACATTATTGAACCAAGAAGCATGTCCCTCACGTATGCTATTGTTGGCGCTATAGACCTGTCTAATCAATGGCTGAAGGGTGAACCTCAGGAGTGACTTCAGTAATGAGTTAAAAGGCTGTCCGAGGGCCACTCTCTCAGGGTTTCCCCAGTCTTTGTCAGACCAGCAAGCCTGGACTTTGTATTATTTTGTGCATGTGTGTGTGTGAATTTGAATTTTGTTCTACATTTTTCTCCGGCTCTGTCTGGAACTCTCTATTGTGATCCCTGCCAGAGTAGTTGGTGGTGGTAACTGGGCACCATCTAGTTATTCTGGGCTCATTCTGGTGGAGTTTGTGGTACATTTGTCCTTTGGACTAATCTTTCCCTTGTGTATTTGGTCTTCTTCATGCTCCCTTGCTCTGCCCAGGATGGGACCAATAGATGTATCTTAGATGGCCGCTCATAGGCTTTTAATACCCCAGTCAGCTCACTTCAGTTGGATGCAGAACATTTTCTTTATAGACTATGTTATGCCAGTGCAGCTAGACGTCCCCTAAAACCATGGTCCCCAGCCTTCAACCCAGTAGCTTGGTCTCTCAGGGAGGGTTCCTCCCTCTGAATCTAGAGTGTGGAAAATCACAATTGTTACTTGGCAAGAAACATGATACCGAATAGAGAGCTGGCATTTCCCTTCCTCTGGCCAAGAGCATTGCTCTTGTAGGCAATGCTTCATCCAATCCTGGGGCAAGAGAGGGGCTGTTCCTCCTTGAACACATCAGGCTGTACCAAAGACTCATTGAGGAGGAAAATAACTTCACAGTGCATGTTGTTAGAGCTACCTACACAGCAGTAAAGTGTTATGGAGCAGGAGAAAAATGGAGTTTGGCAATCATTCCATTATTTTCTTTAAAGAAGAAAGCCAGGAGAAATAAAATTCCGGGTAAAGGAAGAGTTGCTTTTGGTGTTCAGATCCATCATGGCTTTGGTACTCATCCAGGCTGGCAGGTCAGGAAGCCAAATTTGCATTTTGTGAGTTTGTGGACTCAGCATTGGAGTCAAGTTTCTATGTAGATAAAACCTGAGGGTTTTGTTGTATTCTAATTTAGAGTTGGGCGTGAGCCAAACTTGGAATGATGAATCCTAGCTCAGCAGGTTTACTGCTTAATTTCACTATTGGTTCTGTTTAGCAATGTCCAGCAGAGTAAAAGAGGCAGTCATAACCGTTCAAGGAAACAAGATATGGCAAATGGATAGCATTTGGATTGTAAACTGCTTTTTAGAATGATAGCTGTATAAATTAAGTGGCCCCTCTAAGGTATAAAAGTAAATCTAAATTTTAAGCAGTTCCCTTAAATCTATGCACATTTCTCAGAATCTTAGAAGAAATAAACTTCCCAAGAGCACAACATGATTTTGTATTATTTTACCAAAAGAAAAGAAATTGCCCTGGCCAAATGTTAAAGCAATGTACACCCATTCAAATTTGTCAAAAGTGAACTTGTTATTAAAGCTAAAATACTCGTATGAAAAAAGAACTACCAAAAGATTGGTGGCCTATCACTAAATTTGTTTAATTTTTAACTTAGCACTTCTGAATGGAAAAAACAAAAAGAACTTACCTCTAAGATAAAATAATAATGCTTTTTATTTTTCTAAAATAACATTCAAGGAATTACTTTGCAATCAGAATAATAGCATTCCTTTTGGTGACTGTAAATGATTGCTCTGTACATTTCCAGGAGCTTTTAATATTTATAGTGGGGAAATTGGCTCAAATCAGGCAAAAGGCTCTCAATGCTCTGGTACTTACAGTGGGGATTTATGGATGTACCGTGGTACACAGCGACATGAGTTAATAACGGTGCTTCCCCCCCATGCAGTGAACCCTTGCAGTAAGATTATAAAACAGGTAACAAGTGGTACGGAAGTAAAATAGCTGATTGTTATGGATTGAATTGTAGCCCCCCAAAATCTATGTCAACTTGGCTAGGCCATGGTTCCCAGTATTGGCTGATTGTCCACCATTTTGCGATCTGATATGATCATACTGTGTTGTAAATCCTAACCTCCATGATGTTAA
This sequence comes from Elephas maximus indicus, assembly GCF_024166365.1. Taxonomy (NCBI): domain Eukaryota; kingdom Metazoa; phylum Chordata; class Mammalia; order Proboscidea; family Elephantidae; genus Elephas; species Elephas maximus. The sequence continues at coordinate 43,971,716 of NC_064836.1, read as the reverse complement.
GGAGGCAGGATTAGAGGCAGTTAGGTTAATGAGGCAGGACTCAATCTATAGTATTAGGCTGAATGTTGAGTCAATCTCTTTTGAGATATAAAAGAGAGAACTGAGTAGAGAGGGGAGAAAGAAGTGCCTGGAGCAGAGTACATTCTTTGGACACAAGATCCCTGCACTGAGAACCTCCTAGGCCAGGGGAAAATTGATGACAAGGACCTTCCCCCAGAGCCAGCAGAGAGAGAAGGCACTCCCTGGGAGCTGGCACCCTAAATTTGGACTTCTAGCCTCCTAGATTATGAGAGAATAAACTTCTCTTTGTTGAAGCCATCCACTTGTGGTATTTCTATTATAGCCACACTGGATAACTAAGACCCTGATATAAGTTTTCGAACTTGATGTCATCTTTGCCTTCTTCCCCTCCGCCTCTAATCTGTGACCAAGTTCTTTGTCTTTTCTTCTCTATACTTCCTGCCACTGCTTTGCACAGTTCTTCACTCTCTCCCCAAATGACTACAACGGTCTTGTAAATATTTCTCCTGAATTTTCCCCTGCTCTTTCGTTATTCTGAAACATAGACCTGATTATGTCATCCTCCTGCTGAAAATCTTTCCTCGTCACAACTCTCATGATTCTGGTGAGGAACAATGTCTCTGGGGTTTTCTCTGCTTTGGGATATGTCAGGGATTGAATTATGTCCCCCCAAAAATGTGTGTATCAACTTGGTTAGGCCATGATTCCCAGTATTGTATGGTTGTCCTCCATTTTGTGATTGTAGTTTTATGTTGAGAGGATTAGGGTGGGATTGTAATACCACCCCCACTCAGGTCACTTCCCTTATCCAAGGTAAAGGGAGTTTCCCTGGGGTGTGGCCCTCACCATATTTTATCTCTCAAGACATAAAAGGAAAGGGAAGCAAGAGGAGAGTTGGGGACCTCATACCACCAAGAAAGCAGCTCAGGAGCAGAGTGTGTTCTTTGGACCCAGGGTCACTGTGCCTGAGAAGCTCCTTGACCATGGGAAGATTGAGAACAAGGACCTTCTTCCAGAGCTGACAGAGAGAGAAAGCCTTCCTCTGGAGCTGACACCTTGGTTTTGGACTTCTAGCCTCCTTTACCACGAGGAAATAAATTTCTCTTTGTTAAAGCCATCCACTTGTGGTATTTCTGTTATGGCAGCACCAGATGACTAAGACAGGGTGCCACTACCACCGCCAGTTGCCACTGAGTTGATTCTGACTCTGGGATCCTATGTGTGTCAGAGTAGAACTGTGCTCTATAGGGTTTTCAATGACTGATTTTTCAGAAGTAAATCACCAGGCCTCTGAGAGGACTCGAACCTCCAGTCTTTCAGTTAGCAGCTGAGTACGTAACCATTTGTACCACCCAGGGACTCCGCTTTAGAGTAAAAGATTCACTAATAGTAATGATCTAGTCCCAGAGAAGGAAGTATCATGATTAGGCCAGTTGTCAGGCCCCAATCAAGTGACTCAGGGTTCTCTCAGAAGCTGCAAGACTAAGTGAATTCCCCTTATGATAGGCGTGCCAGAAGAGGAAGTGGAGTTTCCTGTATCAGGCATATGAAAGTCCCTGCTATCATAAAACTTAAATGCTAGTTGCTAAGATGATCCAAAAACAAGCTAAACAAATACCATATTTCCAATAATGATAAGTGCTTGTTCTAATAGAGAAGACAGACAATAAACAAATACCCGAACCAGATGATTCAAACAGTGATAATTGCCATGAGGAAACTTTAAGTGATGATGTGTCTGAGAGGGTCTGCTTGTTAAGGATGGCGGGCACGATTAGACCAGTGGTTGGGAAGGGCTCTCAGAGATGACTTCCTGTGTTGAAAAGTGATTGTGAGGAAGGAGCTGGCCATGCAAAGAGTTGATTCCAGGAAGAGGAAACCGCAAGTGGCACAATCTTGAGATCTGAATGAGCTTGACTGTTTTAAGAACAGAAAGAGGCACAATGTGGCTACAGTCCAGCAAGAGAGGGGCCAACCCATAGGGGATGTGATTAGGGAAGGAAGGAAGGCAGATGATGGGACCTGAGATTTTCATTTATACCAAGTGCAGTGGGAAGCCATTGGAGAGCTTTAAGCAATTTACAGTTCTGAGAAATATTTAAGAGATATAATTAGCATAATTGATGATATTCGAAATATATTTATATGAGGAAGTAGAGTGAGGGAGTTCAAAGGTGACAATCAGGTTTTTGCCTTAGCTAATTGGGTAGATGTTGCTGCTATGTTTATTTTAGACATGCTGAAATTCAGGTTCCTTCTGAGCATCCAGGAGCCCTGGTGGCGTCGGTGGTTAAGTGTTCAGCTGCTAACAGAAAGGTGGGCTACTCCTTGAGAGAAAAATGTGGCAGTCTGCTCCCATAAAGATTATAGCCTTGGAAGCCCTATGGAGCAGTTCTAGTCTGTCCTATAGGGTCGCTATGAGAGGAACTGACCTGGTGGTTCAGTGGTTAAGTGCTCAGCAGCTAACCAAAAGGTCAAAAATTCAAATCCACCAGCTACTCCATGGGAGAAAGATGTGGCATTCTGCTTCTGTAAAGATTTACTGCTTCTATAAAGATTTATAGCCTTGCCTACCATCACTAAACAATTTGATCAAAGATTCCATAGAAGAATCCTGATTAAAAGGGAAAAAATATAGAACAGAATTTCAGATTCTCATGGATTCCAGACTTCCTGGAGCCATGAAGATTGGATGAAGCCCTAAAGCTATTGCCCTAAGAAAACCTTTAAGCCTTAAGGCAAAAAATACCCCTGAAGTCTTCTTAAAACCAAACAATAGTTTAGCTTAACTAGTAAAAAATACCTACCTTGATCATTATGCTCTTTCAAGAATTATCTTTATGGGATCATATTGACAACAGCAACTGAAAAGATTAGATAGGAACCTTAGGGGGTAGTGAATTTATTTTAATAAGGGAGGAACAACTCAAAAGGACGGTGAGAATAGTAATAGAACTCGAAAAATGTAATCACTGTCACTAAATGGTACACGTAGGAACTGTCGAACTGACGTTTGTTGTGTATATTCTCAGCAACAACAGAATAAATAAAATTATTTAAAAGAAAAATATTTACAGCCTTGGAAACCCTATGGGGCAGTTCTCCCCTGTCCTATAGAGTGCTATGAGTCAGAATCAACTCAGTGGGGTTGGGTTTTTTATTTTTTGGTATGGGGCATCCAAGGAGCCCTGATGGCACAACCGTTAAGTGCTCGGCTGCTGACAGAAAGCTTGCCAGTTGAAATCCACCCAGTGGCTCCATGGGAGAAAGATCTGATGATTTGGTCCTGTAAAGATTGAAAATAAATAAATAAATAAATAACCATTGCTGTTGAGTCAATTCCGACACATAGTAATTACAACCTAGAAAATCCTATGGGGCAGTTCTACTCTGTCATATGGGGTTGCTGGGTGTCAAAATCAACTTGATGCCACTTAACAATGACATGGGGCATCTGTGTAAAGTGTTGAGTAACAAACTTCATATGTTTGTATGAAGCTTTGAGGAGAACTCCCAGACATATAAAGAATTCGTCATATTCAAACGAAAAAACCAAACCCATTGCCATTGAGTTGATTCTGGCTTTTGACAATCCCATGTGTTACAAAGTAGAACTGCTCCATAGGGTTTTCTTGACTTTAATCTTTACAGAGGCAGATTGCCAGGCATTTTTTCCATGGTGCCACTGTGTAGGTTCCAAACACCAACCTTTAGGTTAGTAGTTGAGCACAAACCATTTTCATCACCCAGTGACCTTCATCATGCTATAGGTGCCTGTTAAAAGGACAAGAGTAGCTAAAATTATTCAGAAAGCATGCAGCATGAATGGGCTGAGAATGGACACTTGGAAACAACAGTGTTTTAAGAGTTGATGGAGATAACATTACTATATTAGTTTCCTATGGCTACTGTAACAAAATACCACAAACTGGATAACTTTTAAGAGCAGAAATTTATTGTCTCACAGTTGTGGAGGCTAGAAGTTCAAATCAACTTATCAGCCTTCAAAGTCTCTAGAGGGAGATTCTCTCTCGTTTCTCCCAGCTCCTGGTGGTGTTATTAGTTTCTGTCGAGTTGGTTCCAACTCAAGGAGAACCCATGTATAACAGAACAGTGGCACCACTAGGGTTGGTGTCACCCAGTGGGGTAACTCATGGTGTCACACCCCCATGGACCCCTCCAGTACCAGATCATATCGAATCCTCAGTAATGTTTATTATTAATTTTAATCATAGAATAATATGTAATAAATATAGTTGCAAATTGCTTAAATGTAACATTTCTTAGATTATATGAATACGCACAAGATTTTTTTGCAAAACCTTTCTACGTTGAACTACAACAATATTAGTAACTGAGCGGAAACCTTTTTTATTTTTCTCCTTTTTCTTTAATTACTATTTCATTCTCAAAAAGTTACTGATATAGGTTCACAAATACTAATTACCACAATATTGTAGCTGAAACACGAGAAAATTTGACTAACTCAGTGACTATAAAAACACCTTCAGCAACGAAAACAACAGTGCGTCAAAACAGATGAAACCACGTGATTGGAAGCGTCAGTGTAATTGGGTAATAAGGACAGCTCTGGCTGGAGCACATTAGAAGGTTCAAAGAGTAAATGAGCATAGAGTTTTAGCCTTGTAGGTGTGTTTATACATGTAAGCTGGGCTTACCAAAAATGCTTTTGTTATAACCACAGGGATATTTTTATAAAAAATAATAAAGTTCTGCTGAAACACTTCACGAAAATTTTATAGACACTCATTTTGGTGTCATCTTCTCCAACAGTGTGACCTGGTACAGTCTACACCCCCCCCCACACCCCCTTGGTGATGTCACTGGTGGCATAGCTTCCAGTATCATAGCAACAAGCAAACCACCACAATAGGACAAACGGATGGTGGTAGCTCCTAGTAGCCCCAGGCTTTCCTAGGCTTATAGATGCATCTTCAAACGTCTGTCCTTCCTCTGTCTCTCCGTGCCTCCTTTTTTTAAGGACAGTACTCAGATTGGATTGGGCTCCACTCCATTCACATTAACCTAACTGATGACATCTTTAAAGACCTTGTTTCCAAACAAGATCATATTCACAGGTGCCGGGGGTTAGAACTTCAGCATAACTTTTTGGGGAACACAATTCAATTCACAAAAGGAAATGTGAAAAGAAATCAAAGGAATCGTTTTTACAATGAAGACTTAGTAATATTCATTAGATTTGGTAGCATGGAGATAATGAGCGATCTTGGGCATGCAATTTGAAGCAGAAAGTGAATGTTGACTGCTCTTTGAGAAACTTGGCAGAGTATAGGAGACAAATTGTAGGGAGTGGTACAAACCGAAAAAAAAAAACCTGTTGCCATCCAGTCAATTCCAACTCATAGCGACCCAATAGTACAGAATAGAAATGCCCCATAGAGTTTCCAAGGAGCATCAGGTGGATTTGAACTGCCAACCTTTTGGTTAGTAGCCGTAGCTCTTAACCACTATACCACCAGGGTTTCCAGGGAGTGGTACAAAGTCAGTGAATTTTTTTTTTTTTTTTAGGTTGGGAGAGTCTTGGGACTATTTATATGCTAAAGAGAAGAAACCAATAGAAAAAAAGGTTGAATATTCAAGAGAGAAATCAATAGTTGGAATAGGATCTTGAAATAAAGAATGAAGGGATTTGGAGGAGTAATCTTTAAATAATGGGAAGGACACCTTACTCTCTCAGGATGCAATGAGGTAAGTGCGTAAAAGTGTGGATGTCCACATGTTTGCCTGTGAAGTGATGGGATTTTAAATTAATAGTGGATGATCTCAAGTGTCTTACTTAATCTAGTTAGGCAGTTAGAGGTTTTTGGTCCAAGGGCTCTGTTTATATTTTTGAGACTCAGTCCAGCAGGAAAGATTACAGGAGCAAGGCTAGGACTGAAAGGGGGAAAGACGGAGATGAGTCCTCTGTTTGGAAGTGTGGGGTAGCTGGTTTAGAGGAAGGAGCTGGAGTGTAAGGAAAACAACCTCAGAAATGAGGAGAGAATCAGGCAGAAACCCATCCCTGGATCAAAATGTTTAGTAGGAAAATAAGTGATACCAAGGCCAGGATTTGTTTAGTAGAAAAAGAATCTTGGCCAGTGGATAACTGTGGAGTTCAGTCCCTCTTACCTGGCTACGAGGCCCTGTCCTGGGCCTTTGAGTTAATTTTGAGACATACCATAAGGGAGGCTATGATTAAGTAGCTTCCTTTCTCTGACTGGCATTGGGTCAAGAATGAGCTTTCAGTGAGAGAAGATCATCAGAGACCTTGGCTGTAGGTAGCAGGAGATCCAGGGGCTGGGGAAGCCTATGGTGGGTGCTCGGCATTAGCAAGGAAAGCCTTCTTACTTTCCTCTTCTCTCATCTCACCCTCTTTACCTCCTTCTGCCTCTTATCTTCCTTTCTTCTCTTTACCTTTCTTCTTCCTCCTCCTCCTTCTTTCTCTCTCTCTCCTTTTTCCTGCTCATTTTGCCCCTCTTAAATCTTTATGGACACTGTATACAGGAAATAGATGGGGGGTAGCTAAGACTACAAGCAGTCCTTGGTTAGGAATGTTGGATTTATGGACAACTCCTAAAAAAAAAACTCCTACTTGCCCTTTAATATTATGTAAATTGGCCCTCACTTTAAAACTATTGAACCAACCCCTACTCGCAACAAATTCTTCATCACAAACACCTTCACTTGATGCACATGCAGTTTTAAATCATTGAAAAGGCTTTGAGCTTTTCCTTGCACTGAAGTAAAGCTAAGTAAGAACTGTATGCACCTGTTCTGATTCACCTACAAATTCAACTGAAAGACTTAAAGGCACAGGTACAGATCTTGCTCATAACCTGGAGACAGCCTGTATTTCCCTTTGCTACCCTGGTGACACATTGGTTAAGAGCTCGACTGCTAACCAGAAGGACTTCAGTTCGAGTCCACCAGCTGCTCCTTGGAAACCCTATGGGGCAGTTCTACTCTGTCCTATGTGGTCACTTTGAGTCGGAATCAACTCCATGGCAACTTTTCTTGTTCTTATCTTGAATTCTCAGTTCCCTGCAGGGCCACAACCCACTCCAAGGCAGATCACTTGAACTGAGGAGTTGCAGCCAGGCAGCTTTCAAAGGCAGCAACACCACTGCTCCTGGCTGCAGAATCCCTGTTCACTTGATTGTATCTCAAGAAAATGCCTAGACTATCTCATGCTCTCACCTCTGAGCAAGTGTGAGCCTGCTGGAAGTTCTCCCTCCCTTCCTTCTCCTGCTCCAGATCTAAGGAGACAAGGAAGGAGACTGGCTATGCAGCCCCAAAGAATTAAAAAAAAGAATTAGGCACCTATAAAAAGGATGTGAAAGAAGGTAGAGGTGCAGCCCAGTTACCAGGGTTGGATTCCAACTCTTGAAGATTCTCACCACTCCCTTAAGCAGTTTGGTGACACTGAACAATTCTCATCAGGGCAGAGATCAAAGTCTTAAGTTATTTACTCCTCTCCTCTATCCACTCTGGAGCACTGGTGACTCAGTGGTTAAGAGCTCAGCTTCTAATTGAAAGGTCAGCAGTTTGAATCCACCAGCTGACTCTTGGAAACCCTATGGAGCAGTTCTACTTTGTCCTGTAGGGTCGCTACGAGTTGGAATTGACTCAATAGCAATGGTTTGGTTTCTATCCACTCCAATACACCTGCAGTCCTGCTTTAGTGAGTCTGTATAAGTCAAATTGCAGAGAGTGTGGATTCAGTGGGGAGAAGCACTAAGAGGTGGGGACATCACCTTCACCCTCCCCAGCTGGGAAAAGACAGAGGACAGGGACACCTCCTGGGCTGTATGACCAGGGAAAGTTGAAAAATGAGGATTTGGTTCATGTTTAGGCCTGCAGAGGGAAGCCATGAAGCCCATACATCTAGGTAAGGCAGGAGGCAGTAAGAGGACCCCAGGGGACGGGTAAGAATTCAGCAGGAAAGAGAAGTCCGGCCCCTCTTTCTTAGCTCCAGCCACCCCTTGACCAGTTCTCCCTGCCCTCCTGGGGTTGTCTACTACACAAGCTCTTCTCTGTGTTTCTTATATAAATTTTGTTTGGTTTGACTTAGAGTTGTGAAAACATTCACTTCTGATTGTGTACCAGGTAGGATAGGGATAGAACCAGGAGGAGTGGGGAAAGGAGTTTTGACTTGGCTTCCAGGTCTGTTTGTTTTAGGACTCCCAAGAGGGATCTCTGGATATAGTTTCATACAGCAATCACTTATCTGGTATATTTCCATTCTGTAAGTTTGGCTACATTAGGTGAACTAATTTGGAATTCCTTAGAACCACCCATGAACTGTGTTAAGAACATATGGTTTCAAGCCCTGGACAATTGAACTAAATGTAAATTCCTGGGGTACTCATCATTTGAAACTACCTGTATGTAAAAAGTCTGTTGTTCCTTGACCTGGAGTGAATTGAATTAATTCATAGTCTTGCTCGAGGCCAGAACACTCTTTAGGACCAACTGAAGGAAATTCATCTTGGCCAGCTATGGAGGAGGAGTGGCCTACCTATCATGAACCGAAACTCAGAGAAACCCAAGCAAGAAAAACAATGCAACATTCATCCTCAGGCAGTCAGTTATTCTGTGGTCTCAGAGTCCAGTTATACTTGTTGTTAGTACCATTGAGTTTGTTCCAATTCATAGCAACCCTATGTACAACAGAACAAAATTCTGCTCTGGCCTGCGCCATTCTCACAATAGTTATGTTTGAGCCCATTATTGCAGCCACTGTATCAATCCATCTCATTGAAGTTCTTCCTCTTTTTCACTCACCCCCTACCTTGCCAAGCATGATGTCCTTCTCCAGGGACTGGTCCCTCGGGATAACATGTCCAAAGTATGTGAGAAGGAGTCTTGTCATCCTTGCTTCTAAAGAGCGTTCTGGCTGTACTTGTGCAAAAACAAGTCATTATTGTTGACTCTACTTTGAGGAGGCAGCTCTTCCCCAGTCATATTTTGAGTACCTTCCAACCTGAGGGTCTCATCTTCCAGCACTGTATCAGACAATGTTCTGCTGCTACTCATAAGGTTTTCTCTGGCCAATTTTTTCTCAGAAGTACACTGCCAGGTCCTTCTTCCAAGTCTGTATTAGTCAGAAAGCTCCGCTGAAACTTGTTGTCATGGATTGAATTGTGTCCCCCCAAAATATGTGTTAACTTGGCTAGGCCATGATTCCCAGTATTGTGTGGTTGTTCACTACTTTGTGATCTGATGTAATTTTTTAAAAATTTTATTATGTGTTGTAAATGCTACCTCTATGATGTTAATGAGGCAGGATTAGCTGCAGTTATGTTAATGAGGCAGGACTCAATCTATAAGAGTAGATTGCATCCTAAATCAATCTCTTTTGAGATAATAAAAAAGAGAAGGGAGCAGAGACAGGGGGACCTCATACCACTAAGAAAGTAGTGCCAAGAGAAAAGTGCATCCTTTGGACCTGGGGTACCTGCACTGAGAAGCAACTAGTCCAGGGGAAGATTTTAACAAGGACCTTCCTCCAGAGCCAACAGAGAGAGAAAGACTGCCCCTGGAGCTAACACCCTGAATTTGGACTTCTATCCTACTAGACTGTGAGAGAATAAGTCTGTTGGTTAAAGCCATCTACTTGTGGTATTTCTGTAATAACAGCACTAGATAACTACAATACCTGTCCACCATGGATCACCCTGCTGGTATTTGAAATACCAGTGGCATAGCTTTTAGCATCACAGTAACACACAAGCCACCACAGTAGGACAAACTGACAGAGTCTGTGGTAGATAAAGAACAGCATTGATGATGAACCTGTTGCAACAATTTGATCTCTGCTACCTGGTTGGCCTGGGACATAGACTGGCTCCTGATAAACAGTGGTGACCTAGAATCTTACAGGGAATTGATAATGATGTTTATATTCAGCAAAGGCCCAAAAAGGCAATCTCCTTGCCCTTCTTGAAAAGTGATGACTGTATTAGAGAAAATCTCCAGGAGACTTCTGGGCAGCTGTACCCAGCAGTCAGGTAATACATCAATATAAATAAAGGAAACATCCTTTATCCCTTGAAGTGGAAGCTGGAACCTTCCTGTAGAATAACTTTCTCAATGCTTTCTACTATAGGTATCTTGTTTTCTTGTTAACACTTTTTTCTATCTTTTTTTCCCTCAACTCTTAGCTTGCCAAAGGCATAGACGAGTTCTCATAGACTGCTCATGACTCAAAAGGTGGAAACCCATATTTCCTCAGGCACAGTGGTTGGGAAGATATAATAAGGGTGCTTACCCGAGCAACAGCAGGTTCTGCTAAACTCCTTCATCAGGGTAATTGCTCAGTTCCTGATCCAAATTTTAAAACACTCATGGACATTTCACTTTGGATGTTGGAAAGCCATCCTCAACAATTCTATAGCTAAACTCATGATCTTCCCGGTAAAACTGTATCTCAAATCTCTCATCCAGTTTAGTCGTTCATTTATTTACCACATATTAATTGAACACTTGCTAAGCATCATTGCTGGTGCTGTGATAAAAATCAACAAACCAAACCAAATTCATTGCCATGGAGTCGATTCTGGCTCACAGCGACCCTATGGGACAGAGTAGAACTGCTCCATAGGGTTTCGGAGGAGTGGCTGGTGGATTCAAACTGCAACCTTTTGGTTAGCAGCCAAACTCTTAACCACTATTCCACCAGGGCTCCAAAAATCAACAAGGTGCCACTAAAAAAAAAAAACTGGGCTCCAAAAATGAACAAGGACCCTGAAAATCATTTGTGTAAATCACAAAACATACTCTCTTTTATCACCCCCCTTATCAAGTCCAAACCATCATCATGTCTTGCTGAATTTATCATCTGAATATTTTTTTAGATCAATCTGCTTTTTTCCAACTTTACCAACTTCTTGGGGGCCCAAACTACCATATTCTCTTGCCTGGACCATTGCAATAGTCTTCTAATTGCCAATCACATTTAATGCTGCTCCTGTCTAATAGGTTCCCACACTACAGGTAGATACCCCTCCACTAAACCAAAAAAAAACCAATCCCAGTGCCGTCGAGTCGATTCCGACGCTATAGGGTCGCTATGAGTCGGAATCGACTCGACGGCAGTGGGTTGTTTTTCCCTCCACTACCCCCTTAAAAAACTTCCTTGACTTCCCAATACTTTTAGAATAAAGGCAAACCCCTAAACACGGCCATCAAGCTCTGAGTGTTGTGGTTCTCCCTGTCTGTCCTGCCTCAGCTTGCACCATGACCCACTGCTCACTTTCTTAGTGCCAGCCACACTGATCTTTCAGCTCTCAAATTTTAAAACGTGTACAGATCACTTGGGAATCTTGTTAAAATTCAGATTCCAATTAAACAGACCTGGATGGAGCCTGAGATTCTGCATTTCTAACCAACTCCAGGTGATGCCAATGCTCTTGGTCCTGGAATCCTCTTTAATTTCCATGGTTTTCCAGTCTCTGTGCTTCATTTGCATATACTTTTCCATGCGTTATTCTCAGTTGTCCCCACTGCCCTTGCCTTCTCTTTTTACTTGGTTAGTGACACGTTGCTCAGATCTCAATTCATTATCACTTCTCTGACCTCCCCAACCAGGCCAAATTCCTCCATTCCCATTGTGAAATATCATGGAATCGTGTGTCTTTTCTTGTGTCAACTTGGCTAGGTTACATTGCCCATTTGTTTGATTAAACACTAGTCTAGATGTTGCTATGAAGGTATTTACATATGATTAGCATTTAAATGCTTTTGAATTGCTCAGACATCACCCGGATTTGAACCCAGGATCTCCTGTTTACTAGACAGGCACTTTAACTAGCTAAACCTGGTTGTGCAGTGGTTAAGCACTCAGCAGCTAACCAAAAGATTGGACCCACCAGCTGCTCTGTAGGAGAAAAGACCTGGCGACCTGTTCCTGTAAAGATTACTAAAAAAAAAACGAAACCCATTGCCATCGAGTCAATTCCGACTCATAGCGACCCTATAAAACAGAGTAGAACTGCCCCATAGGATTTCCAAGGAGCAGCTGGTGGATTCAAACTGCTGACCTTTTGGTTAGCAGCCAAGCTCTTAACCACTGAGCCACCAGGGCTCCCCTGTAAACATTACAGCCTAGGAAACCATGTGAGACACTTCTACTCTATTACATACGGTCGCTATGAGTCAGAATCCACACACAGCAATAGCAACATTTAAATGAATTGACCTTAAGCAAATTACTATCCATAACGTGTGGCGCCTGATCGCCTCCTCCAATCAGCTGAAGGCTCTAAAAACTGAGGTTTCCTGTGGGAGAAAAACTTTGCCTTACCTCAAGACTAAAAATAGTCATTCTGCCAAATCCTTCCGCCCTGTGGCCTCACTGCCTGGCCTATTGATTTTGGGACACAGGACGGCTGAATTTTGGACTTGTCAGACCCTACAACCACAAACTTTAATAAATCTCTCTCTTTTTCTCTCTCGTATATATATATGAGTGTGTCTTATTGGTTCTGTTCCTCTGTTAAACCCTAAGGCTATACTTTCCAGGGTGGAGGGTCTGCATTTGTTTCTGATTACCACTGTATTTCCAGAGCCCAGCACAGTGTGGGACTCTCAAAGTAGACATTCAGTAAGTATTTCTTGATCGAATGAATGAGTGGTACTTAAGTCCCCAAATGTCTTTCCCTTCACTATTCACTATTAGGTGGGTGGCTATATAAGGGGTGGCTTAAATGATGCAGCTGGATGGCTATTTAGGGCCTCAGAAGAAAATAGCTTGGTCTTTCCCTTGCTGTTATGGGGAATTTGTGCTTCTTTTCTGCATTGCTTTTGATGACGTAGGTGACCTTTGCACACACTTTGGGCATGCTTCTCCCTGTGGTTGCTCAGCTCACATGGTGGCCTGAGAGTAATAAGCTCAAGTACTTGCAAGCAACAGAGGTTCTCTCTGGTTACTTCAAATAACAAGGGCTTGATTGTAAGGATGTATGTGAAAATGAGGATGATAGGGATCTCAGCTGGGTAGGCAGTTCACTCAGCAGAACGCTAAAAGGTTGTTCTGGGTTAAATACAGCTCTCATGGCAGCTCATGCCAGCATCAATGTGTCAACTGAGTTGATTGCTCTCTGCCCTATGGCTCCACTCCTAACAGGGCTCAGCTACTCTTCCTGTTTCTCTATCACTTGGAGTATCTTTGAGTTTCTGCTCTTGCCACCACTTGGTAACCTCTCACTACCAACTGCTCACTTATGGTTTTCACCACTTCCTGATGTCGTTGGTATCACTGTACCTTCTGGCTGCCTTCTTAGCTTTTAGTCCCTGCTAACTGCTCATATTCTCTATATACCTTGCATTCAAATTCACCTAGATGATTTAATTGCTTCATCTAATCACTGTTATCTTTTTCTGATTCTCATGCCAGAACAAGCCAAGGCCTATGTTGGCTTTGATGCCTGTGAGTTTTAACTCTTGGTTCAAGCAGGTCAGGTCAGGTCAGAGCAGGACAGTATGTTCACATGCAGTGCTAGAGGCTGTTCCTCCTGGTCAACTGTGAAGTATTTAGAAATTTGAAAAGCCTGGCTGTTAAAGAGTTGTCAGCCTGAAATCAGCCACAATAGGAGTACTTACACCACAGAAATCGGCAAAGACTACAAAGAGGGCTCTTTTTTCCCAGAGAGCCAGTTTGCCAGCACACCACAGAATGGGGTAGAACACAAGCTCCACCCCAGGAAGCATTCAGAACCATCTCTCTTGGTCATGTGATCACCATCCTGAGGCTTTTGTGATGAGCATGATGTAACTGGCAAGCTTCCTGCTTGGTTGGTTCAGTCTAAACTGGTCATTCCCAGGCTTTCAAAGTAGGCACAAACTCTCCATCATTGTCGCCATTTCCAATTGCTAGGTTGAGTTTCCTTGAAAACAAATCCTGAGATGGAGATTTGTGGGCAAAAACTTATGGGGGGGTACCCTTAGTTTCAACATCTATGAGGGAGAAGGAAGTAGGATTGCACAGAGGGAGGAGTTGAATTGCCATGTAGCCACCACAAAGGCCTCAGTGAATCCTGTGGGAAGGGACAAGCTGTTAGATGGGAGCTGCCCATAGGCAGAGGAGGTGACTTTAGGCAAGGTGATTTTCTTCAGTAGTAGATAATTCCCAGGGAAGAATTCAGCTAGGAGCCATCAGGTGCCGACATTCCCAGCAGCTGGAGGAAGGAGTGCCGAGGTCCTAAAGGGGAATCTGGGTGGCTCTCACACATCCACTACGTGTAGAAGGAAAAGAAGTGCGTCAAAGTTGTTAAAGTTTCTCTGAAGTGTATGCAAGTGATTTTATTAAGTTCCCAAGCAGGAATGCTTTGATCATTTTTTACAAATCTCCAAGGGCTGTAACTCTAATTTTATGCAGTCTATCTGTTTTCCAGAGCTTTCATCTCCTAAAAAGAATTGTGATGATCACCAGCAGGATCAGAGGACAATATGATTGACATTTCATAGTATCACACTTACAAATCAGCTATGGCCAGCTTTCCTTGTCATCTCTCCACTTAGAGGGATTCCTGTCTCCAGCATTAGTGTAAAAAAATGATGCTCATGCTGCCTCCTCTTTTCTCTTCCCTTCATTCACCTCCATACTGGGATTGGTTTCAATGTCTCTCATTCCTCTTTTTCTGATGGGCCTCATCGGCCTATGTTGAGTTGCCCAATTACAGATCTGGGTGTCCCCGGATAGCGTTACCTTGGGGCAAATTAAAGATGGTTACGAGTTCTCTGACTTTTCTATCAATGGGGTTGCGGAGGAGGAGGATCTGTGTCCCTTCCCCTTGAGAATGAGCAACTCGATGACTGCTTTGACCAATAGGAAAGGGTGGAAATGATATCGTGCCAGTTGCCTGGCCCATCCCTTAAGAAACAGGAAGATTTTGGTCCTTAGAAAACTTTCTTTAGCCATGTAAAAGCCGTATATAAGCCATATAAGAAGTCCAACTACCCAAGACTACAGTGCTGGAGTGGCCTTGTATAGGTGCTCTGATCAATGGTGAGCCCAGCCTTCCAGTCATCTCTGCCAATGTGCCAGATATATATGTTAATGTCATGTAACTAGCCCTCCAGTTAAGTCCTCCATACAGCTAATGCCACATGAAGAAGAATTACCAGCTGAGTCCTGCCTGAATTCCTGAGGCACAATATCTGAAGCTATAATAAAAGGAGTATTTCTGTAAACTGAAAAGGTTTGGTTGATCTGTTACACAGCAACAAATCACAGAAGCATCAGGTACTTGGCATTCTCAGTGAGTGACTACTACAGTGATATAGTCTTCATAGCTGTTTCATAAACGCTGCAGCTAAATGTTCCAACATGTATTAATAATTTAAATATGTTGTTCAAACTTCATTAATAAAATAAGAGCCTAAGAACTCTTTCTGTTATCTGCCTAGATAAGTACAGGGATATGTGTGTTTAAGAAGCCAAGTCCTTTTTTCTGTTACTTGAGTACATGTGGAGAGGGCCAGGTCTTTGTCTTTTTCTGTGTTTTCTCCCTTTTTTCCCTTCCCCTTGGAGTATAGTCATTTTCTATCCAATTTATAACCTTGTAGAAAGGAATTAAGGGAGGTCAGTCAATAGAGGGCTAACAACTATGGCATTTGGGGTTACTTCCCCTCTACGGAATGGAGTGGGATCCTAGGACACATCCCATTTAGCACCTGGAGGGATATCTCTCTCCTTTTTTTTTTTTAAGAACAGGGAGTTGGATTTTCAATTCTTGGAGACAACAAATTTTTCCATTTGAAACAAAACTTCAAAAGTCTGACCTTGCTAAGAAAATGCTGTTATCTGGTCTCCTTCCACTGGGGAGAAACTAGCTTTTCACTGAAATTTTTCAATTGTTTAAAAAAAGAGAGAGAATAGAATCTTCACTGAAGTGCATGCAGTGAAAATGTAGACCTCGTGGAAAGAAAAATGACTGAGAAATTATTCCTAAATCAGACCATGCTGTGCCTAGAGAGTACGTGACTACTGCATACTGAGATTTTGTCCTTACGAGCCTTGCTGTTTTAAAATCTCATGTGGTCAGAGAAATGCAGATAACCTTGAGAAGCCTTCTGAGAATTTTTTGTAATTTGGTTCATAATTTTGTATTCCCACTGTTACAGGGGTTGTAGCAGTAAATCAGCAGAGAACTGCCAGAAATTCAAGCCAGATTCAGAAGACGATGTGGAGCAAGGTATATCATTGCTGATGTAAAATGGATCTTGGCTAAAAGTAGAGAATACCAGAAAGATGTTTACCTGTGTTTTATTGACTATGAAAAGGCAGTTGACTGTGTGGATTATGACAAATTATGGATAACATTTCAAAGAATGGAAATTTCACAACGCTTAATTGTGCTCATAAAGAACCTGTACATAGCCCAAGAGGCAGTTGTTCCAACAGAACAAGGGGATACTGCATGGTTTAAAATCAGGAAAGGTGTGCGTCAGGATCATATCCTTTCACCATACTTATTCAATGAGTTGTATGCTGAGCAAATAGTTTGAGAAGCTGAACTATATGAGGAAGAACATGGCATCAGGATTGGAGGAAGACTCATTAACAACCTGCGATATGCAGATAACCCAACCTTGCTCGCTGAAAGTGAAGAAGACTTGAAGCACTTACTGATGAAGATCAAAGACTACAGTCTTCAGTAGGGATTACACCTCAACATAAAGACAACAAAAATCCTCACGACTGGGCCAATAAGCAACATTATGATAAACAGTGAAAAAAATGAATTTGTCATGGGTTTTGTTTTACTTGGATCAATTTGTCAAGGGTTTCGTTTTACTTGAATCCACAATAAATATCCATGGAAGCACCAGTCAAGAAATCAAATGATGTATTGCATTGAGCAGATCTGCTGCAAAAAACCTTTTTAAAGTGTTGAAAAGCAAAGATGTCACTTTGAGGACTAAGGTGTGCCTGACCCAAGCCATGGTATTTTTAATCACCTCATATGTGTGCAGAAGCAGGACAAAGAATAGGGAAGAATGAAGAAGAATTGATGTATTTGAATTACGGTGTTGGTGAAGAATACTGAATATACCATGGGCTGCCAGAAGAACAAATAAATCTGTCTTGGAAGAAGTACAGCCAGAATGCCCCTTAAACATGAGGATAGCAAGACTTCATCTCAAGTACTTTGGACATGTTATCAGGAGGGGCCAGTCCCTAAAGAAGGACACCATGCTTGGTAAAGTAGAGGGTCAGCGAAAGAGGAAGACCCTCAACAAGACGGATTGACACAGCGGCTGCAACAATAGGCTCAAGCACAGCAACGATTGTGAAAATGGCGCAGGACGGGTGATGTTTTGTTCTGTTGTACACTGGGTCGGTTTGAGTTGGAACTGACTCCTTGGTACCTACAACAGTTGTTATGGGTTGAATTTTGTCCCTCCAAAAAGATATGTTGAGGGAGTTGGAGTTCAGTTAATACTGGTGCCTCTCCCTCATCACTGTAGTGGTCCCCTTCCCTCCCTTAGAGTGTTCCTTCCTTCCTTTATTACTTTCCCTTCCCTTATAACTTCATTTTAAATGAAAGTCATCCTAGCCTGTTTAAAAAAAAGAAAGAAAATTATATGTTGAAATCCTAACACCCCCCTCCGCCACCTGGGAATGTGACGTTAGTTGGAAATAGTGCTTTTGCAAATGTAATCAAGGAAAGATGAGGTCATACTGTAGAGGAGGTCTAAATCCAATGTGGTTGGTGACCTTACAAGAAGAAAAAAAAATTGGGGCACAGACACACAGACACAGGGAAAACTCTGTTTAACAGCAGAGGCCCAAATTGGTGTTAATGAGTCTATAAGCCAAGGAATGCCAAGGATGGTCAGCAACCACCAGAAGCTAGGAAAAGGCAAGGAAGAACCACCCCTTAGACTCTTCAGAGAGCATGGCCCTGCCAACACCTTGATTTTAGACTTCTAACCTCTTTT
Source organism: Elephas maximus indicus (assembly GCF_024166365.1). Classification (NCBI taxonomy): domain Eukaryota; kingdom Metazoa; phylum Chordata; class Mammalia; order Proboscidea; family Elephantidae; genus Elephas; species Elephas maximus. Next base: position 43,953,728 of record NC_064836.1, on the reverse strand, counting down.
TTAACCTCTAGTACTGTGAGAGAATGCATTTCTGTTGGTTTTAAGCCACCAAGTTTGTGGTACTTTGTTATGGCTGCTGTGGGAAACTACTACACCTGCCCTTTCCTGGTGTGTTCTAGGGTAAACACAGAGAGGACTGATGAGCAGACTGAGGAAAGAGGTCAGAAACATCAACCTTACTGTGCACAGGTCTAACACAATCACACTTCCTCTTGTGCATTCTATTTAGAGAGGTGGAGAAGGATTTAACCCCAATACCCTCTTTTACTCATGAGGAAAGGGGGCCCTGGGAATTTTAATGGCTTGTCCAATGTAATGAAGCCAGTTATCAGCAAGTTGGGGTGAGAAAACCAGCCATTGTTTGTATTGTGACCAAATTAGCTCCTGATTTTATAAACACTGATTCTTTCCAAAATTGACTGACATCTACCTCATGCCAGGTACTGTGACAAAAATAAAAAAAAATAAAAAAGTACATCTACCTCATGCCAGGTACAGTGACAGGTCCTGATTATACAGAGTTGAATACGACAGAGGTGATATGCGGCTCACGGAACAGAGTCAAAACAATCTGGTGGGGCTGAGTAAAAAATGTTACCATTTGATGGAGTATGGCATTAATACGATGACAATCAAATTAAGTATGCCATGGCATATTCTCACTTACTGAACCAAAGTAGAGCCAGAGAGTTTCCTCTAGGATATTTTGATACCCAGTTCACTCTCAAGAGGAGAAAAGTTTGCTTTTTCCCTGCTTTTATTAAAGGTGGGTTAAGATCAAATTTACATGCTTTGTTTCTGTTACTTTGCTCCAATCATTGCCCTTGTTCTTGCAGAAATCTGGAAGCTAGATAGTCCACATTTGTTCTCCCTGCTAAGTTTGATAGCTCTATAAAAGTTTATTAGTCAGGTTTTGTTGTTAGGGAGAGTCATTTATTTACTCTGCATCTTTTGGTTTAAACTCTTTATCAAGTAGAAGTGATTGCTGCTATGAGACAAGGAAAAATACAAATAAGTTGATATATGAATATAAACAATTCTGTTGGAACTAGTATTTAGAAGAAGGTTCCAGAGTCATATCAAGCCAGGATACAGTTCGTCTTTTTGTATAAACACATGAGCAGCAACAGTTGAATTAAAAACACACTCAAGACGTTAATGGGAAAAGCAATGTGCAGGGAAGAGGAGGATATATGGGAACTCACTGCACTTTCTGCATTATTTTTCTGTAAACTTAAAACTTCTCTAAAAACTAAAGTCTATAAAACACACACATACGCCCCCTAAAGATATGATTTGATGAGAATGTATTAAACCAGTTGCCATAGACTCAATTCTGACTCAGGGAGACCCTATATGTATTAAAGTAGAACTGTGCTCCGTAGGGTTTTCAATGGCTGATTTTTTGGAGTAGATCAGCAGGTGATTTTCCTAGGTGCGTCTCGGTAGACTCAAACCTCCAACCTTTCGGTTAGCAATCAAATGTGTTAACCCTTTTGCACCATCCATGAACCCCAGGAATTTATTAGGATAAGCCATATGGAATGGCCTATATTCAACCACTTTTGATCTACAAAAATGCAATATGATAAAATATAAACCAAATATATCCTGTTGCTTGAATCAAAATCTGTTTGATTTAATAAGTGTTCATTTACACCTTCTCCTCACTTATTGTCTATCTTGTTATCCAACACTTTGCATTTACTACAGTAGTAAAAAATCCACTATGCTACTATTTTGTGCATTAATGACATCTGTCTGGCAGTAATGAATGCCAAGGTGTGAGACGAGAGTAACACTGGCTTTGATGGTTAAGTTGGTTCGGCAGTTATGTAATGATGTAGTCATCCTCCATTTTGTGATCTGATGCGGTCATCCTCCATTTTCTTGTAACACCAATTTCATATAACGACGTGGTCTTTGGAACCTAACCATGTTGATAAGTGAGGAGAGAGTGTACTTATTTCTGAGCAAGTCCCCTCTGAAGTACCTAAGCAATTTTATCTCTGTATGACTCAGCTTCCTTATTTGAAAAGTGAGGATAATGATTTGTTTTTATTTTTAATCTGTTTATTTAGCCGGGCATAATTTGCCTTACTATTTTCATCCTTGACAGGCAGGAACCCTAGATGCCACTCTCAGATTGGCTAGCTCACACCTTTACCTTGCTCCTTGGATTGCTAAATCCTTTCTTGTAGGGCCTTTTAGTCACAGGTTGATATTACTCTGTTGAAAGCCACCTACATCTGAACTCATTGACTCCAACGCATTTACAGTGAATACATTTACATTCAATTTGGTATCTCCAAACCCAAACCCAGTGCCACAGAGTCAATTCCAACTTAGCAACCCTATAGGATAGAGTAGAATTGCCCCATGGAGTTTCCAAGGCTATAATCTTTTTGGAATCAAACTGCCACATTTGATATCTCTAGGCTGTGCCATATTAGATCAGTGGTTCTTAGTCCTGGATGCACATTAGAGCCACCTGGTGAGCTTTAAAAACATACTGCTTCTTGGATTCCAACCCTAGAGATTCTGATTCCACACCCCACAGGGGGTGTCAGGGCATCAGCATTTTTAAAAAAGCTCCTTAGGTGATTCTAATATGCAACTCAAGTGAGGTAATTTTAATATGCAGCAATAGTTGTGAATCCAATTGCAGCAATAGTTGCCAGAAATCACTCCATCTTGTACATCTTGATTTGTGTTTCTTTTCTTCCATATGGAGGAGGCCCTCATCCAGAGGACTTATACCAGAACACATATTAGGACTTATACCTCTTGTCTGGTTTTTACATGTTGTCGGCCCTTTCTATCTCATTTCCTATCCTTCAGCATCAGTAGACTGTTAATGAGGAAGAGGTTCTTTCCATTGGGAAGCCTGGGGGAAGAGAGATTCATAGAGCAAGGTTGCTGACATTGGAAACTCCAGGGGATTTGGGGAGGGAGGGCTCAACCACCACTGCTGGGATTCTCTTGTTCTCCATGGGAAATTCCAGGAAGCTTGAGTGTGGCCATGAGAACTGGCCAGGAGATACACAACGTAAGCCTTTGAGTCTCCTGAAATATGTGACCTATATCATCCTGTGTTGTCTCCGATTCACGCATCCCGTCCTGTGGGTACAACCTGAAGTCTGGACACAAGCCAGTTACCATTATCAATATCTTTGCCAGCCAGATTCCCTTTCCTCATCTTGCCTGAAATTTTAAAGTTGATTCCAAATACGCCTGCTCCATGAAGCCTTTCCTTAGCTCACACCCCGCTATAGCCAATTGTATTACCTTGAACTTCCATAATATACAGCAGCAGGTGGAGTAGAAACAGCAATGGATTGGGAACCACGGCAGGCTCCAGTTCTGCACAAACTAAATCCTTTTAGTATTTGTGGAATGAATGAATGAATGAGTGAGTTGCCTTGAGCAAGAAATTTTTCTGAGCCTCTGTCTCCTTATTGAAGTCCCTGGGTGGTACAAACAGTTAACGTCCTCAGCTGCTAACTGAAAGGTTGGTGCTTTGAGTCCACCGAGAGGTGCTTCAGAAGAAAGGCCTGGCTATCTTCTTCCAAAATATCACAGCTATTGAAAACTCCACGGAGCACAGCTCTACTCTGACACTCACGGGGTCACTGTGATCGGAACCGACTTGACGGCAACCAGTTTGGTTTCTTTGTGTGGAATGGGGCTGTAAGACAGAGTTTGTCTCTCTGCAGTTCTTGTTTAAAGGCAGCTTCCTGCCCTTCCATCTGAATCAGAACTGCTGAACATTTGTCTTAGTTATCTAGTGCTGCTATAACAGAAATACTGCAAGTATGACTTCAAGGAACAGAAATTTATTTTCTCACAGTTTTAGGAGTCTTGAAATCTGAATTCAGGGCACTGGCTCTAGGGGAAGGCTTTCTTTCTCTGTCAGCTCTAGGGGAAAGTCCTTGTCTGTTTTTAGCTTCTGTTCCTTGGTTTCTTGGCAATCTTCATGTAGCGTGGCATCTCTCCTTTCCTATCTGTGCTTGCTTGCTTCTCTGCCTAATCTGTTCTTTTTGTACCTCAAAAGTGACTGGCTTAAGATGGACCGCACCATACACTGACATGGCCTCATTAATATAACCAAGAAAAGCTCTATTCCCAAACTTGAAACCAAACTGTTCCCTTCAAGTCAATTCTGACTCATAGCAATCCTACAGGGCTGAGTAGAAATGACTCAGAGGGTTTCCAAGGCTATAATCTCTTTTTTTTTTTAAATAATGCAGTATAATTTATTACAATTACAGAGAATTATTTTATGATGGTAATAGATTATAGTCCCTATTTCATATAATTATTTTGTTAAAATATAGTCCTCTTATTAAATTTTAACTTTTTAAAACGTTCCTGCCCTCCAATGGACTATATATTTTTTAAAAATTTTATTGTGTTTTAGGTCAAAGTTTACAGTGCAAATTAGTTTCGCATTCAAAAACTTATACACAAATTGTTTTGTGACGCTGGTGGCAATCAAGGCTGTAATCTTTATGGAAGCAGACTACCACATCTTTCTCCAGCAGAGAGGCTGGTGGATTTGAACTGCCAGCCTTTTGGCTAGCCACCAAGCACTTCAACCACTGCACCACCAGGGCTCCTTACTCTATTCCCAAATGGAATTATATCCACAGATATAGTGGTTAGGATTCTAACACATGTTTTGGGGAGACACAATTAAATCCATAATAGCCTAAGAATCGGAATGTTTAACATGCACCCGAGTGATTATTAACCTCTGTAAAGTTGGCTGAATTAGAGGTTGTCATTTCGGTCATAGTAATATGACAGTATTTGAGATTCCACAGATGGAAAAACTTTGAGTTGAAGATAGATGGAAGAGATCTCTTGGTTGGAAAAGTGTTAAGAAGTGGAAAGAACTTGAAGTACTCCAGAAACATTAGGATCACCTGTGGATATATGCTGGGGTAGTGTAAGAACCAAAAAAAAAAAAATTGCTATCGAGTTGATTCTGACTCATAGTGACCCTATAGGACAGAGTAGAACTGCCCCATAGAGTTTCCAAGGAGTGCCTGGCGGATTCAATCCATCAACCTTTTGATTAGTAGCCACAGCTCTTAACCACTATGCCACCAGGGTTTCCTGGTGTACATTGGATATCGTTGGTTCTTCACATGTCCTCTGCCTCCTCAGTCCATAATTTACCTGTTCCATAGATGTGACCATTATTGTTATTTATACTTGACAGTGTTAGCAGCAGAACCAGAAACTGGAAGTCATAGGAAGTAACTGAATCCTATTTCAAAGATGCTTGACTGTCTTTGTACAAGGTTTTGACCTAATCTTTCTTTTTCATCTGGGTTCTATGGATTGTATTTTCCGTAGGGAAGACTTTTTAATTTTATAAATGCAATAAGTAGGGGAGATTAAGATTATCTTTACAAGAATTTCTTAGTAAATCGCTTTGCTGTAATGTACCAAATCTAAGTGGGACTACACATTACGTTCCAGGTTTGTGGGCCAGAAATCCTCTAAAGACATAAAGTCACCAACTGTGATGACAGTTATTCCTGTTTAAATCAACATTCCATTTCAGATAAATTTTCTTGTCATCAAAGAAGGAGCAGACTTGCTGTGTTTCCTGTTAGAAAAGCAAGATCCTAGCAATATTGCTGAGCCACTGCGTGACCTTAACTAGGTTAAAGCTTTTTGATATCTTGGTTTCACATCCTGTAAAATGGAGATGAAAATACATTGCATACATCTTTCAGAAGCACCATGAAAATTAATGAGATATTAGCTGGCATATTTAAGTCACCCAAATTCTTTCATATTCAGGTTTTTAATTCATTTCCTAATACTAAAAAAGTGTCATGTATTAAAAAAAAAAAAGCAGAAAACCCCAACTATTCAGGATGAAGATTATAGTGAGCTGTAATAGTTTTTTTTTTTTACCTTAAAGAACGAACAGATGAAAAGGAGGTCTACTAAGCTTCTATACATAAATCTTCCCTCTTGCTTGAATCCTGTGTTTTGTCTATACTTTAAACGAGAATTCCTTACAGCACTAGGAATCATGATCCATATGCCAGACCATCTGTTTAATTTAAGAGCCACTGAAATGGACTAAAACCTTGCATTGCCGATAATAATTTGCTTTACTGAGTAATGAGGGTGATAAGTTTTAAATCTTGTCTAAACCAAAACCCTAAGTAAGCAATAAACCCAGAGTCTGCCCATGTCCTGGTAGAGTGTTGTTATCTTATCTCCTGGACAGCTCAGTCCCTGGTGAAGGAAACCCATGAACCAGAATTCATGGACTAAAGGCAAGAGAGGAGCGATCCATCATCGTGGGCCCATCCATCATGCTGCTTCCCCACATCGTGCAAGTAGTTTGCCTGCCATGAATTTCATCAGTGGCTGTATTTCATAAGTTGAGCCTGTTGATCAGACAGGGTCACCCTGAAATCCCATCTGGTGAGCAGGGCATCACATGGCTGTATGTCTCTCCTAGATAGATGGCATTTCCCAGCATCCATTGGTTTTAAAGACTATGGAAAGCAGCTTAGAAAAGGATCAGGGAGCATCTTTGCTGCCACAAAAGTGAACACAAACAACAGGAGCTGGAGGTGAGATAGGGAGAAAGGAGTTGGAGGGAAGGAAAAAAGAGGGAACAGAAAAAGCAGGAAACAAGATATGGGAAGAAGAAAACAACATGAGGAAAGTAGGGTGAAGGAGGTATCAGAATGTCCTAGTTATCTAGTGCTGCTCTAACAGAAATACCAAGTGGATGGCTTTAACAAAGAGAAATTTATTCTTTCACAGTCTAAGAGGCTAGAAGTCGGAATTCAGGGCAGCAGCTCTAGGAGAAGGTTTTGTTTCTCTGTCGGCTCTGAAGGAAGGTCCTTGTCATCAATCTTCCCTTCGTCTAGGAGCTTCGCACAGAAACCCCGGTCCAAAGAATATGCTCTGCTCTTGGCACTGCTTTCTTGGTAGTATGAGGTCCGCACCCCCAGGTCTCTCTGTTCACTTCTCTCTTTTATATCCTAAAAGAGATTGATTTAAAACACAACTTAATCTTGTAGATTGAGTCCTGCTCCATTAACATAACTGCTGCTAATCCCACCTCATTAACATTATAGAGATAGGATTTACAACCCATAGGAAAATCACATCAGATGACAAAATGGTTAACAATCACACAATACTGGGAATCATGGTTTACCCAAGTTGACAGATATTTTGGGGGAACACAATTCAATCCATGACACAGAATGACATGAAAACTGGGGACAAAAGGAAAAGAAAGAAAGCAGAGATGGAAATAAACCAGAAAGGTATTTATTTTTACATTCACTGAGCTGAGATGATAAGTTTGGGGGCAAGGCTTCCGTAAATTTCCCCTTGTCAAGTCAATATGTATGTTCTTTCCTGGGAACCTTTTGTTTTTAAAAAGTGTTTCCCTATATCTAGTCCACTTAAGGGGTCCCTGGCTAGTGAAAATGGTTAATGCACTTAGTTGCTAACTGAAAGACTGGAGGTACAAGCCCATCCATTGGCCCCTCGAAAGAAAGCCTTGGCGATCTACTTCTGGAAAATCAACCATTGAAAATCCTGTGGATCACAGTTTTACTCTGACATACATAGGGTCACCATGAGTCAAAGTCTACTGGCTGGCAGCTGGTTTGGTTTTTCATTTACTTAATATATCAGGGAAAAAAGGGTAACTTTAACAGAATGTAAGGTAAATATTTTAAGACTTAAAGTAAGAAAATCAATTGCTATTTAAATACTACTGTACAACGTGAAAAAAGTTCGATGGAGTGTTACAAAGGCAAATGCCAATTGAGGTGAGGGAAAAGATAAGACTTGGTGAATTTCAGATCTTGAGTAAAAGTTTGAATAAGCAAGAAGGCTAAAATCTCCCTTTAGATGCTCACCTATATTCCAACTCACCAGAAACAGGGAAAACAACATTTTGGATGGGACAGGAATTAACCCACACATTTCTTTCTGTATTTATTTTTCAAGTGAGCAAGGCCTGTGCAAGAGCCTGTTGGGCAATTTTATTTTTAATATTTCAAATAAAGATATATATCTTGCATATTATTAAAGTTATAAAAATTATTTAGTATGTAATTTCTTTTCTGGCTATCCAAAATCTTGATTATATATAATTCCCATCAGGACACAAACTTATACACACATGCACATGCACACTCACGCACACACATACACCTTTATACTAAAAAAAAACAAATACGAATAAAGAAAATCCTGTAACTGGGAGGGGGCTAATTCTGATTAAATTCCTGGGTTATATTAGGGCCCATTCTTTTAAGGGCTCTTCCAGCTAAGTGGTTGTCATGGATTAAATTGTGTCCCCCCAAAATATGTGCCAACTTTGTTAGGCCATGATTCCCAGTATTGTGTGGTTGTCCTCCATTTTGTGATCCAAATTTTATGTTAAAGATGATTAGGGTGGGATTGTAACACCCTTACCCAGGTCACATCCCTGATCCTATGTAAAAGGAGTTCCTTGGCATCTATCGTACCCCATCTCTGCTTGTTTGGCTTGCTTGTTATTCTGTTTTATATCTCAAAAGAGATTGATTTAAGACACACCCTACACTGATCCTCTCCCATTAATATAACAAAGACAACCCATTCCCAAATGGGATTATAACCACAGGTGATTTATAATACATGTTTTTGGGGGGCACAATTCAATCTATAACAGCTTCCTTGTTCCTGTGTGTCTGTTTTCTATAAAACCCACCTGCCTTGTACCGCTCTTCAGAGGTCTAATTTGACTTTCAAACTAGATCCTGTCCAATTCATGAATTGCTAAATAAAGCCAATGAGTTTGAACAAAAATAAATATTACGTTGAAAATTTCTTTGAACACCACTTTACAGAGTAACAGAAGTTTCACCCAATTTGCACTAATACAGTAAGTAAATGGTGTAGGGGTCTCTCCTACCTGGAGTTTCTCCTTAGTACAGAAGTTTTCTTTTAGTTATACTGTAAAGAACTGAACTTTACCTGAAGTACTTTGGTCTTTGTCTTTGGTTCCTGAGAGATACCTCTAAACTCATGGTATTTTCTGAATAATTGAGCTGTCTTTGTTTTTGTTTTTGTTTTTTTGTTATCTAAGAGGCTTCCAGACCACATCTGGGGATTCATACTAATGAAGTAACTATTGGGTGAGGGCTAGCTAGGCCAGAAGGACCACTGATGGCAAGATATCCAGCCCCAACCACTTCTCCCACCCCACTGATCTGCTGACTTCCACTACTCTGCTGGTTTGACAATTTGCTAGAATGACTCACAGAACTCAGGAAAGCTCTATATTTACAATTACAGTTTTATTATAGCAAAAAAGATACAAAAGAAGAGATGTATAGGGTGAATTCTGGGAGGAATCCTAACTTGGAGCTTCTCTGTCCCCAAAATGGTCATGCAACCCTCCCACATGCATCAATGTCCAGGAAGTCCAAGAAACTTCCTTGTCCAGAGCCTTTATTGGGGCCCTATTATATCAGCATGATTGATTGAATCATGGTACCGCTCTCAGAGGTCAGCTAATATCCTGTCACTTGGTGGTCTTTCTGGCCTGGCCAGCCCTCACGCCAGAGTCACTTCATTAGTATAAACCCTCAGGTGATCTGGAGGCTTTTAAGATAACAAAGACACCTCAATTAGGAAGTTCCAAAGGTTTAGAGTTATCTCTCAGGAATCGAGGACAAAGACCAAATTACTTTGGATAAAGTTAAATTCTTTACCCCATATATAGAAATATTATTGATGACTGACGATTCTACCTTACGCTCTAAATTAGCCATAATTTATGGGAAAATTAAGCAGTGTTTCCACGACATTGGAGTCCCAGGGGGTGCAAATGGCTATTAACCAAAAGGTTGGAGGTCTGAGTCCACTCCTCAGAAGAAAGGCCTGGAGATCTACTTCCTGAAGGAAAAAAAAAAAAAAAAAAAAAATCAGCCATTGAAAACCCAATGCATGGAGCACAGTTCAGATTTGACTTGATAACAACTGGCTTTTGTTTCTCTTTTTCCCTGGTAGTTGGCTCAGAATTTAATTTTCTCCACTCGGCTCTCCTATCCTGAGTGGGTGATCGCAGTTAGGAGCAACTGGATGGTGCAGTTTAACAAGTTATTATTATTAAGTAGAGAGTTAAGCACAATTGGGATTATTCACAGAAAATCACTGGTTGTAACTGATAACCTTGGTTTTGTTACATGCTGTTATGGATTGAATTATGTCTCCCCAAAATATATGTTGTAAATCCTAACCTCTATGCCTGTGGTTTGGAGCCCTGGTGGCGCAGTGATTAAGAGCTCAGCTCGTAATCAAAAGGTTGGTAATTCAAATCAACCAGCTGCTCCTTGGGAACCCTACGGAGCAGTTCTACTCCATCTTACGGGGTCACTATGAGTCAGAATTTTCTCACGGCAACGGGTTTGGTTCCAGTTTATGTCTGTGGTGGGAATGCATTGTCTTTGTTATGTTAATGAGTAGGATTAGGGTAGGGTATCAGACACTCACGTTGCCCTCAAGCCCATTCTGACTCATAGGGAGCCTATAGAACAGAGCAGAACTGCCCCATAGAGTTTCCAAGGGGTGCCTGGTGGATTCAAACTACTGACCTTTTGGTTAGTGGCCGTAGCTCTTAACCACTATACCACCAGGTGAAGGGTGTATCTTGAGTCAATCTCTTTTGAGATATAAAAGAGGTTAAACAAGCAAGCAGAACATGAAAAGGAGGAAGAGAGATGCCAAGCCAAAAGAAGGTCACTCAGGAGCAGAAGCTCGGAAAAATGAAGGACTTCCTCCAGAGCCAGCAGAGACAGAAAGCCTTCCCCTAGAGCCAGCACTCTCAATTCAGACTTCTAGATTCTTAAACTGTGAGAAAATAAATTTGTTTCTATAGCCACCTACTTGTGGTAGTTCTGTTATAGCAGCGCTAGAAAACTCAGACTCATGCCTACACATATAGTTGTATTCTTAAACTGATATCCAAATACAGTTAACTTTAACAATGGTGGGGGAGGGTGAGTGCTTCCATAATGGAATATATCAGGTCAGAATATATCATGAAGGAAGAAGGACAATTGTGGATTATAGGTAGCAATTCCGACATCATTCAGAATCACTGATCTGTCTCTTCTCTTTTAGCCTCTCTTCTAAACACTCCTGTGTTCTAGCTTCCATCATGTCCATATATAACAGTTAGACTTTTCCCCTCATTTTTCATGAATACTGAGATGTCCGATCATCATTCTCTTCCCTTTTAAAACACTACATACTCTTCCTTGGTTATTTCTAGAGGAATAGTTTTCAGTTTGAAATGATACAAAACACTTTCATACTGAAAAAATGTGTTCTGTAGCTAGAAATCTAGATGTTGTTCCATGGTAGCTGTTGAACACATCTCACAAATTTCTGTCATTTTCATTCATTCACATTTAGAGATAAAGTGAATTTACATCTATCAGTAGTGTTATGTCAGTAGAAATCCTGTATTTTATTACAACTGAACATAGTGAATTATGGAAAAGCATATAAAAATGTCTCAGTGTTTCCGTTATGACTGTGATTGGACTAACTGTGACATTCCATCTTCCTAATGAATGTAGTATCGTTGCTACAATCTCCTCGTTCAGCAGAAATACACAAATAAAGAGGAAAGTAATTTAATTTTAGCTTATATTTAACTTTGACTTAGTGGTTCCCGGCTTTGGAAGGCAGCCACAAAAAGTTGGGCAAATTCTCATTATGCCAGTCCACAAGGCAGTTTCCTGCACCAGCCAGCTATGGTAGCTTTATTCTTAGAAAAGTCCACAAGAGAACTATTTCATAATATATATTTAAAGGCAAATAGAGGTACATTCCCTTGCTTGTGATCATCCATCCTATAAACAACCCTTGTGTGCCCTCCCCCTTTGTGGCTGCCATAGCATTCCTGTCTGGCCCTGATGTGGGTCACTTCCTTGTTCTGTTGGTCCAGTTGACACAGTCCTGGGGCTGCATATACTCAAACCTTCACATGCCCATCACCTCCCTCTGTATTAGCCCCACTGCCAGCACTAACCCATATTGTCACTCCTCTCTTCATGATGCCAGAGCAGAGTTGGGTTTTATAACTCTGGGATGTACTTGGTACATTTCAAACTGGAACTCCTTTAGGAACTTACGTGGTGGACAACCTCAGTCACCTTTTCTAAGAGTTGACTCAGACATACCAACCATCATGAAGATGACAGGACCAAGCAACATTTCATTCTGTTAAACATATGGTCGCCATGAGCCGAAGTCGACTTGACGTCAACTGAGAACAACAAGGAAATCTTCACATAATAATGTTTGTGTGGAAAGTGTGTTAAGCAGCTGATTTAAGGGGGATAGTAATTTGTAAAAACTGAAATTGCCTGTTTTTCCAACACTACTTGTGTTCATTTACTAGTTATATTTACTTAGTAAGAAAATGAATTATGATTTTAAGAAATGTATCAATTTGGAAACAATTGAAATAGACTATTATTACAAGCATAGTGTAACAAACAGGTCCATACACAGGCCTCTGTGGGCGGCCTTCAACACATATTTACAAAGTGTTGTAATTCGAGAATTTAGTCAAAGGATAACTATCTGAGTATGTGAAGTCAAGATGACTGAGAATCATTTTCACTTTGACTCTTCTCTTTCACCATGCCCACCCCTAAAGCATGTATAGTTAAAAGGCAGATTTAGGAGTAGACGGTGTTTTGTTAGTTATTTGGTGTGTGTGTCTGTGTTTTTAATTATTCCTACAGGAAATGTTGTCTATTGAGCCTTAATCACTCTGTCCCTTGGGAATTTAGTGAGAAATAATTGAAAATGCTTGTACTGGGGACATCAAATGATAAGGTAGGTGGTCCAGAAAGGTTCTAGTAGCTGAGGAAAGGAGGTTGGATTTCATTAATTACAATGAAAATTTCAGAGCTGAAATCACATAGGAAATAAATCCATAGAAAAAATAAACAGGGAGCAGCTTCTTAGACAAAAATTAAGCAGTTAAGTTGCCCAAAAATTATCTATCACTATAATCATCTTGGGTGTTTTCCTTGAGGAAAGAAAAACAGAGAGTTCGAGGGCTAAAAACGGGAGACAGGAGTGGGGAGAGAAAAAGCTGGATATAGGAAAGCCTTTATTCTGCAGCCAAAATCTTCCTATTGATGCTTTAACTTTTGGAATGTTAAAGGTTAAACGTGGATTAAGCTTTTTCTAAGAGATGAAGTTTCTTGTGTATACCCTCAGTCTTTTACTATTCTACTTTTATATTGTAAGCATTGTGGCTTTCTAAAAGCTGCTTTACAGAAAGATACCTTCCAACATATCAGGGGGGAATTGTGAGCACAAGAGAATGGGACAAAGTGAGAAGGACCAGGACAGGGAGCTGAGCTAGAGGAGCTGAGACCGCAGAGAAGAAATCTCACCTCAGGGCAGAAACATCTGTCCACAGGGAGAGAATGGAGTAGGGACACTATGGTTAAAAAACCCACCAAACCCATTGTTGTTGAGTTGATTCCAACTCATAGCAATCCTACAGGACAGAGTGAAACTGCCCCATAGAGTTTCCAAAGGAGCACGTGGTGGATTTGAACTGCTGACCCTTTGGTTAGCAGCTGTAACTTTTAACAAGTACACCACCAGGGTTTCCACACCATGGTTACAGGAAGGAAAATCAAGTCAAAATTTTATGCCAAACTAGAGAGGAGGCAAGGTTTACAGTCCAGGAAACTGGATCTGGGTTTAATGTCCAAAGATGAAGGTCTATGTCAACAGACTTAACAAAGAGAAAGATCAGAAATGGTGTCCAGAATTGCAGACCAGCAGAACTCAATTCGAAAGGACCAAGATGGATGTCAGAGGGGACTCTGAAACTTGCTCTTGAGCGTCGAGCAGGTAAAGCAAAAGGAAGAAATGATGAAGTAAAAGAACTGAACTGAAGATTTCAAAGGGCCTCTCGAGAAGACAAAGTATTATAATGACATGTGTAAAGAGCTGGAGATGGAAAACCAAAAGGAAGAACACTCTCAGCATTTCTCAAGCTGAAAGAACTGAAGAAAAAATTCAAGCCTCAAGTTGCAATAGTGAAGGATTCCATGGTGAAAATATTAAATTATGCAGGAAGCATCAAAAGAAGATGGAAGGAATACACAGAGTCATTACCCCCAAAAGAATTAGTCGATATTCAACCATTTCAGGAGGTGGTATATGATCAGGAACTGATGGTACTGAAGGACGACATCCAAGCTGCTCTGAAGGCATTGGCGAAAAACAAGGCTCCAGGAATTGATGGAATATCAATTGAAATGTTTCAACAAACAGATGCAGAGCTGGAGGTGCTCAATCGTCAATGCCAAGAAATATGGAAGACGGCTTCCTGGCCAACTGACTGGAAGAGATCCATATTTATGCCTACTCTCAAGAAAGGTGATCCAACTGAATGTGGAAATTATAGAACAATATCATTACTATCACACGCAAGCAAAATTCTGCTTAAGATCATTCAAAAACGGCTGCAGCAGTATATCGACACAGAACTGCCAGAAATTCAGGCCGGTTTCAGAAGAGGATGTGGAACCAGGGATATCATTGCTGATGTCACATGGATCCTGGCTCAAAACAGAGAATACCAGAAGGATGTTTACCTGTGTTTTATTGATTATGCAAAGGTATTCGACTGTGTGGATCATAACAAACTATGGATAACACTGCGAAGAATGGGAATTCCAGAACACTTAATTGTGCTCGTGAGGAACCTTTATATAGTTCAAGAGGCAGTTGTTCAGACAGAACAAGGGGATACTGATTGGTTTAAAGTCAGGAAAGGTGTGCGTCAGGGTTGTATTCTTTCACCATACCTATTTAATCTGTATGCTGAACAAATAATACGAGAAGCTGGACTATATGAAGAAGAACGGGGCATCAGGATTGGAGGAAGACTCATTAACAACCTGCATTATGTAGATGACACAACCTTCCTTGCTGAAAGTGAAGAGGACTTAAAGCACTTACTAATGAAGATCAAAGACCACAGCCTTCAGTATGGATTACACTTCAACATAAAGAAAACAAAAATCTTCACAACTGGACCAATGAGCAACATCATGATAAACGGAGAAAAGATTGAAGTTGTTAAGGATTTCATTTTACTTGGATCCACAGTCAACAGCCATGGAAGCAGCAGTCAAGAAATCAAAAGACCCATTGCACCGGGCAAATCTGCTGCAAAGGAGCTCTTCAAAGTGTTGAAGAGCAAAGATGTCACACTGAAGACTAAGGTGCGCCTGACCCAAGCCATGGCATTTTCAATGACATCATACGCATGTGAAAGCTGGACAATGAATAAGCAAGACCGAAGAAGAGTTGATGCCTTTGAATTGTGGTGTTGGCGAAGAATATTGAATATACCATGGAGTGCCAAAAAAGAATGAATAAATCTGTCTTGGAAGAAGTGCGGCCAGAATGCTCCTTAGAGGCAAGGATGGCGAGACTGAGTCTTACATACTTTGGAAATGTTGTCAGGAGGGATGAGTCCCTGGAGAAGGACATTGTGCTTGGCAGAGTACAGGGTCAGCGGAAAAGAGGAAGACCCTCAAGGAGGTGGATTGACACAGTGGCTACAACAGTGAGCTCAAGCATAACAATGATTGTAAGGATGGCGCAGGACCAGGCAGTGTTTTGTTCTGTTGTGCATAGGGCCGCTTTGAGTCAGAACCGACTCGATGGCACCTAACAACAACAACAACAACAGAACTCAATTCGAATCATTAAGAGTGTGAAAAGCACATGGCGTGCCAGGAACTCCGTTAAGTGCATACAGGAAATGTTGTCTATTGAGGCTTAATGATTGTGTCCTTTGGGAAGGCACAGAGACAGAGATATAAACCCAGGGGCATAGGAGGGTAACCAGAACCCAGGAGCAATCTCTAAGCTGCACCCCCCATCATTTCAAGATGAATAGATGTTGATAGCTGCAAAGTGTTAGCAGAAATGACTGAACACCTCTTGTCCCGCTGCCTCAGTCAGGCACCTTTCATATTTGCGGGGCCTAGGAATGTCATTCCGTGCCTCCTTTAGTGGGCCCCCTTGGACTTGTCCTCAGAGGAGGCAAGTGCCCTTCTCTGCCCCCCACCCCCTATGCCTCTGTGTAAAACCAGGGTTTGTGGGTATCCAGGGGCTTAAATGACAGAAGGAGAAAACACAGGGTACAGACTCTGGGAATGAAAAGCTAGTAAAAGAATCTCTGATCCTTGGAGAAACTCAGGGAGTATGGCCCCGGACACCCTTATAACTCAGTGCTGAAGTCAGTCCTGAGATTCACCCTTCAGCCAAAGCTTAGGCAGGCCCATAAAACAAAATGAGACTAAATAGGTACATCAGCTCAGGGGCAAGGACGAGAAGGCAGGGAGGGGTCAAGAAAGCTGGTAAGGGGGAATCCAAGGTCGAGAAGGGGAGAGTGTTGACATGTTGTGGGGTTGGCAATCAAAATAATATGTGTATTAACTGTTCAATGAGAAACTAGTTTGTTCTGTAAACCTTCATCTAAAGTACAACTAAAAAAAAAGAAAAGGTAACTCCGGTCTTGCTGTAAGTGGCGACATAGCTGGAAAACAATTCTTGGTCAGTCCCCAAATGAGGACAGTTTGTTCTTTAACTCTAAGTTAAACCCACTCCTGGTATGAGCAGAAGAAGCAGGCAAAGGTGTAAATTTGGGCTATCTGAGTTGGAATAGACTCAATGGCAATGGGGTTAGTTTTGGCAATCAACTCAATGGCACCTAAAACAAAAAATAGTTTTATTAAAGAAATAATGGGCTTTGTAAGCACTGCTTGGTTACTAACTGAAAGGTTGGCTGTTTGAATCCACCCAGGGACATGCTGGAAGAAAGGCCTGGTGATCTGCTTCTGAAGGGTCACAGGCTTGAAAACCATGAGTCAGAGCCAACTTGACAAACTGGCCTGATTTTTTAGTTTTGTAAAAATTATACAAAAATTGGGCTTTAAGAAAGGTAAAATTGGGTTTATCCAACAATGTTTCAGAGACGTATTCCTGATGATTCAAGGGAACAGGAGACAGAAAACTGAACAAATGGTGTTGACAATATCAAATGTGTGTCCGTGAGCTTATTGAGAAAAGCGATTTGCCTCATCTTAGTCATCTCTGAGTCTTTAGGACCTAAAGCTTGGGGCCAGGTTGTGACTTAATAAAGTGTTGATTCTTCTTCATAGAATCCCTTAAAATTCCAAGTTAGGGACTTGGGGGAACATTTTTTTTTTTTTTTAATTTTTATTGTGCTTTAAGTGAAAGTTTACAAATTAAGTCAGTCTTTCACACAAAAATTTATGTACACCTTGCTACATACTCCCAATTGCTCTCCCTGTAATGAGACAGCCGGCTCCCTCTCTTCACTCTCTTTTTTCATGTCCATTCCACCAGCTTCTAACCCCCTCTACACTCTCATCTCCCCTCCAGGGAGGAGATGCCAACATAGTCTCAAGTGTCCACCTGATCCAAGAAGCTCACTCCTCACTAGCATTCCTCTCCATCCCATTGTCCAGTCCAATCCCTGTCTGAAGAGTTGGCCTTGGGAATGGTTTCCTGTCCTGGGCCAACAGAAGGTCTGGGGGCCATGACCACTGGGGTCCTTCTAGTATCAGTCAGACCACTAAGTCTGGCCTTTTTTGAGAAGTTGGGGTCTGCATCCCACTGCTCTCCTGCTCTGGGGGAGTAATTTTTATCTTCTCAGCAAAAGATTTGAATAATTAAAACAGATTCTAGCCACACTGTGGTTGCGGAGTACGAAAGTTTCAGGCGCAGACTAAGATGACATTTTTTCTTTGTTTTAATCAGCTTGTAGTTTTACATATTATTGAATTTGGATGACATTGGGGAGAGTTTGCCACAGTCACAAGCTTTGCTTATTATATGACATGATTGTTTAAACAGCCTCATACCTGGAGGCATTTAAGTTTACCTTTTTTTTTCCAATACTGGGCAAAGAACCCCAGCCCGCTGAGTGAACTGATGTTAAAAAAAAAAAAAATTAGACATAAGTTCATATAGGATGTTTCCAAATTTACATCACTATATCAAGTGGCTTTCTCAACCAAGGGCAGACAGCTACATTCTCTTAATTGTGTATTTGGGCTCTCCAGTGCCCAGTTGCCCTATTAGCAGGAAGTCTAGAACTCTTTCTTAAGGTCCTGTTCAACTGTTCAAGGGCTCTAAACAAAAACAAGTGTCTCATATTTGCAAACACCACAGTTTCCAAGCACCATCAAAGACTGATGAACACAGCTGGTTTACAAATTTCTCTTGTAAACTCACAAGTTTAGCCCTTGTTTTCCAAACGCACCTGCTGAGGCCAGATTATAGACCATGTTAGAACTTCTAGCATCATCCACACACTATGATCAAACCAGGGCTTCCCTCAACAGTCACTTTCAGTTCCTTCAGAGACCCAGATCCCCAAAACAGATGGACTCTCCTCTCAAAGTACCTGCACTGAGGACCGCCCCGGTTGACCTTGAGAGATCAAGGCTTTGGAAGCACAATTGGACTATTGCTAACTTTTCTCCCTGGAATCTGTGGATTCTTTATATAAATTGACTCATTTATTCCCTGGTGACAGCTTTGTTTACCTGGTGTTTTCTTGAATAATAAAATCTTGCTGGAGTAACAAAAGCTTCTCTTTCACTTTCTCCAACCCTCCACCCACCCTACATGGGCCTATGGGTCCTACATTTACTTAACTAAGGGAGACCACTCAAACACTTCCAGACCTTTAGACTGGTTCATTCTACTTCAAACTCCTGCTGATAATTTGCAGATAACAAGTGTTGAGAACACTTCTTAGAAGAGACAAGATTTGCTTCCAGATGACTTCCCCTAATTTATTTTTAAACCACACCAAGCATCCTGTTTACTGCCTACACAAGCACCTTACTATATTCACATTTTTCATACAAAGCTTGGCATTGACTCCTAAAGCAAAAACTCAGTATAATAAATCCACATGGAAAGATGACCAGATCTAGTAATATGGGTAAATTCTGGGACATAGTTACTGGAATTATAAATTATGTGACTGCAGCTGTGAAATCGAGGTTCTTACAAGGCCCACTTTTATCAGATGCAGTAATCAAGGTCAGTTGATAGAAAATTGTAGATACGGAGTTGCTTTCTGACAAGGTCTCAGAAATGTTCCGTTCTATTTTCTACATCATTTTAAAATCTCAAAGAAGTTGCCCCTGGAAGACTCTAGAATTGTTCAAGAGATACTCTATATAGGCGAATCCTTGCAAATAATATATATATATATACACACACAATCAGCTGTACCAATGTGATTCCATGTGATTGGTGTGAAAAGTAATTTATCACATTTGATAAAAGGGCAGCTAGCCCTTTTATTAAACTATAGATATATTAACTAAAGGAAAATATCAAAGATATAAGAGTCCCCTTCCTGATACTCTGCAAGTCTGAGCTTCTCGGATAAATACTTGATGAAAAGGCTTTAGACACAGGACTTCTACTACCAACTGTTTAAATGATTGGGTATAGAAATGTTGTAGCAAGAATATAGGCATTTATAATTTTTATTGACTTGTCTTCAGCTTTGATTCTAAAATAAACTTAATTATGAGCTAAATTACATGTGCTCAATAGAGACCTCTGTTTTTAAACTTCTTCATTTTAAAGTAGTAATGAATCAAATTGGTTAAAAATAACATAAAAATGTATACCATGAAAAGTCTCCCTCCCACCCCTGCCCTGTGTTGTACCAGTTGGCACCCTCCTCCCAACAAGATAACCACATTTATTCTGCTAATCCAGAGATTTTTAATGTGTGTAGGTATACATGCACATATGTGTGTGTGTGTATAGGTATTTATGTGTATAGATAGAAGTGTGTGTGTATTGAGAGAAATGGAAATTAACTCAAATAATATAAAGCAAATACAAATGTTTTTGTCCTTTTCACACAAATGGAAGCATGCTATACACATTGTTCTACAGCATGGTTTTTTTTTTTTTTTAATTATTTAATGATATATCTTGGAGATAACAGCACATAAATAGCTTTCTTCTTCTTTTTATAGCTGTATTTTATTGGGGTGCTTCCAATTTTATGCCATTACAAAACTGCTTCAGTGAATAACTGTGTAATTATGTCATTTTACATATGTGCAAGTATTTCTGTAGGATAAAATTTTAGAATTGGAATTGATGGTTCCAAGAGAACACCATGAATTTGTAATTCTGGTAGATGTTGCCCAGTTATATTCTATTAGGAGTTGTGCCAAATTACACCAACTAGCAAATTATGAGACTGCTGATGTCTCCATAGTTTAATCAACATGGTGTATTATAAACTTTTGGTTTTTTATCCATCTGATAGATAAAAATGAGTAATTCAGTGTAGTTTTCATCTATATTCCTTACATTATGAGTACAACTGCCTATCTTTTTCATATATTTAAGAATATTTATTCTTCATTTTCTGAGTTGCTGTTGTCAGTTTGATCCCATGTAGATAGGTCTTTAAAAAAGCACAATGTCCAAAGCAGATTTTCTTTACTAATTAAGCTAAACCATTGTTTGGTTTAAAGGAGATTTCAGGACATATTTTTGGTTTAATGTTTAAAGATTATCTCAGGGAAATAGTTTCAGGGATTCATCAAGCCTTTATGGCTCCAGAAAGTCTAGATTCCAAGAGAATTTTAAATTCTGTTCCTCATTTTTCCCACTTTTGATGAGGACTTTTCTATAGAGTCTTGGATCAAAAGGTTCCATAATGGTAGCTGATCACTATCTAGTTCTTCTAGACTCATGGCAAAGAAGGTAGTTGTTCATGAAGGTAATTAGTCATGCATTCCATTTTCTCCTCCTATTTCTGACTCTTTTACTTCCTCTGTTGCTCCAGGGAACTAGAGACCAACTATGGTAACTTGTAGGGTCCTTGCAAAAAACAGATTTATTTTGAGCAAAACTTTCTCTCCCATCCCGTCTTTTAAACTTGGATTCTAATGAAAAGACTCTGTTTAGATAACTTGGATTGGCTTTACCCTTTCTAATCTCCCATTTTCTAGTAGAGAATTATACAAGGGTAAATACCTTTCTTTGTGCAGATGTCATGGTTTTACTGTTTTAAAGAAGAATATAATAAATGAGCAGATCTGCTGTTTAAATACTGCCAGTAGAACAAACTTGCAGGTGCCTACCTTTTCCTTAGAGGCAGAATCCTGATTTTTTTTTTTTTTTGACGTAGCAATGCATCCAGCTAAAAGACTATTTTTAGCTTCCTGAGATGCCATGCTTTGCCATGGAGTCAATTCTGACTCATAGCAACCCTACAGGACAGAGTAGAACTGCCCCATAGGGTTCCCAAGGAGTGCCTGGTGGATTCACACGGCTAACCTTTTGGTTAGCAGCCATAGGTCTTAACCACTACACCACCAGGGCTTCTATTCTGAGATGCTAGGTGTATCCATTTGAATAAGTGTTGGCGCAATGAGATATAAAGGGAAATTTTTACATGACATTTCAAAAAAATATTCCTTAAAGGGATTGAGTTGGAAATTGCGTCTCTTTCCTCCTCCCTCTTAGTTCTTGTGAAGTGAACATTTTAGCAGAAGGTGTAGTTGCCATCTTGGACCATGTGGGTGTTCCTGAAGATGGAAAACATCCTGGGGTGGTTAGGATATTGAGGAAAAAGTTATTAGGAACCCTGGTCCCTGATGACTGTGGAGCCACCATAAAACCAGAAAAAAAACCAAACCTGTTGCCTTTCAGTTGATTCTGACTCACAGTGATCCTATAGATGGTAGAACTGCCCCATATGGTTTCCAAGGAGCAGCTGGTGGATTCGAACTGCTGACCTTTTGGTTAGCAGCCAAACTCTTAGCCACTGCTCCACCAGGCTCCATGGAGCCACCATACCAGCCCTGAATTGCCTAACTATACTTTTACACGAGGGAGAAATAAAACTCTATCTTGTTTCAGCCACTGTTATTTTGGGTTTTCTGTTAAGTAAGGCTGAAACTTATCCTAATTGATTTATACTGCCAGAAAGAATAACTTCAGAAAAAATATAGCCAAATCAATTTTCTTATTTAAGCATCCTCTGTCATTAAACTTTTTTTTTTTTTTTGCTTACACCCAAGTACTGCAAGTCAACTGATTTAGCCATCAAAGCATGTATTTTGTAACCGGCTTATTTTGGGATCTTTATTGTGAAGTCATTTGATCAAATGTAAGTGTTCTCTAGGTGCTCTTCTGACTCTAAAAAATGACTAAGGTGGACTTTCGGAAATACACATCGTTATCTTTTTCAAGCAAAAATATTCAACTATAGTCAAATTTTAGGCATCCATACCACCTCCCTCCCCGCAGCCCCATTCTTGCGTATGTTGGAATGGACCTAAAATGCTCTCAACAAGAATCTTGGCCCTTCTATCAGCTCACCTCCATGCGAAGTAACCAAGCCTTCTATTCTGGCATGGGATGGAAATACTCTTCAGCTTTTGTTCTTGTACATGTAAAGGCTGTTAATTCAGCGCTAGCTTTGTTGATGATTAAAGCCGGTCACTCTGTCCTAGAGTAGCACCTAAGAGCATCTCCAGGTACAAAGTCACTTAGTTCAAAGCAAAAGCCTGCTGAGCAGAGTTTTATTTATGCAGTCCTTCCTTTCTTCAGATGATCTAACATCCCTGTTTAACTTAAATAGATCAACATAGGGCTTCTTATCTGGATTTCATTGTTTTGGTCCCATGTAATGGCTTTTCAGTTTGTCATACTGTGGTTGTTTGTGTGTTGCTATAGTGCTGGAAGTGACGCCACCAGTATTTCAAATACCAGCAGAGTCAACCATGGTAGACAAGTTTCAGGGGGAGCTTTCAGACTAAAACAGACTAGGAAGAAATGCTTTGAGATCTACTTCTGAAAATCAGCCAGTGAAAACCCTATGGATCACAACAGAACATTGCCTGATACAGTGCTAGAAGATGAACTTCCCCAGGTTGGCAAGCATACCTATGGTCATGAAGATCGTGCAGGGCCAGGCGATATTTTGTTCTGTTACACGTAAGGTGGTCATGAGTCAGAGCCAACTCAACAGGAACCAACAACAATGGCTTTTATTCATTTATGCTTTGTTAGTATACATCTGCCTACATTTAAAAATATTATACGTAATAGTCCTGTGAATTTATAATACTACTGTAAGGCTATAGAGGAGCCCTGGTGGCACAGTGGATAAAGCACTTACTTGACTGCATAACCAAACGGTTGGCGTTCAAACCCACCAGCCGTTCCATAGGAGGAATATGTGGCCCGTTCCATAGGAGGAATATGTGGCAGTCTGCTTCTGTAAAGATTACAGCCTTGGAAACCCTATAGGGCTGTTCTGTTCTGTCCTCTAGGGTCTCTATGAGTTGAAATCAACTCGATGGCAATGGGTTTGGGTTTGGTATAAGGCTGTGGTTAGGTCAGTTTTTCACTACATGACATTTTCTTTATAAGGTCACACAGAATGGTTTTCTCTTAGGTTTCAGTACAAAAATATTGTGTGTTCATTGAGCAATGGGCTATTATCGAGCAACAGGTTTATTTTTATGGATGTTAAATTTCTGTGTTGTACACAGTACAGGGGAAGTCAGCACAACTGGACTAAACCAAAAGCTAAGAAGCTTCCTGAATACAACCACTTTGAGGGACAGAGTAGCAGGAGTGGGGATCAGGGGACCATTGTTTCAGGGGACATCTAGGTCAACTGGCATAACAAGATTTATTAAGAAAATGTTCTGGATCCCATTTTGGTGAGCGGTGTCTGGGGTCTTAAAAGTTAGCGAGCAGCCATCTAAGATGCATCAATTGGTCCTAACCCAACTGGGGCAAAGGAGAATGAAGAACACCAAAGACACAGGGAAAATATTAGCCCAAGAGACAGAAAGGGCCACATAAACTAGAGACTCCATCAGCCTGAGACCAGAAGAAATAGATGGTGCTTGGCTCCCGCCAATGACTGCCCTGACAGGGAACACAACCGAGAGTCCCTGATGGAGCCGAAGAAAAGTGGGGTGCAGAACTTAAATTCTAGTAAAAAGATCAGATTAGTGGTGTGATTGAAACCAGAGGAACCCCAGAAGACATGGCCCCTGGACTCTCTGTTAACCCAGAACTGAAACCATTCCCGAAGCCAACTCCTCAAAGATTAGACTGGACTATAAAACATAAAATGATACTCGTGAAGAGTGTGCTTTTTAGTTGAAGTGGATACATGAGACTAAATGGACAGCTCCTGTCTGGAGGTGAGATGAGAAGGCAGAAAGGGACAGGAGCTGGTTGAATGGACATAGGAAATCTGGGGCGGAGGGGCAGAGTGTGCTGTCAAATTTTAACGGGAGCAACTAGGGTCACATAATGATGTGTGTATAAATTTCTGTATGAGAAACTAACTTGAGTTGTAAACTTTAATTTAAAGCACAATTAAAAAAAAAAGAAAAAAAAAGTTCTGTGTTGTATATAATCCACTATGTTCCCTGACCTCTTTTTCTGAAGCAAGGGAATTAGAAATAAATAACTCAGTTTAATGTTGCTTCCCCTTTTACAATTTCCCTTTTGTTCTTTTTTGCGACCAAAACTCCAGTGACAGAAGCCTGGCTGGCGCTATCTGTTTGCGATCAGGTGCTAATCTAAAGGTCAGCAATTTGAATGCCTCAAGAAACTGCAGAAGAAAGCCCTGGCAAACTGTTTCTGTAAAGACTACAGACAAGAGAACCCTACTCTGTAACAAATGGAGTCACTATGAGTTGCAATTGACTTGACAGCAACAGTTTATTCCAGTGACGTTTTCCTCTCTGACTCATCTCTTTAGCCTTGTCTTTTTGGGGTATATGTAAATAATGATACTTGGACCATCCTGTTATTCTTAGCAGGATGGAAAACCTATTATTATTTTTTTTTATTAACTTTTATTAAGCTTCAAGTGAACGTTTACAAATCCAATCAGTCTGTCACATATAAGTTTACATACATCTTACTCCGTACTCCCACTTGCTCTCCCCCTATTGAGTCAGCCCTTTCAGTCTCTCCTTTTGTGACGAAAACCTATTATTTTTAAGTGGGGAGATTTTATTGAGCCTTCAGGAAGAGGAACTTCAAAACCAACAGTCTTTCAGAATGATTATTCTAAGAGAATTGTTGCAAGTGTTAGATGCGGTTGAGTTGTTTTTGACTCACAGGAACCCCATGTGACACAGTAGAGCTGCCCCATTGGGTTTTCTAGGCTGTAACCTTTATGGAAGCAGATCGTCAGGTCTTTCTCCCATGGAGTCACTGGGTGGGTTCGCACCACCAACCTTTTGGTTAGCAACCGAGAGCTTAACAGTTGAGCCAACAGGCTCCTAAGAGAATAAAAATCTTTGATTTGTTTATATTGTAGGGTAATAATTTAGGTGTTTATATTTTAAACATTTTTAGAATTCTTTTTTTAGTTCATTTGCTTTTTTTAGTTCTATAATACCCTCAGGCAGCTCTAAACTCGAAAGAACAAATAGCATGCAATGGAAAATCTCCCTGCCACCTATGTCTCAGTCCCTCAGTTCCTTGGAGGTTGCCAATGTCATGTTTTATTTGTATACATCCAGAGGTATTTTTTGTATAAACAAACCTATATAAATTCTTTTTCTGTTTTTTTCTTAATTTATTGAGGTGAAATTCACATAGCAAAATTAACCATTTTAAAGTGAACCATTCAGTGGTGCTTAGGACATTCATGGTGTTGTGTCACCACCAACTCAATCTAGTTCTGAAACATTGCCACCACCCCAAAATAAGACCTCATACTCATCAAGTAGTTACTTCCCACTCCTTTCCCTCCCCCCTCTACCCCCCACCTTTTACAACCACCAGTCCGCATTCTGTCTGTATGGATTTAGCTATTCTGGGTATTTCATATAAATGGAACCATACAATATGTGAGCTTTCGTGTCTGGTTTCCCATGCGTTTGTAAAGAGACAGTCTATTGTGGAGCGTTCCCTGTATCAGTACATAAAGCACTACCTCATTCTTCACTCTGCTTGCAGGCTATTCGATTCTGTAGCTATACTTTATTGAACCAGTCCTCCTATTCATGCTTGGTTGTTCCTAACCCTTTCTTAAAATCATTAATACAGACACTAATACTTCATTGGCAAACCTTGTACAGAGCCAATTTGCCTGTATATCTATAAGCTAGAGTTCTAGAATTTTAACTTTTGGCTCACATTGCACACGTATTTTAAGTTGTGATGGACATTGTCAACTTGGTGTCTACAGAAATAGTTCCAATTTACATTCCTCCAGCTATCTATGCATTGCTTTTTAAATCACGTCCTCAAACCACCTAATTATTTTATATCATTTGAGGACTGTATGGAATTAACCATACTCTTTGCCCTGAAGACCTAACATTCAAAAAGGGCGAATATTTTTCCAAGCACAGACATACTTTTTTCATTGTAGTTTAGATTATTGTACTCTATTTGTCCACCTTTCTTCTTCTAGCTTTATGAGTGGGAGGGAGCCAGGACTAGGCTCGGTTAAACAAAGAGCAGAAGAGCCGGGAAGAGGGTAAGAAAACAGACAGAAACAGTCAGGAAAGTGGATAAGAAATGGTGTTCCTCCCTCTCCTTGGGGCCTATCATGTTGTCACAGATGTCTCTTGCCTGTGGATTTAAAAGGGCTGGCGGCTGCCAATTAGTCCACCATCCCTGACACCGGCAGGAGACGTGAGTGGGGAGAGAAGACGAGCTGGAAGTCTGGTGTCTAAATGTGGAAGTTTAAACATAGCCTTGCTCGAGAAAACATTCCCAACTACGAATTATTGTTGACTTAAAAGGAGAAGGACAACAACAACAACAACAAAAAAAACCTGTTCCCATCAAGGATTCTAATGTGAAAGAATAAAAACGAGATTTACAAATAGCATCCTATGCATTGGCTGGCCATGAAGAAACATCTAATCTTGCAGGGGTGGGCCAGCAACATGGTGCCACCTCCAAATGGCTTCAAGCTCATTTTTCCTCATCTCATTTTAACTGCGAAGTACAAGGACAAATATATTTTTCTTTTTGCCAAAGCAGCTTCACAGAGAGCTTCAGCGCTTTGTCCCAGGATCACAACAGTCGAGATGTGGCAGAGGCTAGATGGGAACTTGAGGAGATGGGTTCTACCTACCTCCATTACGGAGTGCTGCTCACTGTTCTCAGCCTGAGAAGCCCAAACTCCTTTGCCAGCCACTCAAGGCCCTCACTCCAAAAATTGTCCCACGGTTTTATTCTGGATTATTCTCAATTAACCCTTTTAACAGAATCTACTCTCCAACACGACAGTATTTTATGCTTGTCTGGAAACATACTCTATTCTTTTTCACCTCATGTCTTCATGCTCTTCCTGTCCCTGGAAGTTTTTCTTCCCCATTACTGCATGTCAAAATTTCAGCCACAGAGGGCTTTCACTAACCTTTCCCTAGCCCAGCCCTGACAAGCTCTGTGTAATCTCTCCGGTGTCTAAATGCACACTATACTTTCTGATACTTCTCATCTGACATCCTGGATAGGGCTATTCTTGTTTATGAACTTGCTTCTCTTCTTTCCCTGAATTGGATTTGTTGCTGTTGTTAGTTGCCATTGAGACAATTCCCCCATGTGTTCAGAGTAGAACTGCACTCCGTAGGGTTTTCAAGGTTATGACCTTTTGGAAGCTGATCACCAGGCCTTACTTCTGAGACTCTTCTGGGTGGGTGTGAATTGCCAACCTTTCGGTTACTAGTCCAGTGCCTAACCATTTGTGCCACCCAGGGACTCCTTAGAAGCTCCCTTATGGCATAAATGATCTCTGGGTGGTGCAAATAATTAACATGCTTGGCTGCTAACTGAAAGGCTGGAGGTTAGAGTCTACCCAGAAGCATCTTGGAAGAAAGGTCTGGAAGCCTACTTCCAAAAATTTTGCCATTGAAAACCCTATGGAGCACAGTTCTACTCTGACACACATAGGGTCACCATGAGCTGGAATTGACTCGATGGCAACTTTTTTTTTTTTTTATGGCACAAATAATTATCCTTATATTCATATCAAGATATATCTATATTCATATCTATACCTATACCTGAGGAAATATATATGTGTGTATGTGTATTCATCGTATGGATAAAGTAATTATGATTGAAGTAAATGAATAAATGTAACTTCTATGGATTCAATCTGGAGGGCATTTATCATAAGTAATATGTGTGTTTGTAATTGGAGGCTATTGTTTCGTCCATTCTGGTAGACCAGTGGCTCTCAAACTTTAGCATGCCATCAGAATCACCTGCAAAGCTTGTTAAAACACAAGTTGCTGGTCCTAAGTCATCAGAGTTTGGTTCAGTAGATCCGAGATTATACATTTACAGCAAATTCCCAGGTGATACCGATATCCAGGCACCAGCCTCCGAGACCCTTTGTGACCAGCTACAGTAATTGTGTGTGTGTGTCAGCAGGCTTGTTCCCCAGCCTTTTTTGCCCAATTACGCTCAATCTGTTTACCCAGGAGGAAGTTTGACAGAGCCTAGAAATAATTTTGACCGTGCCAGTGTATGGATGAACTCTGACTGATGGAAAGACCAATCTTCATGGCTGGCATTGTTTGGGAAATGCTGGAGCCTTTGATGAAATCTAAAGGAATCATTTTTATCATGCTCCTTCCCTCCCAGTGACATCTAAAGGCCAATCACTATTTTGACTTCAATACTCGGTTGTATTAATGTCTGGGATGGTAAAAATTACATGGAGCTCAGTCACCATACTATCGTGGAATCTGTGTGGTCCTAATGCCTAGATTTCAAAAGCCTGTAATCAAAAGAACATAACATGTAGGTCTGAGTGCAAAATGAAATTGAGGGGTCCTTTGTTGAAAAAAACAACAGAAATAAGCCCTGGTGCGTAGTGGTTAAGAACCTGCTGCTAACAAAAGGTCAACAGTTCAGATCCACCAACCAGTCCTTGGAAACCCTATGGGGCAGTTCTACTGTGTCTAATAGGGTCGCTATGAGTCGGAATCGACTCAACGGCAACAGGTTTACGGGTTGTTCAAAAATTATTAAGAATTTCAAAATGGTGACAGCAGAGCATTAAACCAAGCATCAGGCCTTCTAAGCATGGGGCCCTGGCCCAGGTTGCACATCCATGAAACTGGTCCTGACTTTGCCCATGAGGCCTTCCAGCCTTTTCTAGAAGAGAAAGCAGATGCCAGGGAAATGGATTGGGTGAAATGAGAGGAAGGTGTGTAATAAATGCGTGGCTTGTGGAGCAAGAGCCTGTTGTGAGAAAGAGATGACTTCCCCGGCCCTTCTCTCTCTCTACAGTTAGAGTCTTGCTGTCTTTTTCATTGCAACACAGAACAGTGAAGGGCTGACATGTCCCTCAGGCTATAATGGGTTAAGAAAGAACGCCGTGGACGCCTCCAGCACACTCACCCTTTCCAGGGTCGTGAAGAGCTCCTGAAAGGCTCCAGGCTGCTGGAGGCAGCCATACCACCCCGGAGAGTTGCCTGAACTTGCCGCTGCAGTCCTCCTTGAGTACATCTCTCTCCTCAGGTGCTTCCCCGCCTTTCGCTTTTTTTAAAACTATATGTTCTATTTGTCTGTGGAAAACTTTTTTTTAGAAAAAAATTTCGTTTGTTAAAAATATTAAGGAATCTCTGGGTTTTCCACTCAGTGCCCACTGGATGGCAGCTCTTCAGGAGCCAGGCTCTGTCTCATTCATCTTTGTTTCCTAGATCCCAGCACAGCACCAGGCCCACAGACAAAGCTCATTTCATTTACGTTGAAAAACTGAATAGAATTGTTTTTAGCACTTGCTACGAGACCTTCACAGTCTCTCCACAGCATCCAGCACAGTGTTACTGCTTAAATATTTAAAAAGAAAAGGCTAATTTGGGTTATGAGCTAAGGTTTTGTCAGCTGTATATGGAAGTGCTCTTGTTACCATAAACCTATC
Organism: Elephas maximus indicus; assembly: GCF_024166365.1. Classification (NCBI taxonomy): domain Eukaryota; kingdom Metazoa; phylum Chordata; class Mammalia; order Proboscidea; family Elephantidae; genus Elephas; species Elephas maximus. Next base: position 43,923,655 of record NC_064836.1, on the reverse strand, counting down.
TTAGTTATCTAGTGTGCTGTAACAGAAATACCTTGAGTGGATGGCTTTCACAAACAGAAACTGATTTTCTTACAGTTTAGGAGGCTAGAAGTCTGAATTCCGGGCACCAGCTCCAGGGGTAGGCTTTCTCTCCCTGTTGGCTCTCAGGGAAGGTCCTTGTCTCTGTTCAGCTTCTTGCTTCTTGGCTCCTTGGTGATCTTCATGTGTCATAGCGTCTGGCTTCCTCATCTCTGCTTGCTTGCTTGCTCAATCTGCTCTTTTTATTTCTTTGATTTAATACAGCCAGAATGCTTCTCAGAAGCGAGGATGGCGTGACTATGTCTCACATACTCTGGACATGTTATCAGGAGGGTTTAGTCCCTGGAGAAGGACGTCATGCTTGGTAAAGTAGAGGGTCATCGGAAAGGAGGAAGACCCTCAACGAGATGGACTGACACAGTGGCTGCAACAATGGGCTCAAGGATAACAACAATTGTGAGAATGGTGCAGGACCAGGCAGTGTTTCATTCTGTTGTACACAGTGTTGCTGAGTCAGAAACCGACTTGATGGCAACACAACAACAACAATGCTAATACTGTGCCATCAACATAACAAAGAAAACCCACTCCCAAACCACAGGTATAGAGGCCAGGATCCCCAACACACATTTTGGGGGAACACAATTCAATCCATAAAAAACCCTTTGTGGGATCATGTGCCCAAGACATTTTTAAGGCCTTTTGAGGTGACTTCATTTGACACAAAGTGGCCCTCTGATCTGGGTATGTCAGTTAACAAGTCTGAACCTTATTTTCCTCATGTATTAATATGTTATTTAATTGAGCAATCAATTAAGATCCAGTTGTTGATTCAGGCTTTGCTAAGCACTAAGGATCTTAATATGCACAAATATCTGTAAGTACATATTTATTATCTTCTTATGAGCTGGTGCTCGTGAATATGTAAGAAAATAATGTGTTTGTGACACATATCAAAATAGTGACTCTGTGGACAAACAAGAGGAGTCCTCTTTCTCTTCCTGGGTTGTTGAGACAGATTTCAAGGACCTGGCAAGTGTCTCCAAAAGTATAGATGGATGCCCCAGAAATGGCCTCAAACTCCTTCTGTGTCAAACTGGAAGGATCTCTAAAGTTCCTTCCACAGCTAAGGAGACTATTTTAAGAGATGGCCTAAGAAATGTTTGGGAGCAGCACAGATTTCTATTTTCCTCTATTTTTTCTCAGGCTCTGGGCTAATATCCCATGCCAAGACATAGCTGTTTTGACTACACGGTTCTATTTGTTCTGGTGAGTAGACTACTCTTTAATACTTTCATTAAGGAGCATCATTTCTGTCTTCACCACCCCCATATATGGTTTTCTTTCTTTTTCCCATTTCCTTTTTTTTTTTAAAGATCCTTGAAAAACCCTTGTTTTATGAAACCCTCTTGAGCTACAGCTAATTCGTTTTCTCAGCAAAATTAAAAGTGAGCCATTTTTGACACTCACAGACCACCTTTACATATTTTGAAATTCTTGAATTTCTAGTAAGAGTCTCTTGTCTTCTGATGAAAATACTTGCTGATAGTCATTTGTAATGCAAAACAGCTTCCCTAGCCCTCTCTCTGGAGGGAGGAAGGGAATCCAGTTTTTAAACAGGTCAAGTAACATTTAGGATTTATATGACCATTCTAATTTTAGAGAATATTTTAATTTGACTTTTCAATTGTTTTTATAAGGTATAAAGTACAACCCTTCCAAGTCTTCAAAAGCTGAGAGCTTGTTAAAGAGGGAGACTCTCTAAGGTCCAGAGTCCTTGCAAGCTTGAGCTGTTCTATGTTCTCGAAATTATACAACGGGACCTCCAGAGGTTTGGGGGCTTGAGAAAGGCCAACAACTTCTTAGACACCAGGTTTTGTACCTACCAAATTGAAACGTTAATTTCCATCCCATGATGACGTTGCTTCTATTTTATTTCTTCAAAAATGTTTTGAATAACGTAAGGGGGAAGTAATCTACAATAATGTTTTGAGTATATTTTAGTATTTCTACAAACTTCTGGAGGTCGCTATGAGTTGGAATCAACTTGGCAGCAGTGGGTTTGGTTTTGGTTTGGTAATGGGGAAATATCACAGACAGTTCTTGTTTTTTTGCTTTTATAGTACCACACACGTAAATGCTTAATAAATATTTTTGGGCAATCTCTATGTCGTTCTTGAAGGAAACACGGAAGCTACTGAGGTTTGTGCTTCCCTGTTCGGTAAAAGGAGTCCCTGGGTGGTGCAAACAGTTAACATGCTTTGCTGCCAACCAAAAGGCTGGAGGTTCTCAGTCCCCCCAGAGTCGCCTCAGAATAAAGATCTGACGATCTACTTCCAAAAACTCAGCATCAAAAACACTGTGGAGCACAGTTCCATTCTGATACACACGGCGTTGCCGTGAGTTGGCGTTGCCGTGAGTTGGCGTTGCCACGAGGCAGAGTCGATTCTACAGCAATTGGTTTATTTGGCACAAAGATGCGATCCCCTTCATCTCCCTAATCCTGCTCCAGATTTGAGGATGGGAGTAGGTTGAATGAGCTATAGGAAAAGGGCGGGCAGGGGAAGGGAGGGTGCTCTCAGCCTCCCGAGGCGCTCCCGTAGACCACCCCATAGTCTTTGCACCATTTGGTCAAGGACTGGTTTCTGTCTATTTTAGAGCATCGCTCTGTCTCCCTCCTTTCCCACATCCTCCCTCTGAACAGCATGATTGAAAAATGTTCTTGCCAGCACTCAGTAGCTTCGGGAAAGCTGAGAATGTTGAAATATTTGTGTTTGATTTCTCTCATACATGTCTGTCCATGCATCAAAAAAGGAAGAAAAAAAAAGATCCTAAGAATTACTGAAATAGGATTTATTTGGTAACTATTATAAACTCCTAGTACATCAGCATTCTCTCAGCTTTATATTCCCCATGTGGAAACTGTTTGTTTCAAATACTGCTTTTGTCGCTGAACTAACTAAAGACAAAGTAAACATTAAATACGACGACAAATTCCCAAGAAATTTTTCACGACTTGCTCATTTAGAATGAGGTGCAGTTGCTCTCTTTAAAAAAAGAAATCACCCTGCTCAGCAGAATTTGCTTTTGTGATTTACTGCCTGGTTATGGTTTAATAACACGATATACTCTAGTTCACTGTCCCCATAAAACCTGCAGCTGAGAAACAGAGTGGGATGGGTTTCTGCTCTGGGTAAAGAAATGAATTGCTGTAGTTTCATCTTGGTGGGAGTGAAACTGTGAAATTATAAAGCAAATTGAGTTTAACCAGGCATTTTTCTGAAAACAGGTTGCTAGACACTCAAGAGCTGCAAACCTCGTGGGGGCCTCTCTCACGCTGTACACTCAGCTGCTTTCCCTTGGTTAAATTTCTGAACATTTAGTTAGTGTCAGTGACACAAGGTACAAGAGTTATGATTGAGTTGAATAGTGCTTCTAGAGCCTTAATAAGGAAGAGAAAATATTTTTAGGTAGCTGAGGCATTATTTTTTGAGGCATTAAAGCTACAGTGGTTTCAACACGGATTTGTTTATGAGAGAAAGGTTTTTTTTACTTTGTTGGTATTGAAGGCAATACAGGAGATGGTGAGGTGTAGAATCATTGAATTATGGAAAGCATCCCTTTAGGTGCCATAACAAAAACAAGATGGGAGTTTTTAATGACCCAAGGATAGGTCAATAAATAGGCATTGAGCTGAGAGAAAACACCTTTTATTAACTGTCTTTTAGTTTTTAAACTAAAAGATCATCTAGGATCTGGTCCATTTAATATCATGTGTTCGATGTACAATTTCTCCTTTCATATAGATGCTCTTTAGCAATGAGGGCTGCTTGCAAGGCCAATCTACTGATGCTTAAAAACCCAAAGAAACAGGAAAAATGATAAGAGGTGACATGAACAGTTCATTTTCCAAATAGATATTAGAATTACTGAATGTTGTTGGAGCTAGTGGCTAAGAACCCAAACCCTGTGGACCAAAATGCCTGGTCTCAAATCCCAGCTCCACCACTTAAGACCACATGACACAGTCAACTCAACCTTACTGTGCCTCGGTTTTCCACCTACAGAGAGTACTACTCACCTCTTAGGCTTGTTAAAAGTATTAACTCACTCAATTCATGTAAAGCATTAGAACAACTCCCAGCACATGGTGATTGGGGTATAATTTATCATTATTTGCTTTTATCATTTTTTCCAACTTTCTCTGGTCAGTTGTGCTTCTAGTCCAGTGCTCTTGTATACTAATACTACCCAGGAAAGAAGGAATCTATCTGTAGCTTCAAAAGTGCTATGTTAGGCTGGCAAACACAGAGACTGACTGTGTGTGTGCGTGCATGCGTGCGTGCGTGTGTGTGTGTCTATATATATATGGCAGTCTGTACTTCAAAACATGAGATGAAATCTCACCATCCTCACTTCTAAGGAGCATTCTAGCTGTACTTCTTCCAAGACAGATTTGTTCTTCTTCTGGCAGTGCATGGCATATTCAATATTCTTTGCCAGTGCCACAACTCAAAGGTGTCAGTTCTTCTTTGGTCTTCCTTATTCATTGTATAGCTTTCCCATGCATATGCAGAGATTGAAAATACCATGGCTTGAGTCAGGCGCACCTTAATCCTCAAAGTGACATCTTTGCTTTTTAACATTTGAAAGTCTTTTGCAGCAGATTTGCCCAGTGCAATATGTCATTTAATTTCTTGACTGATGCTCCCATGGGCATTGGTTATGGATCCAAGTAAAATGAAATCTTTGACAACTTCAATCTTTTCTCTGTTTATCATGATGTTGTTTATTGGTCCAGTTGTGAGGATCTTTGTTTTCTTTCATACTGAAGGCTGCAGTCTTTGATATTTATCAGTAAGTGCTTCAAGTCCTCTTCGCTTTCAGCAAGCAAGGTTATGTCACCTGCATATCACAGGTTGTTATTGAGTCTTCCTTCAATCCTGATGCCACATTCTTCTTCATATAGTCCAGCTTCTTTGATTATTTGCTCATCATACCTATATACAGATTGAATAACTGTGGTGAAAAGATACAACCCGAACACATACCCTTCCTGATTTTCAACTAGTTGTTATGTTTGAACAACTGCCTATTGGTCTAGGTACAGGTTCTTCATGAGCACAATTAAGTGTTCTGGAATTCCCATTCTTCACAAGGTTATCCATAATTTGGACATGTTATCAGGAGGGACTAGTCTCTGGAAAAGGGCATCATGCTTGGTAAAGTAGAGGGTCAGCAAAAAAGAGGAAGACCCTCAACGAGAAGAATTGACAGTCTGGCTGCAACAATGTGCTCAAACATAGCAACAACGATTGAGGCTGTTGCAGAACTGGACAATTTTTCGTTCTGTTGTACATAGGGTTGCTATGATACGGAATGGACTTGACGGCACTTAACAACAACAACATACTTCAAAGGGACTCCCTGGGTGGCACAAGTGGTTAAAAGCTCGGCTACTAACCAAAAGGTTGGCAATTTGAATCCACCCAGAGATGCCTCAGACGAAAGACCTGGTGAAAACCCTATGGAGTGGAATTCTACCCTGAAACACATGGGGTCACCATAAGTCAGAACCGACTAGACTACAACTGGTTATACTTCAAAGGTTAGTACATCAGGGTACTGCAAAGAAAGGTTTCAGTCTCCCTCAATTGAAGAAAAGCCATCTAGACTATTGTAGGTGCTTCCTAAGTAACCTCTCCTTAGCCATTACTTTCACCACCCTGCCACAGAGTGACCTTTCATACAAATGTTGGCGCCTCTTCTACCAGTAGGAACTCTGGTGGTATAGTGGTTAAGAGCTACGGCTGCTAACCAGAAGGTTGGCAGTTCAAATCCACCAGGCACTCCTTGGAAACTCTGTGGGGGGCAGTTCTACTCTGTCCTATAGTGCTGTTATGAGGTGGAATTCACTCGATGGCAAGAGATTTGGTTTTTGGTTTCTTCTACTAGCGGGAGTTTTCAGGTCACCACCCATATAGCCAGCAGTTGAAAACCTTCTCAAAGAATCATCTTGACAGGATAGCTTATCATAGGCTCTTTTTGTACAAGTCAGCTGTGGGGAACTTTGGAGCTGGGTAACTCATCTGTAGTGGTAATGGCCACAAACACCAGCCCCAGGACCACGGACGAACCTCAAGAACCTGTACACTTTTGTAAGTGATACCAGGTTTTTATCACTGACCACAATCAGCACTGGATTTTTTTTGTTTTAGTTTTCAAGAATCTTGCTCTGTTCTGAAAACAAACCAAAAAAAGTGCTTTTACCTTAAGGCCGAAATGTAAATGTGTGACAGGTACTTTCCCTCAGGCAAGTAAGTCACTGTGGATGCCATGACAACCTGTCCTTCAGTTTGATAGTTGATCAGTGAACTGGATGTGGAACTGCGGGAAATCTACCATGTTAGGAAATTAGAGAAGCAAGAGCCTCTAAAATAAACCTCCACGTTTTAAAATGGCCTCTTACTCCATCCCAAGTTAATGGCTCTCTAGATTTGGAAGCGGTGTATACATAGATCCAATTCATTCACTCAACATTAATTTAATGGGCACCTATTAACTACTACCAGTCACTCTTTAAGGAATGTTGATCCAAAGACATGTCCTTGCCCTTAGGGCATTCTCAGTCTTTGGGGGAGAATGACCCTAAACAAATGTTTGCTAAAGCAGAGCTATAAGCAGTGTTACAGGAGCACAGATATTTGGGGAAAAGCTTACCAGACAACTGAACATTTAAAATGGGTCTTAAAAGATAAAAAGGAGTTTCTGGAGAAAGAAGGGGATTGGGGCAGGGCATTCCAGAAACAGCCTAGAGAGGACAGAGGCAGAGAAGAGGAGCTGTGTATGACATGGACCAGGAATTTGAGAACCTTAGGAAGTGGTTCAGTGGTAGAATTCTCCCCTCCCATGTTGGAGACCTGTGTTCAGCTCTCGCCCAATGGTACCTCATGTGCAACCAGCACCTGTCCGTCAGTGGAGGCTCCTACGTTGCTATGATGCTGAATGGCACAGTGGTTAAGAGATAGGCTGCTAACGAGAAGGTCAGCAGTTTGAATCCATCAGCTGCTCCTTGAAAACCCTATGCAGGTAGTTCTACTCTGTCCTATAGGGTCAGTATCGACTTGACAGCAATGGGTTTAGGTTTATGATGCTGAACAGGTTTCAGTGGAGCTTCCAGACTAAAATGAACTAGGAAAAACTGGCTGGTGATCTACTTCTGAAAATCAGCCATTCTGGAAATCGGCCAATGAAAACCCTATGGATCACCCCGCTCCTATTCCCAACCTGTCTGGATAGCTTTCTGTTCAGGTTTTATTCCATTGTGCTTGGGGTCACCAGGAGTAGGGTGACTGGAGGGCAGCTAACAACAACATTGAGAAGGTTAGAGGGAACAAATCATAGAAAAATCATAGAAAAGTGTGATGAGAGATTAAGAAAAAAAAAAACCCAACCCTTTGCTGTCCAGCGACCCTATAGAGATAAAAAAAAATTAGGTAAGTAAAAGTCGGTTGGGCTCAAAGGTGCAGAGCCTTGAATATCTTCTTGAAAGACTTTTGAACCCCACCCTCAGGCAACAAAATACCATCACCTTTTTTTAAAAGTAGGAGCCTGTGGTGGATAAATCTGTCTTTGAATGTTCCCTTGGGAGAGAGCCTGGAGTATGGCTCAGTGGGAGGCGGGCCTGGACTCAGGGAGAAGGAGGTAGGCTCCTGAAGAGCCAAAACATTACAGTGCAGGGTTTAAATTCAGCCAAGAGGAGAGAAATAGGTCCCAGACACGTTTTGGGGGCTGTTAATAGGCAATGTTAATAGATTTTTGATGACTGATTAAAAGTAAAGAGGGATTAGAATAAAGGATTAGAACTGGCACTTTAAACACACGCACCAGAATTAAGCTGCCTGGGTTCACCTCCTTTACAGCGTGATGCTGGGGCACCAAAAAACAAAACCTGGGGCCGCCAAGTCAATTCTGACTCATAGCGACCCTATTGGGTAGAGTAGAACTGCCCTATAGGGCTTCTAAGGCTGTAAATCTTTACAGAAACTGACTGCCACATCTTTCTCCCCAGTGAGCACCTGGTGGGTTCGAATCGTCGACCTTTTGGTTAGCAATCTTTGGTTAACCTCTGTACCATCAGGCCTCCTTCAATGTTGGGCTAAGTTCTTCAATTCTGCATGGCCCAGTTTCCTCATCTGTAGAATGGAGATAATGACTGTATCTACCTCACAGCGAAATTGTGCAAATGAAATGTGACAATGCACGTAAAGCGTTAAGAACAATGTTTGCCCTTCAACAAGACTTCACAAATGCTAGAGTGTTTATTACCTACAATAATAACAATGACAATAATAATTCACTCTTAGAATTTCTTCTTTCCAACTGCTAACATTTGAAAGTCTAAGGATCAAGGATTTGTGTTGTGAGCCATTGTACGATTTTTTTTTTTCTTAGAAAAAACATTTTCAACTATTTTTTTTGTTTCAGGCACTGTAAATAGCAGTTACTATGCCTCTTCCCATGCCCATCCTCATCCTCGCTCTCAGTGACAATTTTGATCATATGTTGAAGGTGGAGTCAGCCAGGCGTTTTCATCATGAAATTAGTTTTTGTAATTCATAATTATTTGGGGGGAGTGGTGTATTTTGAGATTATGTAAATATCCCATCTCTTATGACAAACTCTCAATTTATTTGTTTTTATTAGTATGGACCCACAGTTTCCTATTTTATTCAACTGACTTGTTATTTATTTTGATGATTAAATTATCCCTGATTTGGCCAGAGGGAGCCCCTTCAACACAGCTTCTGTGTCCTTTTGACATTTCTCTGACGACCAGAAATGACCACAACCAGTTTAGTCCAGGCCAGGTGTACCCACCTGTAAACCTTACTTAACTGGCATTTTTCCCAAGCTCGCATTCTCTTGAGACTTCATCAGTAAAACCAAGAAATATTCAACCTGTTAGAAATGAAAGAAAAGACATGTGGCCCAATCACAATTTTGTCCCGGCTTCCAAAGGACCCACCTTTGCTTAAATGACAACTTTCCAGAACCTATCCCTTTTTTCCCACCTAACTCCTTCGTAGCTTCTCAAATAGAGACTACCGTGTTTCTCAAGTTGAAGTCCTTGGTATCTCAAGTGCCAGGCTTCCTTGCTGTAGCAATGTGGTTTACCCTCCCCTCCCACCCACCAAAAATCTGTAAATCTGTTACATTTTCTATAGCTCAACTCCATCATCGATCATTTACCATCCCCCTAATATTTTTTAGCACTTCACTTCTATACCTTCTGGGAAGAAAAGATGCTCCAAACTCATCTTCATATTCCCTGGCCGAGTTCTGGACTCTGTCATTTCTCTAAGGTGTTCCTGGTGTTAGTGGAGAACAATTTTTAAACATCAGGATCTGGGTTCTAGGTGTGCTCATTGCTTTTAGGAGTGGTCGCTGTTCCCAGACCCTCTCAGTGGACACACACATACATACACACATTTACATCCATACGCATCTATATTTATCTATCTACTCTATCGAAAATCATGGGTTTACCCCAATACCTTCAATTCTAATCCAACACCACCGGGTTCGTTCTAGTTCTGTCTTTCCCTATTTGTAACCCCTTCAAGGATGAGGGAAACCCTGGTGGCATAGTGGTTAAGTGCTATGGCTGCTAACCAAAGGGTCAGCAGTTCGAATCTGCCAGGCGCTCCTTGGAAACTCTATGGGGCGGTTCTACTCTGTGCTATGGGTCGCTATGAGTCAGAATCGACTTGAGAGCACTGGGTTTGGGTTTCAAGGGTGAGAAACCAGTGTCCCACTATCCTTGATACATTTTACTTATTTGATCAAACCTCCTGTATTTAACTAACCCTGTCACCATTCCTGCCCCCTTTCCTCCTGCAGATGCTCTCTCCAGCCCGTCGAGGCTCTGACACACTGCGCCAGGCCCCCGCCTTCCCCTCACCCCCTGGCTGTCTTCCTCATCTGCTCGGGGTCTGACAGCCTGTGCCAGGTCACTCCACCCACTGCCATGCAACGCCCTCCTTGCCCTGCTCCAACTCGTACCCCTGTCACCAGCAGCCCCACTCCTGTGGTGGGGCACCTACCTCACTGTCCCTCCTAATGGCTCTTGGGGAGCCCTGGTGGCGCAGTGGTTAAGAGCTACAGCGAGCTACGGCTGCTAACCAATGGTCAGTAGTTTGAATCCATCAGCTGCTCCTTGGAAACCCTATGGGGCAGTTCTACTGTGTCCTATAGGGTTTCTATGAGTTCGAACTGACTCGATGGCAACGGGTTTGGTTTTTGGTTTTGTTTACTGGTTCCTGGACTTAACAAAAGAGTTTTAATTCTGCTGGAATCCAGATTTCTGGCTTTCATGGAAGTTGGGGTAACTCACACAGGCTATTGCCCTTAGATGCCCGTTTGAACCTTGAGCCTTGAAAAAACGGGCTCCTAAAAGCCACCGTTGAGTCCAACAATGGTCAAGGTAAACTAGTTAAGACTGTTTCGCCTTGAGCATTGTGCTTGTTTGAGTAATTCAGTCAGTTTCCGGGAACAGACTCCAAAGGTCAGACTGGGAACTATGTTTAGGGTAAATCAGTAATTATTTTAATTGTTTTTCAAGACAAAGGTGTATGGAAATCCTTCCTGACTACAAATTTGTTTATCAGATCTGTTCCCACCCTTTTTTCCATGGCAAAACCTGTTAGATTTGGTATAAGAATTTTGGAAGTTCTTCTCATCTTTGTGGAAACCCTTGTAGCATAGTGGTTATGTGCTACAGCTGCTAACCAAGAGGTCGGCAGTTCAAGTCCGCCAGGCACTTCTTGGAAATTCTGTGGGGCAGTTCTATTCTGTCCTGTAGGGTCACTATGAGTCAGAATTGACTCTACAGCAGTGGGGTTTTCTCATCTTCATAACGTTTCTGACACACTAGTTGAAATGTTACCCCGATTTGCAAATTGTATATTCAACGAACTTCAAACAGTTTCTATTACTGGCTTAATATGATTTTTGTTTTAATGAACTGAATTGTTCCCGAAGGAGTGAAGGGGCGGCACCCCTTTTTTTTGGTTTTCTTACGGCATTTTGCTGGTGCTATTTCTGGCATCTTCAGTAATGAGATTTTACCAAAGCTGGCTGATCAGAACAACTCAGCACACCCAGACGTGTGGCCAAGCTCTAGGCTGCATTCAGACGGGCAGTCTTGCTCAGCAGCATTCTCAGTTTCTTTTCCTGTCCATTAGCACAACAGGAAACTAAAAAAAAAAAGCCACGGGTAATTGGAGAGGTCTTCCTTTTACTTATAATCAGCATTAATAACTAAGAAGAGGGCTGCTTAACTAACAGTTTCAGGTTTTATCCCAAAGTTCTTTGTAGCTAACTAGGTTTCCATTTCAAATTCATTTAGGTATAAGACTGGAATTTGGAATTTGGTTTCTTAATGAGCTGCTTTGTTGTTTCAACTACCCTCCCAGCCTTATCACTGGTTCTAGGGTTTGGTACAAAATATATTTCTATACAACAGATAATAATAGGGAGTTTGTACGTGTCGTCGTGATTTCCTTTTGTTAACAAAGGAAATCCCACGCACACCATCCACCCATACAGGACTGCAGTAATGTATGACTTTAGCTTCTCTACTTTGAAGAACCAGTCAGGAGCAACATGGTATGCGTTTTCCCTTTTTTTCTAGGTAATAAAACAAAGAACATTTATAAGCTCTGACGAGAAATCTCCTAGGAATGAATTTTGCTGAAGCTGGCCTTCTGAGGTAAGGAAGCCAGTTGCTTCATCCAGTTTTTAATGATAAGGACTGCTCCTGTAGCCTATCCTGGTTGCCTTTCAGAATGAGGACACTAAGAGAGCCTTCGGATTCACTAGTGATTATCCTGGTTCTGACAAAACCTTGGTTAGCAGGGAAAGCTTGCCCTACTTTTTCTTTTTCTGGTGTTGTCTTCTTCTGTCTCTTTTATGGTCCATCAAAGTGCAGACAAATAAACTGGAATTCCCTTAGGCAGAAGACCTTATGTGATAAAAACAAAAGCTAAAAACTGTTGTAGGGAAAAAAACCACAAAGTTTAATAAAGCAAAAGGAAAGTTTTATTCGGCATATATTAAAAAAAGGCAAAAGCGAGAAGCGGACAAGCATGCTGCCACAGCCACAAGGAATATTACAGAATAGGTAAGGATGGGAAAACGGACAAGCATGCTACTAGAGTCACGTCTGCCTGAGTCTAAGGAACGTTACAGAATGACCAGTATATTTTAGCATTACAAGGTGGCAAAACCATTGAAAGCTTCGCCTTTTCACAGATTGACTAGAAAAAGTGATCCTACCTTTTGAATTGTCTTTCTTAACAATCATTGGTACAGGTTTCAGTAATGACAGTAGGGAGGGCCTTTATTGGTCCAACAGATGTTCTATTATACTATATCCTAATAGAAAAAGATGAGTGGAAAGTTCTTGGTGTTCTATTTGATTGTCTTATAGGAAAGGTTCCCTGAAAGGTATTTTCCAAGATTATCCTAGCTATAGTTTTTATTGGAAACCCTGGTGGTGTAGTAGTTAAGAGCTATGGCTGTTAACCAAAAGGTCAGCAGTTCAAATCTACCAGGCACTCCTTGAAAACTCTATGGGGCAGTTCTACCCTGTCCCATAGGGTCACTATGAGTCGGAATGAACTCAATGGCAATGGATTTTTTTTGGTGGGGGGGTAGTTTATTGTCTTTATACCTCAGGGCCCAGTTGATGTGACCTTGTGAGCCCTTTTGAGCCCAGCTCCAGCTGGGTCACATTCTCTATGATCAAGGACAGGGAATAATGCCTCCAATATTATTTCATAAATTGAAACCCAGCTGGAGGTGATATCGTATCATGGGAGCACTGGACATGGAATTTTAAGATTTGGGGTTTGATTCTTGGCTCTGGAGCTAACAAGGTTTCTTAAGTTTCTGGAAGTTTCTTAAGTGATTTAGTGGCGTAGTGGTTAAGTGCTACGGCTGGTTACCAAAGGGTTGGCAGTTCAAATCTGCCAGGTGCTCCTTGGAAACTCTGTGGGGCAGTTCTACTCTGTCCTATAGGGTTGCTATGAGTCGGAATCGACTCGATGGCACTGGGTTTGGTTTTTTGGTTTGAGGGGGATTAGACAAGTTTCCAAAAATAGTGCTTTGTAGGTACTTAAGGGCCTACAGCCCCCTCAGAGCTGTCTCAGCAGCCAACAATGGCAGGTTCAGGGAACTGGGCTGGGGGTCTCTGAGAGGGATATGACAGGGACTTAGCTCCAATGATCTCCATTGTTCTTCAGGTAGAGCAACAGCAGCTCTACTTTCATACATTTTACATGAGGATTTTTTGAAGAATTTCTTTTGAAGGAAGGGCTTAGATAAAAAAAAAGCTTTGAGGCTCTCTAGGGCTCCTTTAGCTATGCATATTTAGTGATTTCCTACGGTATTTAAATATCTCAATTCATGTTAACTGAGACAGAAATTCAGTCTATACTTTGGTGAAAAGCAGTGTAGCCCTATGGGACATGGAAGGCCATTGTCCTGTATTTTATTCACACAGGTGTGAAGATGAGAAGAGACAGAAGCAGGAAAAGAAATGTTGTTGTACAGATTACTAGCTCCTCAACCCCCCCACCCACACCCCTCTTTCTATAGGGCAGCAGTGCCCAGGGTCCCCACATTTTTTTCCGATGCTTTTGTGAGAAGCAGTCTGACAGCCACAGAGGAGACAAATTTAGGAGGGGGGCCAGAAGCTGCCTTTTCTAGTTCCAGAGCTATCCGTTAGAACAAGAAGGAGCAGCCCTTCCCACTGTGAAATTACTAACAATTTAGTTGTTTATCCACTTAGTCCTGGGATGTTCTAAAGCTCTCTTCTAACACCCAAGACTGTGTAAAAACTTGTGCTGTGGGCTGGTGGTAGTTGGGATTGAGTGGTATCTTTCTCTGATGCAAAATAACTCTCCAGAGAAGTGTTTGTGGGCTAGAAGGGAGCCAGGAGAATAAGAGAGGAGCAAACCAAACGTAACATTCTAACAACCTTCAATAATTTATCTAAAATTATTAGGTGTTGAAGCTATGAGGAGCCATATATATTTTACTTTTTGTATAAAATGCAGTCTTCACCAAATAATTTAAGATTGAACACCCAACAAGGAGAAAGATGGGTAATTTGGTAACTGTCATTATTACATAAAGGATTATTTTTAAAAAATGATCCTTTATGTAATAATGAAAAAAGCTGTTCCTCTAGGTCCTCTTAGACAATACGGAAAAATTTGGAATTTACAAGAGCCTTGTGAGTGCATTTCCTTCTCTGGAGATCTTGAAGACAGGAGTTTGGGGCAATGCTGCAGAGGTGGCTACCTGCAGTAGGTAATGCCAGGTCTATGGTTTCCAGATTTATTGAATTCACGCAGCATTTAATTTTTTTAAGTAAGGACCAAATAAAAATGCAGAACTACTATCTATTGTCATTATCATTTCATTAAAGAAAGAATAAGTTGCTATCCCCTTGATAGGAAACATCATTCCAGAATAAAGGACAATTCTACAGACTAAAAGGAGCCCTGGTGGCACAGGGGTCAAGAGCTTGGCTGCTAACCAAAAGGTCGGCAGTTGGAATCCACCAGCTAGCCACTCCTTGGAAATCCTACAGGGAAGTTCCAATCTGTCCTATAGGGTTGCTCTGATCTGGAATTGACTGGACAGCAACAGGCTAAAAGGAATCCTGGTGTCACAGTGGTTAAGTGCTCAGCTGCTAACCAAAAGGTTGGCGGTTCACATCCACCCAGTGCCTTTGCGGAAGAAAGGTATCAGTCTACTTCCGTCAGGATTACAGCCTTGGAAACATTCTGGGGCAGTTCTACTCTGTCCTACAGGGTCACTGAGTTGGAATCGACTTGATGGAAATGGGTTTGGTTTAGTTTTCTATAGACTAAGATAGTCTATGAAAAAAAGGCCTGGCTATCTACTTCCAAAAATCAGCTAGTGAAAGCCTATGGATCATAATGGTCTGATCTGTTGTGCTTGGGTTGCCATCAGTTGGGGGCTGACTCTATGGCAGCTAATGATTGAATAAGATCATCCTACTTAAACAGTTCTCTACATTGCCTTTACATTCTCATTTTCCATGCCTCGGTGAAAACATCCTCAGAGCCAGCCTTTAGGAACTGGGCTGCAGGTGATCCAGTTTGTTTGTGTGGGAGACCCAACCCACTGATCCTAAGAGGATATTCTCTCCCAGATAATTTCTCCTGATATTAGAATATGGAAAAGTAATATGGAGGCAAGGCTTATAGACTTTTTTTCTGCAATGCAGAAGCTCTTAAATAGCAGTATGTAAAAAAAAAAAAAAAAAAAAAAAATCCCTGGGTGGTGCAAATGGTTTATGTTCTCAGCTGCTGACTGAAAGGCTGGTGGGTTGAGTCCAGCCAGAGGCACCTTGGAAGGAAGGCTTGGCAATCTACTTCTGAAAAATCCACCACTGAAAACCCTATGGTGCACAATTCTACTCTGACACACAAGGGGTCACCATGAGTTGGAACCAACTCCATGGCAACTGGTTTTTATGAGTCAGCTGATTCGGCCACGTCTTCTCTTTTGTCACAATCTTAGAAATAGCCTGCTTGAAGTAGAAGCACCTCACAGTTTCTTCTTCAATGACACCACACTTCCTTTGTGCCTTTTCAGCTCAGATGCAGGGCCTGGGAAGATTCTCCAATGCAGATTTCTTGAAATCCACTTTATTTAGAGAATGGTAGCATATGAAGGTGCCCTAAAGATCATCTAGTTCATTTCTATTTATTACAGAGGCGAAAACAGGCTAAGAGATGCAACAGCGCCCAGCAGTAGGAGAGGAAGACTAGAACTCAAGTTCCTGGATGCTAGCTGTGCAATCACCATGCTTGTTGTAACTTCCTCCATCACTTTTCAATTCAGTTGTCCCTTCCCCCAAGAAGAGACCTTCTGTTTTTACCTTGCCTTTTATTTGAGGCCACAGATCAGAAACTGTGTTTAGCTATGCCTTGGCTTTCGTCCACATACCATATACTGACAATCCTCTTATATAATCTTCTTTTATCAAGATTAGAGATCTCCCATCTTCCCTCTGGTGAAGCTTGATATCAACTGATCTATAAGGGTTTGGCCTTCAAAACTCCATTCTTGCCTGTAGGACCGATTACTCAGAGAGCAAGTGAAAATTATTGCTTGAAAAAAAATGAGTTAAAACTAAGGAATTCATTTTTTTAACATACCATTTGCAATAGCTTTTTTTAAAATTGTACTTTAAGTTTATTGCTCAAGTTAATAATCTCTCATACAAAATTTTATACACATATTGTCATGTGACTCTAGTTGCAATCCCTACAATGTGACAGCACACTCCCTCTTTCCACTCCAGGTTTCTTGTATCCATCCACCTAGCTCCTGTCTCTTTTCATCCTGTCTCCCCAGACAGGGGCTGCCCATTTGGTCTTGTATATCTGCTTGAACTAAGAAGCACACTCTTCACAAGTTATCATTTTATGTTTTATAGTCTGGTCCAATCTTTGCCTGAAGAGTGGGCTTCGGGAATGGTTTTAGTTCTGGGTTAACCGAGCGCTGGGTGTGATAGCTTTTCAAATTTCTCATTGTCCCACAAAGAAATTTCACCTATTAATGTAGAAATTTTGTGAATTTTCTTCTTTGAACCATAAGTTTATCTGAGTTCCAGATTCTAATCTATTTTCAGTTTAGTTTATTTCAATTAAAAAAATATTCCCTCTCTGTACAAAAAAAGCTGAACACAAATTTGGAGAAACTCAGCCAACAAGTGAGTCACGGACCCTAATCTAGATCTCTTTTAAACAGTCCATTGCAGCCAGGACCTCTTTCCATTCCTCAAGAACCAACAATTTAATGCTTCACTATTTCCCTTGAGCCTCTGACCCCACCATCTTTTTCCTCTCTCTCAGCAGACGACCTCAACTCTGGTTTCTCACAGAAAATGAGGCAGCCAGGTAGGGACTTTCTCAACGTACTCTCCAATGAATTCCCCTCAAACACCTTCATCTGTAGTTTCTGTGAAGTCTCAAAGCTTGAGGTCATCCTAAACCTCTTCAAAGACAGATTCTAGGTATATCCTGTTCCATCTCGTTAGAACTTTCCTCCTTTGATTATTGCTACCTTTCCATCTTTAGCCTTTCCACTGGATCTGTCCTCACAGCATATCCATGCTCAAGTACTTCCCAACTTCTAAAAAATAACCTTGAACTCAAATTCCCTCTGACTGTTTCAACCTTGCTTCATGGTCAAACCTCTTAAAGAGGTCACACCCTAATTCCACTATCTTGCCTCCCACCCCCACTTCAATCCATTATGGTCTTCTACTTGTGCTCCCTCTGCTCCAGTAGAACTGTTCTCAATGACTTTCTGGTTGCTAAATCCAATGGACACTTTTCAATCATTACTTTTTTAGTTTGTTGGCAGAATCGTTTTCAGTTGACTGACAAGTCTTGTCAACTTTTGTATCCCTGGGCCCGAAGCCTACAGGGATACAAAATCAAAACCTCAATTTGATAAAAGGATTAAAATAGAAAAAAAAAACAACAACAACAAAACCCTCTGCTGTCCAGTTGATTTTGACTCATAGCGACCCTGGCACAGTGGTTAAGTGCTACAGCTGCTAACCAAAAAAGCTCAGCAGTTCCAATCCACAAGGCACTCCTTGGAAACTCTATGGGTCAGTTCTACTCTGTCCTTATAGGGTTTCTATGAGTCAGAAATGGAAAATAGGTGGGAGTCAGCTCTGTAAATGCTGAGCTGTGAGGATTGGTCTTTATTCTGTAGGCAATGGTAATCTAGAAAGGTCTTTTAGAGGGAAAGTGTTATCATCACATCTTTTGAGAAGTAAACTCTGGGGCAGTGGTTCTCAAAAGCCAGTATACACCAGCAGCATTATCATCTGGGAATCTGATAAATTATTGGGCCCCACCTCTGACCTATAAATGTAGAAACTATGGGGGTCAGGCTCAGCAATGTAAATTTGATGAAACCTAAAGTTAGAGAACCACTGGTTTGGAAGAAATGGAGACAGAGCAAGTATGAGTTATTACAGGCCTGAAAAAGTCACAGAGTTTGGGTGGAAAGGGGCATGTGGTAGTCACCGGTTGAGGGACTGAGGCATTTTTTTTTTTTTTGATAAATACTCTTTTCCTTTTAGAAGACATACAATCTTGGTGCTGCCTCTGAAGTCTCTCAATCCCTCATTCATTCAACGGATACTTACTTGGCTGGGTGTTATTTAGTATTACCAGGGAAACACAGTCCAGAGCTAGTCAAGGTCATCACTGTTTCCACTAGATTGCTTCTCCCCCAAAGATCTTGCTAGATACAAACTCAGTTATTAGTGGCAGACAGTGGGAAGTTCCCAAAAGTCACCTCTCCTGTAAAAAATGAACACTTTTATCAGTAAACCTGTATTACACCAAGAGTTTCAATTTCTCTTGAGAATCTTCCCATCAGTCTCAGCAAGCAGCCCATGTGGTCCTGAGGATAGTTTAGAGATGTGGTGACCTTCACTAGCTCACTTTTAGAAACCAATTTTCTAAGATCTCGGACTGGAAGAGCACTGGGGTCCAGTATCCAGTGGATGAGGTTAGGTGTAACAGGGTTCTCAGTTGCAAGCTAAAGAAAGTAACTAGTTGATTTAGGCCAAAAAGGAATTTACTCAATGGACAGACTGCCCAGAAGTCTTACAAATGGGGCAGGAACAAAGGCAATTAATAAGTTACTATCATGGCCAAATTCATACATTGCAATGGCGACTCAACACAGATGCCAGGAGCTTACCTGTTGTCCCCACTAGAATATGGGCTACTAGGTGTTGACCTGCTGTTATACACTGCTGTTGTCAACATTGATCCTCCTCATCTAGTTTCTCTGATTCATCACTGAGGGTGTGGTGTCCCGGACATAAGGGAGGTTGGGATTATAAGTTTTTGCTTTTTAAAATGAAAATGGTCTGTGCCATCCAAATAGTGGAATGAGGTTCAGATGTATAACAGCAAAAAAAGAAAAATCCACTGATGTAATATAGAAGTTTCAAACGTAAAATGTTCTAAAAAGCTTTTAATGAATAATTAAAAAATACCAATAGATAAATTATCTAAGAGTTGTTCTGCCTGGACTACCCTCCTATTCTATCCCACACACACTGACACCCACTTGCCAGTCCCTAAGGTACCTGCAAAGAACTCCAGGTCCTATAATGACATTAAAAAGTAGTTTGAAAAACTCCAAGAAGACTTGGAAACTGGAAAGGAACAGAGGTGATAAGGCAGCAGTATGCTTATTCTACCAATTGTTTGCTCTTAGTGAATTCAGGCTTAGAATAGTTAAAGTGAGGAATTTCCCTAAAAGTCACAAACCCGTTAAAGCTCAGCACAGAACTTCATTTCTGGTCTGGTACTCTTCCCAATCATCTCCTCAAACCAAACTCAGTTGTTTCGTTCCCTGTCCTGAAAATTTAAGTGTGACTTAGATTGTTAGTTTGATGAGACCTTCAAGGACTAGGATTCTTCTCTTAGAACCCCATGAAATGTTTAAGCATTCTGAAGCTTTCCCTATTCCGTAATGTGCCTCTGATCTTTTGTACAACTGTCTTTGTTTCCTCGTTTTGCATTATTTCTTACAGAAAAAAAACAAATAGTTTAAAAAATAATTCATGGGAAAAAAATGGTAATTTACAAAATATTCAGATTCAACATGCTAACAAGTGACCTTGAAAAATTTGTCACATTCCTGTCTTTAAAATTCTTTTAAAAGCCAATTTATTACAAGGTCTGCAAACAAAAGTAAGTTGGATTTTTTATACATCGGCAATGAGAAATCTGAAAGGGAAATTAAGGAGACAATTCTATTTACAATAACATTTAAGAGAATAAAATACCTAGGAATAAATCTAACCAGGGATATGAAGGACTTATACAAGGAAAGTTATAAAACACTGCTACAAGAGATTTCACAAAAACCCAAACCCATTGCCCTAAAGTTGGTTCCAACTCATAGTGACCCTGTAGGAAACCATAGGGTTTCCAAGGAGCGCCTGGTGGATTCAAACTGCTGACCTCTTGGTTAGCAGCTGTAGCACTTAACCACTACACCACGAGCGTTTCCTGCAAGAGATTAGAGAAAACTTAAATAAAAAAGAAAGATGTTCCAAGTTCCTGGATTGGAAGACTTAATATTAAGATGTCAATGTCACCCAAAGTGATCTATAGATTCAATGCAACCCTGATAAAAATTCCAACAGCCTTCTTTACAGGAATAGAAAAACCAATCCTCAACTTTGTATGTAACAGCAAGAAGCCCCAAATGCTAAAATATTGTTGAAAGAGAACAGAGTAGGAAGATTCACACTTCCTGATTTTAAAGAGCCCTGGTGGCACAGTGGTTTAGAGCTCAGCCACCAATCAAAAGGTCAGCAGTTCGAATCCACCAGCTGCTCCTTGGATTCCCTATAGGGCAGCATTACTCTGTCCCATAGGGTTGCTATGATCCAGAATTGACTCAAAGACAATGCGTATACAGCTATAGTCATCAAAACAGCTTGGTACTGGCATGACAATAGACATATAGACCAATGGAATAGAGAATCCAGAAATAAACCCACACATCTATGGTCAACTAATTTTTGGCAAAGGTGCTAAGTCCACTTAATGGAGAAGAAGTGTCTCTTCAATAAATGGTGCCGGAAAAATTGGATTTCCACGTGCAGAAAAATGAAACAGGATCCATGCCTCACACCATATACAAAAACAAATTCAAAATGGATTAAGGACCTAAATGTGTAAACTAAAACCATAAAATTCTTAAAAGAACAAGCAGAAGCAACACAGGCCTAGCTTTCAAAAACAGATTATCTAATAACAAAAGTACAAACAGGGAAAGACAAAATAAGTAAGTGGGACCTTATAAACATTAAGAAGTTTTGTTCATCAAAAGGCTTTACCAAAAAAGTGAAAATACAAGCTACTGACTGGAAGAATATCTTCAGAAACCACAAATCTGACAAGAATCTAACCAAAAAATATATAAAACTTGGACAACTTAACAACAAAAAGATAAATAACCCAATTATAAAATGGGCAAAGGACATGAAATGACATTTTACCGAAGAGGACATTCAAATGGCCACCAAACACATGAAAAGATGCTCAGCGTCATTAGCCATCAGAGATGCAAATCAGAACTACCATGAGATACCATTTTACTCCCACTACAATTGCTAGGAAGTCCTGGCGATGCAGTGGTTAAGAGCTTGGCTGCTATCAAAAAGGCCAGCAGTTTGAATCCACCTTGGAAAGAACCCCTAGTTCTACTCTGTCCTATAGGGTCACTTTGAGTTGGAATCGACTCGACAGCAACGGGTTTTTTTTTTTTTTTTGGTTTAGGACAGCTAAGATAAAAAAAAAAAAAAAAACAGATGCTGGCGAGGATGTGGGGAAACTGAAACTCTCATCCGTTGCTGGTGGGAATGCAAAATGGTACAGCTGTTGTGGAAAACAGTGTGGTGATCCCCCAAAAACTAAAAATATAGCCACCATATGAACCAGCAATTTCACTCCTAGGAATATACCCAAGAGACTTGAAAGGAGAGACTTACACAAAGAGACTTGTATGCCAATATTCATTGTAGTAGTATTCACAACAGACAAAAGGTGGAAACAACCTAAATGCCCATCAACACATGAATGGATCAATAAAATGTGGTACAGACATATAATGGAATACTACTCAGCCAGTAGGAGAAATTAAGTCTTGATACTTGCTACAGTACAGAGCTTGAAGGTATTATGCTGAGTGAAATAAGCCAATCACAACAGGACAAATATTGTATGACTTCACTTATATAAAGACAAGAAAAGGTAAACGTATAGAGACCAGTTTATTAGTGGTTAACAGGTGAAGGATGGAAGGGAAAAAGTGGGACTAACAGTGATGAGAAAATTGCATTAAGGGTAGGGCTGCACAGCCTATTATTGCAATTGCTGTCAATAAGTTGCACACCTGTAAAAAGTTGAACTGGCGAAAGTTGTGTGATATATTTATAATAGTGATCAAAAAAAATAGTTGCTAAGGCTGCTTATAGATTTGTTTCCTTGGTTTGGACATTTAGGGTCATGGTTTCATGAGACATCCCAGATATTTGGCCTAATGATGTGTTTAGTGCTTCTGTTCTACCTACTGCAGTGCACAGTGTCAGAGGTCTTAAAAGCTTGCAAGTGGCCATCCAAGGCACAATTCATTTCTATTCATCTGGAACAATGAAGGAGAGCCAAGAACAGGAAGAGGATATGGAACGTGTGGCCAACTGCCTCCATGAACAACTGCCTCTTTTGCCATGAGTCTAGAAGAATTGGATGGTGTGCAGCTACCGTTACTGAACATTTTGATCAAAGATTCCATAGAATTCTGACCAAAAGGGGGAAAACACAGAACAGAAAATTAAAATTCTCATGGACTCAACTTTCTGGAGCCATGGAGGGTAGATGAATCCCTGAAAATAAGGCCCTGAAATAATCTTTAAACCTTCAATCAAAAATACTACCAAAAGTCATCTTAAAACTGAACAAGTTTAGCTTAACTAGTAAAAAAATATCTGCCTTGAGCATCATGACCTTTTAAGAACTACCTATATGGGATCAAATTAACAATTGGGAAGATTAGACAGGAGCCTTAGGTGGCAGTAAGTTTATGCTAACAAGGGAGGGACAATTTGGGAACGGAGAGTGAAAATGGTTGCCCAACTCCGAGGTTGTAATCAGGCACTAAACTGTACATGTAGAAACTGTGGAATTGGTCTATGCTTTGCTGTATATATTCTCAGCAACAAAAAAGCCAATTTAAAAAAATTCATAAAAGCTGTATTAATAATAGTTCCAAATATCCATCAAGAGGCAAATGGATAAACACGTGTAATACACTCATTTACTACTACTCAGCAAAAGAAAACAATGAACTACTGATCCTTGCACTACCATGGAGAAATCTCAAAAGCGTTCAGTTAAAAAAAAAAAAAAAAAGCCAGAGGCTAATGAGTACCTCCATGTATAGAAAGTTCTAAAGCAGCAAATGCAAATTACAGTGACAGAGATGAGAACAGTGGAAGAAGGGGAATGGGGAGCCCAGGGACTGGGAAGGGGACAACAGTGACGGTTATACAGTTTTTTATATTTGTTGGAACTCCAGCAGTAAACTCACAACCTGTGTATCACCCCAATTATAAAAAATCCATCAACACCCAAGAAGGCACAGAAATCAGATTCCCTAGTTCTGGGCATTTGGGAAAGGTAGAAGTATCAAAGATTCTCCCAAGAAATTATTAGCGTAAGAAATTGTTAAGATGACTGTTTTATTTTTTAAAATAATTTTTATTGTGCTTTAAGGGAAAGTTTACAAATCAAGTCAGTCTGTCACATATAAGCTTATATACACCTTACTACATACTCCCATTTACTCTCCCCCGAATGAGTCAGCCCGCTCCCTCCTTCCAGTCTCTCCTTTCGTGACTGTTTTGCCAGTTTCTAACCCTCTCTACCCTCCCATCTCCCCTCCAGACAGGAGATGCCAACACAGTCTCAAGTGACCACCTGATACAAGTAGCTCACTCTTCGTCAGCATCTCTCTCCAACCCATTGTCCAGTCCCTTCCATGTCTGATGAGTTGTCTTCGGGAATGGTTCCTGTCCTGGGCCAACAGAAGGTTTGGGGACCATGACCACCGGGAGTCTTCTAGTCTCAGTCAGACCATTAAGTCTGGTCTTTTTATGAGAATTTGTGGTCTGTATCCCACTGTTATCCTGCTCCCTCAGGGGTTCTCTGTTGTGCTCCCTGTCAGGGCAGTCATCGGTTGTGGCTGGGCACCATCTAGTTCTTCTGGTCTCAGGATGATGTAAGTCTCTGGTTCATGTGGCCCTTTCTGTCTCTTGGGCTCATAGTTATCGTGTGACCTTGGTGTTCTTCATTCTCCTTTGATCCAGGTGGGTTGAGACCAGTTGATGCATCTTAGATGGCCGCTTGTTAGCATTTAAGACCCCAGACGCCACATTTCAAAGTGGGATGCAGAATGTTTTCATAATAGATTTTGCCAATTGACTTAGAAGTCCCCTTAAGCCATAGTCCCCAAACCCTCACCCTTGCTCTGCTGATCTTTGAACCATTCAGTTTATCCGGGAAACTTCTTTGCTTTTGGTCCAGTCCAGTTGAGCTGACCTTCCGTGTACTGAGTATTGTCCTCCCTTCACCTAAAGTAGCTCTTATCTACTAACTAATCAGTAAATAACCCTCTCCCACCCTCCCTCCCTCTCCCCCTCATAACCACAAAATTACGTGTTCTTCTCAGTTTATACTATTTCTCAAGATCTTATAATAGTGGTCTTATACAATATTTGTCCTTTTGCCTCTGACTAATTTCACTCAGCATAATGCCTTCCAGGTTCCTCCATGTTATGAAATGTTTCACAGATTCATCACTGTTCTTTATCGATGCGTAGTATTCCATTTTGTGAATATACCACAATTTATTTAACCATTCATCCGTTGATGGACACCTTGGTTGCTTCCAGCTTTTTGCTATTGTAAACAGAGCTGCAATAAACATGGGCGTGCATATATCTGTTTGTGTGAAGGCTCTTATTTCTCTAGGGTATATTCCGAGGAGTGGGATTTCTGAGTTGTACGGTAGTTGTATTTCTAACTTTTTAAGAAAAGGCCAGATAGATTTCCAAAGTGGTTGTACCATTTTACATTCCCACCAGCAGTGTATTAAGAGTTCCAATCTCTCCGCAGCCTCTCCAACATTTATTATTTTGTGTTTTTTGGATTAATGCCAGCCTTGTTGGAGTGAGATGGAATCTCATTGTAGTTTTAATTTGCATTTCTCTAATGGCTAATGATTGAGAGCATTTTCTCATGTATCTGTTAGCTGCCTGAATATCTTCTTTAGTGAAGTGCATGTTCATATCCTTTGCCCACTTCTTGATTGTGTTGTCTTTTTGTGGTTGAGTTTTAACAGAATCATACAGATTTTAGAGATCAGGTGCTGGTTGGAGATGTCATAGCTGAAAATTCTTTCCCTATCTCTTGGTGGTCTTTTTACTCTTTTGGTGAAGTCTTTAGATGAGCATAGGTGTTTGATTTTTAGGAGCTCCCAGTTACCTGGTTTCTCTTCGTCATTTTTGGTATGTTTTGTATGCTGTTTATGCCTTGTATTAGGGCTTCTAACGTTGTCCCTATTTTTTCTTCCATGATCTTTATCGTTTTAGTCTTTATGTTTAGGTCTTTGATCCACTTGGAGTTAGTTTTTGTACATGGTGTGAGGTATGGGTCCTGTTTCATTTTTTTGCAAATGGATATCCAGTTATGCCAGCACCATTTGTGAAAAAGACTATCTTTTTCCCAATTAACTGACACTGGGCCTTTGTCAAATATCAGCTGCTCATATGTGGATGGATTTATATCTGGGTTCTCAATTCCATTCCATTGGTCTATGTGCCTGTTGTTGTACCAGTACCAGGCTGTTTTGACTACTGTGGCTGTATAATAGGTTCTAAAATCAGGTAGAGTGAGGCCTCCCACTTTCTTCTTCTTTTTCAGTAATGCTTTACTTATCCGGGGCTGCTTTCCCTTCCGTATGAAGTTGGTACTTTGTTTCTCCATCACATTAAAAAATGTCATTGGAATTTGGATCGGAAGTGCATTGCATGTAGAGATGGCTTTTGGTAGAATAGACATTTTTACTATGTTAAGTCTTCCTATCCATGAACAAGGTATGTTTTTCCACTTATGTAGGTCCCTTTTAGTTTCTTGCACTAGTACTTTGTAGTTTTCTTTGTATAGGTCTTTTACATCTTTGGTAAGATTTATTCCTAAGTATTTTATCTTCTTGGGGGCTACTGTGAATGGTATTGATTTGGTGATTTCCTCTTTGATGTTCTTTTTGTTGCTGTAGAGGAATCCAAGTGATTTTTGTATGTTTATCTCATAACCTGAGACTCTGCCAAACTCTTCTATTAGTTTCAGTAGTTTTCTGGAGGATTCCTTAGGGTTTTCTGTGTATAAGATCATGTCATCTGCAAATAGAGATAATTTTACTTCCTCCTTGCCAATCCGGGTGCCCTTTATTTCTTTGTCTAGCATAATTGCTCTGGCTAGGACTTCTAGCACAATGTTGAATAAGAGCGGTGATAAAGGGCTTCCTTGAAGATGACTATTTTAAGTATAGACTTCTTAAGCCCGTGTAACAAAACAGTTCTTATAGATCAACCGCTTAAAAAAATTTGCTGTTGTTAGTTGTGACTGAGTCGGTTCCACCTGTGCAGAGTAGAACTGCTCCACGGGGTTTTCCAGGCTATGACCTTTCAGCAGCACATCACCAGGTCTGACTTCTGAGGTGCCTGGGGGCGGTGGGGGGTTTCACGTGGCCGACCTTTCAGCTAGTACTCTTTTGGCTAGTACTTGAGTGCCGTTTGTGCCACCCAGGGACTATTAAAAAAAACAGGTACTCTAAAAACATTCACAGAAGCTAGCAGATAACAAAATACTTGTTTTATTGTAAAATTAAAAATAGACAAGCAAATGTAGGTATAGTTCCAAAGCAGAGCAATACAAATGTATAAATTATTGCAGTTTTAAAAGAAAAGTGTAACAGCCAAATGTCTAAATATGTTTTTTGAAACCAACCTAGTTTTTTAACCACAGTAGTTCCATTTTCTTATTCTAAATTCTAATTCTGTAAAAAACATTTCTAACATCAAGGAGAGATTAAGTTTGATGACCATATGCTACTCAGGATTAAATCAAGGCTAACACAGAGATACACAGAAATAGTAAAAGCAGGAATGACATCTAACAGTAGTCACTATGGACACTTTCTAAATGACCTCATTTTGGAAGGAATGGGATGGAAATAAACACTAGGCATGTTGAAGGAAAAAATCCACATTTACTAAAATTCCTTTTTGCTTTATGGGCAATTGGGGCAAGATTGACTTTTTTTTTTTTTTTCTGAGGTGGGGGGACTGGGGATGGAGGTCAATTCTCATCACTGTGACTTTTTTTTTGACTTTGGTAAACTTAAAATTGTACGATAATTCAATATCACTAAAATGCATTAGTAATCTGAATTTAAAAGAATAGGAAAGTATATCTTACAAACTAGATGCTAAAAAAGAAAATCTTAATATTAGGGACTTGCTATGATATAGTTCGTATCAAGGTAACTACAGTCACAAGTTGCTTCATCGGTTAGACGCTTAGACGCATTATAACAAGCGCAATACAGGAAGGATGCAGTGAAATGAAAATACTGAGATGTAAGACAGTGCCTTTGTTATTCCAAACAGCATTATACACCCCTGCAAGATATCTTTACTTTATGCACTGCCAGGTGCCACAGTTAGGCCAGAGACCTATCACTTTATTATTATGGTAAACAGGCTCCCCTCTACCCCACTCCCATGAAATTTAACTTAGCAAAGGTAACCTGTTGAGAGTTTTATCTTTTAGTGATTTTTACCACAAATTTCCTCAAATTATTCCTACCAAGGTAAAGTTAAAAATGCAATTAAACACTGAAATGAAAAGTCAATTATCTTTGCTTCATAGCCACATCTGAACAGATGATATTTTAAAGTTTTAGAGTACTAAACTTCTTAATAAGTACTTAAAATATTTAAATATCTTACTTAAGCATAATGCTTAAGCAGTGATAAATAACATCTATCGGTACATTAACTGACTTAAGTCAGAGAAAATAACACTAAAACTCCACTGTACCACTTAAAAGGTTTCGTGTATAAAAAAAAAAAATTTTTTTTTATACATGTATATGTAACCTAATTTTATGGTCACTAAACTGAACCTCTCAATTAACAAGCTACACACGTTAACTTATTCTTTAAAAATTCCTACTTAAGTTTAGCACATACACATTTTGGATTATATCTTATGTTGTTAACAAAAGCATTTCTTCCAAAACAAAACCCAAACTGGTAAATATTAACACACAAATGGATCCAAATTTTTTTTAAAAAGCCTACCAAAAATTGACAGACAAGCCTCAAGAGTGTCAACACTAAGGTTAAAAAAAAAAAAAAAGCTACAGAATACATAACAAAAAAGGAAAGCACTTTAAACCATTTTCATTGACAAGGTATATGGTAAAATGAAAACCCAAGAAATTGCAATTTATCTGTCAAGAAGCTAACAATAAAATAGAATATATTTGGACTGTATTTCTGAAATCACTTTCCAACATGCACCTGATATTTTAAAAATAATCCTTAAATGTATATAAAAACGGGCACTTTGTGGTGAAATGAACATATAATTCTAAAAACTAAGAACATTTCTTTGCTCCAACATTGTGTGTAAGAAACTACATCCTGAAACAAAACACTATTCTGCCTGAATCATTATTGTTACCACAATGTCTTAAGTGCATGCCTTTTTTTAAAACTAATTTAGGTATTAAATACAATTCAAGAATAACATGATAATCTCAAAGTGAAAAAAAAAAAAAACTTTTAGCTTAATAAGGCTGAAGAAATTTTAAAACTTTAATCTTTACGAAAACAATCCTGTATAGTCAAAAATCACTTTTGACTTCTAACTTTTTAACTCAAACTTGTCTAGTTATGAAATCTAACTTGAAAAAATTATGTTAGTATTATTTCATTGCTCTTAGTCATACAAATCCTAAAAATGTTAGTAACGGCTAATTGGCTGTCTGCCTTCTGATATTTATGAAACTGAAGCTACTGATTACAATGAGATTTTGTTGTAAACTTCCTGAAGAACGGGGTAGCCACACCTACCAAAACTATTACTGCTGGTAGTACAGTTTCTCTCAAGTTAGAACTCAACTCTGACCCTTGTCCTTACAGTTGCAGATACCATGAAATACAATGATTGCATATTTAATCAAGAAAATTAATGTAACAGGTATATATATGTTTACCAGTTATCTGGATAAACTGCCATGTGAAACACTTGAACGACAACAAAAATTTTGTCCGAAAAAAGTACTAGTGTGAGTACCAGCACCGCAGATATTTTTAAAGAGCACCTTTCCTTTGAAGAGCTTAAGCAGAAATATCTAAATGGAACAAATCAGGGTCCCCGATTAAGACCTAATACCTGCGTCATCCCATCCAATCATTCCAAACGCATCAGTAAAACTACATACTTGCCAGGAACTCTTTAAGAGAAAGATAAGCAAACACTTGCTTTGGATAACACTGTTGTACTCAGGACTGCACAATATGGTCACGTTCTGGAAATATGCTGCTACTGACAGACCGAATGCCAACACATCCCTAATGTTTTTATGACTGTCTCTAAGTCATCTAAATAGAAGCCTGAATGTGGATGACACACTGGCTGGTAACAATCTTAATGAATTATGCCAAACAGAGTAAAGCCAAATTCAGAACTGTGACCATAACAACTAACCACACTAAGATACTTAACTGGCATAATCAGGAAATGTCTTTAGGTAAATTTATCGAGAACTTGATATTGCACATATTAAATTTAAAGCTTATTAAAACTAAAGCAATGCATCCCATTCCCTGGATTTTAAATTCATTTTGGATGTCCCAAAGAACTGAGAAAAACTGAAAGCATCCTTCAAATGCTCCCTCCAAAAATAACTGTCATACTCAAGAAGGGAAAAACTAAAATAAAATTGATGGATTTTCAAATAATACCCTCAGCTAAACTTAACACATTTTAGCATTATAAAAAGTTGTGTTCTACCAGATTGAGGTGTTTGCTTAGTCAAATACTGTTTGTGTTCAAGACTAAAATCTGACCTAAGCCAGAGTAGGCTGCCAAATTTATGGCAGAAGTCATTCATATATTTATGCATGAGGCTGCCAAGTTAATGGGCTTTCCTGTAGATTCTCTCAAGCAAAAGATCTCCGTCATAAATATTCTAAGCACCAGCTGTAAACACAATTTAGAGACCAACTTAACTCTGGATTGGTTATAGCATTTACCATACTACTGAAAAACTTATCTAGCTAGTTGAGACAATCTATTAGTTAAGAACTCTTTGGAAAGATTATAAGCAACTTAAAAAAATATCCTTTTTAAAATGGGCTTTTTTTTAGTTAGAAGTCCTGTTTTTCTTGTTGTCAAGCAATCCTCTTTTCCTTTAGATTCTAAATTTTAGAAAAATATCCCACAGGCTGTTTTCTTTGGGTACTAATTTCAATGATGTTGATAAAGAATTTGGACAGCTTAAGGAATTCTTGAACCTTTACCCAAAGTGGGACACTGAATATTTTTTAATTTTTTTCAAAGACAACAATTTTACAGCACATTGAATTTGAGGAAAGTTGGATATTACATTTGATTCGGAAGTCAGGCTTGATTTACACTGTCCAAACTCTTAACACATCAAAGCAATTAGAACGAAAGTAATAAGTAGTAGAGACTTTTTTCTCTATGGAGACAAGTTGACATATAAAACTAGATTAGCATTTTCTTCCTGAACTAATTCAGAACAGTTTTTGTTAGAAAAAAAATAATGCATTTTATTTACTTGTATTTCATTAATTCCCCTTTCATTGAGTAACTAGAAATTAAAACAATTCAACTAGATAGATTTCTACTCCAAAATACACTTTTTCTTTGGAAAACAAGATAATAGTTGTAAAAACATTCTAATAAAACGCAGTGATCTGAAATATGAATGAACGTATTCACACATGAAAGTATGTAATATATACAGAGCCATTTAAATACACATGTATAAAGAGAATGGAAAGGTACCTAAAATAGCATTTACATATAAAATTTTCATATTAAAATATTGCTCATAATAAATAAGAGCTGAATATAATGAA
The DNA here is from genome assembly GCF_024166365.1 of Elephas maximus indicus. Taxonomy (NCBI): domain Eukaryota; kingdom Metazoa; phylum Chordata; class Mammalia; order Proboscidea; family Elephantidae; genus Elephas; species Elephas maximus. The sequence goes on along the minus strand of NC_064836.1, from coordinate 43,892,736 downwards.
TTCTATCTCCCTCTTAAAATTTTTCTTTAGTAGTTAGACTAATCTAAGCAGTTTGTTAACCTTCTATAGTTCTGACAGGTGGGTTATGTTAAAATACGTTTAATAAAATCACATTGTAACAGTATACTGAAGTAGTCACATGTGGTAAGAGTTAGAGAGGGGGCCTTCAGTAATTACGGGAAAAAGATTCCCAAAATGATTAACCCTAAAGACTAGAGTATAACAATCTGCTTTATTTGACGAAGACTGTAGCATCGCCTTAAGCATGGCAAATTTAATAACTATAAAAGAATGAACTATAACTTTCTTCAAACTTTACATGCCTGGCAGACCAATGAACTGTAGAGCTTATGAAGTAACTGTGAGTTTCGTTCAGTTGTTTATGGGTAGGTTTGACTTCATTCCTGCTCGCCCTACTTGCAGACATGGTAACTTGGAATGGTTTTTGAGAAGCTGTTCGATGGCAACATGGCGGACATGGAGCTCTGAGGCCAAGGAATCTTTTTCTTGCACTTGATGTGTTAACTCTTCAAAAACTTCTGTAAAGATTTAAAAAGTAGTTTCTGTTTTAATACACAAAAAAGCTAACCTTTGATTTCAAGTACTCTAACTGAAATGAACACATTAGGGAAATTTTCTCAATGACACTGATTTGGCCCAGAGGAAACAGCTGTGATAGCTGTGTTCTCCACAAAGTCTTACAAGTTTCAATTAGCCTAAGAAGTCTGTGTATTTTACAGTCTAGCCAACTGGGAAGGAGCCCTGGTGGTGCAACAGTTAAGTGCCTGGCTGCTAACAAAAAGGTTAGAGGTTCAAACCCACCCAGTGGCTCCACAGGAGAAAGACCTGGTCATCTGCTTCAGCCTAGAAAACCCTACAGGGGCAGTTCTGCCACATTGGTCACTACGAGTCAGAACTGACTCAATGACACCCAACAACAACAAGACAGCTGGGATACTGTATTCCTTTTCTCCATCAAGTGAAATGTAAAGTCATAAGCAATGACTACAGAGACGTACAGCAGAAATGGAAACTATGACTACACCTGAACCACTTTTCGATCAGAATCTACAAACAGGTTCAATAAATATCTAGTATGACTTATGGACGGGAAGTTTCCATTAGTAGTACCCAGGTCTGAAAATTCCTCTAAGAGGTTTTGGAATCAGAGTACTTGGATTTTTGAATATTTGCTCCTACTCTTAAGAGCTTCAGGCAAGTAACACATTTTCAATTTCCCAGTAAGGGATAATGATAGTAAACATTCCTCTCTGCTGTAAAGTGGGGGCTGGGTCTGGACCATGGCTTCTGGATTAGAGACTGTCTCTTCTTTTTTCTGTGACTGGTTATGATGATGGGGCCATAATATACTCTCATGGCATAACATCTCACAGGGTTACTGTGAGGATGAAATAAAATCATATTTGTCAAATACAGCCAAGGACTTCACAAATCCAAGTTGCTATTATTATTACTATCATTATTTACATTATTCTGAGAGGCTGTGTGGTCAATAAAGACCACTAGCTTTGGACTTAAAAAGATAGGTGTTAGAATCCTTAGGAGTCCCTGGGTATTGCAAACGGTTAACGTGCTCAATTGGTAACCAAAAGGCTGGAGGTTCAAGTCCATCCAGAGGTGCCTCGAAGAAAGGTTTGGTGATCCGCTACTTCTGAAAAATCAGCCCCTGAAAATCCTACACAGAACGGTTCTACTCTTGACACACACAGGGTTGCTGGAAGTCAGGTATCAACTTGATGGCAACTGGTTAGAATCCTTAATCTGCTACTGATTGAATGCATGATCTTTGTAAGCAGCTTAACAGCTCTAAAATGCAGTTTCTTCAAACAAAAAAGAAAAGAGACAACTGGGGAAATCTGAACACTATGAACAGTGTTAACATAGTATTTGTTAAGAAATCATTAGCTTTTTTTTAGCTGTTCACTATACTAGTCTCACTACTCTTGCATATATTTGCAATTGTTCACAATTAAAACACCACCAACAAAGAACACAGAGCGAATACCACCTGCCTTACAGAACTATTAGGGAGCACACCTGCATCATGCCTGGCGGATGTGAATTGCCAACCTTTTAGTAGGTAGTTAATAAATCGCTAATAATAGGTAGGGATATGATATAGCCTCTACTTTCACTTAAAACAGAAACACCTATTCCCCCTGCAGTTCAAAAAGAAGTTGTTTTCTTAGTTTTTTTGCTCTGGACAGTATTGTAGATTCAAGTCTCATTTCCAAGTTTAAATGCAGATGACGCTAATGATGGCCTGTCATACAGGACTTTCTGTATCAAAATTTTCACATACAAAAAGCGTTGATTGCTTACCCTGGATCTGCTGTCGGAGCTTTGCATTTAGTTGCTGTACCTCACCAAGAGTCATTGAATTCACTGAAACATAAAAATATATTCATTACTGTCAAAACCTCAGAAAATAAGCTGCCTACATCACTAACACAATGTCCTACCGAAAAAATTACTTCCCTTTATCTGCCAGCACAATATTCCGCAGTACCCCAGGATTCATTTGTTAACTTCTGCAGTTTGGAGTCGTTTTCAAAATCTGACCGTAACCCACAGTAAGAAACACACTTTACATCACTGCCAGTACATAACCACCCTCCACCTGAAACAAAAGTTTCACCAAAAAACATGTAGCATTAGGTACAGTGTATTCTGATATTTTATATTGTTTTAGTTTTTAAAAAGTGCTAGTAACTAGCCATTAAACGGATTTTGATTAAGCATTATAATTTATAACCCGCATTGTGAAAAACACTATTTGAGTATTGTGGAAATAGTTTATAAAATCTATCCAGTTAGATAGATAATTCATAGGGAGAATTAAGAAGTTGTATAAAAGATACCCATGGTCCCTTCTAGCTCTAAAACTACCTTAATTTTAAGTCAATTAAAATCACCTCAGCTTCTATGAGTTTTTGGAGAAACAGATGCAGACCGAATGAGTCACTTCTTCCAAGTTTAAAATAAATGCACATATTAAAAAAAAAAAAAATTTTTTTTTTTATTACCTTTGGCCTTTAGCAAAATGTCAGGTTTTTGCTTTTGAAGTACCACCCCCAATCAATTAGTCTTTTAGGGATAAGCAACATGAATATCTGTGTTACTCAGAGATTGAGGTTGTACTTCTAAACTATATGAACCTTATAACTTTCCACTTCGCAGCCTGTTGATATTATGTAGTTTAATCATTTTGTGACTGCGGAATTTCAAGGCTTAGAATATACCAGAGAACTATTCCAGAGAACTGAGGGTAAAGTTTCAAGACATCTCATTTTTTGCTAGGGTGAACCTGTCACTGTACTGTAATGATTGCATCTATGATTCCACTTTAAAACTACTGACATATCACACATACACAATAATGTAAAAACCAAAATGAAACACCAATCTTTTCTTTCCTTTCCATTTTACTTACATTCCTCTCTGCTGTAATGTGGGTGCTGGGCCTGGGCCATGGCCTCAGGTTTAGAGACTGTCTCTTCTTTTTTCTGTGACTGGTTATGATGATGAGGCCACAATATACTATCATGGCATAAACTGGTACCTGAATCTTGTAACATCGCAAGCCCAAAGTCTGTATTTTCCCTCTGCTCCAAAATTCTTTGTGTACAGCTTGCAAGGCCACCTGTAGTTCCATCTACCCATTTTGCAGAATACTTTGGTACTTGAGAGTCAAACTGTGGCAGTAGCTTTTTATCTGGTTTATGCCTGAAATTAAACAGGTGATGCTGGGGATTTTTAGAACATTCAGAATCTGTATCCAGATCCTTATTTTGTGCATACTGTACAATCCTGTTTATCTTTTTACTCAAAATGTTTTTAACTTCTTCGTAAGTACTTTTTGAAAGCTTAGACCGAGGACAATCCTGGTTTGCAATCAAATGGTATTTTTCAAAGCAGTCTTTATGGCCCCTTAATGATCTACTGTGCAAGAGATTAGATTTTGGTACTCCTGTAGGAAAAAAAGAAAAAGAAAAGTTGAGCAGTTTTTATGTATTTTTTAAAAATTGCTTTTTAAGAATATGCAAATCTTAGTAAAACATGGAGTTACTGACAATTTGTAAATCAGAAGAAAAATGTTAAAGAATATTGGAATTAATAATACATAAGATATGGTCTACTAATATGTTTCAATTTATATTTTCAGTAATGCTAAAGTGTTATGAATAGCAAAGCCTTTCTTAGAACTTAACAATTCAATTTTAATCTTAGTTCAGAGACATGTTATTGCATACAATATAAACAATACTACTGAACTTGGCCACTGAACTTTACAGAATCTTGGCCTTTGTAATACTTTCTTCACTAATCCTCTTGAGGTACACACTTGCAAAATTTTCTTTTATAAAGCTCAACAACAGAAATGCTCAACAATTTTTTTTTTTTTTACAAAAACAGTAAATCGCATTCTTAAATTATTAGTTATATGCTGTTGTTGGGGAAAATAAATCAAAACCAGAAAATACAAATTAATAACCCTGAAAAGTTAGTAAACTGCTTTATTTATTTTAAAAAGCTTCCAATGTGTTTTACATTTACAACTTCATTAAAATAATTTCATCTTCTAGAAGAAATGCATTATGTGTAGTTATTTTTCATAAAACAGTAAATTCAATCTGTCAAGACACAATAGCGAGCATATTTCTTCCTCTCACCAATTCCTCATTACAGACCATAAATAATGGCAATACTTTTATTACACTTTCTATCCCTCAACGTCTTCGTAGAATCTAAGTATCTTAACTGAACCCATTGCCACAGGAATTGATTCCAATTCAAAGCAATCCTGTGGGTAACCAACTGATTTTCCCCCAAATACAGAAATTCATGCATTTTCTTAAGTTCAAACCACATTATTCAAATCACACAGCAGAGCTTTTATTCTGAAGGTGAACCAAGGATGTGGAGCTGAAAACGAGTGCCTGCCAGAATTAACCAGTCTACATCTGCTCGGCTTTGAAAACTTAAACGGAGAGTTACTCAGGTGCACTACGTTTATAAAAAGTTTTTGCTGACTCATTAGAAAAAATTATACTCTATTATTCACCCATTGCTTTAAAAATCAAAGCCATTACAATTTTATTACCTGAACTCCAAACTCTGGCTAAAAGCTAGGTAATGAAATATCTGCCCTTTAATGGTATTAGGTCAGTTATAAAAGTGGATGCAAATATTAATTTGTTCTCAGAAGATATAACATCAGGCAATGGCAGAACTTGCTGAGATGGCCACAACAAGCGTTCAGTCAGCTCTCTCAGTTCCCTGGGAAGTCATCACATGCTACGTGGGTAACACCTCCTGAATAAAAACAGTGTATGTGTATGTGAACCAACCACTCACAACGGTAAATTCAAATATCTGAGCCATATTTCCTCCACTGAGTACAAAGATATTTTAAGACAGAATTTCATATACATTTTATTTACCACTTAGTCATTTGTACTGCAACTATGTGTATGTGTGTGTTTGCACCAGTTCCTGTCTGAGCAAGTCAAATTTCTAGCAACATTAGAATAAGTGCAAAATCTCAAAGCTCTATTTAATAATAGCATGTACATCATCGAAACTAGTTTAATAAACACAGAAAAAGTTCACAAGCCTTGCTTATGAGACTATTAAAAGTTTTATATATATTTTGGATCATATATATGACAAAAAGATCATAAGTACAAGTTATAGATGAAGTAAAAAATAGAGATATGCTGCTGTTTAATTCCAAACTTATTCCTCTAGGTAAACAGCAGGTAGACAGAGAGAGCCTGAAACTTGTTTACTAACTTTGGAAAATTTATTAAAGAGCTTGTGAGGTCTCACTGCCAAAAGATGTCTAACAAATGGTCTCATTCTCAGCCCATGCCCAAGCTCTTATGTATCAAATTATTTAGCTGAATCTAAATATAGTAAATTATAAGTTTCTCCTTCAGTCTATATGAAAGCAAATTCTTTATAGAAGGGTTCCAAACTAAGCTACAGAAAATAATTAAATGCTGCTGTTCAGTATTGTTTTTTGCATTTATTCAGAAACCTCAGAAATTGTATTTAAAAAAGAGAAAAATGAAACAACTCATTTTCCTGATGTACTCCAGAGCTCAAAAGTAGATCAATACAACAGATGCTTATTTGAGTAACAACGTGAACTTTTAAAATTAAAGGCTTTTTAATGTCAATCCGTCTTGTTGAGGGTCCTCTTTTATGCTCACCCACTACTTAACAAAGTATGGTGAGCTGCTCTAGGGACTGGTTCCTCCTGATGACATGTCTGAGGTACATGAGATAAAGTCTCGCCATCATCACTTCTAAGGAGCATTCTGGCTGTACTTCTTCCAAGAGGGATTTTTTTTTGTTCTGGCAGTCCACGGTATATTCAACATTCTTTGCCAACACCATAATTCAAAGGCATCAATTCTTCTTTGGTCTTCTTTATTCATTGTCCAACTTCTGCAGGCATATGAGGCGACTGAAAATACCACGGCTTGGGTGAGGCGCACCTTAGTCCGCAACATGACATCTTTGCTTTTTAACACTTTAAAGAGGTCTTTTGCAGATGTGCCCAATGCAATACATTGTTTGACTTTTTAACTGCTGCTTCCATGGATGTTGACTGAGGATCCAAGTAAAATGAAATCCTTGGTAACTTCAATATTTTCTCCATTTATTGTGATATTGCTTACTGGCCCAGTTATGTTGAGATGTAATCCATACTGAGGGCTGTAGTTTTCGATCTTCATCAGTAAATGCTTCAAGTCCTCTTCACTTTCAGCAAGCAAGCAAGGTTGTGTCATCTGCATAATGCAGGTTGTTAATCAGTCTTCCTCCACTCCTCATGCCCCGTTCTTCTTCATATAGTCCAGTTTCTCAGATTATTTGCTCAGCATACAGGTTAAGTATGGTGAAAGGACACAACCCTGACACAAACCTTTCCTCATTTGAAACCACGCAGTATCCCCTTGTTCTGTTTGAACAACTGCCTCTTGGTCTATGTATAGGTTCCCCATGAGCACAATTAAAGTGTTCTGGAATTCCCATTCATAATATTATCCATAATTTGCTAAGATTCACCTAGTCGAATGGCTTTGCATAATCAATAAAACAGACGTAAACATCCTTCTGGTATTCTCTGCTTTCTGCCATAATCCATTAGCAATGATATCCTTTGTTCCACATCCTCTTCTGAATCTGGCTTGAATTTCTGGTAGTTCCCTGTTGATGTACTGCTGCAACTACTTTTGAAGTATCTGCAGCAAAATTTTACTTTCATGTGATATTAATATTGTTTGATAATTTTCACATTCTGTTGGATCACCTTTCTTTGGAATGGGCACATATGTGGATCTCTTCCAGTCGACCAGGTAGCCGTTTTCCAAACTTCTTGGCATTGACAAGTGAGTGCTTCCAGCACTGTATGTGTTTGTTGAAACATCTCGAATGGTGTTTAGTCAATTCCTAGAGCCTTGCTTTTTGCTAATGCCTTCAGTACAGCTTGGACGTTTTCCTTCAATACCATTGATACTTGATCATATGCTACCTCCTGAAATAGCTGAATGTCAACCAATTCTTTTTGGTACAGTGACTCTGCATATTCCTTTCATCTTCTGATGCTTTCTTTGTAGTTCAATATTTTGCCCATAGAATCCTTCAAAATTGTAACTTGAGACTTCAATTTTTTCTTCACTTCTTTCAGCTTGAGAAATGCCAAGCGTGTTCTTCCCTTTTGGTTTTCTAACTCCAGGTCTTTGCACATTTTATTATAGTACTTTATATGCATATGAACAATCTGGTCAGTTGAACAGTAAATCACCAATCTATAATATTAAATTTATAATGAAAACATAAATGCAAAATAAATTTCAAATTCAGATGTTCGTTCAGGAGAAAATCCCATGCATAAAAGGTATGAGGAAATTAAAAAAAAAAAAAAACCTGCTGCAGGCAAGGAGAGCTCTGAATACACATTTAGAATAGCCTTTTATTGGACATTTCCACTTAAATGTCCCCTAAGCTCCTCAAACTCACCCTGCCTATAGTAAACTCCTCTTCCTCCATTCTCACCACCCAAACCTCACCTCGATCCTTTTCCTGAGTGTGGCACCAACAACTGCTCAAGGAAGAAACCTGGGTATCCTCCTTGACAGCTTCTCCCACCCCTCAATCCCAGATGTTCTGCTGTTCATCCTTGTCGATTTTTTTTTTTCCATATAATCTAGCACCTACGACATCTCAAATCCTTCTACTTCACTCTATTACTATTGCCACTATACTACTGGGTCACCATCATCTCCTATCTATACTTCCTCTGAGAAGTTTTCTCTAACCAATACATCTAGGTTAGGCTGACCTACTGTACCACTCAACACACCAGATTTTACAACGGCCTGCTTACTGGCCTTTATCTCCTGTTAGACAGTAAGTTTACTGAGGAGATAGACCACATCTGTCTTACACGCACCCTCAGTGTCATTAACGCCTGGCACATAGTGGCTGCTTTAAACAAAGAAAAGGTTAAATGAGTAAAGGAAAACTATATTAACACAAAACAGAAGCAAAAATAAACCTTGTTACTAATTATTATTCAAGGTCTACTACAATGTCCACCCTGGAAGGGGGGCGGGGCAGAGAACCAAATGTGTGGATCTGCCAGGCTGCTCAGAGGACAATTAGAGGCATCTCTCAGTGAAGTTATTCCTGTATTTAGTCTAATGGGCTGTTAGTATGAAGAACTGATGAGTGGCACAGATAGAGATGGCATTCCTGTGGTATCATTTAATCTGCCAAGCAAAATCATGAACTTCTATTGTATATTGCAGTGAATATACAAGAAAGCTGTTTTATGTAAATGTGTAGCTCATTCATCCAGATTTGTACCTCTAACTTCTTTAGCTAAGTCAAACTAACTAAAATTTTAAAACTTGACTGAGTTTTAAAGTTCAATTTGAAATTACTTGCTATGCAGTAGCAGAGAAAGCTAAAAATTCAAGAAATACAACTCACTGACCAATTCATAGGTATATTTGAACAATTTATTTTTTAGTCTAGAAAACAATGCGAGTAGCTCACTTAATTTGTATCAGCAATATACAAGTAATCTTATAAACTCTTGCAGTAATTTTGTTTTTTCCACCTCATCAGTTTAAATTAATACAGGAGAAACAGCTACCGTCATTACCAGGGATCCCAGTGAGCTTCCTGATTTACTTTTCAGTTTTAATTGCGTTTACAAGTGTAAACTGCTCTGAGCACTAATTTGTTTTCTCAGCGCTTTTGAAAGAGAATGAATCTAAACGAATTTAAATTTAATGAGTTAATATTTTCAGGAGTTGAATTATTAGGACTTTCCAAACCAGCTCAACAAAGATCACACTACAATTTCCTTGCTAATAAAACTGAAGGCCAATGTAGTTCATTAACATCCTATTATGAAAACTTCTATAAAACATACCTCAAAGATGTCCATGTTACTTTCTTTTGTCTTGAGATCATTTTTAGAGAATTAAGACCTTAACTGGTAACCACAATTACTAACTTTTTTAAAGCACTAGTTTTGTTTTTTTTTTTCCTAAATAAAGGCTGCTTGGGAAATCTATATAGGCTGTATATATATTTCTGTATGAACAGTGATATTTTCAAATAGTTAAGCTGCTTTTTCTCAGTAGTTTCCTCTTTGATCAATTTCCACTCTTACCTCTGATTTTTTATACCGTTCTAACATATTTTCAGATGGATCTTGGCTGAAAGAATACCAGAAAGATGTTTACCTGTGTTTCACTGACTACACAAATACATTCAACTGTATGGATCATAAAAAACTTATGTATAACACGCAAAGGATGGGAATTCCAGAACACTTAATTGTGCTCATAAGGATCCTGTACACAGACCAAGAGGCAGTTGTTCGAACAGAACAAAGGGATACCACGTGGCTTCAAATCAGGAAAAGTGTGGATCAGGGTTGTATCCTTTCACAATATTTATTTAGTCGGTTTGCTGAGCAAATAATCCGAGAAGCTGGACTATATGAAGAATACAGCCATCAGGATTGAAGGAAGACTCATGAACAACCTGTGATATGCAGATGACACAACTTGCTTGCTGAAAGTGAAAAGGACTTGAAGCACTTACTGATAAAGATCAAAGCCCACAGCCTCAACATAAAGAAAACAAAAATCCTCACAGCTGGACCAGTAAGCAACATCACGATAAATGGAGAAGAGATTGAAGTTGTCAAGGATATCATTTTACTTGAATCCACAATCAATGCCCATGGAAGCAGCAGTCAAGAAATCAAGAAATGTACTTCATTGGGCAAATGTGCTGCAAAAGACCTCTTTTAGCATGTTAAAAAGCAAAGATAACACTCTGAGAACTAAGGTGCACCTGACTCAAGCCATGGTATTTTCATTGCCTCATATGCATGAGAAAGCCAGACAACGAATACAGAAGATCAAAGAAGAACTGATGCCTTTGAATTATGGTGTTGGTGAGGAATACTAAATATACCTTCAACTGCATGAAGAATGAACAAATCTGTCTTCCAAGCAGTACAGCCAGAAGGCTCCTCAGAAGCAAGGATGGTGAGACCTTGTCTTATGTACTTTGGACATGCTACGAGGAGGAACCAATCCCTGGAGAAGCACATCATGCTTGGTAAAGTCGAGAGTTCATGAAAAAGAAGGCGGCCCTCAATGAGATGGACTGTATGCATCTCATTACAGTCATCTCACTGCAGTGGTGGTTGCAACAACGGGCTCAAATTTAGCGACGATGGTGAGGATGGTGCAGGAACGAGCAGTGTCTCATTCTGTTGCACACAGGGTCGCTATGAGTCAGAAATGACTCTAGGGCACCTAACAACAATTAATCTGGCAAGCTATCCAAACTTCTATCCTTTAACTCCTCTTTAAGATTTATTTGCTTTAAGGCAACTTGGTTAAACCCACAGAACAGCAAAAACCACTCAAATGTAGACCGATTTTCTCTACCTACCACTGTCTCTTTTAAAATAAGGTTATTTCCAGTTTTCTTATGTTTTACATGCTAACTGCCTATATTACCACATTTTCCCCCCTAACTAAAACGATAGTCTAAATGCCGCTAAAAAACAGCCATAAAAACCAAAACACTTTAAGTTCATTATCCTCTGCTTTTAACTCTAGCCTCCTGGAGAAGACCTTAGTTATGATTTGGCAGTAATGCAGACAAGCTAAGCAATCCTTTCCTGATGGCTCACCAGCTGGACCTGTCAAATACTACTGACTCTCGGCTGAGTATACTGATGCTGCATGGCTTTACGCTTCACACATTCTTGAATTGTATTATCTGACTGCCTTACACATGTTTCCTGTCTGTCAACTGACTGAAGCCTTTATTTTCAATTTGATTACTATACTCCATTACTCAGTCAATGGAACGGCTTCCTATAATTTGATGCTTTGTAGGTTGGCGGAATATCATACAACCAGTTGTTGATTCCAAGTCATAGCAACCCTACATGACAGAGTAGAACTGCCCCATAGGGCTTCCTAGGCAGTCGTCTTTACAGGTGCAGATTACCAGGTCTTTTCTCCTGCAGAGTGGCCAGTGAGTTCAAACAGCCCATCTTTTTGGTCAGCAGCCAAGCAAGTGTTTAACCACTGTGTCACCAGGGGTCCTATACAACCAGTATTTGGAGGTAAAGCAGTAATATGTATGTATCACACATCAGTAGATCAGCAAGCAATAGAGGGCAAGCACTTTAACTTTTACCTCAAGCTTAAAGCAGAATCAGAGAACTGGCAGTATTAAGTTTTCCAAATGGTAGGTTTGTGTGATCCTTCTCGATGTTTAGAGAGGACGAGAAAATTTAGTTACGGTTAAGTTCCAGGTTAACGTGCTGTGAAAAAGTTTTTAAGCATAGTGCCTTCAAACGTAACAAACATTTGGATAACAACTCCTGTATTATTGCTTCAAAGCCTTTTTTCTCAAGGCTCACATTTTGCCTGGCTTAAAGAATTTTCCAAGAGCTAAGGTGTTTTTCTTTTTATGATGATTTTACCTTAGTTGCTAAGAAAGTAGAGAGCAAGCACCTGCATGTCCATGTGCTGCTCATTTTAATAAGAAGTAATCTTTTGTTTCTTTAACAAGCGCTAACTGTAAAAAGTGAGGATGGCTAAACCCTGCAGTACTAAGAAAGACTGAAAGGACTGAGCTGTTATTTCCTTGTTTTCGAGATTTCAAGTTTTGATAAAAGTAGTAAAGAAAAAGCCCTGCGAGTAGAGGTGACATATAGCCTGAAGGCTGGATCTATTATTGCTGACATTTTTCTAGCCTAAAAGTGTTTTAAAAGGGGAAAAATTTTAGATTCACATATGATTTTCAATTTCTTGGTTTCTCATAAAAACAAAATCTGGCAGCAACTGGCTAGTATCTCTAAAAATAGTGTGCTCTTCAATTCAAAACAGCTCCTACCACTCCCTTAATGGCTGCACATGTACATGTGAACCAGCAGGCTCCCAGCAATGTTACTTAGTGACACGTGTCCTACAGAAGGCTGCGCCTCAGTATAGGTTTGGAAAGCTGTAGTGTAAATGCTGCTTGTCCCAATGATGCTTTGACACCCAACTCTCTGGGCCTGATAAGCAAGCAGCAACACTCAAGCCAGGATTCAAGATGCATCACTACTATTACATCTACTGCCAGCTACAGCCACTTCATGGGAGGATGCTCAGACAGTCTATCCTGTCAAGGGCTAATGGTGGAAGATTAGATCAAAGGTGGGAGAGCAAGGATGGAGAGCTGGAGCCACTAATTCCTTCCTGAACCCGTAATAGAACAGGCTTCTGCCCAGAGAAAATTTTTATCAGATGTCCTATGTCAGTGCCTTAGTGAGTGACGTGATAAACAGAGCACCTTCCTCATCTTTTGATAACACAAAAACCACTTAAAAATAGCCTGCTGTGTTCAAGTAACAACCATGCTGTTTAAAAGTAATAGACCCGACAAAAAGTAATAGGCAATTGCTTCTTATCTCTGCATTGGGAGCATATGGGATTACTGGCAACCACACTAAGCACACAGATGGGTTTAGCAACTCCCTTTTCCACACTTTGAGAATCACTGCCCTAAAGAAAGACATACCAACAGGTGGTCTTTAGACAGCAGATTTCAGCTTATAGATGTTTATGCCATTAAAGTTTTTGTGTGTGCTAAAGGAAAGATTAAGCTGTTAATCAAAACAGCTTAATTCAATATATGAATTTTAAGTGCAAATTTCAGAGAGCTAAGAGTTCATGGAGATAATATTAAAAGCTATATTGCAACTTTGAATAACCAAGAAAACCGACTCTTGTTCTACCCATAAAAAATAGTGAATTCTACCCATAAAACACAATGTATAAATTGCAAATGACTTGTCAAAAAGAACACCTCTCTCAGTGAATCCTCCTTTTTCATTATAACATTTGGAAAACTGGGGAAACACACCTACATAACAACTGTTTATTGCCAGAGGGTACAAAAGATAACAATTCACACTCAATCTACTCCCTAACTTAGCTACCTGTTTTTCTACCAGCACTATCCAACAGAACTTTCTGTGATGACGGACATGTTCTGTATCTGCACTATCCAGTATGGTTGCCACTAGCCACATGTGGCTATTGAGCATTTGAAATGTAAGAAACTAGTTTTAATTTTATTTAATTTAAACTTAAATAAACACATTGTAGCTAGGCCACTGTATCAGATCCGACAGCTTGTACATAGGTAATTGATTAAGGAGAAAGGTACTTAGAAAGAGAACATGGATGGAGGCTATCACCATTTCTTTTGAAATCTTACTGTTGATATAAGATGGGACACTAAGCTCATAACAGCACAGAATATAAAAGCTGAATTTGTTTTTCTGGTACATTAAAATATATAAAATTTAGACTACAATTTTTAAGTGCCACAACCAATTGAAGCAAGTTATAACATAAAAAGTGCTAAATCAGTATTCCCAAGTAACTATCTGTTCCACTTTCCCCACATAGATAGCTCTAATCAATTAAATGTACTGACGCTCTTAAAATTTTTTTGTGCGTGAGGATGTCACAACAGACTTCTAATAACCAGATGAATGGGGCAAACCATTATGGCAATGTAAACTTATAGGTTCGAAAGCAAAAAATGTTAACTCTTTGCCCTTCATCTCCTGAACTGCAGCCTGCCTAGATAGGGTTCTGAGAAACTTGTTTTTCTCCTTTAAAAACAAGAAAAACAAAATGAAAAGCTTTCCTGCAGCTATTTATAAAACATCAGTTGTACATCCCAATTTTTTGCATATGAATCGCTTCCTGAAATTCTGGTTGGCTTTTCCTTAAACGTAAACCCTGGCAGCATTGTGGTCAAGAGCTACAGCTGCTAACCAAAAGGTCAGCAGTTTGAATCCACCAGGTGCTCCACTAGGGCAGCTCTACTCTGTCCTATAAGGGTCTCTATGTGTCGGAATCGACTTGATAGCAACGGGCTTGGTTTGGTTTTATTCCTTAGTTAGTTTTTTTTAAAAAAACACCTGATAAGTAGAGATATACTTCCTAGTAGGAAGTCTGAATTCACCCAAAAGGCACCTTGGAAAAAAGTCCTGGTGACCTACTTCCAAAAGCTTCACTGCCATTGAAAACTATATGAAGCACAATTCTACTCTGAAGACACGGGGTTGCCATGAGTCGGAATTATCAACCAACCAAAAGCAACTGGTTGGTTGGTTGATAATTCAATGACTAGTGTAAGTAGTCAATAGTTAAAAATTAACACTAATGGAACTTTACTACAATCCACCAACCATTTAATAAGAAAACCAAAGCTAGAAAAAAAAGCTGTAATTGATGACTCATACTGAAAAATGATAAAACAGAAATAAAAATTACAGTTTAGACCAATGTGAACTACATAAATGTAGTGCTGTACATGTTTTTTTTTAATTATTTTTATCGTGCTTTAAGTGAAAGTTTACACAAGTCAGTCTCTCACACAAAAACCCATATACACCTTGCTACACACTCCCAATTACTCTCTCCCCTAATGAGACAGCCTGCTCTCTCCCTCCACTCTCTCTTTTTGTGTGTACAACATGTTTTAGCTAATCTACACTTCAACTGGAAACCCTGGTGGCAGAGTGGTTAAGTGCTATGGCTGCTAACCAAAGGATCGGCAGTTGGAATCCGACAGGAGCTCCTTGGAAACTCTATGGGGCAGTTCTACTCTGTCCTGTAGGGTTTTTATGAGTCGGAATCAACTCGACGGCACTGGGTTTGGTTTATTTTGGTACGCTTCAATCGTATTCCTACAGCACTTCTTTTAATGATGCTACTGCACACACACAGAGCCCTGGCAGCACGGTGGTTAAAGTGCTTGGCTGATAACCAAAACGTTCGCAGTTTGAACTCACCAGCGACTCCGCCTGAGAAATATGGGGCAGTCTACTTCTGTAAAGATTTTTAGTCTTTGAAACCCTATGGGGCAGCTCTACTCTGCCCTATAGTCTCTATGAGTTGGGATCGACTTGACGGCAATCGGTTTGGGTTTTTTATTGTACACACACACTAGGATAGGAAGATACTGTCAGGGCAACAATATACTGGTTTGTATTTAGAAGCCTTAATTCTATTTCAAATAGCTGTTAACAGTTTTAAATATTGTGACTTTGTTATAATTGCATCATAGCAAGTTTAGAGTAAAAAGAACTTTAACCTAAACAAAGAGGTTAGAGAACTACTGTACAATAAAATTTTTACACAATAAAACAAACAGCTTGTTGGTATCAATTCACAGTAATGAAGATAATAAAACAACCAACAGGACTACAACTTGGGATATGTTTTACTCCTGAAAGTCTACCTCTGGGAACTTAAGCTATAATATGATGGAAATTTAATCAGACATGCAAAAAAAAGATGTACATATAAGAATACTTAAAACTGCTGTAACTCAGCCATATAGCTTTAATTCTGAGATTTAGATTTTGGTGGGTATACACAAATCATTTTTCTGCTTTACTGTTTATACAGTGGAGGCAGTTAATGGAAAGCTGACACAAATAGATTCATTAGTTTAAAATTATTTGTAAATAAGCAGACACTATTCTCTTTTAGGGAAACCGTGGTGGCGTAGTGGTTGAGCACTATGGCTGCTAACCAAGAGTTCGGCAGTTCGAATCCGCCAGGCTCTCCTTGGAAACTCTATGGTGCAGTTCTACTCTGTCCTATAGGGTCGCTATGAGTTGGAATCGACTCGACGGCAGTGGTGGGTATTCTCTTTTAAACTATAAATCAAAGGCTATGTCTTTTATGGATTTATCCCCCTTACCAAACTCCTAACAGATGATGTGCCAACTTGAATTGGAATAATTTAAATTCATTCTAATTAGAACTACATTTGATAACATTTTGATAATTCTGCAATGTTGCTTAGAAAATGATTTCAGTCACACATTTTTCAGGTATTACTTTAAATTTATACTGAATGTTCGCTTCCTATATAATAAGGTGGAGATTAAATGTAATACAAAGTAAATGTGCCTTCCAACCTCTAAAGTGCAATAACTAATATGAAGTTATATTTTTTCTGTATCCAGTAATAAACACTTATGTTTTATTATTGGAGTGGCTACCAACAAATCACACCTGATGCCGTTGAGTTGATTCTGACTCCTAGCGACCCCACAGGACAGAGGGGAACTGCCTCCTAGGGTTTCCAGGAAGCTGACGGCCAGATCTTTCTCCTGTGGAGCAGCTGGTGAGTTCAAAGCGCTGACTTTTTTTTGGTGTGTGTTGGGGGGAGATTTAGCAGCTAAGTGCTTTAACTACTGCACCACCAGGGCTCCTTGGAGTGGCCATAGAGGGACAGAAATGTTTAAACAGTATGTTTTCCTACTGATGGAGTGAAGTTAAAAGCTTATAGTCTTCTAAAATCCACTTTATAAACCGCTTGTTTCTTCTCTCTCTTCCTAGAAAGTTGGCCACAAGCTCAGCTATCGGGGCTGGTGAGCAACGGACAGATAGTCAATTGTAGGCTTGGTGTTGACATTTCAGTGGTTTTTGCACTGTCCGCCTCCACTCACTCAGAACTCCATTCCATCTCTTGAGAGAAAGATTAATCAAGTTAAGTATGCCAGCTTACATTACCTGAATGGCTGGGAGGACAGACAGCAGTGTCAGAACCACTGTTTCATTACCAGCTGATACCTGCATGGTTCTCTAACAAATGCCAGTCTACAGCTCAACTTCCCTGTCTCTCTGGGCAGCAACTGGCGACAAGGCTCTCTTATGTTATCTTCCGTTCCTCCCACCTCTGATTATCAGTAATCGAAGGGTTCTAAAATCTGTATTATTTTGGTAGATTATTATTTGTTTAGATTATACTCTACACAGAGATTGCACCACCCCACTCTCCTGAGTCCTCAGAAATGTATGTTTTTGGATATTCCACCAAATGTGAATTAACCAAATCGTATCATGCATGGGTGGTTGTTGCTGGGTGCCACCGAGTTGATTTTTGACTCACGGCAACCCAAGTGACAGAGTAGAACTGCCCCATGGGGTTTTCTAGGTTATATATGGGAACAGACCACCAGGTCTTTCTCCCCTAGAGCTGCGGGGTGGGTTCAAACCACTAATCTTTTGATTAGCAGCTGTGCACTTAACCATTGTGCCACTGGGCTCCTTTGTATCATGGGTTAAAAAAAAAATAAGCTTCTCACAGGACTCAAACTTTGTTCCCTGCTTGAATATTCACATTTGTGTAATTCATTCCCAGCCCTGCCCAAAAGTTACTTATTATCACTTGTACTCTAATAAATCCTTTTTATTTAGAATTGTGACATTCTAATTAATAAGATACACTGGGTTGTATATTCTGCTTACTTGCTTTCAGTTTTAAATATATCATACGCAGAACATAGTTCATTCATGGATTTAAAAGCAACGTCAGACTCATCAAACGACTCAAAATCATAATCATCATCATAAACACACATCGCTATGCTGTGGTATCCAAAAATGTCATGAAATAGGCAAAAAAGTCACAGAAGATTTTCGCTGTGGGCAAACTTACGGGAAAAAATTTAAAGGCAGACCAGTTCTCTAAAGTCTACCGTAGATTAATTTGTTCATCAATAAGTAATTATTTATTGCTCTTTGCCAGTCCTTCCACTAATGCTGGTTGTATTTGTTGTCCTTAGTTGCCACTGAGTTGATTCCCACTCACGGCAACTCCATTTGTCAGAGTAGAGCTGCTCCATAGGGTTTTCAAGGCTGTGACCTTTTGGAAACAGATCACCAGGCCTGTCTTTCAAAGTATCTCTGAGTTGAGTTCCAACCACCAATCTTTCAGCACTTAATCTTTTGTGCCACCCAGGGACTCTACTGGTTGTATACCTAAATAAAACAGGCTCTATCCATGTCCTTTTGGAATTACAAGTGGGGGAGGGGAAGCAAAGTAAACACACAAGCAAATCACTATAGTAACAAACTTAAAAAGTGCCATGAAAGGCAGGGAAGGCTGCTTTGAGGAGACAACTTTTTAAGAATTCAGGACCAGCAGGTTCTATCTGTGGAGCTGTCTTGCATATATTTTAGCTAGGCATGTAAGTCTTTACCTTCTCAGTATGGTACTTTACTTCCAACTCCAATATTTTTGGTCACAGGAACGGGAGAAAATTTGCTTACTTATTTTTTATTCATTTCAGAAAAAGACATGGAGTGAATAAGAAAAATATTTTCGCTTTACCTGTTGCCATCGAGTTGATTCTGACTCACAGCGACCCTATAGGACAGAGAAGAACTGCCCCATAGTGTTTCCAAGGAGTGGCTGGTGGATTTGAATTGCCAGACTTTTGGTTAGCAGCCAAGCTTTTTTAACCACTGTGCCATTTTAGCTTTAGATGTGTAGTAGTTTCAGGTACTCACAGACTTACAAGTAAAGCAGTCTGAAGACTAGTTATATACAAAAGATGTATAGCTTAGACAGCTATAAGTCAGAGAGCAATAAGAAGAGATCTGCTACCAGTATATAGAAGGTCATGAAAGTCATTAAGATTAATGGCATCACCAAGACAGACTGAGGCCTGAAGGCCTCAAAGAGTGTCAACATTTAAATAAAAAAATAAAAAGGAAAAAGGAGACTATCATGAATTAGGAAAACCAACCGAGTAACACCAACATAGAGGAAGTGGCCTGTAATTTCAAGAGAATAAAATCTGGAAAAGGCCAAACAGAAATGTCCTTTGGGTTCCACAGTTGTTACAGGAATTAACAGCCAGGACCTCTGGCACCAGAGAGATCTAGATATGACCCCTTTCTCTGTTGCTAGTATCTAAGTGACTTTGGGACAAGCTGGCCTCAGAGTCTTTGTCTTGGCACACAAATAAGGACAATAGTACTTAACTCTTAGTCTTGATGGGGTAGCTCTATAAATGTTAAGGTACTAAAAAATGTTCAATTACAAAAAAAAAAAATAAGTTGGGAAAGGATTTTCAATTTTCCTATTTACAGGCATTTTCAAAGAGAACCAAATCTATTGCTGTCGAGCTGTTTCCTACTCATAGCAACCCTACAGGACAGAGTAGAACTGTCCCATAGGGTTTCTAAGGAGTGGCTGGTGAATTTGAACTGTAACCTTTTGGTTAGCAGCCACCAGGGCTCCAAAGGCATTTTAGCCACACAACATATCACTAAAAGGGAGGAAGTAAATATTACCAGTTGCCCTCAGGTTGACAGCAACTGATGGTGACTCTATGTGTCAGAGTAGAACTGTGCTCCACAGGGTCTTCCATGGTTGATTTTCGGAAACAGATTGCCAGACTCTTCTTTCAAGGCACTTCTTGGTAGCCTTGAACCTTCAACCCTTAGGTTAACAGCCCAGCATATTAACCATCTGTACCATGCAGGAACTCCAAGTAAATATTATTCATTTCCCATTTAACTCAGACAGGCATGTATCTCTAGCCAAATTGATAAAATAATAACAAATACACATTAGGTAACTTGTCCAAGGTCACACGGTTAGTAAATGGGGACTCAAACCCGGGCACTCTGGCTCTGGAGTGTGTGTTCCCCCTTAACTTGACCCTCCCCTCGGACTTTTTGGACCTCAAGGGAAGAGACTTAGAAACCTGTACCTACAATCACTATGCTTCAATCTCTCTGCAGCTTCATTCTGAGCATCAAGAACAAATAAATCTGAGCTCCACTGCTTATACGGTCAAGCACTCTTGGATCAAATGGCCACAAATGGAGTTTAGCCTTTTGAATTAGACTCTGGCACAATAATTTCAGATTAAAAAGTAAAAATACAAAATTGCTGTTACTGATAACATTTGAAAACCACTATGACACTATAAACTTAGGTATTTTGCCAAAACAACTAGTAAGTGGTAGGGTCAAGATTCAAGGCCAGGTCTAAGTCCAGAGCCCATGTGTTTAATCATTAAAGCAGAAATGGAGCAGTGGTAGATGTGTCCAGCTTCAGAAAAGCACTCTTCCCTCTAAACATACTGAGGAAGGTGGAATTCCCGTGTTAGTCTATTATGAACAGAGGTTGGCAGAAGCAGGGAGGAGTTCTTCTAAGTATATAAAACATTAACTTGCTAAATTACACAAGTTTCTAACAAAATCAAAAAATCTAGGGCCTCTTTATGAGCAGTAACATTAATCGTTACATTTTATGTACTGCGATGGTGCAGAAACTTGAAAATCTATACAGCTTTCTGGCAAAATTCCATGTGAGGTCTGGCTGCACGCCTATCCTCAGAATACAATCTCTCACTCTTCTAAGACCACGTCCAGTTCAAACTCCAGGATTAGGAGAATCTCTAGAACGTTATTTATTGGTCTTCAAATAGTTTGTTAGCAAGTGCTCTCAGCTCTCAGCGGCCTACTCAATATCCACTCTCCCTTTCTTTGTCAAACTCTACAGGGTCACTATGAGTCAGAACCAACTTGACAGCAACAGATTTTTGTCTTCTCTTGAATTTATGATGCACAGGAAATTGTTAGGTGGGAATTTAGGAAATGCTCTTTTTTAAGTGGGTAAGAGACTGCTAATACACACCCCTTTTGCGAGATGTCCTTACTATCTGGGAATGAGGAAGTGATGGCAGGAGTTCAAACAACCACACTGGCTCATGAGATGACCTTGAAGATGGAAACTATGTACTAAGGACAAAAAGTAGCTTGAGTTCTTCTGATCAGGGAGGTGCCATAGCAATTCTGTACTGCTTAACTTCTTTTTATATGAGAAATGCAAATATTCCATTTTATTTCACCATTATTATTTGGACTTCCTGTTACACATAAAAAACTAAACCAAACCCACTGCTGTCAAGTCAATTCTAACTCATAGTGACCCTACAGGACAGAGTAAAACTGTCCCATAGGGTTTCCAAGGCTGTAATTTTTATGTAAGTAGACTGCCACATCATTCAATGCTGGGTTCAAACTGCCGACCTTTTGGTCAGCAGCTGAATACTTTAACCACTGTGCCACCAGAGCGCCTCCTGTTACGTACAGCCACAACAAATTCCTAACAGATACATCTTCCCAACCAGTATTTGTGTATTATCTGTACTTTGGAGCCCTGGTGGCACAGTGGTTAACACCTTGGCTGCTAACAAAAAGGTCAGCAATTTGAATCCACGAGGTACTCCTTGGAAACCCTATGGGGCAGTTCTACTGTACTAAGGGGTAGGTCTCTATGAGTTGGAATCAATTTGCCGGCAACAGGCTTTTGGTTTTTATCTATACTTTAAACTCAACCTAGAGTTCATAGTTAGAAAGTTCTAAGTGAAGAGGGAAGAAAACATGGGAGCCACTAAAAAGAGACATCATAAGAATCTGGAACCTGGCTCCTCAAATATGGGTTGTTAGTTAAGTCATAAGTTTTAACTAGGAATGATTACCCTGTTTCAATTATTTTTCTTTGGAAATATTCTATAATTTAAACTTTTCACCAATTGAGTTCACTTTCCACTCCCATTCCTGGTCAAATAAAGAGGTTTTACTATTAGATCCATTTTAAAAGAGTTAACATTTATTTAAAATGACATTAAAAGGCAATTAAGAAATAATGGTAGCTGCTTAGGCTGCTTATGTACAACCAAACATCTCACAGGATTTAGTTCCTACTTTGGAGATTCAGGGTGATGGTTTACATGAGACAACCCAATTAACTGGCCTAATGATGTGTTTAGTGCTTCTGTTCTACCTCTTAGTTCACTGTGTAGTGCCTGGGGTCTTAAAAGCTTACAAGCAGCCATCCAAGGTACAATAATCGGGCTCTACTTGTCTGGAGCAACAGGGAAAAAAGGAGTCAGGAACAGGAGGAGAAAATGTGACGGGTGGCTAATTGTCTCCATGAACACCTACCCCCTTTGCCATAAGACCAGAAGAATTGCACGGTACCTGGCTACCATTACTGAAAGTTTTGATCAAAGATTCTACAGAAGAATTCCAATCAAAAGGGGGAAAATATAGAACAGAATTTCAAATTCCCATAGAATCCATACTTCCTGGAGCCATGGAGGCTGGATGACCCCCTGAAACTACTGTCCTGAGATAATCTTTAAACCTTAAACCAAAAATATCCCCTGAAGCCTTCTTAAAACCAGACAATAGTTTAATTAGTAAAGAATGTCTTCCTTGAGCATTATGCTCTTTTAAGATCTATATGGGATCAAACTCACAACAGCAACTCGAAGAATTAGACAGAAACCTTATGGTGCAATGAGTTTATGTTAATGGGGGAGAAACAACTCAGAAAAGGAGAGTGAGAATGGTTGCACAACCTGAAGAATGTAATCAGTGCCACTGAATTGTATATGTAGAAACTGTTGAACTGGTGTATATTTTGCTGTATCTATTCTAAACAACAACAAAAATAAAATAAATGGCAATTAAGGAAAAAATACCATCAGTATTTCCAGTACATCAACGGTCACCAAGCTAAAGTTCAGAAGTTATATTAGGCTTCATATTTAGAAGTGCTACTTTTAGTTAATACCAATACACAGTGTCTGACACTATGGGAAAGAAAAGAGAAAAACAACTAATGGTAGGCTGAGTTAGCTATCTATAACTAACTTCCCTATCACCGTGGTGGGCCCCTTTAATAAAGTGGGAAGATGAGGGTATGTCAGAAGTAGGACACGAAGAGTTGTGACAGACCTTAAGCAGTGAATACACAGTTGTGACTCCCACACTAAATCAGGGATTTAATAATGAGATTCAAACTGTTTGCTGATTACTGACCATGATCAGCCATCAATGACACAGGATCAAGGAAGAATGAGATTAGCAGTAAGTGTTGGGTTCACCAGTACCCTCACCAACAGAATATGCCTACAGATTTTTCCCACTGGTAAGATTACTCAGGACCTGAATTTGGGTCTCCTTCTTTTTCTAGAAAGGCTCCTGGGAAGATCAACAAATTGGGACAAAGAAGTCTGAGATGGACTACACAGTGAACACTATATGCTTACTCTTCAACTAGCAAGGTCAACCTAAACTGAAAACTTTGTTTGGCATAGAACTGGTCCAGTCTTTAGCTATAAAAAAGAAAGCATGTCAATTAAAAAAAAAAAAACCAAACCCGTTGCCACTGAGTTGATTCCGACTCATAGCAGGACAGAGCAGGACTACCCCATAGAGTTTTCAAGGAGCGCCTGGTGGATTTGAACCACTGTCCTTTTGGTTGGCAGCCGTAGCACTAAACCACTATGCCACCGGGGTTTCCTGTCAATTAGTAGAAGGTAAAAACGCTTTAAAAATTATCTGCACAGTATTTTGTCACAAATGAAAACAGCATGAACAGAATCGTCCAAGAATCAGAGGCCTACTTTTTTTTTCTTTTCTTTCTCTAGTCTCAGAGAAAGAAAAGAGCTGAGTTACATTACTGGCTCCTGACTACCCTGGGCCATCTTCCTCAGCCTCGATAATTTATGGAACGGTTACGCTTTGGTCATTAAATAACTTCAAAGATTTCCACACAACAGACGAAGATGTATACTGGAGCCATGGTGGTGCAGTGGTTAAGTGCCACTGCCACTAACCAAAAGTCTAGCAGTTTGAATCCACCAGCCGTTCCCTGGAAACCCTATGGGGCAGTTCTACTGCGCCCTATAAGGGTCGCTGTGGGCTGGAATCAACTTGATGGCAATGGGTTTGGTTTGGGGTTTTGGTGTACCGGATTGTCGGATCATTAATTCACACAAAAATGTTTAATGTCTCGGGGCCAAGGACAGAGCTAGTGATGAGGAAGCATATGCTGTTCTCCAATTCTACAGGCATGCTATTCTAATGGTGAATTAAAAGATACAGAAAAAAATCAATCTTGTAAACATTTTAAAAGATTTGAGTCCTCGAGTGCATTTCTTAGGTCCCTGAAGTATATTACTTATGGCCTGAAAGTACTGTATTTTTAAACTTAGGTACTCTTTTTCCTTTTAATTACTGCAAGTCATAGAATAAAGGCAACTTAGAGCTATGCCTGGGATACAGAATCTCCAACAAGATTAGATTGCCTTTTGTTATCTCTCTACTTTTTCCTTTGTCTTCCTTTTACAAATACACACATGATCGCAGCTTTTAAACAAGAGGCTAGTTGATTAGACCATTTCTGATGTAAGCAACAACCAAAAACTGTAGGACATGATTTTTAATTACTAACGTGTGGACTCAAAACTAGCAAATTATTTTTATCAATTAAAAGAGATTTATTTTTACGAAGCCTCTTTAAAGAAAAAAATGCTTTAGAGCAAATTGAACAATTAGTAAACTAAAACTCAGGCAACGTCATTACCACACTAGAAAGAAAACCATACCAAAATAGTAAAGTTAAATGTCACGTTTTTTAAAGTTCCTTTTTCATTCAAAATTTAGTGAGCAGCACTGCTGAGCACTTGGTGTGATCGAGAAGACTTCAAAGAACATTTACAAAGCTTTACTGATAGGCAATCTACCTTGTTTTTTTTTGGTATGTTTAATTACTTTAAAACCCTATATTCTGACACAAAAATTGAAATTTTTTGGAATTCAGGGTTCTCTTTTATCTCCTTTTTTCCACAACAATCTTATTAAGTGAAATGAAATGATCATAAGGCACTAGTTCGTCATTGTTGTTGCTGGGTGCCACTGAGTCAAGTCCAACTCATGGTGACCCCATGTGACAGAGTAAAACTGCCCCACAGGGTTTCCTAGGCTGTAATCTTTACGGGAGCAGATAGCCAGGTCTTCCTCCTGTGGAGCCACTGGGTGGGTTCAAACTGCCAACCTTTCTGTTAGCTGCCGAGCAATTAACCGTTGTGCTACGCAGGCTCTGAAGATGTATCATACTTGGCAAAGTTGAGAACTGCCACCAAATAAATTGAGAAGAAAATTTAACTCTAAAATAACTATATTCACTAATGTTAAACTGGCACTTTATAAGCATACGTATTAAACAGTTTAATTCAAACTGACAGTTGTTTTTGTCTTTTAAATTTAAGACAACTATCATTTCAACAACACAGGAATTACGCCATGTGTACATACTGAGATAGGTGTTAGCAGAGCTGAAATATTTATAAAGATGACACCCAAAGAATGTTTGTATATTCTCTACATAATGATTGAGAACAGTTAAAAGGCTAGAAAAGTAATTATGAAACTTTAGGTGCTGGTGGAAACATTCCATTACAGCCTGAACTCCACTAACGATTTAGCAGGAAGCTGACTGACGGGATACCAAAGACAGGCAAGTAGGACTCAGGAGGACAGGGCTCTCCTATCAGCCCTATCAGTGAAAAGAACTCTGGACAGCAGATCACTGGCGTTAAGATCACATATACTAGAACAACCCTGCCAGGCTTCGGGCTTTGAAGCCCAGCACTGTCAATTAGCAGGTGTGTGATCTCAGGATGCACTTCTAGGTCTCTAAGTTTCAGTTCCTTCATCTTTAAAATGAGGATTAGTAGTATTTATCCCACTGCTATTTTGAGTTAAATAAGATAATCCATGCAAGGGGCTTAGTACAGAGCCTGGCACAGAAGTGCTCACAGTAAATGCTCATGCCTGGCACGTAACAACAGTCTGCCCTCACCACTAGGGCAGCTTTGAGCAGTCCAACTATCTGGCCCTATTTTCTTAAATGTAACATACAGGGGTTGGGCTGGATAACTTCGAATGCCTTTGCTCATCTAAAATTAAAATTCTACAATGTTTCAGAATGTGAAGAGCCAACTCTATTTCCAAAGAACGTAAATTTAAATCTTCCACTCTATTATGATTAAAAAAAAAAAAAGATTAAGGATCTGGTAATGTAAATGATACAAAACAATCATATTTTTCAGCCATCCCTTTGAAACTACTTATAACTGCTACAGTTATTAAAACTGAAGTTATACGTATTTTATGTAACCCATAGAAAATCCGCAAGTTTGTTAATTAGCATATCATATTCAGCAACCGCAATTATTCCAGAGTATAGTAGCAAAACTGTTACAGTCCATAGGATCTTAAATGGAAGATGAATGTCATAGAATTGATCATACAAATGCCACTATGTATTTTAGTAGTCTACTTATGGTTATAACTTAGACTTTCTTACAGAACATCTAAACATATTAATTTGGTGACACCAATAATTTCTGAATAACAAATTCTAGCAGGAATCTAAGGTAGATAATCTCAGTGAATTTTTTTTTTAAAAGAACACTTCTTTAACTTGCTAAATCGGAAAATAAAAAAATATATACATATTGAAGGAAAAGAATGAAATGCTATTTTGAAACTGTCTTAAAATCTAAAGGCTTACTAAATCTCTCTACTGACATTTTACAATTAAAAATTCAAATGACAGGCAAATCTTACCGGAGGAAATTTTTTTTCGGAGGGGGGCAAGCGACTTTAAAAAAAACAAACCAAGAACCAGTCTTAGCACGACAACATCAAGACCAGAGAAACATATCCCATACGTTTACTGGTAGCAAACTATAGACACATGAACTGTACATCAACACAAATGAATGCTTTCTTAATATTTGGAGAATCTTTTTCTCATATACTCTCAGAGACATCATTAAGAAATTAAAAAAAGAAAAAACCTTTTTATGAGTATTCAAGGCATACGTGATCTCTGAGAAGAGATGATATAAAATTTTAAAAACTTTTTTCCACATAAGGTGGGGGAGGTGGGGAGAATTCAGGTTCAACTAAGGTACATTTCACAATTTTCAAGTTAGAAATGCATACTTAGCCGGTTTATTAAATACATAAACACACTAGCATGGTCAGCCCACAGGAATAAAACTACATTTGTATAACAATATAAATGTTTAGTTATTATGTTGTTGCTAACACGAAAAAAAAAAACTTGTTAAAATCTGAAAACTGAACAAGCTCTCAAAATAGAAAATACCTTCATCAGTCAAGACTCGTGGCTCATTTTTACATTAGAAAAAGTAGGGTTAGTACTGACTGTGGGTGTTTAAACACACAATTATCTTCAATTCCTAGCTGGGATACCTTAAGCTTCATTTCAAGAAACCCGTCAACCGATCTCCACACTTCATACTTGGCACAAGTTCCAATCATTCAAGTTCTAGTTTACCTTATAACGAGTTCAGCATAAAATAGTTGTGCACAGCCCGTGACATAAAGTTAACGAGTCCTTACCCTCGATATTTAGCTCAAAACATATGTGGCAGAAGGAGAGTGTTTCTTTGTCTGTTCCCAGTTTACAAACACTGCAAATGTTGTCATCGTTCAAGTCAATGTTTACAAACTGCTCCTCTTCGCTCATAGTTCCCCTATTAAGAAACACAAGAGTTACCCTATCTCAAGTACTCGCTATTACCATAATATAAGGCATTTCTAGGAATCGAGGATGCTGCTGCTCAACGGGACAAGAGCTCCAGCGAACAAGCACGGCCCTACCCGTACTCCCATATCGCATTTTTATCGTGGAAAGACACGAAGCTAGCAAAACTTAACGCGTGGCCATACAGGACATTATGCCCAAGTGCGTTTTCTGTCCTATATTTTACTTAGTTAAGGAGATCTGAACGAGAGCGGTTTGAGTATCCACCCCCCTTGAGTATCGAGGCACAAAAAGACCTCAGCAGCGAGGCCCTTCGCTACCGGCTTCTGCTCGCCTCCTTATTGCTGCTGATGCCCTAAAAGCAACCTGCTCGGGACTCTGCTGTGCTAACTTCATCGCGGGAACCAGGAGCGTCACGCCAACTCGGCTTCCAGCGGAGGCCGGCGGCAGACAAACGCACGTGGCAAGGCGAGCGCCCAGGGCGGGTGTCCCGGCCGAGTCCACCGCACCGTGAGCGGCGGCTCCGCGGCTCGGGTCAGGCGCGGTGGCCAAGCCGGGCCGGGGGAAGCGGCCGGGCAACGGAGCCCGGCCGGCGGGAGCGCCGCAGCCCCTCGCCCGAGCTCCCTCCCACGGAAGACGACGTCCGAGGCCACGGCAGCCGGTCCGCCCGCCTCCGCGCTTCGGAAAGCGGGGTCCCTGCCCGGCCTCGGCGTGGGGGCGCGCGCCCACCGCCCGGGGAGCCCCGGACCCGCGTCCGTCTCTCCGTCCGTCCCTCGGGGTGCCCCGCGCGAGGCAGCGCGAGGGAGGGCGGGGCTCGGAGCGCGACGGCCGCGGGGCTGAGGGCCGGGGCAGCAGGCGGGGCAGAGGCCCCGGCAGAGGAGTGGGGTCTTTACCGTCCGCCTCCGTGCGCTGCCTCGGCCGATGCGCGCGACTCGGGCTCCTCCACTATTGTTTCCGTGCACTGCGGAGGCGGCCGCCGCCAGCCCGGCTCCGCCCCCTCCCGCCCGCGCCATCCGGAGAAGGAGCCGGGGGGGGGTGGTGCGGCTGAGGCCCAAGCTGCGCCCGCTCGCGCGCCGGCTACGGCCCCAATTCTCCTCTCTCGCACCGACACCGACTCTCAGACTCAGGTTTCCTTGTGATTCCGCATCTCTTGACTCAGGCCTCTTACCGTTCTCTGGAACGTGGCTCCTTTCGCCCCCCTCTTCGAGGCGCGGAGATAGACGGGCCCGTTACCACCCCCTTTAGCGTAGTGGAAACTACGGTCCCGGGGCGGGGGCAGGAAAGTGACGGGAGGGTGGGGGAACGGAGAGGAGCTGCGTGGGTCGCACTTTGTTTGAAAACGGGAAACTGAAACAAAATAATATCGAGTTACGTTCCAGCAGAGGTATTCAGTGGGGAAAAGTTCGTATTTCAAGTATCAGGATTTAGGGATAATTTTCAAAACGGAGCTCCTTTTTTACAGGTTACTTTTAAAAACGAGCGACCCTCTTTTAGATGTGGTATTTTCCGTACACGCCCACTGGGATAAACTTGGAGAGCCACCTCTTATCTTTAGGTCCCACCCATTTCTTAAAACTTAATGGTAAAGATTTTGGCTTGCCCTTACTTATTTATTTGTTTTAGGTTACAGTTCAAGTAATGCTTTCACTTCCATTTTCTATTCTAATTCTCACAACAGCTTAGCGAGGAGGCATCGGGAGCTGTTCTTTTATTTTGCAGTCTAGGAGCTACTGACCCAGGTTATAAAGCAGAACTGAGGCTTGTATTATTCATGGCTGCTGATGTAATATCACTGTATTTTCCTTAGCATCTTTAGCATCTGTTCAGTTAACTCACAAATAGAAAGGAGGCTGGATTGCCAGGATACATGCAAATATTCAAGAACTGATGGTAGGAATGGATTCCATAGATCTTGAGAAACTTCTGGGTTAAATTAGCACTTGATATAACCCATCAACACCTCAGAAAACTGGTCGGGTTCTTACTACTCAGTGTGTGGTAGATAAACTAGCCTCATCAGTATATTGTTAGAATTATAGAATCTCGGGTCCCAGTCAATGCCTCCTGAATCAGAACCTAAGTTTTAACAAGACCCCTAGGTGATTCCTACGCTCATTAAAATTTGGCAAGCTGGTCTAAACTTGGAGTCCAGGTGGCACAGTGGTTAAGAGCTAGGGCGTGCTAGGGCTGCTAACCAAAAAGGTCCACAATTCGAATCCACCAGCCGCTCCTTGAAAACCCTATGGGACAGTTCTACTCTGTCCTTACAGTGTCACTATGAGTTGGAATCTACTCCACATCAATTTTTTTTTTTTTTTGGCCTAAGCTTAATCTATTTGGATTTTTCTGTTCGCTTGTTGTCGTTGTTAGGTGCTGTGAAGTCGGTTCTGCTTGCACATTCCTCACAATCATTGCTATGTTTGAGCCCATTGTTGTCACCACTGAGTCAATCCATTTGTTGAGGGTCTTCCACTTTTTCGCCTACCCTCTGCTTTACCAAGCGTGATATTTTTCTCCAGGGACTGGTCCCTCCTGATGACTTGTGCAAAGTACATGAGTCAAAGTCTCACCATCCTTGCTTCTAAGGAGCATTCTGTGTGTACTTCGTCCAAGACAGAGTTGTTTGTTATTCTGGCAGTCCACGGTATAATCGACATTCTTCACCAACACCATAATTCAAAAGCATCAATTCTTCTTTGGTCTTCCTTATTGATTGTCCGACTTTTACATGCATATGAGGCGATTAAAAACACCATGGCTTGGGTCAGGTGCACCTTAATCCCCAAAGTGACATATTTGCTTTTTAACACTTTAAAGAGGCCTGTTGCAGCAGATTTGCCCAATGCAAGTTGTTTAATTTCTTGGCTGATGCTTCAGTGGGCATTGATTGTAGATTCAAGCAAAATCCCTGATAGCTTCAATAATTTTCTCCGTTTATCATGAGGTTGTTTATTAGTCCAGTTGTAAGGATTTTTGTTTTCTTTATGTTGAGGTGCAATCCATACCGAAGGCTGCATGTAGTTTTTGATCTTCATCAGTAAGTGCTTCAAGTCCTCTTCACTTTGAGCAATCAAGTTTATGTCATCTGCATAACGCAGATTGTTAATCAGTCTTCCTCTAATCCTGATGCCGGGTTCTTCTTCATATAGCCTGGCTTCTTGGATTATTTTCTCAATAGACGGATTGAATAAATATGGTGAAAGGCTATAACCTGAGGTATACCTTTTCTTATTGTAAACCACTGAGTACGCCATTATTTTGTTCGAACGACTGCCTTTTCATCTATGTACAGATTCGTCATGAGCACAATTAAGTCTTCTGGAATTCCAGTTCTCTGCAATGTTATCAGTAATTTGTTATGATCCACACAGTCATATGTCTTTGCATAGTTAATAAAACACAGGTAAACATCTTTCTAGCATTCTTTGCTTTCAGCCAAGATCCATCTGACATCAATGATACTCCTTGTTCCACATCCTCTTCTGAATTCAGTTTGAATTTCTGGCAGTTCCCTGTCCTTGTACCACTGCAACTCTTTTTGAATTATCTTTAGCAAAATCTTACTTGTTTGTGATATTAATGGTATTATTAAATAATTCCCGCATTTCGTGAATCACCTTGCTTTGGAATGAGTATGAATATGGATCTCTTCCAGCCCATTGGCTAGGTAGTTGTCTTCCAAGTTTCTGGGCATAGAAGAGTAAGCATCTCTAGCATTGCATCTATTTGTTGAAACATCTCAATTCAGTTAATTCCTGGAGCTTTGTTTTTTACCAGTGTCTTCAGTGGAGGTTGGACTTATTTCTTCAATATCGGTTGGCTCTTGTTCATTCATATGGTACCTCCTGAAAAGTTTGGATGTTGACCAATTCTTTTTGGTACAGTGACTCTGTGTATTCTTTCCTCCTCCTTTTGATGCTTCCAGAATTGTTCCATATTTTGCCCATAGAATCCTTCAACATTGCAACTCAAGGCTTGAATTTTTTCCTTAGTTCTTTAAGCTTCAGAAATGCTGAGCATGTTCTTCCCTTTTAGTTTTCTAACTCCAGTTCTTGCACATTTCATTATAATACTTTACCTTGTCCTTGTGAGCTGCAGTTTGAAATCTTCAGCTCTTTTACATGATCATTTCTTCAGCAAACTTTATCTACTCTACATTCAAGAGCGTGTTTCAGAGTGTCTTCTGACAACCATTATGGTCTTTTCTTTTGTTCTTGTCTTTTTAATGACCTTTTGCTTTCTTTATGTATGATGTCCTTGATGTCATCCCACAACTCATCTGGTCTTCAGTCATTAGTGTTCAATGGTCGAATCTATTCTTGAGATAGCCTCTAAATTCAGATGGGATATATTTAAGGTGTGTAAATTTGAATAATAGTAATATTAACCGGTCGTCATTGTAGGGGGTTTGAATGTTATCCAATCACTCACAGTGTTGTACTTGAAATATTCTTTTTGATGATGAAGACGATCCATTGCTTCTCAATTTATTATTCCCGGCATACTAAACCATATGATTGTCTGACTCAGAATGGCCAATACTAGTCCATTTCAGCTCACTAATGCCTAGAATATTGATCTTTATGTGTTTCATTTCATTTTTGATGATTTCCAATTTTCTCGTATTCATACTTCATACATTCCATGTTCAGATTATTAATGGATGTTTGCAGCTGTTTCTTCTCATTTTGAGTCATGCCGGATCAGCAAATGAAGTTCCTGAAAGCTTCACTCCATCTGCATCATTAAGGTTGACTCTACTTTAAGGAGGCAACTCTTCTCCAGTTATACTTTGAGTGCCTTCCAACCTGAGGGGCTCAACTTCCAGCACTAATATTGACAGTGTTCTGTTGCTATTCATAAGGTTTTCGCTGGCCAGTTATTTCAAAAGTAGACCGTCAGGTCCTTCTTCCTAACCTGTCTTTTTCTGGAAGCTCTGCTGAAACACATCCACCATGGGTGACTCTGCTGGTATTTGAAATACCGTTGGCATAGCTTCCAGCATCAGAGCAGCACGCAAGCCACCACAGTACGATGAGCTAACAGAGGAGTGGTGGAATTTGTCAAGGATTTCATTGTACTTGAAATAAATATACTTGTATCCACAGTTGATACCCATGGAAGCAGCAGTGAAGAAATCAAAGGATGCATTGTGTTAGGTGAATCTGCTGCAAAAGGGCCATTTTAAAGTGTTGAAAAGCAAAGATGTCACTTCGAGGGCTGGTTGGGGTGAATGTGTTTTACATGTGGTAAGTACTTGAATTATTGGGGGCCAAAGGGTGGAATGTTATGGATTGAATTGTGTCCCCCCTCAAAAAAAAAAAATGTGTGTCAACTTGGCTAGGCCTTAATTCCCAGTATTCTGTCATTGTGCACCATTTTGACATGTGATTTTCCTATGTGTTATAAACCCCACCTCTGTGATGTTAATGAGGTGGGATTAGTAGCAGTTATGTTCATGAGGCAGGACTCAATCTACCAAATTAGGTTGTGTCTTAAATCAATCTTTTTTGAGATAGAAAAGAGAGAAGTGAGCAGAGAGTCATGGGGACCTCATAACATCAAGAAAGTAGTGCTAGGAGAAGAGCATGTCCTTTGGACCAGGGGCCCCTGAGCTGAGAAGCTCCTAATCTAGGGAAAGATTGGTGATAGCTTTACTCCTGCATTCTTATTAGTATTTGCATGTATATCTTTTTCCCTCTTTTTATTTTTACTCTCTAATGATTTTCTATTTAAAGTGTAGTTTTGGTAGACAACATAGGTGTGTCTTGCTTTTTAAATTCAGTCTGATAATCTTTGTCTTTTAGTTGTCGCATTTAAATTATGTACATTTAATATAATCCTGGAGCCCTGGTGGTGCAGTGGTTAAAAGCTCAGCTGCTAACCAAAAGGTCAGCAGGTTGAATCCACCGGCTGCTCCTTGAAAACCCTATGAGATAGTTCTGTTCTGTTCTGTCTTGTAGGGTTGCTATAAGTTGGAATCGACTCGATGGCACTGGGTTTGGTTTTTTTGGTTTAATGTAATAATATGGTTGGGGTTAATTTTACCATCTTTCTATTTATTTTCTTTTTGTCTTAATGTCCAATTTTCCCTTTCTTTTCATGACTTCCCTTAATTGACTTTTATTAGTATTCCATTTTCTTTCCTCTATTACCTACTATTTATTTACTTATTTTTGTTTGTTTATTTATTGTTCCAGAGTTTAGTAGTTTCATCCTTAGCCTGTCACAGTCTACCTGAAATAATATTATACCACATCATAATAGTTGATGCAAAAGATAAAAACTTTACAAGAATATATTTCTGTTTTGTTCACTCTAATCCTTTATTATTACATCTTCACGTATATCATAGATTGGAAATATGTTGTTATTTTTGACTTAATCAACTATATTTTAAATAAATTAAAAAAAAAAAGAATGAAATGTCTTTTGTATTTACTCACATAGTTACCGTTTCTAGTGTTCTTCATTGTGCACATCCAGATTTTCATCTGATTACCATTTTTCTTCACTTGAAGAACTTCCTTTTTTTATTTCTTATAGTACAGTTTTGCTGGCAACAAATTCTTTCAGCTTCTAGTTTTTGAAATTGTCTTATTTCCTCTTCATTTATGAAGGATGTATTCTCTGGATATAGAATTCTACGATGACAGTTTTGTTTTTTTTTTTTCTTTCTTTCTGCCCTTTCAAGATCATGTTGTTCCTTGTTATTCAGTCTTGCATTATTTCTGATGAGAAGTCAGCAATTTTTTTTTTTTTTTAACTTCTCTCCCTGTACATAATGTGTCTTTTTTTTTCTCTGGCAGCTTTTAAAGTTTTCTCTTTATTGTTGTTTTTTTGACCGTACGATTATGGAGTGTCTTGGTGTTTGTCTTGTGTTTGGGGCTGTTGAGCTTCTTGAATATGAGGTTGATATTTTTCACCAAATGTAGAAAAATTCTTGTCTTAACTTTTTCAAATTTTTTTCTTTACTCTTCCTTCACATTGTGAAATTCAAATTATGCATATATTGAATTGATTAATATCATTCCAGAGATCACTAAGGCTGTGTTTTATCTTCCAGTTTTTTCTCTCTGTATTTCAGTTTCATAGTTTCTGTTGGCAGTCTTCAAGTCTACTGAGTTTTTTCTTCTGCAGTGTTTAATCTGCTGTTAAACCCATCCAGTTAAAATTTCATTTCAGATGTTGTGTTTTTGAACAGTAGAAGTTCCATGTAGTTCTTTTTCTGAGAGTTTCCATTTCTCTCCTCAGTGTGTTCATGCTTCCGTTTAAATCATTGAATATATTTGTGATAGCTATTTTAAAATCCTTGGCTGCTAATTCCATCATCTCTGTCATTTCTGTATGTTTTTTATTTACTAATGTTTTTTCTCATGGTTTTGGGCCATATTTTCCTCCTTCTTACATGTTTTTATTGCATGCTGAATGTCACAAATGTAACATTGTTGAATGTGGTAGACAGAATAATGGCCCACCAAAGAGGTCCACAGGGTCCTATGAATATGTATGTTACGTGACAAAAGGAACTTTGTAGAGGTAAGGAAGGTTAAAGATAGGAAAAATTATGCTGGATTACTGGGGGGGTCCAATATAATTAAGAGCCCTTAGAAGCAGAGAATTTTCTCTAATTACAGTCAGAGAGATGCAGCAGAGTGGAGAGATTCGAAGTGTAAGAGGGACCACATGGCGGGATTGAATGGAAAGCATGAGAAGAAATGTAAGCCACTTCTAAGGGCAAAGATCAGCCTCCAGTTGACAGCCAGCAAGGATATGGGGACCTCTGCCCTATAACTGCAAAGAACTGAATTTTTCTAACATTCCAAATTATATTGGAAGCAGATTTATGCCCAGAACCTCCAAAAAGGAGCACAGCTGTACCAACATCCTGATTTCAGGCTTATGAGACTCTAAGCAGAGAACTCAACTGAGCCATGCTACACCCAGACTTTTCACCTATAGAACTGTGATATAATAAATGCATGTTATTTTAAACCACTAAATTCATGGTAATTTGTCATGTCAGTATTAGAAAACATACATTAACTCTCTGGGTTTTGGTGTTTTAAAGAATGCTGGGCTTTATTATGGTAGGTGAATTACTGTAGTAGCTGATCTGTTTGATCCTTTTGAGCCTTATCTGAAAGCATTGTTTGTGCAGGTCTAGCCTATCCTTTTGCTATAAGGCTTTTTATCCCTACCCTTAAAGAATGGCTTCATGGACTCTACTGCATGTCACAGATATTCAACAAAGGTTCTACATTCTAGCTGGATAAAACTCAAATGGCTCCTGTCTTTGTGAACTACAGTAGTTGTTCAGTTTATAGTTCCCCAGTAATTGTTCTCTCCCTGGTAATTAATATTTTTGCCCACTCTCCTGGAGTCTCACCCTACACATGCATGACTTAGTATTCTGAGACTCTTTCTAGGTATAGTCCTTCCTCTCTGGCATTTTTCCTTGCAACTTCGAGGGATTGCACACTCCACAAATTCAATCTTTGTTTCTTCAACAAAATTTTGCTTGGGTTTACCCCTGTGTGGACCATGGTCTGGAAAATGCCTTCAGGCACAGAGCCAGGGCAACTGTGGGGCTCATCTCCTTTGTTTCCTTTCTCTTCGGAATCACACTTTTGCCCCACATATTTTCCAGTGTGTGGAAAACATATTTCATATGTTTCCCCCACTTCTTTCTAGCTCTTTACAGCTACTCTCGCACCTGTTGCTATCCTGGCTGGAATCCCTTGCTATCTTATCAGTGCATTCTTTATTCACCAAACAAAAGCCTCTTCATAGATCTCTGCTTCCAACAGAGTTTTTCAGCCCATCTTTCACAGTCTACATAAAACATGCACAAATGAGATCCCCTTCTCAAAGACTGGTGATGGTGTCATACCTTTCTTGCAACAGTAATACATTAGCCTGGTTAGCCCTTAGAAGTTTATAATAGATTTTCCAGTCTACTGCCTCACTTGATAAAACTTCATTTATTTACATGGTGAGTCAAGGATTCTATCTTTAACTAACTGTAACTATTTCTAATTTACTACCTCAATAAACTATGTGAAAATATAAACTATCAAAAAAAGAACTACATGGAACTTCTACTGTTCAAAAACACAATATCTGAAATGATATTGTGATATACAAAGATTAGTGGTATAATAGGTCCTTGAGCTAAAATAAACATTATCTTGAATTAGGCTTGAATAGTTGGGAATCCTTTCAGATGCAAGTAACAGAAAACCAGACTAACAGTATCTGAATCAAGTAAGGGCTTATTTGTTTCACATAAAAAGATCAGAGGTACCCGACCGCGAAAGCCATTCATTGATTGGCTCATTGGTGTCAAGACCACCCTCTCTGCAATTATCCTGGCTTTCCTCTCAGGAGTGTAAAATGACTTCCCTAGGATTAGACAGCGTGCTTTCTTCCAGGCAAGAGGATAGGAGTGGAAGGGGTAGGCGAGAGGGGGAGGGGAAGCTGCGTCTTTTTTCAGGAAGCAAAAGATTTCCAGAGAGCCTATCAAAGATTTCCACTTACATCTCATCACCAGAACGGTTATATGACCACCTTGAAGGGTAAGGAGTCTGGGAAAATGAGTACTTAGATTTTCCAGCCTTTATGATAGAAGGCATAGAAAAGGAATTTGAGAATGACCATTAGGTAAATAAACTAAACAATGACCGCTAGACAGTTCACGTAATTTTCTTGTCTGAAAATTACTTCTACATCTTCTATGATCAAAATGGTGCTCTCTTCATATGAGGCCCAATTCAAATACCATGTCAGCTACAAAACTTTCTCTAATATTCCCAGTTTCCTGAATTTTTACAACTCCCGTTTCTACCACTACTATTTTTGGTAATTTTTTGCTGGTTTAATCCCATTTTAACATAAAGGAATTCAGTGTAGCCAGGAGTCTCTTCATCCATCTCTTGCTTCTGTTCGTATTTGCTTCTCTTTATGTGTTGTCTCATTCTCTCCTGCTGGAGATGTGCTTCCTCCATGTAGATGGGAAGATTGGTACATGCAACCCCCTGCTTAGAGCCTGCAAGGACCATAGCACTAGAAACTCAAGATGTGTGCATGATCAATTGCACTACTATTTCCACTTCTTCACACAGTCCCTCTGCCATATGACCTTATAGTTTACTGTAATGGGAAAAAGAGTGTATTTTTCCACCCCAATGGAATATTAATGAACATGACAAATGCAGAGCCTTTATATGTGCTAGCGTGGTTTAGCTTGGCTTCTTGTACCCGTACCATACACCATGAGAAGAACTTCATCCTGGTAGCTGCAGGTCCAAGAGGATGAGAGACATGGGGAGCAGACCTGGGTCCAGCCAGCACCCTGAAGTTTGGTAGGCACAACTGAACTACAGAACTATGATAAATGTTTGTTGTACTAAACATTGAGTTCAGGTTGTTTTCTTACATGGCATACTGCTGCTTTCAGTGATAAATACAGTGGAATTCTGAATGAGAAAAAAGTTTAATTCATATGTTTATCTTGGAATTAATTACAATTTTTTTTAATCAGCAATATTGAATTTCTTTTGTAAAATAACACATATATCATATGTTCTGCATACAAAAGGCTCTAAGACATCCTAAAGGACTAAATTTTCCAGCATTGGAATGATTCTTTCATACAAAACTGATGAAGATTTGGTAAGAATGAGTTTTTCCTGACCTTTAAGCTCTGAGCCATGCCTGAAAAGTTTTAAATAGAAAGAAAAAAAAAGTTTTAATCCAGTTTCGGTCTGCTAGGAGCAAGGCAACAAACACATTTTTTTCAACCTTTAATGGAAAGATAAAGTGGAACAAAAATGAAATGTATCTTCAGATTATAAACAGGACTGTATTTTATAGTCTACCATCCTGGTAATGCCTGAAAAGTTTTAAATAGAAAGAAAAAAAAAGTTTTAATCCAGTTTCTGTCTGCTAGGAGCAAGGCAACAAACACATTTTTTTCAACCTTTAATGGAAAGATAAAGTGGAACAAAAATGAAATGTATCTTCAGATTATAAACAGGACTGTATTTTATAGTCTACCATCCTGGTAATGTTAAGGGCCCCAAAAGTAAAAAACCTCAGTCTAAAGGTTGTGGGTCTGCAATAGCATGGTGTGAAGGGCTTCATCTAGGAGCTGCAGGGCCTGGTGTAGGCAGATCTCAGTCCAGCGTGGCATTTCCAGGATGCTCTGCTTTGGGTAATCTGGTCCCCAGCCTCATTACAATGGTTTTGATTGGCCAGGCCTAGATTATATCCTATCTCGCTACCTTCTTCCACTAATTGGGATTGACTCAGGGAAGAGTTTCTTTAAAGTGATTATAGTTACCAGAAGAAGAGAGATGGTTTGAAAACATGATAAATAGATAAAACTATATTACAATCCACTCTAGTGCTCTTTATATGTCCCTATTCCTTGCTACACTTTAAGCCGTTTGTATGCAGAAAATGTGCCTTACTTCCATTTATTTCAACAGTTAACACACTCAGCTGCTAATCGAAAGGTTGGAGGTTCAAGTCCACCCAGAGGCACCTCAGAAGAAAGGTCTAGTGATCTCCTTCCACAAAATCAGCCATTGAAAACCCTGTGGGCCACAGTTCTACTCTGACACAGTTGAGGTTACCAGGAGTCAGAGTCTACAAGACAGCAACTGGTTTTGTTTATTTTAACACTTACTATAATATCTTGCAAATTGTGTTTTTATCAATTAGGATTAAGTTTGGTTGCAAGTAATATAAACCCTCCAGATACCAGTTTCCTTAAAAGATAGGACTTTTTTTTTTTTTTTCCCTGCATTAAAGTCTGGAGGTGAGTTATCTAGGACGGGAGTGTGGGCTGTGCTCCACCAAGTCCTCAAGCATGTGTGTCGCTTCTAACTTTCTCCTCTGTCAGTCCTAGGATGTGTTTCTCATCTTTGTGTGCAAGAGGTAAGTCCTATCATTAGAACTGCATTCCAAATAGTGGGGTGGAGGACGTTGGGAAGAGAGGACAAAGGACATATACCAGCTGCTTCTAGAGACTATTTCTCAGAACTGCCACATAATGTTTCTGGTTAACCTCCACCCATTCCTAGCTGAAAGAGAGACTTGGCAGTCAGGTCATTATTCCAGGAGTCTCTGAGTGCAGCTTAAACTTGGGGCTTGTAAAAGAGGGAGAATAGATATTAGGGTAGGCAATGAGCAATTGCTGCGACCGCCAGTTGCCGTCAAGTTGAGTCTGACTCATGGAGATCCCATGTGTGCAGAGCAGAGCTATGCTCCATAGGGTTTGCATGGCTGAGACCTTTCGAAAGCTGATTACCAGGCCTTTCTCTGGAGGCACTTCTGGGTAAGTTCAAACATCCAAACTCTCAGTAGTGCTAGAGCATTTAACCATTGCCCTAGTCAGGGACTCTTTCTTTGCAATAGTTATTGTTAGGTGCCGTCAAGTTGATTCTGACTCATAGCAACCCTATTATGTACAACAGAATGAAACATTGCCAGGTCCTTTGCCATCCTTACAATCGTTGCTATGCTTGAGTCCATCGTTGCAGCCATTGTGTTAATCTATCTCATTGAGGGTCTTCCTCTGTTTTGCTGACCATATACTTTAATAAGCATGATGTCCTTCTCTAGGGACGAATCCCTCCTGATACATGTCCAAAATATGTGAGATGAAGTCTTGCCATTGTTGGTTCTAAGAAGCATTCTCCCTGTACTTCTTCCAAGACAGATTTGTTTGTTCTTTTGAAAGTCCATGGTATATTTGATTTTCTTCACCAACATCATAATTCAAAGGAGTCAATTCTTCTTCCATCTTCCTTATTGATTGTCCAGCTTTCACATGCATATGAGGTGATTGAAAACACCACGACTTGGGTCAGGCATACTTTAGTCCTCCAAGTGGTATCTTTGCTTTTTAACACTTCAAAGAGGTCTTTTGCAGCAGATTTGCCCAGCTAATACTTCATTTGATTTCTTGACTGCTGCTTCCATGGGCATTGATTGTGGATCCAAATAGAATGAAATCCTTGACAACTGCAGTCTTTTCTCCATTTATCATGATGTTGCTTCTTGGTCCAGTTCAGAGGATATTTTTTGCTTTATGTTGAGGTGTAATCCCTACTGAAGGCTGTAGTCTTTGATCTTCATCAGTTAAGCACTTCAAGTCTCCTTCACTTTCAGCAAACAAGGTTGTGTCATCTGCATATCGCAGGCTGTTAATGAGTATTCCTTCCATCCTCGTGCCATGTTCTTCATATAGTCCAGCTTCTCAGGTTATTTGCTAAGCATACAGAGTGAATAAGCATGGTAAAGGTACAACCCTAATGCACACCTTTTCTGATTTTAAACCACTCAGTATCCCCTTGTTTTTTTGAATGACTGCCTCTTGGCCTATGTACAGGTTCCTCATGAACACAATTGAGACTTCTGGAGTTACCATTCTTTGAAATGTTATCCATAATTTGTTATGATCCACACAGTCAAATGCCTTTGCATAGTCAATAAAACACAGACAAATATCTTTCTGGTATTCTTTACTTTCTGCCAAGATCCATCTGACATGGGGAATGATACCACTCATTCTACGTCCTCTTCCGAACCCGGCTTGAATTTCTGGCAGTTCCCTGTAGATACACACACAATTAAATTTTTCTGAAGATAATTCAAAAACAGTTGAAGCAGTATATCTGCAAGAGTACTCAATAAATATTTCTTGAATGAATATGGGAGTGCATGAATAACATAGTTAAAACTGGTTAAATAAATACTGAAGACTGAATTTGTAATTTGAGATACAATGTGGTCTTAAAACTATGTTTGCAGTTCAAATACCTTTTTAACTATTTTTAATTACCAAAAAGCTGATAACTGTTTGTTTTGGAATTCTTTTTGCTTTCCACTCAAATCAAACTGTGCAGCAGGCTTTTTTCTTGATCCATTTTCTAAAAGCCTAACCTTTACCAGGAGTTTAATGCTGCTCTATTGGAATCCATAACTCTGAAGACAATTTCCAACTTAAACTCATTCCTAGAATTATGACTTCTCTTAAGCTTAGACAAGCGTCCCTTTGAAACTTTGGGATACAAATATTTGCATTAAAAGGATTTACCACCTATAGTTTTGTAATGTTGACGTTATGGGAAAGCTCTCCGCTAATCCATTGTTCTGCTGTGCAAGTAGAACAAACCAAATCTATTTCCAGGCTGTGGATAAACTCAGTGTTGGCATTATTGACAGGAGATTAGGAGCTAACCACCAAGCTATTGATTTTTTTTTTTTTTTCCTGCTGTGGGCCAAATCCAGTCTTTAGTAATGTGTACACTTCCCACTGTTAAATTCAAGGTGATAAAGAGAAATCTTAGGATTGAAGCCTGAAATTAGAAAACAGTCTATTTTATTATATTTTACCAGAGGTTTATTTTAATTTTTTAATTTTTATTTTTATATTTCATTGTGTAGCTATCAGATGTCTTGGTGTGGAATACTCAAGCTAGAAATTAAAATCCGGGCGTATTTCTAATGCAATAACTATTGGTGTGTCCTTTGAGTTAGATATAAAATGCAAAATTTCCTTGTAATTCAGCAAGATTTGTTGATGAGAGATAATAGTATTAAGATTACATGAAAAAGAATTCAATGCAGTCATTCAAATTTGATAATTTTTGAATTTCTACTTAACATATTAATTTTTCCACAACAGTTCAAACTAATTAACAAATACTTTCATTCAATCGATTTTCCATTCAACAAATATGTGATACTGTACCAGATATTAGTTATACAGTTGAGAACAAAACAGAGTACCTCCTCTCGTGAAATTTACCACCTAGTGGAGGAGACAGGCCTTAAGTAATTGCTCCTTGGAATGGTATTTTTAATGGCATTTGAATATATTTGCATTTGAGTTTCCATAGCCCCTTAAAAATGTCTAACCACTGCATTGGCAAATAATATTTTTACCTCATGCTTTTTTCCCACTTTACTCCTAAATCTTACATGTTAAGTATAGTAATGATTCATCTACCCATCTGCAATGCAGTGAATTACGTAATATGGCCCTTCTAGCCATGGTCTTTGTGACTCACACACAAATGATCCAGTGGAACTACACAAATCAGGTATATGGAACCTGTGATGGTTGGGGTTGTGTGTCACCTTGGCTAGGCTATGATTCCCAGTATTGTGTGGTTGTCTTCCATATTGTGTGTTGTGCACCCTGACCCCTACATGTTGATGAGGCAGAATTGGTTTAAGCTATGTCTTGGGATGCAGCCGTGCAGGAGGGTGTGACTCAGGCCCCACCCTTAATAAAATTACACCCTTTCCTGGGGTGTGGTCTGCATCTAAGATATATGTATGTGTCCTGGCGAGGCTCTTTCTCTTTGCCTCTGGACCCCACTTAAGCTTCATGATCAATTGACCTCCCCAGGGGTCTGCTGTCCGACCTGCTGATTCTGGGATTCATAGGCCTCCACAAACCCTTGGGCCAGCAACCTATCATGTGACCTGATTTGCTGGCTTCCATAACATTTTGAGCCAGTAGCCTGTGGTCCAAACTATCAGTTTGGGTTTGTCAGCACCTACAGCCACGTGGGTTGGGAGAAGCCTATGCCTGATGCACAAATTTGGGACTTGCCAACCTCCACAACTGTGTGAGCCATTTCCTTTATATG
The DNA here is from genome assembly GCF_024166365.1 of Elephas maximus indicus. Classification (NCBI taxonomy): domain Eukaryota; kingdom Metazoa; phylum Chordata; class Mammalia; order Proboscidea; family Elephantidae; genus Elephas; species Elephas maximus. The sequence goes on along the minus strand of NC_064836.1, from coordinate 43,849,222 downwards.
GTTAGCAAGTTCAGTAAGACATTGCAGTGAATTAGGGAACCCAAAGAGATGATGGAGTGGTACAATAGCCTGGAAAAGGTGGACATTTGGTACATCTTTAACCTCCGTCCCATAGGAACCAGCTTTATGCTGATCCTTATAAAAGAAAATTTTTGTTTACCATCTATCTATAATCTATAGGAAGTGGGCAGTTTCACCATAGATTGTTTTTCAAAATAACAGGAAAATGTAGGTTTCAAAGCTTAAAATACTTTAGCTATTTTGAAAGAAAGCTTTCTAAAGTGCATTATATTCTTTTTTGCCATCTTAAAATATATAGAAGATACTTTTCTGCATTAGCAAGGGAGTTAAATTTCTGTGTTAATTAGAGTAGACTAAGTTGTAAAAATAGACTTAGAAGATTATTTCTCCCTCATGTAATAGTTGAGGGTAGGTGTTCCTGGTTGGTGAACAGCTCTCCTCCACATGCTGATTCAGGGACTGCGATATTAATTTTATGTGTCAACCTGGCTAGGCAAAGGTGCCTAGTTGTTTGGTTAAACATTCGTCTAGACGTTGCTATGAAGGGTCATAGAGTAGGCGTATGTTTAATGTTAAAAGAAACTGCCAAGCAATTTTCCAAAGTGCTTGTACCATTTGTGCTCTCAACAGTCATTTTTGAGGGATCCAGTTGCTCCAAATCCTTGCTAGTATTGTCAATATTTATTTTTAGCTAATTTAGTGGGTGTAAGGAGCCCTGGTGGTACAATGGTTAAAGCAATAAGCTTCTAACTAGGTCAGCGATTCGAACCCACCAGCCGCTCCATGGGAGAAAGATGTGGCAGTCTGCTTCCATAGAGATTTATAGCCTTGGAAACATACGAGGCTATTTTACTTTGCCCTAGAGGGTTGCCGTGAGTTGGAATGGACTTGATGGCAGTGGGTGGAGTGGGTGTAAAACTTCTAGAAGAAAAAGATACAAGAATATCTTTATAACTATCATGGATTGAATTGTGTCCCCCAAGAATATGTATCAACTTGGGTAGGCCATGATTCCCAGTATTGTGTGGTTGTCCTCCATTTTGTGATTGATGTCATTTTCCTACGTGCCGTAAATCCTAATCTCTGCCTGTGTTTAATGAGGCAAGATTAGATTATGTTAAGGAGGATTAGGGTAGGATGTGACACCCTTGCTCAGGTTGCATCCCTGAGCCAATGTAAGGGGAGTTTCCCTGGGGTGTGGCCTGCACCACCTTTTATCTTACAAGAGATAAAAGGAGAAGGAAGTGAGCAGAGAGAGGGGGACCTCACACCACCAAGAAAGCAACATCAGGAGCAAAGGCTTCCTTTCAACTGGAGTTCCTGCGCTGAGAAGCTCCCAGACCAAGGGAAGATTGATGCCAAGGACCTTCCTCCAGAGCCAACAGAGAAAGACTTTCTCCTGGAACTGATGCTCTGAATTTGGATTTGTAGCCTACTTGACTGTGAGAAAATAAATTTCTCTTTGTTAAAGTCATCCACTTGTGGTATTTCTGTTATAGCAGCACTAGATAACCAAGACAGTGACACTGAAGTAGGTAAGGATTTCTAAAGAAGGATGCAGACAACACCAACCATAAAAGCTGCTCTTTGAAGGATGCTATTAAGAACCCGAAAAAGAAATCACGAACTGGCTTCAATACACATATTTAACAAAGGACTTCTATCCAGAATATATAAATAACACAGCTCAAAAAAAAAAAAAAAAAAAAAAAGCAATCCAATAAAAAAAATGGCAAAAAATACTTGAATAGACACTTAATAAAGGAAAATATACAAATAACCAGTAAGCTAATGATGTTAAACCAAGAAAGTGTTTAGTCATCAGTGAAATGAAAATCAATATAATATTTTAGCAACGCAATGAATGGAAAAGTTTTTGAGTAACCTCAACCACAATATCAGAGTCCTATATAGATATTTTGCAAAGCCCTTGAATCTCCAAAAAGGTTATATTTCGTGTATTGTATACATAACAACTGATTGTTAGCTATATTAATTTGTTGGTTATTAGGAAATAATGTTTTAAGTATCTTACATCCTAACATGATAGTTTGTTACTTATTTTTAGGTGTTTTTACTAAGTTTTAGTTAGGTTTTAGGCAATTGGCCACAGGCTTGTGGTTGACATATGTTGTTGTTAGGTGTCGTTGAGTCAGTTCTGACTTACAACGAAACCCTGCCCAGTCCTGCACCATCCTCACAATTGTTGCTATGTTTGGGTCCATTGTTGCAGCCACTGTATCAATCCATCTCGTCAAGGGTTTCACTCTTTTCCGCTGACCCTGTACTTTACCAAGCATGATGTCCTTCTCCGGGGACTGGTCCTCCTGATAATATGTCCAAAGTATGTGAGACGAAGTCTTGCCATCTTTGCTTCTAAGGAGCACTCTGGTGGTACTTCTTCTGGGACAGATGCGTTTGTTCTTCTGGCAGTCCGTGGTATATTCAATAATCTTCACTAATCATAATTCAAAGGCACCAATTCTTTGATCTTTGTCATAGATTGAAATGTATCCCCCCAAAATATGAGTATCAATTTGGCTAGGCCATGATTCCCAGTATTGTGTAATTGTCCACCATTTTGTCATCTGTTGTGATTTTCCTATGTGTTGTAAATTCCACCTCTATGGTGTGATGAGGTGGGATAGGTGGCAGTTATGTTAATGAGGCAGGACTTAATCTACAAGATTGCATTGTGTTTAAGCCAATCTCTTTTGAGATATAAAAGAGAGAGGTAAGCAGAGAGACTGGGGGCTTCATATCACCAAGAACGCAATGCTGGGAGTGGATCACATCTTTTGGATCCAGGGTTCTTGGTACAGTACCTCCTAGTTCAGTGGAAGATTGATGAGAAGGACCTTCCTCCAGAGCTCACAGAGAGAGAAAGCCTTCCCCTGGAGCTGACACCTTGAATTTGGACTTCTAGTCTACCAGACTGTGAGAAAATAAATTTCTGTTTGTTAAAGCCATCCACTTGTAGTATTTCTGTTATAATACCACGAGATGATGAAGACAGTCTTCCTTATTCACTGTCTAACTTTTACATGAGTCTGAGGAGATTGAAAATACCATGGCTTGAGTCACATGCACGTTAGTCCTCAAAGTGACATCTTTGCTTTTTAACACTTTAAAGAGGTCTTTTGCAGCAGATTTGCCAATGCAATATGCCATTTGATTTCTTGACTGCTGCTTCCATGGGTGTTGATTGTGGATCCAAGTAAAATGAAATCCTTGACGATTTCTGTATTTCCTCCATTTATTATGATGTTCCTTACCGGCCCAGTTGTGAGGATTTTTGTTTTCTTTATGTTGAGGTGCAATCCATACTGAAGGCTGTAGTCTTTGATCTTCATCAGTAAGTTCTTCAAGTTCTTTTCACTTTCAGCAAGGAAGGTTGTGTCATCTGCATATCGTAGGTTGTTAATGAGTCTTCCTCCAATCCTGATGTCCTGTTCTTCATTTAGTCCAACTTCTCAGATAACTTGGTTAGCATACAGATTGAATAAGTATGGTGAAAAGAGTACAACCCTGACACATACCTTCCTGATTTTAGACCAGGTTGACATATAGTACATTATAAATTTTCCTATTTATAATCACAAAAAATAGATTTTCTGTCAGTGTTTTTTTTACAGAACTATTCAAGAATAACAACAACAACAAAACAACCTGTTGCTGTCCAGTTGATTCCAACTCATAGTGACACTATAAGACAGAGTAGAACTGCCCCATGGGGTTTCCAAGAATCGGCTGATGAATTCAGACTGCTGACATTTTGGTGCGCAGCTATTAACTGCTGTACCATAGGGCTCCATTCAAGAACAGATTATTGAAACAAACACACAGGAGATGCCTGTGTTTACTGATTGATTAATGGAATTCTATATTTAAATGAGAAAAGAAAATATTTTTGAAAATTCTGTACTTTTAGGTAGAAGTTATAGTATTTTTTTAAAAATAAGTCTGACTGCCTTTTTAACATTTCAGAATTTCAGGTTTGCAGTTTTGACGGCCAATAAATGGCTTAATAATTTGTGTCTCAAGATTTTAGAAATTATAAAATTGGGCTTCTCTCTCTTAATAGACATCCTTCTTCCCCTCTTTTCTGTCTTTTCCTTGGTTTCTGTACTTAGCTGCTTATAATATAGAATTCAAAGGTAGGCGGATGAGTAGATTGTTACCTGTGTCTTTCTTGCTCTCAACTATTAGTAGAACTAAGTTCAACTTCTTCCAAGACAGATTAGTTTGTTCTTCTGGCAGTGCATGGTATATTCAATATTTTTCACCAACGCCATGATTCAAAAGCATCAATTCTTCTTCAGTCTTCCTTATTCATTGTCCAGCTTTCACATGCATATGAGGTGATTGAAAATACCAAATATTATTTTTTATCATCAAGAGTCCTTTAAGGGGAAAAATACACTTTTGCAATAATTCTAGGAGTTCTGTCTAGGCTCTTTCTAGAACAATGAATCCTGTGACCACTAAATTTCTTATATTAAAAAAATTTCTTATATTAGCAACTTAAAATGACTGGTGGAATTTAAGAGGTTGCCAGGATCCTGAAAGTGGTTGAGCTCCTAATTCTCCTCTAGAGCAGGGTTTCTCAACATCAGCACTACTGACAATTTGGGCTGAGTAGTTCTTTGATGTGGGGGCTGTCCTGTGCATTGTAGTATGTTTACAGCATCTCTGGCCTCTACCTGCTAGATACCAGTAGCTCTCCTCTCATTTGTGACAACCAAAAATATCTCCAGACATTGACAACTATCCCTTGGAGGACAAAATCTCCCCCTACCTCCCTGGTGATAACCACTTTTCTAGAGTTTATCTCAACTATCAGGTTCACCTCGGTACCTAATGTATCTTTTTTGAGTCCTCCAGACTTTGATTCACAAATGGACTGGAGATCTTTGGACTACCATATTCTGAAGAACATTGGCTAGAATCACCTTGGTGACCCAAACGCAGCATTAAATTTGAATCAGAAGATGCCTCAGAGAGAAGGCCGGGTCTGTGGAAAATGGCAGTTCTCTTTGTCACTTGCAAGTTAGTGCTGAACCATTTCAGTCAATGATTTATTATGGCTTTTATAATATATGTTGTAGCTCCCCAATTCCTTCATATCTGTTGTAAATATGATTTTGTAGATCTTAAAGTCAGGTGTGCAAAACAGATTACAGTTTATTTTTCTGTAATTGAACTTACTTTCTATTATATACCTTATTTTCCTTGATGGTATAAAACTAAATCTCATCATTTCCAGTCTTTGCCAATGTTCCCAGTCACGACAAGTTTAAAGTCACGTCGGTGTGGGATTTTACCATCCTCGCCTCTTCTTCAGGGGGCATTCCTATTCTAAGGGTTCATTTACGATAATGGCAGGAGGCACAGGATATAGAGGTAGGGTGTCTGCTCTTTGGTAGCCACGATATTGTCACTCTTCCAAAAGGCCACCTATTTAAATATCTGCAATTGTAATAGCCTCAGTTGCTGATCCACACTTGCATTTGGGTTACAAATTTAAGTCTCATTGGTTTTTAACTGTTCCAACTAACTTTTGAGCCCTGCTTGAGAAAGTGGGGAAAAGTTTATTTTTTTGCCCTTTATCACCTTATATCCCACCCGGTCATGTCTACACTGGTCCCCCAATGTCATTATGGTGCAGAGAGTCCACACCACCATTTTTGCCTCAGTACTGGGGTACCAAGTTGGTGTGGTAGACCTAGAACACCTCACTTTTCTCAATCCCTGTCTTCCTTCATGGTACACACCCTGAAGAGCAGGTCAGGTTTCAGTTATTTCTGTATATGCATTTTGCTGTTTTTTTTTCCCATGAAGTCTTTTTAGCCAATTCACAAAACTCTTATCTAATGGGCATGGGAGCTGGAGTGGAGAAGGGTGTACCTCTCTCTGAAAGTAATCTTTCAAGCTCTTTGCTGCCCTAGATCGTTGCTTTTAAATCTAAACCAAAGAACATGATGCCTTTTTTCCTGTTCTAAAGTGTTTTTTCCTTTCCTGAGCTAGAAAATGTCTCAGAATTAATAGGATTAGAGAAGGTACTTGGGGCAACAAGGAAATTACCAGAATTAGAAACAAAACAAAAGAAACACACACACACACACGCACAGACATAAAACACACACACACACGCACTACTTCAATTCATCTTTTTGTTACTTGACATAGGAATGCATTTCTTCCTTTCTCTTCCCCATCCAGAGCCAATCAAGTTCCAGCATTTTCTTAGTTTTAACTCATGTATCTGGCTTTTCCCTTCCATTGCCATGGCTACCCCCTTATCTTCATATAACCAACATTTTGTAATAGCTTGCCAGCCAGGCTCTAGTCTCACTCCTTTTTTTACATCTTACACACTTCTTCCAGACATCTTTCTAGCAAGTAGCACAAAAGCCTTCAATGGCGCCATGTTGCCACTGAAATAAAGCACATGGACTTCCTGAATAACGTGATACCAACCTACTTTATGAGATTGACCTTCAGCTTGTATTATTTTAATAAAATTGCTAGTTTATTTGTGTAGAAGTGAACACTGGATGCTTGCTATGTTCCAAGTGTCATGCCAGGCACTGGGGAAATAGGTGAAATATTGCATTCACTTTGACTGAAAAATTCTAGATGATAAGAACCGTGACCATCAAGGAACTAAGGGATGTGCTAATTATTTTGACAGATTTCATGCTTGTACGCGTTTTTCTGATTCAGCCGGAGTTGGGAAAGGTGGGAGGCACAAGTGGCAGAGCCCATGTTCAGTATCAGTGGACCAGTAGTGCAGCCTGCAGCTTCTGGGCCCAGAGGGAGGGACAGAGAAGTTTTCACTGAGCCTGTCCTCTGGCTTGATTTAAGGCATTTGATTTAGAAAATACCATTGGAATCATTATTCCCTCTCCTTGAGCATAGAGAATGTGACCTAGCTGGAACTGTGCTTTCAGGGGCTCACAAGGACTCACAAGGACACATCAACTGGGCCCTGAGGTATAAAGACAATAGCTACCATAATCTCAAAAAATATTTTTTAGGGAATCTTTCACATAAATCAATCAAACAGTGCACAAAAGACTTTCCACTCTTTTCTTTTTATGTTAGCATTTAGTGAATAGAACACTTGTCGGACCAATGATGACCCTTCTGACTGTCCTTACTCAAACTTGTACCAATGATTGTTAAGAAAGGCAATTCAAAACGTAGGATCACAGTTTCTAGCCAATCTGTGAAAAGGTGAAGCTTTCAATGCGTTTTTGCTCATTTGTAGTGTTAATATATACTGAAGATTCTGTAACACTCCTCAGACTTGGGCAGACATGGCTGACTGTTTTCTCATTCTTACCTGTTCTGTAATGCTCTTTCGACTTGGGCAGGCATGGCGTGGCAGCATGCTTGTCCATATTCTCATTTTTGCCTACTATGTAATAGTCTTTGGACTTGGACAGACATTGATCTAGCAGCATCCTTGTCTGTTTTCCCACTTTGTTCTGTAATATTTCCTTGGACTGAAGCAGACATGACTCTGGCAGCATGGTTGTCCACGTCCCACTTTTGCCTTTTTGAATATATGCTGAATAAAACTTTCTTTTTGCTTTACTAAACTTTGTGATGTTTTTACCCTGCAAAACATTGTATTATTTAGATTTTACTGCATAACAAACCACCCCAGAACTAAGTGGCCTATTTAACTCATCATTCCACAGAATCAGCAATTTGGAGTGGGCTTACCTGGGTTCACTTATGTGTCTACATTTGGCTGCTAGTTACCTACTTAGCTTTGTTTCGGTCGTTTGGCTGACTGTCAGCTGAGGCGACAGGGACAACTGGATCACATGTCCCTCATGACCCAGCAGATCAGCCTCAGCTTGTTTACATGATGGCTCAGGAGGGTTCTAAGAAGGAGAACAAAGTATAGAAAGCCTCTTGAAGTCTACATTCAAAGCTGAAACGCAGTCACTTCTGCCACATTCAACTGGTCAGAAAAAGTCACAGGCCAGACCAATATCAAGGGATAAGTAAACACAGCCCTCTCCACAATATCTAGAGCAGCTCTGCCCATTAGAAGTATAATATAACCCACTAACGTATTTTAAAATTTTTTGTAGTCATATTGTAAAAAGTAAAAAAACAACAAATAAAATCAATGTTCATATATTTTATTTAACTCAATATCTCTGAAATATTATCATACCTGCTCATCGGTATAAAGTTATTAATGAGATACTTTACATTGTTTCTTTATTCTAAGTTTTCAAAATCCAATGTGAAGTTTATACTGTCAACAGCTGTCAGTTTGGACTAGCGACAGTTCAAGTGCTCAATAGCCACATGTGGCTAGTGGCTACTGATTTGGGAAATAATATTGGAGTCATTATTCCCAGTCCTTGAGCATAGAGAATGGGACCCAGCTGGAGCTCGGCTCACAAGGGCTCACAAGGACACATCAAGTGGACCCTGGAGGATAAAGACAATAGATAGGATAACCTTGGAAAATATCTCCCGTAAAGTAGGGTTTCTCAACATCAGAGCTGCTGACGCTTGGGCTGTGTAGTTCTTTGATTGTCCACTCTTATCTTTTCTATTAGCATTTAGTGAAAAGAAAATTTGTTGGACCAATGAAGACCCTCCTGACTGTTGTTACTGAAACCTCTACCAATGGTTGTTGAGAGGGACAATTCAAAGCGTAGGATCACAGTTTCTAGCCAATCTGTGAAAAGGTGAAGCTTTCAATAGTTTTGCCCATTTTGTGGTGTTAATACATACTGATGACTCTGTAATGTTCCTTGGACTTCGGCAGACATGGCTGTGGCAGCATGTTTGTCTGTTTCCCATTCTTTTCTATCCTGTAATATTCTTCGAACTCAGGCAGACATGACTCTAGCAGCATGCTTGTCCATTTTCCCACTCTTGTTTATTCTGTAATGCTCTTTGGACTCAGGCAGACATGGCTGTGGCAGCATGCTTGTCTGCTTCTCAACTTTTGCCTTTTTGAATGTATCCCAAATAAAACTTTCCTTTTGCTTTACTAGTCTTTTACCCTATAACACTACCATATTGGTTGATGCATATCTAGAGTGTTGTTTTGTGCAAGTGAGCTTTTGATAAAGGCTTGGTAGCTGATTGACCGGTAAAGAGAATGATATTACTAAAGAGACATAGGAAAGAGAACCACCATGTACTAACCACGTACTGGGAACTGACAGCACTTTACATTAGTTTCATTTCACTGCATAACAGAGCCTGAGACAAGTATTTGGGTAAAGATAATTTATTTGGGAGCTGATTCCAGGAAGCTAATAAATGGAGCATTATTGTGTTATTGCTATGGGCAACGGGGGCTCACTTTCACTGAGTGTCCTCCACTGAGTGTGTAGAATGGGCTTCAGCATTGCCTGGGGCATTTGTCCACTGAATCCTAATCCTCATTGGTCAGAATTGCCTCTGTGGGTGTCAACTCCCACTGTTTCTGGATTGTCCTGCATAAGGCTGAGCCATTTCCTCTACTTTCAGAACAAGTCCTGAAGCAGAAAATCTGAGAGATAGGGGGACACTTGGGTGAGGCTTTATCTGTGAGTGTGGAAATGATCTACCACCAGCTGGAATTGGAATCAGTGCTGCAATGAAGGCTGAGTGGCACAGCCTCTGCTACACATACATTATCCCATCCTTGCAAAGTAGACATTATTTTAAAGATGAGGAGACGGAGAGTCAGGAGCATTCAAGTACTTGTTCAAGGTCACATAGTTCCTAAGTGATAGAGTGGGTTACTACTCAGGTATGACTCACTACAAGGTCAATAAAGGACACGATTTAGGAAATTTTCATCCTTTTGAGGGGAATTTGCAGAGACTTTTTTTTTCTTTATTGCATATTACTTGTTATTTAAGAAATTTAGACAAACCTATAAAGAAGGATTTTGGTTCAAACAGTTCTTTTGAAATGATAACACCACAATCTTGACATCATGGCCACATAAAAACAAGGTATACTACTTAAAAATGCACATGTGCTCTCGTGCTTGATACATTTTTAGACCAGAAGGAAATGTCCGGTAAATGTTGTAGGTGCCCTTATTTCCGTCATTTGTTGCTGAATTTCCAGCACACGGCTCATTTTCTAGTTGATCATTAGTACAACAGATTCTCTGTAAATGGAAGGGGCGGAACACGTCACAGACTGGACAGCTCCCATTATCTGAAATAGCCGTAAGCGGCTTTAATGTCAGAGATTGGGTTTAAAGGATTGTCCTTTTGGAAGACTGGCTGTGGTTGTTTGTGAGGCAGAACAAATTATAAAATGATTATGGCTTCAGCGATGTATGTTTCTAAATGATTGCTTCACCAGTCCATAAAATGGAGGATTTTAAAAAACTGATGAAATACGAGAGCCTTAAGAGGTTAGATCATTGGGGTATTATTAAAAATGTCTTTGTGGGGTTTGGATGCCAGGCCACTGGAGTATATAACTTACCAAGAATACCAACAGGAAGCTATCAGTATAAAGAAAGGCATCTAAAAAAAAAAGAAAAACTTTAAGAAACAAAAGAGAAAATAAACCTAATCCAGAAAACCAGTTGAAACGCACACCCCAAAATGCGAACCTTGCTCTCCTCTGCAGAGGGCTGCGGAGTTGGGAGTAGCTGGGGGTGAGGTAGGTAGAGCTAAAGAAGGATTTTCTTTTATTCTATATGCTTCTGTATTTACTTGAATTTTAAAATAAGCAAACATGTATGCTGTACAACTTGTGCAATGAAAAATGATCTTAAAATGCCCTGTAAGGGACTTATTTTTCAGTTTTATCCTGCTATTCTTTGCCTCTGATCTAACTTTCAAGTTTAGTAACATTTAGTAAGCATCCACCACACCTTTAATGAAGAAGGGAAGGAATGGTCAGAATTTTTGATGTTGTCAACAGTTGGCATTTTGCAGTTAGGGATACTTTCCAGCTTCTCCATGTTTTCTTCCACAGTTTAAATTTTGCTGTTAAATATGATTTTATGCCTGTCGTACTCACTCTGGGCTGCAAAGAATGGGGTGCCATCTGCTGCTAGGCACCTAATGGAAGCTTTTTAGAAATTAGAATGATGAAAAAGTTACTTGAAATAGAGAAAGAATATTTGACAAAAAAGGAAAACTAGGTTTTTAATATTTTGCTATTTCCCATGATCTCTCCTGTATGTGTATTTATTTAAGAATATTTTATTCTTGTTATAAAAGTCATACACGCTACTTTAGGATTATATCTGGGGTCCCGCTAGGCCCTGGTCTGTTTCATTGCTGTTACCTCTCCCCCGCATTCTAGTGAAGAAAAGGGGTTAAAAAAAAAAACAAAAAACTCCTGCTGTAGAGTCGGTTCCAACTCATAGCAACCCTGTAGGACAGAGCAGAACAACTACCCCATATGGTTTCCAAGGAGCATCTGGTGGATTCAAACTGCTGGCCTTTTGCTTGGCAGCCATAGCTCTTTACCACTACACTACCAGGGTGACTTCCCTGCTTCTAGTTTCAGCTAATTGAACCAGAGAAGAAAACTTAAATCAAACTGAAGTCAATCAGTTTGCCTCTTGTGGATTTTATCTGAGAGAGACAAAGATCCAGTCAGGTATGGTGGTCTCTGGAACTATGGGCTGAGATAAGGGGTCCCATGCATTGATCGGTAAGCAGACGGAATCAAGGGAATGATGCAGATACCCAGAAGGAAATATACACAAGAGATGATGTGCTTAGTGAGAAAAAGAACAAAGAGAGTGGTTAGTTTTATTGCATTCAGTTTTACATTTCTTCTGAGACCTGGTTCTACTTCCTGATTTTGATTATGTGGAATAGCCGGAATGCTAGTTTACTCAAGTAAAATCTAGTGAGATTTGATTTTTGCAAAGTTTGATTTTTGCAAAATCACACCTATCCATAAGTTTCCTCACAGTCTGTCAGTGATAAAATTATGCTCTACGTAAAATTTCCTCTCTTTATTTTATAAAAACTATGAGCACTTTTCCAGTTGTTAACCTTAATCCTGATTAAATCCAACTCTTAGTTTGTCAGCATCTGTCCCTGGAGAGTGGCTGGAGAGAAACACCACCTTGCAGACTGGTCTCATTTTCAGTTCATGGCTACCAACCACAAGTGGCCTTTACTGCTGCCTGGCAACCATACTGCATTTCCTTAGTCCTTCACTCACCCCTTGCCTGTCTTCCAGAGACTATTTTCTTCTTTCTCCTCTATCTTCAGTGCCTCCTTCCCAATTCTCACTCTGCTGAGACTTTGTTTCCTATTTTACTGGGCTAATAAAATTCCCCAGGTGATACTTCCAGCATGCTTCCTCCCCTACTTCTATCCATCTGCCTGCTCTATGCTAATATACTCTGTCTTCCATTTCTAAGTGTGAACACCCCACACTCCTGGCTAGGACTAGTACCTCAACTGTCTAAGGCCAGTTTCCATCTCCTGTTTCCATGTCCTGCTCAAGTACATAACATCAGCAGTTGGCTCCTCTGCTCTTCGTCATCACGTTTTCCCTGTCTTCCTAGCTAGCGACACCCTAGAAGAAAAGGCCTGGCGATCTGGCTTCCGTTAAGATTACAGTCAAGAATACCCTATGGAGCAGTTCTACTTCGTAACACATGGGTTGCTATGAGTCAGAATAGACTTGAGAGCAACCAACAACTGGATCATTTTCATGAACTTACAAAATGCTATTATTTCTCCAATCTTGGGGAGAAAAAAACATTTTCTGGACTCCTTATCCTTCTTCAGCTACTGGACTATTACTTTGCTCTTGTGAAAAGCACAAATATCCTCAATAGTTATATCAACTTGACATCTGAAATTTGCTTCTCTCCCATTCTCTAATGAGACATTCACTCTCACGGCCCTTACAAAACAGCTTTTGTCAAATTGCTATTGACCTCCACATTGCTAAAACCAATGATCCATTCTTAGTTTTCATCTTACTTGGCCTGTTGGTGGCATTTGACAGAGATAATCACTCTTCCCTTAAATATTTTCTTCACTTGACTTTTAGGACACCACACTCAGTTCTTTCCCTTACTAGCCCTTCCTGTTCAGGCTCCTTTGCTGGTTCCTCTATAGATTCCAACCTCTAAACATTGGCATACCGTTGGCTCAGTTTCAGACCTCTTCTCAATTTCTATACTCACTTCTAGGTAATCTCACTGTTATGGATTGAATTGTGTCCCCCCCAAAAATATGTGTTGTAAATTCTTACCTTTTTGCCTGTGGTTTTAGAAGAGGACACGGAACCAGGGATGTCATTGCTGATGTCAGATGGATCCTGGCTAAAAGCAGAGAATACCAGAAAGCCGTTTACCTGTGTTTTGTTGACTATGCTAAGGCATTCAACTGTGTGGATCATAACAAATTATGCATAACATTGCAAAGAATGGGAATTCCGGAACACTTAATTGTGCTTGTAAGGAACCTGTACATAGATCAAGAGGCAGTCATCCGAGAAGAACAAGGGGATACTGCATGGTTTAAAGTCAGGAAAGGTGTGCTTCAGGGTTGTATCCTTTCACCATACCTATTCAATCTGTATGCTGAGCAAATGATCTGAGAAGCTGAACTATATGAAGAAGAATGGGGCACCAGGATTGGAGGAAGACTCATTAACAACCTAGGTTATGAAGATGACACAACCTTACTTGCTGAAAGTGAAAAGGACTGGAAGCACTTACTGATAAAGATTACAGACCACAGCCTTCAGTATGGATTATACCTCAACATAAAGAAAACAAAAATCCTCACAACTAGACCAGTAACCAACATCTTGACAAACGGAGAAAAGATTGAAGTTGTCAAAGATTTCATTTTACTTGGATTCACAATCAACACTCAGGGACGCAGTAGTAAAGAAATCAAAAGACTCATTGCATTGAGCAAACTGGCTGCAAAAGACCCCTTTAAAGTGTTTGTTGAAAAGCAAAGGTGTCACTTTGAGGACTAAGGTGCGCCTTACCCAAGCCACGGTGTTTTCAATTGCCTCTCATGCATATGAAGGCTGGACAATTAATAAGGAGGGCAGAAGAAGAACTGCCCCCTTTGAATTGTGGTGTTGGTGAAGAATATTAAATACACCATGAACTGCCAAAAGAATGAACAAATCTGTCTTAGAAGAAGTAGAACCAGAATGCTCCTTAGAAGCAAGGATGGCAAGACTCTGTCTCACACACTTTGGACATGTTGTCAGGAGGGATCAATCCCTGAGAAGGACATTATGCTTGGTAAACTAGAGGTTCCGCAAAAAAGAGGAAGACCCTTAACGAGATGGATTGACACAGTGGCTGCAACAATGGGCTCAAACATTGCAAAAATGGTAAGGATGATGCAGGACCAGGCAGTGTTTTGTTCTGTTGTGCATAGGGTCACTAAGAGTCGGAATCAACTCAACGGCTCCTAACAACAACACATGCCTGTGGTTATGATCCCATTTGGGAATGGGTTGTCTTTGTTATGTTAATGAGACAAGATTGGTATAAAAAAAGATTGGTATAGCGTGTCTTAAATCAGTCTTTTGAGCTATAAAAGAGATTAAATGAGCAAGGGAATGAGCACAGAGATGGGGGAAGATAGATCCCAAACCACATGAAGATTGCCCAGAAGCAGAAGCTCGGCAGAGATAAGGACCTTCCTCCAGGGCAGACAGAGAAAGAAAGCCTTCTCCTAGAGCCGGTGCCCGGAATTCAGACTTCTAGCCTCCTAAACTGTGAGAGAATAAAATTCTGTTTGTGAAAGCCAACCTCTTGTGGTGTTTCTAAGACACTCACTTAGTACCAAGGCTTGAAATACCATCTATATACCAGCTTGTTATAGCATGTATTGATATTTCATTCCTTTTCATGGCTGAATAAGATTCCATTGAATGGGTATGTCACATTTTGTTCATCCATTCATCAATTGATTGCTTTCACTAGGATAAATAATGCTGCTATAAACATTTGTGTTTGAGATTTTGTGTGGACGTTTGTTTTCATTTCTCTTGAGTCTATACCTAGGAGTGGAAACACTAGTGGATCATATGATAACTCTGTGTTTAACCTTTTGAGGAATTGCCAGACTGTTTCCCAAAGTGGCTTGGAGCTCTTTACTATCATCCTGCCTCTAACCCCACGTCTGCTTTTCTTCTTGCCTTTTTAAATTACTGATGGCTTCATCCTTCCAGATGCTCGAGACAAATACCTCAGAGTCACTCTTGACTCTTCTTTCTCTGTTGCAGCCCATATATAATCTTTTTTTTTTTTTTTTTTTGCACATCATCGTGCTATTTACTGAAGTAGAAAGAACTTAAAAAAGATTTTACTTCAAAACTTCAGTCTAGTAAACTGAAATCATGGATCATAAAATGATGCTTCTTTTTATTTTCACTTCATAAATCATGATTTATCCTCATTGTAAATTAGGGTAATTACATTGAATTTTCATGAAAATAAACAGTATTAGCAATGGGCTTTACAGAAACCATTTTCTTTACAAATTCTTGACCGTTACCTGACTATCTCAGTAAGGAGAATTTTCATTCAAATATATTTTTAGGGAAATTTTTTTGTTTTTTGTTAGACTTGGGAAAACTGTAAACATAAAAGAAATACAAACATAATAAAAATTGCTTATTCAGATTTCTAACTGCTTCTATCAAACTTCTCCTTAGGAAAATGGAAAATTATCCATAAGAATTAAACCAACATACAATTTATTATTTTATGGTAACAGATTTTTCAAATTAGGTTTTTAAAAAGTACACTAACTACAATAGCAAGATCAAATAGGTAGTTATAAAATATATTTATCCTGAAATAACTAAGAATATAAAACATTGATGCCCATGTCAAGAGCACATTACATATTGCACACATTATTTCAAGGTCACTTTCCTTCCATTAGTAATGTAGATAAAACCACCAGTATTTACTGCTTATAGCAAGTGCATGTTAAAATCCAGATAGCCTCCAAAAACAAATCCTTGTGATAAAAAAAAAAGGACTTCTCAATCTGGTTAGATGAAATGCCACATTCAACATGTATGTATACAGTTGCAAGACATAATGTTTTTAACAAACATTAACGTATTTTATGGAGCAGTTTACAGTTTGGTTTTCGGAGAAAACTACAAGGAAGAGTCTTGAGATGTTGGTCTTGTGACTGGTACATGACTGGTACATATCGCTCACCTGGTTGATGTCTAGTCTACCGCACTGTTCTAGGGATATGAGGAGTTTGCTTCTAACACATAAACCCTGTGATTAATGCAGCCCTGTCAGCTACTAGTGCAGGGGCTTGCTGGGCAGAATTGTTTATAGGACACTTTGCTAAGAAAACAGCATCCAGACAACAAAAACACCAACCAAAATGACTGACACAAGCCCGATCTTAGTGACAGCGGGCTGCCCATATAACCACCTTTTTCTCTTTCGTGCAGTATCATTTAGTTTCTGCTTCTTTTTCATCTGTTGCACCTTCTTAGCTGTGTTAGCTTTTCTGTCCTCACTAGTACGTTTCTGTCGAACACGCTCATGCTTTTCCTCTACAGTTTTCTCTACAGTATATTGGATTTCAAAAGATGGCCCTGTAACCTGTCACCTGGAAGTTTTCCTTCTTCTAACCGTATTCTGTTCCCATTGTCTTTTTAAGTCATTATTCTGGTTGGTGAATGATCAAAAGAGGGAGACAAGTCTTCCTCAGAAAGCTCTTTCCACCTTTTTTATATATTTGAATTTCCCTTTATAAACTTTGCTCCTTCTATTATACCCATATATGAGAATCCGAGCTGATGTGGTGTCTGAGTAAGTCTCATTTGATATTTTCTCATATTCAGTAACACTTGTTTAGTATTAATATCATTTCTGTTTTCCATCAAAATAAGACAGGTGTCTATTAAGGAAAAAGTGCCAGACTGTCCAATGCCGGCACTGCAGTGAACCACCATAGGCCGGTGCTCAGGACTCAAGGAGCCAGATTCCCTCACTTTAAATAAAAAATTGAGAAATGGAGCTGGTGACTGAGGGACTCCAAAATATGGCCAGGTGGTATAGTGAAAGTGTGATATCGTTCTGGTTTCACCACTGTTGATATTTACTAGTTGTAGATATACTGCATGGTGTGATGCCACATTTTCTGATAACAGCTTCACACTGAATCCTGTGTCTTCAAACAGCATCGTTCCTTCATCTTTTGTTGGCCAGTGCTGTGCACACTTAATCAATTCTTTCTCCACAACTCGGTTTAGCATGACAACTGCTTTGATCTTTTGTTGCCAAACCATGAGCCAGAAATGACAACATGTGTTAGGAAGTGGATCCTGCATTATGATGTAACTCCTATGTTCCTCTTCCATGTCAACTAAGCTGGCATTAATATAATCACTGCCAGTATTTTGCAGTTTAACACGACTGTGATCATAGAGGATCACATTTCTGTATCTGTTTCGATTTCTGTTTTCTGGAAACCTGGCAACTCTATGAGCAGAGTCACGGGACTCATTTCGAATTTCCAAGTACAGCCGCTTCCAGCTATTCTGAGCATCCAGCTCCGCAAACTCCCGCTCAGTGGTGGTGGACAGGGCGGTGGGAGCGACCGTTGTGGAGCAAGTCACGGGCGGTGGAGAGGCTCACACCCCGCACGGATCCAGGGAACTCTAGATGCCCGGTGGGCGCATGCACTCTACATCTAATCTTGTTGCTCTGTTTGGACATACTCTCCCCACTTCCCCTCTAGGGTTGCTCCATGGCACAAATCACCGTTACTTCTCTACTGCATAATTGCAACAGCCTCGTAACAGGTATCCCTGCTCTAGCCTGAGTTGCATTTCAATTTATTCTCAACAGAGCATCCCAGGGGAACTCTAAAAAACCTTCCAATGGCTTTCCATTTCACTTAGGGCAAAATTCCAAGTCTTTAAAATTGCCTAAGAAGCTCTACGTGACCTGGATCCCCATTCCTCTTTTGACCACTTTGTAGTATCCATTCACTCGCTCACTCACTCACTCACTTATTTACTGTGTTTCAGTCACAGGGGCCTCTTTGTTCCTTGAACATGACCAGCTAGCTGTCCTCTTTGGGGTCTTTGCCATTGCTTTCTGCCCAATTCTGCTCTTCCCACTGGTGTCACCATGGTTGGCTTCCTCATCTTTGCCCAAATGTTACCTCCTCCATGAAGCTTTCCCTGACTACCTTACTCTAATCTGAAATCTCTACCCCCAAATCTTGGCACTCCTATCCCTATTCAAAGCTTTGTTTTTCTCCATAGCATTTATCACCTTCTAATATATTTTTTTTTTTAATATACTAAGCAATTTGCTGTTTGATTATTTTTCTCCCTCCCTTCTAGAATATAAGTTCCATGAGGGAAGTGATTTTTGTCTGTTTTGTTCACTAAGTCACAGACCCTTGAACAATGCTTTGCACATGTTAGTCGTTCAGTAAACACTAGTGGAGTGAATAATAGAAATTCGTTGTGGAATGAACAAATCACAAAAAATTCTTCAAGAAATAGATTTTAATGACAACTTGTTTCCATTGTCAGTGCCCCACTTATATTCCCTATGTGCCCTCTTTTCTCTTACATGCAGATGAGATGACTTCTAACTACAAGCCCTTGTGATTCTCTGCCCAGTGCCTTTCTCTGGCTGCAGCCATGTACTTCCCAGAGCAGGAAGTAGCAGGGAGCTAACATTCCTAGATTAACCCTTAACCCTAGCATCTTTACCCTTCAGGTGGTGTAACACTGAGGTGTGTTCTAAACAGTGTCCCCCAGGTCTTCAGGGGGGCTGAACCCCAGTTGCCCTGCTCATTAACGCACCCTCAAATTGACTTCTTTTCCTGCCTCTCCTTGCTTCCTGACTCCCCTAGTGATGCCTTCTGGAATCATCTCTCAAATGAACTACTTCCTTCTGTGTCTGCTACTGGGGGACCCTAGCTAAGATAAAAACTTATGTTTAGAAATCTTTGCCTGTGTTTCTATATTCTGAGGTTATATTCCTTAAAAGGAAAATACTGGGTCAAAATAATTGTAGTGGATTTATTATTGTTATTAACTGACTTTTGAGTACTCAGTGTTGAAATCTCTATCCTATATTTGAGGAATCTCACTTTCTGTCTTAGTGGGAGGTAAAAGTTTATTATCCAACTTAAAGGCTAGAAAAATCATATGTATTCACGTTGGTAGCCTCTTTTGTGGAAACCCTGGTGGCGTAGTGATTAAGTGCTATGGCTGCTAACCTGAAGGTTGGCAGTTCAAATCCACCAGGCGCTCCTTGGAAACTCTATGGGGCAGTTCTACTCTGTCCTGTAGGTTCGCTATGAGTCGGAATCAACTCGACGGCAACGGGTTTTTTGGTCTTTTTTGTAACTAGGGCATGAACAAGTGATCCAGGATTGGCTAAGCAGATACATGTGTCCCAGATTATGTTTGGGAGATAAGATGCAAGGAAGACAAGATAAAGAAGATTCTTCTCTGCTGGTGCTGGCTGTTTAAGCTACTTGCAGTTTCTGGAGACCAGGCCACATTGTTGATGGTACCAGCAGCAATTTCCAGCATTCAGTGCTTCAGTGCTGGCAGGGTGGGCAGTACAAGCTGCAATGTCAAGAGCAGTACCGCCCAACAGAGATATCATGTGGGGCACACATACTCGAAATTTTTTTTTAGTTGTTGTTGTTAGTTGCTTTCTTGTTGATTCCAATTCACGACGAACTGCTCCACAGGGTTTTCAAGGCTGTGATCTTTTGGAAGGGGATCTCTAGCCTTCCTTTCAAGGTGCCTCTGGGTGTGTTTGTACAGTCAGCCCTTTGACTAGTACTTGAGCACTTAACTGATTGTGCTACCCAGGGACTCCTGAAATTTTCTAGTAACCTAATTAAAAAAATAATTAATTAAAAAATTGATGAGATGTTTTACATTTATTTTCTTTGTAATTTGAAAAACTAAAGTGCATTTTACACTTACAGCATGTCTTAATTAGGACTAGCCATATTTCAAGCGCTGAATAGTCATATGTGGCTTATAAGTCCCATATTGGTCAGTGAAGGCCTAAAGCTCAGAGGCAGTGGGCAGCTGTGTCTTCACACAGGACCAGGTCCATGCTGTGCTATGATTTCTGTGCTGATTTGATTCCAGAGCCTCTGACCTAGTTCTTTCTTTAGTTCCCCTGATGCAACTGTTAACAGTTCAATACCTTTCAGTGTTCTCCTTTTCTACCTAAATGAGCCATAGTTGTGTTCTGTTGTTTGCAACAAAGAATACTTATTGATATAGAAATTTAAATCAGAATTTTGTGCAGGCATAGACTTTCAAAGAATTGAGGGGATCCTGGATTGTTTATCTGGTCTTATCAGTGATTATGACGTTGGGCTTGGCCATGTGATTTTCTTTGGCCAGTGGGATGTTGGCGGATATGATGTGAGCCAGGATCTGAAATGTGTTTGTGCAACGATTGTTTGCTTTGTTGCACTTTTGGCATCACCATGAGGAAAACATGCCCCAGCAAACCTGGTGGTCCAAAGAAGATGAGAGACGTGTGGAACCATTGCAGAGCAAGGCTTCCCATCTCGGGACTAAGCCCTGCCTAGGTTCTTACCTTCTTTTGACCAAGAATGACCTGAAGAAGCTCAGAGATTCCACACGAGCAAAGGTTTATTAGTGACAGAAAGAAAGTAAAAAGGCTTGCGAGGGAGAGACGGAGAGTGGTTTTCTCCTACGCTAGCCTCCGGTCTTTCACTGAACAAAGGATTTCCTAGGGCTTATAAAAGGTTTTAGACAGAAAAAAGGCATTATCTTTATTTATTAGATGGCTGGAGATTTCCAGGAGAAGGGGAGGGATTATGAAAATCAAATGTGCTTGCAGTCAGAATTCAAGATGGACTTCCTTGCAGAGGTTGCTGGAACCAAGATGGAGTCTGTCACAAAGGTTGCCGGGATGTTGAACAGGACTTATTCTGGGATGTTGTGGATGTGTGATGCCTCTGGATCTTGGTTCAGGCCCTGGCAAGGGGCCCCTGCTCATGTTTGTCTCATATGGAAGCTCATTCATAGGCCACGTTGATCTTTACCACACAGGCTCTGCACCTGGTGAGGCCTTGAAAAACAACTCAGGAGGATTTTCAGTAATTTATAGCTGGTCAAGCATACAGGGCCTTGAAATGTAGCCCTTATTTAATTCAGCCAGCCCGATCTCTTCCCTGTCTCGAAACAACTTAGAATCAAGCCCAACTGTGACCAAGCTAGATCAGCCAACTCTTGGAAAACTAAAGTTATA
The DNA here is from genome assembly GCF_024166365.1 of Elephas maximus indicus. Classification (NCBI taxonomy): domain Eukaryota; kingdom Metazoa; phylum Chordata; class Mammalia; order Proboscidea; family Elephantidae; genus Elephas; species Elephas maximus. The sequence continues at coordinate 43,827,933 of NC_064836.1, read as the reverse complement.
AGAGTGAGAATAAATGATTAGATTAAGCCATCTAGTTTTGTTATCCAGTGTTATTTTGGCAATAGCTGACTGATACAGAAATAAAGGTAGTGAAAACTCTTGCTGGTGTTAAGCAACCTATGGCACGCAGAGGTGACCCAGAACCTACTTAAAGCATGTATTGAAAAACAGTAACTTTTTTTTCCCACTCAAGAAATACCACATTTTTTGCAGCTACTGGGTTGAGAGAGTCAAAAGGCAAGCACAAATTTTGAGTCTATGGATTGTCAAAATATAATGTCAGTTGAATGCACGGCCTTGCCATGTTTCTGAGGTAAAGTTTGAGCACTGATCAGGGAGGATGCTGATGATGGAAGTTTCATTACATGGAAGGAATTTCAACACCCCACTGAGTTTTATTGCGAAGAAATGCAGCCCTTTGCTTCTCTCTGATGGTGCTCATTCCCCTTTGCTTGAAGATGCTTAGCAAGCCTGCTAACAGGCCTACCTGAGAGGTTTACCTGGCCAGGGGAAGGCAGTTCCGTCTCTGACCTATACTCTTCCCCTTCTTTGTCTCCAGGGCTTTAATTATTGTCAGATTCCAGCACACTCTGGGGGCCAATTTAAAAGCAAATCTGAGAGATAAAATAATACTCACAAAAATTTGCAAAACTCTGTTAATTTATATGCTAATTTGTGTGTGTGTGTACATGAATTCTGAGGGAGTAAGGCCAGAGGGAGAATCGATGACTTTAGATCAGGCTGATTTTAGCATGATGGGGTCACTTACTGAGATTCTGGATTCAATGTGCTTCTTCAAGCAGCTGTGAGAAATTCTAATTGTTCTCTTGCTGGTTGACTTGTCTAAGAAACAAAGCTTCACATTGTGTTTGAGTCAGAAACAACCAGTGGCATTATTATTCTAAAAAACAGCAGCTTTTGGGAGAGAAGAGCAAACTGAACTGATTTCTTCTCACTCAGAAGATTATATAATGTATATGGATTGGAGAAATATAGGAAGAAAAGGAGGAGAAAATAAACTGGTGATGTTAGAAAATACAAGTGAACAATATCAGGCGTATAATTCATGAAATTATTTGCTTTTGACCCATTGGAAGACTCCCAAACAAAATTTAAAATCTGGTAGGACTTCGAGGGTGGGAGGTTAATTTATTTCTTCATTCATTAAATATTTATTAGATGTCTAATATGTTCACCCCATATTCTAAACACTGCAGATATAGTGGTGAACTAGGTAAATAGAAATTCTTTATGCTTATATTCTAGTGCATAAAGACAGAGAGTAAAAGAAGTAAAATATATAGTATATCAGAGGGCAAACTGTGTAGGGAGAAAGATAAATCAGGATAAGGAGGGTAGCAAAAAAGTGGTGGGAAAGGGTTTAGTTTCAAAAAATGTTGTCAGAGAAGTATCATTGGGAATGAAATATTGGAACAATGGCATGAAAGAGGTGTTGATACAATCAAGTGAGTATTGAGGGGAAAAGTATTCTGGGCAGAAAGAACAACAAGTACAGAAGTTGTGTATATCACTTGCCTGATCTAGGAAGATAGTGGAATGGAATAAGCCAGGGTGATCATAGTAGGAGATGAAGTCGGAAATATAAAGGGGAGCCAAACTGAATTATTTCTTTACAATAAGATGAAGAATTGTTGTTGCTGTTAGTTGCCATTGATTTGATTTTGACTCACGGCGACTCCATGTGATAGAGCAGAACTCCCCCATGGGGTTTTCTTGGCTGTAATCTTTACAAAAACAGATTGCTGGGGCTTTCTCCCACAGAGCTTACGGGTGGGTTTGAACTGCCAACCTTTCAGTTAGCAGCTGAGCTCTTAATCATTGCACCACCAGGGCTCCTTAGATGAAGAGTAGAGGATTGTGAAATAAATTGTGAAGAATTAGAAACCAACACTGAAGTTAGACATGGCCAGAAGTCCTCCATCAGTAGGTGGAAGTGGTGTATCCAGGGTTGGGTTTAAACGGACGCATTGTCACTACACTCTCATGGGGAGAATTCCTTCAGATCAGTTGACTGAGGAGGAAAATATAAGAGTCTGGTTAAAAGGTTCTGCACTCATATTTGCACCAACCAGAATTAGATCACTGCAACCTCATTTTCTCTCTCAGGAATGGCCCTGAAAGAGAGTACAGATGGGAAATTCTCCTAGTGAACAGATATTCAAAGAATTTATCTTATTGTTCACTCTGTCTGTTAGGAGAAAGCCTGAGGTAAGTATCTACCCTGATTGATGGACAGCAGCTAATGGTGTAATCAGATGGTCAGGGACTTAAAAGAAACAGAATTGTAGGATGGATGGCAGAGTTTGGGGAAGACATATATGAGTGAACCTCTCTGAACAATATTACAGAATGAGACTAAATTTATCCTATCTGAATGACCAACAAAAGCCCTGCTCTGAATGCTGCTTTTAATTACCAAGGGGATAATACTACTCTAAAAATTTATATCTATGCACACACAGATACATGGAATATTAGGGTATATATAGTACAGTTTATTAATGCTTTCCTGGATGTGAATCCTTGGAAGAGCTGTAATTACTCTGTCCTTATTTCTTAATTAGGCACTATGAAGCTACCATAATAGTTACCAGCTGTGAATAAGAATACTATAAAAAGTTACTTAAGTAATTGCCTCAGAAACCCCAGCTCTACTGAGTTGACAAGTGGTGAGTCAAAACAAAAATTGGTAAAACAAAGTAGCTCACTATCATATTATTCAGCCTTCCAGTTTCTGGATAAGGTTGAATAGAGCAATACATTTAGAACTAGAAATGTTTGCATCTAGATAACCTCAATTACGCATTTTTTCATGATCAATTTTAATTTGTGATTGCAGCATTTAAGAAGAAATTTTTATTTGGAGCTAGTAGCTACTACTGAATTCAGCTGCTAATAAAAAGACAAAGCCCCCATAGGCTAGACAAATTAGTGGTTATATTCTCTCATGCAACAAACATTTAAGAGAAGACAATACTGGGCTGGTATAGAAGCTCCATGTATGTCATTAGGGAACCAGACTCCTATTGTTCTTCTTCAACATCTTTAGGGCAGGGCTCTAGAACTACAGTCATTATGAACATGTTCTAGAAGAGAGGAAGAGTAAGTGATAACAACAAAAATTTACTCCAGTAGAGTCAGCTTATTTTACAGAGGTTTCCAGAATGCTGACAGTGACTTCTTATATTTCAATGGTCTTCTCTCACTGCGAGAGAGGGTGGCAATTGTAGTCGCTGAACTGAGAGCATTGTTACCTGGAATAAAACCATAATTCTATTTGTAAGAAAGAGAGAGAAAATGGATATTGTTTTCTGTCATCAAAGTGGCCTCAAATATTTCAGTGCAGTAAGCTATTTTTAGGCATCTAAAAGGGGCCCAGAGCCCTGGTGGCACAGTGGTTAAAGCTTGGCTGCTAACCGAAAGATCAGTGGTTCGAATCCACCAGCCCCTCTGCAGGAGAAAAACGTGGCAGTCTGCTTCTGTAAAGATTACAGCCTTGGAAACCCTATAGGGCAAGTTTACTCGATATGAGTCAAAATCAACTCGATGGCAACGGGTTTGGTTTGGTTGGTTTATATGTGCCAAATGGAGCCCTGGTGGTGCAGTGGTTAAGTGCTTGGCTGCTAACTGAAAGGTCAGCACTCAGCTACTCCTTGGTTGGGAGAATGACCTGACAATCTGTTTCCATAAGATTATAGCCAAGAAAACCCCATAGGGGAAGCTCTACTCTGTCACATGCGGTCACTATGAGTGGGAATGACTCAAGGGCATGTAACAATAACAACCACAGCTAACCTAAAGGTTGGGGCTTGAACCCACTCGGCAATACCGTGCAAGAAAAGGCCTGGTGATCTGCTTCTGTTAAGATTACAGCCAAGAAAACCCTGTGCAGCAATTCTACTTTGTAACACATAGGGTCAGAATGGACTTGACAGCAACTAACAACAGTAGTCAAGGAGAGAAAGAATGAAAACCTCATCAGGCAGTAGTAGTAGGGGGAAGGTGAGGGAGGAGAAGAAGTAGAGAACCATGCAGGAAGTATAATTAGTGAATGAAATGGTGTGGGTAGAAGGAGAGAAGGGAGCTTAGAATGACAACTAGATTTCTGCTATAAGAAACTAGGTGGAAAATGGCACCATTAATTGAAATTGTAAATGTAGAGTAGGAGGAGCAGGTGGGGGTACAAGTGGAGGAGTAAGAAAAAGATCAGCTCGGTTGAAACAGGCTAAGCTTGAAGTGTCTTTGTAACATCCCGTTGGAATATAAATATCTAAATATCTAAAGCTTGTGATCAGGGTGAAGGGAATATATTTTCAAGTCACAGCATGTAGCTAGAAGTCAAATACATGTGAGTAGGTGAGATTACCTTTACATAGGCAGAGAAGACCACCAAGTTAAGGCAAAAGCTCTGTTGACACCAACATTTAAGGAAGTAACATCTACTCAGGACAACCAAGAAGTACTAGACTCAGTGGTTACGGAGTTAAACAAAACACAACAAAACAAAATGGGATTACTGAGAGATTCCTGGGGACCAGATACTCCACTGTGACTAATTATATTGCTGTGAATATGATGACATAGTTCCTTCCTTCATGGAGCTTAAAGTATAGGGAATATAGATGATAAATAAAACTTATTGCCATTATGAATGATATGAGTGAAAAGAACAGAGTCTACTGGAGCCTGAAACATTGGAATTAAAGCTAGTTTGGGAAAGGCTTCCCTGAGGAAGTAATGTTTCAAATGAGATCTGAATGATAAGGAAAAATTAAGGGGACTGACTAAAACCCATTGCTGTGGAGCCAATTCTGACTCATACTGACCCTGAAAGGATAGAGTAAAACTGCCCTGTAGTGTTCCCAAGGCTGTAAAACCTTACAGAGACAGACTGCCACATCTTTCTCCCATAGAGTGGCTGATGTGTTTGAACTGCTGACTTTTTGGTTAGCAGCTGGGTGCTTAACCACTGCACAACCAGGGTTCCTAATTGAGGGAAGATGATTAGGAGTTGAGACAATTATAGTTGCAGAAATTATAGCATCAGCAAAGGTCCTGAATTCAGGAAGAATGTGGTGATTTGAATCATGAGATCAATGTGGTGGAACACAAAAGTGAGGAGAGAAGTATGTGACAAACCTGGAGAGGAGGGGAGGAGCCAGTTCACATCGGACTAAAGCACCCACGTTTAGGATTTTGCACAATATTTTAAGTGAAACAAGGACCATATACGATGACCACTTGTTACTACTCCTCTGCCTTATTTTCCTTCCTTTTAAAAACTGCCCCTGAAGTCAGCACAACTGGACTAAACCAAAAGCTAAGAAGTTCCCTGAATACAACCATACACTTCAAGGGATGGAATAGCAGGGACAGAGGTCTGGGGACCGTGGTTGCAGGGAACATTGAGGTCAATTGGCATAAAAAGTATATTAAGGAAACATTCTGCATCCCAGTTTGGTGAGTAGTGCCTGGGGTCTTAAAAGCTAGCAAGCAACCATCTAAGATGCATCAATTAGTCTCAACCCACCTGGAGCAAAGGAGAATGAAGAACACCAAAGACACAAGGAAAATATTAACCCAAGAGACAGAAAGGGCCACCTAAACCAGAGACTCCATCAGCCTGAGACTGGAAGAAATAGATGGTGCCTGACTACCACTAATGACTGCCCTGACAGGGAACATATCAGGGAATCCCTGTTGGAGCAGGAGAAAAGTGAGATGCAGATCTCAAATTCTGATAAAAGAAGACCAGACTTAATGGTCTGACTGAGACTGGCGGGACCCCAGAGGACACGGCCTCCAGAGTCTCTGTTAGCCCAAAACTAAAACTATTCCCAAAGCCAACTCTTAAGACAAAGATTAGACTGGACTGTAAGATATAAAATGATACTGGTGAGGAGTGTGCTTCTTAGCTCAAGTAGACACATGAGACTATGTGGGCAGCTCCTGTCTGGAGGTGAGATAAGAAGGCAGAGGGGGACAGGAGCTGGTTGAATGCACACTGGAAATAGAGGGTGGAGAGGAGGACTGTGCTGTCACATTATAGGGAGAGCAACTAGGGTCACATAACAATGCGCGTATAAGTTTTTGTATCAGAAACCAACTTGAATTGTAAAGTTTCACTTAAAGCACAATGAAAAAAAAAAGAAAAAAGATTATACACACACAAATAAAATAAACTACCCCTTTTCCACACCAAGGGATCTTGGTAGAATTTTCAATTACCTGGGCAGACTTGATCCCAGGATAGCAAATAAGAGGACTCCATCTCTTTGGAAACAAGAATTGGACTGGGGCAGGATATGATCCAAGAAAGATTAATTATAGTCTTTTTTGATGTGAATGATTGTTGTTGCTGTTAGGTGCCACTGAGTCGATGCTGACTCATAGCGACCCTATGAACCAGAGAACAAAACACTGCCCTATCCTGCACCGTGCTCACAATTGTTGTTATGCCTGAGCCCACTGTTGCAACCAGTGTACCAATCTATCTTGTTGAGGGTCTTCGTCTTTTTCGCTGACCCTGTACTTTATCAAGCATGATGTTCTTCTGCAGGGACTGATCCCTCCTGACAACATGAAAAAGTATATGAGACGCAGCCTCACCATCCTAGCTTCTAAGGAGTGTTCTGGTTGTACTTCTTCCAAGAAGATTGGTTTGTTCTTTCAGCAGTCCACAGTGTATTCAATATTCTTTGCCAACACCACAATTCAAAGGCATCAATTCTTCTTCTGTCTTCCTTATTCATTGTCCAGGTAATTCTTTTCGGAAGTAGACTGCTGGGTCCTTCCTAGCCTATCTTAGTCTGGAAGCTCAGCTGAAACCTATCTGCCATGGGTGACCCTGCTGGTACCTGAATACCAGTGGCATAGCTTCCAGCATCACAGCAACATGCAAGCCCGCACAAGTATTTGCAATGAAGAAGTCATTGGTCTTACAAAATTCTATCATTCGATCTCTGGCATTGCTTCTGTCTTTCAGCTAGCTGCTGTTATTAATTCTCAGAGCAGCAAGAAGGGTCCAGTATCAACTGAATTTTGGACTTGCTGAGCTTAGAAAGTTTGAATTTGTTTTAATTTTGGACTTTACTGAGTCTTTCATATGCTAATGTATATTTTCTAAGAGGGAAACATAATGTCCAGTATTTCTGGGCCTTACTTGAGCATGAAATCCCTTTCTCATGTACCAAACACCTGTTAGGAAATGGGGGCTGTAAGCCATTCCTTGATAATATACTTTAGTGTTAATCCTCTCCGGGATACTGGCATTTTAATACAGGCTAATGGTAGTCAGCAAATTTTTGAAACTGAAAGCTGTGAATCTTTCACAATTGTTGTGGATTGAATTGTGTCCCCCCAAAATATCTGTCAGCTTGGCTAGGTCATGATTTCCTTGTATGATTGTCTACAATTTTATCCTCTGATGTGATTTCCCTGTGTGTTGTAAATCCCATCACCATGATGTAGTAAGATGGATTAGCGGCAGTTACATCGATGAGGTCTACAAGATTAGATAGCGTCTTAAGCCAATCTCTTTGGACATATAAAAGAGAGAAACGAGGAGAGAGACATGGGGACCTCATACTACCAAGAATGCAGCGCAGGAGGCAGAGCGCATTCTTTAGACCTGAGGTTCCTGTGCTGAGATGCTCGCAGACTAAGGGAAGGCTGATGTATTGCAAGGACTTTTCTGGAGAGCCGACAGAGAGAGAAAGCCTTGCCCTGGAGCTGGTGCCCTGAATTCGGACATTTAGCCTACTGGACTGTGAGAGAATAAACTTCTCTTTGTTGAAGCCACCCACTTGTGGTATTTCTGTTATAGCAGCCCTAGATGACTAAGACACCAGTCTTCACAATTTTGACTGCGGTTTAAAAGTGCTTCTTTCCCTATGAAATTAATATTTGCCTAATCTTTGAATTCCACATGAAAAAAAATAACCTAAAAATACTGTTGAAATCATTGGAAATTTAAGTCATGGTGTAAAGAAAATAGTGCATAATAATTTTGAGCAAGAATTACAAAGAATGTGTAAGATGATGACTTACAAAAACACTCTTCACTGTCCCTATGCCTCAAAATAATTGGGATGAGCATTTTTAACAGTTGATAAGAAGACACTTCAAAATAATTCCATTAATTAGTGACATCAAACACCTCCTGGATAAAATAGAAAAAATAGAGGCTTATAATTCTTCAAAACTGGAAGTTACAAAAGACCTTGAGGCTGGATGGAATGTAAACTGATCTCATTTTTTATGTCTTGGAAATAAATATTTGTAATCACCTGGAGTCTATTTTCTGGATTGAGAACAAGACTAGTAATCGCACACATTTATCTTTGAAAAATATCACTTCTGACTTTTGGTGGCAAACAATACTACAGTTTTTTTCCCCCACTATACTGAGTACACTATAAAGTATTTTCTCTTTATAAAATAGAACTTTAATGTTTTGAAACAAAAGTACTTTTTATTCTCTAAACTGTAATATTAGTCATCAGAGAATGGAATGCTGCCTTGGATTAGATTCCTCTCCAATAAGACTAAACAGAGCACTCTTGACACTGTTACTCTTTTGTGCCTTGGTTTATTGATCTGTTTAATTTTTTTTTTTTTTTTACTTGTAGGGACCTCTCCGTAGCGCACGGTGAACTGATATTCACCCTCTAAAGCCCAATTTAGTTTCTTTTTCCACGAAGCTTTTTTTTATCTTCCTCCTAGCTTCCACATGTATTTTATCACTCTCTCCTTTGTGCTTATACCTATTTCTCCTTTTCCATTTATCACCTGTGTTCTTACGGATTTTTTTCCCTGTGTGGAATGTGAGTTCAAGGAAGATATGGACTGCATCTTATTCATTTCTGTATTTGGACGTTAAAAATTACACTATAATATGTATGTGCACAGAATATGCTGCTTCTTTTATTTGCTGTGGTTGATCTCATCTAGCTCTGGATACCCTAGTTCTGCTGCTGGGGGGGCATGAATGTGGTGAAGAAAATTTTCCCATTAAGGTAACTCAATTTCTTATTGTTTGACAAACATTTCTTTGTGATTTGTCTTTAGACATGGTGGAATAAAATATTGCATCAGTTCAAGCCGCTATCAGACTGTTTCACGTCACCTTTCATGAGATCTTGCCTTTTCCTCCTTTTCCCCAAGATGGCGTGTTTGTTCTGAGAGAAAATGGGATTATTTAATGCAGCATGGGGGCAGTCTTCCAGTGTTAGATTGCCTTCTCTGTTCTCATTGATCTCTGTTGAAGAGTGATTAACTTGTTTAGTCCCCAGTTTTCCTGGACTGGTGTCCAGTAAGATGTAGGTGATCCCACCAGTCTATTTAGGCTTCCTGTGGGGACCTCCTATTGAAGTCCCGTAGTCCCTTCCCTTGTGTGTATTTTCCACGGTCCTATTTTAGATGGTCTTACTCTTCCATTACCAGATCCTTCAAGTCCTCTCAACACCAAAGCTTCCCACTGTCTCCATTTTGGACAGATGAGAACTCTAGGGTCTCCTACATGCCAAGTATAGGTCATGGGGGACAGAGGTGCTCACATCCATCTGCTTATGGCTAAGCTCCCATTTCCACTTTACGCTGGATTCAGTAGAGGAGTAGAGAACCAGTCTGGACATTCTTCTGCCCTCCTTAAAATTATCTAGAGTGTCTATAGAAGGTTCTGTCATTTTTTCCTTATTTTACCCCAAACTTGGAGTGTTTGTGGCACTGAATACCTTCTCAGAGACTCAGGCAATAGCCTCATTTTAGTGTGATTTCTTCCAGATCTTTCCTTCTTTTTCACCGAGCTAGGGGAACTCCCTTTACATCGAATCTTCATTGTCTATGACATATCTTTTAGTAAAACTCTATGACCCAATCTAGTCATCTAGGTTTGACTCTTGATATGGGAAAGGACTGTTTATAGTTTAGAAATCACCTTTCTCTCTGGCTTTCAAGACTAATGCCTCATTGTGGACGTGAGTTCTTTTTTGGTAGTCAAAAGCTGAATATTAAATGTATCCTCTTTTAAATTCCTATTTTAATGATTCTTTCTTACTTGATGCACAGGATGCTGCTGGCTGAATTCCCGGAAAAGTAATTTACACTGTTTTTAATTGACTGTGTTTTATTGTCTATGCAAAGGTATTCGGCTGTGTGGATCATAACATATTATAGACAACAGTGTGAAGAATGGGAATTTCAGAGCACTTAATTGTGCTCATGTACATAGACCAAGAGGCAGCCTTCAAAAAGTACAAGGGGACACCGAGTGGTTTAAAATCAGAAAAGATGTGCACCAGGGTTGTATTCTTTCACCATACTTACTCAGTCTGTATGCTAAGAAAACAATCTGAGAAGCTGGACTGTATGAAGAACATGGCATCAGGATTGGAGGAAGACTCATTAAGAACTTGGGATATGCAGATGACATGACCTTCCTTGCTGAAAGTGAAGAGGACTTGAAGAATTTACTGATGAAGATAAAAAACTACAGCCTTTGATACGGATTGCACATCAACATAAAGAAAACAAAAATCCTCACAACTGGACCAGTAAGGAACAACATGATAAACAGAGAAAATATTGAAGTTGTCAAGGATCTCATTTTACTTGGATCCACAATCAATGCCCATGGAAGTGGTGGTCAAGAAATCAAAAAATGTATTGCATTAGGAAAATCTGTTGCAAAAAGACCCCTTTTACAGTGTTAAAAAACAAAGGTGTCACGTTGAGAATTAAGGGGCACCTGACCAAGCCATGGTATTTTCAGCACCTCGTATGCATTTCAAAAGCTGGACAATGAATAAGGAAAACTAAAGAATTGACAACTTTGAATTACTGTGTTGGTGAAGAATATCGAATATACAATGGAATGATAGAGGAATGAACATATCTGTCTTGGAAGAAGTACAACCAGAGTGCTCCTTAGAAGCAACGTGGCTAGACTTTCTCTCATGTACTTTGGACGTGTTATCAGGAGAGACCAGTCCTTAGAGAAGGACATCATGCTTTCTCAAATAGAGCGTCAGTGAAAAAGAGGAAGACTCTCAATAACATGGATTGACACAGTAGCTCCAACAACAGGCTCCAACATAGCAACAATTGTGAGGATGACGCAGGACTAGGCAGTGTTTTGTTCTGTTGTACATAGGGCCACTATGAGTCAGAACTGACTCGATGGCACCTAAAAACAATAACAACAATTTTCAATGAAAAGCACATTAATATATATTTAAAAGAACTATTCTCATTTTATCTGTATTTCCAGCATCTAAGAAAATGCTTGACACACAGTTTGGTGCTCAAAACAGATTTTGTAATTGAAAAATTCTTGATCCTCTTTTTACTGGAAACGTTTTAAGAGGTCTTTTAGGAAACCCTGGTGATGTGGTAGTTAAGTGCTACAGCTGTGAACCAAAGGGTTGGCAGTCCAAATCCACCAGGCGCTCCTTGGAAACTCTATGGGGCAGTTCTACTCTGTCCCATAGGGTCGCTATGAGTCGGAATCGACTTGACGACACTGGGTTTGGTTTTTTGGTTTGGTTTGTTATTAGAGAAAGCAAGTTTTAGCCAGTGTTTGGTGAATCTCCTAAAAGAGATTATTTATGATAATTTAACTTGGAAAATAAAAAAAAAGTAAGAATCAAACTGAATATTTTTAGGGTTAGATATTGAACATAATTTGGTTTAGTATATTTAATGATTTAAAGAAAATTTTGTGCTTGCAGTCCAACCTGAACATAAAAATATTTTAATTCCCGTACATTAATATAACTAAAATGATCCCTCTAATAATAATAATTGCAGACATTTCTTGAGTATTTATTTTGTACCAGATACTGTGTAAAATAGCTTCTCCTGAGATATCTTGAGTCCATTCAACAATTCTGTTAATAATGTACTATTACAGTATAATCTCTATACTACAGATTAGGAACTGAGGCTTAGAGCGTAAATCCACGTAGCTGATAAGGAGGTTGATTTCTAACTTAGCACCTGAATACTTTCTTGAGTTTTTCTCCTTTAAGAAGACTACTCGTCTTCTGTCTATCCATACACTATATTTGACCTTATCCAAATGTACCATACTGACTCAGCTACCCCTCACCATGCTGTTTTGCCCTGTTCCTGTGGAAAAGACACTTCTCTTTCCTCTTGTGTTCAGAGGTAAACTACATTTTCCAGCTCGCTTACAGATAGTTGGAACCATGTGTCTAAGTTCTGACCAGGGAATGTGGCTGGAAATGATGTATACCACTTCCGAGTTGGGCTACTAACGCTTCTTTTGCAATTCTCCGCAGTCTGTCATGGTTCTTCAGTCAGCCAGAGGGAGACGATTCTTTGAAGAATCTTGAGGTCCTAGGGGATGACAGGGGGTCTTTGGGTGGTGCAAATGGTTAATATGCTCAGCTGCTAACTGAAAGGTTGGAGGTTGGAGTCCACCCAAAGATTCCTTGGAAGAAAGGCCTGGGATCTACTTCTGAAAATCAGCCATTGAAAACCCTATGAAGCACAGTTCTACTCTGACACATATGGAGTCTACGCAACAGCAACTAGTTTATAGACAGAGAGAGTAGGGATCCAATGTAAAGGAGTTCCTCTAGTTCAGTAGGAAAGAAGGAAGCTGGTACTGGTACTAGTAGGGGATGACAGAACCACTAGATCTGGTGTTCTAAACTTTTGGGGTTTGTTGATTATCCACTAACCTTGAACTGAAACTTGGTATCTCCTTCAATTGTAAATATAGTCTTAACCTGAAGAGTACCTCTTACGTTGTCTCTTATAGAGTCATAGATCTTTTTAGAAAATTGCATTAAAGCTACAGTAAAACCTGTGAAAGCCAGCACCTGTGTAAGGTGGAAACCTTATTTATGCTCATCATTACTTTGATACTGAACTTGTTATTAGACCTAGAGCTTGTTATTTAATGCATTAAAAAGAAATATATTAATAGCTTTATTCTAAGTTAAAAAAATTATAGCTATATTTTAATATAATTGGTTTCTTTTTAATTTTATGTATTTTTTAAGGACCTTATACACTACTTACCAAAGTAGGATGTAGAATGTTTTCTTTAAGAATTATGTTATACCAATTCATCTAGATGTCCCCTGGGACCACAGTCACCAGCCCTCAGCCCCAGTAGCTTGGTGCCTTAAGGTGTTTTGATGTGTCTAGGAAGCTTCTATGACTTTGCCTTCATCAAGTTGTAGTGACTTCCCTGATATAGTGTGTCATCTTTCCCTTCACCAAAGTTTTCTTTTTTGGCTTTTTCATTAGGTACCAATGTTAGCAAACTAACATTGTTTTATGACATTGGTTACCAATCACACGACATGTCCATACTTTCCCTTCTTGACCTTGGATTTAATCCTATGTATTTTGTCTTTTTTTTTTCCCCCCCTGAATGTTGACCATTTGTCTGTCCCATCTCTTGACATGTCTGGTAATTTTTGATTAAATGCTGGATGTTGAATAGGAAAAATTGTAGAAGTCTTAGATGATGTTATGTTCTTTCATAGAGGTTTATTCTTTCCTCTCTAGGCAGATGAGAGTTGAGGCTGATCTTGATTCAATTTTGGATTGTGCTGAGGTTAAATTACAATTTCGACAAGTCTCTGCCTCTTTTTGTCCCTTGTTTCTAAGGTGTAGGCCTCCAGAGGTTCCAGTTGTGAGGGCCTCTATCCCCTGATAGATATTAAACCCTTGTTTACCCAGCACAGAAAGACTTTCTAAAATTCTGTTCTGCTTTTCTGAGACTTTCTGCTTAGCTTCTTACATCTCCTGCCTTTTCAGCTTCATAATTAGGAAATACATTGAGGGGAAGAAGTTCCTGGCTGGTGCAAATGGTTAACCTGCCTGCCTGCTAATCGAAAGGTTGGCAGTTTGAGTCCACTCAGAGGTGCTTGGGAAGAAAGGCCTGACAATCTACTTATGAAAAATCAGCCCACTGAAAACCCACTCTGACATACATGGTGTAGCCATGAGTTGGAATCGATTCAATGGCAACTGCTTTATTGAGGGGAAAACCAGCCAAGTGTCAGGCACCATTATTTATTTATTTTTTTTCAGGCACCATTATTAATTCCTTCCTTCTCACTGGCTTCTTGGTCCCTCTAGTGTCTAATTTTTGACTCTCCAACCACATGTTCTGCCAATAGTGCTGGTGTTTTTTTCTTTTTTTTTTTTTTTGACCATGTGCCCTTTGTCCAGATGCTCAGCCTTCTTTCCCGTTCTCAGAATTGGCTAATGACCCAAGGGAAAATGAGGCTGGAGAAATATGAGCCAAATAATCTGCATTTCTTCTTTTTTCTGGATCTTGGCATCTTAATTTATGGTTGCTTCAGCAGCCCTACGATACCTTCTAACAGATGTGTTTGTGCTTTATCCCGTTTTTTTCCAGTTCTTGACAGGAGTATTGGTCTACCAAAAGCCATTCTACATAGCCGGAAGTAGAACTCCAGTATTATACATTCTGTTTTATGCTATTAAAAGAATTGTTCTGAGAGGGTAACCTGGATAGGCTTTATGAGACTGTCAGAGGGGTCCATGGAACTAGATGGAATGAACCTGGATTCTGAGTCACCGTTTGGAGGAAAGTCAAGGAGAACTCTCTGGTCAAGATCATCCACATTGGACTTAGCATTATTCCAAACCCCAAACCTGTTGCCATCAAGTCAATTCTGACTCTTAGCTACCCTGTGGACAGAATAGAATTGCCTCTTAGAGCTTCCAAGGAGCAGCTGGTGGATTTGAACTGCTGACATTTTGGTTAGCATTACTAGTGAGAAACAGACTTCTGTTGCATTAAGCTAGTGAGAATTTTAGGATTGTTATTATGGAAGCCAATATTATTTCTCTTACTAATACAGTCCGAAAATAGTTCATGGCAGTAGATGATATGAACCTGGATTTCTGAATCACTGTTAGAAAGAAAGCCATTCAGGAGAGCCGCCTGACCAGGATCCATGTCTTAAATACTTCAGATGATTTCACTCCCTTCCTCTGACAGTGTTTCTCAACTTGGCTTCATTACAAGGCCTGAGCCCTACAGAAGACGACTGAGTGATTATTTTCTCAATTCTCTCAAGAATGATCTTTAACTGCTGTCGTTTTAGATGCATAGGGTTAGAAGTCAGTTCATTATATATAATGTTGCCTTATGGAATTAGGTTTAATTCTCTCCTGGAACCCTAATTGAGAAAGGCTGCTCTAGAATGACAGGAAAAATTTAAGAGACAGAACATCAATCTATCTGGTACCAGCAAAAAACCTGAAAATCATTGTCATAAGACAGACAGGAGAATCAACAAAAATGGAGTAGATTCTACCATTCTTGGTGGTGGAAGGGAGGCATTCAATAGCCAGTCTCTGCTAGGCTTTTAGGCTCACTAGAACAAAGATGGCGCAGGACCAGGCAACGTTTTGTTCTGTTGTAAATAAGGTCACCAGGAGTTGGAGCTGACTTAATGGCACTAAAAACAAACAACAAGAAAACTGGTTATATCAGGTTGGAGAGTTGATCTAGAATTACTGAAGCATAAATTGAAGAAAGGTGATGGTTTTCAGCTATAGACACTTCAATAATTATGAAGCTGTTTGGGATTGATGCCTTCAAGAAAGATTATAATAATTTCTATTATTAGTTCCCAGTAAAAGCTGTTGTCAAGATTGGCCGATTGCTCACACGTCATTGCCTAGTCCTTGGGGACATAAATGAATGTGCCATCATACCTTGTACCTCTTCCACTAAAATACTGCCTGTGAAAGAACAGAATCTGGTGGGAAGCGGGTAGCAAACTAAGGCAGTGAGTAATATCCATTACTGTCAGAGATCATTTAACTCGGCATCACTCGCTTTTCTGCTTCTGTGGAAAAACTCTAAGAAATTTTGAGAAGCTATGAATATAAAAATTATAACCTAAGAATTCCCAGCAGGTTATTTGCTAAAACCCTTAGGACCAGCAGGTGTTTTGGGAATATGTGGCATCAAAAGCCATTTTCTTTCAGCTAAAGCAATCATCCACGTGAAGGTATAAAATGGTATTGAGATGCAGACAGCAAAAACACTGAAGCACTCTGTTATTTTTCTCCCTCACCTTTGTCCTTGAGATTTTTTTGTTTTTGTTTTTAAGTCACTATAGACATTTTGGAGCCCTGGTAGGACAGTGGTTAAGAGCTCTGGTGCTGACCAAAAAGGTTGGCATTTCAAATCTACCAGCTGCTCCTTGGAAACCTTATGGGGCAGTTCTACTCTGTCCTATAGGGTCACTATTAGTAAAAATCAACTTGATGGCAACGGGTTTGTTTTTTTTTTAGTTTATAGTTTATAATCACCTATGGGCAAGTGGAAAGACATTTGTTAAATAATTAGTTAATCAGAAGTTCTCTGTTAACTCACTTTTATGGATCGAATTATATCCCCCCCAAAATATGTGTTGTAAATCCTGCTATACCTGTGGTTATAATCCCATTTGGGAGTAGGGTTTTCTTTGTTATGTTAATGAGGTAGTATTAGTGTAGGGCATCTTAAATTAATCTCTTTTGAGATAGAAAGGAGCTGATTAAGCAAGTAGCAACAAGCACAGGTTGGGGAAGACAGATGACAGGTCACATGAGATCTCCAAGGAACCAAGAAACAGAAGCTTTCCCCTGAACCAACAGAGAGAGAAAACCTTCCCCCTAGAGCAAGCACCCTGAATTTGGACTTCTAGCTTCCTAAACTGTGAGAAAATAATCTCTGTTTGTTAAAGCCACCCATTTGTGGTATTTCTGTTATAGTAACACTAGATGATTAAGAATTCCCTTTCCGAAGTTCTATAGGAATTATTATTATCCAAACTGGCACTTAATTATATATTATTCTGTCATTGATTACCACTATTCACTATGTTTGTCTTATTTCTTTACTAAGATGGGCTTTTTGTGTACATGGATCAGGTCTTCAATGTTATTGTTAGTTGCCATCAAGTGAACTCTGGCTTATGACTATCTTATGTCTAACAGAATGAAATGTTGTCCAGTCCTGCATCATCTCCACGATTTTTGATATGTTTGAGCCCTTTGTTGAGACCATGTGTCAATCCATCCATTGAGAGTCTTCCTCTTTTTTGCTGACCCTCTACTTTACCAAGCACTATGTTCTTTTCTAGCAATTGGTCTTTCCTGATGACCTGTCCAAAAAGTCAGCAGAAGTTTTGCCATCATCATTTCCTACTACACATACCACACCCTGGTGGTGTAGTGGTTAAGATCTATGGCTGCTAACCAGAAGGTTGGCAGTTCAAATCCACCAGGTGCTCCTTGGAAACTCTATGAGGGAGTTCTATTCTGTCTTATAGGGTCGCCATGAGTCGGAAACGACTTGATGGCAGGGAGTTTGGTTTGGTTGGCTTTATATCACATAGCACATCATGAAGTTTATGTAAGAAGTTTAAAATAGACTTTTAGAAGCAGAATATTCCTTGATCATAATGGTTCATGAAGCTTAAAGTCAGTTAGAGACACAAAATCCTCACTACATGTGTGCTGTATCCTTGAGTACATGTGCTAATGTACTTGTTGTTTTTTATTTTTTATTGTGCTTTACATGAAGGTTTACAGAGCAAATTCGTTTCTCATTAAATAATTAATGCACGTATTGTTTTGTGACATTGGCTGCCAACCCCGCCACTTGTCAACAGTTTTCCTTTCTCGACCTTGGGTTCCCCATTTCCATTTGTCCAGCTTTCCTGTCCCCTCCTGCTGTCTCGTCCTTGCCCCTGGGCTGGTATGCCCATTTAGTCTCATATACATGGTTGAACTATGTGTACTGTTTGTTTCATGGGCCTGTTAAATCTTTGGCTGAAGGGTGAACTTCAGGAGTGACTTCACTACTGAGCTAAAAGGGTGTCCTGGGATCATCCTCTTGGGGTTTCCTCGGTCTCTGTCAGGATGTCTGGTCTTTTTTTGTGAGTTAAAATTTTGTTCTACCTTTTTCTCCACCTCTCTCCGGGACCCTCTATTGTGATCCCTGTCAGAGCAGTTGGTGTTCGTAGCCAGGCACCATCTAGTGCTGGATGCAGTCTGGTGGAGCTGTGGTACTTGTGGTCCATTAGTCCTTTGGATTAATTTTTTCCCTTGTGTCTTTTGTTTTCATCATTCTCCCTTGCTCCAGATGGGGTGGGGCCAGTGGAGTATCTTAGATGGGTGCTCACAAGCTTTTAAGACTCCAAATGCTACTCATCAAAGTAGGACTTAGAGCATTTTCTTTATAAACTATGTTATACTAAATGAGTTAGATGGCCCCCAAGACCATGGTCCCTAGCTCTCAGCCCAGCAATTCAGTCCCTCAGGGAGTTTCGATGTGTCTGTGAAGCTTCCAAAAACCTGTTGCTGTTGAGTAAATTCTGACTTATCGTGACCTTATAGGACAAAGTAGAACTGCCCCATAGTGTTTTCAAGGAGCAGCTGGTGGATTTGAACCGCCAGCTTTTTGATTAGCAGCCATGGCTTGCTGTAGCTCTTAACCACTGTACCACCAGAGCTTCCGTGGTGGTGCAGTGGTTAAGTCTTAGGCTGGGTTCTCCAGAGAATCAAAACCAGTAAAGCATATAAATATGCATATAGAGAGACTTATGTCTAGGAAACAGCTCACACGATTGTAGAGGCTTGAATGTCCCAAGTCTGTGGATTAGGATAGAGGCTTCTCCTGATTCACATAGCCACAGGTGGTGGTGAACCCAAGATCAGCAGTTTGGAGAGCAGGGCTCTTGCTCACAGGCTGTGAAAATCAACGAATCCCAAGACTGGCAGGTAAGCTGCTAGCTCAAGTCCCAAGAACCAGAGAACAGGTGAAGAGGAGCCAGCTGCAGGATTCAGAGCAGGCAAAAGCCAGAGCATCCACTTATATTCAGATGCAGGCCACATGCCCAAGGAAACTCCCTTTCGACTGATTGGCTACTCACAGCAGATCCCATCATGTGGGTGATCACATATAAACACTGAGAATCATGGCCCACCCAAGTTGACACACAATCTTAACCATCCCAGTGATATAGCTGCTAACCAAAAGGTCAGCAGCTCAAATCCAGCAGCCACTCCTTGGAAGCCCTATGGGGCAGTTCTACTCTGTCCTATAGGGTCACTATGGGTCAGAATCAATTTGATGGCAACCGGTTATGAAGCTTCCGTTATCTCACCTTAGTCAACTTGTGCTGACTTTCCCAGTATTGCGTACTGTCTTTCCCTTCACCAAAGTTATAGTTATCCATTGTCTAGTTAGTGTTTTTCGCTCCTTATCCTTCCCCTCCCTCATAACATCGAAGATTGTTTCTTTCTGTGTGTAAACCTTTCATGAGTTTTTGTAATAGTGATCCTGTACAGTATTTGTCTTTTTGTGATTGGCTTATTTTGCTCAGCATAATGCCCTCCAGGTTCAACCATGCTGTGAGATATTTCATGGATTCGTCATTGTTCTTTATCATTTTGTAGTATCCCACTGTGTGTATGTACCATAGTTTGTTTATCCATTCATCTGTGGATTGGCACTTAGGTCGTTTCCATCTTTTTGCTATTGTGAACAATACTGCAATGAACATGGGTGTGCATTTGATATTTGTGTGATGACTCTTATTTCTCTAGGGTAAATTCTATAAGAGTGGAATTGCTGGATTATGTGGTATTTCTATTTCTAGCCTTTTAAGGAAACACCATATCATTTTCCAAAATGGTTGTACCATTTTACATTCCCACCAGGAGTGTGTGAGTTCCAACCTCCCCTCATCTTCTCCAACATTTGTTATTTTCTGTTTTTTTGATTCGTGCCGGTAATGTTGGGGTGAGATGATAGCTTATTGTAGTTTTGATCTGCATTTCTTTAATGGCTAGTGATCGCGAGTGTTTCCTCACGTGTCTAGTGGCCTGAATGTCTTCTTTGGTGAAGTGTCTCTTCATATCATTTGCCCATTTTTAAATTGGATTGTCTTTTTGTTGTGATGGTGTTGAATATTCCTATAGATTTTGGAGATTAGGCTTTTGTAGGATATGTCATAGCCAATTTTTTTTCCCCAGTCTATAGGTTCTCTCTTTACTCTTTTGGTGAAGTCTTTTGATGAGCATAAGTGCTTAATTTTTAGAACATCCCATTTACCTGACTTATCTTCTCATGTTTGTGTATTGTTAGTTATGGTTTGTATTCTATTCATGCAGTTGCACTTTTTGGTTTTGACACTTGTGGAAATAAAGGCAGTGAGAAATGCAGTATTGATCTTGATTACCCCACTCATAGTGACTCTATAGGACAGAGTAGAACTGCCGCATATGGTTTCCAATGCTGCAAATCTTTATGGAAGCAGACTGACACATCTTTCTCCCATGGAGCAGCTGGTGGGCTTGAACCTCTGACCTTTTGGTTAGCAGCCAAACACTTAACCACTGTGCCACCAGGGATCCTTGATCTTGACTAGGTAGCATCCTATGAGCAGAACTGCTGTGTTTGAATGATGAATTGTAATCATAGCATATAATAAAGCATAATTCTAAAAGTGAAAGATATTTAAATAGTTGGTAAAACTCATTTACCATAGTCGAAAAGAAAGTCTGCATATATCTTCTGAAAATTCATGATATCATAAGTGGCATAAAGAAGGCTCTATTTATCATTACTTCCTGTAAGATTAGCAAACCAGCTAAGGCATATCATTTTTCCTGTATCAATGGGTGTTTCTGACCCAAGTCAGGGCCTGCATTTGGAGTTGTTTGTTTCAAACAGTGGTGATGAATATCTTGCCAGATTGCACCTATGACTCTTGACAGGGGTTTTAGGAGGACTGACTGATCAAGATAAGCGTTTTGGTGTGTTTGTCATGAAAGAACAAAAGTATAACTGATCCATGTTATTTTGAACTACATGGCCTTGGCTGCATTGGGGTTGTGGAGTAACTGAATTAATGAGTTAAAGTTAGAATATGTGCCAAACTGTAAGCCAGGGATAAAGAGTAGAGAACTGCATTTGTCACGAGTATACCTTCATTCTTCTCACTTCAGAACGTGATGTACATGTATTCCTCTCAGGAAAGACTATTGCGAATGCTTGTATTTATTGAGGCTAAACACTTACAGTCTTAGATGAACAGTATAAACAAAATTTTTGAAGGTATGAAATGTTTCCTTCTCCCTGAGAACCAAGCTGAAACCTTTTAGCTGAGAAAACTGAGAAAGCTGAAACATCAAATTGACAAGTGCAGAATAGAAGTCTCTGAAATAGTTGGTCTTCAGGATTTGCCACTGAATCTCATTTTTTCATATGCATTAGAGAAGGTAATTTTTTCCCCTGGTACTTTGTTAGGTTACCCACAGGAATACTGAAAAATATAACATATGCTAATGTTGCCCATTTGATATTGAGCATGAGCAAGTCAAATGCTTCTGGGCTACAACTTCTAGGCCCAAAGTTGATACTATTTCAGGGGCAGTAATCATGGCATCTCTCTTACAGTCCAGGAGGGGATGTACTTTCAACTCTGTTCTCATTAGGTAGATTTTCTACCTCTTCAAATGAAAATAAATAAATAAATAAAACCTTCTCCATTGCCTTGATATAGAGTGAGCACAAAGAAGGTGTTCTCCATGGAACACAGGAGGCTCAGAACAGAGAAAAATCATAGATGGCATTTTGCAGACATGTTGGAGAGCACAAAAGGCTCCAGCGTGGGCGGCATAACTATTAAGAATGGGTATTAAATTTGACCTTGAGCAAGTACATGAGCAGACACTGAGAATAACGATTCTGCTAGAAGGAAGTGACCTCTGGTGCACACCTGTAAAAATAGGAACAGCGTGTGACTTTGAACAGAAAGGATGCAGAAACTGGATAAGGTAGAGACACGAGAAATTTGACTGGATCAAATCTGAAATAAGTGATTAGGATTTTCAACAAAAACTTATTGAGAAAATTATTAATGAACCACATAGTAAAACGGGTATAATTTTTATTTTATAATGCAATCCACTCAGTCTAAAATTAAACGCGTTATTGTTACCAAGTTTTTGAGTTTAAAGGTACTTCACATAGACTGGGAAGACACTACCTGATCACAGAAGACTACATCTGGGGCTCAGAGAAGCAAAACCTGGAAATCATTCTTTTGTCCAGAATGCATATTCATTTCAATCTGGAGGTACAATACCATATCCATCTTTTTAAGACATCACTAAGGTCTTTCTGAGTTCCCTGGATGGCACAAATGGTTTGCACTCAAGTACTAACCTAAAGTTTGGTGATTCAAATCCACCCAGCACTGTGGAAGAAGGACTGGAAGACCTGCTTCCATAAGGATTACAGTCAAATAACCCCATAGAGCAGTTCTACTCTGGAACACATGGGGTCATTTCGAGTTGAAATTGACTCGACAGCTATGGGTTTGGGTTTGGTTATGGAGTCCCCGGATGATGCAAAAGGTTAAGGCGTTT
This sequence comes from Elephas maximus indicus, assembly GCF_024166365.1. NCBI lineage: Eukaryota > Metazoa > Chordata > Mammalia > Proboscidea > Elephantidae > Elephas > Elephas maximus. The sequence continues at coordinate 43,805,460 of NC_064836.1, read as the reverse complement.
GGCTGCTAACTGAAATGTTGGAGGTTTGACTCCACCCACAAGTGCCTTGAAAGAAAGTTCTGGCATTCTACTTCCAAAAAACCAGCCACTGAAAACCCTACGGAGCACAGTTCTATTCTGACACACACGGGTTCGCCGTGAGTTGGAATCGACTCCATGACAACTGGGGGTTAAGATTTTTATAGGCAGGTTTGAGGGGAAAAAAGTGAATGTGATAAAAAAGAATGCCTGTAGCATTTTACTCAGGTTTCTATTCTCAATCATATACTAAGTGTGACTAGTCCTTGTTTGTGAGAGTATGCTGCAGGAGAACTCATCCATTTCCAATTCCCAACTAAGACCCAAGACAAGGCCACAAGTTCTGACTTCAGAAACGGAAGTATGTCAGGCGACAAATATTCTTCCATCTCTTTGATGGGCCCAACATTAAGCTAAATGTATGGTATACAAAAGCGAGACTAGATATTCCTGAACTTTGAATAATTATTTTAATTACATGAGAACACAAAAGAAAGAATTGTCACATCTAAAACATTTCATTTTGAACCAAAACTCTGAACAGTACACTGAACAAGGGTTAGTGAGTGAAGTATCATGCTGTGGTTGCGTAGCTGCTGGGTTACAAAGTAGACGTGGTTTCGAAAATCAACAACAAACCCAAAATACCAGCAATTTTGGAGAGAGGGAAATTATATGCAAAATTGGGAAATTGGTCCTCTGTTGATGGTGAATCACAGCTTCCTTTTTAGTGTTTCGGAATCTCCTGCTCCTCAATGCTTTCAGAATGCCACAGACTCTCTCCTGTCTGGAGAAACGTATGTCACAACCTGGCACATACACATCAGTGTCTAAGCCGTTGCAGTAAGCGATCAAGGATACCCGCGTTTTAGAAGATGATATCTGGAAAGAGTAAAGCATGACTGAAAGAAATGGCTCTCTAAGGGTGGCATTTCTGGGATGTAACAATAGGCAGTCTTTTTTATATTTCTCAGGTCACACCCCCAAAGTGGAAATTGTCTTGAATATGAAAAAAAGAATATAAGAAGTGTTTAAATAAAAAAAAAACCTATGTTAAATGGACCAATGCGTAACCAACCGAAGATTCAGCTAATATAAGCGTTAGTATTAAGGCTTTAAAGTAAAAAATGATATTTTAGCTTTATGATCATAGTTCTCCATAATATCGAAATTTTCTAAAAATAAACATTCAAGCTTTTTTTTGTGTTTAAGAAATAAATTCTTCTAGTTTTTATTTTGTTGTTTTTTCCACATAAACTTGAAACAATGTTACTGTCTAGGACTCTAATGATTTCCTATTTCTCAGCAAGTAGCGATACAGATTTGCCCTTAATTTCTGTATTGAGAAATATATTTCACATCTAAAAATTTTTGCTGCCCTCTGGTGGACACAGTTCAACAATTAAAAGTATAAATACATATCAAGTTCAAGTTCTATATATCAAAAAAAAAAATTTTTTTTTTTTTTTTTATATATCAAGCAGTCTCTTATTTGGATATGTTCCCAAAGTTCCTTTCTATGTTTGGCAATCCAAACGCATTTTTCAGATAAAAAGATATTATATCATAGTCGTTTATAAATCCCTATTATAATACAGGAAGTACTTAAAAGATGGCACCCGAAGAGTCTAATGAGATGCTGTGACAATGAGTTTGCGAGAAAATGCACTGCAGGTTATCATTTAGGATTCCAGGGACCATCTCCCCTACTGTAGCCTTGGCCCCAGAAGAGGGTTAAGTTGGATTCCCTGAGCCCCAACCCTGGGTGCGCTCCTGTGGTTTGGGGCCCTGGTAGAGCTGCTAGACCGGTGTGCGTGTGTGTGTGTGTGTGCGCCCGTGCGTGCGTGCGTATATACGTACGTGCGAACGTGCGTGCGTGGGCCCAGGAATGTGAAGTACAGAACTGAAGGCTTTCTAGGAAGTGGGGTGGGTGGAGCCTAATTAAAATCCCTCGGACAGAGATGAGCAACAAGGAGCAGGATAAGAAACTGAGTTTGAGAGAAGTGGGGGGTGTGGAAATAAGGTCCATAACGGGATGGAAGGATGAGACTGATTGCAAAGACAAGGAGAAGTTAGTGAAGGACCATGGTAAGGGCAGTGGTGGGTGGAGCCGGCTTGTACTTACAAGTCAAGCGTTAAATTCTCAGGAATCTTGCAAGCCTGTTCCTCAGTTCTATGGAGGTGATGTACGTGTTTTGTCTAGGTATGATGGAAAGACTACAAAATGCTGTGCTACTGTGCATCCGTTCCTAGCCATGCATTCAGTGACATTGTTAGCTTGAAATCGGTCATGTGAGAATACAAGGAAATTGAGAAATACTACAAACCAAGGGTTCCCTCTTCTCTGGAGAGCTGGCGGTTAAATCTTTGCCAGCACGTCACTGGGTAAGAGGGTGGGGGCGGGTCTCATAGGGGACATAAGAAAGAGGCTTCCTTTGTAAAAAAAAAAAAATTATTTTTAGTTTTACCACCTGTGGTGGTTAATTTTATGTGTCAATTTGGCTAGGCTATAATTCCCAATGGTTTGGTCAAACAGACCAGTTGCTATTCCATAATGTAGTTTCATGCAATGTAATGCAGTCACCATCCATAATATAATCTAATGTGATTAATCAACCAGTTGAAATAAAAGTTTCCTTAGGGTGTATTCTGCCTCCAGACTATAAATAGATATTTTACTAGAACTTGCGTTCTCCACTGTGCACTCTTCTCATCACCTGATCTACGGATCTTGGGATGCAAACCTTCAGAAGCTTCCAGCCTACTGCCTGACCTATGGATTTTGGACTTGCCAGCTCTCACAATTGCCTGAGCCAATCTCTTGAGGTAATTTCTCTTTCTATATATACATGAGGGGCCCTGATGGCACAGTGGTTAAGCACTCAGCTGCTAACCTAAAGGTTGGTGGTTAGACCCCAAGAGCTAATCCACGGGAAAAAGGTGTGGCAGTTGACTTCCCTAAAGATTCACAGCCTTGGTAACCCTGTGGGGGCAGTTCTGCTCTGTCCTGTAGGGTTGCTAGAGTTGGGATGGACTCAATGGCAAAGGGTTTGGTTTATATACATATATCTCGTTGGTTCTGTTTCTCTAAAGAGTCCTAAGACACTACCTATGCTAGATATGTGCTCTAGTTAATTTGTTTATTCAACAAGGAAATATTTTTCGATTCTTGTTGAGAGACAATTTTTCCATGGGTCTCTTGCTTATCTTACAAATGAGAGAATGACTACCCTTTGCCCTGGACTATCTTTTCAAGGATGTTCATATCGCCAGTGGCCTTGGAAGATAAAGATCATGTCTCCCTCTAAGAGCAAAAGGTAGGCATGTTTAATGGCCATTATAAAACTTTTGGGTTCCCTAAGCTCCTGTACCATGACTTACTCTGTGTGCAGGTGTCATCTGGTCCTCTTTGTGGCACCACCTAGAACTTGGGGCTTGAGGAATAAGTGTGAAAATGCTGATGCGCTGGCAATTGCTTCTGTTGTGATTACTAAACTGTCCTATGTGTTTGGCCCAGGAGTCTTATTCTTTTTACCAGCATTCATAAAATAGTGACGTACTAACGTATTGGCTTATGATTAGGTTAAAATCTCAGCCCCTTCTCAGTTCTCAACAGTATTTTGTGTCAGTCACTGAGTTAGGTACTGGGACACACTGGTGAACAAGGCAGATAAGATCCCTGTTCTTGAGTTCAAAATTTATCTTGCAGGATTATAAACAAAAAACATTCATAGTAAACAATAAATATGAAAATTATATTGGGATAAGAATTAGGAAGCAATTGGACAGTGGTGTGATAAAGTAATAAGGCAGTGGAGAGGGAAATCTGCTTTACAAAAAGGTTATTGGGGAAGGTCTTTCTGGTAGGTGGTTGACTGAAGAGACAGTGATGAAGACTGAGGGAGATTAAGTAAAAGAAGTAAGGGATATAGTGAAAAGACAAGGTGCTATGAAGTGGCAGTGAAGAGTTGTTATTGTGGGCGGTATTTTTTCTTCTAGTTCCCTCTTTTTATTACTATGGTAAATAAGTGGCATGAGGGCCTTCATACTGTGGGAATAATTCTTACTCCTTGCCATGGTAAGTGCTGCTACCTGTCTGTGTTGGAATCATGTGAAATGAAATTCCAAATATTATATAAAGATTTGAGGAAATTTCTGGAAATAATATGTGGGGGCTAGATAGGAGTCATGTTAGTTGTGTGGGTGGAAGGGAGGACGGAGGCTAGAAGGGGTGGCTGTAGTGAGGGGAATGGAAAGCAGTGTTCCTCTGTGAGAGCTTGGAAGTCAGGGACCGACTGCCTGGAGTTTAAAAAATTTCACTCAACCATTATTCTGGAAAATTAGGTAGCAACCCCCCCATGGGAATGGTTACACTAACTGCTAAGAGTTAGAGTGAAGTTAGACTCTCTCAAGGACTGAGAGAGAGGCTTTTGAGACCAGTTTCTGGCACTTAATTGATTGCTGTATGACCTCTATGCTGTCTTTATGAGACGTGAAGCTTTTTATGAGAAATTGCTTGAATAGTCTTGCTGAAGATCTGAGACATGAAAGCAAAGGCAGTACAGCAGAACATAAAAGTTCACCTCTCACATCTTCCCCCAAAACAGGGTTTGAGCACTTCTGTGGATCTCTAGATATATGTGGTATAATTTGCACTCAAGGCAATTTAAAACTATTTTTATACTCAGTCATTTTGTATTGACATAAATGGATATTGCATAATGTGTGTTCTAGATTACTCTGTAAATTGGTTAAATGCTTGTTTCTTTTATTAGTGGCACAAACCATCAGGCAATGTACAGGTATGCACAAGGCAGCAGTTTTTGTTAGGTACCGTGGACTCGATTTCAACTCATAGCGATTTCTGTGACAGAGTAGAGCTGCTCCATAGGGTTTTCTAGGTTGTCAATAGTGCTGGCTTCTTTGGAGGGGAAGGGAGGGGAGGGTCCCAAAGTAAAACTCCAACAAAATAAACCTAGAAAACATCCAAATTGTTTTACTGTGAAATTTTGTTTAATGAACACATTGCCGTAATAATGTATTCCTGCATTTTACCAAGCAGTTAACATACATTATCATAGTCTCATGAGAATCCCCAAAAGTAGTTGTTCTTCCTCCCTTTTTTTCAGATGAGGGAGCAGACTCAGAAAGGTAGAGTAAGTTGCCTGGGTCATATATTGAGTAACCAGCTGAGTCAGGAATCGAGTAAGAGCCTTTTGAACATCTAGGCAGTGCTCTCTTATATAAGGCCTTAAGAAGTCCTTGCAGATTTCCTACTGTTTCTCTTTCAGTTTATGGGAATATTCTTGCTCTATGTCCTGATCCTTGGGATCACTGCCCGTTCTTGCTGGCCCAAGCTTCCTCTAGTCATAGATCTGATTCGAAATACGAGCCCAGTCCTTGTCTTGTGGAAAAGCAGAATCATTGCCTGTCTGAATGAAGTAGTGGTTTTGCATTTCCGAAAGTTTTGGAAAATTCTAACGAGAGAGTAATCTTTTGTGCAAGATTGGGCCATCATAAACACTGATCCTGGCATAATTTAATCCAACTTATCCTATTGATAGGGCAACCCTGGGTGGTGCTAATGATTTGCACTTGGCTACTAACTGGAAGACTGGTGGTTCAAATCCATGCAGCGGAACTGTGGAAAAAAGTCCTGGGTATTTACTTCTGTAAGAGTGCAGTCATTGAAAACTCTATGGAGTGCATTTCTACTCCGAATCACATGGCGTGTGCCATGAGCTGGAATTGAATCGACTTGACAGGACTTTTTTTATCCTTTGCTCTTGAGGCAACCCTAGCATAGTGGTTAAGAGTTATGGCTGCTAACCAAAAGGCTGGCAGTTCGAATACACCAGGTGCTCTTTGGAAACTGCAGGGGGCAGTTCGTCCAACTTCGTCCTATAGGGTTGCTATGAGTCGGAATTGACTCGACGGCATTGCTCTTGAATGCCGAGTAGCTAAGGCAAACGGAAGAAATGATGACGTAAAAGAGCCGAACAGAAGATTTCAAAGGGTGGCTCGAGAAGGCAAAGTAAAGTATTTTAATGACATATGCAAAGACCTGGAGTTAGAAAACCAAAAGAAAGAACATGCTCGGCATTTCTCAGGCAGAAAGAACTGAAGAAGAAATTTAAGCCTCAAGCTGCAATATTGAAGGATTCTTCAGGGAAAATATTAAATGATGCAAAAAGCATCAAAAAAAGATAGAAGGAATACACAGAGTAACTATCCCAAAAATAATTGGTTGGTGTTCAGCCATTTCAGGAGATAGCATATGAACAGGATCTGATGGTACTGAAGCAAGAGGTCCAAGCTGCACTGAAGGCATTGGTGAAAAACAAGGCTCTGGGAATTGATGGAATACCAATTGAGGTGTTTCAACAAATGGATGCAGTGCTGAAAGTGCTCACTGGTCTGTGCCAAGAAATTTGGAAGACAGCTACCTGCCCAACTGAGTGGAAGAGATCCATATTTATGCCTATACCCAAGAAAGGTGATCCAACAGAATGCGGATATTATCAAACGATGTCATTAACATCACATGCAAATAAAATTTTGCCGAAGATCATTCAAAAGTGGCTGCAGCAATACATTGACAGGGAACTGCCAGAAGTTCAAGCTGGCTTCAGAAGAGGATGTGGAACGAGAGATATCATTGCTGATGTCAAGTGGATCCTGGCTGAAAGCAGAGAATAGCAGAAAGATGTTTACCTGTGTTTTATTGACTATGCAAAGGCATTCGACTGTGTGGATCATAACAAATTATGGATAATATTGCAAAGGGTGGGAATCCCAGAACACAGTTGTGCTCAGGGGAACCTGTACATAGATCAAGAGCAGTCATTAAAATAGAACAAGGGATACTGCGTAGTTTAAAGTCGGGAAAGGAGTGCGTCAGGGTTGTATTCTTTCACCGTATTTATTCAATCTGTATGCCGAGCAGACACTCTGAGAAGGTGGACTATATGAAGAAGAATGGGGCATTAGGATTGGAGGAAGACTCGTTAAGAATCTGCATTATGCAGATGACACAGCTTGCTTGCTGAAAGTGCAGAGGACTATTGAAGCACTTACTGATGAAGATCAAAGACCACAGCCTGCAGTATGGATTACACCTCACATAAAGAAAACAAAAATCCTCACAACTGGACCAGTAAGCAACATCATGATAAACAGAGAAAAGATTGAAGTTGTCAAGGATTTCATATTACATGGATCCACAATCAACACCCATGAAAGCGGCAGCCAAGAAGTCAAAAGATGCCCAAAGACACAAGGAAAATATTAGCCCAAGAGACAAAAGGACCGTGTAAACCAGGGACTCCACCAGCCTGAGACCAAAAGAACTAGATGATGACCAGCTACCACCAGTGATCACCCTGACAGGAAACACAACAGAGAGCCCCAGACAGAGCGGGAGAAAAGTGCAGAGCAGAGCCCAAATTCATGTAAAAAGACCAGACTTAATGGTCTGACAGAGACTGGAGGCTCCCCCAAAACTATGGCCCCTGAACACTGTTAACTCAAAACTGAAACCAAGCCCACTCTTCAAAGATTAGACAGGACTGTAAAACAAAAAATAATATACGTGAGGAGCATGCTTCTTAGTTCAATCAAATACACAAGACCTGATCGGAGGCAGGATGAGAAGGCAGGAAGGGACAGGAACTGGTTGAATGGACACAGGGAACACAGGGTGGAAAGGTGGAGTGTGCTATCACGTTGTGGGGATTGCAACTAATGTCTGTTGTAGGGGAAAAAACATCACAAAGCTTAGTAAAGCAAAAAGAAAGTTTTATTCAGCATGTATTCAAAAAGACAAAAGTGGCAAGCAGACAAACATGTGGCTAGAGCTAATGTCTGCCCAAGTCCTAAGAATATTACAGAGCAGACAGAAGTGGGAAAATGGACAAGTGTGCTGCCACAGCCACGTCTGTCTGAGCCCAAGGAAGGTTACAGAGTCATCAGTATATATTAACATTACAAATGGGGAAAGCCATTGAAAGCTTCACCTTTTCACAGATTGACTAGAAAATGGGATCCTACATTTTGAATTGTCTTTCTTAATGTCATTGGTACAGGTTTCAGTATTGACAGGAGGGTCTTCATTGGTCTAACAAATTTCTATTCACTATATGTTAATAGAAAAAGATAAGAGTGAAAAGTCTTTTGTGTTCTGGCTTATGTGAAGGGTTCCCTAAAAGATATTTTCCAACATTATCCTATCTATTGTCTTTATACCTCAGGGCCCAGTTGATGTGTCTTTGTGAGCCCTTGTGAGCCCAACTCGAGCTGGGTCACATTCCCTATGCTCAATGACAGGGAATAATGATTCCAATATTATTTCCTAAATCATGTCACAAAACAATATGTGTATAAATTTTTGCATGAGAAATTAACCTTGAGCTGTAAACTTTTACCTAAAGCACAAAAATAATAATAATAAAAAAAAGAGATTGAAAATAAACAAAACAAAAAAACTTAGTATAGTCCCATTGAATAGAGTCTAGGGCTTGTGGACCTTGAACTTGGTCGAGATCACACAGCTAGCAAGTGATAAAATGGAGTTTAGAACCCAGGTGTGCTGTAATCCAAATTTCCTTGTCCTTTTCCTGACTCCTTGTCTCTTAGGATGAAGGGGATTTCACCCTATTCTAAGAAGAATTATTTCATTTTTAAGTGGCCTACTACTTGGTGGTTCGTTGTAACTGATCATTAACCATTTCTTTCCCCATGGACATTTTTTAGACATCAATTTCAAGGAAAAATAGATTAAGGACAGAATATAGATCAACCAGCTTTATTTCAATGAAAATAATTTCTTTTAAAATCTCTACTCCCTTTTTTATGGCTTTGTTTATGAGAAATCAATGGGTCATTTATTTACAGTTTAGCTTTTGTGTTTTACGTCGTGCAATGAGGTGGAATTCTAGGAACATATCCTAAACGTAACCCAAGCATAGAACTGTGTGTAGAACAGAATTAACAAATATTTGTGGATGGTGAGAATGAAAAAAAAAAAAAAAGAAAAGACGCATTGTGTTGGGCAAATCTGCTGCAAAAGACCTCTTTTAAAGTGTTAGAAAGCAAAGAGGTCACCTTGAAGGCTGTGGTGTGTCTGACCCAAGCCTTGGTGTTTCCAATCGCCTCATATGCGTGTGAAAGCAGGACGATGAATAAGGAGGACCGAAGAAGAATTGAGGCCTTTGAATTGTGGTGTTGGTGAAGAATATTGAATATTCCACGGACTGCCAAAAGAAGGAACAAATCTGTCTTGGAAGAAGTACAATTAGAATGGTCCTTAGAAGCAAGGATGGCGAGATTATGTCTTGCATACTTTGGACATGTTATCAGGAGGGATCAGTCCCTGGAGAAGAACATCATGCTTGGTTAAGTAGAGGGTCATTGGAAAAGAGGAAGACCCTCAATGAGATGGATTGACAGAGTGGCTGCAACAGTGGGCTCAAGCATAATGATTGTGAGGGTGGTGCAGGACCGGGCAGTGCTTTGTTCTGTTGTACACAGGGTCACTATGAGATGGAACTAATTCAGCAGCACCTAACAACCACTGCTACCCTAGATACAGTGGATCAGAGTCTACAGTTTAACAAGATCCCCAGGTGGTTCTTATGAATAATAAATTTTAAGAACCACTGGTCTCCTAGTGGTTCTCAGAATTTGTCCCTAACCAGCAGTGTTAGCATTGCCTGAGAACTTGTTAGAAATGCAAATTCTCATCAGGGGTTTGAAGCCCTGATAGAAACAGGTGACCTAAGAAGAGTTAGGGAAACCCTGTGGAACAGCTCCACCCTGTCCTGTAGGGTCGCTATGAATTGGAATTGACTCAATGGCAATGGGGTTTTTGTTTTTTTTAAAAGAACTAGAGGGCTGCCCTGAAAGAAATGATAAGACATCATTTCTTCCCGATTGTTGAAAAAACTTAGTGTGGTTGTTCCCTGATGTTTAGCGACCCCCTTTCTCTGGGGTAGCCCTGTGCATATTGTGTGTTAGGCCATGTGTACGGACACTGGACATGTCTGCTGTAGGTCTCTGCTGTCCCTGGCCAGGGCTGACTGATATAAAGACCTAACTGGGGCCAATCAGATATTACGGAAATTAAAACAACAACAACAAAAATAAAACACAAGACACCCCTTTATTGAGAAAAACGATACAGGTACTGAAAACGGCATAAAACTTTAAAGGTAGAGTTACCAGTCAAGAGAATCCCAATGTAACTACCATCCAGGTAAAAAATATAGCATTGCCAGCCTGCAGAAGCCTCTTCTTGAACACAAAGCTTTCCCTTGCACCTCTGAATAGGTGGTTTTTACAATAAATCACTGTCTTGTATTTCTTTACAGTATCTAAGCAGTATGTGTGTGTGTATACATGTACTTATATTTATATATGGTATTCATAGGAAACCTTGGTGGTATAGTGGTTAAGAACTACAGCTGCTAACCAAAAGTCGGGCAGTTCAAATCCACCAGGAGCTCCTTGGAAACCATATGGGGCATTTCTACTGTGTCCTGTAGGGTTGCTATGAGTCGGGATCAACTTGATGGCAGTGAGTTTGGTTTTGTTTTTTTATGGTATTCATATACTGTATGTATATATATATATATATGGTTTATATATGCATATATAGTTTATATATAGAAACTATATGTTGTTGTTGGGTGATGTTTTAGTTATTTAGTGCTGCTATAACAGAAATACCACAAGTGGATGGTTTTAACAAACAAATTTGTTTTCTCACAGTTAGGGGCTAGAAGTCCAAATTCAGGCTCTGGGAGAAGGCTTTCTCTCTCTGTCAGCTCTGAGGGGAAGCTTCTTGTCTCTTCAGCTTCCGTTTCCTGGTTCTTTGGAGATCTCCATGTGGCTTGACATCTGTCTTCCCCCATCTCTCCTCTGCTTGCTTGTTTAATCTCTTTTATATCTCAAAAGAGATTGACTCAAGGTACACCCTATACTAATCTTGCCTCGTTCACAACACATTACCAGATGGGACTATAACCACAGGCATAGAGGCTAGGATTTACAACACATATTTTGGGGGGACACAATTCAGTCCATAACAGGTGTGGTCAATCGAATTCTGACTCACAGCAACCCTATGGGACAGAGTAGAACAGTCCTGTAGGGCTTTTCTTGGCTGTGATCTCCGTGGAAGCAGAACACCAGATTTTTCACCTGCAGAGCTTCTGGGTACGTTGGAACTGCCAACCTTCTGGTTGCACCGCCAGGACTGTTTAGAAATTATATACATGGTTCATATGTACATATGGAGTCCCTAGGTGGTGCAGATGATTAAGCGCTGGGCTACTAACCCAAAAGTTGACAGTTCACACCCGCCCAGAGGTGCCTTGGAAGTAAGGCCTGGCAGTTTGCTTCTGAAGGGTCACAGCCTTGGAAATTCTATGGAGCAGCTCTACTCTGCACACATGGGGTTGCTATGACTCAGAATCGACACAATGACAACTAACAACAACAATGTATATACGTATATGGTTTATATGTAGAAACTACACATATATAGCATATATAAGAGTCCCTAGGTGGTCCAAATGGTTATGCACTGGAATACTAGCTGAAAGATTGGCAGTTCGAGCCCACCCAGAGGTGCCTTGGAAGACAGGCCTGGAGATCTGCTTCTGAAAGGTCACCACAGCCTTTTACACCATATGAAACAGTGTTTCTCTGCACAAATGGGGTCACTATGGGTCAGAATCAACTTGACCACAACCAACACACACGTGTGTGTGTGTATGTGTATGTGTGTGTGTGTGTATGTGTGTGTGTGTGTGTATGTGTATGTGTATATGTATACATATATATAACCCGTTGCTGTCGAGTCGATTCTGACTCATGGCGACGCCATGTGTATCAGAGTAGAGCTGCGCTCCATACAATTTTCAATGGCTGTGATCTTAGAGAAGTAGATCGCCAAGCCTTCCTTCCACAGCGTTACTGGGTGAATTCAAACTGTCAACCTCTGGTTAGTAACTGAGCACAAACCGTTTGCTCCACCCAGAGCCCTATATTGTTGCTGGTGTTAGATGCCATCAAGCTGGTTCTGACTCATAATGACCCTATGCAAAACAGAATGAAACACTGCCTGGTCCTGCGCCATCCTTACAATTGTTGTTACCCTTGAGCTCATTGTTGCAGCCACTGTGTCAATCCACCTCATTGAGGGTCTTCTTTTCCTCTGACCCTGTTCTCTCCCAAGCATGATGCCCTTCTCCAGGGACTGATCCCTCCTGACAACGTGTCCAAATTATGTAAGATGCAACCTTGCCATCCTTGCCTCTAAGGAGTATTCTGGTTGTACTTCTTCTAAGACAGATTTGTTTGTTCTTTTGGCAGTCCAAGGCATATTCAATATTCTTTGCCAACACCACAATTCAAAGGCATCTGTTCTTCTTTGGTCTTCCTTATTGATTGTCCAGCTTTCACATGCATATGATGTGATTGAAAATACCATGGCTTGGGTCAGGCACACCTTAGTCTTCAAGGTGACATCTTTGCTCTTCAACAGAGCCCCATGTGTATATCAAAAACAAAAACAAACAAAAAAATCCTTTGCCCTCGAGTCGATTCCAACTCATAGCAGCCCAATAGGACAGAGTAGAATTGCCCCCTAGGGTTTCCAAGGAGCAGCCAGTGGATTTGAACTGCTGACCTTTTGCTTAGCAGACAAGCTCTTAAACACTACTCCACCAGGGCTTCTAATTAGAATATGAGCTATGATAAAAACTAAAAACCCATTGCTGTGGAGTCATAGTGACCCTATAGGACAGATTAGAACTGCCCGATATGGTTTCCAAGGAGTGCCTGGTGGATTCGAACTGCCGACCATTTGGTTAGCAGCCGTAGCTCTTAACCACTACACCACCAGGGTTTCCTGGCTCTACTTATATATATATAATAAGTATGTTATCATATATAATATACATATTATATAAAATTTATATAATAGCCAATATTCTAGTTAGAGATTGTATTTGTGAGCTCCTCCAGATTACACAGATTTACTCATATTCATACATGTAGTACCTATCACTGTTCCTGACACTTAAGCATGTAGTAGTGTCTCATCTGTTTTGAGCAACTAATTCAATGATAATTTTTTAAAATAAGAGATCAGTATTTCACTTATCTTTTTGTTTTCATTATGTGGTAGAATAAGATTATGTGGCGAAAAAGAGGAAGAGCCTCAACAAGATGGATTGACACAGTGGCTGCAACAATGGGCTCAAAGAGCAACAGTTGTGGGATGGAGCAGGACCAGGCAGTGTTTTGTTCTGTTGGGCCTAGGGTCTCTATGAGTCAGAACTGACCTGACGCCTAACAACGACAACAACCTGTGGTAGAATAATATATATTGAGATACTTACTTCTGTTTCTTTAGGATCTAAAGCATTTCCTCAATTTGGATAGTTAGACCTTCTGCCTTCATTTCCTTAGGGAAGGGACAACACAGATGAATGAGATTATGAAAGAGTTCAATTCTTGGCTAATCTATTTCCTGAAGCCCAAGACTCATCAATAAACAGTGGATTTGGAAGATTAGATAAAGGGTTGTTTTTTCTGGCCCCTGTTACTCTGAACCAAAAAACGAAGCAAGTAGAGAGTAAATAAAATAGATGTGAGGGTGCCTCTGAAAAGCTGAAAACGGGAGTCTGATAGTTGCTTTTTTGCCTTCCTTGACTGCAACCCTAGAAGGATGCCAGAAACCCCAGATTGGTTAGGGGGCTCTGACGATCGAGGCGACCTGGACCATGCTGTGCTGAATATGGCTTATCATCACTTTGCAAGAGCTGAATGTTGAATTTTTAGGAGTTCTGCAAGCTGCTTGGCATCATGTTGGTAGCTTGAAATCAGCCAGGATGAGAGTCTTTATTCCGTGGAGATGGGCAAATGCCACAAATCAGTCCCTGCTTCCCACCACGGAGGGCTGGTTAAACATTGATAATGATCAGCACTCCACTGGACCTATGCCTCACTTCCCAGGTGGAACCTGGGAAGGTAGATGGACTGCAGAGGACCACACCGTCTTAATTTTTCACATCTAGTGTACAACTGGTGGTGTGAGGTGTCCAAGAAGATGGTCCTTCATCAGCCTCTCAGGGGTCCTGCTTGCCTCTCTGTGCCATGGAGAGCAGTAGAACAATTTCTCATGCATCCAAGAGCAGGACAGAGTGGGAAAATGTCTCAGACAACCCCAATAATTGACCCAAAGCCCTGGAGTTACATAGGAGGGCAGGTTCAGTGTTTTTGGAGCTCCTTGAAATGTGTCTAGAAGTGGTTGAATGAGGCCAGTTCCAAAGAGCCTTGAGGTTGAGCCCAAATGGTGATATGACGTGGCAGTGTCCTTGGACCAGGTAAGCAAAATACATCTTGAAGAGCACTGATGTGGATAGATCTGCACATCCACAGCCCACTCTCATTACCCTGATATCTTGGCACAACTGTATAAGCACCTGAGACTTAAACTTGATCCTAGGAAAAAAGGGAAACCAGGACCAGGAGTAGGGTGAAAGAAGTGAGGCCCTTATCCTGGATGCAAAATTTGAGGGAGCACCAAAACAGCTTAGTGATCAAGATAAATATATTTCAAAGTGACATTTGGAAAATCTAAATTAATGCAAAAGTATACATCAATATCAAAATTCTTAATAAAAACAGGATTAATATCACTGATTTTTCATTTTGCCTCCGACTCCAATATGGCTTGTCATGACACTCTTACTAGTCCTGCCTTGCTCTCCTCACCCTGGTTCCAGCCCTTGGGAGGGGGCTTGAATTGTCTGCAACTTAGCTTCTGAACGGGAGTTTGAAATAGACATTAATTTGAATTTCAGAAAATAAAGTTGTACTTCTTGTGCATGTGACTCGTGGGCTGAGATTTGTACTCTCTGTACTTGCGTTCTGCTGTAAACTATCACTGTGACTAAATATTTTCTAAGCGTTGTGGCGTATTTTCATGTGGGATTAAATATTTGTTTATTTGTTAGTAATAGCTAAAGCCAGGGAGAATCTTTCCTCATACAAACCATGTTGCCATGTTTTTAGGTGGTTTCAAATCTGTATGGATGGATATCTGTGTGTATGTATACATCTCTCTCTGTCTCTCTGCCTACCATATATCTATTTATCTGTCTGCCTACTCACCTACCTACCTACCTGCCTATCTGATACTTTATTACAGAGTCTGCCAACTTTTCTGGAACTAAAGTTAGAGTCTCCTGTCTATAGTTCTCAGGATCCTCTCCAGCAGTTTGTCAAAAATGACAGACATATTTTGGCCAATGATTCCATAAATTCATGCTTCACTTATTGTCTAAGGTCTTGGGTAATGTCAGCTTCCATGTCATCTCCCAGTCTCTGCTACTCAGAATAGAAATACAATAAAAATAGCTAACATTTAATCAGTCTAACTATGTGCCAGGAACTTTGCAAAGTACATTGCATGCATTCTCTTATTTGATATGACAGCTCCATAAGGGATGGACAGAGGTCACATGGCTGGCAGATGACAGACTCAAACCCTTGTCTGACTGGCTTCAAAGCCCATGTGTATAGTCACTATGCCAAACAGCCAAATTCAGTGGGCTGATCCCCACAGTGGGGTCCACTGGTGTCCTCTTCCCCCAACTTACGAATGTGTTTTCTCTTTTTCTTAGAGCTGGAAGATTGTGTAGCATTTCCAGTTTGCAGGGACTATATTATTTCTACTTGTTTTTATGAACATAAGGACTCCGATGAAGTTATGCAGTTATGTTTCTTTACGAGAAATAGCTCCAAAGAGAATGCCAACAGGTAGTGCTGGTGAGGGAATTGAGAAAAAAAAAATACAGAAAAGTAAAAGGAAAAAAAATGATGATTTTTCGTAAAAAAATAGACATTTTACAGAACAGATGACAGACTGTGTTGATATTTATAAATTGGATCAGGACTCATTCTTTGATTTGCAAGTGACAGGCACGCTACTCAAGCAAGATCTCAGGAGCTGGGCTGGAGGCGCTGTAAGAATGGGTTGGGATCTGGAAGGGCAGGAAGCACGGGAGATGAGGGACATGAGGGCCATCTGAGGACAAGGTGGAGAGCGAGGGTCAGGACTGGGGAGGAGTCTAAAGGTCAAGGCTGCAGAAAGCAGACAAGAGAGGTGACGAGGAGCCAGGGATGAGGAATATGTTGGGAAGCAGAGCATTTCTCTCTGTGTCTTCACTCCGGGTAGCATTTCTGAGAGTGACTGCATCCCCTCTGTGTCTTCTGTCCACAGTGTAGCTCACCATGGTCCTGGGGTCTCTGGGCAACCCAGTGCCAGGGCTCCTATAACACCACTTCCTCCTTTTATTACTCAAGCCTACTGGTGTCAGTCAGGTTGTCACCAACCCAATTTGGTGTCTCAGTTCTTCCTTCATCTGTATTATCAATTTTCTGCATTAAATCCCTTCTTTCATTCTATGCATTTAAGTACTAAGAGTAGTTTCTGCTGCATTCAGACTTAGACACACTGCTACTCATCTTTGCTCTGCATAAGCCTACAAATTCCTAAGATAATCATTACCCAGTGCTGTCGAGTCGATTCCGACTCATGGCGACCCTATAAGACAGAGTAGAACTGCCCCATACAGTTTCCAAGGAGCGCCTGGAGGATTTGAACTGCCAACGCTTTGGTTAGCAGCTGTAGCACTTAATCACTATGCCACCAGGGTTTCCTTCATGCCACTAATGAAGATAATCATTAGTGGCATACATATATAAGACCACTAAGAACACTTAGCACAGTCATCCCCTTAAAGGACCATATTTTGGAGGGCTTGAACTCCAAACATTTCATAGCTAAAAAAAAAAAAAAAATACAAAAAGGTTTTTGATAAAGCAGGAAGAGGAATCTAGAATATACATGTGGGTGGGTTGAAGATAGGTACAAGATAAGAAGCCTGTGCGTGGTGGCATGATGAAGGAAAGGGACCAGTGGAGATTGTTGGGAGAATCCTTGATTGAAACAAAACCCCAGTGGTGGCATCTTGAGGTGAATGTAGATGATGAGGAGAGCTTCCTCCTAATGGACAAATGAAAGGTAAATAAAAGGGAAGGCGTTATTTGAGGATAATTGCTCATTGCAATTGTGTTCCATTGGTCTATGTGCCTGTTGTTGTACCAGTACCAGGCTGTTTTGACTACTGTGGCTATATAATATGTTCTAAAATCAGGTAGAGTGAGGCCTCCCACTTTCTTCTTTTTCGGTAATGCTTTACTTATCCGGGGCTTCTCTCCCTTCCATATGAAGTTGGTGATTTGTTTCTCCATCACATTAAAAAATGTCATTGGAATTTGGATCGGAAGTGCATTGTATGTATAGATGGCTTTTGGTAGAATAGACATTTTTACTATGTTAAGTCTTCCTGTCCATGAGCAAGGTATAGTTTTCCACTTATGTAGGTCCCTTTTAGTTTCTTGCACTAGTACTTTGTAGTTTTCTTTGTATAGGTCTTTTACATCTTTGGTAAGATTTATTCCTAAGTATTTTATCTTCTTGGGGGCTACTGTGAATGGTATTGATTTGGTGATAGCCTCTTCGATGTTCTTTTTGTTGCTGTAGAGGAATCCAAGTGATTTTTGTATGTTTATCTTATAACCTGAGACTCTGCCGAACTGTTCTATTAGTTTCAGTAGTTTTTGGAGGATTCCTTAGGGTTTTCTGTGTATAAGATCATGTCATCTGCAAATAGAGATAATTTTAGTTCTTCCTTGCCAATCCGGGTGCCCTTTATTTCTTTGTCTAGCCTAATTGCTCTGGCTAGGACCTCTAGCACAAGGTTGAATAAGAGCAGTGATAGAGGGCATTCTTGTCTGGTTCCTGTTCTCAGGAGAAATTCTTTCAGGCTCTCTCCATTTAGGATGATGTTGGCTGTTGGCTTTGTATAGATGCCCTTTATAATGTTGAGGAATTTTCCTTCAATTCCTATTTTGCTGAGAGTTTTTATCATAAATGGGTGTTGGACTTTGTCACATGCCTTTTCTGCATCAATTGATAAGATCATGTGGTTTTTGTCTTTTGTTTTATTTATATGATGGATTACATTAATGGTTTTTCTAATATTAAACCAACCTTGCATACCTGGTGTAAATCCCACTTGGTCGTGGTGGATATATATATATATTTTTTGATATGTTGTTGTATTCTGTTGGCTAGAATTTTGTTGAGGATTTTTGCATCTATGTTCATGAGGGATATAGGTCTGTAATTTTCTTTTTTTGTGATGTCTTTACCTGGTTTTGGTATCAGGGATATGGTGGCTTCATAGAATGAGTTAGGTAGTATTCTGTCATTTTCTATGCTTTGAAATACCTTTAGTAGTAGTGGTGTTAACTCTTCTCCGAAAGTTTGGTAGAACTCTGCAGTGAAGCCATCCGGGCCAGGGCTTTTTTTGTTGGGAGTTTTTTGATTACCTTTTCAATCTCTTCTTTTGTTATGGGTCTATTTAGTTGTTCTACCTCTGTTTGTGTTAGTTTAGGTAGGTAGTGTGTTTCTAGGAATTCATCCATTTCTCCTAGGTTTTCAAATTTGTTTAAGTATAGTTTTTCACACTAATCTGATATGATTCTTTTAATTTCAGTTGGGTCTGTTGTAATATCGCCCATCTCATTTCTTATTCGGGTTATTCGCTTCCTCTCCTGTTTTTCTTTTGTCAGTTTGGCCAATGGTTTATCAATTTTGCTGAGTTTTTCAAAAAACCAGCTTTTGATCTTGTTAATTCTTTCAATTGTTCTTCTGTTTTCTATTTCATTTAGTTCAGGTCTAATTTTTATTATTTGTTTTCTACTGGTGCCTGATGGATTCTTTTGTTGCTTGCTTTCTATTTGTTCAAGTTATAGGGACAGTTCTCTGATTTTAGCTCTTACTTCTTTATGTATGTGTGCATTTATCAATATAAATTGACCTCTGAGCACTGCTTTTGCTCAGAGGTTTTGAAAGGAAGTTTTTTCATTCTATGAATTTCTTTATTCCCTCCTTAATGTCTTCTACAACCCAGTCTTTTTTTGAGCGGGGTATTATTCAGTTTCCAAGTATTTGATTTCTTTTCTCTAATTATTCTGTTATTGATTTCCACTTTTATGGCCTTGTGGTCTGAGAAGATGCTTTGTAATATTTCGATGTTTTGGATTCTGCAAAGGTTTTTTTTTTATGACCTAATATGTGATCTATTCTAGAGAATGTCCCATGTGCACTAGAAAAAAAAGTATACTTTGCAGCTGTTGGGTGGAGTGTTCTGTAAAAGTCTATGAGGTCAAGTTGGTTGACTGTAGCAATTAGGTCTTCCGTGTCTCTATTGAGCTTCTTACTGGATGTCCTGTCCTTCTCCGAAAGTGGTGTGTTGAAGTCTCCTACTATAATTGTGGAGGTATCTATCTCACTTTTGAGTTCTGTTAAAGTTTGTTTTATGTATCTTGCAGCCCTGTCATTGGGTGCATAAATATTTAATATGGTTATATCTTCCTGGTCAATTGTCCCTTTTATCATTATGTAGTGTCCTTCTTTATCCTTTGTGGTGGATTTAAGTCTAAAGTCTATTTTGTCAGAAATTAATATTGCTACTCCTCTTCTTTTTTGCTTATTGTTTGCTTGATATACTTTTTTCCATCCTTTGAGTTTTAGTTTGTTTGTGTCTCTAAGTCTAAGGTGTGTCTCTTGTAGGCAACATATAGATGGATTGTGTTTCTTTATCCAGTCTGAGACTCTCTGTCTCTTTATTGGTGCATTTAGTCCATTTACATTCAGCATAATTATAGATAAGTAACTTGTATTGTCCTATATTGCCTTGTTTTCCTCTCCATATGGCAGTTCTATGCCTCCTGTGTTCATTCCTTCTTTTTGAGTATTGTCATCTTTTACATAATGACTTCAATGATTCTCTGTTTTGAGCATTTTTTCCTTTTGAAAATTAATCTTAATTTGTTTTTGTGATTTCCCTTTTTGAGTTGATATCAGGATGTTCTGTTAAGTGACCTTGTGTTGTGTTGGTATCTGATATTATTGATTTTCTGACCTAACAATTTCCTTTAGTATTTCTTGTAGCTTTGGTTTGGTTTTTGCAAATTCTCTAAGCTTGTGTTTATCTGTAAATGTTTTAATTTCACCTTCATATTTGAAAGAGAGTTTTGCTGGATATAGGGTCCTTGGCTGGCAGTTTTTCTCCTTCAGTGCTCTATACATGTCATCCCATTGCCTTCTTGACTGCATGGTTTCTGCTGAGTAGTCTGAACTTATTCTTACTGACTCTCCCTTGAAGGAGACCTTTGTTTTATCCCTGGCTGCTTTCAAAATTTTCTCTTTATCTTTGGTCTTGGCAAGCTTGATGATAATATGTCTTGGTGATTTTCTTTTTGGATCAATCCTATATGGGGTTCGATGAGCATCTTGGATAGATATCCTTTCATCTTTCATGATGTCAGGGAAGTTTTCTGCCAAAAGATCTTCAGCTATTTGCTCTGTATTTTCTGTTACCCCTCCCTGTTCTGGAACTCCAATCATATGCAAGTTATTCTTCTTGGTGGAGTCCCACATGATTCTTAGGGTTTCTTCATTTTTGAAAATTCTTTTATCTGATTTTTCTTCAACTCTATTGGTATCAATTGCCTTACCCTCCAGCTCCCCCACTCTGCATTCCAATTGCTCGATTCTGCTCCTCTGACTTCCTATTGAGTTGTCTAATTCTGTAATTTTAGTGTTAATCTTTTGGATTTCTGAATGCTGTCTCTCTATAGATTCTTGCAGCTTATTAATTTTTCCACTATATTCTTGAATAATCTTTTTGAGTTCTTCAACTGCTTTATCAGTGTGTTCCTTGGCTTTTTCTGTAGATTGCGTTATTTCATTTCTGAGGTCATCCCTGATGTCTTGAAGCATTCTGTAAATTAGTCTTTTATATTCCGCATCTGGCAATTCCAGGATTGTATCTTCATTTGGGAAAGATTTTGATTCTTTAATTTGGGGAGTTGTAGAAGCAATCATGGTCTGCTTCTTTATGTAGTTTGATATCGACTGCTGTCTCCAAGCCATCTATAAGATAGTGTAATGATTTATTTTATATTTGCTCACTGAGTCTTGTCTTGTTTTGTCTTCTTGCAATATACATAGATGGTCTGTTAGATTGCACTGTCTTGATTGTTGTAGCCTTTGAATCACTTATGTCCTATTACCAGGTGGTTTGGGCTGTTACCAGATATATAAGCCTAAGAGTCCATTCACTATTCTTGAGTAGAATCTGATTTTGGGTCACCAAGTGTGTGGTGTAGACTGTCACCTATTCAGTTAGAGGAGTAGTGGTGATAGTTGTGTGTACCAGATTCTAGTAGCAGCAGGGTTCACACTCCAGGGGAGCAAGGATGCTGACAGGCTTCCTGACAGTGCCAGTGGGGTAGGTGTGTCTCTATTCCTAAAGCACTTTGGTGGGTGGGCTCTGCAGCTGTACCTTAGGCACCCATTGCATGTACCTCTACAGATTGGTAGGTGTCACTATCCTCAGACCCCTATGGCAGGAGGCTAGGTGGTCTGGGGGGAGCTTCAGCCCTCAGTTCCCTGTTGTGGGTCAGTGAGGGCTCTGTTTTATAGGTAGAGATACCAGACCTGGGAAACTTGTCTTTCCAGTAATCCGCTAAAACAATTACAGTCAGATCACTATCAGAATTGCCTTTGCATTATAATAGCCACCTTGTTCCCTGTAGGGATGAAAGCCCAAGACCATGGATCTCATATGCTTGGCTGGAGCCGGTTCTGTATTGTTAATCCAATTTCGGGAAATCAGGGAAGGATTTTTGGTCCCTGGGTTTTTTGTAGCTGCTTCTCTCAGGGCAGGAGAATGGGTTAGGAAAAGACAAAAAAAAAAACAAACAAAAAAAACCCGAAGAGCACTTCACTCTCTGGCCCAGGAAATTCCAATGTTAATGAAGCTGCCTGGGAAGGGGAGGGGTCAGATAGATAGGAGAGAGTAGCACCCAGGAATATAGACAAAGTTACTTGTCTTGCTTCGGTTGACTGTTTTATCTGAGATTCCCAAGGGGTGTGTAGCCTGTGTGCTTGGCTGGGTTGAGATTGCCCCCAAGGGTCAGGCCCCCGTCCTGTGCTTGTGCTGTCTCAGAAGCCGTGGTCAGTTCCTCCGCTCCCAGTCCAAAGCCCAGCGCCAAGGCTGGAATTAGTAACAGCAGAGAATAGCAAGAGGGTTGAGGAAACGACTATCAGACACTGGAGGGAGCAGGACTGCCTTACAGGAGCTGTGGCCATCTTTAGAGGGACACAGACAACTCAGGGGAAGAAATACCTGACCTTGCTCTTCTTTTGCCACCTGAGTGCCTGTCAGTGTCTCCCACTGGCCAAAACCAAAAGAAGGCAGACCTAAAGAGCCCATTGATGTGGCTCACAAATGTCAGCCTCCGAGGGTCACAGAGTAGAGTGGAGGAAGTAGAAGGTGGATCTAGAGGGGCAAATGGGAGATATTTAGCACACTAGGTCTTTTGTTTTTTTGTTGATATTGTAAATGACTTTTTTTTTTGGTCTCTCTCTGTAATGTGTGTGTCTAAGTATATAGTTTCTTCCATTTCTGAACTTAAACGCTGAGAGAAAACAGACAATTACGCAGGTAGTTACAATAAATGCGCTATTATAGTGGAAATAAAAGGCTCCAGGACCCTTTTAACTGGTGGATCTAGTGAAGTGTATGGAATCACAAATGGCTTATGAAAGAAGAGTAATTTAAGTTGACATGTTAAAGCTGAGAAGGTGTTAGGCAGGTGGAGAGAGTGATGGTGGTGGAGTATGGCAAAGGGAAGCCGAGGATGCAGGGGACTTTAAAATTAGATGTGTGTTTGAACTCTTTTGCACTGTCACCTGGCTATCTGGCCTTGAGTGAATTGCCTAACTTCTCTGTGCCACAATTTTGCCATCTGTAAAGTAGTCATAATAATATTTCCTTCATAGGGTTGTTGTAAGGATTAAATAACAAAATGTATTTAAGTTTTGGGGACCATGATCAGCAGAGAGTAAATGCTCAATAAATGGTAGGTATTGAAAAAAATTTTTTTTTTTTTATTGTTATACAAAAGAATTGTTACCAATAGAGAGTAAGACCTATCAGAGAAAATTCACCAGAGTGTATACTGCTAGTGGGAGAGGGTCAAAGGCTCAGCTGGAGACCTAGACAATGAATTTGGAGAACCTAGGAGGCTGACATTTGTGAACTTACTTGATAATGATTTTCGACATTGTTCCAAGGGTAGTGGGAAGTCCCTGATAGATTTAAAACAGGCAATTGATATGATTGGATGTTTGTTTTAGTAAGAGTTTGTCTCCTTTTCTTCCTGTGCATGCTATTAGACTATATTTCCCGACTTCCTTGCAGTTAGGGACCGTATGCCTGAGTTGTGACCTAGGGGTTTGTGGGCAGAAGATGTGTGCTCTTTAAAGGCTGGGCCTCTAGACCTCTTGTGAATAATTCTCAATGCTTTGTTTCTTCCCTCCTTGCAGGTGGGAGGCAGAGGATCTAGAATAGGATCACAAACCCTAGGAAATGACAGAGCCACTAGATGGAAGGAAGCTGGGTCCCTGAAAGACTAAGTGGAATGGAACCTTTGTCTCATCTCTGTCTTTTATTGGACTCTGAAGTGTGAAAAATAAACATACATGTGTTAAGCTTTGGGACCTTGGAGGTTATTATAACAGTTCGCATATCCTGATATTTTATCTAGGATGTAAATTAATGAGTTCAGAAAACAAATTTAAAGAGTCTGCCTTTCTTCTTTCTACTCCATCATATCCACCTTATAAAATCAACTAGGCGCGCTCTTCACTCTATCTCCTGCAACAAAGATTTTCCTCATTTGGCTCTGTTACTGTCCCTGAAAGTCATTGTTTAAAAAAAAAAAAAAAGCTACATAAAAAGATAAAGATATCAATTAAGCCCATAATCTGAATTAGTTAATTCAATTTGCTACCACCTTATCAAATGGGATCTGTATAATTAGGACTCAGGATTAAGACATTTTAGTAGTAGTGATTATAAAAAGACTAATGTGAAGCACAAGGCACTGGAAAGTCTGGTATAAAGAACGCATTAATGGGAACTTTGGGCCATCAGGCTGAAGGGAGAGAGAAAGGAGCATGTGGGTGGGGTGGAAGAAAGAAGAAAGTCAAAGTATTGAGGAGAATCCAGGGGGCTCTGGTTTCTGGGGGCTCTGATACAGATAAAAAACAAACAAACAAACAAACAAAAACCACTGCCGTCGAGTTGATTCCGACTCATAGCGACTCTACAGGGCAGAGTAGAACTGCCAGATAAAGTTTCCAAGAGCAGGTGGAGGGTTTGAACTGTCCATGTCTTGGTTAGCAGCCCCAGCACTTAACCATTACGCCACCAGGTTTTCTCTGATACACATAGGCTGCCTCAATAAATTCCACCTTGCGCGACCTCTAGTGGCTACTCTGGTGCCATAATTCAATGTATAAAACTGTAGTAGTGACTGTTGAAGGATCCTTGGTCATGCAGTGGTTAAGAGCTCAGCTGCTAACTGAAAGTTGGTGGTTCAAACCCAGCAGCCGCTCAGGAGGAAAAAGATGAGGCAGTCTGCTTCTGTAAAGATTACAGCCTTGGAAACCCTTTGGGGCAGTTCTGAGACTCTGTCCTCTAGGGTTGCTTTGAGTTGGAATCAATAGGATGGCATTGGATAACGCCTATGGAGTTTTTGTTCAACAGAAAATCTGGAAGTTGACTCACAGTTCCTACGATTAAAAATTTTAGAACTTTTGAACTGTCCAGGTAGAGTTCTTTGTACACATTCCTGGTTGATCAGCTCAGGTGGAGAAGGAGTGAGAGTGAATGTACCAGGCCAGGTTTTTGCTAGCTTACTTTCATGGTCAGTGTAATTTGGTCACACACTTAAACTATTAGAGAGACAATCGTAGGGCAGACAGAAGGGAATTAAATAACTCATCAGTTTGTCAGTCACCTTTGGCGTTGTTCAAAAAGAGTACATAGAAGGCTCTGAATAGATGGCTTGTTGAATAAATCAACTGGGAGCTACTCCTTCCGGAATTTTCTTCTTCACTATCGTGAATTGGGAGAAAGATCTAAAGTACAGAAACAGCAGTATACTAAAATACTACCAGTATACTACCATCCACAAATTATAAATACACCTGCAATTTCTTCTTAAGGAAGAAACTTACTTATCTCTTTTAAGCGTGCTGGCACATATATGTTCCTGCTACATTTACCTCCTGGAAGTTTCTTGGCAGGCATTTTAGCCACTTTAGTATGTTCTGGCATCTTGGTGAATACTGGTGCAAGTGACTAAAAAATGAGGAAGTTGGTCTGCGCCACATTTGACTATTGAGAGCCATTTGTATGAGGGGATGCTTCCCGGAGAAGAGATTGTGTGAAACTTGGGTCTTCTGGCTTCTGTACAGCGAGGTAAGGCTTGCAAGTATGTTTACTATTTTCTCTGTGTTATTGGAAAGGTGCAGTTACCGGCATTCAGAAATATCCAAGTAAATGAGTTGTTTTGGGGATGAAAACAATTTGTGATGTACTTCCTGGGCTGAGAGACCAATATGTACTGTGTGTGTGATATGCTTCATGGAACATGGGACCGATATGGCCTGCTTGTGTTAGTCACTTCCCTGATGACATTTTTTTATAAAGTGCTCATCTCCTTGAAAACAGTTTGTGATGCACTTCCTGGGCCTTGGGACTGATATGTACCATGTTTTGTCCATGATTTACTTCATGGAACATGAGACTGATATGACATGCTTGCAGTTGTCACCCCGTTTTTTCAAATAATAGGAAGCTACCAACAATGATTCAGTGTCCACCATTAGTGAAAAAACATGGCATCACCAAAAAAAAAAAAAATCCTTTAAGGGATTCTTTTGTATTTGAATAATTCCTTCTTAGTGGGTTATTTTATTTGGTGTATTTTATACAGGGAAACCAGGAATATAAATGAGTAACACATTTTCTGAATTCCTTTGAATAGATTCAACTTTACTAGTTGCTGTCGAGTTGATTCTGACTCATGGTGACTCCATGTGTATCAGAGTAGAACCGTGCTCCATAGGGTTTTCAGTGGCTCATTTTTCAAAAGTAGACCACCCAGCCTTTCTTCCAAGGTGCGGCTGGGTGGATTCGAACGTCCAGCCTTTCAGTTAGCAGCTGAGTGTGTTAACCATTTGCAGCACCCAGGGACTCCAGAGATTCAACTTTAGCTGTCCATTAAAGGCAAATAGCCCATTGCTGTCGAGTCGATTCCAAGTCATAGCGATGCTATAGGACAGAGTAGAACTGCCCCATAGGGTTTTCAAGGAGCGGGTGGTGGGTTTGAACTGCGAACCTTTTGGTTAGCAGCCATAGCTCTTAAGCACTGCACCACCAGGACCCCAAAGGCAAAACAGGCCCCATACTTGATATTGATTAGTTTGAAGTTCAATAATATAGTGACTATAAATTCTTTGAGATGTTTAGAAGACAATTAGTCCTGGAATAATTATCATTTTAATTTGAGACTTGGCTAATATAGTCAGTCGTTTCACCAGCAATAAGCCTAATTTATTGAGAACTTCGATTCAAAACAATTAGTAGTTGGAGAGGGAGGGGGCCAAGATGGCTGACTAGGTAGACGCTACCTCGGATCCCTCTTGCAACAAAGACTCAGAAAAACAAGTGAATTGATCACATACATGACAATCTATGAACCCTGAACAACAAACACAGATTTAAAGAGTTGACCTGAGTGACAGAGACTGAGAACGAACAACTACGGGGAAGCAGCGACTGTTTTTGGAACCTGGAGCCAGCGTCCCAGTCAGGTAACCTTGGCGCCGGGCTTAGGACTGGGCCCAGGGGAGCTGAACACAACATCCTGTGACGGCACAAACATGGGGTGCAGCCCTACCCCCCTGAACTGACCCCAGGAGGGGGCCCAGCCAGTCCCCACGGGCAGGACAGCGACGTGGCTGGTGGGAGGAGAAGTCCCCGGGAGGCAGTGACTGGTTTTGGAGCCGGGAGGGCAGCGTCCCTGCTGGGGAACCTTGGCGCCGGGCTTTGGACTGGGCACGGGGGAGCTGAGCACGGCATCCTGTCACGGCGCAAACACGGGGCGCAGCCCTACCCCCCTGAACTGACCCCGGGAGGGGGCCCAGCCGGTCTGTGCGGGCGGCGCAGTGACCGGCTGGCGAGAGAAGTCCCCGGGAGGCAGCGACTGATTTTGGAGCCGGGAGTGCAGCGTCCCAGCCAGGGAACCTTGACGCTGGGCTTTGGATTGGCAGTGGAGGAACTGACCGTGGCTTCTGCAGGCCAGACCCTCGGTGGCAATCTCTACACAGCCAGCACACATAGGCAACACACCCCTCGGGAATCTCAGATAAAATAGTCATCCCAAGCAAGATAAGCAACTTTGGCTATAATCGGGGTGCTACTCTCTCCTGTTTTTCTGAACCCTCCCCTCCCTTTCCCAGGCGGCTTCATTAACATTGGAATTTCCTGAGCCAGAGGGAGAACGGCTCCAGCTCCAAGGCTTTTCTTTCCCCCCCCCTTTTTTTTTTTAAATCCTTCCCTAATTGGACTAAAAACACAGAACCAGCTCCAGCCAAGCATATATGATCCATATCTCAGGCTTTCATCCCTACAGGGAACAAGGTGGCTATTATAATGCAAAGGCATTTCTGATAGGGATCTGACTGCATTTTTTTTTTAGTGGATTTACTGGAAAAACAAGTTTCCCAGGTCTGATATCTCTGCTTATTCAGCAGAGCCCTAACTGACCCACAACAGGGAACTGAGGGCTGAAGCTCCCCTCAGACCACCTAGCCTCTTGCCTTAGGGGTCTAAGGAGGGTGACACCTACCAATCTGTAGAGGTACTTGCATTGGGAGCCTAAGGTACAGCTGCAGAGCCCTCCCACCAAGGTGCTTTAGGAATACAGACACACCTACCTCACTGACACTTGGGGGAAGCCTGTCAGCATCCTCCCCCCCCGGAGTGTGAACCCCAGCTGCTACTAGAATCTGGTGCACACAACTATCACCACTACTTCTCAAGGTGGATAGGTGTTAGGGTGTAGCACACACTTGATGACCCAAAATCAGATTCTACTCAAGAATAGTGAATAGACTCAGGCATATATATCTGGCAACAGCCCAAACCAGCTGCTAATAGGTCATAAGTAAGTGAAGCGCTACAACAATCAAGACAGCACAATCTAGTAGCCCATCCACGTATATTGAAAGAAAACAAAACATGATAAGACTCAGTGAGCAAATATAGAATAAATCACTACAATACCTTAGTGATGGCTTGGAGACAGCAGTCGGTATCAAACCACGTAAAGAAGCAGACCATGACAGCTTCTACAACTCCCCAAACAAAAGAATCAAAATCTTTCCCAAATGAAGATACAATACTGGAATTATCAGATACAGAATATAAAAAACTAATTTACAGAATGCTTCAAGACATCAGGGATGACCTCAGAAATGAAATAAGGCAAACTGCAGAAAAAGCCAAGGAACACACTGATAAAACTGTTGAAGAACTCAAAAAGATTATTCAAGAACATAGTGCAAAAATTAATAAGTTGCAAGAATCCATAGAGAGACAGCATGCAGAAATCCAAAAGATTAACAATAAAATTACAGAATTAGACAACGCAATAGGAAGTCAGAGGAGCAGACTTGAGCAATTAGAATGCAGAGTGGGAGATCTGGAGGACCAGGGAATTAACACCAACATAGCTGAAAAAAAATCAGATAAAAGAATTTTCAAAAATGAAGAAACCCTAGGAATCATGTGGGAGTCTATCAAGAAAGATAACTTGCGTGTGATTGGAGTCCCAGAACAGGGAGGGAGGACAGAAAACACGGAGAGAATAGTTGAAGATCTGCTGACAGAAAACTTCCCTGACATCATGAAAGACGAAGGATATCTATCCAAGATGCTCATCGAACCCCATTTAAGATTGATCCAAAAAGAAAAACACCAAGACATATTATCATCAAGCTTGCCAAGACCAAAGATAAAGAGAAAATTTTGAAAGCAGCCAGGGATAAAACAAAGGTCTCCTTCAAGGAAGAATCAATCAATAAGAATAAGTTCAGACTACTCAGCAGAAACCATGCAGGCAAGAAGGCAATGCGATGACATATACAAAGCACTGAAGGAGAAAAACTGCCAGCCAGGGATCATATATCCAGCAAAACTCTCTCTGAAATATGAAGGCAAAATTAAGATATTTACAGATAAACACAAGCTTAGAGAATTTGCAAAAACCAAACCAAAGCTACAAGAAATACTAAAGGATATTGTTTGGTCAGAAAACCAATAATATCAGATACCAGCACAACACAAGGTCACAGAACAGAACATCCTGATATCAACTCAAAAAGGGAAATCACAAAAACAAATTAAGATTAATTAAAAAAAAATGCTCAAAACAGGGAATCATTGAAGCCAATATGTAAAAGATCACAATAATCAAAAACAGGCACTAAATACAGGTGGCATAGAACTGCCATATGGAGAGTGATACAAGGCGATATAGGACAATACAAGTTAGGGTTTTACTTAGAAAAATAGGGGTAAATATTAAGGTAACCACAAAGAGGTATAACAACTCCATAACTCAAAAACCAAGAAAGACGTAACGACTCAGCAAACATAAAGTCAAATACTATGAAAATGAGGATCTCACAATTTACAAAGAAAAATGTCTCAGCACAAAAAAGTAAGTGGAAAGATGAAATTGTCAACAACACACATAAAAAGGCATCAAAATGACAACACTAAACACTTATTTATCTATATTTACGCTGAATGTAAATGGACTAAATGCACCAATAAAGAGACAGAGAGTCTCAGACTGGATAAAGAAACACGATTCGTCTATATGCTGACTACAAGAGACACACCTTAGACTTAGAGACACAAACAAACTAAAACTCAAAGGACGGAAAAAAATATATCAAGCAAACAATAAGCAAAAAAGAAGAGGAGTAGCAATATTAATTTCTGACAAAATAGACTTTAAATTTAAATCCACCACAAAGGATAAAGAAGGACACTACATAATGATAAAAGGGACAATTGACCAGGAAGATATAAGCATATTAAATATTTATGCACCCAACGACAGGGCTGCAAGATAAATAAATCAAATTTTAACAGAACTGAAAAGTGAGATAGACACCTCCACAATTATAGTAGGAGACTTCAACACACCACTTTCAGAGAAGGACAGGACATCCAGTAAGAAGCTCAATAGAGACACGGAAGACCTAATTACAACAATCAAACAACTTGACCTCATTGACTTATATAGAACTCTCCACCCAACTGCTGCAAAGTATGCTTTTTTTTCTAGCGCACATGGAACATTCTCTAGAATAGACCACATATTAGGTCATAAAACAAAACTTTGCAGAATCCAAAACATCGAAATATTACAAAGCATCTTCTCAGACCACAAGGCCATAAAAGTGGAAATCAATAACAGAAAAATTAGGGAAAAGAAATCAAATACTTGGAAACTGAACTATACTCTCCTAAAAAAAGACTGGGTTATAGAAGACATTAAGGAGGGAATAAGGAAATTCATAGAATGCAACGAGAATGAAAATACTTCCTATCAAAACCTCTGGGACACAGCAAAAGCAGTGCTCAGAGGCCAATTTATATCGATAAATGCACACATACAAAAAGAAGAAAGAGCCAAAATCAGAGAACTGTCCCTACAACTTGAACAAATAGAAAGTGAGCAACAAAAGAATCCATCGGGCACCAAAAGAAAACAAATAATAAAAATTAGAGCTGAACTAAATGAATTAGAGAACAGAAAAACAAAATTTAAAGAATTAGCAAAACCAAAAGCTGGTTCTTCAAAAAAATTAACAAAATTGATAAACCATTGGCTAGACTGACTAAAGAAATACAGGAAAGGAAACAAATAACCCAAATAAGAAACAAGAAGGGCCACATCACAACAGACCCAACTGAAATTAAAAGAATCATATCAGATTATTACGAAAAATTGTACTCTAACAAATTTGCAAACCTAGAAGAAATGGATGAATTCCTAGAAAAACACTACCTACCTAAACTAACACATTCAGAAGTAGAACAACTAAATAGACCCATAACAAAAAAGAGATTGAAACGGTAATCAAAAAACTCCGAACAAAAAAAAGCCCTGGCCCGAATGGCTATACTGCAGAGTTCTACCAAACATTCAGAGAAGAGTTAACACCACTACTACCAAAGGTATTTCAAAGCATAGAAAATGATGGAATACTACCTAACTCATCCTATGAAGCCACCATCTCCCTGATACCAAAACCAGGTAAAGACATCACAAAAAAAGAAAATTATAGACCTATATCCCTCATGAACATAGATGCAAAAATCCTTAACAAAATTCTAGCCAATAGAATTCAGCAACATATCAAAAAAATAATTCACCACGACCAAGTGGGATTTATACCAGGTATGCAAGGCTGGTTTAATATTAGAAAAACCATTAATGTAATCCACCATATAAATAAAACAAAAGACAAAAACCACATGATCTTATCAATTGATGCAGAAAAGGCATTTGACAAAGTCCAACACCCATTTATGATAAAACCTCTCACCAAAATAGGAATTGAAGGAAAATTCCTCAACATAATAAAAGGCATCTATTTTTTTTATACAAAGCCAACAGCCAACATCACTCTAAATGGAGAGAGCCTGAAAGCACTTCCCTTGAGAACGGGAACCAGACAAGGATGCCCTTTATCACCACTCTTATTCAACATTGTGCTAGAAGTCCTAGCCAGAGCAATTAGGCTAGACAAAGAAATAAAGGGCATCTGGATTGGCAAAGAGGAAGTAAAATTATCTCTATTTGCAGATGACATGATCTTATACACAGAAAACTCTAAGGACTCCTCCAGAAAACTACTGAAACTAATAGAACAGTTCGGCAGAGTCCAGGTTATAAGATAAACATACAAAAATCACTTGGATTCCTCTGCAGCAAGAAAAAGAACATCAAAGAGGAAATCACCAAATCAATACCATTCACAGTAGCCCCCAAGAAGATAAAATACTTAGGAATAAATCTTACCAAAGATGTAAAAGACCTATACAAAGAAAACTACAAAGCACTACTACAAGAAATTAAAAAGGACATACTTAAGTGGAAAAACATACCTTGCTCATGGATAGGAAGACTTAACATAGTAAAAATGTCTATTCTACCAAAAGCCATCTATACATACAATGCACTTCCGATCCAAATTCCAATGTCATTTTTTAATGTGATAGAGAAACAAATCACCAACTTTATATGGAAGGGAAAGAAGCCTCGGATAAGCAAAGCATTACTGAAAAAGAAGAAGAAAGTGGGAGGCCTCACTCTACCTGATTTCAGAACCTATTATACAGCCACAGTAGTCAAAACAGCCTGGTACTGGTACAACAACAGACACATAGACCAGTGGAACAGAATTGAGAACCCAGATATAAATCCATCCACATATGAGCAGCTGATATTTGACAAAGGCCCAGTGTCACTTAATTGGGGAAAAGATAGTCTTTTTAACAAATGGTGCTGGCATAACTGGATATCCATCTGCAAAAAAAATGAAACAGGACCCATACCTCACACCATGCACAACAACTAACTCCAAGTGGATCAAAGACCTAAGCATAAAGACTAAAACGATAAAGATCATGGAAGAAAAAATAGGGATAACTTTAGGAGCCCTAATACAAGGCATAAACAGTATACAAAACATTAGTAAAAATGACGAAGAGAAACCAGGTAACTGGGAGCTCCTAAAAATCAAACACCTATGCTCATCTAAAGACTTCACCAAAAGAGTAAAAAGACCACCTAGAGATTGGGAAAGAATTTTCAGCTATGACATCTCCGACCAGCGCCTGATCTCTAAAATGTATATAATTCTGTCAAAACTCAACCACAAAAAGACAAAGAACCCAATCAAGAAGTGGGCAAAGGATATGAACACACACTTCACTAAAGAAGATATTCAGGCAGCTAACAGATACACGAGAAAATGCTCTCGATCATTAGCCATTAGAGAAATGCAAATTAAAACTACGATGAGATTCCATCTCACTCCAACAAGGCTAGCATTAATCCAAAAAACACAAAATAATAAATGTTGGAGAGGCTGCAGAGAGATTGGAACTCTTATACACTGCTGCTGGGAATGTAAAATGGCACAACCACTTTGGAAATCTATCTGGCGTTATCTTAAACAGAAATAGAACTACCATACAACCCAGAAATCCCACTCCTCGGAATATACCCTAGAGAAATAAGAGCCTTCACACAAACAGATACATGCACACCCATGTTTATTGCAGCTCTGTTTACAATAGCAAAAAGCTGGAAGCAACCAAGGTGTCCATCAACGGATGAATGGGTAAATAAATTGTGGTATATTCACACAGTGGAATACTACGCATCGATAAAGAACAGTGAGGAATCTGTGAAACATTTCATAACATGGAGGAACCTGGAAGGCATTATGCTGAGCGAAATTATTCAGAGGCAAAAGGACAAATATAGTATAAGACCACTATTATAAGATCTTGAGAAATAGTATAAACTGAGGAGAACACATACTTTTGTGGTTACGAGGGGGGAGGGAGGGAGGGTGGGAGAGGGTTTTTACTGATTAATTAGTAGATAAGAACTGCTTTAGGTGAAGGGAAGGGCAATACTCAATACATGGAAGGTCAGCTCAACTGGACTGGACCAAAAGCAAATAAGTTTCCGGAATAAACTGAATGCTTCAAAGGTCAGCGGAGCAAGGGCAGGGGTTTGGGAACCATGGTTTGAGGGGACTTCTAAGTCAATTGGCAAAATAATTCTATTATGAAAACATTCTGCATCCCACTTTGAAATGTGGCATCTGGGGTCTTAAATGCTAACAAGCGGCCATCTAAGATGCATCAATTGGTCTCAACCCACCTGGATCAAAGGAGAATGAAGAACAAGGTCACACGATAACTAAGAGCCCAAGAGACAGAAAGGGCCACATGAACCAGAGACCTACATCATCCTGAGACCAGAAGAACTAGTTGGTGCCCGGCCACAATCGATGACTGCCCTGACAGGGAGCACAGCAGAGAACCCCTGAGGGAGCAGGAGATCAGTGGGATACAGACCCCCAATTCTCACAAAAAGACCAGACTTAATGGTCTGACTGAGACTAGAGGAATCCCGGCAGTCACGGTCCCCAAACCTTCTGTTGGCCCAGGACAGGAACCATTACCGAAGACAACTCATCAGACATGAAAGGGACTGGACAGTGGGTAGGAGAGAGATGCTGATGAAGAGTGAGCTAATTATATCAGATGGACACTTGAGACTGTGTTGCCATCTCCTGTCTGGAGGGAGGATGGGAGGATAGAGTGAGTTGGAAGCTGGCAAAATTGTCACGAAAGGAGAGACTGGAAGGGCTGACTCATTAGGGGGAGAGCAAGTGGGAGTACGGAGTAAGGTGTATATAAACTTATATGTGACAGTCTGACTTGATTTGTAAACGTTCACTTGAAGCTCAATAAAAGTTAATAAAAAAATAAAAATAAAAAAAGAATTAGTAGATGGAGTGATTCCTGACTGTCCTCAAGAGGGCAGCAAAACCGCACAGCTCAGTCCTTAACCGTCAGGATGAAAATCTTGAAAAGCTAGTTTACAGTCATTCCCTGACCTGCTCATTCATGTTAGCTCAACTAATTAAACATAGCATGTGTTGATATTCATATTGGATTTTTTTGAACATTTAGGCTTTCCTTTGTGAAATGAAAAAAAAAGGTCTTCTTTTTCCTCTTCGGTTAAACAATAGAATTAGATTTGTTTGTGGTCTCAAAATACATCATTAAAAGAAGGCCAAATGTTTAAGTAAGTTTGTAGATGACAATCAGAAGTAAGAGAATTTTTCTTTTTTTTTTTGCCTTATTTCTTGACTTGTAACCAGAAAATGGTTGTGTTTGATTTTATTGGGGCCATTTTGGAAATTGCCTATAATCTATCCCAGTTAAAAAGACCTTCAAAAAGATATATCCTAGGGTGAAGAAAGCTTAAAGATTGGCTCTAGGAAAACAGAGAATCTACCCCTGCCTATCTCGAGGGCAGAGGATTTTGGCATTTCCTAGGCCAGGTTCTAGGTGAGGCTTGTCTTTAGCACTTACCCTGCCGCCTTTCAGCCAGTGCCCTCTCTGTTCCTAGCTCTCAGGTCCCGTTCTTGTGCTCAGGCAGTGGTCAGATCATCCTGGTAAAGATGGTTCCTAGCAGCGGTTCCAAATGTTTCTTCTCTCCAGTGCATCAACATTTAATAGAGGACTTGTGAAGACTGAAAAATTTTCAGGGCATAAAAGAAAGGATGGTAGAATGGTGATATTTCAGCCTTTAACAGGTTTATCCACCACATATAGTAGGTTTTTGATAAATAGTTGTTGAATGCATGAATAAACAACTAAAAGGATAAATAACAGATGTAGCTGCTCTTCCACCTGTCCAAAGCTCTTCATTTCTGTGAGCCTAGCTTTGATGGGGGAATATTTAGTTTATTGCTATTGGAAAGGGTGCAGGTAAATTCAGGCAGAAATACTTGATGATGCTTCATTACGTTTTATTGAACAAGTTAAACAGGGGCTCTTCACAACAGGGTGAATGGCATGGTAGCCAACATGAATGAACTCAAAGCCTGAATTTGAAGGTTTTGTTCTCATTTTTCAGCTCTTTGAAGAATTCACATTCATATTTATCAAGCACTTTTTCTCTGCAAACCCCTGTGCTAGTCGTGTATTAAAATGTATTGTACATTATAAAATGAAGTATAAAGTATACCCCTGTCTTCAACAAATTTATAATCTTGGAGTCTCAGGACTAGCACGCATGAAAACATTGGTAACCACACAAGGTATAGATTGGTAATTCAAAGGAGTGAGCGCATGCCCCAGGACTAAAAGAGTTGGAAGAAGAGGAGGTTGGTAAGAGGTCGAGACCCTGGGAAGCCTACACACAAAGGCAACCCTGAAGGTACCCCTAAAGTGCAGGCAGGATTTGGACACAGAGAGAATGGGAGAGTGTCTTAGGAGAAACAGTTTGTATAAAGATTGGGATGAGCAGGGCATGTTCAGAAAGAAGACTAGAGTAGAAACAGCAAATCGGGGAACTCCATTGCCGTTGAGTCAATTCCGATTCATAAAGACCCTATGGGACAGAGGAGAACTGCCCCATAGGTTTTCCAAGGCTGTAATCTTTACTCTCTCAGATCGGCTGGTGGGTTTAAACTGCCAACCTTTCAGTTAGCAACAGAGCACTTAGCCACTATCCTACCAGGGCAATAAAAAAACAGAACCAAATCCATTGCCTTCGAGTCAATTCCGACTCATAGCGACACTACAGGACAGGGTAGAACTGCCCCATAGGGTTTCCAAGGAGCACCTGGTGGATTCGAACTGCTGACTTTTTGGTTAGCAGCTGTAGCTCTTAACCACTATGCCACCAGGGTTTCCTACCAGGGCAATAGTGAGGGCTAAAGTTGGAAAAATAATCTTGGGCCTATAATATAAAGATTTTTGGAATTAAAGTTACAGAAAAAGATGACTGATAGAACATTCCTGAATAGGAGAATAATAAAAGGATAGTCGTGTGTCCAGATAGTTAACCTCTTTTCTCTTCCATTGCTATGGAATAACAGCAAGAGGAAAAATATTTGGCGGGGGGGGGGGTGTTATGGACTGAATTTTGTCCCATAAAAATGGATGGCTTTAACAAAGAGAAATTTATTATTTCATAGTCTTGGAGGCTAGTAGTCCAAATTCAGGGTACCAGTGGCAGGGGAAGGCTTTCACTTTCTGTCAGCACTGGGGAAAGTTCCTTGTCATCAATCTTCCCCTGGTCATGGAGCTTCTCAGTGCAGAGACCCTGGGTCCAAAAGATGTGCTATTCTCCTGGCTCTTGTGTCTTGGCAGTAGGAGGTCCCCCTGTCTCTCTGCTCACTTAGCTCTTTTATATCTCAAAAGAAATTGGTTTAAGACACAAGCTAATCTTGTAGATTGAGTCCTGCCTCATTAACATAACTGCCTCTAATTCTGCCTCATTAACATCATAAAAACTAAAAACAAACAAAAAAACGCGTTGCTGTGGAGTTGATTCCAATTCATAGCGACCCTATAGGACTGAGTACAACTGCCCCACAGAGTGTCCAAGGAGCACCTGTTGGATTTGAACTCCTGTCCTTTGGGTTAGCAGCTGTAGCTCTTAACCACTATGCCACCAGGGTTTCCCATTAATGTCATAGAGGTAGGATTTAGAACACAGGAAAATCATGTCATATGACAAAGTGGTGGACAGTCCCACAATACTGGGAATCATGATCTAACCAAGTTTATACACGTTTTTAAGGAACACTATTTAATCCATAACAATGACCTTATTTGGAAATGGGGACTTTTTTTTTGTTAATGAGGTCATACAGGAGTAGGGAGGGTCCTAAACCTAATCATTCAGAAGTGTCTTACAAAAAGAACTGAATGGACAGGGAGGGGATGGGAAAGACAGATGCCATGTGAGGAACAATCCATTAGCAAAGGGACACCAAGGATTGCTGGCAAACACCAGGAGAGAGTCCCTTAGAAGGGGTTGACAAGACTGAGACTCTGATTTGGACTTTTAGCCTCCAGAACTATGACAAACTAAATTTCTGTTCTTTAAAGCCACTGACCTGTGGTGTTCGTATTTCCATACTAAGTTAGTATCAGTTACAGATTCAACTTGGACCCCAGGCATGTATCATTGGCACTAGAAGCCACTTAAAATAAAAGATGAGATCCAATGATAGAACATCTTTATTTTCACTAAGGAACTGCTTCTAACATCAAATACTGACAAGTTAATGGTGTATGGGGAGGAAATATACCCTTTGGTAGAAAGCCAACCCATTCAGTCAAGAACATTTTACTTATTCCAGATGGAAATCTACTACAGAAACAATGGCTTCTCTGAAATAAGCATATAATAGTAACAGATATAAGATATTTTTATACACCAAAGTAATGTCCTTGCTAAGTTGCTCTTGTATACTTTCATGATGTAAATGTTATCAGCAATAATTTATTAATTCTAAACTAGATTTCACTTGAAGTTGCAAATTTACAATTTTGGCAACATCTTTGAAAAGTTATTTTCTCATAGAAAAGTACAAATAAAAAGTAAAATAAAATAGAGTATGTGGAAGAAAACATACCACAAAATGCTGAGAAAAAGAAAAATAACTTCTTAGAGCTTCAGAATTAAGGATATCTCCTGCCTAACACTGGGGACTTGAAGCAGTTACTGATGAAGATCAAAGGCTACAGCCTTCAGTATGGATTACACCTCAATATAAAAAAAAACAAAAATCCTCACAACTGGACCAATAAGCAACATCACGATGAACGGAGAAAATACTGAAATTGTCAAGGATTTCATGTTACTTGTCTCCATAATCAATGCCCACGGAAGCAGCAGCTGAGAAATCAAATGATGATATTGCGTTGGGCAAATCTGCTGCAACAGATCTCTGTAAAGTGTTCAAAAGCAAAGATGTCATTTTGAGGACTAAGGTGCACCTGACACAAGCCATGGTATTTTCAGTTGCCTCATATGCATGAGAAAAAGCTGGACAATGAATAAGGAAGACCTAAGAAAAATTATATGCCTTTTTGAATTATAGTGTTGCTGAAGAATATTGAATATACCACGGACTGCCAGAAGAACGAACAAGTCTGCCTTGGAAGAAGTACAACCAGAATGCTCCTTAGAAGGTAGGATGGCGAGACTTCATCTCTTGTACTTTGGACATATTATCAGGAGGGACCAGACCCTGGAGAAAGACATCATGCTTGGTAAAGTAGAGAGCAAAAAAAGAGAAAGATGCTCAACGAGATGGACTGACACAGTGGTTGCAACAATGGGCTGAGTCATAACAATGATTGTGAGGATGGTGCAGGACCAGGCAGTGTTTCATTCTGTTGTACATTGGATCACTATGTGTCAGAATTGACTTGATGCCACCTAACAACAACAAAACAACAATGAGGAGCTATTTAGTTAATACCCAGTTCATTCTCTCAATCTCTTTCTCTCTCTTTGTTCTCTAAATTTACCAGATGTTAAGTAGGGATTGTTTTCATAAACATTTTAAAATTGGGCTTATTCTCAGCCACGGTCCTTCCTTTCTTTCTCTTTTTACGTTCAAGCCATTGCAAAAACTTGATTTTTTTTTTCTTGTATGTCTTGGTGTATGTCACCTTTTGCTTTTCCAACTGCAAACAACATCATGTTTTTGATCACTTTTAATTTTCATTGTTGTAACATTTTCTTAATAACATTCTCATCTCTTTTATAATGCTGAATGACAAGATTTATGTATATATTTTTATTTGCTTTCTCCTATCACCCAAAATTACACATTTCTCACTTTCATTATTGCCATAAGACACATTTATATGCATGTTTCACTTTATTTTGTTTTCTAAAACAAACTCAAAATTGTGTATTTAAAATAACTTTAGAATTTAACTACTGCAGGTATTATTCCTATTTTTAAGATTTGGAAGCTGAGGGACACAGAGGTTATGCTAATCAACAAATATTTTTTGAACCCCTCAATGGGTCTTGGGCAGCCCTCAGTGCTGAGGGGAATGAAAGAAACATAACAAGTACATGGGATGTTCTAGGAAGATTTCCTAACACATTTGTAAATTCTCGCAGAAAATGAGTTTCCTAATATACTTTGGAAACCCTGGTGGCGTAGTGTTTAAGTGCTACAGCTGCTAACCAAAGGGTTGGCAGTTCGAATCCACCAGGCACTTCTTGGAAACTCTATAGGGCAGTTCTACTCTGTCCTATAGGGTCGCTATGAGTCGGAATCGACTCATTGGCCCTGGATTTGTTTTTTTTGGTTTTAATATACTTTACTCTTGATTAACATGAGAGTAGAAAATAACGAAGCTCCTATTGAGATTTTGGCTACCCACTAACAGCAGCATCTAATGTTTACGGAGGACTTAGTATGTGCTAGTCACTGTTTTGGAAACCCTGGTGGTGTAGTGGTTAAGTGCTATAGCCGCTAACCAAAGTCGGCAGTTCGAATCCACCAGGCACTCCTTGGAAACCCTATGGGGCAGTTCTACTCTGTAGCATAGGGTCACTATGAGTTGGAATCGACTTGACGGCAATGGGTTTAGTCACTGTTCTAAGCCCTCTATGTGTATTTACTCATTTATTTATTAAAACAACCATATGGTAAAGACATGTTATCACAATCATCCCAATTTTATAAATAAGAGATAATGTAGAAAAAAAAAAGGTTAAGTAACTTGCTGATTGTTGCCCAACAAGCAAGTGGTGAGGCCATGGCTTTGAACTCACACTCTTAATTACGTTTACACTTCATTACTCTGTATTTCCTCTACATTACCCACCAAGCTCACTCTAGTTAGGGGCATGGCAGTCTCACCGTGTGCCTTAGAAAAGGCACATTCAGGATTATCTTGGAAATTGACAAAAATCATGAAATTAAGTAGAAAATGCCAAGAATTGTGCCTGATCACAAAGTATATGCAATAAAGTTGGAGAAATTAGTTATATCATGACATAAATAATGAGTAAACTAGCAACATCCA
This sequence comes from Elephas maximus indicus, assembly GCF_024166365.1. Taxonomy (NCBI): domain Eukaryota; kingdom Metazoa; phylum Chordata; class Mammalia; order Proboscidea; family Elephantidae; genus Elephas; species Elephas maximus. The sequence continues at coordinate 43,764,685 of NC_064836.1, read as the reverse complement.
TACCGGCAGTGTATACTGTGATGGCTGTAGTGTGCATCAGATATTTTTGTTTTCTTCAACATAACATATAAGATGTAAGTGGGGCTAGGGCATTTCCAGTTGTATGCATGTTATATCATGTTAGGCACAAGTATGACTTTGTAATTGTCTTTATTTATAGATTGTGTATTGTTTAAGGAGATACGTACAGGTGCCAAGTTGACAAGGGGTGGACTGCGATGGTTAAGGTTGTGTGTCAGCTTGGCTGGGCCTTGATTCTCAGGGTTTTGGCAATTATGTAATGACATTATTTGACAGTTATGTAATGATGTAGTTATCTCTATTTTGTGATATAATGTAATCACCCCCATGGTGTGTTCTGATGTGCTCAACCAATCCGTTGTAAGGGGGGGTTCCTTAGGGGTGTGGCCTGCATCCAATATATGGACATTCTGTCTAAGCTCGCTGATTTTTGCTCACTTTGGATCCTATATCAGTTTGTCATCAACTGACCTCTGGTTCTTAGGATTCTAGCCAGCAGCCTACTGTATTACCTGCCGATCTTGGACTCGTCAGCCTCCACAGCCTCTGAGCCAGCAGCCTTCCATCTGACCTGCTGATCTTGGCTTCATTAGCTCCTGCAACTAGGTGACTCAGGAGAAGCCTCCAACCTGATCCCTGACCCAGGAACTTGGGACATGCCAGCCTCTACTATTGTGTGAGCCATTTCCTTGAGATAAATCTCTCTCTCTGTATATATATATATACACACACACACACACACATACACTTCGCTGGTTTTGCTTCTCTAGAGAACCCAGCTTAAGACATATACTGATATAGTAAATCTTTACAGCGCAGCACAGAGAATAAATAGAAAATAAATTATTGGAGAGGGATTTGGACTTTGTTGGGGTGTAAAAGGAAAATCTTCCAAGAACGTAGAAGAATGGGTAGTTTTGAAGAAGTGGCGAGTGTTGGTTGGAATGGGATTGGAGTGGAATGCAGAGCATGGAAACAAGTGAAAGTGAATTTGGAAACAATGAAAGTGAAGAGTGCCACTTCTAAGCCGAAGCTTTAGGAATGGAATGGGGACTTTCCATGCTGTCTTTTCCCTTTGCTATGAGAATGGCAGGAGTCCTTGGGTGGTGCAAATAGTTAATGCGCTTGGCTGCTAACCAAAAGGTTGGCAGTTTGGGTCTACCCAGAGGTACCTTGGAAGAAAAAGACCTGGCAATCTATTTCAGAAAAACCAGCCATTGAAAATCCTATGGAACACAGCTCTCCTCTGACACCCGTGGGGTTGCCATGAGTCAGTCGACTTGACAGCCACTGGTTCTTGTGAGACTAGCAGTTTTTCAGGCAGAGGCTGCTGCGTCAGCTTGAATGTCAGAGAGAAGCATGAAACAGTCCCACGCCAACTCATATCTTAAACTAGAAGCAGAACTTTCTTATTGTTAGCCATTGAGTTTTTGATACAGCATTTGCCAGCATATACAACTAGTTAAAGGCAATTTTAGTATTCCAGGCGTAAAGGGCTAGGCATTTAGATGATGAAGAACAAGGAACTAAGCCAGAAGTCATTGTGAAGGAAGAATTGCCAGAACTTGATGACTGACAGGTTGTGAAAGGCTAAGGTTTAGAAGAAACTGAGAAGATGACTTTAGTTGGGTAGAATCAATCCTTTATGAGAAATGAGGACATTTTTCTGGGAGCAGGTCTGGAAGGTGGAGTTGAAGGACAGGTAGGAGAGGAATCCTTTCCAAGGAGTTAAAGACATTGCAACGTGCAGTGAAGAAAAATAATTAGCAGGTAAAGGTAACTTGGAAAAATTTTGTAGTTCTGAGAAATTTCACAGTGTTTAGAAGGTGGTACGGGTTTACTAGAAGGCTTTTGTTTTATTATGTTTTGTCTTAAAATTAGGCTACACATTCGTATATTTAGAGTGATGAAAAATATAGGAATCAAGCAGAGTAGAAAAGATGCTTAGGGGGATGGATAGTAAGTATGGGATTCAAGGTCCACAAAAATCAGGAAGAGATACAACTGGTAACACACATGCATGGGTAATCTTTGGAGAAGGGGAGGGAATCATCTTTCATTAAGATTTTGGGAAGAAAGGACAGACACAGAAATAGATGTGAACTAAGATGAGAGTGTTAACTGCTGTCGAATCAACTCTGACTCATGGTGCCTTTACACACAACAGAAGAAATATTGCCTGGTCCTTTGTCATCCTCACAACTGCCAGCAAGTTTGAGTCCATCATTGTGACTATTGTGCCAATCCATCTTACTGAGGGCTTCCATCACCCTTGTAGACCCTCTACTTCACCAAAAACCATGTCCTCCTCTAGCGATTAGTTCCTCCTGATGAGATGTCCAAAGCAAGTGAGTCAGACAATGTTCTGTTGTGATCCATAAAGCTTTCATTGGCTAATTTTTGGAGGTAGATAGCCAGGCCTTTCTTCCTAGTCTGTCTTAGTCTGGAAGCTGTGCTGAAACCTGTCCACCAGGGTGACCCTGCTGGTATTCGAAGTAGCTTCCAGCATCATAGCAACATGTAAGCTACCACAGTATGACAAATTGACAGCTGGGTGCTGGGAGATGGTGAATAAAACAAACAACCTCCCACCCCACAAAGTTTCATTGCCAATCAGTCAATTCCGATAGGACAGAGTAGGCTGTAATCTTTATGGAATCTGACTGCCACCTCATCCTCCCCAGAGTGGCTACTGTGTTCACCTTTTGGTTAGTAACCACTGAGCCACCGGGAGAATAAACCAAAAAACCAAACTCATTGCTGTCGAGTTAATTCCAACTCCAGGCAACCCTATAGGACAGAGTAGAACTGCCCCATAGGGTTTCCAAAGAGTGGCTGGTGAATTCATACTGCCGACCTTTTGGTTAGCAGCCGAGCTCTTAACCACTGCACCATTAGGACTTCTGCTGAAGAATCCAAAAAAACCAAACCTGTTGCTGTGGAGTCAATTCCGATTCATAGCAACCCTATAGGACAGAGTAGAACTGCCCTGTAGGGTTTCTAAGGAGTGGCTGATGGATTCGAACTGCTGACCTTTTGTTTAGCAGTCATAGAACTTAACCATGGGGCCACCAGTAAAAGATAAGAGCTTTGTGTTTCTCAGTTCTCAGCTAAAGTAGGTGAAATCATCTACTAGGCAGACAAGAGGGAGCAGCAGCAGGTGACAGCTGAGGAAAGAAGAGAGGTTTTGCAATAGCCTCTGAGAGGAGCAAAAGCAAACGTGGTTGTGGTTAGGGACTGTTGAGCACTGAGGGCCCTTTGGAAGATGGGCTGCAGGAATTGGTAATGGGCCAAGTCTGAATACATCTCTGTCTTCTCACACCAATGGGCCAAGTCTGAACACATCTCTGTCTTCTCACACCAGTGTTTGGTGTCCTGGGAACAGACAGAATAAGCTCACGGTGAGGTGATCCAGGTTTATGATTTTTATGGATTAAAATTTTTCTCAAGGTCAGAGTTACAGTTCTTTCTAATCTGTTCTCATTTTTTTTTTTGTAAAACTAGAAAGTTTCCCCACTGACACATTTTACATTCCGGCAGTTCTGATAATCTCCATATTGGCTTGAAATTCACCTATCGACCACTGGAGCCTAGATTTCATTTTTTACGTTTGGCTCTTGCAAATCATGCTTTTAGTTTTTGGATAATGTTTCTACCTTCTTACTCTCTCATTTTCATAGGCTTTTCAAATAACTTTTATTGGTGGAAAATTTTCTTTATAAAAATTTGTCACCTCATTTAATCAGGTAATTAACAGTTATTGCCAAGTGTTTACTCTGTATCAGGTGCTGTGCTAGGGGCCAAGGATACAAAGATAAATGCAATAAGGTACCTGGTCTTGATGTGCTTATAGAGTTCAAAAGTCTATCTGGGAAGTATAAATAGAAAGAACTAAGTCTCAACACCAGCAAAAGTGTAACTTGAAACTCTTCACCAAAAACAAACCAAATCCGGTGCCGTCGAGTCGATTCCGACTCATAGCGACCCTATCGGACAGAGTAGAACTGCCCCATAGAGTTTCCAAGGACCCCCTGGTGGATTCGAACCACCGACCCTTTGGTTAGCAGCCATAGCACTTAACCACTACGCCACCACAGTAAGCTCCTAAAATTTGTATAACATAGGTTCCAGCGGCTCTTCCTCCTTCTTGCTATTGAGGACCCGAGCTCCCTGCAAAAGTCCCCTCCCCACTAACATTACTGGATTGCTTTTCATCAAATTTGGTTAGTTATTATGTAGAATGAGCCATTTCCCCTTCATTCTGCCTTGGTCCACATTGCTGGAACTGATGCTCATTGTTGGCACCACCTTATCCCACCAGGCACCACAGGCTCTCCACTGGGTTTTACCATGTTGGCCTAGAAACCCTGCCACTTCCGTGGGCTGTCTCAGCGTCCACTGGTGTGTTGGAACCCTCGAGTGTTAAAGATGATTGCCATTCGAGTTTGACAAGAAGCCAAACTTCTGTTTTCTTTGTTCAGGTTATATTTAGAGGAAAACCAATGCAGTGCATATACCAGAAAAAGCAAACCAGTTGCCATTCAGTTGATTCTGACTCAGGGCAACCTCGTGTGTTGCAGAATAGCACTGTGTGCCGTAGGGTTTTCAGCGACTGATTTTTCAAAAGTAGATCACCAGGTGTTTCTTTTGCAATGCACAGATGGTTGGCAGTTCTTATGGAAGTAGCTATTACATAGATATATCATGTTTATGGACCTTGATTTTAAATAAAATCAGCTGAAGCCCACATTCTATGCTTTGTGAAAGTCTAAGGTCGTCTGCAAATTCCCAAGGGCATATGGATATTCGGGTACCTACGATTTCAATTTACAGCCTCTGCTGCATTTTTGGTTTCTATCCCGTCTGTTCTTGTCTCCACAGTGGCATTGTTTAAATATAGCATATTGCCCCTTAACAATATCTACAAGGAAACCATTCTCACACTATCCTGAAGATTTATTACTAGGAAATGGGTAGAAATGCTCACAACCTGAAAATACAAACAATTAAAAATTTAACATCATAAATTCTTATTTTAAAAATTTATCTGTATCCGACAATGGGCATTTTTCACCATCAACACTCATGCCAGCTCCTGGTTGCTTTTTCTTCTCTTCTTTTCCACTAAGAAGCAAAATGAATTTCTCACATTATCGCAGGCATAAAATCCAGTCTTCATTTTGGGTGTATTATTTTTTTCTTTTACCCTAGGAGCTTTATCAAACAAGGTATTTTCTCAAACAGTTTTTTCCTGGAGTGGAATTCTTAGACTAGCTCTTAAGATCATAAGATGTTCAACCCTCTATGTGTGTTTGGTAGAGGGTCAACAAAAAAGAGGAAGACCTTTCAATGAGATGGCACCAAAAAACCCCACTGCCGTTGAGTTGATTCCGACTCCTAACAACCCTATAGGACAGAGTAGAACTGCCCCATAGAGTTTCCAAGGAGGACCTGGTGGACTTGAACTGCCGACCTCTTGGTTAGCAGCCGTAGCACTTAACCACTACACCACCAGGGTTTCCATGAGATGGCACAGTGGCTGCAAAATGGGTTTAAACATAGCAATGATTATGAGGATGGTTCAGGACGAGGTGGTGTTCATTCTGGTGTACATAGGACCACTATGAGTTGGACTGACTTGATGGCACCTAACAACAACAACATTATATGTCTTGCAATTACATGAATTTGAATGATATGAAAGAACTCAGGAGTGTAAATTAATAAAACCACTTTGGAGAATACTTTGTCAAGGCTGGTTTCATGGCCATATGGTCTCTGCAGTCACATGGGGCCCTGTGCTTAGAAGGACCCTAGGCTTCTCTCCTGTCTTGAAATTCTCAATAAGTTTTTAACAAGGAGTCTATATGTTCATGTTTTCCTTGGGCCCAGAATATTATGTAGGTGGTCCTCCAGTTTGGCATTATTTACTGTAGTTTAGCAAAGCCAATGACCTAGGAATTTCACTTCTAGGTAAAAAATCCAGCTTAAACTCACATCCACTTTCACCAAAAGATGTTACAGGAGTGTTTATTCCAGCATTATTTATAAGAGCCAAAATGCTGAAAATAACCCAATTATCTTTCAACAATGAATGGACAAATATATTATGGTATATTCAAACCACGAAATACTATACAGCAAAGAAAGTTAATGACCTACTGCTACAGATTATACTGGATGAATCTAAAAAACATAATATCAAGGAAAATAATAAGACAAAATATTAGTTTAAGATTCCATTCACGTAATGTTTGACAATAGGTAAAATTAGAATATGCTGCTATTGTTCTTGTTAGTTGCCATCCAGTTGATTCTGACTCATGGTGACCCCATGTGTGCAGTGTAGAACTGCTCTACAGGGTTTTCAAAGCTCTGATCTTTTGGAAGCAGATTGCCAGGACTGTCTTCTGAGGTGCCTCTAGGTGGGCTCGAGCCACCAACCTTTTGGCTAGTAGTTGAGCGCTTAACCATTTTCACCACCCAGGGATGCTAGAAGAAACTACGGTGGTTAATTTTGGGGAGGGGAGGGTTAAGATAATTGGAAAGGGACATGATGGAATCTTCTGGAGTTTTGCTAATATTTCTCGACCACGGTGGAGCTTATATGTGTGTCACTTTGTAAAGCTGTACATTTATGTTTTATACATTTTTGCATGTGTCATATACACTCCAAATATTAAAAAATAATGTATAGCCTGGTGGTGTTACCAGTGAAAATTGGAATGTGTCTGTTGTGAGCTGGAGTCTTTAAACAATCCCTGATTAAATAACTCATTACATGAATAGGTGCTCTTCATTCCCTCTGTAAAGCACACACTGCCAGATTCCCAACACTATGTGAATGTTTGTTATGTAGCAAGCTTTTCTCTTTTGTGCCCTTTTGATAAATCAACCAACTTTCATTTGGATAAGTGGGCATCTGTGGGAACAGAAATGTATTTAAGCTACTTAAAAAAAAATTGTTATTAAGAATTCAGGGAATTTTTTCATGGGACTTGAGGTCCAGAATGGAAGATAGGCCTCAGCAGAGCCTGAAACAATGAAATAGCCAAAATGAATTACCTCCTGTCTTCGGGTTTTCTAGAGAAACAGAACCAGTGAAAGAGAGACAGATATATATATATATATATATATATATATATATATATATATATATATATATATATATATAGGAAGCCCTGGTGGCGTAGTGGTTAAGTGCTACGGCTGCTAACCAAATGGTTAGCAGTTCGAATCTGCCAGGCGCTCCTTGGAAACTCTATGGGGCAGTTCTACGCTGTCCTACAAGGTCACTATGAGTCGGAATCAACTTGACGGCTCTGGGTTTGGTTTTAGCTTTTTATGTATATGTGTGTGCATGTGAAAATGGAGGATAATTACATCATTACATAGCTACCAAATTGCGTCATTCCATAACTGTCAAATTACATCATTAAATAACTGCCAAACCACTGAGAATCATGGCCCAGCCAAGTTGACACATAACCTTAACCATCACAGACAGCATTACTCTCATCTCGAACCTCAGCATTTGTTACTGCTAGAGATATGTTGTTAATGTGCAAAATAGTCGGATAGTAGATTTTTTACTGTTGTAAATGTGAAATGTCGGATAGTGAGATAGTGTCAATAAGTGAGAAAGCACACACACACACATACACACACACGTACCTGTTGCTATCAAGTTGATTCTGACTCATAGTGACCCATAGGACAGGGTAGAACTACTCCATAGGGTTTCTAAGGAGAGGCTGGTGGATTCAAACCGCCGACCTTTTGGTTAGCAGCTGAGCTCTTAATGACTGTATCACCAGAGCTCCATATCTATCTACCTGCTATCTGTCTGTCTTTCTATCTACCTGCCTGCCTGTCTTCCTGCCTGCCTGCGTGTCTATCTACAGAGACAGAGAGATTGATTGACTGTATTGGCTCACACAATTGTGGGGCTGGCAAGTCCAAGATCCATAGGTCAGGTGATAGGAAGAGATTTCTGCAGTTTTTATGTCCCAAACATGCCTGTTTATAGCCCAGAGGCAGAATATACCCTGGGAAAACTCTCCTTTTTCTGTTAAGGCCTTCAGTTGATTGGTTGAGGGATACCATATTTTGGAAAGTAATCGGCCTTACTTAAAGCCAGCTGATTTAATCACATAAAACTACTTCATAAAAACCAGTTGCTGTCTAGTTGATTCTGACTCATGTCAACCCATGTGTATCAGAGTAGAACTGTACTCCATAGGGTTTTCAATGGCTTAATCTTGTGGAAGGAGATTGCCAGGCCTTTCTTCCAAGGCATCAGTGGGTGGACTCAAACATCAAACCTTTTGGTTAGCAGTCGAGTTAATTAACGGTTTTACCACCCAAGGTTGCCGTGGGTGGTGCAAATGGTTGTGCACTTGGCTACTAACAGAAAGACTGGCAGTTTGAATCCAAGGGAAGTATCTTGGAAGAAAGACCTGGCGATCTGCTTGTAAAAAATCAGCCCTTGAAACTCTGTGGAGCACAGCTCTACTTTGACACACACAGGTTGCCATGAGTCAGAATTGACTCTATGGCGACTGGTGGTGGTGGTGGTGGGACAACTTCATAACAACTAGACTAGCATTTGACCAAACGATTGGACATTGTAGACTAGCCAAGTTGACACATAAAATTAACCATCCCACCTGCCATCTTGTTTCTGAATATTTATAGATCCCGCTCAGTCTTCTCTAGTCTTTAGTCTCATTTTTCTTATACTCTACCTGGTAAAATATGGCCATATCATAGCTTTCAAGTTTTGATGTCCCTTTAGTTCGACAGACAAGTCAGACTCTGATGTATTTTCGACTTTATTGCAATTTTTAAAAAGAGAAACTCTGGTACCTCTGCTTGCTTTAGGAATATCTCTGAACTAGTTTTCAATGGTTGGGAAAAGGGTCACACAGCAATAACACCTTTAGAGTAGCCCATTCTATATAACCCACAAAGCTTGTTTCTAATACTTACCACACACATGCCTGTACAAATTTAGGAACAGGGCATCAACTTCTCTAAATGTTTAGAATAGAAAACCACCCTTTTTTTTTCTGGTCAATGAATTGGCCTTGATTCATAGTGTAAAGGAACAGTAAGTGTCTTAAAGAAAGATAAAAAAAAAAAAAAAAAAAAAGAGCGATACCGTTCCTGTAAAATCCTCACTTAAAAACAACATATCATTTCAAATCAATGGTAAGAGGTTGATTAAAAAAAATTGTGTTAGCTAAATACATAAGTGGTAACTATAAAAAAAATTGTGCTAGGACAACCATTTTTGGGGAAAAATTAATTTTCCTAATACATACCAGTCATTAAAAACACACAGGTAGATAAAGGACCTATTAGTAAGACAAAGAACAAAAAAATAAAAGAAAACAAGCAAACAAACCCACAAGATCATAAGATATCAGATAATTTGTTTAGGAACATGGGCTAAGGAAGCATTTTAAAAAATGATGCAAAAATATTGACAAAAAGGTTGATACATTTGATTATATTAGAATTTTAATTTTTTTACATTAATGTTTGATTTTTGGTGACAATAATACACAGCAAAACCCATTCCCATTCAACAGTTTCTAGACATGGTGATCAGTGACATTGTTTACATTCTTTACACTGTGTCAACATTCTTGTTATTGCTGTTCTAGTCGTTTCACTCTCGTTGGCTTAAACTCCTGGCCCTCCAACCTTCTTGTCTATGCTTTAAAATAGCTATTGTCCATTTGGTCTTACACAGATAATTGTTTTAGAAGTACTCAGTTCTTAACGGTGACAATCTTTTTGAGCTAAACTGTTACTTAGTTTAAAGGTGACTTCAGAGGATAGTTTTGATTCAAGATTTGACGAGTAACTCAAGGCAGTAGTCTTGACGACTCCTCCAGCCTCAATAGTCCAGTAAGTCTGGATTCTTTAAGAATTTGAAGATCTGTTCCACATTTTTATCCCTTTCTACCAGGATCCATCTATTGCATCCCTGATCAGAACGTTTGGTAATGGTAGCCAGGCACCATCTAGTTCTTCTGGTGTCAAAGCAGAGTAGGTAGTGAAGGTTCATGGAGACAGTCCTATAGTCCAGTTCCTTCTATGATTCTTGGGTTTCCTTCTTTCTCTTTTGTTCCAGATGAACAGAGCAATAGTATTATCTTAGATGGCTGCCTGCAAGTTTTTAGTACTCTAGACACTGCTCACCATACTGAGAGGCAGAACATAAAAACTTTAAGAACTATGTTACTCCAGTTGACTGGATTATCCTATGAGACCATGAACCTAAGCTTTAAACCAAGAGGACAAATCCCGTGAGGTGAATGGTTATGTCTAATTAGAATGAGCCTCTGTAGTCCTGCCCTTCTTTTTTGGTTGTTGTTATTGTTGCAAAATTATGTATAACCTAGCATTTGCCAATTCATCTCTTTTTCTTATGTACAGCTTATTGACATCAATTACATTAGTCAAGCTGTGCAAACTTTGCCCACATTAGGTGCCACTTTTCCCACCACCACAAACAAAAAGTGACCACTGCCCAGGGAATACTTCTCCCATTTCTCCTCCCCCAGCCCAGTAACCACCAGCCAACGTTAGTCTCTGTATATTTACCTATTCTTGTCACTTCATAAAAGTGAAAACATACAATATTTGTCCTTTTACGATTGGCTTATTTTGCTCAACACAATGTCCTCCAGAATTTTAGTTTCGAGTAAAGACACTATGTAAATTCAAAGACAAGTGTGATGGTCAGTTTTATGTGTGAATTTGAGTAGGCTATTGAACCAAACACTAATGTAGGTGTTGGTGTGAAGATATTTAGTAGATATTATTAAAGTCCGTAATCAGTTGGCTTTAAGTGAGGAAGATTATTCTAGATAATTTGGGTGGGCCTGATTCAATCACTTGAAAGGTCTGAAAAGCAGAACTGAGGTTTCCCTGAAGAGGAAATTCTGCCTGTGGACTGCAGGCTCAGTTAATGCCCAGAGCTCGTGCTTGCCCTTCTTGGTGGGCTGCCCTACAGACTTTGGACTTGCCTAACCAGCCACTACAATCACATAAGCCAATTCCTTGCAATGAATCTGTTAACATATATTTCCTACTGGTTCTGTTTCTCTTATTGAACACTGACTGATACAAGTGATAGAGAGAAATAAATACTTATGTAATATCATAATAAAGGAGTCGACTTCAGAATAAAAAAATAAAACAGCGTTCTATAAAGAAAAAAAAATCATGAGCCTCACATAAAAATGGACAAAGGATATGTTTCACTTATTTGTTGCTGCGTAAGAAACCACTCTGAGACCTAATGACTTAAAACAGCAATGATGTTTTATTTGTCATTATCTGTATGTCGGCAATCTGGGAAGTCTGGAATCACTCAAGCTGCAGTTATTTGAAGGCTCCGCTGTGGCTGGAGGGTCCATGTTGTCTTCACTCAAATGTGTGGAAGTTGGTGCTGGCTGTCAGCTGAGACTATTTCTTCTCCACGTAGCTTCTCATCTTTTGGTAAGTAAGTTAGTCTGGGCTTCTTCACAGTATAGAGGTTGCAGGGTTCAAAGAGGGTGAGAGCGGGAGCTGCAAGGATAAGAAGTTGTCCTTGGGGAGTAGGGGAAGAAGACTAGGATGAGGAAAGTGCTATTCAAAGGGAGAGCTTAGACCTTATCTGACATTTTCCATGGTTTCATGATTTACCTGTGTAATTAAAAAAATGTGTATATATACACATATACATATATGTGTATGTATCCATGTACGTATGTGTATATCTGTCCATCAGTGCATCTATCCATCCATCCATCCATCCATCCATCCATGCATCCATCCATCCATCCATCCATCCATCCATCCATCCATCCATCCATCCATCCATCCATCCATCCATCCATCCATCCATCCATCCATCCATCCATCCATCCATCCATCCATCCATCCATCCATCCATCCATCCATCCATCCATCCATCCATCCATCCATCCATCCATCCATCCATCCATCCATCCATCCATCCATCCATCTATATATCAATCACAGAGTCCTCGTGGCTCAATGGTTAAGTGCTCAGTTGCTAACTGAAGGGTCACGATTGGAACCCACCAGCAGCTCCACAGGAGAAAAGACCTGGCAATGTGCTGCTGAAAAGATTACAGCCTAGGAAACCCTATGGGGCAGCTCTACTCTGTCACCTGGGGTCACTTTAAGTCAGAATCGACTTGACGGCACGCAGCAACAACAACAATAACATCTGTCTGAGAGAACACTTCCTTCTTCAATAATCTTAATTCCTTGTCTTTACTGACCCTTTGTCATAATCCTAACCATTAAAAAAAAAAAAAAGAAAAAGAAAGCTAACCACACTACTCCACTCCCCGTAGTTTTCTGCCCAAGCTACCAGTTATAAGAAAATTGCATGATATGTTTAGTGTGGCAAATGAAGCTGTGTTCAGGGGTGACTTGGTGTTAGTTTCCCATTTCTGCCAAAACTATAGGGTGAGGTAACATAGACTTCTATTGTTAGTGACCCCCCCAAAAAACAAGTGTCTTTGGGGTCACTGACACTGAAGTCTATGTTACCTCACCATGAGGGTATTAGCCTCTGAACTCCATCCTAAGAGCTGGGTAGCAGACTTATTCATGACTATGCCACAACTTGTAATAAATGGAGGGCAGTCTGAGGTTACCACAAGCAGGACCCATTTCTGTTACTATGCATTGCATTCCTGGCATAGTAAGTATGCTGGGACTCTTTTATTCCAAGTAAAAGTGAGTGTTTTTCTTTGCATTTGGCAAATATATAAAGAAAAGGAAGTTTCTAGTTTGAAGAAGAGTTGGTGTAATACTAGCATGTGTACTCAATTCCTTAGTATTCAGACCAGAAATGGACACAAATTGTATCAAGATAGGGTTTTCTGGGAGAAAAGAAAACAAACAAAAAAACAAAACCAGGAAGCAACATGCTACCAGAAAGTGTAACATGACAGGTTTGACGGACAATAAAGAAGATAAGCTCATCCTTCTTTCACTGAGAGTGACCTTTTGATGTCAGTGTGTTGCCATGACCCTGACTTGGTATACACATGATTCTTTGGATATGACAGCTGTTCCTAGGAGGTGGAGGATTAAGGTTGGATAATTCAAATGGCAGGGAAGGAAGGGAATAACTAGCTTGAATTTTTCACTGCTTAGAACTCTTAACAGGATTCAAATTGAATGAAACAAAGACCCCAACTAACCCGTTGCCGTAGAGTCGATTCCGACTCATAGCGACCCTGTAAGATAGAGTAGAACTGCCCCATAAGGTTTCCAAGGAGTGACTGGTGAATTTGAATTGCTGACCTTTTGGTTAGCAGCTGAGCTCTTAACCACTACTAGTAGTGAGCAATTGGAAGGGAAACATCGATTTTACTGGGATCTTTAAAAGCACTGGATCCTGAAGACTGTGCTGTGAAAGGAGGATCTAGGTAACGTGGGGACACACAGAACAATGATGGTGAGCTACAAAAGCAGTGAGAAGCAGGATGTTCTCTAGTGCAGATACTGCTTGTGAGTATCTGAAAAGCTCGGCAGTGACCAGATGAACTGAGGACAGATTTCTGTTTCTCCCTTTACTGTGAGCAGGCTGCCACATGAGATGAAAATTGTAAAAAAAAAAAAACATTAAATCTTTTTTCTCTTTCAGGCAGTAGCCATATCTTGTGTGTAAGAACTTCAGACTATTTGATACGAGGTGGATAGATGAGAGGTATTTAGTTAAAAATCGGTTTTCAAGGGTTTCAAAGTGACTATTTTAAAGAGACCCTTCTTTAGATCAAACCTGAACTGTCTGGTTGGAAACAAATTCCTGATGCGAGAATGGGGACGTTTTCTCTGTAATGTGTATGTTTATTTGTCCTGGTGTGGAAATTAGCCTTGAGTGAATGTAACTATTTAATGTACAACAGCATGCTCTTAAGGGTTATGTGGTTCCATAGTTGCCTTTTGAGTTACAAGGATGCTTTACCTTTGCACGGTTAGAAAGAGCAGAAGTTTAGAGATCAGCGTTATACAGTTGGGAAGATTACAGATCAACAGTAGTGATCGGGATAGAGGTGGTCTGCATCTCCCTTCTCTGTCCCCAGCTGCATTTTTGCTGAGAACATGTTTCTGTTTACATGGCTGTTTCTTTGCTGACACTCATCTGGCTGTGACTAGTTGGGGGTGGAAGTGGTGGGCACATAGGCAAACTCCTTAGAAATGGAGATTTCATGATTCCTTTATAATCCACCTTATATGCTATGAGGTGGACTAACTGGGAGCTGGAGTCCCTGGGTGGTGCAAACTGTTAAGTAAATGATGACTAATTGAAAGATCACTAGTTTGGTGGGAAGTGTTTTCATTCTCATTTGATTCTATGAATTTCTTTATTCCATCCTTAATTTCTTCTATAACCCAGTAGATTTTGAGCAAGGTGTTGTTCAGTTTCCATGTATTTGATTTTTTTTCCTTGCTTTTTCTGTTTTATTGATTTCTACTTCTATGGCTTTGTGGTCAGAAAAGGTGCTTTGTAATACTTTGATGTTTTGGATTCTGCTGAGGCTTGCTTTATGACCTAATATATGGCCTGTTCTGGAGAATGTTCCACGTGCATTGGAAAAGAAAGTATCCTTGGCTGCTGTTGGGTGGAGTGTTCTGTATATGTCTATAGGTCAAGTTGGTTGATTGTGGTATTTAGATCTTCCGTGTTTTTATTGAGCTTCTTTCTGGATGTCCTGTCCTTCATTGAAAGTAGTATGTTCAAGTCTCCTACTATTATTGTGGTGCTGCCTATCTCTCTTTTCAATGCTGTTAGAGTTTGTTTTATGTATTTTGGAGCCCTGTATTTGGGTGTGTAAATATTTATTATGGTTATATCCTCCTGGTATATTAAAGGTTGGTGGTTTGAACTCACCCAGAGGTGCTTTGGAAGAAAGCCCTGACAGTCTGCTTCTGAAAGGTCACAGCCATGAAAACACAATGGAGTGTACTCTGCAACACCTGGGGTTGGCCATGAGTTGGAATTGACTTGATGGCAACTGGATTTATTGATTCAATCGAGAGCTAATTAGATGGCCTCTACAGGCCAAGGCTAAACATGAAAAAGAATTGTTAGACTGTTTCAGGAACTTGGCCTGATGCTTCTGTTTTTGTCCAATAAGAATGAGCATTTGTACCTAAAGCTATATTTAGTTACAGCTGCTTCATTGGAGACTGGAAACTTTTAGAGTTTGTCTCCTCTGCCTGCTAAATTGGGGGAATAACATAGCAATCTAATCAATTCTAAATTGGAAATAAGGAATTGAGCTCTGTTGCTTTTACCCTGGTACCCAGCACGTGGGAGGTTCTCAATATGTATTTATAAATGCTGTTGAAAATATTTTTCAGTTTGGGAATGTATTACTGGATGTGAATTTGGAGAAATTATTCACTGATTAATTGGATTATTACTGTGAGATTATTTTAGATGCTTCACGGGGTACATAAAACCAAACACCAAACCCATCGCCGTCCAATCGATTCTGACTCATAGCGACACTGTAGGACACAGAACTTCCCCACAGGGTTTCCAAGGCTATAAATCTTTATGGAAGCAGACAGCCACATTTTTTCCCGTGAAGTGGCTGGTGGGTTCGAACTGCTGACCTTTCGGTTAGCAGCTGAGTGCTTAACCACTGTACCACCAGGGCTCCTGCATAGGGTATGCATAGCTTTAGAAATTTGGATACGGATTTAAAATGCATAATTATGTAACAATTTGATTACTTTCGGCCAAACTTACTCTGGCGGAGAACTGGTTTCATGGGTTTTATGAACCCCTGAGTGCAGTGTTAATACATTGACCTCAAGAAGTTCTCCAGATAAAATTGTATGTATGAAAAGTGTAAAATTGTATATTCTGGAAGTACAACCTAATTGTGTCACATCCTTGGATTTTTCAGCTGCAAGTTGCACATTAAATGTGTATTTGAAGAAAAGACTTCTAGTTTAAGACTGTGGACAAAAGACATTTTGTCTTGATTTCACTTACTGGAAACTGCCAAAGAAACTACCCCAAAAAAAGCTGGTTCGTGTGCGGCCAGTTGAGGATGCATATTGTAACCCATGGAGCAATCACTAAAAATAATACGAATAGGTATAGCTAAAAATTTAATTGAGAAAATAAAATAGTCAATATTCAAGCAAGGCAGGAAATGAGGAACAAAGGAATTAAGATCAGAAGGGACAAGAAATATCAAATACCAAGTGGTAGTCTAAAACCTAGGAGCCCTGGTGGTGCAATGATTAAGTACTCAGCTGCTAAGTTTGGTGGTTCCAACCCACCAACTGCTCCGTGGGAGAAAGATGTGGCGGTCTGCTTCCATAAAGATTACAGCCTTAGAAGTCCTATGGGGCAGTTCTACTTTGTCCTGTAAGTCACTATGAGTTGGAATCAACTCGACATCAGTGGGTTTGGTTTTTTTTTTTTTTTTTTCCAGTCTAAAACCCAGCCATATCAATAACTAAGAGTAAATGCACTAAAAGCTCCAATTAAAATATAGAGATTGTCAGACTATTTAAAACAAAGCAAGACTCAACTATAAAGTCTTGCTATATACTGTTTAAAAAATGTAAAGACACTAATAAGTTGAAAGTGAGGGATGGAAGAAGGTGTGCCACCTAAACAAAAGTGTCTTAGATTGTTAGGCAGGGCTGTGATAACAAAATACCACAACGTGGGTGACTTTAAAGAACAGAATTGATTGTCTCACGGTTTCGAAGCGTAGAAGTCTGAATTCAAGTTGACAGCAGGGCCATGCTCTCTTTGTCCACTTGAGGGAAGATCCTTCCTTGTGTCTTGCAGCTTCTGGTAGCCCCAGGCATTCCTTGGCTTGTAGATGTTATCTTCACATGGCCTATTCCCCCTGTGTTTCTCTGCCTCTGTGTCTGTTCTTCTCTTTTATAAAATACTACTCAGAAGTGATTAGGACCCATCCTACTAATAATGTATGACGGCATGTTAACTTAATTCATCACACCTTCAAAGAGAGATCCTGTATCCAAACAAGGTCACATTCATTGCTACAGGAGTTAAGATTTCAACATATCTTTTGGGAGGACACAATTCAATCCATAGCAGTAAACAAAAGAAGAGTAG
Source organism: Elephas maximus indicus (assembly GCF_024166365.1). Taxonomy (NCBI): domain Eukaryota; kingdom Metazoa; phylum Chordata; class Mammalia; order Proboscidea; family Elephantidae; genus Elephas; species Elephas maximus. Next base: position 43,747,506 of record NC_064836.1, on the reverse strand, counting down.
TATGGCCATAATATCAAAAAGTAGATTTAAGACAGGGAATATTTCAAGAGATGGTGAGGGGTATTTCATAAAGATAAAGGGGCTAATTCATCCGGAATATATAACAATTTTAAATATGTAACCTCTTGATAAGAGAGCTTCAAAATACAGGATGAGAAAACTCTCAGAAACAAAGGGAAGAGATAAAGCTATAAAAATAATTGGGTATTTTACCATCCTTCTCTGTATACGTGATGGAACTAGTAGACAAAAAATAAGTGAATATAGAGAAGATTTCACTATCATTATCAACCAAACCAACCAAAGTGATTTTTATAGAATGCAAACCCAGTAACTACAAAATATATGTTCTTTTCAGGTATACCTGAATGTGTACCAAAAGACCATAAAACCAAAAAAAAAAAAAAACCCATTGCTGACTCATAGCGACCCTATAGGACAGAGTAGACCTGCCCCGTAGAGTTTCCAAGGTGTTCCTGGTGGATTCGAACTGCTGACCTTTTGGTCAGCGGCCGAACTCTTAACCACTGCGCCACCAGGGTTTCCAAAAGACCATATGTAAGGTCCAAAATGATGACTTGTCTTATGTATTAGTTAAAAATTAACAAAACTTTTTCCTGAGATAAAATGGGAAGAAAGAGATATGCCTAATGAACTAATGGTTCTGGCTAAGGTGAATATCAGGCAGAACTTGAATTCCTCATTTGGCATCTTTTAGATGTACATGAAAAGAATGGGAAGACAGAGAGGAAATAAAGAGGAAATTATTCAGTTCTACACGCAGAATTTAGACTAAATAAGGAGGCCCAGAACTTGCTTGGTTGGAAAATAAAATTAATCCCCAGTCTCTCTAACATGTAAAATTCTTCTCAGAATAAGAAATGGCTTTAGGGTAAAGATAAAAGATGTGACTGACAGATTTTTTGTTAAAAAATCAAATATTTAGGACACAGTAGACCCTCTCAGCTAGATAAAAGGGATTCTAAGAATCTTAAGGGAATTGTCCCAGGGCATCCTAATACGTGGCCCGGGAGATTATCCGAGAGAGTGGTGTGTTTTATATCTTCAATTGGTTGATGGTTTCATGGCTGCATATAATTGGAAAACTTATTAAACGGTACATGGAAGATTGATACACTGCATTTCATGTAAATAAAACTCTCCAAACATGAAAGAATATTATAAATATGACAGTCATGTTTAGAAGCAAATAGCAATGAAAATATACGTGCCTGAAATTTTCACGGTAAACATGAAATCTCAGAAAAGGAAAAGAGCAAAGATGTAAAAATGATTATAGGCCATATTGTATTTAGGAAGACAGAGGGCATATAGCAAACATCTTCTGGGTAAACCTGAAAAGAGGGACAAGAGTAACTGGAATAGAAAAAAATATTTAGCAATATAAGAAAATCTTGGTTCTCTGTACCTGCTAAGGGAAAAATGGAACATTTTATGTTAATTTATTATGCCAAAGATCTAAATTTTTCTTTATTTGAACTTTTCCCATCTTGTTTTTGCCCACCAAAACACACATGTCCATTAACCAACCAAACCTGTTGTCGCTGAGTTGATTCCGACTCATAGCAACCCTATATATAAAAAAAAAAAACCCTATAGGATGGAGTAAAATGGCCTCATAGTGTTCTCAAGGAGCACCTGGTGGAATCGAACTGCTGACCTTTTGGTTAGCAGCCGTAGCTCTTAACCACTATGCCATTAGGATTTCTTCATGTCCATTAAAGTGTTCTAAATAAAACAGCAGCTCTCTTCTAAGAATTTTTGCCTATGACTTTGACCAATTGAATCAAGGTTTATTCAGTTTACAAATCATCATAACTTCTTTTCTTCCTGCTGAACAACCATATCTCTTTGAAGTCATGGGATTAAACAAAAATTATTTCTGGAGATTCATTTCATAATTCTAAGTGGCATTCAATGAACTTAGATGAAATGGCTACTCCTGATTTGCTCTTGTCTGTGTCTGAAAGTTTGCCTGAGAACAAACCCTTAAATTAAGTATTTCTTTAGTAGGCTTTGTGTTATTATTTTTATGGAGGTGAAATGCTTGTATGATTATTCTATTCCTTTCTCTTGAAATCTTTACAACCTGACTTTAAGCTTTTCTGTTCTATTACTTTTCTTTCCTCTTGGAAACACTTACCTTTAATCTCCAGGAGAGTGTTAGGCAGATTCAATTAAAACTCTGCATGACGACTCTTAGACAGCCACCAGGGGAGTGCTAATGCAGAAACCGCCAGAGCAGCTTATCTTACAGTCGCCACATAAACCTGAAAATCATATAATGAGTGGATTTTCTACTGCACAGAAGATTCAGAGTAGTTGGAATTTTGATTTGCCATCTGAAATGATGTACTTTAGAGGAAAAAAATCTTTTCAGTTTTTGGAATAAGAAAAAAGAAACCCATTGCCGACAAATTGATTCCAGCGCATAGCAACCCTATAGGACAGAGTAGAACTGCCCCATAAAGTTTCCAAGGAACAACTGGTGGATTTGAACTGCCAGCCTTCTGGGTAGCTGCTGATCTCTTAACCACTGTGCCAACAGGGCAAAAAATCTTTTCAGTTTTTGGAATAGAATTACAAAACCTCGAAGTGCTGTGAAGCAAGTCAGGGAATTTGGATTCCAGGCTTTGTATGTTCACTTGCTAATTCTGTGGTTTGGTTCCTCCAGTTCTCCATTTGTCAAATAATTTATGGGGCTGTTTTGAGGATTTTTTTTTTTTTTTTTGAGGATTAGACAAGAATACCTCAGAAAAGAACTTCAGAACGTGTTAAAGGTAACCCAACTATTTGTTCAATTGAATGCCTTTGATCTGGGAAGAAAAAGATTTTGAGTTCATACAACTGCTGGGGTGTCCTTTTCATATGTACCCTGAGAACTTATGCGTTAGGAGTAACAGAATTGGAAAAGAAATGCCTCCATCCTTCCTAAAAAAACAAAAAATCAATCCCATTGCTGTCAAGTTGATGCCAACTCATGGTGACTCCATGTGTTATAGAGTAGAACCGAGCTCCCTGGGGTTGTTTTGGCTACAATCTATAGGGAAACAGATTGCCAGGCCTTTCTTCCTTGGCCATTGGATAGGTTCAAACCATCGACCTTTCAGTTAGTAGCTGAGAGCAAACCATTTGTGCCACCCAGGGATCTCCACCCTCCCAGACTCCTTTTAAATCAGATACCTGAGAATTGTCCTGGAAAAACTAGTTTCTTATTAAACAGTTAATACACGTATTTTTTTATTGCATTGGTTAACAACCCCACGACATGTCAACACTCTCTCTTCCCTTCCATATAACCAGCTTTCCTGTCCCCTCCTGCCTTCTAGTCCTTGCCCCTGGGCTGTCGTGCCCCTTTAGTCTCGTTTTATTTTATGGGTCTGCCTAATATTTGGCTGAAGGGTGAACCTTGGGAATGACTTCAGTACTGAGTTAAAAGGATGTCCATGAGCCATACTCTCAGGGTTTCTCCGATCTCTGTCAGGCCAGCGAGTCTGGTCTTTTTTTGTGAGTTAGTGTTTTGTTCTGCATTTTTCTCCAGCTCTGTCCTGGACGCTCTATTGTGATCCCTGTCAGAGCAGTCGGTGGTGGCGCCTGGGCACCATCTAGTTGTACTAGACTTAGTCTGGTGGAAGCCGTGGTAGATGTGGTTCCTTAGTCCTTTGGACTAATCTTTCCCTTGTATTTTTAATTTTCTTCATTCTCGCTTGCTCCCAAAAGGGTGAGACCAGTGGAATATCTTAGATGGCTGCTCACAGGCTCTTCAGACTCCAGACACTACTCACCAAAGTAGAATATAGAACATTTTCTTTATAAACTATGTTGTTTATGCCAATTGAGCTGGATGTTTCCCGAGACCATGGTCTCCACAGCCCTCAGCCCACCAATTCGGTCCTTCAGGGAGTTTGGGTGTGTCTATGGTGCTCCCATGACCTTGCCTTGTACAAGTTGTACAAGCTTCCCCAGTATTATATACTCTTACCCTTCATCAAAATGTTGCTACCTATCTATTGTCTATTTAGTGTTTTTCTATCCCCACTCCTCCCCTCCCTCGTAACCATCAAAGATTGTTTCTTTTTGTGTGTAAACCTTTTCATGAGTTTTTAAAGTAGTAGTCTCATGCAATATTTGTCTTTTTGCGATTGACTTATTTCACTCAGCATAGTGCCCTCCAGATTCATCCATGTTATGAGGTGCATTGCAGATTCATCAATTGTTCTTTATCATTGCATACATAATACTCCATTGTGTGTATGTGCCATAGTCTGTTTATCCAGTCATCTGTTGATGGGCATCTAGGTTGTTTCCATATTTTTGCTATTGTGAACAATACCGCAGTGAACATGGGTGTACATATGATATTCATGCAATGACTCTTATTTCTCTAGGATATATTCCTAGAGTGGGTTGCTGGATCATATGGTATTTCTATTTCTAGCTTTCTAAGGAAGCTCCGTATAGTTTTCCAAAATGGTTGCATCATTTTGCATTCCCACAAGCAGTGCATAAGAGTTCCAATATTTGTTATTTCCTGTTTTTTTGATCTTCTTCAATAGTGATTTAATTATTGGGGGCTTCTTCTCTTTCCATATAAAGTTAATGATTAGTTTTTCCATCTCACTAAAGAATGTTATTGGTATTTGGATGGAGATTGCATTGTATTTGCAAATCGCTTTGTCATTTTCACAATGTTGAGCCTACCTATCCATGAACATGGTATGTTTTTCCATTTATGTAGCTCTCTTGGTTTCTTGCAGTAGTGTTTTGTAGTTTTCTTTGTATAGGTCTTTTACATCCCTGGCTAGATTATTCCTAAGCATTTTATTTTTCTAGGGGCTATTATAAATGGTATTGTTTTCCTGATTTCCTTTTCGTCATTCTTTTTATTGGTTTATAGGAATTTAACTGATTTTTGTACATATATCTTGTATACGACCACCCTGTTGAATCTTTTTTATCAGGCCCAGTAGTTTTCTCATGGAGTCTTTTGGGTTTTCTATATATAGTATTGTATCATCTGCAAATAGGGACAGTTTAACGTCTTCATTACCAATTTGGATGCCCTTGATTCCTTTTTCTTGCCTTATTGTTCTAGCTAGGACTTCCAACACAATGTTAAATAGGAGTGGTGACAAAGGGCATCTTTGTCTTGTTCCTGTCCTCAAGAGGAATGTTTTCAGCCTCTCTCCATTAAGAACGATGTTGGCCATCGGTTTTGCATAGATGCCCTTCATTATACTGAGAATTTTCCCTTCTATACCTATTTTATTAAGAGTTTTTATCAGAAACGGATGTTGGACTTCGTTGAATGCCTTTTCTGCACCTATTGAGATGATCATGGGATTCTTTTTTTTCCTTTTATTTATGTCATGAATTGCATTGATTGATTTTCTGATGTTGAACCATCCTTGCATACCTGGTATGAATCACACTTGGTCATGGTGTATTATTTTTTTGATATGATGCGGAATTCTATTGGCTAGAATTTTGTTGAGAATTTTTGCTCTACATTCATGGGAGATATTGGTCTGTAATTTTTTTTTTTTTTTTGTGGTGTTCTTGCCTGGTTTTGGTATCAGAGTTTGCTGGCTTCATAGAATGAATTGTGAAATAGTTTAAGTAGTGCTGGTGTAAGCTCTTCTCTGAATGTTTGGTAGAATTCTCCAGTGAAGCCATGTGGGCCAGGGCTTTTTTTTTGTTGGAAGCTTTTAATATTACCTTTTCAATCTCTTCTCTTGTTATGGGTCTGTTCAGATTTTCAACACCATTTTTTGTTAGTTTGGGCAGGTAGTGTGTTTCTAGAAATTGAATATAGTTTTTCATAATACTCTGTTATGATCCTTTTTATTCAGTTAGGTCTGTTGTCCTGTCCCCCATTTCATTTCTTATTTGGGTTATTTGTGTCCTCTTGTGTTTTTCTTTTGTCAGCTTGGCCAGTGATTTGTCAATTTTGTTGATCCTTTCAAAGAACTAGCTTTTGGTTTCATTGATTCTTTCTATTGTTTTTCTATTCTCTATTTCATTTATTTTTGCTCTGATCTTTATTATTTCCTTTCTTCTGGTGGCTGTGGGCTCCTTTTGCTGATCTGTTTCTATTTGTTTGAGTTATGTAGCTAATGTTTTGATTTTGTGCCTTTCTTCTTTTTTGATGTGTGCATCTATTGCTATAAATGGACCTCTGAGGACTGCCTTTGATTTGACCCAGACGTTTTGGTAAGATGTGTTTTCATTCTTATTTGAATCTAGGAATTCTTGATTCCATCTCTGATTTCTTCTATTGCCCAGTGGTTTTTAAGCAGGATGCTATTCAGTTCCCATATAATTAAATTTTTTTCCTTGCTCTTCCTGTTGTTGATTTGTACCTTGATGGTGTTCTGGTCAGAGAAGATGGTATTATCTTAATGTTTTGGATTTTGTTGAAGGTTGCTGTGTGACCTAAGATAAGGTCTATTCTGGAGAATGTTCCATGTATATTGGAAAAGAATGGGCACTTTGCTGCTGTTGGGTGGAGTGTCCTATATATGTCTATGACGTCAAGTTGGCTGATGGTGCCCTTTAGCTCTTCTGTATCTTTGTTGAGTTTCTTTCTAGATATTCTGTCCTTTACTGAGAGTGGTGTGTTGAAGTCTCCTACTATTATTGTGGAACTGTTAATTTCTTTTTTCAGTGATGTTAGAGTTTGTTTTACGTATTTTGGAGGCCTGTCATTAGGTGCGTAGATGTTTGTTATGGTTATGTCTTCATGATGGATTGTCCCTTTAATCATTGTATAGTGCCCTTCTTTGTCTTTTATGGTGGGTTTTGTTTTAAAGTCTGTTTTATCTTAAATTAGTATTGCCAGTCCTGCTCTTTTTTTGTAGCTGTTGGCTTGATATATTTTTTCTATCCTTTGGTTTTTTTTTTTTTTTTTAAATTTTTATTAAGCTTCAAGTGAACATTTACCATTCCAATCAGTCTGTCACATGTAGGTTTACATACATCTTACTCCCTTCTCCCACTTGCTCTCCCCCTATTGAGTCAGCCCTTACAGTCTCTCGTTTCGTGCCAATTTTACCTTCTTCCCTCTCTCTCTATCTTCCCATCCCCCCTCCAGTCAAGAGTTGCCAACACACTCTCCCGTGTCCACCTGATTTAATTAGCTCACTCTTCATCAGTATCTCTCTCCCCCCCACTGACCAGTCCTTTTCATGCCTGATGATTTGTCTTCGGGGATGGTTCCTGTCCTGTGCCATCAGAAGTTCTGGGGAGCATTGTCTCTGGGATTCCTCTAGTCGCAATCATACCATTAGGTGTGGTCTTTTAATGAGAATTTGGGGTCTGCATCCCATTGGTCTCCTGCTCCCTCAGGAGTTGTCTGTTGTGTTCCCTGACAGGGCAGACATCGATTGTGGCCGGGCACCAACTAGTTCTTCTGGTCTCAGGATATTGTAGGTCTCTGGTTCAAGTGGCCCTTTCTGTCTCTTGGGTTCTTAGTTGTCGTGTGACCTTGGTGTTCTTCCTTTGCCTTTGCTCCTGGTGGGTTGAGACCAATTAATGTATTTTAGATGGCTGGTTGTTGGCATTTAGGACCCCAGGTGCCACAATTCAAAGTGGGATGCAGAGTGTTTTCATAATAGAATTGTTTTGCCCATTGATTTAGAAGTCCTCTCAAACCAAGTTCCCCAGACCCCAGCCCCTGCTTCGCTATCCTTTGAAGCTTTCATTTTATCTCGGAAACCTCTTTACTTTTAATCCTGTCCAATTAGGCTGACCTTCCTTGTTTTGAGTGTTGTCTTTCCCTTCACCCAAAGCAGTTCCCATCTACAGATTGATCAATAAAAAGCCCTCTCCCTCCCTCCCCCCTTTGTAACCACAAAAGTATGTGTTCTTTTCCGTTTTTTCTGTTTCTCAAGATCTTATAATAGTGGTCTTATACAATATTTGTCCTTTTGCAACTGACTCATTTCGCTCAGCATAATGCCTTCCAGATTCCTCCATGTTATGAAATGTTTCAGAGATTCGTCACTGTTCTTTATCGATGCGTAGTATTCCATTGTGTGAATATACCACAATTTATTTACCCATTCGTCCGTTGATGGACATCTTGGTTGCTTCCAGCTTTTTGCTATTGTAAACAGAGCTGCAATAAACATGGGTGTGCATATATCTGTTTGTGTGAAGGGTCTTGTATTTTTAGGGTATATTCCGAGGAGTGGGATTTCTGGGTTGTATGGTAGTTCTATTTCTAACTGTTTAAGATAACGCCAGATGGATTTCCAAAGTGGTTGTACCATTTTACAATCCCACCAGCAGTGTATGAGAGTTCCAATCTCTCCGCAGCCTCTCCAACATTTATTATTTTGTGTTTTTTGAATTAATGCCAGTCTAGTTGGTGTCAGATGGAATCTCATCGTAGTTTTAATTTGCATTTCTCTAATGGCTAATGATCGAGAGCATTTTCTCATGTATCTGTTGGCTGCCTGAATATCTTCCTTAGTGAAATGTGTGTTCATATCCTTTGCCCACTTCTTGATTGGGTTGTTTGTCCTTTTGTGGTTGAGTTTTGACAGAATCATGTAGATTTTAGAGATCAGGCGCTGGTCTGAGATGTCATAGCTGAATATTCTTTCCCAGTCTGTAGGTGGTCTTTTTACTCTTTTGGTGAAGTCTTTAGATGAGCATAGGTGTTTGATTTTTAGGAGCTCCCAGTTATCTGGTTTCTCTTCATCATTTTTGGCAATGTTTTGTATTCTGTTTATGCCCTATATTAGGGCTCCTAGGGTAGATCCTATTTTTTCTTCCATGATTTTTATCGTTTTAGTCTTTATGTTTAGGTCTTTGATCCACTTGGAGTTAGTTTTTGTGCATGGTGTGAGGTATGGGTCCTGTTTCATTTTTTTGCAAATGGATATCCAGGTATGCCAGCACCATTTGTTAAAAAGACTATTATTTCCCCAATTGACTGACACTGGTCCTTTGTCAAATATCAGCTGCTCATAAATGGATGGATTTATATCTGGATTCTCAATTCTGTTCCATTGGTCTATGTGCCTGTTGTTGTACCAGTACCAGGCTGTTTTGACTACTGTAGCTATATAATAGGTTCTGAAATCAGGTAGGGTGAGGCCTCCCACTTTCTTCTTCTTTTTCAGTAATGTTTTGCTTATCCGGGGCTTCTTTCCTTTCCATATGAAATTAGTGATTTGTTTTTCTATTCCCTTAAAGTAGGACATTGGTATTTGGATTGGAAGTGCGTTGTATGTATAAATGGCTTTTGGTAGAATAGACATTTTTACTATGTTAAGTCTTCCTATCCATGAGCAGGGTATGTTTTTCCATTTAAGTGTGTCCTTTTGAATTTCTTGTAGCAGAGTTTTATAGTTTTCTTTGTATAGGTCTTTTACATCCTTGGTAAGATTTATTCCTAAGTATTTTATCTTCTTGGGGGCTACTGTGAATGGTATTGATTTGGTTATTTCCTCTTCGGTGTTCTTTTTGTTGATGTAGAGGAATCCAAGTGATTTTTGTATGTTTATTTTATATCCTGAGACTCTTCCAAACTCTTCTATTAGTTTCAGTAGTTTTCTGGAGGATTTCTTAGGGTTTTCCATGTATACGATCATGTCATCTGCAAATAGTGATAGCTTTACTTCCTCCTTACCAATCTGGATACCCTTTATTTCTTTGTCTAGCCTAATTGCCCTGGCTAGGACTTCAAGTACGATGTTGAATAAGAGCGGTGATAAAGGGCATCCTTGTCTGGTTCCCGTTCTCAAGGGAAATGCTTTCAGGTTCTCTCCATTTAGAGTGATATTGGCCGTCGGCTTTGCATATACGCCCTTTATTATGTTGAGGAATTTTCCTTCAATTCCTATTTTGGTGAGAGTTTTTATCATAAATGGGTGTTGGACTTTGTCAAATGCCTTTTCTGCATCAATTGATAAGATCATGTGGTTTTTGTCTTTTGTTTTATTTATGTGATGGATTACATTAATGGTTTTTCTGATATTAAACCAGCCTTGCATACCTGGTATAAATCCCACTTGATCAGGGTGAATTATTTTTTTGATGTGTTGTTGGATTCTATTGGCTAGAATTTTATTAAGGATTTTTGCATCTATGTTCATGAGGGATATAGGTCTAAAATTTTCTTTTTTTGTAATGTCTTTACCTGGTTTTGGTATCAGGGAGATGGTAGCTTCATAGAATGAGTTGGGTAGTATTCCGTCTTTTTCTATACTTTGAAATACCTTCAATAGTAATGGTGTTAAGTCTTCTCTGAAGGTTTGGTAGAACTCTGCAGTGAAGCCATCTGGGCCAGGACTTTTTTTTGTTGGGAGTTTTTTGATTACCGTTTCAATCTCTTTTTTTGTTATGGGTCTATTTAGTTGTTCTACTTCTGAATGTGTTAGTTTAGGTAAGTAGTATTGTTCCAAGAATTTATCCATTTCTTCTAGGTTTTCAAATTTGTTAGAGTACAATTTTATGTAGTAATCTGATATGATTCTTTTGATTTCATTTGGTTCTGTTGTGATGTGGTCCTTCTCGTTTCTTATTCGGGTTATTTGTTTCCTTTCCTGTTTTTCTTTAGTCAGTCTAGCCAATGGTTTATCAATTTTGTTAATTTTTTCAAAGAACCAGCTTTTGGCTTTGTTAATTCTTTTAATTGTTTTTCTGTTCTCTAATTCATTTAGTTCAGCTCTAATTTTTATTATTTGTTTTCTTCTGGTGCCTGATGGATTCTTTTGTTGCTCACTTTCTATTTGCTCAAGTTGTCGGGACAGTTCTCTGATTTTGGCTCTTTCTTCTTTTTGTATGTGTGCATTTATCGATATAAATTGGCCTCTGAGCACTGCTTTTGCTGTGTCCCAGAGGTTTTGATAGGAAGTATTTTCATTCTCGTTGCTTTCTAAGAATTTCCTTATTCCCTCCTTGATGTCTTCTATAACCCAGTCTTTTTTCAGGAGGGTATTGTTCATTTTCCAAGTATTTGATTTCTTTTCCCTAATTTTTCTGTTATTGATTTCCACTTTTATGGCCTTGTGGTCTGAGAAGATGCTTTGTAATATTTTGATGTTTTGGATTCTGCAAAGATTTGTTTTATGCCCTAATATGTGGTCTATTCTAGAGAATGTTCCATGTGCGCTAGAAAAAAAAGTATATTTTGCAGCAGTTGGGTGGAGAGTTCTGTATAAGTCAATGAGGTCAAGTTGGTTGATTGTTGTAAGTAGGTCTTCCATGTCTCTATTGAGCTTCTTACTGGATGTCCTGTCCTTCTCCGAAAGTGGTGTGTTGAAGTCTCCTACTGTATATGTGGAGGTGTCTATCTCACTTTTCAATTCTGTTAAAATTTGATTTATGTATCTTGCAGCCCTGTCATTAGGTGCGTAAATATTTAATATGGTTATGTGTTCCTGATCAATTGTCCCTTTTATCATTATATAGTGTCCTTCTTTATCCTTTGTGGCGGATTTAAGTCTAAAGTCTATTTTGTCAGAAATTAATATTGCTACTCCTCTTCTTTTTTGCTTATTGTTTGCTTGATATATTTTTTTCCATCCTTTGAGTTTTAGTTTGTTTGTGTCTCTAAGTCTAAGGTGTGTCTCTTGTAGGCAGCATATAGATGGATCGTGTTTTTTTATCCAGTCCGTGACTCTCTGTCTCTTTATTGGTGCATTTAGTCCATTTACATTCAGCGTAATTATAGATAAGTAAGTTTTTAGTGCTGTCATTTTGATGCCTTTTTATGTGTGTTGTTGGCCATTTCATTTTTCCACATGCTTTTTTGTGCTGAGACGTTTTTCTTAGTAGCTTGTGAGATCCTCATTTTCATAATGTTTAACTTTGTGTTTATTGAGTCGTTACGTTTTTCTTGGCTTTTTTCTTGAGTTATGGGATTGATATTCCTTTTTGTGGTTACCTTTTTATTTACCCCTATTTTTCTAAGTAAAAACCTAACTTGTATCCTTCTATTTCGCCTTGTATCACTCTCCATCAGGCAGTTCAATGCCTCCTGTATTTAGTCCCTCTTTTTGATTATTTTGATTGTTTATCTATTGATTTCCATGATTTCCTGTTGTGTGTATTATTTTGTTTATTTATTTATTTTTTAGAATTAGTCTTAATTTGTTTGTTTTTGTGCTTTCCCTGTTTGAGTTGCGTTGATATCAGGACGTTCTGTTTTGTGACCTTGTATTGTGCTGGTACCTGATATTATTGGTCATCCGGCCAAACAATCTCCTTTAGCATTTCTTGCAGTCTTGGTTTAGTTTTTGCAAATTCTCTAAACTTGTGTTTATCTGTAAATATCTTAATTTCTCCTTCATATTTCAGAGAGAGTTTTGCTGGATATATGATCCTTGGTTGGCAGTTTTTCTCGTTTAGTGCTCTGTATATGTCGTCCCATTCTCTTCTTGCCTGCATGGTTTCTGCTGAGTAGTCTGAACTTATTCTTATTGATTCTCCCTTGAAGGAAACCTTTCTTTTCTCCCTGGCTGCTTTTAAAATTTTCTGTTTGTCTTTGGTTTTGGCAAGTTTGATGATGATATGTCTTGGTGTTTTTCTTTTTGGATCAATCTTAAATGGGGTTCGATGAGCATCTTGGATAGATATCCTTTCTTCTTTCATGATGTCAGGGAAGTTTTGTGTCAGGAGTTCTTCGACTATTTTCTCTGTGTTTTCTGTCCCCCCTCCCTGTTCTGGGACTCCAATTACTCGCAAGTTATCCTTCTTGATAGAGTCCCACATGATTCTTAGGGTTTCTTCATTTTTTTAAATTCTTTTATCTGATTTTTTTTCAGCTATGTTGGTGTTGTTTCCCTGGTCCTCCAGAAGTCCCAGTCTACATTCTAATTGCTCAAGTCTGCTCCTCTGACTTTCTATTGTGTTGTCAAATTCTGTAATTTTATTGTTAATCTTTTGGATTTCTACATGCTGTCTCTCTATGGATTCTTGCAACTTGTTAATTTTTCCACTATGTTCTTGAATAATCTTTTTGAGTTCTTCAACAGTTTTATCAGTGTGTTCCTTGGCTTTTTCTGCATTTATCCTAATTTCATTTGTGATATCTTTAAGCATTCTGTAAATTAGTTTTTTATATTCTGTATCTGATAATTCCAGGATTGTATCTTCATTTGGGAAAGATTTTGATTCTTTTGTTTGGGGGGTTGGAGAAGCTGTCATGGTCTGTTTCTTTATGTGGTTTGATATGGACTGCTGTCTCCGAGCCATCACTGGGAAACTAGATTTTCCAAGTAGTCAGCTAAAAAAAAAATGCAGTCAGATCCCTATCTGAATTCTCTCTCTGGCTCCGGGTATTCGGATGTTAATGGGGTGGCCTGGGGGGGGTGGGGGAGGGATCTGAGAGCTAGGAGTGTAGCACCACAGAATATAGAGCTGAACACCACGTTCACGCTCCGCCCCCGTTCGCCAAAATCCAGGCTGGACGGGTTCCTGGCTAGGACACTGCTTTCCTTGCTCGGAAACCAGTCACTTCCTCCTGGGGACTTCCTCCGGTGCGCGGCACCTCTCGTGGGCACTGGGTGGGCGTTTCCCGCACGAACGGGTGGGCCTGCCGCCAGGGTCTATTCAGGCAATTATAATTAGGTCCCGCGGTCACACCCCGCCTGTGCGTGCGCCCAAATCCCAGCGGGATGACTTCCGGGTTAAGACGCTGCTTTCCCTGTTCGGGAACCAGTCACTTCGTCCCCGGGATTTCTCCTTCCAGAGCGCCACACCTCTCGCGCGAACTGGTTTGGCGTCACCTGCACGGCCAGGTGGGCCCGCCCCCTGGGTCAATTCAGGGCAATAAAAATGGACTCCGTGCTCACGCCCCGCTCGTGCGCGCGCCCAAGCCCCGGCAGGACGGCACCCCGTCTGGGACGCTACTTTCTGCGCTTCGGGACCAATCAGTTCCTCCGCACGGCCCGGTGGGCCTGCCCCCTGGGTCAATTCAGGGCAATAAAAATGGACTCCGCGCTCACGCCCCGCTCGTGCGCGTGCCCAAGCCCCGGCAAGACGGCACCCTGTCTGGGACGCTACTTTCTGCGCTTCGGGACCAATCAGTTCCTCCCAGGGACTTCTCCTTCCGGTGTGCCACACCTCTTGCGCAAACTGGGAGGGCGTCACTCGCACGACCAGGTGGTCCCGCCCCCTGGGTCAATTCAGGGTAATAAAAATGGACCCCGCACTCATGCCCCGCCCGCGCGCTTGCCCAGATCCCAGCGGAATGGCTCCCGGTCTGGGATGCTGCTTTCCCTGTTTTGAGACCAGACACTTCCGGGGATTTCTCCCTCTGGTGTGCCGTGCCACACGCGCGGACTGGGTGTGCGTCCTCCCGCACGAACGTGTGGGCCCCGCCCTGGGGTCACTTTAGGGAAATATAGTTGACCCCCCACCCGCTCGCGCCCCGTCGGCTTCTCGCCTAACTCCCGGCGGGACGGCACCCCAGCTGGGACGCTGTTCTCCCCCCTCCCAGATCAGTCACTGCCTCCCGGGTGCTTCTCCCTCCGGCTGCGCCCCTACGCCGCCCGCGCCAACCTGCTAGGCTTCCTCCCGGGATGGGTTCGGGGGGGAAGGGGTGGGCCCCCTTTCTGTGCCGTCTGCCCCCCTGGGCTCTGCCCCAGATCGAGCTCCGAAGGTCACCTGCCTGGTGCGCTGGCTCCTAGTTCTGAAAACAGTCGCTGTCTGCCCGTATTTGTTCGTTTTCCGTCTCTAAGTCTGTGCTTGTTGCTCAGAGTTCGTAGATTGTTATGTATGTGATCGATTCCCTTGTTTTTCCGAGTCTTTGTTGCAAGAGGGATCCGCGGTAGCGTCCACCTAGTCCGCCATCTTGGGACAACCTCTATCCTTTGGTTTTTAATAAATTTACATCTTTGTTTCTAAGGTGTATCTCTTACAGACAGTATATTGAAGGATCCTGTTTTTTTTTTAAGCCATCCTGTCACTCTCTGTCTTTTTACGGGTGTACTTAAGCCATTTACATTCAGTGTAATTATTGATAAGTGTGAGTTTATTGCTGTCATTTTTTAGTGCTTTTTTTTTTTTTGTAGTGCCGTTTTCTTTGTTCCTCTTAGTCTCCTGTGCTGAATTCCTTGTGTTTGTGGATTTTTTTTCTTTTTTTTTTTGTAGATTTTGTTTTTACTGAGACTTTGTGTTTTTCTTCTTTATTTGATGACTAGGTTTATTAACTTTCTTTGTGTTTACCTTGAAATTTATCCTTATGTTCCTAGGTTTGAACCAGTCTGTTATTGCTCGGTATTGCCTTGTCTTCCTCTGCATTAGGAAGTTCTATACCTACACCATTTATTCTCTCTTTTATTGTCCTGACATTGTTGTCATTTGCAGATTAACCTCTCTGGCTCACTGTTGTAATTCTTTTGGTTTTGGATAGTCCTTGAAAGTTCATTTCCTAGGTTGGATGCTTAGGGTCCCAGGATTGATATTTGTCTCTGTTTTACTTAGCTTTTCGGGTGTTTGCTGTGGAGGGACAATGTGGTGATTCTGTCTATAGTGCCATGTTTCTCCACCTCTGGATTTTTCTTTTTCTTTCACCAACCACATCTTTTATCCATAATCTTACCAACTGTGCCTCTTAAATATCTCTGGAATCCACCACATATGTTCCATTTTGACCGCCACTACCATGTTTAAACCAATGCCATGCCTCATATCCAGTCTCACCTCACTCTATTCCATTCTCCTTTCAGAGTGTAGCTTTCAGAATGATCTTAATAAAACAAACATTGAATTATGTATTTTTTCTCCTCATAATCTTTCAATGGCTCTCCCTACCAAGTCAAGATAAAATTTAAACTTCTTGCTCTTTTTCCATATTTCCTGATCTTGTTCTTTCTTCCTATATTTATCTATTCTCCATCAAGCTTTGTTCACTCTTGAAATTCATCTTGGAAGGGACCATGAATTGTAGAAATAGGAAAAGGTTTAATTGTTACCTTTTTTCTATAAGCCTTGTTCAGAAAGTCCATTTAGATGTCTCATATTCTACAAACCAGAACGTCTTTATCTTCTTTTCAGTAATCTTAGGGCTCTAAAGGACCCAAGCTGCCCTAGTGCAAGAAATAGATGAAATCACATTTTAAAAATAAAACCTTTTAGTGTAAACTTCTTAAATCTAATCAAATACAACTTCAAAAATGTCAAATAAAAATAATAGTATTAGAGACCTAAATGTTGTTTATAAACAAAATATTTTGGACTCGTCAATTTCTATCTGACCTTACCTTTCAGGTAGCTCAATTCTTATAAATATGTCCCCAGAACTGGGACTTCAAAAGTTATCTGATCTAGATTTTTTCTTGAGGGATTCATCAATTAGTACAGATTGTCACTGATGTTTCCAAGAAATTTCACAACATTTTTGGCAATAGTATGCTCCAAAGTTTCATTGTCAAGGCCAAGAGTGTCTTCCTTATGCCTAACCAGGCTCTCTCCCACATTCTAATTTTAGTACATTTTCTCTCATTGTTTCCTTGGTTGAGACGAAGAATAATTTGGTTGATTTTTTTACTTCCCGTGACACTTCTCATTAAGTCTCCCCATAAGCTTTTATTTTCAAGATTATACAATTCCTATCCTTTAATCTCTTTTCCAAATAACAATTTTCCATTCTTTCTGTCATTTATTTTATAGTTTTTCTTTTCTCTAGCCTCTCTCACATTTCTTCACATTCTTTCTGAACCACAGAGACAAACACTGGACACAGTATTCTGTTAAGGTCAGACCATTGCCAAGAAGTGGAAGACTGTTTCCTGACTCCTTGGCAGGTTGCAGGACTGTTAATACATACTGGTATCCTACTCCTTTTTCCCCCTCTCTTCCAATAACATTATCTTCAAAAGCATTTGTTCAGCGTCTATGTGCAGAGCCAGCTTGCAAAAGTATCAAAGGAAATTCAGATGCTCATCTGTTCCCATCAAACCCTTGGTAGGAATAAGCATTCAGTGTTGGGAGCCAGAGGGATACAAATAGGGAAGATTGCAAAACTAAAATTAAGACTTTCTCAGTGGAAAGAGTCTAAGATTCTTTTTTTCATCGAAACTTGATGGAAATGAATACAAGGAGAGATCTGTACAACAAAAGCAGGTTTATGTAGCACCAAGATTCCCATTTTAAGCTTGAAAAGTTCAGCCCATAAATGGAATATAAAGGAATTGCAAATGGATCTATTTTTTTTTTTTATTGTATTTTAGATGATGGTTTACAGAGCAAACTAATTTCTCATTAAACAGTTAGTACATATATTGTTTTATGACATTGGTTAACCACCCCACGACATGTCAACACTTTCCCTTCTCAGCTTTAGGTTCCTATCACCAGCTTTCCTGTTCCCTCCTGCCTTCTAGTCCTTGCTCCAGGCCTGGTGTGCCCCTTTAGTCTTGTTTTGTTTTATGGGCCTGTCCAATCTTTGGCTGAGGGGCGAACCTCAGGAGTGACTTTATTACTGACCTGATAGGGGATCCACGCAAATGGATCTTTAAATGCTAAACCCAAGGCCCTTTCTTGGCCCTGGAGTACTTCATGTCCTTTCTGTTTTGTTGTATGATTGGGGAAGTTAACCGGATTCCCTTGCCTTCTTTAGCTGACCCTACTCTATTCCATGAATGTGTTTTCTCTCCTCAAGTCTCTTCAAATTGCCTTTTCTTTTTTTGCCTAGAAGACAAAAACACAAACTCCTTCTATGTTAAGATGTAACTGCTTTTACTAAAGACAGATAAGAAAATGGGAAGATTAAAAAATAAAGGGGGGAGGTGATGGTGGAGAATACGTAGTTTACTAAAAGTGTCCACAAAATATTTCTGCCTTCAGCTTTCAGTCCTGCGTATCAAATATTCTGGAGTCTCTGGGTGGTGCAAACAGTTAATGCACTTGGCTGTTAACTAAAAGGCTGGAGGTTCAAATCCACTCAGAGGTGCCTCAAAAGAAAGGCCTCATGATCTACTTCTGAAAAATCAGCCACTGAAAATCCTATGGAGCATAGTTCTACTCAGACACACATGGGGCTGCTATGAGCTAGAGGCAACTCAATGACAGTTTTTTTTTAATCAGGCCTTCCATACCCCTTGCATTTTTCTGATTGTTTCTTTATAAGTAATCAAGGCAAGTTTATGGAATAAAAATATAACAATGGTGGACTCCTCGCTCAAGTGTAAAATGTGTATGTCTCTGAGGCTTCCCAGTCAGGTTTATTCTGTTCACCAAGTTTTTGCTCTTACCGTTTCCTCAGCATTTCTCAGTGTTCGTGCAGGTGTTCTACGGCTGCTAATCAAAAGGTTGGCAGTTTCAATCCACCAGGCACTCCCTGGAAACCCTATGGGGCAGTTCTACTCTGTCCTGTAGGGTGGCTATGAGTTGGAATCGACTCGACTGCAATGGGTTATACAAATGTTTCAACCCCACCTAGAGGTACTTCAGAAGAAAGTTCTAACAACTCTGTTTCCAAAAGGTCACAGGCTTGAAAATCCTATGGGATTCGGTTCTACTCTGCGTATGTGGAGTCGCCATGAGTCAGAGTTGACTTGAAACCAATGGCTTTTCCTGTTTTAAATACAGATTTGACATTGCGAGGTCATAGTTTAAGGAAATCCCTTTTCTAAATCAGTGAGCCATTTGAGATTCAGAAAACTTCTTCAGGAAATCCTGTATTCTGGCTTTTGACTAAAATCATGAATTTTGATCATGGGTATTGACTTGAGAAAATTCTCATTTATCATATAAAGAGGAGGTAATTAAAAAAGGAAAATGCAAAGAGTCATAGACTATATCACTTTTTACAAGTAAGAAAAAAACATCTGTTATTGTAAAGAATACAAGTTTATCTCACTCATAGATAACCTCATTTTCTTCTTTTCCTTTCTAAAAATTAACAGACCCTGGTCTGAGGCAATTGAATGACTATATTTGTAATTTAGAGAAAGTAGATCTTATCAGTAAAGAGAGACAGAAAATTATTTTCCTACATCTCTGTATTTAAAACAGCTTGGGTGTGACTTTAAGATGATAGTTTAAATTAAAAAGGTGATTCAATGCTCTAACTGATATATTCAGTATGATCATATTTAGAATTTTCAGGAAATTAAAATGCAAGGAGTGTCCTTTAAAGGATATTAGTAGCTCCGCTAAAGCATAATCTAAAACTTCAGTGCTATCAGTGAGGGGGTGGCAGGAAAGCAGAAGATTATGGTTGAAGAGTGGACAGGGAAGCTTGTCCTTTTTTCATCAGTGTAACAGGGTGTAATGTGCATGTTCACTCTCAATATACCATTGTCAGAACCCTACCGGTAATTCTTCACCCTAATCTACCTTTTTGTGGTTCAAACATACAAATTGTCTTTTGGTAACTCTAGCCTTGTTCTTCAACCAAAGAGGCCTTAGAGTTTTAGAACTGGAAGATCAGACTTTTGGAGCAAACATTAGAAAACTGGTAATCCAAACCTTCCGTTATGAGAGTCTCTGGGTGGTGCAAACAGTACAGAGAGCTCAGCTGCTAACTGAAAGGTTGGAGGTTCAAGTCCACCCAGATGCATTTGGAAGAAATGCCTGGTGATTTACTTCCAAAAACCCTGTGGGGTACGGTTCTGCCCTGAAACACATGAGGTTGCCAGGATTGGAATTAACTTGATGGCAACTTGTTTAGTTTTTTACAAATGAGGCCAGCTGAGACCAAAAAAATATAAGGCAAATTGTTTTGCTAGAACCCCACCATAAAATATCACAGAGAAATGCATGGAATCCTGGTCTATCGAAGTCTAGTTAAGGGCTCACTTTACTCCCCCAACTAACTATAAAGTTTTACTCCTATTTACTTCGGGAGAAAGTTTGTGCATAGAGCACTAATAAAGAGTTTTAATTATATTACAGAAAATATTTTCATTAATACCCAGTTTTTCAGCACAAATCTCAACTCTGAAAACCTTCTTTGAATAACTTTATGCCATCCTGATCATTCCCTTGAACTTGGCTCCACCAGGGCTTATATAAAATATACTTTTTTTCCTCATTGCCACATTATTGCTCAGGTGGCTCAGATGTAATTATTGCCAGCTGGTTTAGGTATGCATGTTTTATTTCCCTGCATGGATTTAGGTTCACAACAGTGTGGGCCTTCCACCTGTTTTTGATTGCCCATTGCCTAAACAATGTTGAATTGTGGAACAATGCAAGTATTCAGCCTATATATATTCAACAAAGGAAGAATATACAAATAAATTGGAAAAAAAAAAGTTTACCATCTGAGATCCTGAGATGAAAATGATATTGACCAATGCTGGCGAAATCAGCACAACTTGACCAAAATAAGGTCATGGAAGCTTCATACGTATATCCAAACTCCCTAAGGGACTGAATTACTGGGCTGAGGGATGAGGACCATGGTCTCAGGGGACATCTAGCTCAATTGGCATAACATAGTTTATAAAGAAAATATTCTACACCCTACTTTGGTGAGTAGCGTCTGGGATGTTAATAGCTTGTGAGTAGCTGTCTAAGATACTCCACTGGTTCTACCCCATCTGGAGCAAGGGAGAATGAAGAAAACCAAAGACTCAAGGGAAAGATTAGTCCAAAGGACTAATGGACCTCAACTGTCACAGCCTCCACCAGACTGAGTCCAGCACAACTAGATGGTGCCTGGCTATCACCACCAACTGCTGTGACAGGGATCACAATAGAGGGTCCTGGGCAGAGCTGGAGAAAAATGTAGAACAAAAGTCTAACTCACAAAAAGACCAGACTTACTGGTCTGAAAGAGACTGGAGAAACCCTGAGAGTATGGCCCCTGGACACCCTTTTAACTCAGTACTGAAGTCAATCCTGAGGTTAACCCTTCAGCCACAGATTACACAGGCCCATAAAACAATAATACAAGTAGCTTAACCACATATACAGACTAAATGTGCACACCACCCAGGGACAAGGATGAGAAGGCAGGAGGGGACAGGAAAGCTGGACGAATGGAAATGGGGAAACCAAGGTCAAGAAGTGGAGAGTGTTGACATGTGGTGGGGTTGTCAACAAATGTCACAAAACAATACGTGTATTAATTGGTTAATGAGAAACTAATTTGCTGTGAAAACCTTCATCTAAAGCGGCACACATACACACAAAAGCTATTGACCAAAAAAAAAAGGCTGTTGATCTTAAATTGAAATCATCTGTGTGATCAACTTTGTTTGGTAGGTATCTAAGGTCTGGTATTAGTCAGTACACATTGATATGGCTTTGCATATTGGTATAATATTGATACATTTCTACATTATTGGTAAGAAGCCACTTTATCTCTTATCTGTCTCCAACCCAGACCCCAGCCTTTCCCCTCTGGGGATGCCCTAGACTTCTTGATGATATGCAAAGGGTTCAAGCCTGGCACGCGGTGTCTTCCCAAGACCCTGAACGCCAGCAGTACTGGTGTCCAAACTTACTGGATTCAGAATATTTTGGGCAAGTTGACAAAACCTCTGCATCTTATTGCTGGTCTGAATTTTTCTGCTTAAAACTTGAGACTAAACATTGAATAAATATTCTAGCTTCTCAGCTTATGTGATCTGTTAAGTTCTTTAGTTAAGGTTATGCTGAATGATATACAATACTATCTGTCTCCTCAAACACCAACATGTGAATGCTGCTTTCAAGGCTCTGTTGACTGCCCTGGCCAAATTCAGTAACATTTTCCTAATTTTCGAATCCCAGGAATATTTTTTAGTCCTTATCGTATTTAACTTTTCTGAGACATTTGATACAATTGACTACTCCTTCTGTATTGAAAGTCTCCTTGGCATCCTATAAGCCATTCTGCTTTGGTCTCCTTTCTCTCCAGCTGTTAACTCTTCTCTGTCTTTTTCACCTGATTCTCTTATTCTGCCATCTCCTAAAATTTGTCATTCAGAATCTATTCTTGGTCTTTTCCTTTTCTTGTAGGATAGTATACTATTATCCTTTTCCATGATTTTAATACCGATACATTGAGGACTCCCCGATCCACATTTCTCCTCCAGGCCTCTTTCTTCTGTATTCTCCTGCATTCCCTCTTTAGTCTCCCAAACCCAAATACTTTTCTCTCCACACCTTCCACATCCAATTAGTCTTCAAGAAATGATAATTGTTTATATATCTTAAATTTGTAATTTCTTCTCTGCTGTGTTTATATCTCACTGCAATTAATTCAGGCCTTCATCTGTCTTTTGTGGTTTATTTCCTGTGTTATTTCAATAATCTCCTAACAGAACTGTGACATTTGTTTATATGTCTGTCTACAAGACAGTGAGCTTTTTGCATGCAAGAGCTATGCCTTTGGCCTCTCCATATTCCTAGTGCCTAAGAGTGCCTGCTACATAGGTGGCATTGTTGTTAGCTTCCATTGAGTTGGCCCCCAACTCATGACAACCCCATGCACAATGGAACAAAACACATGATGACATTGGATTGTTGTGATCCATAGGATTTTCATTAGTTTATTTTCAGAAGTAGATTACCAGGCCTTTTGTAATCTGTCTTATTCTGGAAGCTCTGCTGAAAACTGTTCAGCATCATAGCAGCACAATAGGCTTCACAGACAGATGGGTGGTGACTGCATTGGCTGGGAATTAAATTAAAGGTGAGAGTTCTACCACAGAACCACCAATACCCTCATATCGTGACATAGAAGGAGCTCCATAAACGCTTGTTGAGTGTACCTGGATCTTTGCCTTCTTGGGAGGCATTGTTTTGCCTCTTTCCCTTTGCATAAGACTTTGGTGTTACTTTTACCACTTTTTCATGACCTGAGAAATGAGCTCATTATATTCGATGTGTTCATTGCCAATATTCATATAGCAAGCTTGGCCCGCAGTGAGCATCTTGTTGTAAATGACCAGCTTTGAAAGGTTCCCCTGGAAATCTGATCAATCTCTGTGAGTAGGGACGTCTTGCACTGCTGCTTTCCAGGAAGCCGCCAGATGGCTCACCAAAAAAGTATCCTTATTTAAAATCTCTTCAGGGGCGTCTGGGGGAAAATGCTGTGGGCAAGTATTCAAACAAATCAGTAAGTGAAGCGGTGGCTGGGGAAAGGCTATCATTTACCTATCTCCACTGACTTACCACTTACCTGTCTCCAGCTGATCCTTACGCCTGCTTTTGGGCAGAGAGAAGTCTGACTCACTGACTTGACTCATCACAGTCCCGAAGTTGTGATTTTTAATCCTTGTGAGCCATCTCCAGTTGGCAGGTTACAAACAAAACGTGTAACAAAACCTTTAAAATATATCTTACAGTTGGGATGGTATTGTTCGTATGCTTTTTTGTTAAAGAAAGAATAAAGGATGGTAACAAAAAGCTTCTCAAGTATAAACAAGCTTTGGATGATAAATGTTTGGCATGGGAGAGCTCATAGAAAGAATGGACAACAGTGAATGGACTTACTGGGGGAGGAATAAAAGGGCTAGTGTTTGTTTTCCCTAAGGATTTCATTGTTTCTTCTTCAGTCCTCAATGTGACCACATCAAAAGAGCTTGTGATGTTAGAAAGAATTGGGAGCAAGACAAATTCGATTCCATGAACAGAAGTTTCTAGGAATTTTCCTGGTGGTGGGTGGATCAAACACACCAATAAAACTCAGGGTCTTCCAAGTGTAGGGCTGGATTACCCCAGAGGTCAATGAGTAAGTGTCTAGGGACATATTTTCAAAGTCGTGGAAAAGTGGAAATAATTTTCATATTCCCTATACTTTTCTCAAAAACGTGGAATCAAGAACATTTACCACCCCTTAAAGGTGAAACCTAAACCGATCCAAAAAGCTTTAATTCACACACCTTGGAGCACGTAAATAACTAAATAGCTTCTTTTCCCTGATAAATTGAATTTCTCTTCTGGGAAGAATAGAGGGTGCAATCAATTCTATTTCATTGTACTGAACGAGAGGTCAGCTTTTAATTTTTTCAGATTTTTGCCTGGAAGGCAGTTTTATCATGAACCAAAGGCAGATTTGGGGAGTGATTCTGAAACATGGATTCTCTTGAGTTCTCTTCCGGGCATCTGATGCAGATGGGCAAACTGACCCCAAGGATGTGTCTGTACTGTCTGGGGCAGGGTGGCTCACTGGCCATCTGTGAGTAATTACATGTAGTATCAGTACCTGGGCATGGGAAGCTATTTTATTACCAGATGTGAACATTAAAAGGAAGCTTTTCAGAAAAACCGGAGGAAAGCACAGCTGATAAAGTGATATTTTCCTTCTAGAAACATAAAAAGCTTTGAGAAAATAAATTACATTGTTAAAAATGTGTGTTTTTAGCTGCTGAAGGGCCTCGCCCCTACTCTTCATGACCTCATGCACAATGGAGTGCAGACAGTTGTGATCCATAGGGTTTTTAACTGACTGGTTCTCAGAAGTAGATTGCCAGGCCTTTCTTCTTAGTTTGTCTTAGTTCAGAAGCTCCCCTGAAACCTGTGCAGCATCATAGCGACATGCAAGCCTCCACTGATAGATGGGTCATGGCTACACATTGGTCAGGAATTGAACCTGGAACTCCCACAAGGAAAGCAAGAATTCTACCACTGCACCTCTGCTGTCCTCAGCAGAAATATTGTTGTCATTGTTAGTTGCAGACAATTTGATTCCGACTCATGGCCACCCCATGTGTACAGAGTAGA
Source organism: Elephas maximus indicus (assembly GCF_024166365.1). Classification (NCBI taxonomy): domain Eukaryota; kingdom Metazoa; phylum Chordata; class Mammalia; order Proboscidea; family Elephantidae; genus Elephas; species Elephas maximus. The sequence continues at coordinate 43,722,864 of NC_064836.1, read as the reverse complement.
ACTGTCCTCCATAGGACTTTCATGTCTGTGACCTTTCAGAAGCAAATCACCAGGCCTGTCTTCCAAGGTGCCTCTGGGTGGGCTTGAACTGCCAGCCTTTAGGCTAGCACTTAAGTGCCTAACTGTTTGTGCCATCCAGGAACTCCTCATCAAAAATATAATGGGTAGTTATTAAACGGAATGAGAATTGTTGTTAAGAAATAACAATTCCTTCATAGAAAAGTACTTAACTAATTCTTCTCCCAAAAAGTGTTGACGATGAGAAGGATTTCCTTCATTCATTCTTTTATCCAAGTGGGATATGTCAGGAATTCTAGGCATCCATGGACGCTCACTTTTTAGACCGTGTCCAAAATTGAATTAGTTAAAACCTTCTAATTTGCTAATCTATTTGTCAAATAGAGTTTACTGTCATTTACATAGAAAAATGTCAGATTGGGAAAGTTCTAGGATAAGTCACTATCATAATTATGATCTTTCTGACCAGAGAAAAGACCTCTTTGCCCTCTTTCTTCTGTGCCTTTGGTCTGAATGTTTTGTAAGCTTCCCCGTTACCCAGCTGTAGACATGCCACCACTCTGCTCTGCTTTTCTATGTCCTTGCTGTCATTTCACCCATTTGTGACCCTTTGCATTAATGCTCAGAGAAAAACACGAAAAAATAAAAAGCATTTGGTTAAAATGAAATCACTTCATATTTAATCTGTTAATGGCTTTTTTTCTGCTATCAATAGAAACAACTTGCCAAAAACATCACAAACATACAGAGTTGTAGGAAAATGTATTCAGAGAGCATAATCACACCCTGTTATTGCTCTTTGTCTGTGAGAGTATTTAATCAAGAGGCTTGTTAAATTAGAGATTATACAAATTAATGTAACATTCATGTTTTGAAATTCCTTCAAGAGAGAAAGGTACGGTTGAAGCTGAAGTGAAATGAAAAATTATCTTGTATGCATCAAATCCATCTCATTTTGAAATTGTTGGATACATGTGTTTCATATTTTACATGTGAATGATGTACAACTTCAAAAAGCCTTAAAATTTATCTAAGTAGAATGAAAGGGAATTAAAAGTGCAGGAAGAATATCCATCGAATGAAAACATACACGGACATAGAATGAAAACATACACGGACATAGAATACACACACACACACACACACTTAAACACCATTTACAAAAATGTCCAAGTTTAAGAGAACTAATTTATTTCAATTAAAAAAATAAAGAAGTAATCAGTTTAGCTTGGTAAAGAGTTCAGTGAAGGTGACTCTGTGGCTATACCAGTTGCCCTCAAATCAATTCTGATGCATGGTGACCCCGTGTGTGTAGAGTAGAACTGCTCCTTAGGGTTTTCAAGGCTGTGACCTTTCAGAAGCAACCCCCCAGGCCTGGTGGCATAGTTGTTAAGTGCTGTGGCTGCTAACCAAAAGGCTTACAGTTCAAATCCACCAGGCGCTCCTTAGAAACCCTATGGGGCAGTTCTACTCTGTCCTATAGAGTCGCTATGAGTCGGAATTGACTTGATGGCAGTGGGTTTTTTTTTTTGGCTTTGTCTTCTGGTTCACCTCTGAGTGGTTTGAACTGCCAATCTTTAGGCTAGTATTTGAGTGCTTAACCATTTGTACTACCCAGGTACCCCTGTGGCTACAGGGGAATGATTTTTTTTTTTTTCAAAGTGTTATGGATTGAATTGTGTTCTCCAAATATATGTGTCAACTTGGCTAGTCCATGATGCCCAGTATTGTGTGACTATTGACCATTTTGTCATTTGACGTGATTTTCCTGTGTGTTGTAGATCTTACCTCTGTGATGTTGATGGGAAGCCCTGGTGGCAAAGTGGTTAATCTTTCTGCTGCTAAGCAAAAGGCCAGCGGTTTGAATCCATTAGCTCTTTGGAAACCCTATAAGGCAGTTCTACTCTGTCCTATAGGGTTGCTATCAGTTGGAATGGACTTAACAGCAATGGGTTTGGGTTTGTTTTTTAATGATGTTAATGAGGCAGGATTAGAGGCAGTTATGTTAATGAGGCAGGACTCAATCTCCAAGACTAGGTTGTATTTTGAGTCAATCTCTTTTGAGATATAAAAGAGAGAAGCGAGCAGAGAGATGGGGGACCTCATACCACCAAGAAAGTAGTGCCTGGAGCAGAGTGTGTCCTTTGTATCTGAGGTTCCTGCATGGAGGAACTCCTGGACCAGGGAAATTGATGACAAGGACTGTCCTCCAGAGTGACAGAGAGAGAAAGCTTTCCCCCGGAGTAACCAAAAAAACTCAGTGCCATCGAGTCGATTCCGACTCATAGCGACCCTACAGGACAGAGTAGAACTGCCCCACAGAGTTTCCAAGGAGCACCTGGCAGATTAGAACTGCCGACCCTCTGGTTAGCAGCCACGAGGATCCTTGGTGAGGATTCCCCTAGAGTAGGCATCCTGAATTCGGACTTCTGGCTTGCTAGACTGAGAGAGAAAACTTCTGTTTGTTAAAGCCATCCACTTCTGGTATTTCGGTTATAGCTGCACTAGATGACTAAGACACAGAGTAAGTGTGACGTGCAGTTATTTGTGGGTAGTATTGTCTTTTATGTAATAATTGGCTGCAGTCTATTTCAGTGTTTATTTTTTAAAAATTGTGTTTTGAATTCTTGGTTTGTAGCATATTGAGGATTATTTTCCAAAGTCTTGCTGGTTTGACTATCAGTGAGTGCTCATACTACTGCCATATTCTCACTTCACCTTGTGATCTGTCTGGCATAATCAATGTTGACCGTCAGCTTGTGTATCTTAGAAAACTAGACTTTCCAGTTTGCTTGATCCCCATTTTCAATATGTGCCATGGAGCCACAGATAGGTTATGTCAGCAACTGCTGGTTCCCGTTCATTGTGTTCAGCACTTTCCTTCACTACATGTAGATAAATAAAATAGAAGCCAAGAACATCTGGGAACAATCAGTAAACAACAGTTTGAAAATTTCTGCTTCGTTTAGACTTGACATACTTCAGAAAAGAGTATTCATAGAATAATTAAATTTACATTTTAACTTCATCTGGAAAGTTCATCTTCCTCATATCTCTAAAACCATTAATTTCCCATTTACATCATTCTTCCCTTAATCTAGCAGTAATTGTACCCAGCCCTCCTTTCTCCTCAAATATATACATCTGGCCCCCAGTCACAAGCATTTTATCCCTGAAACTTTGAATAGGGGATCATGTCACCATACACTTCATAACCCTCCGAAGTCTTCAAATGGTGTGCTGAGAATAATTTAAACTCAGTAGTTTTGAATTCAGCCTTCACCATATGCTGGAATCTGTTTATCTAGTCTCTCTTCTACCCAGTCTCGTCACACAATCCACAGTCCAGCCACATCTTTCTGTTTTACTATTAGTGCTTTTTTTTTTTTTTTATTTCTTGTACTATCATTGTTGATAGATTATTCTATCTTCAAATGGCACTTCTGTCACTTGGTTCCTCCATAACAGTAAATTTCTACTTCCTTTGGGCTTCTGCAGCACATTGTTCATATCCTTGTAAAGCATTTGTTATAATTCTTGATTATTGGGGGTTGCACACCACTTTCTTCTGCTAGGTTGTAAGTTTCTTGAGGACAGGGCCCATTGTATCTTACAATGCTTGGCACAGTGGTCTTCACCTAAGAGGAACACAACAGAAGTTAGTACAGGAAAAAAAGGTGAATGCATAAATGATCCAGGGTCACCTTGTTATAAAAGGAAATAAAACAAAACAAACCAGAAATGTAGTTAGGTGACCAAGAGATCTTAAATTTAAAATATTAATTATGAATGATGGAGGTATAAATCACTAGCAACAGAAGTTAAGATTTTTCATAACATTAAAATCTTGTATTGGCAGCAGAAAACTGGGCTGGTTGAAGTGTGGTTTTTATACAATATTTGAATTCCCATGTTCTTGTGCACATCACTATTAAAATGTAATTACTTAAACATTTTAATACTCACTGTGTTTTATTAAATCCATTTCTGCATATCAAGAGCCATCTATTAGGCTCCGACTTGATAAGAAATGATGAGGAGGTAGCACTCACGGCATTGGGCAATATACTTAGAACTTGGGCTCATGACCCTAGCCTTGAAATCAATTTAAGGGCCCTGTCTTAGTTACCTAGTGTTGCTATAATGGAAATACGAGTGGATGGATTTAACAAACAAAAGTTTATTCTGTCACAGCAGTAGCCTAGGAGTCCAAATTCAGGGTGCCAGCTCCAGGGGAAGGCCTTCTCTCTCTGTCGCTCTGGAGGAAGGTCCTTGTCATCAATCTTCCACTGGCCTAGGAGGTTCTCAGCACAGTGACTCTGAGTCCAAAGTATGCACTCTACTCCTGGCACTACTTTCTTGGTGGTATGAGGTCCCCCTGCCTTTCTGCTCACTTCTCTCTTTTATATCTCAAAAGAGATTGACTCAAGATGCAACCTAATCTTGGAGATTGATTCCTGCCTCATTAACATAACTGCCTCTAATCCTGCCTCATTAACATCGTAAACGTAGGATTTACAATGCATAGGAAAATCACATCAGATGACAAAATGGTGGACAATCACACAGTACTGGAAACCAAGGCCTAGCCAAGTGGATACACATTTTTGGCGGACACGGTTCAATCAATAACAGGCCCCAAGGAAGGTGTTGGTTAGTCCAGGCAGTGACTGTAGAAACACAGTTCTAAATTGGGGGTGCACTGAGTATTACTGAGAAAAAAGGAATGTGAAGGAGTGTATACTTTCTGTAAACAGTCTTTCCTCAGGAAGTCTCTGAAATATTTCTAGTGGTCCAGGGTCAATCAACCAATCAACTAATGTATTTAAGCAATATTTTTTATGCACTTACTATGTTGCTGACGTTTCCCTTTCCTTAAAGGACAGAACCATAGCAAGATCAATGTCTACCTTGTTGCTTGACACATATTAGACAGTCACGTAACATACACCATTCCAGATCCTACAAGTGCACCAAATTAAAACATTTACCCTGCATAAAAAAAAAAAAAAACAAAAACCCAAACCCGTTGCTGTCGCGTTGTTTCCAATTCATAGTGATCCTATAGGACAGAGTAGAAGCGCCCTATAGGGTTTCCAAGGAGCACCTGTTGGATTCAAACTGCCAACCTTTTGGTTAGCAACTGAATGCTTAACCACTGTGCCACCAGGGTTTCCTTGCATAGTTGCAGATATTGTGCAGAACCGCTAAAACTCCCAAATACTCCAGTGACAATGTTCAGCGGCATTTGTTGCTAAATTCCTTCCATCGTGCCTCTCGCTCAGGTCTCTTGGGAACTTGTGTTTTCTCTGGAGTATTGGCAAAGCGTGATAGAAGGCTCCTTCTCCATACCCCTGCCAACTCTTAGGAGCTTGTCCGTAGTTTTGTTCTATTAGCCTCCTTCCCTATAAAAAGCCAGGGATCTTACCCATATTTCCCTCCATCCATGCTTTGTTTGCTTCTAATAGAATGCCTTTTTTTTTTTTTTCTTCTATTTTCCGTTATCTCCCCTCTCTACCTTGAGCGACTTTGTATGAAAATCAAAGATACAGCACATAGTACTTTCTCGGGACCTCACTTCTTCATACCTTGCGTGAAAGTGGCTGGAATTGATGTGCCTCTGTTTGGAGTTGATCTTAAGTGTGAGAAGCAGAGAGTTATTTTACCTCCAGTTTCCTCTGGTTTATTTGACTCCCCCTATTTCTGGCTCCTTTTAGGCTTAGGTTCCCTATTGTTCCAGAATCCCTCTGCCCTGTAGGTATAGTGTAGTTCAGCCTGTTAACTCACCTTGACAGCACGAATCCCAGTTCCAAGCGCCATTTCCAGGAATCTGGCCTTCAGGTGGAGTCCCTAGGTGGTGTAAAAAGTTAAGCACTTGAATACTAGCCAAAATGATGGTGATTCAAACTCACCCAAGGTACCTTGGCAGACAGGCCTGGTGATCTGCTTCTGAAAGGTCACGAGGTTGAAAACTCTATGGAGCACAGTTTTACTTTGCATGCACGGGGCCACCATGAGTCGGAATTGACTTAATGGCAACCGGTTTTTTTTTTTTTTGGCCTTTTCGTACAGGCACGGACAAGGCAGGCCTTGAAGGACTAGAACTTTCTTTCCTGTTGTCCGTCTTTGAAGGTGGATGAGGTGCTTCTGAACCTTGCACAACGGTTGGGATCTTGGTGGATTGCCCTAGTGCTCCCCATTCTGCCTGCTGTCCCTTTATACTGTTTAGTGTCACCTCCCCTGTATTCCTTGTTATTGTGTGGATTTCCCCACATACCTGCCAGGACACCCTCATGCTTCTTAGATCATCAGTGTTGGCTTTTTGCCTCAGTGGTTGCATTTGGATCCTATGTCTTACCAGTTGAAATCTGTTGTTAGCTGGCTTATGCCTCACCTCAACCAATCCCAATACCTGTCCCACTCTAGGGTGTGGCTCCTGTCTGTAAGCCAGTCCGTCCTCACCATGGCCCAGTTTTCTTATAAGTGTACTCCCAATCCTTGCATAAAAATCAAAGATACAATGTATGGCATATTATTGGTACCTGTTGCCAAGCACTGTTTATATAACATTGTTATTTATGTGCAAGTCTTACCCCCCAACAAAATTGTAAACTTGATTAAGGAAGATCCGTGCCTTCCTCTTTGGAATTTCCCCTCCTCTCTCCCCAGTGTCTAGCACAGTGACAAACACATGAACACCCAACAAGCGTTTACCGAAGGGATAGATGCAAAGCTCATGTGTAATTTCTCACCATGCAGGACACTTCTCTTAGCTGGATGAGTAAATCTTTTTCTTCTCACTGTTAATTGCCGTGCACCTGAAACTTGTGTCATTGCAAACCTCAGTAGTTGTATTGCTGTATGTCTTTCAACTCTAGAAATCAAAGGGCCTTGAGGAATAAGGCTTTCTTTATGCTCCAGAGTTAGAGGCTTGCCAGGAGCTCTCAATGGTTTTCTTGTAACTGTCCAGAAAATGATATATTCCAGGAATATGGACACCTGGGGTATCTGCTTAAGATGTTCCTTTGAATAGTATCAATTTATTCTTTTGCTCAACATGATTAAATGAAGCTGTTACTCCCCTGAATTCTTCCAGTTCATAGGCTGAGACCAGAAATAACTTACTTCAAGTGCCAAGTCTTGGGTAATTTTCTTTTCATATTTGTTTTACCCTAAAAATTTTCATTTGTGATTTTCTTAAGTTACTGTCAAAAAGGATAAAGTTTACTCATTGTACAGATTATAGCCATAGAGCACTTCACATTAATATAGAAATGATGAATACATATTGGTTATCTTGAATTTTAGAATTCATGCTTTTCAACATAAGGAAAGAATAGAGTGAATATATGGAAAGGACAAAGAATCAAAGAATAAGAGGAAGATGTGAGACAGAGGAGAGAGGATATGCTAAGATCGCATTATGAATGACTTTCAAAATACTACTTAAGAAAAATATCAAATGAAACAAACTTGTGTGCCACTAATGGAACTACTGACTTTTCAGTTGAAATGCTGAATTGAGTTTTCAATAGGAAATAATATTGAACTATATTAATTTCACTTCTCAAGGATGTCCTATCTTTTTTCTTCCTATTATTAAGAGTGTATAGAAAATCTACAATGAGAAACCAGAAGGTAACTATTTAAAGAAACCATAATTTTATTAGCAGTTTAGAGTAAGTGCAAAAGTGGCTTTTTACACTTATTCTTAAATCTAACTTAAATTCCTAAATCTAAACCTTCTTTCTAAATCCTGGAGATATAGTATGGTCTTTAAAATTGCCTGAGAAGGTAGCATAATTGTATGGAGTACCCAGTGGAGTTATTAGAGACATTAATATGGTATGAAATCTAGGTTATAAATTCTGATGTCCTAAAAGTGGATATAACTTGAAGGTTTCTTAATCTTTTCATATCTGGGGAATTATTGGGCTCTACTCTTTGGGCCAAGGAGCCCCATGGCACAGTGGTTAAGCTCTAGACCGCTAACCGAAAAATCACCGGTTCAAACTCACCAACTGCTCTGTGGGAGAAATGTATCGCAGTTTGCTTCTGTAAAGATTACAGTCTTGGAAACCCTATGGGGCAGTTCTACTCTGTCTTATAGGATTGCTATGAGTCAGAATCAACTTGAAGGCAAAGGTTTTTTTTTTTTTTACTCTTTGGGCCTTAGTAAACTTGCTGTCGGGGAGAACCTACTTTCCATTTACCTCATTTCCTTGAGGAGGGACTTCTGCTAGAGTAACACTACTGGCTTCTTGCCCTACTCATTAGTCAGCCCAACCCACGAGAGGGAGTGAGTTTCTTAATTGATGGGTGACATCCTGGTCCAGTTTCTCTATTGGACCCTGGGGATTCACTCTCTCTTCTTTCTCACATTGTCCTGGACCAGTGAGACTGACTAATCCTGGATAAGTACATCTATTCTGCAGACTCAGCATTTTCTTTGTGGACTTCCTGGAGTATAAGCTGTGTGGGTGTGTGGGGTGTTATTGGTGGTGGTGGTGCTAAAGGAGCAGGGAATATGGTAAGCCTACTGACCACAGAACTAAATTCATATTTTCCAATCAGATAAAATAAAGCCAATATTTTTATTTCCATCTGTCTGTCTTCTCTGTGTTATTTCCGCATTGGATCCAAGGTCAATATGAGAAGAAAAAGGTGTTATATCTTTAACTCTGCCAAACCCAACACTTAATGTAATAAAGTAAGTATGTGGGATGCTACCATCCATTTCATAAATAATGTAGTGAATAATGAGCTTAAAGCCTCATTACTGGGCATCTTCTATGGATTCTGCCCCAGGAAATCCCTGGACTTCTTACTAAGTTGTCCTCTTAGGTTAATGTCTTAGGTTATGTTAACTTCTTAAGTTAATATCTATCAGAAAAGAAACCAGAAAATATATTCTGGATGAAGCAATACTTAGGAATTAGAAAGACTCTTCTCTTTATTTCTACTTTCTCCTCCTCTTCATTCTTTCCCTCTTCTCATCCTCTAGCCATGGAAAGATCAAGTTAATGGATGGATTAGGAAAATATATGCATGGTACAGTCATGTAAAATCAAGATTTAGTGAGTGTAACAGGGACTAATTGCCTGTCGGTGGTGTAGTAGTGAAGAGTTTGGCTGCTAACCAAAAGGTTGGCAGTTTGAATTCACTTGTAAACCCTATGGGGCAGTTCTACTCTGTCCTATAGGGTTGGTATGAGTCGGAATCCACTCGATGGCAATGGGTTTGGTTTGGTTTTATGTGCTTCTCTGCTCCACAGTGAGATTCCTCCAGAAATGGATGTTCCTTGTCCCCATTTCCAGTTCTCATTCTGGTAGCTTTACATTTCCCTACCAACCTACTTACCATTTTGAATCCTCCTAAAGTCTTTGAAAAATAAGTAAGGCTTTGTAAAACAACACAACAACAACACAAAACAGAAATGATGAGCAAAAATAGTGTATTTATACCAGATACTCTAATTTCTGGGGAATCAAGCATGTTGAGTGTTGAATGTCGCTCTGGTCTGTAGAATTTTTAGTTTAAATAAAATTTATTGAAACAAGAATATCAATGTCTCTTAAGTTGGGCCATCCACTGGAAGAGGAAATATATAAATAAGGGAAGAAATACTTTTTGCTAAAATTGTTTTTAAGAAAGCGGGCTTTAAACCTTGATGTTTGGGCTATTACATATCATATGGTAGGGATTTGAAATTTATTTGGGTAAAAGATAAATGGAAAGAGATAGCTTCTTGCAAAATGAAAACATCTTTAATCACTAATGAAAGGCTCATTAATGAGTCAGTAAACGTAGAAGAATTGCATCAGGAGAATAAGGATTGCCAAATATCAAACGATTTTATAGAGAAGATATAGTACATTACTGCTGAGACAGTGAAAATAGACATTTAATATGCAGAGAAGATCTACTAATTGTTCAATATAGACATTTGAAGGTGCATTTAGAAAGACCAATGGAATCTTCCTCATGTTGTTAGGTAATATTCAATAGATGATAATAGTTTGTAGCTATGTAATTATTCTTACAAATTTATACCAAACTCTTAAAAAAAAGAAACAGTGAGGTCATTAAAATGGAAGTATAAACTAAAACAAAAATTTAGAAGGAGAAATACATATAACCCAAACCTAGGTCCCCGTTGTACTTAGGAAAAAAACTTGTTTTAAAATGTCCTGCAAAGCCTTGCAATGCCAGACTCCTGCCTATTTTTCCATCTTCTCATTTTATTTTTCTCCCTCACACGCCACCTTCTTGGCACACTGGTCATCCTTCAGTTCCTCTGATCCATTCTGCTTTTCCCGACTTCGGGCCTTGAATCCAGTATTCTGTAGGAGTGCCCTTCCTCCACTTTTTGGAATTCCCCATTCTTCAAGGGATGGTGTCAAACCAGCGTGTCATTTCCTCTATGAGACCAGGTCTGATCACACTCACACTGCCCTCCCCACGGCTTGCTCCAGTATCCAAGAATCTACAATTGTTATGCTGAATTACTGTCAGGGTTATGAATCGAATTGTGTCCTCTCAAAATATGTGTTGGAATCCTGACCCTTATGCCTGTGGGTTTAACCCTCTTTGAGAATAGGGTTTTCTTTGTTCTGTTAATGAGGTCATATCAGGGTAGACTATGTCCTAATCCTAATCACTTCTGAGTTATAAAAGAGCAGATTAGACACAAAAGCATGTAGCTACTGGGGAAGACAGATATCATGTGAGGATAGCCAAGAACTAAAGAAGGACCGAGGCTACCGACGAGGAAGGAATGGATATAGCCGCGACCCTAATTTGGACTTTTATCCTCCAGATCTGTGAGAAACCAAAATTCTGCTCTTAAAGCCACCCACTTGTAGTATTTGTGTTATAGGAGCACTAGGAAACTAAGACCGCCAGTCATTAATGATTGTAAGGGCACAAGGTTCCTCAAAATTGATAGTCTTTATTAGAACGCTAAACAATAAACTTGACAAATATTTTGACTGTTTATGAAAATCCAATAGAGATTTTAAAATAATTTTTGAGTTATGAACAATTCTTAATACTTGTTGTTGTTGTTGTTAGGTGCCGTCAAGTCAATTCCAACTCATAGTGACTCTATGCACAACAGAACGAAACACTGCCCGGTCCTGCGCCATCCTTACAATCATTGTTATGTTTGAGCTCATTGTTGCAGCCACTGTGTCAATCCACCTTGTTGAGGGTCTTCCTCTTTTTCACTGACCTTATACTCTGCCAAGCATGATGCCCTTCTCCAGGGACTGATCCCTCCTGACAACATGTCCAAAGTATGTAAGACGCAGTCTCGCCATCCTTGACTCTAAGGAGCATTCTGGCCCCACTTCTTCTAAGACAGATCTGTTCGTTATTTGGCAGTCCATGGTACATTCAATTTTCTTCGCCAACACCACAATTCAAAGGCATCAACTCTTCTTTGGTCTTCCTTGTTCATTGTCCAGCTTTCACATGCATATGATGTGATTGAAAATACCATGGCTTGGGTCAGGCACACCTTAGTCTTCAGGGTGACATCTTTGCTCTTCAACACTTTGAAGAGGTCCTTTGCAGCAGATTTGCCCAATGCAGTGGGTCTTTTGATTTCTTGACTGCTGCTTCCACGGCTGTTGATTGTGGATCCAAGTAGAATGAAATCCTTGACAACTCCAATCTTTTCTCCGTTTATCACGATGTTGCTCTAGTCCAGTCGTGAGGATTTTTGTTTTCTTTATGTTGAGGTATAATCCATACTGAAGGCTGTGGTCTTTGACCTTCATTAGTAAGTGCTTCAAGTCCTCTTCACTTTCAGCAAGCAAGGTTGCGTCATCTGCATAACACAGGTTGTTAATGAGTCTTCCTCCAATCCTGATGCCCTGTTGTTCTTCATATAGTCCAGTTTCTCGGATTATTTGTTCAGCATACAGATTAAATAGGTATGGTGAAAGAATACAACCCTGACGCACACCTTTCCTGATTTTAAACCAATCAGTATCCCCTTGTTCTGTCTGATCAACTGCCTCTTGATCTATGTAAAGGTTCCTCATGAGCACAATTAAGGGTTCTGGAATTCCCATTCTTCGCAGTGTTATCCATAGTTTGTTATGATCCACACAGTTGAATGCCTTTGCATAGTCAATAAAACACAGGTAAACATCCTTCTGGTATTCTCTGCTCTCAGCCAGGATCCATCTGACATCAGCAATGATATCCCTGGTTCCACATCCTCTTCTGAAACCAGCCTGAATTTCTGGCAGTTCCCTGTCAATATACGGCTGCATTCATTTTTGAATGATCTTCAGCAAAATTTTGCTCGCGTGTCATATTACTGATATTGTTCTATAATTTCCACATTCGGTTGGATCACCTTTCTTGGGAATAGACATAAATATGGATCTCTTCCAGTCAGTTGGCCAGGAAGCTGTCTTCCATATTTCTTGGCATAGACGAGTGAGCACCTCCAGCACTGCGTCTGTTTGTTGAAACATCTCAATTGATATTCCATTAATTCCTGGAGCCTTGTTTTTCACCAATGCCTTCAGAGCAGCTTGGACTTCTTCCTTCAGTACCATCGGTTCCTGATCATATGCCACCTCTTGAAATGGTTGAATATCGACTAATTCTTTTTGGTGTAATGACTCTGTGTGTTCCTTCCATCTTCTTTTGATGCTTCCTGCCTCGTTTAATTTTTTCCCCATGGAATCCTTCACTATTGCAACTCGAGGCTTGAATTTTTTCTTCAGTTTTTTCAGCTTAAGAAATGCCGAGCGTGTTCTTCCCTTTTGGTTTTCCATCTCCAGCTCTTTGCACATGTCATTATAATACTTTGTCTTCTTGAGAGGCCCTTTGAAATCTTCTGTTCGTTTCTTTTACTTCATCATTTCTTCCTTTTGCTTTAGCTGCTCGACCCTCAAGAGCAAGTTTCAGAGTGTCCTCTTATATCCATCTTGGTCTTTTTTTCTTTCCTGTCTTTTCAGAGACCTCTTGCTTTCTTCATGGATAATGCCCTTGCTGTCATTCCACAACTCGTCTGGTCTTTGGTCACTAGTGTTTGATGTGTCAAATCTATTGAGATGGTCTCTAAATTCAGGTGGGATATACTCAAGGTCATATTTTGGCTCTCGTGGACTTGTTCTGATTTTCTTCAGTTTCAGCTTGAACTTGCATATGAGCAATTGGTGGTCCATTCCACAGTCGGCCCCTGGCCTTGCTGTGACTGATGATCTTGAGCTTTACCATCGTCTCTTTCCACAGATGTAGTCAATTTCTGTGTGTTCCATCTGGCGAGGCCCATGAGTATATTTGCCGTTTATGTTGGTGAAAGAAGGTATTTGCAATGAAGAAGTCGTTGGTCTTGCAAAATTCTATCATTTGATCTCCAGCATTGTTTTTATCACCAAGGCCATGTTTTCCAACTACTGATCCTTCTTCTTTGTTTCCAACTTTCGTATGCCAATCGTCAGTAATTATCAATGCATCTTGATTGCATGTTCAATCAATTTCAGACTGTAGCAGCTGATAAAAATCTTCTATTTCTTCATCTTTGGCCCTAGTGGTTGGTGCATAAATTTGAATAATAGTTGTATTAACTGGTCTTCCTTTAGGTGTATGGTTATTATCCTATCACTGACAGCGTTGTACTTCAGGATAGATCTTGACATGTTCTTTTTGACGATGAATGCAACACCATTCCTCTTTGAGTTGTCATTCCCAGCATATGATTGTCTGATTCAAAATGGCCAATACCAGTCCATTTCAGATCAGTAATGCCTAGGATATCGATGTTTATGCATTCCATTTCCTTTTTGACGATTTCCAATTTTCCTAGATTCATACTTCCTACATTCCAGGTTCCGATTATTAGTGGATGTTTGCAGCTGTTTCTTCTCATTTTGAGTCATGCCACATCAGCAAATGAAGGTGCCAAAAGCTTTACTCCTTCCACATCATTAAGGTCTACTGTACTTTGAGGAGGCAGCTCTTCCCCAGGCATCTTTTGATTGCCTTCCAACCTGGGGGGCTCATCTTCCAGCACTATATCAGGCAATGTTCTGCTGCTATTCATAAGGTTTTCACTGGCTAATGCTTTTCAGAAGTGGACTGCTGGGTCCTTCTTCCTAGTCTGTCTAGTCTGGAAGCTCAGCTGAAACCTGTCCTCCATGGGTGACCCTGCTCTATATATCCTGCTTTTGGGAGACATTATTTTTTCTAATTTATTAAGATTATTTAAGATTTCATTTTTTTTTTGCCATTCAAGCAGGAAGCAAGTCAGTACAAACCTGAAGTAAATGGCATACCCCCTTCTGGTAAGCATGCTTAGTGGCTCACTGACATCAGGCCTGACTTCTATGGAATGGTTCTCAGAAGTGCTTTCCTGGTGGATGTAAATCATGACGATGAGCTTTGTCCTATAGTCAGTCTTTCCTTGCTTTGTGCAGCCACCTATCAATACTGTGGTGGACATAGTAGTCCTCATACTTGAGGTTACAACCTCCAGAAAGCTTGAAAGGAGGCAATGAAAGAAGGGACTAACATGAATTAGCATGTTCTATGTCCTTTTACATTAATACATTAATTCCTTACTACATCCTTGTCAGGGACATAGCATTCTCTCCAATTTATAGATGAGGAAAATAAATTTAGAGAAGGAACTTGCTTACATACTCCCTCTACCCCCCAAATTCTTTTCACTTTGCCATTTTGTTCAGCAAGAAACTAAAAGAAATGCTTTTCAGAAATTGTTGTTGTTAGTTACCCTTGCGTTGACTCTGGGTCATGGTGACCGTATGTGTAACAAAAAGAACTGTTGTCCAGCCCCGCACCATCTTCATGATTGTTGGTATGTTTCAGTCCACTGTTAAGGCTACGGTGTCAATCCAATTCCTTGAAGGTTTTTCTCATTTGCATTGGCCCTACCTAACATGATTCATAGCTCATAGCGACCCTATAGGACAGAGTAGAACTGCCCCATAGAGTTTCCAAGGAGCAGCTGTTGGATTCAAACTGCTAACCTTTTGGTTAGGAGCCGAATGCTTAACCACTGTGCCACCAGGGGTTAGGATTAAGTGGATGGCAATGGGTTTGATTTTTTATGCCATACGTGATGACATCGTGTACTCTGATTGTCCAATGCAGAAATACTAGGCTTTGGGATTATATCCTGAAGCATTGTTGGCTGTTTTTAATCTCTTACAAAGATAAATGGAAGGTGAGAGGTGGAGGGAAACAGATTTTTTGGTTGGGGGATGTATTTATTTTCTATATCTGCAGTAAAAAATTACCACAGATTTTAGTGGCTTAAAACAACACCCATTTTTTTTCTCTCAGCTCTGCGGTCAGAAGTTCAAGTTTACTCAGCTGGATTCACTGCTCTGGGTCTCACAAGGTTGAAATCAGGGTGACAGCTTCTGACCCCTTATTAGGAGGCGAGAATCTACTTTTAAGCTCATTGACGGAATACAGTTGCTTGTGGCTGTAGAACTGAGGTCCCTGTTCCCTTGCTGGATAGCAGCTGAGGGCCTGTCCTTAGCTCTGAGAGACCTCTCTCCAGCCTTTCACGGGGATCCTACATCTCAGAGCTAGCAACAGGCGCAGAGTCCATTTCACGCCTGGAATCATCTTTGCCTTTCTTTTCCTCTCCCGGCTGAAGAAAGGTCTCTGTTTTTAAGGGCTCACGGGATTAGACTGGGCCCAGTTGGATAATCCAGGATAATCTTTTAAATTTAAGGTCTGTAACTTAAAAAAAAAAAAAATTTTTTTTTTTTTTTTTTAACTTTAATTATGTCTGCAGAGTCCCTTTTGCCATGTAATGCAACACATTCATAGTTTCCGGGGATTAGATCATGAACATCTTTTGGGGCCATTCTGCCTTCCAGAGAGGAGGAGTGAAAGAGGGAGAAAATTTCTACATTTAGAAGTATATTTTAAAGGAATTCTTGATACTTTTTGCTAGATGAAACTCATTTTTGTCTGCTTCTAAAGCGTCTTATATAGTTTCTAATTTAGAATATAAAGAGTAACATTTCCTATTGGTTAATGTAGACAGGCTGTCTGTTTCGTGAAGAATGTTTCCCATTACCCTTAAGTCAGCTCTATGCAAAACCCTTCACAAAATACTGCTGCCGTGGGGTCTTAAACACCCTGTGCTGTGCTAGGATGCATTGTAATCTTGCTGCTTGACAAATAGATTTATAAGGAATGATGCTTGTATGTGTTAATAATCTCTTTGTATAACAAGATGTAAATTTAGGAATGAGGAATGTGTGTGAGCGATTATTTGCTTCTTGCCTGTTTTTGTTTTATACCGATTGGTACTGTAGCTAAAGCTTCTGCGGTTTGTGTGATGTTTTCACTTTCACTTTAAACAGCACAGAATAAATCATAATGAAAACAAACAAAAATCATTCCCAGGACAGGATTCTCCGTATAATGATTGTTTTCCAGCTTAACTGGAGTGATCAAGTGCTCGCCTACTAACCGAAAGATCAGTAGTTCGAATCCACCAGTCGCTCCTTGGAAACCCCGTGGGGCAGTTCTACTTTGTCCTATAGGGTCACAGTGAGTTAAAATTGATTCGACAGCAATGGGTTTTTGGTATTCAGAGCTAGCTTAGGTTTTTTTTTTATCTTCCATTTCTGATGTAGGCTAGTTTTACTTTTGACTTATTGGTTCTTATTTATAATTTTTTAAGTTTTTTAAGTATAGTTAAGTATAAATTTTGAAAAATGTTTTTGCTTGCCTGTGTGGAAGGCATTGTCTTTAATTACTACTAATTTGCTGTTTATTCTAGGTTCATTTGGATTATTGTGGCGATTAACGTTATAGCTGAGCACAGAAGATTGGAAATCTAAGTATCAGTTTCAAAGATCTAAAAACTGAAAGAGCAGGCGGTTGGCAGCAATGAGTTACAAATTGAAACTTGTATTTTGTTTGGAAAGTCGTTTCTTTCCTTGAGGAGTTATGCTTTGTATTGGTTTTCAGAGTGTTTGGTCTTTGGGAATGAATTTGTAATTTTAGGAAACGCTGTTATCGTATCTTCAAATTTAGTGTCATTTAGCCCTTTATGTCATGTTTTTCTAAGCTCCTTTAGTTAGAAATGACTTTATCATTATTCCAAAGAATCCAGACTGTTCAAGGTCAAACAGTTTGTTATTGTGAAGCCAGGGGTACCTAGGACTCACTCTTCCAAAAATGTTTTATGGCATGCTTTCTTTTTCTACCTCAGTAGAAAAATATTGACATAAATTAAAAGTGAGCACAGCATTGTTCTTTGGGGATTTGTCCCCTCCTTTTCTTCCTGTGCTGACATTAAAACCGTCTATTTCGTTTTGCCTGGAGACAAAATCTGTTATATCAGTTTTCCGTCTACATTTTGCCTGAGAAAAAAATGTAGAAGACAGCTGTTTTCATGTTGAAATGGATTCAATTTCTGCTAAGTATGCCCTCAGAGCTTTCTTGGGCAGGGTTTAACTCTGACAGAATTAATTTAGACTAAGACATAAATGACCATCACTATCCCTCTCTAATTTTCTAAGGATGTGTGGTCACCCATGCCTTTGAATAAGCAGGAGATATTGTTGTTAGTTACCATCAAGTCCATTCCAACCACGTGTACTCTAAAGTAAACTAGAAAAGTATTATTGAAGAATAAATGTGTGCATCTAGTCAATTCCTGCTGTGGTTGTTTGAGCTGACTAATATTTTCATCGTTTGGCTAATTAAAAGAAATTAATCCTCCATTTAAGTCAGCAAAACTGAATTAGTTAGCAAGTGTATATATGCTATGTGGTCACGTTCCTGGGTGGTGCAAATGGGTAACATGCACAGCTGCTGAAAAGGTAGGAGGGTCCAGTCCACCGAGAGGCCCCGTGGAAGAAATCCATTGGTTTTATTATTATTGTTATTATCATGAAAATTCATAGGTCACTATATTAAATTAATGTATTTTGTCTGTGGGAAACATACACGAATAGGAATAAAGTAGCTATTCTTTGTTATTGTTTAAACACGCATGTTTAGAGACCCACACTGCGGTGGCTTTATGAGCACAATAGGCTCTGGAGTGTGTAGGTGCTGCCAGAAGGAACTTTCAGAGCCCAGCTCTGTCTTTGTAGTTTATTAATCTGCTACCATGGAAACAGGTATTTAATCCTTAAAAACAGGAAAAATGCTTTAGACAAAGCACTGTTTCAAATAATATGATGGTGGTGGGCAGTGTTTCTGTCTTTTAAAAAAATAGATTTTTAAGTGACCTCATTTTTGGCAACCTGATTTGAGTTTCCATGGCAACAGAAGTGACAATTGAGGCCTCCATGCTCTTGTAACTGGTGGGCTCAGGCTAAGCCTTGCAAATGTCAGTTGCCCCAAGGCACCAAGAGAAGCCAATGGGAATAACAGAGTCAGCTGATCTGGGGGGAAAAGGAAAGGAACAATAAATCAAACATTTACAAAATTATATGTATACAGTGCTTCCAGTTTGAGGAAACCCTGTATGATGAGTAGGCAGAGGGAGACGTATGGATTTAATTCAGCTTTAGTGGTTATGTGGCCTTGTCTCACACTAAACACCTTTTTCTGAGAGCCTAAGCCCTGGTGGTGCAATGGTTAAGCACTCGGCTGCTAACTGAAAGGCTGGCAGTTTGAACCCCCCCAGCGGCTATGTAGGAAACCCTGGTAGCCTAGTGGTTATAGAGCTACGGCTGCTAACCAAAAGGTTGGCAGTTTAAATCCACCAGACACTCTTTGGAAACCCTATGAGGGCAGTTCTACTCTGTCCTTTAGTGCCTATGTGGGAGACAAGACCTGGTGATCTGCTCCCATAAAGATTATAGCCTAGGAAACCCTATGGGGCAGTTCTACTCTGTCACATGGGGTTGCTATGAATCAAAATCAACTCGATGGCACCCAACAACAACAAACTTACCTATTTGCAGTATATTTTTGTTATACCGAGTACTGGACTATTGGGCAGGACTGAAAGGGTGTGGGATTAATAAAATATTACATAAGGTTTTAATTATTTACCAACATGAGAACTGTGAAGAAAAACTGAAAATGTATACAATCCAAAGTTATAAAGACATATGTGTCCATCTACATAGGCCCAAATCTTTCTTTGGGGGCCTCCATTATTAATCTTTGTAGAAATTTTTTTAATTTCTAACATTTAGAAAGTGTTTACGAAGTGTCTTAACAATGACATTAACTAGCTTCCAGGCTGGTTGATATAAGTGTAGTTTTCCTTCACAAAGACGTTCCAGTAATTTCACATCACATCATAAGGAGAAACAAATCAGAATTTTAGTTCTTGAGTTCTCAATATGTACTCCAAAACAACAGCCCCCCCCCCCCCCCTTTTTCCCAGTCAAGTATATTGTAATCACGTGAGCCTTCACTGGGGTGTTATATTCCGATGAGAACTTTGTTGCTGAAATGCTCTGTGAGTGGACAGGATTATCTAGTCTAGGCGCTTTGTGTACCAGATTTTTCACTAAAAATCTCATTTTGGTTGTGTAGGCACATAGAGAGTTTTCTTTATAGATATCTAAAAGAGCTCTGGTGGTGCAGTGGTTAAGAGCTTGGCTGCTAACCAAAAAGTCGGCAGTTCAAATCCATGAGCCGTTCCTTGGGAACCCTATGGGGCAGCCCTACTCTACTCTATAGGGGCGCTACGAGTTGGAATTAACTTGATGGCAATGCGTTTTTTTTTTTTTAAAATAGGGGTTCTAAGGAGCCCTGGTGGTGCAGTGATTAAGTGCTCAGCTGCTAAATGTAAGGTTGGCAAACTGCTTGTGCCACCCAGGCTCCTAATCACATGAAAATTTCATCAATTATTTTCCTGATTATGAAAATACAGCATGCCCTTAGTGAGGCAAACAGTTTGCACTTGACTACTAACCTAGAGGTTGACAGTTCGAACCCACCCAGAAGCACCATGGAAGAAAGACATGGCAATCTGCTTCTGTAAAGATTACAGTCAAGAAAACATTATGGAGCAGTTCTACTCTGTAACACATGAGGTTGCCATGAGTTAGAATCAACTTAATGACAACAGATTTTTGGTTCGCATACTCTTTTTAAAAGATTTTTTGAACTATACAAAAGAATTAAAAATAAAATAAAAGTCAACTATAGTCTTACCATCCAGTTAGCCTTTACATGTAAGGCATATACATATAAATATCCTCTCACGTATATTCTTATACAAATTTTTAACTTGATTGCAATCATCATATCCTTTCACATATATACCCTCACATATCTACTTATATGACTTTGTAACATCAATTTAATCATAATATACCTACCCTTTCGAACTTTATTTTTAACCTGAAATGTGTCTTAGATATCTTTCCAAGGCTATAACCACAAAATCAACATGAATTTTTGTAGTAGCTTCCTACTATTTGAGTTTGTGGGTGTACTGAACATCATTTAGTCCTGATTTTAGGGCATTTATATCATTTTTCTTTTATATTGTTTATAAATCATACTTTAATAAATATCCTTATATATACATCTTTAGAATTTGTCTAGTTATTTCTTTGTCATAAATTTCTAAAATTTTTCTGGTCAGAGTAGATATACATATTTACTTTTAGGTAAACATTGTAAAATTCCCTCCAGAATTTCTATAGCGGTTTGTACCACTTTTGCGGTGCTTGAGGTAGCTCATTTCCCAGTATCTTTATCCGAATTGGGTCATGGTATTATTATTTTTTTAATCTTTGTTAATATTATAGGCAAAACATAATATCTTGTTGCTTAATTTGTATTTCCTTTATTATTGGTGAGAATGAACTCGTTTCACATAGTAAATGTGTATTAGTGTTTCATATTTTGTGAATTGTCTATTTTCTTTGTCCATGTTTTATTAGAGTACTTTTTACTGTACTTTATAAGTGCTCTTTATTTAAAAAAGATATTAACCCTTTATCAAGCAATTATAATTAGAATAATTACCATTTTTTATCTTTGAATCCAGTATGTATTTTTTTCATTTAGAAAATTTAAATTTTAATGTCATACTGGTCTTTTATTTATGATTTTGTCTTCATAATGTAGAAAGAATTTTCCCACCCTAAAATTGTATCAGTCGACCCCTAGGTTTTCTTCCAGCTTGTAGTTTGTTTTTATCTCTAATTGATATGTAATTGATTTTGATATGTTTGAAGCTATGACTGTACCTATTTTCAGGAAATTCATTTATTGACTTTCACATCATTTTCTCACTAATTTGAAATACTTCCATTACCACTTACTAGGTCCTCACATATATCAAGTCTGTCCTTTCTATTGATAAGATGTCCAGTTTGTAGATAATACTGTACTCTTTATCACAACTTTTTGATACATCTTAATAGTTTATAGGAAAAGTTCTTCCTTATTACTCTTTGTTCTCGTAACTTTCCAGCTGAAATTGAGTCATATTGTCTAATTCTAAAGAAAAATCCTTATGCAGGTTTTCATTTGGTTTGCATTAAATTTATAGATTAATTTGGGGAAGAACTGACATGTTTATAACATAGACCCTTCCTACCCAGGAACTTGGGTAGCCCTACATTTTTGACTCTTCTTTGATGCCCTTCAGTGAAGTTTGTAGTTTTCTTCCCGTAAAACCAAAAACCAAACCCATTGCCATTGAGTCAATTCTGACTCAGAGTGACCCTATAGGACAGAGTAGAACTGCCCCGAAGTTTCCAAGAAGCCCCTGATGGATTTGAACTGCCGACCTTTTGGTTAGCAGCTGTAGCTCTTAACCACTACATCACCAGGGTTTCCTTTCTCCTGCATATTACCTTATTTCACTTTTAGCAATCTTTCTTCATTGTGTCAGGAGTATTCCTTTATGTAGAATTCCTGTCCCTAACATTGCTATCTCCTCCTCAACTCCACCCTGCTCATTATGCTGTGATTTCCTGTTTATGTGTCTCAGTTTCACCAGTCTCTGAGCACCTTCAGCAAAGTCTGCACTAACTGGAAGTTTCCATATACTCCCACAGTCCTGGGAGCATGGCATTTTTGCAGTGAGACAGGGAAAAATTCCAGTTGTTTTTCCTGCTTTTCTTAGTCTACTTTTCAATTAGCTCCTGAGTTAAATCTTCCTGGCTCCTATGTTGCAATTTTATGGCGCCTAAAGAGTGTAAATTGAGGAGCCAAAAGGAAAGCTCCTATGACCTAAAGTCTACTTGCCTCCCAAGGGAGCCTGCATTCCCACCATTATGGGTTCATTCTTCTGGGTTAAATCTGCCTCCAACAAAATGAAAACAGCTCTTGGAGAAATAACCCCTTAGACTATTATACCCCAGTAACACTTTAATTAATCAGATTATTTCCAACTGAATTGCTACATAAAAGCAAGGCCTTGCACATAATGAGACACTGGATATGTAAGTTTTAACAGTGAGTTGGTGCCCAAGATAGGTTCCTGGAAGGGTAGGCCGCGGTGTAGTGCCTTGGTGGAGGGATGTGGGTGGCGAGGGACATCAATGAATGAGAAAGTTGGAGAAAGAGAAGTGGTCTCTGGAGTAGAGGGAATATTAATGAGAAGTCAGGAGAGCTCAAAAAAATGAAACTTCTTTTTTTGCCTATAGCTAGTCCTGCCTAATGGTAAAGAGAAATTGCAGGAGAAGCAGAGGAATAGAGGGGGTGGAGGTTATAGCTGCCTTTACAGTAAGATCCATTAAGTTTCCTTCCCACTAGCCCAATCTCAGCCAACAGAAAGCTGGGCTGTTATTACTAAAAAGCAAGCCAGTGGTGGGGTCCTATCATGGATAGAATTCTACTGTCATGGATGCAATTATTTTTAGTGATATATTGAAGCCAACGTTTAGGCCAGAATTACTTCTTTAAAATAGTTCCTTTTTTTCAACCATACTCATTAGGATAGTCATTCAATGCTGACTTTTCTAATATAGCCACTTTATTCTACCTAGTAATCTCTGTGGCATCATCACTAATGTGGTAAAAAAAAAAAAAAAAAAAATCACTCTTCAGCAGCTACATTTTATGTGCAGCACACACAGCTGCCACTTGAAGCTCAGCTCACAATCAGTTTGATAAGTCAATCAATTTTCATTTTGTCCTCATCGCCTAGGTAACGAGAGGATCCATACAGACCCTTGCCAAAGGAGAACATTTAAAAAGCAATATGTATTCATAATCTGCTTTCTTCAAACACCACCTTAATAGAAAAGCAAAGAGCTACCAATGCAGTATTTTAAATCACAGCAACACAAATTTTCTTTGATTCTGGAAAGAGAGCTTGAGGGGAAACGTACTACAGAATACAGCATCATTATATTTGTCTCTTATGATCCATCAGGAATCAAAACTGCACCACCTGCTATGACTATTATGTATTTAATGTGAATAACAAGCATCCCACTGCCGGTTATTAAAACAAATCGCAAGCCATCTGACATTATACTTATAACCCGTCCTCTGCTTCATGGTTCTGAGAAAGACACATCTTGAGGGAGGGGCGTTGGGGGCAAGTCTTTTGATGTGAGTACAAGGCATCTGGCCTCAGAGGAAGTCATTTATCTGCCTCCAAGTCCCTAAAAATATAAAAGCATTATGTAAAATATAATTATAAAACAGTATTATTGGCACCATCGAAAGGACAAAAAATTCCAGCAGTTGCAAAAAGCATTCAGTTTTGCACCACCTGAATCCTCTTGGTGTGTGAAGTCATGAGAAAATGGAGCACTTGGCGTTTTTTAGAAGTAGCTGACAAACTGGAAGTCATGGATCTTGCTTACGTTGTTGATACAGTGCTACATACAAATCCCACTGCCCGCACAGGATTCAGGTGCAGCTGAGTCCACCCATCTACCTGGACAGAGTATTTGACCTACTGGCTGTTATTTCCTGTAGGAAGTTTTAATACATGTCCTGTAAAAGTTCAACAGTAAATGTAGCTATAATTTAGTGTTACACACACACAGAGACACACACAAACGTGTATGTATGTATGCTAAGTTTCCATCGAGTTGATTTTGACTCATGGAGATCCCATGTGTTTCAGAGTAGAGCTGTGCTTGGATGATTTTTTTGGATGTACATTGCCAGGCCTTTCTCCTGAGACTCTCTGGGTGAGCTCGAAATTCCAACCTCTTGGTTAGCAGCCAAGTGTGTTAACCATTTGCACCACCCAGGGACTCCAAATATAGCTACAAGTTGAGAAATAGTAATATATGCGGGGTATCTATTGGAACTGGAATTGAGAAGAGGAAGAATTTGGTAATAAATTTGTATGAATGGAATTCTTAGTCCGTGAGTTTCTATGTTATAAATATTCGTTTTGCCTGAATATTTTGTGGAATTTGGAGTCTGTTTAAGGTCCTGGTTCTCCATCAAGAACGAGATAGAGGCAAAGCTTGAGGGCAGCTTTTGCAGAAAGACTGCAGGCCTGAGACTATGTCCTGGTTCTCTTATGGTTCTCGTGTGTGGCTTTGAAGAAATCACTGATTTCTGTTTGGGCCTCATCTGTAAAATTAGAGGTGTTGATGAATATCACGTTGAATTTCTTCTAACTTTAAAATACTATGGTTTTATCTAATAGGCTATGAGCACTTTAAGAATTCCTTTCTACTCCCAAATACATATATATTGACTACATTTATTTAATATGCCCTAAAACTCCAAAGAACACAAAACCAGATATTTAATATTTAGCAAGATTTTTACTTTTTTTTACTAGGGGTTAAAGTGTAATTTGACTGGGTGTCCATATAATCACTTTTTTATGTCAGAACACTGAAATATAACAAAAAAACAATAAGCTACACTATATATGTTTGGATTTCAATCTGCTTCTCTCAGTTTTATTTACACCAACCTGTGGTGCAGTGGTTAAGCGTTTGACTGCTAACCAAAAAACTCAGCAGTTTGAATCCACCAGCCGCCTCTTGGAAGCCCTATGGGGCAGTTCTCCTCTGTCCCATACAGTCACTAAGAGTCAGAATCGACTCGAAGGCAATGAGTTTGGTTTTGGTTTTATAATGAAAGAGCTAAAGCCCAGAGAATCTGAGAGGTTTTCAGCTATGTGATTCTATGCTGTATCAATTAATGCAAGGCTAGTGAGGTTATTTACAACCCAAATAAATACATTCCATTTTTAAAAAACAGATAGATACTGTGGACTAAACAGTCAGCATTTTACAGACTTGTTAGTCGAAGGTTCCACTCCTGAGGAATAAAATAAGAACTTGGTTACTACAGTTAAACATTTCTGGAAGCTTCCCGAATCTTCTTGGTAAACATAACAAGAGACAGCCTGCACCAATTTAAATTTACTAAGACCTTTGTCTCCAACAGAGCTTGGTGTTTATAGGATTCCTGTGGTCCTTGCTGAGAGGAATCAGCATATAGGATTTTGAGAATTCCTGTTGTTGTTAGGTGCCGCCGAGTAGGTTACGACTGATAGCGAAACTATGCACAACAGAACAAAACACTGCCCGGTCCTGGGCCATCCTTACAATCGTTGTTATGCTTGAGCTCATTGTTGCAGCCACCGTGTCAATCCACCTTGTTGAGGGTCTTCCTCTTTTCCACTGACCCTTTACTCTGCCAAGCATGATGTCCTTCTCCAGGCACTGATCCCTCCTGACAATATGTCCAAAGTATTTAAGACCCAGTCTCGCCATCTGTGCTTCTAAGGAGCATTCTGGTTGTACTTCTTCCAAGACAGATTTCTTCGTTCTTTTGACAGTCCATGGTATATTCAATATTCTCTGCCAACACCACAATTCAAAGGCAACAGTTCTTCTTAGGTCTTCTTTATTCATTGTCCAGCTTTCACATGCATATGATGCGATTGAAAATACCACGGCTTGGGTCAGGCGCACCTTAGTCTTCGAGGTGACATCTTTGCTTTCCAACACTTTAAAGAGGTCCTTTGCGGCAGATTTGCCCAAAGCAATGCGTCTTTTGATTTCTTGACTGCTGCTTCCATGGCTGTTGATTGTGGATCCAAGTAAAATGAAATCCTTGACAACTTCAATCTTTTCTCTGTTTATCAGGATGCTGCTCACTGGTCCAGTTGTGAGGATTTTTGTTGTCTTTATGTTGAGATGTAATCCATACTGAGGGCCGTGGTCTTTGACTTTCATTAGTAAGTGCTTCAAGTCCTTTTCACTTTCAGCAAGAAAGGTTGTATCATCTGCGTAACGAGGGTTGTTAATGAGTCTTCTCCAGTCCTTCTTCATATAGTCCGGTTTCTTAGATTATTTGCTCAGCATACAGATTGAATAGGTATGGTAAAAGGATACAGCCTTGACGTATACCTTTCCTGACTTTAAACCAATCAGTATCCCCTTGTTCTGTCTGAACAACTGCCTCTTGATCTATGTAAAGGTTTCTCATGAGCACAGTTAAGTGTTCTGGAATTCCCATTCTTCGCAATGTTATCCATAATTTGTTATGATCCACACAGTCGAATACCTTTGCATAGTCAATAAAACACCGGTAAACATCCTTCTGGTATTCTCTGCTCTCAGCCAGGATCCATCTGACATCAGCAATGATATCCCTGGTTCCACATCCTCTTCTGAAACCGGCCTGAATTCCTGGCATTTCCCTATCGATACACTGCTGCAGCCGTTGTTGAATGATCTTTGGCAAAATTTTGCTTGCGTGTGATATTAATGATATTGTTCTATAATTTCCACATTCACTTGGATCACCTTTCTTGGGAATAGGCATAAATATGGATCTTTTCCAGTCAGTTGGCCAGGAAGCTGTCTTCTGTATTTCTTGGCATAGACGAGTGAGCACTTCCAGCACTGCATCTGTTTGTTGAAACATCTCAATTGATACTCCATCAATTCCTGGAGCCTTGTTTTTTGCCAGTGCCGTCAGAGCAGCTTGGACTTCTTACTTCATTGGTTCCTGGTCATATGCTACCTCTTGAAATGGTTGAACATCAACTAATTCTTTTTGGCATAATGACACTGTGTATTCCTTCTATCTTCTTTTGATGCTTCCTGCGTCATTTAATATTTTCCCTACGGAATCCTTCACTATTGCAACTAGAGGCTTGAATTTTTTTCTTCAGTTCTTTCAGCTTGAGAAATGCTGAGTGTGTTCTTGCCTTTTGGTTTTCTATCTCCAGCTCTTTGCACATGTCATTATAATACTTTACTTTGTCTTTTTGAGCCACCCTTTGAAACCTTCTGTTCAGTTCTTTTACATCATCATTTCTTCCTTTTGCTTTAGCTACTCAACATTCATGAGCAAGTTTCAGAGTGTCCTCTGACATCCATCTTGGTCTTTTCTTTCTTTCCTGTCTTTTCAGTGACTACTTGCTTTCTTCATGTATGATGTCCTTGATGTCATTCCATAACTTGTCTGGTCTTTGGTCACTAGTGTTCGGTGTGTCAAATCTACTCTTGAGATGGTCTCTAAATTTAGGTGGGCTATATTCAAGGTCATATTTTGGCTTTTGTGGACTTGCTCTGATTTTCTTCAGTTCCAGCTTGAACTTGCATATGAGCAGTTGATGGCCTGTTCCACAGTCGGTCCCTGGCCTTGTTCTGACTGATGGTATTGAGCTTTTCTGTTGTCTCTTCCCACAGATATGGTCAATTTGATTTCTGTGTGTTCCATCTGGCAAGGTCCATATGTATGGTTGCCATTTATGTTGGTGAAACAAGGTATTTGCCATGAAGAAGTCGGTCTTGCAAAATTCTATCATTCGATCTCTGACATTGTTTCTGTCACCAAGGCCACATTAATAACCTTCATTATGCAGATGATAGAACCTTGCTTGAAAATTTCTGTGTCACCAGAATTCAGATCTCCTAAGCTTTCTCATGAAATGTTGTTGTTACCTAAAGTTGATTTTAATTTTAATTGTAGCCAAATCAAAGTAATCTGTCTATCTGCCTATCTACTTATCTATCTATTCATCTAATTTTTTTTTTTACCCCCACCCTCTCCTTTCTCTTCTTTAAATTTCCACAATTAGCTATAGTGTTTGGGGATGGCACTGTGAGAATCACTGTAAGTTGCATGCTTTGGAAGCTGTAGATATTTTCCTACCAACTCTGGTAAAGAGATCTTCTTTTAGATTCTTTCTTTTTTTGCATAGATATTGAGAGGATTGCCTCAGCTAATGTGCTGGTATGTAAAAATATTTAATTACGTCTTTATACACTATGTACTAATATTCTCACTGAAGTGTGAAATAGTTTAGGCAATTTTCTGTGCTGCATAAAGGATGTTAGATTCTAGAAGAATCACTTGGATACGAAGTTGAGAATTAATCCTGATGAATTTTAGATTTTTGCATTCTGGAGGTAGTCCCATTCTTAAATTGTACCAAATAACAATCTCAACATGTGGCTCCAATGACACCCCCACTTTGAATTATCTTTAACTGTCCCTCAATATTCAGAGTTTTGTTGGAGAGCACTTGAGCAGCCAAGACTGGGTTTTATGCCTGTGGCCTAATTGCTGGAGCATTTTGGAGAAGGAATCAATTTCTTCAAATTCTGAAGTGAGAAATGGAGCCCTGAGTCTTGTTTACTTTTTAATTTTTATTGTGGTTCATCTCATTTACTTGTGCACATCCTCAAATAAGGTGGGCGATCAGATTCTGGATAATATCTAGTGTATGTGCTGTTCAAGATTGTTCATATTCTGGCTGAGCCTGTTTCTTCAACATTGTTACCCAATAATTTCACCCATGTATCTAGGACTTCTGCTGGACTGAATGGCTTGCTATTTCTTGTACATGTTATGAGGCATCTGATTTGCTTACTTTTACTCATAATTTTATTTTCTCTAGAGAGAGGTCCTTTTCACCTAAGTTCACCTGTTGCTTGTGCTTGAAGGTCTGGCTCAAATGCCATCAGCTATATTAAAGTATTTCTGTTCTCCAAGCCAGAAAAATAAGATGGTGTGATGGTTAAGGTTGTGTGTCAACTTGGCTGGGCCGTGATTCTCAGTGGTTTGGCAGTTATAACAGAGTTTGGCAGTCATATAATGATGTAATCACCTCCATGGTGAAATCTGATATAATGTGATCACCTCCATGATAGGATGTGTTGTGAGTAGCCAATCAGTTGAAAGGGAGTTTGCTTGGGGATGTGGCCTATATCCCATATAGGTGGACTTTCTGGCAAGGCATGCTGACTTTTGCTCTCTCTGAATCCTGCAGCTGGCTCCTGTTTATCTGACCTCCAGTTCTTAGGACTTGAGCTAGCAGCTTGACTGCTGATCTTGGAATTTGTCAGCTTCCTTGGTCTGGATCTTCAGTTTTCCAGCCCCTGCGGGTATGTGAGTTGGGAGAAGCCTCCAGCCTGACCCAAGGACTTGGGACTTTCTAGCCTTTACAACTGCGTGTCGTTTCCTTGATGTTTCTCTCTTTCTCTCTATATAGACGCTTTACTGGTTTTGCTTCTCTAGAGAACCCAGCCTAAGACAGATGGTAAGATCGAAAATTGATGGTAAAGTGATGCAGACTAAAAAACAGGTAAAAAGGCTACAGTAAGGGTACTCTAAACAAACAAACAAACAAGCAAACAAACAAACCCACTGCTGCTGAGTTGATTCCAACTCATAGCAACCCTATAGGACAGAGTAGAACTGCGCCACAGGGTTTTCAAGGCTGTAAATCTTTACAGAAGCAGACTGCCACATTGTTCTCTCGTGGAGCATCTGTTGAGTTCAAACCGCTGCCGACCTTTTGGTTAGCAGATGAGCACTTAACCACTGGTCCACCAGGGCTCCTCAAGGGCACTTCAACAAAAGCAAGACAAAGCATAATAATGTTTCTCCTACAGAAATCTGCACCTACCTTCAAAAACCCACTGCCGTTGAGTCGATTCCAACTCACAGCGACCCTATAGGACAGAGTAGAACTGCCCCATAGAGTTTCCAAGGAGTGCCTGGCAGATTTGAACTGCAGACCTCTTGGTTAGCAGCTATAGCACTTAACCACTACACCACCAGGGCATGCATATTCTTTTCTACCTCATGTTATGGTTATCTACATCTGTGCCTTATCCCTGTTTGTGGACTTGACACAATCGGAGAGCAGGAACCATGTCTCCATATCTTGGAGTCCTCTGCAGAACCCAGTACAGTGGATTAACAAGAAGCAACTGCTCAGTCTAGAGAAGGGGCTGGTTACGTGAACAACAACAGGAAACACAATATGCTAAGTGGCATCATATAAGTAAACAAGGGGCACAGTGGGGCATAAGAAGAGAGTATCAAATTGACCCTCCCCAGGATCAGGACATCATCTCGGAGGGATTTGGGCTGTGAAATTGAAGGAACAATGTATTTTTGGCAAGCGGACAAGGCAGTGGAGGGACAGAAAGTTCAGTTTTTGTATTTACATTGAGGAAGGACTTTGTAATAATAAACACTCCAGCAAATACAGAAGTGTCTCATGAAGTCATGGATCTGAGGGTGTTTAATTGGGGTCTGTTTGCCTTATTCTGCAGAATTTATGGAGGGAATTCAGGCACTCTTTGGCTGAGGCCTCTGAGAACCCTGAAAAATCTGAACTTCGATGATTCCTACCATAAACTTCTAGGGAAATTTAAAGATTAAAAAATGATTTGAGTAGAGACGTGTTATTAGCTAAATACATAGTACTTTTAAAAACAATTTTTTTAAAATAAAACAATTTCTGACATTTTGTTCTGAGAGAACCTGAACATAGAACAATTTAAAGCAACTTTGTTTCCCACTTTTTTTTTCTCAAATCCCTACTATGAAACTGGTTACTCAGGTTTACCTGAAGAGGATCTCGGACCAGTTTAGTTTTCCAAGTAATATCATCTCAGTAATTAATATGTATATATATGTGTGTATGTGATCAAAATTTTAATTTTGAATTCAAGTTAAAACTTCAACCCTTCCCAGCTGAGGTCTGCTGCATCCTAAAACTTGCATGGAGGGAGGGGGGTGTCTTCCTTTTTTCTTCATCTTGGCTTCTACCCTTCTCCCTACTCTTGCTATCTGTGTTTTTGACTCCACCAGGATCATTCCGCAGGAAAGGTATTACTTGACCAGCACTGCTGTGAAGTGACATCACGTTCCCTAGGCTTGGCAGATATTGAAAGGTGGCTCTTCCTCTGGGTTAGAGGGAGATGGGTGTAGATTCTTTATAAACACCCCTTCAACCAGAAGTCTGTCACCTGCAGTTTCTTAACATGGATGGTCAACCTCCAGCTGATCATTTTGAGGGACATATATCAAGTTCTCTGAGTGGATCCTTTCCAGCTTTTTTCATTATTCCTGAAATAAGGGGTTGAAATATTCCCTCTTCTTCTCCACAGTGAAGTAGCGAGAAAATGCCATAGTATTCCAACGTTTTCCAAAGATGCCCTCTTTCAAATATCTGGTTTGAAGCCTTTAAATACTCACCAAAACCAAACAAACCCAGTGCTGTCGAGTCGATTCCGACTCATAGCGACCCTACAGGACAGAGTAGAACTTCCCCATAGAGTTTCCAAGGGGCGCCTGGCGGATTCGAACTGCCGACCCTTTGGTTAGCAGCTGTAGCACTTAACCACTATGCCACCAGGGTTTCCTTAAATACTCAAGGTGGGTGTTAAACTAAAAGTTGGAAAACTGATTTTTGACTGTCTTCAAATCCTGTTATACTTTGGTGATTTTGCCATTCAGTTTGGAGCATGATACTGTTAATTCCTTTGACTTAGGGCCTCAGTCAAAACCGAGACTGAGCCCTAGTTTAGCATCCTGTATTCTTAACATCTTTGTACCTCAGGATCTTCCTAAACAAACCACAAAGAGCATTCACTAGATATATGCCAAATCCAAGAAAACCAGTATCATTGGTTTGTTCTTTGGCTTGCGGAAAATATGAGAGTTTAATAAAACTCTAATAGGGTTATAGTCTTAAGGTATTTTGGGGTGGGAGAGCATTCTGCTTTTCTGTACTGGTTTTGTAAAGTCATACATGACCTTGGATAGCTATATGTTGCTAAACTGGGGCACATACCTAATTAGCTACTTAATGCTGCTCCCATGTGTTTCTTGTTCTAGTAATTCATTTTTTTTTTTTTAACCTGTATTTTTTGCCATGGATCCCTGGAATAAGGGAAACGCATTAGTTCTTCCTCTCTTGCGAACTTTAAAAACTTCTTTGGAGCATAAGAAAAAGGTTCACCGGGTTCTCTATAAAAGGTTTTTTGTTTTTTCCTTGTTTTACATAGAAAGGGCTTCCTTAGCTTCCCCACTCCGATAATAAATTATTAAAGAGGTCTCTTGGGCAAGAGAGGGGAAATGTGAGTTTTGTGACAGCACTGTGATAAATACTCATATTAATTATGAAAAATAACATGAGTGAAAGTTCAAAATCCCAACTGTGGTTTAGTTTCTTTTTCTGAGATAGGTTTCAGCTTTCAACATTGAACTTCCTGAAAAATAGAGACTGCAACCTGATCCCAAAGATTAGTTTAGCACACAGTACCTTTTGGTTTTGTTTTTAAGGAGGTAAAAAAATGAATGAGCTGATAATAATAACAATTCTAAAAATCTAGTGCATGGTAGAGTCGAAGTTCAAGGTCAGGCTAGGCAGGGAATAAGACACTATTTGCAAGCACCAGGTATGGGCCACTGTCTAATATGGGAGGTGAGTTGGAGGGACATGGCTTGTAACCAGGGACCACAGAACAAATATAAGGAAAGGTGAGGAAAAGGAATGTTTTTATAAGACCCAACGTCATGGATTGAATTGTGTCCCCCCCAAAATATGTGTCAACTTGGTTAGGCCATGATTCCCAGTATTGTGTGGTTGTCCTCCATTTTGTGATTGTAATTTTATGCTAAAGAGGATTAGGGTGGGATTGTAACACCAGCCTTACTCAGGTCACCTCCCTGGTCCGATTTAAAGGGAGTTTTGCTGGGGTGGGGCCTATACCACCTTTTATCTCTCAAGAGGTAAAAGGAAAGGGAAGCAAACAGAGAATTGGGAACCTAATACCACCAGCAGCAGGAGCAGAGCGTGTCCTTTGGACCCGGGGTCCCTGAGCCTGAGGAACTCCTCAACCAGGGGAAGGTTGAGACCAAGGACCTTCTTCCAGAGCCGACAGAGAAAGAAAGCCTTCCTCTGGAGCTAACACCCTGAATTTGGACTTGTAACCTACTAGACTGGGAAAGAATAAATTTCTCTTTGTTAAGCCACCCACTTGTGGTGTTTCTGTCATAGCAACACTAGATGACTAACAGACCAATTAATTATTTTTCTTCTGTCATTCTTCTTTTGTTAATAACCACATAGCAAAATATGATCATTTATAGGTGTGTTTTATATATCTTTACAACTTTCTAATGTGCTTAATATGTTAGAGTTAAACTGGACAAGTGTCCCATATTGAACCAGATTGCCTGGTATTTTAGTAACTTATTAAATAATTTTTTAAAAAGACATAAAAAAAGTCTTTTTTAATCATTTTTTTCCCTACTATGTAGCTAGTTGATACGGTCTAAAGCTCAGTATTTCTGAACTTTCCAGAAATCAAGGACAATATAGCTGCTTCAGAGCCCTGGTAGCATCGTGGTTAAACACTTCATTGCTAACCAAAAGGTCTGTGGTTCAAACCCACCAGCTGTTCTTTGGGAGAAAGATGTGGTAGTCTGCATCCATAAAGATTTACAGCCTTGGAAACCCTATGGGGCAATTCTGCTTTGTACTATAGGGTCACTATGGGTTTTACAGCTACTTCAAAAACTGGAGAAATTTGTTTCCTTAGCTCTAAGAAGAAGGAGCCCTGTGGTGCAGTGGAAGCGCTTGGCTGCTAATTGAAAGATGTCAGTTGGAACCCATCCTGCAGCTCCCCAGGAGAAAAGACCTGGCGATCTGTGCCCATAAAGATTACCTGTTGCAGTCAAGTTGATTCTGACTCATAGAGACCCTATAGGACAGAGTAGAGCTGCCCCATAGGGTTTCCAAGGCTGTAATCCTTATGGAAATGGACTGCTACATCTTTCTCCCACCAAGCAGCTGGTGAGTTTGAACTGCCAACCTTTCATGTAGCAGAGGAGTGGTTAACCCACTGTGCTACCAAGACCAATGACAACATTGCCTTGCTCTTTTTTTTTCTCTCACTCCCTGCCTTGGAAACCCTGGTGTCGTAGTGCTACGGCTGCTAACCAAAGGGTCGGCAGTTTGAATCTGCCAGGCGCTCCTTGGAAACTCTATGGGGCAGTTCTACTCTGTCCTATAGGGTTGCTATGAGTTGGAATCGACTCGACGGCACTGGGTTTGGTTTTTTTGGTTTTTCCCTGCCTTATTTTCTCTTTCTCTCAAAAATTATACCACTATCTGTCTCTCACACACCTACACCCACACCCACATACACACACATGCACACTACTTTATAGATAGGAGGTCTTAGGCTTATTACTCAACTTTGATAATTCTTACATATTTTTAATATAAAAATTGGAAATCATATTTTTTCTAGCAGTGTTGCTACAAGAATGAAATGAGATAATGGTTGTAAAAATATATAAAAGGCCCTAAAAAACTGTATGGGCCAGTTCAACTCTGTCACATGGGGTTGCTATGAGTCAGAATGGACTCGATGGCACCCAAGAACAACAACAGGGCAGAGTTTAAAAAAAAAAAAAAGGCAAAGGACTTTCAGATTACAGCTGGAATAAAAACCAGAGGGCATTTTTAGTTAATGGAGAGACAGTGTATGAGAACAGGGCCATCTACTTCAGGGAATTTTGATAACAACTTGATAACATGCCAACCTCAGTATTATTGGCCCTGCTGCCTACAAGAGGAACTTTCCTGTGTGAGTATTTAAAGAGCCAATGAGGCTTTAGGCAAATGGTCCCTGAGGATGATTTTCTTTTTGTTATAAATACAGTGTAGTGACATGCCTCATTTACCAGTTAAAGCCATAATGGCTTATTCAGATCCATCATGCTAAGGATTACTCAGGGACTGGTGAATAGACGTATGTTTCTGCTGCCAGCAAATACATTTAGTCCCCCTGTTACAGTGTATTACATCATGATATGTTGGTTCTTCTTTGTGAGTTGTTCAATCAACCTAGGTAAGGAAGGGAGAGAATTTAAGCCACGTAATTGGCCTCATCCTCTGTTTGGTTATTTTCCACAATCCTATCAACACATATCCATTTCTTTGCAAAAAAAAAGAGCAAGACAGCGTTGTTGTTGTTGTTATATGCCATCAGTGAGTGGCTGCTGGATTCAAACTGCCAGCCTTTTGGTTAGCAGCCAAGCTCTTAACCACTGTGCCACCAGGGCTCCAAGGCAACATTATTAATTATAAAATAGGCCACTTCTAAAAATCTGTCTGAATGTAGTCTATTTTCCATGAGTATAACACTAATTCAGCTTTAGATTCTAGCTATTTGTTTTCCAGACGTGTCAAATTATGTGAATTAGAAGATTAAAATTTTATACTGATCGTATTCATTCTTCTTTAAAGATTATATTACAGACTCCTGCTAAAATCAGTATAGCAATGACTGTTAACAGATACAATCACAGTCTGAAAAGATGTCAGGAAGAGCTTAGTTCTCATTTCCTACCATTTCTTCCCCTTGTTTTAACTTTGTTGCAGTTTGTGTATTTCATATTTATTTATTTTTTCTGTTTAGTTTTCAAACCATTTTCTCACATGCTGACTTTGAATAGACTGCAGTAAAATAGCTACTCGTAGACATTTGAAGTTCTGACCCTGAGGCAGGACAAGTGGCCAAGAATTAGGTTCTTCATGAACATATGGTAGAT
This sequence comes from Elephas maximus indicus, assembly GCF_024166365.1. Classification (NCBI taxonomy): domain Eukaryota; kingdom Metazoa; phylum Chordata; class Mammalia; order Proboscidea; family Elephantidae; genus Elephas; species Elephas maximus. The sequence goes on along the minus strand of NC_064836.1, from coordinate 43,687,086 downwards.
ACTTCAGCTCCCAAGAGAAGAGGCTTCTGTGTTGGCCCTGGCCCTGGCATTCAGGTACCAATGAACCTCATAACCTCATAGAGTGGAAATTGTCTTCTCTTCTACTCTGAGCTGTTTCTGTGGGCCTCAGAAATATGTGGTGATGGACAGAAAGACCTTCTGGGGACCAAAGAAATTAATAAGACCCCAAATACTCTTTGGTTGGGGAGAGGATGCTGTCAAAACCAAAAGCTCAGGGTGTTCACCTTCTCTAGCTTCATCTGCTCATGCCTTTCTCAGGGTGTTCACCTTCTCTAGCTTCATCTGCTCATGCCTTTCTCAGGGTGTTCACCTTCTCTAGCTTCATCTGCTCATGCCTTTCTCAGGGTGTTCACCTTCTCTAGCTTCATCTGCTCATGCCTTTCTCAGGGTGTTCACCTTCTCTAGCTTCATCTGCTCATGCCTTTCTCAGGGTGTTCACCTTCTCTAGCTTCATCTGCTCATGCCTTTCTCAGGGTGTTCACCTTCTCTAGCTTCATCTGCTCATGCCTTTCTCAGGGTGTTCACCTTCTCTAGCTTCATCTGCTCATGCCTTTCTCAGGGTGTTCACCTTCTCTAGCTTCATCTGCTCATGCCTTTCTCAGGGTGTTCACCTTCTCTAGCTTCATCTGCTCATGCCTTTCTCTTCCTTTGCACTGTATGCAGGAGAATTGCTGTTGTCTAGTACATGCCAGACTTTTCCCAAATGGCTGATAGCATGCAATGGCAAACTTCTTAATAAAGTCCCTTTTCACTTAAATTAAGCATTTTTTGATTGTGGTTACACTGGCAAATTATAAAGACATCAGAAAAATATATTCTCGATCTAAGTAATGTTATTAAAAATGAAAGCCAATACCAACTGATTGGTTCCTAAATGATAGGCACTGTTAGATGCTTTATATGTATTATTCCATTTAATAATATATGTTCATTTAATCTTAGATTGAAGAGGTGTCAATTATTCTATATATAACTAAAAATACAGATGTAAAATGTCTTTAATTCTGCCTTGTGGAGAGATACACAATTTACTGGCTAAGATATATCCGTTTGCTTTTTTTTAGGAAAAAGAAGTTAACAAAGTAAATAAAATTTTTAATAGCTAACCCTAAGCAAAGCATCACTGACCTGGAAAAGCCAAGTCAGTAAAAATTTTTCCATTTCCATTTGTATTTGCTAGCTTTAGGAGACATATTTGATCATATATGTTTTTAATTACTTATTGTGTTTAATGGATGCTATAATGGACAACAGTGTCTAACAACCAAGAATAAGATGTAAATTGGTTTTTGAAAGAAAGAAGGTTTTAGCCTCTACCCTCTATGAGTGGTGTCAAAGGTCTAAATCAATACGCATTAGCATATTATACATATACTACAGTAAGTCTTCCTCAAAGGTTTTGCAAAAAAAAAGCACCCCAGTTACAACAAAAATACTCTTGGGAAGATAGATATAGAATGATGTGAATATTATTCTTGTTCATATACCTGAAATATATGTTCATGGCTTTTAGGAAATAAATCATACGGTCATCTGAATTAAATGGAAAATAGGTCAAATGGGGGCAATTAAATGTTTGAAGCTTTATCTGTCTGTCCGACTGTCTATTGTTTCAGAACTGACACACTCACATACATAAAGGCAGTCATTTTCTCACTCCCTGCCGTATTTTCTCTGTCTCAAAAATTATATGACTATCTCTCTTCACACACACACACACACACACACACACACACACACGCACAGTACTTTATAGATATGAGGTCTCAGGCTTATTACTCAACTTTGATGATTCTTACATATTTGTAATAGAAAATTGGAAATCATATTTTTTCTAGCAGTGTTGCTGCAAGAATGAAATGAGATGATTGTAAAAATATGTAAGAGGCACTAAAAATAGTAACTATTACTTTTTGTGTGTGTGTGTGTGATAATATTATGCCATCATCATTGACAATGGTGTGAGAAAACAAAGACATCGATTGTGGTGCCAGACACTATGTTGAATTTAACATTGCATACACCAGCCCATTTCAATCACAGGCAATATTATCTTCATTTTACAGATATAAAAAGCAAAAAAAATTCCCAAGGTCAAACAGATGACAAACAGCAGAACATGTTTTCAAATACAGGTATGTGTACCTTTAAAAGAGGGATCAACTATGAGAAGCACATAGCAGAGTTAGTTATGAGCCTGGATGCTGGGGCCAGATTACCTGGGTTCTACCACTGGCTTTGCCACTTCTTGTAACATGACTTGGGGCAAGTTACATATCCACTCTCCCTGCCTCAGTTTCTTTATTTGTAAAATGAAAATAATAATAATACCTAACTTATAGGGTTGTTATGAGTGTTAAAGAAGTCATATTTATCAGGCATTTTAGAACAGTGCCTGGCACATAAACCAAAAAAACCAAACCTGTTGCCGTTGAGTCGATTCTGACTCTTAGCGACCCCATAACACAGAGTAGAACTGCCTTGTAGGGTTTCCAAGGAGCGGCTGGAGGATTTGAACTGTCAACCTTTTGGTTAGCAGCATGAGCACTTAACCACTGCCTGGCACGTTAAAAAACAAAAAAACACCATTGCCATCGAGTTGATTCCAACTCACAGAGACCCTATAGGACAAAGTAGAACTGCCCCCTGGGGTTTCCAAGGAGTGGTTGGTGCATTCAAACTGCTGACTTTTTGGTTAGCAGCAAACTCTTTAACCACTAGGGAACCAGGGTTTCCATCTGGCACGTAGTAAATGCTAAATAAGTGTTTGCTTAATAAAATAATGAGGCTGTACATTACACTTTATTAGTTCCCAGTAAACCAGTTGCTGTCAAGTTGATTCCAACTCATGGCGACCCCATGTGTGTCAGAGTAGAACAGCGCTCCATAGGGTTTTCAGTAGCTGCTTTTTTTTTTTTTTTTTGGAAGTAGATGGCCAGGCCTTTCCTCCAGGGCACTTATAGATAGACTCAAATCTCCAACATTTTAATTACTGTCTGAGCGCATTAATCATTTATACCACAGAGACATGCTACACTTTATTGGTAGGAAAATTTAAAAGGTCATATTAAATAACCTCGTTTAGGAAGTTCTGTGTTTTAACATGTAGATATAAAAATGTTCTTGCTAAAGTAATACTAGATTCAGGAGGGGGCAAATGATCAGATATTCATTTAGATCATAAGCATCGTTGTGCAAATTGTGTCCGCAGGACACACTTCATGTATATGTTATGTTCCCCCTGTCTGTGGCATCTGTAATAGCTCGCCTGTCACTGGCTGGGCCTCTTCAGGAGCTAATGGGATCCATGTCCACTGTAGGAAATATAGAGCTCTTACCCCCATGCCTACCCCCAGAGAACCGAAACCCATTGCTCTTGAGTCGATTTCAACTCATAGTGACCCTACAGGACAGAGTAGAACTGTCACATAATTTCCAAGGACCCCCTGGTGGATTCGAACTGCTGACCCTTTGGTTGGCAGCTGTAGCACTTAAGCACTACACCACCAGGGTTTCCGCCAGAGAAGAACCGGCAAAGACATTCTCTCTTATAGAGGTCACTGCCATTGTGCAGTCTGTGTGCCGTACCTCTCCTCTTACCCAAGAGCACTGGGGAACAAACAAGCCACAAGGAAGGAATGCTGTTACAGCTATAATGATATCTAGCTGCACTCAGTGCCAAAAAGTGATAAAATTATTTTCCTTGTGCAGAGAATTGATTCCATTCTGATCTTAGAATCAGAGCTAGTGGTATTTTATACTAGGAGATAAGATTACCCCCGTCCATCTCACCATGGGTTATCTTTCTGTTGAGAATTGTCTCCTGAAAAGATTTCGTACATGCTTCCCAGAACTTAAACTTCATGACCAGTGCCTTAGTTATCCAGAGCTGCTGTAACAGAAGTATTGCAAGTGTTCTGACTGATGATATTGAGCATTTCCATCATCTCGTTCCACAGATGTAGTCGATTTGATTCCTGTGTATTCCATCTGGTCTATGTGTATTGTTGCTGTTTGTTGTTGAAAAAGGTGTTTGCAATGAAGAAGTTGTTGGTCTTGCAAAATTCTACCATGATGGAGAGAAGCCTTTCTCTCTCTGTTGGTTCTAGAGGAAGGTCCTTGTCATTAGTCTTCCCTGTGCAGAGACCCTGCGTCCAAAGGCCAAGCTATTCTCCTGGCTCTTGTTTCTTGGTGGCATGAGGTCCTCCGACCCTGCTCCCTTCTCTCTTTTATACTTCAAAAGAGATTGACTCAAGATACAACCTAATCTTGTAGATTGAGTCCACCCTCATTAACATAACTGCCTCTAATTCTGCCTTATTAACATCGTAAAGGTAGGATTTACAATCCATAGGAAAATCGCATCACATGACAAAATGGTGGACACCCACATAATACTGGGGATCATGGACTAGCCAAATTGACAGACATTTTTGGGGGACAGAATTCAATCCATAACAACCAGGAAACTGGTAGCAGGATTATAACATTGCCCCTGGTCCACTCTGCTGCCCTTTGGCAATTTACCTGCCTGGTGAAGCTCTTAAGCAACTTAAAGGCTCTGGTCTGATCTTCGGGAGTCACCATCGGTTAACAACTCTTGGCCTGATGTTGCAAATGCAGCTGTGAGCCTATCAGTGAATAACTAACAGATCACTCGGCTTTTCTAATTTGGCGCTCACTTGTCTCATTAAACACAAACTTTTTGTGTTGATGAGATGGGATTGAGAAGTCAAAACATTCAAGAGATTTTTATATCAAAATGCTGTAAGCAGAGTCTGTTTTCAATGAATTCTTTTTTTTTAATAATTTTTATTGTGCTTTAAGTGAAAGTTTACAAATCAAGTCAGTCTGTCATGTATAAGCTTATATACACCTTACTCCATACTCCCATTTACTCTCCCCCTAATGAGTCAGCCCGCTCCCTCCTTTCAGTCTCTCCTTTCCTGACAATTTTGCCGGTTTCTGACCCTCTCTACCCTCCTATCTCCCCTCCAGACAGGAGATGCCAACACAGTCTCAAGTGTCTACCTGATACAAGTAGCTCAGTCTTCGTCAGCATCTCTCTCCAACCCATTGTCCAGTCCCTTCCATGTCTGATGAGTTGTCTTCGGGAATGGTTCCTGTCCTGGGCCAACAGAAGGTTTGGGGACCATGACTGCCGGGAGTCTTCTAGTCTCAGTCAGACCATTAAGTCTGGTCTTTTTATGAGAATTTGGAGTCTGCATCCCAGTGTTCTTCTGCTCCCTCAGGGGTTCTCTGTTGTGCTCCCTGTCAGGGCAGTCATCGGTTGTGGCCGGGCACCATCTAGTTCTTCTGGTCTCAGGATGATGTAGGTCTCTGGTTCATGTGGCCCTTTCTGTCTCTTGGGCTCATAGTTATCGTGTGACCTTGGTGTTCTTCATTCTCCTTTGATGCAGGTGGGTTGAGACCAATTGATGCATCTTAGATGGCCGCTTGTTAGCATTTAAGACCCCAGACGCCACATTTCAAAGTGGGATGCAGAATGTTTTCATAATAGAATTATTTTGCCAATTGACTTAGAAGTCCCCTTAAGCCATAGTCCCCAAACCCCCGCCCTTGCTCCACTGACCCTTGAAGCATTCAGCTTATCCAGGAAACTTCTTTGCTTTTGGTCCAGTCCAGTTGAGCTAGCCTTCCGTGTATTGAGTATTGTCCTTCCCTTCACCTAAAGCAGTTCTTATCTACTAACTAATCAGTAAATAACCCTCTCCCACCCTCCTTCCCTCCCCTCTTCATAACCACAAAAGTATGTGTTCTTCTCAGTTTATACTATTTCTCAAGATCTTAAAATAGTGGTCTTATACAATATTTGTCCTTTTGCTTCTGACTAATTTCGCTCAGCATAATGCCTTCCAGGTTCCTCCATGTTATGAAGTGTTTCACAGATTCATCACTGTTCTTTATCGATGCGTAATATTCCATTGTGTGAATATACTGCAATTTATTTAACCATTCCTCCATTGATGGACACCTTGGTTGCTTCCAGCTTTTTGCTATTGTAAACAGAGCTGCAATAAACATGGGTGTGCATATATCTGTTTGTGTAAAGGCTCTTATTCCTCTAAGTTATATTCCGAGGAGTGGGATTTCTGGGTTGTATGGTAGTTCTATTTCTAACTTTTTCAGAAAATGCCAGATAGATTTCCAAAGTGGTTGTACCATTTTATATTCCCACCAACAAAGTATAAGAGTTCCAATCTCTCTGCAGCCTCTCCAACATATATTATTTTGTGTTTTTTGGATTCATGCCAGCCTTGTTGGAGTGAGATGGAATCTCATCGTGGTTTTAATATGCATTTCTCTAATGGCTAATGATTGAGAGCATTTTCTCATGTATCTGTTAGCTGCCTGAATATCTTCTTTAGTGAAGTGCGTGTTCGTATCCTTTGCCCACTTTTTGATTGGGTTGTTTGTCTTTTTGTGGTTGAGTTTGAACAGAATCGTATAGATTTTAGAGATCAGGTGCTGGTCGGAGATGTCATAGCTGAAAATTTTTTCCCAGTCTGTAGGTGGTCTTTTTACTCTTTTGGTGAAGTCTTTAGATGAGCATAGGTGTTTGATTTTTAGGAGCTCCCAGTTATCTGGTTTCTCTTCGTCATTTTTGGTAATGTTTTGTATTGTTTATGCCTTGTATTAGGGCTCCTAAGGTTGTCCCTATTTTTTCTTCCATGATCTTTATCGTTTTAGTCTTTATGTTTAGGTCTTTGATCCACTTGGAGTTAGTTTTTGTGCATGGTGTGAGGTATGGGTCCTGTTTCATTTTTTTTGCAAGTGGATATCCAGTTATGCCAGCACCATTTGTTAAAAAGACTATCTTTTCCCCAATTAAGTGACACTGGGCCCTTGTCAAATATTAGCTGCTCATATGCGGATGGATTTATATCTGGGTTCTCAATTCTGTTCCATTGGTCTATGTGCCTGTTGTTGTACCAGTACCAGGCTGTTTTGACTACTGTGGCTGTATAATAGGTTCTAAAATCAGGTAGAGTGAGGCCTCCCACTTTCTTCTTCTTTTTCGGTAATGCTTTACTTATCCGAGGCTTCTTTCCCTTCCATATGAAGTTGGTGATTTGTTTCTCCGTCACATTAAAAAATGTCATTGGAATTTGGATCGGAAGTGCATTGTATGTATAGATGGCTTTTGGTAGAATAGACATTTTTACTGTTAAGTCTTCCTATCCATGAGCAAGGTAAGTTTTTCCACTTAAGTAGGTCCTTTTTAGTTTCTTGCAGTAGTACTTTGTAGTTTTCTTTGTATAGGTCTTTTACATCTTTGGTAGGATTTATTCCTAAGTATTTTATCTTCTTGGGGGCTACTGTGAATGGTATTGATTTGGTTATTTCCTCTTCGATGTTCTTTTTGTTGCTGTAGAGGAATCCAAGTGATTTTTGTATGTTTATCTTATAACCTGAGACTCTGCCAAACTCTTCTATTAGTTTCAGTAGTTTTCTGGAGGATTCCTTAGGGTTTTCTGTGTATAAGATCATGTCATCTGCAAATAGAGATAATTTTACTTCCTCCTTGCCAATCCGGTTGCCCTTTATTTCTTCGTCTAGCCTAACTGCTCTGGCTAGGACCTCTAGCACAATGTTGAATAAGAGTGGTGATAAAGGGCATCCTTGTCTGGTTCCCGTTGTTTTCAATTAATTCTTATTGAATTGAATTAAAAAAAAAATATTCAAGAAAAAAAAAGGAAAAAAGTATGCTGTAGTTTTCTAGTGGGCCAAGTCAAGCAAACACATCCAGGCATGAGGCATGCTAATCCAGAGGAGGGCTGAGGACTCAGTGTACCCTTCATGAATAACCATTTTCTCCAGCTGACAATTTAGATACGTGTACCTGTAATGGAAAATATGCATATGTCCCAAGGAAGTGTTTTCTGTTTTTCCAGTATGTATTTGCTGTACATTTAATTATGAGCCAGAGAACTGAGGCACTAGTGGTACATATGAGCCTCACCAATTTGATAGTCTGCTATTTGCTTGGTGCATGCATTGTGATTAATATCTTAGAAATATTGATAGAAATAAATGTAGGCATTTGTTTATTGCATACACTAAGTTACATAAGACACTCTGGTTCCTAAAGGAACTCAGCAAACTCCTTAAATCAAACTGCTATTTGTTATGGCCAGACTAAGATACAGCAAATAAATGAATCATGTAGCAGAGGTTATACAGACAAAGAAATTTCCTGGAAGGTTGTTCGGTTTATAGAAAGTACACTGTGGCATTAAACATAGGACTTTGCCAGAGTTTGTCCATCTGTGGGGTTTCTCTATTTTTCACATAGGAATTGTGCCATTAAGCATACTTGGGATCAATATTGGTTCAGGGAGAACTCTAATATGGAATTTGTTGTTGTCGTTAGGTGCCGTCGAGTCAGTTCTGACTCATAGCGACCGTATGCACACCAGAATGAAACACTGCCCGGTCCTGCGCCATCCTTACAATCGTTGTTATGCTTGAGCTCATTGTTGCAGCCACTGTATCAATCCACCTCGTCGAGGATCTTCCTCTTTTCTGCTGACCCTGTACCCTGCCAAGCATGATGTCCTTCTCCAGGGACTCATCCGTCCGGACAACATGTCCAAAGTATGTAAGATGCAGTCTCAACATCCTTGCCTCTAAGGAGCACTCTGGCTGCACTTCCTCCAAGACAGATTTCTTCGTTCTTTTGACAGTCCACGGTATATTCAATATTCTTCGCCAACACCACAATTCAAAGGTGTCAACTCTTCTTCCGTTTTCCTTATTCATTGTCCAGCTTTCACATGCATATGATGCGATTGAAAATACCATGGCTTGGGCCACGCGCACCTTAGTCTTCAGGGTGACATCTTTGCTCTTCAACACTTTGAAGAGGTCCTTTGCAGCAGATTTGCCCAATGCAATGCATCTTTTGATTTCTTGACTGCTGCCTCCGTGGCTGTTGATTGTGGATCCAAGTAAAATGAAATCCTTGACAACTTCAATCTTTTCTCCATTTATCATGATGTTGCTCATTGGTCCAGTCGTGAGGATTTTTGTTTTCTTTATGTTGAGATGTAATCCATACTGAAGGCTGTGGTCTTTGATCTTCATTAGTAAGTGCTTTAAGTCCTTTTCACTTTTCACAAGCAAGGTTGTGTCATCTGCGTAATGCAGATTGTTAATGAGACTTCCTCCAATCCTGATGCCCTGTTCTTCTTCATATAGTCCAGCTTCTTGGATTATTTGTTCAGCATACAGATTAAACAGGTATGGGGAAAGAATACAACCCTGACGCACACCTTTGGCAGAAAACAAGGCTCCAGGAATTGATGGAATATCAATTGAGATGTTTCAACAAACAGATGCAGCGCTGGAGGTGCTCACTCATCTATGCCAAGAAATATGGAAGACAGCTTCCTGGCCAACTGACTGGAAGAGATCCATATTTATGCCTATTCCCAAGAAAGGTGATCCAACCGAATGTGGAAATTATAGAACAATATCACACGCAAGCAAAATTTTGCTGAAGATCATTCAAAAACGGCTGCAGCAGTATATTGACAGGGAACTGCCAGAAATTCAGGCTGGTTTCAGAAGAGGATGTGGAACCAGGGATATCATTGCTGATGTTAGGTGGATCGTGGCTGAAAGCAGAGAATAACAGAAGGATGTTTACCTGTGTTTTATTGACTATGCAAAGGCATTTGACTGTGTGGATCATAACAAACTATGGATAACACTGTGAAGAATGGGAATTCCAGAACACTTAATTGTGCTCATGAGGAACCTTTACATAGATCAAGAGGCAGTTGTTCAGACAGAACAAGGAATACGGAATTTAGGAGAGTTGAATTGAAAAGTGACCAGTGAGCAAATAGTGAAATATTTTCGTGAATTTTAAAAGTCAAAATCCATGTAGAAATCTTTCATTATACTGTGTAGTATTAAGTGCCTTCGTTTTGAAGTCAGTCAGGAAAACAGTCATAAAGGGTTATTGTTCCAATGAAAGCTGCTTTGCTGGAGGTGTTATAACATGTTCCGTTGGGGAACATTTACTATTTATGTCTTATAATTTCCCCTGTGTAAATTGTTGCAATTTTTAAAATCATAGGGATGGCTAAATGATATTTTATTTTATGTTGCTCTGTTGGCATATTTATTCCAGATAAATGGCTCAAAATTAACCTAGTCTTGTTACTTTTTGAAAAGGTTCATTAAAATAGATGAAATCTCCAGAAATACACTCTGGTTACTGATGTTTTTGAAATAAACAAACCCACTTTAAAACAATATTAGGTTTCAGAAATACTTTAAGACATTATTAAGTTTCAGACATATTCACCACATAAAATTCTGTGGTGAGTAAAAGAGAAAAAACAAACACCAGCGAACCATGCGGCACAGTGATTTTCTAATTTTTAGTAGACTGAAGCATTGCCTTCTCATCTTTTTTTCCATCATAGACAATTGAGCCCAAACTCTATTCATGGCTTGTCTTCATGAATACAATTGCACTCAGTTGAGTAGCTCAGGTTCAATGGTCGTTTATTCGTTCATGTCTTTTAGCCTATACAGGTAAAAATGTAGGTGCTGTACTTCATGTGTAATGATTTCTCCCCTGGTCTCCTTCATATGAACTTGTGCTCAACAGATATGATTTCTTTTTAAAAGAAACTAAAAATAAAACAAAGAAATACACTTTTCTTTCTGAAAGAAATCTCAGTAATTGAGGGATGATTAATATACACCTAGCGTGAGCACCCACTCCCCTCAGTTTGTCGTACTGTAGTGGCTTGTGTGTTGCTATGATGCTGGAAGCTATGTCACTGGTATTTCAAATGGCAGCAGGGCCACCATGGTGGACAGGTTTCAGTGGAGCTTCCAGACTAAGACAGACTAGGAGGAAAGGTCTGGCAATCTACCCCCCAAAATTAGCCAGTGAAAACCTTATGGATCACAATGGAACATTATCTGACTCACTTGCTTTGGGCACAACATTGAGAGGGATCAGCTGCTAGACGAGAACATTATGCTCGGTGAAGTAGAGGGCCAACAAGTGTATGGGAAACCCTTGGAGAGAGAGATTAGCACAATAGCTATGATAGACTCAAACATGCTGATGATTGTGAGGGCGATGCAGGACCAGGCAACGTTATGTTCTGTTGTACATGAGGTCATCATGAGTCAGAGTCGACTTGACGGCAGCTAACAAGTGTGAGCACAATAAATTGGGTTATAAAATATAAATTGCACAAGTCACATTTCATTCAGAAAATGCTATACATAGTTCAGTTACATAATAAAGAATAAAACGAAAGAGGAGGCTGTTAAAAACAATCTGTAACAATCTATAACTTAAAGGGAAGATTCCAGATTTCTCTTAATATGTCATACAACCTAATTGAAATTTCTAATACATTGGATTTCTTGGCTGCCTAGTTTCAGAAGAACAGCATTTTGGTCACAATCAGGTAGGCTGAAGGAATGGACAGGGTAAATAAGTCCAACTAGACACACAGACATGATTTGCACTGTTTTGAAATTCCTGCCATGTTTATGTTCTCATATGGCCAACACAGACCATCTACAATTACTATCATTAAAAAGAAATGTAGTTCAACTCAGGGAAGTTTCCCGGTGGGCTGAATGTGTCAGCAAGTAACTGGAGCAGTTTCATCTGGTGGAAATCAGCAATTAGAAACCTTGAGGAATTATTACTTCTTTTTCAGAGTCCCGTGTTCAAACTATTCATAATAGTCTCACTGGAACCTTCTCTCAAAATCCTAGCCTTCTACCTCCTTTTTTTTTTGTTTTTAAATTTGTTTTATTTATTAAGGAGTCCACCTTTCCACAAATGGGATTTACTTGTGCTGTTTCTCCCACAGGTAAGTTTTCTTAATACTGTGAATCATTCATGGGTTATAACTGGAAAAAATGCAGCAGTCAAACCTCAGTTTGAGGGAGATAAAACAAGACACTTGGAAACCAATTTTTGAGATTTTCAGAATGTTCTTACTTAAGCTTTTTAGCACCAGCGTTATGAAAGATCCATCGAGTTTTGACAGCTCTGTTGGTTTAAGCAAGTTGGAATGAAAAACCTGCAAGAGTTTAGTTTAGCTTTCAGGAAGCAAGATTCTCCTTCCACCCAAAAAACACAGTACAAGTAAAAGTACCAACAATGACCACTTTCTAATAGTCTTGGAAGACATATTAACTTCTGAACATTTACCCAAGTGTTTAAACCAAAGAGCTTGTGTTTTGTTTTTTTTTTTAAATCAGATTTTTAGTATGGCAAAATATTTAAAGGATATTTTCTGGATTTACTACCTATGTTTTATGTAACACAACCAATTTTCAAGTGTACTCTGTCCTAGGGCAAGTATGAGGTAGTAAGGGCAGGTAGATGGAGAGAAACACAATATCATATACCTTTATTCAAATATTTAAAGATGGTAATTAGTTACCGCCGAGGTGGTAAAGATCAGGCTTCTTGGCAGATAACTTGACTGAGAAAATGTGAATAACGCTTTTACTTTCCCCCATTGTTTCTTTAGGATTAATTGCAGATAAGTAGTTGGTTGCAATGAGTGCTGTGATCTGGGTAGACAGCAAAGCAAAGAAGAGAAAGATGCATAGAGAGAAAAGGGCATTTTAAAGCAAAATTTTGAGCGTTGGGGTTTGCTGTTGTGGGTGAGGATAAGGAATATTTTCTTCCATTGGGTTTTTTTTTTTTTTTTTTTGCTTTTGCTTTAACAAACAGAAATCTATCTTCCACTGGTTTTAAGGATAAGAATATAAAAATATAGCTTGGCATAGCTATTGCTTTCTCCTGCTGAAATCTCCCCCCCTGCCCCAATAAAGAGAAAGGAAAATTTGTCCCAGTCAAAAGTCAGCTACGGCTCTGGCTGAAAGACAATATTTTTGCTTTAAAATTTTCCTACTGTTTCATTGTCTCAAGTTGAAGTTTAGCCCTTAGCTCTAGAGCTTTGCTATGAATAAGTCATGCACTTTCTTAGTGTGTGTCTGACATTTTAAAGCTCAGGTAATAGGAGGATGTAGATGATAGCCAAAGACAGTGACATTTTGGTAAAGCAGGTTTTCCATGGGAGAACTTGCAGACTTTATAGATGTTGTGTAGTCTAAAGTATTATTCTGTTCTACTAGATCCTTCCACAGGTGTTTTCAGTACATTCTTGTTTCTTTTTCAGAAGAGACTTCTAGTGAGCTCAGTTCACTTAACAAATATTGAATGCTTACTGTGTGCCCAAAGGTGCCCTGGTGGCGCAGTGGTTAAGTCCTTGGCTGCTAACTAAAAGGTCGGTGGTTTGAACCCACCAGTGGCTCCACAGGAAAAAAAGACCTAGCGATCTGCTCCCTTAAAGATTACAGACTAAGAAACCCTATGGGCAGTTCTACTCTGTCAGGTAGGGTCGCTGTGGGTTGGAGTCAACTCCAGGGCACACAACAACAGCAACACCATGTGCCAGACACTGTTCTAGGTACCTCTTTAATATTCTGTTTTTAGAATTCTATTCTATTTTTTCTTCAAGAAGCAATATCTTTTAACCTGACATGTGTATTCAACTTTTTTTTGAGGTTTATCTATGTTGCATATCCCCTGTTTTGACATGGTGAGGTCTTAGAGGATACTGACAGGACCAAGCAAGACTGGTGACTGGGCATTTGGAGTTGAACACGCGAGTGATTGAGCATTCAGCCAGTGGCATTATGATCTTCCCAGACACCAAAACGAAATGACATCGTGACTCCTGCCCCCTTGCTCTCATTTGTCATCACAAACATCTCTCCTCTATGTCTTTTCCTTTTAATTTCTACTGACAATCTTCACATCAGGTCCTTCTTTCACCCTCGCTGTCTAAATGGACCTCCTAGATTAATCTTTTTAACGTGTTCCTATGAGTCCGTTGAAAAAAATTCATCAAATAATCTTAAAGCACTCTATCACTTTCATTAATGCACATAAAAAAATATAAAAACTGAGTATCTGGATTGGATGCTCTAATTGAGCAGATAATTGGACAGTTGGAGAAACTGAAGCCTAAGAAGCTTAAGTGGCAGGTCCAGGTTTACAGTCATTAGGAAGAAAAGCTGGAGCTAAGTTTGAGGTCTCTTAAATTTCAGATCTAGGTACTCCGCTCCCTCAAGGAAAAAAAAAAACTTAAAAAAATTTTAGTTTTTTTTTCTCCTACTGTGAGAGTTCCTGGAGCCCTGGTGGGCATAGTGTTTAAGCATCCAGCTACTAACTGAAAGGTCAGCAGTTCGAATCTACCAGCTGCTCCTTGGAAACCTTATAGAGCAGTTCTGCTCTGTCTTATAGGGTCTCTATGAGTCAGAATTGACTTGACAGCAGCAGGTGAGTGGGTGAGAGTTTCTTGAATATCAGAGACTACCGAAAAACAGACATGAAGAGATCAAAGAGAATACTAGGAAACTGCGCCACCCATGCTTAAGGATTTGCGAATGAAAATTGTCAGCTTGAGCTGGTATCTGTCATTTAGACTTAAATGTGGCTGGAGTGGGATTGTTGTTGAATGAGTGAATAAATTAAAGTGTGTTGAATATTATATTCAGGATATAATTTCAGTGTGAAAGTTTACTGGGGGTTCTAGAGACTATTTCAAGAAGTGGAGAACTATACACCAGGAACCTTTGCTGGAGAAATCTGATTAGCTTTGAAATTCCTTGTGTTATTTGTATGATTTTTCCTGTTACTTCCCCACAGTAACCTGATCAATAACGCACCCTGTGTCAACTTCCTTTCCTTCACTGTCACATGTCCTGACATCCTTACATGTGTTTCCTGGAGTCAGCTGTCACATAAACTACTTTCACTCAAAGATTTGTTTCACTGTTTCCTCTGGGGAACCCAAGCTAAAACAATTATCCTGGATAAAACTTTATCTCAGCTGCACTGATTATTCAAAGGCAGTTCTAGTGGTCATCCCTAAAGAATGTCCTTCCTATGCTGCCATTTTGGTCAGCTCACTGTTCAACTTCTCTTCCTGCTGCCTCAGGACTTCTTCATACTTCCAGTTTAAGTCCTTGCCAAAATTAGGAGTGACTCCTGCTGACTTTGGTAAAATTTTTAAGTTAACAAGTTATGAAGAGAGGTATTCTATTTTCTCTATTTTGTACCCAAAATAATACTAAGAGATACAGAAATATTACCTATACTGATTTTCTGCTTTCTTCTGGTGATACTGATAAGATGACTTACTAGCACTGGACCTCTGTTTAGTTGGTTTGGGGTGGATACAAAGGATTTTGCCCAATACATGCATCCAGGATCTGTGGGTACAAGCTGGCTGGTTACTACCTTAAAGAAGGAGGTATTCTTACTCCTTACATTACTTCTAGAAGCCCCAGTGGCGCAGTGGTTAAGTGCTTGGCTGGTAACTGAAAGTTTGGTAGTTCGAATCCACAGAGTTCAAAGCTCTGTGGGAGAAAGATGTGGCAGTCTGTTCATGTAAAGTGTACAGCTCTGGAAACCCTATGGGACACTTGTACCCTATCCTACACAGTCGCTGTGAGTCGGAATCCACCCAATGGCTACAGGTTGGTTGGTTGGCTAGATTACCTCTCCTAATATATTACCCCTTATATTTATCATGCTAACTGATGACATTATATTTATCATGCTAACTGATGACATTAGTCATAATTATGTCATCTTATTGGGGACTGCTTACATAATCAGGCCTTTTTTCTGACAGCAACATTAAGCTGATAAATTATTAAACTGATAAGCTATTAAACATAGTTTATGAACTTTGAAAAATAGTTTATGAACTTTGAAAGCATTGTATAATTGTGGGTATTATTTGCTGAAATGTGCATAATTTCTGAAAGCTTGCTAATGAAAATGGATAAACTTTGCTAGTCTTATACGTTACCTGGGTAAGGAGAAAAGAAAAGAAGAATGGAAGTAATGGGATTTTGGTACATGTTAGTAGGCCTTTTGGTTCAGAGTGGAGTTTGACTAATGGTTTCCCATGACACAGTCTCCCATCTTGTTCTCTTTATAACTGTCTGGTTGCTCTGTGTCACCCCGATTTGTGAATCATTCTATTCCTTAATAAACCTCTTTTGCTTTTACTTTAAGCAGATTCTGTGATTTTGCTCTATGACAGCTCAAAGCAAATGGAAATGTAGGTATACTTGGATGTTAATTGAAAGTAGCGTTGTATGCTATGGAAATAAATATGCAGGGAATGGAAATTTTAATATTACCAAAAAAAATCTTGACTTTTATTCTTATCTGTTTTAAAAAATAACTTCTGTGATGTATTAATCTGCTTTATTGTAGTAACTAACAATCCCTGAATCTCACTGGCATACAAACAAGAATTTATTTCCCATGCACATTGAGTTTGTGGGGCAGACGTAGCTCTACTCCATATGTCTTTTCATTTGGGCCTCAGACTGAGGAAACAGTCCCAAAGAGGACTTGCCCATTCTTGAAGCAGAGGAAAGGAGCAATAGACCTGGGAGAGGCTATTCTTAATGCTTTGAAGCTTTTGCTTGAGTGTGGCACATGGCATATCTACCACATTTCATCGGCTAAAACATGTCACATGCCAAGCCGAGAATCAATGAGACTGGAGTCTTAGTTTCTCAGGACTGCCTTAACAAAATGCTGTAAAGTGGAAGCTTTAAAGAATATATTGTTTCACAGTTCTGGGGGTTAGGAGCCTGAATTCAGGGCCTAAGTAGGGCCATGTTTTCTAAGTTCACTCTAGGGGAAGGGTCTTCCTTGTCTCTAGCTTGTGGTATCCCCAGGCATCTCTTGGCATTCATTAGCTTGTGTATTTTCCCCGTGTATCACTCTCTTTGTGTCTGTTCTCCCTTTTATAAGACACCACGCAGAGGGATTAAGACCTACCCTACTCTGGTATGACCCTGTTAATTTAACTCTAAATTCAAACAAGGTCACATTCACAGGTACAGGGGCTAGGACTTAGTATACCTTTTTGGGAAATACAATTCAATCCATAACATCTGGGAACTCTTCTCCTTCCACAGAAGGTATTGACAAGTCATATGGAAATGGATGGGATTAGCTGATTCTTTTACAGGGAAGGGTAATAATAAATGGTTATAAGCAATTATACAATCTGAAATAAGTGGATCTCAATGGGACTTTCAGTTTAGTCCCTGTCTCCATTATCTAGTGCTGCTATAACTGAAATACCACAAGTGGGTGTCTCTAACAAACAGAAATTTATTCTTTCACAGTTTAGGAGGCTAGAAATTCAAACTCAGGACTTTCTCTCTCTGTTAACTCTGGAGGAAGGTCCTTGTCTCTTCTGAGCTTCTGCTCCTCGGCGATCTTCATGTGGCTTGGCATCTCTTTTCACCCATCTCTGCTACTTAGCTTGCTTGTTTAATCTCTTTTATATCTCAAGAAAGATTGACTCTAGATATACTGTAACCCCACCTCATTAACATAACAAAATATAACCAAGTCATCATTAACATAACCTAATCCCACCTCATTAATATAACAAACAATCCATTCACAAATGGAATTATTACCACAGGCAGAGGTTAAGATTTACAACACATCACACAATTGAGGATAATTGTGTCAGATCACAAAAATGGAGGACAGGCACATGATACTGGAAATCATGACCTAGCCAAGTTGACACATACTTTGGGGGGAAACATTTCAAACCATGACAGTCTGGTTTTTCTTTCTTCTTCAAAAAGCAGTTTTGAAATTGTTTGGATGGTTCAAGCAAATACTCAATTGATGTTCCGTGGAAACTCTAAGAGATGACTGTGAATTCCTGGGCATCTAGGGCACAAATTTTCAGCAGTTTAACGAAATTAATATAAAAAATTGTGATCAAAGTCAAGGAACTAGGTAAAGGAAGAAAGAAGAGGTAAAAAGGCATGTACAATATGACTGTTACGAGCACTAATAAAATTATTTCCATATTAAAGTGGTTTAAAATTGCAGTTGTATCCTAGTAGGTAAGCCAAGCATAGTAAATGTGAATGATTGTCTTTAATCCTCGTCCATCATGTACATAAATACTGTGTGATATGGTCTGAAGCTTCTTTTGTCTTTATCATGAGTTTATTAAATTTATTTCACCTCTCACAAATTAAAGTTTTTATTCTTTAAGCTCTTTAGTTCCTCCTAGCATACTGCATTCATTTCTTCTTCGGTGTGATTGTCTCTATTTTATTTTATTCACTCAACAAATAATTGCTGAATGTCTGCTGTGTGCCTGTCACTATTCTAAATGCTAGAAATACAGCAGCGAACAAGAGAGACAAAGCCCCTGACTTCATGGAGTTTACGTTCCAGTAGGAGAGACAGATAATAAACCACCAGTGACTAAGTACATAATATGATTAAACACATGAAGCAGTGAGGCAGGATAAAGAGCTAGTGAGTGGTGAATGAAAGCTAATTTAAACACAGTGATCAAGGAAGGCCTTTCTAATAAAGTGACATTTATGGACTTGAATGAAGTGAAGGAACGAGTAATACAAATATCCGAGATAAAAAAATTTTTAGGCAGAGTGGTTGGAGATGGGGTGAGAGGTACCAGGGCTTAGAATAGTTAGAAATGTTTAGAAGTGGAGAACACACAGCCACCTTTTTGTGAGTAGAAATTAATGAGAGAGTGTATGATATTGGAGGGAAGAGAATTAAGACATCTAACTGAGATGACTTTGCACTCCTAAAAGGGCATTGAATTTCAGTCAAGGTTCCTTGGACACCTTGAAGTTAATCAAATGGAAGGTTTTGAGGAGCAAAATGTACATCAGGGAGTCTGATTTTTCCACTCCCCCAGCCATAAAGTTTCAGGTTAATTCTGAATAGCCATGGTGTTTTCAGTCGCCTCAGATGCATGCGAAAGCTGGACAATGAATAAGGAAGACCAAAGAAGAATTGATGCATTTGAATTATGGTGTTGGCAGAGAATACTGAATATAAGATGCACTGCCGGAAGAACAAACAAATCTGTCTTGGAAGAAATAAAGCCAGAATGCTCCCTGGAAGTGAGAACGGCAAGACTTCGTCTCACTTACTTTGGACATATTATCGGGAGGGACCAGTCCCTGGAGTGGGACATCATACTTGGTAAAGTAGAGGGTCATCGAAAAAGAGGAAGACCCTCAACGAGATGGACTGACATAGCAGCAGTGACATTCAGCTCAAGCATAGCATTAATGGTGAAGATGGCGCAGCAGTGGGCAGTGTTTGGCTCTGTTGTACCTGGGGCTGCTATGAGCCAGAACCAGCTGGATGGCACCTAACAGCTATCATTCACATTTATGGCTTCATTCTTTTGCCCTAGAAATGATTTTCTGGCTTCAAAATTAATTGACTTGGACTGAGAAAATTTAGGTGTTGTGTATTAGTCTCAGCTCTCTAATATACATTATCTTATTTAGTCTTTCCCCCCCAAAAAACAAAGATTTTTTTGAGATTAATTGTTCAAGTTACCATGGAACCCGTTGCCTTGATTCCAGGTGCAAAGCTTTGTCTTCTCTGGACACAAGCCTGGAAGGCAGAGTTGGAGAAGTAGGAGGGAAGGCACATGTTAAGCCACTAGTGGCTGTTGCCTTAATACCTAACTGCAGATTTCACAGGAATTATCTGGCAGCTATCTGAGAGCATGAATGGGACCTGGGTAGCCCCGGGAGTGGCTAGGAACACTTACTTCACTAATACTCTGGGGTTTAGCCTATGTTAGGGTACAGATCGGCCTGACTGCTTAGCTGCAGCAACTGGATGGGACTAGCTGAGTGTAACGGAGTGGCGGCTGGCTCACAACAAAGAGATTCCTCAGCTGGAGATGCTTGTGTGGTGGTGGGTGGGGGGGGAGGCTGGAGGCTAAACTGCTGTGAACAACTGGGTGGCCATTTGGTTGAGGTACGTGCCAGACTGAGAGGGATGTTATTCACGGGAGCCACTTCCAGCTGGTACAGGACGGAGGCCACCCTGTAGAAATGGTAGGAGGCAGGGGTGGGAAAAGCATGGGCCAGGGGACAGTGCTAAGCTTGGGTAACAAAAAGGATGCCAGTGTGTGGAGCCATGAACCCAATCAGGAATGAAGAGCACTGAGTTGTTAAAATGTGTGCAGTTTTTGGCTGTGGACATGGGTCTACTCTGATCCATGAAGAGGCAGCTGGCTGGGGCAGGCAGAGCACCTGACAGGATTCTTACCTTGTCCCTGGATCATCTTGGGCAGAAATGCTCTAGCTTGTTGTTTTTCCTTAATTAATTACATTGGTAGGGGAGTCATGGGATCTTGTTGTTAGAGCAGGATCTACCTCTTACCCCTTATGGGATCCACAAAATATTATCACTTTGATCTCTCTTTTTCACACAGAGGCTGTGAGGACCAATAAAACGGTATACAAATGGCTTTCCTGGGAAGAATTTCTGTATAATATAAACATGCCTTGCAAAGGAGTTGAGACAGCACAGAATATCCGCTTGTCAAAGCATGAAAAACCAGTGATTAGCTATGGTAAAAAGAGAAGTCAGGTTTTTCCCTCCCTGTGAGAATAACTTTGGCTGCCCTACAATCTTGATGATGTTTTTGCTCACTATGCTGAAATTGTTGGCCAGATATTCTAATATTACTGTTTTTGCTTCTTTCACTCCTAAAATTCTCCCCATCTTTCTCTCTCTCTCTTCTTTTTTTTTTTTTTTTTAAATTTAGCTGCCAACCACTAGATTCAAACCCAGATGCTTAGAATGGATTCTGGAAATTCTTTTCCTCCTGACAATAAAGGCAGTCTCATTTGTTTGCATAGGGATGACTGGTGTCCTTTTCTTCCTTCGATTCTGGATATTATACTCTGGTGGATAGAACTGTGGGCAGAACTATGCTAGAGGAAAAGTAGGGCCGGGCACAACGCCCGAGTTTTAATTTTTTTTTTTTTAATTTTAGCTCATTCTTTCCTTCGTTTATTATTTATTACTTATTTATTTTTGTTGTCGAGGATATATACGGCAAAACGTACACCAATTCAACCATTTCTACATGTACATTTCAGTGACATTGATTACATTCTTTGAGTTATGCAACCATTCTCATCCTTTTCTGAGTTGTTTCTCTCCCATTAACATAAACTCATTGCCCCCGAAGTTTCCTGTCTAATCTTTTGAGTTGTTGTTGTCGCTTTGATATCATATAGATAGTTCTTAAAAGAGCATAATGCTCAAGGCAGACACTGTTTAGTAGTTAAACTAAACCACAGTTTGATTTTAAGACTTCAGGGGATATTTTTGGTTTAAGGTTTCAAGATTATCTCAGCACAATAGTTTCAGGGGTTCATCCAGCCTCCATGGCTCCAGAAAGCCTGGAGTCCATGAGAATTTTAAATCCTGTTCTACATTTACCCCCTTTTGATCAGGATTCTTCTATAGAATCCTTGATCAAAATGTTCAGTAATGATAGCTGAGCACCATCCAGTTCTGGTCTCATGGCAAAGGAGGCAGTTGTTCATGGAGGCAATTAGTCACACATTCTGTATTCTCCTCCTATTCCTGACTTTCCTTCTTCCTCTATTGCTCCAGTGAATAAAGACCAATTGTTGTGCCTTGAATGACTGCTTGCAAGCTTTTAAGACCCCAGGCACTAAACAACAAACTAGGAGGTAGAATAGAAGCACTAAACACATTATTAGGCCAATTAACTGGGACGTCACATGAAAACATGACCCTAAACCTCCAAACCAAGGAACCAAATTCCATGAAGTTTTTGGTTTTACATAAGCAGCCTCTGCAGCTACTCTTTTTTTTTTTTTTCTGGTCATTGTTAAAACTATATCTGTCACACAACTTTTACCAATGTAACTTTTTACAGGTGTACAACTTATTGATAGCAATTACAATAATTGGTTATACAACCCTACCCTTAATCAATGCTATTTTCCCATAACTGTTAGCTCCCCCCCTCCTTTCCATCTCTGGTAAGCACTTTGGTCTCAATACATTTGTCTTTTCTTGTCTTTTTGTATGAGATCATACAATATTTGTCCTTTTGTGATTGATTTATTTCTCTCAGCATAATGTCTTCAAGCTCCTTCTGTATTGTAGCCTGTATCAAACTTCATTTCTCCTACTGGCTCAGTAATATTCCATTGTATGTATATACCACATTCAGTTATAACTCATGAGCTCTGATGAAATCCATACTATTTAGAAGTTCAGATGAAATAAAGTTTGTAAACTGTTGTATCTAGGACCATACAAGCAGGATAAAATACAAGTTGAATGAAATTTCTGCCTGGTTTGTGAACAAATCTGAGAATGTCCTCAAGTGAAAAAAAAAATTTGCTTCTATGCCTAACGGAAGAGGAAATTCTGAAAATAGAAGTCTCCGGATGGGCACTTTCCTCAGAATGGAAGGGTGCACTTCCACATGGTGGGGGAGCAGGGAAGTGAGTCGTGGCAAAATCCACTGAGTCATTCTTCACCTTACTCTTCAATAATATCATGAAGTGTTTTGCCAATCTTTGGAAGTCTCATTTTATTGAAAATCATACTCCTGGAAAATTCCTTGCAGAGCCCTTATGTCATAAAGTTTACTTGGCTAAGTCATAGAGAATGGTGGAATGGTATACTTCTTCAGAGATACAACTTCTGCACTGATTATCACTCACTGACCCAGAGTATTTTACATTCTTAAACAGAATGCTTCCTAAGGCTGAGCTGTTAGCATTTGCATTTACACACACTCGCTTGACCAAGTCTGTACACCACAGTGATAGCTCCTAAAACCAAGACCCTACTTACAAGAAAATTTCTGCTTCTAAGAGCTGAAGGGAATAAATTTCTCACAGTTTTCAGAGTAGCTGTATTATCCTTGGATTCTGGAAAGTTGAGAAATACCGAGCTTTAGATTGAGTCAGATGACTCCAAAGTGGGAAAACAATTTAAAAAAATAAACATTTATGTGTCTTTAAAAAAATAATAGTATCAAATAAGATACTAAAATACGAGACAGCCTGATTCAGTACTGGACGCTTGGCGATCTTAACTCTGACATATTAAACATACTAGAAAATTTTAATGATGCAAAATGCACCTATAAATGATCACATTTTGCTATGTGGCTATTAACAAAAGAAAAGTGACAGAAGAAAAATAATTAGTAGGGTCCTCATGAAAAAAAAAATTCCTTTTCCCTCACCAAGGAGCCCTTTGGCTGTGGTTTTCTTTTTATAGAATTAGTGAGTACCCATATTTTATGATTTTCTCAAAGGTGGAAGTAAACGAATGTCCCTCTACCTCCTACTCCCAATTCCTCTTTCCTTGCTCTGTTTTATAACACTTATAACTTTCTAAAATATGACATAATTTACCTCTTTATCTTTTTTCCTTTTTTTGTCTATTTCCACGCAAGAGCACATAGATTCCATGATGTTAGGGGTTTTTGTTTGTTTTGTTCATTGATGTATCCTATGCTTATGGTAGAGCCTGGCACTTAATACTTACTCACTAAATATTTGTTGAATGAATAAATGAATGAGTCAGTGAATAAGTGAAATAAGCTGGGTGAAAACTATGTAAACCACAGAGTTCTCTGTATTTAACAGATGCTGCATTCGCTCCTAAAGATCATTTGTACTGGAATTAGGAAGATTTGATTAGTCTTAGTTACACTTATCCTGGCATATGGGCGTATCAGCTAACATTTGTGGTAAGTCTGTAATTAGAAATAAGTACCAAATAAAATGCGTTAATAATTTCCAAGTGGAATAGTAAAATGTGCATCGAGTTTGTGGAGGAGAAACAGGGAACAGTAGGGGTTCTCCCAGGCCAGTAAAACTTTAAGGGCAAAATTTGTAATTAAAGCTGAAGTGAATTGAATCTGTCTTGCTAATCACTCCCGTACTGTTAACCTGTTTTCATCAAACTAATTGATGGCAGACGGAGCAGATGTGTGGTGAGATTACAGCTTCAGTTTATGGCAGGGTTATAACAAATGTGACTTTTCCTCTGTTATGTGCATCAACATTCAGAAAGTGCACCACTCTGGTTTCTTCACACACCAAAATTCTGTCTCCTGTGTGAAACTGATTAAAAGGAATCCGAGGTTATTTCATACAAAGGGAATCCATTTGATTTCTCTTAACCAGTCTTAAACAAGCATTTACTGAATGCTGACTATGTGCAAAGTTTTATGGAGGACATGCTTTC
The DNA here is from genome assembly GCF_024166365.1 of Elephas maximus indicus. NCBI lineage: Eukaryota > Metazoa > Chordata > Mammalia > Proboscidea > Elephantidae > Elephas > Elephas maximus. The sequence continues at coordinate 43,662,866 of NC_064836.1, read as the reverse complement.
CTGACTTCAAGGAGCTTACAAGGCATTTTATAGTCAAAAAGATTAAACCTACTCATGACTTTTTGGGGGCAAATTTTAAAATTCTGTTTTTGAAGAGCAATCACCCATTCAAGACGTGTGAGATTTAAAAATCAAATCTCAAAAAAGTTGCCTTCTGTTTTTTTTTTCTGTTTCATAAAAGGCAACTCATGAACAAAGCAATTAATATCTTTCAAAATTTCTGCACAGAAATAAAATACCTTTTCATTAATTTTCTTCTAGCAGTGATTAAACTCAGTAAGGCACATATCCAAATAAATTTCCTCTGATTATAGATGTGTGGATCATTGAAGGAAAACAAAGTACAAATTATTTTTATTAATGGTGATAATATTGCTCTATAGTTAGATAGAAAAGTCACGTGTGAATTATTTAAAGATTGGTATGATTTCTGTATGTTAGATTTAACTTGGGGAATGAAAGTTTCATCTTGAAATGAGTGTGAGGAAGCAAACATTTAAGTAAAGTGTGATGCCTTTTAATATTAGCCACTGCTCTGTTCTCTCTTAAGTTGATTCTCGATTTTGTAATTTTTGTTGACCTCAAAGTCATTTCAATTCCCCTAATCAATATCAATAAAAATACAACAAATGGGGAAAATTTCATGTTTCAGGTTTAGACTTAAATTCTCTATAGGGAATTTTTTGGCTACTTCAAATAAATTAGCTACCATTTCTGTTTTTTTTTTTTTTTTTACCCCTTCTAGTTTTTATTCTCCATCACAACACCGTATTTCCATTTAGCACTCTGTCATCCATCTATGTATCATCCATCCACCCATTCATCCACCCATGTAATCTGTGTAACTTATTTTATATCTTTTTACATACAAAATCCATAAGATCAGGGACTAGGTTTGTCTTAACTGTTTTATTCTCAGTGCCTAGACAATCACTGCCACACAACATATGCCCAATAAATATTCGTTGAATATTATTGAATAAGTAAGGAGCCCTGGTGCCACAATGGTTAACAGCTCATCTGCTAACTGAAAGGTTGGCAGTTCGAACCCACCAGATGCTCCGTGGGAGAAAAGACCTGGTGATCTGCTCTCATAAAGATTACAGCCTAGGAAACCCTATGGGGCAGTTCTGCTCAGTCCTATAGGATCACTATGAGTCAGAATTGACTCGACAGCACACAACAACAATTGAATGAATGATTTTGGTTGTTTTATCCAGCCCAACTGAATTTACAGATACGGTATTATCTAATTGGCAGCATGTCTCTTTTTGATTATAAAAGTGAATGGAAATTTTATAAATTCATTGTACCTTTTTATTTCTTGGGCCTGGCCTTATTTAGAGCCAGACATGAAAAATTATGGAGTGGGCTAAGTGTGTTATATCCCCCATATGCCTTCTTGCCTTTACCACTTTCCCTAATCTCTGAGTGTTCTGTGGCCTCTTTAGTCTCTTCCTCATCAAAGGAAATGAGGTGAGAAGTCACTTCACTTAGGTGTAAATGAACCAATAACAGCTCTTCTAAAGGTGTATATATATATATATGTATATATGGAAACCCTGGTGGCCTAATGGCTAAGTGCTATGGCTGCTAACCAAAGGGTCGGCAATTCAAATCCGCCAGGTGCTCCTTGGAAACTCTATGGAGCAGTCACTATGAGTCGGAATCGACTTCTGGGCACTGGGTTTTGGTTTTTTTTGTGTGTGTATTTTATATATATATATATATATATATAGGAATCTCAGCTTTAAATAAAATGAATGATAATGCACTTAACAGTCAGACCATAGGCATGTATTGGACTGCGTTATTGGGGAGGGGATTGTAGGAATTCCTACTTTAAATTGTGGTCTTAGGATCACGCTGTGTTGGCAGCCATGTACTCAGCTTGGCCACGTGTCTGACTTTGTTTGGAATCTGCTATGACGCTGTTCTGTGTATTTTTCATTTTTTAAAAAAGATTGTAGTAAATATATAAAACCCAGTGCCGTCAAGTCGATTCTGACTCATAGCTACTCTGTAGGACAGAGTAGAACTGCCCCATAGAGTTTCCAAGGGGCACCTGCCGGATTCGAACTGCCGACCCTTTTGTTAGCAGCCATAGCACTTAACCACTACGCCACCAGGGTTTCCAGTAAATATATAGGTAATAGAATATCTGCCCTTTCTACAACCTTCACACATTCAGCTCAGTGGCTTTAGTTATGTTCATCATGTTGTTCAGCTATCACCATGAACCATTCCTGAATTTTTCCATCACTCTTAACAAGCTCAGTGTAGTTCTGTGTACATTTTAAACTTTTTGAAACTGAAGAATGAAACCAGTTTCATTGTAGTAGATAGATGTGAATGAAAAAGAAATTGGTATTTTAATCACGGTAATAATAACTATTGCTTGTTTTCATATGTGAAAGAGCAACAGTTCTGGAGACTTTGTACTCATTAGACCAGCATAAGGACATTTTACTTATCAATAAATATAGCTAAGTCTCTGTCTGTTTGACTATTTATTTATGGCTACCTAGGCACTAGAAAAGAATCTGAAGGAGCCCTGGTGGTGCAGTGGTTAAGCATGCAAGGTCAGAGGTTTGAACCCACCAGCTGCTCCGTGGGAGAAAAGACCTGGCCATCAGCTCCTGTAAAGATTATAGCCTACAAAACCCTTTGGGGCAGTTTTCTCTGTCCTACAGGGTTGCTATGAGTTGGAATTGACCCAGCGGCACACAACGACAGCAATACCTAGAATCTGAGCCCACCCCTGTCCGTCAGCTTATCATATTGTAGTGATTTGCATGTTGCTTGAAGCTGTGCCACGGGTATTTCAAATATGAGCAGGGTCACCATGATGGACAGGTTTCAGCAGAGCTTCCAGACTAACACGGGAAGAAAGGCCTGGCAATCTACTTCCTAAAATTAGCCAATGAAAACCCTGGGGGTCACAGAATATTGTCTGAGACTTTGACTCGCTTACTTTGGATGTGTCATCATGAGGGATCCACTGCTGGAGAAGGATATGTTTGGTAAAAGGGCCAGCGAAGGCAGGAGAAACTCTCAATGAGATGAATTGACACAGTGGCTGCAACAGTGGACTCAAACATACCAATGATCATGAAGGTGGTGCAGGACTCATTTTGTTCTGTTACACATAAGATTGTTATATGGCTTGATGACAACTAACAACAGAATCTGAGCATCCTTCCTACTTTGAAGGGAACCTCAAATGGGCAGGAGATAAGGTTCTACTTCCCACAATGAGATTCAAAGTGGGGCAGACATTCCTTTCTTAACAACCTGGATCCTAGGGCTCACGTACGTGATTTAGTCTTCAACAACAGTAGTTCCTGGACAGGTTATTAATCTCATGGTTGCTAAAAGATTTTTAAGGAAGGGCAACAGTGGTCTAAAAATTCCAGGAGTGTGGCAATGCCAGTGAGGACAGTAGCAAGTGTCCAATGGTGGCATTACAGTCACACTGTTCCTGGGACATGACAGCCATTTTCTTGATTGTTAGCTTCTCTGACATCCTGCTGCTTTCTGAGAGGGTTTTCTTGCCTTCCTGTAAAGTGTTTAAGATACTGGATTTCTGCAATAGGCAGCCCCTGAGATAGCCCCAGTGATCCTTGTGTCCTGCTATTCAAGTACCCTTGAGTAATCCCCTCCTGTAGGGTGTGAAGCAGTCCCAGTGACTTACTTCTAACAGACAGAATATGGCAAAAGGGATGGTATGTTACTTCTGAGATTAGGTTATAGGCACTGGCTTCTGTTTTGGGTACATTCTTTCTCTCTTGTTCTGAGGGAAGCCAGCTGACATTTTGTGAACTCATGTCTCTGGCCAACAACCAGCAAGGACCTGAGGTCTATCAACAGCCATGTGTGTGAGCTTGGAAGCAGATCCTCTTCCAGTCAAGCCTTGAGATGACCAAAGTCCCAAATTAGACCTTGGTAGTACTTAGTGAGAGACACTGAGCCAGAACCCTCCAGCTAAGCCATGCTCAGTTTTCTGACTCACAGAATCTAAGATGTAAGCACATGTTGTTTTCAGTTTCTAAGTTTTGCTTAATTTGTTACACAGCGATACCTAACTAATATGATTTCCTTCCAGCGAATCCCTTTTCTTTTTAAGTAAACCAGAGTAGGTTTCTGTTGCTTGCAACCAAGAATTTGAACTGATACAAGAAATTGTCACCAAAAGTGAATATACCAAGGTGGACTCTGATAATAACAGGATTTAAGGAAGCGAAGGGGCTGAAGATTCTGGGAAAGAATTCTGGAAACTCATTTTATGCAGTAGTGAAAGCTACTTAAATTTTTACCTATGGTCAATTATACTGGCCTATCCTTTGAAGACAAAAGTAGATGAAATCCAATGTCTGCTGCCTTAGAAGAGTAGTATGTGGTAAGTATGAGGCATGAAGTATTTAAGTAGGTGCGAGAACTTCAAGGAATCTAAAGTGGGGTGCATTCTTCCAACAGTACGGGACTGATCAGAGAAGGTGAATGACAGGTTTAAGTCCTCAGAGTCTCGACTCAAGGGGTGGATGTTCTATAAGCTCATCAAAGATTCACTTACATTTTGTAACACTAGGCCTGAGTTGGCCAAGGGCCAACTGTGTAGTTTAATTCACATAGTTACCAAACTAGAATATCAGTTGAACCTTTTGGTCCACGATGTCTTACATGAAAGTCTGCAAGCTGAGAATTAGAATGGCAGTATCTAGGACAGTTTGAAATACTTGGCAAAGCCTAAACTGCGAGCATCACTTAACCTCTCATGCCAACCAATGCAAGATCCTCCATCCTTCCTGAAAAAGCTGTTCTCTTTTTGCTTGAAGATGCCATAACTCCTCAACCTGTGGGAGATTTCTTACTAAAACAATTCTCCTCATTCCCACTCAAAAAATAGTTTAAATTGTTTGCTTGGCTAATTGATTGAAACCCGTACTTAATGGTGACCCACATTTAATGAAACAGTGATGTCAGAAATTACTTGGTAGTAATACAGAAGAGGAGTCCTGGTGGCACAGTGGTTAAACATTTGGCGGCTACCAAAAAGTCAGCAGTTTGAATCTACCAGCCACTCCTCAGATATCCTATGGAGCAGTTCTACTCTGTCCTATAGGGTTGCTATGAGTCAGAATCAACTCAATGGCAATGGATTTTTTTTTTTTTTTTTGATACAGAAGAAGTTCAAGGACTTCAGGAAACTGAAGTGATGGGATGAATTGATATGGCCCAGTGGGGCTCAGAAGATACTTCTTTTTGCCAAGGCTTTCAAAAAATAAAGTGGGGAGGAAAAAATGCCATCATTTTCACATGTTGGACATGTTGTGAGATGCTGTAGGGTGAAACTGGTTTCTGGATTGCAGTAGGGATGGTTGGATCCCAGAGAGGCAGAGGCCGATGAGCAGTCCATCATTACTGACCAAGTGGGCAAGAGTGTCAGCATGGTAGTCAGAAAGGCTTACCTGCATCCCATATTAGGTGGGGGTTGGGGGGAGGGAGACAAAAATAGTTGGTCAGTCCACTAAGATTCTACTTGATTTGCACTAAGGCCTGACTCCAGCTATTATTAGAAAATATATAGCCCTCCCTGAATCAATCCAAAGACCCAGTACCTAAGAATGAAGAGGAGTTGAAAATATTTTTGAAAAAGAATGAAACATATACCATGAATTTTCATTCTAGGAGTCTCCAAATTATCTTGTTTCATTGGTTGTCACAACTGTGTTATTTTTATGATTACTGGACACTGCCTGTGAGCTGACAATCATTTCCAGGAATTCACAATGCTACTTCAGATTATCAGTGAGAGTAGGGGAGTCAGCTAGTGGAACTTGGATCCAAGCACTACTGCATCGCTGGGGAACAACAAAAAATAGCACCATGATCAAATACTTGAAAGATGCAAGGGGGTTGATTTTTACCTACTCCTCATTTTATCTCTCCAATATAATTGATGCTGAAGATAGATGAGTCCTAGAGGATAACAGGTGGTTACTTCAACTGCAGCTGCTGTTTCAAATGTGGTCTCTTGACTGGAACAAATCAATGTACCTTGACACCTGGTATGCAGTTTTTTATCTGAAAAGTGATTTTTCTTATTCTGCACATCCCACTGAGTAGAGGACACCACATCTTTTACATTTCTACTACCAAAAGTTGCCTTGTACTTTTAAAATTTGACCCAGTATTCCATTGACACATAGTTTTTTTTATATTGACTACATCAGACTTGCAGTATGTCTTAGGCTTGGTTCTCTAGAGGAGCAAAATGAGTGAATTAATATATATACCAAACCAAACCCAAACCATCGCTCTTGAGTTGATTCCGACTCATAGCGACCATAAAGGACAGGGTAGAATTGCCCCATAGGGTTTCCAAGGAGCGGGGTGGTGGATTTGAACTGCCAGACTTTTGGCAAGTAGCCAAATGCTCAACCACTGTGCCACCAGGGCCAAATATATAGAGATTTAATTCGAGGAAATGGCTTATGCAGTTGTGGAGGCTGGCAGGTCCCAAACCCATGGGTCGGGCTGGAGGCTTCTGCTCACTCATGTCGTTGCAGGGGCTGTCGAACGCAAAGTCAGCAGATCAAATGGCAGACTTCTGGCTCATGGGGCTGCAGGACCTGATGAATCCCAAAACCTGCAGGTCAGGTGGCAGGCTTCTGGCTCACATCCCAAGAACCAGAGATCAGATGACTAGTCAGATGCAGGATCCAGAGTGAGAGTGAGCCTTGCTGGAACATCTATTTTTATACTGGAGGCAAGCCACACCCCCCAAGAAAACTCTCCTTTCAACTGATTGGCTGCTCATAGCAGATCTCATCATGGAGGTGATTACATTATATCAGATCTCATCATGGAAGTGATTAAATTATATTACATTATGGAAGAGCAGTCAGTCCAATGTCTGCCAAACCACTGAGAATCATAGCCTAGCCAAGGTGACACATAACATTAACCATCACATAGGAACTGGAGAGAAGTCATCTAAAATGTGATGGTTTTAAATGCCATTTATTAATTAAAAAAGGGCTATGAATATAAACTTTGTGTTATTCACCTTCCTACAAGCTGAAAGTATAGTGGTTAAAAAAATGAAGCTCCTGTCCTGAGCTAACATCATAAGAGGAAAGACTGATAATAAACAAATAGACACTTAAATGCATCATGTAAAATTCTGATGAATGATATGCAGAAATATAAACCAAAGTAAAAAGAATAAGAGGAAGCCAGGGGTAGAGGGTTGTTATTCAATATTGGGACTTAGAAAAAGCCCTATCTTGTGAGGTGAAACCATTAGAAACTTGGAGGAAGAGAGAGGGCACACCTTGCAAATACCTGGGAGAAGAAAGTTCCAAGTACAAGAAATAGGAAATACAAAGACTAGAAAAGCAATGACCTGCATGATAAGGAGGCCAGTGTAGCTGAAACACAGTGAGTGAAGTGGGCACGAGGATAAAGGCAGCAGATTATATAGGGCAATGTAAGCCAACTCTGAGTGAGTTGGGAAGTGGGTGAGTGTGTGCAGAGGAGTGACATGATCTGGTCTGCATTTTAAAAGGGCCTCTGTAGTTGATGTATTATGAATATACTAGGTATAAAAGTGAATGCAATTAGGAGGCTATAATTGCAATGATTCAGATGAGAACAAATGGTATCTTGGAGAAGGTTGGTATTAGTTGGTGGTAGTAAGAAGTGATCACACTCTGGATATATTTAAAAAAAAACTCAGCTAATCTTGTTGATGGCTTTGATTTAAAGCATAAGAGAAAGAGAGGAGTCAAAGTTTTTAACCTGATATTAGCAACATCAGAAGATGGCTACCACGTTTTTTGCTGGAGGAAACGCTGAAGGAGGTAGCATTTCCAGAACCAAAATACTAGAGACATCATGGATATAGAGTCAAGATGGTGGCAGCTTCCCAGTTGATGATGTTACCATGGAGGTGGGGACAGCCCATCCAGAGCAAAGGTGATGGAGAATTATTATTTACTGTTTGATAACCCCCTGGAAGCAGAGTGAGTGTTGAAGAAATAATCCAGCTTTTATTTTTCTCTGACTTTCCAATCTGCGGCCAGTGCAGTCCATTGGCTAAAATTGTCTGGAAGCCGGCACACAAGAGACAGGTGAAGGCGGGAAATGAACATGAGAGCAAACAGACAGTGGAACGAGATGATGATGAATAGGCAGTTGGATATCAAAGTTTAAACCTCAGTGGACAGGTCTGAGCTAGAGACGTAAATTTGGATGTTTAAATTAAAAAATAGTTTTTAAAGCCATGGAATTCATTTAGACCCCCTAGGAAGTGAGTGGAGAATAATGAAAAGAAGAGGTCCAAGAAAGGAAACCTAGGCCCACCAATTTTAAGAGGTTGTATGTATGGGAAACCCTCGTGGCATAGTGGTTAAGTGCTACGGCTGCTAACAAAAGGATCGACAGTTTGAACCCTTCAGGCACTCTTTGGAAACTATGGGGCAGTTCTACTCTGTCCTATAGGGTCGCTATGAGTCCGAATCAACTTGACGGCACTGGGTTTGGTTTTTTGGTATGGTATATATGGGGTCGCCATAAGTTGGAATTGACTGCTACTGGTTTGTAGAACTGCCCCCATAGGGTTTCCAAGAAGTGGCTGGTGGATTTGAACTGCTGACCTTTTGCTTAGCAGCTGAACTCTTAACTGCTGTGCCACCAGGGCTCCTGTATTTGTGTAGGAAACAGAAAAGGAGACTGAAAAGAGGTGGTCAGTGAGCTATGAGGAGATTTGAGTCATAGAAGTTCTGTGTAAGAAATGTTTAAAGAAGACAAGGATCACCCACGTCAAATGCTTCTCATTGGTCAAGTAAGATAAGGACTAAAAATTGAATAGTTGGTTTTAGCAATATGGATGTCGTTGGTGATCTTAATATTCAGCTAGGACTTGCTAGTTGGTGAGATGGTACTTGCCTTGGGCACTAAAGTGAGGTACTTGCATAAAAAAAAACAAACCAAAAATCTCAATAATCAAGAAAAAGGATATTTTAATGCAGTATTTTACAAAACAAAATTAATGCAAAAACTCCATGATGAACAAAATATCAAAATTTTAGATAAAGCTATCATTGGCAGCAGTATCATGCCAAGCCATACTGGAGCCTGAGGTGAAAAGGGAAATCAATAATACTGAGCCTGTTTTTTTAATTAATAGTTTATTTTATTTTTTGTTATTGAAAATACACAGTAGAACCTACACCAATTCAACAATTTCTACACATACAATTCAGTGATATTGATTACATTCTTCAAGTTGTGCAACTGTTTTCACCCTCCTTTTCCCAATTGTTCCTCCCACATTAGCATAAACTCACTCCCCCCCTAAACTTCCTGTCTAGCCTTTTGAGTTGCTACTGTCAATTTGAGCCCATATAGGGAGTTCTTTAAAAGAATACAATGCTCAAGGCAGACATTCCTTACTAATTCAGCTGAACTGTTAGTTGGTTTAAAGAAGACTTAGAGGGATATTTCTGGTTTGAGTTTTAAAGATTCTCAGTGAAATAGTTTTGGGGGTTCATCCAGCCTTAATGGCTCCAGAAAGCCTAGATTCCATGAGATTTTGAAATTCTGTTCTGCATTTTCCCCCTTTTGATCAGGATTCTTTTGTAGAATCTTTGATCAAAACATTCATTCTGAGCCTGTTTTTATTTAAAATTTTGATATGTTTATTGTGATATTTTTGTCCTAATTTTTATTTTTGATATATTAAAAAATTATTTATCTTGACTACTTCATTTTTGGTGCCTCTTAAATTTTTCACCTTAGGCAAGTGCTTCATTCACCTCACTCTAGTCCCATCCTTACTGAATAGGAGTTGTTTCAGGCTGAAAGCCTAATCACAGACTGGGTAAAAAAGTGTTGGTGGTTTGAGGAGAGAGAAGAGTCAATGGATCAGGAAAGGGCTGGATGAATGTTCTTCAGCCTGAGTCCAAGAATGAGAAGACACATGGAGCAGATCTACAGCCTGAGCTGACACACAGCTGACTTGCAACTTATGTGTAACTTGACTGAGAAATAAATGTTTGTTCTTGTAAGCTTCTGAGATTTGGGGGTTGTTTGTTACCACAGCACAGATGACCAATAAAGGTTTTCATCCTTAGGAATAAAAGCATGAGCCATCTCACTAAGTAAAGAACTTTGATCAGCAGAGGGATTTTTTCAAGGCAAAGTGAATATAGAATGTGTAGTAGAGGAGGGAAATCATAAATACTGATTACAACCACATGGCCAGTTGCAGAATTGAAGACTGTCAGCTTTCCCTGTATTTTCTTCTTTGCCTTGCTTTACTTGTTTTTACTTAATTGAACTAGTTTTCATTTCTTCCTTATCTTCTTTTTTCCTATTCTAGTTTGTAGGAAGTGTTGGCTGTGGTGAAATCTACAATTTAGAGTACAATCTGTAGAGCATCCTGAAAATTTGTGAAAAATTACAGGAGGATAATTATAATCTAAATAAACTAATTTATGAGCCTTTAGCAGGAGGTGAGCACTTTTGTGACTGCATCCAGACAAATTGTATTGTGTCACTATAATTTTTCTTTGGGGATGGTGAATATGAAAAGAAGTTTATGTATGTAGATTTTAAGTAGCAAAAATTGTGGTGGACTGTATTGGACACTTTAGAAGACACCAGGAAAGAGATAGAAGGCACCAATTTGTTTACCTTTATGGAGAACTAAGTGGGATACAGTCTTTTTGATTGAGCTCCAGAAGCTAGTGAGGTAGGGTGTGTCCTAGATTCTCCTACTTGGGCTTAGAAATCTTTTGGTAGTAACACAAATACTCATAGACAATCAAATATGTTTAAGACTTCTCTGTTGACTCTCCAACTCTGTGGTCGTTAGTATGGCATCAGAAGCATTCTGATTGTACCCATGGTGAGCCTTAAATGCATTCTTTCCTTGTTTTGAGTCTCATATTTCAGCTTGCTCTCAGTTGTGTTGGTGACAGACATACTTCCAAGTTGGTTTTTATTAGTTTATTACCCAAGGTGGTTTCTTTTGTTTTCAACCAAGAACCCTGCCTGACACATTCTGATTTTTAAGAAAAGGCAATAAATCACTTCTCCGGAGGTTCATAAAAGTAAAAGCCTGAACTAAGACAAGATATGAGTATGTTATGAAATGACTTCAAATGTCAGTTTGTAAACCCTATTTTTTTTTATTAAAAGTAGTGCCACTTACAGGGATCTAGCCCATAGAAATACAAGCACCAGTAGGTAAAATCATGTGTATTTTAGTATGTTGTTGAAAGCACTGCTAGTTACAAAACTGGGAAAGTAAGAAAACTCCCAAAAATAGTTGAATGGTCAAACAAATTATTGTACATCACACTATGGAATAATATGCAGTCATTGAGAACAGTGAATTAGGCTGATATGAATTGTCTTTTAGGAAATTCTATGAAGTATTTTTTAGGGACTGAAAAAGTGTATGTAAAAGTCTTGATTTTTGTACACATATCAGTGTTCAGATCATAAACAGAAAAAGAACGCTAGCTGGAATCACATTTTAAGGAACTGGCTTTTGACCATTACCCACAGAAAGAAAAAAAAATATTAGATTGACCTAGTATGCACACACCATACATACACAACCGTGCTTCCTTTTTTTGTGTTATGCTGTTGTTGTTGTTAGGTGCCGTTGAGTTAGTTCTGACTCATAGCAACTCTATGTACCACAGAATGAAACACTGCCCAGTCCTGTGCCATCCTTAAAATTGGTGTTATGCTCAAGCTCATTGTTGCAACCACCTTGTCAGTCCATCTCGTTGAGGGTCTTCCTCTTTTCTGCTGACCCTGTACTTTACCAAGCATAATGTCCAGGGACTGATCCCTCCTGACAACATGTCCAAAGTATGTAAGATGCAGTCTCACCATCGTTGCTTCTAAGGAGTATTCTGGTTGTACTTTTTCCAAGACAGACTTTTTCATTCTTTTGGCAGTCTGTGGTATATTCAATATTCTTCACCAACACCACAATTGAAACACATCAATTCTTCAGTTTTCCTTATTCATTCTGTTTGCGTGCAGGTTGGTTTTTCTCTTCTCTTCCCTCCTCTCTTTTCTTTCTTCCCCTCTCCTCCCCTCCCCTCTTCAATTTTTTTTAAAATGCTGATTAAGAACAATTAAATTGATTCTGTGGCTCACTTATTAGTTAATATATGTGATTTGAAAAATCTTTTTTTCTCTCAGGAATGACTCATTTAGTCCACCTGTTATTTCTCTGCCATCACTTTCTTCTTTGTTTCAGATGATGTTAAGAATTGATTCCTCCTGTAGCATCCTAATATAGAATAATTCTGCAACTTTAATTTAAGGTTAATGTTTAGATATGTTTATGGTAAGGTGCCACAGATAACAGCCTGATAACAGCTGTAATAGAGGGGTCAAGCCACTATAACTTGGACATGGTTGGAACAAAGTAGCTCACTCCCGGCTGGGGACATATATGAATGCCAACCCATTTTTTGCAGTTTTCAAAACTTTTTCACACATATATAGCAGTGCATACCATTAGATATACATAACTCTACATGTCTGAAGAACCACTGAGAGAGAGACATCAAAGATAAATTTCCACAAGGGTCCATGAGAACATCCTGGGGAAAACTCAAGATGAAAGAGAATCAAACATACAAAAAACATACAAGGTTAGCTCAAAGACTTCTTGTTTAAAATAACACATGGCTTCAGGTCTACGGGCACAGTCTCTCCTAAACACAGAAACAGAGAAGAAAACTCATACCACCTTAAAATGAGTTTGAGACTCAACCCAGAATCTGAGAGGAATTTCCACTGACCGTAAGGTCTGTGAAACTGAATTAAGAATTATCAGTGGCCCGTCCAAACAATGACTGTGCAAGCCTGCCCACTCTCTTCCTTCTGTCATTTGAGAATGACAGTGCTTCCTTCTGGGAATGTACATATTTTAAACCTGTCACTAGGAGAGCAGAGTAGAGTCAGATTGAGGGTGTTCTGTTCTTATGAGATAATCCCTATAATTTATAACGACAAAAATTTTAGGAAGCCATGAAAGCTTTTGCCTGCTTGGCACTTTGAGACATCTATGTCAGAAAACATAGGCGGTTCTCCTCTCAGTGCATGCACCAAGTAATCCAAAAGGAGAGCAGATCTGCTTCATCATGGTTAATCATTTTGAGTATAAAAGACGTAGGTGTGGTGCAGGTTGGGTCCCTCATGGTCACCACTTTCCACGTATCAGGGCTTGGGAAGACTTCCACAATGCCATGCTGTATGGACTAAGCAACAGGCATTACTGGGGAGAACCTACAAAGCAAGGGCCAGTAAGAAGGGAAGAGACATGTGGTACCTGCGTTCTCTTCATCCCATGGAGATGATGTCAGGGCTTATGTGATCTGACAGAAGTGGTAGAAGGGTCTCCATTATCCCATCACTCTTTTCTTCTTATAAGGTAAGTGTGAGAAGAACACTGTTAATGGGCGTACAAACAGGTTACTGGTCACCAGAGTCTGGATTTAGAAGCCAGTTGTTCACACAAGTTGTTTGGGAAATCTTGCAGCCCAATATGTAGGCACTTTGCAGGATCCATAGGAGGTTGATGTCCCTTGTCCAGGGAGGAGAGTGCTACTGATAGAAAGCTGAGTTCAGGTACAACCTCTTTGGCTGCAGAAGGGCAAGGATAGCTAAGGTGGTTTCTCTTCCAGGCAACTCAGACAATCGGGTCAACCACAGTAGGTTATCTCAAAGGAGAGAAATAGCAATCATAATTTCAAAGCTTGACACTAGACAAGCCTCTTTTTGTTCACTTTGATTAAGATGGAGAAAAGAGAGCTTTAAGTTCTTCTTGGATCTTTGGAAAATTCAGTGAAGGAGCTAACACTAGCAAGGATGGAAAAATCACCTTTGTTTTACATAATTCCTTAGATTTGCCCACGTGTTCACTGTTTCCTGTGTTCCTCATTTCCTTGAGTAGATCCAATTCTTTATTTAGTATCATTTTCTTTTTTTCTGAAGGACTTTGTTTTTAAAAATTGTTTTTGCTGGTACAGAACTCTAGGTTGACAGTTTTATTTTTTCAGTATTTTAAAGTTGTTCCACTTGCATTTTTTTTATTTTTATTGTGCTTTAAGTGAAAGTTTACAAATCAAGTCTGTCTCTCATACGAAAATTTATATACTCCTAATCGCTCTCCCCCTAATGAGACAGCCCACTCCTTCCCTCCACTCTCTCTTTTCATGTCCATTCTGCCAGCTTCTGACTCCCTCTGCCCTCTCATCTCCCCTCCAGAGAGGAGATGGCCAACATAGTCTCAAGTGTCTACTTGATCCAAGAAGCCCATTCTTCACTAGCATCTTTTTCTATCCCATTGTCCAGTCCAATCCCTGTCTGAAGAGCTGGCTTTGGGAATGGTTCCTGTCTTGGGCTAACAGAAGGTCTGGGAGCCATGACCACCGGGGTCCTTCTAGTCTCAGTCAGACCATTAAGTCTGGTCTTTTTACGAGAATTTGGGGTCTGCATTCCACTGATCTCCTGCTCCCTCAGGGGTTCTCTGTTATGTTCCCTGTCAGGGCAGTCATCAGTTGTAGCCAGGCACTATCTAGTTCTTCTGGTCTCAGGCTGATGTAGTCTCTGGTTTATGTGGCCCTTTCGGTCTCTTGGGCTCATAATTACCTTGTGTCCTTGGTGTTCTTCATTCTCCTTTGGTCCAGGTAGGTTGAGACCAATTGATGCATCTTAGATGGCTGCTTGCTAGCGTTTAAGACCCCAGACACCACTCTCCAAAGTGGGATGCAGAATGTTTTCTTAATAGATTTTATTATGCCAGTCGACTTAGATGTCCCCTGAAACCGTAGTCCCCAAACCACTCCCCCCACCCCCGGCCCTGCTATGCTGGCCTTTGAAGCATTCAGTTTATTCAGGAAACTTCTTTGCTTTTGGTTTAGTCCAGTTGTGCTGACACCTCCTGTATTGTGCGTTGTCTTTCCCTTCACCTAATGTTATTCTTATCTACAATCTAATTAGTGACTACCTCTCCTTCCCTCCTTCCCTCCCCTCTCTTGTAACTATCAAAGAATATTTTCTTCTCTGTTTAAACTATTACACAGTACTTGTCCTTTACAACTGACTAATTTCACTCAGCATATTGCCTTCCAGATTCCTCCATGTTATGAAATGTTTCACAGATTTGTCACTGTTCTTTATCTACGTGTAATATTCCATTGTGTGAATACACCATAATTTATTTATCCCTTTATCCATTGATGGGCACCTTGGTTGCTTCCATCTTTTTGCTATTGTAAACAGTACTGCAATGAACATGGGTGTGCATATATCTGTTCTTGTAAAGGCTCTTATTTCTCTAGGATATATTCCAAGGAGTGGGATTGCTGGGTCGTACGGCAGTTCTATTTCTAGCTTTTTAAGGAAGTGCCAAATCAGTTTCCAAAGTGGCTGGAAATTCCCATCAGCAGTGTGTAAGTGTTCCAGTCTCTCCACAACCTCTCCAACATTTATTATTTTGTGTTTTTTGGATTAATGCCAGCCTTGAACATTTTTTTTTCTTTTTGTTGGAGGAAGATGGAATCTCATTGTAGTTTTGATTTGCGTTTCTCTAATGGCTAATGATCGTGAACATTTTCTCATCTATCTGTTAGCTACCTGAATGTCTTCTTTAGTGAAGTGTCTTTTCATACCTTTTGCCCATTTTTTAATTGGGTTATTTGTCTTTTTGTAGTGGAGTTTTTGCAGTATCATGTAGATTTTAGAGATCAGGCGCTGATCGGAAATGTCATAGCTAAAAACTTTTTCCCAGTCTGTAGGTAGTCTTTTTACTCTTTTGGTAAAGTCTTTGGATGAGCATCGGTGTTTGATTTTTAGGAGCTCCCAGTTATCTAGTTTTTCTTCTGCATTGTTAGTAATATTTTGTATATTGTTTATGCCATGTGTTAGGGCTCCTAACATTATCTCTATTTTTTCTTCCATGATCTTTACCGTTTTAGATTTTATGTTTAGGTCTTTGATCCATTTTGAGTTCATTTTTGTGCATGGTGTGAGGTATGGGTCTTGTTTCATTTTTTTGCAAATGGATATCCAGTTATGCCAGCACCATTTGTTAAAAAGACTGTCTTTTCCCCATTTAACTGATTTGGAGCCTTTGTCAAATATCGACTGCTCATATGTGATTGGTTTTATGTCTGGATTCTCAGCTGTGTTCCATTGGTCGATGTATCTGTTGTTGTACTAGTACCAGGCTGTTTTGACTACTATGGCAGTATAATAGTTTCTAAAATCAGGTAGAGTGAGGCCTCCCACTTTCTTCTTCCTTTTCAGTAATGTTTTACTTATCCGGGGCCTCTTTCCCTTCCGTATGAAGTTGGTAATTTGTTTCTCCATCTCATTAAAGAATGTCATTGGAATTTGGATTGGAATTGCATTGTATCTATAGATGACTTCCGGTAGAATAGACATTTTTACAATGTTGTCTTCCTATCCATGAGCAAGATGTGTTTTTCCACTTATGTAGGTCTCTTTTGGTTTCTTGCAGAAGTGTTTTGTAGTTTTCTTTGTGTAAGTCTTTTACATCTCTGGTAAGATTTACTCCTAAGTATTTTATCTTCTTGGGGGCTACTGTAAATGGCACTGATTTGGTCATTTCCTCTTTGATGTTCTTTTTGTTGGTGTAGAGGAATGCAACTGATTTTTGTATCCTGATACTCTGCTGAACTTTTCTATTTGTTTCTGTGGTTTTCTTGAGGATTCCTCAGAGTTTTCTGTGTATAAGATCATGTTGTCTGCAAACAGAGATAATTTTACTTCTTTCTTGCCAATCTAGATGCACTTTATCTAGCCTAATTGCTCTGGCTAGGACCTCCAGCACAATGTTGAATAAGGGTGCTCATAAAGGGCATTCTTGTCTGGTTCCCAATCTGAATGGAAATGCTTTCGGGTTCTCTCCATTTAGGATGATGTTGGCTATTGGCATTGTATAAATGCCCTTTATTATGTTGAGGAATTTTCCTTCTATTCCTATTTTGCTGAGAGTTTTTATCATGAATGAGTGTTGAACTTTGTCAAGTGCCTTCTCTGCATCAATTGATAAAATCTTGTGACTCTTGTCTTTTGTTTTATTTAAACGGTGGATTACATTAGTTGTTTTTCTAATGTTGAACCATCCCTGAATACCTGGCATAAATCCTACTTGGTCATGGTGAATTATTTTTTTTGATATGTTGTTGAATTTTATTGGCTAGGGTTTTGTTGAGGATTTTTGCATGTAAGTTCATGAGGGATGTAGGTCTGTAATTTTCTTTTTTATGGTTTCTTTACCTGGTTTTGGTATCAGGGATATGCTGGCTTCACAGAATGAGTTTGGGAGTATTACGTCCTTTTCTATGCTCTGAAATACCTTTAGTAGTAGTGGTGTTAACTCTTCTCTGAAAGCTTGGTAGAACTCTGCAGTGAAGCCGTCTGTGCCAGGGCTTTTTTTTTTTATTGTTGGGAGTTTTTTGATTACCTTTTCAACCTCTTCTTTTGTTATGGGTCTATTTAGTTGTTCAACCTCTGTTTTTGTTAGTTTAGGTAAGTAGTGTATTTCGAGGAAATCATCCATTTCTTCTAAGTTTTCAAATTTGTTAGAGTACAATTTTTCCTAGTAATCTGCTATGAGTCTTTTTATTTCAGTTGGGTTTGTTGTAATATCACCCATCTCATTGCTTATTCAGGTTATTTGCTTCTTCTCCTATTTTTCTTTTGTCAGTTTGGCCAATGGTTTATCAATTTTGTTAATTTTTTCAAAGAACCAGCTTTTGGTCTTGTTAATTCTTTCAATTGTTTTTCTGTTTTCTATTTAATTTCATTCTGCTCTAATTTTTATTATTTGTTTTCTTCAGGTGCCTGGGGGTTTCTTTTGTTGCTCTCTATTCGTTTGAGTTGTAGGGATAATTCTTTGATTTTGGACCTTTCTTCTTTTTATATGTGTGCATTTATTCATATAAATTGACCTCTGAGCTCTGCTTTTGCTGTGTCCCAAAGGTTCTGATAAGAAGTGTTTTCATTCTTATTGGATTCTATGAATTTCTTTATTCCATCCTTAAAGTCTTCTATAACCCAGGCTTTTTTGAGCAGTGTTTGATTTTTTTTCCCTGGTTTTTCTGTTATTGGTTTCTACTTTTATGGCCTTATGGTCAGAGAAGATGCTTTGTAATATTTCAATGTTTTGGATTCTGCTAAGGCTTGTTTTATGACCTAATATGTGGTCTATTCTAGAGAATGTTCCATGCACACTAGAAAAGAAAGTATGCTTGGTTGCTCTTGGATGAAGTGTTCTGTATATGTGTATAAGGCCAGGTTGGTTGATTGTGGCATTTAGATCTTCCGTGTCTTTATTGAGCTTCTTTCTGGATGTCCTGTCCTTCACCGAAAGTGGTATGTTGAAGTCTCCTACTATAATTGTGGAGCTATCTCACTTTTTAATTCTGTTAGAGTTTGTTTTATGCATCTTGCAGCCCTGTCTCTGGGTGCATAAATGTTTAATATGGTCATATCCTCCTGGTATATTGTCCCTTTATTCATTATATATTCCTTATCCTTTGTGGAGGATTTAACTTTAAAGTCTATTTTGTCAGAAATTAATATTGCCACTCCTGCTCTTTTTTTTTTTATAAACTTTTATTGAGCTTCAAGTGAACGTTTACAAATGAAGTCAGTCTGTCACATATAAGTTTATATACATCTTACTCCATACTCCCACTTGCTCTCCCCCTAATGAGTCAGCCCTTCCAGCCTCTCCTTTCGTGACAATTTTGCCAGCTTCCCTCTCTCTCTATCCTCCCATCCCCCCTCCAGACAGGAGATGCCAACACAGTCTCCAGTGTCCACCTGATATAATTAGCTCACTCTTCATCAGCATCTCTCTCCTACCCACTGTCCAGTCCCTTCCATGTCTGATGACTTGTCTTCAGGGATGTTTCCTGTCCTGTGCCAACAGAAGGTTTGGGGACCATGACTGCCGGGATTCCTCTAGTCACAGTCAGGCCATTAAGTATGGTCTTTTTATGAGAATTTGGGGTCTGCATCCCACTGATCTTCTGCTCCCTCAGGGCTTCCCTGTTGTGCTCCCTGTCAGGGCAGTCATCGATTGTGGCCAGGCACCAACTAGTTCTTCTGGTCTCAGGATGATGTAGGTCTCTGGTTCATGTGGCCCTTTCTGTCTCTTGGGCTCTTAGTTGTCGTGTGACCTTGGTGTTCTTCACTCTCCTTTGATCCAGGTGGGTTGAGACAAATTGATGCATCTTAGATGGCCGCTTGTTAGCATTTAAGACCCCAGACGCCGCATTTCAAAGTGGGATACAGAATGTTTCCATAATAGAATTATTTTGCCAATTGACTTAGAAGTCCCCTTAAACCATGGTTCCCAAACCCCCGCCCTTGCTCCGCTGACCTTTGAAGCATTCATTTTATCCTGGAAACTTCTTTGCTATTGGTCCAGTCCAATTGAGCTGACCTTCCATGTGTTGAGTATTGTCCTTCCCTTCACCTAAAGCAGTTCTTATCTACTAATTAATCAGTAAAAAACCCTCTCCCTCCTTCCCTCCCTCCCCCACCTCATAACCACAAAAGTATGTGTTCTTCTCAGTTTATACTATTTCTCAAGATCTTATAATGGTGGTCTTATACAATATTTGTCCTTTTGCCTCTGACTGATTTCGCTCAGCATAATGCCTTCCAGGTTCCTCCATGTTATGAAATGTTTCAGAGATTCGTCACTGTTCTTTATCGATGCGTAGTATTCCATTGTGTGAATATACCACAATTTATTTACCCATTCATCCATTGATGGACACCTAGGTTGCTTCCAGCTTTTTGCTATTATAAACAGAGCTGCAATAAACATGGGTGTGCATATGTCTGTTTGTGTGAAGGCTCTTGTTTCTCTAGGGTATATTCCGAGGAGTGGGATTTCTGGGTTGTATGGTAGTTCTATTTCTAACTGTTTAAGATAACACCAGATAGATTTCCAAAGTGGTTGTACCATTTTACATTCCCACCAGCAGTGTATAAGAGTTCCAATCTCTCCGCAGCCTCTCCAACATTTATTATTTTGTGTTTTTTGGATTAATGCCAGCCTTGTTGGAGTGAGATGGAATCTCATCGCAGTTTTAATTTGCATTTCTCTAACGGCTAATGATCGAGAACATTTTCTCATGTATCTGTTAGCTGCCTGAATATCTTCTTTAGTGAAGTGTGTGTTCATATCCTTTGCCCACTTCTTGATTGGGTTGTTTGTCTTTTTGTGGTTGAGTTTTGACAGAATCATGTAGATTTTAGAGATCAGGCGCTGGTCGGAGATGTCATAGCTGAAAATTCTTTCCCAGTCTGTAGGTGGTCTTTTTACTCTTTTGATGAAGTCTTTAGATGAGCATAGGTGTTTGATTTTTAGGAGCTCCCAGTTATCTGGTTTCTCTTCATCATTTTTGGTAATGTTTTGTATTCTGTTTATGCCTTGTATTAGGGCTCCTAAGGTTGTCCCTATTTTTTCTTCCATGATCTTTATCATTTTAGTCTTTATGTTTAGGTCTTTGATCCACTTGGACTTAGTTTTTGTGCATGGTGAGAGATATGGGTCTTGTTTCATTTTTTTGCGAATGGATATCCAGTTATGCCAGCACCATTTGTTAAAAAGACTATCTTTTCCCCAATTAAGTGACACTGGGCCTTTGTCAAATATTAGCTGCTCATATGCGGATGGATTTATATCTGGGTTCTCAATTCTGTTCCACTGGTCTATGTGCCTGTTGTTGTACCAATACCAGGCTGTTTTGACTACTGTGGCTGTATAATAGGTTCTGAAATCAGGTAGAGTGAGGCCTCCCACTTTCTTCTTCTTTTTAAGTAATGCTTTGCTTATCCGAGCCTTCTTTCCTTTCCATATGAAGTTGGTGATTTGTTTCTCTATCACCTTAAAAAATGACATGGGAATTTGGATCAGAATTGCATTGTATGTATAGATGGCTTTTGGTAGAATAGACATTTTTACTATGTTAAGTCTTCCTATCCATGAGCAAGGTATGTTTTTCCACTTAAGTATGTCCTTTTTAATTTCTTGTAGTAGAGCTTTGTAGTTTTCTTTGTATAGGTCTTTTATATCCTTGGTAAGATTTATTCCGAAGTATTTTATCTTCTTGGGGGCTACTGTGAATGGTATTGATTTGGTTATTTCCTCTTGGATGTTCTTTTTGTTGATGTAGAGGAATCCAAGTGATTTTTGTATGTTTATCTTATAACCTGAGACTCTGCCAAACTCTTCTATTAGTTTCAGTAGTTTTCTGGAGGATTCCTTAGGGTTTTCTGTGTATAAGATCATGTCATCTTCAACTAGAGATAATTTTACTTCCTCCTTGCCAATCCGGATGCCCTTTATTTCTTTGTCTAGCCTAATTGCTCTGGCTAGGACTTCTAGCACGATGTTGAATAAGAGTGGTGATAAAGGGCATCCTTGTCTGGTTCCCGTTCTCAAGGGAAATGCCTTCAGGTTCTCTCCATTTAGAGTGATGTTGGCTGTTGGCTTTGCATAGATGCCCTTCATTATGTTGAGGAATTTTCCTTCAATTCCTATTTTGCTGAGAGTTTTTATCATAAATGGGTGTTGGACTTTGTCAAATGCCTTTTCTGCATCAATTGATAAGATCATGCGGTTTTTGTCTTTTGTTTTATGTATGTGGTGGATTACATTAATGGTTTTTCTGATATTAAACCCTCCTTGCATACCTGGTATAAATCCCACTTGATCGTGGTGAATTATTTTTTTGATATGTTGTTTAATTCTATTGGCTAGAATTTTGTTAAGGATTTTTGCATCTATGTTCATGAGGGATATAGGTCTGTAATTTGCTTTTATTGTAATGTCTTTACCTGGTTTTGGTATCAGGGAGATGGTGGCTTCATAGAATGAGTTGGGTAGTATTCCGTCATTTTCTATGCTTTGAAATACCTTTAGTAGTAGTGGTGTTAACTCTTCTCTGAAAGTTTGGTAGAAATCTGCAGTGAAGCCGTCTGGGCCAGGGCTTTTTTTTGTTGGGAGTTTTTTGATTACCGTTTCAATCTCTTTTTTTGTTATGGGTCTATTTAGTTGTTCTACTTCTGAATGTGTTAGTTTAGGTAGGTAGTGTTTTTCCAGGAATTCATCCATTTCTTCTAGGTTTGCAAATTTGTTAGAGTACAATTTTTTGTAATAATCTGATATGATTCTTTTAATTTCAATTGGCTCTGTTGTGATGTGGTCCTTCTCGTTTCTTATTTGGGTTATTTGTTTCCTTTCCTGTATTTCTTTGGTCAGTCTAGCCAATGGTTTATCAATTTTGTTAATTTTTTCAAAGAACCAGCTTTTGGCTTTGTTAATTCTTTCAATTGTTTTTCTGTTCTCGAATTCATTTAGTTCAGCTCTAATTTTTATTATTTCTTTTCTTCTGGTGCCTGATGGATTCTTTTGTTGCTCACTTTCTATTTGTTCAAGTTGTAGGGACAGTTCTCTGCTTTTGGCTCTTTCTTCTTTTTGTATGTGTGCATTTATTGATATAAATTGGCCTCTGAGCAGTGCTTTTGCTGTGTCCCAGAGGTTTTGATAGGAAGTATTTTCATTCTCGTTGCATTCTATGAATTTCCTTATTCCCTCCTTGATGTCTTCTATAACCCAGTCTTTTTTCAGGAGGGTATTGTTCAGTTTCCAAGTATTTGATTTCTTTTCCCTAGTTTTTCTGTTATTGATTTCTAGCTTCATTGCCTTGTGGTTTGAGAAGATGCTTTGTAATATTTCGATGTTTTGGATTCTGCAAAAGTTTGTTTTATGACCTAATATGTGATCTCTTCTAGAGAATGTTCCATGTGCGCTAGAAAAAAAGGTATACTTTGCGGCAGTTGGGTGGAGAGTTCTGTATAAGTCAAAGAGGTCAAGTTGGTTGATTGTTGTAATTAGGTCTTCCGTGTCTCTATTGAGCTTCTTACTGGATGTCCTGTCCTCCGAAAGTGGTGTGTTGAAGTCTCCTACTATAATTGTGGAGGTGTCTATCTCACTTTTCAGTTCTGTTAAAATTTGATTTATACATCTTGCAGCCCTGTCATTGGGTGCATAAATATTTAATATGGTTATGTCTTCCTGATCAATTGTCCCTTTTATCATTATGTAGTGTCCTTCTTTATCCTTTGTGGTGGATTTAAGTCTAAAGTCTATTTTGTCAGAAATTAATATTGCTACTCCTCTTCTTTTTTGTTTATTGTTTGCTTGATATATTTTTTTCCATCCTTTGAGTTTTAGTTTGTTTGTGTCTCTAAGTCTAAGGTGTGTCTCTTGTAGGCAGCATATAGACGGATCGTGTTTCTTTATCCAGTCCGAGACTCTCGGTCTCTTTATTGGTGCATTTAGTCCATTTACATTCAGTGTAATTATAGATAAATGTTTAGTGTTGTCATTTTGATGCCTTTTTATGTGTATTGTTGACAATTTCATTTTTCCACATACTTTTTTGTGCTGAGACGTTTTTCTTAGTAAATTGTGAGATCCTCATTTTCATAGTGTTTGACTTTATGTTTGTTGAGTCGTTACGTTTTTCTTGGCTTTTATCTTGAGTTATGGAGTTGTTATGCCTCTTTGTGGTTACCTTAATATTTACTCCTATTTTTCTAAGTAAAAACCTAACTTGTATTGTTCTATATCGGCTTGTATCACTCTCCATATGGCAGTTCTATGCCACCTGTATTTAGTCCCTCTTTTTGATTATTGTGATCTTTTACATATTGACTTCAGTGACTCCCTGTTTTGAGCATTTTTTTTTTTTAATTAATCTTAATTTGTTTTTGTGATTTCCCTATTTGAGTTGATATCAGGATGTTCTGTTTTGTGACCTTGTGTTGTGCTGGTATCTGATATTATTGGTTTTCTGACCAAACAATATCCTTTAGTATTTCTTGTAGCTTTGGTTTGGTTTTTGCAAAATTCTCTAAACTTGTGTTTATCTGTAAATATCTTAATTTCGCCTTCATATTTCAGAGAGAGTTTTGCTGGATATAGGGTCCTTGGCTGGCAGTTTTTTTCCTTCAGTGCTCTGTATATGTCGTCCCATTCCCTTCTTGCCTGCATGGTTTCTGCTGAGTAGTCTGAACTTATTGATTCTCCCTTGAAGGAGACCTTTCTTTTCTCCGTGGCTGCTTTTAATATTTTCTCTTTATCTTTGGTTTTGGGAAGTTTGATGATAATATGTCTTGGTGTTTTTCTTTTTGGATCAGTTTTAAATGGGGTTCGATGAGCATCTTGGATAGATATCCTTTTGTCTTTCATGATGTCAGAGAAGTTTTCTGTCAGGAGATCTTCAACTATTTTCTCTGTTTTTTCTGTCCTCCCTCCCTGTTCTGGAACTCCAATCACACTCAAGTTATCCTTTTTGATAGAGTCCCACATGATTCTTAGGGTTTCTTCATTTTTTTTAATTCTTTTATCTAATTTTTTTTCAGCTATGTTGGTGTTAATTCCCTGGTCCTCCAGATGTCCCAGTCTGCATTCTAATTGCTCGAGTCTGCTCCTCTGACTTCCTATTGCGTTGTCTAATTCTATAATTTTATTGTTAATCTTTTGGATTTCTACATGCTGTCTCTTTATGGATTCTTGCAACTTATTAATTTTTCCACTATGTTCTTGAATAACCTTTTTGAGTTCTTCAACTGTTTTATCAGTGTGTTCCTTGGCTTTTTCTGCAGTTTGCCTTATTTCGTTTCTGATGTCTTGAAGCATTCTGTAAATTAGTTTTTTTATATTCTGTATCTGATAATTCCAGGATTGTATCTTCATTTGGGAAAGATTTTGATTCTTTTGTTTGGGGGGTTGTAGAAGCTGTCATGGTCTTCTTCTTTACGTGGTTTGATATGGACTGCTGTCTCCGAGCCATCACTGGGAAACTAGTTTTTCCAGAAAATCCGCTGACTGGGACCCTGGCTCCAGGCTCCGGAAACAGTCGCTGCTTCCCCGTATTTGTTCGTTTTCCGTCTCTAAATCTGTGTTTGTTGTTCAGGGTTCGTAGATTGTTATGTATGTGATCGATTCACTTGCTTTTCTGAGTCTTTGTTGCAAGAGGGATCCGAGGTAGCGTCTACCTAGTCTGCCATCTTGGCCCCGCCCAGCTCCTGCTCTTTTTTGATTGTTGTTTGCTTGACATATTTTTTTTTCCATCCTTTAAGTTTTAGTTTGTTTGTGTCTCTAAGTCTAAGGTGTATCTCTTGTAGGCAGCATATAGATGGATTGTGTTTTTTTTATCCATTCAAGAAGCATTCGTTTGAACCAAACAAGCAAATACTGTGTGGTTTAAAGTCAGACAAGTGTGCTTTAGGGTTGTATCCTTTCACCATACTTATTCAGTCTGTATGCTGAGCAAAAAATATGAGAAGCTGGATGTGGGATCAGGATCGGTGGAAAACTCATTAACAACTTGCATGTGCAGATAATGTAACTTTGCTTGCTGAAAGTGAAGAGAGCTTGAAGCACTCAATGCTGAAGATCAAAGACCACAGCCTTCAGTATGGATTACACCTCAACATAAAGAAAACCAAAATCTTCGCATCTGGACTAATAAGTGACATCATGATAAACAGAGAAAAGATTGAAGTTGTCAAGGATTTCATTTTACTTGGATCTACAATCAATGCCCATGGAAGCAGCAGTCAAGAAATCAAACAACATATTGCACTGGGCAAATCTGCTGCAAAAGACCTCTTTAAAGTGTTGAAAAACAAAGATGTCACTTTGAAGACTAAGATATGCCTGACCCAAGCCATTATATTTTCAGTCACTTCATAAGCATGTAAAAGCTGGACGATGAATAAGGAAGACTGAAGAGGAATTGATGCATTTGAATAATGGTATTGGCAAAGAATATGTAATATACCATGGACTTCTAGAAGAATAAAGAAGTCCAGCCAGAGTGCTACTTGGAAGTGGAGATGGGGAGACTTCATCTCACGTAGTTTGGACACGTTATCCTGAGGGATCAGTCCCTGGAGAAGGCCATCCATGGTTGGTAAGGTAGAGGATCAGTGAAAAAAGAGGGAGACCCTCAACAATATGGATTGCACAGTGGCTGCAACAGAGGGCTCAAACATAGCAATGATTGTAAGGATGGCACAGGACTGGGCAGTGTTTCATTCTGTTGTCCATAGGGTCACTATGAGTCAACATTAACATCCTTCTAACATCTTTCTAGGAAGAAATGTATTTTGATTTTATATGAGAAAAGAATGGAAAGTACGAATTTGTAATTTCAGTAGATATGGTGAGGGTTGGGTGGGGTTAGCAGGTGAAGGCCTTAAGGGCACATACCTATTGCTGTCCAGTTGATTCTGACTCACAGCAACTCTGTAGTTTCCAAGGCTGTAATCTTTACAGAAGCAGACTGCCGCATCTTTCTCCTACAGAGACTGACCTTCTGATTTACAGCCAAGTGCTTAACCACTGTACCACCAAGGCTCCTTTAATGGCGCATAAAACCAAAAACCAAACCCAGTGCCGTCGAGTCGATTCTGACACATAGCGACCCTATAGGACAGAGTAGAACTGCTCCATAGAGTTTCCAAGGAGTGCATGGCGGACTCAAACTGCCGACTCTTTGATTAGCAGACGTAGCACTTATCCACTACGCCACCAGGGTTTCCTAATGGCACATAGTCCTGTTGAATAAAAATGATGCAGGTTCTATGCAGATCTCTGAATCTGGAAGCCACAACTGTAATCTGCTTCCTGCCTATTCTTACCTCTCTGTAATGCATCCCAGAATTTTAAATCTGGTTTTCTTGTTCAGAACTTCCTTTATAACTTTTCCCATTTGTTCGGTCTAATCCAGAAATATTGATCCGGTTTTCATTCTGCATCTATGGAACTCTTGAACACTGACCTTGGCTTTGCCCATGGTGCTTCTGGTTCTAATTTGTGGTTCCTATAAGCAACTCCCGGTTCTCTCTTGAAAAACTCAGCCACTAGTCCTCAACTCTTCCATCCTGGTGCCACCAGAACTCAACTCATGTCGGTTTTATTTTTCATAAATAAAAAATTCAGAGAACTTTCACTGAAAACACAACAAAATGTTTCAGTTAACAATACAGTTGAGAGAACAATCACAGCCTTTGTGGATTATCCTTTATGAGATTTACGGTCTGCTATTTTTCTATGTAGTTCTAATGAAAGGGATTTGACATTTATATAGCTTTTGCCCTCCATTTAACATATGGTGAGACTTAAAATAATCTTGATTGGTTCTAAATGATCTTCCAAACCTGGGCTGAGTTCACGTGTTAGTATTTTATAAATGGGTCACATTGCATAAATAAGGATAAGACTTCACTCAGAAAATTCTTCTAAAAAAATATGTTATTTAATGATTCAAACCATTTATAAGAATTGATTCTTACCACTTGTCTGCTTATTTATCTTTGCTCACGGAAGAAAATACTCAAAAACATTTTATAAAGGAACGGCGTCACTCCAGTTCTAGGAGTAGACCCAGAATGCTTCATGTTCACTCTTCTTCCTCAGGTAAACTGCTCTTTGCTGTACCCACGTATCCTCTCCTTTCACACTCTATCATCTTTATAAAAGGGAAGGAGACAACGTACAAAATTAATTTAAGTAAAGGTCTACATTACAACTGAAAGCCATTAACTGGCAGAGGCTTAACAAAGCACAGGCAAAAATCAATTTTAATTAGTATTTTTGGCTTTAATGAAAAGTGATTACAAAATTGGCATTTTAGCTAATACTGTTGAGATTTATGGTGAGGTGATGCTAATTAATTTTCTGTCGAATTGCTGTGGCCCTTGAATATCTGCAGTAAAAGGCCTATTTGCTGATACCAGGGCTACATCAGCACTTCAGAGCTTCCTAACAAGAGGCTTCTTAATGGTTTACAGGTATATTTCACACTGTTGCTCGTAAGTGACAGAGTAGTATTTTTCTTTTCCATAAAAAGCCTGTTATATGCAGTCAGATTTCATACCATCTATTAATCTGAGACATTTTTAAAAATGTATCTTGAGTGTTAGCCAAAAACCCTTCATTTTAAATGCAGCTTTCTATTGTCTTGTTGCGAGTGGTAAAAAGAGGACATGATATGCTTTAATTAGAGAACATTTAATGATTTCTCTTTATGTCCCCTTTGAAAGCAGGAAATAAAAAGAGCTACAATCCACTTTGTCATATTATTTGAGTTTCAAATGCTCTTTAGCTTGCTTTAATTGTGATTATTGTCTTGATTATTGTCTCCTTTTTTTGTTTTTTAAAGAAAAACACACTTATTACAGGCTTTAAAAATTACAGGGCTTTTCCTTATTGGCTGAAAATCTGTATCCTTGTATTAATTTTGTTTGTGACCTGTTACTAGAAAATCGTTTTATTATTTTTCTTTGTTTTTCTGTTGAGTGTCATGAACAGACACAAGTTGGTATAATGTAGGCTCAGGTAAAATCCACAGCCTCTGGAGAGTAAAAGGATAGTGTAGGAATCGTGGCTCCACTGTTTTTTGGCTTAGGAACCTTGGGTAAGTTACTTAACCTTTCTAAGCCTCAACTGTACAATCGAAGTAACTATAAAAAAAAAAAAAAAGAACTATACCTATGTCGAAATACATATTCGATATTAAATATATGTAAATAATTTAATGCCCGTCATTCAATAAATTATAACAATTGTTATCTTGGCAATAAAGTCCTGTTTTTTTGTTAACCAAAAACCAAACCAAACCTATTGCCGTCAAGTTGATTCCAACTCATAGCAACCCTATAGGACAGAGTGGAACTGCCCTGTAGGGCTTCCAAGGAGCGGCTGGTAGATTCGACTGCTGACCTTTTGGTTGGCAGTCAAATTATTTGTACACATAAATAAATATAATATTTTATTTAGGATACAAGATATTTTATGATTTTGGAATCATAAAACTCTAAGTAAGGTTCCACCACCTGTCTGTTGGTTGTGCTGTGGTGGCTGGCATATTACTGTGATGCTGGAAGCTATGCTATTAGTATTTCAAATACCAGCAGGGTCACCTATGGTGGGTAAGTTTCATCAGAGCTTCCAGACTAAGACAGACTAGGAAGAAAGACCTGGCAACATACTTCCAGAAATTAGCCATGAAAACCTTATGGATCACAACTGAGCATTTTTTTGACTCACTTATTTGGACACATCATCAGGAAGAAGCAATTGCTGGAGGAAGACATTGTGTTTGGTGACATAAAGGGCCAGCAAGGGTGAGAGAGACCCTCAGAGAGATGGACTAGCACGGTAGTTGCAATGATGAGCTCGGACATGCTGGTGATTATGAGGTTGACACAGGACTGGGCAATATTTCCTTCTGGTGTACATAAGGTTGACATGAATCACAGCCCACCTGATGGCAGCCATCTATCTAATGTAAGGTTAAATTATTAATAACAATAAAAAAAACCCACATGACAGAAAATATAAACTAGTTATATAAGATATAACTCTAATAATTTTAGAGTTAAAATACCTGACTCATCAAGTTTAGTCCTTTTTCTTTTAACGATGAATAAGCTGAGGCTCACAGAGGTTAAATGATTTGATTAATGATTCACAAGTATCCGAGGGAGGGCTCGCTCAAGCCTACCCTAGCGGCAAATTTTATGACTCTTATGCATGTATTTTTGTGTCATGAAAGGAGCCAATATCAAATTCATCTACCATAGATTATCAATAACTATCAAGAGAAAGTTATCTTTTAAGGTCCGGATTTGGGATGATATAACATGGGAAGCTGAACTTTTTTTTTTTTTTAAAAACTCTCAGGTGGAATTTGAAGAAGTGGAAAAATATTGCATCTTCTCATTCTTGCCTAAAACATCTCACAAACTATCACAGGAGCCAGTGTTTACAGGCTTTTTGGAAAATTGTATATATGCTTCAAAATCCCATCTAGAGTTCTAAAAAAATCCACAAACATCTCTCCTGAAAAGCCCCTGGAATATTTCTTATTTTAAAGATTTTAGTTTATATTTTTTAGCAGGAGGGCTAGTTTACTTTGTTTTCCAAAAAGATTTTTCAGAGCTCGGCACAAATTTAAATACACATTTGTTAATCAGGCCCCCAATGAGTAGCTCTCTTCTACCCACCTTCCTCCAAAATCGCCCTTCACCCTGTGTGATCGGTATGGCCCCATCTTTGGGGATGATAACAAGCTATATAGGAGAGGCATCCACATGCCTCAGAGATATAGGGATAAGAGCATATGCTTGAGTTTTCCAAGTATTTTAGAATCATAATTTTGTCTTTACAGTGAGTTTCCTAATTTTTGTAAGCAACGGGACAATGGAGCATGACCATGAGCAGAGGCGACATGCACAGTATACATGTCTGCCATTCCTTGCTACCCATTTGCATGTAGCATTCAAGATTCCCATGAGCACAGATTTCTAGTTGGCCTACAACGTGTGTGGGTTCAGTGAGACTCAAAGTGAGTCCAAGGTAAGCATGTTACATCTACAAGTGAGTAAGCAGGGCACAGACAACCCCAATAGGCCACACTTTTCCTTTCTAGCCAGAACTTGCTTTGAATGCAAGAAGAAAGCAACGACGTTCTAAAAAACACGAACAACCGGGGAACCTTAACATATCATATCCTTTCTTACTCATGTTATTCCCTGTGTTAGACAACCACTTATGCTGAAAATTATGACAGAGAAGGAAAAGGAGTTTTCTTTTGGTCCTTCCTTACTCGTCAGCATGCTGGATGTAGGAAGTATTGGCGTAATACACACCTATCAAACAGTGAAGTAAAACCAGTTGAGTTAGTTTAGTGCTGCATTTTTACCTTTTTGGTAAGAACAAAATACATATGCATGCACGGGTTATAAGATGTGAATTTTTGTGTATCTTCAGTGTTTTAACTTACAAGTTTTAAATGCTCTTATATTTGCATTTAAAATTAGCATTGCTCAATATGAAGATTAATACTAAAATTCATGCTAATAATACAAAATTTATTTTATTTTTTCTTAAAAGGACATTAAATAGCAAATAAAAAAAACACCATGACAAATTGAGCGAGAGACTGTAGAAGAAAGGAGAAAGCTTTGCTTTTTAACAAGCAGTCCTGCATTTTCACTTTGTACAATACCCCACAAATTATGTAGCTGGCCCTGACTCATTGTGATCCATCAGAGAGCAATTTACCTTATATCATTCTGGAAACATACTGTCATTTTCTGTTTTTAAGGCTCCCTGTTTTTTAGGTCTCAAACAGACTATCTTCCTTCTATTGATAGAAGGAAAAAGAAAGAACATTTTTTTTCCTTTAGATAAATTACAGTATAATTGATTAGATAACCTTTTATTATATCAATAATAATTCAGTCATGTCTTCTTGAGATTGTATCCTGGTCCTCTTGATTAGATTTTGACTTGATTTGTGAGCTAGCCTATCCCCAAATTTACTTCTCAGATAGCTAATTTCATCCTACTCCACAGGGTTGTTGTAAAGCCTAAATTTATATAGCTAATAAATATTTACCAATTACACCAGTTGCCATCCAGTTGACTCTGACTCATGGTGGCCCTATATGTGTCAGTAGAACAGTGCTCCATAGGGTTTTCAATGGCTAATTTTGGGGAAGCAGATTGACATGTCTTTCTTCAGAGCCACATCTAGGTGAACTGGAGCCTCCAACTTTTCAGTCAGCAGCCAAGCATGTTAACTGTTTTCACTGTCCAGGGACTCCCATAAATACTTACAGAGCCACTGTTATATGTTTGGCACAGTGCTAGGTGCAGAGGATTCAGTAGTAAGATAGACAAGTTCTATGACTTCACAGAGATTGTATTTCTGGTGCAGGAGATAGTAATGAAATAAATTAAAAAGATGAACCTCACACATTTGCATGAAGGCTGTGAAGTGAATAAACAGGGTGAGGAGGAAAAACAGTGACCAGGGGAGGACAATTTGGATTGGATGGTCAGGGAAAGGCTGAGGAGGCACAATGTTTAATGTCTAAGCTGAGGCCTGAATGATGAGCCAAAGTTTTGGGAGTACGGTGTTCCAAGCAGAGGAAACAAGAATTACAAAGGCCTAAAGATCGAAAAATAAAGAAACAACAAAAAAAAAAACCTTGGCATTTTTTGAAGAACAGAAAGGGGGCTAGTGTAGGTGGGACAAAGTGAGCAAGGTAAAGGTTGAGAGAAGGTGAGAGAAGCAGAAAGAAGATTGTGAGAGCCAAGTAGGTTATGGGAAGGAGCTGGGATTTTAAGAGTCATGGGAAGCTATTGATGGGTATTAAGATAGAATGTCGTATGGTCTACATTTAAGCTGAAGTACAGAAAATGGTCTGTAGGAAGTGAGTAAAACAGGAAGACTACAGCAGTTGACCAACTGAGAAATGATGGTGGTCTAGATCAGCCTGGTTGTCCTAGAGTTGGAATGAGGACACCAGGTCGAGATATATTTTGAGATAGAAATGACAGGACTTGGTAAAGGGCTGGATATGGAAGTTAAAGGAAGAGAGGAATCAGAGATAACTTTTGAGATTTTTAGATTAAACAAATGGGAAATATTAGTGCTATTCACCAAGATGGCAAGGACTATTAGAGGAAAATTACCTGCTTTTGAGGGAGTAAATCAGGAGTTGTCTTTGAACATAATAAGTTTTAGAAGTCCAAATGGAGATGTTATGTAGGTAGCATTAGTTCAGATAAAAAACAAAAACCCAACCCAACCCATTGCTATTGAGTCGATTCCAACTCATAGTGAACCTATAGTTCAGATAATGTACGCTAAAAGCTTGATTACTTACATATATATATATATGGTAGTTATTGCTAAAAAAAAAAGGAAAATGTTCTTTAACATTTAATGATGACTTAATTTTCTTAGTTTAGCTCTCACAAGATTTTATTTCTTGGGGACATCCCTCTAAGGCTGCTGTCACTGCAGTAATTGGTTCTTACCTTCATTTATTATTACTATAGGGTCGCTATGAGTTGGAATCGACTGCAACGGCTTTGTTTTTTTTTTTTCCTTAGTGCCCTTTAAGGGCAAAGTTCCAAGAGCTATGCTAGTTTTTATGTTTCCATCTTTGATATTCCTTCACCAATCCACAGGCCATAGAGTATAATTTTAAGTTTAGGACTAATTCGCATTACATCATAGCAAGTTATTCCCTCAAAGTAAGCAAGTCCCTGAACTTGATGATTTGCTTGAGTACTCAATCAACCAGCTAGAAGAAATGCAAGAATCATCTTTTTGCCCAAACTCTACTTTAATCTTGGCTCAAAAGCCTGAAAATCTGGGCTATGGATGTTCTTTCTAACCTTTCCCCATTTAATCAGTAATGACTCCGGCAGAAGCAGAAAGTATATCTTTTTTCCCTAACACAGGTAATTGAATATTGCCTAATTAGATTAACTGCACTACTTTGATGCCATAATGATAGGTGATATATAGGAGGCCTGGCAGTGTTAATCAAGAGAGGAAGATTGTTTAATGTAAAATGAAGGATATAGGGGCTAGTATCCATACCTTTGAATATGATGTCCCCTACCCCTCTCAGTGGGGCACTGGTGGTGCAGTGGTTAAGAGCTTGGCTGCCAACCAAAAATTGGCAGCTCAAATCCACCAGCCATTCCTGGGAAACCCTATGGGGCAGTTCTACTCTGTCCTATGGGTTCACAATGAGTTGGAGTCAACTCGACGGTAATGAGTTTGTTTTACCCCTCTCAAAGTTTGAGTTTATATCTTTATATTGAAAATGGAATCTTTTCAACTATTTTACAACTACTACTCAACTTTTGTACCTGCTAACTTCATATGCTGGTTTAATTACTTTAGATTGCTTGAATTATTTCTAGCTGAGTAGGTGATAGCTTAGCTCTTTTCTGGTCTAAGCAAGGGTCACCCCTGGCCATTCCCACTTTTGCTGGTACAGTAAGTATAAAACCAGTAATACCAGAAAAGGTCAGAGTGCCACATCCAGTGGTCCTTTTGGTCTTGTTTTGATTGGAATCAGTCTCAACAGTTATGTGTTCTATGAGTCTGGGTAGCTGGTGTCCTCTCAGAGGAAACAGACATGTTATAGATGGTAGCTTGGAGAAAAGCTACCAGATTAACCATCATGCCACCTCATCTGACTCTAAAGTACTTGGTGAAAGGTAATTATGACAATAATTTGTGAGGCTGCACAATTTGAGTAGTGAGGACAAGAGCCCATTTTTCAAAAAAGATGTAGCAACTTATAGCAATAACTTTCCTAGGAAGATGACCACTGACTCCTTCTTTGTATTGTCTTGTTGTTTCTTCACAGTGTACAAGAGAACATTATACTTTTTCCTTTCATCCACTCAGAATTTGTTGAATACCTACTATGTCCTCTACACCGTGTTCGAGAGGAGTGTTTGGCCATATTCTTTGGCTTTGTAGAAGCTTTTCATGGAGGAAAGAGTCGACATTGGTAACTGACCAAACAAATGTAAAGAAGGCAAACTTGAAATTTTCTTTCTTGCAGAGAATGAGGGGAGAAATGATCTTGCTTCCCTTCACAAAAACGGGATTTTTTTTTTTCCTGCAACCACAAATAGAGAAGTGAAAGTTCTGAAGGAATTAGAGAATGCTTCTTAGCATCTGTTCAACTCTCAAATTTTTGTGAAAATAATATGAGATTCTGTAATAAAAAAAAATATGTTTTTCCTATGCAAAATGAAATGACTCCTGGGCTAGACAATTTGGGTAGAATAAAAAAAGAGATATGGTTGGAAGAATTAAGTATAAGGGTCTGTGACTTTTCATATCCATATCCTGTTGGGTACATTGTCTTTATGCACATGAATTAAAAAAAAGTATTGTACTTAATAGTGAGATGAAAAATTTTAGCACCAAAGGAAAGAGAACCAAGCAAAAATGCTGAAACCCATTAAACCCTGTAGGCAAAAATATTGGCAAGGTATGTATATATGCATATTAAATCTGTGACAAATCTGTTTATAACCTTTGAACTTCAAAATGAATGGCATGCTAGGTGCCTGAAAAGTACTTTCAAATGAAGAGTAATTTTAAGTGTTGGAACTTCCCAAACATATCAATAATGTTGTAGACTGAAAATCATTTCTCTATCTATTTTGTGTTTACAGTAGTTACTAAAACAAGACCTGTAAATAGTCACCTCTATGTGACATCCATCCTTAATGTGGTGGGCTGAAATGCAACCCATTTTCCACAGCCAGTTTTTAGATTCATGCAACCATATTGGCTACGGATTTGTTTTAATGTTCAGAACACCAAGATTAAAAAAAAATAATAATTTATAATGCCTTTCAGATAAGATGAAAGAATATTTCATATTGGTTAAGCATCTTAAGTTTGAAAATTTAGATGAACACAATCACAAAACTATATAAAATTATTTTATATATTTGGAAAATAATTTTTAACACCCACACTGTTTTTTTTTTTTTTTCAGATAAGATTAAAGAATATTTCGTATTGGTTAAGCATCTTAAGTTTGAAAATTTAGATGAACACAATCACAAAACTACATAGAATTATTTTATATATTTGGAAAATAATTTTTAAGACCCACACTGTCCTTGCATAGTTTTTGCGATATGAACAAAGCATAGTCTG
This sequence comes from Elephas maximus indicus, assembly GCF_024166365.1. Classification (NCBI taxonomy): domain Eukaryota; kingdom Metazoa; phylum Chordata; class Mammalia; order Proboscidea; family Elephantidae; genus Elephas; species Elephas maximus. The sequence goes on along the minus strand of NC_064836.1, from coordinate 43,627,194 downwards.
TAAGCTTCAGCTTCAGTAATGGCTGAGAGTGATACATTTGTGTAATTTTATCAACAGTTGAACTGGTGAGGCTGACTGGAATGTGTCATAGAAGCATGACATTAGTCAAAGTTGTCACTTAGTAGATTAAAATAAATGAAGTTTGCCAAATCCATTTGGAAAATTTTAGAATTTATCTGTCTTTATTGACCCATTGACCAGAGAGTTAACAGATCTGAAATTCACTCTGTCTCTGCTTCATAACTACGAATTCAAGATCAAACACAGCTCAAGTACATAACAAATAATATTTAGGAGAGCAACATGATTTCCTTTTCTATTTACATTTAATCCCATTGTCATTCAGACATTTACTATTTGTTGAGCTCCTGCTAGGCATGAACGCTGAGTTGGGCACAGGGGAAACAATAGAAAGCCAGAGAAATGGGCCCTTCGTCCTCATGGAGCTAACAGTTTAACGGACAAGAGGATCAATTAAGAGTTAAGCACATAAACAAGTACCTAATTATAAATGGTAATAAATTCTGTGTAGGCAAAGAAAAGAGCATATGATAGAGACAAATGGGGTGGGAGGGAAGGGTGGGAAAGCTGCCTGGATGGGATACTTAGGAAAAGCATTTCCTTTGATGTGTGAGAGGAGGCCGTGTTTGAAGAACTGAAAGGAGATCAGGGTGGCTGAAGCCTAGTGAAAGTGAAGAGCGAAACGCGCTAGGTTGAAGGGCAGACAGGTGTTCGGATTTGTACACCTTAGCAGCCCTCGGGTTAGAGTTTGGTTTTATTTGAACAGTAACACAAAGCCCTTGAAAATATTTAAACAAACAAGGAATTTCTGTTTTAAAAATCTCACTCTGGCTGCTGTGCCAAGGATTGGAAGGGACAGAGTGGACACAGGGCTGTGGCAGTAGTCCAGGGTGGTGGTGATGGTGGACTGAACAAAGGTGATAGCCATGCTGCCATCATGAAGATGATAGATTCAGATGTATTTTAAGGGTAGGAATGGCAAGACTGGCAGATAAGTTGAATGTGCAAAGTAAGGAGAGAGTGGAGTCAAGAATGACTTCCAGGTTTGAAGAGCTGAGTAGATGCTAGTGCTATTTAGTGTGATGGAGCAGACCAGGGAAGAAAAAGGGGATAAAAAGGGGTGCCAATAAGCAAGAGTTTAGGTTTGGCCATGTTGAGTTTGAGGTGCCTATTAGGTATTCTACAGGTGCAGTGTTTAAGTGTTCAGCTCATAACGAAAGGTGTGTGGTTTGAACCCACCAGCCACTCTGCGGGATAAAATATTTACAGCCTTGGAAACCCTATGGGGCAGTTCTGACTCTCTGTGAGTCAGAATCCAAGCAATGGTAACGAGTTTTTTTTTGTTTTTTTGTATTAGGTATCATAGGTCCCTAGGTGGTATAAACAGTTTGTGCTTGCTTGACTACTAACCTAAAGGTTGATAGTTTGAATCCATCCAGTACCACCATGGAAGAGGGGCCTGGCGATCTGCTTCCATAAAGATTATAGCCCAGAAAACCCTATGGAGTGGTTCTACCTTGTAACACTTGGGGTTGCAATGAGTCAGAATTGACTCCGTGGCAATGAGTTTTTTTTTTTTTTTTTAATTGTCCTAGGAGAGTTGTCCTAAAAACAAAACAAAACAAAAGTCTTTTTTGTTTGTTTTTAAGAGAGTTGTACAGTTTATCAAGTAGGAATATGTTAGGGAAAAAAAATTGAAGCTAGAGTAAAAATACATCCATTTATTAATGATCACTTATTGTTGTTAGGTACTGTTGAGTCAGCTCCAACTTGTAACAACCCTATGTACAACAGAATGAAACACTGCCCAGTCCTGTGCCCAAAATTAAAAAGATATCTACAAATTTATAAACAACTTGCTTTTAAATTAAATGATTATACACAACTTTGCCTTTTTTCCCCCACAGAATAGATATTGGACTTTTATACATGACATAGATTCTAAGACTTAGTCAAAGGTTTGCTTTCATCTTTGTGCTCCTGTCTAATGTGATGATGCCATTATTTAAGATGTCTTCAAGAAGCCATGTCAAATTACTTGAAACTGAACACTACCATGCTAGATTTTAAAAATGAAAAGAAGAGTTTTTTAGAACTTAAAGGAAAGTGCCAAGCAAAATGATTTTAGTGTGACTTTGCAAATTGTAAATCTGGCAGGGATTTTAAGAAACATTTGGCTTCTCTGGCTTTAGTGATTTAGTGAAGACTCCCTGTTAACAGTTTCTTAAATACTTAATGCTCTGGGCAGAAAGATGGAGTGATAAAAATTTTGTTGTTGCCGATGAAGATAAATCATTTGGCTTATCCCAAAGTATTGGTACATTAAAAAGTATTGATAACTTATTTTTTTTTCAGTAAATAAAGGAAGGACTTCATATTTTTAAATGCCTCTTAATTCTGAAAATAATTTTTAACATGAAAAACAGTGGGCAGGAAGATAAACTAGGATCTGATATGAATAAAATTGTGGACTTAACTGTCAAACATACATTACAGAGCATTTATCTAGATACGATAAAGACTTAGACTTTATATGATATTAAAGGTAGGGAAAAAAAGTTTAACTATTCTGTCACTATAAGTTTTTCAAAGGGTTTGTTTGGCAGAAAGAATTCTATTATTTTCACTGTTTAAATTGTTCCCAGAAATACAGTTAGGTTTACAAGGAGACATTCGGTCCTAAATAAGTCATTAGAAATCTTAGTGTTTGTGCATATTAATAGGCTAATTTTCATTTAATCAATTTACAATAGTGATAATCAAGTGAGCATGCATTTGAGTTGTTTTCCTACTAGTGATTAATTTATAGGGTGCTATAAAAAAATTTTTTTTATTTTTATAAAAAACCTTGTTGTTTGCTCCCATTGAGTCAAATCCAACTCATAGTGACCCCATGGGTGCAAAGTAGAACTGCTCCATAGGGTTTTCAAGGCCACGACCTTTTGGAAGCAGATCACCAGGCCAGTCTTCCAAGGTACCTCTGGGTGGGTTCAAATCACCAACCTTTCAGCTAGTAATTAGGTCCTTAACTGTTTATGCCACCCAGGTCTCCTATAAAAAACCTTAAGTAACCTTTAGTATCATTTCTTCCTATTTCTTCATTTTCCAGATGAGGAAACCAAGATCTAAATGTGACTAGTCCACAGCTGGTTAGTGGAAGGACTGGGGCTAGAGGGATTCTGGTTTCTAGGCTAGTGCCTTTTAGCTCTATCATATTGCAGTTTATAGCCTGGTCTCCTCTTTTGTTAAATAATAAAATACTTAGGCTGTTCCTTTGTTAGAAATATTACATTTGTACTATGTCTACCATGAGTTTGTCAGTTTGTTGTATTGTGGTAGCTTGCATGTTGCCATGATGCTGGAAGTATGCCACTGGTATTTCAAATACCAGCAGGGTCACCCATGGTGGATGGGTTTCAGCGGAGCTTCCAGACTAAGACCAGGAATGAGGACCTCATGGGATACTTCTGAAACAAACAAACAAATAAAAGGCCAGAGTCTTAGTTATCTAGTGCTGCTGTAACAGCAATACCACAAGTGGATGGCTTTAACAACCAAAAATTTATTCTTTCACAGTCTAGTAGGCTGAAAGTCTGAATTCAGGCCACCAGCTCCAAGGGAAGGCTTTCTCTCTCTGTTGATGCTGGAGAAAGGTCCTTGTCATCAACCTAGGTCTAGAAGCTTCTCAGTGCAGGGACCTCAGACTCCAGATCCAAAGGGTACAGTCTGCTCTAGGCACTGCTTTCTTGGTGGTATGAGATCCCTCTATGTCTCTACTCAGTTCTCTCTTTTATATCTCAAAAGAGATTGACTCATGATACAATCTAATCTTTTAGATTGCATTCTGCTCATTGACATAACTGCCTCTAATCTTGCCTCATTAACATCATAGAGGTAGGATTTACAACACATAGGAAAATCACATCAGATGATAGAATGGTGCAAAATCACACAATACTGGGAACCATGACCTAGCCCAGCTGACACACATTTTTTGGGAGACATAATAAAATCCATAACAGCCAGTGAAAACCTTATGAATAACAATGGAACATTGTCCAATATAGTGCCAGAAGATGAGCCCCTCAGGTTGGAAGACACTCAAAGGGCAACTGGGAAGAGCTGACTCCTCAATGTAGAGTCAACCTTAATGACATGGATGGAGTAAAGCTTTCAGCACCTTCATTTGCTGATGGTACATGACTCAAAATGAGAAGAAACAGTTGCAAAAATCTTTTAATAACCAGAATGTGGAATGATCAAAGAAAATTGGTAGATGTCAAAAATGAAATGGAACACACTAAGATCGATATCTTAGGCATTAGTGAGCTGAAATGGACTGGTATTGGCCATTTTGAATCAGATAGTCATATGGTCTATTATGCCAGGAATGACAAATTGAAGAGGAATGGTGTCACATTCATTGTCAAAAAGCACATTTCAAATCTACCCTAAAGTACAACCCTATCAGAAAAAAAATCAGGGATAGGATAAATCCATATGCCTACAAGGAAGACTAATTAATATGACTATTAATCAAATTTACACATTAACTACGAAGGCCAAAGATGAGGAAATTGAAGATTTTTACCAACTTCTGCAGTCTTAAATTGATCAAACATGGAATCAAGATGCATTGATATTTACTGGTGATTGAAATGTGAAAGTTGGAAGCAGAGAAGGATCAGTAGTTGGAAAATATGGCCTTAGTGATAGAAATGATGCCGGAGATCGCATGATAGAATTTTGCAAGACCAATGACTTCTTCATTGCAAATACCTTTTTTCAACAACATAATTGGTGACTACACACGTGGAACTCACCAGATGAAAAGCACAGGAATCAAATCGACTACATCTGCAGAAAGAGACAATGGAAAATCTCAATATCATCAGTAGGCAACAAGGCCAGGGGCTGACTAGGGAACAGACCATCAGGATTGGAAGAAGACTCATTAACAGCCTGTGTTATGCAGTTGATACTACTTTCCTTGCTGAAAGTGAAGAGGAGTTGAAACACTTACTAATGAAGATCAAAGACCACAGCCTTCAGTATGGACTACACCTTAAGATAAGGAAAACAAAAATTCTCACAACTGGACCAATAAGCAACGTCTTGGTAAGTGGAGAAAAGATTGAAATTGTCATGAATTTCACTTTATTTGGATCCACAACCAATGCCCAAGGAAGCAGCAGTCAAGAAATCAAGTGATGTATTGCATTGGGCAAATCTGCTGCAAAGGGCCTCTTTAAAGTGTTAAAAAGCAATGATGTCACTTTGAGGACTAAGGTGTGCCTGACTCAAGCCATGATATTTTTTATAACTTCATGTGCAAGCATAAGGAGTAAGGAAGATGGAAGAAGAATTAATGCCTTTGAATTATGGTGTTGATGAAGATTATTGACTATATACCATGGACTGCCAGAAGAACAAACAAGTCTGTCTTCAAAGAAATACAGTAAGAATGTTCTTGAAGTGAAGATGGTGAGACTTCATCTCACGTACTTTGGTCATATTATGAGGAGGGGCCAGTACCTGGAGAGGGACATCATACTTGGTAAGGTAGAGGGTCAGGGAAAAAGAGAAAGACCCTCGACGAGATGAATTGACACAGTGGCTACAACAGTATGCTCACGCATAACAACGATTGTGAGGATGGTACAGAACCAGGCAGCTTTTCGTTCTGTTGTACATAGGTCACCATGAGTTGCAACCGACGTGATGGCACCTAACAGCAATAACAACATGTTAATAGTACTAACTAGATAGAAAATCACTTAGTTTTTGTATTTTCTCCATGAATATAAAAAGATTTGCTAGAGCTTGAAACAGATTGAGTCTCCATGTATGTCTATGCAAATATATTTGTATCTTTTGACTAGTGCTGATTCATTTCTCCTAATTAGCACAGTCCTAGCTGTCCCTCAGAATCCCTGGGTCCGAATCCCTGCGTAGCACAGATGGTTAAGCATTCACCTTCAAGTCCACTCAGGTATACCTTGGAAGAAAGGTCTGGCAATCTACTTCTGAAAAATCTGCCATTGAAAACCCTATGGAACCCAGTTCTACTCTGACACACATGGTGTCACCATGAGTTGGAGCTGACTTGAACAACTCACAGTTGTCCCTCACATCACTCCATTGTGCCACCACTGTCCAGAATGAGGGAAAAACCTCTGGCTCATACATCAAGAGAGTCCCTGAAACATGTGACTGAATTTGTCACTTTGATTTTTTAACATGAGGTTCAGATTGCCTAAACTGGCCAACAAGTTTAAGCTAAAGGAGTAAAAGTTGTAGACCCCCCACAATATATTTATTTTTCCTTAATCCATGTCTAAATAGATTTTCAAACATTGAGGAAATAAAAAGTACTGCAGAATATATTAAATTTCTCATTAGGTACACTGCATGCCCCTTAATAAGTTTAATACTCATTTTCATGGTTGATATAGCACTTTTCAAGCCCAAGCTCTTTACAGATTATGTATATGATACAGAAGCTACACAGTGTATCAGTGATGATTGCAGGAGGACCCCCTCTGAAGGAGTTAAATGTGCTACCTGCATCAGAGTAATTTTGCCCAAAAAGTTTCGGAAAAGGAGTGAAGACTATATTATGCACAGCTAAGGATATTGGAAGAGGAAAGACGTAATAAACTAAAATAAAATTTGGCGATAATAGAGTAGAAATATCTTTACTCTTGGCAAAGAATCATAGGATCTTTACCTCATCGATGCTGGCGCTGCCAGCCTAAAATACTGCTTATTGAAATGCTGATACAGCAACTCTGCACGGACCTCAGGGAACATTTTGTTGCCTATAGAATTGCCAGTGCCAGACGTAGCCAAAACCGTTCTGTTTGGTTTCCATTAAAACACTGACCTGGTTTGACATTAATTAATTTGTGATGACTGGAGGACCAAAATTTCAAGGCGACTTCACTGCAAATGTGATTAATATTTTCGAACTGAACTCTTCCATTTGGTCAGGGACTGTGTCAAACTCTCAAGTAGTGAGTCTTACAAAGGCAAATCAACAATTGCATTATTTTATGAGAAAATTAAGAAATCTATTTTGCATGTAATTAAGGGTGATTGGTATAACTATGTATCTATCTACAGATATAAAAAATAAACCAAACCCATTGCTGTCGAGTTGATTCCAACTCACAGTGACCCTGCAGGACAGAGTAGAACTGCTCCATAGTGTTTCCAAGGAGAGGCTGGTAGATTTGAACTGTGAACCTTTTGGTTAGCAGCCTGAGCTCTTAACCACTGCTCCACCAGGGTGCTTTCTCTCTCTCTCCCTCCCTCCCTCTCTCTATAAGGAGTCCCTAGGTGGTACAGTTAAGCATTTGACTACTAGTTGAAAGATGGGCAGTTTGAATCCACCCAGAGGCACTTCAGAGCACAGTCCCAGAGACCTGCTTCTAAGCGGTCACAGCCTTGAAAACTTATGGAGCATAGTTCTACTCTGACACACATGTGATCACCATGAGTTGGAATCAACTTGATGATAACTAATAACAGCAGTAAAGTGTATAGGTAAGGTCCTAAATGTAGAACTTCACTACAGGATGATTCGAGAGAGTCTTATGTTGAAGTACTGCTGTGTCAGTGTCTTTAGGTATTTCCTCTTAAGCTAACCAGAATCTCTAGGAAATTATCTTCTAATCTCATTTATGAGGGTAAGATTTGGTTCCCAGCCTTCTGGTGGTAGAGTTGGACAATATGGCTGGAGTCTTTTACCTTCAATGTTCAGTATTCACGTGGCTAATTAATTATCCTGTATTCCATAAAATTTCACTTACTCATGTCTGTTTACCTTCTGTCTCTTTCTCAAGTGGATGGTACCATCAGCTTTTAAACATGTTTAGGTCTCTGCCATTAAAAACAAACAAAAGAAACCCTACCTAAGTCTCAAGCCATCCTCTGATATCTTTCTTTACCTTCACAAGCAAACTTCTCTTTTTTTGCTCACTCTCTTCTCAACTTGCTCTAGTCTATCTTCCAGCTTTACCTCTTTTTCTGAAATATCTCTAGCTAAGGCCATTTCTGTGTCATGAAATTTGAAAAAAAAAAAAGCATCTTTTTCAGTTCTGATTTTTCTTTCATCAGCATCTACCACTCTCTTCCTTTGATTCCAGGCTTATAGTTTTCATCTCACCTGTTCTTCTAGCTTCTTCCTTGCCTCCTTTGCAGCATAATCCTCTCATAAGCATTCACTACTTTATAACGTCTCAAGGTTCAGTGTTGGTTGTCTTTTCTTCTCGGTCTTAGTGCTCTTTGCTTGAGCTACCACCTATATAAGGACAATTCACAAAATTACATCTCTGACCTCATCATATCAAAGGAGGCCAATGTTTCCTCTAAATGCCGTTTTGACGATCCAACACTCAAAGTCATGATCATACATTTCCTGCTCATTACCAACTTGTGAAGCCTAGTATTTTCCCAATACTATCTATCTCAGTGAATGACATTGCTCTTCATCCTGTAACCTGAAGCATAACCCTATGAGTTATTCTTGACACCTCCTTCCCACTCACTCCATATTCAATTCATCATTCCATCATCACTTCATCTTTTACCTTATTAATAATTCTTAAACCTGTCCACATTTCTCCTTCCCTACTTCAACTACTTCAACTGTCTCTTCCAAGCCCCATTGTTTCCTTGATATGGCAGTCTCTGAACGGGTCTTTATTCTGTTCTTGCCTCCCTCCAATCAGTTATCTCTTCTGCACCCAAGGTGACATTCAAAAAATGTAAAACTGATCAAATACTTTAATAAAGGGGAAGTGACTCTTTAGCAAAGGGACAGGAAGCCAGGAGGGGGAAATAGTAGTCATTAGATCACCATGGTGGTCAATAGACCAAAGCTTGGCAGCTGAATTCACCTCACAGAAGGGTTCTATTGCTGAACATGAAGATAGGCTAACTTAAGGTGGGAAGGACTGCTAATCTGAATACGTAAGTATAGCTGAATCACAGAATGTACAGTTGCTAATCTCACCCCTTGAATCAAAAAGAGGAAATAATAACAATCGGTTTCATTACCAGGGAAAACCAAAATAATTATTGATGGAGAAATTTCTCAAACAGAGCCAGTTTATTTCTCTGTGTCTGTATTCCAGGGACTCACATAAAGGTAAGTAGGTGAAGACGGGTCATAATTTATTCAATCCAGTGTTAAGTGTTAAAGAAAGGTAGGAAACAACTTCCATAAGCAAATTTCATACTGAAGGAAAGATTCTGAAGCTGAATTTCAAGCTTCTGGTGTTGCCAGAATACTGTTTCCCACACTGAGAACCAAAAGGACTAGAAGTAATTAGGCTGAATTGCTGTGACACACAAGCAGAGGAGGACATTTGTATTGCCTAGTCAAAATTCCCCTCCATTTCTTCAGGTTCGGGAATTGTTGTTGTTGTTAAGTGCTGTTGAGTCAGTTCTGACTCATAGAGACCTCATGTATAGCAGAATGAAATGTTGCCCAGTCCTGTGCCACCCTCACAATAGTAGGTATGTTCGAGCCCATTGTTTCAGCCACTGTGTCAATCCATCTCATTGAAGTCTCCCTCTTTTTCACTGACTCTGTACTTTACCAAGAATGATGTCCTTTTCCAGGAGTTGATCCATCCTGATAATATGTCCAAAGTAAGTGGGACAAAATCTGACTATCCTCGATTCTAAGGAGCATTCTGGCTGTACTTCTTTCAAGACAGATTTGTTCATTGTTCTGACAGTCCATGATATTTCAATATTCTTACAGCTTTGCTGGGTAAAGAATTCTGGGTTAGCAATTGTTTTTGTTTAGTATTTTATATATGCTGTTCCATTGTCTTCTGGCCTCTAGAGTTTCTGGGGAGAAATCTGCATCGATTCTTATGAAAGACCTTGGTATGTTATATTGCGTTTTTCTCTTGCTTTCAGAATTCTCTCTGTCTTTGATTTTCAAGAATTTTATTAGGATATGACACAGAGCTGATCTTTTTGTGTCTCTTCTGATTGGGGTTGCTGTAGTTTCCTGTATTTACAAGCTCAGTTCTCTATTCAGGTCTAGGAAATTCTCTCTGATTATCTCTTGGATAATTGTTTCTATATCTTTATTGTTATTATGGTGCTCTGAGATTCCAGTAATTCTAATGCTAGGTTTCTTAACTGAATCTCATGTTTCTTTTGGGTTTGTTCACTTTTCTTTGTTCTTTTCTCTTGAGACTTCATAATTTCAATTATTTTGTCTTCTAGTTCATTTATTCTGTCTTCTGTCTGATTCTGTTGTTGAGTGTTTCTCTTACTTTTTCTAATTCAGTTACTTTATTCTTCAGTTTCAGTAGTTCTCTCTTTTTTTATGTTTTCAATTTCCTTGTTGAGTCTCTCATTTTATTCCTCCATTTGTTTCCTGATCTCTGCTAGTTTGTTTTCTGTGTGCTTTTTGCTTTCTTCAAGCATATTTAGCACCATAGTCTGAAAATTATCAATTCTTTCCATTAGTCTGGCCTCCACAGGAGAAATTTCCTCTTTTTCATGTTTTATTTTTGATTAGCCCTTCTTCTCTTGTGATTTTTTGAATTTTCTATTTTTTTTTTTTTGAACCTGGGCAATCTTGTTATCTTTTTTTAATTTAAATTTTGTAATCTGGTTTTTGAGGAAAAATTTTCTGGTTGGGCTTCCTGGTGGTGCAGTGGCCAAGTGCCCAGCTGCCAATTGAAAGGCGAGAGCCTGCGCCCAGCAGCCACTCTGAGACTGAGGTGTGGCAGCCCACCTCCGCAAAGACTCACAGCAGTGGGAACCCCATGGAGCAGCTCCACTCCATCCCACAAGGTCACTATGAGTCAGAATTGACCCAATAGCACTGGGCTTGGTGTCTTCTCCTGAGAACAACTATAGCACACTCTTATCCTTAGATTTTTCTCCATTGCTGATTCAGGAGTTCTGGATGCTTGATCTTTGGAACTCAATACACTTGCACAAGAGGGGGGTGGGTTTAGCTGCTTGGAGATACTGATATAAGCAGTGAGGCTTGACTTTCCTGTGCTGAACGTGTTGGGCTGTCTGTGTTTCCCTCATGGGCACCCCTGCACAGGCTCTCCCATGATGTCCCACTGTGGGCAGGGAACTAGCTGTTTCCCTTTGTGTTGCCTGTCAGTCTGAAATATTCCCCTTGCATTGCTGCCCTTGCAGTTCTTCCTGGTCCTAGTGCCCGTCCATCTCAGGCCTCAGAGAGATTCAACAGTACTTTCTCACAGTGACGCAGTCTCCCTTCACTCCCTCCCAATTGAGTGACCTGTGAATTCCCATGGCCAATTTGTGCTGCCTTAACAAAGTTGAACTACAGCTTCCTCAGATTAGCTGTCTTTCTGTGTTCCCTGTTTGGAGTGTTGTCCAACCCTGCCCCAAAGTGACTGCTATCAGAGAGTGCTCCCAATGTTAGTGGGTCAGTTCTCCCAGCTTCTGTGCCACTCCTGCTCCTCCTCTGCCTTGTTTCTGGGGGAAAGACTAACTCACCCCAACTCTCCAACACCTCAACTGTCATCTAGAGTTCTGAGATCTCAGTCTGTGCTTGTTTTTATTTGTTGTTTGGTGGGTTACTGGGTGAGTAAATGGAAGTGTCCACTGACTTCACTGTATTGTTCCACACTTCCTAATCTCTAACTTTATGTGGAAAGAAAAGAGGTCCAAATAGATAAAGCAATATTGAAGAAGAAGAACAAAGTCCTCACACACTTCCCAGTCTCAGAACTTACTATACAGGCACAGTTAACTAAAACAGCCTGGTAGTGGTACAATGACAGATGCATAGACTAATGGAACAGCACTGAGAACCCAGAAGTAAATAAGTCCGTCCTTGGATAGCTAATTTTGACAAAGGGTTGAAGTTCATTAAATGGAGAAGAGACAGTCTTTTTTTACAAATGGTGCTGGCAAAACTGGATACCCATTTGCAGGAAAATAAATCAGCATCCATACCTCACACCACACTCAAAAACTAACTTGAAAGGGATTAAAGACCTAAATGTTAAAACTGTAACTATTAAGTTCCTGGAAAATAGCATAGGGACAGAGGTAGGGGTCCTAACCTTTGGCATAAATACACTATCAAATACAGCTAAACATACATGAACAACAGAAGATAAATTAGATGACCGAGACCTCCTAAAAATTAAATACTTATGCTCATCAAAAGACTTTACCAAAAGAGTAAAACAAGAAACTACAGACTGGAGGGGGGTGGGGGGGATTGGCAATATCTGACAATAGCCTAATCTCTAAATATATAGAAAATTCAAGTTATTATTAAAAAAAAAAAGCTGGACAAACTAGAACAGTAGAGAACAGAGGACTCCCCAAGACTAATGCCCTGAGACAGTCTTTAAACCTAGAACCAAGCTTATTCCCTGAGATCACCTTTTAGCAAAATAAAGTTTTACACAAAATAAAGGATATTAACCTGTAAAATCAGTGTTCTACTTAAAATCATCAGTATGAGACTAAAAGGTCAACAATTACTCAAAGCAAAGATGAGAAGGTAAGGGAAACTAGAGTACTGAAAATGGAACAAACAGAACACAATTAAAGAGAATGTTGACACATTGTGATAAATGTAACTAATGTCAGTAAACAATTTGTGTAGAAATTGTCAAATGGGAACCTAAGTTACTGTGTAAACTTTCGCCAAAAACTCAATAAAATATTATTAAAAAAATTAAAGTTGGTGATTAGTTTTCCAATTTCATTAAAAAATGTTGGGACGTCTTCCAGCTTTTGCATGTATATGAGGTGATTGAAAATACCATGGCTTGGATCAGGCACATTGAGTCATCAAAGTGATATCATTGCTTTTTTACACTTTAAATAGGTCTTTTGCAAAAAATTTATCCAGTGCAGTGCATCGTTTGATTTCTTGTCTGATGCTTCCATGGGGATTGATTGTGGATCCAAGTAAAACGAAATTCATGACAATTTCATTATTTTTTCTGTTTATCATGATGTTGCTGATTGGCCCAGTTGTAAGGACTTTTGTTTTCTTTATGTTGAAGTGTAATCTATACTGAATTCTGTAATCTTCTACTTTCTTCAGCAAGTGCATCAAGTCCTGTTCTCTTTCAGCAAGCAAGTTGTGTCATCTACATATCACAGGATATTAATGAGTCTTCCTTCAGTCCTGAAGCTGCCGTGTTCATCTTCATATATCTCAGCTTCTTGAATTATTTACTCAGCATACAGATTGAATAAGCATGATGAAAGGATACAACCCTGACATACACCTTTTTTTATTTCAAACTATGCAGTATTCCTTTGTTCTGTTCGAATGACTTTCACTTGGTCTATGTACAAGCTCTGCATGAGCAAAATAAAGTGCTCTGGAATTCCCATTCTTCTCAATGTTATCCATAATTTGTTATGATCCACACAGTGGAATACCTTCGTGTTGTCAATAAAACACAGGTAAACATCTTTCTGGTATTCTCTGCTTTCAGCCAAGATCCATTTGACATCCTTCATTCCACGTCCTCTTCTGAATACAGCTTGCATTTCTGAAAGTTCCTGTCGATGTACAGCTGTAGACATTTTAGAATTATCTTCAGCAAAGTTTTTCTTGCATGTGATATTAATAATATTGTTCAATAATTTCCATATTCTACTTTATCATTTTTCTTTAGAATGGATAGGGATAGGAATCTCTTCTGGTTGTTTTTCCAGGTAGCTGTCTTCCAAATTTCATGACATAGACAAGTGAGTGTTTCCAGCATTGCTTTGGTCTTTTGAAGCATCTAAATTGGTATTTTATCAATTCCCAAAAGTTACAATTAGGGAAACAACCAATCAAAGTATGCGGAGGAAGTTATTGGAACTGCGCGAGAAGATAGATACTAAGACTATGACAGAAAATGAAAAACAAATTCCCTCTCAGCAGCAACCATCTCAAAATGTACATTTGTGAAAACCCAGGGTTCACATACTGAACAAACTTTTTGTCACCTATGAGGAAGTCTCTTTATCAGAGAATTAAGCTAACTTACTGTAATAAGGAAGTTCAGAGTGACTTTGATAATTATTCCTTCAGTGGAAATTCAAAGGAAATATGAACAGTGGAAACACACATAAGTTTTAACGAAAGAGAGAAAACATCTCAATGTTGTGCCTCTTAGGGATGTAACAAAGCAGCATTGTTAGGGTTTAGAAGGAGAGGCTTGTGATGGATAAGGTTGTATGTCAGCTTGACTAGGCCATGATTCTGAGTGGTTTGGCAGTTATGATGTAGTTTGGCAGCTATGTAATGATGTAATCGCTTCCATGATGAGATCTTCTACGAGCAGCCAATTGTTGAAAGGGAGTTTCCTTGCGGGGGTGGGGGGTGGCGGTGTAGTAGGGATGGTCTCTTTCCAGTATATGTGGACTTTCTGGCAAAGCTTGCTGACTTTTGCTTGCTCTGGATCCTGCATCTGACCCCTGGTTCTTGAGACTTGAGCTAGCAGCTTACCTGCTGATTTGGGGATTCATTAGCTTCTGTAGCCTGTGAACCAGCAGCCTGCCATTATACCTGCCAATCTTGGGATTTGGCAGCCGCCATAGTCTGTGAGCCAGTGGCCTGTCATCTTACCTCCCAATCTTGAGATTGGTCTGCCTCTGCAGCCTGTGAGCCAGAGGCCTGCTATCTGACCTGCTAATCTTGGGTTCACCAGCCCCTGAAGCTACTTGAATCATGAGAAGTCTTCAGCCTGACCCATGGACGTGGGACCTTTCAGTCTCTACAACTGTGTGACCCATTTCCTGGACATAAATCTCTCTCTACACTAGTTTTGCTTCTGTAGAGGACCCAGCCTAAGACAAGGTTGAATGAGTAATAGATGACAAAACAAAACAAAGCAAAAGGCTGAAAAATTTCTCAGTTGCATTGTCATTCTCAGCTTCAGGACAGTAACTTTTGCAATTAATTTTTCGAAGATGTTCAGAACCCCAAAATAGCAAAACTATGTTATAGGCCTCAAACAGGGGCTGTCAGGCTATATTGATATCTCTAACTGAACACTTGCAGTTGGGAAAGTGGATGGGATGAAAACAGAGTAAGCCCCAACAAAAGACTACACAATTGAGGGGTAGTGTAATGATGATGGTGATGATGATAGACATGATACAAAATAGGTATTAGTGAAGACATTGCCACCTAAGTAATGTAGATTTCAAGCGTAATACTGTTCTATGCAAATATAAAGTTGACACAACCCAGAATAAAGGTGAATCTGTTTTTTTTGGTTCTCAGCTGTTATGCAAGTCAAATATATGAAGCAATAAAAATGAAAACACTGGATAGAAGACAAGGCAAGTGAAGCTGGCCTTGAACAACAGGGAGAAGGAGAGTAGGATGAAGAAGATAAAAAAGGAAGAACCACCAGACCATAAAAATTATGAAGAATGTGAGTTCAGTGACAAAGAAGACTTACCAAATGGCGCACAGTTTTAAATTTCAAAGAACTGAAGATGGGAATTAGCATGGACTGAAAAAAGTTTACAAGAACAAGGACAGAGGTGGTTTCCAGGTTAGGCCTTTACTGACAATCCAGCTGTGTTTGTCACCCATGAATCCCTGAGGAACAAAGGAACAGAACCAGTGTAGAAGAACTTCTGGTTGATTCTAAATTCATAGAAATGAATGCAGAGAAATGACTGAAAGGGCAGGAAAGATGTGTCAGTGAGAGAAAGGCCTTTGTAATTAAGATTCAGTAGGCATACAGCCACACTTTACTGACTTCCTTTCATTTATTTACTGAAGATATATTGAAGACAAACAGCATGACGTTAATTAATTTAAAGTGGACTGTCCCTATTTATATAGAGGTTTCTCTCTGCAAAAAAAAAAAAAAAAAAAATTGATTTAAGAGAGAATCAATCATGTGCCCTTGGGGTAAAAATAGGTGTGTCTGCAAGAAACGCATCCAGGCTCACAATATTGGAGAACAATGAAAAATAATCATGACCATTTTCAGATAAATTTTTGTGAAGGTTTCAGTTTTGGTTTCTTAAAGAAGAGTAAATTAAAGTATATTCAGAAGATATACAGTTTGCAAACATTCAAATAATTCTTTTTTATATAATTAAAGAATGATATGATGAATCTTGTATTGAAAAATACATTAACAGGTTTCAATTGCTTCAGGAAAAATACCAAAAATTTTAACATGGCCTCCAAGGCCAAGCAGAGCCTGGTGTCTACTTTTCTCTTCTGCAGCCTTATTTTTTCACATTTTTCACTCCTACTTTCTGAGCACTATTTACTCTGGTTCATTCCCTCAATGTGATGAGTTGCTTCTTACTAAAGACCATTTCCTCAGCCTAGATAATCTCCCCCCTTCATTCTCAGTTCTCCTGCATCTCATATGCCTACTCTTCCTTAAGATCTTAAATCAATCCCCATTTTTAAGAATCCTTCATTGACTTCCTGCCCTGTGTCAGACTATCCTCTCAGTAAGTGACTCTCCTCGTTAACATTTAGCACAATTAGAATTTATTTTGTAATTATAAAACACTTTAAATGAGTCCCATTTCTGCCATGAGATTATAAACTTTAAGAAACTCTAATACAATGCCTGACACACACTAGGTATTTAGTACATTTTTGGGATAAAAATTAATAACAGTGACAAAGAAGACTTACCAAATGGCACACAGTTTTAAATTTCAAAGAACTTAAGATGAGAATTAGCATGGACTGAAAAAAGTTTACAAGAACAATGACAGAGGTGGTTTCCAGGTTAGGCCTTTACTGACAATCCAGCTGTGTTTGTCACCCATGAATCCTTGAGGAACAAAGGAACAGAACCAGTGTTACAGACGAAACATCTGTAATGAGTGTATTCCATATTAATATTCCAGAAAGCAGAATAAATAAGAATATTGCTATCAGCACCAATGGAATCATGGCTTCAAATGATTTGTGTCTGTGGGACTAGCCATTATTGCGTCCTTGAGTGTTGTTCAAATGAAGGCCATTTGTGAACCAAAGACAGCTGTTGCTCCTGGAAATGGTGGTTGCCACTACCACTTAAAGGATAGCTTCTATGTGTAGGCTCGTGGAAAGGACTGATGCTTGCATCCACTAATAATATGGTCACCTCACCGGCACTTGTCCTTTGAATTCAGAGAACATACACGTACACACACAGATTCTCTATTGGTAGTCAATCACACCCACCTTCTGACTCACCCACAATCAGAAGTCAAGCAGTGAAATAGACACTATATGTATGACATCATAAGCCTTTTGCAGGCATAGATCGTCCCTTTCATCTGTGTATCTCCAATCCCTAATAGAGTACTTGGCCTATAATAAACACTTAAAAATTGCATGATAAATGAGTGAATTTAATGAATAAATGAATGCATAAAAGACATGGTCCTCTATGATTAATGTATAATGCACACAGTTTACTCAAGGGTATTTGAGAACTGAGAATTCCATACATATTTGGATACTTGAAATTTGTGCCAGCAGTTCTTTCTTTCCTGATAAGATGATGAGTAGAGCGTTATTTAATAAGAAGCGAAGGGTTTTAAGCACAGCATTGCACTCCTGGAGATTGCAATCAAGTTGCTGATGAAGCCTAAGAAAAGAGCCAGGCAGGCCGTCATTACATGAAAAATTTGGAGAAGCTTAGAAGGAGAGCATCAGTGTTTTAGCGAAGCAAGTGATCATTTATCTTCGAGAAAAAAAAAAATGAGAGGCATTCATTAAATGCAATATCGGAGACGAATTTGATAGATTATGAGAGACCAAGGGACTTTCAGTTTCCTTGGCTGGAAAAGCTCAAATGAAGTTTTGGTTAATTGTTTGAGAGTATTAAATGCATTTTTAAACTTTTAACAGGGGTACACTGGTGGCACATTTGAGAAGGCAGGAGCCCACAGTTGATGGTGATGCATTACTAGTTAACCTAAGCAGCCTAATCCAATTCAGGGGCTTCACTGGATAATCTGAAAGACAAGTATTGTAATTTTCAATTACCACTAAGTAAATGAATCCATACCAGAATTTGCTGGAGGGGTTCGGAAGGGGTTTGGTACTGATTGCTGATTCCAAGACTGGTTTAGAGCTAACTTTACTTGGCAATAGGAACTTCTTTAATGCCCTGAACTCATGATTTATGCTACTAAATTACATTTTCTGTGAAATATAAGGTTATGTGTTTTATTTCAGGCTATTAAAAAGAGCTAGGAAATTATGTCCTTGGTTTCCAATCTTATTTCATAAATATGTAACATTTCTTTTCTTGTAAACTGAGATTGTCAGCTCAGGTCAGAAACCGCTTAATTCTAAGAGGGACTCTAGCAATTTTCTTACTCTTAATTACATAGAAATTCTGTATCTGAATTTTAAAACTTATTATGGGAATAATTCACTATTTAATTCACATTTGAATATTTTCTTTCAGTATTGTCCCTTTCTTTTAATACACTTCATTATTAAGGCAGTTTTAGATTTATAGAAAAATTGCACAAAAGTACAGAGAGTTCCCACACACCCCTTCCCTACCTGCACACAACTTTTTTTTCCTGTTGGTAACATCTTGCATTAGTGTGGTACAGAAGGTAGAACTGATGAATCAGTATTGATACATTGTTGTTGTTAGGCGCCCTCGAGTCCTTTCTGACTCATAGCAACCCTATGTACAACAGAATGAAACACTGCGCAGTCCCGTGCCATTCTCCCAATAGTTATTATGCTTCAGCCCATCGTTGCAGCCACTGTGTCAATCTAACTTCTTGAGGGTCTTTTTTTTTGCTGACCCTCCACTTTATCAATCATAATGTCCTTCTCCAGGGACTGATCCTTCCTGATAACATGTTCAAAGTATGTGAGATGTAGTCTTGCCATCATTGCCTCTAAGGAACATTCTGGCTGTATTTATTCCAAGACAGATTTGCTCCTTCTTCTGGCAGTCCATGGTATATTCAATATTCTTCACCAACACCATAATTCAAAGGTATCAATTCTTCTTTGGTCTTCCTTATTCATTGTCCAGCTTTTGTATGTGTATGAGGCTATTGAAAACACCATACCTTGGGTCAGGTGCATTTTAGTCTTCAAGGTGACATGTTTGAAGTGTTTAAAAACACTTTAAAGAGGTTTTTTTTGCAGTAGATTTGCCCAAAGCAATGTCACTTGATTTCTTGACTGCTTCTTTCATGGGTGTTGATTGCGGATTCAAGTAAAAGGAAATCCTTGACAACTTCAATATTTTCTCCATTTATCATGATGTTGCTTATTGGTCTAGTTGTGAGATTTTTGTTTTCTTTATGTTGAGTTGTAATCCATACTGAAGGCTGTGGTCTTTGATCTTCATCAGTAAGCGCTTCAAGCCCTCTTCACATTCAGCAAGCAAGGTTGTGTCATCTGCTTAACCCAAGTTGTTAATGAGTTTTCCTCCAATCCTGATGCCCCGTTCTTCTTCATACAGTCCAGTTTCTCGGATTATTTGCTTAGCATACAGACTGAATAAGTATTGTAAAAGGATACAACCCTGAGGCACACATTTTCTGACTTTAAACCATGCAGAACCCTTGTTCTGTTCAAACGACCGCCACTTGATCTGTGTACAGGTTCCTTCCAAGCCTAATTAAGTGTTCCAGAACTCGCATTCTTTGCAATATTGTCCATAATTTTTTTTTTATGATTCACACAGTCGAATGCCTGTGCATAGTCAATAAAACACAGGTAAACATCTTCCTGGTATTCTCTACTATCAGCCAGGATCCATCTGACATCAGCAATGATATCCCTCGTTCCATTTCCTCTTCTTAATCCAGCCTGAATTTGTGGCAGTTCCCTGTTGATGTACTGCTGCAGCTGCTTTTGAATGATCTTCAGCAAAATTTTACTTGCATGTGATATTAATGTTATTGTTCAAAAGTGTCTGCATTTGGCAAGATCACCTTTCTTTAAAGCAGGCATACATATGGATCTCTTTCAGTCGGTTGACCAGGTAGCTGTCTTCCAAATTTCTTGGCATATACAAGTACTTCCAGCACTGCACCATCTGTTTAAATATCTCAGTTGGTATTACAACAATTCTTGGGGCCTTGCTTTTCACCAACGCCTTCAGTGCAGCTTAGATCTCTTCCTTTGGTACTATCAGTTCTTGATCATATGCTACCTCCTGAAATGGTTGAACATTAACCAATTCTGTTTGGTACAGTGACTCTATTCCTTCCATCTTCTTTTGATGCTTCCTGCATTTTCAATATTTTTCCCCCATAGAGTCCTTCAATATTGCAACCTGAGGCTTGATTTTTTTCTTCAGTTCTTTCAGCTTGAGAAATGCCAAGCATGTTCTTCCGTTTTGGTTTTCTAACTCCAGGTCTTTGCACATGTCATTATAATACTTTGTCTTCTCAAGCTGCCCTTTGAAATCTTCTGCTTAGCTCTTTCACTTCCTTATGTCTTCCGTTCAGTTTAGCTACTCAGTTTTCAAGGGCAAGTTTCAAATTCTCTTCTGACATCCAGTTTGTTCTTTTCTTTCTTTCCTGTCTTTTTTAATGGCCTCTTACTTTCTTCACGTATGATGTCCTTGATGTCATTCCGCCACTCATTTGATTTTCGGTCATTAGTGTTCAACACGTTGAACCTATTCTTCAGATGGTCTCCAGATTTAGGTAGGATATACTCAAGGTTACACTTTGGCACTCTTGGACATGTTCTAATTTTCTTTAGTTTAAACTTGAACTTGCACGTGAGCAACTGATGGTCTATTTCACAATCATCCTGTCGCCTCGTTCTGACTGATGATATTGAGCTTTTCCACCATCTCTTTCCACAAATGTAGTTGATTTGATTTCCGTGTATTCCATCCAGTGAGGTCCATGTATATCTTACTGGTCATACAGTATGTAACTTTTTCAGACTGGCTTATTTGGCTTAAAGCTGTATGTATTTAAGTTTCCTCCTTTTTTTTCTTTTTCTTTTCTAATTGTTGTAAGCATATATATAACAGAACATTTGGTACTTCAACATTTTTACATGACAATCCAGTGACAATTAGGGGACACTGAACTTCTGTTAGGGAGCCCCGGTAGTGCAGTAGTTAAGTGCTAGGCTGCTAAACTGAAAGGTTGGTGGTTTGAACTCACCTGCTCTTCCATGGGAGAAAGATGTAGTAGTCAGCTTCTGTAAAGATTACAGCCTTGGGAACCCTATGGAGCAGTTCTACTCTGTCCTCTGGGACCGCTATGAGCTGGACTCGATAACAACCAGATTTTTTTTTAGCTTCTGTTATGAGTGATGGTTGCACAGTATTGCCCTTTTCATACAAAGCTTTAAGTTTGAAGGAACCTCTGTAGGGACCAATGACTGGTGAGAGAGTTTATTTCACTTTTTCCGTGAATAAGAGATACCATAACATCTGTGGAACAGACCTTGGAATGGGGATAGAGAAAATGATGTAGGAAGAAGAAGAGGATATAAATCACTGCCAAACAAAAATATACTTGGCTTCTTGCTACCACATTTTCTGGGAAACATAATTTACGGGATGTCTTAGGGTTCTCTAGAGAAACAGAACCAGGTTAAATATATCTATACATATTATATATGTAATATATATATATATGTAATATATATATGTATATGTAAAGAGAGAAAGTGAGAGAGAGATTTTGAGGAATTTGCTTATATTATTGTTGACCCTTAAGATTAACCATTAAATACCCCATGGAGGGTATTTAGTGATCTCTGTTTCATGCCAGATGGTATAAGGGGATCTTTGCAGGTACTCAACTCAACACATGTTGGTACCACTTTTCAGCGGTGTAGAAAGATACCTGAGCTAGTGTGAGAGGGCTGTTTTTTGAGAAATGAGTATACACTGATGCTAGGAAATAAAGTAAAAAAACTTGGCTTCTTTCTCCATACTTGAGAAATGTGGATGTCTAAATCACAACTGGCAATCATTTATTATCTTCAGTAAGATTCTCTGCACATTATTTATCATTTATCAGTTACCAGTTGTTATTGAGTAGGCTCTGACTCGTGGTGACTCCACGTGTGTTAGAACAGAGCTGTGTGCTCCACAGGGTTTTAAATGGTTGATTTTTCACAAGTAGAGCACCAGGCCCTTCTTCTGAGACATCTCTGGGTTGACTCAAACCTCCAACCTTTTGGTTAACAGCTAAGTGTGTTAACTGTTGACACCACTCAGGGACTTTATTGAACATTACTATTCCAAATAGTTTTCTTCTTCTGCTTTGTCCTATCTACCACATTCTTAGCCAACAATCTTGTCAGAGATGTCATATGAGATAAATTCTTCCACCCTTCTTTCTTTACACCTAAAGAGAAGATGGGAAGATTTAAAAATATATGTACATCTCAGCATTCAATTAATTTTATTTCTTGTTGTTTTTTGTTTTTCTGTCATCTTAATCTTCAGTCTTTTCTCCCTCATCTAAATACTGGGCTCTTTCTCTTATTTTTAAAAATAAAATAAATGCAAAACAAGAAAGCCTTTTTTAATAAACTTTTTATTATTAATCTTACCCTCCATCCAAACTACAGCCTCAAATCTCTACATCCCATCAAGAACAAATTTTATTCAAGACCAAACTTCTTTAAGTAAACATTCAAAATTGCTCTCGCCATGTCCTTTCCCACACTTCACCCCTTGATCCAGCTGGGCCCCATTCTTGCACACTATTCTCATCTTGCCAGGGCTCTTGTTGATGTTACCAAATAGAATCGCCCTTTTTGAAGTCCTCATTTTACTCTACATTTCTGCATTGTTGAAATTTCCTTCTTGAAAATTCTTTTCTATTTTGGTTATGAAGCAACATTTCTTTCTGCCTAGTTGGTGAGCTCATTTCAGTATCATAAGAAAATTGCTTCCAGTTTAACCCTTCAATGTTAAGGTTTCCCAGGTGTCAAGAATTGTGAAGGGTCTGAGATTTTACCTCACTTACAAGTTAACCTGCCACAATTTCATGTGACTCCTGGGTCAAAGACAAAGTGTGTTATAGTTGCAGCCAAAGCAGTGGCCAGAGAATCAACATTTCCGCCATTCCCTGATCTCAGATTCCTACAGGGAGATGCGCAGAGGGTTATGTGATGCCAGCATACACAATGAGTTGTATTATTGGAGAGAAACCCTAATCATAAAGAAACCAACTATTTTATAATGGCAATAAGCCCTGCCTGACCTTTGCCCTATAAAGAGCAGTTAACAAACCACCCTATGCTCTGGAGGGAGACATTGTCTTTATTATATTGGACAGTTAACAAACCGCTCTATGCTCTGGAGGAAGACACTATCTCTAGCTTCTGAGATTGTTCACCACACAAACATCTTGGAAAAGATAGTCCAGAACAAAGGCAGTCAGTGCCTTAATTCACAAGACATGCATAAATTCAAGAGACCTACGGAGACCCAGAAACGTGTATTCTGTCCTCCACATGCATCTATATGCTCCTGCTGGTTGACCATAGCTCTGTTATAACTTCTTGTACCCCAGGAACCTCTAAATATATATATCTCTCTAAACTTCAGTCATGGGCACTTGGATGATATGTCCAAATTAGAAAGAACACTTTTTTCTTTACTCTAATTATGATCTCCTCCTGCATTTCTCAATTTAGTAAATGTCATCAGCATTTATTATTCCAAACTAGTAAAGTTGGAGCCATTACTTGATCCTCCTTCCCTTACTCCATTACGAATCACTGAATCCCTGTGGATTTATCTTGAATATATATATATTTTTTTCCTGATTGTAACTCCTCTTGCCCATCTCTTAGTCCAAAAAAACAAACCCTTTGCTGTCGAGTCAATTCCGACTCATAGCTACCCTACAGAACAGAGTAGAACTGCCCCATAGAGTTTCCAAGGAACAAACGGTGGATTCGAACTACTGAACTTTTAGTTAGCAGCTGTAGCTCTTAACCACTCTGTTACCAGGATTTCCAAGCTGACCTTTTGGTTAGCAGTCATAGCTCTTAACCACCAGGCTACCAGGGTTTTCTGTCTTAGTCCAAGCCTTCAAAATTCTACTCTGGACTATGACTACGACCCCTTAATGGGCCTCGTCTCCTTGCTTCTATGGTCATTCATTCCACTCTACCCTCTGCATAGCTGAATCAGTGATCTTTCCAAAAAAGTATACCTGGCTATTTCATTTCATGCTAAAATTCTTCAGTAAATTCCCCATGTCATTAGTACTTAGTGCTTTATCTCTTTCCCCTGAACTCTGAAGTGTGGATGAATTTCTAGCCAAGCAGAAAGTGGATGGAGAACTCTTCTTTGGAGTATACATTTCTATGTCATTTAATAATAAATTATACATGTTTATATTTTATATCCCATTGCCTCAAGTCAATTCTGACTCACAGCAACCCTATAGGACAGAGTAAAACTGTCCTATAGGGGTTCCAAGGAGCAACTGGTGGCTTTAGGCTGCCCAGCTTTTTGTTAGCAGCAGAGCTCTTAACCATGGTGCCACCAGGACTCCAAGCCTTGCTGGTGCAGTGCTTAAGAGCTATGGCTGCTAACCAAAAAGGGCGGCAGTTTGAATCCACCAGCCACTCTTTGGAAACGCTATGGGGCGGTCTTACCGTCTTATTGGGTCACTGTGAGTTGGAATAGACTCCATGGCAACGGGTTTATATTTTACATAATATTTATTGTCCAAATTAAGTGCTGCCTTCACCTTTGCCAATACATACTAGGTAATGCCACAACCTTCTTCAAATATCAGGCTTACTTTTGTCTTGATTAATGTTTCCACCCTGCTGGTCAGCATGTTGTAAAAACTTAATTATGGGTTTATAAAAAGTTCTTTTTATTCTTTCATACAACAGTGTAGTAACATGTTTAAACAAATCCATTTTTAAAATAGTTTAACTGAACTATAGCACCATTTGGCTAAGTTATTTATTCTTCAGCTGTTTGCAGACCTTAACGTTTCTAGTTGTGAAAATATTAATAGTAAAATAGCAAAGTAAAGATGTAATTCTGATTGAAAAGCAATTTTAATGACCTCTGATTAGTGACAGGTTCTAATTATTGCTTCAGTGATTTCTGTCCTAATGTCCTTAGTGATAAACATTAAAGAAGACCCACTTAAAATCTGTCATTTGAAATTATAACAAGAACCATCTTTTCAGTACAGGATTGTACCAGGATGACCCTCCTTCTCCCCCTTTTTTAGCAAGTTCAAGGGCTTCAGACTTAAAGTGGGGATTGAGGAGAAAGGTTCTAACAAAAAGGGATTGAATGAGTGTTAGAAGTTAGGCTGAATGTAGGAATTTAAATAACGTGGAATTTTGAAAGTTTTGAGTTATTTTAATGAGAGTAAAAATTAACACTATAAAGTACAGTCTCAATTTTGTGTATTTCTTGCAACAATTCTCCAGGTATTTTCTTGAGAGGAAGAAATGTTTATCTAAGAAAAAAAAATTAGGGAAGAATAAAAATCCATACATAAGGCCAAAAATCTTTACTGACCACCCCTGACAGAGCCTTATTCATGAATATAATAATCTTTGGCAAATGGACTTCCAACTGCTGCTTTACCATCTCAGAGGAATCATAGGCTGCCATCTCCCGTGAGGGCTGAGAACTCTTACACCAACAACATCTCTAGACACATGTATAAAAAACTTAATTAAAAAAAAAATTCAATGGCCTTTTGATGTCAAGCTATATTATATTTGAGCTCATTATAATGGCATATAAAACATGATAATCTCTCCATGTATTTCGATGTCTCATTTATTATGAATGTTCATATGTTGATATATAAAGGCTAAGCCTTTGGAAGACTTCTTCATAACCTTTCCACTAATATTTAGATAAGGACTCCTTTCGGGACAGGAACAAACCATCTCAGTGCAGCCTTGTGACATTTATCTCATTTATTATCATCTTAGTATGTGTTGATAATAAAGTAACTATTATTAATACCATTACATTGAAAAACTTTTTGAAATTGAGAAAACATTAGTGATTTTGATCTGAAATATAAGTTTAGTCCTAGCTTAAAAGTTTTTAAAGCAAAATTTCGGTGAAAATCTGAGGGTAATACCAAACAACCAGTTTAAAATAAGGTGAATAAAAAATTCAAGAGCAAGTGAAATTGGTTACATTTTGAGTTGGTTTCGAATTGCAGTTTCATCTTAATCAATACCTCGATTGCAGTCTTTTTGATTATATTTAATCATCACCCATCTCTTGTATGGCTAATGTATGCCACGGCATGAAGCCTTTTGTACTTCCAATGATTATATTAAATTGATTTAAGCTTTCAGTAAGTTCCTATAATTTTTTCTCTTTTAAATTATTCACCTTGAACCAGAAAAAATATTTTTCCATTTGCTTTGTCTTTTTACTGCTTGAGTTCTAATGATTATTCGAACAGCATCATTTACCCTGAATTAGAAAGTGTAATATTCACTATGAAATTTAAACTCATCCTTTCTATGTCTATCTTTTTGGTAGGGAAAAATGGCTGAGAGAAAAAAAATCAAAACTTTTATCTGAGGCTATATTTTACTTGGTTTATCCCCCAAACTCCAATACTCCAAAATATAGAATGTGTTTATTAGCATTTAGTTATTTTTATTTGATTATTCAAGTAACTCATTAACATATCAGATAATAATATTATTTTCAGATTCTATGTAGATTATATTTATCTTGATGTAATTTATTAAAAACAATAGCCTTTATTTTTAAAGCATCAGGGGTTAAAAATAAACTTCCTGATGTTTAACTTGAATGGAAGTTCATTTTATTTTCTTATCACATAGTTTTGGTTTTGCATGATTTAGACGTGGAGTTAAACTGACGTATGAGTATGAGGTGAAATATTGAAAGAATGCTTTGATTATTTCAGTGTCTGAGACAACTGAATCTGGTTACTGCTGAATGAGTTGCTTAGCTATTGCCCATCATGATGGCTGATGGAATTGATTGTATAGAAAACAGCTACTCTTTTTCCAATGATTGTGTGCTGAGACAACTCTCCCTTCTCAGTCGGCCTTTATGGAAGCATCCCTAAAAACAAACCTTAACTGGTTACACATACACCTATTAGAGCAATGAGGAATAATTCCTTCATGTTACGTTTCCAAAATTTTAATATGACCTTTAAGACCCTGCATGAACTCTTTCCAACTTTTTTGATTATGTTCCCCAAAAGAAATTTTTACATGGTGGCTAAATTAGTACACAAACACACATACGTGAAACAGCATTTAACTTTACTACATGTATTATTTACATGTATTATTTTATCTTTTTATCCAATGTATTCATTTTTGGAAAAATGTAGGCCTTCACTCAGTAATTAGATTTCATAACCAACTAATGTTGCGAATCACCAACCTAGGCCCTTATTTCCATAATCATCTCATCCTGCTTGGAAGTCTTCCTTGTTCTTCTTGTATCAGCAAAACTGGCTTTTTCTCTGTTTTTTTTTGATTAGGCTGAAGTTACTTTTAGTATCAGGGATTTTACATCCATTCTCTTTTAGCCCTGTCACTTTTTCCTAGATAACTCTGGATCTGGCCCACTTCCTTCATTTTACGGATAGAAAAAACTGAGGCATAGAGAGATTAATTACATAATTCTATATATACTCAACAATTACATATTGAAATTTCATTATATCTGTGAAGTTAAGCAAGGCCTTCTCTCATCCCCGAGATATCCTCATGGCTAACTTCTTCCAGTTTCTGATCAGATGTCATTTTTCAATGGACTTATCCTGACCAGTCCAGTATAAATTGACATCTCTTTCTCCAACTCAGAACTCATTATTTAATTGCCCTGCTCCAGTTTTAATTTTTTTCTATAGCATTTAACATCTTTAAATGTACAGACTTTTTTTTCCTTTATTATGTTCACTTCTAATTTCTGTACCCCTCCGATAGAACTAAAGCTCCATGAGAGTAGGTATATTTGCTTTCATTCATGCAACACAAACTCTTAGAACAGTGTCAGGACCAGAGTAGGAACTCATTAAATATTTATTAAGTGAATGACAAAATGAATGAATGCAAGAAAACATGCTCTTTGTCTAAAATCACAGCTAGTTCGTAGAAAGCTAGGGTTAAAGCTAGGTCTACTGATTCTTATTTCAGATCTCTTTCCTTCGCAATCCACTGACACATGACTTCAGAAACAAAGGTACGTTTCTTCTGTGTATTCCATAACATAGAATTTTATTCTAGTGACACCTCATGTACTGAATGAACAAAAATTTCTGCCTTAACGTAAGTGGTACTCAAGATGAAAACAAGATACAGGAAAATAACAAAATCTTGGAGGTGATTTAAATCTCCTGATTGCTGCAGTGAAGCACCATTGATTTCTACTTACACAAATACTCTGATTTCCTATGTTACTTTAACAACAGATCAGCTCAATTTTCTTTCTAGATCTGTTGTTTACTTTGCTCTAGTCTACTCTTTGCTACATGTCCATGGTGCCAGGGGTGCTAATTATCCTCATTACACCCACCATGCACCTGTCAGTTTGCCACACTGTGGTGGTTTACATCTTGCTGTGATGCTGGAAGCTATGCCACTGATATTTCAAATACCAGCAAAGTCACCCTGATGGGCAGGTTTCAGCAGAGCTTCCAGACTGAGAAGGCTAGAAATAAGGACCTGGTGGTCTACTTCTGAAAAAATTGGCCAGTGAAAACCTTACAAATAGCAGCAGAACGTTGTCTGACATAGTGCCGGAAGATAAGACCCTCAGGTTGGAAGGCACTCAAAATATGAGTGGGGAAGAGCTGCCTTCTCGAAGTAGAGTCGACCGTAACAATGTGGTTAGAGTAAAGCTTTCAGGACCTTCATTTGCTGATGTGGCACAACTCAAAATGAGAAGAAACAGCTGCAACTATCCATTAATAATTGAAATGAGGAATGTATGATGTATGAATCTAGGAATATTGAAAGCTGTCAAAAAAGAAATTGAACACATGAAGACGGATATTGTAGGCGTTAGTAAGCTGAAATGGACTGGTACTGGCCATTTCGAATCAGACGATCATATGGTCTACTATGCTAGGAACGACAAATTGAAGACTCATCACATTTATTGTCAAGAAGAACATTTCACAGCCTATCTTGAAGTAAACAGTGATGAGATAATATCCATATGTCTACAAGGAAGAGTGGTTAATATGATTGTTATTCAAATTTATGCACCAACCTCTAATGCCAAAGATGATGAAATGAAAAATTTTTACCAACTTCTGCAGTCTGAAATTGATGAAGCATGCAATCAAGATGCAGTGATAATTACTGGTGTTTGTAATGAGAAAATTGGAAACAAAGAAGAAGGATAGGTAGTTGAAAAATATGGCCTTGGTAATAGAAATGATGCTGGAGATTACATGATAGAATTTTGCAAGATCAAGGACTTATTCACTGAAAACACCTTTTTTCAACAGCATAAATGGTGACTATACATGTGGACCTCACTTGATGGAAAACACAGGAATCAAATTGACTACATTTGTGGAAAGAGATGATGAAAAAGCTCAATATTTATTGTCCATCTGAACAAGGCCAGGGGCCGACTGTGAAACAGATAATCAATTGCTCACATGGAAGTTCAAGTTGAAGCTGAAAACAATTAAAACAAGTCCACAAGAGCCAAAATATGAACTTGAATATATCCCACCTGAATTTGGAGACCATCTCAAGGATAGATTTGACACACTGAACACTAATAACTGAAGACTAGACAAGTTGTGGAATGACAGCAAAGACATCACACATGAAGAAAGCAAGAGGTCATTAGAAAGACAGGAGGGAAAGAAGAGAACAAAATGGATGTCAGAAGAGACTCTGAAACTTGCTCTTGAACATCGAGTAGCTAAAGCAAATGAAAGAAATGATGAAGTAAAATAGCTGAATAGAAGATTTCAAATGACACCTGGAGAAGACAAAGTAAAATATTATAGTGCAACATGCAAATACCTGGAGATAGAAAACCAAAAGGGAAGAACATGCTCCGCTTTTCTCAAGCCAAAAGAACTGAAGAAAAAGTTCAAGTCTCAAGTTGCAATTCTGAAGAATTCTATGAACAACATATTGAACAACGCAGGTAGCATCAAAAGATGATGGAAGGAATACACAGAGTCACTGTATCAAAAAGACTTGGTCAACGTTCAACCATTTCAGGAGTAGTGTATGATCAAGGATTGAAGGAAGGAATCTAAGCTGCACTTAAGGCATTGGTGAAAAACAAGTCTCCAGAAATTGACATAATACCAATTGAGATGTTTCAACAAATGGATGCAGCTCTGGAAGTACTTACTTGTATATGCCAAGAAATTTGGAAGACAGCTACCTGGCCAATTGACTGAAAGAGATCCATATTTATGCCTATTCCAAAGAAAGGTGATCCTACTGAATGCAGAAATTATTGAACAACCTCATTAATATCACATGTAAGTAAAATTTTGCTGAAGATTATTCAAAAGCGGCTGCAACAGTACATTGACAGGGAACTGCCAGAAATTCAAGCCAGATTCAGAAGAGGAGGTGGAACGAGGGATATCATTGCTGATGTCAGATGGATCCTGGCTGAAAGCAGAGAATACCAGAAAGATGTTTACCTGTGTTTTATTGACTTTTCACAGACTTTCAACTGTGTAGATCATAACAAATTATGGGTAACATTATGAAAAATGGGAATTCTGGAACACTTAGTTGTGCTCATGAAGAACTTGTACATAGACCAAGAGGCAGCCATTAGAACAGAACAAGGAGATACTGTGTGGTTTAAAATCAGGAAAGGTGTACATTGGGATTATATCTTTTCACTATACTTATTCAATGTGTACACTGAGCAAATATTCTGAGAAACTGGGCTATATGAAGAAGAACATGCTGTTAGGATTGGAGAAAGACTCCATAACAACTTACGAAATGCAGATGACACAACCTTGCTTGCTGAAAGTGAAGAGGACTTGAAACCCTTATTGATGAAGACCAAAGACTATAACCTTTGGTATATGGACTACACCCCAACATAAAGAAAACAAAAATCCTCACAACTGGACCAACAACAACATCATGATAAAAGGAGGAAATATTGAAGTTGTCAAGGGTTTTATTTTACTTGAATCCACAATCAATGCCCACGAAAGCAGCAGTCAGGAAATCAAACGATGCTCTGTGTTGGGCAAATCTGCTGCAAAATATCTCTTTAAAGGTTGAAAAGCAAAAATGTCACTTTGAGGACTAAGATATGCCTGACCCAAGCCATAATATTTTCAAATCCTTGTATGCATTTGAAAGCTGGACAGTGAATAAGGATGACCGAAGAAGAATTAATGCCTTTGAATTATGGTGCTGGCAAAGAGTACTGATTCTATCATGGACTTCCAGAGAAGGAACAAGTCTGTCTTGGAAGAAGTACAGACAGAATGCTCCTTGGAAGTGAGGATGGCGAGACTTCCTCTCACGTACTTTGGACATGTTATCTGAAGGGACCAGTCCCTGTAGAAGAACATCATGCTTGGTAAAGTAGAAGGTCAGCAAAAAAGAGGAAGAAACGTAAGGAGATAGACTGACACAGTGGATGCAACAATGAACTCAAACATAGCGATGATTGTGAGGGTCGTGCAGGAACAGGCAGTGTTTCATTTTGTTGTAAAAACTGTTGCTATGAGTTGGAACCAATCAATGATACTGAACAAGAGCAAACACCCTTCTTCCCATCTTAACTTTTACCCTGAGTATCTGCTGCCAAATTACATGTTCAGTTCTACAGACACCCATTTATTTATTCTACAAAGTTCATAGTTGCTAGTTCTGAGGTTAATTGGCAAAGCACTGATGGAATCATTTTACTTACACAAAATGTTCCTTCTCTTTAACACAAAGCATATTCTTAAGAATGCCAAAGTTCATTTATTTTAATTGATGTTATAAGTCCTAACAATACAAGAAACTCTAAAATTAAATCCCTATGCAATATGAGCCCCAAACCAAAATGTCACTTTTCAGACTTCTTCCTGATATACCATCCATGGTACTACAATATCTTACCAACTAGCCAGACTTTTTCCTTAGTCCTTACATGTAATCATATGCCAAGTTTGGTGAAGTCATAATCTATAACAATTTTTTTTTTTTTTTTGCGGCCCAAAGCATGAAGATCATGGAAGAAAAAATAGGATCAATGCTAGGGGACCTAATACACAGCATAAATGGGATTCAAACTGTAACTAACAATACACAAACATCAGAATATAAACTAGATAACTGGGATCTTCTAAAAATTAAACACGCTCGTTAAAAGACTTCACTAAAGTAAAAAGAGAATCTACAATCTGGAAAAAAATGTTTGGCTATGACATATTTGACAAAGCTCTGTCTCTAAAATCTATAAGAAAATCCAGTACCTCTACAACAAAAAGACAATTCATTTAGAAAATGGGCAAAGGAAATAAACAGGCACTTCATCAAAGAAGACATTCAGGTGGCTAATAGACACATGAGAAAATGCTCGTGATCACTAGCCATTAAAGAAATGCAAATCAAAATTCACCCCAACATTACTGGCCAAAAAAACCCCCAGTGCCGTCGAGTCAATTCCGACTCATAGTGACCCTATAGGACAGAGTAGAACTGCCCCATAGAGTTTCCAAGGAGTGCCTGGAGGATGTGAACTGCCGACCCTTTGATTACCAGCCGTAGCACTTAACCACTATGCCACCAGGGTTTCCAACATTACTGGCACTAATAAAAAAAACCCAGAAAATAACAAATGTTGGAGAGGTTGTGGGGAGATTAGAACCCTTATGCATTGCTGGTGGGAATGTAAAATGGTACAACTACTTTGGAAAATATGACACTTCCTTAAAAAGCTAGAAATAGAAATAGCATATGATCCAGAAATCACCCTCCTAGGAATATATCTAGAGCTATAAGAGCCATCACACGAATAGACATATGCACACCCATATTCATTGCCGCATTATTCACAATAGCAAAAAGATGGCAACAACCTAAGTGCCCATCAACAGATGGATGGATAAATAAACTATGGTACATCCACACAATAGAATGCTACTCAACAATAAAGAACAGTGATGAATCTGGGAAACAGCTCACGACATGAATGGATCTGGAGGGCATTATGCTGAGTGAAATAGGTCAATCACAAGAGGACAAATACTATATGAGACCACCCATACAAAAATTGAAGAAAAGGTTTCCATGCAGAAAGAAACCATCTTTGATAGTTATGAGGAGGGAAGAGGTGGGGAGGGAAAAACGCTAACTAGATAGTAGATGAGTGGTAACTTTGGTGAAAGGTAAGGCAGTACACAGTACTGGGGAAGTCAGCACACTTGACCAAGGCAAAGTCATAGAAGCTTCACAGACAAACCCATACTCCCTGAGGGACTGAGTTACTGGGCTGAGGGCTAGGGACCATGGTCTTGGGGGACATCTAGTTCAATTGGCATAACACAGTTTATAAAGAAAAGGTTCTACATCTGTCTGTGGTTAGTAGTGTCTGGAATCCTAAAACCTGTGAATGGCCATCTAAGATACATTTACTGGTCTCATCTCAGCTGGAGCAAAGAAGAATGAAGAAAACCAAAGATAATGAACCACAACTACCAGAGCCTCCACCAGGCTGAGCTCAGGACGACTAGATGGTGCCTGGCTACTACCACCGTCGGCTTTGGCAGGGATCACAATAGAGGGTCCAGGACAGAGAGGGACAGAAATGTAGAGCAAAATTCAAATTTACACACACACACAAAAGACCAGACTTGATGGTCTGACAGAGATTGGAGAAACCCAGAGAGTATGGCCCCTGGACACCGTTTTAACTCAGTACCAAAGTCACTCCTGAGGTTCACCCTTAAGCCAAAGATTAGGCAGGCCCATAGGGCCAAAAATAACACATGTAAGGGACATGCTTTGTACTTCAGCCATGTATAAGAGACTAATGGACACACCAGCCCAAAAGCAAAGATGAGAAGGCAGAAAGGGACAGGAAAACTGGACGAACAGAATCAGGGAACCCGGAGTGGGGAAGGGGAGAATATCGACACATCACGGGATTGGCAACCAATGTCACAATGTCTTTGTTCCCACCCATAATGGATCATTCTATTTGAGTTTTCATTACTTGTAGCTTAGGCTAGTTATACCCTCTTAATGGATTCCCAAACCTCAGTGCTATCCCATCTTCAGTTCATCTTTTATCCTGCTTCCAGATTAGACACACTTAAAACTCTGTTCTGACCATGCCATTCCTGGGTTTGTTTTCTCTGCTCATTAAAATAAAATTAAAGCAGAGTGTTTCAGTCTTTTCTATCACAATACCACTAACTGTTGAAGACAGTGAAAAATAATTTTCAGGAGAATGCAGTGTCCAGCTTGAATGCTTTGATGTTTCATATTTTATGTTATGATTTAAAAAAAATTCATTATATTCCAAAAATGCCTTAAATTCTTACCATTAAATTCCTTACTTTGATACACCAAGAATATTTTCCAGGGGTTATTCCCTAGTATGTGAACATCTGGCATATTGCTGTGTATCAGCTGTGGGTCATACAAATACCAGCTTGAGAAGCACAGCCTTCCACAACATGGCTCTTATTTTACCAATCTTGTCTGTCACCATCACCTTCTGTATTCTGTGCTCCAGCTGGTGGACAACTTGACTGTCCCTTTTAGATTCTTTTTGTTTATTCTGTTCTTACTGTTAGCAGTTCTTCTCCCTAGTTGTTCTTTAATCTCCTTTGTTTTCTCTTCCATTTCCTTTTATCAATTCTTAACCTATAGATTTAATTTTTTTCACTAACTTCATATTTCTGTGCCATTTATAAACTTTGTTAGAAGTTCAGTTCCTCTTCTGTTCATATTTTTGAAAGTGAGTGGAGAGTATTTTTCTCATATTTGACTTAAGTCATGCTAGTCATGGAATGAGTTATGTTATAACTTCCTCTTTAACCAAGTTTGTCACAGAATTTGACATATTAAAATACTATATAGAATTCCATAATGCATTTTGCCTATATATGAAAGTGTTTTATTTTATAATTTGTCTTATATATTTCTATCAAACTAGAATCTATTTTAGGATATTAAATAATTTTTAATTTGTTCTATGAGACTACAGATTGAGCTCATGTGGTGCATATCCTTTCCTTCTGAGACTCCATTAAAACATTTAAACTTACAATAGTGAAGAGGACAGGAAGAAGGCTATCAGGAGACAAGATATTTCAACATATGTATTACAAATAGAAATCAGACGGATGAGGTATCCTAATGAGCCGGTGTAAAGGAAGTTTCTGATGTAAATACTTACAAAATGTACTACAATGGAAGAGGGCAGCAGCCTAAGAAATTGCAAGATAAATGAACGACAAGAGTAAAAAGTGAGGCCTAAATCAGAGACAATAATTGGTTCTCTTCTAAGGTCATACGAAAATATTAAAAAACTGATACAACATAGGCATTGCCCAATCACAATAAGTACTCAAAATAAACACTAAAAGAATGACTCTGTGAGTGTATACGGACCAATTGTAACTCTCAGATGCCTGTAAATACGACAGTCTACTTCACCTATACTTGAGCACAGAATGCATGTGTTTTATCTTGGCAAAAAAAGACAAAAACAAAAATTAAGGACAAACCAAAACCGAAACCAACAGAGACTTCTTCATAGACATGGAAGAGTTTGAGTGGTGCTGGCTATGGCAGATAATATGATTTTTGTCTCCCTAGGAGACCCTGTTTGAGTATCTAGGATATCCAATTAGAATTGAGCAAAGGACATGCCAATCAACAAGCCCCATCTAGATGCTAGAAAACATCATTTGAAAAAATTCAGAAATATTAACAAGAAAGACCAAGATGACCAAACAGAAGAGCTGACCATAGGGGGAATATGTTTCCAGAAATAGAGAACTTAAAAAAAAAAATTCTGGTTAAGAACCTCAAAACAATTGAAAGAATATTACATTCCTAAAATATAGGGTCACTATCAGAATCGACTCAATAGCAATGGATTTGGCTTTTTTGATTTATGCAATGAGAGATAAACCATCAGAGGATAAAAATGCACTCTTGGAAATTAAAAACAAATTGGTCTAAGGGAACATCTAGCTCAGTTGGCATAACATAGTTTATAAACAATATGTTCTACATTCTACTATGACGAATAGCATCTGGAGTCTTAAAAGCTTATGAGCAGCCATCTATGATGCTCCACTGGTCTCACTGTATCTGGAGCAAAGGAGAATGAAGAACACAAAAGACACAGGGGAAAGGTTAGTCCAAAGGCCTAATGGACCACAAGTACTTCACCCTCTACCAGACTGAATCTAGCACAACTAGATGATGCCTGGCCACCACTACTGACTGCTCTGACAGGGATCACAATAGAGTGTACTGGACAAAGCTGGAGAAAAATGTATATAACAAAATTCTAACTCACACACACACACACACACACACAAAGATCAGACTTACTAGTCTGACAGAGATTGGAGAAACTCCGAGAGTATGGCCCTGGACACCTTTTTAGCTCAGTAATGAAGTCACTTCTGAGATTCATCCTTCAGCCAAAGAGTAGACAGGCCCATTAAACAAAATGAAACTAAATGGGAACACCAGCCGAGGGACAAGGACGAGAAGGCAGGAAGGGACAAGAAAGCTGGTAAGAGGGAACCCAAGGTTGAGAAGGGGAGAGTGTTGACATGTCATGATGTTGGCAACCAGTGTCACAAAACAATATGCTTACTACTTGTTTAATGAGAAGCCAGTTTTGTAAACCTTCATCTAAAGTACAATTAAAAGAAAAAAAAAAAAAAAAAAAGCTTAGTGGGAGAGGAGAGTTCAACTAATGGATTTTAATTAATTCTGCCATAAATTTCAATTGTCCACTTTGGCCTTGCTCTTCCATCAAATGCGGGCAAAAAATAGCTGAATGCACTGTAAGCAGGATTTTGTTAAAGGATTTAGGAGTATTTTTGGCTTTTGCAAGTGGAAAAAAATGGCCAGCCAGGTTGAAAAGAGAAGAAAGTTGATGTAAAAAGGAGGAGGGTATGAAGAGAGAACTAGAAAAGGCACTGAAAATTAAAAAGACCACAAAGAGAAAAGGCACAGAGTGAACAGGAAGATATAGTGAGGCAGTAGCACAGACCCTGTAGTCAAGAAAAACAAAAAGGAAAAAAATCAGAACATGGAAAAAAATATAAATTTTGAAATAAAATAGACTCACAAAAGTTTTAAAACTAAATAAAGTAGTAGATATTTACTACAGGGAGAATAAAAAAGGAGAATAGAAAACAAGAGAGAGAAGGAAAAAGATATATAGTATCAATCCAAGAGTTTCAAAAACTTACTGAGTTTTAGAGAAAATCAATGCAAGCTATAAGACAAGATATAAAATTCAAAATAAAACCCACTGCCGTTGAGTCTATTCCTACTTATAGCGATCCCTCAGAGTTTCCAAGGGTGCAAATTTTTACGGAAGCAGACAGCCACAACTTTCTCCCATATAGCAGCTGGTGGGTCAGAAGGATGAAGGGCTTTAGAAGATATCAAAATACAAAATGTTCATTCCACAGTTCTAGTAGTATGCTGGACTGTAGATAAACTTAAGGCCACAACAAAGGCACAGAATGAAAGAAACCAATGAAGTCAATTAGAGAATCCAGGAAAAGTTAAAAAAAAAAATTGTATGAGAGTGGATAGTAACACCATATATAAACTTAAGTGAAAAATATTTATGTAGTCTGAATAATGTAAATTATTTTCTTTTCATGACTAATATGTGGAATCAATCTATAGACAAAGTGTGGAAGAACACATTATCAACCATAAAACTTTAAAAAGTAAAAATGGAGATAACAGAAGTTGAAGGTGGAAGACAAACGGAAGTGAGGGGATGGACAGGAGTGATATCTTCATGAGTTTTATTTATTTATTTTTTTTGTCAGCTAAGACAGACTATGTGTGATTGATGGAGTAAACAAAAGAGGAACATAAGTATAATAGAGGAACTAAAAGTTCCTAAAAATGATTGAAATATAACTGTACCAGGAGGTTGGTGTGGGAAATGGAAAGAAGAGGATGGTGGGTGTGTGGTTTGTAAAAAAGCTGAAACATTTTCTTGCATAGTAGGAATTCAATATATAATGCTTAATGTTAACAAATTAAAAAAAAAATTGGTGTAAGTATATTATTTTGGGATACAAGGATACCTAAAGAACTACAATTAGAAATAGTTTAGACTTGTTGCTAGAGTAATGGAGTTGGATGGATAAGAGTAGGGTATATATTATTTAACATTTTAAGGTAGAGTATGTAATACTTTGGTAAGCACAAAAAATTGAAATAGAATAAACTAGAGTGTTGATGTTAGTTGTCATTAAGTCAGCTCTGACTCATGACGACCTTATGTATAACAGAATGAAATGTTGTCCAGTCCTGTGCCATCTTCATGATCATTGGTACACTTGAATCCATCATTGTGGCAATTATGCCTATAAAAAGAGTCTATGAGGACTTAATCAAGGTTTTTGCCTAAGCTTATTAAATATGTGTATATCTTCTCCTCACTTGTTGACACGGTTAGTTTCCAAAGACCACATTGTTATGTGAAAATTGGTGTTATACAAAAATGGAAAATGACCACATCTGATCACAAATAGGAGGATGCCTACATCATTATGTAACTGCCAAATTACATCATTACATAACTGCCAAACCACTGAGAATCATAGCCCAGCCAAGTTGACACATAACCTTAACCATCACAGCCAGCATTACCCCCCCGCCCATGACCTGGCATTAGTTACTACCATACATACGTTGTTAATGCACAAAATAATCAAATAGCAGATTTTTTCCTATTGTTGAAAATGTGAAACGGATAATGAAATAGTTGAAAAATGAAGAGAGGGTGTACTTACAAATTGTCTGTGAGAATACCTTTAGACTGCACTTAAGAATATCATTTTTTCTTGAGAATTTAGTCTTATAGTCTTAAGATTTTTACGCCAATTTTGTAACTTTATGCAAGTTAGTGAGGGTTTCAAGATCACAGTTTTCTCAGCAGTAAATTGATGGTATAGGGCAAGAGATGACTACATTTTTTTGTACAGGTTTAAAACATTCTCGCTTCAAGAGTTTTTTTTTTTTAATTGAAATTTCTGTGATGTCTTAATTTTTACTCTCACCCATTTCCCCCCATTTTCTTTTTCCTATCCTTCAATAACTTTTAGGATTCTTCAATACTTCCTAAAAGGTATGGGATTTCCTTTTAGTACCCACAGAGCTACACAGTAGTTATTTGAATATATTTTGTCAGAAGACATGTCTAACCTGAATATATTTTGTCAGAAGACATGTCTAACCTGCATTTGAAATATGTCATCATAACATAATTGAAAATGCAATACTGAAAAATAGATAAGCAATAAAGCCAGTAGCTCTATTTTCCATACCGTAATCTATTTCCATTTGCTGCAGATTTTTTGCTGATGTGTGTACTTGTGACTATATAAGAAAGTTTTTCTTCCAGGGTAAGGGAACATTAACGAAATTACTGTGTAACACTCTTTGAAAAATGAGAGATACCCACATTTGGTTTCCATAATGAAATCTATATTTGCTTGGTCATGGTCCAAACTGGTTTTGAAAAGTATATACTTAATTAAGGCGGATAAGTGGTCCAAAATTTAATAAGTCTAAAAAAGAAGGAAAATTTAAAAACAATGAAAATTTCTAATTAAATATGAGTAACTGTCGATTGCTCAGGTCCGAGGATTAATGGCGATTAACGTTACATAATTCAGCAGATCTTGCCAGGATGAAAATACACTTGTATGTAAGCTTCACATCATAGGAGATAGTCGCCTGCTTTGCAGCTTGCGTTTTCTATCTGCCCTCATTTCCCTCGCCGGCATCCTAGGGCAACTTCATTTAAACCAGCCTCACCATCCTAGGGAGATTTTTCTTTACCACTTTTGGGTCATCATCCTTGCCGATCACCCAAGGAATGCCCAAGATTTCATTTCACTCCTTCAGGATTCTACCTAGGTCCCTTTATTGCCTAGATCTGCTCTTCACGGTAGTCACTGCAGCGCACCGCACACTGAATGTTGGGAAGGCTTGGTTGGATTTTAACTACATAAGAGATTGAGGATTTTAACCAGGTCATGATGCAGGTTCTGAGGAGGTTGTAGGCAACTTCTCTACCATCATCTATATAAAAAACGTGTAAATAAATCTATTTTTACTCTGATTTATCTAGAATTTATTCTTTCGCTCTTTTCAAAAAGGCTTTAAAGCAGCTAAACCAAAAAAGAAAAAGAAAATCAAACCTGTTGCTGTGGAGTTGATTCCAACTCAGGCAACCCCAAGTGTGACAGAGAAGAACTGCTCCACAGGGTTTTCTTGGATATAATCTTTATGGAAGCAGATCCCCAGGCCTTTCTCCCATGATACCTTTAGATTAGTGGTTAAACACAAACCATTAATGATATCCTAAAAAGGACTGTTAAAAAAAAAAAAACCTCACTGAAACCAGTTCAAGGTAAGGTGTGAAGCACTAGAGATATCCATCACTCTTTATAATTGTCTAACTCATTTATTGATTTCCTACTTTTTAGGCAAATAGAGTCAGTCATAAAAATGAACCCGCATGATCAGCTAAAGTCTAAAAGAACGATCAGGAGAAGGATTATAATGTTTTAATTGGAAAGGATGGATCTTAACGTTAATATCAATGCTCACTGCCATCAGCTTTATCACTTTAACATTTGAGGGACTGACGAATGTTCTGCTGATACAAACACTTTGTGAATTTCTCTGCCGAGGAGCAAGATAACCCTAGTGCAGGGAGGGACAACTTTACCAAGTGGGATGCTATAAAACTTTAAGTATTGGAGCTGAGAGTAACAACACTTATTTCCTTGGCATAAATTTCTGCTTTCTCATCTTGGAGTTTTATTTTGGCATGAAGATAGTAATAACACTAAGCCCTCCACTGCAATCCAAACTGAAGATAGATTATTTTGTCTTTAAAAATTTCATTATAAAGGACTATGTATGGAATAGATGAAAAAGCATTTTTACTTAATGATAAGGGTATACCTTTTGGAGTCAGGGAACTTGAATTTGAGACAGTTTGTGGCTTCTTTGGTGAAATGCGAATAATAATGACTTAACTCAATGGTTGGTTGTGGTGGTTTTATATAAACTAAACATTAAAATAATGAATAAAGAGACTTGGATATTTTGTCTACTAAAAAATAGCTTTAAAATGTAAGTATCCTAGTTCCTCATTGGAGGGACTATAAAATGAGGGAACGATGATAGGTCTTGACGTCAGAGCTATCCGAGTTTGACTCCTCAAGTGAACATGTTAGCTAAAGGAACCAAATAATTTACTTAATATCTTTTCCAGGTACATATTGCTGTGTAAAAAATTACACAGAAACTGAGTGGCTTAAAACAATAGCCATTTTATTATACCTCATGATTCTGTGGGTCAGGACTTCAATTGGGAACAGCAAATGATCCTTTGGCTTCCTGTGGCATTGACGGTCATTCGGTGCTATTCAGTGGCAGATGGGCAGCTTTGGAAAGGCAAAGGTGGCTTCCCTCCCATGTTTGACACCTTGGTGAAAATAGATGGAAGGCTGGGCTCAGCTGGGGCTGCAGAGCAGCGTGCCAATGTCCAGTGTCTCCAATGTGACAGTCTCAGGGAAGTTGAATTGCTTACATAGAGACTGATTTCTCTCAGAGTGAGCATGCCAGTGGGCCAATGCAGGAGCTGAGAAGCTTCCTATGAACTAGCCTTGGAAGTGCCAAAACATCCCTTTTTTCTGCCACATTCTTTTCATATAGGAAGACACAAAGTCCAGCCAAGGTTCCAGAGGAAGGGAATTAGGCACCATCACTTAAGCTATCTCAAAACCCCTGAGCCTCATATTTCCCCTTCTGTAAAACCTATCTCCAAAGGGCTGGTATAAAATTCCAACGAGATAATGTCTGCAAAATGTCTTGCATACAGTTTTACTGAAGAAAATATTTTTTCTCTTTTCTTCTTCATTTGTTTGAAGATCATATTTCCAATGTCAACTAGACCAAAGGGTACTGGGAAAATACTGACCTAAGCACAACTTCTCCCTAAACATTCAAAATAGCAGTCAAGTGAGTTTATTTACTTTACTCACAGCAAAGACCTGGGATGAAAACCACCTAGGATATTGAACTTATTGTTGGTCAGTTCTCAGAAGTTTGGTTACTAAGTTTTTCCAGTCTACACCTAATTAAACAAACAAAAACCCAAACCCACTGCCGTTGAGTGGATTCCGACTCAAATTAGAAATGAAAAAAAAAAGACGAATGCTGGGCTGCTAAAAGAAGAGAGACACTGTTGAAGAAGCTAGAAGCCAAGGGCAAGTAAAGTATAAAACACAAGACCCTTGAACTCTATCATTCTGTTCTGGGGCTTTTGCGTGTAGTAGTAGAAGGCTATAAGAATCCCAGTAACTGTTGTTTTACACCCTAAATTACCAGTTGTTGTTCCTAATGATTCCAGCAAGACACGTTTACATTATGTTCTGTGCCTCCTGGAAGTATAAGAGAACACATATTTTAGAAAGATTTCTAGCAATAAAAGTTAACATTAATTGTATATGTCATGTAAAGTATTAAGTTTCAAGATTTCATATTTATGTAGTTTTTCTTTCTTTAATGGAGCTACATAATTGATGTGTTTTAGGATGATTCCATAGTGTGGTGTGGGAAATACATGTCATTTTTTGGCTGCCTAGCAGCTGAACCCTCTTTGTGTGTTTGGGTAGTTCTTTTTATTGTGAATTTTGGTGAGATACTAAGATCATCTTCCAACAAGAAGTTGAAAATGGCAGATAGTCCCTCTCCCAACCTTCTTGGCAATGAGGAATGGGTCTATGACCCAGGTTTAACTGGTCACAGCTGCTAACTAAAGAAAAAAAAATGTTCTTCAAATAATTCCAGGAGTCTCTAGGGAGGTGTCACACATCTTGTTGAATTGAAGATAGAGAATTCTTTGTCATGCTTTCATTGAGAGTTGATTCTGTTTCCCCTCGTCTTGACTCTGAGTTGGCCCTGTGACTTGTTTTCACCAACAGAATGTAACAAAAATGGTACTGTGTGAGGCTGGACATTAAGAGATCTGCAATTTCTGCCTTTGTCTCTTGGAATACAACTTTTTCAGATCCAGCTGCCATGTGGGAAGGAATCCATGGAGAGAGAGGAGCCCAGCCATCCCAACCATCCCAGCCAACACTTAGAGCTGAGCATTGCCAGGCATCATCGCTGAAGACTGGAGTCTTCATGACACAAAATCCGTAAAATAGGTTGTGCTTTTGTAACACGTTTTGGGACGGGGGTGGGGGAATGATTGTTGTTTGTTCACCAGTGTTTGGAAAAATTTTAAATTCCCCATCTTGTAAGTATAAATTATGAATCACAGGGCATTGGAACATGGGCTGTATCCAAGTAACAGTTCTTCAGTATGCTTGAGATTCTCCCACTCTTCCAATGACCAAGGCTGTTCATGCATTTTCTTGTGGGGTGTAAAATCATTGTGCCTGGGTCCTTTTTTAAAGGATTTGTTCTTCCTCAGAAACCTCCTTAGTTATTCTATAAATACAGTTCTCTTGTCCTGCATCATAAGTTCTCCAGACAGGCCCAAGAAAGGTCTACATCTCACTTGGACTCAAGCTGGGACAGCTACCATGCTAGGTTGATATTCAAGGATAATGGGCTAGAATTAGAATTACAGATCAGTACTGAGCATTTGTTCACTTCCAGTCTCCATGTGTGAGATCTGTAATACATGAGTAAATCGGACTGACAGGGCGTAACTAAGTTCCTGCATATTCTATATTATAGCTAATAAAATATTCCCTTTTGTAGAAGAATACTTTCAGACCTCAGAGGTAGACCTTTTCACGCTAAAATCAAAACACCTGGGGATGGAGAAAGGTGAGCTGATACAAATTCAATTCCCGTTTTTTAAAATTTTAATTTAGTGGCTTCAACTAACTTTATAAATTCATTGAGAAATTATACATATTTATTCAGATGTTACCATTTATTTGTTAGTTCCATACCATTTGGCACGGACAGCCAAATTCCAAAAATACAGTTATTGGCCAGGCCAGTGCAAGCTTGGGGGTCCCTGGGTAGTGCAAACAGCTACACAGTTGGTAACCAAAATGTTGGTGATTTGAGTCTACCCAGAGGCACCTCAGAAGAGAGGCCTAGTGATCTACATTTGAAAAATCAACCATTGAAAACCCTGTGGAGCACAGTTTTACTCTGACACACATTGGACCATCATTAGTCAGAATTGACTCAACTGGCACAT
Organism: Elephas maximus indicus; assembly: GCF_024166365.1. Classification (NCBI taxonomy): domain Eukaryota; kingdom Metazoa; phylum Chordata; class Mammalia; order Proboscidea; family Elephantidae; genus Elephas; species Elephas maximus. Next base: position 43,582,753 of record NC_064836.1, on the reverse strand, counting down.
TTTTGTTTATTTTTTTATTTTAGTGGAGGGTGCAGTGAGGCTGTATTAGTGTTTACTGGTACAGATTTTCCTTGAGGAAGAGTTGACTTCTCTGTTATTTTATGTCACCTGGGATTAGTCCAGTTATGGCATCAATTTTATTGACCTTCACAAAACTGTAGGCAATCATTTTCTTAAGACCTATCAGTCTAGCTTAGCCACTCTAATCACAAAGTGGCATGACATTTTTCTTTCACCTTGTTTTCATAAAGTATGTTATAGTTCTTCATAGATCTTCAGCCCATTGGTAAATGAGCCTTCATCAATAATTTATTTAAGCTGATTCTACAAAACTCAATTAATTCATATTTATGCATATAAAGAAATTATACCTTGATTCCCAAGCTATCTTAAATGAGCCTATTTCTTATTTTACAGATCCCTCGGCTACAGCCAAGAGCAGTGGTCTGTTCAACACTGTAGGAGAGCTACAGGGAACTACATGCTCACTCTGGGAGTGAAACTCACTCAACCAAGTCTGTCTACACTATCAGTCCTGCTGAATCCTGGTATGAGTGAGAGAAAACTACACAATGAGATATTCCTTTACCCAAAACCCAAACCCAAACCCATTGCCTTTGAGTCAATTCCAACTCATAGCAACCCTATAGGATAGGGTAGAAGTGCCCCAGAGAGTTTCTAAGGAGCCCCTGGTGAATTCGAACTGCTGACCTTTTAGTTAGCAGCCATAGCACTTAACCACTTTGCCACCAGGGTAAAACTTCCTTTATACAAGACATATTTATTACCTCTCTTTATGACATGAGCAAGCACTCTGCTAGTAAAGGGAATGTGAAGGTGAATAAAAGTGTTACTGCCCTCAACAGACTGGTGAGGACATATGTATACACAATACTAATGATAATACATTAAATTATTGCTATTAGAAGTATTTATAATGGATCGTATATCAGCAGGGAACAGTTCTGGGAGAAGGACATCATGCTTAGTAGAGGGTCAGTGAAAAAGACGAAGACCCTCAATGAGATGGATTGACACAGTGGCTGCAACAATGGACTCAAGCATAACAATGATTGTGAGGATGATGCAGGACCAGGCGGTGTTTCGTTCTGTAGTACACTGGGTCTCTGAGTTGGAAACAACTCAATGGCACCTAGCAACAACAACGACAACAATACAATGGATTGTAGAAGTCCTGAGGGTAGTGGATTAATATTGTGCAGAATCAGGGAAGGCTTAAAAAAGAAATGATGTCTGACCTTGCTCTTGAAGGAAAAGTAGGAGTTAGTTCAAGCAGTCTTGAAAGACGGGGAAACTCAGTTAATCCAGTCATCCCAGACAAGACCAATATAAACCATCTTGCTTTAGGCGATATTCAGCCAACTGCCAGACATGTGAGGGAGGCCATCAGTGCCCAACTGACAGCAAATATTTGAGTGAGCCCAGCTGATACCAACAGAAGAACAGCCAGGCTAAAATTGCCCAAATTGCCTCCCATGGATTCACGAGCTGGTGGAATAGCTAGTACTGTTGTTTTATGCCACTTGTTTTGGAGTGTTTTCTTTGTAAAGCCCTGAAAGCTGATACTATCAGATCTGTATTTGAGAAAGATAAAAAGAAGAGGTGTTAGAGGATGGCGTATAGATGAGTGTGAGTCAGACCATTTAGGAAGCAATTTCAAGATCTCAGGAAAAAACACATTGCTGCTACCCAAGAGCCTTTAGGCCTGTAGCTTGGAACTCAGAGCTTCTTCCTGGGGTCCTGTGCAGGCAATCAGGATCCTGTCTGACTGCTTCCAGAGTCCAGCATCTGCTCTACTGTCAATTAAATTGAATTTGGAAAACTTGATACAGGTGATTGCTTAAAAATTACTATTAAATTAGTCCTAAGCAAGAATCTTTAAAAAATTGTGGGGAAATTATCATTATAATTCTACATTCAGCCTGCTTTACAGAAATATTTAATTTTTCACCTCACTTTAAAGAAACAGAAACCTGAAACTACGTACCACGTGTCTTGTGCTGCGGCTTATACCAGAAAAGACAACAGGAAAAACTCCAATGAGCAAACTTACTGTCAACAAGACCTCAAGTCTGCATTTACAAATGGAGGAATTAATGTGTATATACATTTTTTAGTTAAAATACAATGTATGAAATACATGCACATTTTATTTTATGACTGTCATCTTTTTTGAATAATCAACAAAGTACATGAGTTGCTTTGGATCAGAGGGCTTCTATTCTAATTCAATCAATAAATATTTATGGAGCATCTACTGTTTTAAAGTTCTATTCAGGGCACTCTGGGAGGTATAAAAATGAGACAAACATCCCATCCTAAGAATCTTATGGTCTCATGGTTTGAATGAGATAGATATAAACAACTTAAAGGTAAACTGTAATAAGATGGGCAATGCCTGCCAATCCCTAGTCCTGCCTCAAAAATACTAACGAACTTCAAACATTTCTCCAAAAATTCGCTTTTTAAAACTTCATTTTAAAAGTTATGAACTTCTGTAATTGTCTGAATTAGGCGTATCCATTCTTAACATCTCATCATAAATCACTCTTCCAGTAAAAGTACAAAGCAATAGCCAATACTGGGGTGTTCCTAATATGTTAACAAATGTAACTTAAATGGATCTTATAATTCATGTAATGAACTTGACACTCTGTCTGTGTGGCACTGACAATTCTTTTCTAAATAATTAACTCAGGAAACAATGCAGCAGACTTCTAATACCACTCAGGAGCCGAAGAACTCACTCTGAATTCCCCTAGCACTTGTCTCTGCCATTGCCCTGGCATTAATTATGTGCTTCCTTTCATAGATTTTCTGACTGTCTTTAAAGGACAGTTACTGTACTTTTAAACACAGCTGTATCTATTCAGCATCTAGCAAAGTAAGAACTTACTAACTTACTACTATGGATTCTTTCTTTCCTCCCTCCCTCCTTTTCTCCCTCCCTTCCTCCCTCACTCTCTTCCTTTCTTCCTCTCTCCCTCCTTCCTTCCTTCCTCCCTCCCTTCCTTTCTTCTTTTTCCCCTTCTTCTTCTTTTACAATTTTCAGAATGCTTTCACATCTTTCCTTTCAAACCTATGCTTTCTTCCCTTCTTTGTGTGTTAAAGGCTGCCCTCCTCCCCACCACTCCTCCACACTAGAGGGAAGTCATTCTTGCCTACTCCACTCCCAATAGTCACCAAACCAAGTCAAGTTTAATCTCTCTTTCTCAACCTTGTTTATGTTTCGTATGCTTTTACTTTTTTAAGTTCCGTGATTTCCAAAATAAGCTTTATTTAAGTATAATTGACATACGATCAGCTGTACCTGTTCACTTAATACAGTTTGATAAGCGTTGACGTAGGTATACACTTATGAAACCACCAACCACTACCAAGATAACAAACATATCCATCATCTCCAGAAAGTTTCCTTGTGACCTTTGTAATTCCTTTGTAATTCTTTCCTCCCATCCCTGGACTGCCTCCATCCCCAGGCAACTGCTGACCAGCTTTCTCTTCCAGATGCCAAGGCTTCCAGAGTGGTAGATGAGGAGCCATGGAATGTTGTGGCAATTCCCCGCTTGCTCACACCCAGAGGCTATCTAACGGAACTGGTTAGAGGTGATTCAGGAGTCAGTTCACTATTTCTAGTCCAAACTTCACAGTTGCTTCTAGTGTTCAAAACACTAATGATGGATGTGGCCAAGGAAGGGGTTGCTTATAAAATGACCCAGGCAAGCAACCCAAGGGAAGGGGTAACATTGGCTTATAATTGTGTCAAAGGACAGTGAGGAGGATTTTTGAAGATGCAGGTCAAGCCAGAGCAACATGGTCCTAGGCTTTGGGACAGGAACTAGAATTTTGTTTTTTTTAATTAAGAAATTTTCCTGTGGAAGTCGTCAAGGACCTACGATAGGAGGTTTATAAGGGCCACATAACAGTGGAGGAAAAGAGAATATAAAATAGTGATGGGAATAAATAAAAATTATCCAGCTTGTAAAATTATATTTGAGTGTTAGAAGGAGCCTCGGGCATCATCTAGTCGATGCTCTCATTTTAGAGACATGAAAATGCTAAGTGATGTATTTAGGGTCATCCAGTTCATTTGTGGCAGTTCTGGGGCCAGGATCCAAGCCTCCTTATTTTGAATTTGTTAGAATTTTGTCCTACAGAATGAGTATCATTCTAAAAAAGGACTAAACATATCAGGCTCCAATAAAATTAACCTTTGTGGTTGGCCTCAAGACCCGGAAGTTCAAAAGTCCTGAGATGGTTGTCCCTCTCCTTAGGGACTAGATGAAAAATCTCCAGTAGCACTTGAATAGTTCTAAAACTATTGAAGCAAGGGAAAAATATGTATTTGTAGGCCTTTGAGAATAAGAATTATTCTTTTTAATTTGAGCTGGTGATGTTATTGGAAGTATAAGTTACTGCGCTATGTCCGCCATGAGGTTATTCTTTGACTCGTGTCAGAAATAGACTTCCTCTGGGAATGGGGTGAAAAATGGAGAAATAGTATTAGTATTTGCTGCATTCATTAATTTCCTTATGGCCATTTGTCTCCCCTACATGCTTTTCATTTCCAGTCTGTTTCTTGTAGGTCTGTGAAGGGAACTAGTTCTACCTTCTTTTACCTCTTCTACTTCAGCTTAGGTTTGTCCATTGCCAGATAGTAGGTCAAACAGACTCTTAAATGCAAAATATTTATTGAAAACCAGAATAAACTTGTTTATTGTTTCTTGTTTAAAAATATGTACATGTATACATATATACATACACATACATATACAGATTTATGTGTATTATGTATACATGTGAATATATGTATAAACCAAAAAACCAAACCCACTGCCATCGAGTCGATTCCTACTCATAGTGACCCTATAGGACAGAGTAGAACTGCCCAATAGGGCTTCCAAAGAGCACCTGGCAGATTCGAACTGCTGACCTCTTGGTTAGCAGCAGTAGCACTTAACCACTAAGCCACCAGGGTTTCCGTATATATATATATATACACACACACTACATTTCTAATTTACTTTGGTCTGATCAATATTGGAAAAGACTTCTGTGAATATCCTGATAAAATGATGGCTTTCTCTATTAAGTACTCATCAATTTTTTTCCCATTGTATAAAGGAAAATTAAAATCCTGTCTTCTAATTGCATGCACTTTTCCACAGGTACTTCCCCTCCAATACAATCACCACCATGAAACACAACATGCGATCCCCACATTTCTTTCGAACTCAGGGGAGAAGACATGATGAACAGCAATTTGTCTTTGGTTTCCTCTAATTATAAGGCTTGAATTACATTTGTAAAACATATTTAAACTTTTTCAGATTTACCAAATTGTCTTTTTATTTTTCATACTACCTCACTGACTACTCTTTTCTCAGTCTTTTTTGTTGACTCCTCCTTCACACAAACTCACAAGTTTTAAGTGCCCAGGGTTCTGTCCACAGTGCTTTTCTCTCTACATATTCTCTTTTAGTGATCTCATCCATTTGCATAGTTTAAAATACTGTCTATTAGAAAATAACTCCAGCCCTGAGTATATGTAGAATTCCAGACTCACATAGCCAACTACTTACTTGACATTCCTACTTAGATGCCAGAGAGGTACCTCAAACCTAACATGGCCCAAACTCTTACTTTCCTGTTCCCCCAACCCTCCTCCTCAATCCTCTTCCTCAATTCAATAAATACAACAGTGCATCCCTCCCCTAAATGACTTAATCCAGAAACTGAAGTTATATTTGACTCCTCTATCTCTGCCGTAATCACTTATCCTCTCCACCAACTAATCCTTTGGACACAACTTCCTAACTGGTATTTCTGCTTCAACACTTGAAATCCTACAACCCATTTTTCTTGTCAACGCAGAGTGATTATGTCATACCTCCCCTCTGTTTTTAACTCTCTAATCACTGTTGGTCACAATTAGAATGGAATCCACTCCTTACCTTGGTTTGGGAAGCCCACCTAGATCCTGCCTATTTTTACTTCTCTGACTAATCTCTTACTGCTTTCCTTTTTGCATACCTCAGTGGACTTCATTTTCTTTTTTACTAATTTCTGTCTTCAAACACACAATCAAACAAACAAACAAACAAACCCACTGCTGTTGAGTAGATTCTGACTCACAGTGACCCTATAGAACAGAGTACAACTGCCTTATATGGTCTCCAACAAGTGGCTGGTAGATTCAAACTGCCAACTTCTTGATTAGCAGCGGTACCTCTTAACCATTGTTCTACCAGAGCTATTATATTGGAATACCCTCCTTCCTGATATTTATGCCCTTTCCTTGATATACAGAACTAAACTTGAATGTCACTTTTCTAAGCTATCATCTCTGCCCACTTATTATTGGTTCTGTTTGTCTGGAGAACCCTAAGACACCACCCAATCTAAAGTAGCAGACACTCTCTAGCATATCACTTAATTTTAATAAGTCTATAGTGCCTATCGGAAACCCTGGTGGTATAGTGATTAAGTGCTACAGCTGCTAACCAAAGGGTTGGCAGTTCGAATCCGCCAGGCACTCCTTGGAAACTCTATGGGGCAGTTCTACTCTGTCCTATAGGGTCGCTATGAGTCGGAATTGACTCAACGGCACTGGGTTTGGTTTGGTTTGGTATAGTTCCTATCACTAATGTTTTTTTCTGCTCATTGCCCCTCCCTCCCATCCTCCAAAATATAAATTTCATAAATGCCTGTCTTTATCATCAGTGCTGGCCACTTAGTAGGGGCTCTATTTACCTGTATGTCTGTCTATATTAAATAAGTGAATGGTTACATCTACCCAGGTGAATTGTTACACTTTAGGGGCAACCATTATTTCCAAATTTTCTAAAAATGAGTACTATGTTTCCATCAGCATTCATGAAGGATTTGATTTTATGATAAAATAACTACTGAGTTCTAAATGCCAAAACTATTCCAATTGAACTTATTCCAGTTTCCATTTTTTATTGATTTGCTTTGTGAAACAACTCCAAACAGAATAATATATATAAGATGGGATGTATTCAAAACTACTAGATTTCCTTTTAAAATCTTTTAATTTTAAACACTTTTCTCACAGTCACTGGATGTGGCCCATATACTGCATTAAATTCTTATAAAATATGGGCTTTCTACTGAAGGAGGATAATTAATTTGAGCAGTTTAACAGAAATTTAGCGTAGCATTGCACCATTTTCTGGAAGGAATCCTCTGTGAGTGCAAATGGCTAATTAAATGGCTGTGCCAAAGTCTAGCAACTAAAAAACTATGGGGGGAAAAAAAACCCAACACATTTCTGCCCCTTTTTAGGCATTTTAGCAGACCCCGTCAATGCCCAGAAAGCTTTCCCACCACATTAATGTGGATACAGAAGTAACATCACCAAAGAAAAGAGCACAATTGAAAATAGCCTTACTTAGAATGAGGGTGGCTACAAAAGAGATGATACTTGTAGGTTAGAAAGAAAACACTACGAAAGCTAATGGCAGAGCCCTGGTGGCACGATGTTTAAGAGCTCTGCTGCTAACCCAAATGCTGGCAGTTTGAATCCACCAATCGCTCTTTGGAAACCCTATGGGGCAGTTCTACTCTGTCCTATAGGGTTGCTATGAGTTGGAATTGACTCAATGGCAATAGTTTTTTTTTTTTTTTTTTTAATAGCTAATGACTGGGTATTTAGAAAATGCATTCATTAACTAAATGTACAATTACTGTCACCTCTAACAGTGATGTTTCCATTAGAGGTGGATTCATTTACCAAGTTTAAGGTGTCCACCAATTTAAAGTGGTTTCATCAATCACTTTATAAGTATTGTTTGGTCTAAATCCACATTTTATTGCCCATAGTTATATGTTCGTTTAATCACCAATTTATAAATGTACAAGCTTACACAATTCTGTTTAGTTATTTTGGTTTCAGTATGAGATTATTGAGATAAACATTTCTTTTCAGAGTTGAAGATTTAGTGCTTGATATCTGTGATGGTTGACTGATCGTATTAATGAGCCCAAACTCCTCTATGCCCAAGATGTTCATGGGGGTATGTCACAGATGGGTAAACCTACACAACAGGGTGAGTTAAAGATGTCCACCAAGAAGTTTTTCAGGCATTCTTTTCATTCAGGCAGTCACCCTCACTGGATGCTCCCAAGTCACCTCTTTCCCTGTGTGCTCTCTTTGGGCCTCAAAATGCTGCTGCTCAGGATCCCTAGATATCTTGTTACATCAATGCTGACTTTGCACTTGAAAATGTGCCCCTCATGTATCTATCCCCTGAGGGCCAGAAGTGGCTTCCAGCTAATAGCATAAACTCATTTGTTCCCAGGGACTTAAATATATTTTAACTCTGACTTCTCTAGAGGCAACAGAGCTAACTCATTAGTGTTCCTAATGGGGCAATTTTTTAAAAATTGTGCTTTGGATGAAGGTTTGCAGAGCAGATCAGTTTCTCATTAAACAATTAATACACATATTGTTTTGTGACTTTGGTTGCCAACCTCAGGACATGTCAACACTCTCCCCTTCTCTACCTTGGGCTCCACATTACTAGTTTTACTGTCCCCTCCTGATTTCTTGTCCTTGCCCCTGGGCTGGTGTGCCCATTTAGTCTCATTTTGCTTTATGGGCCTGTCTAATTTTTGACTGAAGGGTGAACCTCAGGAGCAACTTCAGCACTGAGTTAAAAGGGTGCCGGGGGCCATACTCTTGGGATTTATCCAGTCTCTGTCAGACCAGTAAGTCTGGTCTTTTTTGTGAGTTAGAATTTTGTTGTACATTTTTCTCCAGCTCTGTCTGGGACCCTCTATTGTGATCCCTGTCAGAGCAGTCAGTAGTGGTAACTGGGCACCATCTAGTTGCACTGGGCTCACTCTGGTGGAGGCTGTGGTCTTTTGGACTAATTGTTCCCTTGTATCTTTGGTTTTCTTCATTCTCCCTTGCTCCAGACAGGGCAGGACCAGTGGAGAATCTTAGGTGGCAGCTCACAAGCTTTTAAAACCCCAGACACTACTTGCCAAAGTAGGATGTAGAACATATTCTTTATCAACTATGTTATGCCAGTAGAGCTAGATGTTCCCCCAGAGACCATAGTCCCCAGCCCTCAGCCCTAATGGGGCAGATTTTAAGTTTGTACCAACAAGAGAGCCACTGATGGAAAGCTGATAAACCTGAAAGCACACGTAGTAAGAAATTGCCTGCTTTGCAGACAACCAAATCCTTTGAGGAGGCTTTAAATATTTGATGAACAAACTGGTAGAATAAAGGTAGAAAAGAGAAAACGAATAATGTTTTGAATAAGTAGTAATAAATAATATTTACCAGGAGTCCCTGGGTGGTGCAAATGGTTAATATGTTTGGCTGCTAATTGTAAGGTAAAAAACTAAGCAGCTCAAAAAAAAAGACAAATTGGATTTCATAAAAATTAAAAACAATTGAGCCTCAAAGAACACCATCAAGAAAGTGAAAAGACAACACACAGAATGGAAGAAAATATTAGTACACCTGATGAAAATATTTGTAATTGATAAGGAACTTGTATCTAGAATACATAAAGAACTCTTACAATTCAACAATAAAGAGCAATAATCCAATTTAAAAGTGGGTGATAGATGAGAATAGGCATTTCTCTTAAAAAGACATAAAAATGTCCAATAAACACATGAAAAACTCATCATTAGCCTAAAAAAAAAAAAAAAAAAAGAAACCGAAAACCAAACTCATTGCTGTTGAGTCAATTTCGACTCATAGCAACCCTACAGGACAGAGTAGAACTGCCCCATAGGGTTTCCAAGGTTGTAATTGTTATGGAAGCAGGCTGCTAGACATCTTTTTCCCATGGAGCAGCTGGTGGATTTGAACCACTGACCTTTTGGTAAATAGTCAAGTGCTTAACAACTGCTCCTCATTAGCCCTTAAGAAAATGTAAATAAAAAGTATAATAAGATTCCATTTCATAACCGCTAAACCAAACCAAATCCATCGCCTTCAAGTTGACCCCCAACTCATACTGACCTTATAGGACAGTATAGAACTGCCCATAGAATTTTCAATAAGTGGCTGGTGGATTCAAACTGCTGATCTTTTGGTTAGTTAGCTGAGCTCTTAACCACTGCACCACCAGGGCTCCATTGTGACTAAAAAACAAAATAATAAACAATAACAAATGTTGGCAACGATGTAGAGAAATTGAATCCTCATACATTGCTGGTGGGATTGTAAAATGGTTCAAATGCTTTGAAACACAATTTGGCAACTTCTTAAAATGACCCAGAAATTTAATCCCTTGATATATACCCAGGAGAACTGAGCTTGGCCGCTAACCAAAAGGTCAGCAGTTCCTATAGGGTTGCTATGAGTTGGAATCGATGGCAACGGGTTTGGTTTTGGTTTGGTCTGCACAAAAACTTGTTCAGGAATGTTGATAACAGCATTATTCATAATAACCCAGAAGTGGAAGCTGTCCAAATGTCCATCAACTGGTGAATGATAAAGAAAATGTGGTATATGTATTCAATGAAATATTAATCAGAAGTAAAAAGGAATAAAGTACTAATGCATGGTAACATGGATGAACCTTGAACGTACAATGGTGAGTAAGAGAAGCCAGACAGAAAACATCAGATATTTTATTATTCTTCTTATATGAAATATCTAGAACTCCCCAATCTAAGGAATGAAAAGTAGATTCATGGTGCTAGGGCCTTTTTCTTTTCCTGTTCATTGCAGCACTTAATTTTTTCTTGTGCAGTGATGTGCTGCTAGAGCTTAATGTTCTTATATGACAGTAGAAAACCAAAATTTGTTGTCTTATAAGAAGTTGAGAATTGCATTAAAAAACTGTAAGAAATGAAAAGGATTAATAAATATACTGTTGTAAATGCAAACCATTTTCTAGCTCAAAGCAAGTAACGGCTGACACTGTTCTGGCAGGAAAACATGTAAGTATGTAAACTGGGTCCTTAGGCTCAGAATTTTCTAACTTCATTAGACCAGGAAGACAGATATGACAACTGGTCCAGGGACTCTTCCCTGTCTCCAGAGAAATCCTTCTGTACTTAGCTCTTACACATTCATATACTGCACAGATCAAGAAATTAATAGCCAGGCAGGCTCTCAATATTTGAATGAATTTTTCTTCCATAAACATGTTATTCCTTACCTCAGTCATGAAGTGATTGTGTCACAGGTACTAGGGGTTTAAATCAAAGGTATATACAAGATATTAACCATATACCTCATCACTCATCTGTCAGTTTGTCATACTGTGGTGGCTTGTGTGTTGCTGTGATACTGAAAGCTATGGCACCAGTATTTCAAATACCACCAGGGTCACCCATGGTGGAAAGGTTTCAGTGAAGACTCCAAACTAAGACAAACTGAGAATAAGTACCTGGGGATCTACTTCTGAAAATATTGGCCGGTGAAACCTTATCTATAGCAGTAGAACATTGTCTGATATAGTGCTGGAAGATGAGAGCCTCAGGTTGGAAGGCACTCAAAACACAACTGGAGAAGAGCTGCCTCTTGAAAGTACAGTTGACCTTAATAACACGGACGGAGGAAAGTTTTTGGGACCTTCATTTGCTGATGTGGCACGACCAAAAATGAGAAGAAACAGCTGCAAACATCCATTAATAATCGAAACATGGACTATATAAAGTATAAATCAAGTAATACTGGAAGTTGTCAAAAATGAAATGTAACACTTGAAGATCAATATCCTAGGCATTAGTGAGCTGAAATGAATTGATATTGGCTATTTTGAGTAGGACAAGCATATGGTCTACCATAAAACCAGGAACAAAAAAATTAAAGTGGAATAGTGTCATAATCATCATCGTCCAAAAGAACATTTCAAGATCTATTCTGAAATACAAGTGATAGGATAATATCCATACACCTGCAAGGAATCAGTACATAAGACTATTATTCATATTTACACACCAACCGCTAATGCCAAAGATGAAGAAATTCAAGATTTTTTTACCAATTTCTGCAGTCTGAAATTGATCAAGTATGCGATCAAGATGCATTGGTAGTTACTGGTGATTGGAATGCAAAAGTTGGAAACAAATAAGAAGGGTCAGTAGTTGGAAAATATGGCCTTAGTGATAAAAAACAATGCAAGAATTTTGCAAGACCAATGCCTTATTCACTGGAAATACCTTTTTTTCAACAACATAAATGTCAACTATACACATGGACCTCATTGGATGGAATACGCAGGATTCAAACATCTGTAGAAAGAGACGATGAAGAAGCTCAATATCATCAGTCAGAACAAGGCCAGGGGCTGACTGCCGAATAGAACGTCAATTGTTCATATACAAGTTCAAGGTGAAGCAGAAGAAAATTAAAACAAGTCCACGAGAGCCAAAGTACAACTTTAAGTATATCCCACCTGAATTTAGAGACCATCTCAAGAATAGATTTAACACAGTGAACACTAATGACTGAAAACTAGATGAGTTGTGGGATCGCATCAAGGACATCATACATGAAGAAAGCAGAAGGTCGTTAAAAAGACAGGAAAGAAAGAAAAGACCAAAATGGATGTCAGAAGGACTCTGAAACTTGCTCTTGAATGTAGCTAAAGCGAATGGAAGAACTGATGAAGTAGAAGAGCTGAACAGAAGATTTCAAAGGCTGCTTGAGAAGACAAAGTCAAGTATTATAATGAAATGTACAAAGACCTAGAGTTAGAAGACCAAAAGGGAAGAACACACTCGGCATTTCTCAAGCTGAAAGAATTGAAGAAAAAATTCAAGCCTTGGGTTGTAATATGAAAGGATTTTGTGGGTAAAAAACTGAATGATGCAGGAAGCATCCAAAAGAAGATGGAAGGAATACACAGAGTCAATGTACCAAAAAGAATTGGTCGACGTTCAACCTTTTCAGGAGGTAGCATATGATTAAGAAGCAATGGTACTGAAGGAAGAAGTCCAAGCTGCACTGAAGGTATTGGTGAAAAACAAGGCTGAAGGAGTTGACAGAATACCAACTGAGATATTTCAACAAACAGATGCAGTGCTGGAGGTTTTCACTCATCTGTGCCAAGAAATCTGGAAGACAGCTACCTGGCCAACCAACTAGAAGAGATTCATATTTGTGCTCGTCCCAAAGAAAGGTGATCCAGCAGAATGCGGAAATTATCAAACAATATCATTAATATCACATGCAAGTAAAATTTTGCTGAAGAACATTCAAAAATGGTTGCAGCAGTATATCAACAGAGAACTGCCAGAAATTCAAGCCAGATTCAGAAGAGGATGTGGAACAAGGAATATAATTGCTGATGTCGGACGGATCTTGGCTGAAAGCACAGAATACCAGAAAGATGTTACCTGTGTTTTATGGACTATGCAAAGGCATTCACCTGTGTGCATCATAACAAATCATGTATAACATTTTGAAGAATGGTAATTCCAGGACACTTGATTGTATTCATGAGAAACCTATGCATAGACCAAGAGGCAGTCATTTGAACAGAACAAGGGGATACTGTGTGGTTTAAAAACAGGAAAGGTATATGTCATGGTTGTATCTTTTCATCACACTTATTTAATCTATATGCTGAGTGAATAATCCAAGAGACTGAAGTAGGTGAAGAAGAACACACCATGAAGATGGAGGAAGATTAATTAATAGTCTGTTTTTTTTTAATATGTTACTTTTTTTTTTTTAATAGGCAGATAACACAACTCTGCTTGAAATCTGGTAAATAGAGTAAGACTGACACATTTATCCTTTCTAAATAAATTATTTTTGGGGGTAACCAAATAGTTGATAAATGGAAGTTTTCTTTATGGAATATTCCATCAAATAAAAGAAGATGGAATGGTATCACCATTTATTAACCCTTGATGAATTAATGGAGCCCTGGTGGCACAGTGATTAAGAGCTCGGCTGCTAACCAAAAGGTTGGCAATTTGAATCCACCAGCTGCTCCTTGGAAACCCAAGGGGGAAGTTCTGCTCTGTCCTATAGGGTTGCTATGAGTTGGAATCAACTCAATGGCAATGGGTTTGGTTGTTTTTGGTTTAATGAATTAATGGATATAGGAACTGTTAACTGATCATCAAATGCCATTAACATACAATCAGATATTATATGTTTCCCAAGGAAAAACACAGAACCACATATGAACTAGCCTTGCCAAAAAAAAAAAAAAATTGAACCAGGATCTCTTCAAGCTGCTTCTAGATGTCACCATTAACATATAGAAAATACAGGCAACACAGAACCATGATGAAAAATATCACAGGGAAATAACCAGCAAAATCCATTCTGTAAGACACTCTACAGAACTCAACAAATATTTTTGAAGTTAGAAAAAAATACTATAAGTAAAACCAAAGAGATGGAATGGAAACTTACAAGAGACAACAGACAAATAAAACAAGTGCAATATATGAATAAAGAAAGTATACCTGAGCTTTGAGCACTTGTCTACTGCATGATGTGGAGTCTGGAAGGTAGAAGAGATTGTAAGATACCAAATAAGTAGGCCCAAGGCTTCCTGGAAAATTGGTCAGAATCAGCAGAACAACCTCCAAATAGTGAACTTCTGTGACCGCTTTCAGTCTGAGTTAGCTGCACTATGTGAATTCAGCAAAGAGAACTGGGGTCAGCAATCCAGGTTCAGTCCTGATTTGACTATTCAAAGACATTTTAAAAAGATAAATTACTTCCCCTTGTGACACTTTGTGGTTTTGCCTAGCCACGAGCCCATCCTTACTTTTGGTCTGGGTGACAATCTTCATAGATCTGTTCTCTGTTGTATATTGAGTAATATTCAATACAGTCATGTGTTGCTTAATGTCCATGATATGTTCTGTGAAATAGGATGTTATGTGACATGGACATTGGGCAAACACCGTATTACAGGCAGTCCCTGGGCTATCAATGTCAACTTATGTACAACCTGTAGTTATGAACCAACCCCCATAAAGCCTGCTATATTAAAAATTTCTGTGAAAGGAGGAGTTTCCTTAATGACAAAAGAGAAAATGATACTAGGTTTATTTTAATAAATTCTACCATATGAAACATAGCATAAAAAGCACTTTAAGAAAAATAATTATTAACAAAACTAGATCTCTTATTAACACTCACCAAAAGGCTGACAAAGGGCAGATTATTATTATTTCCTTAAACCATGCACCGTTGCTTTGTAGCATTCCTTTTGGTCTATTACCCTGTCATCTCAAAACTTAGTTGACATTTTCCATGACAAGCCTTATTAATTTGCAGGAATTATTCCTTCTGGCAGCATATATTCAGAATACATTACATTAGAAGGGGAAGGGGGTGAGATGGGGTATAATGGAGCTGAACTGAATAATATAGTGTATTAAAAAGGAAAATGTGATGCAATGGTACTAAAGGAAATTCCATGAATTTGAATAATAATAGATTATGAAGATTCTATAATGGGGCTTGAAACTTGGAAGGAACTCTAACAGGTCATCTGCCTTTTCCTTAACTTCAACAGAGCCTCAATTAAAACAGCTCAGACAGAAGTAGAAATCCATTAAAAATCTTCTGTAGAAGGACATTTTTTAAAACTCTTCCCATGGGCTACTCATCATTGGGAGAATCATATTTGAATAAGTTTCTGACAATGCAGAAATGGTGTGACGTTCCTGGAATGTGTCTAATGAGTGCCTGACAGTTGCAATGCAAAAATATATATGCATGGTATTAGGTAGTAAATCTAACTCTAGTATTCTATTTCTCAATCTCTCTATCTCTCTGGTCCTAATAGAAACACATCTCTATGACAGAGATTTCTTTTTTTAAGCAAAACACCTTTTGGAAGGCCAATGAGTTTCTACACACAGATTTTCACTATGGCAAGGAAATGGAAGAGAGAGCAAATGAATGTATCTTAGTCTGTAAAAAGTCTGTAGTATTTATTTATTTATTTTTCCTGCTTTGGCTTGTTTGTTGCAATCTTGTCTACAAGAGATAGTAAATAATTCATATATTTACTTCTGTAAACTTCAGTTTCCTGTTTGTAATGTGTTAGTATCATTGTCAGAGGGTTAAAGATTAAATTAGACAATTATTGTAAAATGCTTAGTACCAGGTCTGGCAATAAGAAGTTCTCTATGGGCATTATAGTTATGATTTTTATTACTCTTTCTAATGTTCATTGTCATTCACATAGGTGGATGACATAGGCATTTTTTCTCTGCCTTTGTGTATAACTAGAACAACTGCTGACCAGTAAATGGACATTATAATAGCCTGAGACATTTGTGTACTTTAAATAGGATATACAGTGGATCTGAGTGGATAAAAAGAGTTGTAGAAAAGTCAGTCCAAGAGCAGAGGGATGGCAAGTCTGGTTTCTGGGGACTAAGAGTTTATCCTTAAATCAAAATGAAGTTAATCATCCAGCATTCAGTGGAGCATTGCGTGAGTGGCCATAATGGATTGGCCATACTAAGAGACGTTAATCAATCTGGTTGAAAAAAAATCTATTCTTCAAATTGGCTGAGGGAAGCACAAGATCAAATTGTAAAAAGATATATGGTGTTATACAAACATACCAGGTTGGCAAATGCTTTTTCCATTATTTGAGATACATAGATCTGGCTTGATTCCCAAAGAAGAGTGTTATTTATTCCAATTATTTACACACTTTGAAGTGTTTTTTTTTTTTTTTGATCAGCATGTCTATGTTTCTATGTATTTTGTTAACACATCTTAAAATAAATGAGGTTGAAAAATTATTTTTTGTACATAAGCAACACCACAAATTATTTGAAATGTTGCAATGCAAATCTATTTTCATCACTTTGGTATACATTACAATTTATATGCATTTCATTTAAGGAAACAGTAAATTTGAATGTTGAATGTGCTAACGTATTGACTTTGGGTAAATAGTTCAATTTTCACCCAGGGAAAATTTACCTCCAGTTTAAATGTGTCCATCCATTTGCATCCTATATGTCTAGTATGTAATATTTGATCTTCCAAACATCTTTGTTTTTAAAAATTATTTTAGTGTGCCTTTAATAATGATGAAAGTCATAGCACCACAGGCCTTACATCATTACAGGCTGCACGTCCTGGCAATCTCTCATTATTTTTTATACAGATGACAGCAAGAGCCATGTATCTGTTTTGTCTGTCTCCAGTCTGGGCCATCTCCAAGTTAATACCAACGCAACAGCTGTGATCTTTCCTTTTGCCCCTCCTGCCTCTCTCCTTCCCTCCCTCCCTCCCTTCCTTTTCTCTTTCCTGTTTCTTTCCATCTTTGATCACCACTCAGTAGAGATTAGGTTTAGGACCCATATTACTCTGGCATGGCCTCATTAACATTACAAAATAAAACCCTTGTTTCTAAACAGGGTCATATTTACATGTACAGGGAGTAGGACTTCAGCGTAACTTTTTGGGGAACACAATTCAATCTATAACATAAGGTATTAACAATTTGGGGTTCTTTGTAACCTCAGAATAACCTAGAGAAAGCTAACTACTGCAGACATGCAATCCATGATCTTCTTCTATTTATACAAGAGGCAAGCGATACAGATGCACTCACTTCTAGATCCCTTTCTATAGGTAAGCACTGTCAGCAGTTTGATGTCCATTTTTTCTGGTTTCCTTTCTGTGCCTGTGTGTACTCACAGACACATACTTATATAACTTGGATAGTCTACTTTTCTGTCAGGATTTTTTTTCTATAAGTAATAAAAACATCTTCTAAGACCTCACATCCTTAGAAGCAAGGACGACAAGACTACGTTTCACATACTTTGGACATGTTTTCAGGGGGGATCTGTCCCTGGAGAAGGACATCATGCTTGGTAAAGAAGAAGGTCAGCGAAAAAGAGGAAAACCCTTAATGAGATGGACTGACACAGTGGCTGCAAC
This sequence comes from Elephas maximus indicus, assembly GCF_024166365.1. Lineage (NCBI taxonomy): Eukaryota > Metazoa > Chordata > Mammalia > Proboscidea > Elephantidae > Elephas > Elephas maximus. The sequence goes on along the minus strand of NC_064836.1, from coordinate 43,564,842 downwards.
AAGGGGCTTAAGCATAACAACGATTGTGAGGATGGCGTAGGATGAGGCAGTGTTTCATTCTGTTGTATGTAAGGTCGCTATGAGTCAGAACCAGCTTGATGGCACCTAACAACAAGAAGACCTCACATATAAATTAAATACAGGCGGATTAAAGAACTAAATGTTAATAATTATGAAATAGTTATAAGAAAGTGCACACACACACACACACATAATTCTCCGTGAATGTCTTGCATTTTTGCATATCTGTACCAGCATTTATTTATTTTTGACAGTCTTTGCAAAGATGTTTGTAAAACAAACACTGTTTCTTCTGGACAGAAAGCAGATAACTTTGCTATACAGGATAATAAAAAAGAGAATGACTTCTTCCATGACAAATGGTGGACAGGCTTGCTCGCAGCCCCCTTTATAAAACTGGGGTTTCATAAGCTCAGATTTCTTCAGTTGTGTCATAAACAAATTGTGGGCATAGTGTTCACCTAGACATACACCATAGGACTTGGGAGGGAGCAAGGAGAATCTATGCGAACATGGAGCTTATGCTGCTGGCCTTTGTCTCTAGCCTAGGAGTCTTGTGCCAGTGTCCAGGAAACTGTGGCTTGCTAATTTAGTTTGCAAGCGGGGGAAAGTCTCAACCCCTACACAATTCTATCTATCATCTATCTGTCTATCTGTCTGTCTGTCTATCTGACTGTCTGTCATCTGTCTGTCTGTCTGTCTATCTACCTGTCTGTCTACCTACCTACCTACCTGTCTACCTACCTACCTATGTATCTGTCATCTATCTACATACCTACCTACCTAACATCTGTGTATCTGAACACATGCTTTGACTTAGTGTGGCATTTCTAACAAGATCCCCTTGCAACATATTTTCATACAACGGTGAACAAACTCCTATACAGGAAGAAGGGATGTAACTTTCTCATATCCCGTCTTATATAATGCATTTCTATGCGGTTGTTCTGTGTAAATCACTCAGTAGCTCTCCAGCACCTTCACGACAAGATTAACATTCCTGTGTAATCTGGGTGTGCATGTGCTTCCTCTCTGTCTTGCCAACCTTGACAATGAGGAAATTGATCTTGCTGAATTTTGTACTTAGATGATCCTTTCTGCTATTGTCAGCCTGTGGATCTCTCTGCCACTGTTAAGAAACAGTTGTGACTTCATTTTATAAGCTACCTAGTAAGGGATGGAGGTGGCTTGCATTGCAATATAGGTAATAAAGGCCCTATGACCAGAGGGTCACGAAGCTCTCAGAATGTTAGTACACAGGCTGCGGAACAAAGATAGACACTGTACAGGCTTGGTGGTCTTCTTATTACCCAAGTGAAAACCTTTGCAGACTGAGGTTGGTAGAAGGTCCCTCCTAGCTTTCTTTCCTTTTAGCTATCCTTTTAAATCTGTAATGGTGGGGTTGCAATCTCCTCCCTCAAGGCACTTCAGCTTTCTCACAAGAGGAAGAGATTCCACTTTAAGTGTTGCAAACTTGGATGGTACTTCAGGATTCAACCAAATCACGTAGGAAGAGACCTTAATTTCAGTTCTACCTACCACCAGAGGGAGCTATGTTAGTCTTTATTAAAAATTGGGTTACCTAAAATGGGAAACCTGATAGGGTAGTGGTTAAGAGCTATGGCTGATAACCAAAAGGCCAGCAGTCCGAATCCACCAGGTGCTCCTCGGAAACTCTATGGGGCAGTTCTACTCTGTCCTATAGGGTAGCTGTGAGTCAGAATTGACTCCACAGTTAACGGGTTTTGGGTTTAAGATATAAACAGAGTCCCTGGTGTTGCAAATGGATAAAGCACTCGGCTGCTTACTGAAAGAATAGAGGTTTGAGTTCACTCAGAGGCACCTCAAAAGAAAGGCCTGGTGATGTTCTTCTAAAAAACCGGCCATTGAAAACCCCGTGGAGCACAGTTCTACTCTGACACACATGGGGTCTCCATGAGTCAGTATTGACTGAATGGCACCTGTTTTTTTTTTTTTTATTGTGCTTTAAGTAAAAGTTTACAAATCAAGTCGGACTCTCATACAAAAATTATAATTATAAACACTTTGCTATATACTCCTAATTGCTCTCCCCCTAATGTGACAGCACATTCTTTCCTTTCTCTATTTCTTTTCATGTCCCTTCGGCCAGCTTCTGACCCTCTCTACCCTCTCATCTTCCCTTCAGACAGGACATGCCAACATAGTCTCATGTGTCTACTTGATCCAAGAAGCTCATTCTTCACCAGTATCATTGTCTATCCCACAGTCTAGTCCAATCCCTGTCTTGAAGAGTTAGTTTTAGGAATGGTTCCTTCCTATCCTGGGCTAAAAGAAGGTCTGGGGACCATGACCTCCGGGGTCATTCTAGTCTCAGTCAGACCATTAAGTCTGGTCTTTTTACGAGAATTTGGGGTCTGCATCCCACTGTTCTTCTGCTCCCTCAGGGGTTCTCTGTTGTGTTCCCTGTCAGGACAGTCATTGGTTGTAGCCGGGCACCATCTAGTTCTTCTGGTTTCAGGCTGATGTAGTCTCTGGTTTATGTGGCCCTTTCTGTCTCTTGGGCTCATAATTACCTTGTGTCCTTGGTGTTCTTCATTCTCCTTTGCTCCAGGTGGGTTCAGATCAATTGATGCATCTTAGATGGCCACTTGCTAGCTTTTAAGACTCCAGACGCCACTCTTCAAAGTGGGATGCAGAATGTTTTCTTAACAGATTTTATTATGCCTATTGATTTAGATGATCCCTGAAACAGTGGTTCCCAAACCCCCACCCTCGCTACGCTGGCCTTCAAAGCATTCAGTTTATTCAGGAAACGTCTTTGCTTTTGGCTTAGTCCAGTTGTGCTGACCTCTCCTGTATTGTATGCTGTCTTTCCCTTTACTAAAATGATTTTTATCTACTATCTAATGAGTGAAAACTCCTCTTCTTCCCTCCCTCCCTCTCCCCTCTCATAACCGTCAAAGAATATTCTCTTCTCTGTTTAAACTCTCTCTCAAGTTCTTATAATAGTGGTCTTATAAAATATTTGTCCTTTTGCAACTGACTAATTTCACTCGGCATAATGCCTTCCAGATTCCTCCATTTTATGAAATGTTTCTTGGAGTCATCATTGGCCTTTATTGATGCATGATATTCCATTGTGTGAATATACCATAATTTATTAATGGCAACTGGTTTTGATTAAGATGAAAATATACCTCACCAAGGTGACATTTCATACGTAAACAATTAAAAAAATTTTTTTTTTTTCTCATTAACCTGGCTTTGAGCTTGATCTGTTTGGAACAATAGATTTTACCATATTGTGAATAAGAATTTTGCTTTTTCTTGATCTGTGTTGCATTGTAAAATAAGCTGTATTTACTGTAAGTAAATGGCTTGCTTTTCTACTGAGGCATGATGGTGCCAATTCTAATTAGAGTCTTTTTATCCTTATATGAAAGGAATGTTTCATTTCGTCCTGTTACACTTAGGTTCTCACTTAATCAAGTTTATGTTTTGCCCTTTGCCAATCCTGTTGATTTAATTTTCTCCAATTTCCCACATGCTGTTTCAAACTCTTCACAGTTCCCTAATACAGATTCTTGATCTATTTAATTTTTATGAAACTTTGTCCAAATAAAATCTTTGGTGAAACACCAAAATATAGAACAGAAAAAGCCAGAGTTGATCTTGGGGAAGCCAGGGAGGGACCCTAGCATTCCACCCACTCATCTGTTTCCATCTCCAATTCATAGAGCATGGTGTTCCTGCTGAATTCTGTCCATTTGTCTCCCACTCCTTCATCTAGCTAACCCCTTCTACACTGAGGTTCGTTTTCTCCTGGAAGTCTGTTCTAACCTGCAGTCTCTCTGTGATGCCACAGCAGTCCTGTCTGCCTCTACCATAGTACATTGTGCAGTCTGTAAGAGCTGGTTATAGCCCGCTAACACAAGACCACATGCTGTTAGAGGGCAGAGATGATGCATTCATTTTTGTCTTCCTTGTGGGAGCCCTGGTGGTAAAGTAGTTAAGTGTTATGGCTGTTAACCAAAAGGTTGGCAGTTCAAATCCACCAGTTGCTCCTTGGAAACCCCATGGGGTAGTTCTACTGTGTCAAATAGGGTTACTATGGTCAGAATCAACTTGATGGTAATGGGATTCTTTGCTTAGCACAATATCCAAGACATGGTAGGCATTCAATAAGTGTTTGCTGAATGAATTAATGGATGATTAAGAATTTCTAAAATATGATTTCTGCCCTAAAGTCTATCTCTTTTGTATATTAGCTTCACTCTCATAAATATAATCAATTCTTGATTCTTTGACATCTTGGAAGAAGAAGAATGTGTGATGGGGGAAAAGACCTTGTACGCAAATTTAACTAAAAGAGATTTTTATTAAGCTTAGACAAAGACAATCATTCAAACGGGAGTTCTCCCAGCATGCACCGGGCACCAGAGACTAGCAGAATACATTGAATCACAGTCAGGTAGCAGCTAAGATACTATTACTGAAGGAAGTAAGGTAAGAAAAATTTTGATTGGTTATCCATTAATACATTATTGTCAAAGATGGGATAAAAGAAGCAGGAACTTTACATTGACAGGTTAAAAGAGTTTTTGTTGATTTAATCACCACTTGGTGATAGGTTTAAAAAAAATTTGTTGACTTAGTTACTACTTAGTAACCAGGGAGGTTTATAGGGGAGATTTCCTAAGGAACAATCTGACAACACTTGTTTTTGGCTTAGTGACTGCAACAGGTTCACAGCACCGTCACAGGGAAATTGCAAGACATTCATTTCTTAAAATGTCTTTATTGTTGTCAGGTGCTGTGGAGTCAGTTCCAACTCATAGTGACCCTGTCTACTACAGAAGGAAACACTTCCCAAACCTGCACCCCCTTCATAATCATTGTTATACTTGAGCCCACTGTTGCAATGACTGTATCAACCCATCTCGTTGAGGGCCTTCCTCTTTTTCACCGATCCTCTACTTTACCAAGCATGATGGCCTTCCCCAGGAACTGGTCCCTCCTGATAACATGTTCAAAGTATGTGAGACGTAGTCTCTCCAGCCTTGCTTCTAAGCAAGCATTCTGGTTATACGTCTTCTAAGACAGATTTGTTCATTCTTTTGGTAGTCCATGGTATATACAATATTCTTCATCAACACCACAATTCAAAGGGGTCAATCCTTCTTCGGTCTTCCTTATTCATTGTTCAGCTTTTGCATGCATATGAGGCGATTGAAAACACCATGGCTTGGGTCAGGCACACATTAGTCTTCAAGGTAGCATCTTTGCTTTTCATTACTTTGAAGAGGTCTTTTGTAGCAGATTTGCCCAGTGCAATGAGTCTTTTGATCTCTTAACAGCTGCTTCCAAGGCTGTTGATTGTGGATCCAAATAAAATGAAATCCTTGACAACTTCAATATTTTTCCAGCTATCATGATGTTGCTTATTGGTTCATTTGTGAGGATTTTTATTTTCTTTATGTTGAGGTGCAAGCCATACTGAAGGCTGTGGTCTTTGATCTTCATTAGTAAGTACTTCAAGCCCTCTTCACTTTCAGCAAGCAAGGTTGTGTCATCTGCATAATGCAGGTTGTTAATGAGTCTTCCTCCAATCCTTATGCCCTGTTCTTCTTCATATAGCCCAGTTTCTCAGATTATTCGATGAGCATACAGATTGGATAGGCATGGTGAAAAGATACAACCCCGATGCACACCTTTCCTGACTTTAAACCATGTGGTATCCCCTTGTTCTGTTCCAACAACTGCCTCTTGATCTATGACAGGTTCCTCATGAGCACAATTAAGTGTTCTGGAATTCCAATTCTTTGCAGCATTATCCATAATTTATTATGATCCACACAGTCAAATGCCTTTGCATATTCCATAAAACAAAGGTAAACATCTTTCTTGTATTCTCTGTTTTCAGTCAGGATCCATCTGATATCAGCAATGATACCTCTGGTTCTACGACCTCTTCTGAATCCAGCATGAATTTCTGGAAGGTCCCTTTCAATATACTGCTGCATCCTCTTTTGAATGATCTTCAGCAAAATTTTACTGGTGTGTGATATTAACGGTATTGTTTGACAATTTCCTCATTTGGTTGGATCATCTTTCTTGGTAATAAGCATAAATATGGATCTCTTCCAGCTGTCTTCCAAATTCGTTAGCATAGATAAGTGAGCACTTCTAGTGCTGCACCTGTTGTTGAAACTTCTCAATTGACATTCCCTCAATTGTTTTTCACCAATGCCTTCAGTGCAGCTTGGACTTCTTTCTTCAGTACCATAGGTTCCTGATCATATGCTACCTCCTGAAATGGTTGAAGGTCAACCAATTCTTTTTGTTATAGTGACTCCGTATATTCCTTCCATCTTCTTTTGATGTTTCCTGCGTCATTCAGTTTTTTACTCACAGAGCCTTTCCATATGATCACTCGAGGCTTGAATTTTTTCTTCAATTCTTTTAGCTTGAGAAATGCTGAGCGTGATCTTCCCTTTTGGTTTTCCATCTCCAGGTCTTTGCATATGTCATTATAATACTTTGCTTTGTCTTCTTGAGCTACCCTTTGAAATCTTCTGTTCAGTTCTTTTACTTCAGCATTTCTTCCTTTTGCTATAGCTACTCGATGCTCAAAAGCACATTTCAGAGTCTCTTCTGACATTCATTTTGGTCTTTTCCTTCTGAAAATGTAGAGGTTACATAAAGCTCCCTAGAAACAAACTAACAACAATGTAGAGGTTACATAAAGATTCCTAGAAACAAACTAACAACTCTGAAGACCTGAAATCTAACATGGGTTGGCAAAGCTGCATTTCTTCTAGAGGCTCTGGGGAGCATCTGTTTCCTTGCCTCTTCTAGCTTCTAGAAACTGCCAGCATTCCTTAGCTAATGGGTCCACATGATTCCAATTTCTGCTTTCAGCATCATGTATCTTTCTCTGACTCCAACTTTTCTGCATACTTCTTTCCCTTATAAAGACCACAGCATTACATTGGGCCCAGCTGGACAATCCAGGATCGAGTCTCCATTTTTAAGGTTCTCAATTTGATCACATCTGCAAAGTCCTTTTTGTCATATAAGGGAACATATTTGCAGGTTCCAGGAATTAGGACATGAGCATATTTGGAGGGTCATTAGTCTCCTTACAAAATCTCCATACATATAACATTTTTCACCATCTACTTTTCTCTCATGATCCATCAAAATTACCCAAATCTTTCTCCTATCTTCTATTAAGTTACCTCTTTCAAATCCCAAAGTCTATATTCTGTAGAACAATTTTACTCTCAGCCTTTATCCTATAGTAGGTCCTGAAACTAACTTTGTGAATCTCAAAAGGTCCATTAATGGCCTTTCCTCAACGGCATTGTCATCCTCCTCTGAAATAAATGCCGTCTTTGCCTGGAAAGTGTTAAGTGCATTTCATGAAAAAAACAAGTGATTGTTATAAACGTGTGTGCGTGTATGCATGTATGTGTATATGCCTTTCTTCTATACCTGGAGGTACTGATATTACAGGGGAAAACCGTTCAATAAAATGGCTATTTCATTACCACCATGATGACTTGTGTGTATGCATGCCTAGCTCTGCTGTGCACACATGTGTGAAGTTACACGGTGTGTATGTGCCTGTTTATCCACAGGGAGAACTTTGCTTGTTGGATAAAATCTCAAAAATCCAATTTATCTCTGGGAATTTAAATTCAAAACTCACTAGGAAAATTCATTTTGTCTGAAAAGTTATACAGAAATTGAAAGATGTGTTGTCAGACTCAATTTTACCTCTTCTATGAAGCAGCATTTTGTTATACAACTGAATTATTAAAACAGATTATTTTTCCATCTGTCCAGAAGTTTATATGCTGAATCATCTCTTTATATTTAAATAACACTTTAACATGATTATGACCAACTGAAAGAAGTGCCTCTTACTGTATTTTCCCCTGAAAAATACCTATTTATCCCATTATTCTGTAAGTGGATATGTTTGGAATTTGATAAAATTTAAATCAAAGTTAAGGAAGTATTTTTATGCATCTTTAACCTAAAATAGTGAAATTTAAAATGCTTTAAATTAACTTTAATTAATGTAACATCCCAGCTTATTATTTTTTATGATAATTACATTATTTTCCTGAAGTAAGTTGGGTCACCGTGATAAAATGATCCCCTCCCACTTTTTTGGTTTAAATGACTGTCAGTTAAAATACGACAACTTTTTCAGTTATCATATTTATACTTATATTAATGGAGATTCATTTTATTTACAGAATTATATTGATTTTGCAAGTTCTTAAAAGGCATTTGGAAAGAATGGTAATGGAATGGATGGATGTGTTGCCTTGTAGATCAATCAGTGAGAATTTCATGGATTGTAAAGTGAGGACATATTTACTGAGATCAGCATTTTTGTTCTTGCTGCTCTTTCTGGAACTGCAGCCAGCAACTTAATAGTACCAGTTACGTACTTTCTGGAATAGCAAGCAGCTAAGAACACAATACAGCAGAGTTTCTTGGCAGAGAGTTGCATTCTCTTAACTGCTTTAATTCTGGTGATTGCATTAGGTACAGTTCATCTCTGATGAAATGCTCTCAGCCAAGACCTAGGAATATATCAAATAGGAGCTGATGCCTCATTTCCTTGAGCAGGGCTCCCCACTGCAGATATTGGCATGAGAGGACATAAGTGCAGATGCAGTAGACGTGAGAACGCTAACAAATAATTTCTGTAATATTTTCTTTTATTCACTATAATGTCATTTCAATGGAAGATCATAATGCTAGCACCAGGCTAGTGTGTATGTGTGTGTGCACAAGCCTATGAGTAAATATATGCATTTGAGTATGTATGTGTATGTGTTTATACTAAAATAACTGTATCTATTTTTTTTTTTATTGGAGTCCTGTGGCAGTTATCCCTATATAAACAGTTGCATTAGATCCTCAACAGTACAGGGAAGACCTCCCATGTTCTCTGGAAATTGCAGGCTAATAAGATGGTAATGTGGGTGCTGGATGCACAGGTGTGCTATGCTATGATTGCCCCTCACAGTCTCCCTAGCTGCTAATGTACATAGTGGCTACTAATGGACACAATGTAAAGTATGTGCTTTAGTGGTAGATGATCGCCCTCTGAAGAAATCCAGAACTCTGTGAAGCTATCTTAGTGGGGCAAGGGAGGAAGAACTGCTCCTGACACCAGTAAAATCTAGAATAGCCATCAGGAGGTAATCGTCCACCCTAAACTGGGGCAAGGAATGATGTTTATTGCCTGCAGGGGACTTTCCACTTTTATTACCCTCTGCCTCTTACCTGTTCTCTATTCATGCTATTTGGCATGTAGACATGGTGGTCCCAGTAGTATTTAACCTGGGAGAGAGGGACTTAGGTACTTTCTTCTTAAGATGTGAAGTGTGGTGTACATCCTGGGATGGGAGCCTCAATTCAGGGAAGCTTGGCTGATCACGATGTATGCCGTTCTACTCATCTCTGTCACATTTATTCTGTGAGTAATTAAAGGACTGTTGACCACACCATGAGAGCAGTATCTGGTCTGTGCTCTTCTCCAAACAATCTTCACTGAAAGCTCATGAATATGACACAATTTTTCAGTGGGGATGGGATATAAAGAAGGCCAGGAATAGAGAACTGAGCAGAATGAAGCACCCTTGGAGGTCCCACTGGAGAGAAAATTGACTCTATGGTCAAAAAAGGAAAAGTAATGGAAAAAGAGAAAACAAATGGTAATCATCAATGAAATCGATAGTTTTCTCCCTACCTTTTTACCTCCTTCAAGAAGCTCTGGTGATGCAGTGGTTAAAGCACTCAGCTGAGCACCAAAAGGTTGGTAGTTCAAACCCACCAACTGCCCATGGCAAGCAGTCTGCTTCCATAAAGATTTATAGCCCTGGAAACCCTCTGGGGTTGCTATGACTAGGAATTGACTCTACAGCAGTGGGTTTAGCTTTGATTGCCTCCTTCAAATGATATTATAAACACATAAGTGGTATAAAATTGTCATTAGAATTTGAGATGTGAAAACTTACAGTCCAAGTAACCTGAAAGCAGGGCCAGAATCAATGAAAATGTAACAATTAGGGGTTCAACCCAGGCTGACCATGACTTCCTGGCTGCCTCCTAGATCCACTGTGTTCAATGGAGTTCTGGGAATTTTGGCAAGCTACACTCTTATATCCTGACATTTTGTAGGTCCAATCAGAAAACTAAATAAAACATCAATGGTTGCATGTAAGGACAATGGATTTTGTAGTTGAAATCACCTAAGAATTTTTAGTGTGTATTCTGAACTATCTCCCGCGCATCTCTCAGTTTGTTGTACTGTGAGGCTTGTGTATTGCTGTGATGCTGGAAGCCATGCCATGGGTATTCAGATACCAGCAGGGTCACCCATGGCAGACAGGTTTCAGCTGCACTTCCAGACTAAGACAGACTAGGAAGAAGGACCCAGCAGTCTACTTCTGAAAAGAATTAGCCAGTGAAAACCTTATGAATAGCAGCAGAACATTGTCCGATATAGTGCTGAAAAATGAGCTACCCAGGTTGGAATGCACTCAAAATATGCCCGGGAAGAGCTGCCTCTTCAAAGTAGATTCAACCTTAATGACATAGATGGAGTAAAGCTTTCAGGGCTTTCATTTGCTGATGTGGCATGACTCAAAATGAGAAGAAACAGGTGCACATATCCATTAATAATCAAAACATGGAATGTATGAAGTATGAATCTAGGAAAACTGGAAATCATCAGAAATGAAATGGAATGCATAAGCATCAATATCCTAAGCATTAGTGAAATGAAATGGACTGATATTGGCCGTTTCGAATCAGACAATCATACAGTCTACTATGCCGGGAATGACAAGCTGAAGAAGAATGGTGTCGCATTCATTGTCAAAAAGAACATTTGAGATCTATCTTGAAGTACGATGCTGTCAGCGACAGGATAATATCATAAGCCTACAAGAAAGACCAGTTAATACAGCTACTATTCAAATTTATGCACCAATCACTAAGACCAAAGATGAAGAAATTGAAAAATTTTTTACCAACTTCTGCAGTCTGAAATTGATTGAACATGCAACCAGTATGCATGGATAATTACTGTGATTGGAATGCAAAAGTTGGAAATGAAGAAGGTTCAGTATTTGGAAAATATGGCCTTGGTGATAGAAACAATGCTGGGATTGCTCCATAGAATTTTCAAAGATCAATGACTTCTTCACTGCAAAAACCTTTTTCCAACGACAAACGTTGGCTACACACGTGAACCTTGCTGAATGGAATACACAGAAATCAAATCAACTACATCTGTGGAAGGAGACAATGGAAAAGCTCAATATCATCAGTCAGAACAAGGCCAGGGGCTGACTGTGGAACAGATCATAATCGCTCATATGCAAGTTAAAGTCGAAACTGAAGAAAATTAGAAAAAGTCCACAGAGACAAAGTACGACCTTGAGTATATCCCACCTGAATTTAGAGACCATATCAAGAATAGATTTGATGCATTGAACACTAATGACTGAAGGCCAGACAAGTTGTGGAATGACATCAAGGACATCATACATGAAGAAAGCAAGAGGTCATTAAAAAGGCAGGAAAGAAAAGATCAAAATGAATGTCAGAAGAGACTGAAACTTGCTCTTGAATGTTGAGTAGCTAAAGCAAATGGAAGAAATGATGAAGCAAAAGAACTGAACAGAATTCAAAGGGCAGCCTGTGAAGACAAAGGAGAATATTATAATGACCTGGAGCTAGAAAACCAAAAGGGAAGAACACTTTTGGAATTTCTCAAGCTGAAGGAACTAAAGAAAAAATGCAAGACTCGAGTTGCTTTATTGAAGGATTCTATGGGAAAAATACTGAATGACTCAGGAAGCATGAAAAAAAAAAAAAAAAGATGGAATGAATATACAGAGTAACTGTACCAAAAAGAATTCATGGATGTTCAGCCATTTCAGGAGGTAGCATATGATCAAGAACTGATGGTATTGAAAGAAGAAGTCCAAGGTGCACTGAAAACATTGGTGAAAAACAAGGCTCCAGGAATTGATGGAATACCAATTGAGATGTTTCACCAAACAAATGCAGTGCTGTAAATGCTCACTCATTTATGCCAAGAAATTTGGAAGACAGCCACCTGGCCAACCAACTGGAAGAGACCCATATTTATGCCTATTCCAAAGAGAGGTGTTCCAACTGAAAGCAGAAATTCTTGAACAATATCATTAATATCACATGCAAGCAAATTTTGCTGAAGATCATTCAAAAGTGGTTGCAGCAGTACATTGACAGGAAACTGCCAGAAATTCAAGCCAGATTCAGAAGAGGATGTGGAACCAGGGATATCATGGCTGATGTCAGACAGAGTTAGGTTGAAAGCAGAGAATACCAGAAAGATGTTACCTGTGTTTCATGGACTATGCAAAGGCATTCAGCTGTGTGAATCATAACAAATTATGGATAACATTGGGAAGAATGGAAATTCCAGGACAACCTAATTGTGCTCATCAGGAACTTGTATGTAGACCAAAGGGCAGTTGTTCGAACAGAACAAGGGTATATTGTGAGCTTTAAAATCAGAAGTGTTGTGTGTCAAGGCTACATCCTTTCACCATACTTATTCAATCTTTATGATGAGCAAATAATCTGAGAAGCTGGACTACATGAAGAAGAACGGGGCATCAGGATTGGAGGAAGACTCATTAACAACCAGCGTTATGCAGATGACACAACCTTGCTTGCGAAAGTGAAGAGGACTTGAAGCACTAACTGATGGAGATCAAAGACCACAGCCTTCAGTATGGATTGCTCCTCAACATAAAGAATACAAAAATCCTCATAACTGGACCAGTAAGCAACATCATGATAACTGGAGAAAACATTGAAGTTGTCAAGGATTTTATTTTATCCAGATCCACAATCAACGCACAGGGAAGCAGCAGTCAAGAAATCAAATGATGCATTATATTGGGCAAATCTGCTGCAAAAGACCTTTTTAAAGTGTTGAAAAGCAAAGATGTCACCTTGAAAACTAAGGTGGGCCTGACCCAAGCCATGGTGTTTTCAGTTACCTCATATGCATGCAAAAGCTGAACAATGAATAGGGAAGACCAAAGATGAATTGATACCTTTGAATTATGAAGTTGGGGAAGAATATTGAATATACCATGGACTGCCAGAAGAATGAACAAGTCTGTCTTAGAAGAGGTACAGGCAGAATGCTCCTTAGAAAAGAGGATGACAAGACTCTGTCTTGTGTACTTTGGACATGTTATTAGGAGGGACCAGTCTCTGGAGAAGGACATTATGCTTGGTAAAGTGAAGGGTCAGCAAAAAAAAGATAAACCCTCAAAAAGATACATTGACACAGTGGCTGCAACAGTGGGCTCAAGCATAACAACGATCATGAAGGTGGCACAGGACTGGGCAGTGTTTCATTCTGTTGTACATAAGGTCGCTATGAGTCAGAACTGACTCAGTGACACCTAACAACAACATGAACTACACGTTTAATGTTTGCTGTATCTAGTATGTTGTATTTTCTGTTAATTATATTTCTTAACTAATATTTTTAAAAAGCACTAGCCTTTAGCATTCAGAATTGATAGGAGAAGAGGTGACTATGAGGCTAGGGGAGCCCTGGTGGCACAGTGGTGAAGCATTCCGCTGCTAACTAAAAGGCGGTCAGTTTGAATCTTTGGAAACCCTATGGGGCAGTTCTACTCTGTCCTATAGGGTTGCTATGAGTTGGACTTGCTGCAGTGGGTTTGGTTTCTTTTTTTGGATGAGGCTGGAAAAATGCACTGATATTTAATGACTCTAAATACTTGAAGAAGAAGCCCTGGTTGTAATAGTTAAAGGACTTGGCTACTAACAAAAGTTGGAGGTTTGAACTCACCATCCACTCTGCAGGGGAAAAGACCTAGGGATCTGCTTCCACAAAGGTGACAGCCCAGGAGACCCTATGGGGTAGATCTACTCTGTCCTGTAAGGTCATTAGGAACTGGAATCGGCTCAATGGCACACAACAGAAGCACACACCTGGGAGAACAGAGGAACTACTGCTTAAGGCATGGTGCTAACAAAGGCAGTGTTGCATAATATTTTCAAACTATTTGTTCCAATCTTTACCTCATTGCAGTGTCTCATCTTCTGCCACCTAAATCACAGAAAGAAACCATTAGCAAATGCCTCTCTTTTCCCTGCCTTCCCAGACTAATTTAATAAAAAAAATGGCTAGATTTCTAGGAAGAGAGCATCTTTTTGGAGCCCACTCTCTCAGAGTACTCTTTAGGATCTAAGGGTGATTATCAAGATTAAAAAGGAATTGAAGAATTTAAAGGCATGGCTAATTAGCTCCTTGATCTCTGGACAACTTACTTAACCTCTCTGAACCTCAATCACTTTGCTCATTTACAAAACTGGAGGGTAAACTCTATAATCTCTACAGCTTAAAAAAAAATCCATTATGATTCCACAGAGGGACTGTGGTAGACTCAGGACTGCTGCCCCATCTATATGCTTATAATTTTAAATACGTAAAAAATACAATCCTTCTAATGTACCCTTGTTTATTGTTTTGATTCTGCCAATGGCTTTCCAATATACTCTTTTCACTATAGACTACAAAATATATAATGAGTCTTTGTGGATTCCTTTAAAACAGTGGAAGAGGAAATATGAAGCATAAAAGCTGAATATTACTTTAAATAAAAGAGGCTATATTATACACAATAGATTTCTTTGATTTGAAGGATCTTACTCCAGATCACTGCATGGCTCACTCCGTCACATTGCTACTCAAATTTCACTTTATTTACAAAAAAGAAGAAAAAAGTTTCTGTGATTAAAAATAATAATAATAATAATAACACCCTTCACCGCTTTCTGTCTCCCGTTACTTGCTTTATTTCGTTTATGGGATTTATGACCATATGAAATATAACATGGTTATTTATTTATTGTCTCTTTCCCTGCAGTTCATTGTGAGCTCCATAACACAGGGCTTTGTGATGCTTTTTCCTTCCTTATCTCTAGAGCCTGAGACCTAGTCTAACACTTATGAGATACTCTACATAGTTGCTGAAGAAAGGAGGAAGGAAAAAAAGAAGGAATGAAAAGAGAGAAGCAGTAAGAGTGGGAGGGCAATTAGACATACATATCAAAATATATTTTGGCCAGCTGGTGGGTTCAGGAATGATATAAATATTTGGTGTTGTATTATCAAGAATAGAGGCCAACACCTTCCAAGTAAGGAATCACAGAGCTTTCATGCTGGCAGTGAAAAGGAATTAGACTCTGGTTATTCTGGCTTCAGACTTTAACTCCATTACTGACACTCTGTGTGGGTTTGAAAAAGTCACTTGAACTTCTTGGTCTTTAGTTTCTTAATTTAAAATGATGATAATAAACATTGCACCAGAGAACAAAATATTAAAGCAACAAAAAAATAAGTTTCTACTCTACAAGTAAAGAAATAAAAATTACAGGAATATTTACAGGGCACCGATCAATAATGATTTCAACATCACTGAAGCCACTACAGAAAAAGTGAATCAAATGAAAAAACCTTTCATGCAGCCATACTATCAGTGGTGATAACAAGCTGGCTCATGCCCATAATACCAGTGAGGCCCCACCCACCAGATGTGACCTAGGTAGAATTTGACACTATCAAGTACAGGCTGATACATAGATGCTGGTGGTACAAGATTCAGGGCACTAAAGGGAAGTTTGAGAAAGCTGGAGAGATAGCAGGAGAACCTTGGAGAAGCAAGACTTAATCATGTCTTCCAGTGTAGACCACTAGAATACATTTGATGAATAATTTGTTTTTCCTGGTCTCTAGGAATATGGCATCTTAGATAACAGGTAATGAAAATTAATGGATTTTCAAACCAATACATACTCTGATATCTTATGTCTTTGGTTGAATTGAATCAATTCCCAAGAGAAAAATCTATGTTTGGTGCATAGACAGAATCAAGGATTTGGATTTGTCCAGCTAGTGATCTGACTGTGGAATATTGGAGACACCCCAAGAAGAACTAGACTTCTTTATATGGGATCTCTGGGTGGTGCAAAAGGTTAAGTGCTCAACTACTAGCTGAAAAATTGGCAGTTCAAGGCCACCCAGCGACATCTAGGAAAACAGGCCTGGCAAGCTGCTTCCAAAAGGTCACAGACTCGAAAACCTTATGGGTCAGTTCTATTCTGCACATACGGGGTCACCATGAATCAAAATCAACTTGCCTTCTAGCATGGAAGATCTGTACAAAATGACTCTATAACAGTTTAAAAAGTGGTAATAATTATTAGAGTTCTATCAATAAATAAATATATGTTTTCTAGACATAAAGATAAATTTTATTTGGTGAGGCAGGAGGTATTTGATGGGGGAATCAAAAAAGATAGTATTGAACTAAGAAGATTTGAGATGGATCATTGTGATGGATCGTTGAATTTTTCTTTTTCATATTTCAAATTTAATGACACTTTTAGAGCTCTTACATTTTAATAAATGTCCATTTGGTAACATTGCTATGTTGTGGCATTTTCTCAGATAGAATTTAGCCTCTGTTTTTCTACATTTAAAGTGTATTTTGATGTAAAGACCTGTATTTATTATTATTATTATTTTTTCACACTAGGATTCAGAATGTTTTAGCAGAGATGTTTCACATTCATGTTAGGCATCTGCATTGAGTATGACATGAGGTATTTTGATACCTAAAATAGATTTTTTTTTTCAATAGGGGTTATCAGATGGGTATAATTTGGAGTTGAGAATATTTCAGACAAAGATAAATACATGAGGTACAAAAATGCATCAAACACCAAATGGAGAAGATCAAAGTAAAGTAATGGAGATAAGCCTAGGAAATGGGTTTGGGGAAATCATAGGGAGCCTTGAGCTTTATTTGGTAGATAAAGGCTACAACTACTCTTTTGTGTGTAGGATGGTTGCTTAATCATTGCTGTACTTTGTACATAATTTAGTTTAAGTGTATAAAATAAAACAAAAAATATAGAAAATAGGGAGTATAATTAGGAAGATATTTTGATACCCCTTTCAAATATAAGAAAAAAGAAATCGCACACGGAAATAGAATGGACAGCAGTTGAGAAAAGACATTCTGAGTGTCCAAGTCATAGTGTCTGAGAAGCAGCACTATCAATAGAAATGGGAAACAGCACAATGTTTCATTTGATTTTGTGTGTGTGTATGTATGTGTGCTTTCTATGAAAATTTACAGAGCAAATTAGTTTCTCATTGAACAGTTAATACACAAATTGTTTTGTGACTTTGCTTGCCAACCTCATGATGTGTCAACATTCTTCCCTTCTCCAGTCAGGATTCCCCGTTTCAATTTGTCCAGTTTCCTGTCCCTTCCTGCCTTCTCATCTTTGCTTTTGGGCTGGTGTGCTCATTTAGTCTCATATACATGATTGAACTACAAAGCGTGTTCCTCATGTGTGTTATTGTTTGCCCTATAGGCCTGTCTAATCTTTGGCTGAATAGTGAACCTCGGGAGTGACTTCAGTCCTGGGTTGAAAGGGAGCCACACTCTCAGCGTTTCCCCAGTCTCTGTCAGGCCAGTAAGTCTGGTCTTTGATTGAGCTTTTAAAGGTAGATGATGAATTTATGTTAGGAATTGAGAATTGGAAATATCATCATGCACCTTTGAATTTGATATACACGTAAAGCTTCCCTCTGGGTATTTTGAAACCTTGAGTGATGTTAGGATTTGAGATAGAGATTTGTTGGCCACCTTCATGGGTGTGATGGATAAGCGGTACCATTGGAGGAGATCTCCCTTGAGGTTGAGTAGAAAGAGAAAAGAAAATGGTAATGTAATATTGACAGAAGAAAGGTAAGCCAGAGAAAGAAGGAAACTGAGTGTGAGAATTCAGAAACTGCACTGACTCTGACTGGCCTCCAAGAAGCCTTTGATGGCAGTTGCCCGGGTATTACTGACCTACTGTGAACTTACCTAGGCCTCATTTAAAACCTGAACTCTCCAATGTTCTATGTTGAACAGAACATATAATGGGGAATGAATAATGAGGATTATAAAAAGGCATCTCTAAAGAACTTACAGATAATAGAAACATATTTACTTTTTGAGAATAAACCAAGTAAAAAAAAAAAGAAAAAGAAAACTATTGAAAATAAAAATATTTTTGAGACCTGCTCAGAAAATATAGTTAAAGAATGAATGGATTGGTTTGTACAGAGAAGCTCTTTCTAGAGAAGCAAATTCTGCAGTTTTAGTGACAGTATTATCCAGGGAGAGTTACCATATTTGGGGGACTCAGTTCATAAGTAGAGTGGCTGTGGGCAGAAATATTTCCTTGGACCTCTTCATAGTTTGAGTAAAACACTTCCCATGTCAATCCTTGAGACTTGTCTCCATTTTATGCCATCAGTCAACCTGTTGATTGATTTATTGGCTATAAATATCACAGGAAATATGGGCATTCAAAGTAGTATCCTCCACTGTGAATTAATAAGTTGGTACTTTAATTATATACCTATTTTGTGAAAATTTAACTAGAGTCATTTTATCACATTGCTGGGTGCAGAGGTAAGGACTAGTTTCTGGCCTGAAAAGACTGAAAAACAGAATCCAGAGCTTGGACAATCTATCCAGATCATGTCACCTAGAGATGCCACTTTTTTACCACTTCCACTGGTGTCCTTTTTATCATTTTTCTATTCCATGAAAATCCAATTTTATCATAGATTTTCCATTCTAAGAATTTTCAAGTCTAGATATTTCTGGTGCTCAGATAGCCTTTTCTTATTAAATAGATGTGCAGATCTGCTTGGAAAATCATCAAGTGTTACATTTCTGACAAATGTATGCAGACGATGGGAGCTGGCTCAATGCCTAGATCTGTGTGCGGTAACACAGCTGACTGATTGGGATCTACTTTGCATTTGATGGTCACAGAATAAGTGCTTTGTGCATTTCCATGATATGGTTGTTCACATAGAGGAAGTCCTAAGGTTTTAGAGGCCGAGTAGTACAAATATGTTTTAGCATAGGAGAAACATAACTGAGCTGTAGTTAAGATTTCACTAAAACCAGAGGATTCAGCAATTCTGACAGGCCAATTAATTTGCCATCTTCCCATTCCAAATTTGTGCCCTACTTCAGTGACTAGAACTGATTTACTTTTAGTAAACCCTAGGGGAAAACATTTTATAACTGAATTGATAGTTACATAAGTACAAAATACATAAATACAATATTTGTCAAAGCACTAAGTGCTAAAAGCATGTTCTCCAGATTAAGCACCTTAAGTTATTTCATACATACTGAGCAATGAAGGGGGAGGGATACTGCAATTATCTATCTGTCTGTCTGTCTATTTATTTAGCTATCTATCTAGATAGATAGATGATGGAGTATTCCTCCCTCTTGATTGCTTAGTATGTATGAAGATACACATACGAAATGCTTCTGTCAAATGATTAATTTTGCCTTAACTGTTTTTCAATGTCTATTTGTCTAAAATCTTCAAAATCATAAGTAACAGAAAAGTCTCTTAATTTTTATGCCTAATAGTGTATTCTCTTCCACGTATAGAATTTCCTTGTCTATTTTGTCAATGGACACTAGTTGAAAATGACCCGTTCTTTTAATTTTTTTATCATTGAAGTTATGAACTCTGGAGTAAGATGGTCTCAGTCTAGTCATGGGCCCTCAAAATATAGCTGTGTGACTTTCAGCAAGCTACTTAAACTCAGTGTGTTGTGGTTTCCTCATCTATAAAATGGTGATAATAGCTCTTACTCCCCGGTGTTGTTTTTAGAATAAAATGATTTACAATATGGAAACCACTTGGTATATAAATACTTTACAAAGGTTGGTAGTTATTATTATTCAATGTGTATTTTAAAGAATTCAGGTAACCTACAGAGATTTTTTTGAAAAATAATATCCTAATTTGTGAGAAATCACTTCAAGCTTACGGATATTAATTAGGCCATACTTTTGCAAAATTGTATATTCGATAGTTATCCAATATAATTGAACATTTCTCTCCCTCCTCCTTTTTGAACATCATGATAAGTGGGGAAGAAACTGAAGTTGTCAATGATTTCAATCAACATTCAAGGAAGCAGCAATTAAGAAATCAAATGACAGTGCACTGAGACAATCATCAGCAAAAGACCTCTTTAAAGACTAATATGCATCTGACCTAAGCCATGGTCTTTTCAATTGCCTTATATGCACGTAAAAGCTGAATAGTGAAAAAGAAAAACAGGAGAAGAATTGATACATTCAAACTGTGGTGCTGGTGAAGATTATTGAATATACTGTGGACTACTAGAAGAATAGGGTCCCTGGTGGCGCATTGGTTAAAAAAGTGCTTGGTTGCTAACCAAAAGGTTGGCAGTTCGAACCTACCAGCTACTCCAAGGGAGAAAAGACCTGGCAATCTGCTCCTGTAAAGATTTACAGCCTAGGAAACCCTATGGGGCAGTTCTACTCTGTCATATAAAGTCACTATGACTCCGAATAGACTCCACAGCACACAAGAATAACAAAAGCCAGAAGAATGAACAAATCAGTCACAGGAGAAATAGAACAAGAATGTTCCTTAGAAGTGAAGGTGGTGAAATTTCTACTTGCTTAATTTGGACAGTTAATCAGGAAAGGACATCATGGTTCGTAATGTAGATGGCCGAGGAAAACTCTCAATGAAAGGGATTGATACAGTAACTGCAACAATGGACTCAAACATACCCACGATCATGAAGATGGCCCAGGACTGCGCAAACTTTCCATTGAAAAGTCATTATCTTGTGATAGTAACATAACCAAGACTGCCGGAATTTGCAGAGTTGATCTAGTAGTTTGATAGTTACCCAGATTAATCGGATGTATATTTGCAAGTAATCACTTGGGATACTGGAGTTTGGTCAATAATATTGTCCCTGATTGGATGATAGTAGCTAAGGCTGTATATATCTGTTCCTTCATAAAGCTTGCTGTTTTATTTTAAATTCCTAGGATCTTTCTAGGTAAAGGGAATCACACTAGAGTTGTTTGACACCTGAGCAAATAGTTTCTCATATATGATAATTATTATATTGCATTGTGCCACTTAGAGAAATTTAGCTTAAACCACTTAGCTTAAAGCACTAAAATGTTATGTAGAATATTGTATTAATGTAAAACACTAGAGGAATTTCATTTAACCGTTAGGAGAATTAGTACAGATTTTTCCATTTATCACTCTTACATCATTTTATACATGCACCTAACCTTAAGGCCACGTATACATGGAAGTTGGTTCACTTTCTACCTGTGTCTAAGACACTTATAACGATTTCCAGTCCACATCACACAAAGCAATTTCAGTAAGTGCTGAACTTAAAGAGATTTACATTCACACATAGGCCACAGAGATTCCACATACATATTCCATAAGCCCTCATAACTGTTTCTCAGAAAGCACATTTCAGATACTTGTATCAGCTTCTACTGTTTAAACTGTTGAATCTGCTTCTCACCTTTCCCTTCCTTGGAGGTGAGGAATGAAACAAAATGTTTTCCTCCAGTGTAGGAAGGTGTTTTTGTTTTTAAATTGTTATTATATTATTACTAAATTCAGGGGGGCAGGGCAAACCAATTCAGGAAGAGGTGAATTCTGAAATAGAAAAACAATCCTTAAAGAAACCAGGTTATATTTAGAATCATGTTAACAAAGCAAAGGTTCAAAACATTATTATTTTGAAATAAAAATTATAACATCAAAGCTTTGAAAAGAAATTATTTATATGTCAATTGTAAACAACTGATTTCACTTAAATTAGCCCTGGTGGTACAATTGCTAAAGTGCTCGGTGGCTAACTGAAAGGTCGATAGTTTGAACCCACCAGCTGCTCTGTGAGAAAAAGACTTGGGCATCTGCTCCCATAAAGATTTACAGCTTTGAAAACCCTATGAGGGCAGTTCCACTCAGTCCTATAGGTTGATTATGAGTCAGAATCAACTCTACAGCACACAACAAGAACAACAATTTCACATAAGTTATTCTTTATATTAACAAAAACATAGAGAAGTGATCTTTATCTTGTTAAGGCCTACTTTTATTTACTATGAATACGTTTTGTGGACTAAGGGAAAACATTTACATCAGTGCAGTAGAACACGTCCATAAAGTTATTCATTAGAGAGCAGCATTCGATATCATGTTGAACTCATCTTGAACCCACATGAAAAGATTGTGTGATGAACATTCAAAATTATATCATTGTAAGATGTTTTTTCTTAAAGTTTGGTTCCACAGCATAGAATAGAGAGGGGAATTATTATATCAAGGCAGCAAATTATTTCCTTTGGAGTCTGTGTGTTTCAAGAAAGACAGCCTGAGGTTCCACCAAGTGTTTATGAAATATATTATTGTGCTTCTAAGACTCCGTAAAGAATCCCAGAAGCTTCCAGTTTGGAGCCTGAGAGTCTGGTTTGAATGTGTTTATTGATCAAAGAGGCCAGATTATGGTTATTTTTCTTTTCATTTTATGATGCTTCAGTTAATGATTGAGAAAGATTTAGATCTTTTACACACATGCACGCACACACACGTGAACCATCTAGTGTAGCTATGTCGGTACTCAAAGTTGTGACTTTGGGACACAAAGTGACTATGCACAACAATTAAGAATCCAGAGCACACCGGGCAAAGTTCAAAAAATGGGGATAAAGTTTCATTACTGTACTGTGTCTACATATTGTTGGCTCACGTCCCTTTTCTCCTTATTTCTAAAAGAAGCAGCTACTCGAGGCCTTTTTCTCATTATCCTCCTGTAAAGAATGTTCTGGAATCTACCTTTATTCGCTCCATCAAAATGATTTCCAGCTTGTTGGCTTTTCTAGCATTTCTGACTAACGTTATTTTGGTCAAAACTGAAATGTCCACCTTCTTCCTCTTTGATTGCTAGTGTCTTGGGATCTTGAAAGAGGGAAAAAGGTGACTCATCTTTTTTTCCAGTCCTTTTCTGGTCCTGTTAGCATCGCCTTTTTGGCCTTATGTACTCTGCTTTGGCTAAGGAAAAGGAGCTTCATGTTCTGATCATTGGAAACAGTGTTAATATGTTTTAAATATGTTAGCAGTCCTCCGGGGCTGTTTTGCTAGACAGGTTATAATGTTTCCTTGAATTGCTCCTCTTCTGTTTTTGTGCTTAAAGATCACTTGGAAGAGTGCACTTGGTTAGTATAATGTTTTGGTTTGGTTATGAGGTTGCAGAGAAGAGCCATAATCTTCTATTTTGCAGATACAATAAGCTATTCTCTGGGAAAGTAATGGTCATTTAGGAAGTGCTGGAGGCTTCTGCATCCTTGAAGCAGCCTCCTTCTCTCTCCAAATGCTGATTGTCTTCAGGCTGCTTCCTGTTCTCTTGGTCTTCCTTACTTCATTCTCTACATTAAAAATTACATTTGCATGCCTCATTTCTGTTAAGCAACTGGCTAATGGCTAGATAACCAAAAACCAAATACCAAACCCAGTGCCGTAGACTCATGCTGACTCATGACAACCCCATGTGTTACACAGTAGAGCTATGCTCCACAGGGTAATCTTTACAGAAGCAGATCACCAGGCCTTTCTTCTTTGGCATTGCCGAATAGGTTCCCAACCGCCAACCTTAAGGTTCACAGCCAAGTGCAAACTGCTTGCACCACCTAGGAACCTAATGACTAGATAAACTTGATGAATAGAAAGGCAAGAGTCTGAGGCAGTAAGCCTTTTTTTTCTATAGGACATTTACAGATATAATCTTAATTATTTTCTTATAGTAGGCAGTTCCAGGACTTTTTGGTCTTCATTGTAGAAACTGTGGAAGACCCTGTGGAGTGATTATTTATCCCAGGGGTTGGGAAACTTTTTCTGCAAAGGGCCAGGTAGTAAATATTTTAGGCTTTTTAGGCCATATCGTTGGTGTCTGTCAATTCTACTCAGCTCTGCTGTTGTAAGATGAACACAGTCATAGATAATATGTCAAAAAATTAGTGTGGCTGTAGTTGTCTTATGCCTGGCCTATCCATTTGGTTCTCTCCTTCATTTTGCCTTTCTGAAAAGCTTTGCTCAGTTAGCAAGTTGGTAGCCATGTGCTCAGGGAAGTAGGCTACTCCTTTAGTTCCAGGGGATGAATCGTGGTTGATTTAAATGAGTCACACTAAGGACCACCCTTTGCCAGTGATAGGTACGGAGAGGCATATGTCTCCTATCTGTCAACTGAAGCATAAAGGGAATTCTTTTGGCGCCTTCTGGTAACTATTTTGCAGGAAAAGTCCACTTAAGGGAAGCACATTCTTTTTGAAGCTGCGTTATGAGGATGTGACTATATCACATGTATGACCCCCGGATGATGCTGATGATAGTGATGACTGTGCCAAAGTCACTTGTCATTATATCCCCAGATCTGCAATTCAGATTGGTACCAGTTTTTTGGTAGAGATTCGTATATTGAAGAATACATTTTTTTTTATTTGTTTCATAAGCAATAAACATTCACCAAAAAAACCCCGAAACCCACTGCCTCCAAGTTGATTCTGACTCATAGCAACCCTATAGGACAGAGCAGAACTGCCCCACAGGGTTTCCAAGGAGTGGCTGGTGAATTCAAACTGCCAACCTTTTGGTTAGCAGCTGTAGCACTTAACCACTACACCACCAGCATTTCCACAAATATTCACAGGAAAGAGAAACCTTATGTCCCCGGAAGCCTAATTAAAAATTCCATGAAAATCACAAAGTACTTAAAAAAACTACCTTTTGAAATGATAGTGCCACAAAATAACTAAACACTTCTTTCAAGATCTCTTAAGAAATGTGGTAATGCCATTTAATGGCATTTTTATACCTAAAGAAGTATATTTTCTGAGATTTAAGGGAAATGATGGAAATAAAATTTAATTAAAAAGCTTAGAATTTGTATACACTTTAGAGAGATTTATTATGCACATGTATCCCATACATTGTAATTAGAAAATGGGTAGCATGCGTCTAATATTGAGTCACTTATGAGGTATAATGCTATATAATCTAGTCCCCAAGTATTTATTTTGATGTGAATTAGTTCCTTCTGTATGATTCCTTCTTTGTATAAGTATTACTATATGTTTATACTATACATATCTCATGTTATTTTAAAACTTATACAATTAATCAGTTTATTTGTTGACTTTGAAATACTTTATACTAACCCAGAAATATCCTTATATTTTCATTTATTATCAACATTCAAATGGAAATGTATTTATTATATATGTTGTTTTTGTTGTCATTAGTTGTCATTAAGTTGGCGACTACTCATAACAACGGCACGTACAACAGAGTGAAACATTGCCGAGTTTGTCCTGCACCATCTTCACAATGGTTGATATGCCCGCTGTTGTGACCACAGTGTATTTTGAATGTTTTCCATTCTAGGGGGGCTCATCCTTCAGCACTATATTGGACAATGCTCTGTTGTGATCCATAGGGTTTCCATTGGCTAATTTTTGGAAGTAGGTTGTCAGGCCTTTCTTTCTAGTCTGTCTTAGTCTGGAAATTCTGCTAAAACCTGTAATATTAATTAGGGTGAATCTGCTGGTATTTGAAATACTGGTGACAGAGCTTCTAGCAACATGCAAGCCACCATAGTATGACAAATTGACAGGTGGGTGGTGGTACTTTTTAAATTACCACCACCATGACTATTTAGTGTCAATTAATATTACATTAATATATGAATTAAGATATATCTCAGATTTAAATCTTAATTCAAAATATTAGCTGTCAAAAGAAAAAAAGTTCAGATGGAGCCCTTTCTCCCACTTGTTAATCATGGGATAAAAACACCAATTTGTTTTAAAAGCAGACTGTTTTTTGGGGGGGTGAGCAATTTTGGCCTTACCAAGTGGCCTTTCTGGTTTCTGGTTAGAGAAGACTGTTTTTTCCTTGCTGAACATTTTGTTTGAATTTGTTTCCCTGTCCTGTTTAATTTCTTCCCGATTTGTAAAAGTAAAACATAACCATGGGAGTCAGGCCTTTGGATTCAGCTTTAATGACATTTAAAAAGGAAAAAACAGAAAAGAAAAGCTGTGCTAAACTTTTTTTGGCCTTCTTTTATTGCTGTTCCATCTGGTAGTAATTGACACTCATGCTCAGCCTCAGGAAAAAGGGTCTCAACTGAATGGACCATTCTCATCTATAGAGAACCATGTTCCCATACAACGTCTGTTCCAGCAACGTCCGACTGCATATGTGACCATAAGTCTCAACCCCTGTCAAGCCTATCATATTAAAAATTTGAGATACATACAATAGTTTGTAATAACAAACACTACTGTACAATGTGTATAAAAACATTATTATTATTACGGTGTTATTTTGTTAAGGGTGTTTTAGTGTATCTGGAAGTGTTTCTCTAATTTTTTTTATGTATAGAAAGGTACGCTATACTAAGACAAACATTTGACTCACTGACGTTAAATATTAACCGTGCCTGACTGTTACGACTTACATACAAATTTGACTTAGAGACAGACTTAGGAACGGAAGTTGTTCGTAATCTGGGGACTGCCTGTATATAATATGGTGTTCACACAACGTCCAAATCGCATAACATCCTATTTTACAGAATGTATTGTGGACATTAATCGACTCGTGATTGTACTTCTGATACAGCAGATGGAAGAAGACTGTCCTTGAGTTGAGTGCACAGTTTGATCCTGTGGCATTGGTGTTCAAGCTAACAGATATTACAGATTCCTCAGGACCATATCTTTAAAACATTTACAGAAAATTTGAGTTATTTTTAAGAGGAAGAGTGTCATGGATCTGTCTACATGATCGTCCTTTTACTTACAGAAAGCAGAGAAGATACAGTCTTTCACCTATCTTGAGCTGTTTTTACCCTACACAGTCTAAATATGCTCAAACTAAATAAGTCTCAAACTTCCATGTGGCAATTTATACCTCAATGAGAATATCAAATTAGTTACACACATCGAAAAATTTTGAATTCCTTGAGGAGAATTGGACCTATCTTTTGGAAACCCTGATGGCGTAGTGGTTAAGTGCTACGGCTGCTAACCAGTTCGAATCTGCCAGGCACTCCTTGGAAACTCTATGGGCAGTTCTACTCCATCCTATAGGGTCGCTATGAGTCGGAATCGACTCTAGGGCACTGTTTTTTTTTTTTTTTTTGTAGAAGTTATTATTACCGATTGGCCTAAATGGCTGTCAAGTAAGTTAATTTGTCCTTTGATACCACGTTGGCTAACTAGGATGAAGCAATATGTATGTAATTGTGTGTGTGTGTGTGTGTAACCTATTAGATTAATAGTACAACAATGACTTTGATCAAGTTTGCTAAGAGAGCTTGTGGAATAGTCTGAGACACATGAATAATCAGTTCTACAGGTAAGAATTGTGTAATACATAGTAGCATAAAACCAAAACCTGGCTTTTAGTTCCCACTCTGACTC
Source organism: Elephas maximus indicus (assembly GCF_024166365.1). Classification (NCBI taxonomy): domain Eukaryota; kingdom Metazoa; phylum Chordata; class Mammalia; order Proboscidea; family Elephantidae; genus Elephas; species Elephas maximus. Next base: position 43,537,327 of record NC_064836.1, on the reverse strand, counting down.
ACCTGTGGTTATGCCTCTGTAAGTAATTACCCTCTATAGCCTCATCTGTAAAATGATAGGCTTGGACTAAAAGAGCAAATTATGTATTAGTTTTATATTGCTGCATAGCAAATTATTGCCACAGACTTCATGCCTTTAACAATACTCATTTATTTTCTCACAGTTTTGAGTTCAGAATTCTGAGCATTGCTCACCTGGGTTTTCTTGTCAGGGTTTTACAACACTGAGATCAAATATGTCAGCTGACTGGGCTCTCAGGTTCAGCTTGGTGTCCTATTCCAAGCTCATTGAGATTGTTGCAGAGCTCAGTTCCTTAACTTTGTAGGACTGAAGCTTCCATTTTCTTGCTATAAACCCCTGAAGGCCTCCCTCAGATGTAAGTCACAGTCACATGTCTTACTCACAACATGGCAGCCTTTTTCTTCAAAACCAACAAGAGAATCCCACTCCAGTCTGCTATGATGGATTTTACATAACGCAGCATAATCGAGAGAGTGACTATCCCATCATGTGTACAGGTCCCACCTATACTCAGCCAGTTGCTGTTGAGCTGATTCTGACTTCTGGCAACCCCATGTGTGTCAGAGTAGAACTGTGCTCCATAAGGCTTTCAATGTTGATTTTTTGGAAGTAGATCATAGCGCGTCTGGGTGGACTCAAACCTCAACCTTTCCTTTAGCAGCCAAGTGCATTAACTGCTTGCATTACCAGGGACTCTTCACACTCAAGAGGAGGGGATTATACAGGGCATGTACACCAAGGGATGGGAATCTTGGGACCATGTTAAAATTCTGCCTACCACATAAACATATCCGCATCCAAATTGCTACAATAATTATGAGATTCCTAATAAGTATTCTAACAGGAAGTTAAGAAAGGAAATAGACATTGTCTTCAGCAAGGATGATAAGCCCTGATTTGAAGCTATTATGATGGTCTTGACATCCCCTTGGAGGTTTCTACAATTATCTTTTTAAGTGTGCTCCTGAATATAGCAGTCTACACACAACTGATTAATTATTATTCTGGTTAATATCATCCGTATTAGTTTTATATTACTACCATTACACTTTACCACAAATTTAGCAGCTTAAAACAAACATACAAACTTTTATTACCTCACAGTTTAGTACACCAGAAGTCTGGGCACAGTGTGGTTCAGTTGGTTCCTGGTTCTGGGTTTCATGAACTGATTTCTGTTCTAGAAGTTCTGGGGATAAATTCACTTCAAAGTTCAGTTTGTTGGCAGAAATCAGTTCCATATGACTATAGGACTGAAGTCCCCATGTAATTGTTGGCTGACAGCTGGTGGTCATTCTCAACCCTAGATACCTTCTGTATTCCTTGGCTCATGGTTCCATTCCTCCATCTTCAAAATCAGCAACAGCAACTTGAGTTATTCTCAAGCTTCAAATCTTTTTGGCATCCCCTTTTGCTTCATCTCTGCCTCTCTATTCTGCTATATCTCTCTACCTTCCTTTTCTGGTTTTAAGGATTCATGAGATTACATTGGGTCCATCTGAATAATCCAAGATAATTTTCCTATTTTAAGGTTAGCTGGTTAAATTAATCCCTAATTCCATCCACAAAATCCCTTGATAGCAGCACTTAGATTAGTGTTAGATCTAAGGGTCTTAACAGAGTGAAATCAAGTTGGGACTGTGCTCTCACGTAGAGCTGGGTGGCATTGAATATTCAGGGGATAGGGATCTTGGGGAAAATCTTTTAAAATTCTACCTACCACATCACTCATATCTAAAGTTAATGGAGAAATGTTTGTGGTGTGCCTTATGTTTGCTCTATATTAAATATCCTGTTGACATTGAGTTAATTCTGACTCATACTGACCCTATAGGACAGAGTAGAAATGCCCTATAGGGTTTCCAAGGAGTGACTGGTGGATTCAAACTGTTAACTTTTTGGCTAACAGCCAAGCTCTTAACCACTGTGCCACCAGGGCTCTGTATTAAATATGGGAGATGCAAAAATGAAAATGATGGGTTGCTGCTCTCTAAGAGTTTAAAGCTGGTAGGAGAAAAAGTCAAATTTGTATAAAAGATGCTCTGATGGAAATCCACCACTCGTCTGTTAGTTGATCGTACTGTGGTGGCTTGCATGTTGCTGTGATGCTGGAAGCTTTGCCACTGGTATTTCAAATACCAGCAGGGTCACCAATGGTGGATAGGTTTCAGCAGAGCTTCCAGACTAAGGCAGACTAGCAAAAAGGGTCTGGCAGTCTACTTCTGGAAAAATCGGCCAGAGAAAACCTTATGAATAGCAACAGAATATTGTCTGATATAGTGCTGGAAAATGAACTGCTCAGGTTGGAAGGCACTCAAAACACAACTGGGGAAGAGCTGCCTCCTCAGGGTAGAGTCAACCTTTATAACATAGATGGAGTGAAGCTTTCAGGACCTTCATCTGTTGATGTGGCACAGCTCAAAATGAGAAGAAACAGCTGCAAATGTCAGTAAATAATTGGAACATGGAATGTAAGAAGCATGAATCTTGAAACATTGGAAGCTGTCAAAAATGAAATGGAACACATAAAGATACTAGGCATTAGTGAGCTGAAATGGGCTGGTACTGGCCATTTTGAATTGGATGATCATATGGTTTAATATGCAAGAAATTACAAATTGAAGAGGAATAGCATCACTTCATCATCAAAAAGAACTTTTCGAGATCTATCCTGAAGTCAGTGCTGTCTGTGATAATATAATATCCATATGCTTACAAGGAAGACCACTTAATAAGACTGCTATTCAAATTTATGCACCAATCACTAAGGTCAAAGATGAAGAAATTAAAGATTTTTATCAACTTCTGCAGTCTGAAATTGATCAAAAATGCAATCAAGTTGTATTGATAATTGCTGGTGTTTGGAATGTAAAAGTTGGAAACAAAAAGGATCAGTAGTTGGAAAATAAAGCCTTGGTGATAGAAATGGCGCTGGAGATTGGATGATAGAATTTTGCAAAACCAATGACTTCTTCATTGCAAATATCTTTTTTTAGTAATATAAATGGTGACTATCACATGGACTTCACCAGATGGAATTCATAGGAATCAAATTGACTGAATCTGTGGAAAGAGGTGATAGAAAAGCTCAATATCACTCAGAACAAGACCAGGGGCTGACTGCAGAACAGACCATCAATCACTCATATGTAAGTTCAAGTTCAAGCTGAAGAAAATTAGAACAAGTCCATGAGAGCCAAAATACGACCTTGAGTATATGCCACCTGAATTTGGAGACCATCTCAATATTAGATTCAACGCATTGAATGCTAATGATCCAAGACTACATGAGTTGTGGAATGACAGCAAGGACATCATACATGAAGAAAGCAATATGTCATTAAAAACTACAGGAAAGAATGCAAACGGATATGAGAAGAGACTCTGAAACTTGCTGTTGAACCCAAAGTACCAAAAAACAAAACAAAACAAAAAAAACGAAATGATGCAGTAAAAGAGCTTAATAGACGATTTCAAAGGGCAGCTCAAGAAGGCAAAGTAAAGTACTGTAATGAAATGTGCAAAGACCTGGAGTTAGAAAACCAAAAAGGAAGAACATGCTTGGCATTTCTTAAGCTGAAAGAACTGAAGAAAATATTCAAGCCTGGAGCTGCACTTTTGAAGAATTCTATGGGCAAAATACTGAATGACACAGGAAGCATCAAAAGAAGATGGAAGGAATACATAAAGTCACTGTACCAAATAGAATTGGCCAATGTTCAGCCATTTCAGGAGGTAGCATATTATCAAGAACTGATGGTACTAAAGAAGAAGTCTAAACTGCACTGAAGGCATTGATGAAAATCAAGGCTCCAGGTAGTGAAGGAATACTAATTGAGATGTTTCAACAAGCAGATACAGCGCTGGAGGTACTCACTTATCTGTGCTAAAAAAATTTGGAAGACAGCTACCTGGCCAACCAACTGAAAGAGATCCATGTTTGTGCCCATTCCAAAAGAAATAATATCATTAATATCACAGACAACTAAAATGTTGCTGAAGATCATTCAAAAGCTGTTGTAGCAGTACATCGACAGGAAACTAACTGCCAGAAATTCAAGCCAGGTTTGGAAGAGGACATGGAGGGAGGGATACCATTGCTGATGTCAGACAGATCTTGGCTGAAACAGAGAATACCAGAAAGATGTTTACCTGTGTTTTACTGACTATGCAAAGGCATTCAGCTGTGTACATCATAACAAATTATGGATAACATTGGGAAAATGGGAATTCCAGACCAACTTAGTTGTGCTCATCGGGAACTTGTACATAGACCAAGAGGCAGTCATTAGAACAGAACAAGGGGATGCTTTGTGGGTTAAAATTAGAAAAAGTATGTGTTAAGGTTGGATCTTTTCACTTATTTAATTTATTGTTGTTGTTAGGTGCCATAGATTCACTTCCAACTCATAGTGACCCTATGCACAACAGAACGAAACACTGCCCGGCCCTGCACCATCCTTACAATCGTTGTTATGCTTGAGCTCATTGTTGCGGCCACTGTGTCAATCCACCTCTTTGAGGGTCTTCCTCTTTTCCACTGACCCTGTACCTTGCCAAGCGTGATGCCCTTCTCCAGGGACTGATCCCTCCTGACAACATGTCCAAAGTATGTAAAACACAGTCTCGCCACCCTTGCTTCTAAGGAGCATCCTGGTTGTACTTATTGCAAGACAGATTTGTTCATTCTTTTGGCAGTCCACGGTATACTCAATATTCTTTGCCAGCATCACAGTTCAAAGGCGTCAATTCTTCTTCAGTCTTCCTTATTCATAGTCTAGCTTTCACATGCATATGATGCAATTGAAAATACCACGGCTTGGGTCCGGTGCACTTTAGTCTTCCAGGTGACATCTTTGCTTTTCAACACTTTTCAGCAGATTTACACAACGCAGTGTGTTGTTTGATTTCTTGACTGCTGCTTCCATGGCTGTTGATTGTGGATCCAAGTAAAATGAAATCTTTGAAAACTTCAATCTTTTCTCCGTTTATCATGATGTTGCTCATTGGTCCAGTTGTGAGGATTTTTGTTTTCTTTATGTTGAGGTGCAATCCATACTGAAGGCTGTGGTCTTTGACCTTCATTAGTCAGCAATATGCAGACTAATCTTTTGCAGATGGATATCTACTTATGCCAGCACCATTTGTCAAAGAGATTGTCTTTTACCTACTTAACGGACTTTGGACCTTTCTCAAATATCAGCTGCTCGTAAGTGGACGAATTTATGTCTGGATTCTTAATTCTGTTCCATTGGTGTATGTATCTGTTGTAGCAGTACCAGGCTGTTTTGACTACTGTGCCGGTACAATAGGTTCTAAGATCAGGTAGTGTGAGGCCTCCCACTTTGTTCTTCTTTTTCAGTAATGGTTTATTTATCCAGAGCCTCTTCCTTTTCCATATGAAGTTGGTAGTTTGTTTCTTCATCTCATTAAAAATGCCCTTGGAATTTGGATCGGGATTGCATTGTATCTATAGATCACTTTGGGTAGAATAGACATTTTCACAACTGTTGAGCCTTCCTGTCCGTGAACAAGGTATGTTTTTCCACTTATGTAGGTCTCTTTTGGTTTTTCGCAGTAGTGCCTTGTAGTTTTCTTTGTATAGGTCTTTTACGTCCCTGGTTAGATTTATTCATAAATATTTTATCTTCTTGGGGGCTATTGTAAATCGTATTGATTTGATGATTTTCTCTTCCACGTTCTCTTTGTTGGTGCAGAAGGATCCAAGTGATTTTTGTATGTTTATCTTGTATGCTGATACTTTGCCAAACTCTTCTATTACTTCCAGTAGTTTTCTTGTGGATTCTTTAGGGTTTTCTGTGTATAAGATTATATCCTCTGTAAATAGAGGTACTTTTACTTCTTCCTTACTTATTTGGATCCTCTTCATTTATTTATTTTTTTTCTAGCCTAATTGTTCTGGCTAGGACCTCCAGCACAATGTAGAATAAGAGTGGTGATAAAGGGCGTTCTTGTCTGGTTCCCGTTCTCAAGGGGAATGATTTCAGACTCTCCCCATTTATGATGATGTTGGCTGTTGGCTTTGTATAAATGCCTTTATTATGTTGAGGAATTTCCCTTCTATTCCTATTTTGCTGAGAGTTTTTATCATGAATGAGTGTTGGACCTGTCAAATGCCTTTTCTGCATCAAATGATAAGATCATGTCTTTCTTGTCTTTTATTTTTGTGATGGATTACATTGATTGTTTTTCTAAATTGAACTATCCCGGAATACCTGATATGAATCCCACTTAGTCACGGTGAATTCTTTATTTTTTTTAATATGTTGTTGAATTCTATTGGCTAGAATTTTGTTGAGGATTTTTGCATCTAAATTCAGGATGTATATTGGTCTGTAATTTTCTTTTCTTTTTTTTTTTTTTGTGGTGTCTTTACCTGGCTTTGGTATTACGGTTATGCTGGCTTTAGAGTGAGTTTTGGAGTATTCCATCCTTTTCTACGCTCTGAAATACCTTTAGTAGTAGTGGTGTTAACTCTTCTCTGAAAGTTTGGTAGAATACTCCAGTGAAGCCATCAGGGCCAGAGATTTTTTTTGGTTGTTGCTGTTGAAAGTTTTTTAATTTTATTTTCAATCTCTTCTTTTGTTAAAGGTTTATTTAGTTGTTTTACCCTTGGTTGTGTTAGCTTAGGTAGGTGGTGTGTTTCTAGAAATTTCTCCATTTCCTCTAGATTTTCAAATTTGTTGCAGTACAATTTTTCATGGTATTCTGTTATGATTCTTTTAATTTCAGTTGGGTCTGTTGTGATATTGTCCATATTATTTCTTATTCAGAGTATTTGCTTCCTCTCCTGTTTTTCTTTTGTCGGTTTGGCCAATGGTTTATCGATTTTGTTGATCTTTTCAGAGAACCAGCTTTTGGTCTTGCTACCTCTCTCAGTTGTTTTTCTGGCCTCTCTTTCATTGAATTCTGCTGTAATTTTTATTATTTGCTTTCTTCTGGTGCCCGAGGGCATTTTTTTGCTGCTGTCTTCCTATTTGTTCAAATTGTAGGGTTAATTCTTTGATTTTGGCCCTGTCTTCTTTTTGGGTGTGTGCATTTATTGCTGTAAATCGACCTCTGCTTTTGCTGTGTCCTGAAGATTCTGGTAGCTTGTGTTTTCATTCTCATTTGATTCTATGTGCTTTATTTAGTCCTTAATTTCTTCTATAACCTAGTAGTTTTTGAGCAAGGCGTTGCTCAGTTTCCATGTGTTTTTTTTTTTTCCCCATGTTTTTTCTGTTACTGATTTTTATTTTTATACCTTTATGGTAAGAAAAGATGCTTTGTAATATTTAGATGTTTTGGGTTCTGTTAAGGCTTGCTTTATGGCCTTAATATGTAGTCTATTCTGGAAAATGTTCCATGTGCACTAGAAAAGAAGGTATACTTGGTTGATGTCAGATGCAGTGTTCTGTATATGTGTATGAGGTCAAGATGGTTGAGTGTGGCATTTAGATCTTCCGTATCTTTATTGAGCTTCTTTCTGGTTGTTCTGTTCTTCACTGAAAGTGATGTGTTTAAACCCTCTACTATTGTTGTGGAGCTGTCTATCTCTCTTTTCAATGCTGTTAGAGTTTTTTTTTTTTATGTATTTTGGAGCCCTGTTGTTGGATGAGTAAATATTTGTTATGGTTATGTCCTCCCAGTGTATTGACCGTTTAATGGTAATATGGTGTCCTTCCTTATTCTTTGTGGTGGGTTTTACTTTTAAGTTTATTTTGTCAGAAATTTATATCGCCACTCCTGCTCTTTTTTGATTGTTGTTTGCTTGATGTTTTTTTTTCCATCCTTTGAGTTTTAGTTTGTGCCTTTAAGTCTAAGGTGTGTCTCTTGTAGGGAGCATAGAGATTAATTGTGTTTTTTAATTCATTCTGCCATTCTCCATCTCTTTATTGGTACCTTTAGTCTATTTACATTCAGTGTAATTACTTTTTTTTTTATGAGTTTAGTGCTGTCATTAAAAAAAAAAATTTTATTGTGCTTAAATGAAAGTTTACAAATCAAGTCAGTCTCTCACACAAAATAGTGCTGTCATTTTGTGTCTTTTTGTGTGTGTGTGTTGTTGACAGCCTCTTTGTTCCACTTAATTTTCTGTGCTGAGTCATTTTTCTTTATATATTTTCTTTTCCCCTTTTTCATTGTTGTTGATTTTGTTTTTGCTGAGTCTTTCTATTTTTCTTGTTTTTTATTTTGATGTGTACGATTGTTAGTTTCATTTGTGATTACCTTAATATTTACCCTATTTTTCTAAGTTTAAACCCAAACTTTTATTTCTTTGTATCACCTTGACTTCCTCTCCATATGAAAGATCTATGACTACATTTTTTAGTACCTTTGTTTTTGTTTTAATGTTGTCATCTTTTACATAATGACATCTGTGTTTCTCTGGTTTAAGCGTTTTAGCTTTGATTTATTTTTGTGACTTCCGTATCTGGGTAGATATCTGGTTGCTCTGTCTTGTGTTCTAATCTTAGTTTGTTATTGTATGTTATTGATTTTCTAAGCAAAGGACTCCCTTTAGTATTTCTTGTAATTTTGGTTCAGCTTTTGCAAATTCCCTAAACTTCTATTTATCTGGAAATGTCCTAATTTCACCGTAATATTTGAGAGACAGTTTTGCTGGATATATAATTCTTGGCAGGCAATTATTTTTCTTCAATGCTTATATATGTCATCCACTGCCTTCTTGCCTGCATGTTTTCTGCTGAATAGTCAGAACTTAGTTGTATTGACTCTGCTTTGTAGTTGATTTTTTTTGTTTATCCCTAGCTGCTCTTAAAAATTCTCTATCTTTGGTTTTGGCAGATTTGATTATAATATGTCTTGGTGACTTTCTTTTGGGATCTACCTTGTGTGGGGTTTGATGAGCATCTTGGATAGATATCTTCTCATCTTTCATGATATCAGGGAAGTTTTCTGCCAATGAATCTTTAACAATTCTCTCTGTATTTTTTATTATTCCCCACCCTGTTCTTGTACTCCAGTGACTTATAGGTTATTTCTCTTGATAAAGTCCCACCTAATTCTTAGGGTTTCTTCATTTTTTTTAATTCTTTTATCTGAGTTTTCATCAAATATGTTGGCATTAAGTGCTTTATCTTCGATCTCACTAATTCTGCCTTCCATTTCCTCAATTCTGCTCCCCTGACTTTCTATTGAGTTGTCTAATTCTGAAGTTTTCTTCTTAATCTTCTGTATTTCTGTTTGCTATCTCTTTATGGATTCTTGTAGCCTATTAAATTTATCATTATGCTCTTCTCTAATCTTCTTAAGTTCCTCTATTGCTTTGTCTGTGTGTTGCTTGGCTTGTTCTGTGTTTTGCATGATCTCCTTCCTGATCTCTTGAAGAGTTCTGTATATTAATCTTTTGGATTCTACCTCTGGTAATTCCAGTAAGTTTTCTTCATCTGGAAGATATTTTGATTCTTTGTTTTAGGAGCTTCCTGAAGCCATCATGATCTGCCTCTTTATGTGATTTGATAGTGACAGTTGTCTCTGAGCCATCAATAAGTTACTGTATTTATTTATTTTATGTTTGCTTACTGTGTCCTAGCTTCTTGTTTTGATATGCCCAATTAGGCTGCTCAAGTGAGCTCGTTTGATTATTGGTGTCTTTGAAGCTCTAACAGCCTGTCACCAGGTGGTTAGAGCTTTTGCTGGATATGTAAGCTCAGGAGTCTGTTTGCTTTTTTTTTTTATAGGGATTCAGCTCAGGTGCCCAGGTAGTAGGTCACCAAGTGTGTGGTACAGGCTCTCACCTACAGTCTTAGATGAGCAGGAGTGGTTGGTGTAGGCATAGATATCTGGTTGCAGTAGGGGATGATGTGCTGAGCAAGGAAGGGGGCTTACAACTGCCCCTGAGTGTCTGTGAAGAAAGTATGTCCTTGTTCCCTAGATTACATAGGTGGTTGGGTTTTGCAGCTGGACTATGGGCACCCAGTGCTGCTGGCTATAAGGACTGGGAGGCACCACTTATTCTTGGGTACCTGTTGTGGGTGGTTAGGTGGTGTGGATGGAGTCACCAGTCTTCAGGCCCTTGATGTGGGTAGGTGAAAAAAAAGGACCCTGCTTAATAGGCAGTGTGGTGTCAAATGTCATGAACCTGTCTCTCCACCATATACCTGAAACAGTTGAAGTTAAACTTCAGATATATATCCTATTGTACTGTGCTAATGAGGGCCTACATGGTGGAAATGGGCCCACACAGGTCTATGCAGGGGCTAAAGTCATTCAAAGTCCCCTAATCCCTTATGCCTGTGCCTAGGCAAATGAGCTGTTTCTACCCTGTTTTCCCAGCTTAGGGGAGCTGGCGGATAATTTTTTCCCTTGTTTATTAATTTGCTGCCTCTCCCAGACCAGGAGAATAGTTCAGGGTGTGTGATGGGTCCTACTTCTGGCCCAGGGGATGCAGCACTCTCTGAAGCTGGCTCAGACTCAGTGCAGAGAGGGAAGGGGACAGGTAAGTGGTAGAGAGATTTTTCCCAAAGGGGTATTTTTTATCCACACAGTAGTTTAGACCCATGTACTTATCTTTCGCTGACTGAGCACCAATTTTCACTGATTTGGAGGCATGAGTAGACTCTCCGCTGCTAGGTCCCTCCCAATACGGAAGATGTGTCCTGAGTGCCACTATTTGCTTCACAGTGCATGCCAGCTGATCCAGCCTGCAGGGTGCCAGTACCTGCCAGGTCAGGTCTGGCAACTCCTCACTTCCTTTGAACTGTCTATCCCTCTCCCTGCTACTCAGTCTGATTCCTCAACTTTGCTTTGATGTTCAGGATTCCTAGATTGTCAGGTTGAAGAGATCAAAATATCACTAGAATTACTGATGAAGATGATACTAGAGAACAGGCTAGTAAGTCTGACTTACCCAGTCATAGTCTCTAAGGTTGCTAAGACTCCATTCCCCCCCCAGGGAGAACCTGCCTGCCTAAACCCAATGGTATGGAAGAGCCCAGAAGAATTTATGTGCCTTGTGGATAGATTGATCCCCCAAAAGATTTTCTTACAAACTCTTCTCTCCAAGAGAAGGGAATGAAAGCTTAGGACAAGAGGCCAGGCGTGTTATCCTAATAGAACCTCCTCCACAGTCAGACATGAGCCTGAAGAGAAGTTCTCCCCCTCTCATTCTGCAAACATTTATATCAACTAGAGATATTAGGATGTGCTCTCAACTATTTTCCAAAAATAATTTTGATATATATATATATCATAAAATATGGGATAAGAACACTGATGTTTTCGGAGAAAGCATGTGGTATGTATACCAGCTGAAAACCTGCTGCCATCGAGCCAATTCTGACTCCTAGCAACCCTATAAGACAAAGTAGAACTGACCCATAGAGTTTCCAAGGAGCGCCTGGTGGATTCGAGCTGCTGACCTCTTGATTAGCAGCCGTAGCACTTAACCACTACACCACCAGGGTTTCCGGTGTGTATAAAAGTCCATCAAATTTAGGTGAATCGTGTTATTTGGATAACACTTCAGTCAGGATATGTGTTATCAAGCAGTCTTCTGGAGCCAAATTTGACTCTCCTTCAGGTTATTAGCTTTAAAAATGCAGTTGTAGAAACAATGATTTTGACTGGAAATTTTCTTTTAAACTCAGTTTTTAAGCTTCAGTACTTTAGTCTTGGTGAGAAGGCTACTGATTTAATTCTAGTCCTTTTAAGAGTGCCTTAAATTACTAACCAATGTGAGACTAAGACCACTTATAATAAAAAGTTTTAAAGTCTCAGGGTCATCGGTCCACTAAAAGGAAATCCTAGAAGCAAGTAACTTACAGGCACTATGAACATGGAGTACTTTAACAATTAGGTCAGAGGTCAAGTGCTACTACTGCTCAATTGTCTGTAATATTAGATACTCCAGAGTGCAACTGGGAGATTTTCTGCTAAATGTGGCCTACAGTATTTCTTTGACCTTGGACTCAGGGGAGGAAAACATAGTGCCTCACTGTACCTAAAAGATCTGATGAAAGCTTTGCACTGATAAAAAGACACTTTAAAAAACAACTTATTTCCAATAAATTTTCCTTTGAAAGATAAAAAAGAATAGTTGCTATTAGAAATTAACATTAGCCTATTGGCAAAGAATGTTGAATGTACCGTGGACTGCCAGAAGAACAAAGAAATCTGCCTTAGAAGAAATACAACCAGTATGGTCCTTAGAAGTGAGGATGGTGAAACTTTAGCTCGCTTATTTGAACACATCATCAGGAAAGACAAATCAATAGAAAAGGACATCATGTTTGGCTAACTAGAGGGTCAGTGAAAATGTGGGATATCCTTAATAAGGTGGGTTGACAATAACCACAACGTGGAACTCAAACATACCAATGAATATGAAGATGGCACAGGACTGGGAAATGTTTTGTTCTTTTATCTATAAAGTTGGCATGAGTCAGAGCCAACTTGATAGCACCTAACAATGACAACAACATAAATTCAGGGTTTAAAATCTGTATTGTTTTTTTAAAGTAATTTAAGTAAAAATGATCACCCGTATAACTGGTCAAGCAAAACTTCTGGAGACCTGATTTTAAAAAATTATTTTTTGAGTCAATGTAATATGAATGAAGATTAATACTATACATGCATTTTTTGTTGCTGTTGTCCTTGTTAAAATTCAACGTGAACATTGTATTAAAGTATTTGCTTATGGTTAGCCTATTTGTTTCAGTTACTGTTACTATAAAACAAACTTCATGGTATAAACTAAACCTTTTATTATGCTCATGGGTTCTTTGGGTCAGGCATTTCTAAAGGGCATAGTAGGGATGGCCTGTCTCTGTTCCACAGTGTCTGGGACCTCAGATGGAAGATACAACGACTTGGAAGAGGAGTATGACTTGACGGCTGGCACTTAGTATTATCTGAAGGCTTGTTCACTCACATGTTGGCTCCTGGGCTGGTAGGACTCATGTCTAGGACTGTGACAGGAGTATGTATTCTTGGCGTCTCTGAGTGGCTTGACTTTCTCACAACACAGTGGCTTACATACAGGCTCCAAGTCCCAAATGCAAGTGTTGCAATAAACAAGAGGAGAGCTACCTCAGAAACCATGCAATCCCACGTGCATCACTCCAGCCACACCTATTGGCTACAAGCCAGTCACAGGCCTGCTCTCACTCAAAAAGAGGGGACATAGGTTCCACGTCTCAATGCGACAAGTACCAAGGTTGTATTATAGAAGGAAGGGTGTGTAAAATGGGATCTATATCATAGCTGTCCTTGAAAATGCAATCTGTGGCAATGTTTATGGTGTTTGGATTTATTATCCAGTTGGGACTATCTTCCTAGCTACAGTCTGTCTTGCTTACCTGCCATTATGCATTTGGGAACTAGTCAGGAAAAGTCTTTATTTGCGGTAAAAAAAAAAAAAAAAAATGAAATTACAAGTTTTGATAATAGGGATAAGAAGAACAAATGTTAAATTGAAAAATACAGTGATACTTTTATTATTCAGTTTACTGATACCATCAAAATGTTCCGTTTGTACATATCTCCATGAGAACTTTGTTTCCCTTCATTTGGGCAGGTTATGTCAGCCAAATAGCAGATGGCCTGCCCATAATGCATTTGGGCAGATGTTCTCATTTGGGCCATAACATGAATAAAAAATGCAATATTCCAAACTATCTCATCATCTGCAGTAATTACTGGATAAAGTCCAGAACGTACATAGGTCTTTTATAGCTCTGTGTTGTATTGGCTAGTTCTAGTACTGAAAGCTTGGTTTTATAGTAACACTCTTTTTACTAAGTTTCAGAATGGATTATTTCACTCTATTCAATCTGATATTTAATGGTCATATAATACTTTGCATATATAATTTAGAATAATATGGTCATATAATACTTTGCATATATAAATGCTCGTATAATACTTTGCATGTAAATAATTTAGAAATAACATTAATAACATTATTTTCTTAATTACCACACTCTGGTTTTACATTTTTAAAGCTTACATTGCCAAAGTAAATGCATATGGTATATACTGCATCATGTAATAGATTAGAAAACTGAAAATCAATCTGTTTTAGAAAAGAAGTCAAAAAGGAAAAGCCAATAAAAAGTTGGGCAATTAGTAGAAACATTAAGATGGTTCTACGGTGTGCTTCATTTAAGAATTCATTTCAATCACCTAAGAATTCATTTTTTTCCCTCAAAAATTCAGGTGTTTGTCATTAGTGGAAGTTCTAGCTATATTAGAAGCAAGCCATTTTGAGTGGGTGGGGGTGGAGAGGGAGGTGAAAATGGAAGACAATTACTCCATTTCATGAAACAGGAAAACATTCAGTGTCTGGTGTACAGTAGGTTTTGTGTAGATCGTTTTCTTTCTTTCAATCCTGAATACTATTCAATCACTTGCACTTTCTTCCTCCAATCTCCACAATTTCAGGAGGATGGCCTCTTTTAGCATCTGCCTTAAAAGTTTTAAAGTGGCAACAGAAGGTGCTGCATATAAAAAATCCTTGGTGTTGCTTCGCTGGATCTAAGACAGAAGTACAGATTATTCAAAAGACTTAATTAGAAGACAGACTCTCTTGTGTTATTTTGCACCTGCATCTTCTCATTTGCATTTCTATTCACATACTGAGGTAATATGGCTGAGAAAAAATGTCATTTTAAGAAAAACAGGCATCAGAACATATATTTACTCTTCAGTTTTACTAGTGTATTTATTATGCATCTAGGCAAATGGAATGTAGCATATATCACAGGTAGAGTCACATTTTACAAACATTTTGGCAGTGTGTTTTGGTTTCTGTTCCAGTGCAATTTCTTAAATCGGACTCCATTAATCAGATAATTAATACATTTTAGTTCTGGTCAATAGTTCTCAACTACAGGCACCTTTACCTTTCCAGGGGGCATTTGATAATATCTGGAGGCACTTTTGGTTGTCAAAACTGGTGGTGGTGGAGGTGTGCTACTCAGTATCTCATGGTAGAGAGACCAAGCATGCAGCTAAACATTCTATAATGCATAGGACAGTTCCCCTAATAAAGAATTACCCAGCACATAATGTCAATAGTGCCAAGGTTCAGAAACCTTGATTTAGGGCAAGAAAACACTTAGAGAATATTTAAAGACAAATGTTTCACAAGGAATTAACTGGCACATATGTTTGGAAATCGTGATAGTTTAATATGGGAACTATTCTGTTTTCCCCCCAATTTATTGCAAAATTTTCTGCTGTTTTAAGATTTTTTTCTAAATGAAAGCTTATCAGATATTGAAACCCTTAGTTTTGTAGGATGATTTCAAATAGTACTGGAGTAGATTTTCCATACTGAAACATGATTTGATTGTTTTATTAAAAAAAAATTAAAAAAATAAGCTGACAGTTTTGAGAACTTTCTATATGTTTAGCATTGTGATAGGCAGAATAATGTCCCGCCTCAAGATGTCCACCACACGGTAATCCCCGGAACCTTTGAATACATTTTCATAGATGGCAAAAGAGACTTTGCCCATGTGATTAATGTTAAAGATCTTGAGATAAGGAGAATGTCTTGATTATCCAGGTGAGCCCAATCTAATCATAATGGTTCTTAAAAGTGGAGGACCTTTCAAGGATGTAGTCAGAGAATCAGATAGATGTCAATGTGAGAAGGACTCAACCAGCAGCTGCTGGCTTTGGCGATGGAGGAAGGAGCCCTCAAACCGTGAAAAGTGGGGAGCTTCTGGAAGTTGGAAAAGACAAAGAAACAGGTTCCTCCCTGGAGCTTCTAGGAAGGAGCACAGCCCAGCCAGCACCTTAATTTTAGCCCAGCTGTGATGGGTGTGGGACTTCTGACCTCCAAAACAGTAAAATCATAAGTTCGTGTTGTTTTCAGCCATTACTTTTGTGGTAATTTGTTAGAGCAGCAATAGGAAACTAATACAAGTATTTTATTTGTATTATCTTGTTTAATCCTCTTCAGCAACCCTAGGAGGATGGTGCTGTTATTTTCCTCAAATCATAGATGTAATGAATGCCTAGAAGATAAAGTGACCTACATAGAGTCACTTAGGTAGTGGACTGGAGGAGGAACTCTCAAAGTCAGGTCCATTTAAGCCAATGCTCTTAGCCTTGACCCCCAAATCAGTCTTTAGATAGAAGTTCATTATTCCTTTTCAAAGTACAAAACACCCACTCTGTCTTTGGTATTGGTTTTCTTTATAAAGAAAGAATGTGATTAGATGGAGCAACGAATCCTTTTTCAAAATGTGCACAGTTCATTTTCATCTTGCAAAGGAGAGGGTGTATTTTCATGATTTTATACTTCTTTTTAATATTTGAAGACATATTTCTTAAAATAAATTTACTTGATTTTCAGTTATGTTATAGTCATGACTACAACGCTTTACTGCTTCTTCCAAAGCTCCCCCCATCTTCCAGCTGTTGCTCACTCCTCCCACCTCCTCTTTCCACACTCCACACCTCTCACTCTGTGCTTCAGTCAAATGGAGCCACTTGTATTTCTTAAGTGGGCCACATGTTCTCTCCCTCTCTCATTTTTTTTTTTTTTTTTAATTCTACTTTGTTTTACTTACCTTGTACATGCTGGTTGCTCTTACTGGAACATTTCATCCGCTCCATTTTACCAGTTTGTACTCATCCTTCAAGTTCCAGTTTTCTGTCACCAGATTCCTCTGGGATGTCTGTCCCCACCACCAACACTAAGTGTGCTTCTACTGAACCCTCTGTGAGCATTCATTTCACTGTTGCATTTTCCCCTTGCCTTGTCTGCAAGGAGAAGGAAAGTCCCTGAAGGGTAAGACTGTGTTCACTGGTAAATATTTATTTTTTAAAAAATGAATATATTTCTTGAAAGATAGAGTACAGACGGAAAAGTGCACAAATCTTAAGTGTACAGTTAACTGATCTTTCATAAAATGAACATATACATGTAACCACCACCCAGATCAAGATATGGGACATTGCCAGTTCTTCAGAAACACACCACCACTTCCACCTTTAGCTTGGGTTCCTTACAAGTCACTATCTCTTCTCCTTCTCCTTACCTCCCCAAAGATACCCCCTATCCTGACTTCTAATGCCATGGACTGGTTTTTCTGTTTATGTAAATAGGATTGTATGCTATGTACTTTTCTGTATCTTCTTTCACTTGACATTATGTTCATGAAATTTGTACATGCTGCCATGTGTATCGTTCATTCACTCTAATTGCTGTGTACAGCGTCTCATTGAAAGCCTAAACCACATATATTTATTCATTCCACTCTTGAAGGATACTGAAGTGTTTCCAGTTTGGGGCTATAATAAACAGCACTACTATGAACATTTTTGTACATGGCTTTAGGTTCATATATGTAAGGAAAACTCACCGAATACATGAATTATTATTTTTCTTTTTTTTAGCTAAAGCACTTTACTCTCACTTTAATAGCTTTACTAAAGGAACAAATGTCAAAGTCTGGGGGAAAAAAAGCTCCAAGTGTTTCTCCAAACATTTTCCTTGAAGTATTAGTTCTGCAGGCACTTAATGGGTGTCACTTTTTAAAAGAGTTCCTTGGTGAAAAGAGTTTGGAAATACTGGGTTGAACAAAATAAAATATTTTGTTTGTGTTTAGTTTTACTGTAGGATTTTTTTTTTTTCGGGGGGGGGCCTCAAAATGCTAATATGCATTGTGTTTCTCCCAGAGAGTGAATAGGCAACATAGCTCAAATCTGTTTGACAGGGAAGCTTTATGTTTGGGGCAAGTTATATCTAGAAACCAAAATTCCATTAGGCTCTACATTTTGTCGCTAAATAGGCACTAGGTTATTTTTTTCTACTGGGGTATTACGAGCCTCTTTGGTAAATTTCTTAAACCTAAGAGTTTCAGGAGGAAAAAAATATGGTCCATCTGCTAATTTAAATCCTCACGCTTGGCTTTCTTGTTTTGGAGATAGCTTAAATTTCATGAGGTGTTTATAGTTCAGTGATAAGTCATATTTTTATAGGGACCTCTCTGCCTACACAGGTTTTCTGTGATAAAAAAGCTGTCTCTCTGAGAAAGAAGCCTCAAAGCTCAGCAAGAATAACAATCAATCAGCCAGGGCTCAGCCCATGCTATCGTTTTACTGGTGTGATTAATGCTTATAAAGGAAGAACAACCCGATTTCAATTCTCTTTTCAGCTTCATTCTTAGCAACACAATGGATTAAATGCTTGCAAAAGGAGTCATTTCTATCGTACATCTTAAAAGAATTAAATTTTAATTACCAAATGCATTAAACCTGTATATTAATTAAGTGGTTTTGGGTTGCAGGCATCAGCACTTTTCCCGATATCTCATTTTGCTGACTGTAGTCTGAAGGGAAGCTTGCCCCAGACAGCAGCAACAAGACCAGGGCTGCCAAACAACACTGGGCCAAACCAAAGGGCTTGCACCCCAATTACGTTAAAAGTCTCTGAGCTGCTCTTGCCTTCCAGATGGCAAGTAAATTCAAATCTACTGGAGGGATTTAATTAAGATACTTTGCTTGCAAGCAGAAGTCCAGGAATTCAATCTCAAGCAAGCACAAAAAATGCAGTGGCACTTAAAAATGAGTGGGATCTAAACCGCAGTCAAAAGCCAGGGCTCTGATAACCAATAATACTCTTCACTCTCTACTTTTTGCTGTCTTTTGTTGTCAGGTGTCGTCTAGTCAGTTCCGACTCATAGCAACCCTATAGGACAGAGTAGAACTGCCCCATACAGTTTCCAGGAAGCTGCTGGTGGATTTGAACAGCTGAACTTTTGGTTAGCAGCCGAGTTCTTAACCACTACACCACCAGCGCTCCTTTTGTTATCTATACAACTTAAAAGTCTGGCACTTTTGGCTTGCGTATCCACTTTAGTTTTTTGTTCTTGTGGTTGAAATCAAAGGCTTTGGAATTAGACAAATTTGGTTTCAAATGCCAGCCTTGGTAATTACTAATTGTGATTTAACTATTCCTTGAGCTTCAGTTTCCGCAACCATTGGATGAGAATGATACCTACCTCACAAGATTGTTATAAGGGTTGAAAGATAAATAGCCTAGTGGTTCTCAAATATGTATCATTAGCTTGGGACTTCCCACAAAATCCAAACTCTATCCAACTGTTTGACATCTCTACTTGGAATTCTAATAGACATCTCAAACTTAAATTGGCTAAAACAAAATAGCTGGTTACCCTGAACACAGAATCTCTAACTTACCCCTCCCCCCACTTATCCTCCAACTTATTGCCCCACTTGTCTCCCCACTTATCCCCCTCTCATTAATGGTTACATGAGCCATCTGGTTGCTCAAGCTAGAAAGCTAGAAATCATTATTGTTCCTTCCTTTGTGTCATCTTCCATAAGCAATCCTGTAACTCTACTCTTGTTTCTACAGCTCAGTACTATTGGTATTTATGGCCAGATAATTCTTTAGTATGGGGAAATTGTCCTGTACATTGTAAGATGTTTAGCGGCATTCCTGGCCTCTGGCCACTAGAAGCCAGTAACACTTCTCCGGTTGTCAAAATCGAAAATGTTTCCAACCATTGCTAAATGTCCCCTGGGTGACAAAATCAACCCCTGTTGAGAATCACTATGCTCACTAGCCCAAGTCATTCCTTCTGAGCTCGGTTACATCTACAGCTTTCCAACGGGCTTCCCCACTTGATTCTGATTCTCCTATG
Source organism: Elephas maximus indicus (assembly GCF_024166365.1). Taxonomy (NCBI): domain Eukaryota; kingdom Metazoa; phylum Chordata; class Mammalia; order Proboscidea; family Elephantidae; genus Elephas; species Elephas maximus. The sequence goes on along the minus strand of NC_064836.1, from coordinate 43,517,654 downwards.
ACCCAATATCTACACCAGCTAGAGTGGTGTCTGTAAAACCTAAGGCAACAGCGTGCCAATACTCTGCTAAACCACCCATGTCTTCACGCCTACAGTGAAATTCAAATTCTCACCAAAGACTATAAGGCTCTATATGTTCTGGTTCCTACTTATAGGACTTACTGTTTCATTAATACATGTAAACACATTTCACCTTTGCTTTGGTATACACTTCACTCTGCCTGGGGTACTTTTCTCCAAATTTCCACACTGCTGGCTCGTCCTTAATATTCAGATATTTGATCGAATGTCACCTTCTTAGTGAGAACTGATGGTCCCCTTCCTTCCAGTAACTATCTCATATCTTATTAAATGCTTCATAGCATTTAATAATATCTGAACTGTTATTTGTTTACTGTCTCTCTCCCCCACCAAGGGGGAGGTCTATGAGGACAGGGACCATATTTCACTTGTATCCCCAGCACACAGAACAATGGTAGATACTGAATGAATATTTGTTGTTGAATGATTGAATAATAAATGTAACATGGTTATCAAAGAGTAACAGCCTAAAAATGGTAGCGAGCATATTTGGGTGAATCTCTAGCACTCTCAAAAGGTTGACCACACCACACATACCCACCCAGTGCTGTAGAGTCGATTCCGACTCATAGCGACCCTACAGGGCAGAGTAGAACTGCCCCATAAAGTTTCCAAGGAGCACCTGGTGGATTCGAACTGCCGACCCTTTGGTTAGCAGCTGTAGCACTTAACCACTACGCCACCATCTGCTTGAAAATTCCAACTTGTCCTTTTTGAATTCAGATGTCAAAAAAAAAAAAAAAAAAAAGCAAAATGGAAAAAAAAAAATAATAATTGTATATTTTACTTTTAACTTCTATTTTATCAGTTAGTAGTATTATAGTAAAAAGTAGCACATGCAAAGAGTTTAAAAATACTAATAGTATCAAAGGTGTCCCTTCCTTCCAGATTGCTCCACTTACCTCTCAAGAAGGAACTTCTTTAAAGTTTCGTAGCATCCTTCCAAACATTTTCTGGGACTTAAAACATATGTGGATTTATCATAGAATTTTTAACATAGTGCTTGGAGATTATTCCATTTTATGGGAATGTTTTATTTTTTAAATATGATTTAATATCACATATTGACTTCTCATGAAATCTAGAATCAGCTTATCAAATTTAAAAAGACATCTATATTCAGTTCTGTTGTAATAATTTCCACACCATTCAATCTTTAATATTGTCAGTTTGTTTTCAATTAATTCACTCATATTTCCTAATTACATTTTCAGCTAATGTTGACATTTTCTTCCTTTTATTTCTAATGTTATTATTATTATTTTACATTAGTCAGGATTACCAGCAAAATGTTGATAGTGGGAATCCTTGTCTAGTTTCTTAACAGCCTCCTTTAATATTTTGCCATAAATATATTTTATGTAGGTGTCTTATCCATAATTTTTTTCACGTTAAGAAAATTTTCTTATAACTCAAAAATCAACTCTTTGCCGTCAAGTGGATTCCAACTCACAGCATTCCTACAGGACAGAGTAGAACTGCCCCATAGAGTTTCCAAGGAGCACCTGACAGATTAGAACTGCCAACCTTTTTGTTAGCAGCGGTACCACTTAACCACTGCAACACCAGGGTTTCCTGTTTTCTTATAGTACTAGCTAAAAAACAAACAAACCCATTGCCATTGAGACCGTTCTGACTCATAATAATAGTACTTTGAAAAACAAATTAGTGTTGAATTTTTATCATCTTTTCATTGATCTATTATACAGTACGGAAACCTTGTGGCCTAGTGGTAAAAAGCTACAGCTGCTAACTGAAACGTCCGCCATTCAAATCCAACAGGTGCTCCTTGGAAACTCTATGGGGCAGTTCTACTCTGTCCTATAGGTTCGCTATGAGTCGGAATCGACTCCACGGCACTGGGTTTGGTTTGATTTTTTGGATTATACAGTAAGAATTTTTTCTTTAATTTGTTAATGTAATCAATTGCATTAGATAGATTTTGAAAAGAAAGCAGTATTGTTTTTCCTGACAAACAGTACTGATTCATAACATACTTATTTTTAAAGTTAACGGTTGTGTAAAAAGTAGCTTTCTACTAGTTTTGTACCCTCTGGGAGAGTTTGTGTAAAATAGAAATTTTCTGGTCGTTGAGAATTTGATAGCCCTCAGTCATTAACTCTCAGAACTCAGTGGTTGTTTTAGAAGATCTTTGACTATTTACAAATTTTATTGTTATTTCCATATTTAGGTTTATGAATTATGTTTGAGCCATTTTGGATAATTTATTGGGACATGGTTACTTTTCTAAGTTTTTAACACATAGCTTCAATCTTTTTTTTTAATCAATAACTGTCCCCCGTTATATTCATAATACTATTTGTTGATGCGTCCTCTCTCTCTGTTTTTTCCCTTGACAATATTTATCAAATGTTTATCCATTTTATTGTATTTCAAATAACTTTATTTTAGTTCTGTTGCTTTGTCAGTTTTAAATAATTTGTTAATAATACTTTGATAATAATAAGATAATCTGGGTAAAACACAGAACTATTAACTCAAAGATGTAGTGCTGAAGATAAAACAGTAAGTAGCAATTTCTAAGTAAAAAATAATTGACTATATTTTAAGGGTAAATTATGGGAAATCAATTCAATTGAGTGGTACATATTTTGGGGACTCTGTCTTTTTAACAAAATTTTACTTAGAGTGCTTACAGATACAGAAGTGAATACTTATGATTAGTAATGCATCTTTTGTTTATTCAATTAATAATCAGTGCTGGAATCTGTGGCTATACCGGTGGACTAACAACAAATACAATCCCTACTCTTATGAAGCTGGAATATTAGTGTTGTAGAAAAATATTAATCAAATAATCACACAAATAAATTTAGGCCCTCTTCATTTTTCTTTATTCTTTGTGTTCCTCAGACTAGATAATCAGTTGACCTATTCTTGAATTCATCGATTCGTTCTATTGCCAGCTCAAATCTGCTGTTGAACCTTTCTAATACATTTTTTATTTCATTTATGGTACTTTTCAGCTCCAAAATTTCTATTTGGTCCTTCGTTTTGTATAGTTTTTCTGTTTATTGATATTCCTTTAGGTAAGACACTTTTCTTTATCATATAGACATGGTTTCCTTTGCTTTTTAAAAATATAATGTCTGATTTAAATATCTTTGTTCAGTAACTTCGATGTTTAGGTTTCTCAGGGACAGTTTCTACTGATTGCTTTTTTCCGTGTTAGTGACCACATTATTTTTTTTTGCATATATCGTAATTTTCTTGTTGAAAACTACATATTTTAAACAATGTAAAGTAGTAAATCTGAAAATCAGATGTGTCCCCTCCATTGCTCTCTTTAGGGTTCCTTGTTGTTGCTATTTTTTATTTAGTGACTTTCCCGATCTAGTATTGTAAAGTCTGTATTCTTTGTCATGTATGACCACAGAAGTCTCTGGTCTATTAGTTAGAGGCAGCTAATGTTTGAACAGAGTTTTCCTTAAATGCCTTATAGTTTAAGTCTCCCACTCGTTGACAAAACTCAGCTCCTTGTATTTTTAGGACTGAGACTCCCAGAGGCTCTTAGCTCCTAGAGGCTTCTGCTCCTTATAGATAGTGCACAAAATGGACATTTACTTCTTCATGGCCAGCAAGTGATGGCTGCTCTAACTTCTTATGGCTTTGGCCTCTAGGCCCTCTTTTAAAAAGCCCAACTGATTTTGTCATGCCCACCTAAGATTAACTGAAAGTCAGCTAATTAGGGACTTTAATTACATCTCCAAAATCCCTTCATCCTTTCCCTATCATATAATACAGTCATAGGAGTGATATCCTATATCCTTTGCCATATTCTGTTGGTTAGAAGCACAGGTCCAGCCCATGCTCATGAGGAGGATATTATTTAAGAGCATGGGTCATTGGGGATCATCTTAGAATTCTGCCTACCACGTAGAGTAAATTCTAAAGAGTTTTTAGTCTATTAATTTGTTCAGTCATTTTAATTTTTTTTGTTGTCTTCTTAATATAATAATGACTTCAAGCATTGTTATAGAGTGATAACGGACTGAGTGAATCCCAACTGGAAAATACAGTAAAAATCTAACGCCCAGAGTAAGAAAAGCACATTCTTACAGAGCATTGCCTTTGTAAAGTTCATTTATGTTGGGGATTTAAGACTAGTTACACAAACATATGTTGCTACTCCCAGTTCCCTAATCTATATTTGGAAGTCTGGCATTCTTCCAGCAGAAATAGTTTTTTCTCGACAGGAGAAAACAAGAAAATATAACTACAGGTAATACCAAGTATGCTGTGAATGAATAACTTTTTCAGGGTGTAGCATGTGGTTAAAAATGATCAGCTTCTCGGCATAACCTAAGTGAAGGCATTGAATTTAAATTTACATCACTGCATTAAAACAGAGATGTACATTTTGGCCTACCTTTGACTTATAAGTTAGTTTAATACTGGTGTTTATCTCTGATAACGTTAAAATCAAAAAGAAAATAAATAAATAATAGCTTACAAAATAGGATTCTTTAATACCCTCACACAGAAAAATCTAAATAACTCATCAGTATTTTTTTTTTTAATGTTCCCAAGAATTTTTTTTTTTTAAATACATAAATACAAGGTGTATATACTAAGCTTCTCAGAATAGTTACACATAACTTATTTTCATCCCAGGATTTAATAAGGAAATCATTTATTAAAAAAACCAAGTGCTAGTTGTGGAGAGTGTATTAGAAATTTGTACAAGTAACACACAAAATAATTACTCCTTGCAATTAAATATATTTTAGTAAAGTGCTATTCCAAGAATTGATTTCAATATCTACTAGTTTTCCTTGAATTTTAATGCTAAAGTTTTAATTAAATGAAATTTTTATGGCATCAATAATTCTAAAATTCCTTATGGACCACATTGGATTATGAAACACAGTTGCTCTTAGCCATTAACTTTTATATTTAAGGCCAAGTTTATAAGCTTTTCTTAACTTGTCATTTTTTGAAGATATAATTTTTGCTGACAGAGCTTTTGAAGATAACTAATGGATGAATGTATGATTGTGCAAAAAAAAAAAATGTTGAAAATGGAAATGGCTTTTTCTAATCAGATAGGACTGGGCCAGACAGGTTCCGTTTAAGCCAATGAGGGAAAAAATATGCCCGTGTTCTAAATTGGCAGAGCTTGTTTGTCAGGCCTGGATGGTGATATAATTGTTCATCATTTTATACCACAGATATAGGCCTGAGGGCTGATTTGTGCTTTGAATTTTTACAAGTCAAAGTGCATTTAAAATACCTTAGTGTTTTAATATACATAGAGATGTCTAGAAACCCTGGTGGCATAGTGGTAAAGAGCCACGGCTGCTAACCAAAAGCCTGGCAGTTTGAATCTACCAGGTGCTCCTTGGAATCCCTATGGGGCAGTCCTACTCTGTCCTATAGGGTCACCATGAGTCAAAATCGACTAGATGGCAACAGGTATATAGAGATGTCTAGATATAAGGGCATTCTGGCAAATTATTAGAGGATAAATTATTGTGGCTTAGTATGCAGACTCTGAATCCATTCTCACTGTGCTCGAATTCTTAATTTTCCACCTTTAATTGAGTGCCTTTGGGCAAGACATTTAACTTCCCCCTCAATTTGTTTATCTGTTAAATGAAGATGATTATAGTTACTCCCCTCCTATATGTTTGGAGAGACAGCTGATGGATCAAAAGTACCAGGCTCTCAGTTTAACAAACTATAAACTGTAAACCTTAACTATAAACAAGGTCACTGGTTTTTTTGTTATTGGCAATCATTCCTTATATCACTGCTGTAGGCATGATATTGCATAACAGTTGCAATACTTGGATTTAATAAATGGAGAATTCCTAAATTTTTGTGTCAATAAACATTTATAGTCCAGAATTGTCTGCTTAATATGGAAAAGGTAATCAAAATTTAGACATATTACATATGAATCTAGGAAGACCAAAGAATACATGATGCATTTGAATTGTGGTGTTGGTGAAGAATATTGACTATGTCATGGGCTGCCAGTGGAACAAACAAAGCAGTCTTGGAGAAAGTATGACCGGAATGTTCCTTAGAAAAGAAGATGGTGATTCTTTATCTTGCTTACTTTGGGCACATCATTAGGAGGGAACAGTCACTGGAAAAAGACATCATGGTTGATAAAGTAGAGGATCTGTGAGAAAGAGGGAGACCCTCAATGAGAGGGATTAACACAGTGGCTGCAACAGTGAGCTCAAACTTAGCAATGATTCTGAGGATAGTATAAGACCAGGCAATATTTTATTTGTTGTACATAAGGTTGTTATGAATTGGAGCTGATTCAATGGCACCTAACAACAACAAATCACATTCCTTGTGCTGGAAAGAACAATTTCTTCAAAGAAGTTTAAACTTTTGTTTGAAGTTTTTGAAGCCTCTTTATCTCAAGTCATCTATTGTCCTTGAGCTCAAGCAAAATCAGTAGTCTTTTCAAAAATTACTAAGAAATGCTGCAGAAAACTGTGCTTGAAACAAACTGGTTGTTTTTGGAGCTAGGCTAAGTAGATTGAACTTTACTGGCAATTTAGCAAGAAAAAAAGTTTCTTGGAAAAAAGGCATGTTATGATCAGAGATTTAGGAAAAACTACTCTTTGGAGAGCGTGAAGGAAGGATAGGAGACTAGAGATTGGTGGCAGATGGTCAAAAGGTGGTGAGGGTGTGACTCACAAGACAGGCAACAGAAGGAAGGCAAAAGGAGGGAAATGGATGTAACACGCACTGCAGAAAGAAAATAAAGGTATCTTAGTTACGGGGTTGGGGAGGTGTAAGGGATTAGAAGGAATCAATTATTTCTATAAAGTCATGAGCCTGGGTGAGATGGATAAAGCCTCACAAACACAGTAGGGGAAACAGGTTTGGGGGAGGGAGTTAAAGATGAGTTCCATTCTGTTAAATAAGTACATCCATTAGAGGTACTGGGATTAATAGACAGCATTAATTTCACAACAGGAATCCAGAGTCAGTCATCCCTTACCATGCTAACATCTGTGAATAAACTATACAGTCCCATCCATAATGTGAGGAAAAAGTGTATATTGAATCACAATCCATTAATTACTATTACTTTTTACTGTTTATTATATTTTTCAAGCTCTTTTCACATTGAAAAGATTGTAAAATTTTGCCAATTTTTGTAGTATCTGTTGTGATTTTCAACTCCATCTCCATAATTGTTATCAGGACAAGGCATTTCTCAGTAATTTCAGTCTCATCTGTCACATACTTATTATAATCATAAAAAGCATATAACTGTAACTATTTGCATCCTGGGCCTCTCCTTCACAGAACATCAAGCTAACCTCTGTCTCCCACAGTAGACTGTAAGCCTGAGAGTATAGATACCATTTCCTTTGTCTCTGTTGACATAATATTCAGGACATTACTAAAAATAATTGTTTAAGTATAAAAACTAAATTTTATTTTTTATTCTGAAAGTATCTGTAATACTAAAAGTGTTACAATATTACAAGACAAATGTGATAAAAAGGTATTATAAGTAGTTTGAAGGATAGTTTTTATGGTAAAAGCCCATAAAACCTAACCCAGTGCCATCAAGTCAATTCCAACTCACAGTGACCCTATAGGACAGAGTACATCTGCCCCGTAGGGTTTCCAAGGAGCACCTGGTAGATTCAAACTGTCAACCTTTTGGGTAGCAGCCATAGCTCTTGACCACTACACCACCAGGCTTTCCATAAAACCCCATAAGAAAAGCCAAAACAGAGTCCGAAGAGTGGTAATAATAATACAAATAGCATTAGCCAGACCAAGAATTTCTATAGCTTTCATTTTGTGCTAAGTGCCATGCTAAGGGATTTATGCACATTGCCATAAATCCTCCCCACAACCCCGCAAGGCAGACATTATTAAACCCATTTTGCAGATGAGTAAACTGAAGCTGAAGGAGATTATATAAATTGTCTAAAATTCTCATACAGCAAAAAAGTTGCAGAGCTGTGATTTAAATCCGGACCCTTCCTACTCTGAAGTCTAACTCTATGCAGATATTATCATTTAATTTTATTTTTATTGTATGTGTAGCTTCAGAGTAATTCTTGGCACATACTAGTACTTAATAAATTATTGCTCTATAAATGATAAATCTTATGACATGTAAAATCTACAAAATTATATTCTCACCTTATCTGAATGGAATCCACCTTGGACAACTTAGTATTAGTCACAAAGGGTACTTTTTTAAAAAAATTTATTTATTTTGTTGTTGTTGTTGAGAAGGGGTCCTTTCTTTTTTATTGTACTTTTAAATGAAGATTTACAGAACAAACTAGTTTCTCATTAAACAGTACACATACTGTTTTATGACATTGGGTAACCACCCCATGACATTTCAACACTCTCCTTTCTCGACGTTGAGTTCCCTATTACCAGCTTTCCTGCCCCCTCCTGCCTTCTAGTCCTTGCCCCAGTTCTGGTATGCCCATTTAGACTCATTTTGTTTTATGGGCCTGTCCAATCTTTGGCTGAAGGGTGAACCTCAGGAGTGACTTCATTACTGAGGTGATAGGGTGTCCAGGAACATACTCTCAGGGTCTCTCCAGTCTCTGTCAGGCCAGCACATCTGGTCCTTCTTTTTGAGTTAGAATTTTGTTCTACATTTTTCTCCAGCTCTGTCTGAGACTCTCTATTGTGATCCCTGTCAAAGCAATCGGTGGTGGTAGCTGGGCACCATCTAGTTGTGCTGGACTCAGTCTGGTGGAGGCCATGGTAGATATGGTCCATTAGTCCTTTGGACTAATCTTTCCCTTGTATCTTTAGTTTTCTTCACTCTTCCTTGCTTCTAAAGGGGTGAGACCAGGGGAGTATCCTAGATGGCCACTCACAGGCTTTTAAGACACCAGATGCTACCCACCACAGTAGAATGTAGGATATTTTCTTCATAAACTATGTTATGCCAATTGTTCCCCAAGACCATGGTCCCCACAGCCCTCAGCCCAGCAGTTTGGTTCCTCAGGGAGTTTGGATGTGTCTATGGAGCTTCCATAACCTTGCCTTGTACAAGTTGTGCTAGCTTCCCCAGTATTGTATACTGTCTTAAGAAGGGGTCCTTTTTTAAATGATTCCAAAATGAAGTGCTCAGATGTCTTCATAGATAAGGAGATAATGTCAGCAAATGTGCCAGTATTCATAAACGAACAGATGGTACCTGTCTAGTCAATAAGTTGTTTCTTTAGATTTAACTAATTACCCAAATTTTGATGATTTAAAAATTATCCTAAGAATGTAATTTATAACATTTGTAAAGTACTTAAAATATATTTTCAAGAAAACTTAATTGAGTTTATTCAACTGGTTCAGAATGCCACATTGTCAGTAAATTAATTATAATGCACTTTCAGGAAAACTTAACTGAGTTTATTAAACTGGTTTAGAATGTCATTACATAAGCAAATCTGCTAATCTTTGAAAAAGCTATGTACTTGAGTTCTAAAGAAAATATTTATGTCAGCAAGAGCAATGCAATGATTTTTTTTCCTTTTACTATTTCCCTTCACTATTCAATTCCCAGAATAGATATAAATGCTGAGAAACTGGCTTGGAATAAGTCTAATCCTCAGGCCTGTGGTTAGTAATTTGAGATTTTCTAGTTTACTGTAAACTCACCATTTTAAACAATATAATTCAAGTTAAAACTTATGGTATGAATTTTGCAACTATATACTAGATATAAGTTTGTTATTTTCACAGAAACAACAACAACAACAAAAAAAACCCAAACCTGTTGCATCGATTCCGATTCATAGTGACTCTGCAGGAGAGAGTAGAACCGCCCCATAGTGTTTCCAAGGAGCAACTGATAGATTTGAACTGCTGACCTTTTGGTTAGCAGTTAAGCTCTGAACCACCACCCCACCAGGGTTCCTATTTTCACAAGGTTATTGTATAATCTATGTTGTTGTTGTTAGTTGCTGTCAAGTTGGCTCTGATGCATGATGTCCCCATGTATAACACAAGGAAACATTGCCTGGTCCTGCACCATCTTCATTATTGTTGGCATGTTTGAGGCCATTATTGCAGCCATTGTGTCAGTCCATCTCACTGAGAGTTTTCCTTGACTTTGTTGGCCCTCCGCTTTTCCAAACATGATAACCTTCTTCAACAATTGGTCCCTCATGATGATCACATCTGAGCTGAAGTTTTGTACAATATTCTATGTTCCATAGGGTTTTTTCATTGGCTAATTTTTGGAAGTAGATCATCCAACCTTTCTTCGTAGTCCATCTTAGTCTGGAAGTTATGCTGAAACCTGTCCACCATGCGTGATCCTGTTGGTATGTCAAGTATCAGTGGCATAGTTTCCAGCATCCTAGCAACATGTAAGCCACCAGAGTATGACAAACTGACAGAGAGGTGTTGGTTTGTATAATCTATAAAGCATTTCCTTAAGATTATCTGTGTGTTTTAGTGACATGGCAAGGTTACTGTGATAAGTACAGGCAATATTTTTGCTTTACTTTGATTTGCTTTATCTTTTCTCTTTTTTCCTTTTTATATCCAAAACGTACTTCCAAGAGCTTTTCTTTTACATTATCGCCAATTCATATCATGCTTATAACTACAGTTTTATAATGTTTGTTAGGAAGTACTGTGGTTAGGATCAGCAAAGAAGAGGAAGGCCCTGAATGAGATGGATTGACACAGTGGCTGCAACAATGGGCTCAAACATGGCAATGATTGTAAGGATGGCACGGGGCTGGGCAGTGTTTCATTCTGTTGTACATGGGGTCTCTATGAGTCAGAACTAACTTGACAGCACCTAACAATAACAACATTGTGGTTATGTTGATATTTTTATTGCTATTGAGTTTCTGCTTTAAGATATGTGCCATATTACTTTACTATGGAATTATACCAGAGTTTTGGGGCAATAAAATAATATCTTCTAGAAGCTCATGTCATTTCTTGCCAGTTTCCCAACACCCAGTCTTCTGTGGATAAAAGCAGAGTATTGTTAAAAAGGAAGCTGACTACCCCAAACATATAAATCCATCCTTAGGTACTGCTTTTTAAATAATTAAAACCCTCAACAAATTAAAAATCTGAAGTTGAAACCCTCCGTTTGTGGAGTTTTGGGGGTGGTGCAGAACACCAGGCAGCTTGGCAAAAATTTCAGCCAGGCTCTTGCTTTAGCCTTCATTTGCTTTACTCGTTCCTTCTGCTTCTGGTGCCAACTCTTTGAGCGTCTCTGTTCATCTATTCCTATCCTCATTACTTTGGTTTCCAGGATACTACCTTGAAACCATTTCTGCCATTGTACTCACTGTACTGAAATGATTCTGCTTTGTCCCTTGGTTCCCGGTTTCTGATTTGCTAAAGTCAGCCCAAGGTGGCTTTGTGACTTCTGTTTTAGAATTTCTCAGTGGCCTACATCAGACTGGTAGAAACATGCCTTTGTCCCTTTATTTCCACCAGTCTCGAGTCATGGTGATTTTACCCTTAAGCTTGCCCAAAAAACAGCTTTTGGGGATTAATAAATCAAGGGTTCTTCATTTTATCTTGACTGTCCTGTTCCCACTACTCTGTAGGGATCAATTAGATATGATAATAACATGTCTTTCCCTTCCATCCTCCTTATATGCCACAAGGAATTTGTGAGGTTACTAAAAGCACGTTTTTTATACCAGCAATATCAGGAAATGTTTAGGTACATGTTTTACAAATGAATCAAAATGTCTCATGAAAATATTTGTTTTGGGAAATGCCTGCCTCAATACTGAAATTTTTGTTGTTTTGTTAGACAACGTTATAGAACTTTTTTGTATATGGATTTTATGCTGATATTACTTAATGACTTTTATTACCTGAAACTAATTTTAAACATTTGGAGTCACTGTGAGTTGTGGTTAAGAATATGGTATCCAAGGTTGACTGTCTGATATCTTCACTCTGGTATTTCCCTCTGCCCTGTTTTTCACAAACAGAAAACCTAAACCTGTTGCCATCCAGTCAATTCTGACTCATAGGGAGCATATACGGAGCATATAGGACAGAGTAGAACTGCTCCAAAGCGTTTCTAAGGCTGTAAATCCTTACGGAAACAGACTGTCACATCTTTCTCCTGCCGAGTGACTGGTGGGTTTGAACTGCCAACCTCTTAGTTAGCAGCCCAACGCTTAACCACTGTGCCACCCAGGCTCTTTGAGGATAATAATAGTACCCCATTTTCAGTATTGTTGTTAGGATTAAATAAGATGACATGTGTAAAGCATCAATGCCTAGGTTATAGTAAGCATTTTGATCAATATTAACTTCTATTATTATTGGCAACATCTTAAGACGAGTCTTTATTTTGTGAGATTACATCATGTCCTGCTATAGAAAAAAAAATCACAGTACAAGATAGAAGCAACTTCACATTCTCTTCTCGAAGTGCATTTATTATGTAATTATTAATTTGCCTACATGATGTTATCTCAGAAAGCCTTCTGCCAATGTTGCTGAGGGCGTCACATATCACTCAAGGTCCTGATGATTACCAAGCTGGTGCTAGAAGTTCTGATGTGGTTGAACGAACAGGCTTCATATTATCATTGTGAAGAGGTGGTGTGGAACTGATTTGTACAAATCAAGACCAGTGTTTAAAATAATGTACATCATTAAGAATGTCTAATTCAGAAGATAGCTGAAAGTTCTCTCAAGCTATCTCATTAGGTGCCTTGGAGTTGATTTCGACTAATAGCAACCCTATGGGACAGAGTATGACTGCCCCATAGAATTTTCTAGGCTGTAATCCTTACAGAAGTAGATGGCCAGGTCTTTCTCCAGCAAAGCTGCTAGATAAGTTCAAATCACTGACCTTTCATTTAGCAGCCAAGTGCTCACCTTTGCACCACAGGACTCCTTTCTCAGGAGCACTGAAAACCTATAGGAGACAGGATTGTTCTATCTGCTTTGCAAGATGAGTTCACCTAAACTATTGGAAAAAATCTCTAAATGTATGATCAAACAAGATGTTCTAAAATTTGTAATAACAATTATAGTGCACTTAGTGTAGTATTAAAATCAGGATTTGCAGTTATTCCTTCTACATATTGTACCAAAAACAAATGCACTGCCGTCGCGTCAATTCCGACTCATAGTGGCCCTATAGGACAGAGTAGAACTGCCCCATACAGTTTCAAAGGAGCACCTGGTAGATTCGAACTGCTGACCTTTTGGCCACTACGCTACACACTGTGCAGTGAACTTTGTATTAGTGCACTGGGGTAGGCTGCATATGGGTTAGTAGTTTGGCCTATGGAGCCCGCTAACATTGGGTTTGATTATCTGCTCTGCTGTTTACTAGTTTTATAAATTTGGACAATTAACTATGGCTTTCTGGACCTCAATTTCTCCATATGTAAAATAAATTAATAGTACGCATTTCTCATAGGATTGTTGGGAATATTAAATTAATTACTGAATACAGAGTGCTTAGCTCAATGCCTGGTACAAAGTACATGCTAAATAACTTAATAATGAATTATTAATAGCAGTATGCTTTTATCAATAGTATCATTTTGAGTTGTTATCACTAATATTTTAACACACTTAAATAGCATATAAAAAGAGTCCTTATCATTTATTTTGTTCCTATTTTTACTGAGGTAGAGTGGAGTCATATAAATAGGGGTGTGAGGTGAATAATAGTACATAAAACTTAGCCTGGCACAAGTAAATTATGAGTTGATATGCATACATTCTCACTTTTTAAACAGTTTTGTTGAGATATAATTCATATATCATAAAATACACCCATTTAAAGTGTACACTTTGTAGACTTGTGAAATCATCACCAAAATGTAATTTTAGAACATTTTCATCACCACCCAGATAACCCATACCCATTAATAGTCATTGCCATTCTTTCCCAGTTTTAGGCGATAAATTACCTACTTTCTATCGCTATAGATTTGCCTATTCTGGGCATTTCATATAAATGGAATCATACAATATGCAGTCTTTGGTGTCCAGCTTCTTTCATTCAGTGAATAGCTTTCAATGTGTTGGAAACAACAGATTTATGATCAGTTAATTAAAATCAAAAGTGCAAGTACTATAATCAAGATATAAATGCAAATTTTGGGCAGAACAGAGTGGAGATTATCTGAGGTTTCTCATCGTTGTTGTGGTTAGGTGCCATCGAGTCAATTGCGACTCATAACCACCCTATGTACAACAGAACAAAACACTGCCCGGTCCTGCACCATCCTTGTGATCGTAGTTATGCTTGGGCCCATTACGAATTAAATAAAGCCTGAAATTATTAACATGGTATTTGGTGACATCAGTTTTTCCAGCTCAAAACTTTTTTTTTTTTTTAGTCCACCACTTCTTCATGGGAAACCCTGGTGGCATAGTGGTTAAGACCTATGGTTGCTAACCAAAAGGTCAGCAGTTGGAATTCCCCAGGCGTCCTTGGAAACCCTATGGCGCAGTTCTACTTTGTCCTATAGGGTAGCTATGAGTTGGAATCAACTTGACAGTGGTGGGTTTTTTTGGGTTGCTCATTTGTGTACGTGCTGCTTTCCAGTCAGTATAGCCCAATGTTGGGCTATCATCAGATGTTGTAGTCTTCCGTCTTCATTTTACTCTTTATTCTGTTCCTTCGTCCTGGACTGCACTTCCCACATCCTGTCTATTTCTGACAGCCCTGCCTTTCTTTAATATCCAGCTCAAATGCTTTCTCCTTCTTCAAGCCTTCCACTTTGTTTCTTTATATTTGATCTCTCTTTGACAACACTATAGCATTTTGTTATCTTTCATGGCACTTACCACATTATCTTTGTGTTATAATTGTTGTGAGGTTAGAGTTTACTGCTTTCTCTGTTCTGCTCCCATCCACAAATGAGAGTGTGAGTTCGTGTCAGGAACTATGCATTACTCATCTATGAAGGGAGTAGTCTTGCTCATAGAGAAGCTCAACAAATTAATAAATGCTACATTTTCATTATACTGACGAGATGATTATTTTCCAAGCGTCTTCCGTGGAACACTAATGCTGCATAGTATTCTACTTAAACAGGTTCTGTGGTCAAAATGTTCTGAAAATGCTGCATATTAAAAAACTTTTGTAATATAGATTACATGTTAAATACTCTTCGCAGCCCAGTAAGAAAGAAACAGCCTTGTTTAGCAACACGTTTCCCCAAATTATTTGACCATGGAACACTTTTTTTTCCCCACATTGTAACAATTATTATCCTATGAAAAAAATACTCTACGGAGCAAGAGTTGGAAACTTTGTACTAGGTAATACCTGATCCAGCTTGATCATTCTGTCTTTGCCTTTGTTTTAGTACAATCAATACTTAGAGCAAGAGTGGGTTGGTTGAATCCAGCCTTTGCATGTAAATAAATTACTGAGCATTTGTTAAAGGCATTCTGATCCTGAATCATCTTCTACTGGATTGTTAATTTGTGAAATGGTGTTTATATAGCAGAGTCCTTACATTCATGTCTTTGTTCCAAGAACGCCAAGTACAATCATGGGAGTGTTGGGAAATGAGTCAGGGAAGGTGGAAGAGGGGCAGGTCAGGCAGGACCCTAAATGTTGGACTGAGATGTCTGTATTTTTTAGCCAGTGGTGAACCATTGAATAATCAACAGTTTTAAACCCAGGATTGATATTGTTGAATTGTGTTTTAGATGTTCCCTTTGGTGGCAGAATACATAATACCCTGAGGGTTAACAAGCCTAGAGGCAGAAAGTCAGGTTTGGAAGTGATTATAAGAGGTTGAGGCACAGGTGAGGAGAGGTTGAAGAGAAGTGATACTATAGATAAGGCAGTGGCTATGAATTAGGTAAAAAAAATGATTTCCAAGAATCTGGCCTATGCAAAAAAAAAAAAAAATTTTTTTTTTTGACATCTGATAAATACTTACTGAATAAATGAATAAGGAAAATGGGATAGTGTACAACTCACATAAGATGAAATTGTTTTATTAATTAAAAAGTCTTTAATAAAATTGCATACAGTCTTATGGGGGATTTGGTTCTCATGGATAGGTATTTTATTTGAAAAATACAAAAGAAAGATTGTGAATATTGGTTGCAACATTTAAGGAAAAAAAAAATTTTCTGAATGGAGTCCCGGAGATCATATTGGCAGACTCCTCCCTCCTGTTTCTCCTCAAAATGCCACCTCCTCTTTGAATGGGATGGGGATAGTTTGGACAATAGGATTAGTTTTGGAACAAGTAACTAAATTAGGAGATTTTATAAAACATTTTTAAAATGGTATTTTTGACATAAGTATTTTCAAAATCTGCTTCTTTGAAATAGATTCGAGGTGTCTATTTCTTGCTCCCATGATGTCGACAGGCTTAATAAGGCTTATATACTTCAGAGTTGTTTTTTGGACCTGAAGTCTCATGCCTTTTTTTTTTTTTTTTTTCCTTCCTAGAACCCCAGGGATGCTAGAACTAAGAGTGCTGGGGGTGACTTGTTCATGTTTTCTTCTATGTGTTATGGCCTCACTGGCCTCTGTTTATCACAACCCTAGCTCTGCTTTAGGGCCTTGTCCAATTTCTCTCATTTCTTAGGAACTGCCTCTAGCCCTCTTTTGTGACCTTGATCTCCGTAGCAGCTTGTTTTTTTATTTTTTACACATTTTATATTACTAGTTTTTTTTTTAGAAACAATTTGCCTTCCACTGTGCCCTGTGGAATTCATAGTCCATCAACAACAACAAAAAACCAAACCAAACCTGTTGCCAGGTCGAGTTGATTCCGACTCTGTAGGACAGAGTAGAACAGCTCCACAGAGTTTCCAAGGAGAGTCTGGGGAATTCCAACTGCCGATGTTTTGGTTAGCAGCTAGGCTCTTAACCACTGTGCCGCCAGGGTTTCCATCAACAACAAGATGGCCTCAATGTTTTCACCTAAGATTTTATTTACTTTCTTGTCCAACCTAACACTCTCTCACTAAGAAGCATTCCCCCTCCCCCCACCTTTAAACTCTATAGGCCTTAGGGGCTGGAATACAACTGCAGGTAGTTCTTGTTGTCCATTTATATTTACAAACACTTTCTCTTCCTGTTTGTACTTCGGTAAGCCTATTGTAAGGAGCCTTGGTGGCACAGTGGTTAAGAGTCCAGCTGCTAACCTAAAGGTCAGTGGTTCAAACCCACCAGATGCTTCATGGGAGAAAGATGTGGCAGTCTGCTTCATAAAGATTACGGCCTTGGAAATCCTATGGGGCAGTTCTTCTCTGTCCTATAGGGTCACTATGAGTTGGAATCAACTCCACGGCAAGAGAAACTTGGCACTCTGATACTATCAGTTCTTTACTTATGAACATCTCCAGTGCCAACACTCACTTTTTTTTTCTTTGATGAGGATGGTATTTTATTTTTTTTAGTAACATTTTATTGTGTTTTTGGTGAACGTTTATACTGCAAGCTAGGTTCCCCTTTGACAATTTCTATACAAATTGATCAGTGACATTAGTTACATTTTTCACACTGTGTCAACATTCTCATTAATTGTGTTCTGGTTTGTTCCTTTCCCAGTACTCTAGTTTCCCTGCCTCCTTCTCATCTTTGCTATGAATTAAACATTGACATTTTGGACTCATACAGGTGTTTTTTTTCAGTAGAGCACTGATCTAATCTCCCTTATTTTCTGTATCATTCTGCTTTTGTCTAAGAAGATGATCTCAGGGGATAGTTTTGGTTCAAGATTTAAAGAGCGTCTCAGGGCGATAGCCTCAGGTAGTCCTCTGGTCTCAGGTGGTCTAGTTAGTCTGGCCATTTTTAAGAATTTGAGTTTTTTTTTTAATAATTTTTATTGTACTTTAAGTGAAAGTTTACAAATCAAGTCAGTCTCTCGCACAAAAACCCATATACACCTTCCTACACACTCCCAGTTACTCTCCCCCTAATGAGACAGCCTGTTCTCTCCCTCCACTCTCCCTTTTCGTGTCTTTTTCACCAGCTTCTAACCCCCTCCACCCTCTCATCTCCCCTCCAGGCAGGAGATGCCAACATAGTCTCAAGAGTCCACCTGATCCAAGAAGCTCACTCCTCACCAGCATCCCTCTCCAACCCATTGTCCAGTCCAATCCATGTCTGAAGAGTTGGCTTTGGGAATGGTTCCTGTCCTGGGCCAACAGAAGGTCTGGGGGCCATGACCACCAGGGTCCTTCCAGTCTCAGATCATTAAGTCTGGCCTTATGCGAATTTGGGGTCTGCATCCCACTGCTTTCCTGCTCCCTCCAGGGTTCTCTGTTGTGTTCCCTGTCAGGGCAGTCATCAGTTGTAGCAGGGCACCATCTATTTCTTCTGGCCTCAGGATGATGTAGTTGCTGGTTCATGTGGCCCTTTCTGTCTCTTGGGCTCGTAATCACCTTGTGTCCTTGGTGTTCTTCATTCTCCTTTGATGCAAGTGGGTTGAGATCAATTGATGCATCTTAGATGGCTGCTTGCTAGTGTTTAAGACCCCAGACACCAGTCTTCAAAATGGGATGCAGAATGTTTTCTTAATAGATTTTATTATGCCAATTGACTTAGATGTCCCCTGAAACCATGGTCCCCAGAGCCCTGCCATGCTGGCCTTAAAAGCATTCAGTTTATTCAGAAAACATCTTTGCTTTTGGTTTAGTCCAATTGTGCTGACCTCCCCTGTATTGTGTGCTGCCTTTCCCTTCACCTAAAGTAGTTCTTATCTACTAACTAATTAGTGAATACTGCCTCCCACCCTCCCTCCCTCCACTCTCTCATAATCACAAAAGAATGTTTTCTTCTCAGTTTAAACTATTTCTCAAGTTCTTATAATAGTGGTCTTATACGATATTTGTCCTTTTGCAACTGACTAATTTCACTCAGCATAATGCCTTCCAGGTTCCTCCATGTTATGAAATGTTTCACAGATTCCTCACTGTAATTTATCGATGCGTAGTATTCCATTGTGTGAATATACCATAATTTATTTATCCATTCATCCTTTGATGGGCACCTTGGTTGCTTCCATGTTTTTGCTCTTGTAAACAGTGCTTCAATAAACATGGGTGTGCATATATATGTTCGTGTAAAGGCTCTTATTTCTCTAGGATATATTCCAAGGAGTGGGATTGCTGGATCGTATGGTAGTCCTATTTCTAGCTTTTTAAGGAAGCGCCAAATCGATTTCCAAAGTGGTCGTACCATTTGACATTCCCACCAGCAGTGTAGAAGTGTTCCAATCTCTCCACAGCCTCTCCAACATTGATTCTTTTGTGTTTTTTGGATTAATGCCAGCCTTGTTGGAGTGGGATGAAATCTCATTGTAGTTTTGATCTGCGTTTCTCTAATGGCTAATGATCTTGAACATTTCCTCATATATCTGTTAGATACCTGAATGTCTTCTTTAGTGAAGTGTCTGTTCATATCTTTTGCCCATTTTTCAATTGGGTTATTTGTCTTTTTGCAGTTGAGTTTTTGCAGTATCATGCAGATTTTAGAGATCAGGCGCTGATCAGAAATGTCATGGCTAAAAACTTTTTCCCAGTCTGTAGTTAGTCTTTTTACTCTTTTGATGAAGTCTTTGGATGAGCATAAGTGTTTGATTTTTAGGAGTTCCCAGTTATCTAGTTTTTCTTCTACGTTCTTTATGCTGTTTCCTATAAGGTTTATGCCGTGTATTGGGGCTCCTAACGTTGTCCCTATTTTTTCTTCCATGATCTTTATCATTTTAGATTTTATGTTTAGGTCTTTGATCCATTTTGAGTTAGTTTTTGTGCATGGAGTGAGGTATGGGTCTTGTTTCATTTTTTTGCAGATGGATATCCAGTTGTGCCAGCATCATTTGTTAAAAAGACTGTCTTTTCCCCATTTAACTGTTTTGGGGCCTTTGTCAAATATCAGCTGCTCATATGTGGAAGGATTTATGTCTGGATTCTCAATTTTGTTCCATTGGTCCATATAGCTGTTGTTGTACCAGTACCAGGCTGTTCTGACTGCTGTGGCAGTATAATAGGTTCTAAAATCAGGTAAAGTAAGGCCTTCTACTTTGTTCTTCTTTTTCAGTAATGCCCTATTTATCCGGGGTCTCTTTCCCTTTCATACGAAATTGGTGATTTGTTTCTCCATCTCATTAAAGAATGTCATTGGGATTTGGATCAGAATTGCATTAGATTATAGATCGCTTTTGGTAGAATAGACGTTTTTATAATGTTAAGTCTTCCTATCCATGAGCAAGGTACATTCTTCCACTTATGTCTCTTTTGGTTTTTTGCAGAAGTGTACTGTAGTTTTCTTTGTATAGGTCTTTTACATCTCTGGTAAGATTTATTCCAAGTATTTTATCTTCTTGGGGGCTACTGTAAATGGCATTGATTTTGTGATTTCCCCTTTGATGTTCTTTTTGTTCGTGTAGAGGAATCCAACTGATTTTTGTATGTTTATCTTGTATCCCAGTACTCTGCTGAACTCTTCTATTAGTTTTAGTAGTTTTCTGGAGGATTCCTTAGGGTTTTCTGTGTATAAGATCATGTCATCTGCAAATAGAGATATCTTTACTTCTTCCTTGCCAATCTGGATGCCTTCTATTTCTTTATCTAGCCTAATTGCTCTGGCTAGGACTGCCAGCATAATGTTGAATAAGAGGGGTGATAAAGGGCATCCTTGTCTGGTTCCCGATCTTGGTGGGAATGTTTTCAGGCTCTCTCCATTTAGGGTGATGTTGTCTGTTGGCTTTGTATAAATGCCCTTTATTATGTTGAGGAATTTTCCTTCTATTCCTATTTTGCTGAGAGTTTTTATCATGAATGAGTGTTGAACTTTGTCAAATGCCTTTTCTGCATCAATTGATAAAATCATGTGATTCTTGTCTTTTGTTTGATTTATGTGGTGGATTACATTAATTGTTTTTCTAATGTTGAACGATCCCTGTATACCTGCTATGAATCCCACTTGGTCACGGTGAATTATTTTTTTTGATATGTTGTTGAATTCTATTGGCTAGAATGTTGTTGAGGATTTTTGCATCTACATTCATGAGGGATATAGGTCTATAATTTTCTTTTCTTGTGGAGTCTTTACCTGGTTTTGGTATCAGGGATATGGTGGCTTCATAGAATGAGTTTGGTAGTATTCCATCCTTTTCTATGCTCTGAAATACCTTTAGTAGTAGTGGTGTTAACTCTTCTCTGAAAGTTTGGTAGAACTCTGCAGTGAAGCCATCAGGACCAGGGCTTTTTTGGAGGGGAGTTTTTTGATTACCTTTTTCAATCTCTTCTTTTGTTATGGGTCTATTTAGTTGTTCTACCTCTGTTTGTGTTAGTTTAGGGAGGTAGTGTGTTTCTAGGAATTCATCCATTTCTTCTAGGTTTTCAAATTTGTTTGAGTATAGCTTTTCACAGTAATCTGATATGATTCTTTTAATTTCAGTTGGGTCTGTTGTAATATCACCCATCTCATTTCTTACTTGGGTTATTCACTTCCTCTCCTGTTTTTCTTTTGTCGGTTTGGCCAAAGGTTTATCAATTTTGTTGAGTTTTTCAAAAAACCAGCTTTTGGTCTTGTTAATTCTTTCAATTGTTTTTCTGTTTTCTGTTTCATTTAGTTCAGCTCTACTTTTTATTATTTGTTTTCTTCTGGTGCCTGTGGATTTCTTTTGTTGCTCTCTTTCTATTTGTTCACGTTGTAGGGATAGTTCTTTGATTTTGGCCCTTTCTTCTTTTTGGATGTGTGCATTTATTGATATAAATTGGCCTCTGAGCACCACTTTTTCTGTGTCCCAAAGGTTCTGATAGGAAGTGTTTTCATTCTCATTGGATTCTACGAATTTCTTTATTCCATCCTTAATGTCTTCTATAATCTAGTCTTTTTTGAGCAGGGTATTGTTCAGTTTCCAAGTGTTTGATTTCTTTTCCCTGCTTTTCCTGTTATTGATTTCCCCTTTTATGGCCTTATGGTCAGAGAAGATGCCTTGTAATATTTCAATGTTTTGGATTCTGCTAAGGCTTGCTTTATGACCTAATATGTGGTCTATTCTAGAGAATGTTCCATGTGCACTAGAAAAGAAAGTATAGTTGGTTGCTGTTGGGTGGAGTGTTCTTTATATGTCTATGAGGTCATGTTGGTTGATTGTGACATTTAGATCTTCCGTGTCTTTATTGATCTTCTTTCTGGATGTCCTGTCCTTCACCAAAAGTGGTGTGTTGAAATCTCCTACTGTTATTGTGGAGCTGTCTATCTCACTTTTCAATGCTGATAGAGTTTGTTTTATGTATCTTGCAGCCCTGTCATTGGGTGCATAAATATTTAATAGGGTTATATCTTCTTGGTGTATTGTCCCTTTAATCATTATATAGTGTCCTTCCTTATCCTTTCTGATGGATTTAACTTTACAGTCTATTTTTTCAGAAATTAATATTGCCACTCCTGCTCTTTTTTGATTGTTGTTTGCTTCATATATATTTTTTTCCATCCTTTGAGTTTTAGTTTATTTGTGTCTCTAAGTCTAAGGTGTGTCTCTTGTAAGCAGCATTTATACGGATCTTGTTTTTTAATCCATTCTGCCACTCTCCGTCTTTTTATTGCTGCATTTAGTCCATTTACATTCAGGGTAATTATGGATAAATATGAATTTAGTGCTATCATTTTCATGTCTTTTTTTGTGTGTTGACAGCTTCTTTTTCCCACTTGATTTTATGTGCTGAGTAGATTTTCTTTATATATTGTCCCTTCCTCATATTTGTTGTTGTTGATTTTGTTTCTGCTGAATCTGCATTTTTCCTTTGTATTTTATTTTGATGAGTAGGATAGTTTGTCTTCTTTGTGGTTACCTTATTATTTACCCATATTTTTCTAAATTTATAACTAACTTTTATTTCTTCTTATCGCTGTATCTTCCTCTCCATATGGAAGGTGTATGATTACATTTCTTAATCCCTCTTTATTATTTTAATGTTGTCTTCTTTTATATAATAACATCACCGTTACCTTGTGTTGGGCATTTTTTTCCTTTCTTTTTTAATCTTGCCTTTTTTTTTTTTTTTGGATTTCCCTGTCTGGGTTGACTTCTGGTTGCTCTGCCCAGTGTTCTGGTCTTGGGTCGATACCTGATATTATTGATTTTCTAACCAAAGAACTCCCTTTAGTATTTCTTGTACTTTTGGTTTGGTTTTTATGAATTCCCTTGACTTGTGTTTATCTGGAAATGTCTTAATTTCACCTTCACATTTAAGAGACAGTTTTGATGGATATATGATTCCTGGCAGGCAATTTTTTTCTTCAATTTTTTTTTTAAATTTTTATTAAGCTTCAAGTGAACATTTACCATTCCAATCAGTCTGTCACATGTAGGTTTACATACATCTTACTCCCTTCTCCCACTTGCTCTCCCCCTATTGAGTCAGCCCTTATAGTCTCTCGTTTCGTGCCAATTTTACCTTCTTCCCTCTCTCTCTATCTTCCCATCCCCCCTCCAGTCAAGAGTTGCCAACACACTCTCCCGTGTCCACCTGATTTAATTAGCTCACTCTTCATCAGTATCTCTCTCCCCCCCACTGACCAGTCCTTTTCATGCCTGATGATTTGTCTTTGGGGATGGTTCCTGTCCTGTGCCATCAGAAGTTCTGGGGAGCATTGTCTCTGGGATTCCTCTAGTCGCAATCATACCATTAGGTGTGGTCTTTTAATGAGAATTTGGGGTCTGTATCCCATTGGTCTCCTGCTCCCTCAGGAGTTGTCTGTTGTGTTCCCTGACAGGGCAGACATCAATTGTGGCCGGGCACCAACTAGTTCTTCTGGTCTCAGGATATTGTAGGTCTCTGGTTCAAGTGGCCCTTTCTGTCTCTTGGGTTCTTAGTTGTCGTGTGACCTTGGTGTTCTTCCTTTGCCTTTGCTCCCGGTGGGTTGAGACCAATTAATGTATTTTAGATGGCTGGTTGTTGGCATTTAGGACCCCAGGTGCCACAATTCAAAGTGGGATGCAGAGTGTTTTCATAATAGAATTGTTTTGCCCATTGATTTAGAAGTCCTCTCAAACCAAGTTCCCCAGACCCCAGCCCCTGCTTCGCTATCCTTTGAAGCTTTCATTTTATCTCGGAAACCTCTTTACTTTTAATCCTGTCCAATTAGGCTGACCTTCCATGTTTTGAGTGTTGTCTTTCCCTTCACCCAAAGCAGTTCCCATCTACAGATTGATCAATAAAAAGCCCTCTCCCTCCCTCCCCCCTTTGTAACCACAAAAGTATGTGTTCTTTTCCGTTTTTTCTGTTTCTCAAGATCTTATAATAGTGGTCTTATACAATATTTGTCCTTTTGCAACTGACTCATTTCGCTCAGCATAATGCCTTCCAGATTCCTCCATGTTATGAAATGTTTCAGAGATTCTTCACTGTTCTTTATCGATGCGTAGTATTCCATTGTGTGAATATACCACAATTTATTTACCCATTCGTCCGTTGATGGACATCTTGGTTGCTTCCAGCTTTTTGCTATTGTAAACAGAGCTGCAATAAACATGGGTGTGCATATATCTGTTTGTGTGAAGGGTCTTGTATTTTTAGGGTATATTCCGAGGAGTGGGATTTCTGGGTTGTATGGTAGTTCTATTTCTAACTGTTTAAGATAACGCCAGATGGATTTCCAAAGTGGTTGTACCATTTTACAACCCCACCAGCAGTGTATGAGAGTTCCAGTCTCTCCGCAGCCTCTCCAACATTTATTA
The DNA here is from genome assembly GCF_024166365.1 of Elephas maximus indicus. Classification (NCBI taxonomy): domain Eukaryota; kingdom Metazoa; phylum Chordata; class Mammalia; order Proboscidea; family Elephantidae; genus Elephas; species Elephas maximus. The sequence goes on along the minus strand of NC_064836.1, from coordinate 43,492,902 downwards.
TTTTGTGTTTTTTGAATTAATGCCAGTCTAGTTGGTGTCAGATGGAATCTCATCGTAGTTTTAATTTGCATTTCTCTAATGACTAATGATCGAGAGCATTTTCTCATGTATCTGTTGGCTGCCTGAATATCTTCCTTAGTGAAATGTGTGTTCATATCCTTTGCCCACTTCTTGATTGGGTTGTTTGTCTTTTTGTGGTTGAGTTTTGACAGAATCATGTAGATTTTAGAGATCAGGCGCTGGTCGGAGATGTCATAGCTGAATATTCTTTCCCAGTCTGTAGGTGGTCTTTTTACTCTTTTGGTGAAGTCTTTAGATGTGCATAGGTGTTTGATTTTTAGGAGCTCCCAGTTATCTGGTTTCTCTTCATCATTTTTGGCAATGTTTTGTATTCTGTTTATGCCCTGTATTAGGGCTCCTAGGGTAGATCCTATTTTTTCTTCCATGATTTTTATCGTTTTAGTCTTTATGTTTAGGTCTTTGATCCACTTGGAGTTAGTTTTTGTGCATGGTGTGAGGTATGGGTCCTGTTTCATTCTTTTGCAAATGGATATCCAGGTATGCCAGCACCATTTGTTAAAAAGACTATTATTTCCCCAATTGACTGACACTGGTCCTTTGTCAAATATCAGCTGCTCATAAATGGATGGATTTATATCTGGATTCTCAATTCTGTTCCATTGGTCTATGTGCCTGTTGTTGTACCAGTACCAGGCTGTTTTGACTACTGTAGCTATATAATAGGTTCTGAAATCAGGTAGAGTGAGGCCTCCCACTTTCTTCTTCTTTTTCAGTAATGTTTTGCTTATCCGGGGGTTCCTTCCTTTCCATATGAAATTAGTGATTTGTTTCTCTATTCCCTTAAAGTATGACATTGGTATTTGGATTGGAAGTGCGTTGTATGTATAAATGGCTTTTGGTAGAATAGACATTTTTACTATGTTAAGTCTTCCTATCCATGAGCAGGGTATGTTTTTCCATTTAAGTGTGTCCTTTTGAATTTCTTGCAGCAGAGTTTTATAGTTTTCTTTGTATAGGTCTTTTACATCCTTGGTAAGATTTATTCCTAAGTATTTTATCTTCTTGGGGGCTACTGTGAATGGTATTGATTTGGTTATTTCCTCTTCGGTGTTCTTTTTGTTGATGTAGAGGAATCCAAGTGATTTTTGTATGTTTATTTTATATCCTGAGACTCTTCCAAACTCTTCTATTAGTTTCAGTAGTTTTCTGGAGGATTTCTTAGGGTTTTCCATGTATACGATCATGTCATCTGCAAATAGTGATAGCTTTACTTCCTCCTTACCAATCTGGATACCCTTTATTTCTTTGTCTAGCCTAATTGCTCTGGCTAGGACTTCAAGTACGATGTTGAATAAGAGTGGTGATAAAGGGCATCCTTGTCTGGTTCCCGTTCTCAAGGGAAATGCTTTCAGGTTCTCTCCATTTAGAGTGAAATTGGCCGTCGGCTTTGCATATATGCCCTTTATTATGTTGAGGAATTTTCCTTCAATTCCTATTTTGGTGAGAGTTTTTATCATAAATGGGTGTTGGACTTTGTCAAATGCCTTTTCTGCATCAATTGATAAGATCATGTGGTTTTTGTCTTTTGTTTTATTTATGTGATGGATTACATTAATGGTTTTTCTGATATTAAACCAGCCTTGCATACCTGGTATAAATCCCACTTGATCAGGGTGAATTATTTTTTTGATGTGTTGTTGGATTCTATTGGCTAGAATTTTATTAAGGATTTTTGCATCTATGTTCATGAGGGATATAGGTCTAAAATTTTCTTTTTTTGTAATGTCTTTACCTGGTTTTGGTATCAGGGAGATGGTAGCTTCATAGAATGAGTTGGGTAGTATTCCGTCTTTTTCTATACTTTGAAATACCTTCAATAGTAATGGTGTTAAGTCTTCCCTGAAGGTTTGGTAGAACTCTGCAGTGAAGCCATCTGGGCCAGGACTTTTTTTTGTTGGGAGTTTTTTGATTACCGTTTCAATCTCTTTTTTTGTTATGGGTCTATTTAGTTGTTCTACTTCTGAATGTGTTAGTTTAGGTAAGTAGTATTGTTCCAAGAATTTATCCATTTCTTCTAGGTTTTCAAATTTGTTAGAGTACAATTTTATGTAGTAATCTGATATGATTCTTTTGATTTCATTTGGTTCTGTTGTGATGTGGTCCTTCTCGTTTCTTATTCGGGTTATTTGTTTCCTTTCCTGTTTTTCTTTAGTCAGTCTAGCCAATGGTTTATCAATTTTGTTAATTTTTTCAAAGAACCAGCTTTTGGCTTTGTTAATTCTTTCAATTGTTTTTCTGTTCTCTAATTCATTTAGTTCAGCTCTAATTTTTATTATTTGTTTTCTTCGGGTGCCTGATGGATTCTTTTGTTGCTCACTTTCTATTTGCTCAAGTTGTCGGGACAGTTCTCTGATTTTGTCTCTTTCTTCTTTTTGTATGTGTGCATTTATCGATATAAATTGGCCTCTGAGCACTGCTTTTGCTGTGTCCCAGAGGTTTTGATAGGAAGTATTTTCATTCTCGTTGCTTTCTAAGAATTTCCTTATTCCCTCCTTGATGTCTTCTATAACCCAGTCTTTTTTCAGGAGGGTATTGTTCATTTTCCAAGTATTTGATTTCTTTTCCCTAGTTTTTCTGTTATTGATTTCTAGCTTCATTGCCTTGTGGTCTGAGAAGATGCTTTGTAATATTTCGATGTTTTGGATTCTGGAAAGATTTGTTTTATGCCCTAATATGTGGTCTATTCTAGAGAATGTTCCATGTGCGCTAGAAAAAAAAGTATATTTTGCAGCAGTTGGGTGGAGAGTTCTGTATAAGTCAATGAGGTCAAGTTGGTTGATTGTTGTAAGTAGGTCTTCCGTGTCTCTATTGAGCTTCTTACTGGATGTCCTGTCCTTCTCTGAAAGTGGTGTGTTGAAGTCTCCTACTATATATGTGGAGGTGTCTATCTCACTTTTCAATTCTGTTAAAATTTGATTTATGTATCTTGCAGCCCTGTCATTAGGTGCGTAAATATTTAATATGGTTATGTCTTCCTGATCAATTGTCCCTTTTATCATTATATAGTGTCCTTCTTTATCCTTTGTGGTGGATTTAAGTCTAAAGTCTATTTTGTCAGAAATTAATATTGTTACTCCTCTTCTTTTTTGCTTATTGTTTGCTTGATATATTTTTTTCCATCCTTTGAGTTTTAGTTTGTGTCTCTAAGTCTAAGGTGTGTCTCTTGTAGGCAGCATATAGATGGATCGTGTTTTTTTATCCAGTCCGTGACTCTCTGTCTCTTTATTGGTGCATTTAGTCCATTTACATTCAGCGTAATTATAGATAAGTAAGTTTTTAGTTCTGTCATTTTGATGCCTTTTCATGTGTGTTGTTGGCCATTTCATTTTTCCACATGCTTTTTTGTGCTGAGACGTTTTTCTTAGTAGCTTGTGAGATCCTCATTTTCATAATGTTTAACTTTGTGTTTATTGAGTCGTTACGTTTTTCTTGGCTTTTTTCTTGAGTTATGGAATTGATATTCCTTTTTGTGGTTACCTTTTTATTTACCCCTATTTTTCTAAGTAAAAACCTAACTTGTATCCTTCTATTTCGCCTTGTATCACTCTCCATCTGGCAGTTCAATGTCTCCTATATTTAGTCCCTCTTTTTGATTATTTTGATCGTTTATCTATTGATTTCCATGATTTCCTGTTGTGTGTATTATTTTGTTTATTTATTTATTTTTTAGAATTAGTCTTAATTTGTTTGTTTTTGTGCTTTCCCTGTTTGAGTTGCGTTGATATCAGGACGTTCTGTTTTGTGACCTTGTATTGTGCTGATATCTGATATTATTGGTCATCAGGCCAAACAATCTCCTTTAGCATTTCTTGCAGTCTTGGTTTAGTTTTTGCAAATTCTCTAAACTTGTGTTTATCTGTAATATCTTAATTTCTCCTTCATATTTCAGAGAGAGTTTTGCTGGATATATGATCCTTGGTTGGCAGTTTTTCTCGTTTAGTGCTCTGTATACGTCGTCCCATTCCCTTCTTGCCTGCATGGTTTCTGCTGAGTAGTCTGAACTTATTCTTATTGATTCTCCCTTGAAGGAAACCTTTCTTTTCTCCCTGGCTGCTTTTAAAATTTTCTGTTTGTCTTTGGTTTTGGTAAGTTTGATGATGATATGTCTTGGTGTTTTTCTTTTTGGATCAATCTTAAATGGGGTTCGATGAGCATCTTGGATAGATATCCTTTCTTCTTTCATGATGTCAGGGAAGTTTTGTGTCAGGAGTTCTTCAACTATTTTCTCTGTGTTTTCTGTCCTCCCTCCCTGTTCTGGGACTCCAATTACTCGCAAGTTATCCTTCTTGATAGAGTCCCACATCATTCTTAGGGTTTCTTCATTTTTTTAAATTCTTTTATCTGATTTTTTTTCAGCTATGTTGGTGTTGTTTCCCTGGTCCTCCAGAAGTCCCAGTCTACATTCTAATTGCTCGAGTCTGCTCCTCTGACTTTCTATTGCGTTGTCAAATTCTGTAATTTTATTGTTAATCTTTTGGATTTCTACATGCTGTCTCTCTATGGATTCTTGCAACTTGTTAATTTTTCCACTATGTTCTTGAATAATCTTTTTGAGTTCTTCAACAGTTTTATCAGTGTGTTCCTTGGCTTTTTCTGCATTTATCCTAATTTCATTTGTGATATCTTTAAGCATTCTGTAAATTAGTTTTTTATATTCTGTATCTGATAATTCCAGGATTGTATCTTCATTTGGGAAAGATTTTGATTCTTTTGTTTGGGGGGTTGGAGAAGCTGTCATGGTCTGTTTCTTTATGTGGTTTGATATGGACTGCTGTCTCCGAGCCATCACTGGGAAACTAGATTTTCCAAGTAGTCGGCTAAAAAAAAATGCAGTCAGATCCCTATCTGAATTCTCCCTCTGGCTCCGGGTATTCGGATGTTAATGGGGTCGCCTGGGGAGGGTGGGGGAGGGATCTGAGAGCTAGGAGTGTAGCACCACAGAATATAGAGCTGAACAACACGTTCATGCTCCGCCCCCGTTCACCAAAATCCGGGCTGGACGGGTCCCTGGCTAGGACACTGCTTTCCTTGTTCGGAAACCAGTCAATTCCTCCTGGGGACTTCCTCCGGTGCGCGGCACCGCTCGTGGGCACTGGGTGGGCGTTTCCCGCACGAACGGGTGGGCCCGCCCCCAGTGTCTATTCAGGCGATTATAATTAGGTCCCGCGGTCACGCCCCGCCTGTGCGCGCGCCCATATCCCAGCGGGATGACTTCCGGGTTAAGACACTGCTTTCCCTGTACGGGAACCAGTCACTTCCTCCCCGGGACTTCTCCTTCCAGAGCGCCACACCTCTCGCGCGAACTGGTTTGGGGTCACCTGCACGGCCAGGTGGGCCCGCCCCCTGGGTCAATTCAGGGCAATAAAAATGGACTCCGTGCTCACGCCCCACTCGTGCGCGCGCCCAAGCCCCGGCAGGACGGCACCCTGTCTGGGACGCTACTTTCTGCGCTTCGGGACCAATCAGTTCCTCCGCACGGCCCGGTGGGCCCGCCCCCTGGGTCAATTCAGGGCAATAAAAATCGTCTCCGCGCTCACGCCCCGTTCGTGCGCGCGCCCAAGCCCCGGCAGGACGGCACCGCGTCTGGGACGCTACTTTCTGCGCTTCGGGACCAATCAGTTCCTCCGCACGGCCAGGTGGGCCTGCCCCCTGGGTCAATTCAGGGCAATAAAAATGGACTCCGCGCTCACGCCCCGCTCGTGCGCGCGCCCAAGCCCCGGCAAGACGACACCCTGTCTGGGACGCTACTTTCTGCGCTTCGGGACCAATCAGTTCCTCCTGGGGACTTCTCCTTCCGGTGTGCCACACCTCTCGCGCAAACTGGGAGGGCGTCACTCGCACGACCAGGTGGTCCCGCCCCCTGGGTCAATTCAGGGTAATAAAAATGGACCCCGCGCTCACGCCCCGCCCGTGCGCGCGCGCGCGTGCCCAGATCCCAGCGGAATGGCTGCCCGTCTGGGATGCTGCTTTCCCTGTTTTGAGACCAGACACTTCCGGGGATTTCTCCCTCTGGTGTGCCGTGCCACACGCGCGGACTGGGTGTGCGTCCTCCCGCACGAACGTGTGGGCCCCGCCCTGGGGTCACTTTAGGGAAATATAGTTGACCCCCCGCCCGCTCGCGCCCCGTCGGCTTCTCGCCTAACTCCCGGCGGGACGGCACCCCAGCTGGGACGCTGTTCTCCCCCCTCCCAGATCAGTCACTGCCTCCCGGGTGCTTCTCCCTCTGGCTGCGCCCCTACGCCGCCCGCGCCAACCTGCTAGGCTTCCTCCCGGGATGGGTTCGGGGGGGAAGGGGTGGGCCCCCTTTCTGTGCCGTCTGCCCCGCTGGGCTCTGCCCCCGATCGAGCTCCGAAGGTCACCTGCCTGGTGCGCTGGCTCCTAGTTCTGAAAACAGTCGCTGTCTGCCCGTATTTGTTCGTTTTCCGTCTCTAAGTCTGTGCTTGTTGTTCAGAGTTCGTAGATTGTTATGTATGTGATCGATTCCCTTGTTTTTCCGAGTCTTTGTTGCAAGAGGGATCCGCGGTAGCGTCCACCTAGTCCGCCATCTTGGCCCCCGCTCAATTTTTTAAATATGTCATCCCATTGTCTTCTTGCCTGCGTGGTTTCTGCCGAGTAGTCCGAGCTTATTCTTATTGGCTCTCCCTTGTGGGTGACTTTTCTTTTATCCCTTATATGCTCCTACAATTGTCTCCTTATCTTTGGTTTTGGCAAGCTTGATTATAATATGTCTTGGTGACATTCTTTTAAGATCTACCTTATGTGGAGTTCGATGCGCATCTCGGATAGAAATTTTCTCATCTTTCACAATATCAAATTTGTTTTCTGCCAACAAATCCTCAACAATTTTCTCTGTATTTTCTGTTATCCCTCCCTGTTCTGGTACTCCAATCACTTGTAGGTTATTTCTCTTGGTAGAGTCCCACATGATTCTTAAGGTTCTTCATTTTTTAAAAAATTCTTTTATCTGATTTTTCTTCAAATATATTAGTGCCAAGTGATTTATCTTTGAGTTCAGAAATTCTAGTTTCTAATTGCTCAATTCTGCTCCTCTGACTTTCTATTGAGTTATCTAATTTTGTAATTTTATTGTTAATCTTCTGAATTTCTGATTGCTGTCTGTCTATGGATTTTTCCAGCTTATTAAACTTTTCATTATGTTCCTGAATAATCTTTCTGAGTTCTTCAGTTGCTTTATCTGTGTGTTCTTTGGCTTGTTCTGTGTATTGCCTCATTTCCTCCTGACGTCTTGAAGGGTTCTGTATATTAAACTTTTGTATTCTGCATCTGGTAATTCCAGGGATGCACTTTCATTTAAAAGATCCCTGGATTCTTTGTTTTGAGTGCCTGTTGAGGTGATCGTGGTCTGTTTCTTTGTGTGACTTTATATTGACTGTTGTCTCCGAGCCATCTAAACGTTATTGTATTAGTTTATGCTTGCTTACTTTTTTTTTTTTTTTACTGTGTCGTAGCTGCTTGCTTTGTTTTGTTTTGGTATACCCCTGTGGGTTGCTTGAGTGAGCTAGCTTGATTATTTTCACTTTTGGAACTCTGGTGTCCTGTCCCCAGGTGACTAGAGCTGTATCAGGTATATCAGTCTAGGAGTCCGTTCAGTTTTCTTGTATGAATTCACCTCAGGTTTCCAGGTAGCTGATATCAAGTGTGTGGTACAGGCTCTGTCCTATAGTCTTAGAGGGGCAGGGGTGAATGGTGTATATACCGGTATCTGATTGCAGCAGGGGGTCACGCTCTGAACAAGGCAAGGGGCTGAGAACCGACCCTGAAGTGTCTCTGAGGAAAACGTGTCTCTGTTCCCTAGAGCGTGCTGGTTGGTGTGCTCTGCAGAGGGACCATGGACACCCAAAGATTTTGTTGTAAGGACTCGGAGGTACCAGTCATTCCTGGGCCCCTTTCGTGGGTGGCTGGGCAACCCAATTGGAGGCACCAGTCCTTAGGTTCATGTTGTGGGTAGGTGAGGTCCTTGTTTAATAGGCAAAGCAATGTCAAATGTCAAACACCCACCTCTCCACCACACCGCTGAAATGGTTGGAGTTTGCCAACAAGGGCCTATTCTCCCGAAAGAGGCCCACACAGGTCCATGCAGAAGAGAAGGGTGCTCAAGGTCCATGGATGGTTTATGCCTGGACAGGAGCTGCTTCTGTCCTGAGCTCCCCCATTTAATAGAGCTAGCAAATTATCTTTTCCTCCCAACTGGAAATTTTTTCCTTCCCTAAGGCCGGGAGGACAGCTCCATGTGCTCACCAGGGTCTATCTCAGGCCTAGGGATTCAGCCGCTGAAGCTGGGTTGGGGGTGGGGGGGCATGGTAAAATATACGCAAGTACTTAGCTTTTGCCAAGAGCGCCCTTCTGCTCAGGTTCCAGAGGTGTGAGTGGGCTGTGTGGCTTGCTGCTTCTCCCTGAGGAAACTGCGGCCGAACGCTAGTACCAGGCCGCCATCACCATCGTGGCAGCCGCTCCAGGAATCGTGCCTGAGGGCTCCCTGTGATTCAGGTCCGGCAACTCCTCTCCACTTCTGAACGGTCTCTTCCTTCCCCTGCCCCTCAGTTCGTTGTCTAAGCTTGCTTTTGATCCTCAGGGCTCCCAGCTTGTCACAAATATACTCGTTTCATTTGTTTTTTCGGGTCTTTGTTGTAAAGAGGGCTCGACGGAAGCATCTGTCTATTCTGCCATCTTGGCTCCACCTCAAGAATTTGAGTTTTGTTGCTTTTCTCCCATTCTAACTAGGATCATCTATGGTGCCCTGGTCAGATCTGTCAGTAGTGGTAGCCAGGCACCATCTAGTTCTTTTGGGCTCAGGGGTAGTTGAGCTCGTGACTTTTATAGACTATAAGCCTTGTATACTTGTTTGTCCTCTGTGATTTTGTTACCTCCTTACTCTTTTGCTCCTAATGAGTAGAGACCAATAGTTTTGTCCTTGATGGCTACTTGCAAGCTTTTAAGACCCCAGATGCTACTCACTTCACTAGGATGCAGAACATAAACTTTGTGAGCTATATTGTGCTGACTGACTGAGCTGCCCCATGTGACTATGGTCCTTAGCCTTCAAACACAGAAAACTGATCTCAGAAGGTGTTTGGTTATGTATGAGGAATATCTATAGTTGTGCCTTCATTGAGTATATATGTCTGCCTACACATATCTGTATTTACACTTACATGTAAATACTTCTATCTATTTTCGTGTGTGTGTACACCTGTACCTACCTGTATATATAATATCTATACCCATCCTTATGTGATCCTAGACTCACCTTTGGTACTTTGCTGGATTAACTTAACCACTTTTTGATTGTTGATCACCCTCTCATTTCTCCATGTTCTTTTTTACCATGTTTAGATCCCATGGTCCATGGCTTTCCAATATTGTTAATGCCCTTGCCCCTCTTTCCCTACCAGGCAATGTACATCTGGCCCGAACCCACTCAGGTGTGACTATTGTTAGATAAAACACATCACATGCTAACATGTCTAACAAATCTAAAATGTGTATTCAGCATTGTTCTAGTAATCCTTTCATGTCATCTCATTTTATAAAATGAAAATTTCTCACATCTTGTCAGACCTCCTACACTCCCTCCCCGATGCTTCTCTTAGCTAATGACCTTATCTCAGTCTTTACTGAGAAAATAGAAGCTGACAGGAGCTCCTTTGTATTCTCACCACAAAATAACCATCTGCACACTGTAGCTTTCCTCCTATTGCTTGAAATGGGGCCCCTGCTTACTTGTTGATCTCATCCTTCAATGACCTACCAAGTGCTTTGTTTCTGTAATCACCTCTGCCATCCTCACACCATTTGTTTTATCTCATTTCTATCAGCATATAAACATTACTTCTTAAGAGTGTGGCTGCTACCCAAAAGACTGGCAGTTTGAATCCACCAGCTGCTCCTTGGAAACCCTATGGGGCAGTTCTACTCTGTCTTATAGGGTCGCTATGAGTTGGAATCGGCTTGATGGCAATAGATTTGATTTAATTTGAATATCTTAAATGAATTTCCTTAGCCTGAAGTCCCCTTTAAGTTATCCTCTCATTTCTCTGTTTACTTTTATAGCAAAATTTCTTGTAATAGTTTACCATAATCATTTTCTCCACTTCCTTGCCATACAGTCTCTTCACACACAACATCAACAGGAGTGGATGCTGACCCACTGAGGTTGCTCCTATTAGGGTTGCCTATGACTCTAAATCCAACATACTGTTCTCTGCCTTTCTCTCTCTTGATATTTTAACAAAAGTAGTTTAAATTGTTCACCTTTTTGAAACATGCTCTTTTCTCAGCTTTCATGACATTACCCTAAGCTGACTTTCTTTCTTTCTCACTGGCCTCCCTATCTAAGTCTACTTTGATTGTTCCTCCTTCTCATCTCATTCTTAAAATATTGTAATACCTCAGGTTCAATTCTTGGACTTCTTTACCCTTTGTTATTTCATTCACTCCTATGCTAATTACTCATATATATATATATATGGAAACCCTGGTGGCATAGTGTCTAAGTACTACAGCTGCTAACCAAAGGGTCAGCAGTTCATATCCACCAGGCATTCCTTGGAAACTCTATGGGGCAGTTCTACTCTGTCCTATGAGGTTGCTTTGAGCTGGAATCGACTCGATGGCACTGGGTTATACGCTAAGCTCTGATCTCTCACTGGAACTCCATGCTTGCGTATTCACATGCCTATTTTGATATCTCTATATTGATACCTTTGAATTATGGTGTTTGTGAAGAATATTGAAGGTAGCATGGACTGCCAGAAGAATGAACAAATCTGTCTTGGAAGAAGTACAACTAGAATGTTCCTTAGAAGCAGGAATGGCAAGACTATGTCTCACATACATTGGACATGTTATCAGGAGGGATCAGTTCCTGGAGAAGGACATCACGCTTGGTAAAGTAAAGAGTCATTAAAAAGAGGAAAACTCTCAACGAGATGGATTGACATAGCAGCTGCAACAATGCGTTCAAGCACAACGATAGTGAGGATGGTGCAGGACTGGGCAGTGTTCCGTTCTGTAGTTGGTATGAGCTGGAGCCGACTCAACAGCTCCTAACAACAACAACAACATGGATGTTTAGTAGGAGGTTCAAACTTAACATGATCAAAATGGAACATTTTATCCCCACTTACATTATCGTGTCAGTTCAACTTACACAAGGTAGAAATCTCATTCAACAAGCTTTACTATTGACTGACGAAGAATACAAGAAAAAAGCAGTAACAAATGGCACATTGATATCAGGGATGCCTCACACCATCAGAAGCAGCTTCTTACACACTCTTTTTCAGGCTCGGTTGTATCTTGATTTTGGAGTGATTGATAAGCATTACCTACATGATTTAGAAGCATCTTAGGTAAGTCACTTAGTTTTGGGGTCTCAGCTTTTATCTTTACTAGTGTGATGAACCTTCATTCCTTAGTGCAGCTGTATCCCATAAATCCAGAAATTTTAGGTTTATTTATATAGATTTACTTATAATAACCACCACCAGTCTGTCAGTTTGTTACACTGTGGTGGCTTGTGTGTTGTTAAGATAATAGAAGCTATGCTATTGATATTTCAAATACCAGCAAGTCACCCATGGTGGGCAGATTTCACCAGAACTTCCAGACTAAGAAAGTCTAGGAAGGAAGACCTGGCAATCTATTTTTAAAAATTAACCAAGGAAAATCTTATGGGTCACAATAGAATATTGTCTGCCTCTTTTTATGGACATGTCACCAGGAGGGATCAGTCACTAGAGGAGGACATCATGTCTGGTGAAATATAGAGGCCAACGAGGGTGTGGGAGGACCTTGATGAGATGGATTGGCACAATAGCCACAATGATGGACTTGAACATGCTGGTGATCGTGAGGATGATGCAGTACTGGGCAACATTTCATTCTGTTGTGCCTAAGGTCGCCATGAGTCAAAGTCAACTCCACGGCAGCTAACTACATTTACGATAAATGATTTAGACCATTGTTTCTTAGCCAAGGTTTCATTGAACCTTAAGATTTCGCAAAAAAAGTGAGATTGAAAAAATTATTTTGAATTTTGCATTCCATGTGATATGAGTGCTCACAGTGAGAGATGGTGAACCAAACAGCCCCGTAAGCAATTCCATTAGCTGTCTTTCAATCCCACATGGCAGTGCACAGCAGGAACGTTCTCATTTAACTTAGTCCATTCTTGTTCTGTGACATAAGTTAGGGAAGGCCATTGAAACTGGTGAGAACTGAATTGCATGGAGGGGTAAGTAGATAAACTGATGACATCAGCCTGTACCTGGAAAATTGCCTCGTACGACATACCCTTATGTAGCACCAACTGATTAAAAAAGAATGAACTGGCGTTCCAGTTTAATGGAAAATTACAAGGTCACTTTCATTCTAAAGAAGGAATATTTCGCTTCCTGATTCAGCTGTTTCACCACCACTTTGCTAGAAACACTGCAAAACACAAATTATGCAAGTCATGTTGTGAAATTTTTATATTTTAGCAATTTCCCCATTTACTTATTTATTATGTCCTTCTATTGTATATTTTATTACTTTTTGCATTTTATGGACATGTCAGGTAATTTTTAAAGTTGAGATATGAAATGGGAATGGAAGTTCTAGGCCTAGGCCTACACACAATCTTCTGAATCATTTCACTGCACTTAGATAACAAGGGATACAAAAGAAGTCTAATGTGACGAAAGGTAACGATCAGTGGGTTTTTTATGATTGTCCATTTTGTTGTGCTTCATTTGTGACAAAAAAGTGACAAATGTATCAATGGCTTCAGCAAAATTGAAAAGATACTTTGCCACAAATCTCAGTCTTGTGACAAGTAAAGGTGCTGATTTTTTTAAACTGCTGTTAACATCTAAATATAAATAAGGTAAAATGTTTGTTAAGTGTCATTAGTAAAATGACATAGGAAGCACATTACTGAAGTGCAGAACTTACTATTAAAGAAAGGAAAAGTCATTTTTGTTGTTGTTTAGTTGATGAGGAAACCCTGGTGGCATAGTGGTTAAGTGTTACGGCTGCTAACCAAAAGGTCAGCAGTTCAAATCCACCAGGTACTCCTTGGAAACCCTATGAGGCAGTTCTATTCTGTCCTATAGGGTCACTATGAGTCAGAATTGACTCAACAGCAGTAGGTTTGGGTTTTTGTTGTTGATGAGAACCTAGTAATGGTGGTGTGCAAAACTATGGGGAATATAATGTGTTACGGATTGAAACTGTGTCCCCCAAAATATGTGTTGTAAATCCTAACCCGTATACCTGTACTTATAATCTCATTGGGAAATGTGTTTTCTTTGTTATGTTAATGAGACTGTATTAGTGTAGGGTGTGTTTTAAGCCAATCTGTTTTGAGATATAAAAGAGCTGTTTAAGCCAGCAGCAAAAAGTAGAGATGAGGGAAGACAGATGTCTTGCCACAAGAAGATCACCAAGGAGCCAAGGAACAAGACCTTCCCCCAGAGCTGACAGAGACAGAAAGCCTTCCCCTGGAGCTGGTACCCTGAATTCAGACTTCTAACCTCCTAAACAGTGAGGAAATAAATTTCTGTTTGTTAAAGCCATACACTCGTGGTATTTCTGTTATAGCAGCACTAGATGAGTAAGACAAAATGCTAGGGAAAGATGTAGCATAAGAAATAAAGAAAGTTCCGTTCTGTGCCTTATGTCAAGTCATGTAAAGCTGAAAAGAATTGATAAAAATAGGTTCTCTGTTCATGTTGGTGGGTCAACAGATTTCACCAATAATTGTCATGACATAGCATTTGTCAGATTTATAATATGATGATGAAATTAAAAAAAGATTTCTGCTGCCAAGCTATATTTAATTTTGTCTCTTTTCAGGAAACAAAAGGCCTGTCTTGGAAGATCTATGTTTGCGTCAGTACTGATGGTGACCATTGATACTGACTCCATGACAACGTGAGAGATTTGACCCAACACAGAGAAAAATTCCAGCAAAGTCGCCTGCTTTTTTCATGGAGGAGTATTGATGTCAAAACTCCTAAAGGTTAAAAAAAAAAAAAAAATTCTGGATGATGCTACGAAACTGTTGACTTTATTAAATTATTAACTTTATTAATTTTTACAGATAAATTTTGTTATCCCTCAAGAATGCCTTGAAACACTAGAAATGTGAACTAAGCACATAAATGCCCTGCTACCTATAGAAACCTGCTCCCTTAACAGAGGCAGAGTGCTCAATAGAGTGTTTGAGTTGCAAGGTAACTAGTAGGAGGACTTTGAAGAAACAGTAGGCCAGATTTTGCTGAATGCTGCGAAGGTGATGAATGGCTACGGTAACCACGCTTTTCGTCATACGACTCAATTGCCAGACTTCTGAAAGACCTTGTACCGGTTGCCATTGGGTTGATTCTAACTCTTGTCAACCCCATGTGTGTCAGAGTAGAACTGTATTCCATAGCGTTTTCACTGGCTGATTTTTCAAAAGCAGATTACCAGCCCTTTCTTCCGAGGCACCTCTTGGTGCACTCGAACCTTCAACCTTTCAGTTAGCAGCCGAGCACGTTAATCATTTGCACTACCCAGGGACTCCTTTTGAAAAACCCTGAAGAGGATGTTTTGATCTCAATTGGCAAGACTCTTAGATTTAAAAGGAAGCTGAAGCTTTGTGAAGATCATGTCGCAAATGAAAATGTTGAGATGTTTCCACTGCTGCTTGGGCTTGAGGGTGAGGAAGACAAATGTTGAGAGTGAGCAAGTCTCAAGTCTCATTGAAAATCATCTGGGAGCCCTGATAGCATAATGGTTAAGAGCTGGACTGCTAACCAGTATGTCAGTACTTTGAATCGACCAACTGCTTCTTGGAAACCCTATGGGGCAGTTCTACTCTGTCCTGTAGGATCGCTAGGAGTTGGAAACAACTCGACAGAAATGGGCTTGTGGGGAGAATTGCAGAGCTTTCAGCAGCACTGTCCCCCCCGTTCAACACAAATTATCACGGGGAGGATTCCGTTTTCTGCCTCTCCTGCTTAGCCTGGGAATTTGACTTTGAGAGATGAGGGAGAACTGCAATCCGATCATACATTCAATAGGAGATTTACTGGTCTGCTCCTGTACAAGTACTGAGCTCCTGTGAAGAGGGATATCCAACCATTCATAGGACAGCAATTAAAAATTTGCAGTAGTTTCCAACTTGTTAAATGTATGATCAAGTGTTTTCTTGTTTTACAAGCATCATGAACAAAGACAGAAATCATCTTATTTCAGTTGAAAAAGGAATCTCAAGTTCGACCCAGAATGAAAATTTAAAATTTATGCAACAGAAATACCAAGCACTGGTCATACATTAAGCACATACATTTCAATACTTGTAGTTTTAAAAATAATGCTTTTTATGTTTATATAGGTCTAATAAAAAGATCAAGAAATCAACAGAGTTTTATAATTTTGCTAGCCCTATGTTTGAGTTTGAACATATTACTTTGTAAGAAAGTGCATTTTCAAAGTCTAGTGCAAAAATTGATATGAAGCTGTATTTTTGTTTATATTGCTTTGGCTTAAGGTACTAGTAGCTTTATTATTCAGTATGTTCAATAAGATTTTGTGTTTGTAAATAAAGTTACTTAAAATCCCTTTATAGCTTTATTTAAATGAAATACTCTGATACTATCTTTAGAAAACTTAAACTCACTTTATCTTAAGTCAGTTATTTATTATGTTGTCTTTTGTGTTGTAAAAATTTATGAAAGGGAAGGAAGCAATTAATTTCAAGGTTCATAAGCTAAGCTTAACTACTGGTTTTTTTTTGTGAACCGACTCGACAGCAGCGAGTTTTTTTTTTTTTTTTTTAGCTTTCAAGTCATTTTAGTCTTAAAATGAAGGGGGCAACTACTTTTGAACCACATACCTTAGCTCATTAGCATCTTGTGTAGGAGAAAATTGTGATAAGATTTTTAAACTTACGTAAAGTAAAGAGAGTCAAGCATGAAATTAATAAAAAGGAAAAACTGAAGTTTCTTTTAACTAAGTACTAACTTGCATTAGAATTGATTATCACCTGTGGGGAAGGGAAAGGAATCCTGGTTCTTCAGTGGTTAAAACCATCGACTGCTAACCAAAAGGTTGGCAGTTCAAAACCACCAGTGGCTCCATGGGAGAAAGATGTGGCAATATGCTTTCCTAGAGATTTACAGCCTTAGAAACCCTTTGGTTTCACTGGAAAGCCTGGTTTCAGTTTTTTGGTGAGGAGGGGAAACCACCTGAAAAGAGTAGGATAAACTGGTTAATGCCAACATATGTGATAGTTATTGGATTATTATGTCTACCACTTATGGTTATGTTTATGTGCTATGAGCTATCATGATAATAATTTTTATGCATGGACTCCCTGAAATCTAAAATGGTATTTCAGAGTTCCTCCAGTATGAAAATGTTAAGAAAGTCTGGATACCTAAGCCCTGCATGACCAGCCCCTTGTCCACGTGTGTGGCTTTATCTCATGTGATTCCTTTACACTTGCTCTTTGTGTTCCAGTTACACTTGCCTCCTTTCTGTTCTCTGACGGGGCTGAGGTCATCCTCAGCTTAGCACCTTTGCACTGGCTGTTTCGTTTTCCTGGAAAGGACTCCCCCCTGATATTCTAATGGCTGGCTCCTTCTTGTCTCTAAAGTCTTACCTTAATATCACCTATCAGAAACAACCCCCAACCCCAGCGCTTTATTATATCACTCTTCATGCATAACCTTGTGGATAAGAATCAGCCTGAACCTAATTCCCAACATGTAGAGATTGATCCAGCCTCCATGTTCCCACCTCTCAATATTTTCTGACAGCAGCCATGCATGTGGCACACCCTTTCTCTTTATGGATAGTATGAGAGTGTTGGATCAGAATGATGCCAAGGCTCTTTTCAACCCTTAAACCATGTATTCTATAAGGAGCTGTGATAAACTATACTTTGAGCTTTCAGTAGCCTTAATTACTAAATATCTACATCATTCTCTAAATTGTGATAGAAGAATATCATGCATGTTGTTACAGGAATATTTGATGTGCCTGAGATTTTCTAATCAGCTCAAATTACAGTCTTATAAGGTGACTTATTAGAAGCTATATCCCAAACTACTATTGATATAAAATTTCCAGTATGAAATTTCTATTAAGATGAAAAGAAAAAATAACTTTTCTAAATTTTAGAAATATTCTCTTTCTTTATATTTGATGTGGGAGACTTTTCAAAGATGTCTTTTTCATCTTTGACTGGAAATGTTTGTTTCCATTTCCTACAGTGTTGCTAAATTACAATTAACTGTAAGTGGTGACTGGCAGGTATAACTGACAGAAACACATTATTTTTTTTTGGATAAACATTCACAAAATCAATACAAATCCATTTGGGAAAGTGGAGTTGTTTAGAGAAATATATATATCTTCACTCAGTTTTTGCCCATTTACTGAAAACAGTGTGAAACTAAAACTGAAAAAGCCACGTACTTCTAAACATCTGCCCCTTCAATATTGTACCATATAAAATCATGATTATGAGGCTATTATTAGACAAATATTTCCTTCACATTCATTAATTTTCTCCTTCCCTTGTGACTAACTTTGCAGCAGTTTTAGCAAGGATTCCTTAAAAACGTTATCTCGTAAAGTTTTTCTAGAATCTTAAAAGTCTTCCCTTATGTATTGAATAGATACTAGTATCTATTTCTTTACTTGTTTTGATATAGACATTACATTTCATTTTAATCAGAATGACCTATTTGGATTTTGTACTTTAATTTGAGCATTTACTTTTTTTTTAGCATAATAAACAATCCTTTGTAGCAGCTCATTTATGAAGCTAGTCAGCAAAGCAAGCAAACAAACAAAATTTCCATTGTCTTAGTTTCCTAGTTTGGCTGTAACAGTAATAGAACAAGTGGCTAGTTTTAAAGAACAGACATTTATTCTCTCATAGTTCTGGAGACTAAAAGTCCAAATGAAAGTTTTGACTGTGTCGACTCCTCCCTTGTAGGTAGTCCCAGGTGGCCCTTGGTTCCTTGGCTCGTAGACAGTTCTCAGTGGTGTATGTGTATCTCTGAGTCTAATCAGGAGCCCTGGTGGCACAGTGATTAAGAGCTTGGCTGCTATCCAAAAGGGTGGCAGGTTGAATCCACCAGCTGCTCCTTGGAAACCCTGTGGCGCAGTTCTACTCTATCCTATATGGTCTTTATGAGTCGGAATTGAGTCCATGACAATGAATTCGGAGTTTTTTTTGCATGTGTCTAATCTGTTCTTTTTATAACTCAGAAGTGAATAGATTTAGAATCCACCCTGCTTGGGCATACTCTAATGAACAACAAAGAAAACCCTATTTCCAGGCAAGATTACATCTGCAGATATAGGGATTAGTATTCCAACACATCTTTTGGGAGAGGGGGGATACAATTTAATCCATAACACCCACTAATCATCACAAAATTAACAACAGAAAGCCAAATAAAATGTGCTGATTTCTATAGAAGACTAGAATATCAATGATTGTGATCATTGTGTACTTTATTGCATTTAAAGTTTTCAGTCATTGTTTTCTCTTTTTATTAAGAACCTAGTTTGCTTTCACCACTTCAATTATTGCCAACATTTATGTGGCTAAAAAAACCTATGCCTGCAATACAATGCTCGATTCTGTATTGTCAAATCTCCACCAGACCTTTCCCTTGGGAATGACAACATCACTTTTATCTTAATATATTCCTAAGCTGAAATAATCATTCTCCATCCCAAATCAGCTTCCCTTACTAGTGTTTCTATTTCTGTCAATGGCATTACTCTTCTCTTAGTCTTCATGAATACATTTAGGAAGTATGGGAGTGCCGGGTGGCACAAATGGTTAATATGCTCAGCTGCTAACAGAAAGGTTGGAGCTATAAGTCCATGGAGAGGAAGCTTAGAAGAAAGGCCTAGCAATCTATGTCTGAAAAATCAACTATTATAAAACCCCACGGAGCGCGGTTCTACTCTGACACACATGAGATCACCGTGGGAAGGAATCAACTTGACAGCACTGGTCGGTTAGGTAGATCACTCACTATGTGTTAAAACCTGAGCTAAACATCGAGGATGCAACATAGACAAGGTCCCTATGAAGACGAAGTTTGTAGCTACTGGTGGATTTATACCAATGTTAATGGATTAAATTGTGTTCGCCCAAAATATGAGTTGTAACTCCTGACCCCTATACTTGTGGATGTAATCCCATTCGTGAATAGAGTTTTGATAATGAGGTCATATCAATGTAGTATGTGTCTTATATCAATCACTTTTGAGATAAAAAAGAGCAGATTAGGCACAGGATCAAGGAAGCACAAATGCAAAAAGATTGATGCTACGTGGACATCACCAAGGAACCAAGGAAGAGAAGCTGAAAGAAATAAGAATTTTCCTACAGAGCAGTCAGAGAGAGCCTACCCCTAGAGCTGGTGCTTTGAATTCAGACTTCTAGCTTCTTAACTGTGAAAAAATAAGTTGCTGTTTGTTAAAACCACCCACATGTGCACTTCTCTTATAGCAGCACTAAGAAAGTCAGACACACCAGAATTAGTCCATTAGAGTTCAGTGTGGCAAGGGGCAAATGAGGGGTAAATGCGAGATATTAAGGAGCACGTAGTCCTAGTCTTTAGACGTCAGAGAAAGCTTCCTGAATAAAGAACACCTTTTTTTTTTTTTTAGAGATAATAAAAGATTAGTAGGAGTAGTCAGGTGAAGGAAGAGGTGGAGGTTGGGAGTAGTATTTTAGCTTATGTAAGTTTGTGCAAAGATTTGGACACAAAAGAACACTGGCATGTGTGGGAAGCTGACGTTCAGTAAGGTTGAAGAGAGTATGAAAGGAAATGTGGTAGAAGATGTGGCTGGAAATGTTTTCAAGACATTGAGATTTTATAAAGGATGGCAGTGAATTATTAAATAACTTTAATCATAGAATTGGCATGATTAGATTTATATTTTAAAAATATTCTCAGTGCAGTGTGGATAGTATATTTAAGATGGGGAAGAAATAAGCCATTAGGCCAATAGTGTGGTTATAGTCTTGTGAAAGATGACTAAAACCAAATCCGTTGCCAGCAGTCAAGTTGATTCCAACTCATAGCAACCCTATAGGACAGAGTAGAACTGCCCCATAGGGTTTTGAAAG
This sequence comes from Elephas maximus indicus, assembly GCF_024166365.1. Classification (NCBI taxonomy): domain Eukaryota; kingdom Metazoa; phylum Chordata; class Mammalia; order Proboscidea; family Elephantidae; genus Elephas; species Elephas maximus. The sequence continues at coordinate 43,472,663 of NC_064836.1, read as the reverse complement.
AGCGGCTGGTGCATTCGAACTGCTGACCTTTTGGTTAGTGGCCGAGTTCTTAACCAATATGCCACCAGGGCTCTGAAAGATGACTATAAGACTCTTTTTTGGGCATCATTATGGATGGTGGCACGGTTACTAAGTGAGGGAGTAGAGAAGAAGGTTTACAGAAAACATAAGTTAATTGTTGGACATATCGGACATTTAAATGGAGATGTTTTCAAGAAGTGTATTGGGTTGCAGGGTCCATATTTGGAGTAATCAGAATATATAAGAAAACTGAGCACCTCACGGTGGAGGAAGTCGCCAGAGAGGATACGTAAAGTAAGCAGAGCAGTCTAAAGAGATCACTGAGTTTAGGGAATGGACAGAAGTACCCTTGAGAGACATTTTCAAAAGCATCTGGAAAGGTAGGAGAAAAACCACAGGTGTGGTGTCACAGAGATCAAGGAAAGAGAGTGCTTCAAAAATTCTCATTTTTTTCCCCATTGTAATTACTTTGTTTTTTTTTTTAATAGCATAAGTCACTTTCCATGTTCCCCAACATTTCATTCCAATTTTCAGTTAAACATTCTCAGCATATCTGAACTTTTAAATCACTTTATAAACCTGATAATATTCTGTTTCTGAATTATTCCAGAAATTATGTTGATAGTGTAATATATTGTTTTTGGTAAGTCTCATTTTTCTAATAATCAGATGGAGGTAATGATAACTATTTTCTTTTTATAGAATCTTATAATTTATATTCCTGATATCTAAATCCCTGAATAGAAAATACCATTTGTTAAGATATGCAGCTTGCTTACATCCCACCCCAATAATTAAATTTTGTGAATAATGTTTCTAATGTAATTAAGAAATGTCTATTTTTGTCTAAATTCTGTTATCTATTCTAAAGCAATGGTACTAGGAACTGAAAGAAATTGAACACTTATGCATGCAACTCCAACTAGTAAGCTGCTTATTTTAAACAGAAAGTAAACATTGCATATGTACAGAAGCATAGCCTAATATTGTATAATTTGAGAGGTACTTTCTAGAAGATATAGCATTTTCCATTTAACATTAGCAATCTCTTCCTGAAAACCAGATGTTTAGGGTCAAAGTGCTAACTAGGAACCTATTCCTAGTTCCCATTTTTTTAAATGAAGAAATATATAACACATTACACAGCAACCCAAAAATCCAAACAAATTTTCTAAAGCATAACTTTAAAATGGTAGAATGACCATATATATAACAAATTCTCATGTTCATATATGAAATGCTTAAACTGTTATTTCCTGCTCATTGATACTTAATATTTCGAACATGCTTCAAATACTTGAACCTGTACGGTTTCTGTGTTGAGCCATAAGTATTAAATTCACTGTACAAATAATGTCTGACATTAAATACATTTGTGTAAAAACACAAACAAAAATGTACAATAAAACAACTGAGCAGTTTTCCGTAAGGAACTTTTCCAAACAAATAAAGTCACACATTTTGGGGAAATAAGATTATAAATATTCCCATTCAAATACAACTATAAGGAGATATGGTTCAAAATAGTAGCCTGAGAACCACTGTTGATTATGGTCTTTGAGGGTTCCAAATAAATTGTATCTTCCCTGCTGGGGTGTAAACAAAGTGATAAATACAGCAAAAACAGTAAGGGGAATTATGTAAAGAAAAATATCAACTTTATTATTGCTAAGGTTAAGATGGAGAACCAATAGGCCTGTTAAATGGAACCTAGAATCAGAGAGATGCACCAATTCAATTATTGCAAAACAAGGCCAGGAGAAGCTTCCTCCAGTGGAAGTAAAATCTTTCTGGACATAGGAGCAGAGAATAAGGCCACCAGCCTACAGGCAGGGAAACTCCTAAGAGGAAAAAAGGAAAAGCTGGGCTGAACAAGACCATTATATTCTTTTTACTCTTATCAGTTAGAAAAGTCACTATAAGTCAAGTAAGTAAAGAGCGTGGAGAGAGACTGGAGTATCACATTCTCTGAGCAACGTCTAAATTAAAGGAAACAAAATTGTTCTTCCTTAACATTTCTCAACCTTTTACTCCTTTAACCTATTAAGCATCATGGCAACATACCTTTCCTGGGAGGCTATCAGAAAAGACTCATGAAGTTACTCCTCTGATCCCAGTCTCTACGTGTTTCTCTGGAAATAGGAGGTTCTGAAATGGGTCAGAGCAGGACAGTAATGAAATTCTTTCCAAGGTCACTATGCAACTAACACAAAATTTATTCTCTCTTCTATTTATCTAAAACTTTATCCACTTGCATCAAAATTTCTTCATTGAGGTGAAATGATAGCACAAAGATATTCTGAGAGATATGGTTAAAGACAATCCAATAATAAAATGCTAGGACACAGGAATATAATAATTTGAATAAAAGCCCACTCATTAATTTCACAGGAAATGTAATATCCAAATATTTATTTCTTTTGCAAGTTAAATCCAGTAACCCAAGAATTAAAATTCAGAATTTAACTCTTCTGTAAGTGAAAAATCCAGCCTTCTCTAAAGTCTAAACTAGGGACATTCTCAGTGTAGAGACAGATCTAGATTCTTTCAGCAGCCATAGTGGGAGTTGAGTCTTCCTGGAGTAGGTTCACTTAAACTGGGGCTTCCCCATTTGTAAAAGTAACTTTCTGACATACTTGACATTTTATGAAGATCAAAGAATTAATAAAACACGTAAGCTTATCACAGCACTGGTGTCGATCGCATCAAATGTAGGCAACAAGCGAATCTCCAGTCTCTGGAGGAGTTCCCCGCTTCCAGAGCCCAGAATCTGTTGCTGCCAAGGATGATGGAAAGGGGTCAGTGGTATCTGCCTCACCTTTATTTTCACCAGAATGCCAACTGCTGCTAAATTGCTGCTAGTTGTCCTTAATCCACAGCTTGAAAATGAACTAAAACTCTATTGGGACAAATGAACTTTGGTCCTATGGATCTACCATATCTGACAATAACCAGATTAACACAAACTATTTCCTCTGTGCATACTATCTCCTTTCTTGGAGAAGGACATTTGAAAAAAAGCTACCTTCCTGAAAAGTTTAAAACATACATTGTTGGCAACCCCCATCACAGGTCGTATTTGAAGTACCTATATTTCCCATTCAACGTATTAAAAACTTCCCAGTTTACATTTCTGCTTAAACCCCGTGTTGCTTGAACCCTGGTACTGATCTGAGTGTGGGCTCTAATAAAGTCTCAGCCATCTCTCATGAACAGGCATTTTTAGCCCTGTGACACATTGGCTGTTTCTACTGTCTCTTTCCAAAAAATCACTTAAGGCTAACAAGCCCACATCCTCAGGAAGTTTAATTTCTCATATACACTATTTAGAAACAAAGTGAGACTATTTGGTGGAATGATCTTTGAGCCTATGGAACAGCAATAATAATAATAACCCATTGCCTTCGAGTCGTTTCTGACTCGTAGTGACCCTATAGGACAAAGTAGAACTACCCGAGAGGGTTTCCAAGGAGCAGCCGGTGGATTTGAACTGCTGACCTTTTGGTTAGCAGTCAACCTCCTAACCACTGCACCACCATGGCTCCACATGGAAAAGCAACAGGAATCCAAATTTAGCTTCTCTAGAGTTCACTCCTTAGCCCTAAAGATGGTTCAAGGCAACATAAAGGAGCTTAACAGGGAAGTCGACTTTTCTGCATATCTGGGGTTAACACCAATACTTTACTGTAGCCATTGTCTCTTTTTCCTATAGATTAATATTTGCCTCAGCCATGCATTCTGAGGAACAACTAGGCTATGTTGAATGCTGCAGAGGTTTGCACCCTGGGTCCCCAGTGCTTGCTGAAGGCCCATGCCATTGACAGTCTTGGCCTACTTCATTGCTTGCCAGGCTGTCTGCACTCTGTTTCGGCTGAAGCACCCAGGCACACTCTGAGCATTGCCTTTTAGCTTGAAGGTTGTATGGCAGAGACTCTTCGTTGCCCACAGAAATCCATTCTCCTTTCAACCCATAATATTAGAAGCACAAGCCCATCTGCTGCCCAGCAATATCAGATTTCCCAGATGGCCTTTTAATGAAGTGTGGTCATGTCACTGTGTTTCCAAGAAAATATGAGTGGGAGTAATAAATGCAACTTCCAGCCCTGGTACACTGTGAAGTGGTTGTATGTCTGCCATGCTTTCTTTTCTCCTTCCCAAAAGCCTGAGAATAGATACGCCTGTAATAGATGAAGAAAATGCCTGATATGAGATATGATAGCAGATCAAGATGTAAAGTATTTGGATTCCTAAATTATCATGGAGACCTGAGCTACCTGTCAGCCTAGAACTCAAACTGTGACATAAGGAAGACAAACTGTCTTGTTTGAGCCATTGCATTTTGGATTTGCTTTGTCAAAGCTGCAAGCATTGCCAAAAACACAATAGTCAGCAAGCCAGAACATCATTTATTTGAAACTGTTCATGTAGGCAGTCCTGCTTCTAAAGAAAGATGGTCTAGACTAGGGTAGTTTAGACCAGAATAACTTAGTATGGCTAGAAAGTAAAATATATGTCATCCTAGAGCAGGAGAGCAGTGGGATGCAGACCCCAAATTCTCATAAGACCAGACTTAATGGTCTGACTGAGACTAGAAGGACCCCGGTGGTCATGGCCCCCAGACCTTCTGTTGGCCCAGGACAGGAACCATTCCCAAAGCCAACTCTTCAGACATGGATTGGACTGGACAATGGGTTGGAGAGGAATGCTGGTGAGGAGTGAGCTTCTTGGATCAGGTGGACACTTGAGACTATGTTGGCATCTCCTGCCTGGAGGGGAGATGAGAGGGTGGAGGGGGTTAGAAGCTGGTGAAATGGACACAAAAAGAGAGTGGAGGGAGAGAGCAGGCTGTCTCATTAGGGGGAGAGTAACTGGGAGTATGTAGCAAGATGTATATGGGTTTTTGTGTGAGAGACTGACTTGATTTGTAAACTTTCACTTAAAGCACAATAAAAATTATTAAAAATATATATATGTCATTCTAGACAATACAGCTGATGGAACAAGAAATGAAGATGTAAAAATGTTAAGAGATGATTGGTGGAAAAACTGCTAAAAGTGATATAAAGATGTAGAGGAAGGAAAACAGAGAAGTGTGAGATAAGCAAGCTAAATTCGTAATGGGTAATTCAGTAGATAATGAATTGCTAATATAAGAAACAGTAGTATAAACATAAAAAACCAAACCCATTGCCGTCAAGTTGATTCTGATTCATGGCAACCCTAAAGCACAGAGTAGAACTACCCACAGGGTTTCCAAAGAGCACCTGGTAGATTTGAACTGCCAGCATTTTGGTTAGCAGCCATAGCTCTTAACCACTATGTCACCAGGGTTTCTCATATAAGCATAGACTTTAAATATATGAATATAAACAATAGAAGAAATACAAATAGAATGAACTAAAAGTGGCCTTCTGGGATCTAGTACTGTAAAGGGGTTGGATAGACATTTTTTCTCATTACCTTTATATTTCATTATCTATATAGGAACGCTGGTGGCACAGTAGTTAAGCGCTTGGCTTCTAACTGAAAGGTAAGCAGTTCGAAACTACTAGAAGCTCCAACAGAGAAAGATGTTGTAGCCTGCTTCTGTAAAGATTTACAGCCTTGGAAGCCGTATGAGACAGTTCTACTCTGTCCTCTAGGATTGCCATAAGTTAGAATAAATTTCTTTAAATTTATATACTATTTGTTGTTTTTTAAAAGTATGTACACCTCTTACTGGATAAAATTTGAAAATGATGTCAAACAACTATAGTATGAATAATAAGGTGTAAAACCATTACACTCAAGTTAAACTAGTGCCAGTTGGCTATAAAATTGAGCCCTTCAAGAAACCCTGAAGCAATGAGATACAGGACAGGTATGGTTTGAAGAGTAAACTAGACGGAGGAAAACACACCTTTATAACACACAAGATGTTGTGTAGAATGCCATAATGGAGATCCTGAGGAAGCCAAGGAAATGAGGATGGAGGCAATAGGTACTTGAGCAAAGAATCATCAAATGGTAGGAAGGAAAAGAAAATGTAAAAGCTGAAAAGGAATTTTTGTCTAGTTCCCAATTATTCACATGGGTATATAATTTGCAAATGCAACCAAATAAATATTTCATGATGGTTTAAACTTACCTAAGCATTTTGGGTCACCATTAAGGGGAGAGACACACAGTCGAGTTGACCATCGTATGTCATTTAGTTAATGAAAAGCTATTGTTACTAGTGGACTCTATTATTTATTTGACAATAGCAAGCTGAAAGGTATCCACAGGTCAGCAAATAACATAGCAATTGAAAGCACAAAGGTTCCGTTAGCATTTAGAGCTCCTCTTAATTAGATTTTTCTGTAGATGCTACGCAGTGCATTGTACAAAGAACTCCCATATTCCCTAGGTAGGTATAATAGTTCACGGTGGCTTTACAGTCTATTAATCTTGGAGTTATGGGAAATCAACAGCAAGAGTATAAGCTTCATTTCAAAGAAGTTCATGTAAATGTTTGCAACAAAGTTATAATAGACTATATTTTAATCAACTATTGTTACTATTTTCCTCTTTATATTTTAATGGTCATGTATAGTTCATAAGTTTTATTATTATAAAATAATAGTGTTTAAACTAAAAAACTGTAGAAGCCAGAGGTATAGTTATTTAAAATAAAGACTAAATGCACTGAATATTATATAATGCCCATGGGTTCACAAATAAAGTATGTTGTTGTTGTGTGCTGTTGAGTTGATTCCGACTCACACCAACCGTATATGACAGAGTAGAACTGCCCCATAACCTTTCCAAGGGTGTTTATCTATATGGAGGCAGATAGTCAGGTCTTCCACAGAGAACCATTGCTCCACCAGGGCTAATTTTAATGTTCGTGGGTTCACAAATAAAATATAAGTATAGATATTTATGGGGAGAGTCCCTGGGTGGCACAAACTGTTAACATGCTCACTGCTAACTGAAAACTTGTAGGTTCGATTCCACCCAGGAGTGCCTTGAAAGAAAGGTTTGACTATCAACTTCTGAAAAAACGGCCACTGAAAACCCTGTGGAGCACAGTTCTACTGTGACACATATGAAGAGGCCATGAGTCCGAAATGACTCAACTGCAACTTTTTTTAAATTTAAAAATAAGGTAAAGAAAGAAAAACAATATAGGTATTTAAAATAAAACAAACCGAAACAAATTTAGCCTGTATGATTGAACATTGTTGTTTGGTATAATTTATTCCTGTAAAAAATAAAACAAAATCTCTCAACTCTCAAAGAGCAGATTTTCTAAATGTTTTGCATTGTTTTTAATTTTGATGGTGTTCTTGGATGTGTGTGCTTTCGAGTTGATTCCAACTCATAGCGACTGTATATGACAGAGTAGAGCTGCCCTGTAGAGTTTCCTAGGCTGTAATCTTTATGGGTGCAGATTGCCAGGTCTTTTCTTCTGCTGAGCAGATGGCAAGTTGGAACTCCCAACCTTTCAGTTAGCCGCTGAGTGCTTAACCATTGAACCATCAGGGCTCCTTGATAGTATAATAAAACCTGTTGCCATCAAGTCAATTCCAACTCATAGCGACCCTATAGGACAGAGTAGAACTACCCCATAGGGTTTCCAAGGAGTGGCTGGTGTATTTGAACTGCCGACCTTTTGGTTAGCAGCCATAGCGCTTAACCACTGCACCACCAGGGTTTCCTGGTAGTATAAGAGAAGAGTAAAAAACCTCATATTCTTGAGGAGAGAAAGTTAATTGCATTTATTTTTCTGTGTGAATCCAGGACGTGCTTGTTATATTAATATGCCCTGCATTGCTACAGAAGCATGGAGACCTTCCAATAAAGGTACTAACAACATAATTAGAAGGAACAAGGTACATTCTTTGGGATAGCCCTGCCCTATGACTTCTGAAATTACATAGTAGAAATGAAAAATAAAGCACATATTAGAGTTTTTATACTGTTGTTTCAAACACAAAATTTTTAGTTAATATAAAATATAACAAAGTTAATAGGAAATGGCATTTTTTTTTTTTTTTGCTTAAAAGTGAAATTTTCAGCCTCTGTCTAAGACCATTTTAAAAATATTTAGAGAGATCCTACAGGCCAAGAAATTAAAATAAATTGATTAAGTAATTTCCTGCTGGATAGAAAACCTAAAATGCTAATAAATTTACATTCAGGGATTGAGTTCTTAAACAAGAGATTTGATTTATTTATTGACATTTTAGATATCATAATAGAGCTTCAGAAAAATATGAGAAAGAAGGAAATAGACTGATTGCTCAAAAACTAGGCACCATTGGTTCAAGAGGCTAAGCCCAGATAGCTCAATGACTGTATTGTTTCAATCAACTTAATTTAGGAAAAAAGAAACACAACTTTATTTTTTGGAGATTTTTATCATAGTGTCAATTCAGAGTATCTTTTTTAAATTTATTTTTTTGTTTATTGTGCTTTAAGGGAAAGCTTACAAATCAAGTCAGTCTCTTACACAAAAACTTATGCACACCTTGCTATGTACTCCTAGCTGCTCTCCTCCTAAGGAGACAGCACACTCCTCCTCTCTACCCTGTATTCCCCAAGTCCATGCAACCTCTGCCTTCTCATCTTGCCTCTAGACAGGAGCTGCCTGCATAGTCTCATGTGTCTACTTGAGCCAAGAAGCTCATTCCTCACCAGTATCATTTTCTGTCTTATAGTCCAGTCCAATTCCTGTCTGAAGAGTCTTGGCTTCAGGAATGGTTCCAGTCTTGGGCTAATAGAGGGTACGGGGACCAAAAACCTCTGGGGTTCCTCTAGTCTCAGTCAGACTATTAAGTCGTATCTTCTTATGAGAATTTCAGATCTGCATCCCACTGCTCTCTTGTTCCCTCAGGAGTTCTCTGATGTGTTCCCTGTCAGGGCAGTCGTTGGTGGTAGCTGGGCACCCTCTAGTTTTTCTGGTCTCAGGCTGATGTAGTCTCTGGTTTATGTGGCCCTTTCTGTCTCTTGGGCTCATATTTTCTTGTGTCTTTGGTATCCTTCATTCTTCTTTGCTCCAGGTGGGTTGATACCAATTGATGCATCTTACATGAACATTTGCTAGCATTGAAGACCCCAGACGCCACTCACCAAAGTGGGATGCAGAATGTTTTCTTAATACATTTTGTTATGCCAATTGACCTAGATGTTCCCTGAAAGGGTATCTTCTCTTTAATCTTACCAATTTTTGCAGTCATAATACCATCCACACAATAAAATGTATTGATTCAAATAACAAAAGACAAAAGGCAAAAAAGCCATAGAGAAAGTGAGAATGCCCGGGGCAGAGGGGAGGATAAATAAGAGAAGCACAGGGCATTTTAAGGCAGTGAAAATATTCTATAGGGTACTGCAATAGTGGATACATGACATTATGCATTTGTCAATACCCAAGGGGCTATAGGACACAGAGTGAACCCTAATGTAAATTATGGATTTTAATTAATAATAATGTATCAATATTGGTTCATTAATTTTAATATATCACACTAATGCAAGATATTAATAATAGGAAAAACTGTTCAAGGAGGAGGGGGGTATATGGAAACTCTCTGTACTTTCTGTAGCAATTTTTCTGTAAACCTAAAACTGGTCTAAAAAATTGTCCATTATTTAAAAAAGAAAGAAAGAAAGAAAAAAATGGTAGATATAATTATATCTGGAAATCCTGGTGGCATAGTGCTTAAGAGTTTGGCTGCCAACTGAAAGGTCGGCCATTTAAATCCACCAGGCGCTCCTTGGAAAACCTATAGGGCAGTTCTACTCTGTCCTATAGGTTCGCTATGATTGGAATTGATTCTACAGCAGCGGGTTTGGTTTTTGGTTCATAGTTCTATCTGGAGAATTACGTGGACAAAATATATAAAAATTAACAATATAAATGAATTTAATATTCTGTAAATTGAATTTTCTAGTAAGCTGGCTCCATCTAGGTAATAACATGAAAGCAGAGTACTTCCACCTGCTCTTTTTGTTTCTTTTCTTGAGGAAAGTCCTTTTATCATTGGAGGTCAGATTCTTTCCCCTCTCTTTACCTTATTAAAGATGTAATTTATTTAAGAGAGAGTAGCATAAATATAAGAAATAATTATAAACAAAGATAGCTAGTTTTTCTATGTCCCCATCTGATTCCTCACATATCTTGGCCATTTGATACATTTATCAAAATTCTTAATTCTTAGAACTAAAAAGGGATTGAAACAGTTTTATCATTGATGCTTATTATCTAATTGGAGGCTTTTTACTCTCTGAATAATATCTGGCTAATATCTCATTCTTGGAAACATGATAGTATAAAAGACACCTGACTGATGAAAAGAACCAGGCTCTCAGTTTAACAAAACTGAGTTTAGACTTTAACTATAAACAAGGTCACTGGTCTCTTTGTTATTGGCAATCATTCCTTCTATCACTACTGTAGGCATGATATTGCCCAACAATTGTAACGTATGGATTTAACAAATGGAAAATGGCTAATTTTTTTTGAATAAACACATAGTACAGAATAACTTAACTTGATTTGGAAAGAGTAATCAAAATTTAGCTTTAATACACATGAACATGAACCTAGGAAGGTGGAAGAAGAAATGATGCATTTGCGTTGCGGTGTCGGTGAAGAATATTAAATATGCTGTGGACTGCCAGAAGAACAAACAGAACAGTCTTGGAGAAAGTACAACCAGAATGCCCCTTCGAATGGTGGATGGTGAGACTTTGCTTGGCTTACTTTGGACATGTCATCAGGAGGGACTAATCGCTGGAGAAAAACATCATGCTTGGTAAAGGAGAGGGTTATTGCAAAAGAGGGAGATCCTCAGGGAGATGGATTGACACGGTGGCTTCAACAATGGGCCCAAACACAGCAATGGCTGTGAGGATGGTGCATGATTGGATGTTTTATTCCGTTGTATATAAGGTAACTATGAGTCAGAACAGACTCTAAGTCACCTAACAACAGCAGCATATGAACATAGTTCATGGAAGGGTACTTTGCTTACTCATTTAGTGCTAATTTAGTAACTGGAAGAGCTTCTCATTTGAAGGTCAGAAGATGCACTGATTTAGTGAACTTCCTTAGCTAAGGAAAAGAATGACCATATATTTTCATAGATATTTGTTTTACAAAGCTTTTTTCCTTGATGTATTAAACTAGAACAGGAAACATTTCCAATTCAACAGTGAACAAGTGATACTAGAAATTGACTTAATCCATATGCTACAATTTCCGTTCTTTAAATACAGAGAACCTCTTGGATTTTAGAGGTTATGTCTTGAAAGGCTTTGGATTGTATGTTGCAATCCCGTTTTTTATATACCAGAGAAAAGGTGGAAGCATGTTTTGATAAAGTTTGTACTTTGTCAAGAATATTTATTGAAGTCAGTAAAGCTGCTATGAAAGTTTCTTTTAGTTGTAAGTAAATGATTTCTTTTTACTCTAACAATTCCTGAGTTAAAGGATTATTATGTAGATTCTGAAATAATTTATTTAATACTTCTAGAGTTAAAATGATTTGTTGATAATGTGGATGAATAATGGAAAACACGAGACCACAGAATCAGTCCTTAATTGAATGTTTCATGTTTCTTAGTGATTTTATATAAATCTTCTCGCTTTTAACAGAACAGACTAATGCTAATAGAAAAATCATTTAGTTCTCAATAAAGTGAGGTCAGTTTTTCATCTCTGTCCTTTAAATATATAGTGTCCCGTGCAATTTAACATGAATAGTAAATACTCTTCATGTGTCTACATCTACCGAAGCAAGCTTTCATTCAATGTCAGTGCTCAACTTGAATAATTTAAAAGGAAAATTCATTTCAAAAAATCATTGTTAGAGAATGCCATCTGATATAATTCAAATATAATATTTTATATCGTAAAGATGAATTCAATCATTAAATGAAACTCTGAGTTTTAAATTCAGTATGTTTCAAATTTACAAATCAAATCAGTATTAAAGCTATCGAGTTATTCACTTCCATTATTTAGTATTCCTAGGTTACAAGAATTTTGTTTTGCTTAAGTTTGAGAGGATCCTGGCTCAGATATAGTATAATTTGTATGAAAATTTCAAACAGTTTTCCTTCTAAGTTGCATTGAAGTCTCAATGGGAAACATATAATTTTAAGTTTTGTTTCTGAATACACATTCCATTTCCTTGTCATAATTAAAATTATAAAGAAGCTTTCAATTATGTTAATTTTGGGCCTGTAATTATACCTCCTTAAAACTCTGCCATTCCCAAGTTTATAACCTTAAGGATTTTTTAAATACTTTTTCCTGCCTACCTCATATTTTGAAAGGTTTTGATCACCAAGTAAATTGCATTTAAAATATGCTGCATTACTAATTTTATATTAACCAAAGGCACGTTTATTTTACTGTGCTTCTGCTTAGCATGTGATACTCAGTTTAGCCACTAAGTTGATATAATTTTATTTAAAAGGACCCCAACCTGAGAATTTAGACAACTTGGGTAGCCTGGTCCAAAACAAAGACAAGCAAAGGTATGACCGCAATTGATCATTATAAAATATTAATTTGTTGACTCCATTATTGTCTTCCTTCAAGGAAAAATTCCACCTTGAAAACAACTGATATAAATTCTAGAATTTTATTTGTTTGTAATACGTGGTAAAATTACGTGTCATTACCTAACATCTCATTTTTACTCAAAAGGTGTGACAATATTTGGGAAATGAACTAAAAAAAAAAATTTATTAAAAGCAACACATTAAAGACTATTATTAGACATCTTTACTACTCTAAAGATGATAACTAGAAAATAAATTTTAAAATGAAAGAACTTCACGAAGTATTTTGAGCAAGTCACAATTATTTAATGTCAGTGAAAAAAATCTTAAAAATAAATATATACACTTATTCAAGAAATTAAAAAATAGAAATCCACCTCCTCTTCTTTTGCATTCTATTAAGAAATTCAGGAGAAAGATGGGGCAGTCTGTTCCCAAAAAGATTACAGCCTTGGAAACCCTATGGGGCAGTTCTACTCTATCCTATAGGGTCATTATGAGTCAAAATCGACATTCCTAATTGACAGCAATGTTTTGTTTTTTTTTTATACTGTTATCTGGAGGCTAGGTAAGTAAATTGTTTTTAATAAATGACTCAAACCTCCACAAACATACTATAACTACATAAATGTCAGATTCTGCCACTCTATGATATTTAATCTATTTTTAATATTAAAACATAGGATATTTTTCCCATTGCATTTTCTTATTCCCATCTGAGATACTGCACCTGGAAAAACTAACGCCCATGAGTATCACAGAATTCCAAAACATAAAGTCCTAGGGCAGCTTTATATAATTAAACAAATAAAAATAGCACTGCCTTTTATAAAATGTGTTGTTGTTAGGTGCTGCCAAGTCAGTCCTGCACCGTCCTCGCAATTGTTAATATGCTTGAGCCCATTGTTGTAGGCACTGTGTCAATCCATCTCATTGAGGGTCTTCCTTTTTTTTGCTGAACCTCTGTTTTAGCAAACATGATGTCCTTCTCCAGGGACTGACCCCTCCTTATAACATGTCCAAAGTATGTGAGACGTAGTCTTGCCATCCTTGCTTCTAAGGAGCGTTGGGGTTGTACTTCTTCCAAGACAGATTTGTTCATTGTTCTTTTAGCAGCCCATGTTATATTCAATAGTCTTTGTCAACACCACAATTCAAAGGCGTCAGTTCTTCTTCGGTCTTCCTTATTCATCATCCAGCTTTCACGTGCATATGAAGCTATTGAAAACATCATGGTTTGGGTCAGGTGCACCTGTCTTCAAGGTAGTATCTTTTGTTTTTAATACTCTAAAGAGGTCTTTTGCAGCAGATTTAGCCAATGCGACACATCTTTTGATTTCTTGACTGCTGCTTCAGTGGGTGTTGATTGTGGATCCAAGTAAAATGAAATCCTTGACAACTTCAATCTTTTTCCGTTTATCATGACGTTGTTTATTGGTCCAGTTGTGAGGATTTTTGTTTTCTTTATGTTGAGATGCAATCCACACTGAAGGCTGTGGTCTTTGATCTTCATCAGTAAGTGCTTCATTTTTTTCTCCATTCTCAGCAAGCAAGGTTGTGTCATCTGCATAATGCAGGTTGTTAATTAGCATTGTATAGTTCTGAATTTTCAGAAGCTCAATAATGTATTTGGGGCCAAGAATAGAAAGAAGATCAGGAAACAAGTTGGGGTTTCTTGACTGTCCCACATGTCTCTGATGAAGACAATAGTTAATACCTCAGGGCTTGGAATGGTAGGGGAGAACAGGATTTCCAAACTACTGGAAGGTTAAAAATTTTTACTAATAAAATATTTATTTGCTAACCTTTTTGGTGAAGCAATTTCTAAAATGTAATTTGGACTTTTCTACTTTATGACCAGATATTTTGAACTTTATGCAACATTTCTCTTCTTTGAGGAATTTATGGCAATTTTTATGGTCCTCAGTTGTTGTACTGTGATGCTCTCAGTTGCCGATAAAGAACATTAATCCACTTCTTTGACTATTAGGCTTCATGGCTTTTTTTTATAGGCTTTCGCCTTATTTTATTATGGATAATTCTGCATCTAGTGTGTCCATTCCTGTTGGTGGTAAGCTTTGTTGCTATTTGTGGATTTCACACAGAGTTTAAATGTTGATGACTTCCAAATGATATATCTTTAGTTCCAACTTTTCCCTGGAACTGTACAATTTTTGAAATCAATGACTAGACATCTCAAATCAAACAAGTTCAAAATTTAGCTCCTGATCTTCCCTATCCAAATTCCTTCTTTCTAGTCTCCCCTGTCTCAGTAAATGCCATTCCATTTTTTTTTTTTCATTGCTGAGGTTAAAAACCTTAACTCCCCTTTCTCATACCTATGATAAATTCATCCAGTCTATCCAGTCCATTATAAACAAAACAAAACAGAGTAAACAAATGAGCAAAACAAAAAACAGTTGCCAAGTCAAACCTGGCTCTGGCTCAGACTCGTTTCTATCCCATGTGTGCAGAGTAGAACTGCTCCATAGGGTTTTCAAGGTTGTGACCTTTTGGAGCAGATCAATAGGCCTTGAACCGGTAACTTTTGGGTTAGTAGTTCAACACTTAACCATTTGCGCCCCCATTAGCTGTACCTTAATAACACGAGAAACTGATCTTCTCACTACCCCACAGCTACCATCCAGGTTCAAGCCATTATCATCTCCTACTTGGAATACTACAGTCCTGAGCTCCTAAGCAGTATTTCTCTACTTCTGCTCTTGACCCCTGGCAGTCTCCTCTCAACACAGCAGTCAGAGTGTCAGAGAAACTCTTTCGAAGATCATGCTACTCCAAAGTTTTTCCATATCATTCAGAGTAAAAATTAAAACCCTTTAACCGACCTCAAATTCTACACTGTCTGGCTCTTGTTACCTCTCTGAAGTGCCTCTTACGACTCTTCCACTGTTGCATTCTGATCCAGCTACACAATTCTCTTGCTTTGCCCCAAACCAACCTGGTAAGCTTCTACAGAGACTCCCCACTCTTCCCTTCTACCTGAAATACTCTTCCTTTAAATATTCACATTTTTTTTTTCTCCTTTGACTGTGATACATATCTCATAGATTTAGGAGGATCTTGGTTAAATTCCCATTTCAGGATTCTGATTTACTGACACCATTTAAAACATTTTCATCACCCAATTATTTTCTGCTTTGAATTTTTTGTTGATACCACGTGTTTTCATTAATGGAAGCATGCTGAATCATTGTGTCCAATTTTTTAGTAGGTACTATGGATTTTTTTTTTCTTGGTTCATCCCAGAAGCTTAACCTTTTAATCTCGAGGGATGTAATTTGTCCCACAGATTCTACCCCCATTCTCCCTCAGAGTCCACAGGGACATATGTGTCCCAAATAAAAATTCTCAAAACTCCTATTTTTCCTACCAAAATTCATATACCTCATACAATACCTGTAAAAACAGTAATTTGTGATGCACTCCCGTTTCTTTGGTTTCAAACTCTTATGCATCCCCCCACCCCAATGGCTGCACATACTGTCAGTGAGAAAGCAGCTTCCCAGTAAATCTGAGAAGCGGAAAATGTTGGTGGGCAAACGTATATCCCAACAGTCGTGGAAGGTGAAAGAAAATTATTTAAAATTTTGAAAGATTGGCAAGTTAATTCCCTAAAGAAACTCTAGACTTGCTCTGTTCAACATAGTAGCCACTAACCAGACAGTTTTTATATTTAAATTTAAAGTATTTAGTAAAATAAAATAAACCAGTTGTACTAGTCACATGTCAAGCGTACAGTAGTGGCTATGGTATTAAACAGTGCTGCTGGAGAACATTCCAATCATTGGTCAAAGTTTTATTGAACATGCCTCTCTAGTTTTGTTTTTCCTGGCTGAAATTTACTTCTTTTATTCATTTATTTGTCTATCATAAGCTCAATCATTTGAAAATACTTTCCCATGATAAATTTGAAAGCCTCTCTGTTAAGTGTGGTACACGGAATTTAAAGGACTTAGAATTCATACCAAAAATAAACCGTAATATTACATGGTAAATGTTCCATTAGTGGCATATACCAAATAATAATAATAATAAACCCATTGCCATGGAGTTGATTCTGACTCATAGTGAGCCTATACAAAGACACAAATAAAACTAATTAATTTTCCCTCAGTATGGGATTGGTTATGCAATACACGTTTTGAATCTTTTTCTTTGCTAATGCCATAGCTGTCAGAAAGAAATAGCTGGACGCTGGTGTCTAGTATGTTTATATTTATTGTTGAAAAGATCCAATCAATACCAGTCTGAACGTTAACTAATAGTATGGCTTTGACACTGTCCAAACAATATCATAGTTAATAGCAATTTTAATGTCCAAAACCACCATAATTGCCCTCAGAAATCAATAGATCGATAAAAGACTCTTTTTGGTTTTAGATACAAGTATTGAACCATACATCACATTTTGAAAAGGTTACTTTTCAAACCTTTTCAAAATGACAACCCAGATAATTTTGAATTTGTTTGAAAACCAAGCAGAAACAAGTGAATTCTCATTTTTAAAGCCTTCAAATTTAGACTTAAAGTAGTGAAAATATGACTTTACAATTTTATTATATGCTATTTAAATTTAAGGTCTTTTGCATGCTTTCATTTATTTTATAAAGTCACACGTAAGTAACAGTGTTCTAAATAACTTAAAATTTTTGTAAACCATTGTTAAAGGAGTAAATTATCCAAATGTATTGAGACATATATTTTGGATTTTAAAAATATATTTGATCAAGAAACAAATTTATAGAAAGCTTTCTGGAAGTATTCCCTTGTAATGAAAACGGTTTTCATTCATCTCATTCTTTTATTCTTTTTTCACTTATACATAACTTATGTGCTGAGATTCTTCTATGACAGTGTCTCATTTTAGAACATTTCGCCCCAAAGAGAAATTGCCAAAGATCCTACAGTGAGATGTATAAATACCATGCTTGCCTTAGTTGGAGCTACCAACTAAGACGGAAGCAAAAAGCCTAAGACTATCATGTTATTTGGAGCAAATGATGGTGTTAGCATTTAAAAAGCAATCACATATATTGATTACATTCAGTATTTAGGAAACACTGATAGACATGCAATGGTTTGTTTGTTTTCTAAGTTGCTGGCCGATGTCAAGCGAATTATCTGGGTCTCATCTCTGATACATGAACTGTTCTTCTTTTGGCATGTGTTACTGGAATTGTGAGTAATGTTCTGATCGAACTTACATCTTTTGAAACACTGTTCTAATTTAGCCAGGCTCACTAAAGCTTAGATTGTTATTTGGACATTTTTAACCTTTAGTATCTGTAAAGATTGTACCAGTGCAGATTCCTTATTGCTTCTAAAATGGTTATTAACATGATCAAAGTGCCTATCGTTTCTAAGGAGGCAGAAAACAATCTCTTCTGTCCTAGAATCCAAACAAAATGTCCCAAGGGGACTGGTCTTTTTGTATCCTATTTAGTATCTACCTACCAAACAACTGAATGCTGTTATTGCCTGTGCTATTGTTTTTGCCTACAGTGGGGACACGAAAAACACTTCTCCATTATTGAAACCGACAGGGTTTGGGTATAGTAGCAAGACACCAATCATCTGGGGGCTGAACTGAGGGTAGAGGAAATTAGTAGCGAGATTAAAACAAACAAACAAATCCATTGCCTTTGAGTTGATTCCAACTCATAGCAACCCTATAAGACAGAGCAGAATTGCCCCATAGCGTTTCCAAGGAGCAGCTGGTAGATTTGAACTGCCAACCTTCATGTTAGCCCCTGTAACTCTTAACCACTGCACCACTAGGACTTCAGTAGGAAGAGAGAAGAAATGAAAAAAGTCTGGGTATAGATTTGGGTGTGAGGGGAGTCAAGCTGAGGTTACGGTATAAATTTGAATAGGGGTCAGGGCAACTAGAACAGACACTAAGAACTCAAGGACATCTGACATAATTATGGGTGTGCATTAAAAGCCACCTAGCCTAGGCCATGGGTATTTCAGTTAAGACTGTGTTAATGTAGGGATTTTAATCTATTTCAAGGCAACAGGAATAAGAACTAAGCCCAGCTAATGGGAAATGAGTTGAGTCAAAATGGGTTTATTTATCAGATGTCATGGGGTGGGCAGGACAGCATTGCCACCATTGTTTATCTCGTGAACTGGATTGAGAGAGTTGGGAGGAGAGAGAGACCCTGAGTAACAGCCAGAAATTTTAAAATACATGGTGAGATTCCAATGATTCTACTGTCATTGAATTTTTTTTTTCTATCAGTGGAACCTGATAAATTTGCTATGCTGACTTCATCATTCACCTAAACCCCCCTATTCAATTTTCTTAAACTTTAACAGGTTTGAGTTTTGATCTGTATTATTATATTAGCCTGCATTCTGCCTTCTTTATCTCTGAATGTCTTATTTATCCATTACCAGTTGTAGTCAAGTGGACTCTGATTCATGGCAACCCCACATGTGTCAGAGTAGAGTTGTGCTCCAAACGGTTTTCAATAGCTGATGTTTTGAAATAAAATGCTAGGCATTTCTTCTGAGGTGACTCTGGGTGAACTCAAACTCCCAAGATTTTGGTTAGCAGCCAAGTGTGTTAGCTGTTTGCACCACCTAGGGACTCCATTTATCCGTGAAGATACTCTTAAAAACTACCTCATTTTTAAAGCTTTACCAGATCTGTTCATCAAAATTAATCACGCCTTCTTCTGAACTACCTTGTTACTTTACCTCTAAATAACACTTATCTCAGGGGCCTTGTTGGCACAGGTTCAACTCAATGGCAATGGGCTTTTTTTTTTAGTGCTTATTTCATGCTATGGTCCAGTTTTCTTCTATATGTTCTTTTTTTAAAATTAGATTGTAAGCTTAGGATGGAGAGGAATGATATGTTGTTTATCTTTCTATCTTCCTAGCACCTTACAAAGTGGCTCGCATATAGTAAGTGTTCGATAAATGTCTATCCAATCAAATTACATGATATTTACATAAATTTTAAGCCTTGCACAATTACTTGTCTCCAGATAGGTCATTTAGTCTACTTTGCCCTCAGTTCTTCATTTGTAAATTGGGGAGACAGCTTTCTCTTACTTAATTTATAGATTAATTTTAGAGTTAGGGAATTCATATAAGGAAGAGCCAGTACAGACAGTCATTAACTCAACAGATATTATTGAACATTTAAAATTTGTCAAGCTCTCTTCTAGACATTGTTAGTTGCTAGAATTGTTGCAGGGCCAACTGGGGGCAGACAGCATTTGAACTTTGGCCACACAAGACATAACTAATATCCTTGGTTTACACAACAGGCCAGCCTCACATCAGACCCTTTGTAACTGCATTGCTTGAATTATGCTTTTAAAAAATAGTATTGAAATAGTAAGAATGCAAAATTGGTAATACATATGAACAACTAGAAAGAAAAAAATAGCACCCAAAAGGATAAACGTGGTAAGTTAAAATGATATTAAACAGCAAAATATAAGCAGAGGTACTTCGTAATAAAACAACAAAAATAAGCCTAAGAAAGACTAAAATAATTTTGGCAAAGAAGGTGCTGTGTTCTGAAGTGGATGTCTATGATCAGCAGGCAGCTTGCCTTGTTATTCTCGTCTTTCTGGGGTACCTTCTGGATAGTCCATGTAGGGAAGAGAGATTTTGGGCTTATATCCTTTGATTTCTGCTAATGCTGGAAAAAACATTTTCTTAGAATAACCTACTTCAGGAAACTCCTCTTGTACCATTCCACAATAATCTTGTTTGGTCTGAGTAGGGCTGAGCCTCTTACTCAACAACCTCACCACAGCAGTACTGACTCAAGCTGAGTCAGTGCAAAAAATGCCCTCTCCAGCATGCTTGCAGGAGCACTTGGGATTGTAAATTATAAGGACTGCATTGGTTTAGGGCTGCAGGTTATCCATTTATTGCACGTGGAGAGAATATGTCTAAGAATGCATCCAAGCAGAGCTGAAGATACACAAAAAGGCATAGTCATGATGATAACCTCTGAATCTCTTGATCCAGTCTTGCCCAAATCTCCTTCAACTTCCTTACATTCCAGTTTTGTTGGGCTGCTATATTTTCTCCTTTTCCTTAAGCTAATTTAAGTTGGACTTTTTTTCTTTTTTTACTTACATCTAAATGAATCCAGATTAATATGTTCTTTATAGTCTAATATCTAGACTATATCCAGTTTGGTCTGGCCCAAAGTCATTGCGATTCAAAGTCCAATTTAGTTATTAAATTTGCCATCAGATTTCTTTTTACTCCTCAAGGTTATAGCCAAGGATTTGGTAGGTTATGAAACCTTGGAGTCTTTACTATAGAAATTGCTAGTTTACTAGGAATTCTACAGATTAAGACTGAAATTGAGATCAATAAGGCTCTCTGGGGACTATTTGATCCAGAAAATTCCTGAAGACACATTTATCTGAAAAACTTGCTATTTCTATGTATCTTTTACTCTCAAGCATCTCTCTCTTTTTTTTTTTTAATTGTGCTTTAGATGAAGGTTTACAGAGCAAAGTAGTTTCTCATTAAACAATTAATATACATATTGTTTTGTGACATTGATTGCCAACCCCACAACATGTCAACACTCTCCCCTTCTCGGCCTTGAGTTCCCTATTACAAGCTTTCCTGTCCCTTCCTGCCTTTTTGTCTTGCCCCTGGGCTGGTGTGCCCATGAAATCTTGTTTTGTTTTGTGGGCCTGTCTAAACTTTGGCTGAAGGGTGAACCTCAGGATTGACTTCAGTACTGAGTTAAAAGGGTGCCCAGCTATGTGATGGGGTTGATATTTCCAAGACTCAAGTATTTCATGGTTAATGCAGATGACAGTATCTAAAAGACTGAATGATTAATGGAATCAAAAATGAAGTCGTATAAAAAATATTTGCTTATGATTTAGATTAATTTGTACCTGGGATATTTACAAATCTCCACAATGATGTATCTGGTAGTTATGTCTTCAAGGACAAAGATAGTGAAAACTTTTAAATGAAAACATTGCTTTGTGATAACAATACTATTTCCCAAGTTATAAGTGTCTAGAAGATCAAGACTTCTGTGTTGGAGTCACAACTATGAGTATTGCTATTATGTAACCACTCAGAATAATGAGTTGGCTATGGCTGGATTACGCATACTCATTTTTCAGTGTTATACCTTTTTATTTGATAGGAACCAATTTAGCCTTTCAGTGGTAGTGTAATTTACTCGTTATTTTTTAAAAACTGCTCATATTAATCTAAGATTCGCTTTCCTTGAGTTCCCTTATATCCTGCATTGATATTTTATATTAATAAATTAATTTGATGACTCACTTACTACTGTCAACAGTTTAATTTTTTAAGCTGTTGAAGTCCCATACAGAAGAGTGTGAATGTGTAACATATGACGTCACTGTGATATCAAAAAACAAAACCCGTTGCCATTGAGTCGATTCCGACTCATAGCAACCCTATAGGACAGAGTGGAACTGCACCATAGGGTTTCCCAGGAGTGGTTGTGGCCTGTTGGTTAGCAGCCATAGCTCTTAACCGCTGCACCACCAGGGCTTCAAGCTCCGTGAAAACACAGTTTCAGATTTATGGACTAGTTCTTAAGGTGTATGTACCTACCAGTAATCTCCCCATGCAAATTGCTTTCTCTGCCATGTTTTCTTCTTAATGCACATCTACAAATGGCTAAATGGTGGATGATTAAACTAACAGATGGTTTTACCTTAATGGCTGCATCTTTGGATGCATCATTAGTTTCACGTCTGTGCTGCCCAAGGAACGCTGGCTTTACTGTGGGCAGCTGGCTGGCAGTTCCTTAGGGGATTGTCACACACATAATCTAAGCATCCCAGCTGTGAATGCAGTCCCTTGGTGTCTACTCTGGCAAGGAAAGTTGCTCAGAGACAGCCTAATCCTCTTGTCAATTCGGAGCACCTAGAAAAGGACTCTTAAATCCTAAAACTTTATCTACCTTCACTTCTTCTTTTTATTTAAGTCAATTGATTTGTCGAGGATTATTATTTATTTATTTTCTTTTGGTGATTAATGAGACTTGGGATTGTTGTAAAACAGAAGATGTTTCTTTCAACTGAAAAAGTTGATGTAATGAGATAAAAGATAAGAGGTAAAAATTACATAATGGTCGGGCAACTACTAAATGCAATCAGAAGGGGTTTGTTGTTGCTTTTTGCTTTGACTTACCAAATAAAAATAGTGGTCAATGCACAGTTATTAGCCTTGCTCTTCTAATTTACTACACAAAGACTCTCAGGTTAAATGTCTATAAATATATCTGGAGTAATGGTTTGGTTGAACTCATGAACTCACCAATTTATCAGTGAATCTCCTGAGGCCTCTGGAATGCCTTATGGAAGTATTCGGTAAAAAGAACAGACAACAACAAAAATTTGTCTTTGCAATGTGGTGGAGAACTACAAAGTAACTGTCTATATCACACATATAAAACATACAAAAATATGAGAACATAAGGAGAAGGCAAGATCAAATGAAATCTATTAGTATCACTTTTGTCTTCTGATGAATTCAGATTTTTAATTTGACACACACCACTATGGAATGATGTATTAGAGAGTTTTTCTGTGCCAGTGTTGCATAACAAAAAATCCTGTGACCTCAGTGGATTACATCAAAAATAATGTATTCCTTACTCACAGGTCTACATCTCTGCTCCAGGCTCTGGGTGGGTTTGCTATAGTTTGTTGCCATCTAGTCTGCTCCAACTCATGGAGACCTTATATGTAACAGAATGAAATGGCGCCCGGTCCTGAACTCTGGTCATGATTGTTGGTATGTTCGAGCCCATTGTTGTGGCTATTGTGTCAGTTTAGCTCATTGAGGGTTTCTCTCTTTTCGTTAGCCCTCTGCTTTACCAAACATGATGTCCTTTTCTAGCAATAGGTTTTTTCTAATGACTTGTCCGTAGTAAGAGAGTCAAAGTCTCTCCACCTTGGCTCCTAAGGAAAAATTTGGTTTTATTTCTTCTAAGACTGATTTCCTTCATTATTTTAGCCATCATGTTATATTCAGTATTCTTCATCAACACCACAGTTTGAATACATCAGTTATTGTCTTCCTTTTTCATTATCCAAAGTTCATGTGCATATGTGGCAATTGAAAAGCCCATGACTTGGGCCAGACTCACTTTAGTCCTCAATGACATCTTTGCTCTGGGTAGCTTTCAGCCTGTGGAATATATCTGTCTTACCCAGGCTGAAGGAACAGTGACTGACTAAGGCATGTTCTTCTCATGACAGAAGGAAATAGACAAGAGGTCAAGACAAAATATGTAAAATCTCTACTTGAGCAGGACATATATCATATCCCTTCATATTCTCTCGGTCAAAGCAAGTCATATAATCAAGGCCAACATTAATGAGATGGAGACATATACTTCTTTTCTAGGGGGATGAGGAGTGAATATTCATAGAACAATACAATCTACTTAAATTTTGTTCTCTTGAAAACAAATACTCACTTTCCTTTCTTCTGGCCACAAAATACACTCACCCTTACCCCAAAACTACTCTCTGAGCCTCAAGGTTTCATTCTTTTAAAGCATCAGGCTCGAATTTCAAAATCTTGTAATAATCTCTACATCATATCTTCCCCTCCCCCCTAAACAATATTCAGTGGTAGAATAGGACAGGATAACCTTCATGAATACAGTTTTCTTGCCACTCACCATTTGGCCCCAAAGCCAATACCATAAATTTTAGGTTTTTCTTCAGGTAGCTCCCACTTGCGGTATCAATTTCTGTATTAGTTTTTGTTTACTTAACTCATGCTGTGTAAAAATCAATCCAAGCATATTCATAACATACAACAACGCTCATTTAGTTCTCATAAATGTGCCTGTGGTCTGACTGTGATGGCTCTGCCCTAGGCTGTGGCTAAGGATCAGGTCATGCCACGTGTCTGTTATCTTAGGACCCAGGTTGAAAAAGCAGTTGCCACCTGGGAGAGAGTTTTCTTGGGGGAGAGGCTAAAAGTGCAAGAGACAAAGACAAATCACCCAAGCCCGTTTTAAGATTTTGCTTGGACGTGGTTTATGTCATATCCTCTCACATTCTGATGCCCAAAGTAAGTCAGATGGCCAAACTGAAAATCAATGAAATGGAAAATTATACAATTCCCATAGAAGATGGGAGGGAAGAGTGAGTATTTGCTAAACAGTAATATAATTTACCTCAAAAGAGTAAGTGGGTTGAGGCCAAATAAGGTATAGCTGTGGACCTCAACATTTATAAACTTAGGATAAGAGGAAGTTTTACCTTTAAAAAAAAAAAAGCTCATATGTTTCCCTGGATACTTTTCTCTGGGCCATTATAGGTCCTCTTAGCCCTACTTCTACACCAAGTTTACTCTGCTAGAAAATTTCTGGGAAGATGTAGAACCACATGGAATAAATCACTCAAATTGTAGGCCACAGTTTTTTTTTTTTTTTAAATTTTTTTAAAGAGATTATTTTCAGTGAGACAATCATGCATTTCAAGATTTCAAAATTAGCATTTTTAGTTCCTTGTTTTGGAATTGTAATCTTTAAAATGAAAGACCTTTACATTTTGTTGATGAGTAGAAACAGGAGAAGGGAATACAAATGAAACAGAATTTCAAGTCTTGAGGCTTATGATTGCTTTGACCCCATTATTTGTAGTGCTCACTGACACCACATAACCTAGCTTTATAATTTATTATACAATATTAAAAGATAAACAAAGTAGAGGAAAGGTTTATAAATGTGAAGAAATTATCATAACAGAAAAATTGTTGTGCCTATTATCATTTTGTAAATAAAAAATCTTGGTTAAAGAGGATTTCTGGAGTTAAAAGCTAGGTTAACCTGCCTCTTAATTGCAGCATGAAGCATTAAAATACCAATCCAAAAAGTAAAACATATGATTCTGAATCACTGAGCAATCAGAATTATAATAATTTGGCATAGTTTTTGTCATTGTTGACCAAAAATTTTTTTTATGCTAAATGATTTTCTCAAAAGATGGGTTATAAAAGAAGATAAATACAAACTGATAGAAATACAAATGCTTTTTTATCTCATGATTTTGCTTTCACTCATGCTCAGATGAACTTCATTTACTCCTGCACAGGTGTTTCCACCTTTATAATGAGTTCAATTCAACTCAACAAACATTTATGTAGCCCCAAGCATGGGCAAGGCTCCAGGGGGATATAAAGGCAAAAGTGGTCCTTTAATTTGGTGATATAGTCCACTGGGGAGAATATGTCATCTACTGCAGCTTGCCTTTGAAGAAACAACCTTACTCAGCTTTTAACCTTTAAAAGTATTAATCAGTGTTATAATAAAGTTGTAGTACTTCTAATAAAGATTTTGACAAGGTAAATGTCAGCTCCTCTCCCTGCCAGTCCACTATATTGCCTGATATTTTGGTTTCAACATCATAAAATGACACTGCTGGAGAGTGCCTGCAATAGTGAGATTTATTTTATAACCTATTCAGCAGAAATTGTTTCCATGGCTGTCGGCCATTGGGTGTACGTTAACTCTATGAATTGGCACAAGAAGCTCTTCCATTTGAGTTAATCCAAGTGTGGCTCTTCTCCACCTATACTTCCATCAGTGAATGCATGAGCCTTTTGAAAAGGGTACTAGAAAAAGCACTGAACTGGCCATTTGAATAGAGAGGTTACAGTTCTGGGATCATCACTATGCGGCTCTGTTGTACTTTACTTTTTTTAATCTAATAAAAAAGGAATTTGACATCTATGATTTCTAAGATGTCATTCAGCTTTATTTCATCCTCTATTTATTGCTTCCTATCTTCAGTCTCTGGAAACCCTGGTGGTGTTGTGGTTAAGTGCTACGGCTGCTAACCAAAATGTCGGCAGTTTGAATCCAGGCACTCCTTGGAAACTCTATGGGGCAGTTCTACTCTGTCCTATAGAGTCACCATGAGTAGGAATTGACTCGACGGCAATGGGTTTTGGTCTTCAGTCTCTACTGTAAATTAGAGTAGAAGCCCTCCAGGTTCAGAATCAAAGAAGCCTGGCTCCACTCCCTGTTGGCTTTGTGAGCTTAGGTTTCCTTATCTGTAAAACGGGCAACAGTGGCTTTCCTTCTGAGTCATTGGCAAGATTAAAGTAGCTACAATTTGAATAATGCTTAAGACACTGCTTATTACAGAGCTGGTGCTTCTCCCTTTTGCTCTCCAAGTGTCACGATCTTTATTTCTTTCCCCGTCTCCTCACTTTTTTACCTCTGTTTGCTCCTCAGGCCTTTTAGAAATGGCCTGACTAGGTGTTCTGTGAAAAGAGGAAACTTGAGCCTACTGTGTTTTCTATGGGGTTCTACTTGGCAAAGACAGCTGGATAATGGGTAAGACTGTCTCAGTGGCCCTGGGTTGTTATGACAGAAGAAACCAATTCATTTTGTATAAGAAAATGACGGGGAAGGCTAGCCACACTATGACTCAGATATAATAATTCTTCCTTGGTTTTGCAGAGACACTCTAAAGACAGTCTGTATGAAAATTTAGCTCCAAAAGGAAAGCACTGTTGAGGCCAGCGTTTAGCAAACTTCCACAAGTCACATGCTACCTTCAACATTTCAGTTCCATTAGTTTTCCCTCAGTCCTATCACTCACTTAATGTTTTCCGTTCTTTATTTAAAACTACCTAAATTACTCCTCCATGCGTCTGTCAGTTTGTCATACTATGGGGGCTTGAGTGTTGCTGTGATGCTGGAAGCTAAGCCACCAATGTTAAAATACCAGTAGGGTCAGCCATGGTGGGCAGGTTTCAGTGGAGGTTGCAGACTAAGAGAGACTAGGAGGAAGAACATAGTGGTCTACTTCTGAAAAAAATTAGACAGTGAAAACCTTATGAACATTGGCTGATATAGTGCCAGAAGACGAACCCCTCAGGTTGGAAGGCACTCAAAAGATGACTGGAGAAGAGCTGCCTCATCAAGGTAGAGTCGGCCTTAATGACGTGGATGGAGTGAAGCTTTCAGGACTTTACTGAGGTGACACAACTCAAAATGAGAAGAAACAGCTGCAAAAATCTGTTAGTAATAGGAACATGAGATGTACGAAGTATGAATCTAGGAAAATTGGAAATTGCCAAAAATGAAATTGAACATGTTAACTTCGATATCCTGAGCATTAGTGAGCTGAAAGGGACTCATGTCGGCCATTTTAAATTAGAGAGTCATGTGGCCTACTAGGCCAGGAATAACAAACTGAAGTGAAATAGCATCACATTCATTGTCATAAAGAACATTTCAAGATCTATCCTGAAATACATCACTGTCAGTGGTAGGATAATATCCATATATCCATATGCCTACAAGGAAGACAGTTAATACAACTATTATTCAAAGTTGCACACCAACCACTAAGGCCAAAGATGAAAAAATTGAAGATTTCTACCAAAACTGCAGTCTTAAATTGATCAAACATGCAATCAAGATGCTTTGATAATTACTGGTGATTGGAATGCAAAAGTTGGAAACAAAGAAGAAAGATCGATAGTTGGAAAATACAGCCTTGGTGATAGATACGATGCCAGAGATTGCATAATAGAATTCTGCAAGATCAATGACTTCTTAATTGCAAATACCATTTTTCACCAACATAAGTGGTGACGATACACATGGACCTTGCCAGATGGAATACATAGGAATCAAATTGAATACATCTGTGGAAAGAGAAGATGGATATCATCAGTCAGAACAAGGCCAGGAGTTGACCATGGAAGAGACCATCAATTACTCATATCCAAGTTTAAGTTGAAGGTGAAGGAAGTTAAAACAAGTCCACAGGAATCAAAGTACAACCTTGAGTATATCTCACCTGAATTTAAAGACCATCTCAAGAATAAATTTGACTCATTGAACACTAATGACTGAAGACCACAGGAGCTGTGGAACAACGTCAAGGACATCATACATGAAGAAAGCAAGACGTCATTAAAAGGACAGGAAAGAAATAAAAGACCAAAATGGGTGTCAGAAGAGACTCTGAAACTTGCTCTTGAAGATATTGTAGCTAAAATGAATGAAAGAAATGATGAAGTAAAAGAGTTGAACAGAAGATTTCAAAGGGTGGCTGGAGAAGATAGAGTAAAATTATTATAATGAAATGTGCAAAGACCTAGAGATAGAAAACCAAAAGGGAAGAACACACTTGGCATTTCTCAAGCTGAAAGAACTGAAGAAAAAGTTCAAGCCTTGTGTTGCAATATTGAAGGATTCTACAGGGAAAATACTAAACGACGCAGGAAGTATCAAAAAAGGATGGAAGGAATACACAGAGTTACTGTACGAAAAGAATTAGTTGACATTCAACCATTTCAAGAGGTAGCATATGATCAAGAACTTATGACACTGAAGGAAGAGATTCAAGCTGCACTGAAAGCACTGGTGAAAAACAAGGCTGAAGGAATTGACTGAATACCAGTTGAGATGTTTCAGCACAGAGATGGCAGCGCTGGATGTGCTCACTCATCTATGCCAAGAAATTTGGAAGACAGCTACCTGGCCAAATGACTGGAAGAGATCCATATCTGTACCCGTTCCAAGGAAAGGTGATCCAACAGAATTTGGAAATTATCAAATAATATCATAAATATCATGAACAAGTAAAATTTTTTTGAAGATCATTTAAAGGAGGTTGCAGCAGTACATTCACAGGGAACTGCCAGAAATTCTAAGCAGATTCCAAAGAGGACGTGGAACCAGGAATATTATTGCTGATGTCAGATGGATCTTGGCTCAAAGCAGAGAATACCAGAAAGATGTTTATCTGTGTTTTATTGACTATGCAAAGGCAATCGACTCTATGGATCATAACAAATTATGGATAACATTGCAAGGAAAAGAAATTTCAGAACGCTTAATTGTGCTCATGAGGAACCTGTACACAGACCAAGAGGCGGTCATTCTAACAGAACAAGAGGATACTGTATGGTTTAAAATCAGGAAAGGTGCGCATTAGAGTTGTATCCTTTCACCATAGTTAGTCAATCTGTATGGTGAGCAAATAATCCAAGCTGGACTACGTAAAGAACATGGCATAAGGATTTGTGGAAGACTTGTTAACAACCTGTGTTATGCAGATGACATGACCTTACTTGCTGAAAGCATAGAGGACTTAAAGCATTTACTGATGAAGATCAAAGACCACAGCCTTTGGTATGGATTACACCTCAATATAAAGAAAACAAAAATCCTCACAACTGGACAAATAAGCAACATCATGATAAATGAAGAAAATATTGAAGTTGTGAGGAGTTTCATTTTACTTGACTCCACAATCAGCATCCACGGAAGAAGCTGTCAAGAAATCAAAAGACTCATTGCATTGGGCAAATCTGTCACAAAAGACCACTTTAAAGTGTTAAAAAGCAAAGATGTCACCTTGAGGACTAAGGTGAGCCCGACCCAAGCCACGATATTTTCAATCACTTCATATACACGTGACAGCTGGACAATGAATAAGGAAGGCAGAAGAAGAATTGATGCCTTTGAATTATGGTGTTGGCGAAGAAAGTTGAATATACCATGGACTGCCAGAAGAAGGAACAAGTCTGTCTTGGAAGAGCACAGCCAGAGACTCCTTGGAAGCGAGGAGGCAAGACTTTGTCTCATGTACTTTGGACATGTTACTCGAAGGGAGTAGTCCCAGAAGAAGAACATTACATTTGGTAAGGTAGAGGCTCAGTAAAAAAAGAGGAAGACCCTCAACAAAATGGATTGACACAGTGGCTTCAACAATGGGTTCAAACATTAATGATTGTGAGGATAGTGCAGGACCGGACAGTGCTTTATTCTGTTGTACACAGGGTTGCTATGAGTTGGAACCGACTCAACGGCACCTAACAACAAAAACGACATATTGACGATCTAGGTTGAAATTTCAGCTGTCGCCCTTTAGCCATGTATGACCTTTGTAAAATTCCTTAACATCTTTTTGCCTGTTTTCTCCTTTTTAAAAATGAGGATAACAATAGTGTAATAAAATTTTTGTGCAGATCTTCCTTATTCATGAGTTAGTATAGGTAAAATTCTCAGAATAGTACCTGGTGCCTTGTAGTATTGGGTGTTAATATTGTTGTAATTATTCTCCTTAGAAAGAGAGGGCCAAGTTAATCTCAGAGTCTTCAAAACCATTATTCAACGTGAAGACCTGAGTTTAGCTTGAACAGTCCAGCTAATATTTTACTAGAACACCAAACCAAGCAGTTTGGGTAATCTTTTTTTTTTTTTTTTAAACTATGGCAATTTGGCCTTATTTCATAATGGTTAGATTGTTTCTGGTAAGACTTCATGAGTTTCTTTCTCTGCTCCTCTAAAGTGCCAATTAAAAGATTTCATATTCGAAATTCTATTATTTATTACTTTACACTGTCACTTAAAGTAATAAATCTACCCAGGTTTAAAAGTTTAAGTCAATAAAATATTGCCTATGCTCCCACCACAACTTTTAAAAAACATATAATGCAGAATGCATGATATTTTAATTCTGCCATGATATATTGGAGAATGATATTCTAAATTATAATATCCATACAATGAATCAATATAACATTAACTTTTTAAAATGCTGGAATAAAGAAAGAAATTTACCATGCCCAAGGCTCGTGGTTAATTGTTCATATTAATATAAGTGGAAAAAAGTGGAAGAAAGCAAATAACATGTTATGGTTTTAAAGATTCAAAGACAATAAATAAGCTACTCAGTATGAACACAAATATGTATTCTTATTCGAATGCTCTACTTTTATTCTGTGACTGCTGTCAGAGGTCCTTTGAGAGGTGGACAGTGGGTATTTGTAGTTTAATGTAGACTATTTTATTCTCTGTAGGGGGTTACTTGCTTTCATAATCGTGTTCCTGGAGGGATATCAGGTGACTTGCTTAGGTGTGAAGGAAAAGGAAACAAGGGCGTGGAATATTTTCTTTGCCTTGCCTGGTCATGAAATCTCAAAATGGCATGGCTAGTGGTTAAGGAAGAAAGCAACTTGAAAGTGTTCACGCCTATTTCTCTCTGGTTTGTGCTTCCTGGTCATTCAAGCTCTTTTCAGAGCTTTCCTTACGTAGGTTTTGAATATATGCCAAAGTTTCTTTAGATGGATAGCTCATAAAGTAACCGGTTGTAACATTTAGGCAATACCTGAGACAAAAGGATTATACGATTAAAAGGTGGGGTTAGGGAACAATACATCCCTTCACCCCTAGTCCCCAGACATGGTCCCAATATGTATGGGTGCAAAGTGAATTATGTATTTGCGTCACTGGAAGAGAGGAATGGACTGGAATGAGATTTACATTCTGAAGGCTTGGAAATATGCTTAATTAAATAGGCAAGAGTAGTGTCAGGGTTTTTTTCTGGGTTAGTGTCAGGGTGGAAAAAGATATACCTGACATAGTTCTAGATCTGAACGAGTTTACCTTCTAGTTGAGGAGGCAATACACACATGCAAATGCCTAAGCAAGTTGTGGAAAATGATAGTTTGCCAACTTCTACAAGGTAATTTTTATTGAAGAACTAAATGAGTAAGTTCAGTTCATTTTGGAAAGGAGAGACAGTGGTCGACCTGCCTTTTTTAAAAAAAGAAAAGCCAACAGTTAGGGCAGTTAAGGTGATTACAGTGAAAAAGAGGCATTGCAAGGATGTGGAAAACATGTACAATGAAGTGAGCCAATACAAGGGAAAAATACAGGTTGGTTGTACTGGCTGGTTCATGAAAGCAGGGTCAGATTTTAGAGGGCTTTGAATGCAAGACTAAAGAATTTAAACTTTATTCTATAGGACAAAGTGTAATTAAAAAATTTTGACAATACATAAAAACCTGTGCATTTTTTTTTTATGATGAGAGCATATAGTTCTCTCCAAATTTTGTGTTACTTATATTCTCTACAAAACAAACAAACCTGTTGTCCTCCAGTCAATTCTGACTCTTAAGGACCCCATGTGTTACAGAGTAGAACTGTGCTCCATGGGGTTTTCTTGGCTACAGTCTTCACAGAGGCAGACTGCCAGGCCTTTCTTCTCCTGTACCGCTGGGCAGGCTTGTATGCTGTCGACCTTTAGGTTAGTAGTCCAGCGCAAACTGTGCAACCCCGGGACTCTTACATTCCGTCCAAGTATATTTATGTTAACAATCAAAGGAAATTAAAGTACTGCGTACAGGAGAAATCTATATTCTAGTTCTGATTTTAAGTTATTCCTGTTATTGCCTATGAATTTTAAGAGTTACTTTATGTTACAGAAGGGATAAGAAGAAGCAGTCATCAGGAATAATATGTTCAACCAATTAATATTTTTAAAAAACAGGAGAATCTGTCATATATTGTAGCAACCAGATGAATATGCTCCACTTACAATAAATTACGTGTTCTAAATAGGTTTCCTACCAAAATTTATTGAAAATAGCATTTTGTTGCTATGACAACCTAGAATTGCAATTGGAAATGAGAATATTAAAGGTGAGACAGGAAAGACAAATAGTTCATAGTTAGCTAAATGGTATTCCTTTTAAAATTTTGTAAATCCAGTGATGAATTTGATATGCTCATCAAGTGTTCAAAAATGAAGAGTTTTCTCCCTTAAAATCATATGGTTTTAGAATGTCCAGTTATATCTGCATTATTTGTTGGTTATTAAGTGAAATGAATCACTCTCTTTCATCTTTTTCTGAATCCCAAAAGCCTTTTTTCATCAATTTGAGCTTCAATTACTTTTGGTAGATTCTGGACGTTTAGATTCCTAGTTCAGTTCAATATTACAGCTAAGTATTGATTACAGCTCTGGTTTTTAAAGTATGGTTTATAAATCCAAAGAGTTACACACTATATCTCTAAAGTTTCTTTAGAAAGAAGCATGGTCATTGTGGCTACTTGAATCATGTGTTTTCTATTTCTTTAGGTTTCACCTCAATATCACACTAGGAATCGCAGCTGTGAAGCCCAGCAAAAGTGCAGGCAACTTCATAGTTCAAAAAGCTGGAAGCAATTTGATAATAAATTACAAAATATTTTAATCCCTAATAATTTTTGACATAGATTACAGATGACCATTTGGAGAATAATGATACATTTTCTATTAATATTTATAAGAGATCCAGAGTGAAAATGTTGTTAACGTTAACATTCAGAAAAGTAAAGTTTTATTGTGTCGCTACTTGTAGAATTGAAAACAAATCTTCACTGGAATGAACATTATCAAGTTCCTAGCGTGGGGCAGACTCCCTGGGTGGCATCGATGGTTAACGTGCTCTGCTGCCAACCAAAAGATTGGTTCACCCAGTTGCCCCTTTGCATAGTCAATAAGACACAAGTAAACATCTTTCCGGGATTCTCTGCTTTCAGCCTGGATCCATCTGACATCAGCAATGATCTCCCTGGTTCCACCTCCTCTTCTACCCCGGTTTGAATTTCTGGAAGTTCTTTGTCGAAATACTGCTGCAGCCACTTTTGAATGATTTTTAGCAACATTTTACTTGCATGTGATATTAATGATATTGTTCGATAATTTCTGCATTCAATTGGATCACCTTTCTTGGGAATAGGCATAAATATGGATCTCTTCCAGTTGGTTGGCCAGGAAGCTGTCTTTCAAATTTCTTGGCAGGTATGAGTGAGCACGCCCAGCTCTGTATCTGTTTGTTGAAGCATCTCAGCTGGTATCCCGTCAATTCCTGGAGCCTTGTTTTTTGCCAATGCCTTCAGTGCAGCTTGGACTTCTTCCTTCAGTACCATTCGTCGTATTCTACTTCCTGAAATGGTTGAACACTGACCAATTATTTTTGGTATAATGACTCTGTGTATTCTTTCCATCTTCTTTTGATGCTTCCTGTGTCATTTAATATTTTGCCTGTAGAATCTTTCAGCATTGCAACTTGAGGCATAATTTTTTTCTTCAGTTCTTTCAGCTTAGGAAATGCCGAGCGTGTTCTTCCCTGGCAACAACAACAGTTGCACCTGGGAAGAAAGGCCTGATGATCTACTTCTGAAAAATCAGCCACTGATAATCCTGTGGAGCACAGTTGTACTTTGAGATACATGTGGTTGCCATGAGTTGGAATTGAATCAACAGCGACTGGTTAGTTTGGTTTTACCCATCAAAGTAGATATGAGGTGCTTGGCTAATACATTCATGGCAATTACTTGCCTCTCTGATTTTTAAATGCCTGGAAAATAGGGGGCTATGACCTTATGAGTCTTTGTGTCCCCTCTTTTGAGAGAAATATTATAGCACCAATTGCTTATTTAACATGGTTATTATTGTTATTATTATTTTGTGGTATAAAGGTATTGACAATAGAAATATATTGTTGCTGTTGTTAGGTGCCATTGAGTCAGTTCTGACTCATAGAGACCCTATATACAACAGAACGAAACACTGCCTTGTCCTATGCCATCCTCACAATCATTGTTATACTTGAGCCCATTGTTGTAGCCACTGTGTCAATCCATCTTGTTGAGGGTCTTCCTCTTTTTCACTGACTCTCTGCTTTACCAAGCATGGTGTCCTTCTCCAGGGACTGGTCCCTCCTGATAACATGTCCAAAGTATGTGAGACATAGTCTCATCACCTTGCTTCTAAGGAACATTCTGAATGTACTTCTTCCAAGATAGATTTGTTCCTTTTTTTTTGGTAGTCCATGGTATATTCAATACTCCTCACCAATGTAAAAAAAAAAAAAAATACCGCATATTAAATGCATCAGTTCTTCTTTGGTCTTCTTTATTCATTGTCCAGCTTTCACATACATACGAGGTGATTGAAAACACCATGGCTTGGGTCAGACACCTTAGTCTTCAAGGTGACATCTTTGCTTTTCAACACTTTAAAGAGATCTTTTGCAGTAGATTTCCCCAATGCAATGTGTTGTTTGATTTCTTGACTGCTGCTTCAATGGGTGTTGATTGTGGATCCAAGTAAAATGAAATCCTTGAGAACTTCAATCTTTTCTCCATTTATCATGGTGTTACTTATTGGTCCAGTTATGGGGATTTTTGTTTTCTTTATGCTGAGGTGTAATCCATACTGAAGGCTGTGGTCTTTGATCTTCATTAGTAAGTGCTTCGAGTCTTCTTTATTTTCAGCAAGCAAGGTTGTGTCGTCTGCATAATTCAGGTTATTAAATGTATTAGCTTTTGTAAATTTTTTTTTCTGTTCAGGTTTATTTTTAAGGTGTTTCTTTGAATGCAGACTGTTTAGACCATTACACATAAAAGATGGATTACGTATATATCTATATAAGTAGTATAGTGAATAAAGAAAAGTTTATGAATGCTGATATCTATGTGCTACCTGACAGTGTCTTCTTTACTATTCCAGAAATTTCCATCTTCTGTGCTGCATAATAGACACACATTAGGCACATGAGCTACTTACCTTTAGGAACGTGTATGAGCAAGTAGTGGAGTGACAGAAGAACCTCCAGAAGGAAATTTAAGTCAATTTTCTTTTTGCCTCAATAGCTTGTTTTCCCCCAACCTATCTCTAACTTGATATATATTTCTGCATAACCCAGTTTATTGCTATTATGACTAGTTTTGGCTCCATTGTTTTCTCATCGCTTGATATGTTTGGGGAAACACTGAATGTTTGTGAATACAATAAAGGAGTATTTTATGTTTTGGGGTCTTTAGCTATTCCTCTTGCTGGCATACTTTTCTGTTTGCTAAAGTGGAGCACTTTTATAGAAAAACACCTTGGTTTATCAAATACCCATTTATAGTTTCAACATCTCTTAGTTGGATTATCTCTCACTCAACTTGACACTCAGTTTTATTTTCCTTTGTTTGGATTTTCCATTATGTGGCATCTGTGATGTGTTGATCTGTTGCTAAAAGGACCATGGGAATTTTTCCAGATCTCCTTTTTTCTGAGTAATTTTGAAATTAATTAAGAGAGTGTAACCCTTTATTATAAATCAACATGGTCTTTTTTTTATAGAAAGAAAGGGAGGAAGAAAGAAAAAGGAAGGAAGGAAGAAAGGTGTTAGACTTTCCTAATTTTAGAGAAATAAAATTTTAAGCTGAAAAGAACTGGAAAAATAACCTAGCCTAGTGATTCTCACATTTTTAAAGTATTTTTTCATAGATATTTTTCCAGAACCTGATATAATAGCAATTTTTCTTTCAGTAAATGTTGATAAAAGTACATGGAAAAAAGTTTTATGAATTTAGTGACATTTTAAAATTAAACTTATGTTTTATAAGAACAATAGTATCTACATGCATTTGGAAAAATACTACATATATATATAGATTGTTGTTGTTAGGTTTCGAGTCAGTTCCAACTCATAGAGACCCCAGGTATAACAGAAAGAAATGTTTCCCGGTCCTGGTCCATCCTCACAATTGCTGGTATGTTTAAGCCTGCTGTAGCTGCTGTGCCAATCCATCTCATTGAGGCTCTTCAACTTTTTCACTGACTCTCTACTTTACCAAGCATGATGTCCCTCTCCAGGGATTGGTTCCTCCTGATAACATGTCCAAAGTAAGTGAGACGAACTCTTGCCATCCTCACTTGTATTCTTCTGGGGTCCATAGTATATTCAATATTCTTCACAAATACCATAATTCAAATGTGTTGATTCTTCTTTGGCACTCCGTATACATTGTTCAGCTTTCACATGCGTATGAGAGGATTGAAAATACCATGGCCTGGGTCAGGTGCACCTTAGTCATCAAAGTGAGATCTTTGCTTTCCAAGATTTTAAAGAAGTCTTTTGCAGCAGATTTGCCCAGTGCAATATGTCGTTTGGTTTCTTGACTTCTGCTTCATGGGCTTTGATTGTGGTTCCAAGAAAAATGATATCGTGGACAACTTCAATCTTTTCTCCATTTATCATCATGTTACTTATTGGTCCAGTTGTGAAGATTTTTGTTTCTTTACGTTGAGGTGTGATCCATACCGAAGGCTATAGTCTTTGATCTTCATCAATACATGCGTCAAGTCTTCTTTACTTTCTGTAAGCAAGGTTGTGTCATTTGCATCACGCACATTGCTAATGAGTCTTCCTTCAATCCTGATGCCTCGATCTTTTTCATATAGTCCAGTTTTTCGGATTATTTGCTTAGCATATAAAAAATTGAATAAATATGGTGAAATGATACAACCCTACTACACACCTTTTCCAGTTTTAAGCCACAGAGTATCCCCTTGTTATGTTCGAAAGGCTGCCTCTTGATCTATCTACAGGTTCCACATGAACACAATTGAGTGGTCTGGAATTCCCATTCCTTGCAATGTTGTTCATGACTTGTTATGATCCACACAGTCTAATGTCTTCGTGTAGTCAATAACACACAGGTAAACTTCTTTCTGGGTATTCTGTTTTCAGCCAGGATCCATCTGACATCAGCAATGATATCCCTCGTTCCATGTCCTCTTCTGAATCCAGCTGGAATTTCTGGCCATTTTCTATTAATAAATGGCTGCAGCCGTTTTTGAATGACCTTCAGCAAAACTTTCATTGTATGTGATGTTAATGATATTATTCAATAATCTCTGAATCCCGTTGGATAACCTTTCTTTTTAATAGGGCACCAATATGAATCTCTGCCAGTTGATTGGCTAGGTAGCTATTTTCCAAATTTCTTGGCATAAACGAGCGAGCACTTGCAACATTACATTCATTTATTGAAGCATCTCAATTGATGTTCCATCAGTTCCTTGACCCTTGTTTTGCCAATGCTTTCAGTAAGCTTGGACTTCTTCCTTCAGTACCATTGTTTCTTGATCATATGTTATCTCCCGAAATGGCTGAAAGTCAACCAATTCTTTTTGGTACAGTGCCTGTATGTATTCCTTCCATGTTCGTTTGATGCAGTTGTGTCATTCAATTTTTTTTTTTTCCCATAGAATCCTTCTATATTGAAACTTGGGGCTTGAATTTTTTCTTCAGTTCTTTCAGCTTGAGAAATATATGTAGAGGACCTATGACTTATCCTTGCTGGAGACAATTCTTTGTGCACATAGATTTTCAGATTTGAAAAAATTGTGAAATAACTGTGTCTTTCTGTGATGATGTCATCCAGTTGGGAAGCATGGCTTTCCATGTCACAACACTCTTCTCAATGAGGAATTTATCAGTGACCATACCTAGATTATTCAGGACAAACCCTTGGGCAAAAGTGACTTTAGCTTATAACTTTTTGGCTTATTTACCTCAAATTTTGTTTCATTGTATTAATGTAATGTAAGACCAAATTCAGTAATTAAACCAAGATTAGAATAAAAAGTATTGACTCAGGCTAGATTAATAATGGAGCCCTGGTGGCATAGTAGTTAAGAAATACAGCTGCTAACCAAAAGGTGAGCAGTTTGAATCTACCAGCCACTCCTTGGAAACCCATTGGGGCACTTCTACTCTGTTCTTCAGGGTTGCTATGAGTCAGAATTGACCTGACAACAATGATTTTTTAGGTTAATAATAATAATAATGCCCAATGCATTGCTTTAAATTAATAAAGAAACATAAAGAGAAATTTTAATTTACAGAGGTTCTATTTAGTTAGATACTAACATAAATTCATATGATTCTTTAGAACTGATTAAATTTTAGTAATTGAGTTCTATATATATTTTTAACTTACTAGCTAAGTGGTCAGAAAAGGTAACAGACTAATAGTTTCTAAATTTCAGCACTTCAGTTTTTAGGAAGCTATATTTTTGCGGTGTTTACAACTCTTTATTAAATTTTGCATGGCACCATGAACAATAACATCTCTTCCAGATAGCTCTATAAAGGCTAGAAGTCCTTCTAGAGTTATGAGGAAGAGTAGAAATGGCTGCTAATGAAGTAGGTCATGCATTCTACAGCACAGACACGTTTTGAAACAGCAAGTTAATCTCGAGGGAATTTGGCCCACTGCTCACCCTTGCATTTGAGCCAGTTACATGCCAGCACAGATCCTGAGGTGTCATCATTTTGGGAGGAAACACCCTGAATTCAAGGCTCTATTTCTGGAAATAACAACTAACCTCTATTCAAGAAGGAGAAAATCTTTTTGCCCATTGCTGAAGTGGTTATATCGTAATGGTTTTATTTTTTCACTTTGAAATATTTGTTGTATTATTTCCTGGCAATATTATTGATGGTTCTCAGGAGAATCATTAACTATCATTAAACAAAATATAACAGAATGAATAAATAAATTAATATATTGAATCCCAACAACTTTAAACATATATTAATTAAAAAAAAAAAGTTGCTATCGAGTCAATTCCAGCTCATAGTGACCCTATAGGACAGAGTAGAACTGCTCCATAGGGTTTCCAAAGAGCACCTGGTGAATTCGAACTGCCCACCTTTTGGTTAGCAGCTGTAGCTCTTAACCACTATGTCACCAGAGTTTCCATATTAATATAAAGTTGTAATCATTTTAAACATGGTTACAGATCTCCTTTGTAGACCCCATTTGTCACTTCTTGATCTGAGACACATAGGCAGGAACTCTGCTGCCACTGAAGCTGAACCACTGTATAGAGTTGCCCAAGCAACAAGCCATTGATGTAAATCAAAGCCTGAAATTGTCTGTCTGTCTTTGAGGCTTATTAATGGACATATGAAGCAGATGTTCATTGGGAATTGCAGACATTTGAAAGTGAATGGGAGAGCAAAGGACTAAGTTGTATATTCGGAATATACAGATGCTGTACTTACTGTTGAGGGCCCTGATCACTTTTCAGAACTTTGGATTCCAGATGTTGTTGCTTCATGTAGAGTTCAGAGCCTCTGGACACTCAGTGATTGACTGAGATGACTTAGGGGCCACACTTCATCCAGCTGTTTCCTGGCTTGAAGACAGAGATGCATTTTAGGCGTTGAATAGGTGTCGAACTCCTTAGGATATTTAGTTTGAAGTTGCATGTTGAAACTATTGTTTAATTGTTATTTTGTTTGTTGTTGCTGCTGTCAGGTGCCATCCCGTCTGTTCTGACTCATAGTGATTCTATATACAACAGAACGAAGCATTGCCGGGTCCTGCGCCATCCTCATGACCGTTGGCATGCTTGAGCCCATTGTTACAGCCACTGTGTCCATCATCTCATCCGGGCTGTCCCTCTTTTTTGCTGACCCTACACTTTACCAAGCACGATGTCCCTCTCCAGGGACTGGTCTCTCCTGACAACATTTCCAAAGTATGTGAAACAAAGTCTTGCCATCCTCACTTCTAAGGAGCATTCTGGATGTACTTTATCCAAGACAGATTTATTCATTCAATCAATTGACTTTTAGTAAAGAAGATTACCTTCCATAATGTGGGTGGGCCTTATCCAATCAGTTGAAGATTTTAAGAATAAAAACTGAGGTTTCCTAGAAAAGAAGAAATTCTGCCTCAAAATTGCATTTTCAATGTCAAGAGGGTCCGACCTCCAAGCCTGCCCTACAAATTTTGCTTGTCAGCCCCCACAAGTTTTAAGCCAATTCCTGACTGATACTATAACTGTATCCTCAATGTTGTGGTCATTAGGTGCCATTGAGTGAATATACTGAATGAAGTTCCTAAAATATAGTTTCCTACCTTTAGGCTAGAATTATATCAATTTAGGTGGCCTCACGGGTTAACCAAGGGCGCTTAACAGTTACCCTGGAAGCTGTTTGACTTAACAAGAAAAATTAACACAAGCTCTTCTAAAAAAAAAAAATTTTTTTTTTTTCTTTTTAGATAAGTTTATTTATTTTATTTTTTAAGGAGCTGGCCCAAAAGATCAGCTTGTGTTTGTTTGGGTTTTTTGGTTGTTCGTGTTGTTTTGTTTTGTTACTCCATTACTAGGAAGCATCTGGACAGATGATCACCAAATTCAGAGAGCACGTTTTGAAGTCTTAAATACAGAACATGAGTAGCACTAGATATTTCCTTTTGGGGAGGACTGGGGGAACTATGTCTTAAATCTTTTTGGTTTTTTTTTTCACATAGTAGGAGATATAAATTAAAAATTTTCAGCAGAATTGAATTTTTAAATGTTATCATAAAGTTATTGGAAGTTAGAGAAAAGCCCCAGTCTTTAGAAAAAAATTACTCCCCTCACCCCCAGTGTGTGTGAGTAAGGTATCATAGGAGACAAATGACTCCGATGGCAAACATCTTTTGGCTTTTGTCTAATCAGAGACAACAGGAAGCTAAAGCACTGCTTGTGGACCAATTGGAAGATCAGACCTCCCTCAAGCAGCCGAGAGACTCTCAAGGTCATGTGAGAAATATTTTCACATGTGTGACATTGGGCTTCCAGGTCCCCTGAAACCAAGATATGACAAAAAGACCCCGTGACTGGCAATCAGGAGAGAGATGCCACACACATAATGGCAAAAAAATTCCATTGGAGGACATTATGGAAGCATCTTCAGATCTCATGCCATGGACCAGTTACAGATAAAAGTCTAGTGAACTTCTTTCCAATATTCCAGGAAACTCTTACCTTCTTTGGGTGGATTGTTGTAATAAAGACCAGGTAGGTTGTGGAAAAGTTACTCTGAAATTTTTAAATGAGTTTCACTTCTAATGCATATCCCCCCAAACCAAAACCAAACCCATTGCGGTTGAATCGATTCCGGCTCATAGCTACCCTAGAGGACAGAGTAGAACTGCCCCATAGTGTTTCCAAGGAGCACCTGGTGGATTCGAACTGCTGGACTTTCAGTTAGCAGCTGTAGCTCTTAACCACTACACCACCAGGGTTTCCAGAGGTCACAAATAGATAGTTACAAATAAACACATTATATTTTTGGTAGAGAAAATTCCCAAGTCTTCCAAATATTTATTTTGTGTTGATGGTTTTCTCTCAAGTTGCAAGTACTGAGGTTGAAATCAGTTGGGAGAACGGTGTTGCAAATATTCTCTCAATTTGCTCCTCTGGCAATTTAGTCAAAACAACCTGCTTGGAAGTAATCTATTTGAAGAATCTAGGTGGGGAAAAACCTGCCACATTACATAATTCACCAAGCAGATTTTGGCTCCCACTTCTCCAATCCATCGAAATAATAGTGGCTAGTGCCGGGCATCTAGCAATACATATGATCAGGCAATTTA
This sequence comes from Elephas maximus indicus, assembly GCF_024166365.1. Classification (NCBI taxonomy): domain Eukaryota; kingdom Metazoa; phylum Chordata; class Mammalia; order Proboscidea; family Elephantidae; genus Elephas; species Elephas maximus. Next base: position 43,430,056 of record NC_064836.1, on the reverse strand, counting down.
GCACAGAAAGAGAAAGGCCCCACAACTTGGCAACCCCGTAGACATTAATCTTTGAGAAAACCAAATGGATCCAACTTTTGCCAGAGTTTAATAGCAAAGCTGTCACATTTTACACAAATGAGTATCAAGTCTTTTAGCGAATGGGAAGAGGGGAGTGGGAGGAGGGAAGGGGGAAGGTGGGGCTGCTGACTGGACTGTTTTCAAAGTGGCTCCAGTTTATAGGGGAGGGGCTGGGATGCTCCTCCTGGCAAGAGAGATGAAGCAGTTAAACAATATTACTAGCAAGGGGCAGGATCCTAGGGCTGTGGGTATATAAGGCGGCGCTTTCAGCGCAGAGCTGCTGCTGCTGCAAGAGACGCGAGTAGGGCGCACCGGCTCAGTCTCCCACTAGCTAGAGGCCAGGAAAAGAGCAAAAAGGGCTTGTGAGGTCCAAGCCCGGGCTCCTTCTTCACCTCTGGGACAGATACAGGACCCACTAACTTCCTTCTTTCCCCTCTCCCCAAACGCGCACCCGACCGCTACTGCGCTTCAGCCAAGCACACCCACGCGCGGCACCAACGCGCCTGGAGGCAGGTCGGGGCCGAAGGCGATGCGTGCAGGTGGCCGGGCAGCTTGGCTCGGGCGGCGGGAGTAGAGCCCAGCGTGGAGGCAGGGAGGCTGCGGGGTTAGATCCGCAGGCTGCGCCGGGCAGAGGCCGCCTTCGCTCCGCCTAACACCTGCTGCTGCTGCCGCTGCTGCTGCGGGCCGCGATGAGCCGCGTGGTCTGGCTGCTGCTGGGCGCCGCGCTGCTCTGCGGCCACGGCGCCTTCTGCCGCCGGGTGGTCAGCGGTGAGTCCCGGGGCCGCCTGCCGGGCGATCAAGCCGGGAGAGGGGACGGTGGGGCGCGCGCGAGGGCGAGAGGCGGTGCGGGAGGGCAGGGAAACTTGCGCTGGGTTGGTGGCCACGAGAAGGCGGGGAGAAATAAACTGTCTTATTCACTTCTTCGCACGCTTCCCCCCGCCACCCTCGCCCTTCTTCTGGGCGCCCCGCACACCAAAGTTTACATGTTTTTGAAACGCCCGGTTTAATAGCTCCAGAACGAGCTCTGCTACATCGTGAGCTGCTACAGCTGCTTCCAGGAGTCATTCCCACTTTGTAAGAGAGTTGGCCACTGGGCAGGGCTTGGCACCTGCAAAAGGGGTGGCGTAGGAGGGAGGCAGAGGGAGCCCAGAGACAGAAGAGCCAATGCAGAAATGCCACCCCCTGTTGGCCTGGCTCGGCTTCTGTCTCTGCACCATACTTAGATGATTTCCCAGACCAGAGCTGCTCCATGGGTGGGGTGGGATGGGGTGGGGTCGTTCATGGCCCCCTGTACACGAAGCCTTTGTTCTCAGGCGGACTGACAAAGAGAAGGGGACTGGTCATTGAGCATAAACGGACGCCTTTCCTTTGCACCCCTTATTCCAGATCTGAGGTCACCTCAGCAGATGAAGTTGGCCAGAATTGGGCTGAGTGGGCATGGTAACAACTGCAGGTTTGTGCACCCAGTAGGTGCACAACTGAGTCTGTCTTCCCAGAGCACTCTCATTTTTTTTTTTTTCTTCTTTTTCTTCAACTTCCGTCGTCCTGTTGTTGAGCAATTTATTCCACATTCATTCTCCCTTCCTTTTTGGGAAGGTCTCTAAAAAAGATGTAGATTCTCAGTAGCCTAGAGTGAAGGACTAGGGCCTTCCCGGAGGTTGAGCCTAGCTACCCTTATTGAGACCTCTTGCTTTGCTCCTTAAGGTGTTACAATGAATATTTGTTGGCAGTATTTTAAGGCATGTGTTTTAAGGGTGGACAGTTTTTTTGTTTTGTTTTGTTTTAAATTTAAAAAGCATCACTTCCTTTTCACATGTTGTAAATCTGTGTAACAGGTGTCATTAGAAGTAGGTAAATGACAGACGACAGTAATTTAATCAGTTGTGAAGCCAGACCTTTCGAAGCTGGCTTATCAAGCTTCATTGTTACTGATTTTCCCCCTCAGCAACTTGTGACGTTCTGTATCTTCAGAATACAATTCTTAAATGTCTAGTTACCAACTACTCTCCGCTAACCTTTGGTTTTGGTCCTCGGGAGACGTTAGGATTAAATATATCATGAAATGTCATGTTGAAATACATGCAGCTTGCATATTTAGGAAGAATATCAGGCTGTTTCTATTTATAAAATGGAGATTTTACCTGCAATGTTGAATAGGATTTACAGAAGGGTTTTTTACAGATTCCTACCCCCCCAACTTATCTGTGAAGACGAAGTTGATACGGACCCATCTGAATGTGTAAATTACCTGTCTGCCAGCCTTCGTGTTTATCAGATGCATTCATACAAATAGATAAACACTGGAGACCATGCTCTGAATGCAAAGTATTTTTTAAACAAGTAGAAATACTCCATTGACTTAAGTAGTATCATCTTGGTGTATTCTTGTTAGATGCCTTAAACTTTGCAAGGAAGAAAAAGAATATTAAAGGAAATATAAAACTTGACAATTATTGATGAATAGTTTGTGTTCTGTTACGACATAAATTCTTCTACATCTTTTGTTGTGTTTTTGGATGAAGTATTTATAGGCATCTTGTGGGTGACATCTGGAAAACTTCTAATTAACTGAACATGATCTATTTGATTTAGTGTAAATGATGATGTTTGCTTGCTATTGAAATAATTACTAAGTTATGTTTTTCTTGTGAATAATTTAATTGTCTTTGGCCATACAAATTCACATTGAAATTTAACCACGTATAAATGGATTTATGGTTTTTATCCTTTAAAGAATTTTTTTTTTTAAAGATGTATTTTAGTCATAATGGCATGAATACAGGGCAGCCTAAAACCTGACATTTGTGAAACAATACCTCCTAACGGGTCTCAATGTCTGTCTGGTCCATGTTAAGTTCTGAATGTTGCATCAACTTTTTTCATGCCACCAGGGGACCAATCCCTACTGACGTGTCTGAGGACTGGAACAAGCTCTGCGGGGCCATTATTAGGACCATACCCTACAACATATGGAACATATTTTCCATTTATTAAATTTCAACAAAGCAATTTTGGTAGGAGAGACAGGATACCGAAATCACTTGTCCCAGAAAAAAAAAAAAAAAGACAAGCAATCACAAAATAATTTTCCATAGATAACTCTTCACTTTAGTACTCCGAGATATTCAACAAGATACTTTCCAATACTTTTAAATAAATCAGCTTTTTTTTTTTTTTTTAAGTTCAGGAGCTTTATTTATAAATACAGTGAAAACATTTTAACAAAAAATAGCATTTCAAACTACTTCAGCATCATAAGTTTTAATAATATTTAGCAGAAATAAAAAAGTATTTTTATCTTTTATACATTAAAGGCCATAATTATTTTTGATGCATAAATGTGCAATAAAAATAGATAGCCATGATGGTATGGTCATAATCAAAGTATATATAATTTGGGAGCTACTTTTACAATCTTAGACCTGGACTAATTTTTTGTTGTTGTTGCATGCACTTCTGTAGAGAATTATGAGAGCTGTGTTAACTTAATTTTATGAAGTGACTGGTAGGTTACAACATCTTCCTTAGAACAAAGGTTCAAAAAAAGAACGAAACCTGCTGCTGTCAAGTCCATTCCGACTCATAGCCACCCTAAAGGAAAGAGTAGAACTGCCCTATAGGGTTTCCAAGGAGCAGGTGGTGGATTTGAACTGCTGATCTTTTGGTTAGCAGCCGAGCTCTTCACCACTGCACCACCAGGACAAAGGGAAGAGGATTTTATTTATGGACTATGGATAAATACAAAAAGTAAGAGTTAAAAATTCAGATTTCCAAGTTGGGGGGACATGTTCAAAGAGCAGCTGATATTTTTAAACATTTGAAGTGAGTTGAATAATGTTTGCTTTTCTTGTTTTTTCCTTTACTTTTTAATGTGCACCGTAGGGATCCCCAACCTGTTTTTGTTGAAAAATGGCATTAGGCGTATTGCATGGCACCTCCAAACTTCTCCAGACACTTTAGTATGCATTATTTAAACTTATTAAAATTGACATGCATTTTATTTAGGAGACTAAGGAATTTAGAGACCTCTCTTTTTATCCTGCAGACACAAGAGAATATTGCAAATTCATGGCTGGTAACCAGTAGCCAATAGAATAGTATAATAGCAAAGGATGGACAAGAAAGCCTGCTGAGCGTATCCCAGCCTATGACAGTATTCCATGACATCATCAAAAGCATAACGTGATGACAGTGCAGTTTTCAAAGATGCAATTACTTTAAGTATCTCTTGGGCAAGAAAGGAAGAAATTAATCTTATTACTAGTCATTAAGTGAACTACACATTTATCATAGCCATTATTCCTCAACTGCTGTTTGCCATCATTTTATGGTTTTGTTTTTTTAACTCTTTTTTTCCTGAGGATGGAAATATCTATTACATTACACAGTAGCAAAGAGGCAATATTATAGAGAGGAGTCCAAAGGGGGACTCCAGCCTGATGCTCTCACTGGTAATGTTTACTATTTACAACTGCTTTCTGGGCCAGGAGCCCTGGTGGCGCAATGGTTAAGAGCTTGGCTGCTAACCAAAAGGCCAGCAGTTCAAGTCTACCAGCTGTTGCTTGGAACCCTATAAGGCAGTTCTACTCGGTCCTATAGGGTCACTAGGAGTCCAAATGGACTCCACGACAACAGATTTTCTGTGCTAGGCACTTAGCATACAGGTGGATAGATCTGCATGCCTGCCAGGCGAGATTGTTTCTTTGACTCTTTTTTTTTTTTACTTTGACTCTTAACATATTACTGGTGTTTTAACGAGGCCTGGAAACATGACTAAAATTATACTGTTTGTAACTGGGAAAAAATTCAATTTGAGCCTTGTTTCGGTAAATAAAAAGGGCTGCATAAAAAAAAAATCATCAAGGTCATATATGGTCTGAAAATCTGGGCTAGAAGGCATTCCAATATTACCTGTGTATCTAAACATTCTGTAGCAGAAACTCTAACACCTGCTTAGCTACAAGTTCCCAGCACACAACCCTTACATCTCTTAGCTACTAAGTAATCAAAAACTGCCAGATGCTAATAATTTTAACATTGAAAACATGCATGGTGGGGAGTCCCTGGCGGCAAAACTGGATAAGTGCTCTACTACTAAGCAAAAGATTGGGGATTTGAATCCACCCAGAGGCACCTAGAACAAAGACCTAGCAGTCTACTTTCGAAAGATCACAGCCATTAAAAACCCTATAGTGCACAGTTCTGCTCTGGAACACATGGGGTCACCATGAGTTGGAATTCACTTGACGACTGATTTTTTTTTTTTTTCGGTTAACATGCACGGTGCATATATCATCAATCCCTTTCTTCATGAAATCTTTCGCTTTAGAAAAATATATTTGAGACATACATGGAGTCAGCATCGAATTCTGGTTAAAAACATGGACTGTGGAGCTGCTGTTTGGTTCTGAATTCCATCTTTTCCACTTAGGAGCTGCGCAAACTTGTGTAAATTATTTTCTATGCCCCCTCTTGCTTTGTTTTTAAAATGGGATGAGAGCACTCCCATCATAGTTTGCTGGGAGGATAAAGGGGTTAAAATCCAGCTGTGCAGGTTGTGTCTGCATGGAGGTACAGGCCAAGAGGCTATGAGAGGGAGCTCATTTTGGCAAGTTCTATGCCGGAAGTTGAGGCCACCTGGAGGAAAAGGCAACTTTTTGTAATTCATCGGCCATTTAGCTATCTGTAGGGTCTTCATGAGTCAGAATTGCCTGGAGGCAACAAGTTTATAATCAGGGGGTAGGGGGTAGGTAAATAACCACAACCAAAAAGTCCAGTTGCTGTTGAGTGGTTTGGTGAACCTCTGTGTGTCAGAGTAGAACTGTGCTCTGTAGGGTTTTTAATAGCTGATTTTTAAAAAATGAGCTCCAGGCCTTTCTTTTCAAGTGTTCTGGGTAGACTCGAACCTCCAACCTTTCAGTTAGCAGATGAGCACATTAACAATTTGCACCACCCAGTAACTCCATCTATCACCCTGAGAGGTCGTCAATTCTTGCTTTGTCCAGAGGCTTGGATTGTGCTAGCAGTGAAGTTCTGTAAAGTCTTGATAAATGTAAGACTATTATTACAATCATTATTTCCTTAAAACTTATAATCACTCTCGCTTCTTAGGTAAGAAAGCTTGGATCAGGAGAGTTTAAGTAATGACCCCTAACCAAAAGCTCAAACACGTTGCTGTTGAGTCGATTCCAACTCATCTCAACCGTATAGGACCAAGTAGAACTGCCCCGTAGGGTTTCCAAGGAGTGGCTGGTAGATTCAAAGTGCTGACCCTTTGGTTAGCAGCCTGAGCTCTTAACCACTGAACCACCAGGGCTCCAGTGATCCCTAGGTATCGTAATTTAGATGTATATCTGTGATTTGAAACAAGTGCCTTTTGATTCAATGCTTGAACTTTTAATATATAGTTACTTGGTTTACCATTTCTTGTTCAGATCTCAGTTTTAAATATTAGAGTTAAAAAAAAGAAGATGAATCTCATCTTCTTCTCAGAAAGCTTATAGTGTTTCTCAGGTAAAGAAGTAGTGCTTTCAGCTGCTACCACCATTCATCAATTGACCCAATGTAAGAAAGTGGATTCCATCATCATGCAATGGTGCGCTGTACAATTACTTGCATTATAACATCTTTATCCTAACAATAAAGTTTTATTACCATAAAAAACTTTTATTAGAAAAACTCTGAAGAAGCAGATATAAGATTTTGAACACTGCAAGAGCCCTTAGAATCAATAACATTCCCTTACTTTTAGTTAAAATGAATTGGCGTTGCTATCAGAGGTCAAGTCATCCTGTGTATTGTAGTACCAATACTTTTATCAGAGTAACTTTGAGGGGAGTAAGAAAGTATTATGATAAAGAACAATCAGTTTTTGGAGTTCTAGTAATATGTCCAAAGTTCTACCAGCCTGGCTTGGTGGAGACATAGCCGAAGATCCTGTATGGCTTTATTTTTTGCAATTTATAGTGTATCATAGTTGAACAGCACTAATTCATAAAATATCTTTCATATATATTTTTAGAAACACTACATATATATACATAAAATGCTCATGTAATAATGATAACATACGATTACAGTGTAACGGTTAAGAAAAATTATATTCCTTTCATAACTGAGAACTCAACTATCAGAAAGTCAACAATTATTAAGCAAAAGCAAAATAAAACCAAATCATTGATTTCTTTTTTTCTACTCAGTAAGAAATAGTAAGCTGCCATGACTTTCTGAGTTTGGGCCAGCTTTTACATCATTGCCCAAAACTTTTAAATGCTGCCAATATTTAGCTCTAAAAGAATTTCTGTGACTAAGAAAAAAAGACAAAATAATCTATTCACGGAAATGGTAGCAGAATCTTAACTGTAACGGTGATAGGAATGCTTATTTTAGTGGAGAACACAGTGAATTATCTCCAAATAAAAGTGTGTGAATGTGTTTGTAGACGAGTGTGTATATGCATGTGTGTGAGTGTGATGAAAATACTAAAGGCGACTGTGCTGTTTTGTGGCTCCGGAAACTGCAGTGCTGAAAGAACATAAATAATGGAATACTTTTTAGATTTAAGAATTACTTAGCTAAGGATGTGTTAACAAAATAGGTTCATATATATTATCTCTGACTCTCTCATTTTTCCCAACATACTCTGGGATCTCCTCACTGTTTGTAGACTTCTGGATTGGGACTTTTCTCTCTCAATGAATAAGCCAACGATCAAAGGGTGTTTCTTAATAGAGATGCTAGGTGACCAAACCAAACCTGTTGCCATCAACTTCATTCCAACTCATAGCAACCCTATAGGACAGGGTAGAACCGCCCCATACAGTTTCCAAGGAGCAGCTAGCTGGTGGACTCGAGCTGCCGACCTTTTGGTTAGCAGCCGTAGCTCTTAACCATGGTACCACCAGTGCTCTGTGAGAATATCTTGTCCAAAACCCAAATCAAACCCGTTGCTGTGGAGTGGATTCTGACTCATAGCGACCTGTAGGACAGAGTAGAACTGCCCCACCAGGGAGTGCCTGGTGGATTTGAGCTGCTGACCTTTTGGTTAGCAGCCGTAGCTCTTAACCACTATGTCACCAGGGTTTCCAAAATATAGTAGCAAATAGATTATTGTCAGATGATAAAAATGTAACCTTAGTGGAATAAACACTACTATATGGTTCTTGGAAACCTTGGTAGCATAGTGGTTAGAGACCTATTGCTACTAACCAAAAGGTCAGCAGTTCAAATCCACCAGGCTTTCTTTGGAAACCGTATGGGGCAGTTCTACTCTGTCCTGTAGGGTTGCTATGAGTAGAAATTGACTCGACGGCAACGGGTTTGGATTTTTTTGGTTTTATATGGTTCTTGGATAGAATATGTATCTCTTCCATAAAATAGTTTATGGAGGAATTGATCTGAATTTAAGATTTTAAAGTAAGGGAAAGGAAAGTTCCTCACTTGATCCCACAGAGTGGGAAACGAAGTAGTTGTAATTGTTCTCCAGGAAGACTAGCCTTTACAGAAGCAAGAAAGTTGCTTCTAGAAGGTCTGCATTCACAGAACTTTTCTGGGAATTAGGGCAATATTTGTTTCCCAGCTGTTAGAGTTTCACTGTTATTTCAGCCAAATGGTGGCAAGAGGTTCAACTTCTGCTGATTTTGATGCAACTTGGACCAAATTTGCACAATAAGGTGGAAATCAGTAGTAACATAGAATTGGGTGTAAAGAAATTTACTTTGTCAGCTTTCACTGATTACATATAAGCCATGAATAATTTTGCAGTGCATCTATAATTTCCTTAAAACTACCTTGCCAGATATGACCCACTGGTTAGTGACTTTGCAGCTTCCCTCGGTGGTGCAAATGGCTAAGCACCCGACTACTAGCCCACAGGTCGGTGGTTCAAACCTACCCAGAGGTGCCTTGGAAGACAGGCACAGCAATCTGCTTCTGAAAGGTCACATCCTTGAAAACCTTATGGAGCAGCTCTATTTAGCAGACGTGGGGTTGCCATGAGTCATAATTGACTTGACGGCAACTAAAAACAAGAGGCTTTACAATTCAAAATCGGTAGACATGGCTGATATTCAAACAGTACACATTAGTTTGGCTGTATTAGGAATTAATGCACATCTGTGCCCAGCTGGTAAATAGGCTCTGTCCTGAACCCCTAGGAGTCCTCCACGATTTCCAACCCCTTTCTCGGGACCTCTGTACCATGCATCTACAACCGAAGGGATAATGCCTGGCACAGAGAGTGCCAAGGCTGAGGCACTGCAAAGCCCAGGCTCTGTGTAGTACTAGTCAGTGATTTTAAATATAATCCCTGCCTATAGGTTTTTCTTTTATTAGTGTTCTCTACAGACTAACAGTTTTCTTAGAAATTTCCATATGGCACAACTCTCTTATGGATTTATTTAGAAGTGCTATCTTAATTTAAGGAGTGAGTTAATTTCTCATCACCAGTTTGTTTCCTCACTGCATATAAATCTGTGTTGCACCTATTTTTAATATATATAATATCTATTGGTGAAGTATATTGAATATACCATAGACTGCCAGAAGAACAAACAAATCTGTCTTGGAAGAAATATAGCCAGAATGCTACTTAGAAGTGAGGATGGCGAGACTTTGTCTCACATACTTTGGACATGTTGTCCGGAGGAACCGGTCCCTGGAGAAGGACATCATGCTTGGTAAAGCAGGGGTTCAGCGAAAAAGAGGAAGACCCTCAATGAGATGGATTGACATAGTGGCTGCAACAGTGGGCACGAACATAGCAACGATTGTGAGGATGGTGTAGGACCTGGCAACATTTCATTCTGTTGTACCTCGGGTCACTATGAATGGGAACTAACTCAATGGCACCTAACAAATACAACAAATAATATACATAAGGGTCTATGTAATATGTTAAAGGTAATGTACAATGATTTTTTAGCATATGAATCACATCCTCTGAATGTGTGCTGGCTTTGTTACATAGAAATCATCTTTACTCATTAAAACCTCTGTCTATTCTGTTTTTTTTTTTTTTTTAATTTGACATCTTGCAAAACAACCTTGTTGGACAAGTTTAACATTTTGAAAGCATTTTAATCTAATTCAAGGCTGAAAGTTCTTGGGGTAAAATATTGAACACATTTAAAACTCAAGGGAAAAATATATCATGAAAAACCCCGAAGCCACTGCTATCGAGGTAATTCCAACCCATAGCTACCCTATAGGACAGAGTACAACTGCCCCATAGGGTTTCCAAGGCTGTAATCTTTACGGAACCAGACTGCCATATCTTTCTCCTGTAGGTTAGAACTGCTGACCTTTTGGTTAGGACCTGAGCACTTATCCACTGCACCACCAGGGCTCCTTCAAGGAACATAGTTGAGATACATTTGGAGGCTTAGAAATATGAAAAGGATATAAAAGATGAAAATGGAAACAGGGCTTATTTAAAAAATATAGGCATAAAAATCTCCAGCCTTAATGGGTGTCAGAGGAGACTCTGAAACTTGCTCTCAAACGTCGAGCAGGTAAAGCAAAAGGAAGAAATAATGAAGTAAAAGAACTGAACAGAAGATTTCAAAGGGCGGCTCGAGAAGACAAAGTAAAGTATTATAATGACATGTGCAAAGAGCTGGAGATAGAAAACCAATAGGGAAGAACACGCTCAGCATTTCTCAAGCTGAAAGAACTGAAGAAAAAATTCAAGCCTCGAGTTGCAATAGTGAAGGATTCTATGGGGAAGATATTAAAAGATTCATGCGGCATCAAAAGAAGATGGAAGGAATACACAGAGTCGTTATACCAAAAAAATTAGTCGACGCTCAACCATTTCAAGAGGTAGCATATGATCAGGAACCGATGGTACTGAAGGAAGAAGTCAAAGCTGCACTGAAGGCGTTGGTGAAAAACAAGGCTCCAGGAATTGATGGAATACCAGTTGAGATGTTTCGACAAATGGATGCCGTGCTGGAAGTGCTCACTTGTCTTTGGAGGTCTCCTCACAAGAAATATGGAAGACAGCTTCCTGGCCAACTGACTGGAAAAGATCCATATTTATGCCTATTCCCAAAAAACGGTGATCCAATCAAATGTGGAAATTTTCAAACAATATCATTAATATCACACACAAGCAAAATTTTGCCGAAGATCATTCAAAAGTGGCTGCAACAGTACATCGACAAGAAACTGCCAGAAATTCAGGCCAGATTCAGAAGATGACGTGGAACTAGGGATACTATTGGTGATGTCAGATGGATCCTGGCTGAAGCCAGAGAATACCAGAAGGATGTTTGCCTATGTTTTATTGACTATGCAAAGGCATTCGACTGTGTGGATAATAACAAATTGTGGATAACCTTGTGAAGGATGGGAATTCCAGAACACTAAATTGTGCTCATGAAGAACCTGTACATAGATCAAGAGGCAGTAGTTTGGACAGAACAAGGGGACACTGAGTGGTTTAAAGTCAGGAAAGGTGTGCATTAGGGTTGAATCCTTTCACCATACCTATTCAATCTGTATGCTGAGCAACTAATCTGACAAGCTGGACTATGTGAGGAAGAATGGGGCATCAGGATTGGAGGAAGACTCATTGACAACCTGCATTATGCAAATGACACAACCTTACTAGCTGAAAGTGAAGAGGACTTGAAGCACTAACTAATGAAGATCAAAGACCACAGCCTTCTGCATGGATTGCACCTCAACATAAAGAAAACAAAAATCCTCACAACTGGACCAATAAGCAACATCATGATAAACAGAGAAAAGATTGAAGTTGTCAAGGATTTCATTTTACTTGGATCCACAATCCACACCCATGGAAGCAGCAGTCAAGAAATTAAAAAGATGCATTGCATTGGGCAAATCGGCTGCAAAAGACCTTTTTAAAGTGTTGAAAAGCAAAGATGTCGCCTTGAGGACTAAGGTGCTCCTGACCCAAGCCATGGTATTTTCAGTTGCATCATATGCATATGAAAGCTGGACAGTGAATAAAGAAGATCGAAGAAAAATTGATGCCTTTGAATTGTGGTGTTGATGAGGAATATTGAATATACCATGGACTGCCAAAAGAATGAACAAATTTGTCTTGGAAGAAGTGGGGCCAGAATGCTCCTTAGAAGCAAGTATGGCGAGACTGCATCTTACATACTTTGGATATGTTGTCAGGAGGGATCAGTCCCTGGAGAAGGACACCATGCTTGGTAAAGTAGAGGGCCAGCGGAAAAGAGGAAGACCCTCAATGAGATGGATTGACACAGTAGCCACGACAATGGGCTCAAGCATAACAAGGATTGTAAGGATGGCACAGGACCAGGCAGTGTTTTGTTCTGTTGTGCATAGGGTCACTATGAATCGGAACCAACTCGACAGCACCTAACAACAATAACAATGGCATCGTTAGATTATTGCCAGGAACAATCATTTTAAACAATGAAATTATCACATAACTTCAGAATACATTAGAAAAAAGTTAAAAAAAATAATATATCATTTGTATTAGAGTCAGCTGTTGGGACTTCCTTGGTCATCTCTAAAAGATCATTTATTTTCAGGCTGATTTGCCTTTCCCTTTAACTCCAGTTTCCTGTGATCAGTTCTTGGAGGTATCATTCATATTAAAAGGTTGTTTTTCGTTAAGCATTAGCTTGGGTAGCCTGTCGATTCATTCATGTTATTCAGTGTCTTCCTCTTGGGTCCAGACCACCATTAATGAGACAGAGAGGTCAGGTGGCCGGCTGGCTTGCATTGCTGGGACTGCTGTTTGATCAGTTGGCTCTTCTCAGCTTGTGTCAAGAAACTGAATGTCCGTCACTCAAATACTGATGTGAGGTTAATGGCCTTCCGATGATTTCTCTTCCCTCCTGCCTCTGAGTGTCATTGTAGGTCATTAATTGTTGATTTTGGGGGGGAATGAGTGTGATACCGATGCTGGCTCACAGTGTGGTATACTGTAACTAAGATACAAACCTTGAATACTTTTTTTTTTTTAGCCACTATTTTAAGTACAATAACACCGCATACTACTAACAACTTTCTTGATTGGCTACAAAGTTAAACATTATGAAAAAGACCTTCACTCCCAACAAGAATAATATTCATGCAGATGAATTTTAGAGAGCGTTAAGCTATGCCTTAATTTCTTAACCTAAAGTAAGTGGACTTAATTTTACATACAATACCTGATAGTCTGTTGTTCAAGGCAAGTTTGGACTAAAATCAGAGAGAGACTAAGAAAGTAATGGAGGCTATGGACAGCAGGGTGAGGATAAGGAATAGTGACAGAGATGGCATCTGTGGTCATTTTTAAAAGTTGACAGCAGAGACCAGAGGCGAATACAAAGAAAAAGCTAATGTAAAACAAAACAGCACGACCATTCTGGAAATTGTCCCCATAATCTCACATGCATGATTGGTGGTTAAAGGGAGAAGAAGGTAGAGTTAGCTAAATTCTGTACACTGCAATGTACACATATATAATATTATGAACATATATATATGGTTTTATTAAGACCCAAAATGACCCTCCTGATCTCTAAGCATCAGATCAAGATTTTTTTTTCACACTTAGAATACATTCCTTTTTTTTTTTTTTTTTTGATTATGTACTTGGTTTTCTATTTTACATTTGGGAATTTTTATTTGATTTATCTGAGATGTCTTTGTAAAAAGAGAGAAGACACTGGCTTAGAGATTGGAGTTCATATACAATATTCCGTAAAATTAGAAAATATTCAGAGAATTGGTAATGACATCTTTTCTCAAAGATAGTAAGTACTCTAGAAGTCTACCCTGACGCTTCTAATATAATACCATATCGACTAATTTTTTATTACCTTAATTACCTTTGTTCTGGTCTCTATGAGCTATCAATTTTAATGTATTTGCTCTCAGATATACACAATAAAAACAGATCTTTACACCTTAAATTTGCCACTTTGTATCTTCTTCATAACACTTTATTAAAATTTTATTTTTTTACTTTACTTGTGTTTAATGATTAAGTTATTTTATGAATTGTTATTATTATTCTTTCATAATTTTGCCATTTTATCTCACTTAACTGTGGATACACCTGAAATTTCTTTAGCTACTTTCACTTGCTATTGTAATCAGTTTCTAAAAACCTAAGCCAGAAGAAATATGACTGTTCTTACCCAAAAATTTCCTTGTAGTTTTGTATTTAAAAGTTTGTTACAGGTTTACTGGGGACCATTCTGATTTTATAAATTGAAAGTAGTAAGCTAGAAAATAAATTTTACAGCATAATTCAATAGAAGAAGCATTCTTGATAGACAATTTCCTGTTTTGACTGGTTCTTTAATCTTAATTCTTAGTAGCACTGTGAATGTAGTTCAGATAATCTACTTATCGGCATCTTCTTTTCAGGGCAAAAGGTGTGTTTTGCTGATTTAAAGCATCCCTGCTACAAAATGGCCTATTTCCATGAGCTGTCCAGCCGTGTGAGCTTCCAGGAGGCACGCCTAGCTTGTGAGAGTGAAGGGGGGGCCCTTCTCACTCTTGAGAATGAAGCAGAACAGAAGTTAATAGAAAGCATGTTGCAAAATCTCACAAAACCAGGAACAGGGATTTCTGATGGTGATTTCTGGATAGGACTCTGGAGAAATGGTGATGGACAAGCATCTGGTGCCTGCCCAGATCTCTACCAGTGGTCTGATAAAAGCCATTCCCAGTACCGGTGAGTACGGAGCCTAAGAAGTTGAATGGTGCTCTGAGGGACTCTAGAGTCCCTTGGTGGTGCAAACGGTTAATGCCCTCAGCTGCTAATGGAAAGGTTGGAGGTTCCAGTCCACCCAGAGATGCCTTCTCAGAAAGGCCTGGTAATGTACTTCTAAAAAATCAGCCATCGAATACCCTATGGAGTACAATTCTACTTTGATGCACATGGGATCGCCATAAGTCAGAAGTGACTGGCTGCCTGGGGGACTCTATAAAGGATAAATGGAGGTTCTGTTACACGTAGAGGGTATTAGAATAGGACGGGCAAAGTCACTTAGAAGGCATGTATCTAAGTTGTTTCTATTCCTGTGTATTTGCAGAAATTGGTATACCGATGAACCTTCCTGTGGAAGTGAAAAGTGTGTTGTGATGTATCATCAGCCAACTGCCAATCCTGGCCTTGGTGGTCCCTATCTTTACCAGTGGAATGATGACAGGTGCAATATGAAGCACAATTATATCTGCAAATATGAACCAGGTAGGAAGTGTTATAAGTAGGTATAGTAGATTCTATCCATACTCGTTCATACTAGATTTTTTGTCTTTAGGCTCGTTTTGTTTTTCTGCTATGAGATATGGAATTATTTTGTAGCTCGTCATATCACTCAGTGTACTGAGGCACACTATATCTGCCACAGAGCAAACTGCCTGCTGAGTTAAATAAAAGCAAGGACATAGGCACATCTGGAGTGGTATGTTTAAGAGAGAAGAGTCATTTCTAATATGAAAGTGAAATTGTGTATTTTTGTAAACAGATTTTAGGAGTAATAAATATCTATTTTTTAAATATTTTTAACATTATCATAATAGAGGGGAAGTAGGTATAAGTCACCAAAGCACTTGTAGGTTTGCACATCTGAGCAATAGCTCTTTTGATGATTATGCTGTGAATTTAAGGGTATAAAGAAACTTTCTCCTGAAACGTTAACTTATCACTTCATGGTATAATACTTGGCATGTGGTCCTCAGTGAAAGTCAGAGTGATCATAGCTCATTACAGCATGGTGAGTAAAAGTTGGGACATATGTTCTTCCTACGATCCTTATTTCGTTTCATGCCTTTTTGGTTAGCTTTTAAGGTCTCTGGTAGTGAAGATTTCCAGTCCACTACTAACCAAAAAATTGGTGGTTCTAATCCATCTAGCAATTCCTTGGAAGAAAGTCTAAAGATCTACTTCTATAAGGATACAGGCATTGGAAACCCTGTGGAGCACAGTTCTGCTCAGACACACATGGGGTCACCATGAGTGGGAATCAACTGTATGGCAACAGGTAATTAGCTTTTGTTTGAAGTCTCCAACTTGTTGCCACGTGCCACAAATGGGAAGATTGTACTGACCTGAGTTAAACTAGTGTAGTTTCCTGTTGAAATGGTAAATTTGAATTACTTTTAATAGGACGGAAACCCTGGTGGTGTAGTGGTTAGGTGCTACGGCTGCTAACCAAAGGGTGAGCAGTTCGAATCCGCCAGGCGTTCCTTGGAAACTCTATGGGGCAGTTCTACTCTGTCTATAGGGTCGCTATGAGTCAGAATCGACTTGATGACACTGGGTTTGGGTTTAAAATTAATAGGACAGATCAACTGAATTGGATATTTGTCCAAAAGAGAAACTAATCAAAACTCTGGAAACTTGTTTTTTTTTTTTTTTTGATCATCTAAGAAACTCAAATCAGGTACTTGGGCTTCAAGATATTTTGCTGTTTTTTGCCTTCTCTGTGTTTGGAAGTGGCATTTTAACTCTTTTGAAGGGCCGTCTGCTTGACCTCATAATATGTGTTCCTGAGAGGCAAATATAATTGAGTACTGCTGGTTCCATTACTCTCTTGAAATTACATGATTCCTTTTCTCATAAAAGCATAAGCACAGGGATTATTTGGATTAGACTTATCCTTCTCTTATATTTATCCTCCTCTTGAGTATATTAGCCAAATATTTCCATCCCTGGTGAGTTTATTCTTTAACCCCCTTTGGTTGCTAAATCCATCATTACACTCTTGGAAGCCTTTGAAGAGCTAAATCTGTTATGTACTTACGCTCTTTCTCTTTATTTTTCTTCTTGGAAAAACAAAGTTGGAATTCTCCAAAAGTTTAAATGTGCGACACTCTATGTATTCTATGTCATAGAATGGTCTTAAAACAGTATTGCACTTTCCTTTCTTTAAAACTCTTGGATGGACTATCTGACCCTTCATATATTTGTTTTGCTTACTTATTTATTTTTCATTCAAACTTGCTATGCTTTAAGACTGTGGACTCCATGATTCTTCTTTACTCGTAGGTTTATGTAACTCATGGAAGAACATTTAAAACATAAAATTAATTTGTCTTTATCTTCTACATTCTACCTATATCCTTAAATAATCTGTACTTTATGGATGACTTTTTTTTTATGTATTTGTTCTTGAAGCAAACATACAGTTTAACTGTTGACCTTAATGTGCATAGAATTTTTATTCTTTATTTTAATTTTTAGTCTTTTCATCTTTATTTTCTATTTAGTTAACCTTTCTTAAGGTCAGTGTCAGCTTTGTAAAGGACCTTCAGGTTGGTTAAATTCCTTGCTTCTGTAGTTGGTGTTTGGCTTTTCCAGAACTACTGAGTGATTTGAATTTTGTCTCTTTTTTGCTGTTCCTAAACCTATTGCCATCGAGTCGATTCCAACTCATGGTGACCCCACGTGTTACAGAGTAGAATGGTTTAGAAACTCAGAGTAAAACGGTTTAGAAACTCAGAGTAGAAGGGTTTTCTTGGCTATAATCTGAGCAGAATTAGATTGTTAGGCCTTTCTTCCCCAGTACGGCTGGGTGAGTTTGAACTACCAACCTTTAGGTTAGTAGTTGAGTGCAAACTGTTTGCGCCACCTAGCAGGACCCAAAATCAGTGGCTGTTGATTTGACTCACACACTGTCTAATAGCATAACTAATGTTACCCAAAGTGGTAAAAAATTAACCCAGCTATGAAGAAACTGAGTAATTCACTTCAGAGTTTTCTCACTCTCCGCCTTTCTCTGTTATAATCCCATGAATTGCGTATGTATTCTTTGGGTCTTCTAGTGTCATCCAAAGATACTTTTCACTTTAATTTTTTATTCACTAAAATTGCATTACATACTCCTGTTCGTAGACATTAGAAATAGCATATACAGTATTATGTTTCTAAATTTTGCAACTTGACCAGCAATTGAATTAATTTAACGTTCATTAAAATTTGGTTTAAAATAACCAGTTTTCTATTGGCAAATTGGGTAATATCTGTATTATCTGTTCAGCAAATACCAGTTGAGCACCTCCAGGCATAGAATTGACTAAGTTATGTAATAGTGTAGAAAAGTGAGTGTAGTATAGACTGAATCTGAAAGCTTTTGATGGTGTCTGGGTAAAATACAAGAATAATAAATGTTACTAGAGGATGGTGTATGATTAAATACCCAATGAATGGGCAACTATGATACTATTTTAGAGTAATAAACATTACATCAGCAATACTTTAATAGTCTCAAGATGCTGTGTGTGTTTTCTCTTTGCCATCTACTGACAAAAGTAAACAATTACACATTTGAAACAAATGAAAACACACTTATGGGCTTCTTTCTTACTAGCTCAATTTACGTTTACTGAATCTATTAATTTAACAGAGAGTACCTTGGGGGTGGGGGAGACAGCGGTATCAGATCATGGTGAGAAACTTCAACAGTTTTTTAAGTATGTGCCAGTGGAAGAGATGGCATCTCAGAAAACCGGGAAAAGAAGCCACTGGCAGGTCTTAGTTCATTATTATTTTTAAAGAGGTAGACTATTGGAAAACAGATCTGAGGATGCCAATGCTTGTGCTTCAGAACGTTGTTGCTTGAATCGTCAATTCCAGATGCAATCCACATACACTCATCTGTTGATGATGACTGCAAGGAGAAACATACATAGTACGCTAATATTAGTAAAGAAAACATCTTTGCTTGTCTTTGAAGGGCATTTAGTGTCTCACATTTCTATGCTCACCGATCTTGCTTCCCTTTGTCCTGCTTTGTCATTATTGCTGGTAGCAGGGCCCTGACTGTCATCAACCTAGTCCTGCTGTTAATGGCCAAAACACAGTTTTGGGTTCCTGGGGGTCATTCGCCAAGTGGATCTTTTATTCAACGATAATTAAACGTTGTTTAAATTCAGTATATATGTTTTAACTGAAAACTGTTCAGAAATTAAAACATGTTGTTTATATTGTTTTATAACAGTTTATGTTATCTAATCTTGCATTTCTTCTGTTTATCACTATATATGCTGCCTGTACTGTATTATTTACAGAAATTAATCCAACCGCTCCTGTAGAAAAGCCTTATTTTACAAATCAACCAGGAGACACCCATCAAAATGTTGTTGTTACTGAAGCAGGTAATGAGCTCATATGTCTTTAAGTCCTGCATCAATTACAGAAACTGTATTTTCAAAATTTGTTTCAAGTTGATTCCAGTGAAACTTCTGCTGTTTTGGGAGCTGCTGTGCTAAATAGGGGCCCGTGGAGCTTTCCTTCTGACCGTCACCTTTACGGAAGTAGGTTAGAGCAAAGGATCCTAAGCTAGTTTTTGAATAGAAGAACCAGCTTTGTTTTCTTCAGCTTTTCTCCTCCAGTGGATCTGGCACTGAACTAAGTAATCCCACTAAAAACCCAGCCACAGAAACTCCTTCCACATTGTGTAGTCATTATGATGTAAACTAGCAGGTTCATTGGCCTGCAAACAGTGGTATGCTGGTAAATGTTTAGAGACTGGGGCGGGGAAGAAGAAAAATAAGAGATAAAGCCCTCATTTGTAGCCTTTTCCCATTTTCTTGGTGTAAATACTCTCACTCTGGCAGATATCAGGAGCCCTGGAGTTGCAGTGTTCAGGAGCCCTGGAGGTACAGTGATTAAGAGCTCAACTCAGTCCGAATCCACCAGGCACTTCTTGGAAACCCTATGGGGCAGTTCTACCCTGTCCTATAGAGTTGCTATGAGTCGGAGTCGACTCGGCAGCAATGGATTTAGTTTTGGTTTGGCTGATTTCAACCCACCAAAGTGAACAGCAGGTTGGGAAGAGATGCGTGAAGTGAGCTCTCAAGAGCCAGTCTGAGCTGGCTTACAATCCCCCATGCCTGTTGTGGAGCCCTGGTGGCACAGTGGAAACCCTGGTGGCATAGTGATTAAGAGCCATGGCTGGTAACCAAGAGGTCAGCAGTTTGAACCCACTAGGTACTCCTTGGAAACCACATGGGGCAGTCCTACTCTGTCCTACAGGGTCACTGTGTGTTGGAATCCACTCGACAGCAACAGGTTTTTTTTTAACGCCAATTTTAAGTAAGTCAGAAATGGCGCTCAGTATCAGTTACAAGCTCTTCTCAGCTTGCCAATTGGACAGAAACTTTTATTTATCCTAGTTGCTTTGTGCCTCACAGTTTAAAAATCTATCCACAGGTAATCTGAAACCCATGAAAAAATAGAACATATGTTCTCTTTTTCTTTCGTATTTTATATAAGGGATCATAATGGGATTTTTTTTTTTTTTTTGGTAGCACAGTGGCTAAGCATTTGGCTGCAAACCAAAATGTTGGCAATTTGAATCCAGTTTTATTCTCTCCTATAGGGTTGCTATGAGTTGGAATCAACTTGAGGGCAACAGGTTTAGTGTTTTTGGTTTTAATAGAATTTTGAAGGAAAGGGAAGTATTTCTTGAATCCTTAAAATGCTTGAAGTCACCTGTTGGAGACTCAAGAGAGTGGATAGAAAGATAGCAAATTATCCCCAAAATACTGCACCACTGGGCCTCAGCTACTGTGTCCTCTTCTTTTAATAGAGGAAGTAATGCCCAGTTAGATGGATAGTAGGATCCAAGTCTAGTCCACTTTGGCCAGAATTATGTAGGTTAATAATGATGATAGTGTTCAATGTGCAAGCTATATGCACGTTTTTTTCAATTTGCTTTTCTTCTGTGAACATGATCTTAAGCCTAATCATTTTTCACTTTTCAAGTGCCTGATTTAAGCAAATAGTTAGTAAATATGGCTGATATTACCAAATCAGTATATTAGGAGTTTTTCCCTCTTATGACATTCAGAAATGTTTAATATAGTCATTTTAAGCTGTATGGGACTTTAGTGTGGCAATTGTTCTTGATTTTACTAAGACTATCTAACATTATCAAGTGTGATGAAACAGGATTTAAAAATAATTTACTTTAGAATCTAATTAATATCAAGTCTTTGTCCCTCTGGAGACTTATGTCTCTGGTTATGACTTTATCATCAGTTAATATTTATATATCTTGGTTTAATCCCAGAGGCTCTTACATATCATCAAGGCACTGAGCTTAGTGCCTTGGATAATTATTTATCCAAAAACATCAAGAACAATTTTAATAATTATTACTCTTTAGTAGTCAGTGCTTTTTTTTTTTTTCTAGGTAATGATTAAGAATTATTAAGGAAGTGAGATAGATAAGATTAATAACATATTATAAAAACTGGCCTATATCTGAATGGCAGATTTAATAATAGCTCTGGATGTGTGAATATGGAATTGGAGTGTGGCAGCAAGTGCAGGGTAATTTTGTTTTTAATTTTCACCAAAGCACAGATATATTATTTCATTACATTACTTAGTATATGGGGAAGAAACTTATTGGGAATCTATTTGTCGATAGTAATTCTACCTAACCTTACATTTTTGGAAAATGTGTATAGAACTTTGATGTTCGAATCCTGCCTCAGTGATGTTTGTGCATTAAGAAGGTTTTCTTTTGCAGGCATAATTCCCAATCTGATTTATGTTGTTATACCAACCATACCACTGCTCTTATTGATACTGGTTGCTTTTGGCACATGCTGTTTCCAGATGATTCATAGAAGGTAAATAATTCACATACGTAGAAACAAGTTGAAATTTTTTTAAGTAGGTTTTCAGAACTTGTTTAAAAATATTAGAATGAAATTCATTATGTGCTTATTTGTCTTAAGTAAATCCTGATTTCCATATTTGCCAGTACAATCCAGGATAGACAATCCAACAAGATATACCTCAGTTAAAGAATTCAAACACTATTTCATTTAATCTTCAGTAGTCATATGAAGTAGGTACTTCTGTTTTTCAGTTGGTAACATGGTGGATTAGATAAGTTAAACAATTTTCCATGGATTCCACAGCTAGTGTACGTGGTTGATCTTAAATTTGAATGTTGGTAAGCTTACAACTTATACCGCTGCACTATATGAGGTCTCTTGTTTTTAAGTATAATTATTAATGCTAAACGTTTTGCTCTTGACATCAAATTATATGGAAGCCTTGATTATTATAGGTGTACGTTGTAGTGCCTTTTCAAAATTTCAGGGCATAGGCTTTTATTTTATTTCACACGATATTTTAAGTAGAGAAAATAAAATGCAATGCTAAAAAAAAAGATCACTTTGGGGCAAGTACCTTGAAATAAAATATATATTTTAATAGCCAAATTTCTTGGGAATATTCTGACCTTTATATCTGCTAATCCATACCCTTGAGTTAGAGAGGTAAAATTTTTCTGAGTGTCTATTTGTCAAAAAAAATTAATATATGAAATGTAAATATGTATCAGAGGAAAAAGGAAACAGCAATAGGTTTAAATAAAAGCATGTTTGCTAAAATAAACTATGCATCTTTGTCAGCGTGTTTTAATAAGAATCGATCATGGGAATGCCTCCTTCAGGGAAAAAGGACCTACAAATAACGTCATTTTCTTTTTTTCACTTTACTTCATCTTCTTCATTTCCTGAAATAAACCCTAAAGAACCTACTAAGGCACAACGGCCCCAAGGTGGGGGTGGGGATTTAAGTTCTAAATGGTCCATATAAATTTTTAAAAGGATTTGAACTGTTTTACTGGATATTTAATTCAAACATTTTGAATGATGATAAGTGAAGCCTGCAAATTAATAATATAGCTTGTGGCATCTTGGCTTTCCAATATATATTGAGTTAATATTTATTTTTCAATATTCTGTACGGAATAAAAACAACAGTAAAAAATCCAGTTTCTTACTTTATTCCCTAGACTATACCTCGAAGGATGAATTATCACTGTGAAAAGCAGTGAAATTGAAGAAGAATCTGACATCCTAGCCAAACTCTTTAGGAAGAACTGTAAATAACAAATGAGATTGAAAAAAAAATTTTAAAAAATGTAATTTATACCATTACATTTTAAAAATGAAAATGACTAAAATGCCAAGTAACTGAGATTTCTCCAAAGCGTGTGTTCCTTCTTTCTTCTAAATAGCGTATTACTGTGGCGATTCAGTTCATTCAAAGGCCTTTCAGGTTTTTACACCTTTAAGATCTGTGGAATTTTCACTGGTGGGAAATTCCCAGAAAATAAACCAAAATGGAACATCTCCCAATGCCAGAATTAGCGTAGTACTTCATTCATTCGTTCTTAGATCCTGCCCTTTTCCTTTCTTCCAGGAAAGCAAGGAGAAACTTCAGCAAAGACTCAACTCCATTATCATCTGAGTGCCTTGCAGAAAGTTTAAATTCCAATCTGGTACACATGATGATTTCTGTCATTCCATGTCATGTTCAAAATAATAACTTATGTTTCCTTAACTGGGGGTAGTTCTTAAATGAAATACTAACTCTTCACAAAAGCCACATTAATAACTTTACCACTTGCTTTTCACCATTCTTAAAACTTTGTACTTTTCATCAACTTTGCTTAACTTCTTTTCCACTCATGTTGGATAATGTCATGGACTACAAATGCACTGCACCTACTTATTTGTATTCAAATCTCTGAAACTTATAATTTGGGCATAATGCTTTATTAATAACAACAGTATATTGACAAACCATACCAAACCCGATGCTGTTGGGGTGATTCAATTCATTACAACCCTGTAGGGTTCCCAAGGAGCAGCTGGTGGATCTGAACTGTTGACCTTTTGGTTAGCAACCGAGCCCTTCACCATGGCACCACTAAGTCTCCAACAATATATTAGTATATTATAAATAATATTAGTATATATTTTTAGTTACAGTTAAAATGAAGTGAAATAGATATGTTTATAAAATTGTAATGGTCAGACATGTTTAAGAATATTTCATTTTCCGTCTTTGAAGAAGTTCTGCAGTGTCTGGTAGGCAGGAAAGGATGGGATTGGGAAGAAGTCTTGCCAAGGGGAGTGAGGCGGGCGCGGGCGGTGGAGGAGGTTAGGGGAGGAAGGAAGTGCAAACAATAAATAGGGATAAGCAGTGATTAGTAATCCATAAGAGGGATAATTCTTAGGGAAACTAGACCAAAGGAATCTAGAGCTTCACGGGTAGTATGTTAGAGAATGACTTGGGTAAACGCAGCTATGGGTTTACCTGAGAAGTGGTCATTTAAAGGAAAGTGGCTTAGAAGATACCACAGCTCTAAGGCAAGGCTGAAAATGTGGGTCTAAGTCTGGCAAGAGTGGAGTCTAAGATCTAGAGGACCTCAACCAAAAAAACAAAACAAAACCAAAAACCACGGCTGTTGAGTCGATTTCAACTCATAGCAACCCTATAGGACAGAGTAGAACTGCCCCATAGAGTTTCCAATGAGCAGCTGGTGGATTTGAACTGGCAGCCTTTGGTTAGCAGCCGAGCTCTTAACGGCTACACCACCAGGCCTGCCAGAGCTCCTCAGATACTCCTAAATTACCAAGACCTATATTCTATTGAAGTACATTGGTTTCAGAGATTGAGGCAAAAGTAAGCTCAGGGATCAAATAACAACTATAGGACAGGGAAACTGATAGGCAGAGGTGGTTAGGTAGGCCCTTACACTTAGTACAGAGTCCCTGGGTGTTGCACATGATTAATATTCTCTGCTAACTGAAGAGCTGGATGTTCAAGTCCACCCAGAAGGACCTCAGAAGAAAGGCCTGGTGACATATTTCTGAAACAGCCATTGAAAACCCTGTAGGGCACGGTTTACTCTGACACACTTGAGGTTGCCATGGGTTGGAATTGACTCGATGGAAATTAATTTACACTTTGTACAAAATTATTGTTTTGGTGATTTGACGTTAAGTTCAGCATACATTAGTGGCAGAATCCTCAAAAAGCAAGATTTCAAAAATCACTGATCAAAAAAAAAGATGTATTGGTGATTCAAGTGAACATTTGGGTAATATGGCAGAGCAGTTTGTGTGTGTGTGTGTGTGTATGTGTGTCTAAACTCTAAATTATGGAGGATCTAATAAAGATACCTTGTGTTTTTTCCATCATTGTATAGGAACTGTTTACCATCTTCATACACCAGAATAATGTAGAGTTTTTTGTAGGAATGAAAAAGAAATATGCTGGTGAGAAGAGAAGGACCCTTTTATAAATAAGGGTCTGAGATATCTCCGTTTGGACCCATGCATGCCTCGTTTTATATGAAGTCTCATATACTGAAGTTGCTTTTTCTTATGTTTTTCAGTAAAGGAAGAACAAAAACTAGCCCAAACCAGTCCACATTGTGGATTTCCAAGAGCACCAGAAAAGAAAGTAGCATGGAAGTATAATGAGTCACTGAGTTGACTCCAGAAAAAAAAAATAAGAGTTTTATAATTCTGGATTTGTATAAGGAATGGCATCAGAGCATTAGCTTGGAATGGCTTGAAATACCAATGGATCTGCAAGGTGAACTGTAAGCTCCCCCTTGAGGCAAATATTAAAATAACTTTTATATGTTTATTGTTTCCTTTACAAAACGTGCTGTGCTGAAAAAGCAGTGAGACGTGCTTATTTTGCTAAAGGATGCGTCCAAACTTCAAGTCAGTGGGATGGACCTGGAGCTAAAATTGCTGCCAGCATGGCAGGAATATGTGTGTCGGAAGCAGTTATTTTTATTTCTTTCACTTTTCCTAAGTTGTAATCTAGTTAATGTAATGGCAGTTGTACTGAAATGTGCAGTGTGCAAAATGTTTTGCCTTTGCTAAGTGTTTGGTAAAAATGGACTGTTCTGTATCTATCGTTATGGTGTTTCATTTTTCAATACATCAGTGTTTTCATTGAACAAATTTATCACCGTTGGCATCTGAATTCACATAGTCACAAAGTATTATCACAGGAGAAAGTTTTTTTTTTTTTTAAATAAATGGTCATTTTCTTTCAGTTTCTGCTTTTTGTTGGACAAGGTTGAGGAAATCTCTTCAGAAATAAGAAACTATTTCGTTAACTGTGGTACATATAAATTTACTCAGATATTTTACTTAGAGGCAAGAATTGTCTAATTTCAATTGTGCAAGACATGTGCCTTACAATGATTTTTAGTTTAAAATTCAACAGATTTTGTAATAAGATAACTTTATTAATGGCTGTATAAATAATAAATACACTCAATTTAGAACAAAAGAAGTGGCGTACACAATATAAATCATATGTCTTCACATGTTGCTTATATAACTACAAGTAGCTCTCTTAGGGTTCTGGAATTGATGTGGTCCCTCCCTTGCCCATAAAACAATGGTTGTTTGGGGTCTGGGATTAACGCTGGAGGCAGATAGCTGCAGAGTTGGCCTAAGGTTTCCCGTTGCTGTGTTTATCCTCTGTGGGCATATATAGAGGTCATAGAGTGGTCACCATTAGTGTGAAGGCAATCACAGCAAACTGACATTTCAGCAAGGAAAGAGCCTACGAATTAGTGTGAAAATGGGTTGAAGGTGATCAGTGATTGGGTTTAATTGATAAGAGTTTGGCTGGGAGAAAAAACTGAGGCTCGTTTCTCAATTTCTTCAATGTTTGTGATTCTTTCTTCTCAAGAGAGAGTTGTAACTATCTGGTCTTCAAATGTCCCCGTGCACCTTTTAACCAAATAAAAGAGTTCTTGTTTCTGAAGAATGATCATTGGTGTTGTCTAAATCTCTTAAATTAACAAAATACAGATATATTTGCCTCAATACATGAAGATGAAAATGAATCACTGTTACAGCATGGTAAGAATGGAAGCTGTGGTAATAGAATGGTTAAAACCTAATCTTTTCTCTGTCAGTTCTTTTCAGTTAGATAATAAAGTTCTTTCATTGGACCCAATTCACAACTAGGGTTGGTTGGTAAAACAAAGACGTAAAATAGAAATTAGTGGGCACTGACCCCTTTTCAGCTGCTTAGAGACTAAAAGAATGGGCAGCTGCGTTCCAAGCTTAGATCTAGTACTCCTCTTTTTTTTCTTGGCTACCCATCCTCCTGGGCATAAAGGAATACCAGCTGCCCCCAGCCTGCCATCACATAGTTCTCCCTTCAGTCAGGATTTGATGGGAAAGGCACTAGGCTTTCTTCTTTGTTCCTGCCATCCAGGGCTACGATAGCTAGTAGTCCTGGCAGAAGCAACATAGCAATGGGAAAGAGCCTTGGTCTTTATCCAGGTCTGAACAACTCTTCTGGTATCAGTTACTAAATCCATAAAGTGACTAGAAATGGCATAATGAATCTCTGTCTTACAGAAGATAGTAATGAGGCTGACCAGGGCGTTCTTAAAATTTTAGTTAACCTTTGAAAACTAAAAAGGAGTACATGGTTTATTTATTGTGAGTGTTTGTATTTTCAGAATATGTATTTTCTGAACATACTTTTAATAGGGTTGCTATGAGTCAGAATTGACTTGATGGCACTGGGTTTGGTTTTGGTTTTTAATATGTGTTTTGAAAATGCAAGTGAAATACGGAACAATCTCCAGAGTAAAAACAACAT
This sequence comes from Elephas maximus indicus, assembly GCF_024166365.1. Classification (NCBI taxonomy): domain Eukaryota; kingdom Metazoa; phylum Chordata; class Mammalia; order Proboscidea; family Elephantidae; genus Elephas; species Elephas maximus. The sequence goes on along the minus strand of NC_064836.1, from coordinate 43,402,575 downwards.
AGCCTACACCTGCTGCTCCGTTCTTCCTAACTGTTGAGATCAGTCATTGGAAAGGCCTCAAAATATATAATAGTATGTTTGGGCACTGCCAATTTTTGCTCGAAGAATGGTTTCCATAATTGTTGACCTGGAATTTGTGGTCCTCAATCATCTGGCCATGGCTCCTTAATAGGACATTTTTCCCTTCTCTGGCTATTCCCTAACAAGCCTTTTGGTATGACAACCCATGATCTTCTATTGTTCTCTCTCCCAGAACCTTCAGAATCACTCCAACCTGCACGGTGGTCTCCAATACCCACTTTGATCCATCCATAATAATCATTCAACTACTGCTACTAACCAAAAGGTTGGCAGTTTGAATCCACCAGATGGTCTTTGGAAACCCTATGAGGCAGTTTTACTGTGTCCTCTAGGATCGCTAGGAGTCAGAATCCACTTGATGGTAAGGGGTTTGGTTTTTTTTTTTTTCTTTTTTTTTGGTTTCCAGGTATAGTTCAAGTCTAGTTTCTTCCTTATGGCCAATTCACACTGATTAGTCTCTTTCAATTGCTTTCCTCCTTACTCTCTTCCACCATTTTGGCCTATATGAACACACATGCAAGATGTATTTTTTTTTTTTGCATTATGCATAAAAAGGCATGAATTTTGTCTCCCTAAATAAATTGACAGATTTTGTGTGATAAGCTAAGTTGAGGTTTACACTGACTCTGGAAATGATCCAACAGATTAAAGCCGTGAGACAAATTCATTTATTCCACATTTTTACCCTCTAATGGGCAATTCAGCTGTGTCTAAATAGGTTTTTCACATGTTAGCAGTATTCACTGTAACACACATAAATCAAGGGAAACATTTGTAATAATAGTTGCATTTCTTTGATGTGTCTGAGGGTCTTGTTTTGTTTCATTTTGTTTTGAGACTTAAAAAATGTTATCTTGAACTCAATGGCCAGTCAACATAATCCAGGTAAAAAAAATCCAATAAAAATGACAATTTCAGTTAATTTACCTGTTATTTTGATGCTGGACTTGTGCTTGTGTGTTGTATAATTAGATCATTTGAGAGGAATGTACAGTCAATTTAGTCCCCGCTATGTTTTTTATGTGATATGAGTTTGAAATAAGTATTTTTTAGACGTGGGGAAGATATTCAGGATACGCTCAGTTTGAAATGAAATGTATTTTGAGAGAAAAACTCAAGATTCTGATAATAGCAAGCTAGGCCAGAAAGACTTTATAGCAATTTATTTCAAAGAATAACAGGCTGTGGGAAAAAGTTTATTTCACTTCTTTTTCTAATTTTGCTCAAACTTTCTTAAGCATATGTTTATGGGAAATGTTGTAGTTAGATAATGGGAAGCCAACCATTTTACTAAAGGAGATAGATAGCCTCTAAGAACCATGAATGGCTTTATGAAAAAGGCAAATTATTCCATAGTATGCTATTTTTTTAATGCTATTTAGAGAAATTAAAAACTCACACATAAAATGGATTTTAGTTCTCTAGGGCAGAATTAACTTTTCGATGTTAGACCCCAAAAAAAGCAGATTTGGAAAACTTGACATTTCGACTGAAATAGGCAACTCCCCATCTTTTTTTTTTTATAAGGTATTTACTAGTATTTATAAGGTACTTACTAGTGCTAGGAACACGTGTTTAAAATAACATTCATTTGAATAAAAGAAAATGATTAAAAAAAGACTAACAAAGGAAATGTTATCTGTGAAAAAACAGCTTTCACAATAAAATCAAAATGCATTTTTAAATTCCTCTATATTGCAAAGATTGTTTTTTGTTCCCCCTTCCCCTCCCCCCAGCATTTTAGTGGTTTAAAAAAAAGGTAAGAATAAAAGCTTTTCGTAACTTTTTACTTTTTACAAAACTCAATTTCCATGCTTCTTAGAGTGGAACAGGCACTCTGTCTGCCTTGCATGTTCAGTTTAGAAAACTAACGCAGAAAACTTTGTATCCATTCCGTGAACTCGGAGACCCGGGCGTACACCCCGGGGCGATTAGGCAGTGCACACTGGTATCCGAACGACGTCACTCCAACGAGGACCCACCTGTTGTTTTCCTGGCACATTAATGGTCCGCCCGAATCTCCCTTAAGAGTGAGTTGGAAAAGAAAATTGTAGATGTGTGGTCAATTGATATATGTATATAAATGTTTTTAGCAACTCAACTAAAAAACACAGATTCACAAATACGATTTAATTGCAAGTCGTTTTGTTTATATTCGCAGCATTGCTCTGAGTGAAGAATAAGAACCCTTTGTTTCGAGGTAGGGAGACAGAGAAACGATGACAACTAAACGCGTTCATATTTAATTTTTTTACTATGCACTCTTATAGCAAGACTTTTCTCACTGTAATTATGGCATTTTGATGGCTACTACGAAATTCTCTAACACAGACATTAAAAGCCAATTGCTTTATTAAAGTAGATATGCTGTAAGCCTTATGAAAAAACAAATTACCCATATCATGCTCTTTGTCACATGTAAAGGTGATTTTAGTTTTCTTGGGTAGCATTAACTTTTCAACGTTAGACACACAGTCAGATATAAAAAATTAATATTTCAACTGAAATAGACAAGACTATGAGGAAATTTCTAGTGATGGGAACACGTGTATTTTCATCTGAGGTTTCAACTGATAAGAAATGTTTTTGATTTTGCTAAATATTAAATACAGCAGATCCTGGTAGAGTTAATTACATGTATTTTATTTGTACCTGAGTAGTCCTGTATAATGTAAATAAACATAATGTGAAGTATTGTTATTTAATGATAGAAAATTGACAAGTATTTTTCCCATGCTAATTATGCATTTTTAAATTAATCCATTCCTTTTTATATTTATGAGGAATGTAAAGCCTTCTTTAAATTTACCATGGTGGCACAAAGTCCAGGTGATGTACTTCCGGAATGGAACAGCCATTGAAAACCCTATGGAACACAGTTCTACTCTGACGCATATGGGGTAGCCAGGAGTCAAATCGATGGCAACTTTTTTTTTTTTTAATATACTTTCTTTAAAATCTCTGGCACAATAGAATATTTCACCCCAAGCTTCATGTTTGAAAATATTGTCAGAGATTACTTTGCCTGATTCATTATTATTTTGGGGTTCTATACAAAAGGTGGTCTATAAAAGCACTTTTTCTCTCTTGGATGAGGAGTATAAATAGCGCCAACAACCACAGTTTACCTCTATTCTACATGAGACAAATGTATTGAAGCTATTTGAAAGTTGTTTTGTTGTTGCTAGGTGGTGTCAAGACTGTCAGAGCTACCTTACATACATCAGAAGGAAACATTACCTACTCCTGCGCCATCCGCACAATCACTGTTGTGTTCGGGCCTATCGTTGCAGCCACCCTATCGATACGTCTCCTTGTGGGTCTTTCTCTTTTTCGATGACCCTCTACCAAGCATGATGTCCTTCTCCAGGAATTGGTCCTTCCTGATAACATGTCCAAAGTCAGTGAGATGAAGTCTCACCATCCTTGCTTCTAAGGAGCTGGCTGTACTTCTTTCAAGACAGATTTCTTCATTCTTCTGGCAGCCCATGGCATATTTGAAGGTAGGGAGTGTGATTTATCTCTGCATCCTAAACCCTTAACCCATATTAAGGAAACAAAAACAAAAACAAGCAATTGCCTTCCAGTTGATTCCAACTCATGGTGACGCTATGTACATCACAATAGAACTGTGCTCCATCGAGTTTTCAGCGGCTGATTTTTCAGTAGACTGGCAGGTTTTCTTCCGAGGCACCTCTGGGTGGACTCGAACCTCCAATCTTTTAGTTAATGGCCTAGCGTGTTAACTCTTTGCACCACCCAGGGACGTCTAGCCCATAATACAGATTCAGAAATATTTGTGGGATGGTATCAAAAAAGGTAAGAATAATTACAAGCTCAAATGTTACATGTGACTTAGGAATTATTAAAAATAACCCTTAATTGTTCCTTGTTGTTAGCTGCTGTCGAGTCAGCTCTGACTCATGGTGACCTATACATAGCAGAATGAAACACTGTCCAGTCCTGTGCCATCTTCATGATGACTGTTACGTTAGATAGCATTAAAAGGAGTCATTTGATTTTCTTCAACTTTCCTAACATATTTTAATTTTTTAATACACAATAGGATACAGATATTGATTACATGAACAAGGATTTTGACTTACCTAGGATCAATTGCAGTTACTCAGAGAAGCCTGCAGAAGGCTTATGGCCTAACTGCTGGGTGGTCTACCTGGTTGGGAGACCTAGGTCTGGTTCAATCACTTCCCATCATCCAACTACACCATTTAAGATAAGTTAGATAACTTCCCTTTGCCTTAATTTTCCCATTTGATCAGTGTAGATATTTCCTTTTCACACTTACCTCAGAGATATGTAAGTACTTCAAAAAATATAAATGAATGCCAAGAACATAAATTATTAACTTTAAATTTATGTTTCTCCTTAGGTGTTATATTTGTAAATAATAACAAAATTCATACCTTCTTTTATTATCTATCTGAGGGCAACGATTGGTGATCATGTTTATTTTAAACCGTGGTTCTCAAGCCACTCAGAATCACCTGGAGGGTGTGCTAAACACACCTTGTTGGGTTCCACCTCCAGGTTTTCTGCTTCAGTTGGTCTCAGGTGGAATCTGAGAATTTGCATTTGTAACGAGTTCCCAGGTGATGCTGACCTGCTGGATTGGGGACCATGCTTTGAGAGCCACTGGTATAGTGATTTATAATTTTAACTAATGCATTCTTATTTAATCAGTTAAGCCTTTTCTATACCATAGTATTAAGGCTGAACAAAGAGAATCATGTGACCATCTAGGGTATCGATTATTCGATTGTGATAAAATTAAACTACATGGGTATTGTCCTGTATGGGAGCTTTCTTACTTGCTAATGAATAACATATTTAAACTCCATAGAAATCAGAGCCAAAATAAGATTTCAGGGATCTGGTATGAGTTATTGGCTTAATGTAACCCAAACATCGATAGTATCAGCAGTCATATTTTCTGCTGAGTGCTCAAGGTGTCTACCACACAACCCCCATTAAGTATAATTGAAGTTGTACAGTTGATTTCCCTCTTGCACGATAATTCTATAAATCTCTCCCTAAGTGGTAATACATCTTACCTTTATCACACTTTTCATTTTAAAAGGGAAGTATGAGATACAGAGATAAATTTTAAGCAAGAAAAAAGCTATCTCATTTGTCTTGCATTTCTAAGTGTGCATCAAAGCAGAATAAATGCAAAACTAAGCTGAAAGTTTAGCCTGACTTGAAGCGTAAACTTTAACTAGTGGATACATATATAGATTTTTTCGTACAAGCACATGTTAAAAAAGTCTTATGTCAAGTCAAATGATTATGACATGAATGTGTTAATATATGTTCACCTATGTAATGAGTTGTTTATACCTAAAATAAAAATGAAACCATTTTCCCACAGTGGGAACTGCTACTTGACATTTAAATGATTCGTTTGTTCAGTGATGCTTTCAAGTTTAATCGAACACAGTGGACTTCAGTGTGTTAAGATTTTATTAATTTTAAATACACAATGCCTGCCAGAAAATTTATTTACTAAGTTTTATAATAAAAACTGGTAATATTTTTAAGAGCTTACACGGGCCCAGGGAGTACACATTACACCTTTCAGGTATCACCTCATTTAAACCTCCCAGTAAAATCTAAGTCACTTGTCTGAAGTCTCACCAACAATAAGTATTAAAACAGGAACCAAACGAGAGCAGTCTAAAGACAGAATCCATGCTGTTAAATGACCACTCCTTGCCTCACTGAAGAATTAATGATAACGCTAAAATCTAACAGAATTAACTTTACATTTTTGGAATGTGTATGGAGTTTAAGGAGCTAACACCTGTCTAAATTATTTCTAGTCGTAAGATGTTTTTGTCTTAAATGAGGGTAGTTTGTAAGACTTTTCTCTGAAAGCGATACAGATCAAAAGCTACTGCAACACAGAATTTATTGCGATATTGACATTACCACTGCAGTGAGTTCATGCCATTTCACCTTTGAAATAAAATGTAAAAGACAATATGGACATTTTCATATAGGAGTTGCAGAGCTAGGGTTATGCCAGGCTATTCTGTAAGCTCTTCATTTGCTCCCCCGTGAGCGGTTTGTTGTGAACTGGCTCTATTCCGGTTGTTTTTCATCTAGATATTGTTTCAGGTAACTGGATACCAAACCAGGGTTGAAAATTAGAGACCCATGAACCAAATTGGCTCATGAACTTATTTTTTTTAAATCAATTTTGAAAATTTTGCCTAGTGTTTAAAATGACTTGAAAGTCAATGCTTTTAGCTGAGGTGTGCAATCTCTGGGTCACCCTCAGGCCTTCCACTTCCTATTTTACCTGTCTGCCTCACACATGCACCTTTACATTTTATGCCTAGTTCCTAAGGACATCTGATTTGTAACCCTTGTTCTTAAACACTAGTTTTTTTTTCTAATGCTCAGAGGCACTCAGGAGAACTAAGCAAATAGACCATAAATACAGGCAAAAGGTCACAGTTGGCAAGTTTTCTTTCTCTCTATCTAGAATATATGTTTAAAATAATAGGTGAAGTTTATGGGACCTTGATGATTTCTTTGCTCCCAAATTATTGTTAAGTAATGAAATCATTGCATAGCAACACTTTCTGGAAAGGTAGCATGAGCACTTTTATATATTTACCTGACAGGTATCAACTCCGCCTTCTTCGTAGCCTGCACATACCATACTTTCTGTAATGTTATATTCTGGCATTTGTTGTTGGCATCTGGCATTGGATAGAAGAGGAACAACAGCTTCTTGCAATATGTCTGCAGTAGAACCTGTTCAAAATGGATAATGCAACCAACCAGTCAGCAGTGATCAACACGTACCCTGAATAAACCACCATCAGTCTTACTTCTTCCAACGTTTGACTCTCATTATCGAGTACTGTGGGTATGTAGAATACAACTAAATGCTCAACTTTCCACTTTAAAGCACATAATAAAGCCCATCTGTGGATTTTTGCCAAATGGATAATATTAAAGTATTTCTTTCTTCCCTAAGGGCTAGCAGGAATGGTGGATGGGACTAGATGGTTTTCAGGTATTTTCAGTAATTTTAAACAGTTATGGGATTGCTCATGAAAAAAAAAAAAAATCACCAACACAAAGAGTTTCATTCACGGAAATTAGCAATGGCTCAGAAATCCTGAGGCGCTTTTTATCTGGCACCTGAGGAGGTGCTCTCTCCTAGAAGGGCATTCAGCTTCTTTGTAGTGCTGTGTAAGCGAGCAGGTGTTCACTGAACAGAAGACAAAGCTCAGATGAACTGTGCCCTGTCTAAAGGCAATCAGCTTGTCATCCACATCTGCGGTGAAGAGAAAGGAGGCATTTGGGTAGCAGAGTGTACTTCCACGCTGTTTATAAAATGATTCATCCACTGAAAGCATGAGCCTGTCTTCTGAAATACTAATCCCAAAAGGAATATAAAAGAAGCCAACATCTAGTGCCCTGGAAAAAGTACTTGATAAGCACTTTCCAATAATTAGCACCTCTATTTGGCTGCTCAAGAGAGACAAAGAGATGAGGATAAGGGAGTCCATATGATGGCCAGTGTTGTCGCAAAAATGCCTCTGACTTTATTTCCAACTAAGTTGAATCCATGCATTAAAAGAATTGAGGAAATAAGCAAGTGTGTGTGTGTGTGTGTGTGTATACATGTGCATACAACTCAGATACAAAGCAGTGTATGACTCAGTGCTGTGTTGGTAAATGTTTAACAACTGGCTCTCCAGGGTTTGTCAAATTGCATGGTGTAAACACTGCAACCATGGCCAATTTCAAGGTACAAGTATGACGCTGAACACAAGTTGGGAGAATATGTGCACAAATGGCTTTTGGCAGCCAGTGCCAACAGCCCGATCAGCCAAGAACTGGAAGACTTTCACAGTTTGACAATGAACTGTAAGCTAAAAAAATGATTGGTGAGGTTGAGATGGAGGGGGAAAGTCAACGTCTCACTGTCATCTTACGAGGATCACAGATGGGCTGGTGGACATTAGCTTTATAATAATAAAAATCTTGGCCATTTTTGGTACTTGTCAATGAATAAAAAAAATAAAGTTAAGTAGATGATAAAACTCTTTGGTACAGGAAAATGTGAGCAATGTCCTTATATTTAATATTTGTCACCGTAAGTTACCAAGAGGCCAATTTAGAACACACACACACACACACACACACAAACATGCATAAACATTTCAGTAAAGTTGTTTTAAGTTCACCTATTGCTTTAATTTAACTAATATCACCTCAAGGGCAGTGGTAATTCAGTGGTAGAGTTCTTTCTTTCCATGCAGGAGACCCAGTTTCTATTATTAGCTAATAGACATCAAATGAAGTTACCACTTGTCTGCCAGTGGAGGCTTGTGTGTTGTTATGATGCTGAACAGAGGGACTAGGAAGAAAGGCCTGGTGATCTACTTCCAAAAATCAGCCAATGAAAACCCTCTGAATGACAGTGGTCCCATCTGTGTTCACGGGGTCACCGTGATTCCGGTCCCACTGGGTAGCAGCTAACAACAACGTTAGGTTCCTCAGAAGACAGGCCTTCTGGCATTCTGCTTTCAAAAGGTCACTGCCTTGAAAACCCTATGGAGGAGTTCTACTCTGTGTTCCATAGGGTCACCATGAGTCAGAATTGACGCAAAGGCAACTGCTTTCTTCTTCTTCTTTTGTGGTTTTCTGTTTGGAAACCATGCTATTAGTTAATGCTAGTGGGTCTATGCTATGTCAATTTATAGTCCTAAATATGAAATTTTTGCTATGTTTTATTCTTCCTGCCACTAGGCAGAATCTTGCAAGCTGAAGCTGAGAGGGATTCTCTTCTCATTTCAGGGAATGTAAGTGTGAGGTCTTTACATTATAAAGATTTATTTCTAAATCTTATAAATAAAGATCATTTTTGCAAATGTAACAGGTAATAATTTGCCTTTTCATGAAACTTTATGTTGCTTTACAAAAATAAGTGTTTTTAACCTTTGCTTATATTCATTTTAATAGATTTTTTTTCTCGTTAAGACAGTATTTATAATACTAAAATTAGATACTGAGTTTGGGGGACCCTTGTCTTCCCCTCTAATAAGGACTGTAGCTTGATAATACACTCTATAACCAGGAACCAGTTGCCATCCAGTCAATTCCAACTCATGGCAACCCCATGTGTTGCAGAGTAAAACTGTGCTCCACCAGGTTTTCAAGGCTGTGAACTTTTGGAAGCAGAAGACTAGGCTTTTCTGCTGAGGCACCTCTGGGTGGGTTAGAACTGCCAACCTTTCGGTTAGTGGTCAAATGCTTAGCCATTTTCATAACCCAGAGACTCGTAATACACTCGATACAATCTGGAAAAATTACAAAACTATAATAATAAAAGACTGTAACAAAAGCATGCTTTTTATTACTAAGCTTTTTTTGAGTCTGATAATTTACCTTGATAGACAACCGTCCCCCAGCCAGCAATGGAACAATTCTTTCCGGGAGGGAAAACTTGGTTTTCTTCTGGTAAACAAATAGGTTGTATATAATCTGAAAAATAAAACAAAACAAACAAAAACAACATAAACAGATATACATGCATTTCTAACAAGTTTTCAAAATCATTTTAAACATTTAATGTAAAAAAATCTCTGTATTTTTGTTTTTTCCTGTCTGAACAGTATTCACACATCAATCTTGGGGGAAACAAGCATTTCAGTACAGCACTTCTTTGACAACGAATTAGGTACCATTGAGGATCTTTTAGGGGACCCTATTTAGTTCCTTGGAGCCATGGTAGTGCAGTGATTGAGAGCGCAGCTGCTAACCAAAAGGTTAGCAGTTCAAATCCACTAGCTGCTCATTGAAAACCTTATGGGGCAATTCTACTCTGTCTTATAGGGTCGCCAAGAGTCAGAATCAACTCGATGGCAACAGTTTTTTTTTTTTTATTTATGGGTTATTTAGTTCCCTAGGAGTCCTTGGGTGGCAGAAACGATTAAGCACTCAGCTCAGTTCAGATGCTAACTAAAACAGTAACTGAAAGGTTGTTGGGTCAAGTCCACCCAGAGGCACTTCAAAAGAAATGCCTGGCAATCTCCTTCTGAAAGATCACAGTCATCGAACACCCTATGGAGCATAGTTCTACTCTGACACACAGCAGGGTGCTATGAATCTGAACTGAATGGATGGCAACTGTTTTTGTTTATTTTTGTTTTTTTTTAGTCTCCTGATTTATCTTTTGTAGTGTAAACACTGTCTTATTTCTGGAATTAATTTATATTTGAAATTTAAATAATCATGTTTTTTTACAGAAAATAGTGGCAGTTCTGTGAAAATCTTGGTAAGTCTATTTTTCAGGGTCAATTAAGGGAAACTTGGGCAAATGTGCTGAGGCTCTTTAGATTTTCTCCAATTATCTCCACATTAAAAAAGCTTTAGGAACTGTTTTACAGGGTACTTCTGGAAACAGTAACATTGGTCACTGACTTTTAAAGCCCTTCTGCAACAATTTCCAAGCTGCCTGACATTTATTAAGCACCCCTTACATGTAAGACCCAGGAGTACGATACAGTGCTTAACCTCTAGGACAGGGCTATATAACTAACCATAGTAATAGTCCCCTTTTGACAAATACTGTGATACCTGCAGACCGAATTCCATGAGAGCACAGAGACGGGAGCACTTTCTCCTAACTGGGATTGAGAAAATTTTTAGAGTAAAGTTGGGATTGAAGAGGATCCTTCGGGATAACATTTACTTTCTTTGGTGATTTTGTGCAGATTATTCAAGCATTTGGAGGAAGTCCTCCTTGCTACTCTCTTCATATTATTGGATCTCCTTTAGAAACTTCATTCCTCTTACTACTTTACTCTTAGTCCGTATCTTCTTCTCCCAGTTTATGTCTGACTCTAGCCTTGGTGGCTGATGGATTGCCATTATTTTCCCTCAGAAGTAGGGACAGCGTGCATGATCACATGACCTATTTTCTCTGGCTGCTCCTTCAAGTTTACTGTGGTAGAGGGCTCTATGAGCTTTATTCTATTAGTCAACTTGTAGAAAGCTAGATATAAACACCTTGATAAAGGTAATTGAATATGTTTCTCTCCATTCCTCAATTTTATTTAAATTATTAAGATTAAATTATTTTTGTAAGTAATTATCCAACTTTTATGGGTTATTAATGCATCAATAGCGATTATATTTCAAATCTAATTTTAAATTAATTTGAACAGATTAGGCAACTTGAAGTGATTCCTTTTACCTGTGTAATTCACTTTAAATTCCAGGTGCATCATGGCGATGTCACTGTCCTTTCTTCGTTTAGTGTAATGTGGGTTTATGACAATTTGATCTATCCGCCGAGTTACTATTTGAGGAGAAGTCAGATCTGATGTCTTGTGCAGGCCCAGGTTTGCGCTCCACTTAGAGGGCTCTAAATTTCTCCTGAAGATTATAAGAAAGAAGTTTGAGAAAACTTCTCCATCCAAGTCAGGTAGTTTCTAGAGATCTTTGAGAGAGATATTTCAGAACAATTTTTCCTTTAATTTCTCTGCTGACTTATACTTTAAAAATAATTCTTAACACCAGTGTTCATTGAAGCACTATTCACAATAGCCAAAAGATGGAAACAACCTAAAAAAAAAAATCCATTGATGGATGAGTGGATAAACAAAATGTGGTGCATACATAAAACGGAATATTCCTCAGCCATAATGAGAAATGAAATCCTGATGCATGCTACAGCTTGGATAACCCTTGAAAACATTATGCTGAGTGAAATAAGTCAATCACAATAGGACAAATATTGTCTGATCTCATGTGAAATAACAAGAATAGGCCAATGAACAGACACCGAAGTTTATTTGTGGTTACCACGGGCAGGAGGGATGCGGGGAGGAGGAGCCGTTGTTTAGGAAGCAGTGAATTTTTTTCTGGTGATGCAAAATTTGGCAACAAATATGGCTGATGTTACACAATGTGATTAATGTAATTGAGAAACTACTAAATGTGGAGTTGGCTAATGTTGTGTTACGTACATTTCTACAGTGATAAAAAAATACTCCTTAAATTTTTATGTCTTCGACCACATCATTGAGGAAGCCTTAATGAGGCTCTCACCTTTTTCTATTGCTTCTCTTGTTCTCTAGTTCTCAACTGTGGTTCTCAACGCTGGCTGTACATTGGAATCACCTGGAGTGCTTTTAAGTCATATTGGTCCCTGCTCCCCCTCCTGCACCCCACTGTGCTTTAACGAGTATGGAATGGAGCATGGGAATGCTTTTAAAATAATTTTTAAAATGAAAATTCCAAGTTTATGCTAACGTGTGGCCACTTAACTGTAACCCGTTGCTGTTGAATCAATTCCGACTCATAGCAACCCTATAGGACAGAGTAGAACTGGCCCATACTGTTTCCAAGGAGAGCCTGGTAGACTCAAACTACCAACCTTTTGGTTAGCAGCTGTAACTCTTAACCACTACACCACCAGGTAGAGGGTTCTAATTTTTTCCTGATGATTATAACAAAGAAGTTTAAGAAAACTTCTCTACCCAAATCAGGTAGTTTCTAGAGATCTTCGAGATAGATATCTCAGAACTATTTTTTCTTGAACTACTGCTTTAGATCACATTCCATGGTGGAGACTGTGTCTTGTGTTTTGTGCTTCTTCAGACAACTAGGGCAGCTGTAGGAGTAGTGGAAGGAAGCCCAGAACAGCCTCCTGTTTAAGGGGTCATTGGATTCACGCAGAGCTAAGGTAAGAAGTGAAACAGATTATGATGCTTATAATCTAATATATGTACTTGAATAATTTTCCATATACAATAAACTTGAATAGTTTTCCATATAATCTAATATATGACTATATAATCTAATATAGGAGTAATTTTTCATATACAATGAACTTGAATAATTTTCAATATACAATGTTGGCCATTGATAACGTATTGGTAAAGAATAACATCTGTGTTATAGGGCAGATTCAGTTGGATAGTGTATTATATTTTTAAAGTGTGCAGGGACTCCTAAATATGCTATTGGCCTGTAACAGCTTTACGGTAAGAAATTACTAGAGAACAGTTGGCATTAAGCCAATTTTAAGCCACATCCGCAATAAAGGGTAGCACTCAATGACTGCTCAGTATAGGAAGTGTAGGCAGAGCTACTGACTCAGTCCTCAGCAGGTGCAAATGCCTAGTTTACTATGGTATTTCAAATGTTAAAATGCAAGTCACCTACAAATGTATAAAGGAAATCATTATTCCAAGTCTGTGTCTCATTTCATCCATATCTACGTATTTATTCATCACTTTGTGTTGTTACTCAGAGGATTGTGTTTGGTCAGTAGAAGTCATCAGAAAAACCAAGGAATACTCAAGGCATCCATTGAACATCACACTGTTTAAAATTTGAGGAAATTCACCTAAGTGTTTTGTAGCAATGGAATACCTCCCATTTCTGATGGGCCACCTCTGTGCTGAAGCAGTGAATTAAAGGTTTTTATAAGAATTGGTTGTGTTTCTGACTTTGCCATACCCAAAAACCAAGCCCAGTGCCGTCGAGTTGATTCCGACTCATAGCGACCCTACAGGACAGAGTAGAACTGCCCCACAGAGCTTCCAAGGAGCGCCTGGTGGATTGGAACTGCTGACCCTTTGGTTAGCAGCCGTGGCACTTAACCACTGTGCCACCAGGGTTTCCAGCTTTGTCACAGGCACAGATTTTACCAGTGCCCACTTACATCTCCTGTAAACTAGTCACAGATAATTAAATGCTTGCTCTCAAGCGTTCAGACATTCGATTCAAGTGGGAACAATATTGCTGATAAAGTTTATAATTAGTTATGTGGATAAACAATATGCCATTTAAATAACAACTGTCAAACTTGCCCATGGAATAAAAACTCATTATTTGGATTCTATTTAGAATATATTTAAAAACAAAAACAAAAACACCCAAGAATATATTTAATTACCAGAAATGATAGTAATACCTCTTTAAATGCATTCTACATGCTTTATTCAGAAATAAGTAGATTGCAAGTTCAGAGAATTGTTTACTATAGATTTAAATCAATGTTAAATTAAGGTAATTCAGAGAAAGAGTAGCTAGACTCACAAATTCTTATCTCTTCTCTAAGTACTGTATGCCATCTGAGAACGAATAAATGTAATTACTGATATGAGAGAGCTTGTAGGTAACCAAAATTTAATAATCAACATTTCTTCTCATTATTTTAAGGTGTCAAGTAGATAACTAATACACAAGCCACAAACTGTGAAGAACAAATATATGTGCTTCAAGCTCGTGTTCTAATTAAATACAAATTACAACAAAGTTAATGGGACACATTCTTAATGATTTTCAAAATCATTACTGTGTTACATGGAAAAGAGCCCCTCTTTAATATTTGCATTTCTCCAGTGTCTGTAAGTAGCATGAAAAAAAGGTAGGGAATATACCTCCGACAAGTATCATTTCGATTTCTCTCACAAGCCCTTCTCCACACACCATTCTGTGTCTATGTACTTAACCTCCCCACCACAAGCCCAACGCCAGCCCAAGAGCCTCTATTATATCCTAAAGTAATTCCAGAGCCTTTCCTCAGTGGAAAACAGCTTTGAATACAGGAGTTATAGCCAGTGGTTCTCAAACTTCATTGCTTATAAGAATTGCCTGAGTGTTCTTTAAAAATTCAGACCCAGTTTCCACCCCCTGGGATTCTAATGTGGAAGTCTGGAGTGGGAACCAGGAATCTGTGCTTTGTAATCACTGTTAGGGGGTGCTGAGCAATGTATAATCTTTCTAGCTTTTCCATTCACCCAAAGCTGAGGGGTGGGAGAAAGAATCTGTAGTGGTTTGAATCGTGTCTCCACACAACTTACGTTTTCTTGGAACCTCAGAATGTGATTTCATTTGAGATGTAATTGAAGATCCAAAATAAAATCACCCTGGATTTGGGGTGGTCCCCAGATCGAATCCCTGGCATCCTCATAAGAAGAGGAGAGGTCAGAAGGAGACACAGAGAAGAAGGTCATGTGAAAATAAATAGAGGCAGAGATTGGAATAAGAAAGGTGTCTACCAACTAAGGAATGCCAAGGATTACTGACAGCCTCAAGAAGCTCAGGAGAGAGGCATGGGGCAGTCCCTTCTTCAGAGCCTCCAGAAAGAACCAGCCCTGCTGACACCTTGATTTTGCACTTCTGGCCTCCAGAAGAATAGTGAGAAAACAAACTTATGTTGTTTAAAGCCACCTAGTTTGAGGTGAATTGTTATGGCAATCCTAGGAACCTGATATAGAAACCTTCAGGGAAATCAGTTCAGATGCAGAGAGGGAACATATATTTTTAAGAATTCCTTGTCTTGAAGACTCTATATTCTATCAAAGCAGGGGAGAGCTGGGAGGAGAGGAGACATGTGGGGCTGGGAGAAAGAAGTAACACCACAGAACAGGCAAGCCCCAATCCAGCAGAGAATGTACATAGCAAAAACTGGGCACCGTCAGGTGGGATCAGCACAGATTGAGGTCATTCAAGGTATCTAGCAGCCTGCCCTTTGGGGAAGTTGCCCACATTTCTGTTGCTTTGCACTTGGTTCACCTTGGACTGCCCTGTTCTAACAAAATGTTGCTTCTAGTAGCAAGAGATAGAGAGACAAAGGTGGGGAGAGTAGAAAGAAATACATTCCTAATCTATGTAACCTCAAGACTAGCACAAGTACCTGGCACACAATTGTTATTGTTGTTAGGTGCCATTGAATTGGTTCTGACTCGTAGCAACCCTATGTACCAGAATGAGGCACGACCTGGTCCTGAGCCATCCTCACAATCATTGCTATGTTTGAGTCCATTGTTGCAGCCATGTGTCAGTCCATCTCATTGAGGGTTTTCCTCTCTTTAGCTGACCCTCTACTTTAGCAAGCAATAAATGCTCCATAAGCAGAGAAGAATGAAGAACACCAAAGACACGAGGTAATTATGAGCCCAAGAGACAGAAAGGGCCACATAAACCAGAGACTACATTAGCCTGAGACCAGAAGAACTAGATGGTGCCTGGCTACAACCGATGACTGCTGTGACAGGGAACAACACATCAGAGAACCCCTGAGGGAGCAAGAGAGCAGTGGGATGCAGACCTAAAATTCTCATAAAAACAAACAAAAAAAAGACTTAATGATCTGACTGAGACTAAAGGATCCCAGAGGTCATGGTTCCCAGACCTTCTGTTAGCCCAAGACAGTAGCCATTCCCAAAGACAACTCTTCAGCAAGGGATTGGACTGGACTGTGGGATAGAAAATGATACTGGTGAAGAGTTACCTTCTTGGATCAAGTAGACACATGAAACTGTGTGGGCAGCTCCTTTCTGGAGAGGAGATGAGAGGGCAGAGGGGGTCAGAAGCTGGCTGAATGGACCCAAGAATAGAGAGTGGAGGGAAGAAGTGTGCTGTCTCATTAGAGGGAGAGCAACTAGGAGTATATAGCAAGGTGTATATAAGTTTTTGTATGACAGACTGACTTGCTTTGTAAACTTTTACTTAAGTAAAATTAAAAAAAAAAGCTCCATAAATGGTGTACTGGGTGGGATGAACTAATGTTATTCCCACTCTGTGTGGCTGTGTGCTGGTATGTAAATAACTTCACTGCTCCAACCATCAGAATGTCTATTGGTAAGTATTTTACATTGTATTGTACTCTCAACGTGGTATGTTGCTGTTGTTGTTAGGTGCTGTCGAGTTGGTTCCAGCTCGTAGTGATACTATGTACAACAGAACAAAGCACTACTTGGTCCTGTACCATTCTCATCTTTGTTGCTGTGTTTGAGTCCATTGTTGCAGCCACTGCATCAATCCATCTCACTGAGGATCTTCCTCTTTTTCACTGACCCTCTACTTTATCAAGCATGTTGTCCTTCCCCAGGGGCTGGTCCCTCCTGATAACATGTCCAAAGTACATGAAAAGAAGTCTCACCATCCTTGCTTCTAAGGAGCATTCTGACTGTAATTCTTCCAAGACAGATTTGTCTGTTCCTCTGGCAGCCCATGTTGTATCCAGTATTCTTCACCAATGCCATAATTCAGAGGCATCAATTCTTCAGTCTTTCTTATTCTTTTTCCAGCTTTTGTATGCATATGAGGTGATTGGGTCAGGTGTACCTTAGTCCTCATAGTGACATCTTTGCTTTTTAATACTTTAAAGAGATCTTTTGCAGCACATTTGCCTGATGCAACGCGTCTTTTGATTTCTTGACTGCTGCTTCCATGGGCATTGATTGTGGATGCACGTAAAATGAAATCCTTGATAACTTCAATATTTTCTCCGCTTATTATGATGTTGCTTATTGGTTCAGTCAGGGGGACTTTTGTTTTATGTTGAGGTGTAATCCATACTGAAGGCTGTGATAGTTGATCTTCCTCAATAAGTGCTTCAAGTCGTCTTCACTTTCAGCAAGTAAGGTTGTGTCATCTGCATATTGCAGGCTGTTAATTGAATCTTCCTCCAATCCTGATGTCCCATTCTTTTTCATATAGTCCAGTTTATCGGATTATTTGCTCGGCATACAGATTGAGTAAGTATAGTGAAGGATACAACCCTGATGCACACCTTTCCTGACTTTAAACCACGCAGTATCCCCTTGTTCTGTTTGAACAACTGCCTCTTGATCTGAGTACAGGTTCCTCATGAGCACAATTAAGTTGTTCTGGAATTCTCATTCTTCATAATATTGTCCATAATTTGTCATGATCCACACAGTCAAGTGCCTTTGCATAGTCAATAAAGCACAGGTAAACATCTTTCTGGTATTCTGTGCTTTCAGGCAAGATCCATCTGACATCAGCAGTGATAGCCCTCATTCCATATCCTCTTCTGAATCCAGCAGAAGTGTGTATAAAGTAAGATAATTAGTATAGAGCACCACAATATGTTAAATGGAAAAAAAAATCTCAATTGAAATATTTAGAGTTCTATCAAATATCAGGAGACCCTGGTGGTATAGTGGTTAAGTGCTACTGCTGCTAACCAAAGGATTGGCAGTTCAAATCCGCCAGGTGCTCCTTGGAAACTCTATGGGGCAGTTCTACTCTGTTCTATGTGGTCACTATGAGTCGGGGTCGGCTCGACGGCACTGGATTTGTTTTGTTTTTTTATCAAATATCAAAAACAAATTTTTTTTTCTATCACTAAACATGGCTGAACAGCAAATGCAGCACGTTTGCCCACTACCCACACTGGGTCTGGGCTCTGCTACTACTTTTGAGCGGAAAAGTGATTCTTAAGAGGATTCTTAATTCCAATTTTTAAGGCAAGTAACACTCAGGATGCCTCTGAAATATGTGTTGTTGCCATAGAGTAAGAAGATTTTGGAAAATATCAGAGATAGTTAAAAAAAGAGGTAATGAGGCTATTAAAATGAGGTAACGATGGCCAAGTTTTTACAATTTGAGCATCATATAAAATCATGTAATTATTTCAATTAATGAAATAAGTTATTTATGAAAGTCCATGGGTCCATACAAAATTCAAAAGATGAAAGTTGAAATAATGTGCACAGAGGCAGTTGTACTGTAAAAAGAGGGTGGATAACAGAAATTCATATATGTATTTTATTTCTTCCATTAAATATACATCTGTTTTTAATATATAGATATGCACTTGTTTAAGTGAAAGTAAAGAGAACTAGGTATAGGGAATGATGAGCAAACCAAAGAATCCTCAGCATCATTTGACCTGGTGGATTTCCCCTAGAAATTTAAGGAAGCATCTTTGAACAACTTTCTTCACTTGACTTCCAGAACTGTCCACATGCTTGGGATTTTCCTTTGGTTTTATTCTCTACTCTTTTTCAGTCTTTTTCTGGCTCTATTTCTTCTCAAATTCTAAATGTTAAAATACTCCAGGGCTGGGCCTTTTGCCCTCTCATTTCCATCCATACTCATTCCATAGATTATTTTATCCAAATGCCATGATTTGAAATACCAGCTACACGCTGATAACTCCCAAATTGGTATTTCAATTATTCAATTCTCCTCTGAACTCCAGACTCATATTCCCATATGCCAAAGGGCCATTACCCCTTAGAGGTCTAACAGTAAGTCCCAAATTAATATATAAAAATAACAACTCTTACTCCCTTTCCAATCTTGTTTTTCCCATCTTTCTCATCTCAGTAAATGGTACCAACACTCACCCTGTTGCCCACATGCAAACCCTTGCTTCTTCTCTTTCTCTTACTCCTTACCTGTGATCCATTAGTAAATTCAGATGACTCTATCCACTGGAACTTACTAATGGAATCCAGCTACTTGTCCATCTTTGTCAGCCACCATCCTAGTGCCACCACTGTCTTCCCCTGGTTGGTCTCCCCCATTTCATCCTCTCCCTCTTCCAGCAGTCTCATCTCTGCATCGCAGCCTAATTAGATTATATTATTCCTCTGACCTCCAAATGATTTCTCACCCCAAATGGTTGACCTGCTTGCTTGTTAACCGAAAGGTTAAAGGTTTGTGTCCACCCAGAGATGCCACGAAAGAAAGGCCTGGTGATCTACTTCTGAAAATCAGTCATTGAAAACCCCATGGTGCACAGTTCTACTCTGACACACATAGGTTTTCATGGGTCAGAGTTGACCCAACAGCAAGCGGTTTCCTGTGTCTTCACCACGGCCTATGACCTGGCCCTGCCTTCTGTGTCCAATCTTGTTCCTACCACTCTGCCAATCAGTTTCTTGGCAGCAGCACCAGGGCTTCTTGTTTTTGGATGAAACTATATTAGTTTCCTATTGCTGCTGTAAAAAATTACCACAAAATTAGTAGCCAAAAGCAGTATGAATTTACTGTCTTACACTTTGGAAGTTCTAAAATCAGGAGTCAGCAGGGCTGTGCTCCCTCTGGAGGCTCTAGGGGAGACTCTTTGCCCTTGCCTTTGCCAACTTCTGGTGGCCACATGCATTCCTTGGCTTATAGCCTCTTCCTCGCATTATTCCAACCTCTGCTTCTTCATCATATCTCCTTCTCTGATTCTCTCGCTCCCCTTTTCCTATATACACATCCTTGTGGTTACATTGGGCCCACATGGATAATCAGGGATAATTATTCCACCTCAAGACCCTTAATTTAATCAAATCTGTAAAGCCATTTTCGCCATGTAAGTAACATATTTACAGGTTCTGGAGATTAGGATGTGGCATCTTTGTGAGGGGCATTATTCTGTCTACCACATACACCTACTTCATTTCTACCTAAGAACTTCAAAGGGTCCTGTTCCCTCCCCAGCAATTTGCATAACTTTCTCCCTCACTGTGTTAAGTCTTCCTTCAATTATTTATTCAGTGAGACTCTCTTCAACCTATTGTCCCAAACTGCTCCTCTTGCTTCCATCACTCTCTTTCCAGTTACACGAAAATGTTTATTGAATGTCTTTCTGCCCTACGCTATAATGCAAGCGTTATTAGGACAATGACTCTGTGGATCTGTACACCAATGTAATACAAAATTTAAAACAATGCCTGGCACAGGGTATGTGCTCAGGTAATTTCATTTTATTTAATGAATATGTGCAAACAGAAACTAATTCAAGAGTAGGAAGGGTTGAGCACCACTAGTGGTCACACACAATATTTGGGTAAGGGGGGGGGTGGATTTTTATGTCAACCCACATTAGCATAAGCAGTTACACCAAATAATCGAGGGAAAAAAAAGGTTCAACAGTATGAGGCAAGATGATGAACTAGTTCTCAAAAGAGAGGTAATTTCGGAGATCTGATACAAAAATTTCGAGGAAATAAAACTTATGAGTTGACTAATATAATATGATACCTGCTAGTAAAAAATACGTTATTAAAAATAGTGCTAATAGAATAAGTGTCAAGGAAATAGGTTATATAATGGGACCAAGGGGAATTTAAAGAATACATGATTCTAAGGGGGGAGACAGTAGATTGGAAATGGATAAAACTTGTGAGAAAGGCAAAAATCTAAAAATATTAATGATACAGTAAGAGATTTTTAACTACCAAGAGATGACTACCAGCTCAAACTTGAATTACTTTAGCAAAGAAACCAAGTCCTGCACCCTAACAAAAAATAAGTAAGTCACTAACTTGACCTTGAAATCTCTACTGGCCTAAGGAAATGCTCTTCTTCTTGGTCTGCAAATATTACTCAAATCTTCAAAAGGTATCGTAGCATTTCTGCAACTTGAAGAAGATAATGTATTAACTATTAGTCTAACCCACAAAAGCCAAAGGAATAGGCAGATAGAGAAATGAATTGAACCCATGATGTTTATGTTTTAGAAGAGATTTAAATAGAAGTGAAATAATTTTTTAATTACTGTGTTTGTGTATGTTCTATGTCCTCCTTATAGTGCTTAGAGGATTCAAATAATTCAAATGTTAAATTGTAATTGCAGTATTGATTAACCCATTGCAGTATCAATTAATGTTATTTTATAGTCAATGCTTAAATGTTTAAAAAGTTGGTTATCAAAGTTTAAGTAGGTATACCAGTTTAATAAATTTAGCACTAAATAAAGTACAAATAGTAGTGTGTATTTTTTGAAATTGCCCAAGACACCTTATTTATGAGATCACCTATCTGAGGAACATTAACCCCTATTTCAAGGAATTGTTTCAGTAAGAAATAAGGTAATTCATGTGATGTACTTGGTCAGCTCTGAAGAGCTAAATTCAAAAATGGAAGATTGGCAAGAGGACTCTCTTATGGCTGATTTCATTACTGATATTTTTCTATTTGATAAATATGACTCAGACTGTAGATCTATCTATACATGACTGTCCAACCAAGCGACTGAATGGCGGTTGCCTCTGGAATCAGGGATGGTGATTGACTGGCAAGGAGTATGAGGGAAATTTCTTGGGTGATAGAGATGTTTTATATCTTGATAGGAGTGTGTAGCACACAGCCGGTATTTTCAAAACTCATCAAACTGTACATTTATAATTATGTATTTAATTGTATGTAAATTTTACCTCAAGGAGAAAAAAGAAGGGCAAATAAATATTGAACTCTGGTAAGTTACTTTACAGAGTAAAGCAATCTCAAACTACTTTTTATTGTTGTCTAAACCTGAGCATAGAGGAAGCCTGGTAGCAAAGTGGTTAAAATAATCGACTTCTAACCAAAAAGTTCAGCAGTTTGAACCCATCAACAGCACCTTGGGAGAAATATGTGGCAGCCTGCTTCGGTCAAGATTTACAGCCTTGGAAACCCTATGGGGCAGTTCTACTCTGTCATATGGTGCTGCTATGAGTTAGAATCAACTTGACGGTAGTGGGTTTGGTTTTGGTTTTTGGAAACCTGAGCCCTGGTTGTGCACTGGTTAAAAGCTTGGCTGCTGACCAAAAGGTTGCCACTTGGAATCCATTACTTGCTCCTTGGAGACCCTATGGGGCAGTTCTACTCTATCCTGTAGGGTCACTATGAGTCAAAATTGACTCGATGGCAACAGGATATGCAGCACATAAGTAAATATACTGTGAGTTGTAAGAAAAGCTTTCCCATTTTTGGAGATGGGAGTTATATGGTATGTGATTTGAATTGGAAGTATTATGTATATATATGTATGGGGGTGTGTGTGTGCGTGTATAGCATAATTTTGAATTTATTTATCTATATATCTATATCCATCTGTCTCTTGAGAGAGTCTAGGAACAAAGATGCAGTAACAGTAGCAATGAGCGTATAAGAACTTATTTTTTGAAATGTAGAAGGAAATAAGATTAGCTAAATGGAACATGGGCTTCTTGGAGAAAAAATGTTGATTCAAGGGCTAAGGCACAGAAAGTACAAGATGAATCTGGAACATCTTTTTTTTTTCCAGAAAGTAAAGAGGTATTCAAAGACTAGGGTTACAACAACATGGACATAGGTGCAAACATGAAGGATTTCCCTTTGGCCAACTCTGAGAAAAACTGAGCCAGTGAATAAAAAAAACCCTAATAAAAGAAAAAACCTATTGTATAAAATAAAAATCTCTTGAGTCTGTATTGATACAAAAATCAATGAATATATAAATAAATGGGCAGGGGTGGCAATTTCTTTCTTACCTATACTATTTATAGAGTTCAAACTAATAAATAAGAAAGAATGATGGAGTTAGAAAAGCATTAATAGATACTAAAATTAATGGTTCAAAGTTTGATGGGGAATAGGATATTTACCTTGTTTTGATGGAGCTTCCCACAAATTACTTAATTCAGTGCGTGCTCTGCAGTAGATAGTAGAAGAGCCGGTAGATACCATCTTAACCAAAACCTGGACAAACAGACATCATGTGCCTCCTGATATCATGCACCTCCTGATATCATGCACCGAGAAGAGGTAGAGCTGCCCAAAGACATGCGACCTGAATCTAATTCTGAAGAAACCTTAGATAAATGCAAGTGGAAGGACTTTCTACAAATTGGTCGGTATTCTTCAAAAACAATAAAGACGAGAATGACAGAAAGACTGAGGGACTATTTGAGATGAAAGAAGATTAAAGGGAATAACTGCTAAATGCAATGCACCAGGTTTTTCTGTGGCAAACAAACAAGCAAGCAAATAAGCCAAGGGCATATTTGGAAAAGTTGACAAAAATGAGTATATATATCGTGTACTAGATTATAATTAATTAATTATTTAAAAATTAATTAATGTTACATTTTCATGACTTGATGATTATCCGGGTCCTTAAAAAAATACATGGAAGTATTTATAAAGATAAAGGGTACAATATTTAACATACTATCAAATGGTTCAGAAAAATATGTCTTCAGATGTGGAGAGAAAGGGAAAAATGAAGCATAGAGTGTAAAATATAAACACTTGGTGAATCTGGCTAAAGGTATACAGGAGTTTGCTGAAATATTCTTACAATTTTTCTGCTTGTTTTAAATTATATCAGTACAGAGAGTTTAGAAATGTATTGGGTGTCTACTGTGCAAGACTTGGACTCTTCTTTCATGAACTCTCCTGTGAAGGTTCATTAGCACAATAAAATCTGTATTGTACTGTTTTATGACTTAGCTTTCAAAAGTACTGCAACATCTTAACTATCTTAGGAGGTAGATATCCTTGTGATCATGCTGCAGATGAAGAGACTAAAGCCCAGAAATACTTAAGTCACTGGTCTGTAATCACACATAGGTCAGTAGCATGTTGTTAGTAGTTATTAGTTGCCACCGAGTCAGCTTGAACTCATGGAAACTTTATGTGTAAGAGAACGGAACGTTGCTTGGTTCTGTGCTATCTTCATGATCGTTGCTAAGTTTAAGTCCATTGTTTCGGCCACTTTATCAATCCATCCCATTGAGGGCCTCCCTGACCTTTGTGGACGCTCCACTTTACCAACCATAATGTCTTTTTCTAGCAATTGGTTTTTCCTGATGACGTGTCCCAAGTAAGCTAACCAAAGTCTCATCATCCTCACTTCTAAGGAGCATTCTGGTTGTATTTCTTCTGAGACTAATTTGTTCATTATTCTAGCAGTCCATGTTATGTTCAATGTTCTCCACCAACACCATAATTCAAATGCAGGTGAGCAGCATAGATAGATAGAATCAAAACCCCATCCTCTGATTCAAAGTTAGTCTTGCTCTTTAGATTATAGCGAAGTTGGCCCATAACCTTCCAAAACTATCTTTTAAGGTTGGAGAAGAAGATAGTTCGGGGAGAGAGGAAGAGAACTGGCCCTGGGACATTTAGGATCATCCAGGAGTACTGAGGCAGAGCGATGAAAATGGAAGTGTTGACAATAAGAAAGAACACAGGAAACGAGCTCTCCAATTAAGCCGTCTTAACCACCTGCAGCCTAAAACATCTGGAACAGGTTTACATTGAGGACAAGCCCTTGTGTTATGTGATTTCCATAAGTTGCTTTATCTGTATTATTCTTTTTATTAGAAAATTAAGCCTTTTACTATACAACTAGGGTTTTAAAAATGTCAAATAAATGGTATTAGCATATTGATAATCTGTTTTTTGGTAAAATTATCTAAAGTTATATCCGAAGCCTGCTTGTTTTGTTAGAGACATGAAATAGAAAGCAAGAAAACTCTTGGCACCTAGAAAAGAAATAATGCCATTGTAGAGGGTGAGAAAAGTAAAATACAAGGTTGGAAATAGTGAGGATAATATTGAGTTCGTTGCAATTCTATTACAGCTCATCTTTGCTTGTGTTCAAATTGAAATCCTGTGAAAAGACATTTTATTTCCTCTATGACTGAACATGTGTTTATATTAGAACAATGGTTTTTCAATTTTTTGGTATATTTGTGGTTTGAAAAGCTGTAATATTGGTATCATTGACCTATGCTAAGCACATCCGTAAGGTAGATAATTGGAAGATGTCAGTGATATTAGTGCAAGCCTGGCTGACATTTAGAAAGCAAGAGCTCTGCAAGAACATCAAACAGAGGAATGTACCAAATCCGAGGTTTAATACAGGAGCTTGCTAACTTACTAAGACTTACATATGTACAAGAAGAATCTTTAGCTAAAAATACCCTTTATTTACTATACAACTAGGATCTAGATGTTACCCATCTGTGACATGCCTGAGGCAGGGAGCATCATGTAGACAAGGGTTAAAGCCGGGTTAGGGCAGGAGATAGGAATATCAATGGTTATAGACGTTTGTTACATTATGGTTGGAAACATTAAATATAATTATCAGGAGGCAGCAAATTCAAGAAGGTAGAATTTGTATATGGGAGAAGCAGTAGTTTTGGCACCTAGACACAGGGCTCAGTTCACAATCAGAGAGAGCTTTAGATGTAGATCTGGATAGCGCCGTTGGAGGTCAGCTGGTTGGCCAGCCTGAGATCTGACTGAGGGTCCTCATTCTCTGGGTTCCTAGGATCATGCATTTGAGTCGCCCTCTCTCAGCCATGATGGCTATTTAGACACATACTCAATCCATTAGCGCTCGTTCTTCCTGGCCCTCTTTAACTCCCCCCAAAACCTTCCACAATCCTGTGTCAGATAATTTGTCTTCATCCACTCAAGAACTTTCAATTTCTGTGTCGATGGGGAGAGTTAACACTTTTAACCTGATTAACCATTGCTCCTGCTTCCATGCCTGAGCGCACACGGGTTCCTTCCTCAGGAATCCTGACAGCTGGCTATGGAGGGGCTTATTCTACTCCTCACAAGTAGGTTCATTCTCTGGAGACCTCTCCTACTCATTCAGGGCAGAGGAGTCCTAAGTCAGGGTTTAGGAGTCTCTGCTGAGAATTTGCATTTCTCGTAAAAGTCACCAAGGGATCTTGTTAAAATGTAGATTCTGATTCAGTACATCTGGGGTTGAAATGCAAGTTGTCAGCAGGGGGTCAAACTGAAAATAAGTGGTTAGAAGCCCTGCTTTTTATCTGACCTAATTCAAAACTGCTAGAATGTGATTATCTAAAGAGGTAGTTCCCTCATGTAGAAGTAGAGAATTAACATATTCATGGGCCCACAATTATTGATTTTCTCCTCCTTTTGTTCTCCACCCTTTATCCGCTCGATTCATTCCTCTGGTCCTGCTTTAAAACCAAAACCCAAACCCACTGCCACAGAGTCCATTACAACTCATAGTGACCCTATAGGACAGAGTAGAACAGGGTTTCCAAGGAGCAGCTGGTAGATTCGAACTGCTGACCTTTTTGGTTAGCAGCTAAATGCTTAACCCCTGAGCCATCAGGGGTGGTGCTGCTTTAGGAATGGCTATTTCAAGGGGGGTGAAGATATACCCTTGCTTTAGAATTCGACCTGGATTTTCTCATATTAATTACGTTATAGAAAAAGAGTTTGATATGGTGGATATTAGTCTTAATTTTTAGTTAAAGGAAGTATCAAACTAAATCTGACTTGAGAACTAAGTTTTATTTATTTATTTTTATTTTTAATCCTCGTGCATAACAAAGTGCTTACTCATGAACTTCTAAAAGCAAAATATATTTCTAACTTGAGGGCTACCTATACATGCTTTTTGATACTGACACTTTGCGGATGATAAATATTGGCCTCATTGAATGCTGTTGTTGCTGTGTGCTGTCAAGTGGATTCTGACTCATAGTGACACTATAGTACAGTGTAGAACTGCCCCATAGGGTTTCCTAGGCTGTAATCTTTATGGAGGAACCCTGGTGGGGCAGTGGTTAAAGAGCTCAACTGCTAAGCAAAAGGTCGGGGTTGGAACCTGCCAGCCATTACGCAGGAGAAAGACATGGTGGTCTGCTTCCCTAAAGATTTCAGCCTTGGAAACCCTATGCGGCAATTCTACTCTGTCCCACATAAGGTCATTATAAGTCAAAATCCATTCAGTGGCAATGGGTTTTGTTTTGGTTTGAATCTTTTCCAGGAGCAGATCGCCAGGTCTTTTTCTCCAGAGGAACTGCTGGCGGGTTTAAACCTCTGACCTTACGGTTAGCAGCTGAGTACTTTAACCATTGCACCACCAGGGCCCCTTTTACTTAAATGATAACCAGCTTAATTTATAGATAAAATGCTAATTTCACACCCTTAAATGCTTACCTTGTGAATCAGTTAAAAAAAATTCAATTTTTATGTATGTGGGAAACAGTACTTGATGAAAATATCTAATGAGGGTTTGTAATGACTTGAAAGTTTATAATGTCATGAACAGTAGGAGCATTTCCCTGGGGGGTGGTTTGGAAAGCCTGTATGAAACGGGCTCGCTCAGTGATGTCTGCTGTAGCGAGGTGGCCTGAGAACAGACCCTGGGACTCACCCGTATACACAGTGTGCAGCGGACACCAGCCAGTCGCTGCTGACAAGAGAAGCGCCACAGAGTAGTCGACCATTATAATACAGAGCAACGACCCAGGGCCAGGCCCCTTCTTCCGCATTACTTCCTCCGACGATCTTCGGGCTGACTTCTCGAGCCACCAGTTTCTCCCCACATGCTAGCAATAGCATTGAAAAAGAAAAAAGCATATATTTTATGTATTTTATTTTGATGAGTTTCTTTTAATCATGAAAATTGAGTGGATCGCTACACAATAACTTCAAGTGACATAAATATTCTATTCAGAATTTTAAACTGAAGACCTGGAAGAGAACATGACAAAATATTGACTTACTTTTCTGGTTACATTGCAACTGTATCAATGAATCCTGCAAACACTTTTGACTGTAAGAAAAGAAGGATATTTTCAAAAATTGGGAACTTAACATTTTAAAGTAAAGCAGCGCAAACAAGCGTATTTTCTTAGCAAAAACGACTTTGTAACATAAGTATCACATATGAAAACTCAGAAAGACTGAAACACACAGCAGAAAAAGTCTGGTGTAGAAGTCAGACATGAGTTTGCATTCGTACTCTACCGCTGACTCTTGGTGTGATTTTGGATAAGTGGCTCACTATCGCTGAGACGCTTTTCTCGTTCATAAAGTGGGAGTAACAGCACTTACCTCACTGGAATTTTGTGAAAATGAAAAGAAATATATGTAATACAATATCATTGTGTCTTACCCACAGTCACACTTGACAAATGATAACCCAAACCAAACCCGTTGCTATGGAGTCAATTCCAACTCATAGCAACCCTGTAGGGCAGAGTAGAACTGCCCCCTGGAGGTTTCAAGGAACAGCTGGTAGATTTGAACCGCCGATCTTTTAGTTAGCAGCCAAGCTCTTAACCACTGAGTCACCAGGGTTCCTAATAAGTGATAACCTGTTGCCGTTGAGTCAATTCTGACTTCTAGCGACCCCATAGAACAGAGTAGAACTGCCCCATAGGGCTTCCAAGGAGCACCTGGTGTTTTCGAACTGCCGACCTTTTGTTTAGCAGCGGTAGCTCTTAACCACCAACTGCACTACCAGGATTTCCAATAAATGATAGCTCTTATTATTTCGCTTGAACCAACCTTGAAATTTCATCATTATGTAATACAGAATATGCCCCTGTATTGCTAATCTGACAACTATGCAGTCCCCAGTACTGTGGACCTGGCTGTGGGCTTGATTCAGGGAATTCAATGATGATCCAATAGCAGGTGTTGTTTTCATGGGAGACAGACATGTGCACAGGCAAATGTGAAAACACAGTGGAAGTATAAATGATTAAAAAAACTTACCATCTATTTTAAAATTTGGACACCAAATTTTTCAAAAGCCAAGCATTCAAAAGTCAAAAATTCAATGTTTAATTCAAAAATTTAAACATTCCTTTAAAATGTGTTATCCTGAGTCTCCACTAGAGATCAGTATAACATAAGGAATTAAAGTACTTGCCCACACTATTTCATAAAGCAGCCCCTGCAGATAGATATTGTTCCCTTTAAAATACACACATACCATAACACACATGTATAACTTTAATGGTTCATGTTTATATATTTAACTACATCTAATTGTGCATGTTATTTAGGTGCTTGAAATTTTAGGGAAAAACAAAATAAACAAATCAGTCCTAACAATACATGTGAGATTATAAATACAATCAGAGCAATTCAGAGTCTCTGGAACATATAGGATAAGATTTATTTGAAATCAGATACATCCTTGTTTTATGTTTGACATACTATTTAAAATAGAGGATAATTTCAACTGAAATATAAGGAAATCTACTTATACTTTATTAATAGCCAATGTGTGTGTATATATTTTCATCCATCTAGATAGCCACCTTTTTAAAGTGTTAAAAAGCAAAGATGTCACCTTGAAGACTAAGGTGTGCCTGACCCAAGCCATGGTGTTTTCAATCACCTTGTATGCACGCAAAAGCTAGACAATGAAGGATGAAGACCAAAGAAGAATTGATGCCTTTGAATTATGGTGTGTTGGCGAAGAATATGGACTGCCAGAAGAACAAACGAATCTGTCTTGGAAGAAGTACACACAGGATGCTCCTTAGAAGCAAGGAGGGTGAGACTTTGTCTCACATACTTTGGACATGTTATCAGGAGGGATCAGTCCCTAGAGAAGTACATCATGGTTGGTAAAGTAGAGGGTCAGCAAAAAAGAGGAAGACCCTTGACAAGATGAATTGACACAGTGGCTGTGACAATGGGTTCAGGCAAAACGATGATTGTGAGAATGGCACAGAACTGAGCAGTATTTCGTTCTGTTGTACATAGGGTCGTTACGATTGGAACTGACTCAATGGCACCCGACAACACCAGATATAAACATACTCCTCACTTTTTGACTGTCTCGTTATCTTATATTTTGCATTTACAATAATAGTAAAAAATCTGCTAGCTAACTATTTTGCACATTAACAACATATGTCTGGCAGTAACAAATGACAGGCGTGAGGGAAGAGTAACGCTGGTGCGGTGGTTAAGGTTATGTGTCAGCTTGGCTGGGCCATGATTCTCAATGGTTGGGCAGCTATGTAATGATGTAATTTGGCAGTTATGCAATGATGTAATTATCCTCCATTTTGTGATCTGATGTGATATCACCAATTTGTATAATGCTGATTTTTGCATAATAACCTGGCCTTTGAACCTAACCATGTTAATAAGTGAGAAGTGGGTATAGATATATCAGCATGTCTCCATAGCTCCCCAAAGAAGCCTCAATTAACTCCCTTTCTATTATCTACTTGTAGTTGAGAGATGAAATAGTAATTTTCTGGATGTGTCCTGGTGTGCTGTGAAATTTCATCTATTCTCTTTCTACATCTATAATACTCATTAGTAAAAATCCATATTCAAAATGTTCATTTTTCTGAAACATTTTCAATGACCTCAGAGAGACTAAGCAATGCTTAATACTCTGTGGTATGTAAAAATGTGAAGAAAAATGTTAATACATTTAAGAATTCATATATTTTAGCAAGCACAGAAAAGTTTCAGCTTAACTTCACAGTTAACCAGGAAATTACACTGAAGTTGGCACCTCCTTCTCCATATATTTTGGTTATTCAAAATTTTCATGCATGAACACACACAGGTAGTAGAGGTGTCTCAGTGTAGAGGACTAAGTTAGGGGAATAAATTGTTTAATCTCTGCTTGGAACAAGTCAGGAATCCTCACTTTATCCAGATGTATTTAGTGAAATTGGTGAGAAACAGAAATACTGTCCCAACCTTTGGTTCTAGAGTCAGAGCTAGGTTAGTGCCTCCATACAGGAAAAAAGACAGTGCCACGACCCCCTGTCTTTCTCTTAGCCCAGTGGGGTAACACTGCCATATAATTGAGGAAGAAAGACAGTGCCATGACCCCCTGTCTTTCTCTTAGCCCAGTGGGGTAACACTGCCATATAATTGAGGAAGAAAGACAGTGCCACGACCCCCTGTCTTTCTCTTAGCCCAGTGGGGTAACACTGCCATATAATTGAGGAAGAAAGACAGTACCACGACCCTGTGTCTTTCTCTTAGCCCAGTGGGGTAACACTGCCATATAATTGAGGAAGAAAGACAGTGCCACGACCCCCTGTCTTTCTCTTAGCCCAGTGGGGTAACACTGCCATATAATTGAGGAAGAAAGACAGTACCACGACCCTGTGTCTTTCTCTTAGCCCAGTGGGGTAACACTGCCATATAATTGAGGAAGAAAGACAGTACCACGACCCTGTGTCTTTCTCTCAGCCTAGGCGTAGTGGTTAAGTGCTATGGCTGCTAACCAAAGTGTCGGCAGTTCGAATCTGCCAAGCACTCCTTGGAAACTCCATGGGGCAGTTCTACTCTGTCTTATAGGGTTGCTATGAGTTGGAATTGACTCGACGGCACTGGATTTGGTCGGTTTTTTGAGTGGGGTCACACTGTCATAACTGAGGAAGAAAGACAGTGCCACAACGCTGTTGTCTCCACCCAGTGGAGTAACACTGTCACATAAGTGGATGCATTTTTATCTACCATAACAAAAGGAACTAATTTCTCTCCTAACATATACCCAACAGCATGACCTTTATTCTTGTTGAAAACATCATGTTTTTCCCTTTTTTCTACCCTGCAGAATTGCTATTTGAAGTGAGCGCTGCTGTGGGGAACTTAGAAGATATCACATTAGAGTGCTAAGCTAGTAGGTTTTGGAGTCACAAAGTCATGAGTTAGAATCTCAACATTGCCTACCAGTTTGTGAACTTGTGCAAGTTATAATTAACACTGAACCTCTGTATTCTCATCTCATCCTTACAGTGGAACAATAGTACTTAAATCGTAGAACTTTTGCATGGATTGAAAATAACCTATTGGTTAATGGAGGAAAAAAATGGATGTGTTCCTACCACAGTGTTCATCACATAACAGGTATTCAATAAAATATTTTGTTAAGCACTTTAGATCCTGTATCTAGCACTGTGCTTAGAACATAATGTTGATCAATAAATATTCAGTGAAATTTCCACTATGTCTATGACTACTACTGCAGTGGTCCAAAGAATTGGCAGAAAATGGAGCCAGTGCTAACAGCTGCATGAATTGTATAACATTTTCAGCTATATTGGGCCAAATTGCTGGCATTACTTTGGGCAGCCCTTTCCCAGTGACAGGAAAGGGTAACCCAAGTCTCGTGTTTACCTCACGACAGGAGAAGTGAATGGGGATATAGGTCAGTACATTTTCAGAGTTGGAGGAATCACCTTTCCTGACATCCTCTTCCTTATTTTCTATTACAAAAATGAGTACTGTGGGTATTTTCAAAAGCACCTGTTTTCATGGGGTAATAAACATAATACTCTCTGCAATAACTAACTAACCAACCAACCAGTTAACCAACTAAATAAGTGTCTGTTCTTCTGCCAACCCAGTATAATGTGGCTAATGAAGGAAGAGATTAAGGACATTTAATTAGGTGGCTCATTGGTGTGATAAAAGGCTGAAGTTATCTATGCCTGTAAGTGTTGTCTCTTTCAGACAACATGAATGTACATATAATAGTGACATCAGTGTAAGATGATCCTGGCATTTTGTTGGTGAGCATGAAAAGCCTAGTTCTGATCTGAAACATGCATATAGTTAAGACAAATGTTTTGAGGAATTTTCCTTTGTTCTTCTCCTTATTGATTCTTAAATGTCTATAGGATACACAAAGAAGAAATCCTCAGTGTACAAGCTGCTTCAAGAAACACCTCTAATGTTAATATAAATTTAGACATGTTTTCTAGAATGAAAATCTGTATGCCTGCTTTCTCACTTGCAGGTGCTCTGCTTCACCCTCAATGATGGTAGTAATATCAGTCAATGCCCAGGCAAATATTCTTATAAGACATTCAGCTGCAAACAGAGTGCTTTGACTGCTACTGAAAATACTCTTTGCCAATGCGTTTTACTGCTCTAGCTCATGGAAATGGTAACTTTTTATGAATAGCTGAATAATTATGTAATTTCTTTTATTCACTAAGTATGTTGTACAAAATACTACGAGCTAATGCCCCAGCAATGGCATCTTAAATCCTGACCCCTAGTTATGGATTGTGGCTGTTACTTTCTCCCAACCACAGCTGCCCTTTAAAGGTACTGTAAAATTCAGGAACCAATTTCAACAAAAAATACCATTAGTGCCAAAACAGGAGAAATGACATAATCTAAACTAAAACCAGTCTTTGAATACAGGAAGGACACTGCCTTTTCAAACTTTAGTAAAGACTATAAAAGTCAACTTAGTATTAAAGAGCAAAAGAGACTATGTGGGCATAACTAGAAGTCTGGACTTCTTCATTTAACTTTTACATTGTATTTGCTGCCATGGAGCAAAGCAGAGAAAATAGTATCATGATATGTTTTACCTCTTCCTTTGCTTTCAATTGATAGGTAATTTGTATTGGTCTCTTTAATATGATCAACATTGAACCAATTTTTTCCAGGTCTCATATTTCTTTCTATATGATTTAATTCCTTATGAATCTGGGGGTAAGGGTAAAAATAGTGTAAAATTAAAATTTACTGAATCACTACCAGTGTGCTAGACAGTTACATATACAATATCTTATTTAACCTTCTTAACATGTCTATGGGAGCCCTGGTGGTGTAGTGGTTAAGCATTCAGCTGTGAACCAAAAGGTCAGCAGTTCAAATCCACTAGCCACTCCTTGGAAACCCTATGGGGCAGTTCTGCTCTGTCCTATAGGGTCACTATGAGTCGAAATTGACTGGACAGCAATGGGTTTGTTTGTTTTTTCAGTTATGATGTCTATGAGGGTTAGGCAGTATTATCAGACAGAATTAGTTAGACACTGTTTGAGATGATCTGAAGTTTTTTGTTTTTACAGTTGCTCATGGCAATTCCATGTGTTGTAGAGTAGAACTGCTTCATAGGCTTTTCAAGATTGCAAACTTTTATAAGCAGATCAGCAGGCTAGTCTTCCTAGGCTACTCTGGGTGGGTATGAACGGCCAACCTTTCAGTTAGTACCTGAGCACTTAATGGTTTGCACCACCCATCTACTCAGTCATTGGATGAATAAAATAAGTCAAATACTTTCAATATTACACGGCCAATATGTGGTAGTATTCAAATTCGACTGGCTGCAAAATTGATCTTCTTTTCAGTCCATGTACGAGTACCCCAAGGACAGATTTTAGTACCCACCTAGGTGTTGGTATTAGGCTGCCATTAGGTGCTGTGTTCAGCTTTACAAATGGGCCATCTCCAGTGGACAAGACTGGCATAGATGAGTTCTCACTCCTAGGGAAAAGCACACACAGATCAAAAGAAAAAAAAAAAACATACTTTCAGTCATTTATTGTTGTGGGCATTAAAATAAATTATGGAATTCCATACAAAGAGACTAACATTTTAATATAAAATCTCAGATGTTGTGCTGTCTAAAAGTTGGTGCAAAAACAAAACAAAACCCACTACTATCGAGTCAATTCCAACTCATAGCGACCCCATGGGGTTTCCAAGGCTGTAAATCTTTATGGAAGTAAACTGCCATTTCTTTCTCCCATGGAGTGGTCAGTGGTTTCTAACCACTTACCTTTTGATTAACAGTTGATTGCTTTGCCCACTGCAAGACCAGGGTTCAAGTCTATAGAATTACCCATAAAGCTGCAATATGTAGTTTTTATTATTGCATAATACCTCTAGACCTTGATTGCACGCTCATATATTATTTTACAAAGTTAAAAATCAGTGCACATATTGTTTTGATGTCTGATTTTTCATTTGACATTTCTTTGTTTTCCAGTAGTTCCCATAATGATCAGTTTTAATGACAACATTTCGAGAATTGCTGCACCATCATTTATTAAGCCTTTCTCCTGTTGTGTGTAATTCTCTTTTGAAACATGCATGCTGCTTAAGAACAACGTAGTGTTTACCTTTCAAAAGGTTGCTTTGTTCTTGATATTTCCATCAATTCAAAGCAGCACAAGCCCTTATTTAAAGCCAGAAGCCATGTGGCCACCCTGAAAGGGTATATATAGCCTAGACCTGCAAGTACAAATAGTGAGCCAGAACTGGGTGGAAAATGAGATACCTCCCTGTGTTAAAAGGCATTTAAGCCCCTGGGCTTCTTTTCCCTGAAAACATATTTATTTTCTAATTCTGCTTTCAGCTATGTACCTTCACTGAAGATATCATAGTGTCAGGAAATGTCCAGCACATTTTGGTTCCCTAGGCTCCGCTGAAGACTTGTAGCTTCTCAATTCCTAATCTTGTTTCTTATCTTTTATTTATTTCAGACTTTAATCTTCCTATAAAAATATGATATGCCTTCAGTCTGGAAAAATTCTGATTCCTGCTTTCTTCCCCTGGTTATCAGGGAGACAATGGGTTTCTATCTTTTGGTGTACAACTGGTCATGATGGAGCCACCCACTGCCCCTCCAAAAGAAGGCCCAATGTTTCCTTCAGACTGTGGCCAACTCTGACTCTTTTCTATCTGGGTAAGGATATAGCTGTTATGATCAATAAAAAGAAAAAACATGAGGTGGAGGGAGTTCTTCTCACTTTCAAGTGAGACAACCCCTTGAGTAAACTGGAAGATAGTTGGTTACCTTTCACCCACTGAACAGAGAGAGTAACGAAGGCTATACTTAATGTCCCAGAATTCAGCATTTGGCACTTATATTTTATAAACAGGAAAAGTAACTCAAGTACCCGAAGCAGTGTTGATTCCTTTAATAAAACCTAAAATGGATTTACTAAAGGAAAGATGAGTGTTTCTGTTGTTAGATGTGAAGATATTCATCCCATGTGAGCAGAAGGATTGTCTTATTTAAATATTAATATAAAATGTATTTGCTATAATTTAGAAAACAAACCAAAAACAGGCATAACGATTTCAAAGGACAGTGAGGATGCAGAAGGTCAGACATGCTCTAGGTCAGGAA
This sequence comes from Elephas maximus indicus, assembly GCF_024166365.1. Classification (NCBI taxonomy): domain Eukaryota; kingdom Metazoa; phylum Chordata; class Mammalia; order Proboscidea; family Elephantidae; genus Elephas; species Elephas maximus. The sequence continues at coordinate 43,366,283 of NC_064836.1, read as the reverse complement.
GGACGTCACCAGCTAAGAAGCATTCTGTTTAAGGACTTACATTACGACAGAACACAGATCCAAAGAGATCATTAAAAAAACAAAAACAAAAAAACCATTGCCATTAAGTGGGTTCCAACTCATAGTGACCCTAGAGGACAGAGTAAAACTACTCCATAGGGTTTCCAAGGAGCAGCTGGAGGGTTCGAACTGCCAACCTTTTGGTTAGCTGACAAACTCTTAAATGCTGCGTTACCAGGGCTCCAAACAGATCTTAGAGGGCCTTAAATTTTACCATTGGTACAGCTTCTGTTAGAATTCATTGTACCACACTTTCCTTTTAAAAATATCAAAGACTGCCTATCCAATTTGAAGACACATGAATTGTGTCTACTTTGCCTGCAGGCTCTCCAGAAATACCACTGGAATTGGTTCATTAGTGCATATCTTTGCTGTGAAGGTAAAGGTGGTGGGTCATAGTTACTCTTCATTTTCCCTTTTAGACATCTCTCATCTTTTTACCTTTGCTCGCATTCCTAGCGTCCTTATTATGCTGAATGCCTGTCATGTATTGGACATTCTTCTAGGTAGTTTTCTAGCTTCCTGACTCTACAAGCTTTTTCTATAGTCCTAGGATTCTCAAATGGTGTTGTCTGGACCAGCAGCATCAGCCTCACCAAAGAATGTATTAGAAATGCAAATTTCCCATCTCCACCTCAGATCAACCAAATTAGAAACTCCAGGCATGGAACCCAGGGATGTGTGTTTTAACAAGTTCTCCAGGAGATTCTGATGCATGTTACAGGCTGTGAACCACCACCCAAACCCCAAAACTACTGCCATCGAGTCGACTCTGACTCATAGCCACCCTATGGGACAGAGTAGTACTGCCCCATAGGGTTTCCAAGGCTGTAAATCTTTACAGAGCAGACTGCCACATCTTTCGTCCATGGAGTGGCTAGTGGGTTCAAACTGCTGACCGTTCAGTTAGCAGCAGAGCGCTTTAACCACTGTACCACCAGGGCTTCTCTGGGAACCACAGTGAGCCAAATATAACATCTACTTCTTCTGCTTGCTAAGGGTTTTTCTTTTTTACTTCTAAAGTGACTTACAGTTACCTGATAAGTCATCTATGTTAAGGCACTCATTACCAAGTAGGGGAATACCTTGAATGGTAATGTATTAAAAATGTACTTCGCATACGTGGGTTTTAGACTCTTCAATTATCTCTAGCTGTCCCCCTTTTCTTTCCCTTGGATATCTCTCTTAAGACGGACCCTGAAGGGATGCATTAATTTCTCCAGAAATTCAAAATGAAATCTGGACAAAGATTAAATTGAATAATGTTAAAATTATTTATGAATCAGTTTTCTTGATGGTCTTGGCAGCTAATTTTTTTAACATTTGCCTATTCTAGAAGAAAGGAAGACTAGTGGTAAAGCTTTAAGAATAAAGGATGTTCCAGAAATACTAATTGTTCTACCCGTGATTCACAAATGCTGTTCCACAGTGATGTTTTCATTGTTCCATGAAGAAGCAATAAAGGTTTATACACAGAGAAAAGAGACACCCATATATCTTATATCATGAGATTGTCTTTTCTACATTTTTAATCTCAAACTTGCATGAGAAAATAGAATGCAGTTGACTTTGCACTTACGTTGGCATGGATTATTTAGAATAACTGGGCAAAATACTCTTGAAAAAAATACAAAGTTTTTGAACGATTAAATTTCTGTACTAAATGTTGATGTCAGCAACCTTAGAGTGGCATGTTGGGGCCGTCAGTTTATACAGATATTTCCAGGTGCTGGATGTTAGAGTTTGGAATTTAATTTGAGACAGACTATCTGCATTTCAAATCCTGCCAAGTCAAACTCAGCCTTTTTTTCTGACTGAACACAGTTTATCCCAATTGGTATTCACATATAAACAGAATATAAAGCAGCAGAATAAGTTTACAACAAACTATTCCTTATTTTAAGAAATGATGGAGGCAATAGATACTACATTTTAAAAAATGTTCTTGGCAAAAATAAAAGGTTAGTAACTCTATGTTGTCACTGTTTTTGAAGGACAAAATCTCAGAATGACTGCGAAGTTGAATTGTTAAGAAGGACTATATGAAGTTCTGCAGCTAATGCATTCACCTGAGGCTTTCCATATCTCAGTTGCCTTTTCTTGCAAGAAAATTAGTTGTTAACGTTTACAGAGGTTGTGTGTGAAGATTACAGATGGAGCTTGTGCTTTTTAACTCCTGAAAACATTGCAGACCTGCAGAACTAGGCAACCCCATCACATATTAGCATAGCGGTGCAGAAGTTTGGTATCACATAGAAATGTCATATAGTATTACCTTGTTGACATACTAATGCCTCCAGGAAAGCTATTTCTCAATCTTTATTACCATTTTTATGGGTTATGTGCCCTCAAAGGGCTCCCTGGTTTCAGGGAAACTTTATTCTATGCGAGAAAAGAAGCATATAGATGCAACCATTATTATTTTTTGAGGCCATATATAGAGTATAAAAATATACTCATAGATGAATTCTAGGGAGAGAAAGAAGGATATCCCAAGGCTACTTGCACACATTAAATCTTCTGCCTCTCTTCTCATGCCCTGCTTAGGTTTCTTCTCTTTTGTCTCGCTCCTCAGACTGTATTTGCTGCAATAAGAATTCTCCCCTGAAGCAGGAAGGAAGGAGCTTAGGTAGGGATGTTTTAAGCTATTGGATACACTAAAGCAAAAAAGAATAATCACACATTGCAATGCTGCAGCCAGGCACTGTAGCCCATTTCACACCCCAAAAGGTTTAAGTAATGAATAGAGCCAGGTGGGATTAGCCTGAAAAGCCTTTTGAAGAAGGATGGACCTTCCTTTCAGATTGGAGGGAAAGAAGGGATTGATTTGGCAGGGCAGGAGGTAGGCGAGAGCATTTTAGGGGTCATGGAATAGTGCAGGGAAGGGATTTCAGGCAAAAGATGGCAAATCATCCCCAAACAGGGTCAGGCATGTGGGCAGTCCTTTAAGCACCTTGATTGGGCTGGACAAGTTTCCATTACCATTGCTTATTCATTTACCACATTTGTAAGAACACACCTGGCTTTCCCTGAGAGCCATGAAAGCTCTTAATGAACAGGTACGTGAAATTAATTTTAGATTTTCTGACCTCAGCCCTTAAAATTTGTAATACTTCCAGAGAAAGAAAAAAATAGATCAATGGAAAAATTATCTTGACCTAGTCAATTTCCTCCTTTGTACAAGTATTAAGAACAAGAGAGAAACTGATGAGGCAGCCTGGTGGATGCTCCCCATTATCTTATAAATGTAATCTCATTAGGAAGGAAACAAATCCTTGGCCATCTCCAGCTAAAAATATGGCTGATATTTACTTAGTGATACTTAGGGGAGATTGCTAAAGAGACGCTCTCCTTTATTAAATCCTTAGGCACTTTATTAAGTCCTTAGGCACTCTCTATGCCTTATTAAATCAGGTCACAAATGGGTTACATTGTTGGATGACCAGATTAGAACCTCTTGTAGTAAATGCTTGACTCATACGCACTTTCACATGATCTTCTCCTCAGTTGCTTTTGAAGTTTATTTATTTTTGAGTAATAGGCATGATTACATTTTATGTGAAGTTTGCTTGTTGCATATATTTTTTCTTTGCATTATTATTTCAGAGGGCATACGTGAGAAATTTCTTTTTGAATTTAGGGGTAGGAAAAACCTGTCTTCATTATGGAATTGGTAGCATTTATTCCATCTCACAATGAATGCTATGTGATATTCAATGTTTTCTTTTTTGTGTGGGTTTTCAAGAATCTTAGATACAAATGTTAGTAATTGGGCTAGACCTTTCTGTTTTATAGACTTGCCAGCTTATTCCTTTGGACCTTATTTTCATATGCTGTTGCTAGTTGCTGTTAAGTAGTCCCCAGACTCATGTGGATGGTGCCCGGACCTGCATAATCCCCATGATTGGTTATGGATAAGGCCATTGTGATCCATAAGGTCTTTATTGGCTGATTTTCAGAAGTAGAGCTCCAGGCCTTTTTACCTAGTCCATCTGCGTCTGGAAGATCCACTGAAACCCGTTTGGCATTATAGCAACACCAACCCACCACTGCCAGACAGGCGGTGGCTGTGCACGTGGTGTGCCAGCTGGGAATTGAACCTGGGTTGCCTGCATGGAAGGCAAGAATTCTACTACTGAACTACCAATGCCTCGTTTTCACATATAGTGGTCTACTTACTATACTGCATATGCTCTTTGTTATAAATCACCTCAGTTTCTTTTTAAAAAGAGAGAATGGAGAAGTTAGAGAAGGAGGGAGTAAGAAAGTGAGGAAGGAATGAAAACATAAGGAAGAAAGAAAATAAGGAAATGATGAAGGAAAGAAAATTTAAAGGATGGGAGGGAAAAAGGAGTATTACTCCATTAAATTTTACCAATTTTATTCAAAATTGTCCTTGATCTCATAGAATGAACATCAGTGATTATAGTTTGAGCAGTTGTAAGTACTCCTTAGAAAATAAATAGAAAAAAAAAATATGGAAGCTTTAGTTACCTGCTTTATAGGGCTAATGCTTTCTCCTGGTCTCACCTGTGTCCATTGCAGAATACAGAAGAAAAAAGCCCCTCCCTAAATAACAGGATCTAAGGAAATGATAAAGGATATTGATTTGGGGGACAAGATACTCTCTTGTTGCTTTTGTGTAATAGACGAAATAACTATATGTTGCAGAAAATTATTGGTAGGTGATTCACAATTATACCAGAACATAAAAGATTTTCTTGCCCTTTTCTGTGTATAATATAGTATCAATAATTTCATTGCCACATAAAACTCTTCGTGTTACAAAATACGTATTAAAGAGTATTAGCCAAAATAGGAGTTAAAGACAAAGAGAATTCTGCCTTAATTGTGTCAGTGCCAATAAAGTTACATTTAGGTAAAAGAGTCAGTTATTTCCCAGTAATATGTTTATCAATATTGCAGTGTGATTAATTACTTTTGTGTGTGGCCTTTCTAGCCACGGTCTTGTAATTCCCATCCAGGTGATTGGGCAGGACTGCATGATAAGGTAATTGTGGCCCACCAAGGGGATTGATGAGTTTTGCCTTAAAAGAGAGCCAATTCCAGAGCAGAGAGGAGTATGCTACCACCACCAAGAAAGAACAGCCAGAAGCAGACAGTGCATCCTTTGGATCCAGGATCCTTGCACTGAGAAGCTCCTGTAAGCAGGAGAGAGAGAGAAAACTGTAACCCTGAGGATGGTGAGAAGCCATGGCAGGAGAGACCCAGCAGCCGAGACCTGGCAGCAGGAGATAGTACATTGGGCTTCCCGGCCCACGGAGAGAGAAAGCTGAGTGCCTTTGGGGAGAGACCTAGGGCCAAGGGAGAGGCATGCTTGCGAGCACAGCTGTCCTAATGGAAGAACTGTATCATGAGTGCTCCTGAGCCTGAATTGTAACCTGTTACTTCCCAATAAAGCCCATAGGATCGTGAGTATAATCCGTGAGTTCTGTATGTCCACTGTAATGAATTATTGAACCCAGCAGAGAAGTAGAGAGTGCTCAGGCAGTTGGGGTCAGGGTTGGTAAAGATGGGTGGAGAGAGGAAGCTTGTCTGGCCCCTGTCTCATGGGAATCAGCCTTGCTCTGTTGATATTGTTTCTCCTTCCCCCTTGTGAAGTCAGAGGAGGTCAGACAGTGCCCTCAAGCCATTTTTTACAAATATTTAGTGGAAGAAATGAGAAATGAATTTTTCCAAAGGAGAAATAATACCAGTCTGTGGCTGGTAAAAACCTCACCATAGATTTTTTTTTCCCCCTTTTAGGAAAAAGTGTTCCAGAGAAATTAAAATAGTCCAAGTGTCAGAATGAACAGCTACGGCATCCCCTGGGATAAGTCACAGATTCTCAATAGGATATTTAAGCCTGGTTGCAGTAGAAAAAAAGTTTTTTGTTTTGTTTTGCTAAGCTTTGTTTTTAATACCAGGTAAAGGGTTTTTTGGGAAAGTCAAGTTACCAAATAGAGAAATTCTGTATGAGTTCCACGTTTCCTACCGAGGCAGGATCATTGATTCCTTTGGTACGGGAGGTCTGCTCTAACAGAATAACCTGGGGCTCTTTTAGGCACTAGGACCTCAGCACTTCACTTTAGCCAGCATCATTCATGAAAGTCTTAGCCTTGGTTCTGTACAGCCCCTAGTAGCCCATGATAATACATTGGAGATTTGTAGTTGGATAAGAAAAGAATTACATCTTTATTTCTACTGTCCTCTGATTGAAATTTATTATTTCCTTCATCTACAATGAAGATGTACTAACTACAATATCACCAGCTATCTATCATTTTTGTCACTAAAAAACCTACAGCTATCCCATGTCATGTAGTTAGTGGCTGCATAAAAAAATTAACATTCGTCATTTATATTGTGATCATTAGAACCATCAGAAGCCAAAATCCAAACCCAGTGCCTCAAGCTGATTCCGACTCATAGTGACCCTGTAGGACAGAGAAGAACTGCTGCATAGAGTTTCCAAGGAGCGCCTGACGGATTCAAACTGCCGACCCTTTGGTTAGCAGCCGTAGCACTTAACCACTACGCCACCAAGGTTTCCGATCTCATTTAATACTTTGATAAAAATACGTATGTTAACCATTATCATATTGTTTTTAATATTTTGATAGTTTTCAATGTAATTAATTTCCCTTGTAATTATGAGTATTCTACTTTATGCATTTAAAAATATGAACCTGGGTATGAACCTGAGAAGATAACGTTTCACCAGACTGCCAAGAGTATCCATGACCCACAGAAAAAAGGTTACAACACCTACCCTGGAGCGATGGTTCTCAAACACTAGCATGCATTAGAATCACCTCAAGGGACTGTTAAAACAGATCTCTGGGCCCCACTCCAGACTTTCTGATGCAATAGGCCTGAGGCAGGGTTCCAGAATTTACATTACCATACATACATCCCAGATGATGTTGATTCTGCAGGTTTGATCCTAAAATCACACACTGAGAATTTTGCTTTAATTGTGTCAATGCAAATAAAGTTTCCGAAGACCAGGTGATTCTGACGTGTAACCAGCTTTGAGAGCTGCTGACCTAGCTCTTGGATTGATTACAAGAGGCATATTTGCTCCCATTCCTCCTTCCCTGGCTATAACCATTGTGCTTTTTCCCAGCCCTGTCCTTTCCTGATAAAAGGGAAAGTAAAAGGTGAGGAAAAGAACTTTTAAATAACCTATTAAAGATTAATCTTAGAAAGTTATCAAGTTATTATAGTTTGCTAATCATTAAGGAGCAAATACTAAAAAAAGAAAAAAAAATTTCTTCTCCTTAATGATTTTTAGTTAATACATTTTTTATTTTAAAAGAAACCACCTCATATTTATAACTTATATTTCAGGTACATGATGGGCTCTTTAGCCAGGTCGATTAAATCATGAATGATAATGTATACATATTATATATATGTATAAGAAAAACAAACCAAACCCAGCGCTGTCGAGTTGATTTCAACTCATAGTGACCCTATAGGCCAGAGTAGAATTGCCCCATAGAGTTTCCAAGGAGCACCTGGGGGATTCGAACTGCCGACATTTTGGTTAGCAGCCTTAGCACTTAGCCACTACACCACCAGGGTTTCCATATATATACGTATATATTATTATATATTAGCTAAGGATAAAATAAAAAGCATCTTTAGTGCTAAACCTGCAAATTAAAAAAAAAAAAATCAGAATTTATTTAATTATTTCTGTAGAAAGTTAGCAAGTACAAAGAAATTGTTTAAGGTCAAAGATAGTAGTGTTCTTTTTTCTGCTGGTTACCACGTCATGTCTTAATTGTTCCATGTTCTGGGTTGTAATAAGTTAAGGTTTTCTGCACAGGGTCAGACTGACAGAAAATATGGACAAGAACAAAAGCACCTACTTGCCCAGCCACTTCTTAAGCTAGATTTACACAGCACAGGTTCTATTTTCTGTGTTCCAGGACTTAATGCTAAACTTGTGGGTGCAAATTTGTAAGTGTCCTTAATGTGGGAATTTTCAATCTTTAGGCTCTCTTTATTTGAAAAACCAAAAACCCGTTGCCATCAAGTCAATTCCGACTCATGGTGACCTTACAGGACAGAGTAGAACTGCCCCACGGAATTTCCAAGGAGCAGCTGGTGGATTTGAACTGCCAACCTTTTGGTTAGCAGCTGTAGTTCTTAACCACTGTGCCACCAGGGCTCCCCACAACATTTTCAAAACACTTTCTGAAATGGGAGAATACTTCAGCTATTCCATTTCTCATCTGGGCTTGAGAATGAGAGGTCTAACATAATGTGATGTTACTGATATTTGAACTTCAGGTGTCTTGCACAAGATGATTATAGGGTTTAAAAATGAACAGCAACCCCTTTTAGGCTGTCTGATAGGGACGCAAATCATCCAATTAATATTTCCTAAATCTGTAAAGTTTTCCAGAGCTGATGATTTCTTTTCTACTCGTTTTTAATGGATTAGCAAAGCAAACCAACTTGCTGAGTTCATATATTGGGTTAGAAACTGTGTAGTGTTCTTTCCTAGAAAATACCATTTAAAAAGCATTATTCTAAGTTTCTTCAGCACTTATTCTTGGATCAGGATAAAACGTTTACTTTCATACTTTGATCAGTGACGTGAAAATGTTATTCAAAGTACGTTTTACTTATGCATGCTATAAATGGCAGGGAATGAAAAACTTTGATTTAAAAAAGCAAAGGCTGATGAAATATACCTCATATGATTTACTAGAATCTGTGGGGAATCGCATTTTATACTTTATCTGCATAAATAATCTTGAGAGACTACAGGGTCTTTTAAATAAATTGAGTCTTAAATTACTTTCCACTGTACCAAACACATCATTTTAAACTTGCTAAGTTTTCTTTCAGTTACCATGCACCAGTCTAGACAAATTCTCATTAAGACTATGACTTGATTTCAATTACTAGAGCACTGTGGAGACTATTTAATAAGCGCAGGCCTAATGATTAAAGTCTTCACAGAGAGTACCTGACTCATTTCTGAAGAAAGCAAGTGTCTGACCTTCACCCCAAGTATTGTATCTAAGGCAGTGGATGTGCTGCTTGCTTGATACACACTAAAAAACCTAGTTCTTTGTCCCTGTCTGCAGCTGAAAGGATTGTGATTCACAGGAGATGAGGTCAGTGAACTAGAGGGTAAAATCTGCATGGGGGAAAAAAAAGGCCAAAAACATGTAAATAAATAGTACACAGTTTTGTGTGGAGTTGGCTGTCACTTATTCAGGTAGACCATTTTCTAGAAAGCCTTCCCTGACATACTCAAATTGAATTAGGTTCTCCCATAGTGCATTGTATTTATCACATTATATTTTAATGATCTCTTCATGTGTCTTATCTCTACCACATAAGCATTTAAAATAAAAACATGTCTTACTGATCCGTGGTACAGACACAATATCACTGCTAATGCTTAGGTTTCTGATCAAAATAATTATATTAGCAACAGTTAAAAGGCAATAAAGACGTGTTTTGTAATAGATATTCTCTCATGCAACTGTAGAAATCAGTATTATGCTATCATCTAATATATTTCATTCAAATTCATCCAAAAAATTTCTGTCACTAAGATGTTGATCATTTTAATGTTGGTAAATGACTCATTTTAACACTATATATCCTCCAGGAAACATTTTAATGAAGAGTCACAAACCACAATGGAAAGAACCACTATGTTTTTAATCATACAGTGATGTTTAGAAAGGTGGTGAGTTGAAACACAAAGTTCCTACACAGTGAAAGGAATTTAGGATTTATCAATTATTGAAACAAGGTCAAGTTACCAATCTCCTTAGCCTAATCTTTACAAACTAAGTTACTGAGTCTATAAAACAGCCCTTCAGCCTTACTGGCAACTTTAGGCCTGAAAGCAAAAAACTTCCTAGGGCCTCAACTCTGTGAATTCACTGTTGAACTAAAATCAACCTTAACATAGGAACCTGGAATCAATGTCACTTACCCAGTGGCTTACTTGAAGTTACGATAAGTAAACAATTATCAGTTTTGGTGTTTGGTTGATTCTTTATCAAATTATATCATTCCTTCTACAGCCCATCCTCCTCTTAAGACCCTTTGTGTCTCAAAGACTCTCATGCTGAAAGGGTTTTTACTAGAATACAAGCTAGAATGTATAATAAAAAGGAATATGTGTATGTATATATGTATACACACATATATAGCGAGAAGTTTCTGATCAATACACATAAATTGATGATTATTTACATAAGGATGATAAAACCGATTTCCTCCCTTTGCTATTGATAGGAATTGCTTTCCAGTTGAGGTTGACTTTAACAGCTTGGAGCCGGAGAGTTTCCACTCTGAATACACAGTATGTTTGGTGACAGGGGAACTGGAACTCTCAATCCAACTGCAAGAAGTTATGGGGGCATTTCTGACATTTCAAGTGGGACCTCAACACATTTTCGATGATAAAATACCTACACATGGTGTTTCGGTTCTATAATGGCACTAATACAATTCTCTGCTTCACTAGAAGTTAAATAGCTTTTATAGGCTAGTTCAGAGACCTAACCATTGGATGCAACATTTCTATTGGAAAATATATTTTACTTTCAAAAAAATAACTTTGAATAAATTTTGGAGATGTGTAGGATAAAGGCTGTTATTTGTGCTACCTATTACTGAGGAAAGTAATCAAATGACTTTGAGTTTGTTGAGTCAGGAATAGATAGTTGAGATAACTACCAAATGCTAAGGGGATATGTGCATGCTTACTTAATTTCCTTTGTAACTTCATATAATCTTTTGGAATGAATTAAAATCAGTTGCCATAACATAGTTTATAAAGAAAATGTTCTACATTCTACTTTGATGAGTAGCATCTGGGGTCTTAAAAACATGTGAGCGGCCATCTAAGATACTCCATGGTCTCACCCCATATGGAGCAAGGGAGAAAGAAGAAAACCAAAGACACAAGGAAAGATTAGTCCAAGGGGCTAATGGACCACAACTACCACAGCCCCCACCAGACTGACCCCAGCACAACTAGATGGTGCCAGCTACCACCACCAACTGCTTTGACAGGGATCATGATAGAGGGTCCCAGAAAGAGCTGGAGAAAAATGCAGAACAAAACTCTACCTCTCTCTCTCTGTCACACACACACACACACACACACACACAACAGACACTGGCCTGACAGGGACTGGAGAAACCTGGGGAGTATGGCCTCTGGACATCCTTATAGCTCAGTAATGAAGTCACTCCTGAGGTTCACCCTTCAGTCAAAGATTAGACAGGCCTATAGAACAAAACGAGACTAAATGGGCATACCAGCTCACGGGCAAGGATGAGCAGGCAGATGGAACAGAAAAACTGGTAATAAGGAAGCCAAGGTTGAGAAGGGGAGAGTGTCGACATATCATGGGCTTGACACCCAATGTCACAAAATGATATGTGTATTAATTGTTTAATGAGAAACTTGTTTGTTCTATAAACTTAAAAATAAAAAATCAGTTGCCAGTTCTGGACAGAAAGTGAATAATAATTTATAATTGGGCAACTTTTAGTATATATTCAGACAGCTAGGTACGCCTATATCTCTATATGTACATACATATGTATATATAATGAATAATTCATTGCCTTAACAAATATTTAGCACCTATTCTTTTGAGACAAGGATTATTCCAGGTCTTAGTAATACAATGATGGATAAAGTAGACATGGTCCTTACTTTTAAAGACCTTATAGTTTAATATAAGATTCTGATAAACTGGTTAATTATATAGTGTTATAAGTGATGAAATAACCACATGTGACTCAGTACAGTTGGGAATCTCCAGATCTCCAAATTCACGAACACCAGAAGATCAGAGTGGTGAATTAGAGCCGACAGATTGTACAACTTAAAAGAAGTAGATTTTTACTACTTATTAAAACCTTAGCTTCCATTTTTTCCTCATTACTTTTGAGATTGATGGGAAGGTAGAAAACAAATATAGTGTATTTTTATATTTGAAGTAACATATTGTGACATCAGACTGGGTAGAAAAACAAATTTTTGGTGAGTCACGAATATGGCATTATCATTTGCATTACTCTTCCTGGGAAAGTCCTTAAATTTTGCTTATCTTTTCTGATGATCATACTTCTACAACTTTTCCTAAAGAATTATCATGAACATGTTGCAAAGATATAGCAAAAGCATATTCTCTTAAGTAATCTTGTGATTAGTTAGATCTATTATGATATCCGGAAACCCTGGTGGCGTAGTGGTTAAGTGCTACGGCTGCTAACCAAAGGGTTCGGCAGTTCAAACCCACCAGGCGCTCCTTGGAAACTCTACGGGGCAGTTCTACTCTGTTCTATAGGGTCGCTATGGGTCAGAATCGACTCGACGGCACTGGGCGGGGGGGGGGGGGTTATGATATAGCCATAAGATGGAATATTTAATTTCTTAAAAATGATGATGTGACAAGGCAGTCTTTTGGGCAAGTCTGGTGTCCATGTCTTCCCCATTCCTTCTCCTGCTGGTATCTTTGGGCTTCAGGAACAAACCACCACACTCCCCTCCTACTGCCCTCAAGCCTAATGGTTTGCCCAAACCTCAGCAGGGTTAAAGAGATATAATCCCAGACTTGGCGTCAAGGTGTCTGAGCCCCTCCCTTCTAGAGTAGTCAGGCTGGGAAATTACATTGTACTTTGTGCAATGGGTCACGTAGATCCTAGTCAAGTGATCTTTAGGGTATAAAAATGGCTGGTGAGTGACCTCGTGGTCTCTTAACTATGGTATTAGTTGGAAGTATGCATAGCGTAAGTGTCCAGTCCACCTAGCTAGGCCTATTTGGCCAGGTAGAACCCACAGAAGGTTGGCTCATTTTGAGGCCTCATTCACGATGCCAGGTGGAAGCATGCATGAAAGAGTTCTGTGTTGTCACCAGGACAGCTTCCAGAAGCCAGAGAGGACTGACACATAATGCAACTGTTCCCTTCGGTTCCCTCATCTACAGTGCACAGCAGGGAGCATGTAGAAGTTTTCCCATCTCTGCTTGGACAGATTTGAGCCCAGGGGACTGCTTGTCTGTTGTATACTGTCTGCTTCTTTTTGTAAGTAATAAAGTCATAAGATCTACTTTCTGTGTGCTAACCCATGTTCAGGCTCTGATCAGAAGGGTTTGATACTCATGGAGGAATCACATGTAGTGATTCACTCCCTTTTTCTAAGGGCCTCCTGGCTGTTTAGATATCTGGGCCAACCTGTGAGCATGCAGGTTTGACATGATGTATCACCTATGATCTGTAGAAAAATAGTTACTGACAGCCTAAATGCTCATATATAAGCAGGTCGCATAATATAATATTTAATCTAATACTTATATTATAATATATTTATAAATAGTCATATAATAATTATAAAAACTTCTTTAACAGTGGTGATTTTTTGAGAATAGGGCTACTCAAGATCTTTTTCTTCCTTTTATGTGTATTTTATAATTTCATAACTTCCATGAATTTTAAATTTCTTAAAAAATCTGATTTTGTATCAAAAAAAAAAAAAAAAGTGAGAGAATCTCTCAAAAGAGAGCTGAGTAGAATTACTTACCCAAATCCCAGCAGCTGACAAACATCATTTGAAATCTGGGTGGTCCAGTTCTCAGCACAAGCTGCATACCATATGCTCTGGATTCTGAACTGCACCAAGCCTTTGTTGTTCATTGTGCCGTTGAAAAGACGCACTAAAGAGGTTAGATCACACACAGGTCACTTCAACCAAAACTAAATGTGCAATGTTCTGAACATTTAGAGTTTAGAAATTGACCGTAGTATTTCCTTACTGAGTATGCTGGAAGGCCTAAGTTGAAAAATACAAATTTGGTGAACTTAATTTTGCTCCTTCATATGACTATGCAAATGGAAAAAGGCAAGTTGATTGCATACCAATAAAGCAAATGAACATAAAATATACAAGGTTATTTTGGAAGAATATGCCTTATAAACTTAATTTCTAAAAGAAGGAAGCCTCAAGTTTAAGAATAACTTTAGGCATTTTTTTTTTCTACTTTCTTCTCCAGAAACTATTTCTTTGAATTCTGTCTTCTCCTGTTTGATCTCCATCAACCTCCCTAGTAACTCACACTATTTTTGATAGAATGTTAAGGATGTTAGTGGCTAGGCAGGAATTGGGCCAAGCTAAGCTACTTTTTCAAACAGATAAAACATCAGCAATGGTAGTCTTACTTCCAAACACCATATTGTAACTCTATATAGAAATTTTATTGTATATATATATTTTTTTTACTATGAGAATTTGACAGACTTAGGTTTAAAACATGGCTTTAGCCTTCACTAGGGGTGTGATCTTTGGCAACCACTTAGCTTTTCTAAGGCTCAGTTTCCCCATGGCTAAAATATAAAAATATATATATATATAGCTAATACAAATTAAAGGATTATTTAAAGCACTTATCAGTAGTTACAGTGCCTGACAGATAGTAACATTTAAATCTTTGCTTTAATATTTTCTTTAAAATTATATTTATATTATAAAATATTTTATTTCAAAATAAAAATAAGACGTGAAAGTAACCATAATTCGTAATGCTATACAAGGTTTTTTATACAAGGTTTGGAAGGTGGATGGATTGAAAACTCAACAAGGCAGAAGGAGTAGTAGATACTAAAGAGCCAAGAATGCAAAGAGCCAATTCCAAAAAAAAAACAGTCATTAAAAAAAAATGCAGGTGCCTTTTTTGTGTTAGCAATGTCCAGAGTATAAAATCCAGTGCTGTTGAGTTGATTCCGACTCATAGCGACCCTACAGAGTATTAAAAAAAAGCAGTCAATAAAAGTGTTACTAAAGTGCATGGTTTGAATTCTTGTCTATTTTATACTCCCTACTTGAATGTGAGTTGTCCTATGCTTACAGTTATTAAATCTAGCCAGATTAAACAAGCAAACAAAGTTTAGGCCTATGTGTTAACCTGTCTCTAACTGGAGTGGGAACAGAGGACCTGAAATCACTGGGAGATACTTGTACCAACAGCAATGAAACATGGAGCCATGGGATCTGGATGAACCCCTGAATCTACTGCCCTGGGATAATCTTTCAGCCTTAAACCAAAAATACCCCTGAAGTCTTCTTAAAACCAAACAATAGTCTAGCTTAACTAGTAAAGAATGTCTGCCTTGAGCATTATGTTCTTTAAAGAATTACCTTTATGGGATCAAAGTGACAACAGCGAATTCGAAGTTTAGATGGGGTACTCAGGGGGCAGTGAGTGTATGTTAGTAGGGAGGAACAACTCAGAAAAGGTGGGTGAGAATAGATGTACAACTCTAAGAATGTAATCAATGTCACTGAATTTACGTGTAGAAACTGTTAAAATGGGATATGTTTTGCTGTTCATATTCTCAACAACAAAATAAAAACAAACGCAAGAAAACATGGCCTAAAAAAAACACTTATTTTCTTCTTTTCACATTTGTAGAATCCAAATGCATATGCTAAAGTGATTAAATAAATTAAAAAAAGTTAAAAAAATAAAAAGAAAACAAGGCATACCACAGTGTGCTTCATCTGAGCCGTCCTTACAGTGTGGATAACTGTCACAGAGATTCACCAGTGGAACACACTCTCCAGTTTCACATTGAAAATTGTCTTCCTTGCAGGGTTCTGCGGAGAAAGAATGTTTATTGTATAGGATATAGACATTACCAATAGACATTACAATTTCTGGAGTACCTATCCCATTTCTATCCGTTTACCATAGCCCTGTGACAGAGCACATGGTGGAGCGAGCTACCATATTGAACAAGACAGTGCACTTAGTTACTCTGAATACCTCAGAAATAGTAGCATCAAAAGGAGAGTTGTAGCTTGAGGAGAGTGTGGATGAAACTTCAGATACTTCCTTTGCAGCATGCCCTGGGTTAGTTCTAAGGGATCGCTGAGAGTGTTGGGACTACCCTACCAACGGAAATCTCTGACGGCATCCCTTGAACAAACCCAAATAAACATACCATCTAAGCAATAATAGGTGAAATGTTACAGAAGCATGGCTTCAGGAGAGGTCTTTTGGCCTCACCATCCAAATGACACTTTCAAACCATTGCTAGAAAGAAAACTGAAAGTTGCCACTTGACAAGACAAAGTCAGACCAGGTTGGAAAACAGCTCAATGAAATCTTGACCAGGTGGAAAAGAGTAGCCACAAAGAAATGGAAACCCTGCAATAGCTGCAGTTTGAGACGCAGTTGGGGATAGCACTCTGGACAAGTAAAGCAGGCTTGGACTCATGAGTATGTGCTTGGCACATGTAAACATAAAATAAAACAGAAGAAGAAGCAGGCAAGAAAGGAGCTGGGTAGATATAGAAGCAATTGGTAGTTGTTGCTAGAGAATGAGTTGTGTCAAAAGAGATTTCCTGGGATATTTGTTTTTAAAGGGAATGGGTATTGCTATTTCCTGGAATTAGCTGATCTTAGAGAATTTTGTCCCGAATCTCAAGGTGTTTTCTGATTATGGCTACTATATGCTAAAATGATACCGGGAACTGTGTTCAGGGCCACGTGGCATTTGGACCTGCTGAGAATGGAGATGCTGGTTGGGTATGGAGAGCCTTAATGTCTCATCCCCAAGAGAACCAATTCCCATGGGGCTGCCTGAAAGAAGAGTGGATAGCATCTCACTCCACACAACTGAAAACCTATTACACTGCAGAATCACAAAAGCTGATATTTCTTTAGTGTAGAGGTTATCAGAATTTTTCCAACTCTTAGGCACTGGGTTTGGGTAACCATAGTAAGAAATAGATTTTAAATCATAACTCCAGGACACACGTAGAATTTTTTTGTGTGTGTCTCTGTATGTGCAACTAAATTAACTGTATCCTATTCTATTCTTTTTATTCCATTCCATTCCTTTCCATTCCATTCCATTTTATAATAAAGAGCACAGGCTAAAACTCAATAAACTGATTTTGTGAAGACTAAAAATACCAGACTAAAGTGAAGTATAGCGAAAAATTCATGGGCGACGGTGGCTTTAGTTCCCTCACATTTGTGGGCAGGCAGCTATATAAATAAAGATGGGTGTTCACTTCCTATGTAATGAATTCAGAAGTCACAAAGTTGACTGGAACACCCCTTGATGTTAGTTAAGGCTAGGACAGAAGATGGCAGTGGAAACAACCTGCGTTTCCTCCTTATGTGGGTGCAAGGCATGGGTTCCATTTTGTTCATGTGGACACTGGGAAAGACACAGCTGCCCGTTAGGGAAAGAGGGCTAGAGCACAAAGAAGCAGAGAGATGAAACCTAGGATTAGGAGCTGAGCAGTATTAGAAGAGATCACCCAAAAAGTGTACTACCCATGCCTACAGTCTAGAAGTCCTATGGAGGATTGGGGCTCCCAGGAACTCACAACAATGTTCTCCAAAAGAGCAAGCATTTGGCCAGAGGCCAGTGTTAGCCTAAAGAAAACGACAGTGGCGACAGATTTTCCTGTGCTCGTCTACTTCAACACTGGAAATATGGGAAGACAGATGGGAAGGAAAGTGGAAGATGAGTCAAAGACAATATTTCTATCCTACCCCACTTTAAGCTATTCTTGGGCCAAGCTTTGTGCCTGAAAGGAGAGATAAAAAAAGCTTTAAATTAGATAATATTAAAGTTTTGATGTTGTATTGTAGTGTAGATTTTAATACCCCCAAATAAGTCCTTAGTTAGCGAATTAAGATATTTCAATACTTGAAGTAATTGAACGAGAAAATAAATCTGCCTGAAATTTCCAGGGACAGGAGGAAAAAAACAAAAAAACCAAACCCAGTGCGGTCGAGTCGATTCTGACTCACAGCAACCCTGTAGGACAGAGTAGAACTGCCCCACAGAGTTTCCAAGGTGCGCATGGCGGATTCGAACTACCGACCCATTGGTTAGCAGCTGTAGCATTTAACTACTACACCACCAGGGTTTCCAGTGACAGGAGGAGAGGTTTGAAATAAAGATTAAAAAAAAAGATAAATGGAGAAAAATAAAGCTTTTTTCTTTACCTATTCTCACTGAGTCCAGCCACTCATTAAGTCAAATATATAATGCCATAGCTAAACTTCCACCTATCAGGTTTCCTTATCTTTGGGTGCCCAGGGCTTGGCAAAATGCCTTGCACAAAGTAAGGAATCAATACATATTTGTCTTGTGAAATAAATTAACTCATGTTAAAGAAGTGATAAATGCTTCAAAAATCAACATGGATCTTAGTAAGAGAGTCAACACAAAATAAAGCCATTTCGAAAAGTATGATTTTAAAAATACATTTTAAACTTAAGGGAATTGGATGTTGGTAACTCTAATGATTTGAAGGAGATAAATTAATTTTAAAAATTATGAATATAAGAGTTATCTCTTATGTTTAATGGTGATTAAAAAATGATTCTGGAATCATATGACCTTGATTTGACTAGCAATTTAACCATTTTCTAGCTTTTCAACCTGAAGCAAATAATCTTTCTGAGCCTCAGTTTCCTTGATTATCAAATAGGAATAAATATTACTTATATCTTGGGTGTGTCATGAGGGTAAACTAAAAAAATAATGAAATGTATTTAATGTGCCAATATGCATATAATAAATGCTCAATAAATAATAGTCTTAATAGCAAAAATAATAACATTTACAAATCAGCCTTCTCACTGAGGTTTTTAAGATAACATTCTTACTTCCATGTGCTTACATGGTTTAAAATCTAGTTCTTACTATGTCACAGTTGGAAAAATTCTGAAACTCCTACACTAGTGCTATTCTCCAGGTTAGGAAACAACTAGTAGACGTAACTAACTCTTTCCTCTGGGTGTCTATGAAAGCAATTGAAGCTATTCATATACTTTATTTCAAACATTGGAAATTACATGTTTTTTCTATCCAAATCTAAATGACCTTAATAAGAAGATATTTTAAGGAAGCCATGTGGGATTTTTTTTTTTTTTAACATTTATACCGTGAGAGAAGTAGGAAAAAAAATCTCTAAATATAATGGTATAAGGGAGGTTCTTGTAAATGTAATTTTCAGTTTGTTTCATAATATACAAAAGTTTTAAACCAGATTAGTGAGACGATATGTGCGCAAAGACAGCTATGTAGTCTACAGGCAAGCAATGATATTTTAACTGATTTTATATTTTATCCATCTGGTATTAAATTTCACTTAGAAAAGAGTAGAGCTTTAAAACCAGCTATACATACATTTATATTTATATATTCTACCTTAAATCTACATCTTAATATATTATACTTGTTAAAAAGTTGCCATCATTAATTATATACTCAATCAAATATTTTAGTTTACTTATAGAATGTTAGTCACCACTAGTTATTTTTAAATGATCTCATTACTTTGTTTTCATGGCTGGTTAAAATCATGATGTAAAAATGAATTCTCAATGCCAATAATTTAATTAGAGCTAAACTTATTGATAATTTTACTCTTTTACCAGTGTAGATGGACTATATTTAATTCGAAAAGCACATACTAATTGAATGGAACAAGTTGAATATCTGAATGAAAACATTTATATATATCTGAAAATTATGACTCATTTCTGTACTCTAGACAAAGCCAGTAGGATTATATCCTATGGATCCAGAAAAATTAACTTGTTTCTGTAAGCTGGATACGTTGAATATAGAAATGCCGATGGAGCAAAACCACCTATTGTTGCTAAACTGAATAGAAATTATAAACTCTGAGGAGAGGTGGAAATAAGCTCTTTAAAAATTTTCCTTACATGCATAAATTGGATTCTAGTTTGTTGCAATATATAGTAGTTTGGTTTCATTAGAAAGTCTTTAATCCAACAGTTTAATTCTCTGTGGCCTCCGAAATTTTATTTTTGATAGTTTTATGCCCATGGTGAGAGAAGGAAAAAGAAATATTGCTAAGAATTTAATTTCCCCATCTCCTTTTTATGAAGTCTCCAGTAGCTCTGCCTCACTTAGTCAACATATGCTCGGTTTTATATGGAACTGAATTGATCTCTAAGGCCCATGCCACACAATTTGGAAAGGACTTTAAGCCCCTAAATGTAATCAGCTGCCACTTCCACAGTTGCCTGTTAAGCACCACTGAATTCCAAATGAAGACCCTGAGTATCAGAAAAGAGCAGTGAGGGGACATTTATAGGAGACCAATCTTAATAAATCTATTTTTAATATACTCCAGTTTGATATAAACAGAAAATGCACCAATATCAACAGATACGTGTGCCCAATCTCTCTTTCCTTTACTAGGTTGATTATATTTTCACTGCCAACTCTCTGTTATTGCTTTCCTGTCGGTGTGAAAATCTGGCTAGGAGAAGATGATGCTGATGATAATCCAGTCAATCCATTTTCTATTCATTGGTACCTGTACCATGTCTAGGAGGAATGTGAAACCCTACTCCTAGAATATTCACCATGCAGAATTGGTCTTGGGAGACTCTCCATTCTACCTCCAATCAAGGGAATTTGCTGTTGAAAATAATTTACTTCATAAATAACAAAACAGTAGTAACTGAATCTAGTCAAAAGACCAAACCCTACACCATATATTTTGTGTTGAGAGCAAGAGATTATGTTTAGATTTTATTTTGAATGGAGATTGCCATATTTTCCAAGTTTTTGATGCTATATCTCATTATAAGAATCTAATGAAAAAACCAGCAATGATAATACTTTTGATGGAAAAATTTACTGAAGTCTTCCTTTTCACAAATTCTTCTTCTCTTTTCACTTTTCTCCCTTCTCACTCATGTCTTTGGTCTTCCTTATTCATTGTCCAGCTTTCGCATGCATGTGAGGCAATTACAAATACCATGGCTTGGGTCAGGCACACCTTAGTCCTCAAAGTGACACCTTTGTTTTTTAACACTTAAAGAATTCTTTTGCATAAGATTTGTCCAATACATTATTTGATTTCTTGACTGCTGCTTCCATGGGTGTTGATTGTGGATCCAGGCAAAATGAAATCCTTTACAAATTCAACATTTTCTTTGTTTATCATAATGTTCCTTATTGGTCCAGTTGTGAGGACTTTTGTTTCCCTTATGTCGAGGTGTAATTCACAGTGAAGCCTGTGGTCTTTGATTTTCATCGGTAAGTGCTTCAAGTCCTCTTCACTTTCAGCGAGCAAAGTTGTGTCATCTGCGTATCGCAGGTTGTTAATGATTCTTCCTCCAATCCTGATGCCACATTCTTCTTCATATAATCCAGATTCTCAGATTATTAGCTGAGCATACAGATTTAAAAAGTATGGTGAAAGGATACAACCCTGATGCACATCTTTCCTGATTTGAAACCATGCAGTATCCCCTTGTTCTGTTCATATAACTGTCTCGTGCTCCATGTACAGGTTCCTCATGAGCACAATTAAGTTTTCTGGAATGTCCATTCTTATTATCCATAATCTGTTATCATCCACACAGTTGAATGCCTTTGCATAGTCGATAAAACACAGGTAGAATCTTTCTGGTATTCTCTGCTTTCAGGTCCATCTGACATCAGCAATGATATCCCTGTTCCACGTTCTCCTCTGAATCTGGCTTGAATTTCTAGTAGTTCCCTGTTGATGTACTGCTGCAACTGTTTTTGAATGATCTTCAGCAAAATTTTACTTGCATGTGATATTAATGATATTGTTTGATAATTTCTGCATTCCGTAGGATCTTCTTTCTTTGAATGGGCATGTGTATGGTTCTCTTACAGTTGGTTGGCCAGGAAGCTTTCTCCCAAATTTCTTGGCATAGATGGGTGAGTGCTTCCCATGTTGTATCTGTTTGTTGAAATATCTCAACTGGTATTCCTTCAAATCCTGGAGCCTTGTTTTTCACAAATGCCTTCAGTGCAGCTTAGACTTCTTCCTTCAGTACTGTCAGTTCTTGATCATATATATGCTGCCTCCTGAAAGGTTGAAAGTAGATCAGTTCTTTTTGGTACAGTGACTCTGTGTATTCCTTCCATCTTCTTTTGACGCTTTCTGCATTGTTTAGTATTTTCCCCATAGAATCCTTCACTATTGCAACTGGAGGCTTGAATTTTTTCTTCAGTTCTTTCAGCTTGAGAAATGCCGAGTGTGTTCTTCCCTTTTGGTTTTCTAACTCCAGGTCTTTGCACATTTTATTACCATATTTTACTTTGTCTTCTAGACCTGCCCTTTGAAATCTTCTGTTCAGCTCACTTCATCACTTCTTCCTTTTGCTTTAGCTACTCTACATTCAAGAACAAATTTCAGAGTTTCTTCTGATAATCTGTTTTGGTCTTTTCTGTCTTTTTAATGACCTCTTGCTTTCTTCATGTATGATGTCCTCTATGTCATTGAACAACTTGTCTGGCTTTGGTCATTAGTTTCAGTCATTAGTGTTCAATGCATCAAATCTTTTTTGGATATGGGGTCTAAATTCAGGTGTGATACACTCAAGGTTGTACTTTGGTACTCATGGAATTGTTTTAATTTTCTTCAGCTTCAACTCAAACTCACATGTGAGCAATTGATGGTCTGTTCTGCAACTGGCCCCTAGCCTTGTTCTAACTGATGATATTGAGCTTCTCCATAGTATCTTCCACAGATGTAGTCAATTCGATGTCTGTGTATTGCATCCAGGATTTCCAAGTTGCCATTTATGTAGTTGAAAAAAGGTATTTCCAATAAAAAAGTTGTTGGTTTTGCAAAATTCTATCATGAAATCTCAGGTGTCTTTTCTATCATCAAGGCCATATTTTCCAACTACTGATCCTTCAAAGGTTTTCAACTTTTGCATTCCAATCACCAGTAATTATCAATGCATCTTAACTGCATGTTTGATCAATTTCAGACTGTAGATGTTGGTAAAAATCTTCAATTTCTTCATCTTTGGCATTAGTGGCTGGTATGTAAATTTGAATAACAGTTGTACTAACTGATCTTCCTTGTAGGCATATGGATATTATCTTATCACTGACAGCTTTGTACTTCAGGATAGATTTTAAAATGTTCTTTTTGATGATGAATGCAACACCATTCTTCTTCAATTTGTCGTTCCTGGCACAGTAGACCATATAATTGTTGGGTTCAAAATGGTCAATACCAGTCCATTTCAGCTTACTAATGCCTAGGATATCGATCTTTATGCATTCCATTTCATTTTTGACGACTTCCAGTTTTCCTTGAGTCATACTTTGTACATTCCATGTTCGGATTACTAGTGGATGTTGGTAGCTGTTTCTTCACATTTTGAATCATGCACATCAGCAAATCAAAATTCCAAAAGCTTTGCTCCACCCATGTCATTAATGTCCACTCTACTTTGATCAGGCAGCTCTTCCCAGTGGTATTTGGAGTGCCTTTCAACCTGAGGGGCTCATTTTCCAGCACTGTATCAGACAATGTTCCACTGTTATTCACAAGGTTTCCACTGGCTGATTTTTTTGGGAAGTAAATAGGTATTTCTTCCTAGTTTGTCTTAGTCTGGAAGCTCCACTTAAACCTGTCCACCATGAGTGACCCTGCTAGTATTTAAAATACCAGTGTCATAGCTTCCGGTCTCAAACAGCAATATGCAAGCCACCACAGTATGACAAACTGACAAATTGTGGGTTCTTCTTTAGGAATGCTTATTATTTTTGTGTTGTTACTTTGTAACCTCTCCTACATGTCCATTTTGGACTCCTAGGTTTCTCAACTCTTTTTTGATTGTTTTTCATTCTTTTCTTTGGCTTATATTTCCAGAACATGATGTTTGGCTGCAGGAATTTTTGTGAATATATAGCTATTCTGGAACCATACTTTTTGAACAGTTATCCAGCTGAACAGAAAATTGTGCAGTTAACAGCACTAACGAAGACTACAAATCAAATCAGAAACGATAAGCTGGTTGTGGCAATGTTTCAACATAAAATTCCTCTGGCCATAGATGGCTATAATTTTCCACATTTCTCAAGGGTCTACTGTGCTGTGATATCACTTATGGGAACAGGCACTTTATAATTGTATTTTAGTTTTGAAAAAAGTTAGGATGATAATTTCTTAGGATGATAATTTTAGGTATAAAATAATGGTACAAAAGCACTTTGTGTTTTGTACTACTATCCAAAGTTCTTTATTATATCATTTTTTCAACATAGTGACAGAAACCAATCAGCTTTTATCAAACAAAATATATCCAAAGTCTGTTTTATCTTAAAAGTACTAAATATAAACTATCAACTTTTCCTTATTCATGTCCATCACCCATCTACAACTTAAAAGCATCATTGATTTAAGTAAGTTAAATAAAATATTGAATTAAATTAAAATAATGCATAAATCACAAAGATAAAAAAACAACACATAAACAGTAGATAAAATATTGATACACAAACATGGTTATCGTAAGAAAATCGTCAAGGGACAGAATCAAAGTGACTCAATTCAAAATGGCATTCTCAAAATTGCCTTGAATTTTCCATAGTAGTGATTTAATTAGTTTTGGAGAAGTTTCTGATTTTATATGTATATAAAACTCTGAAGGTGCAGTAGTTAAGAGCTATAGCTGCTCACCAAAAGGTTGGCAGTTTGAATCCACCAGGTACTTCTTGGAAACTGTATGTGGCAGTTCTACTCTGTCCTATAGGGTCACTATGAGCCAGAATTGGGTTTAGTTTTTTTTTAATATATATTCATTAAATTTGTTGTTATTTTCATGTCACTGTACTTTCTTTTTTTTTTTTTTGCTACTTAATAATGACTTGTCATTCCTACACCTTCTTTTTCATGTAATCAATTAATTTTAAAATAAATTCAAAATCTTTATTCCTTTTTTATGCTATATAAATTTTCCTAAGTCTTATTTTTTTGTTTGTTTACTTCACTAATTTACTATTTTGATTGGTTCGTTGTCATTGTTATTTATAATTCACAAGTAGCTGATTCAAAAACCAATTATAAAATCTTGAAGAGCAGGTCAGCTGATAGGACTACCACTCTCTCCTACCTCAGTAGTCTGGAAATTAACAAATGTTGTAGCTTATTAGTAGGTCGACTGGTAGACTAGTTGTAGATACTTGTCAACTTCCTTATTTTCTGTAAAGCTGAAAGCATAGTGCCCTATCTGGTTTGGAGTCAAAGATCTAGGCTGGTTTTGAGTGGAGGAACAGATATAAACATAACTTAATTGCACATCTGGATGTGGGATTAGATAATAGGCCAGGTGAAGATCATTCAACGCTATGTCTTGCCTAGGCATCTAGAAGCTAAAATAAACAAACAAAACCCAAACTGACCACCGCCTCCTCTGTAAGGCAAAGATAGATGTAAGGATTAACATATACTCTGCTTTCCTGACTTATTTGTACCTACAGAGAACCAACGAGTTGTGAGGCAGTAGTGTAAGATAAAGCATAGTTTGAGTGGAGCATCAAACTATGAAAACATCTCTGTACACTGTTAAATGTAAAGAGTTATATGTGGTTGTATATAACCATGTAAAGCAGTCCACAATCTTGTTTGTTCCCACCGATTACATTACTGATTTAGTAAACACAGGTAAGAAGATTGTGGATGCCAGCACACGTCATGATCAAATTCCTTCATTGCAGCAACTTTACACTGGTTGTCTCTAATAAATTAAGAATGTTAATTTATTAATTGGATGTTGTTGGCATTTAAATAGCTGGCATGCCTGTTTCCCTGCTGCTTTTTGAAAATGCTCTTAGCAAAGGGAACATGAAGTGTTAGGTCCCCCACTTTTAACTTTTAGCACAGTCCTCAAAATGCCCAAAATTTACATGAAGTAACAAGAACAAAAAGAATTATGACTCTTTATACCAAAGAAGTGGAATAGACAATCTGCTGAAAAACATCGTGGGGTCTGGCTTTACCCAAACTCAGGTGATGCTTATATAGACATAAAGGAAAAAAAATCTTAAGAGGAAGAATGGGAGCTTTCAATGCAAATGCTGAAAACTTGATTTTGGTCTTGCAATCCTATATGCATTTATAGTTTGTCTCCAAAAGTTAACACACAACATGTAATCCTGAGTGTGCTTACCTGGAACCCCCAAGTGATAGCCAGTAGTGAAGTTTGCTTTAAAGCCCCTGCTTGTCACCAGGTCGTCAGTGATGAAAAGCACAGTCATTCTGTTGGTGGTAGAGAATACATCCTTTACGGGACCAGATCCTGTGTACACAGCTGCTCCAAAAGAAAACAGGAAAATCAGTGAAATGATCCTTTGTATTTAGAAGGAAATATACATTTCATTTCATCTTCTAGACGTAGGGCTACATGCAAACAGGCTCATGAAGCAGCCACGTATTAAAAAAAAAAAAGTGTATGTTCTTTTACGTTTTAGACTTTGCTTCTAGGAAGCCAACTTTAATATTACTTAAGACTTCTGCAGCTCTACAATTTAATGGTGAATTAATTACTCGTGATATTACCTGATTAGGAAACCCTGGTGGTGTAGTAGTTCAGAGTTCGGCTGCTAACCAAAAGTTCAGTAATTCCAATCCATCAGGGACTCCTTGGAAACCTTATGGGGCAGTTCTACTCTGTCCTGTAGGGTCGCTATGAATCGGAATCGACTAGATGGCAACGGGTTCAGTTTTTTTTTTTTTTTGGTAATACCTGATTAAAGCACCACAAGTGTTCAAGCTCATATTATCCCAGAGGAATGATTATTTGCCTGCTTAAAGGAGCTCTGGTGACACGACAGTTAAGTGCTCTGCTGCTGATTGAAAGGCTCTGTGGGAGAAAGACCTGGCTATCTGTTTTCTTAAAGATTACAGCCAAGAAAACCACATGCCTGTTTTACGCTGCCACTCGGGGTCACTATGAGTCGGAATCGACTTGATGGCACCCAACAATAACATAAAGCAATGAAGCTTATAGTTTCCCTTAGTAAATTTTTGTCTAAATCTATCTGTTAATTTTTGTGAGTTAAATAGTAAACAATCTGAAGAATGGGTTAATTAAAAATGGATAGTATAAATCTGGATGATGATTTTCAGGCTTTTACCCACTAATTCCTGGGCTTTGTGGGTTTCGTAAACAATGAAACACTCTTTACTAAAAAATAAAGTCTTAAGCTAATTAAAAAATACATTTATCCTTATAAATGTTTATATATTGGAATCCCTGAAAGCAATTCCGCTTCAAAAGAGCTCCTTGCCTACACATTTGGAAACTATGAGTTCAAGATATCCTTCCAGAATTATTATTTACTTTTCAATGATTTATGTAAATATTAAGAGGTGAAATGATGAACATCGAGTTTTCTTATATCATGAAAACACTGAAGCTTTTATTTGAAGAACAATGTAAACTGGAAATGAAAAAAATTACTCAAAACATGTTTACAAATGTGTATATAAAAGCCAAATTTGAAGTTTTTATATACTTTATAACAACTAGCCTTTTAGCCCCACAAGGAGCTTCCATTGTTTAGCTCCATTTGTTCTGTGTGTGGTCCTCAAACCTCTTCCAGGAAGCTTCACTCTGGAACTTTTTGGGATTTTTCTGACAAATCCTACCTAGGGGGATGGATTGTGCATGACTGGGGACTCCCCTGTACAGTTTTGTCTCTTCATGTGCTATAGAATGTTTCTTCTGGACTCTTCAGTTAGTTGCAGCATTCACACGATAGCATCCCCATGGCTAACAGGCCAGATTTTATAAGATACAGTTAATGGGTAGTTGATATGAGTCCAAAGCACCATTAGATAAAACACATGTAGTCCTAAAGTGGAAACCCTGGTGGCGTAGTGGTTAAGTGCTATGGCTGCTAACCAAAGGGTCGGCAGTTCGAATCCACCAGGCACTCCTTGGAAACTCTATGGGGCAGTTCTACTCTGTCCTATAGGGTCGCTATGAGTCAGAATCGACTCGACGGCACTGGGTTTTGGGGTTTAGTCCTAAAGTGCATTACTTCAGGTATTCCATTGAACCCTCCACCCATCTTCATAATTTCATACACGACTTGCAAGAAAGATGCTTCTGTCTTAAAAATTGGCTATTAGCTAATTAGCATATTAGCTATCACATTTGAGTGATAGCTTTTTAATATGGTTATCATGTATTTCCCGATCTAGTACAAAAATTCCCTCCTCTGAAAGAGTATTTTTTTTCTGTATTTATTAAAAATAATCATCAGTAGACAAGTTGACCAAATCAAAACAACTTTGGTCAAATTTTTGATCACTCTCACATATTTATATATAAGCATCCAATATGAGAGACACAGCCAATCCAAATAATAAAAAAATGTAAAGTAAAAGTCTGCATATCAAACACATAATTTGTTGGGTTAATTTGAAGTGAAGCAAACAAACAAAACCAGACTTAATAGGAATCTGTGGGTGTCTGATGTAAAGTAATCAAAGCAAATCACATAATACCTGTCCTTAGCTTTTTATCTCCAAGACTGTCTGCTTATTGTAACGGTAGGAACCGGTGACTCAAATCTATTAATCTTGGTTTGTCAAGAAAGCTCAAGAAGAAGATATATATTTTTAAGTCACCAGTGTAAACACTACTCCCCACTGAAAGCTTCATGTAAAACTTAACACATTTCCTACAGTTTTATTTGATTTTGCTGACTTGAGAAGGCTGATTACATTTATTGAGAAATCCTTCTCAGAGTCCAGCATCTTAGGGTATATAATCTTCCATCCAACACAATATTCAAATTGGAAATATTCAAACTTACCTAAGAGCAAAGAATCATCTTCTCTACCATCTCTGATTTCAACTACATCTGCAATATCTTCTAAGTCAAATTCTTGAAAATGAAGTTGTATATTCTTTCCCGTTTGTGCATTTAAATTCCAAATACCTTAAAAGTAATAAATAAAAACACTTAGTTTAGAACTCACTTCATTTGATTTCCCCTAAAAGTTTCATTTTCTTGTTTCATGTCACTTTCAACATTATTTTTCATATCATGAACATCAATATTTCAAGTTGTTATTTTTGTGAGAAATATTTTAGTTTAATCAGGCATATTAATATACATTTTTAATTAAATTTGAAATATTTACTGTAATTGAATTTGTTTTAATTTGCATAAATGTAATATTTTAATGAAAAACTTGCAGAGTCTTACTCCTACAATAGAGATTTTGAGTATTAGAAGACATTAATATTCTAGTTGTATTCATTTATTTTCTATGATAAAATTTAAAAGAAAATTAAATGATTAAAATGCAATTTGTAGGGAAAGTAAATCTTTGCTTTTTTTTTTGCATTTATGTATACTATGTACTGGTATCTCACTTGGAAAATGAAATGAAACAAAACACAAAATTACTAGCCTTAGCACCATTTAAGTACTCCTTGTTTTTTATTGATTCTTGAAATGCTTTAGTCTTTAGGTTCTGTCCTAGGCCCTTTCTCACTCAGAGTGGTCTCACTGGCTCTTAAGGAATACATTTTCATATACATACTGGTGATTTCCAAGTCTTTTTTTCCACACTTTTTATTAGACAAATTTATCCAGTTATTTACTGTGCATCTCCACTTCAATGTATCTCAAACCCAACATGTTCTAAAAAGAACACAGAATCATCTCTTTCCCAAACTCACTCCTTTCTTTTCCTTTCTATCTCAATGAACTGCATCAATCAACTCACAGTTGTCTATACCAGAAGCCCAGGAATGATCCCCTTGCTCTTATTGCACCTAATCAATCACTAAGGTCTGTTGATACTACCACTTATGTCTCTCGAGTCCCATTTATTCCTCAATTTCCATTGTTACTATCTGAGTTCAAGCCACTGTCATTTCTCATCTGCTAATTGTTGATGCTTAAGGCTCACCTCCTTATCTTTTATCTCTGATACTTCAGCTAGATGGATCCATCTAAGATGCAAGCCTGACCTATCACGATTTTCCTGTAAACCATTCAAAATCTCTCCAGTGCTCTCAGAATAAAGTGCAAGCTGCTGAACATGGTTCAAAACGTCTTCACACCTTCAATTCCATCTGTTAGCATTATTTAATTTTGCTCTCTGGTTGGAAATTCAAAGAAAAGTAATTGTCTCCTTTTACATGTTAAGTACTTCTTGGTCCCCCTCTACAGTGTCCTCCTTGTACCTTTGCTTTAACAGTACCTTGGATATTTTGTGATGCCTGACAACCTATTGGAATTGTGTTATACTTGTTCCATCTGTTCTTATTTCAGTGTCTTACAAATAAAGGGAGTTCATTAAATATTTTTGAATAGCTCAACAAATTTAATACATTTCTCCAAATTGTTTCAATGTTCCACTGGGTTTTGGATTTTCTAGATCATTTCATAGTTCAAATGATTTATTTAAAAGAGGTCTTCGATGTGAAGTAGAAATGATAATCTCTGCTTCTCCATATAAGACAAAGTAGAGTAATGGCTATTTATCTTCTCAGATCAGATAGCTGCCTATAATGGTGACACTATTCTGCCATGAAAGTAGCACCTACTTCTCTCTGGATCATTTTAAGATATAAAAAAAAAAAAAAAACTGGCATTTTCTACAATCACATTTTTCAATGCCATTGGGGCATTTCTTTCACTTGCAGAATTCTCCATTTAGATCAGAGGTCCTAACCAGGAGTGGGCATAGGAAGAACATGTCTGTTCCCCAACCCAGACCTACTAGTGTGAAATCTTTGTCAGATGGGCTGGAGAATCTACATCTCTCACACAATCCCTATGCAGCTCTAATGAGCTTCTCTAGTGAAGAACATTGACCTAGAGATAGCGCTTCTTCAGTTTTAGCGAACTATTTTCTCTAGCCCTAGATTTTGTAGTGATCCTCCTTATTTCACCTCTGTACTAGGAGTCTTATCAGATTACTCAAACTGTCTGCTTTATTGACTCTAGCCTATATTTACAGAAAGTGTTGTCACAATTGGCTTTTATTTTTTATACTTGCCACTGACTTTGTTCTATAGAACTGCAGACTCATTATATACTTAAACCAAAAAAAAAAAAAAAAACTGAATCTGTTGCTGTCAAGTCGATTCCGACTCGTAGTGACCCTATGGGGTTCCCAAGGAGCAGCTGGTGGATCGAAACTGCCAACCATTTGGTTAGCAGTGGTAGCTCTTAACCACTATGCCACCAGGGCTCTATTGTATACCCAGTAGACATTATATGCATGCGCAAGGAGAGTTATTAAGAGAGCTGCATCTAGAGAAAGACTGGCTTTCTCAATTACTGGTTCTACTCTGCTTTTTAAACTGAAAGTTATACTAGTAGCACTTGCTTAAAAGAATCACCATGGGAATTGACTGAAATAATGTATATTAAGAGCTAGCACAGTGTCCAGCATAAAATAAATGCTAAAAAATTTAGCAATTATTATTGTCATCATAATAAGCAATCGGATAGATTTGGTAGATGTACCGATGTTTGACAAATTTATAATCTATTTTGGTGTGGCAAGGGATAGATAATGATGACATGCTCATTTGTTACTGATAACCTAGAAAAGAAATGACTCACAGAAAGCTTGATTAGGGTAGTCGTTTGGAAAGTTCATAGAGCTGAATGTTGTATTTGGCTCCCATAGTTCAAAAGGTCCTCCACAGTCCGCTGAAAAGGAAAGCAGAGAAAAATCATTAGTAATCATTAGTAATCCAATATTTATTTTTGACAGATTTTTTTTTTGCATGTGTGGTTTATTACATGTAAAAATATGATCAACAGAATGAAGATAACCTAATTTGAAGAATACAGAAAACTGGGATAAATATTACTCTATCATTAAGGAGATGATACTCAAATTACTTACCCCAATCAGTTAGGGATAAGATTACAGGCAGGATAATTAAATGTCTCCACATGTACGTGAGTGACCTCAGTCATATCCTCTTCTTTGGCCCCTCTTTTACATATCATCTACCTCATTTATTGAGATAGTTTGGAATTCATATGCATATTCTGAATTTGCTGGTAACAGACCTAGATTTAAGTTTTATGATGTATACGATGGGACAGAAAGAGGGAGTTGCTCTTGCTCAACAGTAGTGTCATTGCCAAACTATCCTGTCCATAAGGAGATTGAGCATGGACAGCTTTACATGATCTCCTGGGCCAGGATTGTCCAGACCCAGATGAGCAAGAGCACTGAAACCTCTGACAAAATCATATGGTTTGCAAACTGTTTCCGTGTACTTTCTCTCATCTGGGGAGAAAACACGGTGTAATCGAATGAGGATGTGTTGGAGCTGGTGGATTGAAATTGTCATTCTGAGATGGTTAATATTTCTGAGACTTGGTACATATATATATATTTGTTGTTGTTAGGTGGCATCGAATCGGTTCCAACTCATAGCGACCTTATGTACAACAGAATGAAACATTGCCCGGTCCTGTGCCATCCTCACAATCATTTCTACGTTTGAGCCCATCGTTGCAGCCACTGTGTCAATCCACCTTGTTGAGGGTCTTCCTCTTTTTCACTGACCCTCTACTCTACCAAGCATGGTGTCCTTCTCCAGGGACGGATCCATCCTGATAACATGTTCAAAGTATGTGAGACGTAGTCTCGACATCCTTGCTTCCAAGGAGCACTTTGTTTTTACTTCTTCCAAGACAGATTTGCTTGTTCTTTTTGCAGTCCATGGTATATTCAACATTCTTCACCAACACCACAATTCAAAGGACTCAATTCTTCTTTATCGATTCTTCTTTGGTCTTCTTTATTCATTTTCCAGCTTTTGCATGCATGCATATAAGGCAATTGAAAAACCATGGCTCCGGTCAGGCACACCCTAGTCCTCTAGGTGACATCTTTGCTCTTCAACACTTGAAAGAGGTGTTTTGCAGCAGATTTGCCCAATGCAATATGTCTTTTGATATATAATATGTATATATATATTTTATAAATCCACTGCCATTGAGTCGATTCTGACTCATAGCGATCCTATAGGACAGAGTAGAACTGCCCTGTAGAGTTTCCAAGGAACGCCTGGTGGATTCAAACTACTGGCCTTTTGGTTAGCAGCTGTAGCACTTAACCACTATGCCACCAGGGTTTCCATATATTATATACATATAATATATATATTAGAGATTTTCTGGGTTGTCATAAAAAATAGAGATAATTTAAGATCCTACACAGTACCTGTATAGAGAAGGCAATACTCAGTGTGTACTGGTTTCCAAAGCATCCTTGCAGATTAGTTTATTATTATTTTCATTTTAAATGGACAACCTGAGGTTTGGAGCTATTTGATGACTTGCTTAGGTTACACAGTCACTTTGTACCAGAATCAAGACTTTAACCCAGTTCATCTCAAGCTCATCCCACTTACGTTACTGTCTCACACTGACTCTGACTCTTTTCCATCATCTGGTCCAACCCACAGGCAGGGTTTAGATTGGGTCTAAATAAGTGCAACTTGATGGGTACATAACAAGGAGAAGGAGGGCAGAAGAAAATACGGACTAAGGAACTGCCAAGTGAGGTCACTGATGGTTAGCTCTAGAAGAAAGAAAGCACTATATACAGGATGCTGAGGAAAGCATTTGAACCAAAGGAAAAGAAGCCCTGTTGATGCAGTGGTTAAGAGCTCAGCGGCTAACCAAAAGGTCAACAGTTCGAATCGACCACCTGCTCCCTGGAAACCCTATGGGGCAGTTTTACTCTGCCCTATAGGGTCACTGTGAGTCAGAATCAACTCAGTGGCAATGGATTTGGGTTTGGTTTTGGTCCACGGAAAAAAGAGCAAGGAAAAGCTGACTGTATGTTCCCACCTCGGCTGTCTATCTGAGGCTGATCTTCACCTTGATTATATGACTGACCATCTGGCAAAGATTCATGAAGAAGGAATTACCACAATCTCCCATTCCCCAAACAACTCATTTAATTTTAATAATTCTTAGTTATCATGAAATGCTTTATTTCTCAATAAGGCTAATGGGGAAGGGTAATTGCAGGGACAGAGATAACAGTGCAGGTTAAAGCCTGCGGAGGCTTACCTCTTCCTATTGCACAAATTGAGCCATGCTTAGTGTGTGTGATTTTTTTTTTTTTTTGTGAAAACCATTATTCTCATTTTCTCTTCAAGAAATAGGAAAAATTTCTATATTGCATATTACTCCTAGTATGCCTATGTAATACAATAGCCTACATTTTAACAAATGCATTACATTTTCATATAACTGAACACTTACTATTATAGTTAAAGATGAGTAGTTGGAATTTAATAAACACCCAACCAGAATTAAAATGTTTTCAAGTATAATTGTTAAGCCTGTCAAGGCAAGCAGTTTATTTGGCACTTCTCCACTACACAAAAGTCTTGGAAAATTCATTTTCTTTAAAATGCTTAAGAAATACTTTTTGGCAGGCATTTAAAATATAATTTCCTATCAAATAACTGACCAGTAAGATATCTCTGATCCTTGGATTGGTAAGATGTATCAATTACTCTCTGTATATACCAGGGCTTTGAACCATTTAGAATCACCTGGAAATCTTGTTAAAATGTACATTCTGAGTCAGGTGATTTTTAAATACAATAAATTATGAGAACCGCAGCTCTACTTACGGTTCTCAGAATTGGTCCCTACTTCCTAACCAGCAGTATTAGCATCACCTGGTGCCTTGTCAGAAATGCAAATTCTCAGCAGGAGTGTGAATCTGGACTGCAACTAACTGGTTCAAAGCCCTGGTATATAGATGACTGGAAGAAATTTGGCAAAAGCACTTTAAGGCATGATGACACGATCTATTTTAATGGTGGTATTGCTATAAAGGAGACATAGCATATGCTTCTTAATAGAGGAGCCAAAGGCTCATAAAATGCAACTCTGGATATCATGATCATGCTGTGTCATCAGATAAACCGTCCTCACCCAGAGAGCAAGACTTAAATACGTGTCTGTTAGAGGGAACTCTAGGCATTTACAGCTGTTAAACTCTCTCATTTTTCTTTTTCTGGTGCTGTTCCAAAAAAAAAAAAAAATTATATTCTGATTAATTTCTTACTACACCAATAGAGATTTTCACTACATTTAATATGTAAAAAATATGCAGTATTTTACAAAGGGGTTGACACAGATATCTTGCATCCCGCATGCCTTTTTAAATGCATGCTTAATAAAATACGGGTCATTTTCAGGCATTTACCATGGGACGGAAAAGAGGAGACCCCAGCTTTTACTAAGAGGGTTCAAATAAAAGATAAAAAATTTTTTTAAAAGATACTTATGTTAAAACAGTAATAATGGGTTATTATGACTTCAGATTTAAGGATATGGTAAAAACAGGTTTTTGCCTCTTATGTGAGGGAAATAATAGGTGTAACTTGAGAAATAACATCTCACGTTGATGATGAGTATGTTTAAGGTAGCTAATTTTCAAAATCAATCACTGTTTTATTTTCATAGTAACAGATCACATTCTTCAGTATAATTAAATTTTGAAAGCTTAAGTTGTAATCTAAAATGAAATTTTCCATGTATATTTTGTGTTCAGTTTATCAAAATTTGCATCTCCATTAACAGGTTATAGTGACAAGCCATGATGTAAATATTTTTGTTTAACTTTGTAACAATAAAGCTGTATTTATTCATCCCATGTGTTCTAAATTTTATTTGTAATTAATAGCAATCTAGCCAATGATAGCTCTAATAAATAGGCTATTAGTTTTTAAGGTAAAATGATTAAAGAAAATAGAGAAGAAACACTTTGAAATAGGAGTAGATGTGTGCAGTTAATACTGAATTTATTAGGACTTTGATCATTGAAACCTTGTTGGTGTAGTGGCTAAAGAGTTCAGCTGTTAACCAAAAGTCAGCAGTTGGAATCCACTAGGTGTTCCTTGGAAATCCTATGGGGCAGTTCTTCTCTGTCCCATAGGATTGCTATAAGTCAGAATCGACTCAACAGCAATGGGTTTGGTTTGGGTTTGATCATTAAGTCATATTAATAGTATAGAGGACAAGCAGCTCGGCTAGAATACAGTCATCGATTACAAGGCAGGTAGGTAGGTAGGTACTGATTCATTTCTACATGAAGAATCTGGATTAGAATATTTAGATCTAAGTATAATGTCATATCTGCAATAATTTTCCAGGTAGCTTTTAATTCCTATTTGGAAATGGGATATGGCATTTTTAATGGTCAAAAGGAGCAGAACTGTATGGAAATCAAGAATGACTTTTAAAACAGTTAAAACTATAGCATGACCTTTTTTGTTAATTAATTTTAACAGCCTCAGAAATAAGCTTGTGTATTGTGATGGGGATTTCATTTTGTATTTTCCTATTCTAATTAGTAGATATCTTGTCATGAATCACACAAATTGTTTTGAAAATTAGCATAATATTTGTATAAAGGAATTTTTATTTTCTTCCATTCTTCTCAACACAATTCACCTTTTAATTAATTTATGCCAATGTCAAAGGGCAACATGTCATACAACTGACGCAGCAGCAAGTGACTGGAGTCACAAAATGGAAGAATGTCCGCAGTTACAAAAACCGAACTTATATATCCCTAGGCTAGGCACAACATGAATCCCTCAGAGTGAGGGAGGAAACTTAACTTTACCATACAGTTACTATTCTGAGATCATTTTTGTATTTAAATGCTCTATAAAGAACCAAAGAAAGGCTATTAGCCAGTCAGCCATGGTTTCCTTTTATCTCTGCTTAAACAAATCAGTGATCTGGAACCAGAAAAGCTCTGCTCAAATAAGAATTTCACTGAACCAATTGCAAATGGCATTAGAATGAAATTGTTTAGAATGCATTTGATGGTAATTAACATTTTCTGCTGTGCTAAATATTACCCTGAAATGAACCATTTGAAAACTGGAACAAATATACTCTGGGCAAATTCTAATGTTCATATTTTAAAATCAGATGGGTTATTCTACCGTTATAATTCTTCTATTGTTAAAATGAGGCAAGGATAGTAAGACTTTGTCTCATGTACTTTGGACATGTGATCAGGAGATGTCACTTTGAGGACTAAGATGAGCTTGATCCAAGCCATGGTATTTTTCAATCACCTCACATCTGTGCAAAAGCTGGACAATGAATAAGGAAGACTGAAGAAGATTTGATGCCTTTGAGTTATGGTGTTGGCAAGGAGTTGAATATACCATGGACTGCCAGAAAAATAAACAAGGCTGTCTTGGAAGAGGGATACCTTGACTATTCCTTGGAAGTGAGGATGGTGGGACTTTGTCTCATGTACTTTGGACATGTTATTAGGAGAGATCAGTCCCTGGAGAAGGACATCATGTTACTGAAAAAGAGGAAGACCTTCCATAAGATGAATTGACATAGTGGCTACAACAATGGGTTCAAATACAATAATGATTGTGAGGATGACACAGGACCAGGCAGTGTTTTGCTCTGTTGTACATAGGGTTGCTATGAGTTGGAACCGACTCGATGGCACCTAACAACAACAACAACAATGACATTGTTAAAATACGCAGGGACACAAAGATCTCTTGATATCAGATTATCTTTTTCCCTTTCTGACTGAAATAAATATGAAGATTACATGTGTCACATAGATAGTTTTAACATGGAAAACCATATTTAATTTTTTAATGCATATATTGTATACAAAAGTCATCTCAAATTTTCTATTTTAGGCAATAAGATTTTGCTATTTTTAAAATATTAAGCCTATGAGATTATATCATTACCACCCTGAAAATTTTCTGCTTAACCATTTATTCATGAATAGGAGAATACACTGACTAAAAAAAAGTAATTACAGAAGAAAAGCTATTGTTTATTTAAAATTATTTTGATATCAATCTATCAGACATTGTTACTACTTGGTATCAATAGAAGTTATTTGTCTACCCAGTAGTGATTTTAGTAATTATAAATGTGCTGTTTTTGCACAAAAATGTTCTATGTAATGGGCATGTAGAGTGGGGCATCTACTCATAATGAAGTGATGTGATTAATTGTAACTAATGCCACAAAACCCCACATTATTGTGTCCATGTTGGTATTCCTCCCACCCTCATTATTTCCAAGCCTTATTTTTGGTATCAAAATTGGGTTTGACAAAAATTTTTTAAGACACCCAAATCAAAATACAGCTGAGAGACACAGAAGCTTGGTTCTCATCTATTAATATTCATTTAGTACCTATTTTATGTGTTCGAAGCCCTGGTGGCACAGTGGTTAAGAGCTCGACTGCTAACCCAAAAGGTTGGCATTTGGAACCCACCAGCCGCTCCTTGGAAACCCTATGGGGCAGTTCTACTCTGTTCTATAGGGTTGCTATGAGTCAGAATCGACTTGACAGCAATGGGTTTTATGTGTTAGGAACCAGTCAGACAGCGGTAAAGCAAATATTAATTAGATCTAGAACGTGGTGTCAAGAAACTTACTTCTTCGACACAATTTTATGGCCAATATTATCACATAAGAATGGATGGTACTTTCCTGTTTTTGCTTCAATTTTATGAGTGTGATTCAATCTCTTTATCTTAATGCTTTCCTAAATCCTTCTCTAGGTCACACTTCTCTGAAGTTCTCTATCATTTATTTCTCTCATGTATTATTTTAGTGATAAACAATTATACATTGCTTTAAATATTTATTTATACATTCTGTATATATATATATTTATGTATTGATGGTAATCCCCACAACACACATTTACTATGCAGAGCTTGGTACATAGCAGATAGTTATAAAATTTGAATAAAGGTTTGAAGTATTGAAGAATTTATGTATTACCCATAAAAGCATCTATAATAAACACGATGTCAAGTGTGAACTAGCCTTTTGGTGGAATGCTTATGAATGTTCAATGTGGTTGCATGGGACCAGTCTATGGCAATATAATTACTATCCTTGTCTTCAAGGCAGCTCACTTGTTAAATATTCTGAAGGCATCAGTCATTTATCTTTAAAGCCTATGACTTAATAAGCCATTTGTATGATAAAATAATTTTAAAGATTGGAAGCAGGAAAACATAGTTTGGGAAGTAAAACCAAATTTGGATAGGCTATGCTGATGGGAACATGGGGAGCCTCTCAAGCGAGCTTAGAAGCAAACGGGAAACAGAGAAACAGAGGAAGTGCTGCTTTTCTAGGCTTAGGTCCATGACAGAACAGAAATATCCATGAGGTTCAACACAAGCAAAATTGTAGCACAATCAGCTTCCAAACCCACAATCCAAAGACAAAACCGTAATTCAGTGGAAAACATTCCAGTATAGGGAGAGTGGGTTCCTGGGTGGTGGCAATGATTAAGCACTCAACTATTAACTGAAAGATTGGCAGTTCAAACTTACTCAAGGCACGTTGGAAGCAAAGTCTGGAGATCTGCTTCTGAAAGGTCAGTCTTGAAAATACTATGGAGCCATTCTACTCTGCACAGATGGTGTCTCCATGAGTTGGAATCAACTCAACAGCTACTAACAACAACTAGTCTAAAGCTTGGTGGCTTGTAATTGTGTGTAAACTTGGCTGGGTCATGGTTGTCAGTGTTTACATGTGATCATTCCCATAGCCAATCAGTTGAAAGGACTTTTCCTTGGAGGTATGGACTGCATCCAAATATAAGCAGATGTTCTGGATTTTTGCTCACTCTGGATCCTGCAGCAGCCTCCTGTTCATTTGACCTCCGGTTCTTGGGACTTGGGCTATCAGCTTATCTGTCTCTCTTGGAATTTGTTGATCTTCACAGCCTGTGAATGGAGCCCTGCTCTCCAGCCTGCCAATCTTGGGTTTGCCAGCTCCTGCAGCTATGTGAATCGGGAGGAGCCTCTATCCTCATCCATGGACTTGGGATGTTCCAGCCCATTTCTTTGATATAAATCTCTTTCTACGTATATTTATATGCTTTACTGGTTTTGCTTCTCTAGAGAACCCAGCGTAAGACATGGTTCGAACCCACCCAGCGGCACCGTGGAAGAAAGGCATGGTGATCTGATTCAGTAAAGATTTCAGCCAAGAAAATCCTATGCAGCAGTTCTACTGTGTAACACATACGGTCACCATGAGTTCAAATCGACTCAACAGCGCCTAATAACAGCACACAACAACAGAGGAAGAATATCCGTTTGAGATTGTTTATTATCATATTCTTTTTTTGTCTTTCAAATTCCATAGTCTGGAGAGCTGTATGGAGTAGTACTTGTCTCCACTGACACGGATTAGGTAAATGATAAGGTCCTTTTTGCCTCAAAAATGTCGTATTTCCAATTTGACTTAAGTGCCAAGGTAGACACAGGTTCCATTTTGTTCTTTCAAGTGAAAAGAGCCCACAGTACACCAGAAATCTGAGCCACTGCTCAGCTGCTTCACATTAGTGGCTTTGTGAAGGGAGGGTATTGCACATCCTTAGAGAGGCTACATTTCAAGACAAAAGTCTTGTGTGATCTAGGTGTGTATGGTTAAAGTCCAGGCTCAATTATCATTAATTAATTATCCTGAAAATATACAAGGGGAGTTTCAGGCTTCAACAAACTTCTCTTGAGATGTTAAAACTCTCCTTAGGAACACTATGGAAACCAAAATTCTTCTTCCCCAGAGACTACAGGCAATACCATATGGCCAATACAGCACTAATTTGTACTCTAGTGAAAACATAGTGGAAACCACCATCTTCATTACTTTCAAAAGGGAAAGGATAAGAAAATTGTCATAAATATAAAGCATAACAAAGTCCTAAGTAGTTTTCATTGTTGGTCCATTTATAACACATAATTTTTGACTGGTTTCTATTTACTTATATTTTAAAGTCTTTGCTTTTTAGGGGGGGAAAAAAAACTCTGTTGTTTTCTAACAAACAACAAAAAAAAGCCAGAGGAAAATCTACCTGAAAATATTAATGACTTAATAAAGGAAAGTGTACCTTAAGGATACTTACTTGGAAGTTCTGGCGGAGCAGTTGGGACCAAAGTTGGTTCTGGATAGAGACTCATATTGCAAATTCCATTTGTTAGACTAATATCATCCAATGCAATATCACTAAGGAGACCGTTTTTAAAACCATCAAAAGCAACCTGTAAATCAGAGAGACATATGAAATGATTCCATTCTATTCTTCTAGCAGATTCTTCTTCTTGCCCAATATCCTTCAGAGTGTCAATACTGGGTGTTTCCAAATGTAGGATGACCAGTTACTACATAGTAAAATATTGATGGCTCATGCTTCTGTAAGGTCCTCCTACTAAAGACAGGTCCTTTATTATGTGTCCCTGTGGGTCTAAATTTTCACTAGTACCCTGCATTTGAATTAAGCAACATTGTCAGGGTCTCTCTTGCTCTTTTTCTCATTCTCACTGGTGTGATATTGTCATATTCCATTGTACTCTGTCATCCACGCATATCATCCAACAGGGGAGAACAACTTTCTCCCAGATTTTTCGCCCAACAATATTAGAAATTCAGGTAGCTGTCTGCCTTCTTAGAGCATACAAGCCCTAAAGAAAGGATGCATTAACTTAAATTGGAGAAGAAGAAGAGAAGAGAAAGTTATGAATATAATGTAATCACTTAGGGCCAGCTGGTGCTGGCCATAGTTCATGTGGGATGCTGCTGTGGGAGACTGTGTGACAGTGTTTTCCAGAGGACATAGACCCAGACTTGAGAAACAGTCAGGTCAGGTGGAGCATATTAGGGTCTCAGGCAAAATGAGCATTTTTAGCAGGACATGTCCCTGGATCCTCTCCTGTCTAGGAGAAACAAGACATAAACTGAATACCTGCTATGTGCTAGGCACTTTGTATATATTATTTCATGTAATCTTTTCAACACTATTGTACAGTCATGCATTAACTCATTTGTTCATCCATTCACCCACTTAATGCCAGGCACAATTATAAATAAGGACTATTTTCTCCCTTTCATGTACAAAACCAAACCAAACCCATTGCCATCAAGTCAATTCTGACTCATAGCGACCCAACAGGACAGGATAGAACTACCGCATATGGTTTCCAAGGACTGGCTGATGAATTTGAACTGCCAACCTTTTGGTTAGCTGAGATAGCTCTTAACCACTAAGTCACCAGGGCTTTTTCTTTAACTCATCTGGGCATCCATTCACCCACTTAATGACAGACACGATGATAAGTATTTTTTTCTCTCTTTCATGTACAAGCAAGCTAAATTTCAAAGGGATTACACAGACTTGTTCAAGAATTCACAACAAAATGGCAAAACCAAGATGCAAATGTTTAGAGAACTCAACACTCACATTCTGCCTGATCAGCTAACTTAGAAAAATTGGATTTGGTTATATTGCTTTAAAAAATGCCCAGTGAGTTGAACTAGATTTGGTCACTGCAATACTTAATTTGCCCTTTCTGTCAACTCTTTGCTCCCTTATGTTCCATTTTCCCTTGCTTACCTCTTTCAATGGTCAGAAAATAAAGAAAGAGAATAAAATTTCACAGAAAAGAAAGTGGCATCAGAAAGAAAAAAGAGAAGAAGAGAAAAGGAAGGAAGAAAGAAAGACGGGAGGAATACAGTTGAGGGCTATTGACTACTGCCTGCCTTCAACCAAGTCATGCGGGAGAACTGAAAGCTTTGCAGAGGACAATGTCTGTCCAAATATGGAATCTCCGAAAGTGAGACTTCCTCCTCTGAAATGACCCAATTAGGACACTGTTAATTTGGTAAAACTATTATCCTATATTTTAATTGCAAATACTCCTAGGAAGGGAACATGTTAAGCTCTTATTTGAAAAATTAATTCACCTTAATGTGAAATAAATGATTAGAGACTTCCCACTGATACAGCTCATAGAATTTGTTTCTAAAGGAAATATATGGAGATTGAGTCAGAGCAGGGTGGAGGAATACTACTGATGGACATGGAAGGGCTAATTGTTGTCAAGTGTGGCAGAGTAAGCTACGACTCATAGTGACCTTACATATAACAGAAGAAAACATTTCTCAGTACTATGCCATCCCCATAATTGTTGCTATGTTTGCACCCATTGTTGCAGCCACTGTGTCAATCCATGTCGATCTCATTGAGGGTCTCGCTCTTTTTCACTGACCCTCTACTTTACCAAGCATGATGTCCTTCTCCATTGGTCCTTCCTGATGACACATCCAAAGTAAGTGAGACTTTTTTCATGTATGCTATCCTTGATGTCATCCCACAATTCTTCTGGTCTTTGGTCATTAGTGTCCAGTGCATCAAATCTATTCTTGAAATGGTTTCCAAATTTAGGCAGGATGTATTCAAGGTCATACTTTGGCTCTCATGGACTTTCTTTGATTTCCTTCAGCCTCGTTGAACTTGTCTATGAGCAATTAATGGTCTGTTCTGCAGTTGTCCCCTGGCCTTGTCCTGATTGAAATTGAGTTTTCTATCATTTCCTTCCACAGATGAAGTCCGTTTAGTTTCCATGGAAACCATCAGGTGAGGTCCACAGCATAATTACTGTTTGTGTTGTTGAAAAAAAGTAATGAAATCAGTCATTGGTCTTGCAGAATTTTATCATGTGATCTCTGCCATTGTTCCTATCACCAAAGCCGTATTTTCCAAGTACTGTTCCTTCTTTGTTTCCAATTTTCACCTTCCAATCACCAGTAATTATCAATGCATTTTGATTTCATGTTTGATCAATTTCTGACTGCTAGTAGGGAAGGGCAATTCCTTAGAAAAGCGCAGGGCATACCTGAGTGGTGTTTGTGAAATGTTGGAAGCTCTAGGCAGGCCGGGGATATGGGAAGACATGGTTGACCTGTGGTAGAAAGTGCTGGAGAAAGCTTAAATATCCTACAAAATTTCTACGAATTTCTATGGCCCAGTATAAGCAGTACTTGTCATGTAGTAAATTGTTCCTTATAAGGTTTTTTTTATAAGTCAATGAATAA
Organism: Elephas maximus indicus; assembly: GCF_024166365.1. NCBI lineage: Eukaryota > Metazoa > Chordata > Mammalia > Proboscidea > Elephantidae > Elephas > Elephas maximus. The sequence continues at coordinate 43,322,444 of NC_064836.1, read as the reverse complement.
ATGAAAATAAAGGTACTCAAGGAAAAAAGGAGGTAGATTAGGAAAGCAGAGAAAGTGGCTTATCTATCTTCAGAAAATAAACCATTACCATCCCTAACAGACTACAAACATGTGATTATAAATCAAAGTATTTTGCCAACCTTAAATTCCACTGTTTCATTTAATGTAACTTGTCCATAATTCCAATTTTCTCCATAATTTCCTTCTTTTTGGAAAATTGTCTTCTCCATGTTTTGGTCAGTGCTGATATTAATGGTTAATTTATAGACCTTTTCACCATACATATAATACCTGGTTTGGAAACAAGTATATAAAAAAATGATTGGATTCCTACTTAGAATAAGAGCAGCTTAAAGAACAAAATAAAATAAAATAAAAATGCCAATTGAAATCTGCCTAATTTTGAATGGGTAGAAGTCGTTCGGAGGGAAAAATAAACCGAAAGCCAAGCTCGTTGCCATCCAGTCTGTTCCGACATATAGCGACCCTATAGGACAGAGTAGAACTGCCCCATAGAGTTTCTAAGGAGCACGCCTGGTGGATTCGAACTGCCGACTTCTTGGTTAGCAGCCGTAGCCCTTAACCACTGTGCCACCAGGATTTCCATCCCACTGTCATCGAGTGATTCTGACTCATAGGGACCCTATAGGACCGAGTAGAACTGCCCCACAGAGTTTCCTAGGGGCGCGTGGCAGATTCGAACTGCCGACCTCTTGGTTTGCAGCCCTAGCACTTAACCACTATGCCATTAACGGTTTCCAAGGATTTCCATAGATGGTATTAATTTGCTTTATGAAATCAAGCATGTTAAAGATAAAAGTTTTAAAGGTTTGAAAGAAAAAAAAAAAGGAACTTCTGAGAGAGTACTCTAATATCCAGAAAATGTTTACCAGCTAAATTAAAGCCATTGCAAGCTTGCGAATGGTTTACCAAATGCAAGATGGTATGATTCTATCATTCCACAGAATGTAAGTGCAAGTCCTATACATGATGAACACTCTAGAGGAGGCTCCCAAGGAGGGAATCATCTGAGATTCCACTTCTCCCTTAACTGCACCTGCCCAGTTACAGCGTGGTGTAAGCTCATTGCACATTCATCTGCAACACTTTGTGGATAAACTTATGATATGACTGTATTTTTTATTACCTAACCAAATGCCTCAAAGAAGGGTATATATGATAAAAGGGTCAATAGGTAAAGAAAAGGATGTTCTAGCAGAGATCATTTTTACGAATTAGTGCATAATTATTTTAATTTTTTTCCTAGCCCTTCTCAGAAATGATTCTAACGTGTTAGATTAATAGTAGGATATGCCAAACCATATTTTTCTTTATATTTTACCTCATTTAAGTTTTCACAGGTAGAAAGTTGGGGAGTATACATTTTCTGGAACACAAGAAAGGAAAATCCTGTAAACAGGGATTTTCTGGTAATTTCTTTGGTCTAATTTTAATTTGGTCCCTTAAAAGTTAAAGAATCAATCATTCAATAATATTATCATAGAATTATTTGTGAAAATCCAATATCTTTGCACTAGACATTCATTTCAGTAGACAAAATGATTATATCTTTCTTGAAATGCATCTACTCTGTTTTTTTTTTCCCTTTCACCAAAAACCAAGCCAAACTCTGCCGTGGAGTCAATTCCAACTCATGGTGATCTTATAGGACAGAGTAGAACTGCCCTACAGGGTTTCCAAGGAGCAGCTAGTGGGTTCAAACTGCCAGCCCTTTTGTTAGCACCCAAATGCTTAAGCACTGTGCCACCAGGGCCCCTTTTTCCCTTTAGCCTTCAGAAAAAAATGAAGGTGAATCTTATTAAACCAAAAAACCAAAACTGTTGCCATCAAGTCGATTGCGACTCATAGAGACCCTAACTTCTGGTCAAATTATTGGAAAACATACAAAGTAATAATAAGAAAAAAAAGGCCATCTTTAAGTTGAGAGAAAATAGTTTATCGTAGTATGTCAGTGCTTTGTGCAATAGGTTTAATTTCATGTTTTACTACTTATTAGTGATCAATGATTCTGAAATCCTACCAAAAAAAAATCAGGACAGACAAAAAATCAAATAATTTTATCATTATATTTGCCTTAGAATCACCTCTTTCCTTTTGTTTCTTTTCCTTTGTTTATCTTTTTAAACCTACTTAGTTTTCAGATTCCACAGCAGTCACTCAGACATTCTATTCATTCTTCCCTGCCTCTCCCAGAGTCTGTTTGCTCTTACTCAAAGGAAAAAGCTCTAGATGACCTGAGTCCTACTTTTGATAGTTGGGTTTTTCTGTATCCTTTACCAGTTGTCATGGAGTTGATTGTGGCTCATAGCGACTCCATGTGTGTCAATAGAACTGTGCTCCATGGGGTTTTCAGTGGCGGCTGATTTTTCGGAAGTAGATCGCCAGGTCTTTCTTCCAAGGTACCTCTGGGTAGGCTCAAACCTCCAATATTTGGTCAGCAGTCAATTGTGTTAACCTTTTGTACCATGCAAGGACTCTTCTAAATCCTTTGCTGTCTTTGAAATACCCTTTTTTCCCTTGGGGATGGGGGTTGCTGGTGAAGGGGAAGGAGGCTACCAACATTTTGCTACTTTATCACTTGGAACAGTTATGGCATAGGCATTAAAATGTTGAACAATACCTTTGTGTAATCTGAGCCTGGCAACTTGAAAAAGGCAATGCTACTCTTTCAGTAAGTGTTTAACGTGTGCCCACAACATACCAGAAACTAAGGCAGGCTGGTTCCCCAGTGAGGACTAGAGGAAGGCTTAAAAGTCGCACTCTTTCCTGTCTCCCTCCTGGTCCAGTTGGGGTAGAAATGTAAAATCCTGTAAAAACAGCAACAACAAAAAAGTGTACTTAGCTTAAATATTAACATTTTTATCATGTGAGATATACCTTTCATAATCAGAAAAGAAGACTTCGAGGTGAATATATAAGGAGATATATTTAGGAATCGTGGAAGGACACTAGACTGAAGCCCAGAAGGCAGCAGATCTGCCATATGAATTGTTATTTAGGAAAATCACTTCACAACATTGAAGCTCCCAATTTATAAAATCAGGACCTTGACCTAGAGTGCCGCTAACGATATTTCTGACTCTGACTTATTATGAGTCTACATGATTGTTTCATTATATTATCATGTCCAGTACCACTTGAATTCCAATTTACTAGATATTTTAATTAATTCACTTCTTCATATATAAGGATATTTAGGCATGCTGGTAGAATAACTAATGATATACACTGTATTTAAATGCAAATTTGAAGGTGCAGTTAAGAGTTTCAAAGACCTACAGTTTTATATTCCACTGACTACACTGCACTTCTCTCTGAAGCTACCTGATTTTACAATGGTTTCATATTTTGTGTTCCTTTAAATGATAACTAATCAGATGGCGGAGGAACAGAAAGCATGCTAATCTACATAAAACCTTTCTAAGTAGTTCAAGCCTCTGTATAAAGTGCTTTCTAGCTTGGAATTCGTTATTCTGATCAATGATTTGAGGCATTTGAAGTGTGGGAAGAGTTGTTGGGGTGAGAATGATCTTGAACATTTTTAGGGAATTTCTTTTTTTTTATTCCTAGTTTGCAGCTCATATAATAGGAAGTAGGAAGCATGGTAAGAAACCATGATATATTTTCATATACAAATGAAATATTGGGTAGATCCAATTTGATTGGAATATAAATTTTTATGATATTTTGCACTTTAGTGGAATTTTTATAGGTAATACTGCAAATAAAATTCAAACTCATTCACTTATAGAACACTGAAGAAGAACAAGAACTAGAGAAAAGAAACCCCATCAGAACGACCTACAGCTATATTAATGTACACTTAGATCAGTGAGACAAAAATTATTCAGAATAAATAAGCATTTTATCAAGATGGGAATCATGGTCAAATGTCTTACCAAATGTAATTCATACACTTTCATTAGATTTAGACTGCAAATTGTAAAAATACAAAAGAATGTATGTTTAACATTTCACATTATTAACACATTACTTATGTTTAATGTAATACTGTGATATTTCATGAGTATCTATTTTAGTTATATAGTCAGTGCTCAATTATGCAACCCAATGGAACAGAGTAGTACAGAAACAGAGGAAATGTTCAGAATCTGTTCAGAATTCACTCCCTAAATGACTAACTTCAAGTCCCTTTTGAGTTGACCTTCATTTCAATTGTTTAGGGCTTTGTTAGAGAGGAAATAAGTAAAGTACTACTGAATGCTACAGGTAAGTACTGAAGTGGTTAAGTTATTTAGAAATTTGTCTGGTTAGCTGCAATTATATTAACATAAACACAAGTTGTGTTCCTATTTATGTTTGGCTATACCTGGTGGTGCAGTGGTTAACTGTTCTGCTTCCAACCAAAAGGTCAGCAGTTCAAATCCACCAGCCTCTCCTTGGAAACTCAATGGGGCAGTTCTACTCTGTCCTATATGGTCACTAAGAGTCAGAATCCACTCAACGACAACTTTTTTTTTTTTTTTAAATATATATAGACAGTTACTTAAAGTCAGTTAAGTCTTCTCAAGATTATCCACCTTTTTGGCCTTCAAAGATTTTTTAGCGTGACACAATTTCAGTTTACCCCTCCATTTGATTAGCTCTCAATTAGTGGTATTAATACATCCAGGTGGTTCCACTTCATCTTCTCAGTTTTATGAAAACTTGGGGCAAACAAAAGATTTCTGTTGGAGTATTTCACAGGTGCAGAAGTAGGAATATTGCAACATTTGGGCTATGACTTAAGTCAGACGACCATTCGCACTTTCTATGTGTGTCTCGCTTCTAGTTCTCTAGCCCTTCATGAGACTTTTATCACCTACACCATTGCTTGATAAGATTTCCTTATGTTATCTAACAGGTCCCTAGGTGGTGCAAACATTTCACTGTCCAAGATTACTAACCTAAAAATTGGTGGTTCAAATGCACAGAGTCCGGAAATCTGCTTCTGCTAAGATTACAGCCAAGAAAACCCCATAGAGCAGTTCTACTCTATAACACTTTCATCGTCATGAGTCAGAACTGATTCAATGGCAATTGGATTTGTTTGTTTTTCTTTTTAAATCTTATCTAATTAGTCCCTTGTTCAAGATCTTTTATTGTCTCATTTCCTACTGATCTTAGTACAAATTCATTCTGATGTTTGAGGTCTTCTGTAGCATGGCCTCAATGTCATTTTCTAGCCATGATTCTTGTATCTTATCTATTTACACATAGTACATCTACAAAATTAGATTGTTTTTAAATTCTCCAAATACCCAGAAATTGTAGAGCTTACTTCTTTTTATTTATTTATTTAATGTTTTCCTGGCTTTCTATTCCCCTTCCATTTGTACTTGTCAAAATCATACGAATTTTTGTGGTCATTTAAATCAAATTGCCATCTCCTCCAGAAAGCCTCTCTTAGCCCTCCCAATTTCAGTTGATCACTTCTTTCTCATTCTCAGTTGTACTTTATACTTGTCTCACGTCAATTAGTATATTCTGTTATGTATTTTCTTTACATTCATATGCAATTTTTAAAAATTTGCTAGAACTTTGGGAAGAAGAAAGACATTTCGTTCAATTTTGAATTCCCTAAATGGACTACTTGAGTGTTGTTCAATATATTCTTATTACGTTGATTTGGCTTGCTTTTCCATTTTTAAGTTAATTAAAACACTGTACAACAATATGACCAAATAGATGTTTTCCATAACCATACGATAATTTATATGCTCAAATAAGCATTTCTTTCTAAATCCTTCTATTTTCTTGAAATATCTTTGAGAGCTCTTGGAATTAACCTCAGTCAGCTTAAAACCTAGAAAATTGCATACATTTTGTTAGTTTAAGCACACAGTAAAATCCTTTATTAAGTCACAAGTTTTTTTTTTTTTTTTTACAACTTTTATCTCTTATTTCTGCTTATTTCACTATGAATCAAACCTAACCTCCCCTACTTAACCCCCCAATTCAAGAAAAATAGGCCTGGGTATATGCTGTTGGTGATATAGAGCCACAGAACCTGGAAAAGATTGAACTTTCTGGAAACTTAGAGATTCTCCTCAAGAAGAAAAAGGGATAATATAAACTCCTTTTGGGGTTGTGTGAGTTGTGTGTAAAATTAACTGAGCCCAAGAGATAAATATTATTGAAGGTTTTCAACTGGAGAATGGGCCAAATTCAGGCAGATTCCAGCAATATTAGAATGTATTATTTTCTAAAATTCAACATTGCAGGCAAGATAAGAAAACAAAGCATAAGGAAATAAAGAAGATATTACTTTGGAAACACCAAAGCTATACTTATTTTAGAAAAGGTTTGTAAGCTAAAGGAATGCAGATATCTAAAATACTTAATATACTTTCGAAAATTGAGCAATATAACTACTTTCCTCCCCAGCGTACTACTTAGAATAGTACCAGATACAATTTGTATCTGTTGAATAGTTTTATAGCATGAAAAGAAAATAGTTATAATAACTAACGTTTATATAGCATTATGTATGTGCCAGAGCCCCAGTGGCACAACGGTTAAGAGTCTGGCTGCTAACCAAAAGGTTAGCAGTTTGAATCCACCAGCCACTCCTTAGAAACCCTCTGGGGCAGTTCTACACTGTCCTATAAGGTTGCTATGAGTCGGAATCAACTGGACAGCAACTGCAATGGGTGTATGTGACAGATATTGTTCCAAGTTTTTTTTTTGGGGGGCCATAAAAATATATTTAATGTTCATAACATATCTATGAATCAGGCTTTATTATCATCCACCCCACATCCCAGATGAGGGAAATAAGGCACAGAGAGAAGACAGATAATTTACCTAAATGGCAGAGCTGAGATTCAAATGCTGGTAATACACCAGGGTCTGTATTTAACACTTTTCACCCCTACACTATGCTGCCTCTCCAAGCAGCATAGAAACACCCTGCACTAGAAACGAGTAGGATTTCATTGGGGAAGACAAACAGAGAATCCCCTTCTTTGGGTTGTCTAGCTCTTCTGTAACCCCTGTATTTCGGAAGTGTTCACATGTTACTCACTTCGTTTTCCCTGAGTATTCTGAACAAATGGGCCGCTTTTGAGCACCCCAAGATACTGCCCTGAATCAATACTCTATTCTCCACCAATTCTCTTTCTTCTACGAGGCACATCTGAGCATTAACAGTACGGAGATTTAGGAGCTCCACCGGGAAAGGCTTCTTCAGAAGGACTCAAAAAGTTAAGGGGCTTAGATGTTCTTCTCTAAAGCAACGTTAATTCAAAGTTTATCTGTTTCATTTAGCCTTCCCTGTCATTTAAAGTGAAGGCAAAGAACAAAAAAAATTCCTACATGGTTGAAAAGAACAGCAGGAGAGACTTAATTCTCTTCCATTTCAGAGGTAGGATGTTCTGACACATGAAAAAGCAGGTTGGAAGAAAAACGCCCCTTGGGGGGCAATGACTCGTAGATTATGAAATCACAGGTATTAGAGTTGGAGAGGACCTATTAAGCCTCATCTGTCCTCGTTACACTGCTGCCTCTGGTGGGCTCTGAACTGCTCTTGTCTAATTTTAAGTAACTCCTGTTATATGACTTTCTCCTGAGACTCCATTTCAGACCCAACTGTTTCAAACCTCCACCTGACATTCAACCTGTTTTACTTTGGTCAGTTTCACCTTATTTCTCTAGCTATTTAATCTGTTGGCAAGCCAAAAACATTTTTCTCCTGTAATATACTTCTACTCTTCAAATACCAGTGGGATTATTTTATCTTATTATAATGACACAAAAGTAGAAAAACGATAATTTGAACATCAAAGATTTCAACTACTTAAAAAGTATCTGTCATCGTCAATGGATATAAATGCTTCCTGCACTTTCCTCTAACTACTCTTGTCCAAGTGGGGTAGAGGCATTTTTTAGTTACCATAAAGAAAAATAATGATCAGACTATTTGACTGTTTCAGGCCAGGCCTCTTAGTGGGTTGGGGTCATTATCACTGAGGGGTTAGTCTTTAGCCATGCAAGTGACTCATTTATCCATGGAGGAGCAAGCTCTGAGAATAACATATTCAAAAAGGATGAATTCTGTATGAGAATATTCATGTCATAATTTTCAGTGCTAAACATTTCTGGCTTAAAGGGATGGGCTACCTATGCAGAGCACATTTTTTTGTCTGTTAAGTCCACACTGGTAACTAACAGAATCATGCTGGCTTTACTTTTATAATTTATCTAGAATCTCGCCCCTGCTTATCACATCTTTTCTTACTCTGATTTGAGTCTCATGACTTTTCTCTGGATTATATGATAGGCTTCCCTTGGTCTCCCTTAAAGGAACCCTGGTGGTGCAGTGGTTAAAGTGCTCAGCTGCTAACTGAAAGGTTGGCAGTTCCAACCCACCAGCTGTTCTGTGAGAGAAAGATGTGGCAGTCTGCTCCTTGGAAACCCTATGGGGCAGTTCTCTGTCCTATAGGGTTGCTATGAGTCAGAGTTGACTCAACAGCGACTCAGCTGGTCTCCCTGATAACACTCTAGCCCTTCCACAAACTATTCTCTACCTGTCAGTCAGAGGGAATCCTACTCACTCTACTCCAGTCCCTCTGACCTCTTGGCTTTTCATCAAATAGGCCAGGCATGTGCCCCCCCGCCCACCTTAGAACCTTTACTGTGCTTGTTCCCTCTGTCTGGAATCATCTATAAGGCTGATTCCTTCTACTCCTTGTCAAAAATGTTACTTTTTCAATGAGGCTTAACTTGATCACGTTATTTAAATTTGCAACAGTACCCCAACACCTGCCCTCTCCATTCCCCTACCAAGCTCTATGTTTCTCCATAGCACTCATCAGCCTTTAACACACCAAATAATTTCACTGCTTGTTGTATATATTAAGGTCCCAGGATAGCACAAGGAGTTTGTGATCAGCTGCTAACCTAAAGATTGGCAGATCGAACCCATCCAGTGATGCCATGGAAGAAAGGTCTGGTGATCTGCTTATGTAAATATTACAGCCACGAAATCCTTAGGGAGCAATTCTACTCTTTAATACGTGAGGCCGCCATGAATCAGAATCCACTCAACAGCAGTGGGTTTGCTTGGTTTTGGGTTGTGCATATTGCTTATTTTCTTTTATCTTTTGCTAGAATTTGTGCTCCATGAGAGCAGAAAACCCTTATTTTGTCAGTGATATATATGCAGAATATATCACGGACAAAATAAGGATTTTCTGCTCTCATGGAGCACAAATTCGTGATATATGCAGAATATATCATGGACAAAATAAGGGTTTTCTGCTCTCATGGACAACCCTTATTTTGTCCTCGAGGGCACTGGGTATATTCTGCATGCTTAGCATTGAGCTTGGGATTCAACAAATAGTTTTGAAAAGAGGAGTAAAGGAATAAATCTAATGGGGCTTTTAGCGATGGCTGTGGAAATAGGTTAAAAGTAGTCACCTTTTAATAGAAATGTTTTGCTCAAGTTAAGGGAGTGTGCTGGGCCATGTTTTATTATGCTGGTGATGCCATTGTCTTAAGAACCAGGGTTATTCAGGTATATCTCTACCTTGTAAAACTTAATTCTTCATTGTCCTTTTACTAGATATTATTCACAACTGGCATTAAATTAGCCATTAGCTTTTCAACTAAAAATAACTAGAGGAGCTCAATGGCAGATTTGAGCAAGCAGAAGAATCACCAAACTTGGAGATAGGTCTACTGAGATTATTCAGACTGAGGAAAAGAAGAAAATGAAAATGAGCAGAGTCTCAAACACTTACAGAGCACTATGAGGCATACTGGCATGCATATGAAAACAAAGACACAAAAAAAGATCCACATCTAGACACATCAGCATCACACTGTCAAAAGCCAAAGACAAAAAAAAAAAAAAAAAAAGCATCTTGAAAGCAACAAGAGAAAAGCAACTTATCACTATAAGCACCCATCTGTAGTTATTATAAATGACCATGATTAATTGCCTAACTATATTTTGGACTATTGTGAGAGTTAAATAAGAGAGTAAGTGTCAAAATCTCTATACTTTATGTGTTTTGTGTCTGATACAGAAAGTGATAAGCCGTGGGTAAAAGTGATAAATACTAGAACACTATAATACAGAAAGATATTCTCATTTTCACTTTTTAGTATAGTTTTAAGGATATGTATTTCTAGAGTAAGTGTGAATATTAGATATATATCAAGGGTATTATCCTAGATTTGTTTTTCTTGAATGAAGAGAACTACGATTTATTTAGGGGACTTATTATACCCTAAGAAATTCCTAAAGCATTATCTAATTTTATTCTCATACAATCATTCAAAGTAGGTATTATTTAAAACAAGTTTAAAGCAAATGTGGGGGGGGGGAGGGTTACTTAAGCAAAAATGACAGAGGAAAGACCTCCAAAAATTCTCTATTCCACAAAAGCAATAAAAAAAAAAAATTTGGAAAAAAATTGTCAGAATACACATTTTCAGAAATCTGGAAGTTTACTAAAGATTTTCAGCAATTTGCAGAGTGTTATTCAAGAAAATTGGCTGAATCTTGGATGGAAAAAGGGGCTTTATGACATTTTAACCCATCCTATTCTAATATCCTACTCCTTCCAGCTCTGCTGGTGCCTTGAAAGCCAACAGCCTGCAATTACAGTGAAAAGCAGCAGCCTGAAACCACTGGGGTGAGGGGGAGAAGGGGGTAGAACAAGATTGGAGCTCCATTAAATCCCATTTCCCCAAATTGTCATTAATTGACTGTCTGGTGGTTCCCTGGAAAACCCCACTTGCAAGGCTGTCTTCAGTTGCCTGACTTAGAGTACATTCCGTATGGCAAACGTTTTCCCCAAGGGTGCTGATGTTAGGTCCCGTCAAGTTAGCTTAGACTCATAGAGACCTTATGTATAACAAAGCAAAATGCTGCCTGGTCCTGTGCCATCCCCACAATTGTTATGTTTGAGCCCACCATTGTAGCCACTGTGTAAATCCATCTCATTGAGGGTCCAAAGCTTTTTTACTGACCCTCTACTTTATGAAGTATGATGTGTTTCAGCTAATTTGTTGTTAATTTGGTAAGGCATAACTGGAACAAAAAATTTTACTAAAGGGGCTTGAAAACAGATTTGAGCAAAAAAAAGAAATAATCAACAAGCTTAAATATAGGTCAACCCAGATTATTCAGTCTGAGGAAAAAAAGAAAAAAATAAATAAAAATGAGCAAATTCTCAGATATCTGTGGAACACAATCAAGCATAAAAAACAAAACAAAAACCAAACCTGTTGCATCGATTTCGACTCATAGCGACCCTATAGGATGGAGTAGAACTGCCCCATATGGTTTCCAAAGATCACCTGGTGGATTTGAACTGCCAACCTTTTCATTTGCAGCTCTAGCACTTTAACCACTATGCCACCAGGGTTTCCAAGTATACCAGGATACAAATAATGCTAGGCCCAGAGGTGAGGAGAGAGAAGATGTGGTAGAAAGACTAGTTGAAGAAATAATAGCCAAAAATTCCCCGAACTTTATAAAAAACATTATTGTGCACATTCAAGAAGCTCAACAAACTTCATGTAAGATGAAATTAAAAAAAAAAAAAGATCCACATCTAGACACATCAGTGTCATGCTGTCAGAAGCCAAAGACAAAAAAGAAAATCTTAAAAGCAGTAAGACAGAAACAATTTATCACATATACCAGGTTTTCAATAAGATTAGCAGCTGATTTTTCATCAGAAAACAGAGGCCAGAAGTCACTGGGGTGACATATTCAACGTGCTGAAAGAAAAGGCAGTCACCAAGAATTTTGACATTCCCAGATAAACAAAAATTGGAAGAATTCGTATCTGGCAAACCTGCTTATAAGAAATACTAAATAGAGTCCTTCAGGCTCAAATAAAAGGACATTAGCCAATAACTTGAATCTGCACAGTAAAATAGAGGTAATTACATAGGTAAATACAAAAGACAATATAAGTGTAGTTTTGCTTGTAACTTTTTTTTTCTATCTGATTTGCAAGATAACTGTATAAAGAAATACTGATACACATGTTGATGGGTATACAATATAAAAAGATATAATTTGTATGACAATACAGCACCAAAAAGGAGGAGAGAAGGGAGATATACAGACGCAAAGATTTTGAACTAAGTTGATATTATCTGAGCTAAATTGTTATAAGTTAAACTGTTAGTTTTAATAAACAGAGCACCATTAAAAAGAAAATTAAGAAAATATATATCTTAAAGAAATGACAAGAGAATTAAAGTGGTATGCTAGAATATATCTACTTAACACAAAAGAAGTCCAGAATGGAAGAATAGAATAGCAATGACAACAAAAAAGCCGTAATACATATAGAAAACAGAGCAAACTATCGGTTGTAAATCTCAATTTTTCAATAGTTACATTAAATGGATTAAACACTCCAATTAAAAGGTGGAGATTGATAGAAGGGATAAAAAATGACCCAACTATATACTGTCTACAAGAGTCACACTTGAGACAAAAATATTTTGAAAGAAAAAGGATGGAAAAAGATATGCCCTGCAAACAGTAACCAAAAGAGAGCTGAAGTAACTACATTAATATCAGAAAAAATAGACTTTAAGGCAAAAATTGTTCCTAGAGAAAAAGAGGGACATCTTTTAATGACAAAAAGCCCAGGGGGAAATAGCAATTATAAGCATATATGTAACTAACAAAAAGGTTTAAAATACATGAAGTCAAAGTGACAGAATTTAAGGGAGAATTATAATTCAGCAATAATTGTTGGAGACATCAATACCCAGCTTTCAATAATGGACGTAACTAGACTAAAGATGAACAAGTAAATAGTAGACCTGAACAGCCCTATAAACCAAATAGTCCTAACAGACACCTATAGAACACTCCACCTCACAGTAGTAGAATACATATTCTTTTCCAAGTGCACTTGGAACATTCTCCAGAATGTACCTTATGCTAGGTCACAAGAGAAGACAACTCAATAAATTTAAAAGGATTATAATTAATGTATGTTCTCAGGCTAAGATGAAATGAATTAGAAATCAATATCCTAAAGAAATTTGGGAAATTCACAAATATGTGGAAATCAAATACCACAATTTATATAACAAATGGATCCAAGGAGAAATCACATGGGAAGTTACAAAATATTTTGAGAAGAATGAAAATGATGACACAACATAATAATACTTATGGAATGCAGAAAGAGCAATGCTTACAGAGAAATTTATAGATGTTAATGTCTACATTAAAAGGAAGATAACAAATCAATAACCTAACCATCCTTAATGAAAAATTGAGAGAAAAAAGTAAACACGAAGCAAGCAATAGGAAACAAATAATAAAAATGCGAGTAGAAATAAAAGCAATAGAGAAAAGAGAAAAAAAAATTCAGAAAATGAGCAAAAGCAAAAGTTAGTTTTTTGGAAAGAACTAAATCTTTAGCTAGATAGACAAAACAAGAGAGAATACTCAAATTACTAAAAGTAGGAATGAAAGAGGGACATTGCTAGGGACCTTACAGAACTAAAACAATGCTAAGGTAAAACTATAAATAATTGTATGCCAACAAATTGCATAACCTAAATGAAATGAACCAGTTCCTAGAAACACAAACCACTGAAAATGACTCAAGGAAGAAAGAGAACATCTGAATAGCTCTAAAGCAAATAAAAACTTTTCACAAAAGCTCAGGCCCACAGAGCTTCACTGATGAATTCTGCCAAATATTAAAAAAAAAAAAAAAATTAACACCAACTCTTGACAAAATCTTCTAAAAAATTGAAGAGGGGGAAACATTTTCCGTCTTATTCTATGAGGCTAGATATCAAAGACATCGCAAAAGAAGAAAAGTAGTAAGAAATATCCCTTATGAATACACATGCAAAAACACTCAACAAAATACTAGCAAACAAAATCCAGCAACATATAGAAAGGATTATTCACCATGAGCAGTGGGATTTATCTCAGGAACACTAGACTGACAACACAACAACACACAAAAATTAATCAATGTAACGCATCATATTAATAGCATGAAGTGCAAAAACCACATTGTTATCTCAATAGACGCAGAGAAAGCATTTGACACACTAAGAACAAAATGGCCTTTCCTTGATACACCTATAATACACCCACAGCTAACATAATTTATGGTGAAAGACTGAAAGCTTTCCTTCTAAAATCAGGACAAAGATAAGCATGTCCACTTGTGCCACTTCTATGCAACATTGTACTGGAGGCTCTAGCCAGAGAAACAGAGTGAGAAAAATAAATAAAAGAAATAAAAAGTCATCCAGAATGTAAAGAAAGAAGTAAAACTATCTCAAGGTAACAGAATCTTGTATATAGAATATCCTACTTTTTTTACTGGGTAAGGGATCCTTAAAAACTTCAGAGCTAATAAATGAGTTCACCACGGTTGCAGAATAAAAGATCAATACATGAAAATCCATTGTCTTTCTATACATAAGCAACGAACAGTCCAAAAATGAAATTAAGGCAAAGGAAAACAAAGTTCAGAAAAGTTAATTACGTCACTCACGTCCACTTAGCTAATAATAAGTGGCAAACCTGAAGTGACAACCTACGTCTCCTGGTACGTATCGGCCTCTGTGTACATTTCAACATGTTGTGCATGTATAGAATAAAATATGTTTTTTGAAACACACTTGCTTTTACTTGTCTCTTTTTTTACTGTTTTTTTTTATTTAAATACATTTATTATTTCATTATTTTAAATACAGAAAATCTGGAAAGACTCTTGTATTAATGCTGCTCCCTTTAAACTGCACAAGAACAACAAACAGTGCTTGCCTTTTGATTCATGAATAAACTGAATTATACCTGAAGTATTTCCAAAAGTGTGGTCAAAATCTGGTCCAGAGAAAGGAGGAAAGGTGCTTCCTTGAACTCTTTCCCATTCGTTATCATCATTTAGGTCCTGGATCCAGAAACAAAAACCATCCTCAAAATTGCAGTTAATTTTCTCATAATCTGTGAATTAAAAAAGAAATGAAAAAAAAAAAAACAACACTCAAATGTATTTCACAATGTGAGTAGTTATAATAGATACACAGAAAATAATCTAATTATGGAGTTTATAATTAAGTGACAAGCACAAAATAATTCTTCTTTATCCATCTTAACTCTGTTTCATTTAGTTCAAAAAACAGCCTTTGTTGTCAATTCTGCTACATTCACGTGTTTCATATACCCCATCAGGACTTCAGCAAAGACTCATTTATTGTTCCTTTAACATAATTTTTACATATTGTTTCCATTGGCTTACCCACACAAACATTGTCTCACATTTTTCTCTCCTCTGTTTCTTTTTCTGTTTCTAAATTGAAGACTCTGGTCAAAATTAAGTTCATGTGGAATGCTCTCAGCATTTGTTTTATGCTAAGAATTTTTTTTTTTTTTTACTTTTAATACCTGCAGAACATAAATATTACTTAAATTTTTTATTTTATTTGTAATTTTTCTCAAATTGGTTATTCAACTCATTTGAAGAAAGTGCACTATTTTCTAATTTCTCACTTCTTTCCAAGGGTCAAGTAGAGAGAGGTGCACCTGAGACATGCTGACTTAAGAACTTGCGTCATGAAACAGGTTACAATTTTGTTATAAAATCATAGGTTCTGCTACATTTAAAATCTCATTACAATGCTAAAAGATCTGAAAATTCTATAAGAAAAACAATACTTACTGTTAAGATCTAGGCTGTTAAATGCATTATACTTTGCATTAAAGCCAGTGTATTCACCTTCGTCAGATTCTATAAGAAAGGTGACAGTAACTTGGTTGGAAAAAATCCTAATTATACCAGGGTTGGTTTCCCAGATAGAAGCTACCGAAAAAAAAAAAAAAAAGACTGTTAAATGTACATATCTATCTACTTATCTACCTACCTACCTAATCTGAAAGCACTCAGTTAACTAAAAGCATTAACCCTATAATTATTTTATTTTGATTGAAATGGCTTTTCTCCTAAACATAAGAAAACTTCAAATTATTATACATATTTACAGTATGAGAAAACAAAGTATAATTTTTATTTTTAGTTATTAGCTATGTAAGTATTATATATACATATATACACACATATAAAAACAAAATGTGCATTCTTTTACTGAAAAAGTTTCCCTAAGAAACACACAAGTTAAACATTTATAAAACTTAAAGATTGTTTGGCTCTATCAGATATTTCCTATGCCATAGCTAAAACTGGTTCACAGTAATAAAAACATACAGTATTTCTGTAAAATCGTAAATTTCATTTAATTCCAGTTCAGAATATATATCTCAAATACCTCTCTGCAAGCACATGAGTCAGGAGAAGACTCCAGCCTGACAGCTGACCTATGGATTTGGGACTTGCCAGCCTCCACAACTGCATGACCCATTTCTTTGAAATAAATCTCTCTCTCTCTCTCTATGCTTCACTGGTTTTTTCACTCTAGAGAACCCAGCCTAAGACAGTGCCCATGTACTAAAGGTAAATGGTGATGTAATAATAATAATACCATTCATTTATCAAGTCTCTATCTTCTGCTAGGTGCTTTATCAGTAATGTCATCACAGTTGTGCAGGGATAGGAGTAGTGCACACATTGTAAATAAGCACAGAGACTCTGTGAGTTTATAACCCATGCAATGTTGCAGAAATAGAGAACAGTAGTTCTTAGGGCTTTTCTGAATTTTGTTTAATGGGGAGTAACCTTTAATGCATGTTAAGCAAAGACATAACTATATTTCTGACAAATCCCACATTAAAAAAAAAAAAGACTAATTAGAACAGCATCATGTGAAATAGTAATTTTTTATTACTAGGAAAATTACATAGAGCACTGAGTTCCTTATTTTTCATACTGGAGACCAGTTTCACTTGTTCCTTTTACTGTTAAAGTTCCAGTCCCTATTCAGTTCAAAATCAAAGAGAAAACCCACCACTCAAAAATTTTTGTATATATTTTCATTTTGATATTGGATTGCATATTTGCTTTAACTTACCTCTTAAAATCTTGCTCGGTCCTATGCCTTCGTAAATATTTAATACATCTGTGTAGTACATATTAAAAGGATCAAAGCTCAGTTCAATGGAAAGTCCCTGGTTTACACTAAATCAAAGGCAGAAAATAGATTATTACACTCTAAACAGTTGTCACAACTCTTAATGCCTTCTAGACTGTGAATGTATTTTCTAGAGACATTTCAAATTAGTTTTCAAATGAAATTAGACCTAGTTATTATGCTTAGGATCCATGGTAGTGTGGTGGTTAAGTGCTATGGCTGCTAACCAAAAGGTCAACAGTTCAAATCCGCCAGCCGCTCCCTGGAAACTTTATGCTATAGGGTTGTTCTGAGTTGGAATCAACTTGATGTCAATGAATTATTATGCTTAACTTATATTGTGAAATTTATTTGTGGCATAACAAAATGTAAAGAATATATACATTATACTCTCAAAAGTCCATTTTTTTAATTTGTATAATTTTATTCAGTACTTCTTTAGGTAAAAAAAGGTACTTAGCTAACTGGTCAAGGTAGTTGACGTATGAATATTTACTCAATTCAAATAGTTTTAAGACAAATTATTTATAATTTACACTATATTCACTTACTGTATTTAGCTATTTACTTTTGTTTTTAATCCCCATAACCATTTATTCTTAAAGTCAGATTAAATAAAGACAGCTTTTGAAAGTATCTGTATTTTGGTCCATTGCCACCCCTTTACTTGGAGTAGAAACACCAGGTTATCTACACCATTGATGTGGAAATTATCAATTTCTACAAATTTTAGTTACATAATAGTCTTGGAAGCCGGGCCTGGTGATCTTCCAAAGGTCACAGGCTTGAGCCAGCAGGGCTCCTGAAAACCCTATGGAGCAGTTCTACTCTGCACACATGGGGTCTCCATAAGGTAGAATTGACTCAACGATAACTAGCAACAGTATTTAATTGTGTAACTCAAAGAATTAGTGTGACTCAATGACAGGGATTAATTTATTTGTCTTGTATTCTCCAATACTTCATAGAAAATAGTATATGCTTATTTATGATGAAAAAAATAACATATTGTAGCTGCCAGTATAAGAGAATAAGACAAAGTTTGACAGGCTTATTAGAAAGTTTTGATATTTAAATATAGAATTTTCATTTTCCAACATTAAACATAGGAAAAAGGATGAGGTATCTAGGGCAACCTGTATTTACAGGTCCACTGTCCCTGCAAATAGACAAAGAAACCTGAGGGAGCCCTTGGAGTACTTTGGAAGTACAAAGGCCCCTCAGCCCTTCAGCATGCTAGATAAAGAAGAGCTTAAGGATGGGAAATGGGATCAGGTTATAGTGTCTAAACTGGTTAGGAATGAGACAGGATGGATTGTCTGCAAATAGACCCAGAAGAGAAGGTCAGAAAGAACTAGTAATAAGTAGAGACATAGTTTCCAAAGCCATCAGGAGCTTTGAGAACTGATCTTTTTCAGAGAGTGGCCCCAGAAGATGCTGGGTGAACAAGACCAACTGGCAAAGACCATGGCAAGCTTGGTTTTTACGTAATTCATCAGTAGTAGCCTGGCCAATCAAGCAGTTGGAGACATCCAACACAATGGAAGTTAATTTTGGAAAATCTAAAGGTTTTTGCTGGGGAATGTTGTTCATTTGTGGCAAAAGCCCAGGTAAGCATGGGATTAGAATCCTAGTCAGTAGGATGAATTTATAGACTAGAGTTTAGTCAAGGAGTGGAGATTGTGATACTGAAATGACAGCTACTAGCAGGACAAGACTTGAAGAGATTTAAGTAGAAATCCTGGTTTCTGGATCTTATCAGTGTGCACTGCCAGGGACGTAAAGTTAGGACAGTGGATGTCAGCCCCAAATATCAGATCCAGCAATTCTGGAGTGGATTCTGAGGTTTCTATTTTTAAAAGCTCCATAAGTGATTGTGATATACTCTCTGGTTTGAGGGAAACTGAAGTAAGCTAGGAGGTGCAGAGGACACTACACTCACAGGCATATTTGATAACCTCAGGAGGCTGGGGGGTAGGACACGAGAGGTAGGACAATGAGGGGGGCTGAGGAGGTCAACGTGAGGAAGCAGCCTTTACGGCTGGATCTTCCCAGCTCAGACTGAGAGAAGAAGAGCAAAGCTGATGGTGGTGGCCATTTATACAAGCCCTACCTCTGTTAGGATCAGTTCAGGGACAGGTGGAGAGAGCCTGTTTATGACACCTTCAGGGCACTGGCGTCAAAACTGAAGAAGACAGAGATAGAAGAAATAAAGTAGCATTCAGGATGATTTCTGCCCTTTTAATTAAAGTTTTGGTGTCTCTAGGCAAGATTACAGTGAGTTTTTCTTCATGCATTATTGTATTCAAGTTGCTTAACTAAGGGATGTAGGAGAAGCTCTCTAGAAACCTTTGTGGCCAGGGATCTCTTACTTTCTCAGTATCAATAACGGAAGGTAGAAGAGATAAACAAGTACATACTGTTTTCGGCCTCCCTCTTACTAAAAAACAAACTCACTTGCAAAGAAACCACTGGCATTTACAAAGGTAAATTTAATTGGAGAATATGATACCTGATGTTTTTATAATACTAGCCATCTTGGTTACCTTTAGATTTTTTGAAAGGAATGGATGCTTTTCTAAATGTAACATACATTTTGCATTTTTGCATTAATAACTAATCTTTTTTTTATAGCCCACATTTATTGAGCACTTAATATGAAGCTAAGCACTTTATATTCAATATCACATTTGATAATGACTTTGACCCTGTAGTTAAAAAATAGAAGTTAGAGATGCTGAATTCTACTTTATAGATACAGAAATTTGGTCCAAAAAGGTTAAGTCATTTGCCTGAGACCACACACCTTGAATCCGAAGAAGCCAAGATTTGAACTTACACAGATGACCTACATTGCCTACATTTTTAACCACTGGCACTATGTTAAATATAGTCGTAATGTAGCTCCATGTCTGAGCAGGTCTAGTCCACAATATAGTTCAATTGCATCACAAACACTTGTTCACTACTTGGTCTTCCAAGCGGGCAGGAAAAATCCTTATCTTTCCCTTCAGTTTGATCACTATGAAGTGCAACAAAATTCCAGAACATTGCATCTCTAATAACAGTAATAAGTTTCGATAAGAAAAAAGTTAGATTATTTATATGTTTGATAAAACTACAATTTTATCAAGAAGCACAGCACTGAAGTTGAGGTAACATTTTAGATTTCTTCAGTTCTGTAAAATCATCCCTGAACCAATAATGGATTTATTAAGATACAATTAAAAATTAAGTAATGGAAAAGGAAGGAAAAAGAATAGAAGCATACAAATCCTTAATTAACACATAGAGAATATTACACAAATGATATCATCATTATACCACCAGCTTATTTTGTTGTGCTTTTATGTCCTCTATGTTTGACCTACCCATATTAGTAAGTAGACTTAACAAGTAAATTACCTTTATTTGGTATTAATAAAATTCCAAAGAAGAAACCATTGTATACTTAAGGGTTCAGATAATTTAGGTTCATACTCTATGTCCATTTTCAGCAGAAGCAATTTAAGATTATTCTAAGGCTTTTGGCTCACATTTTAAGTAAAGAGTAAGATTATTTTTCATTTTCCTTATGGATGATGCTGATAGCCATTTTTAAATGCTTCCTTGAATATTGATGTGATATGTACTCTTAGGGATAGAAATTAAAAACAAACAAAAAACCATTGCTGTCGAGTCGATTCTGACCAATATGGACCCTATAGAATAGAATAGAACTGCCCCATAGGGTTTTCAAGGAGAGGCTGGTGGATTCAAACTGCTGGCCTTTTGGTTAGCACCCAAACGCATCCTTAAAATGGTTAACTTTTCAATTAGCAAAAATGACTTAAAGTTGCCATTTTTAATACAAAAATTTTAATACAAAATCTTATCTCAACATGTAACATGTTGTCTAGACCATAAAAAGAGCGGAAGTTGTGTTCCTAGTTAAAGCTATGTCTGACATTGGGCTCAGCTTCAAAATAGAAATTATTTAAAGAGAACAGGGTGTTTTGTCTTTTTTTTTTTTCCCTGACGAATGCCAAGTAAATTTGTTTAGAACAATTTTCCCTTCATACCCCCACTTCATTTCTAGGGTGCATCCACACTGGAAAACAACATTTGTGAGGTTTATGAGGTCATTTCCTGTTATTTGTTTGACAAGAACCTGAGGTTGTGCCTGTGAAATTTCTTTAATCAGCTGTCATATTGATCCCCTAAGTTTTCTAGTGAGTCATTGCAATGCTTAAAACTATCGTACGGTTTGAGAAACCATAATCCCAGTCAGCTGTTAAGAGAAATAAACTAAGTGGAATGTAACTTCTCAAAGGGAATTCTATGGAGCACTTGTTCCATGCCCTGTGGGTGGAAAATTCAGTGACTTAATAGGAAATAATTTGTTTTAGGGGTTTACATTGCACGTTAATATATTTAAGGCTATGAAATTTTTTTTTTTTTAAGTTGTAGTGAAATTATTCCATATATTTATTTGACTAGAAATACTTTTTTTTCCCTCAGAATATCTGGGAGAACTTGTGGTGCACCTCGCCTGTGAAATTTGAATAAGTGAACATTGAAGTAGATCAGCCATCAGCAGCCTGATTATTTTGATTTTCATAATGATTGGATTGGTCAATTGAATTAAGAACTTGGAGCTCAAATATGTAGTAACTGATCCAAGTATCATTTCAGATATAGCAAAAGGATTTATCTAGAGGGTGTTTCTGGCCCTTAATCTTCTGTGACTGAATCATGCTATCAGAGACGGTCATACAGACACTGGCATAATGAGAGAGGAACTACTCTGTAACCAGGTTGCAGGTGAAATGAAATTCTATTTCTTGAGAGGCAAAGCCATACATGTGTGCTGTTCACCTTGGCAGCACTTGATTTATGCCATCCACAGGGGGGGAAAAAAAAAAAACTTGCTCTAGAGTCCAATGGTGTGGCCCCATTTATTAAAAAAAAAAAAGACAGTATTATTCAAAGGATGACAGAATATAATTTGTAAAGGTTAAGAATAAGAAAATATCTTCTTGGACACCTTTGCAGTGGGCAGGGCTTTGCTTCATTGCTAATAAAGATCATGACTGGAATAAAAAAAAATACAACTAAAAATGGTAAGACTTACTACATCAGAGAAGTAATTTACGACTTAAGGACAGAAAATAGAAGATGGCATATTACCGTATAATCCACTGGCAAACAATACTGGATTCAGAAGAATTTGGATAATGGGCTGCCTGGAAGGACCCAGAAGATCCAGTCAACAAAAATCTTCCATCACAAGCTGTGGCTGTGAAAACAGGGAAATTAGTGTTAGACAAAATCAATCTTAGAAATGTTTCTCAAATGAAATGGAGTTTAGCCTGACTACCAAACCCTTCACAGAACACTCCTTACTGAATTCATTCTGTGCAAGATGATTTTATGAAACAGAAATGATAAAATGGGAGCTAATCAGGTGTCATGTTTAAACCTTATTAGCTATTTTCAAATACTCTTACACACCCATTGTAGAGTCCTTTAGAAAAGTTTTCCAATTCTAAACACTCATAGCTAGGCTGTGTTTCAAGTATATTATTTCATATTTCATATAGTAAGGAAATAGTATATCTGAATTGGAAACATCCAATTTGAACAACAACAAAAAAAAAACTATACATTTTTTGTTGGTCTTATTTTCCCCATTAAATTGGGGCTAGGTTGAACTCCAGATATATGCACATTTTGCTATGTCCTCCAGAAAATTATCAGAATAAGGCCAGGCAAATGGTAAAAATAGTACGAATGGTCTGCAGAGAATTTCATACATCCAATCTTCACTCATCTTTTAAAACCCATCACTCTTGCTCTTTATGGTACAGATTTACTATCCATCTTGATGTTTTTATTTAATACTCCTAAATATGCATTTTGCTTTCCATGATTACTCATTTTCATCTTTTAATTCTTATAACATTTATACCTCTTTTTAGTATCATGCACTATTAGTTGTGTTTCATGTATACTTTAATCATTTCCAACTAGATTAAAATCATCTTGAAGGCAAGAACCAGGAGCCGTACCCTATAGCTTTTAGACATTCTTTTATGCTTGCTATGTATTAAAAAAAATGTATAGTATGTGCTATAAATACAACATCAACAACAAAAAACCATTTGATTGTCATAATAAGTAGTTTCCTTAGATTATTTTCTATATACTTAGGTGCTTAGTTTTATTGACATTGTATTCTAAAAGAATGATTCATAGAGTGTGCCCTTTTTTCTCTGGGTAGGTTTTAACTTCTCATATGTCAGAAGCATTGATGGAGGGTAGAGAAATCTGGCCTTGAAATCTGAGTGCTAGAATAAACTATTCCAAAATGGTTGAATGAAAAAGCCTACTGTAACAGTATGAAGCAATTCTGTTAGGTTTCAAAATACAAGCTATCATATGGCATGAAATATTTTATATGTAGGAAATAAAAGGAATTGAAAGATTGAGCAACACATAAAAGTCTTGGTAAAAATTCCATGTTTTTGGTTACCTTTTTGATGCTTTTAATAATATTTTTTAGAGCATAAATATTTTTACTTTGGTGATTTTTAAGATTCGAATCTAAAAACAATGGCCTAGGAATTTCACTGGTTTATGACTGCATAGCCTGATTCCCAGGAGGAGGGAAAAAAAGGAGCAAATTGTGAAAAGAAAAGAAAAAAAAAAACCCAGAGAAGCAAAGATTAGTTTCTGAACAATTTGGCACAGACTTCAAGAAATGAAATAGAGAAAACTGTAGCTTGCTAAGAGAACAGAATCTCCTCATATGTCTCGTGCTTCAGCAAACAAGGATAATCAAGGCTAACGTGTCATGATTTCAAGATAAACTGTGAAAATGTGTGATTTTTTGAAATGTAGAGATAAATTATTTTCTGGCTCTGAAAGGAAATCTTACTCCTCACCCTAAACTCCCTGACCACCCCAAACCAAATTGTTGGGACAATTAATTCATTAGCTTCAATGACGATAAAAGCAAAAAACAGAGTGTTTTTTATGTGATACATGCAGCCTTATAATCACAGTTTGTCAAGAAACCATCTGGATACGAAGATTTTAGTCAGCGCAATGAAGACCACTGCTATTGTAAATAGTTCATATTTAATTTATGATACTTAGAAAGAGATGAAGTAGAACAATCTTACCAGTCCTAAAATATAACTGCTAGCACTTATGAAGCGTTTACCATGTTCCAGCTATTGGTCTGAAGTCATTATAAATATATATTAATGTAATCCTCACAACAACCCTATAAAGATACAGGTGGGGCAACTGAGGCACCATAAAAACCAAACCAAACTCATTGCGGTGGAGTCGATCCCGACTCATAGTGACCCTATTGGACAGAGTAGAACTGCCGCATACGGTTTCCAAAGAGCACCTGGTGGATTTGAACTGCTGACATTTTGGTTAGCAGCTGTAGCGCTTAACCACTACACCATCAGGGTTTCTCCCAGGTCATAAGTGACTATTCAGAGCCAGGCAGTGACTCCAGAGCATGCTGGGCTATGCACTTCCCTAAAGCTACAACATATGGAGCCATCGCAGACGACATCACCCCCGCCCCGCCCCACCGTTTCAGCTATGAAGTAGGTTAAAAAAAAAAACTCTAAATGAAAGAAAGGAAATTAAAAGCAAAAATGAACCTCATATTTTCCAGTATCCTTAAAAGTAGCATATAGATCACGTATGCAGTAGCATCCCACAACAAACAGAAGGAATTAAAAAAGAAAAGACAGAATGAAAAAAGGAAACAAAAAGAAATTCAGTTAAGAATCTGGAAAGCCTATATGCAAAGCGGGGACCCTGGTGGCGTTGTGGTTGAAGAGCTCGGCAGCAAACCAACAGTTGGCAGTTTGTACCAGCCGCTCCTTGGAAATCCGATGGGGTGGTTCTACTCTGTCCTAGAGGGTCACTATGAGTGGGAATCGATTCCACAGCAATGGGTTTATGTGCAAAGCTGATGAAATTTTAGTAAATATTCACATCCATTCACTACGTATTTTTGGAAAAGGTATCAACAGCTTTGTGTTGGGCAGCAGGATTAATAATTTTCAAAAAAAGCTGAGTTATGTCCCTGGTGGCAAAGATTGTTCTATGTTTGCCAAGCCCTTTTTTCAGCTACTTCCTAGGTACATGGCTAAACTACATTTCCCAGAATCCCGTGCAGTTCGACGGGCCCATGCGTCCCAGTGCGGTCAATAAACTATTGTGGAAGTGATTTCCTTCACTCCCAAATATGGTTTCTAAAAAAAAAAAAAATTTGTAGCATTCTTCCTTTATCTGCCAGTAATCACAAAAGATCCATTGAAGAGCTCGAGGGGAATGGGGTGGTGGAGAAGGAGCTGGCAACCTGAACGCCTACTTAGAGCAGAAAAAAAAAAAAAATCACGTTGGACTGTGATGCAATGAATAAATACTGTCTCGGAGCCCTGGAGACACAGTGGTTAAGAGCTCCCCTGCTAACCAACAGGTCGACAGTTCGAATCTACCAGCGGCTCCTTGCAAACCCTATGGGGAAGTTCTACTGTGTCCTTTAGAGTCGCTATGAGTTGGAATCGACTTGATGGCAACAGACTTTTCGGTTTGGTTATTATCTTAAATTGCTAAGATTTGGGGTGCCCCGTGTAGTATTTAGCTTGTCTTAACGAATTGGTCTGTATGTCCAGTTTTCAATGAAGTTGCTAAATTTTAGTGATAATGGAAAACTACAGGTCAAGTTCTGCTCTAAAGGGCCTCTGTTGAATTTCTGCATCCAAGCAAAGATGACAAAGAATATCCCCGGAGGAATTTAAAATACGAGAGTACTGAACTACTTAGAATAGTCAACTTAAGAATGTCAAAATATTATAATTTCAAAATACAGGCTTGTGCTAGGGGTTGTCTCATATGTTCTTTGATTTAATTTCAGGATATTAATGGAGAAACTAATTTTTCATGAGGCAATGCGAAGCAGGACGTCCTTTCTGAAAAAGAGCTATAATTCAGCCGTGGCTGAGTAGGACTGCTGGGTATTCAGGCTTATGGCTTTTTAGACCGCACAGTTCTTTCTAGTCCATCCTCAAGAAAAAAAAAAATTCTGAACGGAAGTAAATTAGTTTGTCAGTGGCGCTATTAGAAATGTTACCTGCTGCGGGGCTGGATTCTTCTCCCTTATGCTCTACAGACCCACTGAGAGCTCCCTCTGCTGGCTCAATATTTACTAATCGTGTGTTTGCTCAAAACAAAACCAAAAACAAACCGTTGCCATGCAGTCCATTCAGACTCATAGCGACCCTATAGGACAGAGAAGAACTGCCCCTTATGGTTTCCAAGGAGCGCCTGCCGGATTTGAACTGCTTTCCTTTTGGTTAAGCACTAAGCCACCAATACTTTTTGTGTTTGCTTGGGGCACTGAATTCTTCGGTATATATAAATCAAACATGATCAGTGCCCATCCACCAACGCCTGTTGTGCACATACATACGAAGGATGCAAACAGTCTGTAGACACTTGCCAACTTCTAAATAGGACTTCACAGAGGCCGAAAGGCCGAGTCAGCATCTTTCCTTCTCACAGGTCAGCTAAAAAGTGAACTTTTTCTTGGTGATGCTATTCTAATCAGAAAAGAAAAACAATCTAAAGAAATCTTGCTTCAGCCATAGTCAGCTCTAAGTTGTGCAAACTTAAATAACCGAAGACTAAAAAAGGAAGCTGCCTGAAGAAGTTATCATTAATGTGGCTCTATTAATAACACAAACTTGAATTAGAGCTCACAGCTGGAGGGGGGAAAAAGAGAGAGAGAGAGAGCAAAGGTCAATTTCATATACAGACAATTCTCATAAATTAATTTCATAAATTTTTCTGTGAATGGAGATTGATGGACATGGGTTTTCAGGTGGAAATTTGCTACTAGAGGTTGGTGCTGATGTAAAGTCCATTAGACTTTTGATTCACCATCACCAGTAATTAAGAGATGAATCAAACTATTTATAATCCTGAATCTTAGCTAAAGATAAATTGATTGATTGACTGATTGATTTGTTCATTACTTTAATCCACAAAGGATTTACATTTATTTACCAAAATAGATGTAATGTTAACATAAAAATATAAATACTTAAGGGAATGCTACTTAGAAGTGAGAATGGCGAGTCTTAGTCTCGCCTACTTTGGAGATGTCATCAGGAGGGACCATTCGCTGGAGAAAGAAATCATGCTTGGTAGAGGGTCAAGTGAAAAAGAGGAAGAAGTCCAATGAGATGGATTGACACAGTGGCTGCTACAGTGGGCTCAAACATAGCAAAGATTGTGAGATAGCGCAGAGCTGGGCATTTCATTCTGTTACACATAAGGTCACAACCAGTCAGAACCAACTTGAAGGCACTTAACAACAACAACAAAGGGATCCCTGCCCCCACAAACATGGAAAAGTAGATCTTGAGGCTGAAAAGATTAGTGCCATAGATGGCTAGTTGATACTGTTTCAATTAATGCAAAGCTTCCATGATATTGAAGTGAGAAAATATTCCGATTAGATCTTTTGGGAAAATTTAGAGAATTAATCCAGTTCTAATACTGAGGCTCATGGTCAAGAATGTGTAGTGACCTTAAAGCTTATCTTAGGACATATTGTCACACATAAGACTTACATGGTTATTTTTTTAATATGCATTGACATTAATTCTTCATGGAAATCATGAGCTACCTGAGGGTAAATCATAAAAAACCAAACCTGTTGCCTTCAAGTCAATTCTGACTCATAGTGATCCTGTCAGAGAGAGTAGGACTGCCCCATAGGGTTTCCAAGGAGCAGCTGGTAGATTGAAACTGCTGACCTTTATGGTTAGCAGCTGTAGCTCCTAACCACTGTACAAGGTAGAGACCACATAATTTGTGTGGTACATTTTTTCATTATTTGATTCATCTATGAATTAGCTATACCTTTTCCTCCCATTTAAGGTTATTGATTATTATCAATATATAGGCTCAAAGCTATGCGTCTAACTTTACCCTACAAAATTATTCCTGAAACAGAAATTGACATTACCTTTGTTACCTCATGATGGCACACTTGTATCATATTCTCCCTGAAAAGATTTTAGAAACTGCCTTAAAACCGTAGCAAAAAAGGAATTTTCTTTCTTCTTCTATGAGTAACTTAGTTATATAAAACAGATTAAAAAATATTCTATAGCCTGCACTTTCCTCCAATATCTCTGAGTGCACTTCAAAGGACGTAGTTAAACTTTGAAAGTTTGAATCTTATCCAAGAACATTTGAATTGGGATTGTTTAGTGAAAGCCTCTTTAGTCTAGTTGCCTTTTGTTGAGTTAATACTGGGAAACAGACCAACCGACTGTCTTTTAAAGTAGGTACCAAGTGGCACTAGAAAAAAAAAAAAAAAAAAACCAAGTGGATAGATACTTTTTTAAAACTTTGGTTGAAATCGGAGCATTCATCTTCAATTAATATCAAGGAAGAACAGCCAAGTGTATCAAATATAACTTAACTCAGCCCTAAGGGTCAATGGAGCCCTGGTAGCATAGCAGTTAAGAACCCAGCTCCTAACCAAATGGTTGGCAGTTCAAATTCACCAGCTGCTCCTTGGAAACCCCATGGGCACAGTTCTACTCTGTCCTATAGGGTTGCTACGAGTCAAAGTTGACTTGATGGCAACGGGTTTGGATTTTTTTATTGGAAGGGTCAGTGGCCAGAAGTACGTGGTCAATTTTAAAAATGTTTATAATTTACACCAAGCAAATGTTCAATTCATGCTTTCTGTTTAACTTTTTAAGAACAAAATTATAGGTTAGAATTATCCAATTAGTTCTTCACAATATTTTCCAGTGTTTTTACACTTAGATGGTCATCTTTGTATCTGTATGTATACTATACACAGAAATAAATTACCTGGTTAGAAGCTAATTGCTAGTAAACTTTCCTAAATGGAACCCAACCATAAATCAAGAAATAAGTCAAAGAATAAATATTTTTAAATTACTTAGTGTCAAGTTTGGCATTTATGTTGTTGTTGTGTGATGTTGAGTGGATTCCAACTTATAGCGATCCTATAGGACAGAGTAGTACCATCCCATAGGGTTTCCCATGCTGTAAATCTTTACAGGAGCAGATCACTAGGTCTTTTCTGCTGTAAGCCACTGGTGAGTTTCAACCACTTATCTCTTGATTAGCAGCCGACCGCTTAACCACTTTGACACTAGGGTAGCCCCATTTGTTATATGTGTTGTTGCTAGGTGCCATTGACTTGGTTCTGACTCACAGCCACTGTATGTACAACAGAACAAAACACTGCCCGGTCCTGTGCCATTCTCACAATCGTTGTTATGCTTAAGCCCATTGTTTCAGCCACTGTGTCAATCCATCTCATTGAGGGTCATCTTCTTTTTCGCTGACCCTCTGCTTTACCAAGCATGATGTCTTTCTCCAGGGACTAATCTCTCCTCACAACATGTCCGAAGTATGTGAGATGTAGTCTCGCTGTCCTTGCTTCTAAGGAGCATTCTGACTGTACTTCTTCCAAGACAGATATGTTTGTTCTTTTAGCAGTCAATGGTATATTCAATATTCTTCTTCAACACCACAATTCAAAGGTGTCAGTTCTTCGGTCTTCCTTATTCTTTGTCCAGCTTTCATATGCATAGGAGGCAATTGAAAACACCATGGCTTGGGTCAGGCCCACCTTAGTCTTCACGGTGACATCTTTACTTTTCAATACTTTAAAGAGGTCTTTTGAAGCAGATTTGTCCAATGCAATGCGTTTTTTTATTTCTTGACCTCTGCTTCCGTGGGTGTTGATTGTGGATTCAGGTAAAATGAAATCCTTGACAACTTAAGTCTTTTCCCCGTTTATCATGATGTTGCTTATTGGTCCAGTTGGGAGGATTTATGTTTTCTTATGTTAAGATGTAATCCATACTGATCTTCTCAGTAAGTACTTCAAGTCTTCCTCACTTTCAGCAAGCAAGGTTGTATCATCTGCCTATCGCAGGTTGTTAATAAGCTTTCCTCCAATTCTGATGCCCTGTTCTTCATATAGTCTAGCTTCTCAGATTATTTGCTCAGCACACAGATTGAACAGGTATGCATAAAGGATACAACCCTGATACACATCTTTCCTAACTTTAAACCATGCAATGTGCCCTTGTTCTGTTTGAACGACTGCCTCTTGATCTATGTACAGGTTCCTCATGAGCACAATTAAGTGTTCTAGAATTCCCAGTCTTCGCAGTGTTATCCATAATTTGTTATGATCCACATAGTCGATTGCCTTTGCATAGTCAAAACACAGGTAAACATATTTCTGGTATTGTCTGCTTTCAGCCAGGATCCATCTGACATTGGCAATGATATCCATGGTTCCATGTCCTCTTCTGAATCCGGATTGAATTTCTGGCAGTTCCCTGTTGATATACTGCTGCAGAGTAATTTTTGAATAATCTTCAGGAAAATTTTACTTGTGTGATATTAATGATATTGTTTGATAATTTTTGCATTCGGCGGGCTCACCCTTCTTGGGAATAGGCATAAATATGGATCTTTCCAGTTGGTTGGCCAGGTAGCTGTCTTCCAAATTTCTTGGCATAGACGAGTGAACACTTCCACTGCTGCATCTATTTGTTGAAACATCTCAGTTGATATTCTGTCAATTCCTGGAGCCTTGTTTTTGCCAATGCCTCCAGTGCAGGTTAGACGTCCTCATTCAGTACCATGGGTTCCTGATCATATGCTACCTCACAAAATGGTTGAACCTTGACCTCATTCCACAGCTCATCTGGTCTTCTGTCATTAATGTTCAGCATGTCAAATCTATTTTTGAGGTGATCTAAATTCAGGTGGGATATACTCAAGGTTGTACTTTGGCTCTCATCCACTTGTTCTAATTTTCTTCAGTTTCAACTTGAGCCTGTATAGTAACAACTGATGGTCTGTTTCGCAGTCAGCCCCGGCCTTGTTCTGACTGATAATATTGAGCTTTTCCATTGCCTTTTTCCACGGATGCAGTCAATTTGATTCCTGTGCATTCCGTCTGGGGTGATCCATGTGTATAGTCACCATTTATGTTGGTGAAAAAAGGTATTTGCAATGAATAAGTCATTAGTCTTGCAAAAGTCTATCATGCAATCTCCAGCATTGTTTCTATCACCAAGGCCATATTTTCTAACTACCAGTCCTTCTTTGTTTCCAACTTTCCCATTCAAATCACCAGTAATTATCAACGCATCCTGATTGCATGTTTGATCAATTTCAGGTGGCAGAAGTTGGTAAAAATCTTCAATTTCTTCATCTTTTGCCTTAGTGGTTGTTGCATAAATTTGAATAATAGTCTATCAGTTTGTCATACTGTGGGGGCTTGTGTGTTACTGTGATGCTGGAAGCTATGTCACCAGTATTCAAATATCAGCAGGGTCACCCACGGCGGACAGGTTTTAGCTGAACTTCCAGACTACAACAGAGTAGGAAGAAGCACCTGGCAGTCTACTTCTGGAAAGAATTAGGCTTGTTATATAGTAGTTACTATATAACAGCATCATCATTATTATTATGTCAACAGTCAAAACAGTTGCCAAAATTTACAAATAAACTTGGATGTTTTATTCATGTAACCTTAAGATCTTATTCAGAATTCATTTCCATTACACAAAGGACTACAACTCAAGTGTACTTTTTGTCTATTTGGTTGTTTCTATGCCAAGAATTGGAAACACTGGTGGTGGAGTGGTTAAGTACTATGGCTGCTAACCAAAAAGTTGGCAGTTCGAATCTACCAGGTGCTCCTTGGAAACCCTATGAGGCTATTCTACTCTATCCTATCGGGTCATTGTGAGTCGGAATTGACTCGATGGTACCAGGCTTGGTTTTTTTTTTAATACCAAGAATGCAATAAGAATCACAGTCAAAATTAAAGAGTGGCACTTCCTGATTACAGAGTACTGAAATTGCAAAAACGACCAATAATATCATATGATGGTGAAAAAACATTTAAAAAAAAAGCCTTTGTAAGAAATGAGAATGTTTGTGTAAGAAGTCAAATTCATAATAGCGGTTTAATATAGAGAAATGATGGAAAACCTATTTTTCTGTTCCTCGTTCACGACAGACATTGTTAATCACAACATCCTTCGCATCCTTCCAGAGTCATCAAATGGAACTCTGCTTAGGATTAATATGGTTAATATTATGTTATAAAGTTTAAGAATATTAATAAAACTATGTTTTATGATTTGTATTAAATTGTAAACATGGGTATTGGACTATCTCATTCTTCAACAGTTTCAGAGGTGTGTGTGTGTGTGTATATGTGTACAGGCAGTGAGGGAACAAGAAAAAGAAGAGGGGAGTAAGAAGGAGACAGAAACAGAGAGAGTGGGGGTATGGGAGAGGGATAATGAATACTTGGAACATTACTTACCACAAATTTTATCGTCTTCATCTGAGCCATCTGGACAATTTAATTCTCCATCACAAAATAAATCGATTGCTATACACATTGGAGTATCAGCACAAGGCCTTGAACCAGGCAGGCAGTCTACTGAGATGTTTCCATAAAAAATAAAAATAAAAAAGATTGGATTTATAAGTTTCCAGCAGAGTAGATTTAACTTCCAACATGTTTATTACTTATTATATATATTTTTTATCATTTAGTTTCTTACTTATAAGTATATACTTATAGATTCCAATAGAAATGTTTTATTCAAAGTAAATAAATAGAAGCTGTAAAGACAATAAGAAGTTACATTGATAATTAGAAAGATTCAGACTTTCCTGACTTCTATAACTGATTTCATAAATTGATAAATTGTCCACTGAACAAATATTTATGGGATGCCTATCAGAGCCCAGTCATTGTACTGGGCACTGGCTGCCCCTTAGAAAGATCACTCTGGCTGCAATGCAGAGGGGACCAGATTGCAAGTAGGAAAATCCAACTTCTTTGGAACTATTTAGTTAATAGTTCCAGGACAAAGTATTGTTGTTGTTGTTGTTGTTAGGTGCTGTCAAGTCGGTTCCGACTCATAGCAACCCTATGCGCAACAGAATGAAACCTGCCCAGTCCTGTGCCATCCTCACTATCAGGACAAAGTATTATGCAAAAGTATTTATGGATTTTATTTAGAGAAATATATTCTATTATAAAGTATCAATCAAGGAAAGAAAACCATGTCATTTTAAATACATTTTCTGTTCTAAGTACACAGTTTATTCATTATAAACTTCATGAGGCTTGCCACTTTTGCCAGAACTGTTCTGTGAACTGAAATAAAATTTGTATTTGCCCAAATATTGAAGAGTGGGCTAGGCCAAACAATCTCCCAGTTGTTTGGGGTACACTTTGCACTGACATTTTATTTTGTAGGTAGAATCCTTTAAATTCCAAGAAAGTTGAAAATATGTCATGAAAAAATTAGTCCCCTCATGACAAATCCTAAGGAAATGAAAATCAAATTCAGGCTAAACTTTTGGGCAGATCCGTATGTCTTTGTAGCGAGTTGTTTGTAAAATTGTAGAATTTTAAATTTTGAAAAAAATAACATATTTATTCATGTGCATTGACTGTTGATGTCTACTTAGTTGATGTGAAACTTGATAAATGCACATTACATTTTGGATATTTATACCTCCTAGGGTATTCTGTGGGGTCAAATATTGGAAAGTTTATCACATTATCTGCATCATCTAGTATCATTCAAAATCTCTCATTCACTCATAAACGTATTCATTCTTTGAGAAGATATTGACGTAAGCCAAGATTTGCATTTTGAGGAGGAAACTCATTGAAGAATGCCATTTTATAGTCAGATAAACCATTGAAAATCTCAAGCGCATTTGTACACTGAGCAGTGGAGAAGCCCAAAGACTATTTGTATCTAACGTCTTTCTTGCTTCTTGGGTGAGGAAATCTCAGGGTGAAAGACCCAAACACTCCCCCTGAAAGGTTATGTGCAGTACCAGTGCTCTGGCCAAGATCGTATCCATTCTCACCTTTCAGCCTATCTTGTCCTTCACCTGCCCTCTTCCACATCCCTAAGTACAGACTCACCAAGAGTACATTTCACTTCCAGGAACTAACTAGGAAATTTTAGAAGCAATTCTAAAGATATTCAAAGTATTTTAATATGCCCACAGGGAAAAGACATATGTTTTTATTTTGCGGAAATATGTGAAAATTTGAATATTTTTGTCTATGACTAAAGTAACAATGATGATTTTAACATTTTTGAAAAATCTTTAAGCTCAATAGCATTTTTGTTGTTGTTCTTAATCTTGTGGCATAGTGGTTAAGTGCTACAGCTGCTAACCAAGAGGTCGGCAGTTCGAATCTGCCAGGCGCTCCTTGGAAACTCTATGGGGCAGTTCTACTCTGTCCTATAGGGTCGCTATGAGTTGGAATTGACTCGACGGCAATGGGTTTGGTTTGGTTTTTTTGAGTTTCTTAATCTTAAGACTGGCACTGTACTGCCATCTGCTGGGGTTTAAAAATAAGGTATTTCATTGTGAAATTTCTCTTTAAACACTTTCAAATTAATTGTGAAAATACAAGTGCTTGTGTCAATGAATCTACTAAGGTAATATTAATGAGACACATTTATGGATGAAGTTGCTGAGTTTTAGTGTCTTTTGTAACACGCACTAAAAACAAAACAAAAACCAAACCTGTTGCCATCTAGTCAATTTCTACTCATAGTGACCCTATAGGACAGAGTAGAACTGCCCCATAGGGTTTCCAAGGAATGGCTGATGGATTCAAACTGCTAACCCTTCAGTTAGCAGCCATAGCTTACTGTAGCTCTTAACCACTGTGCCACCAGGGCTCCAATCACTAATAAAAATGGACATAAACCACTGGGAAATAACGGAACACCTAACATCTAAAATGGGACAGAATAAAGATCACAGTCATTCCTGAATGACAGAATACCTCCATTTAAGAGATTAAAAATAATTACAATATGGCATTTAATACATCCTAAGGGTCGCTATGAGTCAGAATCGAGTCGATGGCACTGGGTTTGGTTTTGGTTTAATGTATATTTTAATTGTTTTTTTATGAGATGTCCCTGAGGAGATTTCTTAATTATTCTGTGTCTAATCCAGGAGAGGCATAGTGCATCACAGTATTCCATAAATGCTTGATAAATAAATAAATGGAAAAAAAAAAAAGCATTATGCTAGACACTCTATGGCTTATCTTAGCAGGAGTCACCAGAATTCTAAGCATTTGAATGAAAAGATTTGGGGATACAACTGGGGAGAAGTACAATTTTTTATGCTCCTAATGTTTCCTATAGGGTTGCTCTGAGTTGAAATTGACTGGATGGCAATAGGTTTGGTTGTTTTTTTTTGGTTTAATGTTCCCCAGGGAAACTTCTCAGTGCTTCGAGTCTCTGTCTGCTGCTGGTCTCTGGGCTGGTGCTCGCTGAGTTCTACAGACTGGACCTCACTGTAGTAAGTGATACCACTCGAGAACCTGTCATCTGATTAATGATTATTCATTTACCTCACAAGGATCATCTGCTGTTTGTGTCAAGGAATTTTAAAGGATGGAAAGAGAAGGACAAATACTGCAATGCTTCTGTTCTCATGGATCTTGTAGTTTAGTGGGGACATAAATTCATCAACTACTTATTAAAAAAAGAAATCTAGGTATAAAAATGTGCCATGGGTGCACCACGGATTGGGCAAGTCATTTCCTTCTGAGGTAGCGACTGAATGCATCTTCACAGAGGAAGTCATATTTAAACTAGGCTTTGAAGGATGCATGGAAATGCACCAGGAAGAGAGGGAAATGGAATGTGGGCATGGCAATGTGTGACAGCACGTCATGTTTCGAAAACAAATGAGTATAATTTATGTATTCATGAGATATTTGTGGAAAGCATAGCAGAAAGAGACCGTGGCCTAGGATTATGAAAGACCTTTGTAAAATGTAAGAAATATTTTCTACAGGGAATGGCATTGAAAGCTTTTACATATATGTGTGATATGAGCAGTTTATGTTCCATAAAGATAATTCTGGGACAATGTAAAGAACCAAGTAGAGAGAGAAGACCGATCAGGGTGCTGTCTCAATGGCCCAGGTAAAGGCTTATAAGGGCTGGAACACTCACACTTGCAGTTGAGGTATGGAGTATGCAGTTAAGGTGGGTATCGGGTCAATTGTATTTTACAGGTACAGCTGATGGGTTTTAGTGACCAGATGGTCAAGATCAGGGGAGGTAGAGAAGGGCGTGTTAAAGATGACACCTTCGATTCTACTTAATGGTAATTACTAACAAGGGGAATTAAAAGAGGAAGAGAGATGGGATCGGAAACAAGTTTGAGGTATTTTAATTAGAAGGTAGAAATAGCAGGTTTTTATATTATACTCTCTTACTACAGACTCTGCTTCATAAACACTCATCAGCAGCCTTGGTCCAGGGAAGAATAAAAGTTACTCATATTGAAACAAATATGGAAAATATAAATTCAATTGGCATAGAGGGGTTATAGGATTGAGGATTTCATCAAATTGTATTTTTACCTAGTATTCTCTCTCCCTCTCATTTCCTTCTATATACATATATGATTATAATTTTCAACAGAAAATTGATTAAAACTTTAATTGTTAAAAAATCTAACCAGATGATAGATTAAAAAAAAAAATTTGTTGTTGAGAATACAGATGCCAGATTTTTTAAAGTGAACTTCCCTTCTTAAAGCTAGAGTCCTTTCACTTATGGACTCTTATTTCAGTCCTTAATATTTGCCCTGGCATGTCTTCTTCTCTAAGGAGTCTGCACCAAACTGTACTTCTCAGTAGAGAATTTTTAAGGCAGGTGCTAAGGAATTCTAGTTAAAGAAGCATGCACAAAGAAAACAATAATTGGTTTTGTTTATTAAGATGATCAAATGGCCTTAATTTTAGCTACTTGAGTGGGAAAAAGGACCTACACACATTTTCATGTCTAGATGATATTTTATCTTCAGGGTATTATTCTGACATATGATAAAAAGACATAAAAAAAATTAGTATCATTTGAAATTCTGAAAATCGGAAGTTTTCGTAATCCACTTATATTTGTACCATGGAGAATTTAATATATTCTCAAATGTAATTACTTCGGGGTGATCCAAAGTCAAAACAGTTTCCAGTGATTTGGAGAGAGAACCTGTGTCTACTTTGGTGCAGGTCTTGTGCGAGGCATTTTAATGGATAAAAAGACAAAAACCTACTACTTTTCCTTTTGAGGGTGTTACAAAAATGTTTCATCTAAGATAATAATTTAATAATCACATTTTTGAAATCTCAGATTTTAATCCCCTCCCCTCCCCCTTTTTTTTTTTTTTTAATGAGGATAATAGTGCCTGATGGGTAAAGTTGTTTAAGAAAAATAAAACCCGTGACCCTTGTAACTTACATAATAGTGGAAGTACAATCTGAATCCATGACGGCCTGCCTTTAAAGACCAATTTCATTCACTACACTGTACTGGAAAAATAGATACCACCTTACTGAAATTCACATTTACTTTGATAGGACAAAACTAGCCTGTTTCACAAGAGTATGGCTGATCAATACAAATGAAATTACAGTGAAAAGATTCTTTAATAGTCCTGACATCGTACAAGCAGGGATGTTGTAAATTGGAAGAGAATGCAATATATAAGTGTTTTTTGTCCCAGATGCAGAAAAAGAAAAATACTTAAAGTCACAATAGATTTGCTATTGGATAAAGTCTCTGTGTCTCAGTCCTGGAGCAATTAAATTGAGGGACATAATTCAACCTTGAGTTCTTTTGGCCTAATTTCATGTTCTTCATGAAATCAGTTAATTCTTTTCCTTCAATCTCCAAACTCCTCCGTATGTTAGAAAAGTAGCAAGATTGCATTTGGTATGAGATTGAGAAAGCCCATGATGATGTTACTTTTTTTTTTCCTGCAATCATTGCCTACTCAGTAAGCGACAAAAGATTAGAATAAGTTGTACAGTAGAAACCCTTCAAGCGTAAGAGCCATTGCCCAAAACAGACCCCCAAGGCACCATGCAGCAGCCAAGAAATCAATCAGTACAATGCAACCTTAGTTCCCATCTCTCTCCTCTATTGTTTCAAATGGGTTAGTCAAGCTTTACGGTAATTGTCAACAAAGGCAGTTGAACAATTGAATATAATTGTCATGGACTTTGTACCCGACCATCACGCAAAAACTATCTTCAGCAGAATTTATAATAGTACTAATGCCAGGTATATGATGCATATATTTGTTGATTTTTTCTCAAACTTTGTCTTCCAGGCATATAAAAATGAGAATAAACTTAACATTCCTGAAAGACATCTTCATAATAAATTACTGCTTGGAAATTGTGGTTTCTGAGTATAATTGCCTTGTTCCCCTCTATAAATCTATAATATCTTGCCATATGAGAGGAAAAAATAGGAGAGATGACTAGAGACTCAAGTAGTGCTTGGATCCAGTAAAAGAGGTAATATGTTATTTTGGTACCTACTTAAAAAAAAAAATTAGCTGATAATAATCCTTCGAGGACTGATTAAGGTAATTCAATACAGCCTCCATTAACAGGAAAGCTTTGAAATGGTGCATAAAAATGGAGGCCTACAGCACTGTTTCAAATGTGTGTGGCTCTCCACAGTCCTGGCAATAATCTAATCTCCCGCATCAGGCTTCTGAAAGGGCTTGCAACACCTCTTCTGAGTCTCCCATTCCAAGGCTTTGATTCATAATTTTTTTTTTTTTTTAATTTTTATTAAGCTTCAAGTGAACATTTACCATTCCAATCAGTCTGTCACATGTAGGTTTACATACATCTTACTCCCTTCTCCCACTTGCTCTCCCCCTATTGAGTCAGCCCTTACAGTCTCTCGTTTCGTGCCAATTTTACCATCTTCCCTCTCTCTCTATCTTCCCATCCCCCTTCCAGTCAAGAGTTGCCAACACACTCTCCCGTGTCCACCTGATTTAATTAGCTCACTCTTCATCAGTATCTCTCTCCCCCCCACTGACCAGTCCTTTTCATGCCTGATGATTTGTCTTCGGGGATGGTTCCTGTCCTGTGCCATCAGAAGTTCTGGGGAGCATTGTCTCTGGGATTCCTCTAGTCGCAATCATACCATTAGGTGTGGTCTTTTAATGAGAATTTGGGGTCTGTATCCCATTGGTCTCCTGCTCCCTCAGGAGTTGTCTGTTGTGTTCCCTGACAGGGCAGACATCGATTGTGGCCGGGCACCAACTAGTTCTTCTGGTCTCAGGATAATGTAGGTCTCTGGTTCAAGTGGCCCTTTCTGTCTCTTGGCTTCTTAGTTGTCGTGTGGCCTTGGTGTTCTTCCTTTGCCTTTGTTCCCGGTGGGTTGAGACCAATTAATGTATTTTAGATGGCCGCTTGTTGGCTTTTAGGACCCCAGGCGCCACAATTCAAAGTGGGATGCAGAGTGTTTTCATAATAGAATTGTTTTGCCCATTGACTTAGAAGTCCCCTCAAACCAAGTTCCCCAGACCCCAGCCCCTGCTTCGCTGACCTTTGAAGCTTTCATTTTGTCTCGGAAACCTCTTTACTTTTAATCCAGTCCAATTAGGCTGACCTTCCTTGTTTTGAGTGTTGTCTTTCCCTTCACCCAAAGCAGTTCCCATCTACAGATTGATCAATAAAAAGCCCTCTCCCTCCCTCCCTCCCCCCTTTGTAACCACATAAGTATGTGTTCTTCTCCGTTTTTTCTATTTCTCAAGATCTTATAATAGTGGTCTTATACAATATTTGTCCTTTTGCAACTGACTCATTTCGCTCAGCATAATGCCTTCCAGATTCCTCCATGTTATGAAATGTTTCAGAGATTCGTCACTGTTCTTTATCGATGCGTAGTATTCCATTGTGTGAATATACCACAATTTATTTACCCATTCGTCCGTTGATGGACATCTTGGTTGCTTCCAGCTTTTTGCTATTGTAAACAGAGCTGCAATAAACATGGGTGTGCATATATCTGTTTGTGTGAAGGCTCTTGTATCTTTAGGGTATATTCCGAGGAGTGGGATTTCTGGGTTGTATGGTAGTTCTATTTCTAACTGTTTAAGATAACGCCAGATGGATTTCCAAAGTGGTTGTACCATTTTACATTCCCACCAGCAGTGTATGAGAGTTCCAATCTCTCTGCAGCCTCTCCAACATTTATTATTTTGTGTTTTTTGGATTAATGCCAGCCTTGTTGGAGTGAGATGGAATCTCATCGTAGTTTTAATCTGCATTTCTCTAATGGCTAATGATCGAGAGCATTTTCTCATGTATCTGTTGGCTGCCTGAATATCTTCCTTAGTGAAATGTGTGTTCATATCCTTTGCCCACTTCTTGATTGGGTTGTTTGTCTTTTTGTGGTTGAGTTTTGACAGAATCATGTAGATTTTAGAGATCAGGCGCTGGTCTGAGATGTCATAGCTGAATATTCTTTCCCAGTCTGTAGGTGGTCTTTTTACTCTTTTGGTGAAGTCTTTAGATGAGCATAGGTGTTTGATTTTTAGGAGCTCCCAGTTATCTGGTTTCTCTTCATCATTTTTGGTAATGTTTTGTATTCTGTTTATGCCCTGTATTAGGGCTCCTAGGGTAGATCCTATTTTTTCTTCCATGGTTTTTATCGTTTTAGTCTTTATGTTTAGGTCTTTGATCCACTTGGAGTTAGTTTTTGTGCATGGTGTGAGGTATGGGTCCTGTTTCATTCTTTTGCAAATGGATATCCAGGTATGCCAGCACCATTTGTTAAAAAGACTATTATTTCCCCAATTGACTGACACTGGTCCTTTGTCAAATATCAGCTGCACATACATGGATGGATTTATATCTGGATTCTCAATTCTGTTCCATTGGTCTATGTGCCTGTTGTTGTACCAGTACCAGGCTGTTTTGACTACTGTAGCTATATAATAGGTTCTGAAATCAGGTAGGGTGAGGCCTCCCACTTTCTTCTTCTTTTTCAGTAGTGCTTTGCTTATCCGGGGGTTCTTTCCTTTCCATATGAAATTAGTGATTTGTTTCTCTATTCCCTTAAAGTATGACATTGGTATTTGGATTGGAAGTGCGTTATATGTATAAATGGCTTTTGGTAGAATAGACATTTTTACTATGTTAAGTCTTCCTATCCATGAGCAGGGTATGTTTTTCCACTTAAGTGTGTCCTTTTGAATTTCTTGTCGCAGAGTTTTATAGTTTTCTTTGTATAGGTCTTTTACATCCTTGGTAAGATTTATTCCTAAGTATTTTATCTTCTTGGGGGCTACTGTGAATGGTATTGATTTGGTTATTTCCTCTTCGGTGTTCTTTTTGTTGATGTAGAGGAATCCAAGTGATTTTTGTATGTTTATTTTATATCCTGAGACTCTTCCAAACTCTTCTATTAGTTTCAGTAGTTTTCTGGAGGATTTCTTAGGGTTTTCCATGTATACGATCATGTCATCTGCAAATAGTGATAGCTTTACTTCCTCCTTACCAATCTGGATACCCTTTATTTCTTTGTCTAGCCTAATTGCCCTGGCTAGGACTTCAAGTACGATGTTGAATAAGAGCGGTGATAAAGGGCATCCTTGTCTGGTTCCCGTTCTCAAGGGAAATGCTTTCAGGTTCTCTCCATTTAGAGTGATATTGGCCGTTGGCTTTGCATATATGCCCTTTATTATGTTGAGGAATTTTCCTTCAATTCCTATTTTGGTTAGAGTTTTTATCATAAATGGGTGTTGAACTTTGTCAAATGCCCTTTCTGCATCTATTGATAAGATCATGTGGTTTTTATCTTTTGTTTTATTTATGTGAAGGATTACATTAATGGTTTTTCTGATATTAAACCAGCCTTGCATACCTGGTATAAATCCCACTTGATCAGGGTGAATTATTTTTTTGATGTGTTGTTGGATTCTATTGGCTAGAATTTTGTTGAGGATTTTTGCATCTATGTTCATGAGGGATATAGGTCTATAATTTTCTTTTTTTGTCATGTCTTTACCTGGTTTTTGTATCAGGGAGATGGTAGCTTCATAGAATGAGTTGGGTAGTATTCCGTCTTTTTCTATACTTTGAAATACCTTCAATAGTAATGGTGTTAAGTCTTCTCTGAAGGTTTGGTAGAACTCTGCAGTGAAGCCATCTGGGCCAGGACTTTTTTTTGTTGGGAGTTTTTTGATTACCGTTTCAATCTCTTTTTTTGTTATGGGTCTATTTAGTTGTTCTACTTCTGAATGTGTTAGTTTAGGTAAGTAGTATTGTTCCAAGAATTTATCCATTTCTTCTAGGTTTTCAAATTTGTTAGAGTACAATTTTATGTAGTAATCTGATATGATTCTTTTGATTTCATTTGGTTCTGTTGTGATGTGGTCCTTCTCATTTCTTATTCGGGTTATTTGTTTCCTTTCCTGTTTTTCTTTAGTCAGTCTAGCCAATGGTTTATCAATTTTGTTAATTTTTTCAAAGAACCAGCTTTTGGCTTTGTTAATTCTCTCAATTGTTTTTCTGTTCTCTAATTCATTTAGTTCAGCTCTAATTTTTATTATTTGTTTTCTTCGGGTGCCTGATGGATTCTTTTGTTGCTCACTTTCTATTTGTTCAAGTTGTAGGGACAGTTCTCTGATTTTGGCTCTTTCTTCTTTTTGTATGTGTGCATTTATCGATATAAATTGGCCTCTGAGCACTGCCTTTGCTGTGTCCCAGAGGTTTTGATAGGAAGTATTTTCATTCTCGTTGCTTTCTAAGAATTTCCTTATTCCCTCCTTGATGTCTTCTATAACCCAGTCTTTTTTCAGGAGGGTATTGTTCATTTTCCAAGTATTTGATTTCTTTTCCCTAGTTTTTCTGTTATTGATTTCTAGCTTCATTGCCTTGTGGTCTGAGAAGATGCTTTGTAATATTTCAATGTTTTGGATTCTGGAAAGATTTGTTTTATGACCTAATATGTGGTCTATTCTAGAGAATGTTCCATGTGCACTAGAAAAAAAAGTATATTTTGCAGCAGTTGGGTGGAGAGTTCTGTATAAGTCAATGAGGTCAAGTTGGTTGATTGTTGTAAGTAGGTCTTCCGTGTCTCTATTGAGCTTCTTACTGGATGTCCTGTCCTTCTCCGAAAGTGGTGTGTTGAAGTCTCCTACTATATGTGTGGAGGTGTCTATCTCACTTTTCAATTCTGTTAAAATTTGATTTATGTATCTTGCAGCCCTGTCATTAGGTGCGTAACTATTTAATATGGTTATGTTTTCCTGATCAATTGTCCCTTTTATCATTATATAGTGTCCTTCTTTATCCTTTGTGGTGGATTTAAGTCTAAAGTCTATTTTGTCAGAAATTAATATTGCTACTCCTCTTCTTTTTTGCTTATTGTTTGCTTGATATATTTTTTTCCATCCTTTGAGTTTTAGTTTGTTTGTGTCTCTAAGTCTAAGGTGTGTCTCCTGTAGGC
Organism: Elephas maximus indicus; assembly: GCF_024166365.1. Classification (NCBI taxonomy): domain Eukaryota; kingdom Metazoa; phylum Chordata; class Mammalia; order Proboscidea; family Elephantidae; genus Elephas; species Elephas maximus. The sequence continues at coordinate 43,278,933 of NC_064836.1, read as the reverse complement.
AGCATATAGATGGATCGTGTTTTTTTATCCAGTCCGTGACTCTCTCTGTCTCTTTATTGGTGCATTTAGTCCATTTACATTCAGCGTAATTATAGATAAGTAAGTTTTTAGTTCTGTCATTTTGATGCCTTTTCATGTGTGTTGTTGGCCATTTCATTTTTCCGCATGCTTTTTTGTGCTGAGACGTTTTTCTTAGTAGCTTGTGAGATCCTCATTTTCATAATGTTTAACTTTGTGTTTATTGAGTCGTTACGTTTTTCTTGGCTTTTTTCTTGAGTTATGGGATTGATATTCCTTTTTGTGGTTACCTTTTTATTTACCCCTATTTTTCTAAGTAAAAACCTAACTTGTATCCTTCTATTTCGCCTTGTATCACTCTCCATCTGGCAGTTCAATGCCTCCTATATTTAGTCCCTCTTTTTGATTATTGTGATCGTTTATCTATTGATTTCCATGATTTCCTGTTGTGTGTATTATTTTGTTTATTTATTTATTTTTTAGAATTAGTCTTAATTTGTTTGTTTTTGTGCTTTCCCTATTTGAGTTGCGTTGATATCAGGACGTTCTGTTTTGTGACCTTGTATTGTGCTGGTATCTGATAATATTGGTCATCCGGCCAAACAATCTCCTTTAGCATTTCTTGCAGTCTTGGTTTAGTTTTTGCAAATTCTCTAAACTTGTGTTTATCTGTAAATATCTTAATTTCTCCTTCTTATTTCAGAGAGAGTTTTGCTGGATATATGATCCTTGGTTGGCAGTTTTTCTCGTTCAGTGCTCTGTATACGTCGTCCCATTCCCTTCTTGCCTGCATGGTTTCTGCTGAGTAGTCTGAACTTATTCTTATTGATTCTCCCTTGAAGGAAACCTTTCTTTTCTCCCTGGCTGTTTTTAAAATTTTCTGTTTGTCTTTGGTTTTGGCAAGTTTGATGATAATATGTCTTGGTGTTTTTCTTTTTGGATCAATCTTAAATGGGGTTCGATGAGCATCTTGGATAGATATCCTTTCGTCTTTCATGATGTCAGGGAAGTTTTGTGTCAGGAGTTCTTCAACTATTTTCTCTGTGTTTTCTGTCCCCCCTCCCTGTTCTGGGACTCCAATCACTCGCAAGTTATCCTTCTTGATAGAGTCCCACATGATTCTTAGGGTTTCTTCATTTTTTTAAATTCTTTTATCTGATTTTTTTTCAGCTATGTTGGTGTTGTTTCCCTGGTCCTCCAGAAGTCCCAGTCTACATTCTAATTGCTCGAGTCTGCTCCTCTGACTTTCTATTGCATTGTCAAATTCTGTAATTTTATTGTTAATCTTTTGGATTTCTACATGCTGTCTCTCTATGGATTCTTGCAACTTGTTAATTTTTCCACTATGTTCTTGAATAATCTTTTTGAGTTCTTCAACAGTTTTATCAGTGTGTTCCTTGGCTTTTTCTGCATTTATCCTAATTTCATTTGTGATATCTTTGAGCATTCTGTAAATTAGTATTTTATATTCTGTATCTGATAATTCTAGGATTGTATCTTCATTTGGGAAAGATTTTGATTCTTTTGTTTGGGGGGTTGGAGAAGCTGTCATGGTCTGTTTCTTTATGTGGTTTGATATGGACTGCTGTCTCCGAGCCATCACTGGGAAACTAGATTTTCCAAGTAGTCGGCTAAAAAAAAATGCAGTCAGATCCCTATCTGAATTCTCCCTCTGGCTCCGGGTATTCGGATGTTAATGGAGCCGCCTGGGGAGGGTGGGGGAGGGATCTGAGAGCTAGGAGTGTAGCACCACAGAATATAGAGCTGAACACCACGTTCACGCTCCGCCCCCGTTCGCCAAAATCCGGGCTGGACGGGCCCCTGGCTAGGACACTGCTTTCCTTGCTCGGAAACCAGTCACTTCCTCCTGGGGACTTCCTCCGGTGCGCGGCACCGCTCGTGGGCACTGGGTGGGCATTTCCCGCATGAACGGGTGGGCCCGCCCCCAGGGTCTATTCAGGCGATTATAATTGGGTCCCGTGGTCACGCCCCGCCCGTGCGTGCGCCCAGATCCCAACGGGATGACTTCCGGGTTGAGACGCTGCTTTCCCCATTCCGGAACCAGTCACTTCCTCCCGGGGACTTCTCCTTCCGGTGCGCCACACCTCTCGCGCGAACTGGGTTGGCGTCACCTGCACGGCCAGGTGGGCCCGCCCCCTGGGTTAATTCAGGGTAATAAAAATGGACCCCGTGCTCACGCCCCGCTCGTGTGCGTGCCCAAGTCCCAGCAGGATGGCACCCCGTCTGGGACGCTACTTTCCCCGCTTCGGGACCAATCACTTCCTCCCGGGGACTTCTCCTTCCGGTGTGCCACACCTCTCGGGCAAACTGGGAGGGCGTCACTCGCACGACCAGGTGGGCCCGCCCCCTGGGTCAATTCAGGGTAATAAAAATGGACCCCGCGCTCAAGCCCCACCCGCGCGCGCTCACGCCCAGATCCCAGCGGAATGGCTCTCCGTCTGGGATGCTGCTTTCCCTGCTTTGAGACCAGACACTTCCTGGGATTTCTCCCTCTGGTGTGCCGCGCCACACGAGCGGACTGGGTGTGCGTCCTCCCGCACGAACGTGTGGGCCCCGCCCTGGGGTCACTTTAGGGAAATATAGTTGACCCCCCACCCGCTCGCGCCCCGTCGGCTTCTCGCCTAACTCCCGGCGGGACGGCACCCCAGCTGGGACGCTGTTCTCCCCCCTCCCAGATCAGTCACTGCCTCCCGGGTGCTTCTCCCTCCGGCTGCGCCACTACGCCGTCCGCGGCAACCTGCTAGGCTTCCTCCCGGGATGGGTTCGGGGGGGAAGGGGTGGACCCCCTTTCTGTGCCGTCTGCCCCCCTGGGCTCTGCCCCAGATCGGGCTCCGAAGGTCACCTGCCTGGTGCGCTGGCTCCTGGTTCTGAAAACAGTCGCTTTCTGCCCGTATTTGTTCGTTTTCCGTCTCTAAGTCTGTGCTTGTTGTTCAGAGTTCATAGATTGTTATGTATGTGATCGATTCCCTTGTTTTTCTGAGTCTTTGTTGCAAGAGGGATCCGCGGTAGCGTCCACCTAGTCCGCCATCTTGGCCCGGGATCTGATTCATAATTTTTACTGTTCCATGTAACATTCCACTTCACCCAAATTTTAAAATGTCAAATCTGTTCTGATTTTACTTCATCAGCCGTGACAGACTCAGTTTGACCTGGTTCCAAGACCTGGTTTGAACCCACAAGCTGCTTCGTGGGAGAAAGATGTAGCCATCTGCGTCCGTAAAGATTACAACCTTGAAAACCCTATGGGGCAGTTCTGCTCTCTCCTAGAGGGTCATCATGAGTTGGAATCGACTCGACAGCACACAGCAACAATAGTAGATGGACAGACGCACAATTGACAATTACTAGGAACCCAGGGAATCTAGCACATCAAATAAACATGCTGGGAAAGAAGGTTCAATAAAGAAAAAGGAAGAAAATGAAAAAGAAAGGCAATTATTAACTCTTTAAAAAAGTTATAAAATTGCAATCGTATTACACTAGATACCTTGAATCTCAACAGTATTTACATAGCTATATTATTGTAAATCTAAATATTGATTCAACTAAAAAATCATCATGCACCTACTTTGGGAGACTGGTAGGAAATAGAAAGTATCTGGGAGAATGGATTCCTCATTTTCCACAGAAGGAAGTCAATAGATAGTGAATAAAGCTAGAAAGTCAAGAAAGGCCTGGTGGAAGCTATCTAGAAATTAAGATATGAATTGCTAAAAAATCAGGTAATAATTCCTAAAATGGTTACTTTCAGGGTGGGGATGAGAAGTACAACATATTGCTCCTTTTCTTTATAAGCCTTGTAAATAATTTGATTTAAAATATGTAAATGCTTACCTTGATCAAAATAAATTAAAACAAAGAAAAACATTGATTAAGGCACTCTATTATCTATGCCTTAATCAAAAAAAATCATAATAGCATATCTTTTAAGATTATAGTGGTACTTCCTTGAAGATCTAAAGATAAAGACTGTTAACAAGGTATGCCTCTAGAGAAAGGCACTGGGGAAGGGGGTAGAAAAAAATTGTATTTTACAATTTCCTCTACTATTGTATTGTTTTACACCATGGACATGCACTACTTCCTTAATAAAGATGATGGATTTTTAGTTTGTTTTTTAAATGTACATGCTAGGGCTTGGTACATAATAGACACAATAATAATATATCAAAAATGGTTGAATGAATAAATCCAAGGCTACTTTGGTACTGATTTGGCAGAGAATAATCAAAGGAAAAATGTCCTCAACAGCGGTGATAAAACCTGTGTCCCTCCTAGAAAACATTTTGACTCCACTAGCTGCATTCTTAGATAATAACCACAGTTCCAATAGGCAGAAGGCTGGATTGAAGTCAGATAATCCATACATTGTATATTTGTGGTGCAGTCTTGGGCTAAAACTGCTATTTATGTTTCAATTTCTTAACTGCTGTGATATCTTAGGTTGTTGTCAGAAGCCTAAATGAAACATAAGTGAAAGCTTTTTTAAAAAAAATAGAAATAATATTATTAAAACTGACCTGGAGTTGTCAGAAGACTGTCGGTTGTCGGAAGGCTGCTTGTTGCTAGCTTGTCTGTAAAAATAAATGACATTAAAATAATTATTACGTATTTTAGACTGATTATTAGGAATTCAGTACATATTCCTTGTGTTTACTATTTAACCTGAGATTTTTTTTTTTTTTTTTTTTTTTTTAAGTTTCGTGAATTTTAGTGCCTGGTGGCATAGTGGTTAAGAGCTTGTCTGCTAACCAAAAGCCAGCAGTTCAAATTCACCAGCGGCTCCTTGGAAACGCTATGGGGCAGTTCTACTCTGTTCTATAGAGTTGCTATGAGTCCGAATCCACTAGAAGGCACTTAACAACAACATTATCTTTGAAACCCCTGGTGGTGTAGTGGTTAAGTGCTAAGGCTGCTAACCAAGCGGTCAGTGGATAGAATGCACCAGGAGCTCCTTGGAAACTCTATGGGGCAGTTCTACCCTGTCCTATAGGGTTGCTATGAGTAGGAATCAACTCGATGGGGTTGGGGGATATTTTCAGAACCTTTCTGATGCTTGATATTTTATAAACTTTTTTTCCCTGAAATTTTTTCTCTTTATTTCAAATATGATTTCTTCTTATTTCACTTTTCTCATGTAAATGTGTTGCCTCAGGCAGTTCCTAAAGTCAAGGATGATCCTGCTTCTCCCCTAGTATATAGCTAGAATTTTAATTTCATAGCTTAATGATTCAAAGAAAGCAAAGAATGTTCACAGATACCTGTGATATCGATGCTGTTCAAATCAATATGGAAAGTGACCAGTTGGCTGGATTTATTTGCTTCAATGCCTTGAATCAGTTCTTCTTTAACATTTTCATTTGACACCCATTGGGCAAAGAAAAGGTCAAATATGACTGTAATGCTGTCATTTCTACAAAGGAAAAAATGATATAAGAGGAAAAAGTCAGACTTCTTCTAGTAATTTTTGCTCAATTCCTGTCAGATGTCTTTTAAATTCTCCACAGTTATACCTTGTTAATCCTCATTATCCCTGTATAAGGTTTTTTTTTTTTAGATGACATCAAATATTATCTCTCTTTCACAGGCGGGAGAAAAAGGAGTTGAAAGACTAAATAAATGCTTTGCCAAGAACACAAAGACCTAGCATTGGAATCTGAGATTCCTGAGTTCCACAATAGGGCACAAATCACCAAGCCAGGCCTTTTGCAGAGTGGCATGTATCAAATTAAACAAAATCACAGGGTATCGTGTCATTTATTCTGAATTTACTGTTTTAAGGAAAGGTGGATGTGGATTTATAATTTTTCATTGATGACTTATAAATATGAGAGAAATCTAGTTTTCCTGGTTTCAGAGATAACTTTTCTTATAGCAACTAAGCCGTATCTACCTTTTCCTTCCCATGCTGACTGAGTGACTGGGATGCTGATTGATAGAAAATATTAAAATATGCCCTGATTTCAAAGGCGTATAAAGAAGACAATCTTACCTGGGATTATTGGTGACTTGAGGGAAATTCAGGCTCAGGGTCAAGGACTGGGATTGTTTTGCTTACATAATTTCCACCCAAACCGTAAGTACTCAATCACATGCCCTTAGCCATCTTCTTCTTTATTTCATCCCTTGACCCTTACATATTATTAATTTTTTTTTCTTGGTGATTTGTTTTCAGCTTAAAGAAACAAAAATGAATACTTTTTTTTGGCCCAGCAACTAGCTGTGAGAGGTTTTTGCTCTCCTGTCTACATTTCTATTTGCCTCACGCTAACATTTTAGGGGAGCCCTGGTGGCACAGTGGTTAAGCCTTGGGTTGCTAAACAAAAGTTCAGCAGTTAGAATCCACCAGCTACTCCTTGAAAACCCTAGGGGGCAGTTCTACTCTGTCCTATAGAGTTGCTATAAGTAGAAATCGACAACGAGCACTTCAGAGACAAGCTACAACTCTGATCTTCATTTCAGATTCCTCGGTAACCAGTAGTACTCAGGATAAACTTAGTTCCTCAAAAGACAGATCAGGAAGAACCAAGTTTTACACGGTATGTTTGCTGGCTTGGAAATTTAGGCAGTTACACTAACATTCTTGTGCTTCCTACAAGGTAATGAACTTCTTAAAAGACTTAACGTACTCCAAAAGAGTTATTTATCTACCTGTCCATTTATCTACCATGATAGAACCTAGAACCTAGAATAGATATTATTTTTACCCCTTGTGACCGTATACAGGATGAGAATACTCTGAAAGACCACAGTAGATGAGCATCTCCACTCAGCAGGATATTCCTTTTTTAAAAAATATACAGGTAATACGGCAGTTGCCAACCCAACATTTTTCATGTATACAATTCAGTGAGACCAATTACATCAGTCATGTTGTACAACTCTCACCAATATCTGTTGCCAAATTTCCCATCTCTATAAACATAGAATATCCCTTTTTAATGTCTGTGCCACTATTCAGTTCACAGGCTAGCACAATTTGGGTGCTTTTTCACTGTTGAAATGAATAGGATACTCTAATCATTTAAAACTTGACCACTATTAAATAAGCTATTAAATATATTAGGAGGAGTCCCTGTGTGGTGGAAATGGTTAATGTGCTGGGCTGCTTACCAAAAGGTTAGTGGTTCAAGTCTACCCAGAGGTACCTGAGAAGAAAGCCCTGGTGATCTGCTTCTGAAAAATCAGTGATGGAAAGCCGTGTGGAGCACAGTTCTAGTCTGACACGCATGGAGGAACCACGCGTTGGAGTCGACGCAACGTCAACTGGTCTTAGAAGATGTAACTTTCCAAACATCTGCTTGAATCCTAGTAACCAAATCTTGTAAGCCAGAAGCTCCTTAGTAACTACTGAGTGCAGGATTTTTCAAGTTTTCCATGCATGGAATCACTTGATGTCCTTAATGAGGATAAATTTTGTCTCAGACAATGGTTTTACCTACCCTTCCATGCCTGCCAATTTTTCTCCGCTGGCCAAACTCTCATTTTGTTTTAGGGTAACTTTCCATATTCTCAGGAAATATGACCATTTCTCCAACTATTCCTCATACCAATGTCAGTTTTATTCATGGGCGTTTGACTGGATCCTAGTCTATGGGGTCTGAGGGGAAGACTAATGGGAAGCTTTTGGAAAACTTTTCCATATCTAATTAAAAAAAAAAAAAAAAGCTTATGGTGGACTCTGATCTTCTTTATTGGACGTTATTATGTCCACATGTGATTTCTGAAACTGTTACATCTATTCTGGGACCAGGAGATGAGGCATGGCCAAGCTAAAGACAGTGAAGTGCAAGAAGAAAAGCATCTGAATCCCTGATTATGTCATTCTACCACTGAATTAACCTCCACTGGAAACTCCAGGGAAACACTGGTGGTGTAGTGGTTAAGAGCTACAGCTGCTAACCGAAAGGTCAGCAATTTGAATCCACCAGGCGCTCCTTGGAAACTCTGCAGGACAGTTCTACTCTGTCCTATAGGGTTGCTGTGAGTTGGAATTGACTCAACAGCAATGGGTTTTGGTTTCTGGTGGGAGCCTCCAGGTTTCTTATGTCAGATAACAAACACTTACCTCTTAAGGCAATTTTATTATGTATTCTGCTAAGTGAAACTTAAAAGAATCTTAACTGGAAAACAATGCTCAAGCCTTATCCTGTTTTTACTTAAACAGAAGCTCTACGAAAAGGAGATTGCTCTATTTTTGCACTGATATTGTCCAGCATTTTCATTTTAGAAATAAGGAGATTCAGTAACTTAGACCAAGGTTATATAGCTTATTAGTGTCAAATACTGGAATGGAGCCAGGGTTTCTGTCTCCAAAAACCAAAAAAAAAAAAAAAACCATTGCTGTCAAGTCAATTCCAACTCATAGCAAACCTATAGGGCAGAGTGGAACTGTCCCATAGAGTTTCCAAGGAGCACCTGGTGGATTCGAATTGCCAACCTTTTGGTTAGCAGCTATAGCTCTTAACCACTATGCCACCAGGGTTTCCATATTTCTGTCTCCCAGATACATTTAAATATAATTTCCATCCCCCCCACCCCCAACACCACTACACTTAGCACAATTATGACCTGCTTATTAACTGGGAACAGGATTTACCTTAGATGCAAACCCAGGTCTTTATTATTTTGCATAGTTATTAGAAATTTATATCCAGATAAACCAAATCAAGCCTGTTGCCCTGAGTTGATTCCAACTCATGGTGATAATTCAAATAGATGGGGAAAATAACTAGATGAATTTTTGACAGGGAAGATGAGACCTTTTTTCCCTCCATAATTCCAAGGGATGGTTTCTTTCTTTTTTATTTCCTTTCCTTTTTTTTCTTACATTCCCTCTCCCTAGGGTCGCTATAAGGCGGAATCCACTCTGTACACAACAACAATAAACTACACTCAGAAGACCTGGAGGCCAGTGGTTAAGAGCTGGGCTGTTTAAGCAAAAGTCAGAGGTTTGAATCTTCCCTCCCCCCAGCTGCTCCACAGAAAAAAAGATGTGGCAGTTTGCTTCCATAAGGATTTACAGCCTTGGAAGCCCTATGGGGCAGGTGTACTCTGTCCCGTAAGGTCGCACTATGAGTCCAAGTCAACTGGATGGCAACGGTTGTAACCACCCTCACTCAAAAATTTCAATAATTAACTGAACAAGGTTAAAAAAAAAAAAAATTTTTTTTTTTTTTTTTTTTATGGTTAAAGTAAGCTGACAGTGAACAATTTCCACGCATTACCTTCAATCCCATATTTTCACCTTATCCTTGGTTACAGGCTAAAAAACACGCTAGACAGCTTTAATTCTGATTAAATCAGTGTTTCCTCTTTATATAATTTCCACATTTCATTTGAGAAAACACTTGGCTTTTATTTTACTTGAATTAGGGAGCAGAAGAGATGAGTCCTTTTGGTTGAGAAAGTGCAAATCTGGAATGTTTCACTGAGTTGAAAGTCACTGGATTAGTACATCCTCAGGCATAAGGCCCCTTGGTAGGAAAGAGGTGTTCTCTTAGTGGTGAATTATACATTGCATTGAATAATTTACACTTGGCAAGGACAGAAGTTACCTATTCTATATCCACATACTGTTGTATTCTTTAAAAATTATTTTCTTGTGATGACAGAGATATATAATAGAAATCAGGAAAACCACAATAAACATTTGTGTTTCACCTAATGAGAAAGCTGAAGCTGTCATTTCAGTACTTTAGTCATGATCTTTATTGCTACTGTGAGACTGATTTTAAATTATTAAACTAAAGGAGAATTCTTCCTTTAGAAAAAAAAAAAACTAACAATGGCCATTTTCATTTTAAAGTACTTGTTCCTGTCGAATATGAGTCTGTTTTTTTTTTTTTTTTAAAGCAGAGAAATCCTATCATTGTAGAGAGAGCTTGTGTGCAATAAATCAAACGTTTCTTATCTCTTATTTTTCTTAATGATATTGATAACCTTTAGGATTGCTGAATGAACAAGCTTTTCTTTTCCCAACTCTGTGACTTATCTGGGCTCAAAGGGCAACATAAACTGTATAATGTCCCAAAGGGTGAACAGTTCTTTCTCAAAACAATCAACTGCTAAATGCTCTGTGAGTCAAAGCACTTTCCATGAAACCAAATAACAAAAACTGTTCCCACAGGAGAGCGAACCATTTGTTTGTCCTGCAGAGTGGCTCAAACAAGGTAACAGGCACGCAAGCATGAGTGCGCATGCACACACACACACACACACACAATTGAGCAGGGGGCTGGAAGTTGACATTGAATAATGTTTATGAAAGTAAGAGGAAATAGGTTAATGACTAAGGTTGGGTTTTCAGCGCTCTAGTTTGACCATATATGCAAGCGTGCGGCGTGAGTTTAATTAAAATCAATAGTGAAAAAGAAAAGAGTATTATAAAGGATTTTTAGCTGCATTTTTCACAGCTGGTGTGGCTCTTGTCAGAAGAGAATGAAGTTATTTCGATTTCCCTGATTTTATCAATTGGATTTTGAAATTAGTATTTACAAAGCTAATTATGGCTCTGCCACTTTTTCCTATCAGTAGAGTATGTCTTTTGATATGTGATTATTTAAAGTCAACTTAAATGTTTCCTTGTTACTTTCTTTACCAGCTTCTGAATTCCTTTTCCTATCCTACTCTTCCGAACCTCCGGAAGTACCAATTCATCTTACAGACATCTTCATGAAATTCTTTTGCAGTGTATTCTTTTCAAAAACTCACTTCTGGTTTTAAAATATTCTGTTACCATCAGAAGTATATAATTGGAGGATCATTATAAAATATTTATCAAGGTTTAGGCACCATACTGGACTCCTAGGTAACTCTAAAGGGAGGAAAGAAAAATAATGTCTCAGCTCAAATAATTTATAGTTTCAGATATAGTGATTTTACCATTCAGAGGCATAAAGGATTACTTGGTAAATATAAAACAAAATGCTAGGGTTTTTATACCTGGCTTGTATTAAATAAATAAATAAATAAACTTTATGTTCACTAACTTTTCCCAATCTAGTAAAAATAAAGTTATTCAGCAGGTTTTAAACATGTGATCACAAAAGGCCTTGATACCGAAACTATCCTGATAAGCCCTACAATGGATACTGTGCTTTGAATGAATTGCACTGGGTAGAGCCTGGTTAAAGAGAGGCAGGTACCTCGGTCATCTCTCCTTAAGGGAAGCAAGACCTTCCAGAAATACACATGACTGATGCTTTAATGCAGAACTTCACACTCAATCCTCTATAAAACTGGAAAAGAAAAATTGGTTCCACTCACTCCGAAGTAGACAGCTTAAGTAGAAAATAAAATGCTTGCATGCATGGTTTTGCCCTGCTGAATATTGAATATAAATTTTAAAAATAGCACTTTAAAAAAGATGAAAAAAAAGTTAGGCTTTCTTGATAGTCCACATGTCTCTCTCTAGTCCTGATATTGAGTCAATGAAAGAAGCTATCAGGAGTAATAAGCCCTGGGAGATAAAAGTAGAAGCCTCTAGATCTAAAGACAGTAGATGGTGATACACAGGCTACTGGAATTAAGATATTAAGAATATGCAATCGGATAGAGTGATGAGCACAGCTAGACAGATAAAGAGATGAAAGAGAAAGAAACTAGAATTTTTAACACTTTTTTTTTTAAGAAAAAGCTGAAGTTTTACGCTTTTTTTTCATTGTGCCCACAACTGACAGAATTAGTTTTGCCCCATACAGAAATGATAAGGCCCCGAGCTTCCTTTTACCCACTAAACAATCCCCATTTGACCACATGCCATTATTTTTCTAAGCACAATCTCTTTGCCTTTGACATGACTTTCCTATGTCTATTTAGTCACTAAAATCTAAGAATTCTTTTACTAATGTCACAATTCTTATGAAGACCATATACCAAGTCTCCTTGTCCCCAGACTCCCTGATTCAATTGTTCCTAAACTGAGATATTGTCAGGCTCAGTGTATTTCTCCAATGACCAACTGTCCTGTCTGCTCCCATTTGACACAGATTACATGTCAGACTCCTAACCTTATAATCAACAACCTCCTGACTTCTCAATGTCTTCTTAGTGAACCCTCTTCAGCTCTAGCCAGATTGTATGGTCAACATGTCATGCTAATTCTTCCCTTTTCTTCTCTATTCAGGCTTTTCAGACTATGTTCAACATTTTTCACAAAACCTTCCATGACCCATCCTTCCAACCCCAGAAGCTTTTTAACGCATTAGAACTCCTGTGCTTCCAGAGAACTATTTTAGAACATTTTGACTGAAGGTATATTTTAACAGAAACTTAAGGTCATGGTCATAGTATATGTCTTAGTCATCTAGTGCTGCCATAACAGAAATATCACAAGTGGATGGCTTTAACAAAGAAATTTATTTCCTTACAGTAAAGAGGGCTAAAAGTCCTAATTCAAGGCGTCAGCTCCAGGGGAAGGCTTTCTGTCTCTGTTGGCTCTGGAAGAAGGTCCTTGTCCTCAATCTTCCCCTGGTCAAAAGGAGCTTGTCAGGCGCAGGGACCCTGGGTCCAAGGAATGCGCTCTGCTCATTGGGTTGCTTTCTTGGTGGTATGAGGTCCCCAACTCTCTGCTTGCTTCCCTTTCCTTTTACCTCTTCAGAGATAAAAGGTGGTGCAAGCCACACTCCAGGGAAAATTCCCTTACACTGGATCAGGGATGTGGCCTGAGTAAGGGTGTTACATTGCACCCTAATCCCCTTTAACCACAAGCAGAGATTATGATTTATAATACATAGGAAAATCACAAAATGGAGGACAACCACAAGTGGCCTAACCAAGTTGATACATATTTTGGGGGGATACAATTCAGTCCATTAGAGTATATTTACTTCTGTATCTATAGAAGGAGAGTTGAAGTAAAATGTGCTAACACCAACATAACACGCAAAAAACAAAAACAAAAAATCCACTGCTGTCAAGTCGATTCTCATAGCAACCCCATAGGGTTTCCAAGGCTATAAATCTCTACAGAAGCAGACTGCGACACCTTTCTCCCATAGAGCCGCTGTGGTTTCAAACTGCCAACCTGTTGGTTCCCAGTCAATCACTTTAACCACTGTGCCAGCAGGGCTCCTTAACATAACATTCAATACATCAATAACTGGTGTTAAATAAATGGTCTATTCATTTTCTAGACCTTTATAGAGCATGTACTCTGAGCCAGGCATCTACTAAGCTCTCAAAACACAGATATCAAAGATAATACTCTCTGTCCTAAGGGAGCTCACAGTTAAAGAGAGGAGGCAGGCAAATAAACAATGACATCATTGGCAGAAAAAGAATTGCAGGCAACAACTAAGTATACAAAGAGAGAAAGATTGTGCATTTGAGGGCATACTGGTAACGTGGTAGTGCTGGGGCAGAGATCCGACAAGAAATGAGGAGGTGGAATGGAAGGTCAGAAGACAGGATAGGTTGACCAGAGTGCGGGCTTGAGACAAATCCTCAGGAAACACTGACATTTAGGACAGTAACATTAGAAATCGTCTTCAGGTATTTGAAAGACTGAGATCAAAAGATGAGGACACACAGTCTGTAATAACTACTAGTACAACTACAACAAGAATCAGTGGATGAGGGCAAAAGAAATGAAGAATTCATTGAGAATAAGGAAATATTTTCTAGCAACTACGGTTATAAAGCAGTAAAAAAAAAACACCATGGTAACAGAGTTTATTCAGTATGCAATTGGCAGGATGACCATGTTGTTCTTAGGCGCCTTCAAGTTAGAGTCAGTTCCAACTCATGGCGACTAGATATACACATGGCTTCCTTATTTTCATCAGATATCCTTTTATGAAATATACATCTTAAAACAGTGCAGGTATTTTTGTTCTATTGGACTGGAATGAACTTCTGTTGAGGCTATGAGCATTCCAACCCAAAGCAATCAGGCAAAGATTGGCCAACATCATTTATTGAAGTGTCTTTCATCTATGTCGTTTCAAGATTTTAAATCTGTCCCTTTCTTATAATCCTCTTACACAAATTGCATCTGCAACCTGCCATGTGCTGCCTGGTCACATTAGTCAACACTTCTTGGCTTTTTGTCCTATATACCTAATACTTCAATTTTCTCATAGTAAGGATTTTAGACTTTCACCTTCACAAGTTCATCATAATCTAGCTTATTATTAATGACTGTTGTATGTTGATCATTTTACCCTAAGATACTGTGTTTAGGCAACTTAAAACCTAATAACCTGTCAAAAATAATGTTAAATACATGAACAGTCTTAATACAAGAGCAAATGCCTTAATGATGTGGTTGAGTTAGCACCTTAGATGAGATTTTCTCTCTAATGTTTATATTCTCAGAACCTAGTTAATTACCTGGATCCAAGTAAGTCCAATATATTCCTATTGAATAAGTAAGTGAAAGAATAAACTGATGACTAAATGAGCACTAATTTAATGAGAGGACAAATATATTTGCTTCAGGGTTCCACAGCCATTTTAATATATGTTTTGCCTGTTTTAGAAAGCATCTGTCATTACTCTCATCTTTGTGAGAGTTCTCCCTACTTGTACTAAGTGCAGAATATTTTATTTTGGCCTTAGATTTTTTTTTATTCTACTATAAGACGGTTTTAACTTTGCATTCCATGTTTTCTTTTTGAAGCATGCTATATTTTTTTTGAATTTTCAGAATATTTATCCTAAACCGAAGACTGTTTCTTGGAAGATGAAAGAAATACTGCTTTCTGGAGCTTACAGAAACTACAAGGTAACTTAGTTTCCATCATCTCGTTTGAAGAGCTGATTTTCAAAAGCCTCAGATGAAGCAAACATGACAACAATATGTCATTTTCATGAGGAAGAAAAAGAAAAATGTAAGTAATGATCACAATTTTTTTTAAAGAAAATAGGGATTTAAATCTTTATCTAAGGTGTTCTCATAACTGCAAACACACACACATGCACAGATACACACACATACCCCTACACATACTTCCTACATTTTTGATGTGTCTGTAAACCACGTCAACTATACAAAGACCCTGTAGATGGTCTACTTCATCTTCCAAATTTGCTTCTAGCATTTGCTAAAACAACAATGAACTAAAAAAAAAACAATCAATTCATGACCAAGTTGAATAGTTGGAATTTTAATGCTGGAAAAACCCTTCACATACATCTGAATGGACCAGCACAACTTCAAAACCAGTAATGGATTCTTACAAGGTTATTTCTGAATTCGTTTAACTCATCCCAGTCCTACTTATTGAGTATTTTCTATATGCTAGCCTCCATGGCTAGCATTGAAGATACAAAGGATGATACATGCATAATCATTGAAAAAGAGACATTTTATGAAAAAGGAGATTATAAAATAAGTTGTTTTTCACTCTAGTTTGAGCATAGATTCTCCCATAAGTTTTCCCTTAAAGTGCTTAATTCTATACAAGGCTGAGGGTGGAGAGCAAAGAAAATTAATGATAAAAGAATGGGAGTGTATATGAAATGGTCTTAGTTTAGGATCAACACAAGAAAATATGCAGAAGGGAAATAGTATTCATTGGGAAACATACCAAACATTAATCAGTTTCTGAATATGTGTCTTTTTAGGCTTAACTCTCATTACTCCTCTCTCTGTCTTAAGTAAGTTTTTATATAAAAATTAGTATTAGAAAGAGCATAGTCTTTTTAGAAGGACAGACATTGGTCTTAGCAGCATGACTTTGGAAGTTACTTAACTTTTCTGAACCATGAGTTGATAATCTAAAACCCATAAATCTCTAGTGGGGATTAGATAAGGTAATGTATGACAGTGCCTGGTACGTACAAGAACAAATGGGAAGTACTTGGTGATATTCTGGTTACTTTTGAGATTTCACTTTGTTAATGGTACTAAACTAATTTGCATGCCACGTACACATTTAGCTCATATATGCTTTCCATTTCCTTCTCACAACAGTGCTAAGAAAGCTTAACTTTTCAAAAAAGAGAGCAAAATATACCAGATACGCAAATTGTTTGGACATTCCTAACAGAATTCATAAACTGTAAACGTCCATGCAAAATGTAGACAAGAAAATTGTAATAATTTCTACTAGACTATAAGCTATGTGAGAGCAAAGACCAAATATATAATATTAGGCTCTGAGATATAGTAAATAATAAATCAATAAAGATAAAATTAATGAATATTCAAATTTTATAGCTAATAACTTTATAGCGTCATGCAAACATGTAAACCTGTTGCCATTGAGTCGATTTTGGCTCATAGCTACCCTATAGGACAGAGTAGAACTGCCCCATGGGGTTTTCAAGGAGCAGCTGGTGCATTCAAACTGCTGACCTTTTGGTTAGGAGTGAGCTCTTCAGCTCTGCACTGCCAGGGCTCCAGGAAAACATATAGGGAAGCCATTACTTTCTGTTCTGACACATCTTTTGTTCTATTGGAAGCCATGGGTGTGGAACTTTCTCATTTTTCATCCTCCATTGACTGTGATTAACCAGCTAAACTAGTTGCCATCGAGCTGACTTCTGGCGAATACATGCGTGTCAGAGTAGAACTATGTTCCACAGAATTTTCAATGGCTGGGTTTTTGGAAGTAGATTGTCAGGCATTTCTTCAAAGGCACCTCTGGGTGGGCTTGAACCTCTAATCTTTCAGTTAGCTTAATGTGCTAACCATTTGCATCACCAGGGACTACTTTCAATTTGCAGGGCAGCTATAGCCTAAACCCTATACTTATTTACCTCCCATGGTAAATTAATATGGGAAGATGGACATTTGTCATTATGGAATGAATAAATAAATAAAGCTATCACTTTAGCTTACTTACTTCTTTAACCACTACAAGTGAGGGTCTCCCATGTTCATCTTGGCTTTCACTGTTTGGTCTCTCTCATGTCCCAAGCTTGTCTCCATTTTATTTCTGTAGAAGAAGTTTCTTTCTCCATTAAATCTCAAGTCCACCCACCTAATTTAGGGTAAAAATCATACCCGACTTCTCTGTGACAAGTTGGCATACTCTTTGGGTTAGCCTACTATAAAATCTTGATATAGAAAGAAGAAAAACAAAACTGGGTTCCAATGCCTCTCCCAACATTTACTAGCTGTGTGACTTGGGGCAGGTTACTTAATATCTCCAAATCTCATTGTTGTATTTACAAACGGAAAAAAGTTATATCTTCCTCAGAGTCATTTTGTGAAAAATAAATTAGATACTGTATTTTACTTAAAATCATGGAATGTCTATTCTGACGTAAATGTTTAACCAGAGAGTTTCCTTCACTTAACTTGTGTCATGAAAGAAAGACGATACCTGTTGCCCTAGGGTCAATTCCAGCTCACAGCAACTCTGTAGAACAGAGTAGAATTGCCCCATAGGGTTTCTGAGGAGCAGCTGGTGGATTTGAACTGCTGAACTTTTGTTTAGCAGCCGAGCTCTTTACCTCTGCACCACCAGGGCTCCTAGCTTGTGTCACAGAATTTGCATTTTCCTTAAGCTTCCTGGGTATTGCCTCCTCATTTATGCGTTCTTATTCTGAATTATTTTAAAGGCTTTGCTCCCTTCTCTTTTGCATATACACCAGATCTCTATCAGTCTCTAGCTTTTTGAACATTTTTAAATGGAATGCTCTCTCATTGCCTTTTTACCTTAAACTTGATTTTATGGATTCATTTTTTTTTTTTTTTAACAGGGATTACAATTTTCTTTCCTTACTTTCCTGCTGATACAAACCTTTATTCCAAAGACTTTTGGCAGTTTTCAGTAAAAAAAAAAAAAATAAGTTCCTGACTCAAGCATTCATAGTGGAATTATGTCATTATTCTATGAATCTAAGATTCATTCATTTATGGAACACCTATATTCTCCAGGCACAGTGCTAGTCCCTCTGGGCACAACAGTGAGTAAATGCCCACTGTCTTGGGATTTATAGCATAAATGAAGCTGAAGGAAGCAACATTATTTTACTACTGACAAACAAGCTTCTTGCACATGTTCATAATGACTCAAACCCTATATCCGCATCTCCATACATTCACCTTTAGCCATCTCTATGTGCCTCCCTTAGGAAAGAAAAACATGTTACATAAGGTCAACTACCCAGAGTTATTATTACTTGCCACTATTTGTGAAAGTATATATTGTACCACTTTTTAAATGATCACAAAAATGCTGAAAATTTTTAAATGTTTCCCTTTCTCCTATAGATAGTGATAACATTTTATAAATATTATCAAAACCATCATGCCTGTGGTTCCATTTTTAATCAGTAGAAATTTTTTGAGCTATACTTACTCAAATTGTAAAATTGTAGAGGTTTTGTATTCATTCTTCAGATTACTTGATTGAAAGATCTCATCTATCTAAGGGGGGAAAAGGTGAAAAATACAAAGATTAAGATTTAAACCTTTGTTCGCAAAAGAATGCAAAGTAGTTTTTAGGTTCTGCTAAGAAGTGGATCAGGGACAATTTGCTTCTCATTGGTGATGAGGCTTACACATTTAAGTGTCTGTCACATTATACTTATTTACAATTTTTTTTTTTCACAGTGAGAAACCAGGATCTTACATATTTTTTGACAAGCAGTTAGTGAGCATATGTTTGAAATTTTAAAAGAGAGATAGTCCCCTACCATTTGCTGAAGGTCAAATGCAAGAACTTTGAAATCCACTGAGAGTTTGTCTTGCAAATTAGAATTATATGCAGCTCCGGATGTTATTTTAAATGTCCCTCTGGCTTCATGACTACTTTCAGATGTTGCATCTAGATGAATTAATAAGAAATAAAACACTAGACATTCGAACCATGAATAGAAAGAGAGAATATATACATTTCAGTTAAGACACAAGGAAGTTCTTATTTGATGTACTAACACTGTAGTCTGCAGTTCTGGCTTTGTCTTTGCAATCTTTATGTTTCAAAATCAACTGCTTTTTTAGCTGTCTGGTTAAAAAAGTAAAAAAAAAAAAAACTTTTTCTATCCTATTAATATCTTTTTTTTTTTCACTGAAGTCTAATCTGAACTCCAAGTCTCCCTTTTTTTTTTTGTTTTTTAATCGAGATGCCCGTTGAAAGATACAGGGACAGATCAGCTTCCACCAATTACGGGAACTAATTCAGAGCGACATGGTGAGCAATGGACCATTAAAAGTTTTGTAGTTGCTTTCAGACACTTCTTGAACACCTAGCATCCAGGGACACTGCTGGTTTTCTACATGTGGGTTGCTGTGAGGATTTCACTGTGTGCAATACTTTGAAACATAGCTTTGAAGCTACTTTCTTTCATTCCAATAATTATAAAATTGCCTTGTATGACCTTTGGCCATCAGAGGACTGTCATTATTGGAGAAGTCATTGAAAACGGTGAAGAGAATATACTACCATAATAGAAAAAAATGTAATGTGTCTTGTGAATTGAATATAAACAGGTCTAATAAAATCTGTCATTAAGTTCTGCACAATGCCCTTATTAGAACATTTTCCCTGATATCTATTTACATTCAGAATGAATCATGTGAACTGAAGCTCACATAATGATGAAAACATAATTCTCATGATGACCAACTAAGGGAAGAAATTACTATTCTTTTTCCCAGTGGGGAAACTGAGACTTAGAATTACTAAAAAAATCTTCCAAGATAGTAAAGCTTGTAGGTGACAGATCTGCAATTTGGACACAGGGTTGTGTGATAACAAACTTCCCAGTCCAGAAGGAACATTAGAAGCAATATTTTGATAAATAAATGTGTCGCATTTAATTCAGAGAGTTTGCATAATTGATGTAATGCCATTATTCACACTATTTCATTTGTGTTCTAAATGTCTAAAATCACTTTTAGATTTGCATGTTTAAACATGAAAGACAAGGAAAAATTGAGGGACTCTCACATGTTAGGAGACTAAGAAGACATGACAACTAAATGCTATGTAGGAGCCCAAACAGGTAAAGAGCATTAGTGGAAAATCTGGTGAAATTTGAATAAAATCTGTGGTTCAGTTAATAGTATTTTGCCAAAGGTAATTTTTGGTTGTTATAGTTGTACTGTGGCTGTTAAAGCTATTACTTTAGGGGAAGCTAGATAAAGGGTATATGAGAACTCCACACGGTTTTTGCTACTTTTCTCTCTATGTCTAAAATTATTCCCAGGTAAAAAAGTTAAAAAAAAAATTATGTCATATGTCCTCTGGTGTTTTATAACAGATTTAATTTAAATCCCTTTTCATATTCTGTTGTTTACTGTTAAATCATATAAATATTTATAAATACTTCTTTTTAAATTTTACCATGTAAAATAACTTTTTCTGTATCTTTATTGAGTGTCAAAGATTTTCATGGACTTACAAATATGTATACATTCCTAAGGTTATTCACAGCACTTAAGGCCAAAACAGCGAGTTTTCTAAAAGCCCAAGTGAATTTCTAATTTATTTAATTGTCCATGTAATCACAGAAAATATCCACAGGTGTTCTCTCTTTTTAAAATATATTCCTGGTATGTGGTTATATGGTCATAGTATTCAAATAAACTAGGACTTACACTAAAATTATTTTATAAAACAATAAATTGCATTTACTACATTCTAAGTTACACTTATGGATTTACCAGAAGAAAATAGCTAATTCAAAGGCTGAGAATTTTCTTGGTAAAACTAAATAAACTCATATGTAAGAAACTACCCTGTGAGTTTTAGAAAAACTCAGTGTGCCTGTGTATAATTCATGATTTAAAGAACATAAAAATTTTCTAAAAAACAAATAAATGAATGCTTAGTACTCAGATTAATGTTATGCTTCCATTTTAAAAAAGTTTAATGCTGTAACTAAATAGATGGTAGATAAGAGCAAAAGTTCTAGAGCTGGCCTGAGTAGTTTGGAATCTTACTTCTGCTGCCTGCTAAAATAAGCAAATTGCTTAAATTCCCTGTGTCTCATATTCCTCACCAGTAAAATGAGATAACAGTAACTAACTTATAGGGTTCTTGTAGCAAGGCAATACATTTGAAAGTCTTTGATTAGCTGCTGGTGCGGACTAAAAAAAAAAAAGCTAGAGCTAAATAATAGTTATCTCTTCTTCATTGTTTTTATTTATCCCAAGTTGTGACTCAGCTTGTAACCTTTAAAAGTGTCATTTACATCCAAATTTCTTTAAATTATTGCAGTTAAAATTGTTGGCCTAATAAAAGAAGAAAGTCATCATTATCTAGAAATAATCATTGAATTTTTCTCTATTTTCCCATATTTATTGACTTGTAATGTCAACAACCTTTTAAAATGTTTAGGACTTAAATTCTATCAGAATGAACCCAGGGTTATGAAATCGACTTTGATACATGCTAAAACTGACCAACTCATTTAACATTATTTTAAAAACTTACTCTCATTTGAATTCTGGATTAAAGTTCAAATTATATGCCAACTAATTTTGTTAATATTCAATAAAGTGAACTACAATGAAGCATCTGAGTGACACGTAACTATTTTGTTGCGAGAATACAGCAATGAATGAACTACACAGACAGGATAACTGAGATTAAATGCGCACATTCATATGAGAGTGCATCCAGTAGCCTGCTCCATGTGACTTACCTTGTTCGGATCCCTTGATTGTCAGCCAGGACACTGCAATTAATCCTGCACAGACCACTACTAACATGACAAAGAGAGCTGCAAACATGACTTCATAGGAGCTGAGAGAACTGCGTTTCAAAGACACAGGGCTTTTCGACCCCATTTTTCTTTTTTGAAGTATTGCTAATCAAAGAAGTATGTTTTTATAGATTAGAAAACATAGAAATGTGCAACAACGGGAGAGCAAAATTGCTCAGGTTCTTAAAGACGATTTGTCAAGCAACAATTACTACCCTCACACTAGACAGCAGGAGTCAGATGTGCATGTCTTTCTAGAAACATTGTGTCTTTATACATTAAGAAGCTTTAAAGGGGCAGTTAATCTTTAAGACGATATAAATGAGTAAAGAGATGCTGAGGGTTGTAAATGTTAATCACCTGAACAGGCCATTTGTCAGTGTGAATGGAATTAAATGCATGATATAAACAAAAATGAGCCTTTATCATTTTGAGAACTATTAGAAAAGTATGAAATCCATGGTAAGCTAATTAGTCATTAGGCACGTGCGCTTGATATCTATTTGTAGAGACAGTTCATTACAGATAAGCCTTCTGCTCTGACTCAGGTCGTTATTAAAGCATTTCTCTTGTCCTGTGTAGGTACAGAATTATGAAAAATAACTTTTTTGCACAGATGTATGTAAAGACTAACACACATCTCTCTCTCTCTCTCTCTATGCAATTAAAACATTCTGAACTTTTATAAGCCTCGTATATCCCCTATGTGAAGTTATGCGATATAAGGCAGTGTTGATGTAACTGGAAGGCAAGTTCAATTAAACGAGGCATCGTATGGCCTCTTTATGGTCTTGCGAAGTTATCAGTGAATGAGAGTATGTGTCGTAAAAGGAAAAAAGTACTCGTTTCTATCTTAAGAAAAAATTCTGTGTGGTGAAAACATTGCTCCCTTAACCTGGACTTTATCTCCTTAAATACTTTGATTAATATAATAGGTTAAGATGACTACAATCATAAATGTAGACCTTTGCTTTACGGGAAAGTCAAGACCGTTAAATAATAACCAAAGTACAGTTTATTATTGGAAATTCCACACCTTGAATGACAATGAGTCCAGAATAAAACAAACAAATAAAACAAAACCTGAACTAAATCAATTTGTCTTTTGCTCTAGTAAGTAAAGCTGGCCAGAGGTAAGAAGGTCCCACTCAGGAGCCTCTAGTACACTGAATTTATAGCATATTATTACTGGTTAAAATGAGTAGTCAATTTAGTTTCTTCTTCTTTGCCCTTACAGAAAAAGAATTACATGTTGCAGTCTGAAATTCTTTCTAATAAAAAGTAGAATGTAAATAAAATAATGTATGACATGGAATATGTTTATATTTAATTGTTAATTCTAATTTTATTGTTAAATATTTTAAAATATAACTGAAGTAATGAGAGATACCACTGATAGAGTTGGGAGACGTCCATTTTATTTATATTCTAGGGGGTGACTGTAATACAGGCCAGACCCTCCAATAAAATTGGAGCCTGAAGAAGGTGCCCTTTGAAGGAGCCAAAAGGGTGGAGTCCCAGTCACTGTTTTCTTTGTCATAGGTGATGTTGAAGCAACTGCTTTTTAGAAAATGAAGTAGAACTCTGTGTTACATTCCTTTTGACTTTACAGCAGGATAGGAGAGGATATCAAAGAGAGTTCATATGCTCTGTTCCCAGTACAGGGTAATAAAATGGTAAATTACAAACAAAAAATTATATATTTAGGCTCAGAAACAAGAAAATCAGCAACCATACTATAAAGTCTCTTCAAATAATATTTCAAGTAATTATACCTACTATATTCACATAAATGAATAGAAAAATAGCTTTGTTTTTGAAAAGTAATAATTTATGAAGGATCAACTGAAAGAAATAAGCAAATGAATGTGAAAAAGAACAAGTAATCAATCTTGAAATAAAAGAAAGTCAGTGTAATGCATCACATTAATAGTACAAAGGAAAAGAACCACATGACCATCTCAACCAATGCAGAAAAGGCGTTTGACAAAATTCAACACCATTTTATGATTAAAAACATCCAACAATCTATCAAAATTCCAACAACCTTCTTTGCAGAAAAAAAAAAAAAAAGGCAAGAACAAACAATCCTCAAATTTACATGGAATTACAAAGAGCCCTGAATAGCCAATCTTGAAAGAGAAGAACAAATTAGGAAGAATCCCACTTCCCAATTTCTAAATATACTATATAACTATGCCAATCAAAACAGTATGATACCGGTATAATGATAATTTGTAGCCCAATGGAATATTAAAAAGAGTCCAGAAATAAAGTCAGCCATTCATGGCCAACTAATTTTCAACAAGCACGCTAAATCCATTCGATGGGAAAAGAATATTCTTTTCAAAAAATGACACTCGGACAACTGAATCTCCACATGCAACAAAATGAAGGTGGATCAGTATTTTACATCACACACATAAGTCAGAATGGGTCAATGACCTAAATGTAAGAACTGAAACCATAAAACTCTTAGAAAAAAACATAGGGGTGTTGCTTCAGGAACTAGTTTTTTATAATGGATCCTTAGAAACGACACCGAAAGCACAAGCAACAAAAGGCAAAATATAAAATTGAGACTTCCTGGAAGATGGTGACATGGACTTAATCAAAATGAAAAGCTTTTATGCATCAAAGGACTTTACCAATAAATGAATGCAAACATTTCGGAACATATGTATGATAAGGATTTAACATTCAGAACATATAAAAAACTCCTACAACTCAACCATAAAAAGATAAACAACCCAATCAAAAAGTGGGCAAAGAACTTGCATAGACATTTCACCAAAGACAATATACAAATGGCCATAAATTACATGAAAAGACTCTCAAGATCTTCAGTCATTAGGGAAATGCAAATCAAAACCACGACGAGGTATCACTTCACTTCACTAGAATGACTATTATCAGAAAATAATAGGTGTTGCAGAGAAATTGGAACCCTTATTCTTTGTTGGTGGCACTGAAGAGTGTAAAATGGTTCAGCTGCCGTGGAAAACGGTTTGGCAGTTTCTCAACAAGTTAAACATAGAATTACCACGTAACCCAGTGATTCCATGTCCAGGTATATACCCCCAAAGACTTGAAAACTGGAACTCAAACAGATACTTGTCTGCTAATGTTCACTGCAGTATTATTCACAATAGTCAAAAGGTAAAAATAACCCAAGTGTCTATCAATATGTGGATGGATAAACAACATGTGAGATACACAGACACACACACACATACAACATGGGATGTTATTCAGCCATAAAGAGAAGTGAAATTCTGATACACGCTGCAATATGGATGAAAGTTAAAAACATTATACAGAGTGAAATATGACAGACAAAAAGACTAATATTGTATGATTCCACTTACTGAAACATATAGAATAGGCAAATGCTTAGGGACCAAAGTTTATTAGCAGTTATCTAGCGTAGTGGGTGGCAGAAATGGGGAGTCATTACTTAAGGGTTAATGAGTTTCTGTTAAGGGTGATAAAAACATTTGGAAATGAATAATGGTGATGTTTGTACAACATGGTGGCTGTAATTAATGTTAATGAATTGTGCACATAAAAATGATTGCAATGGTGTTTTATTAATATATTTTATTACAATAAAAAGAGTCATTAAAATAAAACAGAATTTGCCCTATCAGGTAATTAAACTCATTACAAAATTGTAACAATGAAGAGAGTGTGATATTGGCCCTGTGATGGCAAAATACCTAAGCGAACATAATAAAACCAAAACGATTGCCATTGCATCAATTCCAAGAGGACAGAGTAGCGCTGTCCAATGGGATTTCCAAGGAGCAGCTGGTAGATTCAAACTGCCAACATTTTAGCCAACAGCCAAAGCTCCCCGTAGCGCCTAACCACTACACCACCAGGGCCGTGTTAAGTAGAACAGAATAGAGAGCCTATAAAAAGATTAATTCACATGTGTAAGCTTCATATATAAAAAAATAGTGTTACTAATCCTAGGTGAGGGGAGGATGGTTATTCAATAAATGGTACTTAGTCAATTGGATATTCATTTGGGAAAAAATAAAATTAGATCTTTATCTCACATCAGGAAAAAATAAATTCAGGTGTTTTAAACATAAATGAAAAGTACAAAAAATTTAGAGGAAAATATAGAAGAATCTTTTTCTGATGATACGATATTGAAAGAGTTTTTAAACTTAGATTAAAAAAAAAAAAAAGACAAATGAGGAAGGAAAATGCCGATAAGTTTAGCCAGTAATAATACCGATTTTTTTAAAACCAAAAGTATTAAAAAGCAGTAAAAACCCAAGACATAGACTAGAAGTTTTTTTTCTTTGTAGTATATGTTTTAGTTTGGTTACAATAGAACAGAATCTCAGGCAAAAGTTAGTATAAGGTGCTAAAATTTATTTGGCAAACACTCCAAGGAAACCTCAGGAGAGGAGCTGGTAAGTGAAAAAAGTAAAAAATAATGGCGATAAAAAGTGTGTAATCAAAGCAGTTACCACTGTGGGCGCCTGGAATATGATCCTGCTGGGACTCGCGGGAGACTGGGAGAACACGCCTCAGCATTACCCCAATGAAGCGGCTTGGAAGCAGGAATACTGATTCAGCAATAAGTTGAGAGCAACTTCCAGGACTTTAACTCTCTGGTGCTTTCAGTTTGCCCTGTGTGTGGGTAAAGCACTCACTAGAAGGCAGCTTCAGTGTGCGGAGGTGGCTTGAGATCGGGTGTGAGGATGCTTACCTCTGCTCCAGTTATAACTGTAAAAACGCTATCCAGATTGTAAAGAACTTCTACACATAAGAAACAAAAGACAAGCCTAGGCAATTAGCAACAACAACAAAATAGAATCGAATAGAATAAAATAAAAAATAAAAACACACGTTAATGTCTACAGATATAGGAAAAAATGCTCAAGTCTAGTAGTAATTCTGGAATAACAATTAAAATAAAAAAAATGAAATGGCACTGCCCTCAAACACACTAGCCAACATTAAAAGCCTGGCAATACTAAATTACAGAGTAACTGGGGTGCTCATTCACTGCTTGAGAGAGTCGAAATTCAAATAATTATTTGAAAAGATATTTGGTAAGATCTAGCAAAATTGAATATGCACAAACAATTTGACCCCCAAATTCTCCTTCTAAGTTATATGCCCCAGAGAAACTCTAGCACATTCAAACAATGAAACAATGTTCATTATAATATTTTAATCACTAAAAATGTAGGAGAATCTTTAGGGTTCATCAATAGGAAAAATATATATAGTGTTTTTTATAATAAACTATTGTGCATGTGTGAAAGAATACCTCACCTTGAGATGTCTGTATCAGCCTGCAAATAATAAAACAAAATATTAAACAAAGATACAAGTTGTGGAAGGATATATGCAGTGTTTACACTATTTAAAGTGAAAAAGAAAAAGAAAATCATTTGTTTAATGATACAGTAGCTATATATGTGGGGATAATAAATAGAAAATTCAGTATGGTGGTTACTTATAAGTAGGAAAGGAGTTGCATAGTATAGGGCAGAGTACCAGCAGGACTTCAACTCTACTTACAGTGTGCCAGTCCTTTTAACATTTTTTCACAAAATGTTTTGACAGAGCTTGACAATAGGATGTGGGAGTTAATTATATTCTGTATTTTTCCATTTATTCTATATATTTTGCCAAAAAAAAAAAAAGTGAAAGGGGAAACATGATTCAAGTCCCTGTGTCTATAGGAGAATAAAACACTTCTTTTAAACATATAGGTAACCTCCTGAATCATGTAAGCTAAAATATATATGAACTACAAACAAATGTTAAGTGTAATACATTTGGGATGGTCAATGAAGAGCGTATAGGGCTCTTGTTAGGTAAATGTCAAGGAGCCCTGGTGGAGCAATGATTAAGCGCTTAATTGCTAACTGAAAGGTTGGTGGTTCCAACCAACCCAGTGGCTCTGCAGGAGAAACACCTGGCCTAAAGATGACAGCCTAGAAAACCGTATGCTGCAGTTCTACTCTGCTACATGGAGTCACTATGGGTTGAAAATTGACTGCACCTAACAACAGGTAAACAGCACTAAAAAAAAAAAAAAAAAAGTATTTATTTATTTTTAACAACAGATGAACTGCACGGTGTTAATTATCTAGTGCTTTTGTAACAGAAATACCACACAAACAAATAAACAAATTAACTAACAAATTAATTTTCTCACAGTTTTAGAGACTAGAAATTTGAATTCAGGGCGCTATCTCTAGGGAGAGGCTCTCCCTGTGGACTCCAGAGGAAGGTCCTTGTCTCTTCTCAGCTTCTGCTCCTGGGCGATCTTCATGTGACTTGGCATGTCTCTTCCCCCATCTCTGCTTCTTTGGCTTGCTTATTTAATCTCTTTTATATTTCAAAAGGAATTGACTCAAGACACACACTACACTAATTCTCTCTCATTAACATAACAAAGAACATATTTCCAAGTGAGGTTGTAACCATAGGCGTAGAGGTTAGGATTTACAACACATATTTTGGGGGCCACAATTCAACCTACAACATTTTACACTTTTGACCCCTCAAAATTCATGTCCTTGCCTCATACAAAACCCATTCACCCCATCACGTCACCTCAGAAGCCTTAAATCAACTCCAAGTCCAAATTCCATTTTGAGGCAAAATTCATCTCCATTTGTGAACCTGTGAAATCTAGAATACAACTGATCTGCTTCCAAAGTACAATGATGGAACAGGCACAAGTTAGAAATTTCCATTACAAACGGCAGAAATTGGAGGAAAAGAAGGGATAACAGGCACCAAGCAAATCCAAAACCCAGCAGAACAATTTACATTAACACTCAATGGTTGAAAATGATCTTCTGTTCTCTGAGATCATCTAGGCAACGGCTCTACCCTCCAGTATCTGGGTGTTGGCTACACCCTCTGGATTTTGGGTGGCTTCCCCTCAGCCCTGGGCTTCAGCTCTGCCTTCCAGGACCTCTGGAATGGCAACTTTACTCCCTCAGCTTTAGGTGGCCCCATTCTCCTAGTCCATCTGAGTGGTGATCCTACCCACTCAGGCCTGGCAGGCTCCATTCTTTTGTCCCTTGGACATGTCAGCCCCACCCCCTCAGCTTTGGGTGGTGGTCCCATCCCCTTGGCACACCTTAATGGCAACCGATACTTCAGAATCAAGTTGGTGAAGATTTGACTCTTTGAATCCTAGGAGACTGTGGCCCTACATTTTGAGATTCAGGAGGCTGTGGCCCCACCCTTTGAAAGGCCCTGCTTCCTTGGATTCCTTCCACTAGTTCTGCTGATCTCTGAGCTGCTCAAGGGATGATCCTTTTCTTTTCTTGGAGGACAACAGATACAGCTCCTTTGGCCTGTTTCCTGGCTGTAGAATTCTAAGAGGCAGACAGTGTTCTTTCATTCTTTCTCTGTTCCCTTCGGTGTAAGCTGATGAGCTTTCTGCTGTGGTAATTGGTTAGATTCATCAGTCACAGGTTTAATTTCTTCAACAAAAGACTGTGTAGCCAC
Source organism: Elephas maximus indicus (assembly GCF_024166365.1). Classification (NCBI taxonomy): domain Eukaryota; kingdom Metazoa; phylum Chordata; class Mammalia; order Proboscidea; family Elephantidae; genus Elephas; species Elephas maximus. The sequence continues at coordinate 43,249,782 of NC_064836.1, read as the reverse complement.
TTCCTTGGTGAACATTCTAGGACATGCATCCTTAGTTTGTACAACAGAATTTTACAAATCTTTGAGTTCTGTTTTCATTTTGCACGGTTCATTTTTAAGTCCCTCTTCTTCCCTGTCACATTTTACTATAAGCAGCAAGGAGAAGCCATATGGCCCCTTTAAGATTTTGACTAGAAATCTCATCAGCCAGATATCCAAGTTCATCACTTGCAAGGTCCTCCCCTTCCTGTTCTCTCCTTCTCACCCCTCTTCCCCTTCCTTTAGGCCTTTCTTGCTCTTGCTCTTTTTTCTTTCTTTATTTGCATGGCCGCCATGCTGTTTCCTTTCTTCTGGTTTAACCTTGACTTATTGAGCCCTGTCCAGCTTCTTTCTCCTTGTTTTCACATAGTATGGGTGAACTCTCCTTGTATTTGTATGAGCTACAGTTTGAGGAATGCATACGATGTTTTTTTAATTTCTGTGACCTGAGAGGTTGGGAGAAAGCATTCAGGGAGGAGCATAAACTCTTATGAGGCTTGTGATGCTTCATACTGTCTCTTCTGAAATTTTGTTAAACATCCTGTATCAAGGACACTTTGTACCAATGTGGGGGGCGTATATTACTTATGAATGCATATGAGATGTCACTGTGCTGTGTAGTATCCCCTACAATTAATGAGTAAAAAATCGTTAGTCCCTATGACTTTCCCTCATCTCTACTGATATCCTATAGCAGCCACTGGTCACTAATGATTTCTAGTCCTGAGATGTTTTCCCTTTCTTTTTCTCAGGAGGCATACTCACCAACCCGATCTGTTTTTCGACAAATTTCAAAGTATTACTGAAGATTATCAGGACGTTTTGAATCCTATTTAGCAATATTGATAGAAGGGGAGGGTTTGTAGAAGAATGATAGAGAAAAGGGCCGTGTTGAGTCCCTTAATATTCTTACTATTGGGCAAAGTGTATGGCATGAGGAGGTATTCTTTTCCTTCTCTATTGCTAGTGAGTTCTTCTCAGTGTTTAAGAGCCCGTCTGCTAACCAAAAGTTTGGCAGCTCGAATCCAACAGCCACTCCCTGGAAAACCTACAGAGGAGTTCTACTCTGTCCTGTAGGGTAGCTATGAGTCAGAATTGACTCTACCGCGAACGGTTTGGTTTGGGGTTAGTGAGTTTTTTTACTAGTTGACAACAATTGTTTATTCCTTTAATTAGAATCTTGAGAAAGATGTTGTAAGCTTCAGCTTCACTTCAGAATCTATATCCAAAAGTTCATCCAACGTGATTTCTTACCTTAAGGACTGTATCAATTCAATGCAGCTACAACTATACCTAGAAATTAATTTACATGCCACACCAAAGATTCCAGACTCTGATACTGTAAGAATACACATTATTTAGTTCACTTACCTACAATATTTTAGCTGAAAACTATTTTACAGAAAGAACTGAAACTGAACAGAGTAAATCTACTTTCAATTAATAATCATCTTTTGCTTCATTTTAAAATCCCATTTAACAGGTGCTGGGTCCCTCTACTCCTAGGATAAACGTCAAGGAAGCATTTTTAGGTGTTACATGCTGGCATATTCTGTTTAAAATTGTAAAATTCCACTCATTGAGTTACTAAAAATTTACTTCCTGTTCATGAAGGTGGCAGGATGTGGCGGAAAAAGCATTAGACGTGTAGACGGAAGACCCATATAAGCACCAACCTTTACTAATCTGGCTTTGAGCATTTCACTAAAGCTCTTTTTGAGCTTCCGTTTTCTCATCTGGAGATGAAAGTTATTGATCTTAAAATCACTCCCATTTCTAAAATTTCATGACTTTATGATTTTTATGGTCTCTTCCAAAGGGATGTATTTGATTTATGTCCCTTCACAGAAAAAATGCCTTTCTTTCCCAGATTCATTTTAGATATTCATCTGAAAATCACCTATGTGAGACAATGTCTTTTAAACATTTTCTTAAGATCTTCTCCTTCTGACCTTTCATTCTCACTGCAGCTTCTCTTTATCCTGGCCTTGTCAGGCTACAGTGAAATCATATTTACTTTCCCTTTGCTAATGCAAATTCTGCTACCTAGCTCTTCTTCCTTTGTTCCAGCTCCACATGAGACTTCTTACCTTGCCATATGAAACTCGCTCTCACCAAGCCTATCTCCCTAATCTACTTTTGTCTGTAAAGTGGATTATAAAACTTTTGTATAAAAGGCATCATGCCAGAACAGGCTGAACTGCACTGCACTTAACTGTTCCAAAGGAAAGAACTGTATTCATGACAGTATTCAAAAATAGACTGGTATTTCAGGAAAGAAAAATGAACTAGGCTGGGAGAGATTGTTTTTTCCTAGTAGGAGTTACCACACTTTTTGTAGCATCAGAGTTGGTAAGTAGGGAGCTTTGAAAAGATGTCAGCATGTTCTTTCCTATCAGCTGCTAGTTTAGGTCACTTTCAAAGAAACGCCCTGTGTATCCAGAATCCTAACCAATTCATAGCCCCATTATTTTATATTGTTGTGTCAGCCACAGCTGTAGCTCGGGCAGGATTTATCTTCTCACTGTGTTTCTTTTAACTTTAATCATCTTAGTGCTGGAGGTCAAAAGATTTTTTGATATTCCAAGAAAGCCTACTTGTCAAGTTTTCTCAGTACTCTTTTTTCTAATTGCCATGCTAGCATCTTCAAAGTGTTATACCAAGCTTTACTTTTTCCATAGCATAAGTTTTCTCTGCATCAACTTGCTAAGTTTTCTCTGTCTTGCCATTAAAACAGTCCAGAAAGGTCATCCTCTCTTCTTTTCTAACTGAAGGAATAAAGTCAAGATCCAATTAAGAGATCATATAGTTAAGGAAACCAAAGAATGGAAGAATAAAGGATATTGTTAAGTCATGTAGCTCATTACTGACCTGGTCTGGGTCTTGAAACTCACAAGTAAAATTTGGCACTCAATTTTTCTGACTAGGTCTTTTTATGTACCATCCAACTAAATCTATTGAGTAACTTTCTGTACTAGGTACATGCATAGCTTCTTTATATGAACATTATTTGCTTTTCCTTTATTATTAAGAGTATCAGTTTCTAGATGAAAGGGGCCAGGTATGTACTGTGCCTTTACTCAAATAATTTTGCAAGTCATAATGTGTTCTGTGTTTAATTGATGTTTCTATTAAACATTATATTTTTATCCTATTTCATTGAGGAAGACCCTCAACAAGATATATTGATGCAGTGGCTGCAACAAATGGTCTCAAACATTACAATTGTAAAGATGGCACAGGATCGGTCAGTATTTCGTTCTGTTGTACATAGGCTCGCAATGAGTCAAAACCAACTTGATGGCACCTAACAACAACTATTAATGCTGTTGCTGCTATGAGTTGGAACCATTATCATTAGAAACATAATAGCTCACAGTAACCAGAAATGTAGATTTATTGCTCAGTTATTATTCAAGGAAGGCCAACTCAATGATAGAGATACATGTTTGGTGAAATTGGTTAGGCACAGGAAACTAAACAGAATAATAAAATATTAAGTTAAATTCCTAACATTAGATCCTTGAAGACTTTGTGTAAAAATAAGAGAAATTTCTAGATAAACTTAACTGTTTTGGAGACCACTGTCACCCTGTATTCACTGAAAAGCCTATTTCTGAGTCTTTCTTGAGTTTAGATGCAGTCATGTAGTTCAGATCAGGATGATGGGATATAAGAAACAGTAGTCTGTGTGACTTCTGGATCATCTAAGGAAGCTTGTCAGAACTCTTCTTTCCTTTAGAAGTCTGGAAAATGGAGGGAAAATAGCAGTCTCAGACGGAACTTTTTGTGAATAGCACAGCCAGTCAGTATCCAATTCTTAACATCTAGATTATTATTTGAGAGGTAAACATCTGTTTTATTTAATCAACTTGTTATTTCTTTATCTCTAATCTCTACACTGATGCTGTAATTATGAGTTTTGATCAGAGGTTCAGATGTTACCCACTCTCAGAAATTTTTTTCTTTACAAAGCACTTACTTAGTTGAGGATAATGTCTCTTTAATTTTCAGATTTTAACGGCATTTTTATTTTCTACTAGTAATTATTCCAGTAAAGAAATGTCTTAGTTCTGAACTTAACTGCCACAAAAGTGTTAATTCAGATACTGACTTTCTTTCTTTGCTTCTTTCTTTTCTTAGTTTATCTTTAAATTTTTCTAATTCTTATACTTTAAGGTATTTTTACTCCATTTTAACCATCAATTTTCTAGAATATTCTGGACTTAAATTCAGGCCATTGTAAATATATTTAGATCACTGGAAACATAAGAACTATTATTAACATAAGACATTTGTTTTGAGTGTTCAGTGTTTCATCTACCTAATTTGCAGTGGTCCCTTAAGGACATTGGCTCCCAATGATTTATCCCTATCATAAAGTGGAGATGATATTTTTTTAATTTTTGAACCTCTAGTATTTAACCTAAATGTGAAATTCCTTAAGTTTGCAAATTATTTACAGCATATTCTAAAACATTTTTTAAAATTAGTTTTCTATCTTGTTTTAGCCTTTAACTTATCCAGATGACTTTTAATTTTCTTTATCTTTTTGCTATTCCTGTTCTAAACACATTGTCATTAAGTCGATTTGGACTCACAGTGACCCTATAGGACAGAGCAGAACTGCCCCATAGGGTTTCGGGAGTGGATGGTGGATTCAGGCTGCGCAGACTTTTTGGTTAGTAGCAGAGGTCTTAAGCACTGCACCACCAGGGTTCCAATTCATTTATTCAAGAACATACTCGTTTTATTTCCTGTTAACACCTTAGTATTATGGACACATTTTCTATTACTTTTATTTTGTTTTTATGCAGTTGTGAGACATGAGTTCAGAAGGCAAAGCTGATTTATACCCGGTTGATTTGAAATAAACCATGCCAATCAGCTATCTCGGTAAAGATTTTGATAAAATGTACACATCGATTTCCATTTTGATTAATTATAAGACTAATATTTAAGTCTGAAGGAGCTATTTTAATTCAGAGTAAATAAAGAACCAACTGTAATAAAAAAAATGCTGATTGTAACATTTCTGCCCAGTTTTACATAAAAGGCCTCAAAAAATATTTTTAAGATTATAGAGCATATTGAAGCCTAATTCTCATTTATTTGGCACCCAAAAACCCACTGCCATCGAGTTCGATTCCGACTCATAGTGACCCTATAAGACATAGAAGAATTGCCCAATAGAGTTTCCAAGGAGTGCCTGGCAGATTCGAACTGCTAACCTCGTGGTTAGCAGCTGTAGCACCTAACCACTACACCACCAGGGTTTCCTTATTTGGCACTTCTACTTTTAAATTATCTTTTACCCATTCTCACCAAAATCATGTTATTAAAAATTGAATCAAGTATTTCTACCCTGTGAAGGCAAGAAAGCGACGATAAACTCCCTGCATTTTATATAATCCCACTACTATCTCCCTTACACACAAGTTGTGCTAGAGGAAATGAGCAGGTGCAGTGATAGCCAGACTGAGATCTCTGGGAAGAAAGACGAGCAAAGGTGCTGAAGGGAGATTACAAAACACGGTCATGCAATTAAGGTATGCAGTTAAAAGAGCTGATGCACTTCCTCTTTATGGCAGGAGACTACAAAAAAAAAAAAATCTTTCTTTTGCATCATGTGAAGATTCTGCTACATCAGCTAGTATCTATGCTGAACAAGGTTTGGTGTGTTAAGGGTTTAATTAAATTCGAGCTCTCAATAACCTGGCAATAAAAATAGAGCCTAAACCACTCCGACTTCAGTACCCTCTATAGATGTTTCTGATCTGAAAAATGAAATGATCCGAATGGATTGTCAGGAACTAGTCTTGCCCAATGTGAATTGATTCATATTAGGAAAATAATTAGGAGAACACTGCTATCATAAGCAGCTGGATGAGTCAGAACTGAAGCGTTCACACATATAATGGACACATGCACATACAGGTGGACTTAAACGTACAGCCAGAAACAGATACACACAACCACATACACACATGTATACACATATGCATATGTACATATGTATACACAGTCACATACCTATTCATACACACACACGCACACACACACACACAAACACACTTTTATTCACAAGCACACATAATTGGGATATAATTGCCAAAAGCGCCATTTCTGTTTCACAAGGACTTTGTTACAAAATTGAAGAAGTCTTCCTTCCCTTAGCAGACTTGTAGGGAGAAGCTGGGCTTGTCCAACAATTTCAGAAAAGCAGCCATGTTGCATCATGGCTTCTTTTTCCAGCTAATTACTTGTTTGTTCTTTTACTCATGATCAATTAACCCAGAAGAAATGGTATTGTCTTTCCTTTCTCCCCAAACACACCCTCCTCTCTGGTTTCATTTTCTCCATTAATTTCTTTAATGTTTGATACAAGCTAGATGACAATATTCAAATTACAGTGTCTAAGTGATCCCCTGTTTCTGAAAATTGTGGGTGAGGGCACTAAGTACCTTACTCTGGAAAGTCTTCTGTGGTCTTTTCTATACCCATTATCATTTTTATCTGCTGTAGCAGTGGCCAGCTAGAATGAGAATGTCATTCTGTAGCCAATGCTATAGAATCCTAATGAATTTATAGTCACATATGTAGATGTGGCAATGGCTACATTTTTGTGATAATGGAGTTATCTCCATTTGTCGGAGCCCTGGTGGTGCAGTGGTTAAGAGCTATGGCTGCTAACCAACAGGTTAGCAGTTCGAATCCACCACTTGATCCTTTGAAACCTTATGGGACAGTTCTTTGTTCTATGGGGTCAATGTGAGTTGGAATTGACTTGATAACAACAGTATGGGTTTGTACATCAGCTGGAAAGGCTATAAACTTATATTTGGGTCAACCTTCCTAAAAAAGTTGCTATATGCGTGGCCTCTTGCTGATTGAAGGAGATGGCATCCTCTCACCCTTACACCCGTGTCCATTCATCTCCTTGAATTTACTCCACAATCTACTAACTAGAAAACGATGTAACTCTTACTTGGTTCACGGGAGAGAAGACGGTAATTTCAGCACTTCAAAATAACCTTGGTAAGTCTCTGCAAGAAAACGGTTAAAATAGCAGCCACTAGAGAAGAAAAATGGATATTTATTTGTGACTATGGGAACCCTGGTGGCATAGTGGTTAAGAGGTATGGCTGCTAACCAAAAGGTCAGCAGTTCAAATCCACCGGTTGCTCCTTGGAAACTTTATGGGGCAGTTTTACTCGGTCCTGTAGAGTCGCTATGAGTCAGAATTGATTCATTGGCAATGAGTTTGGTTTTTGGTTTGGTATGGGCTGTTTGTTGAGGTTATTTTATAAGTGCTAGATCTCTGCAAAAGCAACAGACTTTGAGACATTTGTAATTGTAGAAGATCGTATCATTTAAAAAATATTATTGATACTACTCTAGCAGAAAAGTATCCTTTTCTGCTCTACTGACATTAGCTTGGCTGTGCCACTTAGGTGTTCCTCCTTGCAGATGGAAAATACATTCATCTCTGTCAGCATGTGATGGTCTTGGCTAATGAAATGTGAATAAAAACAAGTCAGCACATGTTTGACCGTGTCTTGTTTACCTCTATCATAAGGAAAGCAATTTCTTAGGTAGTGCTGCTCTGTCAACCTGGGTCTCAGGGTGAAGATAATCTGAAGCAGAGGCATGATTGGCCAGCAATGGACACGTACCATGTGTGAGAAATGAATGCTTGTTGCTGTATTCCACTGAGACATGAGAGCTACTTTTTCGTGTGTGTGTGTTTGATTTCTTTCTTTCTTTTTTTTTTTTATTGTGCTTTAGGTGAAAGTTTACAGCTCAAGTTAATTTCTCATACAAAAATTTATACACATATTTTTATGTGACAGTAGTTGTAATCTCTATAACGTACCATTTTTTAAAGCAGCAAAACCTAACCTACCCTGATATCGTAATAATGGAAATGTGCATATGCAGAAAAAAGCTCCTTCCTAACACTAGACTAGAAGTTGAATAACAAAGTTCTCTTCTTGATTTTGGTAATAAAGTCACCTTGAACAACTTAACAACAAGTTCCTCAGGTGTTAGTTTCTGCATCTATACAATGAATGGCTTGAAAGAGACAATGTTAGCCAGTATTAGCTAGTTGGCTGTCATTGAGTCTACTCTGTTTCATGGTGACCTAATAAACAATAGAACAAAATATTGCCTGATCTTGCATCATCCTCATAACAGCCAACATGTTCTAGTCCATCTTAGTGACTACTGTGCCAATCCATCTCATTCAGGGTCTCCGTTGTCAATGTTGGCCCTCTACTTCACTCAAACACGACGTCCTCTTCCAGTGATTGATCCTTCCTGATGACACATCCAAAGAAAGTGAGCGAGACAAAGTTTTGTTGCGATCCATTAGATTTTCATGGGATAATTTTCAGAAGTAGACATCCAGGCCTTTCTTTCTAGTCTCTTAGTTTGGAAGCTCTGCCAAAATCTGTCCACTAAGGGTCACTCTGCTGGTATTTGAAATACTAGTGGCATAGTTTCCAGCATCACAGCAACATGTAAGCCACTACATTACAAAAACTGACAGACAAAGGTGGTGGTAGCCTGCATTAACATCCCTCAAATCTATAATTAGATTAAGCCTAACAAGCATTGCTGAGATCATCACTATCTAGTTTTATTGGAATCTCCTTTCTTTCTTTCTTTGTTAGGTTCCTGAGAAGTAACTTGTTCTTAGAATACAAATTCAATGGAATTTGCTGTTTCCATGTGGTTGAAAAAGAGCTTCAACATTTGGTAGGTATTACACAAGTTCTCGTATTGTGGTGTGGGTCAAATTAATGACTAGCAATACTTTGCACGTAGTAAAGCCTATATGTTACCTAAAATAATTAATATTTGATTTAGTGATATATCATACTTAATGCCATCGTACTGGATGAAGATGTGTAGCAAATTACAGGCACACTTGGTCTTGCTGCTGTATGAAATAAACTTTTGATCTTTGGCTTTTTGTTAAGTTCCTTTAAGAGAGTAGTGCAAAGAACATGGCCGGGTTTCAGCAACAAGGATAATACTGCCAGCAAGATTCACCATGTAGGTGCTGCTCTGGGTTTTAATCAGATTAGAGATGTCACTGCAGTGAGCCAGAGCAAATTCGGAGGAATATATAATCAAAGACTTTCCTGGTGCATGGGGCTTCTCCCCATTGCTTCCAAGAAGTTCCTGGAAAGGATTTGAAGAGGTTAGGGTATTGTTACTCAAAGCGTGGCCTCGAAAGTCATTTAGAAACTGGTTAGAAATGCAGAATCACCCCAGAACTACCAATAAAAATCTGCATTTCAGCAAGATCCCCAGGTGATTTGTATGCTCATTAAAGTTTGAGATGAACAAGGAGCGACCATACGGAGAAGCTAAGAATACTTCTTTTGTGACTGTAATTTCAAATATCTGACTGGGAGGCATAACAGTACTAAACACTATTCCATTAATATTGGGAAACACTGCAGTGCTCATATTAGATCAATGGAACCTGTGGTGATATAGAAAATACTAAGTGTAGTAAGCATTTCAAATGGGCTCTGGGTCCTGGAATATCATGCAAGAATCTGGAATTTGTTTCAAGATCTTAGTCACAGTTTTCAGTGGCCCATCCTGATTGTAAAGGGAATGCAGTTTACATAGGGGTTGAAAGCGCTGGCTTTTGAATACTAGTTCCCTGAGTTCAAATCCTGGCCTCGTGCTATTAGCTGTAAAACTGTGGATTTTTTAAAACTTAGCAATCACTTTGAGTCAGAATCAACTCCACAGCAATGGTTTTTATTATTTTTTTTTTCAGTTCCCCGAACTTCAGTTTCTTGATCAATATAAAACCGATTGCCATCGAGCTGATTCTGACTCATAGCAACATTACAGTGCAGAGTAGAACTGCTCCACAGGATTTTCAAGGAGCGCCTGGCGGATTCAAGCCACCGACCTTTTGTTTAGCAGCCAAGCTCTTAACCTGTATGCCACCAGGGTTTTCAAAATAGCAAAGATAATAATTTTCTAAAAGGAAGCCTCAGAAAAATTCTTCCTTGAGATCAAATGCTTTTGTCACTGACCATGTAACACTTTTCCTTTCCTTAGGGTTCACTAATAAAATTATGGCCAGCGTTCTTAGTTTAGGCACACAAAAGATCAGTGTGTTCTTTGTAAAATAACTGCATATTTTCATTTAAGAAAAATAGGAACAGTAGATAACATATGCATCATTCAAGAAAAATAGGAGCAGTAGATAACATATGCAAATTCCATTCCTTTGTTTGGAGATTTTATTCTCAGTCTATTGAATGCACTTCTCCTTAACCTATTTATGGAATGGTTTGGCTCCTTTGCTTAAGGTCTGAATGGATCTTTCTGATATAAACTTGGCCCAGGAAGACAAAGGATTAAGCCCTATGGAGACAGTAAGTTGATTTTATCATCTGCCTTAAGGTTAACCTTCACTACCCTGAGAAAAATGATTGCTGATATAGCCCTTTCAATTATGTCCACTGCATATTACAATGCCAGCTTTGGGCACAGGGTTTCTTAGACTACTGGAGTTACTGCCTCTAGGCAGAGGGCTGAGAGCCATGCATTACCCTTAACAGAGAATAAACAGCAGGTGAAAGCCTTGGTGTTTTGATATTCTGTCATATTAGGATGAAAAAAGAAAAATCACAGTGTGTTCTAACTGAAAAAAGAAACATCCAGTGTGGAAGTACATCCCAAAATATCACCTTATAAGATGATTTTGGAAACAGAGTAAAAGGAGGTAAAACATAATGATACTTACATTTAATGGTCATTTGTGAGCCCCTGAGTGGTGCAAATGATGAAGCTCTTGACTGTTAACCAAAAGATCGATCATTTGAACCCACCCAGAGGTGCTTTGGAAGAAAGGTCTTGCAATTTGCTTCCAAAAAGTCACAGCCTTGATCCGCAGTTCTGCTTTGCAACACATGAGGTCTTCATGAGTCACAGTCAACTTCAAAACAATTGATTTGTTTTTTTTTTTGGTTTTTAATAGTCATTTACTATGTGCTGTATGTAATTCAGAAACCCTGATGGCGTAGTGGTTAAGAGTCATTGCTATTAACCAAAAGGTCAGCAGTTTGAATCTACCAGGTCTGCCTTGGAAACTGTATGGGGCAGTTCTACTCTGTCCTATATGGTCGCTGTGAGTTGGAATTGACTCGATGGCAAAGGGTTTGGTTTTTTATTTGGTGTGTAATTCTAGGAGTCCTGGAGGTACAATGGTTAAATGATGAGCAGCTAACTAAATGTTGGTGGTTGGAACCAACCAGAAGCTCCACGAGAGAAAAAACCTGGTGATCTGCTCTTGTAAAGATTAAAACCTAGGAAACCCTATGGGGCAGTTCTACTTTGTCATATAGGGTCTCTATGAGTCAGAATTGATTTGATGGCACACAACAACAACATGCGTAATGCTAGGGACTTTACATGCATTTCCTTATCCAATCCTCACAGTAACCCTATGAGGCTGGTGCTACTATTATCCCCATATTAGAGCAGCAAGAACTGAGACAGGGAACATTTAAGTAAGTAGCCCAAGGTATCAGAGCTATTAAGCATCAGATTCAGGAAACAAATTCACAAAGTCTGGATTTAGACCATAAATTTAGTGGTTTTGTATATGTCAATTTAGCTAAACTCCAGGTTCATTAGTCAAATTCCCTTCCTTGTGTGGCTCTTGGAGAGGCTGGGCACAAGAGAAATTTGTGAGATTTAGAAGGTACACGTGAAATAGCAGTCAGTAAGCTAGCAAGGTCGGTGGCAGGGCTCCAAATCCCTTTGTAGGTCTGGACATTTTTGCTGATCTGCGAGCTCATATCATTGCCTTGGGGCTGCAGACTGCCTGGAGTACCTTCAGGTTCTTTACGTCATAGGCCAAGCTTCTGTGCAACTCCAACGTGAAGGACCCCAGCTTCTCCTGAAGGTCACTCAGGTACGGTTTTAGAAATGATAAGAAAAACAGTGATTATCCGGCGTGGGTTCAAATTTATCCTCATGGATTTGTCCCCGTGAGTTCTTATTTGTTTTCAGTTTCCTCCAGTTCAGGTCCATATTTCGTTTTCAACTTTCTGCCATGATGACCTACAGCGACTGTCTGTTCCTCCCTCCCCCAGTCAGTACACCTGGTTAGTAGCTTTTCTCTGATGCTCCAGCCATACCCTTCCTAATCTTTGTCTGTGGGTTTTCCCATAATTGTGGAGAGTCTAATCCCTATAATGGATTCTTTTGCTTCCCTAATAGAATGCATACTGATGGACTTTTCTAGAAGAGAGAAGATGCTGATTCTCTATAAAATAAGATCATCCATAATATTAACAGAACAAAGCTCAACATGCTGGGCATAACGTTGTCGTTAGTTGCCATCCAGGCGGCTCTGACTCAAGGTAACCTTAGATATAGCAGTGAAATGTTACCATCTTCGTGATTGTTGGTATGTTGGCATTCATTGTTTAGCATAATGTTAGGCACTTCTTGGTTACTTAGTGATTCTGTGGATCATCCTCACCTTTAGCGTCATCCTCTTCCTCCTTGAGAAATTCATTCAAGTGTTACCACACAACAAAACAAAAAAGGGAGATGCAAATGTGCTTTATTTTAAGAAGAGCAGTCACAGCTTGGCACGAACAGCATAAAGACTCGGTCTGCCCAAATATTTTAATGAAGAAGAAATTCTTCACAAATCCTCAAAAGGAAAGACATTATATTTTCATCTTTTAATCAAGTGGTTTAAACACTCTCAGTCAATAGATTCAGATTTATCTGAAGTCTAGATTTTTTTTAGATATATATACATATTTGTATGTATATACTTTAAGCTTCTGTTTACCTCCACCATAATTTCCAAACATCATAACCTCTGCCAGCTAGAGGTTTTCTTCAGCTGTTTGATACTCTTTTTACCCTCGTCAAATCCTGAACCTCTTGCTTAAACTCTGCTGCCTAGACTGCTCCCGACTGTCTAATAAAGCTCAAAGCCCAGCCAAACATGGTGGAGAAACCACACAATTCCTTTATGCAATGCTCTTGTTTTGACATCTCAGTAAGTCTATTTACATGTAATAATTTCCCAATGCCACTTAAAGTCAGAGAAAGTGACTCACTGTGGCATTCTTGTAAAATATGACAGATGGGCTCATTAATCTTTTGATTCCTAAAACCCTCAATGTTGTTTTGCTTAAGATAAGAAGCCAGAAATAAACAATTCTCTGATAGGTTTAATTCAGAGACGGAGTTAAGTAATGCCAGCTCCCCAGATTCACTTAGAGAACTGACAAAAGGAGCAGTGGGGAAGAAACGGCTGTGCAAACGAATGCATTATGCTGTGTGAAAAGTTACAAGCTATATCCAGTGGGTAAAAAAGAGCTGCGGATATTAAGTGAACTGTTAGGTGAAAGAAGTAGTGAAAAGTGACACTTTTATTAAGTCACATGCCATTTTGTGTTTTCTTGGTATAGGGTAGTGGACAGAAAGAAGAAATTAATAAATGAGCCTTAATAGAACGTAGAGAACCAAGATGCCAGAGACATGAAGGAAAAAAAAAAAAAATCCCTGTCAATGAAAGAATAATACAATACAGAATAATATCCGTGTGCAAAAACAGCCCAGATTAAAGGAAGACATCTTTGAGATGCTGACACTAAAAACTCTTCAGAAAAACTCGAGTAGAGTAGCTGGATGGTAACAGAAAAATATTCTTATTGAAATTCTCATTCACATTGAATGGCCGTCTGTGTTTTGTTGCAATCAGCAAACCTGCCTGGTAGAAGGACTCTACAGACAAATCTGAATTTAAATTTATGGATAGTTGGTGTTCACATCTTGTCTGCTGTCTTGCCTTGGAAAGCTGCTCTAACAAAGGCTTCATAGATGACAGCATTTCTTATACTCTTTAGAAAAAAATACAAAAATCAAGAAATTAGTAAAAATAAGTCCCACAAGGCAAGTCTGCATTGAACAAAAGGCTTCCGGCTAGTAAATTCAGAGCATCTCTATTGCTGGAGTGGCAAGGTTCTTTTGGTTTCTCGTGGGCTGTATCTGATTCTGTGATTACCTTTCATCACATAAGAATCAGGTTAATTTTTTAATCCCTAATAACTATTTATTTGCTTTTATGGAGAAAGAATGTTAAAAATTGAAATATATATGTAGAAATTAAGACTTTTTCAGATAAAGTTTCCAATGTTGTGTTACCTTAATAGAAAACTAGTTGGCCTTATTTCACATTCAGGAAGAAAAAAATTATCTCCAAAATATGCTTATACACATTTCCCTTGGGTTTTCGGATGACCCAGGTGTATCACTATTCTGGCTTTAAGCAGTCTTGGTACCCAAAGCCCTGGATAACCTGAGTGAAACATAGGAAGAATACATTATTTGGTAAGAAAAGAGAAAGAGAAAGAAAATTATTTTGGCTCTGTGCCGGGCTTTGTGCTATGGATGTTAACAAAATATCCCTGTTTTCTGACATAGATATCCTCTCCCTAAATATTTGTATTAAACGTTGTCTACTCTGCACACCTTTCTCTGTAATGATGTCTTTGTTACCCTTTCCAGCTTCAAAACACATGGTTACTGTCATGGATTGAATTGTGTCCCCCCAAAATATATCTGTCAACTTGAGTAGGTCATAATTCCTAGTATGGTATGATAGTGTACCATTTTATCATCTGATGTGATTTCCCTATGTGTTTTGAATCCTATCACTATGATGTAATGTGATGGATTAGTGGCAGTTATAAGGATGAGATCTACAAGCTTAGATAGTGCTCTTAAGCCAATCTCTCTTGAGATATAAAAGAGAGAATGGAGCAGAGAGACGTGGGGACCTCATACTACCAAGAAAGCAGTGCTGGGAGCAGAGTGCGTCCTTTGGATCCTGAGGTTCTTGTGCAGAGAAGCTCCTACCTAGGCCAAGGGAAGACTGATGACAAGGACCTTCCTCCAGGACTGATAGAGAAGAGAAAGCCTTTCCCTGGAGCTAGTGCTCTCAGTTGGGACTTGTAGCCCCCTAGACTGTGACAGAATAAATTTCTCTTTGTTAAAGCTATCCACTTGTGGTATTTCTGTTATTGCAGCACTAGATGACTAAGACAGTTACTTCACTTACAAACCCTATAGAGTCACACACTGCATAAAGTCTGTTTGGGCAACGTCTAACCGCATATATGCCTATTGTTCTATAACTTTTTTTTTTTTTTAGGAAAGCAGCTCGCCTTTTGTTTATTATTTTTCCCTAATGGTTTTAAAGACCCCAAACTTCCAGAGTGAAGGAGCAGCAGGGCTCCAGGGTTCATCCCAGTCCCCAAAGCACCTCCTCTTCCTCCTTCCCCTTCTCTTAGCTTCATTCACCTGCCCAGCAGCCACTCCCAGTGCTGGTGGGAGCGCAGGCCGGCCCTAGGGAGCTGGTGGGCTGCCGGCTCCGGAGGGCAGTGGCTGTATATGATCAGGAATCAATCGCACTAACAGGGCTGTGGCAGCCATCACAGCCAGCCACACTCCCGGTACCTGCACACCCACTCCCTGCTTGTCTAGTCCCCACGGCCACCTCTCTGCATTCTCAGTGTGCCCCCGCCCTGAGCCCTGATGTGCGCAAAGTCACGGTCTGGCTGCTAGCAGAGCCTCAGGCAACACCGGCCTCATGCATCCAGTGGATTCAGCTCTCGGGCTTTGTCCCATGACCAGGCAAAGGCAGGGACTGTGGGGCCGGGGCTGCTCCTGCTCCTCAGGTGGGTGGAACAGCAGGTGGGGCTGGATGTGTAACCCGGGGACTGCCCCCTTATAACATGGTATTCACACAACAACCAAATCGCATGATGTCTTATTTCACAGACGATATGGTGGACATTAAGCAACACATGACTGTATATATATATATATATATATATATATATATATATATATATATATGCACGCACATATTGGAAACCCTGGTGGCGTAGTGGTTAACAGCTACATCTGCTAATCAAAAGGTTGGCAGTTTGAATCCACCAGGTGCTCCTTGGAAACTCTAAGGGCAGTTCTACTCTGTCCTATAGGGCCTCTATGAGTTGAAATCCACTGAATGCAATGGGTTTGTTGGTATATATATATATATATATATTTTTATGCATGTATATATGTGTGTATATATACACATTTGTGTGCACACACATATACACATATGTATGTGTGTATATTATATATACACATATATGTGTATATAATATACACACATTTATATATATACACACATATTCATGTATACATATACACATTTGTGTACACACACCCAAACACATACACATAGATGTGTATATATATATACATTCGTGTGTGCGCACACACACACACACACACTGTGACAGATGCCATAAGTCAGACCTTGCAGATATTGCCTCATCTAATCCTCATATACATCCCATGAGGTGAGAATTAATGTTACCCCTTTTTACAGAGGAGGATACCAAGGAACAGAGAAGTTAATTAACTTGCTCGTGATCACTCAGCAAGTAAGTGGCAGATTCAGAATTCAGACTCAGGTGATGACCTGCCTGCAGCGTGATGCTCTTATCTGCAGTACTGTGAAGGGTAGAGCAAGAGCTTTTATGAAAAATTGACTCTATTACCTCCGCTTTCAGATTAGAAAATGTTCTAGTTGCTGATTTTATTCATTCCTCCTTCTTGATAAATGGGTAAAACAACAACAACAAAAACCCATTGCACTCTAGTTGATTCCGACTCATAGCAACCCTAAAAGACAGAGTAGAACTGTCCCATAGGGTTTCCAAGGAGCACCTTGTGGATTCGAACTACTGCCTTTTGGTTAGCAGCCATAGCTCTTAATCGCCAGGGTTTCCAATAAATGGGTAATTTCATTAAAATTTGTTCTATCGTTAAGATCTGTTCGATTCAACCTATATTATTTCCTTCATTACAAAATTGTGCATTTTCATTGATAAAATTTGAAAACTAAGGAGGTAGTAGATTTTGTTCCAAGTGGTTTTCAGATTAATAGTTTAGTGAAAGCTTATTTTATCTATCTAACCCACACACTATAAACTGAGTTCTTACCACAGGGGTTAGAAGGAAAGAAATTTTTAAGTTTAACGCTATGAAACAAAAAAATGAAAAAAAAAATTGATTCCTCCCCATACCAGTCCTTCATCATGACTGGTGCAAAGTGGGTAATCCCCTCTGGTGTTTGTGTTGGTGATAAAATGGGATGTTGGTGGGACCTCTTTCATCATAACTTAGTGTAGCTGGTTGGTTGGCTTGTTCTTATGATCAACTCTAAGCATTAACTAGTCAAGTAAATTGTACAAGGTAGTAGCTCTCTGCAAATGGATGGAATTCTCTGCCCTCAGCTTGCTCATTGGTGTTCGCCTGTGGCAGACAGTGCGGGTGGCATCACCAAAATCCTGAATCTGATATTAATAATTAAGTGCTTTTTCAAAGCATATGTGGGGCTGTGTTCAAACATTTAGTTCCAGAAAAAACAGAAAAAGAATTTTTTCCCACATCTGACAATTATATGTTGCCTGATCAAGGGTCTAATTATCTGGTTAAAACCCATTGCCATTGAGTCAATTCTGACTCATAGCGATCCTATAGGACAGAGTAGAACTGCCCCATAGGGTTTCCAAGTCTGTAATCTTTGCAGAAACACACTGCCACATCTTTCTCCCTCAGGGCTGGTGGCTTTGTACCAGGGTTTAGAACCAGTTTGTTTCCTCCCTTTTTAGCTTCCTTCCAGACCCTTACCAACCAGATACCTCATGGTGCTCTTTAATTATGGGACTTATTCACAGCAACCCCCACCTTCAGAATTATCTCACATTAAAACATTTTCTGCCTTTTAAGTCATTGTCTCAGACCTCTACTTTCTGTTCTCTGGTGATTTCTAGCTTTGGATAAACTTAACTTTAAACTGGGTTATGCTACTGTCTGCTCAGAATATTTCACATTTTAATAAAAGATTTATGATGATATTTAGTCTCCCCTGTGCTATAATTGGAAACTCTGGTGGCATAGTGATTAAGTGCCATGGCTGTTAACCAAAAGGTCGACAGTTCAAATCCCCCAGGAGCTCCTTGGAAACTCTATGGGGCAGTTCTACTCTGTCCTGTAGGGTCACTATGAGCCAGAATGGATTCAATGACAACAGGTCTGGTTTCTTTTTTGCCTGTAAATCTAACCAGTCTTTTCTTGTTCATCTATAAATTGATTTTAATATACACTTCTCCTTAACCTGTTGTTATCGATTGTTGCTACTTGATCATGATGCTTTTATAAGTCCCAGTGTCTAGAAATAACTCCCCTCTTTTCAAGACCCTATTTCCCTAAGATAATGAATGCTATTTGAATTGGAAGAATAATACAATTATGGTGAAAGTTCTGGGGCATATATTTTATGCTCTGATGACTATAATATTGAAAATGTTTTATATTAAAAAAGGCTAATTCACTGTTTTTACCTTGAAATTCTTCCAGAACTTCATAATACGTACTTAGAAAGGACTATTTTACAGAACGAATGAAGACCGTTTAAAAATAGGTTCTTAAATCGTTATCATCAACTAAACTATCCCCTTGCTGACTATCTCTGGGTAAATCTTTTAAAGTTTCTGTACTACCATTTCTCCATCCATACTATGATCACAGCAATTACTGCCCCTTTAACATGAAGATATTTGCAGGATTAACTGAAATTTTTAAGTGTCACGAACTATTTAAATGAAAAGCATTACGAATTAAAAAAAAAAAAAAAGCCCCTTGTCGTGGGTAAATTTGTAAAATCAAATACAGGGTTGAATACGTGCAGACCTCAAATGTCTAGCAGTAATTCCTGAGGATCGTAAAAGAGATTTTATCTGGAATTGGACATAAAGGGAGAATTGACTTCTAGAGTTGATTATTTTCAATGTTCTTTCTTACCGTTAAAATAAGAAAGAAGATTTATAAGAAAGAACTCAGAGCACAGATTAATTAAAAGATTTCAAAGAAAACCATCTGGATTAGGGGATTTCATGACTTTTAAAAAGAACAAGTGAATGTTTTACAACATTCAGCATTAAAGCATCCCTTTATAATGGTTTGAAGTCATTAATTAAATCTAGTTCAGTGTTCTCCTCAGAGTGAAATTTCAACTTTACTGAATGATGGCTGCAAAAAGAAACCAAAGCTGGCATGCAGTCAAGTTTCACACAAAGCTTTTCTGCTTTAGATTTATTCCTTAGAGCAATGCTCACACTGTGTCTGTGTTTGATACTACACCACCAATATAATCACAATAAATAAATGCATACATACATGGATGCATCAAAAAACCAAACCCATTGCCATCGAGTCGACTCAGACTCATGGTGACCCCAGACAATACAGGGTAGAACTGCTCTGTAGGGTCTTCCTGGCTGTAATCTTTATGGAAGCAGATCGCCATGCCTTTCTTCCATAGTGCCACTGAGTGGGTTCAAACTGCCACCCTTTGGTTAGTAGTCAAGCACAAATCATTTGCCACACCCAGGGGCTTCACACATGGATGCATATCTTGTATATAATTGCAGTGTGATGTGTTAATAGAAGTTGGTAGTTGCCAATGTTTCTCCTATTGTGACTCAAAACAAGGTGTAGTTTATAGTTCTGGCAGTTATTCACAGTGTGAAGTGATACGAAGTTCCTCGAGAAAGAAAGCATAAAGTATCATAGAAATGTGAAGCAATATTTGTGATTGTTAATTAATTTTTATCTTTCTTTTTATTTTACTATTTGCTGGTATAAGGGATGCTCTGAGGAGGAATTTGTAATTGTGTTTGCCTATGGTTTGATGGTTGTGTTTTCAAATTTTTACTTGAAAGTGGAATAAAATGGTGCCTTATAAAGTCAGGGTGGAGGTTCTTGCTTTCTCAAAGGGTTTCTCCCCACAAGGAACATTGAGGATGACATAAATTCAAAAAGACATTTTGTATTTTAAAGTGCCTACAAATAAATTCTACTAAGTTGTAGACATGAAAGACCCTGTTGGTCAAATCAAAATATAATCCTATAAACCTAGATAAGCTATGCATAATGTTTCATTCATGAAACAACAAATGAGTTTTGAGATATATTTATTTAAATAGTGACAAATACTGTCTTTTAATAACCATCTTTCTCCCAAATACTTAAAATACTAATGTATAAATATTTAAAATACCCACTGTATGAAGATGTTCAAGAACGGAAACTATGTAAGGACTACTTAGAAGAAATAATTAAATTGAGAGGCTATTAGAACAGAATATTTTAGAAAATTTATAAGGAAGTGAAATTTCAATATAGTGGCTATCTAAGAATTCAAAATTTGCCCTATAGTTAGCTGTGTAAATACAGCAGATTAATGGTTGTTTATATTTAAAATATTACTATTCTGTGCTCATATCTGCTTTTGTTGTCTTTGTTAAGAAAAATGATCATCGATCTAAAAAAAATTACCTTAAGAAAAGAGTACCTTAAAAGGGTAGATGAAAAGACAAAAAATGGAATACCTTGGTCTCCGAATCTTACGTCCGTATATATAAAAGTACATATAATTAAATATTATAACAAAAGAGAAGCTTGTGTGTGTGTCTGTAATAGTGAATTTTCCTTTTGTCAAATTAACTGGATTTTTAAAGTTTTTGTGTTATCTTTTTAGAAGGTGGATATTAATACAAGTAAAATATTTGAAGTAATATGTGAAAGAAGGGACAAAGGATTGGTTAATGTCATGTTGTTCTACAGGGAAGTTCTATAATAAGGAAGAGATTTGTCGATGTTGTTAGGTGTCTTGAGTCTATTCCGATTAGGAGGGAGCCTATGTACAACAAAGCGAACTGTTGCCTGATCCTGTGCCGTTCTCACAGTCATCCTTACAGTGCTTGAGCCCATTGTTGCAGCCACTGTGTCAATCCATCTCATTGAGGGTCTTCTTTTTCCCTGACCCTCTACATTACCAAGAGTTATGTCCTTCTCCAGGGACTAGTCCCTCCTGATAACATGTCCAAAGTGAGTGAGATGAAGTCTCACCATCCTCACTTCTAAGGAGCATTCTGGTTGTACTTCTTCCAAGACAGATGCGTTCATTCTTCCAGCAGTCCGTGGTATATTCAATATTCTTTGTCAACACCATAATTCAAACACGTCAATTTTACTTTGGCCTTCCTTATTCATTGTCCAGCTTTCTCATGCACATGAGACAATTGAAAATACCATGGCTTGGGTGAGTCGCACCTTAGTCCTCATAATGACATCTTTGTTTTTTTTTTTGAAACATATATATATATGTATTATTATTTTTTTGAAACATATATATATGTATTATTATTTTTGTACTTTAGATGAAGGTTTAGAGAACAAACTAGTTCTCAATGAACAATTAGTCTTGTTTTGTTTTATGGGCATGTCTAATCTTTGGCCGAAGGGTGAACCTCAGGAGAGACTTCAATACTGAGTTAAAAGGGTGTCCAGAGGCCATAACCTTGGGGTTTCTCTAGTCTATGTCAAACCAGCAAGTCTGAGTTAGAGTTTTGTTCTACATTTTTGTCCAGTGTGTCTGGGACCCTCTACTCTGAGGAGACACCCTTCTTCAGTAGCATTTTGAGGGGCTATCTTCTGGCACTATATTAGACTTTATTCCACTGCTATTTATAAAGGTTTTCACTGGTCAAATTTTTCAGAAGCAGACTGCCAGCTCCTTCATCCTATTGTGCATCAGTTTAGAAGCTCTGCTGAAACCTGTCCATAGTGGTATTTGAAGTATCGGTGGCATAGCTTCCAGCATCACTGCAACACACAAGCCACCACAGTACAACAAACTGACAGCTGAGTGGTGGTATTTATGTATAAAACATAATTCTTTCAATCTTGCAAAATGATCAATGCACTGCCTAAAAGCAGTTAAGATGAGGCTTTTGAATAATTCAATGGTCAGGAAATTCTTGTAGTAAGTGTGATTATATAAGTGTCAACTTTTGGATATATTAATTTTTAAAAATTCCTTCCTCTGTTGAGTATACTGGATAATTCTTTGAATCATTGCCAAATATAGCTGTAAAAGTCTACAATACAAATCTTTACCTGATAATTTCCAGTTCTTCCTTAGTTTAACACAACCTCCTATTCATTTTATCTTGCTCTTTCTGCATAGTTACTTCACTGTAATTGTCTTCACTGTTGTTAAAATTTCTATTTCTCCAATGATGCCTCTTTAATTTAGATACCAATGAACTGCTTTTTTCTTCATTGAGTCTCATTTTGATTAATTTTATTTAAAAAAAGTCAACATTACTTCCTCATCTTCTCTGCTCTCTCCATCAAAGATGACTCATTCCCAAGGATGATATTTATCCCTCTTTGCCCTCATTAGCTTTTGGCATGGATGCACTTGATGTGTTTGCTAGCAGATTATCTACCATTAGTAATAAAACATTCTGGCACCATAGGACTGTTTATGTGAACCAAACAAATGCTTTCTGTGCTTTTTTCTCCTTACATACACTTTTCATTCACTCTTGCAAAATTCTATGCCAAATATGATTAAGCTAGAGACTAGTTATTTATATTTTTAAATAAATTGTTCAAAGTCATCAATGGGAGTTTCTTCCAGTGACAGATAACTTCCGTAGATATGATTGAGCTAGAAACTAGTTATTTATATTTTTAAATAAATTTTCAAAGTCATCAATGGGAGTTTCTTCTAGTGACAGATAACTTCCATCGATGTCTGTCTTAGTAAGCTAGTGCTGGTATAACAGAAATACCAAAGCTGATGGTTTTAACAAAGAGAAGTTTATTCTCTCACAGTCTAGGAGGCTAGAAGTCCAAATTCAGGGTGCAAGCTCCAAGGGAAGGCTTTTTTCTTTGTAGGCTATGAAAAAAAGTCCTTGTCACCAATCTTTATCGGTTGGGGAGATTCTCAGAGCAGGGACCCCGGATCCAAAGGTGCTCAATTCTCCTGTCTCTTATTTCTTGTGGTGTGAGGTCTCCATTTCTATCTTTTATATCTCAAAAAAGATTGACTTAAGACACAACCGAATTATGTAGATTGTGTCCTGCCTTAACATAACTGCTGCTAATCCCATCTCATTAACATCACGGAGATAGGATTTATAATATATAAGAAAATCACATGAGATGACAAAATGGTGGGCAATCACACAACACTGGAAATCATGGCTGAGTCAAGTTGACAGATATTTTGGGGGGACACAATTCAATCCATGATGTCCTACCCTTTGGCCCCCCAAAATTCATGTGCTTGTCACATGTAAAACACATTCACTCCATCATATCATAAAAAAAAAAAAACTAACAAGTCTTAAATCAATTCCAAGTCCAAAATCCAAAAATTCCTCTTCATCTGTGAAATCTAGAATACAAATTATCTACTTCCAAAGTACAATGGTAGAACAGGCAAAAGCTACACATCCATTACACATGGGAGAAATTAGAGGGAAAGAAGAGATAACAGGCATCAAGAAAGCCAGCAAAACATTACATTAGCTCTCAAGGCTTGAAAATAATTGTCTGTTTTCTGAGACCATTTAGGCAATGGCCCTGCCGTCTAGACTCTGGGTGTTAGCTACACTCTTTGGATTCTAAGTGGAGGTCCCTTGGCCCTGGGCTTCAGCTCTGCCTTCCAGACCAACTGGAACAGCAGGTCTGCTCCCTTGGCTTTAGGCAGCCCCATTCTCCTAGCCCATTTGAGTGGTGACTCCACTCTTTGTGACGGAGGCAGCTGGTATTCCTGTGTTTCTTGTCTCTTCAGCTTCTGCTTCCTGGTTCCTTGGCATCTTGGCCCCTTGGCCCCTTGGGCCTCACTGCCGGAGTGTGCTCTGCTTGAGCGAGTGTTCCAAAGCTATGTAGCTACACTGACAAGTGCCTGGAGGCAACCCATTCCATCAGTAAACTTCGGAGAGGAGACAGCTTTCCTGCTCTATTTGTCTCCTAGCTCCCCCAGTAAGTGCCTGGAGGTACCCACTCTGCCAGGGAGCTTCCTGCTCATAGGCATTCAGCTTTCTTGCTCTGTGGATCAGCTCCAGCATCCTCTTGCATTGGTCTCCTGCTTCTGCTGCTGCTGTTTCTCTGCTGCTTCCTTTTCTCTGCTATTTCTCTTCTGCTTCCAGTTCTCTTCTGCTGCTTCTTGCCATCTGTGCTATCTCCAGTGTAATAACTCTCCTCACTTCCTTCTGAGTCCTCACCAGAATTGTCTTAGATGTCCATAATTCCACCAACAGCCTCTTCAAGGCAATCTAGGCTTTTACTATTAGGCATTTTAAAATTCTTCCAACCTCTACTCATTCACAGTTTTAAAACTGCTTCCATACTGTAGGTATCTGCTAAAGCAGAACCCCACTCTCTAGGTACCAAATTCTGTCTTAGGTATCTAGTGCTGTTATAACAGAAATACCATAAACAAATGGTTTTAACAAAGGGAATTTTATTCTCTCACAGTCCAGTAGGCTAGAAGTTTAAATTCAGGTCAGCTTGAGGGGAAGGCTTTCTCTCTCTTTCAGTCCTGAAAAAGGTCCTTGTCATCAATTTTTCCCTGGACTACGAACTTCTCAGCACAGGGACCCTGGGTCCAAAGAATGCACTTTTCTCCTGGCACTACTAACTTAATGTTATCAGGTCCGTATTTCTCTTTGCCCACTTCTTTCTTTTATATCTCAAAAGGGATTGGCTTAAAACACAACCTAATCTTGTAAATTGAGTTCTGCCTCATTAACATAACTGCTGCTAATTCCATCTCATTAAAATCACAGAGATAAGATTTACAATGCATAAAAAAATCACATCAGATGATGAAATGGCAGACAATCACAGAATACTGAGAATCATGACCTAACCAAGTTGACAGATATTTTTGGGGGGCACAATTCAATCTATGACAGGATCCTTGGAGAGGAAACTCACTTCCATCACACAGGGCCAGAGTATCATTACCTTAATAATCACACTTCTAATTAGAGTGCATCTGGGACAGATAACGTGACTATCTCAGCATCACTCAGCTAGTTGACCAAGAGTTCAGGACATAACTCTGATTATTTTCCTATCAAGGTAGGCAATAATGATTAGGCAAGCTAAAAGCTATTCTGAAAATTTCTTATCACTCTTTCATTCAGGGATTTGCATAGTGCACTGGATGGATATAATACGTGAAACAAACAGCACATCTCTGAGCATGCTTCTCATCTATCAACAGTTGTGAGGATGGCACAGGACAGGGCAGCATTTAGTTCTGTTCTACACAAGATCTCTAAGAGTTGGAAGTGATAATGGCACTTAACCACAAAAATAACAACTGGTTTTTTAATTCTACTTTGCCTGGAAAAATGAGCTCTGGACATAATAGATAAAGTTAGTCAACGTAAGGGATTAAGAAAGAAATTATTGAATAGATGAGAGGGAAAGGGGATTGTACATATGTTAGTAAGAAATAAGTTCAAATAAAATGGCTTTGTGAAATTTTCCCACCAGATTACCCATGGGACTTTTGTTTATGTATATCTACAATTTAAAAAATAAACCATGGAAGATTTTATAATCATATTAATTTAAAACACTATAACCCCAATTAATAAGGAGATTTACAAAGTCTAATAAAAGAAGAAATGAAACAAATCAAGGGACAAAATGTAAAGAATAAAACCAAATGAAATAAAGAAAACAAGATTGGATTAAAAAAAAAACAACAATAATAAGGGAAAAAAAAAAAAACCTGCTTCCATCTTTCTAAAATAAAATAAATGAATAAAGCTGAGAAAATTCTGTAGGAAATAGAGGAAGAACTTGCCCCCTAAGCCCCATTCTTCCCTGGCTAATTTTTCCTTAATAATAATGACCACTCTTTCTACCAGACTTAGTCTCAATGAGGAGGTCCTTTAACACTCTATTCCTCAACTTAGGGCTAGAACATTTGAATACCAGGTATTAGAGAACAGCTACAAACAGATGGCAGGTGGGCACAGGATTTTAAAAGAGAATTACCTGGTTTAAATAACCTGACTGACTTATTTTAAACTTACAGGCCAATAAAGGATCACCTTCATGCCTAGCCTCTAGTCTGCCTAGATAGGGAAGAGGTCATCATTACTCAATACCACCTGTACAAACCCAGGCTCCTCTTTGGTGTTTAAACCCGTTATCTACAGAAACAGTATGTCCATAGTCAGCCTTTCAAGTCTGGGCTTGCTACTGGGGGATCTGCCTCATTCTCACACAATAGCTAATGTGCAATTAATTGAACCTCTTTTGGGGCAAACTGCAGATTACCCTAGATATATTGCATTCTATAATGGTCACTTCAGAGTACCTGAGGGATGAAAATTGTTAAGCACTTGGCTACTATTTGAAAGGTTGCCAGTTCGAACTCACCCATAAAAATACTCAAAAGAGAGGCCTGGCGACCTGCTTCCTAAAATTCACAGGCTTGAAAACCCTATGGATGGCCATGAGTCAAATTCAATGGCCAGCAACTAATAACAACAAAGATCACTTCAATATAACACAGTAAGCCCACAATTTGTATAAGAAAGGTATTCATATGTCTTTATAACTAACGTTGTGGAGACGTGAACTATTCTTTTGGTACAGAGGGCTAGAGATGTAACCCAGGGACAGGTGAAACATTCATTTTTGTGTTGAGATTCTCAATTATATATGTAAATGTGAGTCTGAGAATTATTAGGGGAATTAAAAAGAGGACAAACAGTTGATTGAGAAAGTTAGCAGTTAAAATTACAGTATTTTTATCTTTGAAGATGAGAGAATTTTTATTTTCTCTCTGTATGTTTAATTCTTAAAACATTCAGAGTGGTGCCATTGGCACAGGACAACAGAGTATTTTTGTTTTGTTTTTCAAAGAATTTAAACGCATTTTTAAAAAATTGCCAAACTCTTTCACATCTCTAGATGATAAATCCTGGAACTGTACAGGAGAGTGATTGTCATTGTGCTCAAACAAGTGAAACAAAATGAGAGCAGGAGGAAATCATTCATGATGATTTGATTTAACATCTATATATGGAAGCCCTGGTGGCATCGTGGTTAAAAACTACAGCTGCTAACCAAAAATTCAGCAGTTCGAATCCACCAAGCTCTCCTTGGAAACTATGGGAGGCAGTTCTACTCTGTCCTATAGGGTTGCTAGCAATCAGAATTGACTTGATGGCAATGGGTTTGGTGTTTTTTTCTTTTTTTATGAAGTGTCTACTGTGACAGATGTTTTTGTTTTATTTATTACTGATTTATTGAGAAATTGAGTCATTGACACATTGGCTTATCCTTTTTTATGGTGAGATATAGATAGATAGATAGATAGATAGATAGATAGATAGATAGATAGATAGATAGATAGATAGATAGATAGATAGATAGATAGATAGGTAGATAGATAGATGATAGATAGATGATAGATAGATGATAGATAGATAGATAGATAGATAGATAGATAGATAGATAGATAGATAGATAGATAGATAGATAGATAGATAGATAGATAGATAAGACAAAGCATTTGTCATTTGAAGAGTTTATACTTTCATACTTTATTTTATTAAATAAAATTCACCGAGCTTTCCTATTATGTATGTTTGTATGTTGTTACATATGGCTAAATATGGTCCTGTATTTTCAAATTTCTTGTGTTCAAGAATTTATCTGGGAAATATGTTAATTTGAGATGTTTTTTAACAGTGTAGGTTTCTAGACCCTATCACGAGGGGTTTTGATTCAGTTGGCCCATGGTGGACCCAAGAAGCTGCCTTGTAACATAGTCAACTAATGTGATCTGTATACATGTGGTTCATGAGGACACTTTGAGAAGGACTGGCCTAAGCAACAGAAAAATGTAGTGTGACATTTTACCTACTCGGCCCTAGAGATCAATCCGGTTTAGTATAGGACAGTCACTAAGAATGCTGATCCTGGAGTGCGATTTCATCAATTCTTGGTCCAATTTACTTGACAAGGTCTAAGAACATGGGGAAGTTAAGTATGTTTTCTGCCTCATTTCTTCCATCTTAAGATGGGGATAACAGCACCTCCCTTACAAGGCTTTTATGATGATTAAATGAAGAACTATATGCAAACCACTAAGAAGATGCCTGCCACATATTCAGCACTCAGTAAGTTTTGGTTCTTTCCTTTCCTTTGGTTGGGTTTTGAGAAAATGGCAAAGTTCTAAACAAAATATGCTCATACTTGAATTTATTAGTACATGACTTATAATGACAATAGTCTCATTCTGTGGTACATTTATGTAATTTTAAATATCATAGTGTACTTGGCTGCATTCTATTATTCAATGTAATGTTCTATCAAATTTATGCAAAAGATTGACCTACTTTTTTTTTTTTAACCGAATACTTCATTTTCATTTCCAATTCAAAGACTCAGGGATCATTATATTTTCATTGGTTTCATGATTTTTATTTATAAATGTCAAAGTCACTGTTTTGGTTAGTTTTTTTTATACTCTTTTTGCTGTTAGGCTTAGTAAGAAAAACAAAACAATACAGAAAATGACCACTTATTAGCACAAATAAAACAATTCTTTCAATGATTTGAAAATTGCATAAAATTTTGGGATATATTCTACCATGTGTCTTATTATTTTGTTTTTCTTAAACAGAACAACTAACTCTCAAAATAAAGCTGTTAACTATGCTGTTCATATTGGTGAGTTATATGAACCTAGTTGGTAAATGCGAACAGATGTTCTATTAACCAAAGGATGTAAATGTAACATGTTTTTTGTTCTTTCACTTGTACAAAGAAAGGGAGAAGGCTAATATTTATCAAATAAATTGTGACTATGTTGCAGAAATATTATATGTTATATAAAATATGATTCTATATAACATAACATTTCTATATAAAATACGGGAATCTTTTTTGAGCTCTAGACTATTAACTGAAAGGTTGGCAATTCAAACCCGCCCAGAGGCACCTCTGAAGAAAGGTCTGGCAATTTGCTTCTGAAAGGTCACATCCTGGAGAACCCTATGGAACAGTTCTACTCAGCACACAAGGGGTCACCATGAGTTGGAATTAATTCCATAGCAAATTTTTTTTTAATATGTGTAAAATACAAAGTTTAACAGTTCATAAAAAACAAACTTTCACATATTCAATCCTATTTAATTCATACAGGAACAGTGTGAAATGAGAATTATTAATTCTATTTTGTTTCATAGATTGGAAAAGCTCAGAGTTGGGGTCATGCATCAAAGCAGTACATGTACATGTATCAGAAGGCTGATTTCAGGTCCCCTGCACATTCCACCAAGTAAGAAAACAGAAGGTATATTTCTGTTCTCCTTTTCCCTTGTGTAAGGGTTAGGGCTGCTAACCAAAATGTTGGCAGTTCAAATCCACCATCTGCTCCTTGGAAACCCTATGGGGCAGTTCTACGCTGTCCAATAGGGTCGCTATGAGTTAGAATCAACTGACAGCAGCACATTTGGTTTGTTTGTTTTTTTATTTCCTTGTGTAGATTCAGAATCACCATTCTTGAGTTGAATTCTTGACTTTGCCTCTTATTGGTTATGTGACTTTGGCCACACTATTTGTTCAAATTGTTCAACTTTTATGTGCCTCAATTTCCTCCTCTATAAAAAAAAAAAAAAAATTTTTTTTTTTTTTATAAGATGGAGATACTCATTGAACCTCCTTTAGTCAGTGTTTGTGACTATACATTAGTTAATTCATGTAAAGAGTTTAGAAGAGTACCTGGCACAAGACTGGCACTCAATACCTACTACTTAATATTATCGTTACTTCACTTTTGAAACCAAACTTTCAAAATTGTGCCTAAGCATTGAAAACTGTTAGGCCCTTTACAGTGATCCTTGAATGATTCTCAGATCACTCTGTATGGGCTCTAATGGGGAATGTCTTTGCTTTGAGATCACCCAGGAAACTTATCAATCAATCTTCCCTTCAAACATAAAACCAGCAAAAACACCAATAGAAGAATAATTTTCAACTAGAAAATAAAAACCTGTTGCCTTCAAGTCGATTCTAACTCATAAAAAAAAAAAAAAAAACTCATAGTCACCCAATAAGACAATAAGCACCTGGTAGATTCCAACTGCCAACCTTTTGGTTAGCAGCTTAATCACTATGCTACCAGGGCTCCAAAAACCGAGTCTATTGCCCTTGAGCTGATTCTGACTCATGAAAATGTATGCATTATTTATAAGATTCAAACCAATTCTTTCTTAAAGTATCTGCTCTTCCAGCTTCCATCACTTGCATATAACACGCTTTTAAAAATTTTTCAACCAGTGAAAGCAATTGATTGAATGAAAACTCCAAGGCTGTAAACAACCACAGGCATGTATTTCCTTATACATCTAATGCATATTAGTTTTCAGGTTAACGAAAAGAATCTTAACTTCATATTTTTGATGCTTGTAAGATTTCCTTCTTCAAATTAAATGGAATACACAGTCTTTTATTTCCCGTGTTTTTCTAATATGTATATTCCATCTGGGGTTGCATAATGGAAAGATCTATTTTCTTCTGAAACCTTTTGTCATAGTTTGAAAAGATCAATGACTCATCCCTGTGATTCAGTTTCCCATGGTTATTTCCTACAAGCCCTTAAAACTTAGAACCTCAATGCGTTTTTGTCTGCTTAAGAATTTTAAATCTTCTTACTCCATTCTGTGATTATGCCATTCCTTGACAATGGTTTTGCTAAAAGATTTTCAAAAGCTGAGTCCTGGGAGTAGAGGCAGGTTTCAATTTTGAATGCTATTTTTCTGATCAGTTGGAGCTTCTTAATCCTCTTCTTCTTTTACTTGACTGTGCTCTGGTAAATAGCTGTCAGTAAGGGAAGAAGTTCAATACCTTTGGGCCATGACCCACTTAAACGCTCCTTCTGCTGAGAGAAAATCCACGGCAGTCTAAATGTCAGTATTCTCCTGGACTCCCCTGGTGTCAGCCTCAGGGGTTCAATTGCCATGTGTATATATAAATTTCAGCCTTTTCAAACAAAATAAGCAGAGGTAAACAGGATCCTAGAAGATGAAGATTCAATCCATGTATACACTGTAAACAATAACAGAGCCAGAGAAGTCTTCTAATATTTGGACCCACATGATCAGTTCTATAGTTGTGTGAGATAGTCATTACAATTTGGCCGATTATTTTTATCCTATCCGTTTGAAGATAATCTATGATTCATCAGTGACACAACACTACAATGTAATGTTCTATCAAATTTATGCAAAAGGTTGACCTACTTTTTTTTTTTTTAACTGAATACTTCTTTTTCATTTCCAATATAGTGATTTTGTTGAGAATTTTGTAATGCAGATCTTCAGTTCTCTGGGAGTTTGGACTGATGTAAAAGGCCATTGCTTAATAAAAAGCCCAATGTGAACCTGAAAAGGTTAAGAATGAAATACCGTGCCCAAGCATTATCAGTTGTTGTTATGGTTTTGTAACTGCAAGCAGGTCACAAAAAAAAAACAAAAATTCTACTGAATTAAATATTCATTTTTATTTTAATGAGTTAGTCATAGATTTGTCTGTCACTTAATTGTTTTTTCATAAGAGTTGATAATGAGGTCAACAAAAGCAGTCACGGTTGTGTGCAAAATTACCAATATATATATATTTATGTAAAGGCCTTAAAAATGAAAGTCAACATTCTCCTTAGGAGGGATCAAGCTTGGTTTTCAGCAACATGCAGCATTAAGGTTTTCAAGCTAAATTTTGGGAGTGTATGGAGAATCCTGTATGCTTACTTGAGTTCTGGTTTGTTTTTTAACAACTTTCTGCAATTTAAAAAATATTAAAAAAAAAATTTTTTTTTCAGTTCTGCAATTTAAAAAAATATTTACAGCAGAGATTGTGATCTTTTAGACAGCCAATGTTTTTCTTACTGTAAAATTCACATTGACTCTCCTCTTTAACTCTGTTTTCTGTGCTTCCCTGGGGGAAAAGGTTTTATGGCCCCTCAAGAGGTTATACATTTTGACTTGGGTGGGTTTAAAGCCAATCATTACTGTCAATCAAATGGCAAGTTTCACGCCTATGCCATGTGTAAGAAAATCTCCTATTTGTAATTTTATTTCCTTATAGGGTTGCTATGAGTTGGAATCGACTTGACGGCAGTGGGTGTTTTGATTTTTATTGTGATTTTCTTTTTTTTTTTAATTAACTTTTATTAAGCTTCAAGTGAACATTTACAAATCCAATCAGTCTGTCACATGTAAGTTTACATACATCTTACTCCCTTCTCCCACTTGCTCTCCCCCTATTGAGTCAGCCCTTTCAGTCTCTCATTTCGTGACAATTTTGCCAGCTTCCCGCTCTCTCTATCTTCCCATCCCCCCTCCAGACAAGAGTTGCCAACACACTCTCAAGTGTCCACCTGATTTAATTAGCTCACTCTTCATCAGCATCTCTCTCCCCCCCGCTGACCAGTCCCTTTCATGTCTGATGAGTTGTCTTCGGGGATGGTTCCTGTCCTGTGCCAACAGAAAGTCTGGGGAGCATTGCCGCCGGGATTCCTCTAGTCTCAGTCAGACCATTAAGTCTGGTCTTTTTATGAGAATTTGGGGTCTGCATCCCACTGATCTCCTGTTCCCTCAGGGGTCCTCTGCTGTGCTCCCTGACAGGGCAGTCATCGATTGTGGCCGGGCACCAACTAGTTCTTCTGGTCTCAGGATGATGTAGGTCTCTGGTTCATGTGGCCCTTTCTGTCTCTTGGGCTCTTAGTTGTCGTGTGGCCTTGGTGTTCTTCATTTTCCTTTGCTCCAGGTGGGTTGAGACCAATTGTTGCATCTTAGATGGCCTCTTGATAGCATTTAAGACCCCAGACGCCACATTTCAAAGTGGGATGCAGAATGTTTTCATAATAGAATTATTTTGCCAATTGACTTAGAAGTCCCCTCAAACCATGTTCCCCAGACCCCAGCCCCTGCTCCGCTGGCCTTTGAAGCATTCATTTTATCCCGGAAACTTCTTTGCTTTTAGTCCAGTCCAATTGAGCTGACCTTCCATGTATTGAGTGTTGTCTTTCCCTTCACCCAAAGCAGTTCTTATCTACTGATTAATCAATAAAAAACCCTCTCACTCCCTCCCTCCCTCCCCGCTTTGTAACCACAAAAGTATGTGTTCTTCTCAGTTTTTACTATTTCTCAAGATCTTATAATAGTGGTCTTATACAATATTTGTCCTTTTGCCTCTGACTAATTTCGCTCAGTATAATGCCTTCCAGGTTCCTCCATGTTATGAAATGTTTCAGAGATTCCTCACTGTTCTTTATCGATGCGTAGTATTCCATTGTGTGAATACACAACAATTTATTTACCCATTCATCCGTTGACGGACACCTTGGTTGCTTCCAGCTTTTTGCTATTGTAAACAGAGCTGCAATAAACATGGGTGTGCATATATCTGTTTGTGTGAAGGCTCTTGTATCTCTAGGGTATATTCCTAGGAGTGGGATTTCTGGGTTGTATGGTAGTTCTATTTCTAACTGTTTAAGATAACGCCAGATAGATTTCCAAAGTGGTTGTACCATTTTACATTCCCACCAGCAGTGTATAAGAGTTCCAATCTCTCCGCAGCCTCTCCAACATTTATTATTTTGTGTTTTTTGGATTAATGCCAGTCTAGTTGGTGTGAGATGGAATCTCATCGTAGTTTTAATTTGCATTTCTCTAACGGCTAATGATCGAGAGCATTTTCTCATGTGTCTGTTGGCTGCCTGAATATCTTCTTTAGTGAAATGTGTGTTCATATCCTTTGCCCACTTCTTGATTGGGTTGTTTGTCTTTTTGTGGTTGAGTTTTGACAGAATCATGTAGATTTTAGAGATCAGGCGCTGGTCGGAGATGTCATAGCTGAAAATTCTTTCCCAGTCTGTAGGTGGTCTTTTTACTCTTTTGGTGAAGTCTTTAGATGAGCATAGGTGTTTGATTTTTAGGAGCTCCCAGTTATCTGGTTTCTCTTCATCATTTTTGGTAATGTTTTGTATTCTGTTTATGCCTTGTATTTGGGCTCCTAGGTTGTCCCTATTTTTTCTTCCATGATCTTTATCGTTTTAGTCTTTATGTTTAGGTCTTTGATCCACTTGGAGTTAGTTTTTGTGCATGGTGTGAGGTATGGGTCCTGTTTCATTTTTTTGCAAATGGATATCCAGTTATGCCAGCACCATTTGTTAAAAAGACTATCTTTTCCCCAATTGACTGACACTGGTCCTTTGTCAAATATCAGCTGCTCATACATGGATGGATTTATATCTGGGTTCTCAATTCTGTTCCATTGGTCTATGTGCCTGTTGTTGTACCAGTACCAGGCTGTTTTGACTACTGTGGCTGTATAATAGCTTCTGAAATCAGGTAGAGTGAGGCCTCCCACTTTCTTCTTCTTTTTCAGTAATGCTTTGCTTATCCGGGGCTTCTTTCCCTTCCATATGAAATTGATGATTTGTTTCTCTATCCCCTTAAAATATGACATTGGAATTTGGATCGGAAGTGCGTTAAATGTATAGATGGCTTTTGGTAGAATAGACATTTTTACTATGTTAAGTCTGCCTATCCATGAGCAGGGTGTGTTTTTCCACTTAAGTATGTCCTTTTGAATTTCTTGTAGTAGAGCTTTGTAGTTTTCTTTGTATAGGTCTTTTACATCCTTGGTAAGATTTATTCCTAAGTATTTTATCTTCTTGGGGGCTACTGTGAATGGTATTGATTTGGTTATTTCCTCTTCGGTGTTCTTTTTGTTGATGTAGAGGAATCCAAGTGATTTTTGTATGTTTATTTTATACCCCGAGACTCTGCCAAACTCTTCTATTAGTTTCAGTAGTTTTCTGGAGGATTCCTTAGGGTTTTCCGTGTATACGATCATGTCATCTGCAAATAGTGATAGCTTTACTTCCTCCTTGCCAATCCGGATACGCTTTATTTCTTTGTCTAGCCTAATTGCCCTGGCTAGGACTTCCAGCACGATGTTGAATAAGAGTGGTGATAAAGGGCATCCTTGTCTGGTTCCCGTTCTCAAGGGAAATGCTTTCAGGTTCTCTCCATTTAGAGTGATGTTGGCTGTTGGCTTTGCATAGATGCCCTTTATTATGTTGAGGAATTTTCCTTCAATTCCTATTTTGGTAAGAGTTTTTATCATAAATTGGTGTTGAACTTTTTCAAATGCCTTTTCTGCATCAATTGATAAGATCATGTGGTTTTTGTCTTTTGTTTTATTTATGTGATGGATTACATTAATGGTTTTTCTGATATTAAACCAGCCTTGCATACCTGGTATAAATCCCACTTGATCAGGGTGAATTATTTTTTTGATGTGTTGTTGGATTCTATTGGCTAGAATTTTGTTGAGGATTTTTGCATCTATGTTCATGAGGGATATAGGTCTATAATTTTCTTTTTTTGTGATGTCTTTACCTGGTTTTTGTATCAGGGAGATGGTAGCTTCATAGAATGAGTTGGGTAGTATTCCGTCATTTTCTATGCTTTGAAATACCTTCAGTAGTAGTGGTGTTAAGTCTTCTCTGAAAGTTTGGTAGAACTCTGCAGTGAAGCCGTCCGGGCCAGGGCTTTTTTTTGTTGGGAGTTTTTTGATTACCGTTTCAATCTCTTTTTTTTGTTATGGGTCTATTTAGTTGTTCTACTTCTGAATGTGTTAGTTTAGGTAGGTAGTGTTTTTCCAAGAATTCATCCATTTCTTCTAGGTTTTCAAATTTGTTAGAGTACAATTTTTCATAGTAATCTGAAATGATTCATTTATTTCATTTGGTTCTGTTGTGATGTGGTCCTTCTCGTTTCTTATTCGGGTTATTTGTTTCCTTTCCTGTTTTTCTTTAGTCAGTCTAGCCAATGGTTTATCAATTTTGTTTATTTTTTCAAAGAACCAGCTTTTGGCTTTGTTAATTCTTTCACTTGTTTTTCTGTTCTCTAATTCATTTAGTTCAGCTCTAATTTTTATTATTTGTTTTCTTCGGGTGCCTGATGGATTCTTTTGTTGCTCACTTTCTATTTGTTCAAGTTGTCGGGACAGTTCTCTGATTTTGGCTCTTTCTTCTTTTTGTATGTGTGCATTTATTGATATAAATTGGCCTCTGAGCACTGGTTTTGCTGTGTCCCAGAGGTTTTGATAGGAAGTATTTTCATTCTCGTTGCTTTCTATGAATTTCCTTATTCCCTCCTTGATGTCTTCTATAACCCAGTCTTTTTTCAGGAGGGTATTGTTCATTTTCCAAGTATTTGATTTCTTTTCCTTAGTTTTTCTGTTATTGATTTCTAGTTTTATTGCCTTGTGGTCTGAGAAGATGCTTTGTAATATTTCGATGTTTTGGACTCTGCAAAGGTTTGTTTTATGACCTAATATGTGATCTATTCTAGAGAATGTTCCATGTGCACTAGAAAAAAAAGTATATTTTGCAGCGGTTGGGTGGAGAGTTCTGTATAAGTCAATGAGGTCAAGTTGGTTGAT
Organism: Elephas maximus indicus; assembly: GCF_024166365.1. Lineage (NCBI taxonomy): Eukaryota > Metazoa > Chordata > Mammalia > Proboscidea > Elephantidae > Elephas > Elephas maximus. The sequence goes on along the minus strand of NC_064836.1, from coordinate 43,213,272 downwards.
TGTTGTAAGTAGGTCTTCCGTGTCTCTATTGAGCTTCTTACTGGATGTCCTGTCCTTCTCCGAAAGTGGTATGTTGAAGTCTCCTACTATAATTGTGGAGGTGTCTATTTCACTTTTCAATTCTGTTAAAATTTGATTTATGTATCTTGCAGCCCTGTCATTGGGTGCATAAATATTTAATATGGTTATGTCTTCCTGATCAATTGTCCCTTTTATCATTATATAGTGTCCTTCTTTATCCTTTGTGGTGGATTTAAGTCTAAAGTCTATTTTGTCAGAAATTAATATTGCTACTCCTCTTCTTTTTTGCTTATTGTTTGCTTGATATATTTTTTTCCATCCTTTGAGTTTTAGTTTGTTTGTGTCTCTAAGTCTAAGGTGTGTCTCTTGTAGGCAGCATATAGATGGATCGTGTTTCTTTATCCAGTCCGTGACTCTCTGTCTCTTTATTGGTGCATTTAGTCCATTTACATTCAGCGTAATTATAGATAAATAAGTTTTTAGTGCTGTCATTTTGATGCCTTTTTATGTGTGTTGTTGACAATTTCATTTTTCCACCTACTTTTTTGTGCTGAGGCGTTTTTCTTAGTAAATTGTGAGATCCTCATTTTCATAGTGTTCGACTTTATGTTAGTTGAGTCGTTACGTTTTTCTTGGTTTTTATCTTGAGTTATAGAGTTGCTATACCTTTTTTTGGTTACCTTATTATTTACCCCTATTTTTCTAAGTAAAAACCTAACTTGTATTGTTGTATATCGCCTTGAATCACTCTCCATATGGCAGTTCAATGCCTCCTGTATTTAGTCCCTCTTTTTGATTATTGTGATCTTTTACCTATTGACTTCCATGATTCCCTGTTATGTGTATTTTTTTTTTAATTAATCTTAATTTGTTTGTTTTTGTGATTTCCCTATTTGAGTTGATATCAGGACGTTCTGTTTTGTGACCTTGTATTGTGCTGGTACCTGATATTATTGGTTATCTGACCAAACAATCTCCTTTAGCATTTCTTGTAGCTTTGGTTTGGTTTTTGCAAATTCTCTAAACTTGTGTTTATCTGTAAATATCTTAATTTCACCTTCATATTTCAGAGAGAGTTTTGCTGGATATATGATCCTTGGCTGGCAGTTTTTCTCCTTCAGTGCTCTGTATATGTCATCCCATTCCCTTCTGGCCTGCATGGTTTCTGCTGAGTAGTCTGAACTTATTCTTATTGATTCTCCCTTGAAGGAAACCTTTCTTTTCTCCCTGGCTGCTTTTAAAATTTTCTCTTTATCTTTGGTTTTGGCAAGTTTCATGATAATATGTCTTGGTGTTTTTCTTTTTGGATCAATCTTAAATGGGGTTCGATGAGCATCTTGGATAGATATCCTTTCGTCTTTCATGATGTCAGGGAAGTTTTGTGTCAGGAGTTCTTCAACTATTTTCTCTGTGTTTTCTGTCCCCCCTCCCTGTTCTGGGACTCCAATCACTCGCAAGTTATCCTTCTTGATAGAGTCCCACATGATTCTTAGGGTTTCTTCATTTTTTTAAATTCTTTTATCTGATTTTTTTTCAGCTATGTTGGTGTTGATTCCCTGGTCCTCCAGATGTCCCAGTCTGCATTCTAATTGCTCGAGTCTGCTCCTCTGACTTCCTATTGCGTTGTCTAATTCTGTAATTATATTGTTAATCTTTTGGATTTCTGAATGCTGTCTGTCTATGGATTCTTGCAACTTATTAATTTTTCCACTATGTTCTTGAATAATCTTTTTGAGTTCTTCAACAGTTTTATCAGTGTGTTCCTTGGCTTTTTCTGCAGTTTGTCTTATTTCATTTGTGATGTCTTTAAGCATTCTGTAAATTAGTTTTTTATATTCTGTATCTGATAATTCCAGGATTGTATCTTCATTTGGGAAAGATTTTGATTCTTTTGTTTGGGGGGTTGGAGAAGTTGTCATGGTCTGCTTCTTTATGTGGTTTGATATGGACTGCTGTCTGCGAGCCATCACTGGGAAACTAGTTTTTCCAGTAAATCCACTAAAAAAAAATGCATTCAGATCCCTATCAGAGTTGTCCCTCTGGCACAGGCTATTCGGATGTTAATAGAGCCGCCTGGGGAGGGTGGGGGAGGGATCAGAGAGCTAGGAGAGTAGCACCTCAGAATATAGCCAGAGTTGCTTGTCTTACTTGGGATGACTATTATATCTGAGATTTCCGCAGGGCGCGTCGCCTATGTGCACTGGCTGTGTGGAGATTGCCCCCGGGGGGTCTGGCCCGCTGACGTCACGGTCAGATCCTCCGCTGTCAGCCCCACCCCCAAGGTTAAGGCTCCCCTACTGGGACGATGCACTCCCGACTCCAAAATCAGTCGCTGCCTCCCGGGGACTCCCCGACCCACCAGCCGCGATGCGTGCTGCCCCCGAGAACCGGGTGGGCCCCCCCGGGGTCCACTCAGGAGAGCGGAGCAGCTCTCCGCGCCTGCTCCGTGACTGCGCGTCCCAGCTGGGACGCCGCTCTCCCCGCTCCAAGACCAGCCACTGCCTCCCGGGGACTTCTCCCACCGGCTCGCGGCGCAGCCCGCGCTAACTGGCTGGGACCCCCCTGGGGTCAGTTCAGGGGGATGGAGCTGCACCCCGCGCTTACGCCACGCCCGTGCCCACCAAAATCCCGGCGGGACGGCTCCCCGGCTGGGACGCTGCTCTCCCTGCTCCAAGACCAGTTACTGCCTCCCGGGGACTTCTCCCACCGGCTGCGCCACCGCGTCGCCCATGCAAACCGGCTGGGCCCCCCCTGGGGTCAATTCAGGGGGATGGATCTGCTCCCCGCGCTCATGCCACGCCTGCCAAAATCCCGGTGGGACGGCTCCCCGGCTGGGACGCTGCTCTCCCCGCTCCAAGACCAGTCACTGCCTCCTGAGGACTTCTTCCACCGGCTGCGCCGCCATGCTGCCTGCGCGAACCGGCTGGGCCTCCTCCTGGAATGAGTTCGGAGGCTAGGGCTGGGCCCCTTGTCTGTGCCATCTGCCCCCCTGGGCTCTGCCCCAAATCGGGCTCCGAAGGTCACCTGACTGGTACGCTGGCTCCAGGTTCTGAAAACAATCACTGTCTCCCCGTATTTGTTCGTTCTCCGTCTCTAAATCTGTGTTTGTTGTTCAGAGTTCGTAAATTGTTATGTATGTGATCGATTCACTTGTTTTTCCGAGTCTTTGTTGCAAGAGGTATCCACGGTAGCGTCCACCTAGTCCGCCATCTTGGCCCCGCCCTTTTATTGTGATTTTTGATACTGCATTATTTAAAAAAAAAAAAAGATTTGTTATGTTTTCACTTGAGACCAATAGCTACCTCTGAATTTTCTGGAAGCCAGTGTAGAATGGAGTGACTGCCTATCTCATTACACTCTTGGAGAATGACCAGCTAGTAGCAGTTGAGCTACACAGAGGATGAAGGGGTTAGCAATAGATTTAAGCTTTACCCAAGACACAGGAATTCTTGGGTCTACAACTTCAAAAGCAAGATTTTTTGAAATTAGCACATGCAGATATGAGGAGTAAAAATAAATAGTTCATTATACTTTATTTAGAACTCAAAGTATACTGTATTTTACACAAATAAAATGAGTCAGAATCAACTCGCAGGCAGTGGGTTTTTTTGGAACACCTATGTTGGCAATTTCTTCCTCCCCCAGTTAGGTTTTTTTTGTTGTTTTTTTTTCATGTTGCTGTAAAAACAATTAGCATAGAGTGCTTAGGAAAATACCTCCCAGGGGTGGAGGGCAGGGTTGTCTAACGAACATAGAAGGCATGCATTATTTGTGTAAAAATATGGTATACACACTGACGGACATGTACAGGGTAAATGTAATGAATCATTAAAATTTGGTAGTTTTTGTTTTTTTGGTTTTGAATGATGTATTATTGAATAGGAGAATCGATAAATAAGAATTAGCTAATGACAATTACAATACAAAGTTGATACTAAGAACCAACTAAAAGTATTTTTAAAACTTTAGCTTCTTGAGACTTAAGGATCAAAAGTAGAAATGTGAGTATTGCAAAATCTGATATTAGACGATTTGAACCCTTTAATTCTGTAACAAATCAAAAAAGAAAAAAATCCATTATTGTTGGAGTTGAGTCTGACTCATAGAAACCCTGTAGGACAAAGAAGAACTGCCCCATACAGTTTCCCAGGAGAGGCTGGCGGATTCCAGCTGTTGACCTTTTGGTTAGCAGCTGTACCCTTAACCACTGCACCACCAGGGCTGCAATTCTGAGACAGTAGAGATAATATAAGAAATGGAACTTAAACTCCAAAGAGAATAGAAATATTTATGATATGACTTCTAATTTGAAATTTAAACTTTCTGAGCATTATTTTTTTTAAAGTGACTATGCTAGATATTGAAAGATACCATTTTTTTTTTTTCCTGGTTAATGTGATAGTTTTCTACGGTATTGGATTTTTCCTCCCATCATGATTCCAATTAATTAAATTCTACAAATAGGATAAACTATTTTCTCTTACACTCAAAGCTATCTTAACATGAAAATACACGGCTTTCCTTATGGGCGTATGAGATGGATGAATTTTAATATTCTGACAAAACTGTCATATTGTCAGTTGGTGGAAAGATTTCATATAGGTTCTAGGTATTTCCTCAAAAATATTTGTTGTCGTACCATCGAGTTGGTTCCAACTTTTAGCTACTCTGTGTACAATAGAAGGAAACAATGCCCAATCCTGTGCCATCATCACAATAGTTGTTATGTTTGAGCACATTGTTGCAGCCACTATGTCCATCCATCTCATCGAGGGTCTTCAGTTTTCTGCTTTCCCTTTACTTTACCAAGCATAATGTCTACAGGGGCTGGCGCTACTGATAACATGTTTAAAGTACCTGAGATGAGTCTGGCTATCCTTGCTTTTAAGGAGCATTCTGGCCCTACTTCTTCCAAGAGAGATTCGTTTGCTCTTCTGGCAGTCCATAGTATATTCAGTATTCTTCACCAATGCCATAATTCAAAGGCATCAGTTCTTCTATGGTCTTCCTTATTCACTGTCCAGCTTTCGCGTGCATATGAGGCATTTGAAAATACCACGGCTTGGGTCAGGTGCACCTTAGTCCTCAAAGCAGCATCTTTGCTTTTTAGCACTTTCAAGAGGTCTCTTGAAGCAGATTTGTCCAATGTTACATTAAAAATATATCTGCAGCTTGGAAAGGTTTAGGCTGCTACAGCTGCGACCTCCACTTGGCAGAAATATAGGAACTTCAGTTTCTAAACCTCTAGTAAGTTAAATTTCAGTTTTTGAACTTCTACTCTGCAGGGGTTTTGAACATTTGCTCTTTGCAAGGGAAATGTCTAGATCATCCTCTACTCCTGTGCTCAGAGAGAGAAATCTTCTTTAAGCTTCTCAGCAAGGGACCCTGGCTTTCTGTCAGATATCAACAATGGCAATCAGGGAGTTTGGGGGACAGAAGTATAATTACTTAACTCTAAAAAGCCTTTTGGAAGAGAAGGGATAACAAATAATTGTAACTAAAGTCAACAACTGAGAGGATGAAACCAAGTCCTGAAGGGAATAAGACTGAAAATGTCTCTCCTTGAACAGAATTCAGTAACAAATAGATATAATTTTGATTTGATTCCCTCAGAATAATTAAGTTCTGGCTGCTTGTAGATTGCTAAACAGAATAATCTAGTCTTCTTGTAACTTATTTAAAGTAAAATGAATTTCTTGGGTAAAATTATATGAATATAATTAACAAGGGAAGTAAATCCTTTAATTAGAAAAGTCAAATAATTATTCTTCTTCAAAGAAATGAAATTGCTGCAATTACTTTCTGAACAGATAATGCAGAATTATTCAATAAATAATTTTAAGGTGCCCACAAGGAGAGAATTTAACTCATCAGTAAAATAGGTACATGGCAAGAAGGGATTAATGTTCTCCTCCAGGAGATTTCCCAAAACTTCAGCTTTCATTTCTGAATCCTAAAATAGAAAGAGATTGCCCCAAGTCAGAATTTTATCAAACAACTATTTAAGCAAATTTATTTATTTTTTCTTAGAAGGTATTAGTCACGTAGGTTCTTAAATTAATGATTAAAATCATGTTAGTTAGAACTCATTTTAATCACACACACACACACACACACACACACACACACACACATCCACTTACTTGCCAGTTACCTTTCTCAGTATCGGAAATGTTTAAACTGAACTACTTCACATTTTAGGAGGAATTAGAGGTGAAGAGGGCTAATTTACTAAGTTCTTTCCTAAGTCCCAGAGTGACACTCAAACCACTGAATTAAGATGATCTTTTTTAAAAAATGGCATGGGGAAAATAGTACAAATATTTAGCAATACTCTTATTACAGAACTGTTGACAATTGTTAATTAAAGCTGGATATTGTCAACAGATTTAAATGGTAAATGAATAATTTAATACATAAGGACTGTTCTTATGTGTTCTCCAGTCAATTCCCACTCATAGTGGTCCTCTAGGACAGAGTAGACCTGTGCCATAGGGTCTCCTAGGCTGCACTCTTTACAAGAGCACATCGCCAGGTTTTCTTCTTCTTTGGAGTGACTGGTGGGTTCGAACTGCTGACCTTCAGGTTAGCAGCTCAGTGCTTAACCATTGTGATACCAGTGCTCCTTGAGTAAGTACTACTGTTACTTATAAGAGTAATAAAAGTTTACACTTGGGATAAACAGAATATCCTTGATTCACATACTTCAGGATCAGCAGAGATTTTCAGAAATTTATATTTTTCTCTTTAAAAAGGATATGAGTAATTATTTCAAAAGACGGGTAACTAATATGAGATATACTCATCTACAAATTAAGATGTATTAGGAGCTTAAATTACGCAGCCAATCTCCAAATTAAAATTTTCTTAGCTGGAGCCCATCATATCTAGGCAATCTAATGTTGTGGGTAAGAAAGTGGGCTCTAGAATCAGACTGACCAACTTGTATTTGAATTTGCTCTTTCCTTTTACTGTGTGACATTCAGTAATGTACTTCACTGAAGTCTTGGTTCCTCACTGTGAAATATAGAGAGTAACCGTAGCTATTTCGTGGATTGCTGAAAGAATTGAGATGATTACAAGGGATTTCCTGAGCACAGTGATCACCAAGAGCCTCAACAGGTGTGATCTGTTATTATCATTATACTTTTCCATAGAGAATTAGACATCAAGGAGAAAAGTGAGCATGCGGGTGATGTCAGCCTTAGAATGTTTGCGAGTATTTCTGTTTAACTAGGCCAGAGAGAATATGAGACCCACATACGTTTCTCCCCTACTCAACCCTGTGGGAGAGAGAAAGTTCTTTCCCAGAGCACCACACTAAAAACAATGTCTTACGTCTCTACTTAATTTCGACTGGGTGCTGATGTTTGCTTGTCATTAAGCACCCTAAGTGGTATTGCTCTGTGCAGGAGATTGCTTAACTTTCTCTGTGTGCTTATCTTGCCCTGGGAGACTAGAAACGCAAAATGATGTGTAATGTATTTTGTGGGTGGAAATGACTTAAAAAAATGTCACTAATAATGCCAGAAAGTTTTAATTCCTGACGGTAAAAACTTGGTTTCAGCAAGCAAGATGAAACAGTTGGGTCAACAGGAAATGTGCTCTCAGTTCTAATGAGAATGCCTTGGTTGTAAATAGACAAGAGTAAGCTTTCTGCTTCTGGGGGAGACAGATCATTAAAGAGCAGATGACGACTTCTAGTGCAAGTGGGTTAAAACCACTAAAATATGACTGGATTCTGATCATAAGGTGGAGCCATAATTAATATAATCTGTTCTCTTAACATTTTGCAGTCTGAGCACTTGGATAACCTTCAGATGATAAACTTCGTTTAGGGGCCTAGAAAGTGTTCAGCATGATCTAGAGAAATGACTGCGGTATCTTTATGTGGTTAGTCACACCCTTTATTAACAGAGAAACTATTTGGACTAGAGAATGTCCTGCCTTTTGATTAGGGTCAGAAGTTTAGCGGAAATATTTGGCTCAGCTGCAAACCTAATGGTAAGCAGTTTGAACCTACCAGCTGCTCCACAGGAGAAAAGACCTGGCGTTCTGCTCCTATAAAGATTTACAGCCTAGGAACACCTGTAGGGGGCAATTCTACTCTGTCCTATAGGGTTGTTAGGTGATTCTTTTTTAAAAAATCATTTGTATTTATTCTTTCAGTGGTCAGTTTAAGTCATTTGTTATTTTTTAAGCTGTGGTATAATTTTCTTTGTTTTTACAAAATACTTCATACAAAAATTAAAGATATCAACAATGTATTTGTTATATATGCAGCCATTCAAAGCGATTATATTTCATATGTGTGACCACCATGAGTCAAAACTGATTTGATGGCAACTGGTTTGGTTTTATCCATCTTATATCTTTGGTAACCAAAAATCGCTATGAGTTGGAATTGACTCGACGGCAGTGGAATTGCATTTATATCCTTAATAACCCCTTGCTGTCCAGTTGGTTCTGACTCATGGCGACCCCATGAGTTACAGAGTAAAACTGAGCTCCTTAGGGTTTTCTTGGCTGTAATTGTTACTGAAGCAGACCACTAGGGCTTTCTTCCATGGCCCTGCTGGGTGTGTTCAAACTGCCAACCTTTTTTTTTAATAGTTGAGTGCAAGGCGTTTGTGTCTCTCAGTTACTTATATTCTTTTTTTTTTTTTAATTTTTATTGTGCTTTAAGTGAAAGTTTACAAATCAAGTCACTCTTTCATACAAAAATTTATATACACCTTGCTATATACTACCCTATATGAGATAGCAAACTCCTTCCCTCCACTCTGTTTTCGTGTCCATTCAGCCAGCTTCTGATTCCCTCTGCCCTCTCATCTCCGCTCCAGACAGGAGCTGCCCACATAGTCTCACGTGTCTACTTAATCCACGAAGCTCACTCTTCACCAGTATCATTTTCTATCCCATAGTCCAGTCCAATCCTTGTCTGAAGAGTTGGCTTTGGGAATGGTTCCTGTCTTGGGCTAACAGAAGGTCTGGGGACCATGACCTCCAGAGTCCTTCTAGCCTAAACAGTTACTTATATTCTTAATAATAGCTAGAATTAGGAAAAATTGTAATCAGTAACTATTCCTTTCTCTGAGGGAGTAAATACCTCATTAATGCATTTTCCCTTCAGAGATACAATGCTTATTTTCTATTACAAACAAAATTTTATGAAATAGATTATGAAATAAAATTAGTCTCATAGCTTTGGATTCTCTTTTCACCATAGTGTTTCATTTAGACCCCTCCTCCTTGTTATATTTACTATAAAATTTTGGTCATCACTTAAAGATTTATTTTAAGTACCTTTTTTAAAATTAGTCATTATCTTTGGATATTGCATTTCTCTTGAATTCAACTTCATGAGTTATAAAATAACTATAGCTTTTTTTTTTTTTTTCCTGGAAGAAGGAGTTTCTTCCTATGACTTTAATTATTAAAATGATTTACAAAATATGTGTGAATCTTTCATGGAAAATTATCTTGCTCAGCACATACTAAATTTTTAAAAGTCGCATTTTTTCACCAAGTGTGAAAGTCATTTTATCATATTCTCCTTTGTTGATGATGCTGATATGACTTCAGTTTATCCTTCCTAATGCAATTTAAATGTTCAAGAGCTGGTAAGAAGTCACGACTAAAATGGTTACACGACCTTGATGACTCAAAGAAAATACATTTCCTTTTGGAAAAGAGACAAAACTGCTAGCACTCAAGGCCACAAAATGCTGACCATTAACTGGGCTTGTGAGAAGTGAAATCTTAAAAGAAGGTTAAAAAAAATTGCACTCAAATGTTATTCATGATTGTGTACAATAGCAATACAAAACACAATGTGGTAAATTACAATAAATTATAATAGCCTGTTTCTACAAGCCTTTGCTTTATGCAAGATAGTGTGAACTATTCTGATCACTTCTGTTTGGAGTTGCTGTTTTGTCCATGAAATCTCTAACACAGGTCTCTCACCTGAGGATGCTATATTGTACCTGGAAGAGAATCTACTTAGTGAGGTAAACCAGTATTAGGAACATTGTGTTCTAGTTTGTAAATGACCATAATTGAGGAAAGAATACCACAGTCTTTGAATATCATACACATTAATAAAAGATATAAAATAAATTTTTGAAAAATGTCAACAGAGCCTATTTTGAAAAATTCCCTTTTAAGATATTGGGAATTTGGATCTGGGTGCATGGAAAACAAAATTAGAAGCACAAGTAAGAAAAACAACGATGTGTAGAAATGGCTCTCAATTAAAAAAAAAAAGCTTACCTAAATAATCTTCAAGCCCTAGATCAAAACAAACAAACAAACAAAAAACAAAATAAGTTCCTACTCTCCTGTCATGGAGCTTCAATTTGAGAATAGAAATACATCCTGTTGAGTAAACAAGTCTTGATGAATCCAGTTGTCATTGTTGTTGTTGGATGCCTTCAGGTCGATTGTGACACATGGTGAACCATGTGTTACAGAGTAGAACTGCTCCATGAAGTTTTCTCAGCTATAATCTTAATGGAAGCAGATTGCCTGGACTTTTCTTTTGTGGTACCTCTGGATGGGTTCGCAGTGCCAACCTTTCTTTTTAGGTTAGCATTTGAGCGCAAACCATTTGTGCCACCTAGGGACCTTGATGAATTCAACACTGAGGTGCGAATACCGTTGAAGAAAGAGTTTACTTTTAATTATTTTAATACAAAATAACTAATATATCTTTTTTTAAAACTTGGAAAATGTTTTGGAGAAGAGATGAAAAGAGGAGAATCACAGCAGAGTTGTTAGATCGGAGACTTACAGATCCAATCAGGCTGGAGGAGAAGTTAGTTATGTGTGTCTTCGTGAATGGAGAAGGCAACCAGGAGAGGTACCAAGAACCCAAGACTTGTGTTACAAAGATAGCAGTATGCTGAAGACACAGTTTCATAATGTTGACTTGGGGATGCTACCAATAAATGACTCCTAGAAGGTAATGTTTTTTTTAGAAGGTAATGGAGAAAAAGAAAACAAAGATTGATTTTTGGATGATCCAAGAAAAGCTGAAAATATTTCAAAATTTCTATAGTTATTATTTTCTTTGAAGATAGCAGGGAGAGAGAGAGAAAGAGAAAAAGGAAAAGAACGTGAGAAAGAAAGAGAAACAGGGTAAGAGAGCTTGTGATAGTTCCACAAGAAAATTCAGGCAAAGTGTGCAAATTATAGTAAGTCTATATTTACATAAAAATAAAATTAATAGGATAAACAGTTGATAAATATAAAAATTCTACAAATTTTATTGTTAGAAAGGTTAAAACTTTGGGACTTTTTTTCATTTTTAGCACTTTTGAGATTTAGCAAGTTTACTGAACAACTGATATTCCCTATTCCAACCCATTCATTTACAGACAAGGAACAGAGAAGAGAGGCTCAAGTCATTGGGTTAATTAGCCTCAGTGTCATAGCTTTCTTCTCTATACTTCTACCTGGGCATCACGCTGGCAAAATAAACAATTTCCACATTCTGTTATGGCATCCAACTTAGACTGATATGTAATTGCTATGCAATTTTTGGTTGATTAAGAATGCATTTCTCTTGTTCATTCATTAATGAACTGTTTGTTACTATTATCTTAGCCTTCTCAAACCTCCCTGGAAGCCTTGATTTTTGGAGCATAAACCACATGGTGTTACCGCAAACAGAGGGTTTGAGCCGCCTGCCGCAAAGCCAATACTGAGACTGGAGAAGGTAGGTAGTAAGAAGGCTTTATTGAATACTGGTATTCAAGAGACAGAGGGGGTTAAATTTTTCCAAATTCTGTCTGCCCTAAAGGGTTGATGGGAAAGATCACAGTTACCTAATGTTTTAAGTACATAGTCCACAGAATGTCTTATACATCACAAAACAACTACAAAAACTCTTCATTAAACTAAAGATAAACATGCCAGGCACCTTGGACTCTAATCGGTATATTTATAACAGGCAGAAAAACTCTCGTAAGAATCTCTTGGCTCAATGGGCTGTTTTGCCAAGTCCACTGTGGCTGAGATAGGGAGCAAGAAAGAAAACCTTCTCGTCGGTTTGTAGGCTGAAGGCCATTTCTCAAGAGAGCGAAGAAAGGAGAAGAGAGACCAAGGCCACAGAAGCTGAGATAGCTCCGCACCCCTTTGGGAGAGGCCGGTGCAGCTGGTGCAATTAAAAAAAATGTTTAGAGATTACTTAGAGCATCATTATGGCTTTAGTCATGTCAAGCTCTCAATTGCCTATTTCGAATAGGGGAAAATATGTTGTAAGGTATTAGGGTGTTTGTTATGTTTAAGAGAGGAACAGGCTGCTCAGCTATATTTTGAACAGAGCCTGCACCATTTTCCAAGGACTAGAGATTAATCACAGTTTATACAGCTATATTAAAACAAATGAGAAAATGTATTCTCTCTAATATTAAAACACTAAAGAAAAAGTATTTTCACTACTTCAATGGGGCAGTTCTACACTGTCACATGAGGTCACTATGAATTTAAAATCAACTTGACAGCACCTAACAAGAACAACAATAACATACAGAGCAGGACAGGAAAATAACTTATCCTTCAAACAAAATGCAACCAGCAAGAGTTTGCCTTTTTATTTTTTTTAAATCTGTTTCATCAATTACTTCTAAGAACTTTTTTATTACATTTAGAAGTCCAGTATTTATTCAAACTTTGAAAATAGAATACAAGAGCTGCTTCAAAAGAGAATAACTGTTTTATCCCCCCACATCCCATGTTTCATTTAACAATAAATGAGCAACCATACTTTGCATGTGTACTTAGTCCCCTGCTTTTTAATTTGCCCTCTACAAGACCTCCAGGTGGTACCTATTTGTAATTCTATCTTTAACAGAGCAAACCATGCCTCCTTAGGTTTCAATAAATGTGTTCTGGTAATAACTTTCAGTTTGGAAAAGCGAAACACAATATGGAGTATTCAGGCATGGTCATAAATTATGACTTCCTCTAAATGAAAGAGAAATCATTCTGGTACTAATAAAATCTGCATGAATATAAAGTAGAAATTCACATGCTCTAACATTAACGCCAGAGGAAAAGGCAATGGCAGCTGGCTGTTGAAAGCCTTGGCTCTCATGTCCACCTGGCTAATCAACAGAACCTCAACTACAGCAGCACTACCAGCAGTTCCCCTTTATTTTTCTGTTACAGTTTGGAGGGAGAGGGTAACACTCATGATTATAAAACTCCTTTGGATGCAAATTAAAGTTTATAGTAAAAAAAGGTCACTTCCTTCTTAAGTGTTTCAACATCAGGCTTCAGCTTTTTGAAGGCTATTGTTTTCTTACCTAAATTTAGTTATATAATTTGACACTTTATGATATTTCCTTCTAATTCTGTTCGCTTTTTCTTGGTTTCGAGGCAACGTTTTTATCATAAAAGAAGAGAGATTGAGATAAATTATAGAAATTTGTCATTTGTTGGAAGCGGAGTCTTTGGGTGGTGCAATGGTTAAGCTCTCGATGTCTAGCTGGAAGGTTGGCTGAGTCCAACCAGAGACACTTCAGAAAAAAATTCTGGCGACTTACTTCTGAAAGATCTTGGCCATTGAAAACCCTATGGAGGGCAGTGTTACTCTGAAACATATGAGGTCTCTATGACTCAAAATCGACTCAACAGGAACTGGTTAACTGCTTATTTGTTAGGAGATAAAAACACCAAATTTTATACTGCGCTTTTAGAAAACTTTGGGACAATTTTAGAACTCGTGTAGTGAATCCCCATGCAATTCCACCGAGGTCAATATTTTCTTGCTGCTTATCTAAACTTTTAATACAATATACTTTAAATAGTTCAGACTTTGATATAAGGGTGGAAGGAAGTATAAGCCCGAGGGACACATATTATAACAGATTTCTGTGGAAATTTAATGGAGTTAATAGACAAAATTATCTTGGGAGACTTCTATCAACTCTATTCTGTAATCTTGGGGAAAGATCACACAATTATTAGTAAAATTTTAAAGTAATAAGTCTTATTTCTGTTAGCCTTCCAAGTAACTCAGTCTCATTAACCAGAATCTGTTGTCATCAAGTCGATTCCAACTCATAGCAATTCTATAGGGCAGAGTAGAACTGCCCCACAGAGTTTCCAAAGAGCACCTGTTAGATTAGAACTGCTGACTTTTTGGTTAACAGCCATAGCTCTTAACCACTACCCCACCAGGGTTTCCATTTCAGTCTCATTAGTATATACTATCTCTGCTAATGAAATACAGCCCTGTATCCTTATCACAGTAAAAGATTATTTTTTTGTGTTATACATAAATAAAATAACGAAGAATTCTTCCAACTACCATGCAAAGTAAAATAGAAATAGAATCATCATTAGCTTTTATAAGCTTGGTTAATTATCTCAAATATATTTTTATTTTGCTCCTCGGTTGGGTTCAAAAATGAAGGAAGGGCAGCAGAATGGTTTAGTCAGTTTTTAGGAGAACACATCTACCACAGTCATAGTTCTACTTTCTGGAGCAATTTAGGGTTATTTGGAGAATACTTTTTGTCCTCTCCCAAAGAAGCAGATACTGAAGTTTCTACATCTGGAAATTTCTATTTCCCCAAACTCTTTTCTTCTCCATCCAACTTTTCTTTGAGACTGTGATTCATCATTAGCTATTCTTTTTTTTTTTTAATATTTTATTGTGTTTTAGGTGAAAGTTCACACAGCAAATTAGATTCCCATTCAAAAATTCATACACAAATTGTTTTGTGACATTGCTTACAATTCTCAAAACGTGTCAGCGCTCTCACCATTTCCACCCTGCCTGCCCTATTTCCATCTGTCCAGTTTCCCTGCCCCTCCTGCCTTCTTGCTTTTGTGTGAATAAATTGACCATTTGGTTTTGCCTTGTTGATTGTTTAAAGGAACCCATTCCTCACAGGTGTTAGTGTTTACTCTATCAGCCAATATTTGTTTGGCTACAAGGTGACCTCCAGTAGTGGCTTTCAGTTCCAGGTTAAAAGGGTGTCTTAGGGCAATTGTCTTGGAGGTCCCTCTATTCTCTAACAGTTCAGTAAGTCAGGTCTTTTTAACGAATTTGAGTTTTGGTCTGCATTTTCTCCCATTCTATCCAGGACCTTCTATTGTGTCCCTGGTCCGAACAGTCAGTAGTGGTAGCTGGCCACCATCTAGTTCTTCTGGTCTCTGGCTAGAAGTGGCTGTGGTTCAAGTTGGCCATTAGACCTGTGGACTAATTTCTTCTTCGACTCTTTGGTTTCCTTTACTCTGTTTGCTCCAGACAGGAAGAGACCAATAGTTGTGTCTTAGATGTCCACTTGTAAGTTTTTAAGACCCCAGAGACTACTCGTCAAACTGGAATGTAGAACGTTATCTTTATGCTCAAAGTTATGCCAGTTGACCTAGTTGTCCAATAAGAATATAGTCCTGAGGCTTCAAATCCAGTAAATAAACCCCATGAGGTGTTTGAGTATGTCCAGGAAGTACTCATAACTGTGCCCCCATGTGTTTTTTTCTATATACAAATATATATGCAGTATATACAAACACGTATATACATATGTCCACAAATATACCTATATATGCACACATGTACTTCCATACTCCTTTCTGCACCCATATAGCATATGTATCTACCCATGAAACCACATGTTTTCTGCTTATTATTAACTGTTGGTGTGAAATTGTATATGTTACAGCATTTACCATAGTTGCCCTTTGTTTTTAGGTACCTCTAAGTGTCTTCATTTACCTTGGTCAAGTTGTGCTGACTTCCTCCATATTGTGTATTGCCTTTCCTATCACTAGAATTAACACGTTTACTATTTAGTAAGTGATTACCTCTCCCTCCCCTTCTCGTCCCTGGTAATGATCAAAGAATGATGCTTTCTGTGTATATACCTATTCTTGGCTTTTTATAAAAGTGGTATCGCGCAATATTTGTCCTTTTGTGTTTGACTTATTTCACTCAGCATAATGTCCTCCAGATTTACCCATGTTATAAGGTGTTTTGAGGACTCATCATTATTCATTATTGTTGCTTAGTATTCCATTGTATGTATGTACCACAATTTATCCATTCGTCCATTGATGGTTACTTAGGTTATTTCCATCTTTTTGCTACTGGGAATAATGCTGCAATGAACTTGGGTGTATGTATGTCTATTTGTGTCACCACTTTTATGTATCTAGAATATATATCTAAGAGCAGGACAACTGGATTGTAGAGTATTTCTATTTCTACCTTTTTGAGGACACGCCATATCATTTTCCATAGTGTTTGTGCCATTATACAATCCCACCAGCAGTGTATAAAAGTTGCAAATTCCCACAACTTTGGTAGCATTTGTTGTTTTCTGTTTTTCTGATCAGTGCTATTTTTGTGGGGGTAAGACGATAAAAAAAAAAAAAAATTTTTTTTTTTTAAGATGATATCTCATTACAGTTTCAATTTGCATCTCTCTCGATGGCACTAGAAAAAAAAAAAAAAGGCTAATGAAGGAGCCCTGGTGGAATGGTGGTTAAAGCACTCGGCTGCTAACTGAAAGGTTGGCAGTTCAAACCCACCAGCTGCTTCATGGGAGAAAGATGTGGCAGTCTGCATCTGTAGATTTACAGCCTTGGAAACCCTATGGGGCAGTTCTGCTCTGTCCTGTAACGAAACTATAAATGAGAATCGATAAGACAGGAGTTCTGTTTTTTTTTAATGGCTAATGATTTTTTTTTTAGTGATTGTAAGCATCTCTTCATGCATTTTTTAGTCACTCAAATATCTTTTTTGGTGGTGTGTCTGTTCATGTCCTTTGCACATTTTTTGATTGAATTGTCTTTTTGTTGTTGAGTTTTTCAATTTTTCTACATATTTTAGAGATTAGACCCTTGTGAGACATATTGTTACTAAACTTTTTTCCCAGTTTATAGGTTCTTTTTTTCACTCTTTTGGTAAAGTCTTTTGATGAGCATAACTATTTAATTTTTAGGAGGTCCCAGCTATCTAGTTTATCTTCTGTTGTTCATGCATTTTTAGTTGTGTTTAAAGCTATTTCTTTTTTATATACAATTCCAATTCCTGGTACTTGACTTTGCATATTTCCTTCTTCATCTAGAAAACAAGTGTTATGATGCTCTTTAGTGAGTTTCTTTGTTCTAAAATTTTAAGAATATTGCAGAAAGTGAGCTAAGAACTGCAAATTTCTATATCATGATATCGTGTTCCTAAATCTTAAGTAAACAAAGAAGTCCTACCCCGATGGAAGACAAACAGATTCTAAGCAAACGCTGGCCCATTTCTCTCTGTGGTACTCTGGAAGTCGATCAATGGCATATAAAACAAGAAGTACTAGAATGTTGCTGCTGTGGTTTTAGGTATTGTTGAGTCAGTTCCAACTCATGGCAACCCCATGTGCGCAGCCAAATTGTTTCATAGGGGTTTTAAGACTGTGACCTTTCAGAAGCCGATCCTCAGGCATGTCTTTTCATGAGTCTCTGGGTGGGTTTTGGCCACCAGCTTTTCAGCTAGTAGTTGAATGCTTAACCATGTGCTCTACCCGAAGATTCAGTACTAAAAATGAATTAAAATGAAAATTGAATGCAAATTTATTTTGCATTAAACACAATGCATACATTGACAATTCAAGGTCTACCCATCTCACTTGGGTTGCACAGCTTTCTTCTTTTTCTGTTGTTTGATCCAGTTACCGATAGTGATATTACTGTATAATGTATTATATAGTTTATTTTGGTATTAGGAAAACAGGAAAAAAAATAAAAGAATTGAAGATACAGAGGAAAAATAATCTCAGCTTGAATATTCAACATTAAGGAAAGCAAAGTCAGAGAAGTTAAAAATGCAGAATCAAAAACTTGAGATATATGAGATAAAGTTTTCCCACTAATAGATGTTGTAGAGCTAAGTAACCATAAAATGTTTGCCCAGAAAACTAATCTTGGTGTCTTTAAAAAGATGACTCTAGAAATAGAAAAATCACAAGGTACTTAGGATCATTTTCTCCAGATGTCTTAAGTCACCCTTATCATAGATGGTTGGGATATGGAGGAAGGCACACTAACAACATTCTCTACAATAAAATGAACACCAGGTTGAACTAGCAAAGGTGGAGTTCAATTTTTTTTCTTCTCTGTCAAGGCAGAAATGTTGGATTTCCATTGAATTATATCAAGGTTGCAAGCTATCTCCTGAAAAATTAGGCTTTTATTTTTATTTTTAAAAGGCACAGAGTTTTCTATTTGTGAGTTTGTAATTTCATATATTATGAATTAATTGCCTTTTTTTTTTTTTTTTCTGTCTGCATTGTATCTATAGTTAGTAGACTAGATGAATTGTGCTTCTCCTACCTGGCCACTACTTTTGGTTATAGCTCTCTTCGTTATTTTAGCCCCCATGTTTATAACATTTTGTACAACCAAATAAAAGTAAATGGCCTAAGCCTCTAGCACTTTATCATTGTAATGCTGCAGTGATTACAGTCTTCCCAGACTTTAGATTTTGAAAGAAAAACAGCATAATATTGTGTTTTCATGGTTCCTAAGAACCAAGTAATATTTGCTCAAGCTAGCAAACATCTAGAGCAGAAATAAGCATATCTCAGTGGATAAACATAGAGTGTCTTAAACATATCCTATAAATGATGCATACATTTAAAAACTTAATGATAGGTCTTTATTGAAATTTTTATAACAAAACTTAGTCACTCAAATGGGAAAGTCATCTGGAGTGTGAAAATTCTGCATGTCCATATGCCAGGGAAATCATTGCAGGTTGTCTGCTCCAGTAGATATTTGCAGCCTCTCTCTGCAAGACAGAAGCCAAGAAGGGTTTCCAACCTGGCCATATTGAAACAAAACAAAGCACAAATAAGCAGATAGGAGAAAAAAATGCAGCCAGTAACATGGAGGGGATCAACAAGTCAATGCAAACACTGTGGTCTTCCGGGTAGAGTGTTAGCAAACGGCAAGGCAGTGTGAACGTTGTCCTTATGTGAAACAGTGGCTTGAAGCAAATTAATCTAATGGAAAGTAGAATAGAAATCCTAGGGGAAAGACAGAGTAATCCATCTCTTTTGAACATGAAATTGTTTCCTTAAGTTGATTTGGAAATGATTATCACTTAATAGAGAAATAACAAATCCAACATGGAAAAATTAAAGTATCTAAATATTAAGAAGTGATTATTGCATGAGTAAAACTTACTCCCGCATGAGCAGCTACCTGAATTGTGTTTTCATGTCACTAAAAACATTCTCTGTCAAAGGCAAGAGAGGCTGGAGGTACAAGTGGTGAATAAGTCTCATAGCTTGCATGTGGCACCTCAACAGAAACTATCCTGATATTAAATAAATGTGTTATATACCAGAGATGGACTTATTCCTTTTAATATGTGGGATTCAAATTCAAGCAGCCAAAGCTTTGAATGATGTTTCTAATTGTACAAATTTTAGGGTGATGGGAGAATTTAAAGCCAAATGTGGGATACTTATGGCTTAATTGGCTAGGTTTACATTAGCTTAATGATTTTTGTTTAACCTGACTTAGTATAACTTCACAAACACCACAATATAAAGTGTTGGGAGTGTCTAACTGAATGGCCGAACATAAAGAAAACAAGAAAGGAGACTAATAAAAAGAAGTCCATGACAGGATATTGGAATTAGGAAAAGTGAATAGTATATGCACACAGATGCAGTGGGAATAAAAAATTCAAGTACAATAACTCGGTGGGAAAGAAGAGTGGAATTATATAAATGTTAAGATCAATAAATGGAATTTATGCAGTTGGGGAAATAAAGAAAACTACATTATAATTATTTTAGAACATCAGTGGCCTCATTGTAAATGTGGACTCCAGGTAGTCATTTCAGTAAGAAGGCAAAATAGCGTATAAGACTGATAAGATTCTTTAAATAAACTATGTGATTACAGTGATAAGTGTGATAAAATGGATGGTGCTTGTATATAAATGCGATTAGATTACAATCAGATCAAAGGATTAGGATAAGGAATTTGTTCAAGTTCATTACTAGCTCATTTTGTAAGATCACAGGGGAGAGGTAATAAGTGAATTAAACGAAATAATAAAACATTCTGATCTATAGCTGAGTTTCTGCTGGTGCACAAAAATCAGATGCTCTTTAGGCAGGACTGGATTTCTCAAGGTATGAGTTTCTCTTTGCCTTTGAGTAGCTCTCAGTCTGAAAGATAAGTGAGGTAATTGACCAGGAAAAAAACAAAAGTATGCTGTTTCAAAATTAAGCTCAGATTGGTTAGTATGAATTTATTTTATGGAATATACATTTTGTGATTACACCCTCATATATATGTTCATTTGCTGATAAAGTCTGGAGGCTGTACCCATAACCATGACCTTGTCAGTCAGTCGTATTGATCATAATCAAGAAGGGCATACAGAGGGGATTGGAACAGAACCTCATCATCACTAGAAGAAGCAGGCTACTGGACCAGCTTTGTCTTCTCTTATAACAGTCCTGTATTCTTTTTGCTACCTTTTTAGAATTTTTATTTGTTATAAATGGATACGTGCACATTCATGTCTGTGTGTGTGTGTGTTAATCCCTCCCTAGGTTATATGCTGTTTATGTAAATCTTTCAAATACATCAGACTTAATTTAGACAGGGTTCCTATAGCAGCTCCAGGGAACTGGACCTGACAATCACTTTTTCTAAAAAAGAAATAGAATTGGTTGCCTAACTCATCATACCATCCATTTACATCCTTAGA
Organism: Elephas maximus indicus; assembly: GCF_024166365.1. Classification (NCBI taxonomy): domain Eukaryota; kingdom Metazoa; phylum Chordata; class Mammalia; order Proboscidea; family Elephantidae; genus Elephas; species Elephas maximus. The sequence goes on along the minus strand of NC_064836.1, from coordinate 43,192,511 downwards.
ATATCTCTTCTTGATTTTCCTCTCCCATTTTAGTGTCTGTGTAATATAGTACTTGGGGAGTAAGGTTTTTTTTTTTTTTTTTTTCTTTCAGTAATTGTGATTGACCATCTCCTTGCTAATGTAGGTTTTTTCCCCATTAATAAATAGCAAAATTTACTCTATTGATACAATTTACTATCCACTTGCCTTGCCTATCTAAATGGTTTGTCATCAAAAATTTGTGCTATCTTAGACTCATTTAGATGCACCTTAGGGTCTTCTAGAGAAAAAAAAAGAGCAGTGAACAGAACCAGAGAAACACAATATATGTGTAGTTGTTAGCTGCCATCCAGTTGACCCCCAACTTGTGGAGATCTCATGCACAGTGGAACAAAATACTTCCTGCCTTTCTGTGCCATATGCCTATGATAAGTTATGGATCCTACTATTGTGATCTATAGGGATTTTATTGACCAGTTTATAAAAGTTGATCATCTAGCCTTTCTTCCTAGTCTGTCTTAGTCTGGGAGCTCTGCTGAAACCTGTTCAGCATCATAACAAAACACAAGCATCTACTGATAGACAGCGGTTGTTGTGCATGAGGCTCATTTGCTGGGAATCGAATCCTAGTTTCCCACATGGAAGGAGAGAATTCCACTACTGAATCACCAATGCCATATATATATTGTTGTTGTTAGGTGCTGTTGAGTCAGGTCCAACTCATAATAACCCTATGTACAACAGAACAAAATACTCCCCGGTACGGAGCCATCCTCATAATCGTTGTTATGCTTGAGCCCATTGTTGTAGCCACTGCATCAGTCCATCTTGTTGAGGGTCTTCCTCTTTTCACTGGCCCTGTACTTTACCAAGCATGATGTCCTTCTCCAGGTACTGATCTCTCCTGATAACATGTCCAAAGTAAGTAAGATGTAGTCCCGCTATCCTTGCTTCCAAAGCATTCTGGTTGTACTTCTTCCAAGACAGATTTGTTTGTTCTTTAGGCAGTCCATGATATATTCAATATTCTTTGCCAACACAATTCAAAGGCATCAATTCTTTTTTGGGCTTTGTTATTCATCGTTCAGCTTTCACATACATATGAGGTGATTGAAAAGACCATGGCTTTCAATCAGGGGCACCTTAGTCTTCAAGGTGACATCTTTGCTTTTCAATACTTTGAAGAGGTCTTTTGCAGCCAGTTTGCTCAATGCAATGCATCTTTTGATTTCTTGACTGCTGCTTCCATGGACGTTGATTGTAAATCTCAGTAAAATAAAATCCTTGACAACTTCAATTTTTCCCCATTTATCATGATGTTGCTTATTGGTCCAGTTGTGAGGATTTATGTTTTCTTTGTGCTGAGAAGTAATCCATACTGATCTTCATCAGTAAGTGCTTCAAGTCCCCTTCACTTTCAGAAAGTAAGGTTGTGTCATCTGCATAATGCAAGTGGTTAATGAGTCTTCCTCCAATCCTGATGCCAGTTCTTCTTCATATAGTCCAGGTTCTTGGATTATTTCCTTAGCATACAGATTGAATAGGTATGGTGAAAGGATACAACCCTGATGCACACCTTTCCTGACTTTAAACCATGCAGTATCCCCTTGTTCTGTTTGAACAGCTGCTTCTTGATGTATGGACAGGTTCCTCACGAGCTCAATTAAGTGATCTGGAATTCCCTTCCTTCGCAATATTATCCATAATTTGTTATGATCCACACAGTCGAATGCTTCTGCACAGTCAATAAAACACAAGTATATATTTTTCTGGTATCCTTTGCTTTCAGCCAGGATCCATCTGACATAAGCAATGACATCCCCAGTTCCACGTCCTCTTCTGAATCTGGCTTGAATTTCTGGCAGTTCCCTGTTGATAAACTGCTGCAGCCACTTTTGAATGATCTTCAGCAAAATTTTCCTGTGTGTAATTTTAACGATTTTTTTGATAATTTCTGAATTCTGTTGGATCACCTTTCTTTGGAATGGGTACAAATATGGATCTGTTCTAGTTGGTTGGCCAGGTAACCATCTTCCAAATTTCTTGGCATTGATGAGTGATCATCTCCAACACCGCATCCATTTGTTGAAACATCTCAATTGGTATTCCACCAATTCCTGGAGCCTTGCTTTTCACCAAAGCCTTCAGTAGAGCTTCGACTTCTTCCTTCAGTACCATCGGTTCCTGATCATATGCTATCTTCTGAAATGGTTGAATGTCACCAATTCTTTTTGGTACAGTAACTCTGTGTATCCCTTCCATCTTCTCTGATGCTTTCTGCATCATTTAATAGTTTCCCCATAGAACCCTTTACTCTTGGAACTTGAGGCTTGAATTTTTTCTTCAGTTCTTTCAGCTGGAGAAATACCAAACATGTTCTTCCCTTTCGGTTTTCTATCTCCAGGTCTTTGTGCATGTCATTATAATATTTTCCTTAGTCTTCTCGAGTTGCCTTTGAAATCTTCTGTGCAGCTCTTTTACTTCATTATTTCTTCCTTTCCCTTTAGCACTTGATGTTCAAGAGCAACTTTCAGAATCTTTTCAGGCATCCATTTTAGTCTTTTTTTTTCTTTCCTCCCTTTTTATAATATGGAGAGAGACAGAAACAATTCACTTCAAGGGATTGGCTCACATGATTGTGAGGTTCTGGCAAGTCCAAAATCTTTAGGTGAGGCCGCAGATTGAAAACTTCTTCAGGCTTGTGTCTCAGGATCCACAGAACAGGTGACAGAAAGAATGCAGAATGAAAAGAAAGAGTTCTGCCAATAGTATACATGATTACAGTCTTGAGGCTGAATGTACCCTAAGAAAAGTCCTTTGACTGATTACATTACATGTGGCTGGTGATTACACTACCTTATATTACAGAACAGGAACTAGGCTGTTTGGCCAAACCACTGGAAACAATAACCTAGCCAAATTGACATATAAAATTAACCATCACAATATGTGCTTGAGTCTATTAGCATAAAAACCCATTGCCGTTGAGTCGATTCAATTCCAACTCATATAGATAGATGATATTTGATCATAAGAGAGTACAATGTTTCAAGTGAAATAATTCAGACAGTGCAGGTGGGGATTTTTGGATCAGAACAAATAACCAGACTACCCTCTGATGTGGTCATGGGCCTTTATTACTTAAGTAATAAAGATAAAGGTACACAGAGTAGGGTTTTACGAGATCCATGTTCTCCCAAAAGGCTTCTGTCTAAGGGTGAGTTGTTTTGGGTCACTTCTATGCATTGCCCTCTGTTCACCATGGATGAGAGAACAAACAGAAGCTTGAGCCTTGGGTTTTTATGGCATGAACTGGAGGGGCATATGTGTCAAATTACATGGGAAAAGAAAAAAGGTGGTAAGAGACAGGGGACTTTGTTCAGGTGCACCTGGCCTGGGCATCATCTTTTTTTCAGGTACAAAACAGCATAATCAGAAAGAATATTTTTCTCCCCTCTAGCTACAAGATTAATTTTGTAACCCTGTATTTTCTGATTAATGATACAGTGGGCTAGAAAAACACCAAGGGTTCAGCTTCCCATGGGGCACATTCTTTGATCTTACCATAGTCATGTAGATGGTGTGGTTGGTCAGGTGCCCTATGGTGCCATGCGTGAACAAGAAATAGGTTACTGTGAGCTCAGAACAGGGAGGAGGCTTCTCTGACAAGAAGGGACTGGGAGAGAGAGAGAGACCCAATGCCCAGTCTCCCTATCAGAGAATGTTCTGGGCCCAAGGCCTCAGCTTTGGTGGCTGGGGTAGGAATCTTAGAGACAGACCATCCTCCCAACAGTGAGTGACCATTAAGTTATTTCAAGTTGTCAGGAAGTTTTTACTTTCAAAAGGATAGTTCTATAGTTGACTGTTGTTTTTAGGTGCCCTCGAGTTGGTTCTGACTCATAGTGACCCTATGTACAACAGAATGAAATACCACCTAGTCCTGTGCCATCCCTAAAATAGTTGTCATGCTTGAGCCTACTGTTGCAGCCACTGTGTCAATCCATCTCATTAAGGGTCTTCCTCTTTTTCCCTGACCGTATACTTTACTAAGCATGATGTCCTTCTCCAGGGACTGATCCCTCCTGATAACATGTCCAAAGTATGTGAGATGTAGTCTCACCATCCTTGCTTCTAAGGAGCATTCTGACTGTACTTCTTCCAAGACAGACTTGTTTGTTCTGACAGTCCTCGGTATATTCAATATTCTTCACCAACACCATAACTCAGGGACATCAATTTTTCTTTGATCTTCTTTAGTCATTGTCCAGCTTTCACGTGCATATGAGATGATTGAAAACACCATGGCTTGAGTCAGGTGCGCCTTAGTCCTTAAAGTGACATCTTTTCTTTTTAATACTGTGAAGAGGTCTTTTGCAGTAGATTTGCCCACTGCAACGGGTTGTTTGATTTCTTGACTGCTGCTTCCACGGATGTTGATTGTGGATCCAAGTAAAGTGAAATTCTGGACAACTTCAGTATTTTTTTCCATTGACCATGATTTTGCTTATTGGTCCAGTTGTGAGGATTTTTGTTTTCTTCATGTTGAGATGTAATCGGTACCGAAGGCTGTAGTCCTTGATTTTCATCAATAAATGCTTCAAATCCTCTTCACTTTCAGCAAGCAACACTGTGTCATCTGCATATCATAGGTTGTTAAAGAGTCTTCTTCCAACTCTGATGCAGAGTTCTTCATACAGTCCAGCTTCTCTGATTATGGAGCCCTGGTGACACAGTAGTTAAGAGCTTGGCTGCTAATATAAAAAGGTCAGCATTCAAATCTACCAGTTGCTCCTTGGAAACCCTATGGGGTAGTTCTACTCTGTCCTATAAGGTTGCTATGAGTTGAAATCAGCTCGATGGCAACAAGTTTGTTTTTTGGTTCTCTGATTATTTGTTCAGCATACAGATTGAATAAGTACAGTGAAAGATATAACTCTGACATACAATTTTTCTGATTTTAAACTATGCAATATCACCTTGTTCTGTTTGAACAACTGCCTCTTGATCTATGTACAGGTTCCTCTTGAGCATAATTGTTATGAAATTCCCATTCTTCACAATGTTATCCATAATTTGTTATGATGCACACAGTCAAATGCCTTTGCATAGTCAATAAAATACAGGTAAACATCTTTCTGGTATTCTCTGCTTTCAGTAATTATCCATAAGACATCATCAAAGATAGCCCTGGTTCCACGTTCTCTTGTGAATCTGGTTTGAATTTCTGGCAGTTCTCTGTTGATGTACTGCTGCAACCACTTGTGAATGATCTTCAGCAAAATTTTACCTCTGTGTAACATTAATGATATTGTTTGATAATTTCCGCATTCTGTTGGCTTACCTTTCTTTGGAATGGGTACAAATATGGATCTCTTCCAGTTGGTTGGCCAGGTAACTGTCTTCCAAATTTCTTGGCATTAATGAGTGAGCACCCCCAGCACTACATCCATTTGTTGAAACATCTCAATTGGTATTCCATCAATTCCTGGAGCCTTGTTTTTTTCTTTTTACCACTGCCTTCAGTAAAGCTTGGATTTCTTCCTTCAGTACCATCAGTTCTTGATCAAATGCTACCTCCTGAAATGGTTGAACGTCAAACAATTCTTTTTGGTACAGTGACTCTGTGTATTTCTTCCATCTTCTTTGGATGTTTCCTTTGTTGTTTAACAGTTTCCTGGTAGAATCCTTCACTCTTGCAACTTGAGCCTTGAATTTTTTCTTCAGTTCTTTCAGCTTGAAAAATGCAGAGTGTGTTTGTCCCTTTTGGTTTTCTAACTTCAGGTCTTTGCATATTTTATTATAAGACTTTACTTTGTCTTCTTGAGCTGCCCCTTGAAATCTTCTGTTCAGCTCTTTTACTTCATCATTTCTTCCTTTCTCTTTAGCTACTCTGTGTTCTATAGCAAGTCAGAGTTTCTTCTGACTTTCATTTTGCTCTTTTCTTTCTTTTTTTTTTTTCATGCATGATGTCATTCCACAACTTGTCTGGTCTTCTCTCTTTAGTGTTTAGTGAGTCAAATCTATTCTTGAGATGGTCTCTAAATTCAGGTGGAACATACTTAAGGTCATATTTTGACTCTCGTGGACTTGTTCTAATTTTCTTCATCTTCAACTTGAACTTCGGTAGGAGCAATTAATGGTCTTTCCACAGTCACCCACTGGCCTGGTTCTGACTGACGATATTGAGTTTTTCCAGTCTCTTTCCAAAGATGTGATCAGTTTGATTCCTGCATATTCCATCTGGCAAGGTCCTTATGTATAGTAACTGTTTATGTTGTTGAAAAAATGTATTTGTCATGAAAGAGTCGTTGGTCTTGCAAAATTCTATCATGTGATCTTTGGCATCACTTCTGTCAAGACTGCTCTTTGTTTCCAACTTTCACATTTCAATTACTAGTAATTATCAATGCATCTTGATTGCATGTTCAATCAATTTCAGACTGCAGATATTGGTAGAAATCTTCAATTTCCTCATCTTTGGTGTTAGTGCTTGGCGCGTGAATTTGAATAATATTCGTATTAACTGGTCTTCCTTGTAGGCTTATGGATATTATCCTATCACTGAGAGTTGTGCTTCAGGCTAGATCTTGAAATGTTCTTTGGTGTTGTTAGCTACTGTCAAATTGAGCCCCGGTTCCTGGAGACCCCATGCACAATGGGATTAGACTGTTGTGATCCATAGGGTTTTCATTGCCTGATTTTGAGAAGTAGGTCACCAGGCCTTTTGTTCTAGTCTTTCTTAGTCTGAAAACCCCACTGAAACCTATTCAGTATCAGCACCATGCAAGCCTCCACTGACAGACAAATGGTGGTTGCACTTGGGTCCAATACAGCCCTTTGTGTAATACAAAATGTCAAATATATATATATATATATATATATATATATATATATATATATATATATGTATATATCACCATATCTCCAGAGAGAAAAATGAATAGGTAGGTAGATAGAGATACAAATACAGTATAAATCTTCACTATGTCTATATATTGATAAGTATGATATGTGAACTGGCTATCATAATTAATCAGAGGAATTTTGCAAAGAAGCTAGGGAGGGCTAAACAGCCAAGCTCTGGGAAGGCCAGGCATGTAGGGAGCTTCAGCAGGATCAAAGACATTGTCATGGGCTCTTCATGGTATCAACAAAAATGTGACTGGGCTACAGGACTCTTGGCATACATGTTTCTTTATTACAATTTTCAAATTCATGAAATTAGTCAACAGATTAGTTTAGTCTGACTCAGGACCACACATTTGGATCTTCATTTTCTATACTGGTTGGTGCCAGGGTCATAGAACTTAGACATAGGCACAAGCATTCACTCTCAGAAAAGTGGAATCAGAATGAATTTAGGAGCCTCCTGAGAGTCTCCTACTTCATGTGGACAGGATATGGCCAGGCAGCTACCTGGCTGAGGAAGTATTGTGGCAATCTGCTTCCCTAAAGATTTACAGCCTTGGAAACCCTGTGGAGCAGTTCTACTTTGTCCTACAGGGTGGCTATGAGTTTTTTATGGGTATACTTTCACATACTGACGTGAACAATTGTAACATCATTTCTAGGGGAGCTGGAACCTAAGCCCGTATTGTTTTATTTTCCAATAGAGGCTTCAAAGTGCATTTATGGACTCATGGAATAAACCAGTATATCAGACTAATAGAGTTTTTATTTGACTTATGTCTAAATGCCAATTCCAAATTATTCCTTCTATTCACCCAATGTTAATAATGTTAAAAACTTCCAAAATAAAAATAAATTGAAGTCTGTCTTTAGAATGTTTGATGTTATGAAAAACAGACAATGAGTTAGAATCAGAGTATTTTCTTACACTTAAAGTTTTCCTCTCAAACCTTTCAAGATGAAGAGGGAAGAAAAGGAGATTTCAGTCTGAAAAAAAATTCTGATGTCTTTTCAGTAATTTTTGAATAAATTTTAATAGGTTGCTAGACTGAAACAGCCTTTCAGTCTAACTTTATCAATCACTACTAGCAAGTGTGATAACTTTAGACACAAGGCCCACATACTGCAAACAAGACAGCAATTAATTTGAATTAAAGCCAGTAGTAGTTTGAACTTTCTTTTCTTTACAAGACCATTTCTGGACTTTGTACATGTATTTTCTTCCATAAAATTATGATCCTTATCTAATGCATTAAATATAAAATTTAATTTGATTGATGGAAATGTAGAAATGCTACATTAATTGCCAATGGCTCGGTGATGCAGAATATGGTAAATATTAATGAGAATCATCTTTTACTGTGTTCCAAGGAAGCAAAAGAAGTGTTTCATGTAATATTTATAGGAACATCCTAACAGCATTAAGAAATTATATATGAAACTAGAAATTATATGCCATAAAACCATTTTATCTGAATCATGTTTCTTAGTATTCTTGTCTATTAAATAGCTGGCTTAGGGCCTTAGAACATCCTCAGAAATGATGTCCTTCTTAGTGGGATTTACAAATATTCCCTGGGATTAAAAGACACACTGACTCCATATTTTAGCATGCATTATTTTATGACTTCAAACTGAAACTCCAGATTTTCCCCTTCTTTATTTTTAGATACGTAGCAAAAAAAACATATTTCAAATCTTTGCAAGAGAGAAATATTTCTGAAAAGGGAAAATGAAGTATAATATCAAAGAGACAAATGTAAACTAATTTCTATTCTGTTAACGAAACCATCTATAGACAGTGCACTAAGAGTTATAAATGAGCATCTCAGACATATTTTACTTTATGATGACTATTTACAACTATGGTTTAAAAAATGGGTAGGCTGGCAATATCGTATAATCCTTTTTTCAATCTGTTCGTAAAAAAAATGGATGAGATAGAAAATACTACATAAAACTACGTTGCGCTTAAAAAGTCCAATCTATTTTATAGTGAACTCAAATTATTGCTGTCATTTATCATTATATCAGCAGATATTTATTGAACATCTATTGTGTTCAAGAAATTGTGCTCTGTTCTGTGGGGTTACGTAGCCTAAAGCAAAGTGTTCTTTCCCTAAAACAACTTACATCTAAAAGAATGTTCTCTATATAGCTACAGTACACCATTTATAAGCATTTCGAAGGGGAGCTAAAAGTAAAAAAAAAAAAAAACCCTGACTAGTTGTGACAATAACAAAGACAGTGACCTACCTCTTGTACCAAGAATTCTGCAGTAAGTCAGTTCCTGGGCAGGCCAGTGCATTAAATGGACAACTTTGCAATTCTCTTGGACTTTTCTCTTGATTCCAGGATGGCTGTGGCATGTCCAAGGATCACATTCCCTTGTTGTAATGCCCATTGCTGGAAGGAAGAGAGTAGAGAAAGGGGACTTTATTACCCTATGCCCTTTTAGGACAATGAAAAAGCTTTCTCGGAAGCCCCTAGCCAAATTTTTCATACATCTCAGAACAGAACCACAGAGAATACTGAAGGTCAAAGGTGAATGTGATACACCTAAGGCAGTGATTCTCAAAGTGCCATCTTTGGGAACATGTTAGAAATCCAAACTCTCAGGTCCCACGTCAATCCCCCTGAATTAGAAACTCTGGCAGCGGAGCCTGCAGATGACTGAGAAGCTCTTCAGATACATTTGATGCACACTAAGGTACAAAAATCATGGGTTTCCAGCAGCCATGATTCACCCCCACAGACTAAGTAACTTTCCATGTGAGCAATTCTGGGGTTCAATAATAAGGATGAAAGAGACATGGCTGCTGGCTAAGCGATCAGCCATGTCTGCCCCAATAACTTACTAGATACTTTAGAAGATAATAGTGAATCCTGAGCCTTCTAACCATAGGGGTGTGACTATCAATAGTTCCCACTTTTATTCTCAAAAAAAAGTGCCATGGATTGGATATTAATGCATAAGGTTATCCTACTTACGATGACTATTCAGAAAGGGGTACCTTAAAATGGAAAAAGTCAATAGTCAGTTGACAAAATGTAAGAGTCAAGAGAAGAGACACGAGAATGGATAAAGCAGGGGCATATTTCTGAACATCTGTATGCCAGCTTCCCTTATAAAATGTCAGTTAAAAAAATGCATTTTAAGACTTAGCACTTTTCTGATACATAATAAATTCTCAATTACGATTAGTTCCTGTCTCTTCTTTTTCCACTCTTACATCTTAGGCACAATGAGTAGAATAGTATAATTGAAATAAAAAAATTAAAAAAAAAAAAGGTTTATGTAGTTGAGTATAAGTAATATTGTTTATTTGTAAGCAGGAGGATGGTTATGGAGACAATGCATACCATGCTATAGAATTTTGACTTAAGCCTGAAAGCAATATTTTGCCACTGATACGTATTATATAGGGGATTGGTGTAAAAAATCATGAATTTTAGGGAATGAATCAAATAAAGAAGAGCAGGGAATGTTAAAGCTTAGTAGATATTAGAATTGGGTAAAATAGAAAGAAAGAGGAAGACAGAAAGGAAGGAAAGGAGGAAGGGAGGGAGGGAGGGAGGGAGGGAGGGAGGGAAGGAAGGAAGGAAGGAAGGAAGGAAGGAAGGAAGGAAGGAAGGAAGGAAGGAAGGAAGGAAGGAAGGAAGGAAGGAAGGAAGGAAGGAAGGGAGGAAGGGAGGAAGGGAGGAAGGGAGGAAGGGAGGGAGGAAGCAAAGCAAGCACGTACTAGCATATCTATAGTTTTTTGCTGTAGTCCTAGCATGTAGTAATAATAGCCTAACCTAAGCTAAGGTATAGAAGAGGAAATCTAAAACATACTAAAACAAAAAGACAATAATTACACATCAAAAATAAAGAATGATTCTCAATTATTTTAATAACACTAGAAGTGAGCTTTACAGAATATGTAGTGTGATGGGCAGAATAGTGGCCCCCACAATATCCATGCCCTAATACCTGGTGCCTGTGAATAAAAAAAAAAAAAAAAAATTTATGTTACCTTAAATGGCAAAACTAACTTTGCAGATGTGGTTAAATTAAGGACTTTGAGATTATCCGGGATTATCCATGTAGGCCCAATCCAATCACCAAAACCCAGTGCCCTTGAGTCATTCCCAGTCATAGTGACCCTATAGGACAGAGCAGAGCTGCCCCATAGAGTTTCCAAGGAAAGCCTGGAGTACTGGAACTGCTGGCTCTTTGGTTAGCTGCCGTAGCACTCAACCACTATGCTGCCGTGCATCCTCCTTAGTATAGTGGTGAGTATCCCCTCCTGTCACGTGGGAGACCGGGGTTCGATTCCCCAAAGGGGAGGCTATGAATCCAATCACAGGGGTCCTTAAAAATTTAGAACATTTGCTGGCTGTGGTGAGGGAAGAACAGAATGGTCAGAGAGATGTTTCTACCTTTGAAGATAGTGGAAGAAAGTCATAAACCAAGGACTGCAAATGGCCTCTTGTTATATGCCATTAAGTTGATTTAGACTCATAGATACCCTACAGGACAGAGCAGAACTGTCACTGTCTCACAGGGTTTTCTAGGCTGTAATGATTACAAAAGCAGATTGCCAGATCATTTCTCTTGCAGATGCACCTGTGGGTTTGAACCTCTGACCTTTTGGTTAGCAGCTGAGTGCTTAACCATGGCACCACCAGGGCTCCTTGGATGGCCTCTAGAAGCTGCAAAAGGGAGGGGAAAAATGAGAGACTTTAGGAAGGTAAGCAGTTCTGCTGACACCTTGATTTTACCCCAGTGAGAACTGTAAGATGATAAATTTATGTTGTTTTAAACCACTAAGCTTGTGGTCATTTGCTGAGGCAGCAATAAGAGCTACTACACCTACTTTATATCAAAGAGTCCACTGGGTACATCTCTGTCTCATTTAAAGATGAGAAGACTGAAGTGCATTAGAGTTTAACTTGTCAAAGATCACATGCAAATAAATCTATAGTTACTGGTTCAATAAGTAGAGATAATTATTAACATAATTTCCTAAGACTGAACTTCATTCTCCTTAATTAGAAAGTACAGGAATCCTGGAAGAAATCAATGCTAGTTGTAGGCTGTCTGTGAAGGATTTTTCATAAACCATAAAATTAGGAAACCATGTTTCAAAATGTTAAAAAAACAAAAAAAACCTGAAGAAACACTATTGCCTGAAAATCAAGAAGGCAAGGAAGTTAAAGAGTTGTAGAGAACATTCAAATACACATTTCTGATAATGTAGACACCGATGGAATAGAAACTAACAGGAAGTCAAGAAGTCAAAAATATGTAAGATTAGAAATATAACTGGCAAAATGATTTTAAAGTTAGTTATTTTATAATAGTAGCAGTAATAGAAAAACTTATTATTTTAGTATATTCCACAAAAGAATGCGATAAACAATCTTAGACCTATTGTTGGATCTAAAGGAAATTGTTGATGGAAGATTTAGAGAAAGCACACTCCTAATCTTATATATTGTTTCTACCTTTTCAATGCCAGAGATAAACATTGATGAGAGAGAGCAAGTCAGCTTGCTTCTCTTCAGGAGTCTTGGACTCCTGGAATGAACTAATAAAATCCCATTGCCATTTTCAAATGAGATCATCTCAAACATGACTGAGAAATTATGGAAAATAGGTAGAGTTAGATGACAGGGAAAGAACGAATGTTATTCAAATTTTTGCAAAAGGAAAAACAAAAAGTGGATTTTCCAAAGCTGTTGGAAAAACCAAAACCCATCGCCCTTGAGTTGACTCTGACTCATAGCAACCCTATAGGTCAGAATAGAGCTGCTCCATAGGCTTCCAAGGAGCGCCTGGTGGATTTGAACTAGCCAATCTTTTGGTTAGCAGCAGTAGCACTTAACCACTACACCACCAGGGTTTCCAAGCTTTACCTAGGTGAGACTAATTTTAATCCCGTGCAAGATTTTCTACCAAACTACAAAAAGAGTAACTCATAAATTATGATCACTAAAAAGCAGTGTAAATTCACTAAGAACAGTAACTTCTTTAAATAAAAAATAAAAAAAAAAGCTTCAGCAATTCAATAGAATTAGATTAGCTGGATTTCTGTAAGCCAGTTGTCAATGTTTTCATAATATATGCATTAAAACAAGATGAATCACAGTGCAGTGAATAATGTTATTGTTGTTAGCACCATAGAGTCAATTCCAACTCACAGCAACCGTATGTACAGCAGAACGAAACACTGCCCGGTCCTGCACAATCCTCATTGCTATGTTTGAGCCCGTTGTTGCAGCCACCATGTCAATCCATCTCACTTAGGACCTTCCTCTTTTTTGCTGACCTTCTACTTTACCAAGCCTGAAGTCCTTTTCCAGGGGCTGGTCCCTCCTGATAATATGTTCAAAACTACATGAGAGGAAGTCTCACAATCCTTGCTTCTAAGGAGCATTCTGGCTGTACTTCTTCCAAGAAAGATTTGTTCATTCTTCTGGCAGTTGATGGTATAGTCAATATTCTTTGCCAGCACCATAATTCAAAGGCAACAATTCTTTTTCTATCTTCCTTATTCATTGTCCAGCTTTCATATGTATATGAGGTGATTGACAATACCATGGCTTGGGTCAGGTTCACCTTAGTCCTCAAAGTAACATCTTTGTTTTTCAACACCTTAAAGAGGTCTTTTGCAGCAGATTTGCCCAATGCAGTAAGTCATGTGATTTTGTGACTACTGCCTCCATGGGCATGATTGTGGATCCAAGTAAAATGAAATCCTTGACCATTTATCATGATGTTGCTTATTGGTTCAGTTGTGAGGATTTTTGTTTTCTTTATGTTGAGGTGTAATCCACACTGAAGGCTGTAGTCTTTGATCTTCAATAAGTGCTTCAAGTTCTCTTCACTTCCAGCAAGCAAGGTTATGTCATCTGCATAACAAAGGTTGTTAATGAGTCTTCCTCCCACCCTGATGCCGCATTCTCCTTCATGTAGTCCAACTTCTCAGATTATTTGCTCAGCAGACAGATTGAATAAGTATGGTAAAAGGATATTCCCTGAATATTAGAGCAATTAAATAGGTTAATAACAACTCTATTTTAATTCATATTTCCCTGAATATCTCTCTTTCCCTATCTCTTTCTCTATCTATCCTTCTGCCCATTTGTCTCCAGTGCTTTCTCCTGTTGTTACATGCTGTTGAGTTGGTGCACACTCATGGTGCCTTCTCCTACACTCACCAAATTAGTGTGTTTCTTCTCACCTCTGTGGAGGCTTGAGCGAAGAGCACAGGGGCCAGGAAGTTTTCAAATAGACATAAGGTTGGGGGAAAGGAGATTTCCCCTAATAGTGACTTACATAATAAGAAAAAATCAACACTGACAGCAGCTGAGAGGTATCAATACATATGAATCAGAGGGAGGTTTCTAATCATTTAACTGAGGATTCTGACTGAATCCTAGACTCCTTCTACAATTTTTTTCCCTCTGTGATTTCAATTAACAATCAGAGGTCATCAAAAGTCACTAAATCTATAGATAAAAAAATACATAAATGATAGAACCCATAATCATAGATTTCATTTATCCTTTAGGGCTTTTGGTTGCAAGCAGCAAACAAGAACATTTACATAGAAAAGGAGTAATTCAGGTCAAATAGGGTCTGATCAAGAAGCTCAAGTGAAAAAGCTATAGCTTGTTTCTTTGTCTCTTATGTTTGTTCTTTTCCATGTTGGCTTTAATCATGGCATTTGGTTTATAGGAGCTCCAGGACTACGTGTATTAAAGCTCAGACCTAGAGAAATACAAGGTTTACTTTCCTTCTCCTAAGAGTTTAAAATCCTAGACCATCTGTGAGTCTCTTGACCATCCCTGAATTAATCAACCTTAAAATTATAATATTTTAGACTGCTTAACTCACTTCTAAGTGATATGCAATTCTTAGGTCTGGAACTAGATTTAGACTCCAATTCCATGCATGAGAATGGGGAAGATGTCGTTACCTCTCACTGTTGGGGAGGGGGCCTTTTCTCTAGGACAATGGTGAATGGATTTAGCTGGCAAAAGTAAATATGTACAGTCCTCCACAGGAACGGAATTTGTAAAGTGTCTGATCCTACATTCGGGTCCATAAATTCAGCTGTATATATACATATACATACACACATATATATAAGATGTTGAATTATATTAATTATGATTATGTAAAAGGTAAATGATATGTATATAATATATAACATTTTCCGTTTCTATATTTTTTACACATACAGCACAGTGACAATAGTTACATTCACCATGTTGTGCATCCGTCACCACTGTCTATACCTAAAGTTTTCCATCACACTTCACAGAAGCTCAGTGCTCCCTAAATAATGATTCCCTCTGTCCCCCTCCCTCCTACCCCTGATAACAAGTAATAAACTTTGGATTCTATGCATTTGCTTATTCTAGGTATTTCTTGTAAGTGGGATCATACAATATTTATTCTTTCTTGATGGACTTATTTTACTCAGCATAATGTTTTCCAGGTTCATCCAACTTGCAGGATGTATCAGGACTTCTTTTCTCTTTATGGCAGAGTAAAAACCCATTAATGGGCCCTAGTGGTGGAATCGTTAAGCACTCAGCTGCTAACCAAAAGGTTGGTGGTTTGGACCCACCAGTGACTCCAAGGGAGAAAGACCTGGCGATCTGTTTCCGTAAAGATTACCCTGTCCTATGCAGTAGCTATGAGTTGGAATCAACTTGATAGCACACAACAACAATAATCCATTATATGTACAAGTGGAGCCCTAGTGGTGAAGTGGTTAAGCATTAAGTTGCTAATCAAAAGGTTGGCGGTTCAAATCCACCAGTTGCTTCTTAGGAACTCTATGGGGCAGCTCTATTTTGTCCTATCAGTCAGAATCTACATGATGGCAGTGGGTTTGGTCTGTGGTTTTATGTGCAGGTAGTCCCAGACAATGGGGTTCTGATCCCATGACTTAATTGTAAGATGGTTCTGACATAAGTCAAACAACTTTTTTTAAAAAAAAATCATTACTATTGCCTTTTATTATCAGTGTCTTTATAAATCTGATCTTTGAACATCTGCAAGTGAACTGAGAAAGATACCAGCAACTTATGCACTCAACATTGTATGTAGTGCATATTACTAACGATAAGATGTACCCAAAACAAACAAGCAAAAACCAAAAACAATGCAGTTTGTTAAAACTTGAATATGTCATAAGCCAGGGACTATCTGTATGTATCACATTTTGTATGTGCATGCATCTGTTAACAGACATTTAGGTTGTTTTCACATTTTGGGTATTGTGAATTGTGCTGCAGTGAACACTGTAGAGCACCTATAAGTTTGTGTTCCTGCTTTTGATTGTTTTAGGTGAATACCTGGAAGTGGAATTGCTGGATTTTTTTATGATAATTCTATCTTTAACTTTTTCATGAATCTTCAAACTATTTTCCACAATGGCTGTACCATGTCATAGTCCCATCAGCAATGGATGAGTGTTCCAATTTCTCCACATACTTGCCAACATCTATTGTTTTCTGTATGTGTATATGTGTGTGTGTTTGATCATAGCCACCTTGGTGGGTGTGATATGATATCTCGTTATGGTTTTGATTTGCATATTCTGTGTTCATTAATTGGAAGACTTAAAAATGTTAAGATGTCAATACAACCTAAAGCAATCTACAGATTCAATGCAATCCCCCCCAAAATTCCAATAAGCGCCCTTGCAGAAATAGAAAAGCCATTCCTCAAATTTATATAGAACTGAAGGGGCCCTGGATAGTCAAAGTAATCTTGAAAAAAGAGAATAAAGTAAGAGGATTCACACTTCTGATCTCAAAACATACTATACAGCTACAGTAATCAAAATAGTCCTGCACTGGTACAATGATGGATATACTGATCAATGGAATAGAATTGAGAGTCCAGAAATAAATCTGCACATCAAGAGTCAATTGATCTTTGACAAGGGTGCTAAGCCTATTTGATGGGGAAAAAATAGATTCCTTAAAAAATTGTCCTGGGACAACTGGATTTCCACATGCAAAAATATAAAACTCGACCTATATACTCATAAAAAAAAAAATCATACCGTATATGAAAATCAACTCAAAATGGATTAAGGACTTAAATGTAAGAACAAAACCCATAAAACATAGGGTTGTTAGGGATTGAATTGTGTCTCCCAAAAATGTGTGTCCACTTGGCTAGGCCATGATTCCCAGTATTGCGTGGTTGTCCACCATTTTGTGATCTGATGTGATTATCCTATGTGTTGTAAATTCTAATCTCTATGATATAAATGAGGCAAGATTAGAAGCAGTCACATTAATGAGGCAGGACTCAATCTACAGGATTAGGTTGTATCCTGAGTCAATCTCTTTTGAGATATAAAAGAGAGACTACAGCAGAGAGGGAAAAGACTTCATACGCCAAGAAAGAAGTGCCAGAGCTAAGCGTGTCCTTTGAACCTGGGGTCCCTGTGCTCAGGAGCTCTTCAACCACAGGAAGATTGATGACAAGGACCTTCCGCCAGAATCTACAAAGAGAGAAAGCCTTCCCTGGCAGCTGGCTCCCTGAATTCCAACTTCTAGCCTCCTAGACTGTGCAAGAATAAATTTTGTTTGTTAAAGCCATCCACTTGTGGATGTTATAAAAGCCCTAGATAACTAAGATGGGGTCATGCTTTGGGACTTGGTATTTAACAATGGATTTTTAGATATGATATGAAAGGCATGAGCAACAGAAGACAAGGTAGATAAATGGAACTTAATCAGAATTAAAAATTTTGTTTATCAAAGGGCTTTTTCAACAAAACAATGAGAAAGCCTACAGATTGGGATATTTGGATCCATATACCTGACAAGGGTTGAATATTCAGAATATACAAAGAACTCCTACAACTTAACAAAAAGCCAAACTAATTAAAAAATGGGCAAAGGACTTGAATAGACATTTCACCAAGAAAAAATACAAATGGCCAACAAGCAGATGAAAGATGCTCAACATTCCATATAATATATTCTTAATTTAAACTAGGGTAGAATTCTATCAAAATTATGAGTTTATAAAGGTGAAATGACTATCTGGATATTAGCTATGGGTGGACTTTGAGTTGCTTTGCCAGCATGACGATTATGCAGATTCACCTGTATGCTCTCACCTTGTATTCCTGGTGCCCAGCATCATTTATTTGTCGGAGAAGATGACTTAGCTTGGATCTCAGAGGGCAAGGGGTAGCTGTAGAGTCTAGAAAATGTACGTGACTCAAATGGGATTTCAATTCATGACTCTGCCTCATAAATACTAAACTCAAAGCAAGTGAACAAGATAAAGGGTATTAACTCTTATCCTCACCTCATGTGCTCTAACTAAAAGTTGCCCATCTAGCCATTAGTCTTAAAATGTGACTGACACTTATCTAGAAGATAGCATAATGAAAGAAGAAAAGGAAACAACTAGTTTCCATTAACATTGTGAATTATCAATAACCTCATTAGTAGAACTCAACCAGATCTGAAATACTGTGGTTTTGGAAGTAAATTGAAACCAGAGATCTATAATGGAAGGAAACACAGGGAAGGTAATGATTCAAACAGTGAATAATGGGATCAGATTGCCAGGAATTGAATCCTGGCTCTACCACTCGCTAATTTTGGCCTCTGGAAGGTTACTTAACCTCTCATTTATAAAGTGAGGTTGGTAATACTTCCTCCCTCATCTAATGACTAGCTGATGACTTCAGTCTGTTTCTTGACTGTTCAGAGCTTCCTTTTCATCAATTGCAATTTGCCAGCCTCAATTGATTGTTGTGTGGATAAAATAAGATAATGAATATAAAATCCCCAACAAATTTTATGATTCTTATCCACTAAACCATATGAACATTACATATAATTTCATTTTTCCTAATAAATGATATAATAAGGATATGATTTTATAGGCTACACATAATTTTCATTTGTGGAATATTCTATGTTTCTACCTGATATAATCTCTTGCTGATACTTTTTTAGTGGCAGGAGACATTGCCCAATAAACTTTGTATATAAGTTATTAGACTCTCTCAAAAACAAATACAGAAGATAAATCGCAAAATAAATATTTCCATCTTGAAATAAAACAAAAATTCAAGTCTTAATCATCTACTTTTGTCAAGGTTCATATGCAATTTTACTGGTGAAGTCCAGTCTCTGTTCTCTCAAATATGTTTACTCTTCTATTTTAACTTAAAAAAATCCTCCCTCAGCTTTGGATAACAATCACAAGCAAATAAAACAATGTGACTATCATTTAATCAACAGTGTATTTCAGGGCTTAATAACCACAAAGTAGATTTGGTTTCTGTAGAAATTAATCTTAATTTATCTAATAAAATGTTTTGGGAAGAAAAGAATACATGAAAGCAACCTCTGAGAAACTAATTGTTTCATAGATTAAGAAAAACTAATTTTTCTTCAGTTATAATTGAATAGTAGTCATTTTTGTCTTATACACAATTTTTTTCAGTTTATGTTCTTCAGCAATTATATTAGTGTTGATATAATTTTATCTGGTGGTTATGATTTCAATTATTTTATATATTTATACTTCTAATTTTTCTAAATGAATTTAGACTAAAATGGCATTATTTTATTGACTTCAGTTTTTCTTGTTTATGGTAACATATTTGAAACATAATGTAAACAACTTTGATAACCTGAGCCTTAAGCAATTGTTACCCAATTTGAACTTTGATTTTGATGAGCTCATGTATAAATTACATGACTCAGAAAGTATATACTTAAATGAATTTTTTCACACTTCTCAGAATACTATACTCCAACTTTTTTAAATATATTTTTTCAAATGCTTTCTTAACATCCTTCTCCTCATTTTGCTAAATTTTCTTTCTTTGTTTTTGTAATTTCCGTATTGATTGGTATGCAGGAGAAATGTTATAACTTCAAACTCTGGGGGAATTATTTTGTACAAATTATTTTATAGAGATTATTTTTTAAATTGGAGTGAAGATTATTTAAATTTTCTGTCCTTCTATTTGTTTCTTACTTTCTCATTTTTCTACCATTCCCATGAAGTCCAAAAGCTAAATAAGTAAATAGATACTAAATAAAGCATTTATAAATCCATTTAATATCAAAAGCTTTCTGAAATCTGACCCAGAATTTTATCAATGAGATATGTTTCCTTTAAGGATGAAGACTTCCCCCTTTATTCCATTTTGACATATCACGACTCAACATTTTTCTAGACCAGTCATTCTCTTTCACGACTCAACATTTTTCTAGACCAGTCATTCTCTTTTAGATTCAATTTAATCACCTTCTAAAGGTCCCTAGCTGACACAATGGTTTGTGATAGACTAGTAGCCTAAAGTTGGCAGTTCAAACCAGTTCAGTGGTGTCTCAAAAGAAAGGCCTGGCAATCAGATTACAGGTGAAAAAATCCTTTGGAGCACAGTTCTTCTCTGCCTCTTTTTCTCCATATTTTTTAGATTATTTCTAAAGTGTTTGGGCCCCAGATAACAAAGTTCATTCTTTCCTAAGAAGCTATCAGTTGGTACTATTAGCAACCATGTTACCCAGATCAGCTTTAATTATGAAAAACCTAAATTTTACCTCACTAAACCCTGGTGGCTGGAAACTCTGGTAGCGTAGGGGTTAAGTGCTATGGCTGCTAAACAAAGGTTGGCAGTTCAAATCTGCCAGGCACTCCTTGGAAAGTCTATGGGGGCGGTTCTACTCTGTCCTATAGGGTCGCTATGAATCGGATTTGACTCGACGGCAACAGGTTTGGTCTGTTTTTTTTAAACCCTGGTGACGAGTAGTGGTTAAGAGCTACAGCTGCTAACCAAAAGGCAGGTTTGAAACAACCAGGCATTCCTTGGAAACTCTAAGGGGCAGTTCTACTCTGTCTTTAAAGGGTCGCTGAGAGTCGGAAGCAACTTGATGGCAATATTTTGTTTTTTTTTTTTCCCCATACTGTTGTTATGGAGCACTGGTGGTGCAGTGGTTAAGGGCTGAGACTGCTAACCAAAAGGTTGCCAGTTTGAACCAGCCTTCCTTGAAAACCCTGTGGGGCATTTGTACTCTGTCCTATAGGGTCTCTATGAGTTGGAATCTACTCGACGGCAATGGGTTTGGGGTTTGGGTTAGAGTTGTTATTGAGAGGCCTGGTGGCGCAGTGGTTAAGAGCTTGACTGCTAACCAAAAGGTTGTAGGTTCCAACCTGCCAGCTGCTCTGTTGGAAAAAGATATGGCAGTCTGCTACCATAAAAACTTGGAAACCCTATGGAACAGTAGTACTCTGACCTACAGGTTCCCCATGAGTTTGACTCCATGGCAACGAGTAGAGTTGTTATATTAAATGAAATTTCTGCATCCCCTACTAAATTTATTAATGTTTTACTTTTCATATTTAATTTCATTTGCAATTCTTAAAAGATATTTATATGTATTTTTCTTTACCTCTTTTAATTGTGATCCAAGCGCTCTAGAGTTCAAAGTATGATTTTCAAGTAGGGAGAAGACTTAAGTGGTCCCTCCTTGTCATTGTTATTTATTGCTTTTCTAAACAGTTACCAGTTAGATTCTCTGTACCTGGGGCTATTTCTCAACTAAAATATATTGTACTCTAAGGTTTAGCAATTGCTTGGGATTCAACCCTTTGGTTCTAACATCAAAGTTTCCGTTTAAACATCTGCTACGTCATGGTATTTTTGAGACCCAGGGCAAGTCTTTTAAAGGTGCATATGTAATATTTTTTCTCTTTCAGTTGAATTTTTATAGCACAATATTTTTGTTGGTCAACTCGTCAGAATTATTAGAAAACTGTAAGTACAAGCCTTTCTTTAAAGATCTTTGTT
Source organism: Elephas maximus indicus (assembly GCF_024166365.1). Classification (NCBI taxonomy): domain Eukaryota; kingdom Metazoa; phylum Chordata; class Mammalia; order Proboscidea; family Elephantidae; genus Elephas; species Elephas maximus. Next base: position 43,170,777 of record NC_064836.1, on the reverse strand, counting down.
TTTGTTTGAGTAAGGGGTGTGTGTGTGTATGTGTGTGTGCTCGTGGCAATCCCTGGAGAAGGGCATCATGCTTGGTAGAGGGCCAATTAAAAAGAATATTCTCGATGAGATGGATTGACACAGTGGCCGCCACTATGAGCTCAAACATAGCAACTATTGTGAGGATGGCGCAGGACCCAGCAGTGTTTCCTTCTGTCGTGCATAGGGTACTTATGAGTCAGAACTGACTTGACAGCACCAGCAACAACATGTATTCATGTGTGTGTGTGTGTGTGTGTGTATATATCATGTAAATAGTAAAATATTGAAAACACCTGGATATTATTTCAACCTTTTTCCTTAAAGTAATTGTGTGGTTGTTGACAACTCATTTGGGGGGACCTCTTTTTTTTTCTTGAACCTTTTTCTTTTTTAAGGTTAACTATGAAATTTTTTTTTTATGACATTCGCCCCCCCAAAATTAACAAACAATCATGTACACCTTGATGAATTTTCACAAGGTGATAACACCCGTGCAACCAGAATCCAAGACAGAAACAAAATATCATCAACATCTTAGAAACTTGTTGTGCTCATGTCCGTTAGTAGCTCATTATGTCCAGATCTAATAACTGATGCTGTACTTGTTATTGAGCTTTATATATTTGGAATCATATAGCATGCACAATTTTGTGTGTTTTTTTTTTTTACCTTTGCTCAAGGTTATTGTTGTATGACTTATTCATAATGTTGCATATAGTTGTAGTATTCCACTGTATGAATATACCATGATACATGTATCTATTCTATTTCTATGAATATTTGGTTGGTTTTTAGATTTTAACTAATAAAATGAAAATTCTAAACATATGCTTGTATTTTGGTAAATATATGCACTAGTCCTGTAGGGTATAATGTGAACAGTGAAACTGCTGGGTCGCAGTGAAAATGTTCAGCATTATTAGATACTGCCAAAGAAACTTCCAGAATGATGTATCCATTTATATTCCCACTAGCTGAATTTAAAGTTCCAGTTGGTCCGTGTCCTTTCAGTACTTGGCATTTTGTATCTTTATAATGATAAAGATGATTAGTATATTGAAGTATCAAATTATTGTTTTAGTTTTCATTTTATTTGCCATTTGGCTATCTCCTTTTTATAAAGCACCAAGTGCTTACTCATCTTCTTATTGGGTCTATTTCTTCCTTATACATTTGTAATTAAAAAAAAGTTTTAGTTGTATATAAGTCCTTTGTCAATATATGCGTTGAAAGTACCTTCCCTCACTCCGTAGGGTGATGTTCATTGTCTTAATGGTGTCTTTTGAGGAAAAGACGTTCTCACTTTTAATGTAGATTAAATGTTATTTTTTTCCTTTTGTTGAGGTCTGTTGAAGAAATCTTTGCCTATGAAAAGTCATTTGTCAAGTCAGATGGAACACACATTTTTTATCTTACCTGCTACCAAATTTATTAATAATTCAGAGGATACAGGCAATGGCAAAACACAAACCAAGTGTTTGGAGAGGCCGAAGACTGTGCTTCTCTCATAATGTCCTTTCCCTCTTGTGTTAGGATGTATTTAGTCTTAGCTTTAACATGAAGGGTTTAAATGTGACTTTACCAGTGTGTCTGTTTAGTAACATAATTGAAAAGAGATTTGTTCAGGTCATTTCTTTCTTTCTCAGGTGTCCCCTGTAAAGGGAGAAAATAGATTACAAGCCTGCTGCTGACTAAAAGTCTTTCCTTCTCACTCAGAAAGATGTTCTCCTTTATTATTTAAGGGTGGATTTATTCTCACACCTTACATATTTAGATATGCAAAGTGTCTGGAATTATTTATATATATGTGGTGTGAGATAGGGATCAAGGTATACATTCTTTCCATTTGGATTTCCTATTGAACCAGCACCATTTATTGAAAGGAACACCCTTTCCTCACATAAATCAGGTGACTATAGATGGCTGGGTCTGTTTCTGTCCTCCTATTCTGTTCCAAGTATCTATTTTTCTACCGTAATTACTTAGTTTCGATACTACACATTCTTATTTACTGTAGGTTGAAAAATATCTACTAGTGTGCATTTGCTGGCTTTGTTTTCCTTCTTCAAGGTTGCCATAACTATTCTTGGTCCTTTGCATTATTTTATCCATTTTAGAATCAGATTGTCATTTTCCTTACAAATAAGGGATTTTAAATTGGAGTTGCATATTAGATTGGGAATTATTTGCATCTTTACAATATTGATTGTTCCAATCCTTTGAGTTATTTGGGTCTTCTTTATTTTTTAATATACATCTTTTTACATTATTTTGTTAAAATCTTCTAGAATTACTGGGTGATTTGTTACTATTATAAATAGTATCATTTAAAATTTCAATTTCCATGTGTTTATGACTAGCAAACCAAATCAATAAAATTGACATTTAAATATTGATTTGTACATGTGTATTTGCTAAAATCCTTATTAATTCCAGTCACTTGTAGATTCTTCCGGATTCTCTAAGCACATAATCATGTAATCTGTGACTACTGACAGTTTTATGTCCTCATTTTAATAATTACATATTTTCTTCCTGCCTTATTATGCTGGCTAGAACTTCCATTACAGTGTTGAATAGAAGTGGTCATAGTGGGTATTTTTTCATTTCTAATGTCAACAAAATTATTGAACAATGTCATTATTATCACATGCAAGTAAAATTTTGCTGATCATAATTCAAAAATTGTTGCCAAAATACATTGACAGAGAAATGCCAGAAATTCAAGCCAGATTCAGAAGAGGAAGTGGAATGAGAGATATATCATCGCTGATGTCAGATGGATCTTGGCTGAAAGCAGAGAATACCAGAAAGACATTTACCTGTTTTTTATTGACTACACGAAAGCATTCAACAATGTGGATCATAACAAACTATGGATAACATTGCAATGAATGGGAATTCCAGAATACTTAATTGTACTCATGCGGAACCTATGCTTAGACCAAGAGGCAGTTGTTTGACCAGAACAAGGCGGTACTGTTAGGTTTAAAATCAGAAAATGTGTGCATCGGGGTTGTATCCCTTCACTGTGTTTATTCAATCTGTATGCTGTGCAAATAATCCGAGAAGCTGGACTACATAAAGAAGAGGGTGGCATCAAGATTAGAGGCGGATTAATTAACAACCTGCAATATGCCTATGACACAACCTTGCTTGCTGAAAATAAAGAGGACTTGAAGCACTTGTTGATGAAGATCAAAGACCAGAGACTTCAGTATGGATTGCAATTCAATGTAAAGAAAACAAAAATCCTCACAACTGGACCAATAAGCAATGTCATGATAAATGAAGAAAATATTGAAGTTGTCAATGATTTCTTAGTTGGATCCACAATCAATGCCCCTGAAGCAGCAGTGAAGAAATCAAAGAACACATTGTACCGGACAAATCTGCAGCAAAAGTGATTTAACACTCTGGAAAAGTGTAAAAAAGCCAAGATGTCACTTCGACGACTATGGTGCACCTGATCCAAGCCACGGCATTCTAGGTCACATCATGTGCGTGCAAAAGCTGGGCAGTTAATAAGGAAGACCAGAGAAGAATCAATGCATCTGAATTACGGGGTTGGCAAAGAATATTGAATATATCAGGGGCTGCCAGAACAATGGACAAGTGTGTCTTGGAAGAAGTACAACCAGGATGCTCCTTAGAAGCGAGGATGGCGAAACTTCCTCTCACGTACTCTGGACAGGTTATCAGGAGGAACCAGCTCCTGTAGAAGGACATCAAGCTTGGCAGAGTACAGGGTCAGCAAAAACAAGGAAGACACTCAATGAGATGGATTGACATAGCGGCTGCAACAATGGGCTCAGACATAGCAATGATTGTGAGGATGGCACAGGACATAAGGTCCTATGAGTCCAAAGGATTCAAAAGCACCAGACAACAATTTGAGCAGAAAGAGATATTTGTTTCTAATCACGAATGGACTTTCTCCTTTTTTCTGTTAACTTGGTGAATTACATTAATCCATCTGTAAATATTAACCGCCTTTGCATTCCTGGAACAAACTATAAGATCACAATTTATTATTATCCTTTTTAGATATTGTTGCATTTATCTTGCTAATATTTTGTGTAGGATCTGTATTTATGAGATAAGTCTGTGTTTCTCCTTTCATGTCTCATCTTCAGATGTTAAGGTCAAGATGATGCTAGTCTCATAACATATTAGAACTCTGGACTTTCTTTCACAAATTCTGGATGAGTTTATATAATATTTGTGTTAAATATTTTAAGAAGTCCCAGGGAAGCCAAATGCTTCTGGCATTGAATCTAAGTTTTTAAACTACTACGGCTCCTATTATTAAATATTATAGGGTAATATAAAATGGGCTATCTTATTTCACCTATACAAAAACTCTATGAGGTAGGTACAATTATTACCAATATTTTAAAAACCAGTGAATTAGAGTTTAAGAAAGGCAAGCAATTTTGCCCACAGTTACACAGGCAGTTAGTAAAAGAACTAAGTTTTTGTAAACATTACACTCATTACACTGCTTTGTATTCTGTCAAATAAAGAAGCTGAACTATTACATGTCTCCTGAGGTCTCTTTCTGTTCCATGATTCATTGATAGATACATTGGTCTTACTTAGTTTTCTTACCCCCTAGTAACAAACAAAATGCGAGCAAGTCACCAATCCATTTTCCTAAATTTCAGTTTATATTGTACCTCTTTCTCTCCCACAATTCATCCTTCTCAATCATTTCTAAGGAACCCTGGTAGCACAGTGTTTAAGAGCTATGGTGAGCTACAAATGCTAACCACAAGTTTGGCAGTTCAAATCCACCAGCTACTCCTTCGAAACCCTGTGGGGCAGTTCTGCTCTGTCCTATAGGGTCGCTATGAGTCAGAATCGATTCACAGGCAATGGGTTTGGTTTAATTTTTTCTATTATGTCCACTGGAAACCCATTTCCTTATTAATAAAAACCAAAAGAAAAGTCAAAATAAACACAAAGCACTCCTTCCACATTTTCACAGAGCACTTTTTGAATCCTCTTGTTTTTGTCTTAGTGGAAACCCAATTCTTTCTGAGAAATCCTTTTTCCCCTGCAACATTTCTATTGTGGCTGCTCACTTTTCCGTCTCATCTTCAATGAAGGGGACTGCTCAGCATCTGCATTTTTCTGGTCTCCAATTTTCACTTTCAAACCACTTCTTTGCAACCCCCTGTGCAAAGGTTTTCTCTTTGAGGCTCACGCCCTGGAGTTATACCACCCTCTGCTGGTATTCCTTGTCGTCATATCTTGGTTATCTCTCCAAACAGATCAAGGGCTGTTACACTTGAAGTCCTCAACTTCTTTTCCTCCATGGTTCCTAAATTCACACTGGAGCACTTAAACATACGTATATAAAGGCTACCAGATATTCTATTCTCATTTTCTTTAAAATCATTAACTTTCACTCTAGTATGGGCCCAGGTTGGGCCATGCTGCATCATCTAGAGCTCTTACACGTCTTATCTCAAATTTCAATGCTCTGTTCTCTGAATGCAACCTTTTATCTTTACGTCTATCATTTCCTCCTTAATTTGGTGTCTGTTTCCTTTGAAAACAGCGTGACCTTCAGTGAGGAGGCCACATCCACCACTCTCATAGAACATGTGCAACTTTTCCTCCTTTGATCTCTACGACACAAGAAAAGCAGAGCCCTGGGACTGTGTGCCTTTTCTACTGCTCTACCTGGAAGGATGATTTCAGGTAGGAAAATATCACAGAGCCCTTTGAAATGGTGCCCCCGTGCACTTGCCTTCTTAATTTTCTCAGTGGTTCTTAGAAGGAATTCATCTCCTGGTAAGTTCTTTTTCTTTTTTTAATCCTTCACTGTTTCTTCAAGGGTTGTATTCCATGACATTTCCACTTTCAGTTTCAGCTGACATTCTTGTCCAACTCCTTCACATGAAGTCTATTAATTTATTATATTAAAATGTAATAAAGACGCCATCTGTAATCACGGTCTCTCTCTCTGTCACACACACACACACATACTCCATTCTCACTGGTAAAAATGTCTTTCAATTTAAATGCTTAAAACTACTTCCTTTTCCTATTTCCTTAGGGAACTTTTCCTTTATCAGTTACCCCGTCTTCTCATATTGTTTATTCAGGTATATTTATTCAGTCCTTGATGGGTATTAGCACTATAATGTATGCTTTGGAAGCATTAATGGACAAATTATACCAAACAAAATCCTGTTCTTTTGGAGGGTAATTTTAGTGGAGGAACCAAATAATAAATGGTAAATGTAATAAATAATTTCACAAAATATCAAAATCTGATAAATGAAAAAAAAAAGAGTAGATGAGGGTAAGGGGCTAAGGTATGTTCAGGAAAGGACTAGCAAGTGACAGTATTAATTAGAATGTTATGATTGACCCCATTAAAGATGTAAGACCTGAGAAAATAATTGATTTCGGTAATGGAGTTAAACAACTGGGGTGGGGGGGAGGTGAGGAGGTAATAGCTGTAGAAAAGACCTTAAGTTGAGATCATGCCTGGTGGAGTTTCAGGGCATAGAATTTCTGGAGTGAACCAGTAAAGGGGAAGAAGAAGAAAAAAAAGAAGGCAATGGCAGAGAGGTAGATTGCTAGAATATACAGAAGCTTGAAGTCCACTGTAAGGATCAGGCACACCGCAGATTAATAGTTTGAGAAGAAGTACCAAAAAGATTCTAAACAGTAGCTGTTAAGAAGATAAAAGAACAACCAAAAGAGTTTGGCATCTTAGAAGCCAATAGAAGGAACTATACTCAGGGAATGATAGACTGAGTAAAATACTGACAATTAGTTAAGTAAAAATAAGGGAACAAGAATTGACTGCTTGGTGTAGAGATGTGAAAGTCCTTAGGGATATCATTAAGCATAGTTTCAGTGGAATCACAGAAGTATAGTCCTGATGAACTAAATTTAATAATCATGGGAAAAGAGAAACTGGAAACAGTGAGTATAGACTACGCTTTTGCAGAGTTTTGCTGTAAGGAGAATACAATTAAGTCACAGTTGTAACTGGTGGTAGACGTTTAAGAGCAGAGACATGTGATCAGCATATTTGTGTGCAAATCAGAACAACAGAGACTATTCATTAGGCAGGAGAGATAGAGAACCATTCTGGCATAGTATCCCTGAGCCAGCAAGAGAAGATGAGATCTTACTTTAAGAAGTGTGATGGAAGGGATGTGAGTGCAGAAGCGGTAGGTCAGTTGTTGTCAGTTGCCTTCGAGTTGGTTCCCACTCTGGCAACTCCACGTGTGCAGAGTAGAGCTGCTCCATAGGGTTTTCAAGGCTGTGACCTTTTGGAAGCAGATCACCAGGCCTGCCCTCCCAGGTGCCTCTGGGGTGGAGGGGGGGAGTTCGAACAGCCAATCTTTCACCTAAAAGTAGAGCACTTAACTGTTTGCACCACCCAAGGACTCCGTAGGTGAGTAGATATTGTGATTGGCTACATAGAAGCTATTGACAGATTGCTTCAGTGTTCTCTATGATACAGGAAGCAAGGTCATCAACAGTGAACAAAGATTGGGAAGGTAATATAGGAGGTTTGAGGAGAGAAAAGGTGTGAAACAGTCATTAGAGTATAGAGCAGAGAATGGACCACCAATGTGAGGTATGATCACCTGCCAGAATTACAGCCTGCTTTGAAGTCCATTATTTTATAGTGAGAGCAGTCAGTGCATTTTTCTATTTTTATAGGTACAGATATGAATTAGAAGCAGAATTGCCATAACATTGGATTTAATCAGCATTATGGTTTTGTAAACAAGTAGCATGAAGCAAGAGCACAAGGGAGTTAAAGGTTTTGCAAGGAAAGGATTGTGATGATTGGCCGTGGCATTTGAGCTGACAGAAGGCATTGTGGGGTAAAGGACTGTGAAAACGATGGGATCAATGAATTGGAGTTTCTAGTGGAAACAAAGAATGGCTAGGGTTGAATTACCAGGGGATGTGATTTGTAAAGAACTTGATTGTTAGCTCATCTGTCTCATACTAAAATGTTTCCTGAGAACCACTGCTTCCTGCCTGCACAGGCTTCCACTTTTGTCCTAGAACCCTTTGGATCACAACAGGTAAACATGTACCTCTACAGAGGGAAACCCTGGTGGTGCAGTGGTTAAGAGCTACAGCTGCTAAACAAAAGGCTGGCAGTTTGAAGCCACCAGGCTCTCTTAGAAACCCTATGGGGCACTTCTACTTTGTCCTGTAGGGTTGCTATGAGTTGGAATTGACTTGATGGCAATGATTTTGGTTTTCAACCTTTTATGTAGTATACTGTACTCCAGTACCTTACAGTATTTTTTTAAAAAATTTATATTTTACTTTAGATGAAGGTTTACAGAACAAACTACCTTCTCATTAAAGAATTAGTACACATATCTTTTTGTGACATTGGTTGCCAACCCCACGATATGTCAATAGTCTCCCCTTCTAGACCTTGGGTTCCCTATTTCCAGCTTTCCTCTTCTCTCCTGGCTTCTTGTCCTTGCCCATGGGCTGGTGTGCTAATTTTGTCTCCTTTTGTTTCATGGGCCAGTCTAAACTTTGACTCAATGGTGAACTTCAGGAGTGGCTTCATTACTGAGCTAAAAGTGTGTCCGGGGGCCATACTCTTGGGGTTTCTCCAGTCTCTGTGGACCAGTAAGTCTGGTCTCTTTTTGTGAGTTAGAATTTTCTACATTTTTCTCCAGCTCTGTCTGGGACCCTCTATTGTGATACCTGTCAGAGCAGTTGGTAGTGGTAGCCAGGCACCATCTAGTTGTGCTGGACTCAGACTGGTGGAAGCTATAGTACTTGTGGTCCATTAGTCATTTGGATTAATCTTTCCCTTATCTTACAATATTTTTGACAGTTCTTTCTCATTTTTTTTTTTTTACATGCTTCCTCCCATCATCATCCCCTCTTATGATGAATCCAAAGAAGATGAATCTAACTAATGGTCCTCTATTAAAGGCCAAGCTTTCCCATCTCTACCTGGGTGGCACAAATGCTTAAGTGCTAGGCTGTTAACTGAAAGATTGGCAGCTTGAGTCCACCCAGAGGTGTGTTGGAAGGAAATCCTGGTGATCTACTTCCAAAAGTTTAACCATTGAAAATTCTGTGGAGCACAGTTCTACTCTGACACACCTGGGGTAGCCATGAGTCAGGGTTGCCGTGAGTTAGGGTCAATTAGATGGCAGCTAACAACAACAATTCTTAGGATAGGCTATCTTCCTGGAGTCTCCTTATTTCCTACTGAAAATTTACTGTTATGCTAAATTTGTACACCAGGCAAACACAAATGTCCGTACCTCCAGGATGGACATAGAATTACTTCGTCTGAGACTAATCCCACATACATGTGCTTTGGTGAGTTTCTCAACACCAGGATCTGTGTCTTAGACACTGTACCTACATCCAAGAAATATTCAGTGGTTAGCACATAAGGTATCGTAATGGTAGAAAAGACTGGTTACCATTTGAAATTCAGACCCATATCTCCAATTGTATACCTTATATGCTCACATGGCTATTTCCCACTCATTCCATACCTACCCATATAGACTTACCATTCCGTTTTCCATTTTTTTTCATCATTAACACCATTTTCCAAACTAACTGTGTATGGAACTACTGGTATTTGTTTCATCTCTTCCGCAATTTTCAGATCCTTTTACCAAGGAGAAGAGAGCCTTGGCGGCCCAGTGGTTAAGTGCTTGGCTGCTTACTGAAAGGTCACTGGCTCAAACCCACCAGTCACTCCATGGGAGAAAGATGTGCCAGTCTGCTTCTGTAAAGATTTACAGCCTTGGAAACCCTATGGGGCAGTTCTATTTTGTCCTATAGGGACGCAGTAAGTCAGAATATACTTGATGGCAATGGGTTTATCAAGGATTATAAATACATAACTTGTAATGTCTCTAACACTCATTCCTTTCTTTTTATTTCTATTGTTACCATTCTTTTTCTTAGATATTTATTCTACGATTACTTATTAATCACTGTCTTAGGCTGAGTTCTCTAGAGGAGAAGCTTATTTATACACATCTCACAATATTATTAATATCACACACAAGTACAATATTGTTGAAGACTTTTCAAAAGCGGTTGTGGCGGTACATCAACAAAGAATTACCAAAAATTCAAGCTAGATTCAGAAGAGGACGTAGAACAAGGGATATCATTGTTGATGTCAGATGGATCATGGCTGAAAATAGAGAATACCAGAAAGAATGCAAAGGCGTTCGACTGTGTGGATCATAGCAAATTATGGACAACATTATGAAGAATGAAATTCCAGAACACTTAATTGTGCTCATCAAGAACCTGTACTTAGATCAAGAGGCAATTGTTTGAACAGAACAGGGGGATACTGCACGGTTTAAAGTCAAGAAAGATGTGCATCAGGGTTGTATACTTTCACAATATTTATTGTCTGTATGCTGAGAAAATACGCCAAGAAGCTGGACTATATGAAGAAGAATGGGGCATCAGAATTAGAAGAAGACTTACGAACAACCTGTGATATGCAGATGGCACAACCTTGCTTGCTGAAAGTGAAGAGGACTTGAAGCACTTACTGATGAAGGTCAAAGACCACAACCTTCAGTATGGATCACACCTCAACATAAAGAAAACAAAAATCCTCACAAGTGGACTAATAAGCAACATCATGATAAACTGAGAAAAGATTGAAGCTGTCATGGATTTCATTTTACTTGGATCCACAACCGACATCCACAGAAGCAGCACTAAGGTGTGCCTGACCAAAGCCATGGTGTTTTCAACTGCCTCACATGCATGTGAAAGCTGAACAATGAATAAGGAAGAACAAAGATGAATTGATGCATTTGAATTATGGTGTTCGTGAAGAATATTGAATATACCACGAACTTCTGGAAGAATGAACAAATCTGCCTTGAAGGAAGTACATCAAGAATGCTCATTAGAAGCAAGGATGGCGAGACTTCGCCTCACATACTTTGAACATGTTATTAGGAGGGACCAGTTTCTGGAGAAGGACATCATGCTTGGTAAAGTACAGGGCCAGTGAAAAAGAGGAAGACCCTCAATGAGATGGATTGACAATGTCGCTGCAACAATGGGCTCAAGAATAACAACGATTGTGAAGATGAAGAAGGACTGGGCAGTGTTTTGATCTGTTGTACACATGAGTTGGATCCAACTGGATGGCACCTAACAACAACAGCATGTAACGTATATATATATAGAAAGAGAGAGAGAGAAATTGAGAGAGAGCAATTTATTTCAAGGAAACGGCTCACGTACTTGTGAAGGCGGCAAGTCCGAAATCCGTAGGTTAGATGTGAGGCTGGAGGCTTCTCCTGTCTCACACGGTTGCAGGGGCTGATGAACCCAAAATCTGCAGGTCAGATGGCTTGCTGCTGGCTCAGATCCCAAGAGCTGAAGGTCAGAGGATGACGAGTTGGGTACAAGATCCAGAGAGGGGAAGCTTTGCCAGAACATCTACATCTATTGGATGCAGGCCACATCAGATTGCAAAATGGAGGATGATTACATAGTATCTGCCGAAACACTGAGAATCATGGCCTAGCCAAGTTGACACATATCCTTAACCATCGCAAACACCTACTGAGTACCAGGCACTATGTTGGTTGCTCAAGATACAGTGTTGAACACATCAAGCAAGGCCCACATTTTCACAAAGCTTGCATAACAAATAAACTAAGAAGAAATTATTAAATAATTCTTACGACCAAGATGTATATTAAGTTGAGGATTAGGCAAAGTCCCATTGAAAAAGTGACACATAAACTAACCCAACTTAATGATATTTTACTGTGACCATTATCGACCATTTCATGCCTCTTGCATCTTGTTTTCCCCCATACACCTCTTCATCCTTGTACTTACTTAGGGCACTATATAATTTAGCCATTGAGGACATTCAATTTGTATTTTTACCCTAATTGTCTCAGCTAGATTATCTACGGATTTAGAGTATAAATTCCCTGAGAATTCTACACCAATGCACAATAGATGGAGTCTCTGAATTGAGAGTTAAGAAATCAGTATTCTATTCCCAGCTTTTCCACTAATTTACCCTTAGTCCCCAGATGAAGTACTTCAGTTTCATCATTAGTGAAATGCTGTAGTTGTGTGATCTCCAGAGTTTCTTCTGGCTGTAAAATTCTGTGAGCCCGTATAGGACATAAATGATTATGATAATAAAAATGTAGAAAATTATTATCTCCTATTTTTAGGACAATTATTCAAATCTGAGCAATACCCTAATGCTTATCAGTGCCGGGCATTTCTTGTTCTACAAATAATTTGTGATAGCAGACATAAACATTTAACAAGAGACTCCTAAGAGGAAAACTAACCTTCTAAGGCTAAAACTCAGGGGAGTCACCATTAAGGTTTTGAAATAATTAGTCTGGTTTTCCAGGGTCGTATACATTCCATTCTTAGTATTTAATCTCACTCTGAAAGTTTAACGAACCCTAAATTTATTTATCATTCCAGGCATCATTATTACACTTGGCATTTAGCAGCGTCTCAGGTATCAAATAATTCATCCTGCTAAGTAGAGGCACCTTTTATTTTTCTTCCTTCCCCTTATCTCAGCATCTTAATTGCAATGCCTCGTGAGCTGAGGCTGTGTGTGTGTTTATTTATTTATTTTTGGTCTGATTGCAGTCGTGCTGATGTGTTACAGAATTGGCACTACAACTTTCTCTCGAAATGGATGAGACCAAATTCTTCTGGGATGTATTAATACAGCCACAGGCAGTGAGGCAGGCAGTGAATGGAAAGTAAATGGGTTCAGGAGCTCTGGAGACATCGACGTTGCTGGAGGCGGGGAGGTAGGCAAACCACTAATAACTACAGCTGAACAGTGGGAAGGAAGCACGCACTAGGTTTGTTTACTCATCTTCTATCATAAGCACTTGGCCCTTATGGTCGAATGTTGTTTTCCCAAACTAATTAGCCTTTAGTGTGACGCTAACTAGTGCATATGTATGCTGCTAGTTACAATGATCACTAGGCCTTTGATTTCAAGTGTTCATGTTAAGGATATAAATTTTTCCTTGGGGTTTTGAAGACAGACTTTTTTTTTGTCTTGAATACTTTTTACAGAGACCGAGATTCTATTTAGCTTGAAATGATAAGCTTGCATCTTTATATTTCTTATTTGGGTGAGCTGAACTTGAAACCATAGAATTTTAATTCTGGTTTTCTGGTTAAAACATTTTATTTGCAGATTAGGTACCTGGTCTAGAGAGAATGAGTTTCTTGCCCAAGGTCCAAGAACTGCTTATGGGCAGTGTTGGGAAAAGAGCAAATTAAAAGATTAATCACAGTTAGATTCCCCAGCATTTTAACAGAATTTATAGAGTGCTTATGGTGTGTTAGGTGCTGTGCTAGGGGTAGAAATACAAGGTGCATTTAACTGATGCTTTCTAAATTGACAATATAGAAATGCAGATTATTTCAAGGTATATGTTATTTACCAGTGCCATAAACAGAATGCTGTATGGGAGTACAAAATTGGAAGCTATTAATCTTTATTGGAGAGTTGGAGAACAATGAAGTATGTACAGGTAGTCCTGCACTTACAATGTATTTGAGTTACTACAAACTGCACTTAGAACTATCTGGGTTTTTTTTTGGTTTGTTTTTGGTACATCTCATCCTTAGTAAAATGTACTACGTACAATGTTGCACTACGTAATTTGCTGATGTTATCATTCTCAGGTATTTACTCGTGGACAAATAAAGATTGAATTTATAAAGATACTGATAATAAGAAGCAATGACAATGAAAGCTTTAAAAAAAAAAGAGGTATTTGACTTACCTTAGAACCGACCTATGACAGAGTTAGTTGTCAGAATGGAACCCGGCGGTAAATCGGGAACTACCTGTACACTAAGAAGTGGCATTATCTGGAAGGAAAACCAGGAGGCATATTGCACGGTCATTGCAAGGTGTGGTGGAATGATGTAGGAATCCCTGACGTATGTGTGCCTCCTCTCTTACAATTTCTATGAACTGTATTTCTACCCTTGATTTCAAAAAATGTAAAGCTGTAATTTCCTACCTGAAAAAAGTACTGGCCTTGTATAGAGGGGAGAAGCCAAAATATACTTTGCTTTTAGGTGTGGAATATTTAGATATTAAGCACGTCTTATTTTCATACCTTCAGAAATAAATATGTACTATGTTCTAGTCAGTGCGAAGTTTGCTTGCTAAATTAAAGAGGCATACTGTTTGACCTCTGGCTTTTGTACCCTGGGTTTTTCAATAAATCAATGACTTCCGTGAAGGTCTGTGTGTATTTAGTTACTGAAGGAGCCCTGGTGGCTCAGCGGTTAAGAGCTCTGCTGCTAACCAAAAGGTAGGCAGTTCAAGTCCACCAGCTGCTTCTTGGAAGCCTTATGGGGCCATTCTACTCTGTCCTATAGGGTTACTATGGGTTGTAATTAACTCTATGGCAATGAAGTTTGGATACTAAAGATGGCAGCAATCACTGTTTTATCATTGTTTTCATATAGATGATAGTATATAAAGGTCCCTGTATTTTCACAACTTTACTAATAATTCCTTAAGCAGACATGTTTCTTTGTAAATAAAGAATCAGGCACAAAGCTAACTCACATGTCCAGTTGGAAAGAATTTAATGACTCCGTCACCACATGGCGTCTCCCTAGTGTGCCCTGAACCATAGAAAGAAGAAAAAAATCACCGTACCACAGTACCTGATGGGATTGCAGCCTCCTGCTGAAATACTCAAGGAGTATTAGTTAATTATGTCAGCTTTCAGCAGGCTCATTTTGATGAATATGAATGTAATAGGAGTGTCTGAATCTATGTATGAATCAAATATAAACCAAATAGTAACTGCCTCTCAAGAGGAAATATTTTGATTTCTTTTTGCTTTCTTGTGATCCTGTCTGGTCATTTCTTGAGGCGTCAGACATCCATCTGCCTTAGGGCTGAAATCTCATTCTCCTCAGGAGGAAGGTCCTGGTCAGGGAATACATGAAAATAACAATTTTAAAAAGTCTCTTAAATCTGTTATTTTTGTAAGGATCAGTGTAAAATTTACTATCTTCAAAAAAATTTTTTAAACTGATAAGGGATGGCTTTATTTGAAGGCCTTTTATTATAATTACGCATAGCCAGGAAGTTGCGATGCAATGCTAAACATTCCTCATGTACTGTTAAGCCTATGCCCTTCCAAACCCTGATGGCGCAGTGGGTAAGAGCTTGGCTGCTAATCAAAAAGGTCGACAGTTCAAATCCACCATCTGCTCCTTGGAAACCCTATGGGGCAGCTCTACTCTGCCCTATAAGGTTGCTTTGAGTCAGAATCAACTCAATTATAACGGTAATGGTAACAGTAAAATGTCTGGTTGAAATAGTGAAGAAACATCAAATCTCATGTAAAATAAACATCTCACAGGTTAGAGAATAACATTATCTTCACTCTCCATTTGGGGAAAAAAGGAAAGTAACTTGGACTTAGTAATATAGACAAAGAGGAAATGAAAAAGTACCATAGTTATTATTTTCCTGTAATGGTCTTGAACTTGCATTAATTGCTAATTGGTACACAATTTTTAAATTGTTTTAAAATGGTTTTTGCAACATGATGCTTTTTGAAAACCTGATACAACCTCTTTAGCTTGTAGATCCTTGGGGAGAGATGATTTCTTCCAAAAGAATAGTAATATAAAAATAACCTAGGGATTCATTTCTCTGGCCATACTTGGCCAGCCACAGTTTTGAGAGATCAACTTTTGGCTCATGTGTTTATATCTCTTTCTTTAGACAGTCAATTTTAATAGACACTGAATAGTTATGAATGTTCTCTTTTTCCCAAATGACAAAAGAAGAAGACAGATAATGCAAAGGTAATACTGTATGGTGTGGTCTTTGAGTAAGAAGCCTCTGCCTAGATTAAAAAGCTTGATTAATATAGACTTGTTTTCCTCATGTGCAAAATAAATGATTATATTAAATAATCTTTTAAATTTCATTCTTGTTATATTTTATGATTTATAATTAATATCGATGCTGAAGAATCCTTGTTTTTTTAACATTATTTTTTGGAGCAATTTAAGTTTACATAAAAATTGTAAAAAAAAAAAATAGAGAGTTCCCATATATGCCCTCTCCTTTGTGCACACGAATTGCCCTTTATTAACATCTGTGGTACATTTGTACATTTGTTGAGCCAATATAGATCGATTTTTATTAAGGGAATTCCATAGTTTACATACGGGTTCACTCTTTGAGTTGTACAGTCCTACAGGTTTTGACAAATACATGTCATGTATCCATCATTATAGTGTCATACAGAACAGTTTCACTGCCCTAAAAACGTCTTATGCTTCCCCACCTATTCATCACTCCTCCTCCCATGACCCTCTGGTGACCACTGATCTTTTTATTTCTCTACAGTTTTTGCTTTTCCAGAATGTCATACAGTCAGAATTATATGCTATGTAGCTTTTTCAGACTGATTTCTTTCACTTATCAATATGCATTTAAGGTTTCTCCATGTGTTTTCAGAGCTTGATAGCTCCTTTCTTTTTATCACCGAAGAATACTCCATTGAATGGATGTGCTGGTTTCTTTATCTAGTCACGAATTGAAGGACTCCTGGGTTGCATCCAGTTTTTGGAAACTATGAGTAAAGCTATCGTAACATTCACGTGCAGGTTTTTGTGCGGGCATAAGTGATCATTTGGGTAAATACCTAGGAGTGCAATCGCAGGTATGTGTGCCAAGCCTGTGTTAAGCTTTGTAATAATCTGCCAGACTCTTCCAAAGTGGCTGTACCATTTTGCTTTCCCACAATCAAAGAATGAGGATTCCAATTTTTCCACATCCTGACTAGTATTAATTTTTTTTTTCACATGGCGGTATCTTGGAAATACCCATTACCCATTGCTGTCAAGTCAATTCTGACTCATGGAGACTCTATAGAACAGAGTAGAACTGCCCCATAGGGTTTCCAAGGCTGTAGTCTTTACAAGGGTAGACTGCCACATCTGTCTCCCATGGAGCTGCTGGTGGGTTCAAACTGCTGACCTTCTGGTTAGCAGTCGAGTGCTTAACCACTGTACCACCAGGTCTCCTTTCGTGGACATAGTAGGTATGAAAAACACTCTGTGTATAAATCGGCAGGATGTCTTTTTAAAACAAGTATGATTTTTTATACATTTTTTAAAGTGTGCAAGCCCATATTCTATTTTTTCAACATCTTTTAGTAAGCGTTTGTATGTCCCCAGTGCTCATGGCCTCATGTTGAGTTAAGGAAGGCAAGTCTAGTTCCGTATTAATTATATCAGATTCAATGCCAGCAAGTACTGATCATTGTCCTTTATTATTCATCTGAAGAGAGATACTACATTATTTATTAATAATCAGTCAAGAAGAGATTAAGTTTCATTTGAAGTTTATTTTTGAATCATTGACATTAACTTTATAAAACCCTGGACTAATGCATACACCGAGAGATGAACCACTTAGGACTATATCAGTACAGTCAAATTGGGTAAACAGAATTTGCCAGAGTGACTATATACAAAGGTGTGGTCGGGTTGTAGGGAAGCTACAGGCAGTAATTCGGTGAGGGTACTCCTAGCAAGGCTAAGTCTGAAGGGGCAAGGAGGGGAAGCTTCTGCATGGACCCAGAGACAGAGAAGGTTATGTGGTGAGAGCTGCCTGACAAGAGCTGTGAACATTGGTGGAGAGATGCCCTGAGTTTTCCCCTCCTTTCGCTCTCCTTCTGGAATCTTCTAGAGGGCAAGAAGACCACTGCTGTAATGCATACACCTCAGTCTTCCTGAGCACAGAGCAAAGAAGTAGAGAGCAACCAAAGAAGCAAATGAAAGATAACCAGCGCAATTAAAAACTGAAAATTTTAATTTAGCCAGCTCTGCAGTTTGAATACATGAGTAAAATATGTCTTGAATAGTAAAATGTTTCTTAACAATCCTTTTATTGTGGAGTTTGTAAAAGCAACACACGTTGGTATATGTTTTCAAAACTATAGGAATGCCCTGGAAACTTCAAAGATCTTCTTAGAAAATTATTTCAGATTTTTGATTAAAGCATATGCATATATGTGTTAACAGCCCATATTTTAAAACATCACACAGACTGAAAGACTCTAAGATTGAAATACTGAGGGTTAGCAAGGTTCAGCTCCTCATATTCAAAATGCCCGTATTTAAACTGTATCCCCTAGCTGTCTTATTTGTTAAGTGAAAAGATTATTGATACCAAGAAGCGAATGGAATTATTCTGGGAATATTATTTTAATGAAGTGATTGCTGGGGAAATACTTTTTGGATTTGTAGCATATTTATTGGTGCACCTCATCACCCAGAACTAATTGATATTTGATAAATATTTGTTTAACTGAATTAAATTGCACATAGACATACACACATTTTCCTAGTTTTCTTTTTTTTTTTAATATAGCTAAGGAAACCCTGGTGGCATAGCGGTTAAGTGCTACCGCTGCTAACCAAAAGGTCAGCAGTTCAAATCCACCAGGCGCTCCTTGAAAACTCTATGGGGCAGTTGTACTCTGTCCTATAGGGTCACAATGAGTCAGAATCGACTAGATGGTAACGCCTTTGGTGCTGTTTGGTTATATAAACGAGCCACTGGAAAAGGACTATTATTTGAACATCTTTATGTATTCTGGGCATCTTAGTAAGATGTGGCAAATACTTGGACTTTTTACCGGGGAGTTCCCACTCCACATGCACTTCTTGATCTTTTTATATTGAAAGTTTTCATAGATAAAAGAGATGAAAAATTTTGTTTAAACTGCCTTATTTTCTCACATGAATTTTTATACACATTCGGCAAGGAAATGAAACGAATTTGGGTGCAAAGCTACCAGAAATGTTCTAGAGACTTGATTTCTACTTTAAAAAATAGGATTTTTTGGTAGTCCTTAGGAACAATGAATTGGATTTTGTACTTATTATGATGTATTTTCCTAAGCATAGATGATGTAAAAAAATTTATATCCAACTATAACTTGTTTCTGTGACACACTTTACTAGAAAACATTTATGAAAAATAGACTAAAAAATAAAGAGGTTGAAACTACTTAACGGAGTAGGAAATATAGGCAGGGTCCAAAAAAAAAGTTAACCACTAGGGGGTACTGCCGCTCTTTATAAAGCGACTTAGAGCCACGATAAATACTAAAGATTTAAAACCCTGAGGTTCAACCAGGCACATTTGGACTGTGAAATGAAACGGTCTAAAAACTGCAAAAGAATTTCAGGACAGCTAATATTATTTATCAGACAATTTAAGAAGCTGTGAGCCCTTCCATCAAACTAATTATACTAGTGTGTGAAATGTACATTTAGAAAAAAAAAATAGACATAGAAGAGAAAGATATTTATAGTAGCCCACAGTAGCTTTGCTTCCATAAATCGGTTATACATTCATTGTAAAGGTTTCTGCTCTTCACAATGTAAAGAAATAATGGCAACAATAACTTAGCTGCGTAGACTAGCTTCTGTCTAGTGCTCTGATGTGTTTACGCAGACACAGTATAGATTCATACCACTTTATATCTTCATATTAACACATTCACAGTGAGAAGGTAAAGACAAGTAGTATAATTGCACACTTAAAAGGGAAGAAATTAAGGCACTGAAGTTCATTGCTTGTCCAAGTTACAGGGGAGTTGAATGTGAATATGTATCTATTCACATGAACACATGGCAGACAAAATTGAGGATAATCTTTTTTTTTTTTTCTGTAAGCTGGAGAGAGGTAGCCAAAATTAAATGATGTATTACACGTACACATGCACACATACACACACATAATATACAAATTTGGAGAGGGAAAATGAAAGTGGATTATTTTATGGGTATCAGTTAGGGTTCTCCAGAGTAACATAGTCAATAGTCATATATAGACTCATATACACAGAGACACACTTAGGAAATTTGCTCAACGGATTATGGGGGTCGGCAAGTCTGAAATCTATAGGGCAGGGCTGGCAGGTTAGAAGCTCAGGCAGGATTTCTGTGTTAGTCTTCAGGCAGAATTTCTTCTTCCCTGGGAAATTTGAGTTGATCTTAAGGCCTTCAAACTATTGGGTGAGGCTCACCCACAATATAGAGGGTAATCTTTACTTAAAGTCAACTGATTGTAAATGTTAATCCCATCTACAAAATATCTTTACAGCAATATTTAGACTAGAGTTTGACCAAACAACTGGGCACCAAAGCCGGGCCAACTTGACACATAAAATTAATCATCACAGTATGCTTTATTAGTAATAAGTATTATAACCTTCAAAACTGAAATCTACCAAAAATTTATTATGCTTACTATGAAAGAAGAACAAAACAAAAAAACCTCATGACTGATACAGACTTAAAACCAATGCCCCATGTCGACGTACAAAGAAACATTCTCTGAAGCAAAAGAATTTAAATAGATTTGAGTAGATATATATTTGTCAAAATAACATGTACTTCATAATTTTATGTGAAAAAAATGTGCTCATTATTGCATATACAGAATTTAGGAGATTATTGTGGTTGTAAAAAAGTAAACTGAAGTGCTCAATGGAGAAGATGGAATTTGAACTTGCTCATGAAGTTTGAGAAAAATTCAGATACGTGGTGGGAGTGTTCCAACATCGAAAGACACTCAGGGATCTGGCTGGTGTGGACATACCAGATGACAGCCAAGACATAAATCTGGCGGTTTTTGTGAGTAGGGATGGGTGGTGGGGGAGTAGTTGTAAGAATTAGAAAGACAAAATGGGGACAGACTTTGTGAGATTTTGAATTCCAGGCCAATCTGCTTTGATTTTATCCAAAATATTGAAATGAGAAATGCAACATAATCAAAGCAGAATTTAGAAAGATTAACCTGTTTGCAAGATAGATTGAAATGAGGAGAAACTTTAGAGAGAGAAGTCCTGTGAAGAATCTGTTTTATAGAACAAACTAAAAAAAAAAAAAAAAAACTAGAGATGGTATAAACCTTAATCAGGTTAGTGGCAATGAAAATAGAAAACAAAAGCAAAAAAGAACTAAAATGGTCACTTAGGAATATGAAACAGTATGGATTTTGGTTGATTAAATGTGGATGTCTGAGAAGGACAAGATCAGAAATGGTTGTGAGAATGTAAACCTTGTGGGCACGAAAAATGAGGAAGAGAAAGTCGATTCGTGCTGAGGAGAAAAGTCACGGAACAGTCTGTTTAGTTTGTGATATGTTTAAATTTCTTTCATTGATTAAATATAATGATTTTCTTCAGAGATTAAGGACAGAGCTGCAGAAAGGTGGTAGGTTGTCTGTCCATAAGGACTTGATATTTATATTTAGAAATGCAAAGTTAACCAGAAAAAGGGGATAACATTTCTGAGCAAAAGAAAAAAGAGAAGGCAAGGGATTAAAGACTGAAATGTGGGCTAGTCCACGTGTAATGGTAAGAGAAAGACAAGTCATCACTGAGATATTGAAAATGGTTCTCATAGATATATACAGAAGAAGGAAGATCAATTAACCAGAACCAAAGAGCGAGGGATTTCCTGAAGTAAACCTCTAAAAATATGTCCAGGAGGATGGGGAGAACAACACAGAGTTAAGTAACAGGTCAGTGACATATTGGGTAGTGTAATTCCATCAGTGAAGCCCTAGTGGCACAGTGGTTGAGAGCTCGGCTGCTAACCAAATGCCTGCAGTTTGTCCTAAACAGTTGCTATGAGTTGAAATTGACTCCACGGCAATGCTTTTTTTTTTTTTTTAATTCCATCAATATGTTGAAGATAGAAGTAAAATGTTAGTAGTTTTGAAATGAAGAGGCGAGAAACAGTACAGGGACAAATCATTATTTGAGAAGATAGGTTGTGAAATGAAATTGAATAATAGCTTACATAGGACATCTAGGATCAAAAGCCTAACTAAACTGGAGTTAAATATTGTGTTAGGAAATGACGTTATATGCTTGTAGCCAGGGAAGAAAGAAGACTGAGAAATAAAAGATCCAAAATAAAGAGACAATAGTCCAAGGGCAAAGTGTCAGAGGCTATAGACAGAGATGGAACTGTGGATGAAAGGTAAAGCAATAGCCTTGGAAAGCTGCGATAATACAACTTTTGATAAGACTGAGGAGATATGTTAGAGTACAGGTTTAGATGGGTATATTCTTAGCTATCGCAAATCTATGTTGAAATTATATGTGGTACAAGTCAATCAATAAAGCCAGGATAACTTCAGTCATCTTTGTGTTGTCAGAGATGATACTGAAAAAGAAGACAGCACAGAGGGGTACTTTGGCTGCCTCACAATTGCCCTGATAGCCCGTGCTGAACATGAATCCTGGCGATAATGTGTGAGCCACAGTTTGCAGGAAGACTGTTTTGATGATGCCTGTATTTAAAATCAAATAAGAAATGAAACAGTCTTTTTGAGAGCCTGAAAAAGCTAGCAGTATTTCAGCGTGTTAATCAATGTTCTAAACCTACTTGTCGTTACCACTTCAGCCTTATGGGCTTCTATTTTTAAAAAGACATATCCATTTTTAAAAGCCAAACATAAAGAGTCCGAAATAGTGTATAATTCACAAACACTAGAACAGCAAAACTCCTGGTTGTATTTAATCCCAACTGGTTAAAGGGCCGCTGGTTCGATTTCCGGCCCGTCAAATTTTCTCATTCTTGTGCTGATCTGGATGCAGACCTCTGACCTGGTTCTACTCTTTGCTTCCTGTGGATTTTCTGATCTCTGACTACCTGTTTAGCCTTTCACTCATCCAGTATGTTTTCTAGGGACTCCTTACCTGTGTGTTTTTGGTCCCCCATCTGCCTATTTAGCTAATTGACTGCTATACTCTGACCTCCTGGACCTAAATTGTTGTTGACATTAGTGTTGAATTGCCTCTTATGACTCGGGGAAGGATATGTCAACGTATATAGATCTTGTCTGCCTCCAATCCTGTACCCTATCTTCATTTCCAAGACTTGCTTGGCTGTTGTTAGTACTGGTCCCTCCCCATTCAGAAAAACACTTGACCCCAAGTCCTAAGACAATAGCAATTAACAGATAATGCCAAGATTTTCATTCTGGAGATGAGGACAGTTAGGATGATATTAAATGGTTAGGGCATTGTCTGGAAAGACAATAATTCAGGAGGGAATTAAATAAGGTTGGTTGTGAACCTATTATATTTAAGGTTATAATTACAACAACCAGATGCTGTCTTGTCAGTTCTGACTCATGGTGACTCCATGTGTGTCAGAGTAGAACTGTGATTCATAGGGTTTTCCAGGCTGATTTTTCAGAAGTCGATTGCCAGGGCTTTCTTCTGAGGTGCCTCTCAATTTTTTTTTTTCCTGTTGCCATCAAGTGGATTCTGACTCACAGCAACCATATAGGACAGAGTAGAACTGCCCCATAGGGTTTCTAAGGAGCAGCTGGTGAATTCAAACTGCTGACTTTTTGGTTAGCAGGTGAGCTCTTAACCACTGCACCACCAGGGCTCCGAGGTGCATCAGGATGCATTACATTCCCCAATTTATTTTGGGGGCTCACAAGATTTAAGGTGTAATTGTGACTGTTTCACAGCTCAGAGAGAAGAATCACCACCAACTTTTATTATGATGTATTAACTATTATCTAGGTTAAGATGCATTGGGGTTTTATTTCATATTTTTTTAAAGTCCCAGTTGTCAATTGTTATAATAGGCTTCTTCTAGTACTTAAAGCTGTGTAACTCTATAAAGACAGAAACATTTTAAATATCACTGTATTTGAATTATCTTTATTTGTACCCGTTACAAATGTATATATTGTACCAGTATGAGTTCAGTTTAAAGAAAACAGTTTCTCACAACTGGACCAACAAGAAACATTATGATAAATGGGGAAAAGGTTGAAGTTGTCAAAGATTTCATTTTACTTGAATCCACAATCAACACCCATGGAAGCAGCAGTCAAGAAATCAAAAGACGTGTTGCATTGAGCAAATCTGCTGCAAAAGACCTCTCAAAGTGTTAAAAAGCGAAGATGTCACCTTAAAGATTAAGGTGTGCCTGATACAAGCTGTGGTGTTTTCAATCGTTTCCTATGCATGTGAAAGCTGTATGATGAATAAAGAAGACCAAAGAAGAACTGACACCTTTGAATTGTGGTGTTGGAGAGGAATATTGAATATACCATGGTCTGCCCAAAGAACGAACAAATCTCTCTTGGAAGAAGTACAACCAGAATGTTCCTTAGAAGCAAGGATGGCGAGAATACTTTTTACATACTTTGGACATGTTGTCAGGAGGCATCAGTCCTTGAAGAAAGACATCACGCTTGGTAAAGTAGAGAGTCAGCAAAAAAGAGGAAGACCCTCAATGAGATGGATTGACATAGCAGCTGCAACAATGGGTTCAAGCATAGCAACAATTGTGAGGATGGCAGAGGACTGGGCAGTGTTTTGTTCTGTTGTACATAGGGTGTCTATGAGTCAGAACTGACTCGATGGCACCTAACAACAACAACATGAGTTCAGTAGCAGAGAAAGTACCATCAATGGTCATTTCCTGGAAGATTCACTATGTCATGATATTTGGGATAGTGATAATTGTTTTTACCACTTGTGTTTAATTTCTCCATGATATTTCTTCCCAAATTTTTCATGCCATACCATTCATAGGAAATGAAAATACGTAAGGTGCATTGAGGAAAAGTAGCAGGCTGCTTTAGGCCAGTGGTGACCTGCTGAGGGGTTCATCTATCCCAAGCCCCACCTACCATCCTGAGGGTGTAGGGGATCATAGTGTCTTATAAATTTATTGCATTACAACAATGGGTTTGAAGTTCTGCCAGGGAACCTGTATCCACCCAGTCGACAACCTGAAAATAAAGCATGGGAATTATCCTGGATTCCCCCTTCTCTCTCCTTCGTGCCTTTAACCAAAACACATAGAAACATCTTGAACCTCTCCCATTCATTCCGTTATTTATTTATTCCCCTAGTTCAGGATAGCATCATATTTTCCTGTATCTCTTTCTATACCTTCCTATTTGGTCTTCCTCATTCTAGCATTTTTCTCCTTTCTGTGATTTTGGTTAGGAGGCTTGGTGCTACAGTGGTTAAGTGCTTGGCTGGTAACTAAAAGGTCAGCAATTCAAACACACTAGCCACTTCGTGAGAAGAAAGATGTGGCAGTCTGGTTCTGTAAAGATTACAGCTTTGGAAACACTATGGGGAAATTCTACTCTATCTATTGGGTCACTATGTATTGGAATTGACTTGACTGCCATGGTTTTGGTTTTTTTGATTGATGACTTTGGTTTAGCCCCTCTGAATGGAATGCCCTTCCAACAACTCTTAGCCAGATGAAAGATTCCAATTTATGAAACTTAGTTCAAGGGTATCCATTAAGATGACTTTTCTTATGCTTTAAACCCCCACGTTAGCCAGACTGTACACTTCTTCTCTGTTTCTATGAAAATTCTGTACATATTTATGCCTCTGCATATAAAACATTGTGTTATAATTACGCTTATATGTCTATTTCCCTGACTAAGCTCAGAGATCATTGAGGACAAAAACATATATATTGAATTTTTTTCTCCAGAACACATCTCAATGATTAGCATATAGCGGGCACTCAATAAATGCTTGTTAAATAAACAGAGGAATACATAAACCTGTCTTCCTACTTGATTATTTACTTTTAATGGAAAAGAGGGCTCATTTCTGTGTTTCTGACAATTGGCACAGTAACAAAATATGCAGCAGGTGATTAACAAACATTTGTTTGCTGACCGTATATGTTTTTTTCCTTTCAAGATCTTATATGAGAAGGGCTAATAACATATCTCTCTTTCCAACATTGGCTTGTACTTTGTGATAGAATCTTGGGAATCCAGCAAGATTTTTACTTTAAAAAGAAAGTGGTAATGAACACTTAGCAAAATTTTAGTGTAAGTACTTTGGGGATTAAAGAACATTTACAAGGTCCAAATAAGAAGAGCTCACAGTAGATGAAATGACATTACAATGAGAGCTAGGCCAGGCATAATTTGTCTCCCCAGATACTAATGATAAAATATAATGCCATACATTGGAAAACTTTCTTTGGATGAGGAAATATCTATGAAGAGCTTGGTGTGAGGTGGGCAAGAGGCTGACTGCTTGCCTCTGGACCTCATACCACCATTTTCTATTCTGGGAATTCAGGACTGAAAATAATGAAGGCAGGAAAACAGGATTATTTCAATTCAATTAAACATTTGACAAATATTCTTTGCTTATTCCTATGATTGTACATTTGTATTGTTTCATAACACTTCATGTGTCTGCCACCTCACTAGAAATGTGAAGTCCTTGATCTCCAACTCTGTGTCTTTTTCACATTTATCTACCAAGCACACAGCACAGTTTGTAAGCCAAAGTAAGAGCTCCAAATATAGTTTCTAAAAGGTTGAATTAATACATTTATTGACCAATTATGTATAGTTCACTGTCAGATTAAGTACTACCCAGCATACAGGGATGAGTAAGACACATTGTCTTCACTTGGTTCAGTAGAGGAAAGGATGATCAGGAGACGAGTGAGGTGGTGTTGCACAAAGAAAAAATTGATAAATATTATGGGAAAATACTTATACAGTGCAATGGGGATCATG
The DNA here is from genome assembly GCF_024166365.1 of Elephas maximus indicus. Classification (NCBI taxonomy): domain Eukaryota; kingdom Metazoa; phylum Chordata; class Mammalia; order Proboscidea; family Elephantidae; genus Elephas; species Elephas maximus. Next base: position 43,144,094 of record NC_064836.1, on the reverse strand, counting down.
GCCACATTTGCAGTATAAATTAGCCCCTCATTCACACTGACATGCAAAGCCCTAAAGTTAGTGCAGAATGGGCTTCTGTCAAGAGACTCTAGTGCCCTAGACCCTAAACTTGGGGCTAATCATCAGGTTCCAAAAATATGTTGACATACTGGATCTATAAGATGAATCTAATCAGAAAGCATTTAGTAGTGATAAATGGAAAGCCTGATATAAACCAAGTACAAAAATCAAAGAGTGGGTAAAAATATCTTAGAATTTTTTTAACTCTGAGTCCAATACAAATCAACAGTGATTTCATTCCTAAAAATGTTATGAATATCATATTTCATTGACAGCATGGTGTTGGCAAGACCAATAATCAGTCCCTCCTTACTTTGTGCATGTTGAAATCATTAAATGCATTCATATTTTAGTGATTCATTGTTTGTTTGATTTATATGCTGCCTGGTTTCTGAAACGGTTTAAGAGAGCTACCTGAGGCTTCTTTTCATCTAAAGTTTCCGGACACAGTAGATTGTAGAAAAACGAGAGAACATCCAAAATAATGAGTAGATTTGAAGCTGTGTAACATCAATAACAATTATGAAACTAGAAATCTGTGCATTTATTCATTAATAAGAATTCATTTAATTAATATTTGTTGAATACCTTCTATATAACAGATATATTCTATTAATATTCTAGGGCCTGAGAATTCAACGGTGAAGGAAAAAGCAAACAAGGAAAAGTCTTCTTGTATTTTTATGAAACTTATAATGTAGGTGAGGCAAGAGACATTAATCTAATGATCCCAGGGATGTGTGTATATTTGCAACTATTATGACTCCTGAGAAGGACAAGCACATTGTTATGCTCTGAAAGCATAACTAATGCGGAGCATTGGATTCGGTTAAGGTGGTCAAAGTAGGCTCCCTTAAGAAAGTGCCAACTGAGTTGATATCTTTTTGATAAATAAGATGTTAGCAAATCTGCATCCTTTCTTCCATTTATGATGGACGTGGAAATCAATATAATACTTTAAGAAGGTAATTTGGCAGTGGCTATAAAAATGTAAAATATGAGTATTCTTTGAACCAGAAAATCAGTTTCTGAGAATCTGGCTGAAGAAACATGGAGCACATGCATAAGAATGTATGTACAGGATGTTTTCTTTGCAGCGTTATTTCTAAGAGAGCACACTTTTAAATAATTTAATCTCATCAATAAATCAAAAAAACCAAATCTGTTGCCACTGAGTCAATTACAACTCATAGCGACCCCTTAGGACAGAGTAGAACTGCCCCATAGGATTTCCAAGGAGCAGCTGGTAGACTTGAGCTGCCGACCTTTTGGTTAGTAGCCATAGTTCTTTACCACTATGCCACCAGTGTTTCCTTATCTTATCAATAGGCAAGAACAATTGATAAATAATGGTCTACCCATATCCTTAAAAAAAAAATAGTGTATTAGCTTTTGGTACGGTGTTGTATTTAATTTATTAATCACTGATATAGGAATTTTGAATTATATGTGAGTGAAATAAGAATATAATTTTCTTTCCTTATTGTCCTAGAGGGCTATGGCTATGGCTACCATAACAGAAATACCGCAAGTGTATGGCTTTAGAAAACAAGAATATATTTTCTCAGAGTTCTGGAGGCTATAAGTCCAAATCAGGGTCTCAGTGGTGTTGATTCCTTTTGTGGATCTCTCTCCTAGTTTCTGGTGACTGTCATCATTCCTTGGTGTTCCTTGGCATTTTTGTTCCCCCTCTGTGTGGCTCCTTTATAACTCAGAAGTAATTTAGGATCCACCCTACTGCCATGTGACTTCATTAACTAAACAAAAGAAAAACCCTATTTCAAAACAGGATCATATCCACCAGTACAGGGGTTAGGACTTCAATACGTATTATTATTATTTTTTGGAGCGGGTGAGTAGGGGGAAACAATTCAATCCATAAAGCTTAAAACGTCTTTGCTGGTTTTTTTTTTTTTTTTTTTCCCAATATCATCTCAGTTTATTTTCTAGCTTTTCAGCTGTTCATTTGCTGGCTTCATAGAAAATTGGGAGATTTTTGCCTCTTATTTAATTCTCTGAAAGAATTCTGTATAAGATTGAGAGTTGGTGGGAGACGCACATGAAAACCCAGCAGAGCATTGGGTTTTCTTTGCGGGAGTATTTTATCTACTGCTTCAATTTCTTTAATTGTTACTGAACTCTCAGGTTCTTTTTTTTTTTTTTTCTTTTAAATTTGACTTGACTCACTTTTATAAATTATGTTTTTAAGAATTTACTCATTCTTTATTTTTTTTTAAAGTTAAATGAGCACAGGACTAAGGGTGGTGGTTATGGGAAGTGCTACCTAAGAAAGAGAACTGCGGCAGGTGAGGTTAGGTGCCTTGTGCCATGTTTCCCTTGGCCCGCTGCTAATTTCATCTGCAATCCTGGCTGACCATTCCTCTGCATACTGAGAGTGCTTTCCCAAAAAATCCCACTTCGTCTCTCTCTTTTCGCATCTCAGTCTCTCCCTGAAACTGCATGAGCTAGCGTATCCCTTGCACAGGTAGACTCATTGCCGTCGAGTCTACTCTGACTCATAGCAACCCTATATAGATCAGTGTTGAACTGCCCCATAGAGTTTCCAAGGAGTGCCTGGTGGATTCGAACTGATGACCTTTTGGTTAGCAGCTGTAGCACTTAACTACTATGCCACCAAAGGAGAGTTAACATCCTCAGGAACAGCATTGAACGAATAGGGGGTAGATTAAACGTCCTGGTCTGCCGCCTTTTGGAGGCATCATTCTGAGACGTATTGTACAAGTCCCTCAGAGGGTCCCTAGTAGGACTGCTCTCCAGTTGCCCAAATCAGTAACCAGCACCATAACACATTCTGAATCGCTTTTTTCTCTTTTTGTGACTCACTCTCCTTATTCCCGCATTCCGGATGGCTGGGGTCACCCATCAAATAAATGATCTGTATCCAGGTTCTTGTTTGAGGAACTGCATTTAGGAAAATAAAACCAAAAACCTCAGTAAAATGGGAACAATTTTGAGAGTGTGGCATGAACTAGATGTCCCTGGCTGGCACAAACGGTCAAGGTTTTAGCTGCTAACCAAAACGTTGGAGGTTCAAGTCCAACCAGCGGCATCTCAGAAGAAAGGCCTATTGACCTGCTCCTGAAAAGTCAGCCATAGGAGACCCTGTGGAGCACAGTTCTACTCTGACACACACGGGTTTGTCATGAATCGGAATCGACTCAACAGCAAGTGGTTTGGGTTTGGGTTTTGACATAAACTCAGTATTGTGATTCACTCATTTGTGCCCCTGAGAGGTGGGGGTAAGTAAGGGAAAAAAGCCTGATTTGTTTAGATAAGAAAACATATTTTGATATGTATTCAGTGAATAAAAATCAATGTATATAATGTGAAATGAACTAAAGAAAAACCAGCCAAAACTATAAAGTGCATATTGAGACCTAGAAAGAAAATCAATAACGGTGGCCCTTAAAAGGTTGCACTGGGAGACCCGTGAGTTGTGGGAAACACTTTCACTTTTTATTTGTCCTTATAGTTCTAAAGTTTTTTAATTACACTGTATGGAGAGAAAGAGAGAGATTCATTCTCTATTCTATTTGGCCAAATATTGGTGTTTAGGGGTTTAAAATAATGAGAAGCTCAAAAATATAACTTGCTGTTAGTTAGTTGGATTTTATATGAAACATTTTGCTGGTAATGTACACTAGCTCCTCTTTTTAAGGATCCAACAAGTCAGGTTCTCAAAGTCCAAATGTTAGAAAGGCTGAAGTCTCTCTATTCAAGCAATGGCTAGTGCTGTCTGTCGTTGGCAGGCAGAGCAGGCAGAACTTTGTTTGGGGTCCTAGTTTTGCTTGGAATTTTGTAAACATTTCACAAGGAATTTCTTGATAGTTGTTTGTTGAAAGTTACCCAAAGTTTATACGGGCTATGTTCAACACTCAGGAAATTAGTCAAACAGTAAAAAGCATCACTCACATCCGCTGTTTGCCTGCAAATGGTTAGGGCACAGGGTTGTTTTGACTGCAGTTATAACATTTAATTGTTTCCTCTGAATTCACACTTCTACTAACTCCATTTCTAAGACTGATGATTATGTAGAGAGGTGAGGTATATATTATCAGACCAAACTAGTGAAATCTGACCAAAAACTTGATGCTCCCTCTGAGAAATACTGTGATAGTGTGACACTCTTGGAATTTTATTCTGTCAAGATATAATTTATATGATATGATCTAAAATACTTGAGATAATACCAAACTAGTGCCGAGAAATCCTGGTTTCTAGTGCTGCTTCTGCCATTGGTTATTTGCATTATCTTGGCCATCACTGGACTGACCTCTAACATTTTTAGTGTTGTAACATTGATGTTACAGTTGTTTGAAATATCCCTCCAAGCTATACCTCCCATGCTTTCAATCTCTTTATAAATGATATAGGAAAAAACAATTCTTGCTACTCCATTCTTCAGTTAATAAAAACACTCTCTGGTCTTGGATTAAAAATAAATAAAACAATAATACAACATTTGAAATATTTTATAAAATTTTTATAAAGTAATAAGAACAGTAGAATTGTATTATACAGTAATAAAAAATAAGGAGAAGAAAGCCCCAAGTCCTTCCCATTCCTATGATATTTTAACTAAAAAAAAAAAGAAATACAATATTTCTTGTTTTTTGTATTATGCAGAAAATGACCAAATGACAGATTTTAAAAGGCTATATCATAGAATGAGTACTTCCAAAGCCATAAATACCAAGCAACAGGGCTTAATATACTAACTTTTAAAATTATAGCTGGTTACTGAAATCTGAATGAATTGAAACATGATGATATTAACTTGGCAATGCAGTCTCAAGAAAATAGAAGAATATAACACATAAATTATAATAATCAAATCTAGGTGCCAGACAATAAAATATCCAAGTTAATATTTTTTAAAACTAATATTTTCCTCTACCAATATTCTCAAATGAATGTGCAAAGAAATGTGAACAGTTTCATTATTTACTGACTTATTTTTGCTTATCTCTGAAATATAGTCACGACTAAAATGAAACCAAGGTATATTGCCAACAGACACACATATAAATGAACTAAGTTTAAAAAACATCCAAATTCAAATGGTTTATTTTACAGGGAGTGTACCAAGGAAATGAATACAGGTGGAGATCAACAGGAGTTAGCCAATTATCCCAAAACATAATTCACTATCATACAAGAAATCATTGATAAAATTGTCTATGTGACCATTAGTTATAAACAGGAAAAAAAGAAACAGAAAGTTACTAAATATATTTCAGTATTTTAAGCACATATCATGTTTCAACTCTACTTAGAGGCTTGCTGAGGGCAAAAAAAGAGAGAACAGACAATCCTTTAGTGAAATGCTTGACATCAAGAGCGCTTACATCTCAAGGCTGACCTAGCGGATTCAGCAGGAGAAACGTCATCTCTTAGTACTCCGTAAACGTTTCTTCTCCTGCCATTTTCAACTAGATTCCTCCTACGCTTGCTCCTCCTACCTGGCAACCTTCCATTTCACAACTTTTCCAGACAAAGGATCATCACAAAAGCCCAAATTTAGGCCTATCCAATCCATGCACCACTGCAGAATAATCTCAGAACATGAAAGTGACCAGCTGCATGAAGAGTTTAAAATGACTACCACTGCTTACATATTAATAGATGAGATTAGGAAGTATTGTATGGTTGGAAATTACATTTTTCACTCACTGAAAATAATTTTGAGACACCTATTCTCTGCCAGGAGCCCTGGTGGCACAGTGGTTGAAAGCTTGGCTGCTAACCAAAAGGTCAGCAGTTTGAATCCACCAGGTGTTCCTCGGAAACCCTGTGGGGCAGTTCTACTCTGTCCTATAGGGTCGCTATGAGTTGGAATTGACTCAAAGGGAATGCGTGTATTTTTTGTTTTTTTATTCTCTGCCAACCACTTTGCTATGACTGTGGTCAAGTGCAGTGATTAAGGTGAATATGGGCCTGGCTTTATGGAATTTTCATTCCAGTTGGGGAGATCCACATAGCCTAAGATGCAACCTATTATAAAAAGAATACTTCTTTCTCTCTCCTGATATTTCCATCCAGGTGAAGGGAAATCCAAATGTATACTACTTGTAGCCTCAGTCTGTCCTTGAGAGACGGAGTGATTTTCAGATAGGGAATTTAGATAAACAACCGAGAATGTTGGGCTCAACACACCTCTTCTTTATCTTGAGTGCAAATAGCATTCTCCACAGTTCTTGCAGGTCCAGGTTTTCTGCCAGGGAGATCCAGCACCGCCCTTAAACCTGTTGATGCTGAGTAGATTCCAACTTGTAGTGACACTATAGGACAGAGTAGAACTGCCATATAAGGGTTTCCAAGGAGTAGGTGGTGGATTTGAACTGCTGACCTTTTGGTTAGCAGCTGAGCTCTTAACCGTTGTTCTACCAGGGCTCCTGCCTATAATCAGGTGGGTAAATTTACTTAATCCTAGCATCCACTGAGCTCTCACACAATGCTAACACTCCAAATTGTCATCATCCGTGAGAAAGTTAATACTTCTCAAAAAAAAAAAAAAATTCTGTATCTGTTTAGTAGCTGGTTGAGGAAGAGACACTACATATTAGTAAGTCTTAGAGATCCCAATGCAACCTGAGTGTGAGAATGAGTGAATAGACAGTATACATACCAAAAAAACCCCAAACCCACTGCCATCGAGTCGATTCCGACTCATAGCAACCCTGTAGGACAGAGTAGGACTGCCCCATAGAGCTTCCAAGGAGAGCCTGGCGGATTTAAACTGCCAACCTCTTGGTTAATAGCTGTAGCACTTATCCACTACACCACCAGGGCTTCCAGACAGTATATATATATTATCCTAATTCTTTTAATACATATCAGTTCAGTGTGCATTGTTGTAACAGAAGGAAAAGAAGGAATATAGGTAAATATGAAAATCACTATTTCCCTGCACTGACATTAACTGCATTACAAAAATCCTAGAAGTTCTAGAAATAATCTTGTGTACATTTATGATTCTGGCTTATTTTTTTGAAAAAGAGAAGAATGAAAAATAGGTTCTTTAACCTGCTCTGTAAGGTCTTTGTTACTGGGCATATGTTGAACTGGCAAATACATACATACATACATGCATACGTACAATGATTCCAAATGAAACAGGTGACTATTACTTAGGTTGAGAGTTAGAAGAAATCATGTGGTTACACTTACTTGGAAAATTTAAACGTAATTGGTTCTAAGGAGTAGTTTCTTTAAAATGCAAAATACAAAGCCATTCTCTCAGTGAGTTTTGAGCTTCCAGTTGATTAAAAAGAAGCAATTTCATAAAGCAACTCGATTTCTTTTTATTTTTGCTAACTCTAAAAAAACATAAACGTGCGGATATGATACCCTTTTGATGTCACCATCTTCCTGTAACCAGGATGCACACCAACATACTGAATTTGTAGCAAGACCATATATTCTTGATTTTCATCCATTTCTATCCTAATAAGCACTTGGCTAGTAGGTGATGAGGTTGATATCTAAGCATCACTACTAATTTGGCAAACGAGATTACAGTTCTAGTGCTTGTCCCAATACGTTTTGGCTGTTCCAAAATGCAATACCATATAAATATCCACATCTGATTTTCCATCACTCAAGCTCCCACGGCACACTTATTTCCTATAGCTATTTTTACTTTCTGTATATCTTTTAGTTTACAGTGACTAAAGACTGCAGCAACATAAGCATTTATAGAATGAAAAATTTTATAATAACAAGTAATGAGACAAACTGCAAACATTTCATCTTTTTTTGATTTAAAGGTATAAATTCTAAGCAATTTAGAGCAATGCTTTTGTTCTATCATTCTCTGAGAAATGTAAATGGTTTTTAAACACAAATCCCTTGTAACACAGAGCCACAGCAAGTTTTAGACGATTAAATAGGGTGTGCCGTGGGCCAGATACACAACATTTTAAAAAAGGGAATATTGAGTTTATTTATCTACAAGTTTCAGATACAAAAGGATCATAAAGTTCAAGTGTTTAAAACTGAAATGCCTTAAGAGGACAGTCAGGTGACTCAAATTACTGAACTGGGCCAAGTATGTCACAACAGGGAATGATGGGGATTTCGTAGACTCAGAGACTAAGGGTCCAGCCTAGCGTAGCTGGCATTCTCCCCCAGGCAAGCTCAGTAATGCTATACTTTAAGTTATTTCAAAAGTATCTGGAAATTGGGCCTTTATATGAAGTGTTTCAATTTTTTAAAAATTGTTTTGTTTACTGAATCATAGAGGACAGAAGTGAATCTGCAGGTTAGACTCAGATCTTGGGGTCACCATTTAGGAACTGCTGAGATAATTGAAGTTGGAAGGAATCCTGACATTGAAGTCACTGGACTGAGGAAAAAACCCAGCCACTGGGAATCCTAACAAACCTCAGAGGAAAGAGAAGTCAACCAGACACAACTGTGACCTTGGTAACCGGCCTGAAAAACTGCACATAAGGCTTTCGCACACACACACACACACACACAAAACAAAACAAAATGAACAAACTAAAAAAACAACAAAAACCAGTTTTCATTGAGTTGATTCCAACTCACAGAGGCCTCATGTATGTCAGAATAGAACTGTGCTCCATGGGGTTTTCAATGGCTGACTTTCTGAAACCAGATAGTCAGGCCTTTCTCTGAGGTGTCTCAAGGTGGACTTGAACCTCCAACCTTTCAGTTAGCAGCCAAGATGTTAAATGCTTGCCCCACCCAAGTCATATTTGTTTATTTGTGTTTCTTTTTTTGGTCAGTTGGAGCAATAGGCACAAGGACAATCTCCTTCAAGAACATACATTGTTGGATGAGACAGTAACCATACAGAAGAAAATACAGATAAGAAGCTGGGAAAAGGTACCACTAGAAAAAAAAAAAAAAAAACCACTAGGGAGCAGAGTAATTTTTGTCTAGAAAAGCAAGAGCCTTTGACAAACAAATGAAGAAAAGGGTGATGTGCAGAAAAGAGTAAAGAAGATGTCTATTTATTACTGTCTGGTGAGTAATGTCTGACAAGTATACATAACAGTCCTCTTGCTGCTGTTAGGTTCCAACTCATAGCGGCCCTGTGTACAACAGAACAAAGCACTGCCTGGCCCTGCACTATCATCATGATCCCTGTTATGCTTGAGCTCATTGTTGCAGCCACTGTGCCAATCCACCTCCTCGAGGGTCTTCCCCTTTTTCACTGACCCTCTGCTTTACCAAGCATGATGTCCTTCTCCAGGGACTGATCCAAAATACGATAACATGCTCAAAGTATGTGACATTCTTGCTTCTAAGGGGCTTTCTGGCTATGCTTCTTCCAAGACGAATTTGTTCATTCTTTTGGCAGTCCATGGTATATTCAATGTTATTCGAACACCATAATTAAAAGTTGTCAATTCTTCTTCAGCCTTTCTTATTTATTGCCCAGCTTTCACATGCACGTGAGGCAATAGAAAACACCCTGTCTTGGGTCAGGCACATCTTTATCCTTAAAGTGACATCTTTGCTTTTTAAAACTCAAAGAGATCTTTTGCAGCAGATTCGCCCAATGCAATGTGTCCTTGATTTCTACACTGCTGCTTGCATGAGTGTTGGATCCAAGTAATATGAAATTGTTGACAAATTCAGTATTTTCTCCGTTTACCATGATGTTGCTTATTGGTCCAGTTGTGAGCATTTTTGTTTTCTTTATGTTGAGGTGTAATCCACACTGAAGGCTGTAGTCGTTGATTTTCATCAAGTGTTTCAAGCCCTCTTCACTTTCAGCAAGCAAGGTTGTGTCATCTGCATATCTCAGGTTGTTAAAGAGTCTTCTTCATATAGTCCAGCTTCTCAGGTTATTTGCTTAACATACAAAGTATGGTGAAAGGACACAACCCTGATGCACATCTCTCCTGACTTTAAATCATGCAGTACCCCCTTGTTCTCTTCAAACTACTGGTTTATGTACAGCTCCTCATGAGCACAATTAAGTATTCCGGAATTCCCATTCTTTGAAATGTTATACATATTTTGTTATGATCCACACAGTCAAATGCCTTTGAATAGTCAATAACACACAGATAAACATCTTTCTGGTATTCTCTGCTTCCAGGCAGGTTCCATCTGACACCAGCAATGACATCCCTCCTTCCATGTCCTCTTCTGAATCTGGCTTGAATTTCCGGTAGTTCCTTGTCAATGTATTGCTGCAGCTGCTTTTGAATGATCTTCAGCAAAATTTTACCTGTGTGTGATATTAATGATATTATTCGATAATTTCCACATTTGGTTGGACCACTTTTCTTGGGAATAGGCATAAATACAGGTCTCTTCCAGTCAGCTGGCCAGGCAGCTGTCTTCCAAATTTCTTGGCAAATATGAGCGAGAACTTCAAGTGTGGCCTCTGTTTTTTTGAAACATCTCAATTGGTATTCTATAGCTTCCTGGAGCTTCGTTTTTCACCAATGTTTTCAGTGCAGCTTGGATTCCTTTCTTCAGTATCATCAGTTTTTGATTATATGTTATCTCCCGAAATGAATGAATGTCGACCAATTCTTTTTGGTCCTTCTTTTGATGCTTCCTGTATCGTCCAGTATTTTCCCCATACCATCCTTCACTATTGCAACTTGAGGCTTGATTTTTTTCTTTAGTTCTTTCAGCTTGAGAAATGCCCAGTATGTTCTTCCCTTTTGGTTTTCAAACTCCAGGTCTTCGCACATGTCATTATAATACTTTATTCTGTCCTCTAGAGCTGCCCTTTGAAATTTTCTGTTCAGCTCTTTCACTTCATTATTTCTTCCATTTGCTTTAACTACTTTACATTCAGGAGCAAGTTTCAGAGTTTCTTCTGACATCTTTTCTTTCTTTTTTAATGACCCCTTGCTTTCTTCATGTATGATGTCCTTGATGTCATTCCACAACTCATCTAGTCTTCAATCATTAGTGTTCAGTGTATTAAATCTATTTATGAGAAGGTCTCTAAGTTCAGGTGGGCTATACTCAAGGTTGTACATTGGCTCTCGTGGACTTATTCTAATTTTCTTCTGCTTCAACTTGAACTTGCATATGAGCAGTTGATGGCCTGTTCCACAGTAGGACCCTGGCCTTATTCTGACGGATGGGACTGAGCTTTTCCACTGTCTTTTTCCATGAACATAGTTGATTTGATTGCTGTGTATTCCATTCGGTGAGGTCCACGTGTATAATCGCTGTTCTATGTTGTCGAAAAAAGGTATTTGCAAGGAAGGAGTCATTGATCTTGCAAAATTCTATCATGCGATCTCTGACAGCATTTCTAACATGAAGGCCATGTTTTCCAAATACTGATCCTTCTTCTTTGTTTCCAACTTCCCCGTTTCAGCCACCAGTAATTATCAGTGCATCCTGATTGCATGGCCGATTAATGTCAAACTGCAGAAGCTGGTAAAAATCTTCAATTTCCTTGTCTTTGGCCATAGTGGTTGGTGCATAAAGTTGAGTGATAGTCTTATTAACTGGTCTTCCTTGTAGGTGTATGGATATTATCTTATCACTGACAGCTTTGTACTTCAGGATAGATCCTGAAATATTCTTTTTGACAGTGAATGCAACCCCATTCCTCTTCGAGTTGTCATTCCCAGCATAGTAAACCATATAATTGTCCTTCTGATTCAAAATGGCCAATACCAGTCCATTTCAGCTCACAAATGCCTAGGATACTGATGTTTATGCCTTCCATTTCTTTTTTGACAATTTCCAATTTTCCTAGATTCATACTTTGTACATTCCATGTTCTGATTATTAATGAATGTTTGTAGGTGTTTCTTCTCATTTTGAGTCATACCACATCAGCAAACGAAGGTCCCAAAAGCTTGACTCCATTCATGTCACTATGATCAACTCTACTTTGAGGAGGCAGCTCTTCCCCAGTTGTATTTTGAGTAATTTCCAACCTGAGGAGCTCATCCTCCGGCATTATATCAGACAATATTCTACTGTTATTCATAAGGTTTTCTGTGGCTAATTTTTTTTTCATAAGTAGACTTCCAAGTCCGTTTTCTTAGTCTGTCTTACTCTGGAAGCTCAGCTGAAATCATGGGTATCCCTGGTCGTATTTGAATACCAGTGGCATAGCTTCCAGCATCACAGCAACACGCAAGCCCCCACAGTACGACAAACTGACAGACGCATGGGGAAATAGTCCTCACAGAGGTCAAAATTCCCCATTTCTCCAAAATTCCATTTAAGTGTGTTCTTTACCTTTTTCATTGTTATAATATTTTATTGTGCTTTTGGTGAAAATTTGCACAGCAAGTTAGGTTCCCATTTAACAATTTCTATGTCTGTTGTTCAGTGATATTGGTCATATTTTTCACAGTGTATCTGATTGTTCCAAATCCATTAATCTAGCTTCTCTGCCCCCTTCTCCTCCTTACCTTCCCTTTGGGGTAAATGTTGACCATTTGGTCTCACATAGATGATTTTTTAAAGGAGCACAGTACTCACAGGTGATGTTTATTTTATGTGAATCCTTTATCTTATCCACTTAGAAGAAAGAACAGTACATTCTTACGTGCTTTTCATCAGAAAGAATCTCTCTTCAGGATATGATCTTCAATTTTTCTAGACGCCATTAATGATTTTTCAGTCTTTGGAAAGTCCTCAGTCATGTGTCATATTGGGCTTCATAATTAAACACTTGCCATGGACACAACTTTTTATCCTTAGTAATTTCTTTTTTCAGTGTGACATTGGCATTTGGGAAAAACCTGAAGTCAGAGTTTGGAAGTGGGGAGAGTAAGGTTGGCATATATCGGAAAATTCTTTCTCTCTTCCTAGATGGCTTTTGTTTTATTTTCGATCCTTGGAATCACTTTTTATCTTCTTCTAGAGACTCATTCCTTTTGCCTTTTAATCTCTCTCTCAGGTACATTCCCATCCATTCACCTTTCAATCTCTGTCTCAAATACATTCCCATGTCTGCTTCTATTTCCATTAGTTACAGTCTCTAGCTATGCTGCCATCAGGATTGCTATCAGTTGTATTGGAAATAAATATACTTTTAGTTATAACTTTGTTATAACAGCTTTCTGAACCTAAAAATATTGTATGCAAGTATACATGTGCACGCATACACACACAGACACTCACATAGATGCACACATCTCCCCCACTCTGACTCTCAACTACCTGTTATGGTTTTATTCATGTAGTATACTCTGATGCCTGCTTCAAGGTTTCCTTAAGAAGTGCATAGATCCTGGAAGCCTAAGTGATCTAAACCTCACCATCATTTTCTCCCAGTTGAATAGCTTAAGCCATAGCCAATTACGTTGCATATTGTTCTATAAGAGACATTAAGTCCAGTTAGGTGAGTGGTAGCAGATAAGTAAATGAAGGTACATTTCAAATGACTCCAATTGTTTCACCTTCTGTAATTTGAGTCGGAAGTCTCACTTTTATCAATTCCTTCTTACACAAGGTTTCCACTGTCAGAATGATTTTAATAAGAACTCTATTGCCCTTTACATACATTATTTTGAAATATACCTCCACATGGAATATAACAATTCCCAAAGTAGGAAACTAGAAATAGATTATCACTCGCCCATTTGTTCCAATCTTGGTGGAATTTATCGCATTGTGCCTCAGATTCAGTCCATCTCAGCCTGACTTACTGTGACTCTGCTTCACATAAATGGCTCTGGAGTGTGACCCAGTGAACATGGACACCTGCTGTTAATATTCTTGGTGCTGTGACCAACTAATGTATATGACCAAAGCAAAAGTTTTTTTAACAATGGTATAAAACATGCTTTAATATTTCTGGCAGCTTCTGTTCAGTTTCTTGTCAATTGCAGATTCGGAGCCAGGGAGTACAGGCATCTGCAAAAGGCACCCAACGTGAAATCTGCAATTAGGAGCAAGCACAGCTGACAAAACGAGGAGTCACGGGCACATGCAGCGGAGAGCATGCAGGGGAGAAGCTACTGCTGGGAAGTTAGGAAGCAAACACTTAGCTGACATTGCACTACTAGTAAAGGTACATGGATTTCCCCCTTATCTATCCCTCCTTTATTCTAACTATCAAATTAGCAAGTGTGTTAGAGGGAGTGCCATGCTCCTGAGAAGGGGCAATCATTTCTTCTCCTCTCAGTCCTATTCCTGTTTGACAGGTCTCTCGGGGGACAGCTGAAGTAAATGTAGGCCTGCCCTGACGGAAGCGAGTCAGCTCAGTAGCAGCTGCCATCACACCACTTTACCTTCAGCTCACAGATGGAGACAAGGGCTCTTTGAAGGCGATTCTAAGGCAGCTTCGCCTACAGCAGGATAAGTGGGGATCCTGTAAAGTGTCGTTTCTCTGGAAACCAAGTACAACAAATACCCTGTTGTCATCAATTCCGGGTCTGTATAGTTCACACATAAATGCTGGTTTTGTGGAGGAATTTGCACAGTTGATGCCTGTGTTATACATATATGTAAGTGAGAGGTCTACAGACCCGTCAGTCAGGTCCTTTAGGGAGTCATGAACCCCCTTTGAAAGAACAGTAGCAGGTTAAAAGGTCTAAAAATAAATTACTCTTATATGATGCATGTATGATACCAAGTTCCTGTGTGAAATATAGGATTCCCTTATGCAATTCTGAAAGAGGCATCAATTTTAATTGAATTAGATCTTGTTTTAACATAGAGGTTTATCTTGTTAATTCAAATCCCTGGATTCTTATTTGTGGGAACACCAGTAATAGGATTTTATCTTATTTCTCAAGTAATGATAACATTCCAGTTCCATCCATATGCATTCAATTCAAAATGCACCTGAAAAAAAGAGGTAGTATTTTCCACAGTGTTTTTCATTTAAATCTTTGAAACAAAAGGGTTTATGAACCAGATTTAAACAGGTGTCTGACTTTAAATTATGCGTGATTTTAACCTCCTGGATATCTTAATGAGAAAAAATTAGGTTTAAAGAGATAACAGTCTCTAATTCTGAGTTTCAGCTATTGGTATCGTACCAGATAATACATCCAGTCAGATTAAGATACCAGGAGAAATGCCTCAGAAAAGAGTTTGAAGGATGATTGTTCAAGTAGAAAGTTCACAAAAACATGCTTGCCTGTGTATAACATACCTGAGAGACATTTTCAACAATAGCAGTTTAAATGGGTCTCTAAATGCCTCCACGATATAAGCGCTGAGCTAGAAATTGAGCTTAGACAGCAGCTTAGCTCTTAATTGCATAATGTGCTTTTTAAGCAATATTGCAGTGTTGCTAAGTTCATATTTCCATATTTATGCAAAATGTCAGTGACACCATCCAGAAGTAGCCTTTACAAATTTGCACAATTATTATTGATCTTTTTTGTATTTCCTTTTGGAAATTTCCCACATTCTGAGGAGCATATCCTTTATTAAAAACGTCTTAAAGCTATGAGGTCCAAGGCGGGTATTATGCTGATGCTATACACAGAGAAAGGGAGGTACCAAGAACCTCAGTCCTGTATCTGCCTTCAAATAGCGATTTGTTAATAGGACCAGGTCTTTGGATTTTTCTTCTTGCTGTTTAATTACCAGTTTATGGTAGGCTACAACTCAACTCTACCAAGTCTGTAAAATCATAATGCTTGATTAGTTAATACAGACACATGTACTTACTTAACTCCAATTTGATCTACTTAGGTTTGAAATATGGTTCTGCACTGTCTCGACTGTCAGTAAAATAAAACTCTTCCTTTTTTATTTCTTGCATATTAAATGTCCCCTTGACTCTGGCATTGCTGGGTCATAGCCATGTCTGTTCTCTGGCTGCTTATGTAAGTAAGCTGCGACTCTTCATTTTTTAGCCATTAGTCATGTAGGTCTAAACAGATTACACACAATGCTGAAGTTGAGTGTTTTTTTTACTCCACTGTGTGTGACTAATGGGATTTAACGAAAGAGCATGACCTCTAATCATATTAATATTTAATCAAGCAATAAACATGCCTTGCTGCTAAGCTCAAAGCCAAAAGAATTCTCTCTGGTGATGATATTTCTATTAAATTGACAAGGATTTCTTTTGCTTGATCTCGTTATTGTAGAATTGGGCTGAATGTTTGAGTATTCAATTCCCTGTGAGTGTCCTAAAGGGCTTCTTCCCAAGTCTTCTATCCAAATAAGTGAGGTATCACAAATTGAACTTTAAAATATTTTTTTTCAAAGTTTAATTTCTTTACAAATGACCTGGAAAAAAAAAAATGAGGTTAGTAGTTAGAAGGTTTTGAAATAAGAAGATGATCAAGTGTTAAGTTTAAGTGCTCACATTATAAAATGATTGAGAAGTTAAGAAAAAAGAGAGTGTGTCAAGAAGAGCAACAATGATGAATACAGTGTGAGTGAAAGTGGCCCAGAGTGAAAGCAATGTCCTTGGATCATATGGAGGTATTTCTCCTGTAGAGGAAGGTGTGACAGGACAAAGGTTATGCAGTAATCATACTGCTTCCTTTTCCTGGACACAGAGGAAAACTTCACTTCCTAGATCCACCCCTCCCTCTACAGTCATGATGAAGCTCTGCAGGCTGAGTTGTGGTCGAAAGTTTGTTGATGGAGGTGATGTAAGCCACCTCCAGCCCTTGTTGGTAAAATATCCTACAATATCCTCTAGGCCTCTCTTCTCCATCTGCATTGGCCTTGAAAGCCCCCTGGTCTAGATGGTGTAGCTGCAAGACCCAGGAACCCTGTGTCCCCAGCTTTTAAATGTGCTGCCTTCTACTACAGGTGCTTATGGGACAAGGGAACCTCAGCTTTCTTATTTTTATATTAATTCCAGCAGGCATTGCGATAGCCACTAAAATGTATCTAATTCCTTAGTTATCTTTTAGAAGACAATCTAAATGGTAAGCCAGTCAGAGCAGAGCTAGGCTTCTTTCCTTGATCTGTGTTCTTATTTTACTATTGTCTTTGAATCTGTACTTTCCGTAGTTAGAAAATTGAACTTATGGTTAACTAAATATATTTTGGAGTCTCTGGGTGGTACAAATGGTTAACATTATCAACTGCTAACCAAAATGTTGGAGGTTCAAGTCTACCCAGAGACACCTGGGAAGAAAAGCCTGGTGATTTACTTCTAAAAAATCAGCTATCGAAAACCCTATAGTGTACATACAGCTCTATTCTGACACACAGGGAGTCACCATGAGTCAGAGTTGGCCCAGTGGCAACTGGTTTAAATGTGTTTTGAGATCAAGTAACCTTGCTTTTGTGTGTGTGTATGTGCATGCGTGTATGTATGTGTGTTTACCAAAGGAATATACAGCTTATCTCACTCCAGGGCTCTGTGTGTTGTCTGTGAAAGGAGCAGCTCTGGTCAAGGACTCAACGATTAACCTGGGGCCTGCAAGAGCCTCCACATTACAGGTCCTCAGGCTTCATCATTCTGGGGACAAGGCTGGGGAGAGTGGAATTCTACTGGGCTGGAAGCCTGTGGCCTCATGTTGAATTCAGCTCTTGTGTTGTCAGCAAGCCTCCTTTTTGCTAATATTTAGAGGAATGTGGTTCTATTATTCAGCATCTGTTCTTAAAACAACAATATGCTCTCCCTGATTGTTTTGCCAGGGCCATTTTGATCAAACCATTGGGTTTTCTTTGTTTTGGTTTGCCTGGTGACTCAGCTCACTTTCTCCAGGACTGACTCTCAGGAATTGACAGAGCAATACTATCTGTTCAAAAGAAATTCCTTTCTAATGTATGAGTTGTTTATTCCTTTTATTCTAGTGGTACACATGATTTTTTATGTCTATCTTAAATTATTACTTTCCTAAATCTGGGTGTAAACTGCTCTTCTCTATCCCTTGGTTAAATTCTATCCTACGATATTCTTCTAATGGAGTCAGGGAGTTCTCTCTGTTTCATGAAGAATCTAAGCACGGGGCTGAGGATTGAATGACCTAGAAAAATATAACTGTAGCTGTGGATTTATTAAGTAATAGTTCCAAACAAATGCCATGAGTACAAGAGCAATTGCTAACATTTGTGCTGTTAACTCAATTTCCTGAAGAAAAAACAGCTTAAAAAAAAACTATTAAAAATCCATTACCTGTTGTTTAAGAACCAAAATACCATTTTTCCAAAGCTCCTGATCAAGCGAATGGATGCGGCAGAATGACGTACAGTGAGAGTGAGGGTTAAGCTGGCATTAATATTTTGCCTCCTAACTTAAACGATTAAACCTTCACTAAATTAGATCAAGGAATTTAATTTCTTTTCAAGCCTTTATGAATTCTCCCTAATTCAGAAATAATCCAAGACAGAACACTCAGGAAAATTAAACAATGAAAAAAGTCTGTATCTCACCCTGTGGGGGGCACTCATGGACTGTCAAACACAGCTGAGAGGCTCTTAGCCAAACCTCTCAACATAGTTTTCCAGGCAAATTCAAGTTTGCTTGCTATATATTCACAAAGTATTCACCAAGCAAGACTTGAATGGTAGAGTTAAGCCAAAAATGGAAGCAACTACTCTTTATGAAGTTCTCGTAAGCACTTTATATACTTAGAGTTTGGTCATGGCATTAGTTATTAAGTAAGTTCAGTATATATAATTTTTTTTTTTTAAATTTACATCTGCCGTGGGCAGAACTAAATCCACAAGGGGGATTACCAATAGTAAAATTGCCACATTTTGACATGAGTCATATTGCATGTGACAGAGACAAGAGGGCCTTCAGACAATGCAGTGTCTTTCAGAGCAGTCAAAGATGGGCTGTCTCTGGAGTAAGCAAGGTCAGAAGGCTGCTGGGTCTTTCCCTCTAAGGGCAGGGCAGACAGGTCATCCCCTGTGCATGTGAGGAGAGTGAGTAAGGCAAGCAGGTCAACATCATCACTGCCGGTCCAGAGTCTGACCTTTCTTATGACCGTAATAGTAGAGATACCAAGGGGTGGGTTCTGGAGAGGTTTTAGATCTTGCCTCAAAATGAAAATAAATCTCTATTTGTTTTAAAGTCTAAGTAAAACACTGTGTCTGCTGTCTGAATGTTGTTTTGAACTATTTGAATGAATGTCCAATGTAATTTTTTTAATGCACATATTAGTAATAATTTCAATACTAGGGTCCTTAAGCTCCAACCCGTTTGCAACATTTAAACCCCTCCTTTAAGCAACCTCTAGACTTTAGGCATAATATGATCAAGGCGGGGGGGAATACTCTTTTCAAGATAAAAAGAACCACAAATAGGACAGATCAAGCATCTCTTCCCCCTAGACCATGGCTCTAAAACAAAGCAAATCAGGTTACGGGGCTATTGTTTATGAGCATGCATGCCCCGCCTCCACACACACACACACACAAATTCAAGGAGAATTTTATGTCTTAAGAGTGAATCCATGCATCTAGGTGGAGGAAGGTTCATGGAGTAAAAAAAGTAGCATTTCTAAAAGTATTTTTAATATAATATGGGAAGTTAATTTTAAAAACATGCTCATTTTCTGTAATAACACTGAATCAAAAAACTAAGAGAAAACTGGGAAGCTTTCAAGAGGACATGCCTAAAACATTCTGTGCAAACACATGAAAACTTTGGTAATCAATAGGTTCTCGTTAAGTAGACTCATGGATGCTATTGGTTCTGTAACTTAAGAAGATATTAAGGAAGTTGTTTTTGTAATTTTTGTTTCCACATTTTCCTAGTTTAGAAAAATAACTGTAATTGAGGTTTTAAAATAAAAATTTCTAAAGAAAAGCATATTTAGGGATTCTGTCAAACGAGCAGTGTCTAAAAGCTAACTGCTCTGACAAATGGAACTGTTTAAAGTGAAATACATGGCCATTTCCTTGTAGCTTATTTGTTATATCTGAGTGATACATATTTAATATCCCAAACATAGAGGGCATATAATCTGTATATGTAAAAAGTACACACAAATCAATAAAATAATAGACAGTCTAAATTGTTATTTAATTCATAAAAAAATCATGGTAATAGAAACTGTGGAAAGTGAGTGACCATGTCTCGTCAGCCTTAGGAGTAGCCCTAAAGAATTTAACAACTAAGATTTCAAGGCCAAGTGGTAAGTCATTGATCACGCATTGCTTTTAAAATATTTTTTAATGAGATGATTATACTAAAGTGTACTAAATTTCTTGGGTGGGTAAATTTAGTCATTATAAAAATGGCCAAAGTAACTAGCCATTTTCATGTTTATAAAAGGATGTAACATGTTAAGCCACAAATCTTCTATCATGAGTGTCTCAGACCAAGTGAGGGTAAAAAGGAGAGGGCAAAAGCAAATGTAACCCTTAAGGTATGTGCTGTTGGACCTTTGTGTATTTACCTGAATGACTGAAGTACTTGTCAGAGTTGTCAGGCTCTCTTCATTAGTATCCTGGTGTCTGAATTGAATCAGGAAGATTAAATGAGAAATGAGTATCATTTTGCTTTCTTTACAGTTCCAAATATGAGCTTAATACAGAGAGACAAAGAATCTTCTAGAGGGTCAGAGGCCTGTGAATCATGACACGTATCTTAGTGCCAGCAACTGATAAACTCTTTCCAGCTCTTTTGATGAAGGTAACAGATATGCCTCCCCAAAGCACTCAAACTGAAGAAGTCAGGCAAGAAAGCCAAGTTCTCCTAATTCCAAACCTTGTACAGCAGAAATAAAAAAAGCCAAACCAAGCCCCTTGCCATCAAGTTGATTCTAATTCACAGCGACCCTATAAAATAAAAAAAAGCGACCCTATAAAAAAAAAAAAAAAAAAAATTTTATAGGACAGAATAAAACTGCCCCGTAGGGTTTCCAGGGAGCAGCTGGTGGATTCCAGCAGTCTACCTTTTGGTTAGCAGCCAAGCTCTTAACCACTGCACCACCAGGGCACTGAGATATTCTACCTTGTTGCTATTTCCTGCTTTTGTCCAAGGGAGAGCGTGTGCACAGCACACATTTTTAAACAATCCTAGGTACTCATCATCATTTTATGTTTTTGAAAAATTTTCAGAAGAAAGATACGTTGCTATACCCTTCAGGAACTTGCATGTTTATGTCAGGGAATTTTACTTTTCATCTCACCTAGTTCTGCTTGTGCTTTACTTGAGGGCTGTTTTTACTTGAAGCTTAATTGAATCCATTGTCTTCAGGGACAGATTTGTATCAGTACTGAGGCAAGGTCCCCAAGCTCCAGAAGTCATAATTGGTCTCCTTGAAACACTGTCAGTTAACAATACCCTCCAGAAGGATATTTTCTCACAACAGAGCAATTCAAATTATTCATTACATCAGGAATACTTCCAAATCTTCTGCTATAATGCTGCCTTGGTCATTTTTTCCATAATACCCTTTCTAATGATTTCTGTATCCAGAAGCTAATTGAATGTCTTCTAATTTCATTATAAATATGAAATTTCTATTATATTTAGGAATTATAATTTAATGAAAAATTGGATCATTATATAAATTTTGTAATTTTTTTTAAGAATTAATATTTTTACCACATTTAAAATGCTTTTGAATTCTCTTAAAATAATAAAAAGTTAAATGATTACCAGGTCAATGCAGAGGTTTGAAATTTTGTGCTTAAAAATTTGAAGGACTAGGGAAGATGAAGTATAATATGTATTTATTTTTAGCAGAGCAAATAAAATCTGTTGATAGTCACAAAATTGCCAAAACAAACTGATTTTTACATTTTACTATAGCTGAACTTTTATGTGTACTTTACCAAGAATAATCAAATGTTATACCGCTTGTATTGTTTAAAATTACATTTCTGAAGTATTTGTGTATGTGTTTTTATCCTAAGTTGATATATGTTTATTATGGAAAATATATCTTTAAGTTTGTTTGATTATAATGTTTCCAGTTTGCAAGTAATAGAAATTGTAACTCAAACTTTCTTAAACAATAAGTGGATATATTTACCTAAATAACTGCCAAGTCTGGAGATAAAGCAGCTTCTGGATTGGTTTGATTTAAGTAAGTGAATAATATCTTCAATATCTATTACTATTACTATTATGATTATTTCCCCATCATCTAGTTTCTTTCTTTTTTCTTCAGTAGTGGTAGCTTTACCCAAAGGATGATTTCCATTATGGTGGAAAATTGGCAACAGTGTTTACAGATTTCATGTCTGTATACCAAACCACTAGGTTTTTTGGGGGATACAAACCACGCAGTAGGAGATTTTTTTCCCCAGAAGACTCCAGCATAGTCTTATTCAAATTGATTGGCTGAATTGGACCCTATGTTTATCAAGATATACAGTTAGGATGATGGGATTCAGGTAATTATCTGAGGCCTCAGCTACATGTCCCAATCCTAGAATAAAGGGTGGGTCAGTTTCTTTAAAAAATTGTAGGCTTTATGGAGGGAGGTCTGAATGCTTAAGGGAAAATTGGGCTAATTTCCAGGTGAAGGGAAAATAGATAGGGGGGAAGCAACCAAAAACCTACTAAAAAAGTCCAATGATGCTTGTCCCTTGTGCATGTGTGTGCCTGCTTGTGTGTGTGTGTGATTAGAAACTCTCTTTTACTTAGAACCAAGAAGTCTATAGCAGATGGCATGGTAGTCTGTTTCTCCTAGACTTAACCATTTGCTTAATTATTTTCATCCTTTTTGCTTTTTTTTTTTTTTGGTAATAAACTTTTTAATTTTAGAATATTTTTAAATATACATGAATGTTGTGCAGAGAGTTCTCATATATCCCACACACAGTTCATTTATAACAACTAATAAGCTAATATAGATGCATTATATTATTATTAACTAAAATTCTGACTTTATTCAGATTTTCTCAGTTTTTACCTAATATCCTTTTTTTTTTAGGTCCAGGAGCCTGTCCAAAACACCAAAATTTATTTAGTCGTCATGTTTTCTTAAGCACCTCTTGATTTGTTCTTAAATCAGTTTCTGACCTGGACCCATTCACCCCCCATTAGACAACCTGGTGGTCCCGGGCAGTCACCATATCAATACCAAACTGAGCATGAACATCCGGTTGGCAGAGCACACCGCAGCCCACAACTCCTGGGCTCAAGCTATCCTGCTGGCTCAGCCTCCTTAGCTGAGACTACAGGCACGTGCCACTGTGCCCGTTTCTCACACTTTCTTTGTTTTTGATGAACTTGACAGTTTTGAAGAGTACTGGTCAGGTATTTGTGGACTATCCCTCAACTGAAGTTTGCCTGATGGTTTTATCGTGATTAGGCTGAGGTTATTGATTCTGGGGAGGACGCCCACAGAGGTAAAGTGCTTGATCATCAGATCAAAGACACCGACTATGAGAACGACTGGTTGCTGTTGATGTTAACCTCGGTCACCTCACTCAGGCAGTGCTTGTCAGGTGTCTCCGTTCTAAAAAAAAAAAAAAATAGAGCTACTCTTTATGAAGTCTCCTACTCTTTGGAAGGAAGTCACTATGCACAGTCCACACTTAAGGAGTGAGGAGTTAGGTTCCACTCTTTTGAGGGTAGAGTATGTGCATAAATTATTTGTAATTCTTCTACACAGGGAATTTGTCTATTACCTTTCTTTTGTTTATTCAGTCATTTATCTCTATCAGTACGAATCCATGGATATATACTTTAGACATTAGGTTATAATTTAATACTACTTTATTTTCTGCTCCGCTTTTTTCTACCTTTATCTACAGGAAGCTCTCTCAGTTGGCTCCTGTGTTCTTACATGTCTGCTCTCCCTGCTTTTAAACATTTATGTTACTTGGAATTTTAATCATCAGACTGGAGAGATGGCTCTCAAATGTGGTCCCCTGACCAACAGCATTGCTCTTCTACTGCAACCTGTTAGAAATGCAATTTTCAGGGGCCCCTCCAGACCTATTGAAGCAGAATCTCTAGGTCTGGTACCAAAAATCTCATTCTGATGCCTGTTAAAATTTGAAATCCAGTACCCTAAAGCATCAGAGGAGAAAAGAAAGGACAAAGTGTTTACCTCATTCCCCACCAGATAATAAACAAATAAAACAAGTAAATGATTCAATCATAGACACTCAGCAAATATGTTACATTCAGTACAAAATGTGCTGATCTAACTGAAGCCATTTTTAAAAATCAATAATCTGGTATTCCTCCTTGACTGATTGCCTCATTCACTTTTAATTTAATTAACTAGTAATATTTAGAAGGAACGTTATAAACCCATTTCTGTTTATTCTAATTCCTCTCAATTCTACATCATTCAGATATTTTATTACTATGGAGTTTTACTTCTCTTTCACATCACTACCAGTGAAGACAAAGTCAATAAAATGCATCTGCAACGCCAAAGAAAAAATAGAGTGCCCAGTCATAGATTCTCTGGAAGTCCAATTAAACTACTGTCCTTGTTAACCCTAAATGTCTTATTAGCTCTGTATGTGTGTGCTATCAGTGTGTATATGTGTGTGAATGGGTATGTTTGTGGGTGTGGTTGATCCCTCGCCAAAGCCAATTAATATTCCAACAAAAATACTGAGTTGCATTTGTTTTTGGAATGTTGAAGAAGGATGCCATTTGTTACTAAAAGCTTTTCCCTTCTGACTTAGAATTCACTGTCTAATATATTCTTGGATTATTTTTTCTGCTGTTTGCCTTAATTGTTTATGATATTTTATTTGGTGTCTTCATAAAATCCTTTGAGTTTGTAAAATATTGATCTGTACCTATGACAGAAATGATTTTTAATAATACTCTCTTTATATTGAAAAATTTAGTTGTCCCCATCACTGATAAGAGCTTCAAATCTATCAGCCACCCATTTCATCTGCAAAGGCCATTGCTAACTTGCCAAAGGACCTAAAACAGGATTAAAATATATGTAATAAAACTATGATTTTCTAAAACATTGAATATTTGCTTTTACATTTTTTTTTTTTTTTCATCTCTAACATGCTAATGAGTCAGGATCGACTTGACGGCACTGGGTTTGGTTTTGGTTTTGGTTTTTGGTAGCATGCTAAATCCTAAAGTACAATGTAATGGTTTTATATTTTTATAAAGAAAAGAAAGGCATTTGGTTTTCATTTCTGTTACCGTATATGTATTGACTAGTTTTTATGTACACAATCTTAAACAAGTGGAAAAGCAGTACTACACACATCAAAAATGTATCTTTGAGCTGAACTTCATTCTACAAAGTCTGGAGGCTTATGTCATGAAGAAAAGGATCCTAACATTGATCAGGGCCATTTCTTACGGTCTGACTCATACTTCTCAATGTCACAGTATTCTGTACAGAAACGCAGCTGTCACTGCCAAGGCCTTCAATGCTTCCACTCTCAGGCTGGGTGATATCTGACTTTTAAAGTAATGCAGCATTTGTTACACAAGATGAGTCACACCTCCCATGTCTTGGTAAGAATACACATATTGCTAACGATAGCATTTCTCTGGAAAGTGTAAAGCATAAATGCATTCCTATTTTTACTTTAACCAAAAGCTCTCAATCATAGGAATATTGTCTACTTTCCCCACAACTTTACAATAAATCTTGGGACAATTTTATCACTGTAACTACAGAGTAAATTTTATTCTTCTGTAATGGTCTTAGGGTTTGTTCCTACATACCTAAAATGATTGCAGAATTGTAGTTTTCTTGTCATGGTGCGCTTGTGTTTGAATGTTCTTTGGTGTCTCTTTGTGATTCGAGACATGTTGATTCCAATATTAGGTTAATGTTATTAATTAAAAAAATAAAAATAAACAAAAAGAAAGCTTTCATGTGAATGGTAATTCTGCCACCCAGAAATCTGAAGAATGAAAGAGTTACGATGTTTGTGTATAGGAACTCTTCTTTCTTTCCTATTTAGCAAAATTTTACAATGCAATTTAGACTAAAACCAGAGTTTTTTCATGTAACACTTTTCTGTATTTTAAAGAAGGGTAGATTTGGTCCGCTTTTTACCTTTTGTCCAAGTGCACAATGGTAGTTATTATTTTAAAGTTAATGATTTTGCAAATCATAAAAGTACATAACCTTATACCGAGTATAATAGATATATTATGCAGTACATTTCAAATGATTGTATCATTTTACAGATGTATACTACTTAAATGGTCTCTGTAGTAATTTGAAATAATTTTTAGTGTAAAAATGAGGATGAAAGATTTTTAGAACACCTATTATTCATCAAAGGGCATTTAATGGTTCAATTTAGTTGGTGTAAAATTGACATGATAGTCAATAATGAGCACATATTATTGAGTAAATGCTAACATCTAAAACCAAATAATGGAATTTCTTTCTTAGAAATTACTGCCTAATATATTGAATAATGTTTCAAGATGTGAACTATTTCTTGCACTTTTGAATAGACACACACACACATAGTTTTTGGAACTGCCAGACAAAATCAAGCTTGATTATATGTGTTAAATTGTTTAGAGTTTATTAAATTATTTAGAATAATTACTGTTAGAAGGCACAGAACATGTTCAAATTTGAACCCAATAAACTCTACCAGCAAAATTTATACAAAGAAAATAAAACTGTCAATTTGGGGAAAGAATAAGAATAAAAAATTTTAAAAAACATTAATAACGTCAGGAAAAAGAGAAAACGTTAAAGATTCGAAAAATATATGTGAATATGTTAACAGCGCTAAAAAATATTAAAAACATTCTGTTTAACTGCCAAACAATACTGGCTATCTGCTATTGCACTAAGCAGGGGGCAAAGTGGGTAAATCCCACTTTCATTGGTAACTGCATGGTAAAGATCAGCATGAAGCCAATCCCCAAAATGTGGGGTTATATCCAGTTTCCACCCTCCCACTTCTCCATCCTTGTTGCCAGCTGTTTACAGAATACATTTTCTCTCTGACCTTGGAACCCAGGCATGGGTCAAAGCTCACAAACTTAGATGGACACCATCTTTCAGACTGCCAAATAGGTAGACAGCAGCCCCTGATGGCTCTCACTACCCCTGTGGGTTCACTAATTTTCTGGAATGACTCATAGAATTCAAAGAGGGCGTACTGCACTTATGGGTACAGATTTATTACAACCCAAAAGGATAATATTAAGAGACACATAGGGTGAGGTCTGGGAGGGATCCTGGCATGAAACTTCTATGTCCCAAAGACCTCTCCTGTGTATGGTCACCAACCAGGAAGCTCTTCTGGGCCTCAGGGCTCTTATGGCTTCATACATGGCCCCTCTTGGTCTGGTCAGTCCCTACTCATTAGCTTCAGGTTTGGTCCAGCTCAAAAGAACCAAAAACAAAGGCCAAATTGCTTTCTGCAAGTTGACTCCACACCTTGCAGCTATTTACATGAGACACACAAAGCAACAACAACAACAACAACAACAAAAAGATACAGATAGGTCAGAAAATATACAATAGGGAGAAATATGCCAATATTTAGACAATTGGCTATCATATTTTACAAGCAAATTATAAAGTGGAAAAATTATAACTCTAGAAAAGACATATTATCTCCAAGAGAGTAAGACTGATGATATAATTGAAAAAGTTTTAGGATGGTTGTGGTGGAGGAAAAGGTACATAAACATTATTTTATTTTTTCAAGTTGGAATATGTTGAGAGTTGATGAAGCAAGAACTAGAAGATTTGCGTATATTATACTAGTCAATAATAATAGACATGTGACTATTAAAACTTGATATTTTTGTATATTAAATAAAATTAAAAATGCTTTATTCAGGAAGATAATCCTATAAGAATAAAAAATCTGGAAGGAGGATAGAAGATGGGGTTTTTAAGTGAACTATTTCCTACCTTGCTAAGAAGTCATAGAAGATATCTGAGGTTTGTAAATCAAGAATTGGCAACATACAATAACTACTGAGTTAGAAGAAATAGAAATGATTAAAACGGTTGCTTCTGAGAAGTATGCCTAATGGTCAAGAGGGTAGAGCCAACCACGGGAACTTTTTATTATAAATCATTTTGGACTTTTCAATTGTTTAACCATGGATATCATAACTGTCTATATATAAAAATATATATATAATTAAAATAATTTGGTACATTTTTTTTATGGTGACTAAAATGTTGGAAAATTAAAAATAAAGAAGTAAATGAAAAGGCATTATGGTAAAAGGGTGGGAAAAGGGTGGTAAAGGTGAGATGATGCATAGTAATTACGAGCTTAGACTTTCGAGTCAGTCTTGCCTAGCTCTAGCTATTATTCTACTTCTTGTTGGCTATGTAACATTGAGTAAATTATTTAACCTATTTAGACCTGTGTTATGATTTGTAAAAAGGGGATAATAATAACACTTTTCTTATAAAGCTGTTAATGGGATAATGAGATAATACAAATTAAGCACTTAGTAGTTGCATTTAGCCTGGCATTATTTATATTGCTATAAATTATATTAAAGAACTGATGATCTAAGAAGTTAAAAGTAGACTGGTAATTTGGGGAAAAAAATATTAAAACCAAAAAATCCATCACCATTTAACAGGAAGAAATGGAAAAAGCCTAGACTCTTATTCCCAGCTGTTGAACCAAGTAGTGTGTGAGTCCTGTGGATATTTCTGGTATGTCCCCATGCAGTATCCTCATATATCACTCTGCAGTATGGGCTCCATACCTTGACAGATGGTTCATACTTAATTTTTTTTCTTCCCTTCTGAAAAAACAAACAAATCCCAAAAAACCAAACTCAGTGCTGTTAAGACAATGCCTACTCGTAGAGACCCTATAGGGCAGAGTAGAATTCCCCATAAGGCTCCCAAGGAAGGTTGTAAATCTTTACTGAAACAGACTGCCACATCTTTCTCCCATGGAATTGCTGGTGGGTTTGAACCATGGAACTTTTGGTTAGTAGCCAAGCCCTTTAACCACTGTGCCAAAAGTCAAATTTATGCTTAATATTTTTAATTAATATTTTTGTTAAGCATCACCTGAGGCAATTCAAAAAGATGAATTTTTACTTTATAATTTCTAGACATTGACATTTGTCTATGTAAATAATATTTCCATACTGTTTCTAAATGAGAGGTGGATTTATTTAAAAATGCATTGGTCAAAAATGCTAATTGTGTAGAGCGGGGTCTCTGTATTAACTACCCTTTTCAACTGTGTTTCAAATATTTATTTCATAAAAATATTAATGAAAAACATTATTTATAAGTAAGATGATTTTATGGACTTGTAAAAGCAAGACAAAGTAAAATTATCCGTTTTTGCCAATTAATATATAATCTCTTCAGCTATGTTATTAAGTTACTGATTCACCAGTTAGAGTCAAATATCTCTCTTATGTAATCAATTTAATTCACTATTCATCTAAAATCCATTTGTTAATATTGTTCAATGGTAGCTTCCATTTTCTACCAAACTTAGCTTTGTTCTTTACTTTATGCGTCCAAACACTTGTTTGGCTTAATGGCCACCAGATCCTAAATGATCTTTGGCAAATGTAGAATTTTAAAGACCACGTGTCACCATTGTTAATATTATTAGAAATCAGAGTTTTTTTTTTTCTTTTTTTTTCTGGCACTATTACCTACTAAAAAACATTGACATAACTACTATTAATATATATTGTTCATGCAGTACTACACTCCTTTTTTTTTTTCTGCGTGGCGGAACATTCTTTTCAGTGGCTGTATATACATATAACTGATCTGAGCATCAGTATTTTAGATATTTGGTCATATACAAGGTATCAATGGTCATTATGTTACATTTGATTCTGTTGCATTTATTTCCAAGGCATACTTGGTAATATTTTTATTTTTCTGGAGGCACCATCACATAAAGTACCCAAACTTGTGAGAGGCATGTAGTGGCTCTGAACATTTACAGATGTTAGCTGATACAAATTTGGGTTTTCAGCTGGACAGACCCACCTATGTTTGCACTTTATGTACATGTGGTGATCTCAAGTCAGCCATGCAGTCTCCTCTGTCCATAACTACCACAGAAAAAGGGTTTTTCATGGCAAAGATATCGACGATGGTCTCCAAAGGAATCGCTACTTCAGACTGTGGACCCATAGCTCAAAGTCACAAGAGCTCTTCATACAATGGCTTTTTTGACATGCAATTTGTCTCAGCTTAATTAACATGGCACGGAGTCTGGTGGGACATGAGGTCAAGGAGTCATTGTTTAGGTGTTTGCACTTAACACCTTAAGGATCTAATAAACGTAGAAGTCACATCAGAAGCAGAACTATAGACTCTTTCTTCATTGATATTAGACTCAGGACAAATGTCTCTTCTGGTCATCCATGATAAGCTAAGGGGGTAGCTTCTTTAATTCAGTGAATTAGATGAACAAATATCTAAGAATATTTGTTATTGCTTAGGTTCTGTGATAGAAACCGCTAATCGTCTATTTTATATCAATTCTATACTTCTTCACTAACAAAAGAGAGTACTGATTCTTTTTCAGGGCATGTCAACGTGCCCCATCAAAATTTTTTATTTCCTTGGCATGTCTGACTCAATGGCAGTGGGTTTGGTTTGGTTCTTCCTCCTATTTCTCTATCTGTTCTAAATCACAATCTTTATAGTAGTATTTTCGTGTTCAATATAATTTGTCTTTCTTTGGCTTAGAGGGCCAATTCTCTATACCTTAAACTGGCATTCAAAATCTCTTCACCTAAATGGTAATTTATTCAGAACTAAACATCACTGTTCCTCAAATATATTCTCTCCTATTAACCCCAGGACATACCATTTTTAGGCTTACTAAATAGCAACCCTAACAATCTAAAAACCTGATTATTGTATTGTAATTACAAAAATTAAATGATGTGTTACAATACTTTATCTCTTTATGTATTTTCTCCCCAACTAGATTGCAAGCTATTAGACAGCAAGTATTGTGATTTATACTTGTTTTTCATTTTTTTAAATGCCTAATACAACTCTAGTCATCTTATACATTTGTTCAAGAGACTAAAGGGATGAAAGTTATTACCATGGTGGAAACCGGCTAATTGATCACGATTTTTTTTCCCACTGTAGTAGGTACACAACTATATACACTACATTTCCCAAGATTCCTTGCAGTAAGATGTGACTATGTGACTGAAATTGGCCCAATGAAGAGAGAATGGAAGTAATATGTACCACTTCATGGCAAGGTTTATAAAAACCTTTCAGGCATGGTCTCCCTATTATTTATTTGTTTATTTATTTCTAGAAAGCTTGATACCAATGATAATGGTGAGTTTTGAAAACTATGCATTCAAGTTAGAGGAAAAAATGAAAAAACTGAGGGAAACCCACTAAAAAAAAAAAATACTGCTGTCGAGTCAATTAGCTACCAGTTAATAAGGAACTAAGATTTTGAACTGCATGCAAGCAAAAAAAAAAAAAAAAATTAAAAATCTATTATGCTTCATCTATTATATAATTTTAATTAGTTTCTTGTGACAGATAGCATTTTCTTAACTAAAACATAGTATTGCTAACCGGGCATAACTTGTAGCCACCACTATTTCTAAAATAATCTAAGTATTATCATTGAATAATTATATTTAGCAAAAAAAGAGAGGTACTTCCAGTCCTGAAGATATATCTGACTTTTATTTCTTCCCTTATGTCAAAATTCATGAACTATTTCTATATGCACAACTCATATGTAAAATTTAATTTAGAAATAATAAATATTTATTATTTAATAAATAATAAAAATAGTAGTGTCATTTTAATGTACAAATTCCCTTCTAAATAGTAAAAATCATGTACTAATGATGCGAACTTCAGAAAATTAACGCTTTTTTCTTTTTTAAAAGAATGTATTGTGCCATTGTCTCCAAAATATGGTGAATAATGACCCTTTTCTAACAAGATGATACCTCCCATCTGTTATTGTTATCATGTGCCATTGAGTTGATTCTGACTCTTAGCTGCCCTATATGGCACAGTTGAAGTTCCCCATAGGACTTCCTAGTCTATAATCTTTACTGGAGCAGTATCTTAGTTCTCTAGCGCTGCAGGAACAGAAAAACTACAAGTGGGTGGATTTAACAAAGAGAAATTTATTCTCTCACAGTCTAGTAGGCTGGGAAGTCCAAATTCAGGGCATCAGCTACAGGGGAAGGCTGCCTGTCTTTGTTGGCTCTGGTGGAAGGTCCTTCTCATTAATTTTCCCCTGGACTAGGAGCTTCTCTGCTCAGGAACCCCAGGTCCAAAGGCACTGCTTTCTTGATATGAGGTCCCTCTGTCTCTCTCTTTACTTTTCTCTTTTATATCTCAAAAGAGATTGACTCAAGTCACAATCCAATCTTGTAGACTGATTCCTTCCTCACTAACAAAAGTGCTGCCTATCCCACCTCAGTAACATCATAGAGGTAGGATTTACATCACATAGGAAAATCACATCAGATGACAAAATGGTGGACAATTACACAATACTGGTAATCATGGTCTTGCCAAACTTACACACATATTTTTGGGGGCCACAATTCAATCCATGACAAGCAGATTACCAGGTCTTTTCTCCTGTGAAGCTCTGGTATGTTCGAACCACTGACTTTTTGGTTAATAGGAAACCCTGGTGGTGTAGTGGTTAAGTGCTACAGCTGCTGACCCAAGGGTCGGCAGCTCAAATCCGCCAGGCGCTCCTTGGAAACTCTACGGGACAGTTCTACTCTGTCCTATAGGGTCGCTATGAGTCAGAATCGACTCAACGGCACTGGGTTTGGTTTGGTTTTGGGTTTAGCTGAGGGCTAACCATTTTGGAACCAGGGCTCCTTATCTTCCATTTAACATATTTTATAAATTGTTTCTTTTTATGTTTTAAAGATTGCAAACAAAAAGAATGATCAGACAAATTCACTTGGAAAACATAATTACTGGCAGCATTTATGTGGGTCAAAGAAACATTTGAAATCACTAACATTTCTCTAAAAAGGATGGAGAACTTACCTTTGTGGAGGGGACCTTACAATTGTTAGTGTTTCAAGCAATGTAATATTAGTTTAGCATGTTTTAAAGTTCTTTGCTATGCTGTAATCTGAAAGAGAAAAGTGTATTTATTTTTATTGGTTTTTAGTATAGAATAATTATGTAACTTTTCTCAGCAACTGCTGAAATTTTGTTTAAATTTGGCCTTTCCACACATCTTAAATATAGAAAATATGTTGTTGTCAATTGCCATCAAGTCGATTCCAACTCACGGAGACCCTATGTGGTACAGAGTAGAACTGCTCCATAGAGTTTTCTCAGCTGTAATCTTAATGGAAGCAGATTGCCAGATCTTTTCTTCCATGGTACAACTGGGCTTGAAACACCAACTTTTAGGTGAGCAGTTGAACACAAACTGTTTGCACCACCATAAGGACCTATAGAAAATGTAGGCCTTATTTAAACAAACAAAAAACAAAAGAAAAAAATAGCAAAAAAAAAGGGCTTCTGTCTCACACTCTTGCTAAAATAATTTTAGCCTCCCTTCCCCTCTCCCATGGCCCAGTTTTCATGATAAAGGCCAACTAAATGGCTCTGGTATTCATGATATGCTCTTTCAGATTTGTTTCTTACTAAGTGTGCTTTGCAACCAGTTCTTCAGCTAAACTGTGCCCTTCAATGCCTTCAGACAGATTTTTAAATAAGTAAACATAGATATTTGTGTAGCTTTTGTAGTTCCTACAGAGGGAGGGGAAACCTTGATGGCATAGTGGTTAAGTGTTAGGCTGCTAACCAAAATGTTGGCAGTTCAAATCCACCAGGTGCTCCTTAGAAACCCCATGGGGCAGTTCTGCTCTGTTGTATACGTTTGCTATCAGTCGGAATCGATTGAAGGGCAACAGGTTTTTTACAGAGGGAGGGTGGCTTTGAAGTGGAGCCTCTACATGTTCTTTATCTAATTCTTAATACAATCCTCCATAAACAAGAAATGTCTCTAGATACACTGCAGGATGGAACAGTTTTTCACAAATAGAAATAACAAATGAAAAGAACAGTAATATATTGCATTGAATGGTTCTGATTAGGATGCATTTTATTTATACTGCCCATTAACAATTTTAAATTAGACATTCAGAACAATTGCTAGAATTACATACACCATTAGGTAAGGCTTTTCTTAATAAATCTATCTATTTCTTGGTCACTGATCTTAGCACAATAACTTGTTATTGATTTTTACTATTAATATAAATTTTGTTTCATTAATATGTTAAGTATTGATTCTGCATAACTAGTTTTCAAGGTAGAACATTCAGAAAGCAATCTGCTGAAACAAAGTATAATAGTTTTTATACTTTAATGTTTTTCACATAGTAATACATACGGTAGTTTTAATTTTAATTATGTATTTTTAGCATTAAAATCCCATATATAAATATTTTAAAATTTTTTCTCTGATTAATTTGTTTGTCTGCTTTTCTGTAACAGTCACTCATGATTATACAATTGCCTCTGCCAAGTCGTTTGACAATTTTACCAGGCAGCTTAAAGGGCATGTTCTTACACACCTCAAGGAATTCACAGTTTGATGAGGAAGTCTATTTTGTTATTCAGACTTCTCTTCCCCAGTTCTTGTTTATATATTACCTTTAATTATGCCAATGTCATATAAGATATCTCTGGCCATAAAGAACTGATGCAAAAAAAAAAAAAAAACACTCAAGAGGCACTAGTTGAGCATAGCCTTTGTGCTAGGCATTGCATTCAAGTTTTGAAATTACATTGGAAGGCTATATGACCCTTTTTTCTCAAAGACCTCATTATCTAGCAGATGTAAAAACACTTAAACATTTATAACTTACAGTATTATAAGTGCTACAAGAGAGGATATGGAGAAACATTTCATATTAAAAAGAAAAAAAATGTATGCATATCGCATGAAGATGACACAAGTGAATTCTAAATAGTTTGACTCGCTTCCCTAGAGTGAATTGGTTATCTTTATAAGAGGGCAGTTCTCACATTGTAGTGGAGCCTGGTGATTCATGTATGCATGTTCTCGTTACTAGAAGCTACACTAATCTTCTAGACAACAGTATGGTTTAACTGACCGCCATACTTTTCGTATGCACTGAATGGGCCACTTCAGATACGGAAGTCAATAATTGCTAAAGTATACAAGTAAATGAAAAATAAGAAGTTTAATCTGACCTTACAGTGGCTAGAATTTGACTTGCAAGTGTATCTAGAGTCCTGAAACCCAGGACAATTGGCTGAACCAGTTCTCAGCCCCAATCAAACATAAGGTATAGAAAGTCATCAGCTTTCCTGAATTAAGTGGACTGCAATTTTTTTTTCTTTCTGTTTTTGGTTGTTCGTTGCAGGCTAACTATCTGCTATTATCTGCGTAGTTGTTGGGGTGGTCACTTCTCATTTCCACTGCTCTTGTGATTTTCACCTTCCACATATTTCTTTTTTCATTCTTTATCTCTTGGCATTTTGACTATGGGGAAGAAAAGAAAAAATGAAAAAGAAAACTGGCTATTTTACTGCCTATAAATTTGGATAGCCAAATTATTACTGCCTATGTACTGAAAAGAATCTTCCCACTTACCTGTAGTATGATGAAGATTTCTACGTTATGCTAAAACATTGCATACTGCCAATAGCTCAATTATATATATTTCTATACTTCATTACCCAAACTCTCTCTCTCCCCCTGAGAAATCCAGAAATTTAGCTATGTCTCATTGATTCACAGTGGACACGCCAGTCTGGATGATTTTTTTTTTTTTTTTAGAATAAAATTGCAGAATTAAGAACAACGG
Source organism: Elephas maximus indicus (assembly GCF_024166365.1). Lineage (NCBI taxonomy): Eukaryota > Metazoa > Chordata > Mammalia > Proboscidea > Elephantidae > Elephas > Elephas maximus. The sequence continues at coordinate 43,108,438 of NC_064836.1, read as the reverse complement.
CACTCATTTACACATATAATGCACTGGTGTTCTTTTCTGTTACTTTACTGCTCCAAGTAGTCTGTTAGCCCACTGAATCCGGATATATTTGTTAAAAGAAGATTCTAAAACCAAGTTCAGGATCTTATCTCTGTGTCAACCAACTGCCCTTCCTCTAAGCCAGTCTTATTCAAATCTTCAGTTAGCTCAGCTGATTACAGCTGTAAACCCACAGGAGAGTTTCCTGCACTAAATAAGGCGACAATGTAGTCAACATTTTCAACAACATGCCTTTGTCCCTGAGACAGGCACCAGGGTGTATCAGAGAATAGGGCTTGTCACTAGAGGATATTATCACATTACCCCTCCAATGAAGGTTTCTATAGAATCTTTGATGCATGTAAAAGCAAACATTAATGTAACTATATTATTATGATCAAGTGATTCTGTACCGTCTTTAATGTCTTGTGCAGTTGTGTCTGTTATATAGCTCTGTTTACAGAAGGTAAAGAAAAGTGTAAAAAATTTTAGATCACACATGATCTATGATGTTTGACTTAGGATGCATCAATGTCACCCCTGGGGTATACAATTTCTACCGATCTATTTATCGGAGGGATATTTGATGCTTTTCTAATTATCTCTCAGAACTTGACACAGAAGTTATCTTTGTTATAATGTCTGCAGCAGAGATGAACACATCTTAATGGCAGTATCAGGATGTGGTAGCAAACACAATCCTTCTAAACTCAATGACCACTTAAGTGGTTTTAATTTAACAAAATGTATCTCAAGAAAAATAATTTTGTATAAAATCCCAGGTATATATTTTTTTAATTTCTGTGAAAATATATATAACACAATTACCAATTTGACATATTTCACCTGTACATTTAGTGACATCAATTACTTTGATCATGTTGTGCAACCATCACCAATATTCGGTGCCAAAATTTCTACCACTATAAGCAGAAACTCAATGCTTTCTAAACAATGGCTACCTTCCCCCCCCATCCCCTGTAAGCATGAATAAACATGTATCTTTTATATAAATTTTAACAGACTATTTTATTTGTTTTTCTTTATCCAGAGTTATACCAAGAGAATTTTCCAAATAATTTTTTTTTTTCAAATCCAGCAAGGCAGTTATGTAGAATTCTGAAAAACATATCTAAATTATGTTAAAATCTTCAACCCAATATATCAGTCATGGTATTAAAATTGTTTCCTGTTTGCTAACAAAATCATGGTAAAGAAATGGAATTTCTCTCCCCTTTGTTTAAAAAAATTAAGCAATTCAGTTATAGAAGACATTAAAAAGTGAAACACATTCAAATTCCTACTCTTTACTCTGTGGATCTAAAATAATATATTACCATGTTTAATATTTATACTTTTTCAAAACTTAAACTTGTACTTTTCAATAATGGCATTTTGATATTGAATTACTGGGCAAATATTGCAATAGTTTCTATCCTATATAATATTTTTTCTTTATTCTTCTTTGAAATGCTTCAATGATTATATACTCTTTAAAATCCTATTAATCTTCTTCAGGGCACCTGACCCAAGCTGCAGTCTCTCTGATTACCTGAAATGCATGTGAAAGCTGGACAATGAAAAAAGAAGACAGAAGAAGAATTGATGCAATGCTTACAAACTGTCGTGTTGGCAAAGAATATTAAATACACCATGGACTGCCTGAAGGAATGAACAAATCAGTCTTAGAAAAAACACAGCCAGAATGATCCTTAGAACCTAGGATGGCAAGACTTTGGGTCACTTACTTTGAACACTTAATCAGGAAAGATCAATTGCTAGAAAATGACATCATGTTTGGTAGAGGGTCAGAGAAAATGAGAGAAGCCCTTCATCAGGTGGATTAACATGCTATCTGCAACAATGGGCTCAAACATACCAGCATATGTGAGAATGGCGCAGGAATGGGTAATGTTTCCTTCCGGTAAATGACCGTTGGAATTTTCACCTTCCACATATTTCTTTTTTCATTCTTTATCTCTTGGCATTTTGACTACGGGGAAGAAAAGAAAAAATGAAAAAGAAAAGTTGCCCACCCACTTTTCCGCCTCTCAGTTTCACTAAGAAGCTGCTTTCTTGCTGACGGGACTTTATGACTGTTTGAAACTGAAAAAACTGCAAATTACTGTTTCTACAGGGTGTTGTATGAGGTGTGTGCATTTTTGATAGGAAACGGAAATTCAAAAAATTTTCTTTGGCACACTAAATGTCCCTCTGAACTCTAGGAGGTGTAGGGGGGTAAAATTAGTGGGACAGCGTATGTCCCTCAGGATTTGGAGGGTAAGACTGTTGAGAGGGACAAAAAAAAAAAAAAAATTCCATAGTACCTACCAAAAATTGAACAACATTCAATAATTCATCATGCTTCTATTAATGAAAACATATGTTTTCAACAAAAAAAGCAAAAAATAATTGGGTCTTGAAAGGATTACACATTAGGTCACCATGGATGAGAGCCAACTTGGCAGCAACTAACTACAGCAAATGCTTTTTTCAAAGTTAATTTTTTTGAATCATTATAAATAATTTTAAGGTATAAAATGTGAATCCCAGAACACAGTTTTTGAATTGAGTCAAATCACCTAAAGTTATGAATCACTCCATAAATTTAATAAGACTATTTACCAATTAAAAATTACCATTTGAGCAAATGTAAGCAATCTTAATCTTTTAAGAGTTTTACTCTGCTAAAATTTAGTTGTTTTTATGGCATTTCTAGTGGAAGATTTATATTCCTGCATAGACTTTTTTTCCAAGTTTATGTAAGTGGGTATTAGATTTTGCTTGTTTTATTTATACATTTATTTAAATTAAACTGACTTAATATCAGAATATAAAATATCAGTATGCCAAAGAGGGGGAAAAGTTTCCCTTGAAGGAAGATTTATGCAATAAGGGGTCTAGAAAATCAAGAAAGCTTATTAATGAGTTATCAGGAGATAGGAAGAACAAGCTAAAATAAGAATACTTTTAGAACTGTTAGTGCCAAATTAGGTCTATCAGGATCACAATAGAAGTTACAGGGAGTACTCAGTAGGCTAATTACCTTTCTCAATAGGAGAGAACTCAGGTCTCCATGGAAACAATTAGGATTAAAAATGTCCATTTATAAGCCACTGTTGCTGCTGGTGGCACAGTGGTTAAAATATTTGGCTACTAACCAAACGGTCAGCAGTTCGAACTCACCAGTAGCTCCATGAGAGAAAGATGTGGCAGCCTGCTTCCATAAAGGTTAGCAGCCTTGGAAATCCTATTGGGCAGATCTACTCTGTCCTACAGGATCACTCTGAGTCAGAATTGCCTGCACGGCAGTGGGTTTGGTTTTTTTTTGGTGGGTTGTTACTCACATGTATGTATTAACATATATAATATTTGGAATTTTATGAAAACCACCACCCTTAAGGTTCAAATGTACAAAATGGAAGCAAAAGAGTAATTGTCATTGTAAAATGTTTTAATTTCACAAAACCTTTAATCTTTAGTCAGAGAGTATCTTTAGGGGGAAAATTCATCTGCTTTCCTTCCACCTTCCCCTTTGTAAAGTTTACCTCAGCAAGGCTTGTTCATCCTAGGAAACATGTTCATTATTTCAATCCTTAAGCTTAAAATAAAAGCACAATTGTGAATCATTCACAACAGTGCCATCATTTTCTGCTGACTGCTGCCTGCTTTCACAGGACAATCATCTGAAATCTTAGGATAGGATGGATGGTGAGCACGCACCTGTTCGCTTCTTATTAACCTTTCCATTAACATCCCAATTTGTTTACAATGAAACAAATCAGTCAAAACTGCTGTAACTTTCATTAGTGGCACAGCTTTTCTCTCTGACTCAAAAACAAAAGCCTCGGATGATGTGTTCATTAAATTCTGATTTTCTTTGTTTTTTTGTCCCTGTGTTGTACTAAGAACAGCTTGTGTGATCCTTTTTTTTTTAAAAGAGAACTTGGAGTTCAGACAAAGGAAAACTAGAGTTCTGTCATTCCTAATAGGCTCTTGAGGACAGGGATTGGATTTCTCAGCTGAGTCAGTTTCAGCACTCAAATTTTATGTGTGTGTATGGCTATCCTGCAAACCAGATGAATGTTTTGCGAGGACTTTCCTACTTAGGAAATAAAGGCAAGTGATGTCCGATGTCTATAGCAACCAATAGATTTTGAGTCTATTTTGTTTTAGGTAACAATTGGGTAAATGTCAACAAATGCTGATTACCGTTTTAGAAACTATTGCTTTCTTATTTTATCCTTGGCATGAAAATTTGATACATTAACACTTTTACCACAGAGTGGTGCAGGTTTATTGCCTGGAAATTATGTACACACTTTCAATTCATTTAAGAAGACATCTGTGCATGTGTGATACACAAAGAATTTACATTGGGTTCTAATCTACCCAATGTAAAAAAAAAAATCCATGTAAAATTATTCTTTTCCCTCACCGCATAACCTACGATTAATTTTATGAACAAGCTCAATCGTCAAATAAAAAAGTCCTTGGATAATGGCACAGGTCAAATCCTTTATGAGCATAGCACTTAGAAATATTTCTCAAAGATCATGCTAATTTACAAAACTAGGTTATTCCCCTTCAACCACTTTCATCCACTCCCTTTTTTGCTGTTTGTTTTGGTGTGGAGGTCATTCCCTAAAATAAAAAGGAGAACAAAACGGTAAAAGTCCTTGCCAGAGGTCAATGCTGACAAGACTTTTTAAAAGTCCTATTAATAAAATTAACAATATATGATTTGTGTAAATGCTGACAGGCCGTATTTTACAACTGCCCTTGAGACACCTGCTACTTTTGTAGGATGTGATAATTTTGAATTGCTACCATCAAAATGGCTTTATTGAGAGCCCAGTGCCATGTAATGCCATGTCTAGTATTATACATGTATCTCAAACAGAATGACATGGCTCCTGACTTCCAGGGATATCAGGGGTGGATGAGGAATATTGGTAAAAACAAAGAAAATGACATCCTAATATCATTATAAGTTCCTTCACAAATTTTATACCAATTTAAAAAAATCTAGGTCAACTGATATAAAAAACAAATGAAGGATGATAACTCATTTTGTCAACTGTACATTATACACCCCAAATGTAGGTGAATTTGTCAAAGTACTCTAGAACCATTCTTCTACTACTTAAAGTTTCAAACAATGTAAAGTAGTATCCACATGAAATTTCACTTTTTTAAATGCTGGAAGGAAATGAGATCATGGACATATGTAGGAAGGAGAGCGATGCTTCTTTAAATCTTATTTTCTTTAAAAATTACTTTATTAAGAGTTTATTTTCTAACCAAACTTTTCTTTTAACCAAATTTGTACTCCCAGAACTTACTTTTTTTTTTAAGCACTATGACATTAACAGATAATTTGATGGAGAAGGGAATAAAATGCCGCCTTAAATGTACTCTCTCTTCTTTTCACCTCCGACCAACTGGGCTACATTTTTCAGTCCTTAAAAATGTGATGAATCGAAAATTGAGTCATTTAAAACTGTACATCACCTAGGAAATGTATAGAAAGGAATCTGAAAGCTAAGGGACTTTTTTAGCTGTTATAAACTGAGAATTTCTTCAGACTTTAACAACAGCTAATAGGGTGAAGGATGGCATAACTTCACAATATGAGAGATAATGTGCCATTCCCATAAGTAGTTATATAATACCAATCACAGTAGCATTTAGTCTTTAACAAAAGATCAGATGAGTTCTTTCTGAGAGCTACTTAATCCACAGAGCAGGACAATAAAGAGAGTGAGTGTTACCATGTATTATTCAGAGGAAAGAACAGAGCATGGTAGGGGGAGGGCAAAGAGAGTAGGTGACCTCTGATACAGCCTTGCAACTGGGCTACCTTGACAAAGTATTCCTATTTGCAGGTTGTAGCATGACCTCAGTTCCTGCTCAACTAATCCCTTTAAGATTTAGGGATTTCTGAGGCCCAAGTGACTTTCCGGGATTCATTCAATGAGCCACTTGCCATGGTTAAGATTTATGGTTGGAGGAAGTAATTCATTGCATTTGAAAAATTATCAGGGGATATTCAAAAAGAAATATCTGAGCTTTCTGTAGTTCCATAAATGACTACGTTTTAACAGATTCACATGACTCAATTAAACCCTTTAACTTATAAGGGAATGGCTACTGATGTCAAGGTCTCAGCCTATTGAACTTAATTGACCTAATGTCTCCTGTTCTCACCTGAACAAAAGAAAGAAGGTTTACAAATATTCATGAAGAGGCTGAAATGATTTCAAGAAAAACTTAAATTATTAGCCCTCTCCTGTCTTCATAATTTAAATATTTAACTCTTCCAAATTGTACTTGTCTTTGGGAAGTGATAAGGGCAGGAGGAGATATGAAAGAAAGGAAATTAATTAGAGGAACCATTTATAATGTCTCTCTCTTTTTTTTTTTTTTTCCCTAAAGATCTAGCCAGTACTTTTTCCATTGTGTCTAAAGAGGACTTCATGATGAACTCAATTATCTTCCAAAAGTAATAGAAGTATTCTTAGGGAGAGCACCTACTGTCTTAGTTTTCTAGTGCTGCTATAACACAAATACTACAAGTGGATGCCTTTAAAGAACAGAAATTTATTTTTCTCACAGTTTTGGAAACTAAAAGTTCAAATCAGGGTCATGACCTTATCCGATTTCTTCTTTATCCGTAGTCCCAGCCATTCTTTGGTTCCTTGGCAATCCTCACAAGGCATCTATGTTGTCTGGTATGTGCTTGCATCTCTCTGTCTGCTGCTTTTTTTATAACTCCAAAGAGATTAGGTTTAGGACACATCCCACATTGATACTGCATAGTTAATGTAACAAAGAAAAGCCTATTCCCAAACGGGATCCCATCCACAGGTTAGGATTCTGACACATATTTTGAGGGGCACAATTTAATCCAAAATGCCTATGTTATTCACTACATATGTATTTTAGTGAGATATTAGTGGGCCATCTTATAACTGATGCTGGTTTATCAACTGATTTACTCTTTTAAAGTGGTCTATTTTTTATTCTAGTCTTCTAGTAAATATTTTATATAATAAATAAGAGGACAAATATACATTTTATCAAATAAATCTTTTCCACATGTCTGGAAGGGAATGAACTTTATTTGGGGGTTGATAACAATAATGTATGTAAACATGGACAATGAATTCTTCTAGATGAACAACACACAAAATATGAAATATTATCATGCTGTACTCAATCACCAAAGGTTGACCCAAACCATGGTATTTTCAATCACCTCATATGCATGTGAAAACTGGACAATGAATAAGGAAGGGCTGAAGAAAAATCTATGTCTTTGAATTATGGTATTGGTGAAGAATATTGAGTATACCATGGACTGCCAGAAGAATGAACAAGTCTGTCTTGGTAGAAGCACAACTAGAGTGTTCCTTGGAAGCAAGGATGGCAAGACTTCATCTCATGTATTTTGGACATATTATTAGAAGCAACCAGTCCCTGTGGAAGGACATCATGTGTTGTAAGGTAGAGGGTCAGTGAAGAAGAGGATGAACCTCCACGAGGTGGGTTGACACACTGGCTGCAACAATGGGCTCGAGCACAACAATGATTGTGAAATGGAGCAGGATTGGGGCAGTGTTTCCTTCTGTTGTACACAGGGTTGCTATGAATCAGAACCAACTTGATGGCACCTAAAACAACAACAGAGTCATAAACAAATAGTATTGTATATGTTAATATGATTGCAACCACTTCAATATCACATAGTGCTTGAGGACATAAATTTTATTTTACATAACTGTATTAGTTAGCTGTTGCTTTACAAACAGCTACAAGATCTTAAAACCCATTGCTATTGAGTCGATTCCTACTGCCTGGCAGTGAGACAAGAAAGCAAACCTAACCTTATAAGCATAATTCAAATCTTTGGTATCATATCTGCTAACATCCCATTGGCCAAAGCTAATCTCCAAAGTCAAGGGGCGGGAAAGCATATTCCTTTGTGAGAGGAATTGCAAAGTTACATGCGAAAGGTTAAGGATATAAGGAAGGGTAGAGAACTGGGGCCAAAAATTCAATCTACCGTGGTACAAATTCCCAGGACTGAATTTAAGATCTGGTACATAAGCAGAACTCATTGAATAGATATAAAATGAATAAGGGAAGGAATAAACTTTACTACTTTACTGCCTGTTCAGACTTTTTGACCAGAGTGTTTTTAAAATTTCTCCTAAGCATAGCTTCATATTCTTTAAAAAAAGAAGACAATTGACCAGTGAAGTTTAATACATGCCAATCTCTTACTACTTTAATATTAAGAAAATGTGAATAATTTCTCACATTATGTTACATTATGGGTCACAGGATTGATTACACCACCATTATAACAAAGTTTCCATTGTGCTAGAATTAACTATCAATATCAGTGAAAATGAAAAAAAAGTCATAAATTATGACCCAGTAAAGTGCCAATCTCATAGTTATTGTGAGGTTTAAATGAGTTTATACATGTCAAGCATTAAAATATATGCCTGGCAATCACAATTTTTTTAAAATTATTATTGGCAAGTATTTATTGAGCATGTATTCCTTGAAAGGCCACATTCATTGAAGGTATAATAATAAATTGATATTAAAAAAAAAAAAGGCATGATCGTTTTAGTAATGAAAGAATTCCATGATGGAATCTGGGCTCTACCGCTTATAGTTTATGCAACTTGAGCAATTTATTTAATGGCTTTGATTTCAAGTTGCATTATTTGTTACATCTTGATAATAATATGTGTGTGATTTAAGCTGAGATATGCATCTGAAGTACTTAGCAATGTCCTTGACATAGATTAGGCACTGAATAAATCATAACTTCTTTTTTACCATCTGTATCCGTTTATCCGTTTAAGTTATGTCAGGAGACATAAGTCACATCGGTTACTTTATACAATTTAGCATAAAAAATTATTAGCCCCATACAAAGTTTTTAAGGAGGTAACAGAAAAGGCGAGATGAGAATTATAAGTTACCACAGAGGCAGCAATTGTTGGAAGCAGCTACTGTCCTATGGCTGGAGGAAGAGAAGGAAAATGTTGGAATTAGTAAAACTTGGACGTTTCTAGGAGAGGCTTGAGGATTCATGATGAGACTGGTTCCACAAATGTTGGAAAAACTGCAAACTGGATTCAGTGCTACTACAGGGAGGAACTGTGCTGTCGGGGTGAAGAGCTTTGCTGTGTAGAAGTTCACCAGAACCAGAGGGTGATAGGAAGCCCACAGGAAGTAAACAGGATGGAGCAAGTCCCCTTCTTCCATCTCCAGTCTAAGGGTCTTCAGGACCACCGACTCTCGGAAGAGCAGAAATATGGTTTGTCTTAGCATCAGGAGCAGAGCAGAGGAGGTGGTGGGGGTGTGGGGAGGCAGTGGAGCTGACAGAAAATACCTTAATAAGTAACCAACTTCACTCTCCTTCTCCAGCTATCTTTTCTCCGTTTATTTTTTCTTACCTTACTTCCTTCATTTCTTTCTTTGCCTTTTCCTGTATTTATTCTTTTTATCCCTGTCTTTTCTTCATTCTGGTGGGGTAGTGGTTAAGTGCTACAGCTGCTAACCAGTTTCAGCACTTTGAATCTGCCAGGTGCTCCTTGGAAACTCTATGGGGCAGTTCTATTCTGTCCTATAGGGTTGCTATGAGTCGGAATCGATTCGACGGCACTGGGTTTGTTTTTTTTTCTGGTTTTTCTTCATTCCTTCCTTCTTCCCTGCTTTTGTTTTTTCTGTCTTTCCTTTTTTAAGGGATGTAGGTTTGAAAAGACATATTTACAAATAAATAAGATATTATCTTTTATTTAGTAAGGGGCTACAGAAAATGATACAGTGACTATTTAAAAAAATGTACTGTTTCAGGCATTTTTATTACCTTATTCATCTTTTTTATTATTATCTTATAAGAACAGGGATAGAAAATGGCAGGCCTAAGATTTGAGCCCAGTTTTTTCACACTCTAATTTTCATACTCCCCCCCCCCATCTCACAGATCCCAGTTCACTTGAATAATTAGGAATGAATAAATCCAGTTACTGCCATTTAAAATAGGCATCAAAGAATGTGAAACTTTTGATAGCTTGAGAATGGGTAGAGTATTACGAAAAGCACAAAGTTTGCAGGCAAATTTGTAGGCAAGACATTCTCCATAGACTCTACGTGAAAAGATAAAAACAACTAGAAAAATATAAAATAGTTCAAATATTAAAGAAAATAACTATTCAAAGGGACTGAATGTTTCTTTCATATATGCACTAAGGATTTTTAAGAAAAAAAAAGTAAATAAAAAGCTATCATCTGTTATACTGCAGAATACAGTTTAGAAGCTAATTAACTATAATTGATAATAATAATCAAAACATCAAGGTAGTCTTCTTAGAATGTTAAGTTGTTCATTAATTGCTGTGTTGATGTGAATTGAAAAATCACATCTTATTATTTAGTATGAAGTGATTAATATCAGCTCTTACCTTCCCCATTAGAGAAATAGAATGCATTCAGAATTACAAAGGTAAAAATACTATCACACTCACCAGAGATGAAAACATAATCATTTTACTTTTTAGTAATTACATTTGAAAGCTTCAGAAAGTATGTGTATTAGAACAAATCTATTCTGAATAGCACTAAATCACCTAAAATACACGAATATAAAAAGTGATTAAAGTAGTGTTTTATGATAATCTGAAATTTGAAGCCATATTTGTAACTATACAAAAGTCTTAAAATAAGACTTAAAAGATCAAGAGACTAATGTTTAGTTCTATATTATCTGTCACCATGGAACCATGGACTTCACCTGAACTACTTTTTTGGGATTTGGGCTTAGAAGAGGTCCAGAAAATTATACACCCAGAGGAGAAGATGCAAGGAAACTTTAAAAAGTAATACGAGGGGTCAGAGAGAGAGACAGAGGAACAACTCAATTTTTCTGGGTATGGGTGGAAAGGAATAGCATGAATAGTGATAAACATGAAAAATTACTCCCCTAAACTAATTTTTGCATATTACTTATAAATTTAATTTTCATCTTTTCTTGTAAAGAGTTTCCAATAAATAGTTCATTTAAACAATTAGAATATAGTCTTTTTTATTATTATTTTTTTTAATCCAGCTCAATATCTAATGGAGGTTAGAATCAAATAGGTAACAGAAATAATTAGTCTTCAATAGACCCAAATTGTATCAGGGACTGCAGATAGTTACCATTGAAAAATCAAGTTTTAATAGGGACTAATTTAGACATTGCTCTTTCTTTCTGGATGTGCAACATATCTGTATGTTTGTAAGAACTTCAAATATTCTCAATTTTTTGATAAATGTTGTATTGTTATTCATTGATAATGGATCAGTGCATTGCACAGTGGAACCAAATGTTATCCAATTTGTGATATAAGGAAAGAGTGGGATAAACAAAGAGTCGATGAAATGCATTGACAGCTCTTTTATCTCCCTGCGCCAAATAAGTGAGCCAGAATCAAATTCTACCAGAAAGACTTCTTACTAATCATCTCCTCTGGGAGTAAACAAAAACTACTTTCACTAAGTTCCCAGCATGAGAATCGTTGCTCCACAAGGGGACCTATAACCAGTTGCAGCCTGTCTGGGCTCCCTGGTGCAGTGGGGAGTCTGGCTTTCATCAAAACATTTTACAAAGGTGTCCTTCCCACCCTTATCTACCTCTAGTCACTCCTTTAGTGCTCCCTCTCTCTGCCCTCAGGTCCATAAAGTTCTGATCACTGGATGGTAAACCCAGAATTTGGTTTACAAACCCACATTGGTTTACTATTCTCTTCAATACATCTTATCACTATCTTGTTATAAACACTCTAGTCATCATTTACAATGATATCAGATACTTTATCTCTCAGGAGAAGAAACATAAAACTTGTACATCAGGTATACTCAATACAAGCAGTCCCTGGGTTAGGAACGTCAGAGTTAACATACAACCTGTAGTTATGAACCAAACCTGTAACGCCATTTACATTAAAAATTTGAGATATGTACAACAGTTCTTAGTAATGACAATCATCTGCTGGTTTTAAGACTATCTGTGAAATAAGAGGTGAGAATAAATTCTCCCAGTAGCTAAATATTTTAATACTACACTTGTTCTGAGAGAAATATACACATAGACTTACAAGCATTTGAAGGAGCCCTGATGGAGCAATGGTTAAGCACTTTGTTGCTAACCAAAAGTCAGCGGTTCGAAACCACCAGCAGATCCACAGAAGATTACGGCCTAGGAAACCCTGTGGGGCAGTTCTACTCTGATGTACGACTTTGCGCTGTGCATCAAAACATTATTATTATTACTGTATTATTATGTTAAAGATGTTTTAGTGTATCTGGAAGTGTTTAATGTTTTTTATCCATAGAAAAGTACGCTATGTACTATATATTAAGACAAACATTTGACTAACTGATGTTAGCTATGAAGCGTACCTAACTGTTCTGACTTATGTACAAATTTGACTTAAAGACAGATTTAAGAACAGAGCTCATTCATAATCCAGGGACTGCCTGCAGCTTTGTTTATCTGCCTGCTTCTATTCCTTTGGTTCACCTTGCCTCATCTTTAGCTATTATACATGCGAATAGCTTCCTATATCATGCAGATATTTCTCTACCTGAGGGCCTTTTCTGGCTGCAGGAACATGCTCAGCTTGTGCCCAGAGCAGAACGTAAATGCCAAAAAGATAATGCCCCAAGGTGGAGATTTGGTGCCTTATGCTTCCTTGGTCTTTGGAGTGATAATTCTGAGATGTGTCCTACAGAGTCTCTTAGAAGGATTAGATCAATTTGTCCACCACAATAACCTGCTTGTTAATGCCCCATTTATTGGCTTTTCTTCTGTAGCTGTGTGTAATAGCCTCACCTTTTTCATATACTCCCTGGGATCACCTCCCAAATAAATTATATCAAATAACTGAAGGAGTCAGAATACATGTCCTCATCATATCTGCAGTTAACTCACTAAGATTGTTGTTACCAGGTTCTATTTTGAGGAGAAGCCATGCTAGGAGATTTGGTGCTTAAAGTGGCCCTAAAAAGTTCACCCTAAGGATAGAATTCTGAAAAGGTGCACAGCACACTTATTAATTGGCCGTAATTTATTGATTGAGTTGCAAAGTTGCCCATTTTGAGTGGGCCTCAGGCAAACAGATGTTTCTGTAGGATATTTAGGAAATCTACCCTGCCTTTCAGTCTATATGATCTGGTGTCTGTTGTATATAAAAATGCTATGTGAAATCTCTGACAGACCACAACAGGAGATTGTGTTCTAGGGTTCTGGACGAAAGTCACAGCTTGTGTATCAGAGAATTACTCACTGTTCCAAAGCAGCTTCTGGCATGCTGCTGGGCTCCAGTAGAAACCAAAAACTTGACCATTAGCAATGAATTATGAGCTAGGTATTTTCTAATCCATGAAGTCTTAAGATTGTGGGCAAGCACAGTAGAAATACATTGTACATTTGGTATAAGGCCTAAGAAAGTCCAGAGGGCAGAGTTATGTCATAAAAACAGATTGTCCAAATACTCATGCCACCTAAATCTCTTGTATCATGACCTCTACCTCAGTTCACATCTTAGCTTCCCTATGTCCAGGTGATACAGAAGGATAAACACCAGGTCTCACTTATTTTTAGATCGCCTCAATAGGTCAGTGTAAACTGATAATCTGCTGGTGGTTAAGACTATCTCTGAAATAAGGGGTCAGAATAAATCCTCCCAGTAGCTAAATATTTGAATAGCACACTTGTTTTGAGAAAAACATATACATAGACTTATAGGCAGCTGAAGGAGCTCTGGTGACACAATGATAAGCATTTGGCTGCTAACTAAAGGTTAGCAGTTTGAACCCACCAGCAGATTCACAGAAGAAAAGACCTGATGATCTGATCCCCTAGAAATTACAGTCTAGGAAACCCCATGGGGCCGCTCTACTCTGCTCTATAATGTTGCTATAAGTTGAAATTGACTCAATGGCACAGACCAACAACAACAACAGAGGCAATTGCAAATAGCTTGGCCAGAAGTTCAGGGGCCTAGAAAGAAAATTATTGGAAACTAGAAGGTCTGGAGAAGAAGCACATAAGCGGACACTGGGATTGGTCATGAAGTGTGTAGATATCTGCGATTCACATCAATGCCCAGCATTGGAAAAAATGAAAACCAGATAGGCATTATGGTTCATCCCAGTGCTTTTACAATGAAACTGTTAATGGCGTAGTCATGGTGGCAGGGTTGGAGGTTATGCATATGACCCTACATCATGGACTCCATCTTCCAAACGTATTTCCAGTACTGATTGTATGACCTCTCAGGAACAGAAAACGTCCCTGATGTGGTATTTCAATATGCTACCTTCCATTAAAGAAATCAAATAGTTATTTTGTGTGAGATAAAATATTTTGTACACAAATGATTAAATCACATCTGTTCCATCCCAAAAACCAAAATTCAAACTCATTGCCATTGAGTCAATTCTGCCTCATAGTGACCCTATGGGACAGAGTAGAACTGCCTCACAGATTTCTAAGTCTGCAAGACTTTACAGAAGCAGATTGCCACATCTTTCTCCTGTAGAAAGGCCGGTGGTTTTGAACAGCAGAGCTTTTGGTTAGCAGCCGAGAGCTTTAATCACTGTGCCACCAGGACTCTTTGTTCTACCTTGAAAAGGACAATAATTCATCCTTACTAGAATTGATGAGGGTACGCATTTGTCTTTCCTAACCTCTATGCCTCTGCTTGCACTCTGTGGGCTCACAGAGTATTGGATTTTTCCACACAAAACCCTACATTACATGGGTTGGATCCAGGGCTGACCTGAAGCCAGAGTGCAACAATGAGCACATAACCGGAGAGGCCACAAGTCATTTTATATATATATACACATATATGTGCATATATATACACACATATATGTATACACACATACATATATATGTATATGTATATATATGTGTGTGTGTGCGTGTGTATATATATACATACATATATATACACACGCACACACACACATATATATGCAGTAAAACCTGTGAAAGCCAGAACCTGTGTAAGGCAGAAACCTTTCGGAGAAGGAAAACTAAAAAATTTCCACTAATAGAGAGAAATAAAAAAGTGGTAAGTGTGCACACTGCCAAAGGAGAAAATGGTGAAACCAGGAAAAATAAGGCAGTCCTGTTTAGTTTCCCACGTGTTTATATATATCTATATACATTATATATACATGTACACATTTATATATATATATGTATAAATCCTGTTGCCATTGAGTTGATTCTGACTCATAGTGATCCTATAGGACAAAGTAGAACTGCCCCCCAGAGTTTCCAAGAAGCGCTTGGTGGTTTTGAACTACCAACATTTTGGTTAGTGGCCATAGAATAATCTGTCTTGGAAGACGTACGGCCAGAATGCTCCTCAGAAGCAAGGATGGTGAGACTTTGTGTCACATACTTCGGACATGTTATCAGGAGGGATCAGACCCTTGAGAAGGACATCATGCTGGTAATATAGAGGGTCAGTGAAAAAGGGGGAGACCCTCAATGAGATGGATTGATACAGTGGCTGCAACAATGGGCTCAAACATAGCAATGGTTGAGAGAAAGACACAAGACCAGGCAGTGTTTCATTCTGTTGTACCTACGGTCACAATGAGACTGAATGGACTCTGCGGCACCAGAAACTAACAACATTAGTTTTCTTCTTTTACTTATCTCACTTTCCTACTCTTTCACCGTGCTTCTTGAGAATACCCCCCCAATAAACTCTTTGCACTAAATCCCTTGTTTCAGGAACTACATTCTGGTGGAACAAGAATTAAGAAACCGTCATTACGCAACTCACTATTGGACTATTTTCTACCAAAGTCTGACTTAGAGAAGTATATTTGATTAAATAAGCGTTACATTAACTTTTTTATAATAAAAATAATATACCCGTAATTTACAATCATATGTATTTAAGAGACAAAGAAAACATCACGTGGAATAATTATTAGAAGTCAATCCATGAAAGAGGTAAATCCATTAAAGCAAAGTTGTTAACTGATAAGAACAAGAATCCTGATTAAAAAAAAAAAAAATGAATATTTTAAATTAAGCCATAGAAATGGCAATTTGCCAACAATTGGCTCCTTTTAAGGGTATTGACAGAACTTTGAGCCTGTATAGTCAGCTCCACATCAGGAAGGTATGCTCTTTGAGGTATGTTTTCAATAGATTGTTACATTTACATTGTGGTCCCAGCTATGATGATAACTCTTAGCAGTGAAGGCAACAGTCACTTTGCCATGAATAGAAAGCAAAATTGGTTCCCAGGGAGACCGAGGCGACAAATTAAATTCTTTGGCTTTAGCTTCAGGTGTGTCTGCTTTTATTACATGACCCTTGCCCACAGGCTCAGCTTTACTGTCAGTTGAACATCAAACATGCTTCCAGTTTGGACAAATTTAGAACACCTTACTTAATTCAGTCGCTGAGGGTGGTCAGTACAAATGCATAGCTGCTGTAAGGCTTTTGCCCCAGGATAGCTTAATTCTGCCTCATTGCTTTGACCCACCCCCAACCAGTGCACTAGGACTGTTCTCCCTAGTTACTAATGACTCCAAAGATAAAATCCAGTGTTCACCTCTCAGTTGTCAGTCACAGATGTGCCTGTGGTATCTGACCACTCTACTGTTTGAAACTTGCTTCTGTCTAGATCTAATCCTAGTCTTTCTGCTGTATCATTGAATGCTTATGTCTCTTTTCCTAGCTTTTGTTTAATTTATTATCCTGCCTTATTCAAGAAAGATAGGAAGTGATCAACAGTAATAAATAAATATAAAACAACTATATACAAAAACACAACTATAATGCAAGGAAATT
Source organism: Elephas maximus indicus (assembly GCF_024166365.1). NCBI lineage: Eukaryota > Metazoa > Chordata > Mammalia > Proboscidea > Elephantidae > Elephas > Elephas maximus. Next base: position 43,091,520 of record NC_064836.1, on the reverse strand, counting down.
AAAGATAAGGATATTTATTGCAATCAAGCCCATGACACAGATCACAACATACATCTGGCCCTTGGCTCTAGTTTCCACATCCGTAATTTCCTTCACCCCTATAGCCTCATGCAGCCATTATGCAGATGTCTCGCAAATCTGAATCCCTGTTACCAACTCCTTTCTTGCAGCTACGGATCATGTTTTCCCGTTGTGTGCTAAACAACTCCAGTTCTAACCTAGCTTGTTCCACAATGAATTTATCATTCTTTTCGTCTTTCTTGGTCTTAAATTTTTTCATTCATTTACCACCTATTTAACACCTATGGCCATCAAAGTATTGTTTTAGGTTCTGGAGATGCAATGGTAGATAGAATTTTCCTGCCCTCAAGGGATTTAATTTAGTGTGGCAAGCTGCCCCGGGTGACCACACACCACCCTTAACAGAGAAGCCACAGACTGAGCCTTGTCACCTTCAAAGGCTTGCACTGAGATGGATCTTGATATCCTCATCATGTCTTCCAGCCAGATAAAGACAGCCTATCACCCATAAATTGGGCACAAGGAAATCCTATCCAGGCCAAAAAGTATGTCCTAGCCAAGCCTGGTTAATAGGGACATAGATAAAGAGGGAATGTTCCTGGATGTCTTGAGAGCTTAGCTAATGGAGAAGGATGTATAGAACCTGGACAAAGATACCACATATAAGTAACTTGACCTGTAAAAAAAGGCACACTTGCTAGCCAGCAAAAATTAAAAGATGACAGCCAACTGTGTGAAAAACAACAGCATGTTTCCTCCCTTGTACATTTATGCTATTGTTTCTGTGCAGCAGAATGAGGACAACATGCTGTTGGACATTGCAAAGAGTTTGTGTTTTATGGTAGGTGGAAGACTGACTTTTTTATTTTTGTTTTTTATGGTTGGTCAAGTAACTGACTTTTGGTCTGAGCCACCTCCTTCATGGATGGCCCTGCCTTTCAATTCTGTGTTCCCAGGTCCAAGACACACAGCAGCTGGTTGCATTTCTGGGAAGTGCTCCTTTCCTCACCATCACTTCCCTCTGCAAAGTCAGGCCTCTCTTTAGCCTTATCCTATAGTCACCAGGAATTATAAGATACAGGCGAATTCTTGGTGCTGGGAGGTAGCTGCCTTTTAAAGATAGCCCTGATATATCTCTGTTCTTCACACAGGGAGATACGGAATCACAGGAAAAACAATGCATGTCTAGAGAGAATCCCTTTCCTCATCTTTGTCCAAAGCATGTTTCTCCTCTCCAGTTTGTGCTTACACTTGAATGTCCTACAGATCTCAGGGCCATGAGAACTTTCTCCTGATATCTGACAGCTCTTGGTCTAGAAAGGCTGTGTCTCATGCAGCATAGGATTCATGGGTGCATGATCAATACAGTTGCAGTCACACACTTGGGGTTTAATGCTGTGCTGTGCAGTGGCTATCTTGAAATTCTTAACAAATTTGGATTTGAGTTCTGCAAATGAAGTCCAATGAGTCAATAAAGCATGCCTCAGCACACATTTATTCCCACATCCTGCCACTGCCCTGCTTCCCCAAGACAAGTTCTCAGTTACTCACTCTCTATTCCCTGGCACCCTATGCCCCTGTGACCATCCCTACCTTACCCTTGTCTAGGAACAGCTGTGGCCCTGACAGGGTTTGTATTGGTGAGGAAGCTGGCAAGGAATCCCAGGTGCAGGAAGGTTCAGGATTGGGAATAGCTGTTCATGTCCTGGGCTGGCAGCACAGTGACCTGTTTGGTGGACGAATTGGTGGGAGCTCTTGCCCATGCTCAATCATGTGTTAGGTGATGGACTTGTGGAAAGAGGATGTCGAGTTTCTTATCCCGGTCAAGTTCCTGCCTTTTCATTTTGCACTGGGACCCACAATTTATGTAGCTGTTCATGGCCTCATCCACCATCCCATAGCCATCTCCTCTTTGTTGTGGTCTTGGCAAAGCATTTTCTTGATCCACCTTTTGACAAGAAGAGAAATATTGAACAATAAAGCACTCTTAATTGATGAAGCCTGGTGCCAAAAATTTCTTGTCAACCATCTCATTTCATGCCTATCACTGCCCTAAGATATATTTACAATGCAGCTCCTCTTATTAGATTTTATAGATGGGGAAATTGAAGCATAGACAATCTAGGTAATTTCTACTAGGTCTCATAGTTAGGAGATTTCACAGGATTCTCACCTAGAATGTTTGATTTGGAAGCCCATAAATTTCCACCTCGGAATATGCTGGCCCAACACTAAAACAGAAAAGGAGCCTCAGATTTCAGTTTGAAATGAGGCTGTGGATTTTACTTTGAGGTCCCTTGGTGGCACAAATGATTTGTACTCAACTACTAACCTAAAAAACTTGATGGTTCAAACCTATCAGTGTTGCCACAGAAGAAAGGCAGGTGATCTGCTTCTGTAAAGATTATAGCCAAGAAAACCCTATATAGCAGTTCTGTTCTGTGGCATGTGGAGTTACCATGAGTCAGAGTCAACTCAATGGCAATGGATTTGGTTTTTGGTTTTAATATTACTGTGACTAACGAATTTAACCTGTGGGTTCTGTGTGAGGGTGAGCCCTGTACAATTTCAGGAAAGAACAGGAGGAGTATTTAATTGGCCTCAGGACTGTTTCAGAAGATCATTCAGGCTTATCAGGGCATCTGGCTCAGGAAAGTAGGATGAGATTTAGGAACTGAGAGGCAGTCACATAATTTTACTGAGCCCTTGGTGGTCTTGCCAAGGCTGAAGGCCCTGGGCTGCCTTCTCCTGCCTGCACAAACCTCTGGCGTGAGGGGATGAGCCATCAGCTGGCTCTGGTCCAACATATGCTGCCTGGAGCAGAAGCAGCTGGTCCCAACACAGGCACAAGTGTCTGAACCCTGATTGTTTCATATTCGCTGACCCTGTGATGGTCTTTGCAGTAATTGAGCAGTTCTTCTAAAAGCCTTTCCTAAGGTCTGATGGTCAAATGAATAATAACCCAGGGGGAAAGTGTCGCCCCTTAATGGTTATTTTGATAGCTGAGAACCCTCATTGAGAGGCTGCTTTAGTCAGCCATGTTCTAGCCATGCTCATTGGGACCCGACATATCCCCAATACATCAGTCTTAGAAGATGCACTCTGAATCTTCAGCCTTTGTTGTAAAACTCTCAACCCCTCACATATACACACTTCCTCTTCTGTGTCACAGCCAGAAGTATTCTACCTATCCCAGCCCCTAGAATTCATAGCCTTTATAAGTGGGAGGCCTGGAAGCCAAAAAGAACAGTAGAGACTTGGTTTCAGGTGTGTAAGGGTCTAATTCTGACTTGGACAGTCATGCCAATAAACTGTCCCTGGAGAATTGACAGCCTATGTCTCAGGCTCTCAGCTAGGGAAAAGACTCTTTTTTTCATTTCTTTCCATCTTGGAAAGGCATCTAGGGCCATATTTCTAACTACAGCTCCCTAGCATGCGCTTTTGGGAGAGCTTTTCTTTCATCTGTGGCAGAGCTTTAGAGATTATCTCATGTATTATTACTAAATCCCCAGATCTGTACTTGGAACACACCTCATCACATATGAATCTGCCTGGCAAAGTATTCTGAAATACACCCATCATTTTTTTTAATGGAAGCTCCTTCATGCAAGCATGCCATGTCTTAATGTTCTCATGTTGCTGTAACAGAAATACCACAGGTAGGTGGTCTTAAAGAGCAGAAATTCTTTTCTCGCAGTTCAGGAGGCTAGAAGTCCAAATTAAGGCCACTGGCTACAAGGGAAGATTCTCTCTCTCTGTCAGTTCTGGAGGAAGATCTTACAGCTTCTATAGTAACTGTGTTGTTTGATTTCTTGGCAATTCTCGCTTGGCATATAAATTTCCCTATCTGTGTTCCTCTCTTTGTCTATGCTGTACTTTATATCACTCAGAGGTATTAGCTTTAGGATACCTCCTACACTGATACGGCCTTATTAACATAACGAACACAAAACTCTATTCCCAAAGGGGATTACATTCACAAGTATAAGGGTTAAGATCCCAGCACGTATTTCGGAGGGACACAATTCATTCCATAACAGAAGCTAAATTTGTCATAAAATTCTAGAGCTTATGTATGATGCAGAGCCCTGTGTGGTATCTCAAAACTATAACCTGTGATCTTGGATACCTCAGGTTCCCTGCCACAGAGGGGCCTGGGGCTGGCTGTGCAGGTGGCTGAGGTGTTCTGGCTCAGGCCATAATTAATGTGCAAATTTAGTTCAAAGTCAATTTGTAATTCATAGATTCATATATTACCTCAGGGAATCAAGATGTTATTGTTGGTACTGCTATACAGGAGTATTTCTATGAAGCTCGTCTTCCTTTCTTCAGAGTTGTTTTAAAGACAATTAGTAAACACTTAGGGAAAAAAAAAGGCAGCTGCCAGTAATTTTTTAGTAGTGTTCTTAATCATCTAGAAAGGAAAACTAAACCTATGATACCAAACCTAACCCATTGCCATTGAGACAATTCCAACTCATACTGACCCGGTAGAACAAAGTAGAACTGCCTCACGGTTTCCAAGGCTGTAATCTCTGTGGCAGCAGACTGCCTCATTTTTCTCCCATGGAGCTGCCGGTGGGTTTGAACTGCCAGCTTTTAGCCAAACTTTTAACTACTGTGCCACCAAGGGTCCTTAAACCTACAATCCAAAAAAAGAAAAAAAAAAAAACCCAAACCCACTTCCATCGAGCAACCCTATAGTACAGAGTAGAACTGCGCATAGAGTTTCCAAGGAGCACCTGGTGAATTTGAACTGCCGACCTTTTGCTTAGCATCCATAGGGTTTCCAAACCTACAATACAAGGTAAAAATTCTCAAAAGGAAGTTACATCAAAGTTGAGGTTTGAATAAAATGAAAGAGCAGGCAAATAAAGGGTCAAACAAACATCATGTAGAGAGGAGACAAATTTTTGGCAAAGGAAATAGCTCATAAGAAGGACCTGAGCAGAGGAGGGATGGGCATTTGGAAAATAGTGACATCTCACTAAGATATAGGAAATCTCTCAGAATCTCAGCTGGAAGACAGATGGGCTATTTTAACCTCTCCACATTCCTCTTTCTTTTTGCCAGGAAGCTGTTTTGGACATTGAGGCACACTTGAGATTGAAATCTATCTTCTAAGAATGAAATCGTATTTGCAGGAGAAGGTGACTCAGTAGTTGGAGGATTGTTCCTCAGGGAAGAAGGGTTCCGTTTCAGCTGAGGATATATTACCAAGTGAAATGGATCCCAGAAGACTCAGATTAATGGTGTGAGAAGACAGGAAGCAGTGAAAAGTCTGTAAGTGGTGAAAAAGTGCAGAATGGGAATGAGGATGGAGGAAAGGACAGATGATTTAAAGTCTGGGCAGGAATCCAACATAACAAATATGGGAGGCATGCTGAGACTTAGCAATTTCCAAATAGTTAGTTCTAAGAGTTAACTTCTTGGTGATGTCAGGCTTGGCCGGAATAATTATTGCTACTAAAGGAAGTTCTGGTCCAATCTAGGTACTAATATATCCCTTATTTCTCAGGATTTTTGTTATAGTTGGAAGCAGCAGTCTCAGGGGTAAGTCTGTCCTCTGAGAATCAGACCTAAGGCTGAGTTCTGATGTTACTGTTACACTAATGGCACCAACATTCTCTAACACACAGACTAGAAACCTCGTTCAAATGTACTCTTGCTTTGGATATGTCTGATACAATTCAAAGTTATGTTTTTTCTCTACAATGTCTCTTGGTTTCCTTCTATTCCTTTTTATTCTGATTGCTGTCATAATACTTACAGGGCATTTATCTAGTTATTAGGCATGGTCTAGTTTTTTTTTTTTATTGACCTCAAAATATTATAAAAAAACAAGTACAATAAAACTGTCATTCTATTAAAATAATAAAAAGAAAATCACATAATTGCAAATATTTGGGTCCATGAAAGGGAGATGAATGGACCTGAAATTCACAGTGATATAACTTCTATTTACATTTAGTGCATTTTTTCCTAAAACCCCTTTTCTACATCAACCAGGATAAACTATCTTTTTTCTTTCCTCATTTCTCCTGCTCAGTTTTACCTTTGCACATTTGCTGATGCTAGCTAGTTACTTCATTAGAACAGTGTTGCCATCATACGCACCCTTTATACTCACGCCTGTTATACAACTTACATCTCAAGTGTAACATATTCTGTGATGCCTTTCTTAATATTTCCATCTATATCTTATCTTTCTTTCCTCTCTTTTCTCTCCATATTGTTTTGTCTGTATATCCATTAGCATGCTGAGCATATAATAACCCATGGTATATTTCATTTATTTGTGGTAGATGCTGTGAGGTACCACCTAGAGTGCCATTCAGGATAAAGAATGTCTTTCTCTATCTGCTGTGTGGGGGGCTGCATCTAGCCCTTAGATGTCATCGTACTTGGAGGATTGCTGAGGAGCAAAGCCTTACCCAAGGGCATACTCACTTCCCTGTGACCTGCATCAGTGACTGATCAACATGGGAATATGAACACCCAGACCCTTACTCAACTGGAAACAACTTTGAAGGATCATCTGAGCTTAAGACTTCCTTGTAGATCAGCTGCTGAGTCCACCACTGAGGTTGCATCACAGCACGACTCCTCCCTGCCTGTCCCTACGTCCTCACTTTTCTTCCACAGATGTTAATCTTAAAAACATTCCCCAATAAATCTTCTGCACATTAATCTTTATCTCATAATGTGCTCCACGGGGAATATGAACTCGAATATTATTCATTCATTTGAAGATGTATTTTGAATTATTTTTAAGGCAAATATTAACTGTTTAATGTGCAAGAAAAAAAAAAGGTCCTAAGTATGGTTGAAGAAACAAAGAAGGATCAAGGATGTGCTCAAGAATTGAGGATGAGAGGTGAATCAGACATACTTATAAAAGGCACCAAGTGACCGAGACATATGCCGATAAATAACATGGGAATTCTGATATAGGGGTGGAATTTATGTATTTCCTATTTCCACAAAGAGATTTTTAGCTCCTTTAAGGCCTGGGTATATTTTTATACACTTTGTTGTTACCCTGCTGTATCTGGTGACTTGAACAAAACTGACACTCAATATGTAATTGTTGAGTTGTTCCCATGTTGGATTCTTCTGACAAACAAGAAGAAATTCACAAGAAATGTTCAACAGAGACTCCCTCACACAATGACTTCGGATAACTGTGAATTAATCTGAATACCTAGACAGTCAATTTTTTCATGGGTTTATTTATTACTAAAAACAAGAATTATAGCTCAATAACTTTGAGACAGAAATGTCAGTGCTAAAGCCTGAAAAAAAAGTGCTTAGTCTCACACAGAAGTGAACAGCGTTTATAATTTCAAAGACCCCAATTGATTGATTTAGCTTTCCCGACAGTTAGGTACTGCCCTCCATTTGCAATCATGCAGAAGCTATTATAGTCTGTGTTTTTCCAATTCTAATTTGGTTCATTTCTAACATAACCTCTCTGCAAGGCTAATGTACAAGACCATTACTTACCTATTTTTTATAGTAAGTTCTTCAAGAAGTTTGGTAATGGTTTTTTGGGTCACTTTTTTTTAAGTGCTTAGTCTAAAGGAAGAAGAGTTGTGTGTCAATATCCTTCAGGATTATGTTATTTTATATATACATATATATATAGTTTAGAAGAAACACATTGCAATGTGGTTCAATAATTTGCAATAGGAAAGTAAAGAATTCAACTTAATAGTTGAAAATATTGCCAAGTAACTTTTTTCTTAGATTTGTCATACAAATAAAAGATTATCAAACTGTTACTACTAACACAAATTTCCAAATATTTTTATGTCTCTAACATTGGCATTTTCTAAATATATTATTTTCACATTTACTGCCACTTGGGAAACCTTCAATGTGGTGGGTTGCTACAATAGCCAAAACATATCAAGATCATGAAGATGGCTCAGGACCAGAAAACAATTCCTTCTGTTATCCATAAGGTTGTCATGAGTCTGAACCAATTCAACAGCAACTAACAACAGCATCTAGGTGACAAAGAAGATATAAAAATAATTTATTTCTGGAAAATTAATGTATGCATTTTAAACTAGACAAAAAAGAAAGTAATAGTGATTATTGTGAATTTTCAGGACACTGCATTCAGCATTGCAACCAAAAGAAATAAATCACTCAACTAAAAAAAAAAAAAAAAACTAAAGTAAGCTTTAAATCCCCCAATATGGAAGCATGATAACCATAAGCTCACATCCAAATTTAAAATTTTGTAAACATTTGAATTTATTCCCACCGTTACCACCTCCCAAATGATTGAGAGTGAGTCTACGTGAGATTTCATTTCTATTTGCTGCTATCTGTTTAATTGTTTTTCAAATTCCTTAATTAAAAGAGAACAGTTAATTAATGACTCATGAGCAATGTATTTTTCAAAAATGTCAAAACAAATCATCGCAAAGTCAGGTTTTTATAAACTTAGATACAGACACCTACAGTTCTCTTTTATTCTGATAGACTTGTCATCTACCCTATAAAAAAGGTTTTTTCCCTTACAAAGCACACTAAAATAATATGAAATGAAGAGATCATTCTGAATATTCAGTGTTTCAAAAGTATAAATGAGGGGGCCAAGATGGCTGACTAGGTAGAAGCTACCTTGGATCCCTCTTGCAACAAAGACTCGGAAAAACAAGTGAATCGATCACATACATGACAATCTACGAACCCTGACCATCAAAACACAGATCCGAAGAGTTGACCTGAGTGACAGAGACTCAGCCAGTGCAAGCAGGCTGCATACTGACGCGGCTAAGGAGAGAACAAGCAACCACAGGGAAGCAGCGACTGTTTTCGGAGCCTGGAGCCAGCGTCCCAGTCAGAAAACCTTGGTGCTGGGCTTTGGACTGGGTGCAGAGGATCTGAGCATGGCTTTCTGAGATGGTGCAAACACGGGACGCAGCCCTAGCCCCTAGAAATGACCTCGGGGAAGCCCAGCCAGTGCACGCAGGCAGCCCAGTGAAGCAGCTGACAGGAGGAGAAATCACCGGGAGGCAGCAAATGGTTTTGGAGCCTGGAGTGCGGCGTCCCAGCTGGGGAACCTTGGCGCTGGGCTTTGGACTGGGAGCGGAGGAACTGACCACGGCTTCTGAGACAGCACAAGCACATGACACGGGCCTGACCCTCAGGGACAATCTTGACCCAGCCAATGCACATAGGCTATGCACCCCTCAGGAATCTCAGATAAAACAGTCATCACCAAGCAAGATAAGTAACTTTGTCTATATTCCTGGGTGCTACTCTCTCCTATCTATCTGATCCCTCCCCTCCCCTTCCCAGGCGGCCTCACTAACATTGGAATTTCCTGGGCCAGAGAGTGAAATGCTGTGTGGTTGTTTTGTTTTGTTTTGTCTTTTCCTAACTCATTTTCCTGGCCTGAGAGAAGCAGCTACAAAAAACCCAAGGACCAAAAATCCTTCCCTGACTTCCCAAAATTGGACTAAAAATACAGAACCGGCTCCAGCCAAGCATATGAGATCCATGGTCTTGGGCTTTCATCCCTACAGGGAAGAAGGTGGCTATTATAATGCAAAGGCCATTCTGATAGTGACCTGACTGTAATTGTTTTAGCTGATTACTGGAAAGACAAGTTTCCCAGGTCTGATACCTCCACCTATTAAACAGAGCCCTCACTGACCCACAACAGGGAACTGAGGGCTGAAGCTCCAGCCAAAACCACCTAGCCTCCTGCCATAACGGTCTGAGGATAGTGACACCTACCAATCTGTAGAGGTACATGCATTGGGTGCCTAAGGTACAGCTGCAGAGCCCACCCACCAAAGTGCTTTAGGAATAGAGACACACCTTCCTCACTGGCACTTGGGGGCAGTCTGTCAGCATCCTGCCCCCCTGGAGTGTAACCCCCCGGCTGCTACTAGAATCTGGTGCACACAACTATCACCACTACTCCTCTAAGTGAATAGGTGACAGTCTACACCACACACTTGGTAACCCAAAATGAGATTCCACTCAAGAAAAGTGAATGGACTCTTAGGCTTATATATCTGGTAACAGCCCAAACCACTTGGTAATAGGACATAAGTGATTCAAAGACTACAACAATCAAGACAGTGCAATCTAGTAGCCCATCTATGTATATTGAAAGGAAACAAAACAAGATAAGACTCAGTGAGCAAATATAAAATAAATCATTACAATATCTTATAGATGGCTCGGAGACAGCAGTCTATATCAAACCACATAAAGAAGCAGACCATGATTGCTTCTACAACTCCCCAAACTAAAGAAACAAAATCTTTCCCAAATGAAGATAGAATCCTGGAATTGCCAGATGCAGAATATAAAAAACTAATTTACAGAATGCTTCAAGACATCAGGGATGACCTCAAAAATGAAATAAGGCAATCTACAGAAAAAGCCAAACACACTGATAAAGCAGTTGAAGAAATCAAAAAGATTATTCAAGAACATAGTGGAAAAATTAACAAGCTGCAAGAATCCATAGAGACACAGCATTCAGAAATCCAAAAGATTAACAGTAAAATTACAGAATTAGGCAACTCAATAGGAAGTCAGAGGAGCAGAATTGAGCAATTGGAATGCAGAGTGAGGGAGGTTGAGGATAAGGCAATTGACACCAATATAGTTGAAGAAAAATCAGATAAAAGAATTAAAAAAAATGAAGAAACCCTAAGAATCATGTGGGACTCTATCAAGAAGAATAACTTCCGTGTGATTGGAGTTCCAGAACAGGGAGGGATAACAGAAAATACAGAGAGAAGAGTTGAAGATACGTTGGCAGAAAACTTCCCTGACATCATGAAAGACGAAAGGATATCTATCCAAGATGCTCATCGAACCTCATTTAAGATTGATCCAAAAAGAAAATCACCAAGACATATTATCATCAAACTTGCCAAAACCAAAGATAAAGAGAAAATTTTAAAAGCAGCCAGGGATAAAAGAAAAGTCTCCTACAAAGGAGAATCAATAAGAATAATTTCAGACTACTCAGCAGAAACCATACAGTCAAGAAGGCAATGGGATGACATATATTGAGCACTGAAGATGAAAAATTGCCAGCCAAGGATCATATATCCAGCAAAACTCTCTCTAAAATATGAAGGCGAAATTAAGATATTTACAGATAAACACAAGTTTAGAGAATTTGCAAAAACCAAACCAAAGCTACAAGAAATACTAAAGGAAATTGTTTGGTCAGAAAACCAATAACATCAGATACCAGCACAACACACGGTCACAGAACAGAACAACCTGATACCAACTCAAACAGGGAAATCACAAAACAAATTAAGATTAATTTTAAAAAGAAAAAAACGCTCAAAACAGGGAATCATTGAAGTCAATATGTAAAAGATCACAATAATAAAAAAGAGGGACTAAATACAGGTGGCATAGAACTGCCATTTGGAGAGAGATACAAGGCGATACAGGGCAATCCAAGTTAGGTTTTTACTTAGAAAAATAGGGGTAAATATTAAGGTAACCACAAAGAGGTATAACAACTCCATAACTCAAAATAAAAACCAAGAAAAACATAACCACTCAGCAAACATAAAGTCAAATACTATGAAAATGAGGAACACACAATCTACAAAGAAAAATGTCTCAGCACAAAACAGTAAGTGCAAAAATGAAATTGTCAACAACACACACATAAAGGCATCAAAATGACAGCACTAAAAACATACTTATCTATAATTACCCTGAATGTAAATGGACTAAATGCACCAATAAAGAGACAGAGAGTCTCAGACTGGATAAAGAAACATGATCCGTCTATATGCTGCCTACAAGAGACACACCTTAGACTTAGAGACACAAACAAACTAAAACTCAAAGGATGGAAAAAAATATATCAAGCAAACAACAATCAAAAAAGAGCAGGAGTAGCAATATAAATTTCTGACAAAATAGACTTTAAAGTTAAATCCACCACAAAGGATAAAGAAGGACACTACATAATGATTAAAGGGACAATTGCCTAGGAAGAAATAACCATATTAAATATTTATGCACCCAATGACAGGGCTGCAAGATACATAAAACAAACTTTAACAGAACTGAAAAGTGAGATAGACACCTCCACAATTATAGTAGGAGACTTCAACACACCACTTTCAAAGAAGGATAGGACTTCCAGTAAGAAGCTCGACAGAGACACGGAAGACCTAATTGCTACAATCACCCAACTCGACCTCATAGACTTATACAGAACACTCCACCCAACAGCTGCAAAGTATACTTTTTCTTCTAGTGCACACGGAACATTCTCTAGAATAGACCACATATTAGGTCATAAAACAAAGCTTTGCAGAATCCAAAACATCGACATATTGCAAAGCATCTTCTCAGACCACAAGGCCATAAAAGCGGAAATCAATAACAGAAAAATCAGGGAAAAGAAATCAAATACTTGGAAACTGAACAATATCCTGCGCAAAATAGACTGGGTTTTTTTGGTTTTTATAGAAGACATTAAGGAGGGAATAAAGAAATTCATAGAATGCAACGAGAATGAAAACATTTCCTATCAAAACCTCTGGGACACAGCAAAAGCAGTGCTCAGAGTCAATTTCTATCGATAAATGCACACATACGTAAAGAAGAAAGAGCCAAAATCAGAGAACTGTCCCTACAACTTGAATAAATAGAGAGCGAGCAACAAAAGAATCCATCAGGCACCAGAAGAAAAAAAAAAAAAATTAGAGCTGAACTAAATGAATTAGAGAACAGAAAAACAATTGAAAGAATTAACAAAGTCAAAAGCTGCTTCTTTGAAAAAATTAACAAAATTGGTAAACCATTGGCCAGACCGACTAAAGAAATACAGGAAAGGAAACAAATAACCTGAATAAGAAATGAGATGGGCCATATCACAACAGACCCAACTGAAATTAAAAGAATCATATCAGATTATTACGAAAAATCGTACTCTAACAAATTTGCAAACCTTGAAGAAATGGATGAACTCCTGGAAACACAGTACCTACCTAAACTACCACAATCAGAGGTAGAACAACTAAATAGACCCATAACCAAAAAAGAATTTGAGAAGGTAATCCAAAACTCCCAACAAAAAAAAAGCCCTGGCCCGGACAGCTTCACTGCAGAGTTCAACCAAACTTTCAGAGAAAAGTTAGCACCACTACTGCTAAAGGTATTTCAAAGCATAGAAAAGGATGGAATACTACCTAACTCATTCTATGAAGCCACCATATCCCTGATACCAACACCAGGTAAAGACATCACAAAAAAAGAAAATTACAGACCTATATCCCTCATGAACATAGATGCAAAAATCCTCAACAAAATTCTGGCCAATAGAATACAACAACATATCAAAAAAATAATCCATCACGACCAAGTGGGATTTATACCAGGTATGCAAGGTTGTTTTAATATTAGAAAAGCCATTAATGTAATCCACCATATAAATAAAACAAAAGACAAAAACCACATGACCTTATCAATTGATACAGTAAAAGCATTTAACAAAGTCCAACACCCATTCATGATAAAAACTCTCAGCAAAATAGGAATTGAAGGAAAATTCCTCAACATAGTAAAGGGCATCTATACAAAGCCAACAGCCAATATCACTCTAAATGGAGAGAGCCTGAAAGCATTTCCTTTGAGAACGGGAAGCAGACAAGGATACCCTTTATCACTGCTCTTATTCAACATTGTGCTAGAGGTCCTAGCCAGAGCAATTAGGCTAGACAAAGAAATAAAGGGTATTCGGATTGGCAAGGAGGAAGTAAAATTATCTCTATTTGCAGATGACATGATCTTATACACAGAAAACCCTAAGGAATCCTCAAGAAAACTACTGAAACTAATAGAAGAGTTTGGCAGAGTCTCAGGTTATAAGATAAACATATGAAAATCACTTGGATTCCTCTACATCAACAAAAAGAACATCGAAGAGGAAATCACCAAATCAATACCATTCACAGTAGTCCCCAAGAAGATAAAATACTTAGGAATAAATCTTACCAAAGATGTAAAAGACCTATACAAAGAAAACTACAAAGTACTAGTACAAGAAGCTAAAACGGACCTACCTAAGTGGAAAAACATACCTTGCTCATGGATAGGAAGACTTAACATAGTAAAAATATCTGTTCTACCAAAAGCCATCTATACATACAATGCAGTTCCGATCCGATCCAAATTCCAATGACATTTTTTAATGTGATGGAGAAACAAATCACCAACTTCATATGGAAGGGAAAGAAGCCCCGGATAAGTAAAGCATTACTGAAAAAGAAGAAGAAAGTGGGAGGCCTCACTCTACCTGATTTTAGAACATATTATACAGCCACAGTAGTCAAAACAGCCTGGTACTGGTACAACAACAGGCACATAGACCAGTGGAACAGAATTGAGAACCCAGATATAAACCCATCCACATATGAGCAGCTGATATTTGACAAAGGCCCAGTGTCACTTAATTGGGGAAAAGATAGTGTTTTTAACAAATGGTGCTGGCATAACTGGATATTCATTTGCAAAAAAATGAAACAGGACCCATACCTCACACCATGCACAAAAACTAACTCCAAGTGGATCAAAGACCTAAACATAAAGACTAAAATGATAAAGATCATGGAAGGAAAATAGGGACAACCTTAGGAGCCCTAATACAAGGCATAAGCAGAATACAAAACATTACTAAAAATGACGAAGAGAAACCAGAGAACTGGGACCTCCTAAAAGTCAAACACCTATGCTCATCTAAAGACTTTACCAAAGTAGTAAAAAGACCACCTGCAGATTGGGAAAAAATTTTCAGCTATGACATCTCCAACCAGCACCTGATCTCTAAAATCTATATGATTCTGTTAAAACTCAACCACAAAAAGACAAACAACCCAATCAATAAATGGGCAAAGGATATGAACACGCACTTCACTAAAGATGATATTCGGGCAGCTAACAGATACATGAGAAAATGCTCTCGATCATTAGCCATTAGAGAAATGCAAATTAAAACTATGATGAGATTCCATCTCACACCAGCAAGGCTGGCATTAATCCAAAAAACACAAAATAATAAATGTTGGAGAGGCTGTGGAGAGATTGGAACTCTTATACACTGCTGGTGGGAATGGTACAACCACTTTGGAAATCTACCTGGCGTTTTCTTAAAAAGTTAGAAATAGAAGTACCATACAACCCAGAAATCCCACTCCTCGGAATATGCCCTAGAGAAATAAGAGCCTTCACACAAACAGATATATGCACACCCATGTTTATTGCAGCACTATTTACAATAGCAAAAATCTGGAAGCAACCACGGTGTCCATCAACTGATGAATGGTTAAATAAATTATGGTATATTCACACAATGGAATACTACGCATCGATAAAGAACAGTGACGAATCTGTGAAACATTTCATAACATGGAGGAACCTGGAAGGCATTACGCTGAGTGAAATTAGTCAGATGCAAAAGGACAAATATTGTGTAAGATCACTATTATAAGATCTTGAGAAATAGTATAAACTGAGAACACATTCTTTTGTGGTTACGAGAGGGGGGAGGGAGGGAGGATGGGAGAGGGTTATCTACCGATTAGTTAGTAGATAAGAACTACTTTAGGTGAAGGGAAGGACAATACTCAATACAGGGAAGGTCATCTTAACTGGACTGGACCAAATGCAAAGAAGTTTCCTGGATAAACTGAATGCTTCGAAGGTCAGCGGAGCAAGGGTGGGGGTTTGGGGACTATGGCTTAAGGGGACTTCTAAATCAATTGGCAAAATAATTCTATTATGAAAACATTCTGCATGCCACTTTAAAGTGTGGCTTCTGGGGTCTTAAATGCTAACAAGTGGCCATCTAAGATGCATCAATTGGTCTGAACCCACCTGGATCAAAGGAGAATGAAGAACACCAAGGTCACACGACAACTAAGAGCCCAAGAGACAGAAAGGGCCACATGAACCAGAGACCTACATTATCCTGAGACCAGAAGAACTAGTTGGTGCCCGGCCACAACCGATGACTGCCCTGACAGGGAGCACAACAGAGAACCCCTGAGGGAGCAGGAGAGCAATGGAATGCATACCCCAAATTCTCATAAGACCATACTTAATGGTCTGACTGAGACTAGAGGAATCCCGACGGTCATGGTCCCCAAACCTTCTGTTGACCCAGGACAGGAACCATTCCCAAAGAGAGCTCATCAGACATGGAAGGGACTGGACAATGGGTTGGAGAGAGATGCTGATGAAGAGTGAGCTACTTGTATCAGGTGGACACTTGAGACTGTGTTGGCATCTCCCTTCTGGAGGGGAGATGGGAGGGTAGAGAGGGTTAGAAACTGGCAAAAACAGTCACGAAAGGAGAGACTGGAAGGAGGGAGCGGGCTGACTCATTAGGGGGAGAGTAAATGGGAGTATGTAGTAAGGTGTATATAAGCTTATATGTGACAGACTGACTTGATTTGTAAACTTTCACTTAAAGCACAATAAAAATTATTAAAAAAAAGTATAAATAACCACATGCACTTTATGTTATGTACCTACTTACCTTTTTGTCCTAAGTGAATCTTGACTCTCCTTTGAGGACACTGTTTTCCTTTGAGCTCTCGTAAACGGTGATGTCTTAATTCTTGCTCCTCATAGTAGCATCTAGACGCTTCTCATTTCCTACTGCTTTGAATCTCAGGTAATCTGACTATATTAGTCAATACTCCTTGTTACAACGATCTTCCCATTACCTGAACCTTTTCCTCCACCCTCAAGCCACATAGAAACACATCCATAGCTTTCTTGAAAATTGTTGTACCTGAGTCATTGCCATCTTTTCACTACTGTTGTTGTATGCCATCAAGTCAGTTCTGACTCATAGCGACCCTATAAAAATAGAACAGAATAAAACTGCCCCATAGGATTTCATAGGCTGCAATCTTTTTGGGAGCTGACCTCCAGGTTTTTCTCTTGTGGAGCTGCTGGTAGGTTCCAAATGCCAATGTTTCAGTTAGAAGCCAAAGGCTTAACCATTGTACCACTAGGGCTCCTTCTCCTCACTGCTACTGCTATTATAACTTCTGTTTTATGTGTTCATGTCAAAAAAAGTCCATGTCTGGACTCTCAGAATCTTGACCTCTTTTCCTCTAATGATCTTGATTTCTAATTTAGATCAGTCTATCGTTCCCTCCTTGTTTCTGTTACTGACATAGGTATTGTTATCAACAATAACTGTAACTCTTTCCCCACTCCAGGATCTATTTAGGCATTCACTCTCTGACCACCACCTTCTATATTTGCAGAATGTTTTCTATAATACCTAGTCTCTTAGACTTCACCAATACTGAAATTTCAATGAATATTCAATAAAATTCAACATTTTTATTGAGACTGCTTTTAGCATGTTTTCTTCACACAAGTTTAATGCCATGGTTCACTTTTAAAAACATAGTGCAGTCATTTAGTTCCCTTTCTGTTTTTTTTTTTTACTTGTTGGACACACCCCAAAACTTTGCTTATTTCTGTACAGTCGATTATGGCTGGAGTAAAACACTCCGTACAAGGATATTTAATGACCATTTACATCAGTTAGACTATGGTGTGCATCAGGGTTGTATCTTTTTACCACACTTAGTCAATATATATGCGGAGCAAATAATCCCAGAAACTGGATTATATGAAGAAGAACGGGGCATCAGGATTGGAGGAAGACTTATTAACAACCTGCTTTAAGCAGATGACACAACCTTGCTTGCTGAAGCTGAAGAGGACTTGAAGCACTTACTGATGAAGATCACAGTCTGCAGCCTTTCAGCATGGATTATACTTCAGCATAAAGAAAACAAAAATCCTCACTACTGGACCAGTAAGCCACATCAGGATAAACAGAAAAGGTTGAAGTTGTCAAGGATTTCATTTTACTTGGATCCATGATCAACACCCATTGAAGCAGCAGTCAAGAAATCAAAGGACACATTGCATTGGGCAAATCTGCGGCAAATGACCTCTTCATAGTGTTGAAAAGCAAAGATGTAAACTTAAAGACTAACTAAGGTGCACCTGACCCAAACCATGGTGTTTTCAATTGCCTCATATACATGTAAAAGCTGGATGGCAAATAAGGAAGACCAAAGAAGAATTGACACCTTTGTATTGTGGTGTTGGCTAGGAATATTGAATGCCAAAAGAATGAACGAATCTGTCTTGAAGGAAGTACAACCAGAATGCTCCTTAGAAGCAAGGATGGTGGGACTATGTCTTACATACCTTGGACTTGTTATCATACTTTGGATCAATCCCTGGAGAAGGACATCATGCTTGCTAAAGTAGAGGGTCAGTGAAAAAAAGGAAAACCCTCAATGAGATGGATTGACATAATGGCTGCAAGAATGGGCTCAAGCATAAAAACGATTATAAGGATTGCACAGGACCGGGCAGAGTTTCACTATGTCATACACATGGTCGCTATGAGTCTGAAATGACTCGAAGGCCTCTAATAACAGACTGTAGTAGCTTCTGTCAACCATGCTTTATTTCCCTAGTTCAGTCACTCTATTAAACAAATACTTCATTGTCTTGTCTATTCTCCTCAAACCTCCTGCTTGCCTGTCAATTCTCACAGTGATGGGTTTGCTTCCCCTTACACTGAAGAAAGAAAAATAATTAGAAGAATGCTCCCAAAAGTTTCTAGATAAAATATCTCTGCCCCTATACAAGATTAACACTTATATTCATTTGAGACTGGTCCCATTCTTTCTTATCTTCTCGAGGACATCATCCTAGACATTTCTTTTCCTTCTCCTCCTCCTTCTCTCTCTCTGTATTTTTTTTTCTTTCACTTCCATTAGCCTAAAACCATACTTTAATTTATCCTATCTTTAAAAACACAACAAAAGAAAACAAAACAAACAAACAACAACAGACACTGAAGAAAATCTCTCTTAACCTCAGGGAAGAATAGGATCTCTCCATTGTATTACTGATGTGTGTATCCACTGACCTCTTGACATTTGTACTTATGTTTCTATTTTTTTTTTCTATTAAGCATTTCACGCTTAACATGTCTAAAATCAAACCTGATTTTCACTAGCAAACTTGTTTCTTCTACAATTTTCCCCATCTCAGTTAATCTAGTAGCTGAGGCCAAAAACCTGAGTCATTTTTACTTTTTTTTTTCTCTTATACCCCAAGTAAATTTTGTTTACACGTCACTGAGAAAAGGCTTTGCCTTCACAGTATATCCAGATTTTCACTGTTTTCATCATTTCTATTTCTACTTCTTTGCTCCAACTCATCACCATCTTTTCATCTGACTTTTTAAAATAGCTTCTTATTGATTTTTACATCTCTGTCCTTTCTTCTCTTTTAGTCTATTTCCTTCACCGTAGGGTCCTTTTAAAATGTAATTCAGATTATATTACTGCTAGAATTAATATCAGTACTATACCATGATTTGGACTTTTAGCCTCCCAACTGTGAGAAAATAAATTTTTGTTTTTAAGCCACCCTTGTATTTCTGTTACATTAGCACTGGGTAACTAAGGCACCCAGCAAGTTTTCAGAACCGGCTCTTCAAGATGATGTTTATTCTATTTGGGTTAATTTTTACATAAATAGCTACTTTACTTTTCAAGGTATTTATTTAAATGCCACCTTTATAGAGAATCCTTACTTGATCAGCCGCCTGGACTCAGTTCTGTTGTGTTCTTTTCCATTTTTCTCCCTTGTTTGATTTATTGATAATATTTATTGCAAATTGAAGATGCTTTATTGTCCATATTTTTCTTTTTGAGAATTTGTTTTCTTCCTTACTTGATCCACACTTTACAATGTTAGGAGATATGTCTAGCACATAGAAGACACTTAATAAATTTTGTGGAATTAATTAAAGAAAGTTGTGGTGTGGTTATTACCTGTGCAATTATGTGGATCATTTTGGTGTTATCTCTTATTTTGTTTTCCCAGTGAATCCCTGTCAATTTGTTGCCACTGCCTTTTCCTAGAATCCACATAGGTACCATGGGGAGAACCATTTTGGATCATGAGAATTCGCGATTTACAAATAGAGGCATTAGATTTAAGGTCCTCATCCAACCTGAAAAATGCACTCTTTTTCTAAGGTTTTTGATTTAAGATAATAAAGAGATTTATCTTTGTTATCACCTGAACTATAATAAAGGCAGAAAATAAGTTGATATACACCAGTAAAGCCTATCTACCAGCCTATGATATGATTGGTTACTTCATTGGTAGTAGCATGTAAAAATGTTAGCTCTGGAATAAAACTAGCTAATACAAAACCAGGCTTGGACACCTTCTTTCTATAAAACCTTGAATACATGGTCTAAATGCTCTACCTCAGTGTTTCTATCCGTGGAGTATTACGATAGCTATTCATGGATAAATTAACCCAAAGAGAATAAACAAAATTTTCAAAAATCAGTTCTGGAACTTCATAGAGAGACCTGAGTTAATACATGTAGTGTCTGCATGAGTCAGAATCAATTCAGCAGCACCTAACAATAATAAGACAGACCTTCACATAGGAAGTGATCAATAAATCTTGACAATTATTATTATTATTGTTACTATTTATTTCAATGGGAATTAGCTTGAGTTTGGCTTTTATTCCTTGCAAATTGTCCTAACTTTAAAAAAAAAAAAAAAAAAAAGTAACAGGGAACAAGATGTTGCAATTGTGAGAACTTAAAACATGGGATAAATAGAATCAAGAGGGAGCTAGAAATTGGTGACTAGACCACTTTTTCCTGGATGAGAAGCTAAAAGTCTATTCCACAGTTCAGCCAAAAAAAAAAAAAAAAATAGGAGGTAAAAATTCAATTTCTTTCTCTTCAGGCTAAGATGAGATACATATGATGGCTAGAGCTTTAATTAAACCTGGACCCAGTGCCATGGAGTTGATTCCAACTCATAGCGACCCTGCAGGACAGAGCAAAACCACCCCACAGAGTTTCCAAGGAGCGCCTGGCTGATACGAACTGCCGACCCTTTGGTTAGCAGCCGTAGCACTTAACCACTACGCCACCAGGGTTTCCAAGGGCTTTAGTTAGAGGGAGCGAAATGTGAAAAAAGAAAAATACAGCCACTTTTTTGTGGTGTTAATTCTTTAAGGGGGGAAGAAAAAGTATTCCTGTTCAACCTAGCTGTAGAGAATCCCTTTTTCTCTTCACTTTTAAGTGTGAATTTACTGAATTTTTGATAATCATCCACCTCTTATTTCAGTAATTTAATTTTCTATAATACTGGACAGGTTTTGATTAGAGAATGTGAATTCTTGCCCTTTAAATAGAGGATGTTTTTCTTCTACTCCCATACCCCTTACTCTGCCATAGGATAAACCCTATCGCTGGTGCGGAGAAACTGTCCGGGAACTCATCCTTCTTTTTGTTTCAAATTACTCAATCTAGAAATGTAGCTGGACAAGGTGGGCTTATCCTGAGAAAGCTAAGGACTTTGTTGATGCGTGAGTGTGCTCTGTTGTATTGCATCTTTTAATCACATTGTGTACTGAATAATTCCAACCTTGATGAAGTACATCTGGGTCATTTAAGGTCATGGTCAGCACCTGTTCCGAGGAGCCAACATACAAACTTCCTCCAACATTATGAATAAGCTTCTGAAGCCTAGAGAAGAACATAGTTGTTCTTGTTTTTATGGTCTATGGAGTTGGTTCAAACTCATGGCAATCCCATGTGACAGAGTACAATTGCCCCATAGGGTTATCTTGGATGTAATCTTTATGTAAGAAGATTGCCAGGTCCTTCTTCTGCAGAGCTGCTGCTGGGTGAGTTTGAACTGCCAACATTTAAGTTACCAGCGAGCTCTTAACCATTGTGCCACCGGGGTTCCTTAAAGAAAAACATGGGGGCATCTAATTTCTTATTTGATCTTTGTTCACCCCTTACCAACGTGGTGAGGATTTACAGTCCAAAAGCTTTTACCTCATTTTTCTGGAGACTACTCCTAATTTCTCTCTATGTATACTAAGTGACCTCTTTCTGCGTTCTTTGTAAGAGTATCTCTGTGTTTTGCCTCGTCTACATTCTCTAACAACCTGAGTGTATTATTAGTATTTGTAAATAAAATAGTAGTTACCCCTTGCTCTCTGTCATCAAAATTGATGGTGCTTCCTGTTTAAATGTACATTCTAAGGAGTATGCTGTTGTTGTTATTGTTGTTAGGTTCTGTCAAATTGGTTCTGACTCATAGTGACCCTTTGTACTACAGAGCAAAATGCTGCCTGGTCCTGTGCCATGCTCACAATCGTTGTTATGCCTGAGCCCATTGTTTTCTGCCACTGCATCAATCCATCTCCTTGAGGATCTCCCTCTTTTTCGCTGACCTTATGCTTTACCAAGCATGATGTCTTTCTCCAGGGACTGCTCCCTCCTGCTAACATGTCAAAAGTATGTAAGACGTAGTCTCGCTATCCTTGCTTCTAAGGAGTGTTCTGGTTGTACTTCCTCCAGGACAGATTTGTTCGTTTTTTTGACGGTTCATATTATATTCAATATTCTTTGCCAACACCACAATTCAAAGCCATCAATTCTTCTTCGGTCTTCCTTACTCATTGCCCAGCTTTCACATGCATATGATGCAGTTAAAAATACCATGGCTTGGGTCAGGTGCACCTTAGTCTTCAAGGTGACATCTTTGCTTTTCAACACTTTTAAAGTCTTCTGCAGTAGATTTGGCCTAGGCAATGCATCTTTTGATTTCTTGACTGCTGCTTCCACAGGTATTGATTGTGGATTGATGTAAAATGAAACCCTTGACAACTTCAATCATTTCTCCATTTATTATGATGTTGCTTATCGGTCCCGTTGTGAGGGTTTTGGTTTTCTTCATGTGGAGGTGTAATCCATACTGAAGGCAGTGGTCTTTGATCTTCATCAGTAAGTGCTTCAAGTCCTCTTCACTTTCAGCAAGCAAGGTTGTGTCATCTGGATAACACAGGTTGTTAATGAGTCTTCCTCCAATCCTGATGCCCCATTCTTCTTCATATAGGCCAGCTTCTCAGATTATTTGCTCAGCATACAGATTGAATAGGTATAGTGAAAGAATACAATCCTGATACACACCTTTCCTGACTTTAAACCATGCAGTATCCCCTTGCCTTGTTTGAACAACTGCCTCTTGATTGATGTACAAGTTCCTCATGAGCAAAATTAAGTGTTCTGGAATTCCCATTCTTTACAATGTTATCCATAATTTATGAGGCACACAGTCGAATGCCTTATCATAGTCAATAAAACACAAGTAAACATCCTTCTGCTATTCTCTGCTTTCAGCCAGGATCCATCTGATATCAGCAATGATACCCCTGGTCCATGTCCTCTTCTGAATCTGGCCTGAATTTCTGGCGGTTCCCTGTCAATATACTACTGCAGACATTTTTAAATGATCTTTAGCAAAATTTTGCTTGAGTGTGATATTAATGATATTGTTCAATAATTTCCTCATTTGGTTGGAAGTTGGATCATCTTTCTTTTAAGGGTTTGTAGCAAACATAGTAGGGATAGATACATCTAACTAGCAGAATGTGTAAAAAAAACTATTAACTTTTTTGGATATAATTGAGCTTACTTAGTTTAGCAATATTATAAGGCCACTGGAAACACTAAAACAGTGCTTAGCAATAGGCAGAAGTATTGTGCCGAGAACAATGTCATTCTTAGAAAATAGCACAAAAAGAGTCTTTAAAGTGTAGGTTAACAAAGTAGAGCACATTCAGAGAAAAATATGATTGAAAAATTTGTGGAAAGTATTGCATAATTATGACCCACACTTGAAATAATAAGACTAATTATTGTGAAGAATTAAGGTGGGAAGTGATGTTGAACATTTGAATTTCAATGGTTATATTCCAATAAAAAAGAGTACATATGGAAAAGAAATTGTATTTATTATATTTGAATGAATAAAGAGTTAAAAAAAAAAAAAAAAAGAAAAAAGTTGCCGTTGAGTCAATTCTGATTCATAGCAACCCTACGGGAGAGAGTAGAGCTGCCCTACACGGTTTCCAAGGAGTGGCTGGTGGATTTGCACTGCCAAACTTTTGTTTAGCGGCCAAGCTCTCAATGACTGCACTTCCAGGGCTCTAATAAAGATTTACTCTTTTAAAAAAGTTTTTGGATGTCCTAATAATGTGGTTGCCATAAAGTTAATATTTCGCTAAAATAGTAGCTATTTTTTTCAGAATTGCAGACAGGCTCCATCAAAATTCTTGGGTGAGAGAATCTAATCTCCAGTATAAACAATACCTTTAAAACATCGAAAACATTTTCAGAAATTAGATTATTATTTTAAATATTTCAATTTTTTTTCTCGAAATCATCTAAAACATTTTAAAATTCTTTCTGATATAAAACTGCTTAGTATTAAAAATCATATATTTTGGCTATTAGTTTTCTAAACAGTGCTTACCTTCCTTTTTACTTTGTTTTATTAACAACCAGAATTATTCATCTTTAAAACTCAAAGTCAGCAACCAGAACTCGTATTTTTTCCCAGGTAGTTTAATATAAGGCTTGTTAAAACATTTGAATCATCTACTCTATGTTTAAAAGCTCATTTAATAAGAAATAGTCTAGAGACCGTTAGGTTGACATAATCACCTCTCAAATCATTCAGGTATCCTGGAGGCTGAAAGAGGCCTCACCTGCTCATGAAAAGGTATGTTATGGATTGAATTGTGTCCCCCAAAAATGTGTGTCAACTTGGCTAGGCCATGATTCCCAGTATTGTGTGATTGTCCACTATTTTGTCATCTGTTGTGATTTTCCTTTGTGTTGTAAATTCTATCTCTATGGTGTTAATGAGCAGGATTAGAGACAGTTATGTTAATGTTGCAGGACTCAGCCTACAAGATTAAGTTGTGTTTAAGCCAATTTTTTTTTGAGATACAAAATAAAGAAGCAAGAAGAGAGACAGGGGGACTTCATAACACCAAGAAAGTAGAGCCAGGAACCTGTGGTTCCTGTGCTGAGAAGGTTTTAGAGTGGGGTAAGGTTGATGACAAGGACCTTCCCCCAGAGTCAACAGAGAGAGAAAGCTTTCCCCTGGAGCTGGCACCCTGAATTTGGACTTCTAGCTTCCTAGACTGTGAGAGAATGAATTTCTGTTTGTTAAAGTCATCCC
Organism: Elephas maximus indicus; assembly: GCF_024166365.1. Classification (NCBI taxonomy): domain Eukaryota; kingdom Metazoa; phylum Chordata; class Mammalia; order Proboscidea; family Elephantidae; genus Elephas; species Elephas maximus. The sequence goes on along the minus strand of NC_064836.1, from coordinate 43,066,338 downwards.
CTTTTGATTTTTTGTTATAGCAGCACTAGATAACCAAGACAAGATGTGTCTCCAAAGGCTTTCTAATTAGCAAACTCATCAACTAGGCAAACATCAACCAACTAACCAGACAGCTGGCAAATGTATGTGTCTTTTCATAGTGTTCTTTGGAGTTAATTTTATCCCTACCTTAGAAAAGCAGATCAGTTTGACCCTGATATTTTCTTTCATTGTAATGTGTAACACCGCCTGGGTCAATACTGCCTAGGTATTAGCCAGGTTTGTATCTACTTCTCTTCCTATCCTTCCTGTACTTTCTTTTTTCCTTACTGCTCCTTCTCGATATTTCATTGCTCCTCATCTCTAAGATTTAGTGGGCATAGCAGAAATAGTAAGACATTTATATTCTTCTCAGTGAGGAGAGGAAACCAATTCTTGATTGAATAATCTCAGAGAGCCTAACTAATAATCTGGTTTTTCCCTGTCTTAGCAGGACAGTGGAATTTGGAGAAAGAAGGTCCATTCATTCATTCATCTAGAATGTATATAAAATTGGTGATTATTTTAATATGCATAACAAGCTGATATTGTGGCTTCTAATAAATGCGCTGCATCTAATTTCACATTAGTGAAATATAGGCTATCCTATTATTCCCGAGGAAACCCTGGTGGCGTAGTGGTTAAGTGCTACAGCTGCTAACCAAGACTTCAGCAGCTCAAATCCATCAGGCACTCCTTGGAAACTCTATGGGGCAGCTCTACCCTGTCCTACAGGGTTGCTATGAGTCGGAATCAACATGACGGCACTGGGTTATTATCCCCGAATGATAAATAGATGCATTTTTATATTTGAAAGAGTGTGAAGGAGGGATATTCTGGAAATTTTGTAACATTCTTGCTTTGCAAAATGGTTAATTTAAGATGAGTGTCAAAATTATGAAGACATTCTAGAAAAATGTAGCTTAAGAATATAAAGGCATATTCTCATTAAACGCTAGAGAGCTATAGCACACTGGCTTGAAATTTAAAATGAATTATTTAATACAGTTGGACAGCTTCACAGACCTTATCTTATTTTAGAATCTTTTCACTTAAATTAAGTATAAAAAATATATTTCTAATTTAATTTTCTAAGTTGGCTCAGAGATTAGGTTTTGAAAACTGTTGGGTCTTCAGGTTGGTTTGATTATATATACAATGTTTGAAATCATTAAACAGCACATTCTATTTAAGGATATGCCTTTTTTATTTACACTGTAAATGGCTAGATATACTTTTATATTGTTTTGATCAAGAGAACACAGTTTCATGTGCTGTTTCTTCCAAGTTTGAGATAGCTACATTTAATTGAGTTATGTGAAAATGCATTTTTAGGATTTATTCTTGTGTTTATGTATTTATAGCTAAATGTATCTTGTTTCAAGACATAAATGCAATTTGATTACCATAGTCCACACAATTTTGGAAAGTGTACTGTATCACAGTTACAAATAAAATGCTCTGAATTTTTGGATTTTGAAAGAGTGAGCTTTAATTAATTAATAAGATTTCTAGGAAATTCAATGAAAGGTAAAGATATTTAAAAGTGATTCTTTAAAAATATTAGCCCAAAAGACTAAAGGGCCACATGAACCAGAGCTTGCACCAGCCCAAGCCCAGAAGAACTAGATGGTGCCTAGCTACCACCACCTACTGCTTTGGCAGGGATTACAACAGAGAGTCCTGGACAGAGCGGGAAAAAAATGTAGAACAAAATTCAAATTCACAAAAAAAGATTAGGCTTACTGGTCTGACAGAGACTGGAAGAACCCCCGAGACTATGGCCCCCAGACACTGCTAACTTAGAATGGAAACCACTTCTGAAGCCTACTTTTCAGACAAAAATTAGACAGGCCTATAAACCAAACAGTAACACAAGTGAGGAACGTGATCCTTAATTCAATCAAGTGTATGAGACCAAATGGGCAATTCCTGCCCAAAAGCAAGACGAGAAGGCAGGAAGGAAAAGGAAAACTGGACAAGAGACATGGTGAACCCTGGGTGGAAAGGGGGCGAGTGCTGTCACTTTGTGAGGATTGCAATGTCACAAAACAGTTTGTGTGTAAATTTTTGAACGAGAAACTAATTTTGAGCTGTCAACTTTCACCTAAAGCAGGATAAAATAAAAACAAAACTCTAAAACAGATTTATTACTTATTTAGTTAAAAAAAAATCCTAATTAACTAAAAAATGGATGTGAATTGAAAATTAAAAAAATTTTTAAATGAAAATTTGTTGTAACTATTCAGAGTCGCCAGAGAATGTTCAAAAACTATTTAAAAACTTGGAATAATGTATTTAGTGTGATTAAGCCTTTTGTTTGTTTATTGGTCTGGTAGCTGCAATTTTAAGGTGCAGATGGTGAGAGAGGCTGTAACAGTGCTTTATTGCTTGTACTCTCTGTAGAGTTTTAAGTTCAAATTGCACCTATAAAAAGCGGTAATTAGTCCTTTCTATTTCATGGCTGTTCAGGGAAAGGAAGCTGTTTTAGTTAACTGCCAACTAGACACTATAGATTGAAATCCTGGTATTAGTCACTTATTCTTCCTCTCAAATTCGAACTCAAGAGTTGGAAAAAGTGAGAAATGTCACCTTCCTAAATATTATGGTCTATTAATTATGTCACCTCAGTGAACTTTTTTGGTGCAATTAGTCAACAGATAGGAATATTATTCTTTATAAAATTGTATGTGGATAATAGGACAAGGTTAATGCTAATTTAATATGTATCAATGATATGATTGAGTACATTCAGGGATGAAAGCTGCCACGTAAGTAAAAAAGGCATATTCTGATCTGTTCAAACTTTGAAAATAAGAACATGCTCAAAGCATGTTTTTCTTCACAAATCCAGTAGCATTGGCAAGTTGGTAAAAGTACAATTATAATTATTCTCTGGTAGACGTACGTTATTTTGACAGCAACTTCTCATTCATAAAAAATACTATTACCTGACTCGAGAAAATAATTTTATTCCTTCCTAACTACACATGTGGTTATAATCTAAAAAAGGTAATGGACATTTTGTTTTAAATAAAAATACAAAGTAGGTATTCTAGTTTCTAAAATAACTTTCAAATATGCAGGAAAAAATTATTGTCAAGTATTAGCTTAATTACGTAACATCTTACTTTTACTGCCTTATAAGCAATGTGGCTTAATTCAGCGATTTTGAGATATTTCTGCATAACCTTTTTCATTTCAGATCTGTGAAAATGAGAACCCCAAGAAAGTCTATGGGAGTCCTGGAAGCACAACGGTTAAGAGCTACGGCTGCTAACCAAAATGTCGGCAGTTCGAATCCACTAGTCACTCCTTGGAAACCCTATGGGGTAGCTCTACTCTGTCCTATAGGGTTGCTATGAGTCAAAATGGACTTGATGATGATGGGAAGAAGATGCATAAATTGAAATGATCAACATGTCATTTCATATAAACGAACAATGACATTAGCATTTATTTGCGAGATTAATTATATTAATGGGCATAATTGGGATAATTTGAGCTTTTGCATTAATATAATGGGAGTTTACTTCTAATGCTTTACTCTATGTTTTAATTCTGCCAACTGAGAAGTGGAGGAAAATATTAAGAACAAAGCAGTCTTTGCCCAGGAATGGAAACAGCTACATCATGCCAAACGCATCTTGGATTAGCTTATGAGCTGAATAATGTCATGAGTTTTGTACTTAGAAATGTATTTTTTAAATCCACATATATCAAGAAAGGTTGATTAAGACAGCTGCATTTTTAATTCGAATGAGATCAGCTGTTTGGCAGAGGAGGCAGAAGCAAAGAAAAATTGCGACAACGATTTAAGTGAAGTGAGAAAATCAAAGACAAAGTAAAGCACAATGAAATCATCATGTGAAATACATATTAAATATAACTTTATTCATTTCAGAAAGCAAGTTTGTCTAATTTGCTTTTCACTGTGTCTAGCATACTTTTTTACATTTTTTTAAAATAAATATCCCTTAATGAATACATACTAAAATGAATGTTTTAAAAAACAACAAAAAAAGAGTTTTTAAAGAAACAGGATCCTTTAATTGTGCTGGTCAGCATTATGCTAACATCATACTTTTTTTTTGTTAGTATTATTTCACCTCCTAGAAAAAATCTCCACCTGGTATATTAAACTCTGTCTTGTCTTCCTATGCTTCATTCCCTGTTTTGATTGTTGCACCTGACACGGAACCAAACAGCTCATATGACCGGGTATCTATACTACTTATTAACAGATGCCCACTTCTTACACTTTGCCTGGATTTTGCAAACTGTCTTTTGACAGATGCCTCCTTCCCGTACCACCTCTATTCACCTATCCAGATTCCAGCTGTTTCCTTTCACTGAGTCTGTTCATTGATTATTGTCTGGTTTTCTGAAGTTCAAGTATTGTTAAGACCTGCCTGACACATTGCCTTCACTAGACAATTTGTTAGGTTCACGGGTTGTCCGTCCTATTGGAGGTTTTGATCTCTAGTCTTAAAATTTTGCCCCACTTAGCTGCTTAACAAAACTCAATTCTATCAATAATATTTATCCATTCAAAAATATTTATTTGTCTCTTTTGAAGGTAATGATAGGTGCGTGTTGAAGCGATAAACAAAAGAAACACAGTACTTATTTGCCTGGATCTTAGAGTTCAGTGGTGCAGACAGATTAATACCCATTGCCATCAAGTCGATTCCTATTCATGGCAACTTCCTATGTTACAGAGGAGAACTACTCTGTAGGGTTTTCTTGGCTGTACTCTTAATGGAAGCAGATTGCCAGGCCTTTCTTCCAAAGTACCACTGATTGAGTTTGAGCTGCAAACCTTTAGGTTAGTAGTCAAGCACAAACTGCGCCACCTAGGGACATTGCTGGTACATAGATCATTGTTGTCTAGTCAATTCCAACTCATACTGACCCCTTTTATCAGAGTAGAACTGCCCCATATATTTTCCTAGGCTATCATCTTTACAGGAGCAGGTTGTCAGGCCTTTTCTCCCTTGGAGCTGCTGGATGGGATGGAATCTTTCAGTTAGCACCCTAAGGCTTAACCATTGCACCACCAGAATAAATGTCCAATTAAGATTTTTAATGTGATAAAAAAGGAAATGATCAGGGTTTTGTGATAGAGAGTTAAAGAGATAATGTAATTCGAGAGGACAGTGCCTGGAATTTAGTAAGTGGAAGAATTAAAAGCTATACTTATTATTGGTATAGTTATAGTAATTACTAATAGAATCCTCAGGGTCATTTTATTGAGACAAAACTCTGATTTACTTTTTTTGGAGCTCTTATACTACACACTCTTCTAAGTTCTTTTCATGTATTATTTCATTTAAGCCTCATAACAAATCTGTGAGATGGGCAATTTTATTAGCCCTGTTTTATATGTGAAGAAAATGCAATACAGAGATGGAGTGACCTGTCCAAAGCCACTCTGGTAGTGAGTGATTGAGCTGGGATTGTAGGCTAGGAGCCCAACTTCCGTGCCCATACTTTTAACCCATGTGCTATACCACCAGTCAAGATGTTGAGCCTGAAAGGTCACCTAAGGTGAGATGTGGAAAATTTTAAGAATCCAGCCAATGTACTTCAAATAGAGGGGATAGCACATGTGAAGACCTTGCTTGGAACAGACCTGGAGTGTAGTGGCTGTGAGTGTGGGCAGAATAACTCAAGGAGATGGCCATAGCAAGTTCACAGGAGATCACATAGGGTTCTACAGGCAAAGCAAAGCCAGGGAAACACCTTTAGGGGGACATTAACCTGGCCCTAGCTATGCCTTTCCTGTGTGTTTTGTCTTGCATTGCTTCCTTTAATCATTTTGAATGTTATACAGAAAATGAATTAGAATAGAATAAGGAAAGAAGCAAGGACACCAGTTCAAGGATGATGGCTGTAGTTCGTGAGGAAGGTGGTGATGATCTGGACTGGGTTGATAGCAGCAGAAATGTAGAAAGCTGAGCAGATCAGAGATATATTTTAGAGGACGATTTATATGTGGAATTTGTGGGAAGCTGAGAAATAAAGGCTGTCAAATGTTTTAACGTGGTAAAGATCTTATTCTAATAACTTCAGACATATTAAAATTGAACTGTAACCCATTTCAGAACATTAAATTGTCTGGCTCTTAAGCCATCAGGGTGATAATTTTGCTAATTGGGTAAGTGTGATAGGTGGCTAATGGAATTATTAATAGATGAAATATCTGAACTCTTTTCTGAGAAATGGAGAATCAACAGAATAAGAGAAGGATGAAACAATGTAAACAGAAAGATTAAAGAAAAACATTATAAAATAAATTATAACATTATAAAATGTACATTTTCCCTCATATTAATGAGCAATGCTTATAATAAAATAAATGTTATAAGAACATACAGTTGTTAATAGTGTGAGGTTTAAATAATCAGTCATTTCAGATTCACTTGGAACAGATTTAAATACAATCACAAAATTAGTGGAGGAAAGAAATAAAGCAGCTGTCACATATTTGGACATTGGGAAGGTATTTTATGCTGCCTCTAAAAGTTTTACTTGCACGATTAATTTAAATAAAAGATGAAAATGCAGCCTGAATAACTTTAGATAAAGAAAAATGGCATCCATCTGATAAAAAGTATTTTTGGTAGTCTAAGATCAAAAAAAAAAAAAAAATTTTTTTTTTTTAGATCTGATATTATTTGACATCTAAACTAATGATTCAAAAAAGTAAGAATAAACCAGTTCAACTTGGAATATTCTAGGGTCTGAGCTTACAATCTTGAAGAATGACACAACCCAATCCCAATATATTTGAGAGGTCAAATGTTTTACTTATGAATAGTCTTGGTCACTCTGAGGGCAGGTGAAGCTTTCATTAATTTAAGAAAACTGCTTACTTTCCAAGGAAACAGCAACAAACACTAGTAACATAGCTATTAATGGGTACAGAAAGGTGGCAAATGAGGCCACTGACTATGGAAATGGATCAAGAATCTTTCCAAGTTGTTAAAAGAAATAGATGCAATAAGATTAATGTGAACAGTATACATACACACGTCTACTTTCCATGGTATTAGAATTATATTAGTAGAGGGTATTTGAAAGTAAAACAGCTCAATCCTTTGAAACATGCCATGTCATGCCCGTATGTTTAATATAAGACTGACTTTTAAGAGTAATACTTAATATTCTTGAGGTAATTGAGATTATATTATCTCCCAACCCACACCCATTGTTGTCAAGTCAATTCCAACTCATAGAGACCCTACAGGACAGAGTAGAACTGCCTCATAGAGTTTCCAAGGACTCGCTGGTGGATTTAAACTGCCAGTCTTTTGGTTAGCAGCCCAGCTCTGAACCACTGTGCCACTGAGGCTCCATATTATCTCCAGTATTAGAAATTAACAGTATATCCATGTGCTTTAACAATCAACCGAGAAGAAGGTATGACTGGGAACTCCTAATGGAATCTAAAATGTCTAATCAGAACCAAACTATATAAAATGCCATAATACAGAGATTGGTCTAAAGAAGATCTTCAGGGTAGGTCACTTTTTTTTCTCAGAAAACACTGCTCCAACAGGAAGAAATGTGGTATGAAAAATGCAAAATATTATCCTATCTCTTATAGCATGGCTTCACATACATTAACCAAAACCAAACCCAGTGCTCTCAAGTCCATTCCTACTCATAGCGACCTTATAGGAGAGAGTAGAACTGCCCCATAGAGTTTCCAAGAAGCGCCTGGCGGATTCAAACTGCCGACCCTTGGGTTAGCAGCAGTGGCACTTAGCTACTAAGCCACCAGGGTTAGTGAAATCTCTTTTCAAGGTAGATGCAGTCAATTACAAACTACAATAATTTTCTTTCGAGGACACTCCAACCTGTTCAAGTGTAAAACCTTATTGCCTGAATACAGAATTATACATATATTTAATAAATAAATCCCTAAATTATATTACTTGAGATTCTAGGAGTTTGTGTTAACTTTGAAATTTTTGCCCATAAGCAGATGCTAACCACTCCACCATTTGCAAATAATGTGTTTCAAGATCCTTATATTACTTATAACTATTCTATATCGATTATAACTTTTATACTATTTAAAATTAAAAAAAAAAGTTAATTTGTTTAAGTAAACCATCCTTAAGGCATAAGCTACTTTGGAAATTATTTTATGTACTACTGCATGTAGATGGGAAACCCTGGTGGCAGAGTGGTTAAGAGCTACAGCTGCTAACCAAAAGGTCAGCAGTTTGAATCCATCAGGAAGTTCTTGGAAAACCTATGGATCAGTTCTACTCTGTCCTATAGGGTCACTATGAGTAAAAATCAACTCATGGCAATGGGTTTGGTTTTGTGCATATAAATGGCACTGAGAGACCACTTTCCTTAAGGAAGGGAGATAATAGAACTTCAATAGAAGTTAAGTCACTTTTGACATTTTCTAGATTTATCACCCAAACACAAGTAGGCAGCCATCTCCTCGGCTGGGCTATGAATGAGTTACCCTTCAACTCATCAGACTTTAGATGGTGGAAAGGTATTTGCTTCTTTATTATAGACAGATAAGTTATATACTAAGGGTTTTTCTTACCTTAGTGTTCCTCAAACTTTAAGTTTAAAGTTAAGTACAATTGATAGTAAAGTGAGTCATTTTACTGAATGTTCATTTCTCATTTTAACAGTTCACATATATATATATACATGTATGTCTACATATATATATCATGTCAAAACATGGTTAATAAATGGCATCATGAAGCCTAGGTATAAAATACATAATAAAATACCTTTTTAAGATCAAAGAATTATTTTCATTAGAAAAAAACAAAAACCCATTGCTGTCTAGTTGGTTTTGACTCATAGTGATCCTATAGGACAGAGTAGAACTGCCCCATTGGGTTTCCAAGGAGTGGCTGGTGGATCCAAACTGCCAACCTTTTGGTTAGCAGCCAAACTCTCAACCACTGTGCCACCGGGGCTCCGGGCATCATTAAATACATTTTACCTTGATAACAAAGTACTGTAAAAATAAAATCTGTATAATTATTATTGATGGTCTCTAGTTTACTGAACTTGCAAATCTTCACAACTGGATGGTTAAACAACATCATGATAAATGAAGAAAAAATTGAAATTGTCAGTGATTTCATTCTGCTTGGATTAACAATCAACGTCTAAGGAAGCAGAAGTTAAGAAATTGAACAATGTATTACATTGGTCAAATCTGCTGCAAAAGTCTTTCAAGCTTTAAAAACAAAGATGTCACTTTGATGACTAAGGTGTGCCTGACCTAAGCCGTGGTTTTTCAACTGCCTCATATGTATGCAAAAGCTGGACAATTAAACGGGAAGGAAGAAGAAGAATCAATACATTCCAACAGTGGTGTTGGTGAAAAATATTGAACATACTGTCAACTGCCAAGAGAATGAACAAATCAGTTTTAGAAAATATACAACCAGAATGATCCTAAGAATGGAGGATGGTGAGTCTTCCACTCATTTACTTTGCACACGTCATCCAGAAAGACCCATTGCTAAAAAAGGACATTATGTTTGGTAAAGTGGGGGGTCAGCAAAAATGAGGGAAACCAGCAGAGATGGAATGACACAATTGTGAAACATACAAATGGTCATGAATATGATTTAGGACTGGGTGATATTTTGTTCTGTTATATATAAGTTCACTGTGAGTCACAGTCTACTTGATGGCAACTAGCAACATCAAATACAAGGTCAACATCTCAGCTGTTGGTGAGTGCTACATGTACAGCAGCAGGTCCAAAATCTTTGGGCAAAATTCTTTCTTCAGACGTATTATTGTTCATGACGGTGCTAGTATGATGTGGGCATGTATCTGAGAAACAGTGGGAACTGGAAGAGTAGCCAGGGACACCCTTACAAATTAAAAAAAAAAAAAAAACAGAGAAGTTTAACAGTGAAATATGCTACCAGAATAAGCATAAGTTAGTGTAGAAAAGTAAAACCTCCAGGGAGATTCACTGTATTTTACCACCACTGATAATAGATTCTGAGTAAATAAGCTTATATTTCTTTGGGAAAGGTCCTTGTAAATTGAAGAGACTCAGTAGAAAAGCACTAGATAAAAAAAGGACTGAAAAATAATATAATCTGAAGAGTGTTGTCATAATGAGAAACTTTAACCGCTAAAATAATCACCCAGTATGAGTAGTGAAAATATTATGATATGAGATACTCAAAATATGCTTGGGAAAGTGTTACCGAGTGTATTGTAAGAATAAAATTGAACCTTGTGAGATGTGACTTTTATATCATTTAAAATTTCAGTAGCAGTTTGATTCAATTTAATTATTAATGCATTCGGAAAAAAATATCTAATTCTCTATGATTTATCAGCATGCACGTAAAATCCTCCTGTTCGTTGGTATAAATATATAGAGATATAAATGTAGATATATGTATACATATATAAATTGACAAATTCAATTTTATTCCTGCTTTGTAGTGAACATTATCAAGTGAGGAATGGTTAATTGGTTAACAATTTCCTTTCTTACAAGGCAGTCAGCAAACATAGCCCTAATACTGCAATTGACAAATCACCAAATCCCATATTTCTTCTGTCCTTAGCAGAACAACGCTAGAGCACGTGCTGCATTATGGTCTTTAGAAAGCCATTCTGTTAACATGAATAATGTCATTCAGAGGGTTAGCCATCTGTTTGCTCAGTGTTTGTCAGGACTATACCCACAGCAACAAAGAAGCCATGGATGTGGATGTCATAATCATGATCTTCCAAAAAGCATATTTTTTCCTGTAGAAAATGAAGTGAAATTATTTTAAGAACTAAGTAATATTAGAAATGCAGACATTTAAATACTGTGTTTTTAGTGGGTTTATGGATCCCAGGTATGTAAATCTGTCATAGCGCTTAATCACGGAGTCTGTTTAAAGTAAAAGCTGAGTTTTATTGAGAAAGAAAACAATTTGCAACATGGGAAATACAGGTCTAGAGGCTCTCAACACAGCGTTCCATAGAGTGAAGAGTGCAATGGGTTTTTATCCAGTAGAGAAAAAAAGTGTACGTGGTTACAATCATGGTGGATTGGAATTACATAAAGCTGTAAGACAATAACCCAAACCCACTGCTGTGGAGTCGATTCTGACTCATAATGACCCTATAGGACAGAGTAGAACTGCCCCCTAGGGTTTTCAAAGGGTGGATGGTGGTTTCGAACTACTGAACTTTTGGTAGCAGCTGATTTCTTAACCATTGTACCACCAGAGCTTTACCGTAAGACCATAAAGCTCGTTGCCGTGGAGTCGATTCTGACTGATAGCAACCCTACAGGACAGAATAGAACTGCCTCAAATTGTTTCTAAGGAGTGGCTGGTGAGTTCAAACTGCTGAACTTCTGGTTAGCAGACAAACATTTAAGCACTGTGTGACCAGGGCTCCCCTAAGACAATAAAAAAAAAAAAAAAAAATTTTTTTTTTTTTCTACAAGGTTAGCTACCAGATTTCCTGGAGCCAATCTAGCAAGACATCCTCTGCTAAATATACATTCTTTATGCTGCGCAAACGTTATCTCAAGACCCTCTCAATAAACACTCCCTGGAAAACATTTCTTCAGAAACCATATTTTTGCCTCCTTCATTGTTTGCTGAGAGTGGTTAAAGTTCCATTGTTTGTTAAAGTTTCTCCATTCTTCTCTAAAAGTTACTTATCTCGCAGAACACAGTGAAAACTTGCAGAGTGACAGGTTTCAGTCTTAGGCTAAAAATCAAAATGGAGTCTGACTTTGGATAAGAACATAGCTCTTTCCTAATGATCAGGCTCCTCAATTATTAATTTTAAGAGTTCTTATTCAAATTAACTACTGAGTCTGGGTTTTCTGCATGTCATGTATGGCTTTAAAAAGGAGATACTAAGCAAATTAATTATAGCTCAACAATGTATATCACTGAAATATAGGCAGTCTGTTATGTCTGTCTTTCTTAGACTTCAGATTCCATCTTAAAATTTGATATTCTCTAGAATATTTATTATGTATTTTTCTTTAATTTGTATTACTTATCATAAAGGAAAGATAAAAATTTCCTTTCCAAAAAGTATACATTGGATATTTTCCAAAATTAAAGTGTAGAGGAATTTTAACAGCCAAGAATAAAATCAAGGTTTTCCTTGCTGTTTCTTATTATATTGGTATTCAAATAATAATCATAGAATTATCTCCAGTTATTGTAAATTTTCACTGTTTCATCACTAGAACAGCTGAGGGGTGGTCCTTCCAGGATTAATCCTGTCCTTGTCTGAGAAATAATGAACACAAAAATATATTTAAGAAAAAAAAAATTCAAAACTTTAGTAAGCACATTATTAAAATGTTTAAATATAAAACAACAACGAGAAAACAATACAGCATAGTTTTTTAGGTTACTCATTTTAGCCACAACTGTTATATATTCCCCCCCCCAAAAAAAAAAAAACCTATCCCCTTGGCATAGGATTGCCACTATGTTTAGGAAATAAGTGATAACTATCTCAATCCATTTTGAAGGAATTCAAACTTACATCAAGTGAAGAATTGTCTGGTAATGCAATTTAGCAAATGTTTGAAAGTATAGAACATGTTTTGAGCAATTTGATTCCATCAGATGCATTAAAAAAAAATTAGACATGTGAAACAATATGACGCTCATTTCAAACAATTGTAAATTGACAAACCATTTGGCTCTAATACAGCAACTGTCAGACTGATGATCACACAAGCTTACAGAATTTCACAGTACTAAGATCTACTAGACCTTATTTAATTTTAATAAATTTAAAGTCACTTTATGTAAGTGGGTCTAAATCCAGTAAGGGAACAGCTTCACAAAGTTCAAGTGTTTCCTGAGAATGCTTGGAACCCTGCCACAGAAGTCATCGCTGAATATTTATGAGTTAATGTTTATGCATATTAGCTACACTCTAGGTACAGGGAGTATAGAAATGCATCAAGAAAAATGAACACAGCAACGACATGGTCCTGATTGTGAGGCTCTAATCCACTACAGGCAAGAGTGAAAAACTCATTCCACTGGCACTTCAAAGTCTACTCCGGCAAAGTGGAACTTTCAGTTTATACATGCGTCCAGTTCATTTCCTCTAGTCTGGGGAACCTAATTTCATCTCTGCTGATGGAAATGAAGACTGAAAGATGAAGACAGTCAACACCTCCTCCAAGAAGATGTGCACGTAGGATCTAAGCTCCAGGGAGGAGAGTTGATAGGCATTTTTTTTTCTTCACTGTGTACCAAAAGAAAGCATGAAATATGAGAAGAAAAGCAAAAGCACAAAGTCTGAACTAGAGATTTGAAGGCTGTAGGAAAGATGATTTTTATTATCTTTATATTATCAGTATATACATACTGACAGGGAAGAAAAAAATAAAAGAAAATTTGTGTTTCTGGTTTTGGAAAGTGGTTTATTTAGATGGTGGCAGCCCCTGTGGCTACTATTTTCAGTTATGTGAGTCTGAGGTAAATAAAGCACCTTGTTGAATGCAATGGCCTCTTCACTTAGGAGAAGAGTATCATACTTAAAAAAAGAGTCATTGAATTTTTTTTTTTCAAATTACAGAATAGCTGTTTTTTCAATGTTACTGTACAGACCTTGATTATAGCTTTAACCACATTGGATCATCTGCTCTATTTTTTAATTTTGATTTCTCCTGCTTACTAGGTCATGTTGTTGTTGTTTGTCATTGAGAAGATTCTGCCTCATAGTGACCCAATAGGACAGGGTAGAACTGCCCCATAGAGTTTCCTAGGCTGTAATCTTTATAGGGAGGAGATCTGCTAGTGCAGTGGTTAAAGTGCTAAGCTGCTAACCAAAAGATGGGTGGTTCAAATCTACCAGCTATTCCACAGGAGAAAGATGTAACAGCCTGCTTCCTTAAATATTTATAGCCTTGGAAACCCTATGGGGCAGTTCTCTGTCTTCACAGGGTGGCTCTGAGTCTGAATCAACTTGATGGCTATGTGTGGTGGTGGTGGAATCTTTAAGGGAGCAAATTTCCAGGTCTTTTCTCTTGTGGAATGGGTTCTAATCTCTGACTTTCAGGCTAGCAGCTCAGTGCTGCACCATTGACTGACCAGGCCTCCTTAACTAGGTCATACACTCTCTAAATTTAGGAAAGCATTTAATTCTTTATATCACCAGCACCAAAAACAGAATTTGGTATAGTAAAAAATTCTGTTCATTGAATAGATGAGGGATGAGTAAAACTATTCTAAATTACATACATTAATATTTTTGATATTGACTTGATTAATTTGAAAACCATTTTAAAGCTATATAATTTTCCTTGCTGTGGGTATATAGCATCATTTCAAATAAGAATAATGTTGAGTTGATCTTTAGACGAAAGTCAGGACTAAGTAAATTAAAAAAAAATGTAAATAGATGTGGAAATTCCCTGCTTAAAAACATGTGCTTGATACTGTCAAAACAATTCCAAAGTCAAGAGATCAAGATATGTATGGAGTTTACAATACAATTGTGACTTCTGAGTAAATTAATAATATACTGTAACACATTAGAGGATTTCCTTTTTTCAACTAGTAGCGTAAAGCTATTTTTCCCTTAATGATGCTTTGTAGTTTAAGGTAGAAAAATTGCATTTCCTTAATTAACTTCTTATACTTTTCTTCCTCTTTCATTTTAATTTTATAATTTCTAATAGAACATATCCTTTTCAATTCTAGTCAGAATAATTTTATCCTGAATAAACTATGCCTTACTAAATGGAGTTCTGACTCTGAAGACAATGAACTGTTATAGAATCAAAAGGAAATAATTTCATAATATAAAAGTTACAGAAAAGTATGGGTATTGTTGGTCAGAAAGAGCTATTAGAGCATATCAATTTTATAGAAATCTTAATACACATTGACACATCTGATGTTAACTTTTTGCCTTAGCATTTTTCTGAGCACTTCATCCAGGTTTCACACTGACCCTGAAAAGGAAGTTTATAGCATCTCCATTTTAAGGAAAAGGCAATAGAGCCAAAGATACATAGCCAGCAACTGGCAAAAATGGGATTCAAACTTATATTTTCTAACTGCAAAATCTCTCCTTTTAATTACTCTTCTGTACTGCCAGTCAATAGCAAAAGAAGGTATCAAGGTTAGCTTGTGGAAATAAAAGGAGCTGCTGCATTTGGGAGAGAGCGCACAGGTCCGCTAGATATTATAGTGGGAAAAAATAGGAGAGAAAGCTGCCAGAGCTGTGTAATTGTATGGATCCCTGTAAACAGTGTGGAGGAAAGGCAGATATTGGCTCACTTAGTGCTTCTCATCACCACGTGTTCTGATCTTTGTCACTTCATGCCTGGGAGGTGGGCCTTAGGGTGAACCATATGAGAAGGAATGCACTTCATTCCTCCTGTCCTTGGAGGTGGGCACTAGAGAGGGCCCTATAACAGAAAACCCATTTTATCTCCTCTGTCCTGGTCCACTCTGTGGAAAGTCAGCTTTGGACTAGGCATGTAACAGGGAATCCACAATAAAATCCTTGGACACCACTACCTGCCTTATTTATTAGAACCAATTCCCAGAGAAGGGTATAACGTAAGCACATGAGAATTGTTGTGATATACTCACTCTTAAAAAGTAAATAACAAAAAGTACAAAGTCTCAGAGTGAGTTTGGCAGGTGACGAAGAAGTTGTAGGAGTGTGGAAGACATACTTTAACTGGGAAATTATTTTCTTAGCTTTTCCTGCACTGTTTTAGTTGTCATTAGGTGCCGTTGAGTGAATTACGACTCACAGTGACCCCAAGTACAACAGAACGAAACACTGACTGGTACTGTGCCAAGCTTGAGACCATAGTTTTAGCCACTGTGTCAACGCATCGCTGACCCTCCAATTTACCGAGCATGATGTCCTTCTCCAGGGATTGATCCCTCCTGATAACATATCCAAAATATGTGAGATGTAGTCTTGTCATCCTTGCTTCTGAGGAACATTCTGGTCTTACTTCTTCCAAGACAGATTTGTTTGTTCTTTTGGCAGTCCAGGTATATTCAATATTCTTCTCCAACACCACAATTCAAAGGTGTCAATTCTTCTTTGGTCTTCCTTATTCATCGTTCAGCTGTCACATGCATATGAGGCAATGGAAAACACCATGGCTTGGATCTGGTGCACCTTAGTCTTCAAGGTGACATCTTTGCTTTCCAACACTTTTTTGCTGCAGATTTTATTGCACTAAAGAGAATAATAAAATGAAGATTGTCCAGATAATATCAATAGTTTATTTTTAGCTTTCAGGGTCTAAGATTTCACTTGTAGGGAGAACTTAGAAAGCTAATTTTCTTTGGAGGTAAATGCAGCTTGAAGCATGAGCTAGAGATTTCATATAATATAATAATTAATTGATAATAATAATAAACAACATATGCCAATTTATATTTAAAGAACAAGTAAAGATTTCTTTGATTATCAAGCTCAAAATGAAAGATTAACAAACTAATGACTCATTTTAAGAAAAATCATAAATTACTCAGCACAGATATTTTAAAATGTTTTATAAGTATTTAAGCTTTAGTCTTTAAAGTATTTAAGTGACTATTGTGCTCGTGTATGCATTTTAACTAGTTACATATATAATGCAACCAGCTCATATCCCATTATCTTAATTAATGAAAATAACCAGTATTTATTTTCCCATTTTAACAGAATCCAATCTAAGAGGCAAAGCAATTTTTCTGCATAGAGTATATTTATTATAGGCATATGTTGTTTTATTGTGCTTGGCTTTATTGTGATTTGCAGATATTGCATTTTTACAAATTGAAGTTTTGTTGCAACCTTGCTTGGAACAAGCCTGTCAACACCATTTTTCCAACGGCTTGTGCTCACTTTATGTCTCTGTGTCACATTTTGGTAAGTCTTGAAACATTTCATACATTTTCATTATCATTATATCTGTTCTGGTGATCAGTGATCTTTGATGTTACTATTGTAATTGTTTTTGTGTGCTGTGAACCATGCCCACATAAGACAGTGAACTTAAGTGATAAATGTTGTGTGTATTCTGACTGCTCCACTGACCTGCTGTTCTCCCGCCTCTTACCCTCTCCTTGCAACTTCTTCCCTGTGACATAACAATATTAAAATTAGGCCAGTCAATAACTCCACGATGGCCTCTAGGTGCTAAATGAAGAGTCACTTTCAATCAAAAACTAGAAATGGCTAAGCTTAGTGTGGGAGGCTTGTTGAAACCTGAGATAGGGCAAAAGCTAGGTCTCTTGTGCCAAACAGTTAGCCAAGCTGAGAATGCAAAGGAAAAGTTCTTGAAAGAAGTTAGAAGTGCTACTCCAGTGAAAACAGTGATGATGAGAAAGCAAAACTGTCTTATTGCTGATATGGAGAAAGTTTTAGTGGTCTGGATAGAAGATCAAACAAGCCAAAGCCTCATCCAGAGCAAAGCCCTAACTCTCTTCAATTTTAAGAAGGCTGAGAGGTGAGGAAGCTGCAGAAGAAATTTGAAGATAGCAGAGGCTGGTTCATGAGGTTCAAGGAAAGAAGCTGCCTCCATGACATAAAATTGTGAGGTGAAGAGGCAAGTGTTGACTTAGAAGCTGCAGCAAGTTATCCAGAAGATCTAGCTAAGGTAATTGATGAAGGTGGCTCCGCTAAGCAATAGATTTTCAATGTAGATGAAACAGCCTTATATTGGAAGAAGTTGCCATCTAAGACTTTCATAGCTAGAGAGGAGAAGTCAATGCCTGGCTTCAAAGCTTCAAGGGACAAGTGACTCTCTCGTTAGGGGCTAATGCAGCTAGTGACTTTAAGTTGAAACAAATGTTCATTTAACATTCCTTTAACATTCCAAAAGTCCTAGGGCCCTAGGTTAGCTCTTAACCACTCTACCACCAGGGTTCCAAATATGGTATAGTGTATACGTAAGTTAAGAATTATGCTAAATCTATTCTGCCTGTGCTCTATAAATGGACCAACAAAGTTTGAATGACAGCACATTTGTTTACATCATGGTTTACTGTATATTTTAAGCCCACCGTTGAGACCTACTGCTCCGAAAAAAAGATTCCTTTCAAAATATTACTGCTCATTGACAATGAACCTGATCACCCAAGAGCTCTGATGGAGATGTACAAGGAAATTAATGTTATTTTCATGCCTGCTAACACAACATCCATTCTGCAGTCCATGGGTCAAGGAGTAATTTCAACTTTCAGGTGTTATTATACAAGAAGTACATTTCGTAAGGCTGTAGTTGCCATAGAAAGCTTTTGATTCCTAGAATTAAAAGTGGAGCCTGAAGATGTGACTGAATTGCTGCAATCTCATGATAAAACTTTAACGGATGAGTTGTTGCTTCTTACAGATAACAAAGAAAGTGATTCCTTGAGATGGAATCTACTCCTGGTAAAGACGTTGTGAACACTGTTGAAATGACAGCAAAGAATTTAGAATTTTACATAAACTTAGTTAATAAAGCATTGATATGGTTTGAGAAGATTACCTCCAATTTTGAAAGAAGTCGTATTGTGGTTAAAATGTTACATCAAACAGCATCACATGGTACAGAGAAATCTTTCTTGAAAGGAAGAGTCAATCGATGTGGCTAACTTCATTGTTGTCTTATTTTAAGAAATTGCCTCAGCCACCCGAACCTTCAGGAACCACCACCCTGATCAGCCAGCAGCCATCATCATTGAGGCAAGACCCTCCACCAGGAAAAAGTTTACAACTTACTGAAAGCTGAGATGATGGTTAGCATTTTTTAACAATAAAGTATTTTTTAACTAAGATATGTACTTTTTTTTTTTAGGGTAATGCTATTGTATACTTAACAGACTACAGTATAAAACAAAAAACCAAACCCGTTGCTGTCGAGCCGGTTCTGACTCATTGCGACCCTAGAGGACAGAGTAGGACCGCCCCATAGAGTTTCCAAGGTGTGCCTGGTATATTCGAAAGGCCAACCTTTTTGTTAGCAACCATAGCTCTTAACCACTATAACACCAGGGTTTCCAAATACAGTATAGTGTATACATAAGTTTTGTATGCCCTGGAAAACCAAAAAATTTACGTGACTCACTTTTATGATACTAGCTTTATTGCAATGGTCTGGAACTGAAACTGCAATATTTCTGAGGTAAGCCTGTATCACACCTAGCTATTTATGAAATCTACAAAATTTTTCATGATGGTAAAATACATGTATGTATATATACTTACACACACAACACACACACTTTCGATAATATCAAAATGATTTAGTATAAGCTTCTTACTTCCTACATTTGTGAGTGTTATAGCAACCTCAATGTAACATGGAAAATTCCTCCCCAAGGTCGGGTTCAGATACCAAAACTCATGACAGTAGTCCAGTAGTCCTTGATATGATCAAAGAAGGATTTATTAGGCAGGTAGGGAAGTCCTCAAGCTGAGCTTGGAGGATGGTTTGCTGGAGGAGGTCTGGAACCGAGAGAGAGCCAATAGCAAGTACACAGGTGTTTTATAAAAGCAAAGTCTCACAGGCTTGAGATTTGAAAGAGGTACTTGCCCTGCGCAAAGTTCAAAAGAAGTAGCAAGAGGGTGCACGCGCATGTGGTGTAACTGGGGTAAACTGTATCCAGGTGGTAAAAGAGACAACAGAATCCCTGGGTGGTTTGATGGCTAATACACTTGGCTACCAACCAAAATATCAGAGGTTTGTTCTCAGAGCTGCCTCAGAAGAAAATCCTGGTGATCAACTTCCAAAAACTGAGCTAATGAAAACCCTATGGAGCTCAGTTCTACTCTGATACAAGTGAGGTCTCCATGAGTCAGAGTCAACCTTAAGGCAATTTTTTTTTTTTTTTTAAACAGGCATTTACAGAGACAGGTAGGAAATAAGGGTTAGCGGTAGCTGGCTGTAAATCAAAAGTCAACTGGGGCTCAAGGTTCTTTTCTATGATCTCATTATCAGTATTAAAAAGATTGACTTAGTTCTATTTCTGTTTTGTAATTTAATTTATTGTTGGGAGTGGTTGGATTATTTGAGTCATTCTTTTAATTGCCTCATTCAGTACAGGGCTTGAATTGGTGATTGGGACTACATTGTAGTATGACAATTGAACTGCTTATGAATAAAATATACAGAGCTAAATGAGAAATGAAAAATGTGAAGCCACAGTTGAAAGAGGTTAGTATTGCATCATTGCAAACACCATAGTTTATTTGCTACTGAGAATTATTTGATATAGTTTCCTAATAGCCCAGAGTTATCTATAATTAAATAGAGTTTAATCTAAAATGTCTGCTGGGAACTTACTTTAACAATAGAAGATTTTGTGTACATTGGATGTATATTCTTTCTATTCAACAGTACTATCCAAACCAAGGCTCCTGCATCAGATTTTTTTTTGTAGCAGAATAAGAAGGGGAAGGGATAATAGGCCCAAAGAAACAAGGCAAAGCTCATCAAAAAACAGGTATTTATCATCTCTCTTTCAGTAAATTTCACTAAAATAACAATTAAAAGCTTCATTTTTATAATAATAAATAGAGTGAGATAATAATTTAAATTTTAAGACCTTCTGTAAGATGCAAAGTTGATGGTTAAATGGACCTGACTCAGTGGATCAGAGAAAGTCACTGGAGAATTGTTGATGTAATAAATACAAAACAAAGTGCAGCCTTGATTTAAGGACCAGCTAGAGTACAATGAAGAAACTCATTAATGATAGAAGGTACATAATCCAATGTGAATCATTTGGTAAAACATGTGGGATAATTTAGAAGGAAGATAATGAACTGAATAAATTCTAGGCCAAGAAGTTGAAAAATAGAGTGTTAATAAAATGCCTTGTTTTCATGGCTGTGTCTGGTACATAGAAGAAATAAGCTCCCTAAAATTGGCCACCTTAGAAACAGAAATAACAGGAAAAGATTAAGAACTACGAGGGGGTCTGAGATTTCACACTAGTTGTAAGCAAATGGTTTAGCCTGCAAAAATTTCATGGGTGGGTGCTGGTAGAAGACATGAGACTTCTGGATCAGAGACATAGTTACTCACAGAAATAATAGTAGCCAGGGTGTCAGCATTTTTCTGCCAATTCCTTAATCCCCAATTCTCCCAGGTTGATGAGAAGGGGGTCAGAAGGTATCTGTACATGTAATAGGTTGCATTACAGAAGGGCAAATCTAAGTTTAGGGAACAAATATTTTATGGTAAGCAGCAAATATGCTTGCCCTTTTCTATAGAGAGAGACCTCATCTTTACTATGCCGGACAGTAAGCATGCCTATAGTTTTTTCTGGAATGAGGGCACTGTATCTTCTGAGGCTGTTAGCTCTATAAAACATCCTTGAAAGAACAGGCAGGAATAAAGGCCTATCAATGTCTCACTCACAAGTTGTGCATGAAGTGATAGATCCATGGAATATTGTCTTCCAATAGAAATGTTATTATTGTTATGAGCCATAGAGTTGGTTCTGACTCATAGTGACGCTATAATACACTGCCCCATAAAACTTTCCAGGCTATAATCTTTATGAGAGCATATTGCCAGATCTTTCTTCTTCTGAGCTGCTGGGTGAGTTCGAGCCACTGAGTGCTTAACCACTGCACCACCAGGGCTTCTTCCCAATAGAAATACCATGGAAATCAATTGTCACGGAGTTGATTCCGACTCATAGTGACCCTAGAGGCCAGAGTAGAACCTTCCCACAGGGTTTCCAGGTCTGTCATCTTTATGGAAGCAAACTGTTACATCTTTCCTGCAGAGCAGCTGGT
Source organism: Elephas maximus indicus (assembly GCF_024166365.1). NCBI lineage: Eukaryota > Metazoa > Chordata > Mammalia > Proboscidea > Elephantidae > Elephas > Elephas maximus. The sequence continues at coordinate 43,044,555 of NC_064836.1, read as the reverse complement.
GGGTTTGAACTGCTAACCTTTTGACACCACCAGGGCTCCTCCCAAATAGAAATAGGACCCAGAAATTCTGGATTTACAGGATTGAATGAGGCAACTTCTTACCAATTGTCAACATTAAAAGATAAAATTGAGAAAATATTTAAGTGGCAAAAAAGAAGGTTGATTTTTAGTGACCTTTAAGTGGCAAAGGTCACTAAAAATCAACCTTGTGTCAAGGATCAAATTAACAGTCTGGTTGTTGGATGATTTATTTAACATACCCAGTGCTGTCCAGTCGATTCACATAGTAACCAATAAATTCTTTCAGTTCAATGAAATGACTCAAAGAGAAGTAGATGGCTCTTGGCCAGCAACTGAGTAGACTCCAAACAATAAGTCTAAGGAGTCTAAACAGATTACAGATGTACTTCCTGGCACGTGCAGCTGACCAGAATCAAATTGAGAGGAGGTTAAGTTTTTGAGAGACTTGTACTGCGGGGACCACAAGCCTGGAGTGAAAGACTGTGATTGTTCAACCCATAAAATGGTCCTTGGACTTCCAGCTTTCTACAGACAGGAGGAAGGCTATGAAAAACGCTCAGCCATCGAGGACACCATATTCTCCACTGACCTCTTCAGGTGTAGCCAAACAGGGTAATGAACAGAGAAGAGTCTCCCAGAGGGTGATGTCACATACTCATACAACAACCAACCAACCAAACAAACAACCGATGAACTGGGAGAACTTTTCCCAGGGAAAGGGACTAGAATTCAATCATGGAAATTAACATTTTGCCCACTATGAATTCAGAACTGTCATCGTGTAGTGAATATGCTATTCCTTTTATTCTCACTGCATTTTTCTTTTTTATTCTCATTTCATTGTGTTTATTCTATCCCTCTTCCATCATTATAAATAAGGTATATGGGAAGCAAATGGTATTGTGTTTTTGTTCCTATGTCTTGGGAGCAAAAACAGCAACAGCAACAACAACGAGATGGGGACCTGGATTTGTGTCTGATGCCATAACTAAATTGGATTTTTGGGTTGGCTCCCCTGGAGATTGGGTGAGTGTACTTACATACAGAAAGAAGAAAGCTCCAAATATTTCCGACCAGAGGAGTGGAGTGTGGAAGGCTATATCATTAATTTGCAAATAACTGCTCTTCCTTCTGGAAAAGGATCATGCTTCCTTACACATGTGGGTTCATCATGAGCCAGAATCAACCCAACAGCAACTTGGCTGGGACCACAGGATAGCATAACCTATCCTTTTGTCATGGCTTTGTAGTGGCTTTGTACTGTGTCACCTTAGCTAAGTACTACATTTATTAGTACAAGCTCTCCCATGTGGTTCTGGGTTAAAGTTGAACATAGAGAAACTTGCACAAGATTTGGAAGACAGAAGTAAAGTAGCAGCCAACATACTCTGATGGTCAGAATTGGGCTCCAGGCTCCAGGATAGGACTCCTGCTGCACCACTGGAGGTTGCACACACTATTCATGATCTGCTGGCTTATGTTGTTGGAACTCCCATCGAATCTTCTGTTTTGACTTCTCCTAGGCCATTTGTATACAGCATCATTGCAAAGGGTATCATCTTCTCTGGCCTGTAACCTGCATTAGAAGCTTTGGACATGATGCTGGGTTAAAACCCTAGTTTGTCCTTGTGAGTTCCAATTTGTGCTCATGCTTCCCAGTTTTTCCTTTCTCTCCTCTACTATATACCTAGTGGTTCCAATCTCAGACTCATTACCAGGCTTTCACAGGCATCTTCAGAAGTTCCCATAATTGTTACAATCTCACCCTTGTATTGAATCCATTATTCTATATCACTCTTAGTGTTTCTGCTTCATAGACTGAACCTTAACTGACAAACCTGTCTCTAGCAATAACTACCATATGGTATTTGTTAATGGCATTGCATTCATCATTTCTGATCCTTATGATAATTCCTCAGGATAAGCACTATTATTTGTTACTTAAAGATGAGAAAACTGGTACAAGAGTTGTTCCTCTCCAAAGGTGAATTGCTAGTGAACTACAAGGCTTGCCTTTGAGACAATGTTTTTGATCACGTTCTTTCAACTACACCAGGCTTCTTATTGTTAAAAAAAAAAAAAGAAGTTATTCATTAATATTGGCATTATTTTGCTTATCTGCCTCATTCTCATCCTGGAAGAAGCCATTTTGAACTTTGTTGCTGCCAGTTTACGACCATGTTTTTGAATCATATTATATACAAGTGAGGTTGAATTACAAAACTGTGCACCCAATTTAGAGGCCAAATAATGACAGGAGAGAATACGACCCACAGGATACTACTTTGCATGCTGCAGTGAATTTACACACAGTAATGAAAAAAAAAAAAAAAAAATGAAGGCTTGAATATCAGCAGGAGAGAGGAAAGCGACAATGAACGTTGGCGTTGAACTTCTGCATTCTCTCTCAATGGAGCATGAAATAAGGCATGTCATCATGTCAGCATATGCTGGAAGGATTTGCTTAGGCCCTTGTACTGTCAATACAGTAAGTGCTTCATGGTGAGTCAGATTCTCCAACATTGTGCCTCTCACACCTCCTCATTTCCTTCCCTATTCAATCTTCCGCCTTTACCGAGCTACACTGACACTAAATCGCTGCCTTGTCAGGAATACGTACGAGCCCTTTAAGTTCCTCACATAATGGTAAAGTTTTCTGAAAGGCAGATTATTATAGCACCACAGAAATATCATTTTGTAAGAGGAAAAAGACCTTAAGTCATGGTAAAAATGCATCTTCATCAGCTCTGCCCTTCTTGGCTACCCACACCATATAAATAATGGCATTATGACGTTACTATTAATCTTAAATTTAACTTCAGATCATAGACGCCATTATTAAAAACGGCAATTAATGATAATTTCAAAAGTAACTAATGCGTATTTTATCTACGGTAAAATAAATATGTCATCGTGTTGGGTTAAGATATTTAATCTTTCTGGGCCTTGCATATACAAATCATTTGTAAAGTAAGAGAATGATTCTGAATAAACTCAAAGCTACATTCCAGGACTTACCTTTTATGACATCTTATGCTTCCAAGTTATGCCTCATTTGTTGTGTATGTAATTATTGAGTTTCTAAAACATCGAGTGCTGTGTTTAAGCAAAGAGAAAGTACCATCATTTCATTTTTATTATGTTTGAAAATTTCACAAAGATTATATCTGAACAACCCACTAACCCACTGCCGTATATCTGAACAAGTTAACACAAATTCTAAGAAAACTCATTGCACAAATGAAGCTCTATTAAAAACAATTATTATCATAGGAACACAACTCTTGGAGTAGAAATGATAAAAGAATCCAACTTCTTTATGATTTAAACTGGCAAAGTTATTCTTACTGTTCTATAGGTCTTTAGAGAGCATTTTTAAAAGAAAACATATTTTAAAATGCAGGCTATATGCCAATTCTCTTCAAGTTGGGAAATAGTCCAAATACAGATAGATCAAGGAGAGAGGGGAGAAATGTTTGAACAGGGTCTTAGAGTCTGGAACGTATGTGGAATGTTCAGGAGACAATGAAGAAATAGTTGCACATACCCAGTAGATATAATAATTAAAATTATCTTCATTAAAACTAAAACCATATAATGTCAATGTGGTGTCCTGATAAGGGCAAAAAGTGTTCTATGACCTTGTAAGCTTGGAAAACTTCACGTTTTTCATATTGCATGTACATCCCACAGGTTTACTAAGCAGTTTATTGAATTTATTAAATGTTTTGAAAGAGTCTACTCTAAAAAAAGCTCCCATAATTTGCTTAACTCGTGGTTTACTTTCTGGAATCAGATTCTTTTGCTGACTCAGGGAAATTCCATATTGTACCAAAGAATTAAAAGTGCTTGGTGTCAATAGATTATCTCTAGGTGCAAAGCTTATCTATTATCATAACCAAAATAAGTCAAATGTTATATAATTTGAATTTTATTTTTGTAACATCCTTGTGTTGAGAAATTTACATGGATTTATTTATAAGTTTTATCCTTGAAATGAACTTTAGTTTCTCTTCTTATCTCAAGCCATAAATAATTAATTCAAATGTCATAACTGGTTTTCCCACTTAAGCATGAAAAAAAAATCAAATATATATTACATTTAAAACTATGGTAAATTTCACAGGTCATGGAAATACCAAGCCATCTCTAAAATTTACAACCAACGACGTTATTTATTTATTTTACTTCTTTTAAAGGCAAAACAAAAGAACAAACACAGGCAGTCCTCGGGTTACAAACGTGATCCATTCTTAAGTGTGTCTTTAAGTTGAATTTCTAAGTAACTCAGAACAGGTGAATACGGTTCTTATTTACACTTATTTTAGTGCAAAAAAAAAAAAAAGGTGCTCTGGTGGCACAGTGGTTACAGTGATCGACTGCTAACTGAAAGGTCGGCAGTTCGGGACCACTAGCCGCTCTGAGGGAGAATGCTTCTGTACAGATTTATAGCCTTGGGAATTCTACAGGGTCACTATGAGGTGGAATTTACTCAACGGCAGTGAGTTTGTGTTTTTTGTTTAGTGAAAGAAAAGCCTGGAAGTCTTTTCAATGATTGAAAAACTGCATGTGCAGCAAGTGAACGTGATTGTGATGAAGAACTTGTTGCTAGTTGTGGTTGGTTCAGTTGTTTCAAAGTGAAGACAAATTTACACAACATTAAAGAGCAAGTACTAGTTGTCCATAAGTAGTACATTGGTAACCTGGGGACTTACTGCCTTTAATTTCAACCTCATTTTGAGATATAAGATGGCAAAAAATGAGATGGGCATTAATTTAAGGTATACTTTTTTTTTTTAAAGATAGTATTTAGTACTTTAACCAATTAACCAAGTATGGCATATCCATTTTTCTTTTTTGATATCACACAAAAAAGTATATTGCTAGATGTTGATTGCCATTTTTATCCCCTATTACCAGGGAGCCCTGGTGGCACAGTGGTTAAGAGCTCAGACTACTAATCAAAATGTTAGCAGTTCAAATTCACCAGACACTCCTTAGAAACCCTATGGAGCAGTTCTCTGTCCTATGGGGTCACTGTGAGTCAGAATCCACTAGACGGCAATAGGTTTGGATTTTTTTTTTTTTTTTTGGTAATCATAACACAAAATGCAAGATGAAAGGATCAGGAATGCCTGGTTTGCTTGTTCTGGTTTTTTTATTTTGGTAATTCAGTAAACATCCCTATGTATACGGAACACACTAAAACCTTAATAAGCCCTTCTTTGTTGAAATTATAGTAGCCTGAATCATCCTGAAATAGAACTATTTAATTAATCATGAGTCTATGATTACTTAGTATAAAAATAATTGAAGTATGATATGTATTTCCCGAAGTATTACCTATTATCAGACTTTTCTTCCACAGTTCAGGAGCCAATGACTATGAAATATATATGCTTTTAGAAAACGATCTTGCTGTTAATTTTGATCATTCCTGGTTTAACCATGGCTAGATAGTTGGGGATCGAGTCATTCTAGATTTATATTAAATGACTACTTTTTGAAAGTAGTCATAGAAAATAATTCTCATTCAAATTGTGTTTGGTATTCAGAATTGGTAAAAATCTTTCATTGACACTTTAAAAAATGGCATTTTTTAAAAGACTTAAAAACCTTGTATCTCAAAGCATCCATATTTCAAATATTAGCTTACTAAATTTTGCTTCACCATGAGAGTTATAATTGAATAGCTAATATGAATTTTCTAACTAGGTTGTCAATATGCAGTACTGGAATGATAAGGGCCAGATGCTATCTCAATAGCAGGTCTTGAATGAGAAAAATTAGCTCAGCTTCTGCAATCTTTGTTTTTCAATCAGCATATATTCACATCACAGATGGGAGTCATAGTGGGCTACTCATTCCAGGTAGACCGTCTGCCCTTTCTACTTTTAAGAGTGGAATCTATTGACCAGAAATATATTGACCAGGCACTTGACCTTTAAGAGAATGAATCCTTGTAAGCACCAGATAAAAAAGTCATGTAATCTGTTTTCTTTCTTTCAAGCAAGCAGCTGGCTTCTGAGAAATGTCTTTGTGTATACCAAGCTGTGTTTAGGACCCAGTTTTGGACTTTATTAGTAAATCATAATTTTTGATATGTTGAAGAATTTTGGCCAATTAAATAAAACTTAACATAAATAAATTCCAAGTTGTTAAGGAAAAGACTTACAAAAATTGAGTTTGGCCTAGATTTGTAAGATAATCTTTTTTCTCTGAACATCAATTTAAAAATAGGAAGACATATGATTCCAATTTCAGAGTTAGGAAAATGTGATTATATATAATTATATATTATACATACGAAACTCAATGAACGATTGAAGTTTGGCTGATCCATCTCTTTACTTTTCTAATTTTTAGAAATTGATGAAATGCATCTGTAAACAGATCTTAAATACATTTATTTTCAAGATTCAAAGTAGTATTCATGACAGCTTCTTTAGCTGAAAAATTGTTCACTTTTAATATAAAAGTTACCCAGCTATTACTGAATATGACATATAAAAATGTAATTGTTAACTAAATATTAATTTCTATCTTTACCGTTAGCCTGGGGAATATAAAACCAGGGCTGTCTATTATTATATAGAAGCACTGTACTTAGGAATACCAATTAAGAGGTAGCTGAATAAAGCAGAGTAATGTACATCAAAAGCTACATAATACCTGCTTGTGTGTGTGTGTGTGTGTGCATGTTCATATACATAAAGAAAACTGTCACATATTAAAAAGCCACATTTAATGGCTAAAAGTTTCAAACATTCATAAATGTAAAATACAGCAGAGCTTTATCAGGTAAGATGTTTTGTTTCCACTTTTTTATCACAGAATTATTTCAGCAGTAGTGCTCACGGTGATAAATTAGAAGGAGGAAATATATTTTATTAATTTTAAATATTCCATCATATTAAAAAAAAGTAGGCTTTTTTTCGGTGGGAATCATGTATCTAGTCACTGGAGCTGCTCTACATGAACATTAGGTGTGTTTATTATATAGGCTCAAATTTAAATTTATTTTGAAATATTTAAATAGTCTTCCCATATGGGTATATAGGACTATGTCATTTTTTTTAATGGTTGCATATCATTATGCAGAGATTATTGTAAATTTCCCTTTCACTTATGGGTCACTATGAGTCGGACTCGACTCAACGGCACTGGGTTATGGGTATAGGGAATACGTAGAAATTTTGATCTCTCTTCTATTTTAGTGGTTAATGCCTTTTAACACAGGTAACTTCTACTAAAGCTATCAGTTTGTCCTTAAATCATTTTTGCCTAATACCAAGAATTTAGTCTTGGCAGTTTCTTTACACTGGAAAGAACAGTATGACTACAATGTGATAATTTTCTCTCTCTCTTCCTTTCTTTTTTTCTGTACTTCCCTTACCCACGTCACCTGCACAAAATTCACAACAAAGACATAGAATTAAGAAAATGAAGATTTCCTCATAATAGACTTTGCCACAGATAATTATTTTTGTTAGTTTTTTGAAAATAGATTTATGATGCTAATGCCACTCCTTCTTGTCATTCATACCATTCCATACCACAACCCCTTGAGAACGGGACCTGGACAAGGATGGCCTTTATCACCACTCTTATTCAACATTGTGCTGGAGGTCCTAGCCAGAACAATTAGGCTAGAAAAAGAAATAAAGGGCATCCAAATTGGTAAGGAAGAAGTAAAAGTGTCTCTATTTGCAGACGATATGATCTTATACACAGAAAACCCTACAGAATCCACAAGAAAACTATTGGAACTAATACAAGATTTCAGCAAAGTATCTGGATACAAGATAAACATACAGAAATCAGTTGGATTCCTCTACACCAACAAAGCAAACTTCGAAGAGGAAATCACCAAATCAATACCATTTACAATAGCCCCCAAGAAGATAAAATAGTTAAGAATAAATCTAACCAGAGACATAAAAGACCCATACAAAGAAAACTAAAAGACACTACTGCAAGAAATCAAAAGGGGCCTACATAAGAGGAAAAACATACCTTGCTCATGGATAGGAAGACTCAACAGTGTGAAAATGTCTATTCTACTCAAAGCCATCTATATAAAAAAATATATACAATGAAATGCTGATCCAAATTCCTATGGCATTTTTTAATAAGATGGAGAAACAAATCACCAACTTCATATGGAAAGGAAGAGGCCCTGGATAAGTAAAGCATTACTGAAAAGAAGAACAAAGTGGGAGGCCTCATACTACCTGATTTTAGAACCTACTATAACACACAATAGTTGAAACAGCCTGGTACTAGTACAACAACAGACACATAGACCAATGGAACAGAATTGAGAACCCAGACATAAATCCATCCACATACAAGCAGTTGATACTTGACAAAGGCCCGAAAGCAGTTAAATGGGGAAAAGACAGCCTTTTTAACAAACGGTGCTTGCATAACTGGATATCCATCTGCAAAAAAGGGAAACAAGACCCATACCTCACACCACGCACAAAAACAAACCCAAAATGGATAGAAGACCTAAATATAAAATCTAAAACGATAAAGATCATGGAAGAAAAAATATGGACAATGCTAGGAGCCCTAACACATGGCATAAACAGTATACAAAACATTACTAACAATGCGCAAACACCAGATAAGAAACCGTGTAACTGGGAGCTCCTAAAAATCAAACACTTATGCTCATCCAGAGACTTCACCATTCCACACCACTACCTGGTTCTTCTTTTGCGGTGTTTTCCATTTCAGTAGGAGAATGTTCCACAACCACCCAAGTATTGACGGAAAGGATTTGTAAGAAATCCTTGAAACCTCTATCTCTCTTCCCTGCCACACTTAATAAATGATGAGTCCTGTATATTTTTATTTCAAAATTCTTACTCGTTTTCTTTCTTTCTAAAGTATTCCTCTTAGCTCACCCTCATGTATTACCTAAAATACATTTATAATTGTTTTTCCTCTTTTCTGGCTAGTGTCTACACTTTGATTGATTTCACCTTAGTATAATGAACCTGACGGTTCCAGAGAATGAACTTGGATTTTCCTGCCGGTTTTCTTCATCTTAGTAAATAATAGCAACTTCATTAATTGCAGAAACTTCTAAATCACTCTTGAATAGTACTGCTCCCTCAGAACAAAATATAATCTACCAAGAAGTTCCTTTAGTTTTGTTGCAAACTGTATTTGAAGGCTACACTTTTCCTTTCTTTTTACAGTTAACTTTTTAGCGTAAGTTACTCTTGTCTTTGCCCTGGACTGCTCCAGTGACATCTTCCTTTTGTTCCCTCCAATTCTTTCCTCTGTGAGAGCTAGACTGACTAAATTAATGAATATAATTTTGATCAGGTCACATATTTGTTAATATCTTTGCATAGATTTTTGCATAAATCCAAAATTCTTTAGTCAGTCTACCATGTCCTGAATAATAGGATCCTTGTATTCCACTGTCCGTTACTCCCAGTACCATGGCCATACCAGGCTCTTTCTCCAGTTTTTTTTTTTTTTCCCTTCAAATGCTTCTTAGTCTCATTTACTTCCTGGCTTTTTCACATGATCATTTTTCCTCCCTGAAACTCTCTTAAAACACCATTGTTTAATTTCCCTCAGTTTAAATAGTGCTTCTTTAGGAAAATTTTTTTTGACTCTACTCTTCAGTAAAATTTATAAGAGCCTGTATCAATATTTCTTCAAATCTTTTTCAGCTCTCTTCTATTTTGAGCACAGTCACCTCTTTAGTGGTACGATCACTATCTCTCTTAAGTGTAGGCATTGCCTTGAGACTTGCATTGTAAGATGGAATGAGTGAAACGTTGAGTGTTACTACCACGCTGAAATGTTAAGACTCGGTTACTTACTGACCATATTCGCTTCCTCCCGCATGGCGATCGTGGCAGCAGAGGCTGATGTGGAACGTTCATCAGTCTGGTCTCAGAATGACCACAGTGAACACATGCCACCTGCTAACCTTTACTGGAGGGGTTGGGCCGAAATCAGTTTTTGTCATGTTAAGACACAGAGGCTGTGGGAGTGTGTGATCCTAACTTATTCACGGTCCTATACTAGACTATTTTAAGGTTGACTCATGTCTGAAATTATTTTACAGTGCAAGTCCACAACTGAGGGATTAAGAACTTTCATTTTGATATTAGAAATGTGCCTCCCTCCCCAAGCCTTTATAATCACCCTTTTTGCCTGTGTCTTGAGGATCATTTCCTTGTTAAGATACTTTTTCTTGATATTTAGAGATAATCTCAACATAGAAATATAGATGTCTACCTGATGCACAGGCTTAGCTTTCAGGCATAAAGTAATTGTTCTGTATATGCTACTATTATTAGAATATCAGGGCCACACAATATGGATGGGGTGTGAGAAGACTCAATTGAAAAACATAGTCTTACTTGTTTTGTTTTTTGAACTTTGGTATGAAAAGAACACTACATTTTAAGAGTTGAACTAAAAATGCAAATTTAATGATAGAAATATTTAGTCATTGTATTTTTATTTTGTCATTTAGTACTCCTTTGATTTGAAACATGAAAACTGACATCTCTTATTCTGCACCAATGTATTTCACATTTAGTGAATTGTAGAGATTTCACACTTTTTTTCTCACCTGGAATTATTATTTAATTTTTATCCAGTTTCATAAAGAAGAGTTTATCACTACTATATTTACCTCAAAATATGGGTGGACTTTTGCACAATGACTTTTATTTTTTTGGTAACTCCTCCTGATATTTGTAGGATGTTCATGTTCCAACATCATCATATTTACTTTTATAAAACATGGTGGATTGAACATTAGAGATAACAAAAATCTACAGATAACAGAGTTGGGTATCTCTCCAATGGAACTGCTGGCTACCAGCCAGAATGTAGCTGCCCCATGTACCCTCTATACCAACACTCAGTATGGGTTACACCTTAACATAAAGAAAAAACAAATCCTCAAAACTTGAACAATAAGCAGTATCATGATAAACGGAGAAAATATTGAAGTTGTCAAGGATTTAACTTTACTTGGAAGCAGCAACCAAGAAATCAAACAATGTATTGTGTTGGGCCAGTCAGCTGCAAAAGACCTCTTTTAAGTGTTGAAATGCATAGATATTACTTTGAGGCCTAAGGTGTGCCTGACCCAAGCCATGATATTTTCAATCACTTCATCAGCACGTGAAAACTGGACCACGAATAAGGAAGAATTGAATTCATTCCAAAGGCTTGTTCTTGAACAGCACTAGAAAGCCAGTGATTATCAGTCTAAAGAAGACCGTGACCCAGCCTAATCACCTTGTAAGCATGCTGATAACTAGACTTCTTGGTAGAGATTAATGATGTTTCCTAGGAGGAGAGTCCGTATATATGGAATGTTATTAGCAGGATGTCCCTGGCTCAGTATTGCTTTTGATAAAGTGATCACATCTACGGATTTATGGGTTGTGGTTCTTCAGAGAATGTTACATATAAAACTGAGATGGGTTATAAGATTGAGATGCTTCATAACCTGAAGAGTCCTCACTGTATGAGATAATTTTCCAACCTCATTTAGAAACTATTTTTCTGGACCAGAGAAAGTTTGTCTGGTGCCGAAAGCAAGGACATGGAAACCCAGACACCTCCCTGATTTGCCTGTTCCCTTGCTTTTTTGCAAACCTTCAATATGTTAGGAAAGCATGATATTAGGCAAGAACTTTGATTTGTGTGAGTTTGATTTGACAATGTGATCCTTTGTGGCAGCTTAGTTTTCATGAAGGAATTAAAGAAGGCTATAAAATGAGCAATCAGTGGTTATTTAAAATATGATAGCCTAAAATAATAGAAAAGCTGGGGGATAAAATTGCTGAAATTTCTATGAAAATAGGAAAATGAGGCAAAAAGATAAAAATAAGAAAAAGAGTAAAATTAGAGAATCCATGCAGGAAGCACAAAACCCAACTAATCTGAATGGGTTAGCAAAGACAGCAGAAAAAAAAAGAGGCAATTATGAACGAAGTATTATTTTTAAATTCTGTAATTGAACACATACTTTAACAGATGGAAAGAACTCTTAATTTATTAGCACAAGAAATGAAAAAAAAATCTACACATCTTCTGATTCTTTTAAAGTTTCTGATCACAAAGCAAAACAATAAGTAACTGCTGAGATAGCTGTGCCAACAAAGACCTCGAGTCGTTTCTTCAGTCATGTAAAGTGGAAACGGTCACTACTCAAAGTTCTGCTAATTTGCAGCATCATGAAAATTCTTTTGCTTCCATGTGTTCCATTTTGATTAGGTAAGTGTTGGCCTGAAACATTTTACCGTCCCAAAGAGTTCATTAGCATGACTTGAAATGCAAACTACATGACTCCGTCTAAATGTAAAAAGCATATGGTGTAGCACTGATATCTGGAAATAGCATAAATTTTTGAACCAAAAATTACCTCACTCTCACAATGTTAACATCAATATTTAATGGAAAAGGTTTCTATATGCAGCAATGCATGGGAGTCATCTTGTCAGAGGATGATTTTCCTTCATTTTTCCAAAGAAAATGCCTCTGCAAATTTTAACAGGGTTTATTTTCTACCACAGCTGGTGTTGTGCTCAACTCTCTAATATTACTGTGTTTTGTGGTCAAGAGCAGAATGCTGAACGTACCCAAGCCAGAGATCCAAGGTTAAGGAGAATCGACTGTTTAAACTTCTATTTTTGGTATCTGCTCAGCCACCACTTGGATTCCTAGGATATCCTATGCTACTCTAGAGATTTCTATTCCATTTTGTTTTCACATTTTAATGTATTTTTAACAGGCATGGTAATTTCTGGTAGGCATGCTTGCTTAGAAGATATTGCTAGTTCAGTTTGTCCTGGTATATTATTTTTAGTGATCTGAACATATTTAAGGATGTCTGTGATGGTTGAGGCTGTGTGAAACTTGGCTGGGGCATGATCACCAGTTGTTTGGCACTTATGATGTAGTTTGGCAACTTTTTAATGATGTAATCACCTCCATAATGATATCTGATATAATATGATCATCTCTATGATGAGATCTGTTACGAGCAGCCAATCAGTTAAAAGGTTGTTTCCTTGGATTTGTAAACTACAAAGAATCAATTCTTCATTATGAAGAGTAATGAGATACAGTATATTATGTAAGTAGGGTGTAGGATATGAGAAGCACAACATAATCAGATTTCATTTTGAAATTATCACTGGGATCGCAGCATAGAGGACAGACTCGACTTCCACGGTGAATACCAGAGATGGGTAACACGTACTGCAGTCCATGTGAAATTATGAGAGCTCTGGCTTCAGCTGGTTTTGAGAGATATTTAGAAGGAACATTTTAAAAGTGCAAGTTATTTGGAATACAACTTTTCTTGTTTAAGTTATCAATAAGTAGTACTTGTTCATGTAAAAATTATCAAAAGAGCTAAGCATGGCTACTGAATTGGCTTGAATTCTTAGTAGGAAAAAATTCATCACTCAAATACCTGGTATGAAATCTGTGCATGTACAACTGAACAGAGATGTGTGAAGGTGTAGTTTACCATGAACCAATACTGGCGCTGTCTTGCTGACAAATAGGACTACACATTGATCCATCCTTCCAGGTCCTTGGCACATAATCAAGTTTTCCTACTTACAGACAGAAGCATGGATGGTGAGACTACATCTCACATACTTTGGACATGTTGTCAAGAGGGATCAGTTCCTGAAGAAGGACGTCATGGTTGGTATGTAGAGGGCCAGTGAAAAAGAGGAAGACCCTCCATGAGATGGATTGACACAGTGGCTGTGACAATGCTATTAAGCATTACAACAATTGTGAGGATGGTGCAGGACTAGATGTGCTTTGTTCTATTATAGATAGGGTCTCTATGAGTCGGAGCCAACTCGATGGCATCTAACAATAACAACAACATAAAGGAAAGCTGAAAATATCTGTAGATAGGCAAGTAACTAACTGTCCAAACTTGATCATTTTTTTGGAGTGAAGGTGAAAATATGATTAATAATTATCTAGGCATATCAAGTATACACCAGGGCTGACCCAAGCAAATATGGTGAGCTTAGGTAACAAATGTTACTATAATCCCTAATAGCTAAACGATTGTGCATGGCAACTAGTGGATATTACATTTGAACACGAAAAGAGTTTTTTTCAGCTAATCAATGTTCTTCTTATCAAATATACTAAAAATGTTATTACAGTAATTTCGTATTAGTTTGGAAAGATAAGTAAAGGTCTAATTTTCTACTCACATGTGTCTAGGTGTTAAGTGATAATCAGGTCTGTGGAAATGCTTAATTGGAGTACTTTAAAGTGGCTTAATAGCAGAATTTTCAGATTTACTTTGTAAATAACACTTTGAAAACAGAAATTATTTTAAATTATTAAAACACCTGGAGATGGAAAACCAAAAGGGAAGAACACGCTCTGCATTTATCAAGCTGAAAGATCTGAAGAAAAAATTCAAGACTTGAGTTGCAATATTGAAGGATTCTATGGGAAAAATATTAAACAACTCAGGAAGCTACAAAAGAAGATTGAAGTAATACATGTTCAACCATTTCAGGAGGTACCATATCAGCAGGAACCAATGGTACTGAGGGAAGAAGTTCAAGCTGCACTGAAGGCATTGGCGAAAAACGAGGCTCCGGGAATTGATAGAATACCAACTGAGATGTTTCAGCAAATGGATGTAGTGCTTAAAGTACTCACTCGTCTATGCCAAGAAATTTGGAAGACAGCTACCTGACCAACCAAATGGAAGAAATCTATATTTATGCTTATTGCCAAGAAAGGTGATACCACCAAATGCAGAAATTATCAAACAATATCATTAATATCACATGCAAGTAAAATTTTGCTGAAAGTTATTCAAAAGCAGCTTCAGCAGTATATCAACAGGAAACTGCCAGAAATTCAAGCCAGATTCAGAAGAGGACTCAGATCCAGGGATATCATTGCTGATGTCAAATGGATCCTGGCTGAAAGCAGAGAATACCAGAAAGATATTTACCTATGTTTTACTGACTACGCAAAGGCATTTGACTGTGTGGATCATAACAAATTATGGATGACATTGCAAAGAATAGAATTCCAGAACACTTAATTGTGCTTATGGGGAACCTATACATAGATCAAAAGGCAGTCTTTTGAACAGAACAAAGCAACACTGCATGGTCTAAAATCAGGAAAGGTGTGCATCAGGGTTGCATCCTTTCACCATACCTATTCCATCTGTATGCTGAGCAAATAATCTGAGAAGCTGGATTATATGAAGAAGAACAGGGCATCAGGATTGGAGGAAGAGTCATTAACAACCTGCGTTATGCAGATGACACAGCCTTGCTTGCTGAAAGTGAAGAGGACTTGAAGCATTTACTGATGAAAATCAAAGACCACAGCCTTCAGTATGGCTTACACCTCTACATAAAGAAAAAATACTCACAACTGGACCAATAAGCAACATCATTATAAATGAAGAAAAGGTTTAAGTCATCAAGGATTTCATTTCACTTGGATCCACAATCAACGCCCATGGAGGCACCAGTCAAGAAATCAAAAGACTCACAGCATGGGGCAAATGTGCAGCAAAAGACCTCTTTAAAGTGTTGAAAAACAAAGGCATCACCTTGAAGATTCAGGTGATCCTAACCCAAGCTATGGTGTTTTCAATTGCATCATACGCATGTGAAAGCTGGATGATGAATAAAGAAGACTGAAGAAGAATTGATGCCTTTGAATTGTGGTGTTGGTGAAGAATATTGAACATACCATGGACTGGTAAAAGAATGAACAAATCTGTCTTGGAAAAAGTACAACCAGAATTCTTCTTAGAAGCAAGGATGGAGAAACTACATCTCACATACTTTGGACATGTCAGGAGGGATCAGTCCCTGGCAAAGACATCATGCCTGGTAAAGCAGAGGTTCAACAAAAAAAGAGGAAGACTGTCAATAAGATGGATTGGCACAGTGGCTGTAACGATGGGTTTAAGCATACAAGGATGGTGAGAATGGCACAGGACTGGGTGGTGTTTCGTTCTGTTGTACATAGGATTGCTATGAGTCAAAATTGACTCGATGGCACCTAACAACAACAAAATATTGCAGTTTTACAGTTAAATATCAAATGATTTGACATACATAAATGAAGAAAATGTGATAAAAATTAAATTCAATTATTAAAGACGAAAAATATATGAATCAATTTACTGCAATGCTTCATTAATTTGCTGGTGTCTAGGAATAACTGAAGATTAACTTAAAACAAAGTTAATTTCAACATTAGTCTTCTTGGAGTTATCCTGTTTAAATGAATTATTGTTGTTAGGTGCCACGGAGTTGGCTCTGACTCATAGCAACCCTGTGTACAACCAAATGAAACATTGCTGGGTCCTGCACCATCCTCACAATTGCTGTTATGCTTAAGCCCATTGTTGTAGCCACTGAATGAGTATTTTTCTAAATTAGTGTTTTTTAAAAACATGACATGATTTTTCCCTATTGTTAAGACAGTGAAAGAAATGTAGGTTTTAAAATTAAATGAGATATAAAAAACAAAACAAACCTGTTGCTGTAGAGTTGTTTCCAACTCTTAGTGACCATATAGGATGGAGTAGAACTGCCCCATAGGGCTCCCAAGGAGCAGCAGGTGGATTCCAACTGCCAACCTTTTGATTAGCAGCCACACTCTTAACCACTGGGCTACCAGGACTCCAAGTGAGACATAGGAAGTCAATAAATAAATGAAGTTGCTTCTTAAACTTAGAACCTTATTTTGGGAAAAACACACACACACACACACATCATATTTATTTACCCCTGTTTTATAACAATTGGTACATTCTCAGTTTCAGATATAGATTATTTAAAAGGAAAAAAAAGGAATTATTGTAGACCATCAACCAATATGTAGATCATGTAACATCTTGCCAGAGTGAAGGCATATTCTCAATTGATTACCAGACATATTAGATTTTGAATAATCAAAATCTCCAACAATAAACTACATGATTAGACACACTGAGTGATATTTATAAACAAAAGACACAATAAACATTTTTTGACATTTAAATGTTGCTTTATAGACTAAAAAAAAAAAAAGGAACAGTGAAGAAAAATGCCACTTCACTGATTTCCTATCTTTGTTGATGTTGTCAGGTGCTGCCCAGTCAGTCCCAACTCATAGCTACCCCATGTATAGCAGAAGCCAGCACAGCTCAGTCCTGCGCCACCGTCATGATTGTTGTTATGCTTGAGCCCAATGTTGCAGCCACTGTGTCAGTCCGTCTGGTTGAGGGTCTGCCTCTTTTTCAACGACCCGCCACTTTACCAAGCATGATGTCCTTCTCCAGGGACTGGCCCCTCCTGATAACATGCCCAAAGTATGTGAGACAAAGTCTTGCCATTCTTGCTCCTAAGGATTTCCCATTTTAGACGGCATTAAGTCATGAAATTTCTTTTTTTTTCCCAGAGGTAAAAAAGCATAATTACTTGCATTGTTTCTTCCTAGAGAATCATTTATTTATTCTAGTCACTGCATTTCAGGCACAGGACTTTAGTAAATTCCAATTGAATAAGACAAGTTTTAATGGATTTGAAGTAAAGCAAAGAGGATTAAAACATAGTTCTTCTCTTCCAGATAATTATAGTTTCTTTCAATCCTAATAAGCAATTTAGAAAAAAGGAAGAAAAAAATAATAAAATTATGCTACTCTAAATATAGGTTCCTGCAAAATCCTTCCTATTTTTTTAACTTATTAACTTAAATTACTACATGGAATGGAATGAATATATTTTAAGTCTTAATTATATATCCTTGAGGTTCTCTCGAGAAAAATTGTACTAGTAACACCAATGCAATTCATATTTTTATTTGTGCTGCTTTGGTATTTGTACTTCACAACACATCTCCTATCCATTCTGTTATTATAACTGTTTCAACTTTGCCAACAGTAACACTCATTTCCTATCTTTGATTAGAAACAAAATGACATTTTATTTAGTTTGAGTTATTAAATACTGAGCTACTCAACAGGCTGATTAGATGTGGCCCTTCTGTGAACTGTAGGATAGCATATTTATATATTTTTCTATTGAAATTTTGCTTATGTATTAGTATATACTTACTATAAAAAAGATACATTATTAACAATTTATTACATCTGTGACAATGACAATATGTTTTATCGAGTTTTAGTTTATGGTCCTTGATATAACCATGCAATATCAATATTGTCTCTTTGATAGCTTACTTGACATCCAAATTCAACATGTTCAAACCTAACTTCATATTATTTTCTCCTATAACAAAATTCTGTATGGTTTTCACATTCTGAGATAACAGCAGCTATGTCTTTCCAGATGTTCTGCCCAAAAAGTCTTGATATCATCTTTCACCCCCCTTTTTCTCTCAAAACCTACATCCAATTTAACAAGAAATTTTGTAGCCTTCACATCTAAAATTTCTCCAAAATCTGACCACTTCTAACTGCCTTCTATTTCCTTGAGTGTATTAACTACTACAATTTTAAAATTTATTTTTGATAGCTCCAACATGTATATCATCTATGGGTCTGTTTTTATGATATACTTTTTTCTTTGTCCCATTTCTTGATAAGCCTGGAAATAATTGTTTAAATTCACAGCATTGTGTAAGGAAAATTATGGAAGACAGATACGTCATCTGTCATCCCAGAGGGCTTACCTTACTCTGAGTAGACAGATAAAGTGTGATGTATCTCTTTGTTCTGACCATAGTTTTAGTGTGGCTGTCCGTGGCTCTGGTTTGTAACAGGTTCTTGGCAAATTCTGGTTTGTAACAGATTCTAGGGTGTGGTCCTGTAAAGTTACCAACTAAGATCATGGTGGATTTAAACTCAAATTTTGTTTTCTCAGCACCAGGCTGCTGATAAATTCATTCTACTGTTTATTGATTCCTGCTTTTTGTTTCTTCCTTTACCCTTGCAGTTCAAAAATTTGAGAAATGTTTTAGAGGGGAAAACCAACACTGTGTTGGGCTCAATTTTTTGTGTGTTCTTTCATATTAGTATCTTTATACTGTCCCTCCAGATCTTAGCTCCCTCTGCAGCTATAAATTCCGATTTTTCTCTTCTGAACTCCAAGAAATTGCCACATTTCTGCCTGATTGTCTGCCTTTTAGCATTAGCAGTAAGAGCGCTGGTGGCACAGTCATTATGCTCTCAACTGCTTACTGAAAGGTCAGTGTTTTGAACCCACCAGCTATGCCATGGGAAAAGATATGGTAGTCGGCTTCCATAATGATTACAGCCTTAGAAATCCTATAAGACAGTCCTATTCTGTCCTTCAGAGTCACTATGAGTTGGAATCAACTCGACAGTAACTTTTTTTTTGTTGGTTAGCACTAGCACTAAGCCCAGGCCCTCTGTCTGAATTTTCAACTTCTCCCTCTGACCCGGGGAAGAACTGATAAATCTCCTATGAGAAAATCACGAGTAGAATAATTTGTTTATTTCACTGTTTCCTTTTTTACAAAATCTTGGCACTTCATAGTCTGTTTGACTCATCAGTTCCTCAGTGTGTTAGTTCCCCAGGTGAACACATGCACACACACATCCATGTATGTAAAATCTGGCTTCTTTAGCTCTTCTTGTAATAGTGTTGGTCTACACTGAGCTGTTCCATTATATCTGGACACAAAAAACTGTACATACATAATTGTAGTTGTTAGTTACCATCTAGTCAGCCCCCAACTCATGGTGACCCCATGTGCAATGGAGTGTTGTGATTAATAGAGTTTTCATTGGCTGATTTTTTGAAATACATTGCCAGGTCTGTCTTCCTAGTCTACCTGACTCTGAAAGCTCCATTGAAACCTGTTTAGCCTCATAACAACACACAAGCTTCCACTGACAAATAACTATTGACAGTGCATGAGGTGCATTGGCCAATAATTAAGGACCTATATTAAATACATTTTAGTGGGTAGCTATGGGGAGAGGCAGAGATAAGTGGCAATAATTATATATATATAAAAAACAGCTCGAAAAGGCTGTCATCCTGCTTTATTCTGACCAAAGTAATACTTTTCCTCTAATATGGTATATGATTCACTATGAAACCTGGAGGCTATACTAAAGATCTAATATAACCAATAATGGTAGTATACCACTAAGTAGTTTTAATAAAATTTCACATATAATCATACTATCTCTCTTTATATTTTGGGATGCAAGTATGCAAAATAAAGTTTCCCCTATGTTGTTGTTGTTAGGTGCTGTGAGTCTGTTCTAACTCATAGCGATGCTATGTATAACAGAACAAAATACTGCCCAGTCCTGTGCCATTCTCACAATAATTGCTATGTGTGAGCCCATTGTTGCAGCCACTGTGTGAATGCATCCCTTTGAGGGTCTTCCTCTTTTTCGCTGGCCCTCTGCCTTACCAAACATGATGTCCTTCTCCAGGGACTGACCCTTCCTAATAACATGTCCAAAGTACATAAGACAAGGCTTCCTTAGACTCACTTCCAAACAGCACTCTGTCTGTACTTCCAAGACAGACCTGTTGGTTCTTCTAGCAGTCTATGGCATATTCAATATTCTTCACCAGCACCATAATTTAAAGGCATCAATTCTTCTTCAGTCTTCTTTATTCATTGTCCAGCTTTCACATGCATATAGTTTGTGTCATATTACACGTTCTATTTTTAAAAAGCATTTTTTACTTTAAACCTTGAGCACTTTTACAAATGAGTATTTTATAAGGCCTTTTTATCTTTACGAAACATTGCTTTATGTGATTACATAGTACTTTTCAAAAACCAATCTCTTCTTCATAAATACAGTGGTCAGAATGTCTAGTTTAGTATTACACACACCACCAGAAAGACACACACACATGCACAAAGCTAGCCTTTGTTCTTCTGAATCCTCGTCATAGACTATAAACCCAGCTTTTTGCCCTGGTATATGGACTTTTCATAATAATAGAACTGTCTGAATGGCCATCATCAGAGGAAGGAAATGTTTTATTTATCAGAGACCAAGTGTTCCAGTGAAAGGTGTCTGGGATTTATTTTTCTTTTCAGACAGTTTGTACGCAAGTGATGCTGACAAGATAAATTATCTGAATCTCCAGGCCATGGAGGCAAATCCAAGCTGCATGAACTGAGTAAAAAACAAATACATAAGAAAATATCAAAAAAAAAAAAAAAAAGAAGAAAAAAGACAAACAAGAAAATAGAGACTCTTTTATTTGGGAGAAAACATGAAAATGCTCTTTGTTATAAAACTAGGAAGATAACTTCATTGTAAAACCCTTCTCCCCTCACCCATGAAGAACAAAAATTTGATGAAAATAAATGGAGAGACAAATGAATTAGAAAACTAACTAAATAAAAGTAAAAATCATATGAACAAAGTGATATGCTGAAAAGTCATTTGACAAATTTCAAAACAAACACAAGATTAAATATCCAAACAATAAACTAGGAACTGACGGCTACTTCTTTAATCTGATCAAATGCATATATGTTTTAGCTCCAAAGCCAGCATCTCACTGAGAGGGAACAGATTACAGGATTCCATTAAAGTCAGTAACAACAAATATATACCCACTATTGCCCAGTGGTGTAGTGATTAAGAGCTACAGCTGCTAACTGAAAGGTTGCCAGTTTGAGTCTACCAGGTGCTCCTTGGAAAATCTATGGGGCAGTTCTACTCTGTCCTATAGGGTCGCTATAAGCTGGACTTGATTGCAATAGGTTTGGTTTGGTTTTTATTGCCTCTAAGGAGCCCTGGTGATGCAGTGGTTAAGAGTTCAGGCTACTAATCAAAAGATCAGCAGTTGGAATCCACCAGCCGCTACTTGGAATCCCGATGGGGCAGTTCTACCCTGTTCTATAGGGTTCCTATGAGTCTGAATTGACTCAATGGCATCAGGCTTGGGTTTTTTTTTTTATTGCCTGTAATATTTCCCATAATACTGGAGGTATTAGCCAGCAAATATACAAGATAAAACAATTTGAGGAAAGAAATAAAACTAAGAGGCAAAACTATTTCTATGTAGATATGATATTGTATTTCTGGAAGAACAAACATAATAAATTGAACATATAATAAGAAAGGTAGAAGACATAATAAGATATAGGATATAAAATTAATGCACAGAAATCAATAGCCTTAATATATGAAAACATGAATCAGAAAACCTATTACAAGGATGGGCCCTACTTAGCAACAGAAAAATCAAACACTTAGCCAATAATATAAATATAATGTAAGAAAATATGTGTAATGTACTTGGAGGAAACGTAAAACTCCAAAAGACACAAAAGTAGTCTTGAAAAACTGGAAAGACATTCAATGCTTTGAATAGGAAGAGAAAACGTCATGAAGGTGGCTGGTGGATTTGAACTGCCAACCTTTTGGTTAGCAGCCAAACTTTTAACCACTGTGCCACCAGGGCTCCTATGAAGGTATTAAAAAAACCAAAAAACCAAACCCAGTGCCGTCGAGTCGATTCCGACTATTAGCCACCCTATAGGACTGAGTAGAACTGCCCCATAGAGTTTCCAAGGAGCGCCTGGTGGATTTAAACTGCCAATCCTTTGGTTCACAGCTGTAGCACTTAACCACTATGCCACCAGGGTTTCCATGAAGGTATTAGTTCTCCCTAAATTAATTAATTATTTTAGGACAATCTAAATAAAAACTGCAGTAGGCTGATTCTTACAGATAACAATAAGGATTTTGGTGGGGGGGAGTGGTGTTGGAAATAGATAAATTAATTCCTGTAAGGTCATTATCTTTACTTAGAAAACAAAATAGAAACAGCTGACACAATTACTGTAAAGAGTGCCAACAAATTATTAAAACCACCAAAGGAGAAAAATAATGAGTCAGGAAAGGAATAATGAAAGGTATTCCCAGATCTCAGGCCATACTGCACCAAGCCAATAACCTACAGCAAACACATTTCTCAGTTTAGTAATTTCGAAAAACAAAAACAAACAGAATGAAAAAGTTAAAAAAACCCAAAAAACTGGACCTCCTAAATGAAGAATGATGTGAGTAAAATTAAAGTGATTATAATTGTCTTTATTGTTCAGGAATAAGAGGAGAGCCACCATCCATTCCAAACATGATATGTAAATATTTTTGTTACTTAACTGTAAATGGAGTCAATGAAGTTTGCTGAAATACCAAACTCTTCAGTGTGTTCTACCAATCTAAGGCAACAGTTTTGCAACACTTAGGGAGCGAATTGATTTTTTTTTTTTTTAAGGGATGGTTTGGATTTTATTTATTATTTAAAAAAATAATTTTAAATATTTTTTTACTTTTTAGAAATAGTTTTAGATTTACAGAAAAATTGAAAAGATAGTACAGAGAGTTCTCATAAACAGTGTCAGCTCTCCCAGTTTCCCCTGTTATTCATATTTTACATTGCCGTCATTGTTGTTAGTTGCTTTCAAGTAGGTTCTGACTCAGCATAGTGTATTGGTTACAATTAATGAACAATTATTGACACGTTAATATTAAGTCAAGTCCACAGTTTATTGAGAGTTCCTTAGTTTTTACTGATTGTCCTATGCATGTGTGTGTGTGTGTGTTCCAGGATCCCATTCAGGAAACTGCATTACATGTACTTGTCATGTATCCTTAGGATCCTGGGCGGTGACAGTTTCTCAGCTTTCTTTATTTTCGATGACATTGATAGTTTTGAGCAGTACTAGCCAGGTATTTTGTAAGATGCCCCTCTACTGGAATTTTTAACTCGTGTGATTCTCATAATTAGACAGGTTTATGGGTTTTGGGAATGGTCCATAGGTGGTTCAAATGGTTTGCAATGGACTGCTAACCTAAATGTTGATTGTCCGAATCCGCTCAGTGGTACCAGGAATGATAGACCTTTCCATCTGCTTCCGTTAAGATTCTAGTCGAGTTGTACTCTGTAAAACAACAGCCTTTCAGATAGAACAATAGAACAGCAGTAACAAACTGTATCAACATGAGTTGGAATCCACTTGATAGCAAGTAGCAGCAGCAACATGGGTTTTTAGGAAGAAGACATCAGGGATGAAGTGCCGTTTTAATCACATCATATCAAGGGTACATTCTATCAACATGACCTATAACTGTTGATATTGACCTTGATCATCTGGCTGAGGTAGTGTTTGCCAGGTTTCTCCCCTATGAAGTTGCCTGTCCCCCTTTCCATACTGTACTCTTTGGAGGGAAGTCACTATGCACAGTCTGTATGTAAGGGTTGACATGTTATGCTCCACATCCTTGAGGGTGGAGTATCTATATAAATTATCTGAAATTCTTCTGCACAGGAGATCTGTCTCTTCTCCATCATTTATTTCTTTAATACTCTGGGTTATAATCCAATATTATGCAATTTATTTTGTTGCTGAAATAGCTTTGATCATTGGAAGCCCTTTCAGTGGTTCCTGTATTCCTTTGAAATACCTTATGTATTTTGTCTTGTTTTGTGTTGTGTTGTTTTTAGCACTCCCTTATTTTCTGGCACTACCGGATGCTCAGATTTTATCTTCAATATTTCCTGTCCCAGCCCCAGCATCAGCTATTTCTCCAAGGAGCTCGGTTCCTCTTATTGGGGAATATTAGAAAACCAGAACCTTGGCACTAGGTATGCTCATTGCTACTGGGAGAGTATTGTTCCTAGACCCTCTAAATTAGCTGAATAAGGAAATATATGTGTGTACACTGATGATTCCGATTACATAACTTTCTGTAAAAGGCAAAACTAAACAGTAAAAAGATCTTTGGTTTCAAGAGGTTCAGCTGGAGGGGAGAAGGTTGTACAGGTGAAGCACAGAGGATTTTTAGGGTACTGTAGTGATGGGGTCAGACCCAACTGGATGGCAACGGGTTTGGTTTTTTTGGGGGGTAGTGATGGATGGAGCCCTAGTTAAGCACTTGGCTGCTAACCAAAAGATCAGCAGTTCAAATCCACCAGCCAATCCTTGTAAACCTTATTGGGCAGTTCCACTCTGTCCTATAGGGGTGCTGTGAGTCAGAATCAACTGGAAGGTAATGAGTTTCTTTTGGTTTTTGGTAGTGATGGATGCATGACATTATGCATTTGTAAAAACCTATAGAAATTTACTGCACAAAGTGCTGTAATATATGCAAGTTAAAAAAAAAAATCATTTAGGACATTGTGGGATTCCAGGAAGGAATGCAAACTGTGATAACAGAATCTAACTGTATAACAAATGCCCGTGAAAGGAGCAGGAGTAAAATTGCTGACTTAAGTATCTTTGGAAAGGAATGGTGTCTGTAAAACTGAATGCAAAAGTAACTACACATGAAAACTGTACTCTGATAAAGTTGTTTCCCATGGGAGTGTACAGTAAGTGTTCTGAAACTACTGTATATGTATACTGAAATCGAGCTATTAAGTAAACGAATGGCACATAGTGGAAACCAAGTTTCTTATGGGCGGAGTGGTAATTTACAGATAGACAAGGAGAAGGTGCTAGAATGATCCATGTGGGAATGGATTATAGTTGAAGACATTGGTATCAATTTGCAACTATCTTGATATAGATAATAGATAATTACATATAAAAATATTTATAGATATGTGTATACATACATAAATATATACACATATATTTCCTTGTTTGGAGATATGATTATCTGTAGGGTTTTTCACCAACATGCCTGATGGTCATTGTTGGCTGTTAAGGTAGATAGCTCAGCTGTCAGTGGGAACATCGATGTGTGACCTCTCCACAAGCCCTGGGCTTCCTCCCAGCCTGTGGCCTCAAGCCATCAAATTTCCTACATGGCAGCCCAAGGCTCCATCTTTAATGTTCTAGTGAACAAGGTAGAAGCTGGATCAGCTTTCTGATCCAGGCTAGAAAGTCACTCAGTGGCACTTCTGCCTCTTTTTTTGGTCACAAACAAGTCACAAATACCTATAATTTAAGGGGAAGAGAGTTAGACCCTACCAATTTATGAGGGTGTGGGGGCGTTCTAAGACATTTTGTTGAATGGAAGGTTTTGTTGTGATGATCTTTAGAAAATGTAATCTGCCACACATTGCTTAAAGATAACCTAAATTACACCATGCCCAAATATTATATGCTCAAATATTTACATATATTTGTATATATATCTATATTTATATTTATGCTTACATTTATATTCCCATTCATATTTAAATATAATTTTTTACCATCTGCCTGCTGTGTTACATGGAAGAGATTTTAAATTATGAAAATCCTTTGTAGTTTGGCTATTTCATATCTTTCATAAGCTTGAACCTATATAATCCCCTTTTCTTTGGTTCTCCTAATGTTCAATGATGCTGCTCACCCTAAGGATTTTGGGATGCAAGATTTCTGGATGAGGGTAATCGATCTGCTAACACACTGGCCCCTCGAACACAAGAGGACTTGTATTAAAGTGTTGAAATTTAGAAATGTGATGTTTGAAGTGACAACTGATATTGCTTACAAATCTTTTATATGTAGAACTAACATACATATTTGTTATATTTATTACTAATTATTGAATAACTTTCTAATAATTTTATAAATTGCACCTTTCAGAGTTTCATTTTCTAATTTTTTGGGTTATAGAAATGCATTTGATTTTTGTGTGTTAAACTGATAGCCAGTGATATCACTAAATCTGGGTAAAAACCTAAGAGTTTATTATAATTTTGGTGAACTTTCTACATATATAATAATGCAATCTACAAATAAGACAGACTTAAGTCTTGCTTTAAAATCTTCGTTTGTTTTTTTCTTTACCTGTTTAACTTACGAGGGTCTCTGATAAAATATTGGATAATAATAGAGCAGGTATCCTTTCAAAGATTTCAGCATTTGACTTTTTGATGTTTGTTGTTTATTTGAACTTCCTTTGTAATTTTTGTGTGATTTTTCTTTCAATTACAGAGAGAATTTCTTTCAAATTATATAACTAAGATTATGCATTTTTTAAAATTCCTTCTTTTAGCTCTGACAACTTTTGATTATCTTATTTTGACAGCCTTATTGAGGTATGACTTACATAAAATATCTGTACTTATTTGAAGTGTAAAATTGAATAAGTTTTGGGAAATATATGCACACATACATCCATCACCACAATCAAAATAATGAACATATCCATCACCTCCTGAAGATTCTTAGTGCCTCTTTCTACCGCCTCCCACGACACCTTTATGCCATCCCCTTATCACTACCAGACAAGCACCAATGCGTTTTCTGCCAAAATCGATTAGTTTGCATTTGGTATAATTTTATATGGAGCCCTGGTGGTGTAGTGGTTAAGAGTTCAGCTGCTAACCAAAAGGTTGGCAGTTCAAATCCACCAGCTATTCCTTGGAAATCCTTCAGGGCAGTTCTACTCTATCCTGTGGGGTCGCTATAAGTTGGAACCAATTTGACGGCACCTAACAATTTTTTTTTTTTTTTTAACAACAATGCTGCCTTTTTTAATTCAGAATGATCGTTCTGAGATTCCCTTGTGTTGATATGCACATCAGGAGTTACTTCCTCTCTATTGCTGATTAGCATTCCATTTTCTATGAATATACCACTATTTGTTTATCCATTCACCTATTGATGGCCATTTGAGTTGTATCCAGTTTTAGTCCATTAAAATAAACCTGGTATAAACATTTTGTGAACAAGTCATTGTCTTGTCGTACACTCTTATTTCTCTTGGGTAAATAGCAAGGCATTGAAAGCCTAGATCATACAGTAGGTGAAGATTTAAGTTTTTAAATAATTGTCAGACTGTTTTACCAAATGGTTGCACCATTTTACATTGCCAGGAGTAGTGTATGTGAGTTCTCGTACCACCACATCCTTACCTCATAGCAATTGTGCAATAAATTTTAGGTTTTAACATTATGCTAGCTAAGCAGAGAAACGTGCCGTTCTCTATACTTATCCACTCTTTTTCTGGTCCAGGTTATGGTGCTCTCTTTGTCTCAAACATCTGCCTTTTCCTTGTTTGCCTGGTAGTTCCTACCTACCCCCTAAGACCTATCTCTGATCTACCCTGATATATAAGTTTCCCTGCCTTCTTTGTGCAATAATGATTTATTTTCCTGTACTGAGATCCCTGTGCTTTTCTGGCATTCTTACTTTTTATGTTTTAGATTCTCGTATTAAATTAGAAGTTGTTTGCGAAAGGAATCTTATCATTTATCCTTTCACCTGCTTCAGAGCTCAACACATGTTAAGAACTCAATATATTTGGGGTTGTTAAATGAAATAGTAAATGCCATTTTATAATTCTGTTTCGATGATTATCATTTAAAGGCTGCAAATGAACATTTCTTACTAAATGTAAAGACACATGGAATTGCATTGATTACTTCTAAGCCTTGAACCATTCAAAGCGCAATTAACGAATAAAACACAATATCAAAATACTTCTGAGAGTATGTTTTGATTTAAAATTTAATCATCACTCACTCATAACTGCCATTGGAGTTTAAATTATTAGATACCATCTGCTGCCTAAACATCTAGGGAGTATTTTTAAGGAATATCTTTTTAGTGAAAGTGATAATCTTGCACCAATTTGTTTACCACTTATCTGGTTCCTGGCATTTAAATCTTGTAACAACAAAAGTTATAGTTGAGTGCATAAGGCAATAAATGAAAACTATGATAAGAGCACAATGAAAATGTAAATGACTTTTTTTCTTGTTGTTGTCTCCAGATTCATTACCCCTAGTATTATAATGAGCTATGTAAATCCGAGAGTAGGTAACATGGCAAAGGTGGAGTGATTCAGAAGGCAAGCTTTGTTTACACAAGTGCTAGTTTGAGTGTTGGCTGTCCCTTTAAATACCAGTGAACCCAAGATGAGAAGCCGTTGTAACCTTACCTTTTTTCATCACAATAATAACATGAATAATAATAACAATCTCATACATTTTGATGAGCTTATGCATGTGTGTTGGTATTTATAGATTTTGGTTACAGGCAGTCCCCAGGTTAAGAACGTCTGATTTACATACAACCTGCAGTTATGAACCTACCCCTGTAAAGCCTGTTATTATTATATATAACAGGAACACTGTTTACTAAAATTTTATGTATTCATTTCAATGCCCCTGTGATGGTGTCTTTTTTTTTCTCTTTATTATTATTATTTTTACTGTACTTTAGATGAAGGTTTACAGAGCAAACTAATTAGTACACATATTGTTTATGACATTGGTTAACAACCCCACAACATGTCAACACTGTCCCTTCTCAACCTTGGGTTCCCTATTACCAGCTTTCCCGTTCCCTTCTGCCTTCTAGTCCTTGACCCTGGCATATTCCAAGGAGTGGCACTTCTGGGTTGTATGGTAGTTCTATTTCTAACTTTTTAAGAAAACGCCAGATAGATTTCCAAAGTGGTTATACCATTTTACATTCCCACCAGCAGTGTATAAGAGTTCCAATCTCTCTGCAGCCTCTCCAACATTTATTATTTTGTGTTTTTTGGATTAATGCCAGCCTCGTTGGAGTCAGATGGAATCTCATCATAGTTTTAATTTGCATTTCTCTAATGGCTAATGATCGAGAGCATTTTCTCATGTATCTGTTAGCTGCCTGAATATCTTCTTTCGTGAAGTGCGTGTTCATATCCTTTGCCCAATTTTTAATTGGATTGTTTGTCTTTTTATGGTTGAGTTTTAACAGAACCATATAGATTTTAGAGATCAGGCGCTGGTCGGCGATGTCATAACTGAAAACTTTTTCCCAGTCTGTGGGTGGCCTGTTTATTCTTTTGGTGAAGTCTTTAGATGAGCATAGGTGTTTGATTTTTAGGAGCTCCCAGTTATCTGGTTTCTCTTCATCATTTTTGGCAATATTTTGTATTCTGTTTATGCCTTGCGTTAGGGCTCCTAAAGTTGTCCCTATTTTTTCTTCCATGATCTTTACCATATTAGTCTTTATATTTAGGTCTTTGATCCACTTGGAGTTAGTTTTTGTGCATGGTGTGAGGTATGGGTCCTGTTTCATTTTTTTGCAGATGGATATCCAGTTATGCCAGCACCATTTGTTAAAAAGACTCTTTTCCCCAGTTAAGTGACTCTGGGCCTTTGTCAAATATCAGCTGTTCATACGTGGATGGATTTATATCTGGGTTCTCAATTCTGTTCCATTGGTCTATGTGCCTGTTGTTGTACCAGTACCAGGCTGTTTTGACTACTGTCACTGTGTAATATGTTCTAAAATCAGGTAGAATGAGGCCTCCCACTTTCTCCTTCTTTTTCAGTAATGTTTTACTTATCCGGGGCTTCTTTCCCTTCCACATGAAGTTGGTGATTTGTTTCTCCATCACATTAAAAAATGTCATTGGAATTTGGATCAGAAGTGCATTGTATATAAAGATGGCTTTTGGTAGAATAGACATTTTTACTATGTTAAGTCTTCCTATCCATGAGCAAGGTATGTTTTTCCACTTATGTAGGTCCCTTTTGGTTTCTTGTGCTAGTACTTTGTAGTTTTCTTTGCCTAGGTCTTTTACATCTTTGGTAAGATTTATTCCTAAGTATTTTATCTTCTTGGGGGCTACTGTAAATGGTATTGATTTGGTAATTTCCTCTTCACTGTTCTTTTTGTTGATGTAGAGGAATCCAAGTGATTTTTGTATGTTTATCTTGTAACCTGAAACTATGCCGAACTCTTCAATTAGTTTCAGTAGTTTTCTTGAGGATTCCTTAGGGTTTTCTGTGTATAAGATCATGTCATCTGCAAATAGAGATAATTTTACTTCTTCCTTGCCAATCCGGATGCCCTTTATTTCTTTGTGTAGCCTAATTGCTCTGGCTAGGACTTCCAGCACAATGTTGAATAAGAGCGGTGATAGAGGGCATCCTTGTCTGGTTCCCGATCTCAGTGGGAATGTTTTCAGGCTCTTTCCATTTAGGGTGATGTTGGCTGTTGGCTTTGTATAAATGCCCTTTACCATGTTGAGGAATTTTCCTTCTATTCCTATTTTGCTGAGAGTTTTTATCATGAATTGGTGTTAGACTTTGTCAAATGCCTTTTCTGCATCAATTGATAAGATCATGTGGTTTTTGTCTTTTGTTTTATTTGTATGGTGGATTACAATATTGAACCAAACTTGCATAAAAAAACCTGGTCTAAATCCCATTTGGTCATGGTGGATTCTTTTTTTGATATGTTGTTGAATTCTATTGGCTAGAATTTTATTGAGGATTTTTGCATCTATGTTCATGAGGGATATAGGTCTCTAATTTTCTTTTTTTGTGGTGTGTTTACCTGGTTTTGGTATCAGGGATATGATGGCTTCATAGAATGAGTTAGGTAGTATTCCATCCTTTTCTATGCTTTGAAATACCTTTAGTAGTAGTGGTGTTAACTCTTCTCTGAAAGTTTGGTAGAACTCTGCAGTGAAGCCAGCCGGACCAGGGCTTTCTTTTTTTGATGTTGTTGTTAGGAGTTTTTTGGTTACCTTCTCAATCTCTTTTTTTGTTATGGGTCTATTTAGTTGTTCTACTTCTGATTGTGTTAGTTTAGGTAGGTAGTGTGTTTCTAGGAATTCACCCATTTCTCCTAGGTTTTCAAATTTGTTAGAGTACAATTTTTCGTAGTAATCTGATATGATTCTTTTAATTTCAATTTGGTCTGTTGTGATATGGCCCTTCTCATTTCTTATTCAGGTTATTTGTTTCCTTTCCTGTATTTCTTTAGTCAGGCTGGCCAATGGTTTATCAATTTTGTTAATTTTTTCAAAGAACCAGCTTTTGGCTTTGCTCATTTTTTCAATTGTTTTTCTGTTCTCTAATTCATTTAATTCTGCTCTAATTTTTATTATTTGTTTTCTTCTGGTGCCTGATGGATTCTTTTGTTGCTCACTTTCTATTTTTTCAAGTTGTAGGGAGAGTTCTCTGATTTTGGCTCTTTTTTATGTATGTGTGCATTTATTGATATAAATTGACCTCTGAGCACTGCTTTTGCTGTGTCCCAGAGGTTTTGATAGGAAGTGTTTTCATTCTCGTTGCATTCTATGAATTTCTTTGTTCCCTCCATAATGTCTTCTATAACCCAGACTTTTTTCAGCAGGGTATTGTTCATTTTCCAAGTATTTGATTTCTTTTCCCTGATTTTTCTGTTATTGATTTCTACTTTTGTGGCCTTATGGTCTGAGAAGATGCTTTGTAATATTTCAATGTTTTGGATTCTGCCAAGGTTTGTTTTATGACCTAATATGTGATCTATTCTGGAGAATGTTCCATGTGCACTAGAAAAAAAAAAAAAAAAGTATACTTTGCAGCTGTTGGGTGGAGAGAACATATTCTTTATAAACTTTTTTATGCCAATATAGCTAAATGTTCCCTGAGGCCATGGTCCCCACAGCCCTCAGCCCAGCAATTCAGTCCCTCAGGGAGTTTGGATGTGTGTATGGAGATTCCATGACCTTGCCTTGTAGAAATTGTGCTGGCTTCCCCAGTACTGTGTACTGTCTTACCCTTTGTGATGGTGTCTTCTAACAACTAATCCTTCTTTTTATTTTTTAAATCAGCAATAGAACACTTCTTCCTATCAAGCAGTTTTCTAAACTTGGTGTTTTAGATATCTTGATTTTTGAAATATAGTTTTGATTTTCCTGTCATTCTCCATGTTGGTCACTGCTCTCAATGGACACCAACACCTTTCTACGTGTTCTAATAAAAACATTTATTATTATTATTATTATTGCTATCTATTTTTATTGGGCATATGCCATATGTTAGATAATGAGTTAAACACCAAGCACTCAACAATCCCATTAAATCCTTGTAGGTATTCAGTAATATACCTGTTTCACAGACATAAGAACTGTAAAATACTGAATGATTTAGAGAAAGAAAGATTTTTGTGATGAATTCAAGGTCATACAGTCAGGTAAGGCACAGAATTGAAATCTACAGCCAGGTCTCTCTGTTTGCAAAGTGTCCTTAACCACTACACTGTATCCTTGTATTCCTGCTTTGATTACCATTTTGAATTATCTTGACGGAGAGGCTGGTCAGGGTTTTCTCTATTTACTTTGGTTTAATACCTGGTGTACAAGTTGCCGGATCATGCAAATTGTTAATACACTCTGCTACTATCCAAAAGGTTGGAGGTTCAAGTACACCCCGAGCCCCTCAGGAGAGACACCTGGTGATCTACTTCCAGAAAATCAGCCTTTGAAAACGCTATGAAGTACAGTTTTTCTCTGACACACATGGGGTCACTGTGAGTCGGAATCAACGACAACTGGCTTATACCTAGCATAGTAGTTTTTCGGTTGCAAATGTTGGTTCAGAAGCTGTGTGTTATTTCTATCACTCTGTGATTTATTAAGACCTGTGGGGGCACAGTGATTTATTAGGAACTCTGCATCTTACACTGCAATGGGCTTCTTATCTACTTAGGAAATATCCAGTTACGCTTTTTACCTTTTAGACCTTCAGCTAGGCCTTATTCTGTGCTGGGCCCTGTTTACTTAACTGCATTGATCATAGGACCATGACAGATTTTTCTACTTCTTTGTTCTATTCCTTGCAGCTTTTAAAATTTGCCCAAATTCTTACCTCTAAGGGGAAAGATTCAGATCTTATTTCTAAGGCAAGGAGTTTAAAGACTTTTGATAGTTCAACCACTATCTGTAAAATAATTTTTAGCTCACCTTTCTGTATGTGGATGGGTCTTTGTGTGTATGCATATTGTATTGCTATGCTATGAATATTATAAAATATATACATATGTAGAAATCAAAATGATGAACTAAAATAAATATTTAGAGATATTCCAATATTTTTCCCAATACCTTAATGTATCAACTAATGCAATCTCTATGAATTTTACTTTGCAGTCCAGTGTTCCAGTGAACACAATCATTTAGTCCATGGCCATGCGTTTGATCTTTTTGAACATCTTCTTTACTCCAAAGAGTAGCCACATTGCCTAATCTGATTTCAGAGCAGTATGGACCTCAGCCTAACTGTCATATCTCCTACCATTTGGATGTCAGTATCTCTTTTACTTTTGTCTATGCTTTTCCACAGAAGAGATGTGTCTTAGTTATCTAGTGCTGCTATAACAGAAATACCACCAGTGAATAGCTTTAATAAAGAGAAATTTATTCTCTCACAGTTTGGGAGGCTAGAAATCTGAAATCAGGGTGCCAGTTCCAGGGGAAGACTTTCTGTCTTTGTCAACCCTGGGGAAAGGTCTTGTCATCAACCTTCCCCCACGGAGGAGTTTCTCAGTGCAGGCACCTTAGGTCCAAAGGACACATTGTTCTCCTGGCTCTTGTTCCTTGGTGGTCTGAGGTCCTCATGTCTCTCTGCTGGCTTCTGTTATTTCTGGAAACTGATTGATTTATAAGGCACAACTTAATCTTGTAGATTGAGTCCTGCCTCATTAACATAACTGCTGCTAATCCCACCTCATTTACACCATAGAGTTAGGGTTTATAACACATTGGAAAATCACATGAGATAAGAAAATAGTAGACAATCACACAATACTGGGAATCATGGAATAGCCAAGTTGACACACATTTTTTGGAGGATACAATTCAATCCATTAAAAGGTATTATTTACGTATCAATCTTATGATATTGAGAACATGATGCAATTTTCAAGCAGCTTTGCTACTAATGCATTCTCCACTTTCCAGACTGACAAGAAACAGCAGCTCCCTTTATTTAAGTTCTTTTTTCTTCCAAAGTATTTTTCTCAAAAGCTATAAAGTCAGAGTTAAAACCAATGTTTATCATGAAGCTACTGAAGCTTAATTACAACACACTTGCTGACAGAAAAGTTTTTGGCCTCATTAAATTACATAAATTTTATAGGACCCTTGCATACAGCCATATAGCTGCCGCATCCTCTTGGGGACTCATGTGAACTCGAGCCAAATGTATGCTTCTGATTCCCAGGAGAAGTCTCATATGAATCCATACTTAAGACAAAACACTTCTAAATTATTCTTTGAGATTGAGTTTGTGGAAAACGTAACTCTCTGTAAATTGTTTAGAGCTGATCTCAATACTGAATCGAGTAAACACAGACTATTAAGTGTGAAGAAAATTAGGTTTTCAGTAAAAAAAAAAAAAAAAGTTTTCAATAGCTATTGATATTTAACTAAATCCTGTCAGTCATATTAAAGGTAGAGATCTTTAGATCTTTCTGCATTAACATTTGTAATGATTGAGGTGGGAGTGGAAGTGATTACCTCAAAAGTTTTGAGGGTAGTATTTTTAGAACTCATGGAAACTATTTACCAGGAGGCAGAATGATGCCATTGTGTGAGCATTTCCGCATATCATTCACTTGCTTATCTTTCAATATGGCATTTGAAAATAGTATATGGAGAAAATCTTTACAAACAATTTTACTGTTAATTTTCTACATGGTAAAGTTTCATGCATTTAAAAATATGTTACCATAAAAGTCTCTGTGTCCTGTCAGTTCACAGTAGCCATAGGGCCAACTGTGGGAATGGTTTCTTGTTTCAACTTCCCCACTTCGCCCCCTAAAACTCTTAGTAATATGATATAGACATTTTCATCGTAGTGACTTTCGTTTAGAACATGTAAAACACATCTTGACCCTGAGCAGAATATTCTAAAATTAGTATACTAGTTTGAAGGCATAAGATTTGGGTTATAGTCCTAGCTGTGACAATCACCAGCTGCAGAAGTATAGATATGTTGCTTTCCTGCTTGGTGTCTCTATTTCTTCGTTGGTAAAGTGATTTTTTTTTTTGGATGTTTAATAAATATGGGCTTCTTTTATCTCTATCCACCTATGCTGAGATAGGGCAAGCAGCCCTGGTGGTGTAAATGGTTTACACTCAACTACTAACCTAAACTTTGGTGGTTCAAATCCAGCCAGCAGCTCCATGGAAGAAAGGCCTGGTGGTCTGCTTCCGTCAAGAGTACAACCACGAAAAACCTATGGAGCAGTTCTGCTCTGTAACACATGGGGTCTCTGTGAGTCAAATCAACGCAACAGCGATGTGTTTAGCCTTTGGTTTTGAGGTAGGACAGTCCTAGGTCTTATATACTTCTTTAGAGGTATATGCATTTATTAATACAGATGATATAAAAAGTGAGTAACTGCACATATCTGGCCAGAAAAGTGCTTTGTAAAATAGATACAAACCCATCAAACTGTCCCTTTATATTTTATGCTACATGACTTGATCTACCCATACAATTATTCATAGAAATATGATTTATTTATACAGAATCAGCTACAGACTTGAACATATTTTGCCACTTCTTGAATTTAAGATTACTGTGTCAGATACTCCCCAGTTTGTATATTTTGGCATCACTGAAGAAACATCATTTATGCTTATGTCTGGAGTAGTTTACATCAAAATTTCCATATGTCAAGTTTCTTGACATTATTACTAACATTTCATAATTCAGTGGAAGATACAGTCAGTGACAGAGTTCCATATTACAGGAAACATAATATTTACCATGACTGCTTTGTTTTCCCTTTCCTATACCAGACTGAAATATTTTCATAGAGATTTTTGTTTTTCAGGCTTAAGTAATGTTTCAAGAACTACAGAAAACACATTAACATTGTCAGTTACTAAGTTAACTTTGCCAGATATTTAACACCTGACTTCACAAGTTTGGTGTCTTTGTTTAATAGTGAGATCTAGATTTAGGTCTCTATTTTTTTTCTATAGATAGGCATGTAGGCAGGCAGGCAGGCAGGCAGGTAGGCAGGCAGGCAGGCAGGCAGGTAGACAGGCAGATATGTGTATATATATATTTGTGACAACTGAATGTTTCATTAAGAGTTAAATTCATAATTTTGTTATGACTGAAGAATGTAGAGATGTATTGATAGGCTGTTTTTTAACAATAGTTCTATCACTAAACATTTAATTCTTACCTATTCAATTTTAATCTTCTGGGGGGAAAATTTAGAGTAATAAGTGTCATAAAATCTAATATTTATTAGGTTTTTATTGTGTACCAGACATTCTTCTAAGCAAAATGATGTATTACTAACTTCTTGAATAGTCACAGGAGCACTGCTAGATCGTTTCCTTTTATATACTGCTGAGAAAATTGAGGCTTGGTGGTATTATCTGATATGCCTTAGACCCCCATGGCTGGTGAAACTCATGCTGAATGCTTCCAGATTCTGTACTTGAACTCAAGTGCTGTACCAAAAAACCAAAGCCGTTGCAGTTGAGTCAATTCCGACTCACAGTGACCCTATAGGACAGGGTAGAACCGTCCCATAGAGTTTCCAAGGAGCACCTGGTGGATTTGAACTGCCATCCTTTTGTTTAGCAGCCATAGCTCTTAACCACTACACCACGAGGGTTTCCTCAAGTGCTATAGTGCCTTATAACCCAATTACTGAAAAATCTTTAAGCCACGCTCTAAAATTAAAAAAAGGGAGGGACGAGTATCTTAAGCATCTATAACAGTCACCCTCTGGTCGACTATTGCTTGTTTTCCTATTCCTGCCACAGCCATCTCTCAAGCCTGAGGATTGTTGTTGTTGTTGTTGTTAGGATGCCATTGAGACGGTTCCAACTCATAGTGACCCTATGCACAACAGAACGAAACGCTGCCTGGTCCTGTACCATCCTCATAATTGTTGCTATGCTGGAGCCCATTGTTGCAGCCACTGTGTCTATCCATCTCATTAAGGTCTTCCTCTTTTTTCACTGACCTC
Organism: Elephas maximus indicus; assembly: GCF_024166365.1. Lineage (NCBI taxonomy): Eukaryota > Metazoa > Chordata > Mammalia > Proboscidea > Elephantidae > Elephas > Elephas maximus. The sequence goes on along the minus strand of NC_064836.1, from coordinate 43,006,836 downwards.
TACTTTGCCAAGCCTGATGTCCTTTTCCAGGAACTCATCCCTCCTGACAACATGTTCAAAGTATGTGAGATGTACTCTCGCCATCCTTGCTTCCAAGGAGTGTTGTGGTTGTACTTCTTCCAAGACAAATTTGTTCATTCTTTAGGCAGTTCATGATATATTCCATATTCCTCACCAACACCACAGTTCAAAGGTGTTAATTCTTCTTTGGTCTTCCTTATTTACTGTTCAGCTTTTGCATGCATATGAGGTGATTGAAAACTAATTTCTTTCCTCTCGTGGTATAAAAATCTAAAATCCTGTATATGATTTTCAAGCTCTACATGATCTACCTGCCTGGCAAGTCTCTTCTCCTCCCTCACTGCCTCACAGTTCCTATTTCACTATTCCTTATCTCCAACAATATGACGCTTTCTGCTTCTTCTCTGCAATTATTTCTACCTTCCCAGTACATCAGGCATATTTTGTTTGCCTGAAGAAAACTCTGATTCATCTTCTGTTCTGACTTCAAAGCCAGTAATACTGTGGAATCCACCGTGATGTCCCCAGATAAATGTAGGTATAACTGTATGTTCCATGCTTACTGAATATATATATTTCATATAGTTGTTATGTTAATTTTCCATTTGTTTTTTGCATTTCTGTTTTTCACTAGATATAAGCTGCTGAAACTAGACTATAAGCTTTATTCCTTTTTCTGTTCTTCCTTTCAGTGTGATAATTCAGCTTTTAATGCAGTAAAATAAACTTTAGATAATGAGCGTGAGATCCTACCAAACTCATCACTGTCATTATCTTCACTTGGGTTGACATTTATTTCCATACTTACTGTGCAGTCATCATGTGAAAAGCTTTAATAGAATTCTCTCTTTTAATCAATGCAAATTTTTACAGGATTGGTAGTAGTATGCTTCCCATTTTATAGATGTCAAAGGTGAATCTGTAGATCCACACAGGTTCACTTCAGAGCTTGTGGGCTTAGCATTAAACTATGTTCTCTGAATTCCAAAGGCCCCTTGGAAGAAAGATCTGGCAATCTACTTATGAAAAATCAGTCCTTGAGAACGTTATGGAGCACAGTACTACTCTGACTGGACATGGGTTCAATGAACAAATTCTACTGGTGAACACGGGTTCACCATGAGTCAGAATCAACTAGATAACTGTTTTTTTTTGTTTTTGTTTTTATGGATTACAACAAGGCCTAGAGGATGAAGTCAATGGTGTCTTCTGATGAAATGATTGCCTGAAGATTTGCTGACTTCACTATAGCTAGAAGTGATCTTGCATACCCTAGACGGGCCCTTAGCGGGGATGGTATAGAGTTAAGATATTGGAAGTGTGGTTGGACTAGATGACATTTAAGATCCGTCCCAATCCTACTTTTCCCTTATGTTCAGATCATATGGTTATTGACTTACTGAACTTTCAAATTTCTTAAGCATTACATTTATACTGCATATTTAGTTAATTTATGCACTTAAAACAGGATTTGAGGAATTTTACTGCTGAAAAAAGTGAAGTGTATCTGTCTTTCGATGTAGAGACTTCGATAAGTGGAATGTGTTCCCATAGTGTGAAATAACACACCCACATCTTAACATAAAAACTTGATCTATCGCAAACCCAAGTGAATTGTTATTCAGAGAAATGGAAAATGTCTTTAAGAGAGTTCCCATAAATCCGCAGCCCAGATTGCAGTTTACATCAAATGTTTAAAATGATGGAAATTAAACATCATAAAAGAGTCTAAAATTACACTGGCTCCCTTAAGAAGAACCCTCATAAGGTAAGGAGAAACGGACACCTTGTCACAGCAATATCAATTTTGTCCTGAGCTTAAATATAAGTGAAGACCTTACGGAAATATTTTAATATTAATAATTATTTTCTTAGGGTGAGAAAATTTAAAAATGGAAAGAAAAATTACAAAAAGATTTTTTTGTTTATAATTGGTAGTTTGAAAATAAAATGTAAGAAAGCCATAAAATGAATCAAGTGGACATATAACATGAAATAGGTCTCAAAATAGTTTAATTTTTAAAACTTCTCAGATATTAATTTTAATTAGAATGAATTTTATTAAAATTGAAACAGCTTAAAATTCTTTAGAACACTTGTTAGCTGGATTATTATTAAAGTAGAATCTCAAATAAAAATACTGCCTATTAAAGGCAAGAATTTTATGCTTCAAAATAATACTGTGTAGAAAGTACAGTTTTACATTAACCTAAATATATATATATATATATATATATATATATATATATATATATATACACATATATAAGCCAAAACCAAACCCTTTACTGATTCCAACTCACAGTGACCCTGAAGGGCAGAGTAGAACTGCTCCATAGAGAGTCTAAGGAGCAACCGGTGGATTTGAACTGTTGACCCTTCGGTTAGCAGCTGAGCTCTTAACCACTGCGCCACCAGGGCTCCAATTCTATCTATCTATCTATATATATATATATACACATATATATATATACATATATATATATGGAAACCCTGGTGGCGTAGTGGTTAAGTGCTACAGCTGCTAACCGAAGGGTTGGCAGTTCGAATCCACCAGGCGCTCCTTGGAAACTCCATGGGGCAGTTCTACTCTGTCCTATAGGGTCGCTATGAGTTGGAATCGACTCGATGGCACTGTGGGTTTTTTTTTTTTTGGTATATATATATATATATATATGTATACGGAATATTTTTGAATATTAAAAACTCCAAATGATACCTAGGAGTAGAGTTTTAAATATTCAAATGAACTAAATTTTTTAAATATTTAAATGAACAAATGACAACTTCAAGTAGATATCACTTTATCCTAATAATATTGTTTCTCATTTTGAAATGTGAAATGGGTTGTTAAATGTTCTTCCATATTCTCTTGGTTAAGAGATTTGACTATGCTTGAGAATAGTTATCCTTAGCTTGGTGACTAAATTACCATGAGGTCTAGGGCTTTCAGGTTACTGCATTCACATGGTTCCTTCCCATGTTCCACACTGAATGCTGAACTCATAAAACTTCAGAGAAGAATATGCATTCCTGAATGGTAGAACCACGGTATTAATAACCATGGTTATTGTTAGGTGCCGTCAAGTCGGTTCCCACTCATAGTGATCTCATGTACAACAGAACAAAATACTGCCAGGTCCTGTGTTATCTTCATAATTGTTGTTATGTTTGAGCCCATAGTTGCAGCCACTGTGTCAGTCCATTTCATTAAGGGGCTTCCTCTTTTTTGCTGACATCTACTTTACCAATGTCCTTCTCCAGGGACGAGTTGATGTCCCTCTCCAGGAACTAGTTGATCTCTCCTGATAACATGCCCAAAGTAAGTGAGATGAAGTCTCGCCATCCTCTCTTCTAAGGAGGATTCTGGCTGTACTTATTCCAAGACAGATTTGTTCTTTCTTTTGCCAGTCCATGATATATTCAATATTCTTCGCCAAAACCATAATTTGAATGCGTCAATTCTTCAGTTTTCCTTATTCATTGTCCAGCTTTCACATGCATATTAAGTGATTGAAAATGCCATGATTTGGGTCAGGCCATGCACCTTAGTCCTCAAACTGATATCTTTGCTTTTTAAGATTTCAAAGAGATCTTTTTAAGAAGATTTGATTTCTTGACTGGTGCTTCCATGGGCATTGATTGTGGATCCAAGTAAAATGAAATTCTTGACAACTTTCAATATTTTTTCTGTTTATCGTGATGTTGTTTATTGGTCCAGTTGTAAGGAGTTTTGTTTTCTTTATGTTGAGGTGTACTACATACTGAAGGCTGTAGTCTTTGATCTTCATCAGGAAGTATTTCAAGTCCTCTTCACTTTAATGCTGGAGAATAATAATAATAAATTGAAATACCACCAACCAGATGTGTGATCCTCCCTTATGCACAGAACATAAACCAAATTAACAGTTTGAATGTTGGTAACTCTACAACAGAGGATTTTAATATCACGTGGACAGCAGTTTCCTTCTTCACGGTCATGAATGCCATTGTAGACAAAATCCTTGTCAAGATGCTGTCCTGGTGGTATCTATCCATTTTTTACAGTTAATCCGAAGGTTGAAATCCATCAGCTATCTCAGCTCTAAGAGCTGAGTTTTATTCTACATTTTTTCCCCATTCTACCCAGGACCATCTTTTGCGTCCCTGGCCAGAAAAGTCAGTAGTGGTAGCCGGGAACCATCTAGTTCTCCTGATCTCAAGTACATGAAACCGTGGTTTGTGTAGAGTATTAGTCCAGTAGGCTAATTTCTTCTTCGACTTTTTGATTTCCTTCTTTTTATTTTGCTGCAGATGTGTAGAGACCAATAGTTGTATCTTAGATGGCCAATCATAAGCTTTTAAGACCCAGACACTGCTCACCAAACTAGGATGTACAACACTATCTTTATGAGCAATATCATGCCAATTGGCTGAGTTGCCCCCTGAGATTATGGTCCTAAGCCCTCAAACCTAGCAATTGAATCTTGCAAGGTGTTTGGTTATATCTAGGATGTATATATAACTGTGTCCCCTATGTGCTTTATTTTATATATGAATATATATGCAACATGCACAAACATGTGTATACATTTGCTGTAGAAATGCCTATACATGAGCACCTGTATATTCATATGTGCTTACATATGTACCTATGTAACTATGTTATAACACTTATTATTTGTTTGTTATTACTGTTGTCACAAAATTGTACATTTTGTGACTTTTACCAAAATTGTCCCTTATTCTTGTATACTTCATAGTGTCATCTTTTACCTTAATCAGGTCGTGCTGACTTTACCCTTATTCGGTAATGCCTTATCCATACCCATCACCAAAACTGAAAAGTGCCTACTATCTAGAAAGTGATTCCCCCTCCCTCTGCCTCCCATCCTTGGTAACCACCAAAAAATGTTCCTTTATGTATGTATACCTATTTTTGTCTTTTTGTAATAGTGATATCATACAGTACTTGTCATTTTATGATTGACTTATTTCACTCAGCATAATGTTTTCCAGATCCATCCATGTTATATTTTGAGAACTCATTCTTATTTTCTATGGCTGCATAGTATTCCATTGCACGTATGTGTCACAGGTTTTTTTTTTTTCCATTCATCTTTTGATGGGCAGTTAGACTGTTGTGACTAATGCTGCAATGAACATAAGTATGCTATATATATATATACGCTCGTGTCAGTAGTTTTAATTTTCTAGGGTCCCATAATTTCTTAATATGGGGAATATTTTGTACTATAGTTTTAATATAGGATTGGATTGAAAACACAAAGCAATATGTATTCCATTAGAAGCAGTTGATACATGAAATTTGTTGTTGTTTGGTGTCATCGAGTCAGTTCCGACTCATAGCAACACTGCCTGGTCCTGTGACATCCTCATAATTGTTGTTATGTTTGAGCCCAATTTTGTAGCCACTGTGTGAATCCATCTCATCAAGGGTCTTCCTCATTTTCGCTGACCCTTTAACAAGCATGATGTCCTTCTTCAGGGACTGGTCTCTCCTGATGACATGCCCAAAGTACATGAGATGAAGTCTCACCGTCTTCACTTCCAAGGAGCACTCTGACTGTATTTCTCCCAGGACAGACTTGTTCGTTCTTCTGGCAGTTAATGGTGTATTCAATATTCTTTGTCAACACAATAATGCAAATGCATCAATTCTTCTTCAGTCTTCCTTATTCATTGTCCAGCTTTCGCATGTGTTACTTAAAATTAACTATAAACAAGCATAATCCAAAGGAGAAAATAAGTGAAAGGCTATTCTTGTTCTGCAATAATTTACAAATATTATAAATTAGTGATTTTCAACAGCAAGGTTGTTGAATACTTTGTTTTTCTCTTTAATGGGATTTTTAAAAACATGGTACAAATATGTGATAAATGGAGCATGATGTTTTGAAAGTCCAACAAAACATAAGACCTATTTTATTTAACCAATGTTTTATCTTTGCAAAATATGTTAAACTTAGTATTTTAGCAATAAAGTAATCAGACCTCATCACTGATTGTTCGGATCAGAGCATGTTCTAGAAAAATATGCTAAGAACTAAAATATTAAACACTACTGCGATCAATTTTACATCAGAGTGGAATCTCTTATTTCATACAAACATGGTGGAATGGATTTCTGTTTTCTTTAGAGAGAGAGAGAAAAAAAAAAACAAAACATTGCTGTCAAGTCGATTCCGACTCATGGAGATCCTGGAGAGAGGAGGAAAAAACAAAGCAAAATTGCCTTTTACCTGAATTCTTTCCTGTGTACTTTCAACAATGCCAACCAATGGATTTTATAAGATGGAGGCCAACTGCAGTGTAGCAAAACTGTACAGTATTCACTGTTGTTGTTGTTAGGTGTTGTCGAGTCGCTTCTGACTCAAAGCCATTCTATAGGACAGAGTAGAACTGCCCCATAGTGTTTCCAAGGAGTGGCTGGTGGGTTTGAACTGACAATCTTTTGGTTAACAGCTGAGTTCTTAACCACTACGCCACCAGGGCAGCTTTACCAAATTCATCCATGTGAACCAAGGAGATATTAAAAAAAAGTGGAAAGATGTTTCTATTTGTGTGTGCTTGTGTGTACATACACATGGATGCAAGTGTGGAAAGCCCAAAGATAAGGAGAATACAAGTCTTCTATTAGTTTCTTGCAGTGAAAATATTGTTCGACATCTTGCCAGTTCTAATAGGTAATCTGCTTACACCTAGATTCATTGGCGAAGCAGAGGAAAGAAGTAGAATACATAGGGGTTTGTGTAATATACCAGGAGAAATTCTGGATTTCAAGAGACACAGTTCTGTGAGCCTTATAAACAGACATAGAAGCCATTCCTGAAGTTAAGTATAAAAAGTATTATTTACATATAAAGTTGTTAGTTGCTATCGAGTCAATTTTTACTCCAGGCATCCCCATGTGTTCAAAAACCAAAAGAAAGCCAAACCCATTGCCATCGAGTCAATTCCAACTCATAGCCACCCTATAGGACAGACTAGAACTGCCCCATCAGGTTTCCGAGGAGCACCTGGTAGATTAGAACTGCCAACCTTTTTTTTGGTTAGCAGCTGTAGCTCTTAACCACTATACCATCAGGGATTCCAGTACATGCAATGTAGAACTGAACTCTAAGGCGTTTTCAAAGCTGTGACCTTTCAGAAGCAGATCCCCAGGCCTTTCTTCCAAGCTGCCTCTGGGTAGGTTTGAACAGCCAACATATCCATTAGTAGTCCAGCACTTAACCATTGCATCACACAGGGACTCCTATACATAAAGTAGGCAGCATTATTTAATACGGGATTTTCAGGGGGTTGTTAAGTCTCTGCAGAGCCTCCTGATAAATATTATCAGTAAAGATTGTACATAAAGAGAGGTTTGATTAATTAATAGAAAAAAATTTTATTTTATTTATTGTTATAAGAAGCTTGAATACAGGAAAACAAAATCTTGGCACAGACAGAAGTTAGGCAATTTGAGTGCAGGACTCACAAAAAGCTGTGGTGATATAAGACAAATAATATGAATAAGAACAGAGGCTTTCCTCTTAGCCATATTTTTCAAATATCTCACGTTACTCAGTTAAAAAAAAAAAGGAAATTATTAGCTTGTCTTGTTTATAATTTATTTTATTTTTTGTTGTTGAGAATGTCACAGCATACATCAATTCAACAGTTTATGTACAATTCAGTAACAGTATGTTTTTTGAGTTGTGCATCCATTCTCACCCTCCTATTCTGAGTTGCTCCTCCTCCATTAACAAAAACTCACTGCTCCCCTAAGTCTCCTACCTAATCTTTTGAGTTCCTGTTGTCAATTTGATCTCGTATGAATAGATCTTCAAAGAGTACAATGCTCAAGGCAGATATTCTTTACCAGTTAAGCTAAAGTATTGCTTTGGTTTTATGAAGACTTCAGCGGATAGTTTTGGTTAAAGTTCAAAGATTATCTTAAGGCAGTAGGTTCAGGGGTTCATCCAGTCTCCATGACTCTAGAAAATCTAGATTCCATGAGAATTTTAAATGCTCTTCTGCATTCCCCCTCCCCCTCTTTGAACAAGATTCTTCTATAGAATTTTTGATCAAAATGTTCAGCAATGGTACCTAGGCACCATCCTGTTCTTCTGGTCTCATGGCAAAGGAGGTAGTTGTTCACATAGGCAATTACCCACCCATTCCATTTCCTCCTCCTATGCCTTACTCTCCTTCTTCCTATGTTGCTCCAGGCAAATAGAGACGAATTTGTGTGTCCTGGATGCCTTTTTGGAAGCTTTTAAGACCCAGGCACTACTCATCAAACTAGGAGGTAGAACAGAAGCATTCTAATAAGTTAATTATTAGACCAATTAACTGCAGTGTTTCATTAAACCTTGATCCTAAACCTCCAATCCAAGGAAGTAAATCCCACAAGTGTTTGGTTGTACAGAAGCAGACTCAGCAGTTACTCTTTTTTCGTTGTTGTTAATATATCTATCATATAACTTTTTGCTCAAACAGATATTTTGTACACCAATGTTTATTGCAACATTATTCACAACAGCCAAAAGGTGGAAACAACCTAAATGCCCATCAACAGATGAATGCATAAACAAAATATAGTAAGTAAATACAATGGAATACTATGTAGCCAGTAGGAGGAATGAAGTCTTGATACATGCTATGATACAGATGGAGCAGGAAAACATTGTTATCTTGTCTTTTATACATAATTATTGTATATGGGTTGAGATGCATATACATGTATACAATTGTGTTATATATGTACATATACATATATAACTGTAGTAGGCAAAATAATGGCCCCTTCAAAGTGGCCCACATCCTAACCCTTGGAACCTGTGAATAAATTACCTTACAAGGATATGGCCCGTGAAATGGAGATATTATCGTAGACTATCTGGGTGGTACCAATCTAATCAAATGAGTCCTCAGAAAATGAGGATCTTTCCCAGCTGTAGTCAGAGTGAGGTGGGACTACTGCAGAATAATGGTCAGAGAGATGCTTTATACATTGAAGGAAAAGTCCCATGAGTCAAGGAATAATGATTCTGATTATTAAAGCTGTCTTTTTAAATGCAGGAGTTAACTAAACATTACTTAATAACTAAAGCTAGATAAGATGCTACCTAGAACAGCAGTGCTAGATAGGTTAAAGTATTCCTGTAAAAAGGAGCCCTGGTGGCACAGTGTTTAAGCACTTGGCTGCTAACCGGAAGGTCGGAGGTTCTAACTCACCAGCTGCTCTGTAGGAGAAAGATGTGGCAGTGTGCTGCTCTGTTTCTAAATATTACAACCTTGGAAACCCTTTGGGCAGTTCTACGCTGTCCTATGGGGTTGCTATGAGTCCGAATTGACTCAACAGTGCACAACAACAATATCGATTTCCACAGAATGAACAATATTCAGAAGGCAGGGCAAGCGTGGCAATGAATCCTCAGGTATGACTTTTGTCTATTGTCTTCTGATCTCATTTGTTAATCACTACTCCCTGTGACTGAATTCTTTATTAACAGAATGGCATTTCCCAGCCATAGGTTGTAAACTAATCCTAGTTCTTCCATTCAGCAGTCTAGACATAGGATAAAAAAAAAAAATAACCTTAATTCTTTGACATGACTAGACATGGCAGAATTAATTCTAAAAACATATTTTTAAAGGCAAGACAGTACGGTTTGACAAGTTTAAAGCTAAGGTTAGACTTCTAAGATCCTGCAAAGCAGCATCTTGAATGGATGGCGACTTCGGTAAAACTTATTTCCCTTCAGAGTAAGTGAACGTATTTCAAGCAATGCAGTAAAAAAAAAAAAAAAAAAGTTCCCGAACAAAGCCAAGTAAAAGCATAGAAGTAGGAGGAGGGCAAAGATGCAAGCGGGAAATTGAGCCCAGAACAATTTTAAAAAATCTACAAAACATTCTGCTTGCTGCTTAAGTAAAATTTTAATAGAATAGTCTCTCACACTGTTGCCCAAAGCACAATGCATCGTCCCCTGTCATCACCCTTTTTGCTTATAAACATATATAACTGTCCATTTTTGGAAAAGTAAACATTGATATTACTTCCTATAGGCTATTTCTTTGCCATAGTACTTAAAACAATGAAAAGACCCTTCAATCTCAACTGCTTTATTCAGTGTTGTTACTCCCACGTGTGCTGTATTCTAAGTGGATTTTTCTTCTTGTTGATAAATGTCCTGGCTTTTAGTTGGACCACTGAAATAGTAGAGAGGGCAGTCAATCAAAAGGGACTTCGGTGCATTCAGATGAGCCTTTTAGAAACATGAACAAGATTGAAATATTTAAAAGGCTCTGGTATGTTCAGTAAGTGCAGAAGTGATTAATCTCTTTACCCTTAAGTTGGCAGCAGCCATAAAATGCAAGCAATTAAAGTCTATAATGTCTGATATTTCCATGGCATGTGCTGTGAAGTTGCCCAGAGGTGATCAGGTAGGAAACATAGGATATGTGCACAATGTTTCACACCTAAGAATTCCTAACAAGTGTGTTCAGAGCTGTGCAATTTAGACACATTCAACCGTTTAGTCAAACATATGTTTGTAAGAACTGCTTTTCTGCCCTGGTACTGTGTTTACTTCTAGAGTAAAGGGAAATGATACCTCTTTTTAATCGTCTTCCTGACTTCTAGTTTAAGCGGATGCACATCTTAAGTAAACATTAAATTTGGGGAAGAGCAATGATTGCTCAAGACAGTATCAGTAGGTAACCCTATTTTTTCTGTTTTGCACAAAAGAAAACAGGGCTATTATATAGATTTTAAGCTGTAAGTTATCTGAACATTCTGCATGACATAATGGTTTTTATTTGGATAAATCCAGTGTCGTGGAGTCAATTCTAACCCCATGTGAGTCAGATTAGAACTACTCTGCTTCAGGTCCTCAGTGGCAGATTTTTTGGAAGTAGATCACCAGGCTTTTCTTTGCTGGTGCCTCTGGGTGGGCTAGAACTGACAGCCTTTCAGTTAGCAGCCCAGTACTTTAATCTTTTGCACCACTCAGGGGCTCCTACTGTTTGGATAGGTTATTATCCTAGTTTCTTAGTGTCATTTTAAGAGAAATACCGTAAGTAGGTAGCTTTAAAGAACAGAAATTCATATTCTCACAGGTTAGGAGGCTAGAAGTCCAAACTTAGCATGTGGCTGTAAGGGGAGGTCCTTGTTTGTCTATTTCAGCTTTTAGTAGCCAGCAATCCTTGGAGGTCCTGGGCTTGTAGTTCCATCTGCCTCCACTGTCATCAGATAGCCTCCTTCTGCCTCCGTTTGTGCTTCCTTCCCTCTGTGTCTAAGCTGCTCCTGATAATTCAGAAGTGGGTAGGTTTAAGACACCTCTACACTGGCATGGATTCATTAACGTAACGAAGAAAATCCTATTCCTAAGCAGGACTGCATCCACAAGTATAGGGGTCAGGATTCCAACAAATATTTTTTTGGGACACAAACCCATAACAGTTATAGATATCTTTTTTTTTCTATATCTCTATCTTTCCACCCAGTAGTTTTTACAAAGACTACTAGTTGTTCCTCAATATCCATTCCCTTCTAATAGAACATGGTTGCCCTGAATAGACTGCACTTCCCAGTCTCCTTCATATATGACTGCGACCCTGTCATTAATTTCTGGTCAGTGGGATGGCTGTAAGCAAACGTTATGCAGGCAATTTCTAGGAAGAAGTAATCTTGTTTTCTCATTTCTTCCTTCCTGAAAGCTGAAATGTTATTGAAAAGATTGATGTTAGAGCAGCCAGTTTGCAACTCAAGGTAGAAGCCAAGAGTTGTGGAAGGCTGAGCAATAACAAGAGTGTGGTCAGTGATGATTGCGAAGCTGCAATACCACACCTGGTCTTCTCAGATTGTGTGAAAGAGAAGTCATACTTCCATCATTTTTAAGCCATTATTTTCTATAACACAGAGCTGAGCTTAAAGCTACTGCAGTAAGCAAATCTTTAAGTACTGTTAACATTATAAAGAGGTATTTGGCATTGTGTTCTGAGAGTTATTTTTACCAGCAAGTATCTTTCTTTACAATAGATATGCACATTAGAAATGTTAAGTAAGTGGTTTGAAGCAAATTCACCATGTTTTTTTTTTCCAAAAGTGTATTTTTCAATCTAGTTTAAGAAACGAAATTATCTATAATTGAGAAAAGGGTAAAGTATAGAAAAATGTTAGGATGCTTCTCTTGCAGTTAAAATAGAATAAATTATTTTCTTTAGTCAAACAGAACTCTGATAATTATCAGCATTGAAAGTGTGGCTTTAAAATTCTAGATTGTTTTTTATTGTAAAATATAAGAAGTATGACAGTGTATCACATGCAAATAAAATTTTGTTGATGATAATTCAAAAGTTGTTCCAGCAGTACATGGACAGGGGACTGCCAGAAATTCCAGCTGGATTCAGAAGAGGATGTGAAATCAGGGATAGCATGTTTGATGTCAGATGGATCTTGGCTGAAAGAGAACACTAGAAAGACGTTTACCTGTGTTTTATTGACTATGCAAAGGTGTTCAACTCTCTGGATCATGACAAATTTTGTGTAACATTAGGAAGAACGGGAATTTCAGAATACTTAATTGTGCTCATGTTGAACCTGTACATAGACCAAGAGATAGTCATTCAAACAGAATGAGGGGATACTGCATGATTGAAAATCAGGAAAGGTGTGCATCAGGTTGTATTTTTTTCACCATGCTTATTCAATCTGTATGCTGAGCAAATAATCCAAGAAGCTGGATTATGGCGAAGAACAGGGCATCGGGATTGGAGGAAGACTCATTAACAACCTGCAATAATTTTTAATATGCATATGACACAACCTTGCTTGCTGAAAGTGAAGAGGACTTGAAGCACTTATTGTTAAAGACTGAAGACTGTAGCCTCCAGTATGGATTACACCTCAACATAAAGAAAACAAAAATCTTCACAACTGCATCAATAAGCAACATCATGAAAAAAGAGGAAAATATTGAAGTTGTCAAGGATTTAATTTTACATGGATTCACAATCAACACTCACGGAAGCAGCAGTCAAGAAATCAAATGACATGTTGTGTTGGCCAAATCTTCTGCAAAAGATCTCTTTAATGTTTTAAAAAGCAAGCATGTCACTTTGAGGACTAAGGTACACTTGACCCAAGTCACAGTATTTTCAATCCCCTCATATACATGTGAAAGCTGGGCAATGAATATGGAAGACTGGAGAAGAATTGATGCACTTGAATTACTATGTTGGCAAAGAATATTGAGTACACCATGGACTCCCAGAAGAATGACCAAATCTGTCTTGAAGAAGTACAGCCAGAATGCTTCTTAGAAGGGAGAATGGAGAGACTTTGTCTTATGTACTTCGGACATGTTATCAAGAGGCACCGGTCTTGAAGAACATTGTGCTTGGTAAAGTAGAGGGTAAGTGAAAAAGAGTGAGACCCTCAACGAGTTGGATTGACACAGTGGCTGCAACAATGAGCTGAAACATAGCAACTATTATGAGGACAGTGCAGAACTGGGTGGTGTTTTGTTCTGTTGTACATAGAGTTGGTTTGAGTCAGAGCTGGCTCAACAGCACCTAACAACAACCACCACCACTACGATGGCGGCATATACGGCAGTGATAATGGAAGAGAAATGTAGACATAATGGAGAACAAGGAGGAGGTAGAAGCGCCCAAGGCAGCAGTAACATTGACAGTCAAACTGATTCTCCTCATAAACATAACATGAGGATAATTCAATGCCCAATGATATGTTTCATCTTATGGCTTTAGTCTACAGTGCGATATTTTGCTTTTTTGTTTGTTTGTTTTTAAATGATTTTACTTTAAAATGATGTAAGTTTTCATTTTGAAATGATTTTAAATACACAGAAAAAAATCATACAAAGTAGAAACAGTACAAAGAATTTCTAAGTGCACTTCATACTACTTCCCCAAATGTTAATAACCTATGTAATCACAGTGCAATGATCAAATCTAGCATATAAAAATTGGCAAAATAATATTTCTGATTCTACAGATCTTATTCAAAGTTTACCGCTTGCCCCAATACTGTTCTTTCCTATGATATCAAACCTTTTGCCAACTAAGTAAATGTGAAATGCATAAAATTGATAGTGTAAAGGACAGGAGGAGGGGAATGGAACTATATGGTGTAAGTTTCCAATGGTGTACATACAATGGTTTAATATTCAGAGGAAACTGTAATAAACTGCAAGCCATAAACCAACAACCAAAGACTAAAGCATATAGATATATCTAAAGAAGCAATAGTCAAGAAAACATGATATTATCAAATATAAACTGCTAATCCAAAAAAAAGAAAAGAAGATAATGTTGAAAATAATTTTAAAAAGAGCACATAGAACCAATAAAACCCATACAGTGAATTAGTAGAATTAAACACAGCCATTATAAGGTTTATCCCCAATGTGTCTGTCAGTTTGTCCTACTGTGGCGGCTTGCATGTTGCTGTGATGCTGGAAGCTATGCCACCGGTATTCAGATACCAGCAGGGTCACCCATGGAGGATAGGTTTTAGCTCAGCTTCCAGAGTAAGACAGACTAGGAAGAAGGACCCGGCAGTCTACTTCTGAAAAGCATTAGCCAGGGAAACCTTATGAATAGCAGTGGGACATTGTCTGATATAGTGCTGGAACATAAGCCCCCCAGGTTGGAAGGCACTCAAAAGATGACTGGGGAAGAGCTGCCTCCCCAAAGCAGAGTCGACCTTAATGACGTGGATGGAGTAAAGCTCTTTGATCTAATGAAGATCAAAGACCACAGCCTTCAGTATAGATTGCACCTCAACATAAAGAAAACAAAAATCCTCACAACTGGACCAATGAGCAACATCATGATAAACGGAGAAAAGATTGAAGCTGTCGAGGATTTTGTTTTACTTGGATCCACAATCAACGGCCATGGAAGCAGCAGTCAAGAAATCAAAAGACGCATTGCATTGGGTAAATCTGCTGCAAAGGACTTCTTTAAAGTGTTGAAGAGCAAAGATGTCACCTTGAAGACTAAGGTGCACCCGACCCAAGCTACGGTATTTTCAATCGCATCATATGCATGTGAACGCTGAACAATGAATAAGGAAGACCGAAGAAGAATTGACGCCTTTGAATTGTGGTGTTGGTAAAGAATATTGAATATACCATGGACTGCCAGAAGAATGAACAAATCTGTCTTAGAAGTACAGCCAGAATGCTCCTTAGAGGCAAGAATGGCGAGACTGCGTCTTACATACTTTGGACATGTTGTCAGGAGGAATCAGTCCCTGGAGAAGAACATCATGCTTCGCAGAGTACAGGGTTAGTGGAAAAGAGGAAGACCCTCAACGAGGTGGATTGACAGTGGCTGCAACGACGGGCTCAAGCATAACAAGATCGTGAGGATGGCTCAGGACTGGGCAGTGTTTCGTTCCATTGTGCATAGGGTCATTATGAGTTGGAACCGACTTGACAGCACTTACCACCAACAACAACAATAAGGTTTATCAAATTAAACGTAGTCTTGTTGTTGTTTTGTGCTCTCAGGTTAATTCCAGCTCATAGTGACTCCATAGGACAGAGTAGAACTGCCTCATAGGGTTTCCTAGGTTGTAATCTTTATGGAAACAGATCACCAGGTCTTCTCTGTGGAAGTGCTGGTGGATTCAAATCCCCAGACCTTTCAGTTAGCAGCCGAGCACTTAACCATTGTGCCACCAGTGCTCCTTCAAGTGTAGTCAATTAAAAAGCGGAGATTGTCTACCTATAAGAAACCCATTTAAAATGTTAAGACACAGATAGGTTAAAAGAAAAGCCATACAAAAAGATATACCACATCAAAACTAATCCAGTAGAAGCTAGAAAGACTATATCAATGTTAGATGAATACAATTTTTAAAGTGAGATATATGACCAGTTTTGTCGTCATTGTTGGGTGTTGTCCAGTGGACTAGGACTCATAGCAAATCCGGTGACAGAGCAGAACTGCCCCATAGGGTTTTCTGGGCTTTAAATTTTACTGAAGCTGATCGCCAGGCCTTTCCTCCTGTAGCTGCTGGGTGGGCTGAACCACCAACTTTTGATTAGCAGCCAAGTGCTTAAAAAATAAGAGGATGTAACACTCCTAAATGTGAATAGAGTTAGTAACAGACCTTCAAAATGCATGAAGCGAAGCAAAATGATACAATCTACCAGAGAAATAGGCAAATTCACAATTTGAGTTGGAGATTTCAACAGAATTTTCTCAGTAATTTATAGATAACGGAGACAAGAAAATCAGTTAGAATATATAGAACTTAAACAATGCTATCAAACCAAACTGACCTAATCAACTCTTACAGAAGTCTTCTCCGAACAATACTAGTATACGTAGTCTTTTTAAGCACACATGGGAAAGTCACAAAAATAGATCATGTTCTTGGGCATAAATAAGTCTCAGGAAATGTAAGATAATTGAACTCTTGAGCAGTATAGTGCCTGTCAACAATGGGATTAACTGAAAATACCGAAAGTTAGTGGAAAATCTCTTAATATTTGGAAAATAAATAACATACTTCTAAATAAATCACAGAGTACTGGTGGCATAGTGATTAAGAGCTCAGCTGCTAACCAGAAGGTTGGGAGTTCAAATTCACCAGCAACTCCTTGGAAACACTGTAGGGCAGTTCTAGTCTGTCCTATAGGGTCACTAGGAATCAGAACTGACTCAGCAGTACCTAACAACAACAACACTGAAAATTATAAAACATTCCTGAGAAAAACTAAAGAAGACAAATAAATGAAGGAATATGCCATGTTCCAAAGACTAGATATTGTGAAAATGCTAATTCTCTTCAATGTGATATTTTATATTAATGCAATCCCAAACCAAATCTTTGCCAGCTTTTTTTTCTTTTAACAGAAATTGACAGGCTTATTCTGAAAATGATGAAGAAATACAAAGGAACTGCAGTGGTCAAAACAATTCTGAAATTGGAAAAGAATAATCAAGATGGGGGCGTTGCCATACAGACAGACAGGAAAAACAGAGAGAGGGAGAAAGAGAGAGAGTATAAAGTTCTATTGTCTTAATTTCCTCTTATATCAAAAGAACAGGTTGTCCTCAATAGGCTAGTACGAATGTGTCTTCAAATTGTTCACGCCCCTTGCCAGAGGGAGGGAGTATAAGGATACTCTAAAGAAGAAAAAAAGAGTCAGCTGACCTGACCTAATCTCTGGAAACTGGACATCCAGCCAACTAGACTAACATTTCTGAGGAAAAGAGGTTTTATCTACAGAATTCCCTTAGCAGGATATCACCTGCTAAAAGAATATTTATAGTAAATATAGGCTAAAAAAAATCTATGGATTTATGAGGCACGGCTCTTTAGAGAATGTTTTGTAAGTGATACAACACTTTGCGGCATAAAATAGAGCTGGTTAGTGTATTAACCTATGAGAGAGTTATGACCTTACTTAGAGACTCCACATATTATTCTAAGTCAGAAAGTGCATGTCCAACACAAAACGATCTGGAAAACTCTATGTCTCAGACCATTCTTTGCTTCATTTGAGCTACCCGAATGCTGGCAACCTTGAGATTATTAGTAAAGTTTGATACCAAATAAAATGTATCATTTTTATGAGTCTGATTTCCCTTCGTGCTGGCTCTAAGAGACTATCCCAGGATGAGAACGTTCATGGAAGAGATACACAGCTTATTTGTGTCCAAAGGGTAGCAACAACCAGCTAGCCTTTCTCATGCAATGTACTCAATAAATAAATATTTATTGTTAACCCCTGGGTGGCACAAATGGTTAAACATTCAACTACTAGCAGAAATGTTGGCTGCTTAAACCCATCCAGAGGTACCATATGAGGAAAGGCCTGGCTCTGTGTCTCTGGACTGTCATAGTCTTAAACCCTATGGAGTTCATTTCTACCCTGGGCACCTGGGGTCACCATGAGTCAGAGTCAACTCAATGACATTTAGTTTGGTTTTGGTTAGCTATTGAAATTTGAGGGTTTAGTTGTTACCCCAGCAAACTAACTAGCAGGTTATGTTTGTGGTTGGTGTTTTTGTTAGGTGTCCTTGAGTCGGTACTGATTCACAGTACAACAAAACGAAACACTGCCCAGTCCATCACCAGCCTCACAATTGTTGTTATGTTTGAGCCCATTGTTGCAGCCACAGCGTCAATCCATCTCGTTGAGGGTCTTCCTCTTTTTCACTGACGCTCTACTTCATCAAGCATGATGTTCTTCTCCAGGGACTGGTCCCTCCTGACAACATGTCCAAAGTATGTGAGATGAAGTCTTGCCATACTTGCTTCCAAGGAGCACTCCGGCTGTGTTTATTCTAAGACAGGGTTGTTTGTTCTTCTGGAAGTCCATGGTGTATTCAATATTCTCACCAACACCATAACTCGAAGGCACGAAATCTCCTTCAGTCTTCCTTATTCATTGTCCAGCTTTCGCAGGCATATGAGGTAATTGAAAATATCATGGCTTGGGTCAGGTGTGCCTTATTCCTCAAAGTGACATCTTTGCTGTTTTTTGTTTGTAGATAGAAACTCTATTTCAAAAAAACTATAAATAGATTTAATTTTCAAATTTCAAAAACAGCAAGGGACCATTTTGTCTGCAAAAGTGAACACTGAAAAGTAAAACAATCAGAATGTATAGAATTACAAAAGCTGTGTAAATAAATGACTTATGATATGTAATGGCATGGTTACCATTCTTCCTATCAAATTATTTCTGAATGATTTAATAACCAAGTCACAATGTGATTTGTTGGGAATATCCTTGGGAACATCCGCTGATACGGTTCAGAAAACAAGCCTACCTAGACTTTTTCATACTCCTCCTACTCTGTCTTACCACTTTCAATCAGCCATAATTGTTCTCACAAATAATATAGAATTTACAATGTGGCAAAACAGCACACACACACACACACACACACAGCTTTATCAGCAGTTAGCATTATTTGTCACTAGGCTTCAGGTTTATTTGTGAAATCTACATTTTGCTCAGTAATATTAAAATAATAAAGATGTATTCAACGAGGTCATTTACAAAACTCCATCTTATTTTTATACAAACTTTATTTTGAACTTGTTTTGGTAAATAAATTGTAGTATTAAAGAGAGAAGTTGACATATTGAAAAGAAATATTGCTCGATTTATTAAAATATTAAGTATCTATCCTTCTGTCAATTCAAATGTAACTCTCAGAAGTCATGCTTCTACCCTGGATTGCCTTTAAGGACATTATAAACCTAGAGCATGATAAATAACACAGGACTTAAAATTGAAAAAAATATTTTTAAGTAGAACAATCAATGTCTACTTGTAGAGACACAAAATTGCGGCCCTGAAGTAATATACTGTAAGCAATTTACAATAAAGCAATTTTATTACCGTAAGACAGCATAAAACAACTTAGAAAAAAACACTTTATGGTTTTACTTATTTTAGATTATACTAAAGACACTAATATAATCCAATATTGTTACCACTTTGTCATTAAAGTCTTAAAGCAGGTAATTCACAGAGATTTCCAGGAAGACCACAGAATTTAAAACTAAAAATGCCTATGTATGCTAACCTTCTGTTTTAGTTATCTAGGGCTAATATAACAGAAATACCAAAAATGGATGGTTTTAACAAACAGAAATTGATTTTCTCACTGTTTAGGAAGCTAGAAGTCCAAATTCAGGGTGCTGGCTCCAGGGAAAGACCATGGCTCTACCCTTTGACACTCCAGAGGCTGAGGCCCCTCTGTTTGAGTCCAAGGTGGCCCTGCCTCCTGTGCTCCTTCCAACAGTTCTGCTGATCTCCGAGCTGCTCAAGGGGTGTTTCTTTTCTTTTCTTAAAGGACAACAGATGTAGCTCCTTTGGCCTGTTTACTGCCTGTAAAATTCTAAGAGACAGTGTTCTCTCCTTTCATTCTTTCTTTCTTCCCTTCAGTCTAAACGGTTGGGTCTTCTGCTCTAGTAGTTTGTTATATCCATTAGTGGTAGGTTTAATCTCTTTTACAAAAGATGGTGCAGCCATGTTCTTGATGAACATCTTAGGACACGTGTTCTTAGTTTGTACAACAGAATTTTCCAAATCATTAAGTTTTTTTTTTTTTTTTATTTTGTACAGTTCATTTTTCAGTCCATTTCTTTCCTCCTACATTTTATCGTAAGTGGCAAAGAGAAACCACAGGGTCCATTTAAGATCTTGCCTAGAAATATCCTCAGCCAGATATCCAAGTTCATCACTTACAATTTCTATCTTCCACCAAACATTTGAACATAATTCAGACAAGTTGTTTGCCACTGCATAAAAAGCATCACCCTTCCTGCGTTGTCCAATCACACGTTCATCATTTTCTTTTAAAGCCTCACCAGAAGCACATTTAACATCCACATTTCTAGCAACATTGTATTACTGGTGCCATATGTATTCTCTAAGACAACAGAGACTTTCTCTATGGCTCTTCTCTCTTCCTTCTGAGCCCTCACCAAAATTGCCTTTGATGTCCAAAATTCTAACAGTAACCTCTTCAGAGAAATCTAGGCTTGTACTATTAGGAACATTAAAATTCTCCCAGCCTCTACCCATTATCCAATTCCAAAACCACTTCCACATTTTAGTTATCTGTTAGAGCAGCACCCCAACTTCTCAGAACCAACTTCTGTCTTGGTTATCTAATGCCGCTATAACAAAATACCACAAATGGGTGGCTTTAATAAACAAAAATTTACTTTCTTACAATTTAGAAGGCTGGAATTCCAAATTCAGGGTGCTGGCTCTAGGGGAAGGCTTTGTCTCTCTGTCAGCTCTGCAGGAATGTCCTTCTCTCTTGTAGCTTCTGTACCTGGGGAATCTTCATGTGCTTTGGCATCTTTTTCCCCCCATCTTTGCTTCTTTGCTTTGCTTGTTTAACCTCTCTTATATCTCAAAAGAGATTGATTTAAGACAAACCTTACACGAATCCTCCCTCATTAACATACCAAAGCCAACCCATTCCCAAATGGGATTATAATCACTGGCAGGCATAGAGGTTAGGATTTAAAACATATAATTTGGGGTGACACAATTCAATCCACAACACCTTCCTTCCCCAATAGTCAGAAAAAAATGTAGTCTTTATCATAGTCTTCTTTAAGGTATGTAATGAGACTTTTTCTACATCTAAATAATACCAAGAGATTTTCTTTGGGGAATATATATGCATATGTATAGAAAAATATTTGACTGAAATTAATTTGGGGCTTTTGTGAGACACACTTTCACCAGATTAATTCAACATGAAAGGAGAGACAGGGAATTTAATGGTAAATTTAGTGTATACATCCTACTTGGTAAATTCTGAATTTATCTCTTCTACTGATTTCTTTAATTATCTTATATCTATATCTGTAGCTTTTCCTTTTGGCACTTTTGGCCAGTGTAACAAAAAAATATGAAATGTTGAGAAAATGAAATAGTACTTAAATAAACTGTGGGCTATGCCATGTTCAATGGACTCATACATGTGAAAGCTGGACAATGAATTTGGAAGACTGAAGAAGAATTGGTGCCTTTGAATTACGGTGTTGGTGAAGAACATTGAATAACCATGGATTTCCAGAAGTATGACCAAATCTGTCTTGGAAAAAGTACAGCCAAAGTGCTCCTTAGAAGGGAGGATGAAGAGACTTCATCTTATGTACTTTGGATGTGTTATCAGAAGGGATCAGTCCCTGGAGAAGGACACCATGCTTGGTAAAGTAGAGGGTAGAGGGTCAGTGAAAAACATGAATACCCCAACAAGATGGATTGACACTGTGGCTGCAACAAGGGGCTGAAACGTAGTAACAATTGTGAGCATGGCACAAGACTGGGTATTGTTTCGTTCTGTTGTACTTGGGGTCTCTATGAGTCAGAACTGAATCGACAGCACCTAACAACAATAACATGCCATATTCATGGTTTCAAAGATTCAACACTGTAAAAATTTCAACTTTACACATATTGACCTAAGATTTAATAGAATTCCAATCAAAATCCCAAATTATTTAGGATGGGGTGTGTTTAAATTGATAATCTAATTCTAAAAATTTACATGTTGTTGTTGAGTGCCTTCAAGTTGATTCTAACTCATAGCAAGTGACCTGGTAGGATAGAGTAGAACTGCCCACTATGGTTTCCTAGTCTGAAATATTTAAGGGAACAGATCACCAGTTCTTCTCTTCTGCAGAGCTCTTGGTGGGTTTTAATTGCCAGCCTTTTGATTATTAGCTAGGTGCTTAACTACTGCACTATAAGCATGCAAAATCTAAGAAGAATCAAAGTTAGTTTCAAGGAGAAAATTGGAGGATACTCACTACCACATGGAGCCCTGGTGGCACAGTGGTTAAGAGCTATGGCAAGCTACAGCTGCTAACCAAAAGGTAGGAGTTTAAATCCAGAAGCTGCTCCTTAGAAGCTCTGTGGGATAGTTCTACTCTGTCCTATAGGGTCAATATGATATCTTTTTAATTATGTTGCAGTAATAAATACATTTCAGTATTTGTGTGAATACAGATAAATAGGCCAGTGGGAAAGAACAGAGTCTGAGACAGAAGAATCACAGATACTAAGACATTTGTATTATGAAATGGCACTGCTGAAAAGTGGGGGAAGAATGATCTTTTAAATAATTTTTACTGAATCAATTAGATATTCCCAAAGAAAAAGATTTATGACTCCCTATATCATGAACTAGGTAAATATCAATTTCAGATGAACTGTAAATGCAAGATCTTAAACAATAAAACATCTAGAATTAAGTGTACCAGTCTGGTAAGCAGTAGTCACATATGGCTATTTAAATTTAATTTTGAGTGAAATAAGTTTAGATAAATTAAAAATCCAGTTGTTTAGTCTTGCTAACTACATTTCAAGTGCTCTGTAGCTGCATGTAGTTAAGGAATACCCTACTGGACAGTGCAGACTAGAATATTTCCATCACTGCAGAAAGTTCTCTTGGACAATGCTGCTCCAGAAATAACTCAAGAGAATACCTACATTTCCTTATATAATGTTAGGGTATTATATATTACCCTGGACACCAAAATAGCAATCATAAAGAAAAAGTTTATGAGTGACCTACATTAAAATAGAACTTTCTATTGATGAAAAGATACCACTATGGAGTGATAAGTCAAATCCCAAATGGGAGAGGGGGGTTAACCTTGCATATTAAAAATCAAAATGAAGAACTCATATCCCCAATTGGTAAAGATATTCTTCCAAAAGATAAGTCCAAGAAAAATAGAAAAAAAAAAAAAAAACCCTTGAGTTACTTTACAAAACAAGATATTCAAATGACTAATAAACATATGCAAATGTACACAACTTTATTAGCAACTGGAATTCTTCAGAAGAACTGAGGTTATGAAAGACAAAAAAGGCTAAGAAACTAATGTCACAGACTGAAGCAGATTAAGGAGACATGATGACTAATTGCAACTTAGCATCCTGGATTGGATCCTGGATTATAAAAAGAAAATTCATGCAAAGGTTGGTGACATCTGAGTAAAGTCTAAAGTTTAGTTAACATTATCTCCTCAATATTAATTTCTTAGTTTTCTAATTGTACCATGATTACGTAAGTGGCTAATATTGAGGAAGGTTGAAGTAAAGATATACAGAAGCTCTCTTTATACTTTTTGCAATTCTTCTAAACAACTAAAAATTATTTCAAAATAAAAAGTACAAAAAAAGGTAATATCACATGGAAATGTTTGTTACTTAAAAAAAAATCAGATATCCAAATTGCTCAAAAGCATAGGCAAATGTAGCTAATTTTATTAGCAAATAGGAAAATGGTTAAAAGAATAATATGCATGCATGTAAATAATACAATACCAAGTGGAGGTTAAGAATGTAGACCAGTTGAAACCCTTGTGAACTGCTATTGGAAGTAAAATTTGGCACAATCGTTTTGGAAATTTGCTTGTCATTATATACTAAGCTTGAACATATGCTCAGACCATTGCTAAACAAAGTAAATAAACACAACAAATAGCTATGTGCTTTAAAGGATATATATATATCCTTTACAAGGATATTCATATATCACCAAAATTACATGTATAAGAAAGTACATATGTGGATTAAATAACATGTGCAATTCTCAATAAAATGGAACAGAAAGCAAATTCCTGAGCATAATAAAGGGCATAAGTGCTACGGCTACTAACCAAAAGAACAGCAGTTCAAATCCACCAGGCACTCCTTAGAAACTCTATGGGGCAGTTCTACTCTGTCCTATAGGGTCGCTATGAGTCGGAATTGACTCGATGGCACTGGGTATACACACCCAACAGCCAACATCATTCTCAACAAAGAGAGGCTAAAAGCATTTCTCCTGAGAATGGGAACAAGACGAGGTTGACTTTTATCACCACTCCTTTTTAACATTGTGTGGAAGTCCTAGCTAGAGCAATAAGGCAAGAAAAAGAAATAAAGGACATTCAAATTGGAAAGGAAGGAGTAAACTATTGCTGTTTGTGGATGGTATGATCCTATACATAGACAACCTCCAAGATTCCAGAAGAC
Organism: Elephas maximus indicus; assembly: GCF_024166365.1. Lineage (NCBI taxonomy): Eukaryota > Metazoa > Chordata > Mammalia > Proboscidea > Elephantidae > Elephas > Elephas maximus. Next base: position 42,982,270 of record NC_064836.1, on the reverse strand, counting down.
AACTATTGGAACAAATAGAAAGATTCAGCAGTGTAGCAGGATACAAGACCAACATATAAAAATCAGTTGAATTCCTATACACCAACAAAGAACTTCAAAAAGGAAATCAGGAAAACAATGTCATTTATAATAGCCCCTAAAAGGACAAAGTACATAGGAATAAATCTAACCAGGAATGTGAAAGATTTATACAATGAAAACTACAAAACACTATTGCAAGAAACCAAAAGGGACTTAAATAAATGGAAAAGCATATCATGCTCATTCATAGGAAGACTCAACATTGTGAAAATATCAATCCTACCAAAAGAGATCTACAGATATAATGCAATCCTGTTCCAAATACCAACAACATTCTTTAACAAGATAGAGAAACTAATCACCAACTTTATAGGGACAGGAAAGAGGCCCCAGGTAAGCAAAGCATTATTGAAGAAAAAGAACAAGGTAGGAGGCCTCACACTCCCTGACCCCAGTACGTACTATACAGCCATGGTAGTCAAAACAACCTGGTACTGGTACGACGACAGATACATGGACCAATGGAACACAATTGAGAACCCAGATGTAAATCCATGTGTCTATGGTCAGCTGATCTTTGACAAAGGACCATTAAATGGGGAAAAGAGAGTCTTTTTAACAAATGGCAAAACTGGATGTCCATCTGTAAAAAAATGAAACAAGACCCATACCTCACACCATGCACAAGAACTAACTCAAAATGTTATTAAAGATTTAAATAGAAAACCTAAAACAATAAAGATCATGGAAGGAAAAAATTAAGGACAACACTATGGACCCTAGCACATAGCATAAATACAGTACAAACAATAACTAACAATCCACAAACACCAGAAGATAAACTAGGTAACTGGAAGCTCCTAAAAATTAAACACTTATGCTCATCAAAAGTGTTCACCAAAAGAGTAAGCAAGAACCTACACACTGGGAAAAAAAATGTGGCTATGACATCTCTGACAAGGTTTTAATCTCAAAATCTATAGACTAATTTAACACCTCCACAACAAAAAGACAACCCAATTAAAAAATGGGCATAGGATATGACCGGACATTTCACCAAGGAATACATTCAGGGAAGTAACAGACACATGAGGATATATTCGCAATCATTAGCCTTTAGAGAAATGCAAATCAAGACAACAATGACATACTCTCTCACAGCAACGTTATTGGCACTAATCAAAAAAAGTAGAAAATAACAAATATTGAATAGGTTGTAGGGAGATTGGAACTCTTAGGCACTGCTGGTGGGAATGTAAAATAGTATAACCACTGTGGAAAACGACATGATGCTACCTTAAAAAGCTAGAAATAGAAATACCATATGATCTAGCAATCCTGCTCCTAGGAATATATCCTAGAGAAATAAGACCTATGGGATGAACAGACATATAGCATACCCAATAGCATACCCAAGCTCATTGCAGCATTATTCACAATAGCAAAAGGGCGTAAACAACTTAAATGCCCATCAACAGATGAATGGATAAACAAATTATGGTATGTGCCCACAATGGGATACCACACAACAATAAAGAACAATGATAGATCCATGACACATCTCACAACGTGGATGAATCTGCAGGGCATTATGCTGAGTGAAATAAGTCAATCACAAAAGGACAAATATTGTATGAGACCACTATTATAAAAACCCAAGAAAAGATTTACACAGAAAAAAACCAATATTTGATGGTTACAAGGGAGGAGGGGAACAGGGAGGGGAAATCACTAACGATGGTAGACAAGCGTTAACTTTGGTGAAGGAAAAGACAACACACAATACAGTGCAAGTCAGCACAAGCTGACCAAGGCAAAGTCATAGAAACTTGCTAAAAACATAGATACCTCCAAATTCTACCTCAGGGGACTGAGTTACTGGGGCTAAAGGCTGGGGACCATGGTCTCAGGGGACATCTAGGTCAATTGTCACAACACAGTTCGTCAAGAAAATGTTCTACATCCTACTTTGGTGAGTAACAGCTCGGGTTTTAAAAGCTTATGAGTGGCCACCTAAGATACAATTATTGGTTCTATCCCATTTGAAGGAAAGGAAAAACCAAAGACCCAAGGAAAATATGAGTCCAAAGGACTAATGGACCACAGGAACCACAGCCTCCACCAGCCTGAGCCCAGAAGAACTAGATGGTATCCAGCTACCATCACTGATCGCTGTGGTAGGGATCACTGTAAGATTTCACCTAAAACACAATAAAATTAAAAGCAACAAAACAAAACAAAGTAACCAGGACACATCAAGCAAAGCATTAGAGGAAATGCTAATGCATTAGCCAATTCTACGGCTGGCTTCAAATGGAAAGCTGTGGAGAAGCTTAAGATTCTACTCTTTTTCTTTTTGTTAAACATTTATATTACTAAACTGAAGAAATATATTAAAAAAAATAAAGAACGTGCAAAAATGTTCATTGCAGTCATACTCCAAAAAATTGTGCTATATTCTACATACATGAAATTAAATAAAACGGGCAAAACAATTCCATGATTTTAAAATCAGGAGAGTGGCTACTATGGGCAAGGGCTTGTGAGAAGATGAATTGGGTTCTAGAGGGCTGATGATCTTCCAATTCTTGAAATGTGTGGCTGTTGCATGCCTGTGTTATCTTTGTGATAAGTTAACAAGCTGGATACTTTTGATTTCTTTATGTCTCTATGTATATTATACTTCAGTGAAAAAGTTTTAAAGCACTTAATAAAAGCCAAGTTTCAAAGTTATTTAATGTCACCTCAAGTTCTTTGCTGGCTTTTTTTTTTATATATATAGACAAGAACTTCAATGCACTGTTTCAAAAAGAATGAATATCTTTGAATCAGTATAGGAGTGAATATCGGTAACTGCTAGGAAATTATTTGTAAAACTTACTGGCTAAAAGATTCTATTTGACCTTCCATAGTGATCTTGTCTTACTTGTTCCCTCCTGCAACTTAAAAAATGCAAACATCTATCTGCTTTAGAAAAGCCTTATCTATCACACCATGCCCACACAAACGAATTCTGTTGATAGTCAAATACAAGTGGAAACAAAGTGTATTCATCCAAGATTCATTAGACTTACTGGTTCATTTCCATGAGATCCTTTTTTTGATTTGTGATTGACAAAGCAGTCAGGACTAATAATCTTCTACTGATGGTAACATTTCCTGTAGGAAAATGATACCTTTATTTTATTTTTCTGCAAATTCCTTCCTGAAAACATCATGTCCTAATTTATCAAGTTGATCAGACTATCCTCTGGGGATAAGTGAAAAAACAAAGGAGCTGTACTTACGATTTTTTTACTCCATTATCACATACCCAGGGGTAGGTCTAGGTTTTGTGGGAAATGAAACTTGCACAATTTTCAGGGACCTCTTCATGAAAAAGGAAATATAAACATCTCTTAGTTTCGTGAGATTTACAGAGACATAGGACAATGTAAACAAATTGCTCAGGCTCCTCCCAGGGAATTTGTGCAAGTAAAAGGAAGCTCATGTTTCCTTCTTCATGATAAATATTCCTCTGTACTTGGCATAAAACCTAGAGATGATCACCTACAGCAGGGGCTAAAGGGCAAACACTTATAGGGGAGAAACAAGCCATGAAAATAAATGAAATGGGCTATGTGTGAAAAACAATAGTGCAAGTGTGATTACAAACAGCAGTTTGCATTGTCATGGTCATTGAAGAAATAATAGGGAATGATGAAACTGTGGTACTCTGCCTGGTGAAATAGAAAACAGCCAGAGTTCAGATCTGCTCAACTTATACAGAGTTGAATGCTGCTTAATCTTCCTATTTTGAAAAATCAATGGACATCTGGATTTTTATGATGAAATTTTCCATATTTTAAAAAGATATTAGCAACAAATGCTGTATACCCTGTGAGCAACCAGTTTTCAAACTCTGTTCTACACCTTATTAGGTATACTTGGTTATTCTGCATTTTGTTGATAGGTTGAAAATAAGGTCACCAAGGAAAATATCTCCTTTTGAATATGGAATATTGGACTTTCATCAAACCTGATACATTTGAAGGTAAACAAAACTCCCCAAACATTGCCTCATGAACAATCTCAGCTAAGATTTGGGCTAAAGACAAGTAATGAATTGGCCCTGAAGGTCCTACTTTGTAATGATTGAATCAGAAGGTAGGACAAGGGGGAAAAAAGCAGAAGACCACTGGAATATCTTAGGTTTGTTCTTGTTAGTTGCCATCGAGTCAGCTCCAAATCATAATGACCTCAAGTGCAATAGAATGAAACATTGGCCAGTCCTGTGCCATCTTCACGATGATCAGTAAGTTTGAGTCCATTGTTGCAGTTGTAGTGCCCTTCAACCTGAGGGGCTCATCTCCCAGCATTATATCAGACAATATACTTTTGTGATCCATAGGGTTTTTACGGGCTAATTTCAGATTCAGGGTATTCACAACCTGTCTGTCAGTAGTTTCCACAGAAAGACAGACTAGGAAGAAAGGCCTGGTAATCTACTTCTGAAAATCAGCCAGCGAAAACCCTATGGATCACAAAGGAGCATTGTCTGAGCTGCACCTGATCATGGGAAATTGCACAGAACGGGCAGCCTTTCCTTTCATCGTGCGTGGAGTCACCATGAGTTGGGGCTGACTCAACAGCAGCCAACAAGGACACCAACATTGAGATGGAGAAAATTTAGTGGGTCACCACGGAAAGTTAGATAGATCCGTACTAGTCTTCAGTAAGGGTTCTTTTGCCAGTTTTGCTGTAAATGGATCCAAAGATACTAAGTGGGCTATGAATCTCTCTGTCTTTCTCATAAGATTTCCTTGAATAACTAAGAACACTTGTAGAGACTTAAAATTGTAGGTTATGTCCCAAGTTAGATGGGTTAGGCTGTATCCATCCCATCACATTGATACACGCAAAATCAAGACAGTAAAGCAGCGATCTTGTTTACAACATACCTCACAGGTGATGTTTATGCAGGTTTAAAAAAAAAAAGATAAGTGTAGGCAGATGGATTTCAAAGAAATCAAAAGCTTGTTTAAATGCAAATGTTCCCAGGAAGAAGAAACACTCAGAGAAGAACTTATATATAAATAAATTTTCTCTCAGCAGAATGTTTCTTCTTCAGGTTTACAAGAGGGAGCCTCAGGCGTCTAATGGAGATATACTGAAGAACTAAAAGCAGAAGCCTTTGTGAAAAGAGTTTTAGTGCCTCTAAAAGCCTCCTGCCTGAAGCACTTTATTTATCTACTGAACTGTACCTGAAACCAAATTACAATCTTGTGTCTCTTTGCAATTTGTGTACCAATCTTGGCTTCAAGATGAGTTGGCACTTCAAGGCATAAAAGTGGAATTTAGTCTCTCTCTTAATACCCCACTTAACATGTGTGATAACAAGGCACTGCTTAGCATGGTAATTAATGGGAAATTATGTTGTTTTTTATTGGCAACTTGGGATGTACTTTCTAAGAACAAGACAGTAAGCCCTGAATCATTATTTGATACTAAAGTGACTTTTCACTTTCATTTTCTATCTCAGCTATTTTTTCAGTAGCACCGCTATCCATCAGTAATCTGAATGGTGGGAAGGGGAATCCATTTCCCTTGTGAGCCCTTAGTTTATCAGGAAGTTTTTCTTTTGGGGCAAATAAGTGAAATGCATTCTACATATGAAGATACATGTTCAAAATAAATCTCCTCTTAGTCTCTGCATATGGTCCCGTTGTTGTACGTGACGTGCATTTGTTAGATCATTTAATCCCATGGAGTGCAGTGCAACATTGCTTAAGAAAAAATGAGGAAAACTTCATGTCTCACACTTTTCTGTAGTGGGTAAAATGAATATTTAGCAAAGCGAGCTAGCAGTTTGCAAATGTGCAATTAAAATCCTGGCTCTTCTCTAATTATGTAACACTTAAGTTAAATGGTCTTAATAGACATATAATGATAGCTTTATAAACCTACAGTTACTTATAATCAAATGTAATTTCTATTTCAGTTTTCAAGCACCCATTAAATGTCTATTATGATTTTTAAGTAATTTGGCAGACATTTAATGAATACTTTACAAACCTAAATAGTAATTATTTCAAGAGGCAACTGTTAATGTATAGGATACCACAGCCGTTCATTTGAACACACAGTTTAAAACTGATTAGTGAAATTTGATGGGCAATACTCAATGGACTTACCAAAAAACATAATAAAAATTTTAATGTAATTTCATCTCTTAAAATAGAAACCGTTTTTCTAATTTTGTTATGAGCCTGGTGACATGACTTATCATGTTACAAAAATATAATAGTGGAAAACTCTGTCCTCTCAGAATTCCACATATACTCCAGACAAGTCATCTCTATGCTGGGCTGAGTAAAAATGTAATGTGCTGTTAAATTTGGGGCATATGGGTAGGAAACTAAAACAAAACAAAGCAAAACAAAAAGAAGCAGTCCAATGTAGACAGATTTTCATTACAAGTTGTAGATTACAAGTGAGTTTCCAACCTTCCAGAATAATGCTGTTAATTATAATAGAAGACCACTTTTTTTTCACTGCATATGAAACAAGTAAAATTTGGCCACATATTGTCATAACTAAGGCACTTAAAGTTCTTTGTGATGACAGAAGCAAGCTGTGTGTTATAGTAAAGTCACTAAACTTTTCTCATGAAACAGAAATAATTGTTTTTGGTCAATGAAGCTTCAGTCATGAGCCTTCTAGGAGGATTTTTGAGGCTTATTTCAAGGGTAAGGCACTTTAATTTATCATAACTGAAATGCTTTTATTGGTTATGTGAGATGCAGGCATCTTAATAGTACAAATGTCAAACTATGGGTGATATAATCATACAAATACAGATAATTATTTGAAGGTAAGACCTGGTTTAGTATTACTGTGAATTGATATTATTATATTTTAATTATGATTGTAGTGGTATGAGCATTAATTGTTTTCATATACATGATTTTTATATGTAAACAGCATAGTGGTCATTTATGATTTTTTCTGCCCTAAACTTACATGACAAGGAAGAATAACGTGACCCCTTTTCCTCTGTGCTGGCACTCATTCCATAAAAAAGATGCATCTGACTGTTGGAAACTACTATCAATATGAAATATGTATAAATTATATATATTATTGAATATGTAAGTAAACCTAACATACATAAAGTTATTCCTGCATATAAAATAATTCTTACATTCTCATTTTATAAAAATTCATTTGTCTTACTCAAAGCAGAATAAGCAACATACTTTCCTGAATCCATTCTTTATATTTGGCTATTGTTCTGTTTTCTTGTTTACGTATTAACACACCAAGCTTCCTATCCACTGAGAATGTCACTAAGTAAGTCTACTTTGCTTCTTTCTAAGATCCATCCTAGATACAGCTGAATTTAACTAGGGTCTTTATGCTTGATTTCTACTAGTTTGTCTTGGTTGAAAACACAATCTTCGCGAAGGGAAAAAGTCTGTCTCAGTAATATTTATCTCTCTTCTCATTTTTATGGAATCTGCTAGATAATAAAAAAAATGAAGTGAGAAATAAAATATAAATCCTAGAAAAGAAAAAAAAAAGGGATGGCAGAAACAGTATTCACAAACTCAGTGGAATCTATCAAACTTATCTTAGGTTATATGTAAAATAATAATCAAGTGATTTGCAACTTTGTGTTGATCTTTATACAAATCATATGACAAAGCAGTAAAGTATGACATTTAGAGGAACAAATATTAAACCAGTCTTTTATACTGTTGCTGTACTACAATGTTACAAAATTCAAAGGCATTGATTTTGTGATATGCCAAGTAACTAGCACATATGTATGTGCTGATGGTAAAAACATAGGGCAGAGGGAAAATGTGAAGATGTATTAGAGGGAGAAGTGAAATATCAGAGCAAAGCTTTCACATAGGTCAGAGCAGCAGGGATGTAGTGCACAAGTAGAAGTGACAGCTTTAGCTAGAAGTCACATGGTTTATCTGTACGAACCAGGGAGCAAGTAGAGAACGTGGACACAGTTGCGAGTAGCCATTATACGTGGTAGTGGAATGCTTCAAAAGTTGTTTTCTGGTTAATTCTATTTTCTTAGCAAAATAGGAAGTGAGACCATTAGCCAAGAGTGAAGATGACTGTGGTGGTCATGGATATTTGTAGAAAAAGGAGAAAGCATGAAATAGATTTCTAGGAGAGTGAGATGAAAATGAATTGAGATGTGTGGTTTGATTTCAGAGCAATGATGACAAACTACTCCGAGGTTAGCAGTCATACATTTAAATTGAGAGCAATCAGAATTATGTGTTTTTCTCCAGCAATATTCAGTTTTACAGGCTTATGGAAAAAAAAGAGATAGATGGTGAGTTGAATATTAAGACAAGATATATAGGCAAATGGTAAAATTTATGATGACAAAAAATTGTCTCTCTCTATTTCTCTCACTCTCTGTTTGTGTTTGTTTACATGCTCTATAACACTTTATGTTGTCAGATTTTAATATATTTTATAATCAGTTGTGCTTGAAGAAAAATGATGGTAGATTAATTTTGAATTTTCCCACATTTTCTCAAAAACATACAGAAGGAATAAAAGCCACACTATTATAATACAGAGAGACAGAGAAGGCAGAGATCTCAGAAGTCACCTAATGAAACGCAGTCCTAGAAAAAAAGACACCACACAGCGTAGGAACTTGTGTGAGCAAAGTTGAGAAAAAACAACACATCGAAGAAAATGAGTAAATAAAGAAATGGAAGTAAAGAGTGCAGGAGAAGTGGGGAGAAGAGAAATTGGGGGAAAGAATAAGAACTCTAAAATTACTGGAAAAATACATGCATTAAAAGAAAGTGAGAATTTTGCCACTGGCGATGGAAAACTAACTGGGAATGAACTTGTCCTTTTGCCATAAACAACTAGAAAACTGAACAAAACACATGAATCATCTGTTTTCAGATATTGGGGAAATGAGTAGGGAATGATGATCCCTAAGAGAAGGGAAATTATTGAGGTAAAGTCTCAATTTTACTTTGGTGTGCTGTCTGAAGGGACTTTCCTGAAGATGACACAGACATGATTAACCCAAGCAGAGCATGATGATCTCACTGATACGAGGAGATAGAGATAGAAGTCAGGGAGGTAAAGATGGTTGGAAATGTGCAAGTCAGAGTACAGAGAGAAGGTGATGTATAGACAATGAGCTGTGCCTTCTTCCCTCTGTTATAAAATACAAACTATGCACATATGGTCTATTCATTTTGAACAGAGAATCAGAGTTAAAAATATTACAGATTTCCCATTAGAAACTATGCAACCAGGTAGACATTAGAACATCTTTAAAGTATGGAAGAAAATGATAGCAGTCAACCTAGAAATTTATAACCAGTAAAATATCAATCACAACTGAAGATAAAATATTTTTTCTAGAAAGTAAAAGTTTATGGAATCTATTGCCAAAAAAAATAATAATTTTTTGGATCTGTACAGAATAAAATATTCCTTAAGTAAGGAAAAGAATACAAGATTGAAACAGAGCTATTCACAAATGAATGCTTTTTAAAACTATCATTAGGATATAATTGACTGTTTATATGATGTGATATAATATTATTTGAAAGTATCTTAATATTGTGAGCACTAAAATAATCATAAAAATAAACAAAGTGTTGTAGTTAACAGTGGAAGTAAAATGGAATACAAAAAAAAAAAAAAAACTAAATCAAAAAGAAGTTAGGCAAAGATAGAGTAGACAGCAACACCAAAAATAGATGGAATAAATAGTAAGGAAGGACAGAAAAACAAAGCAACTATGGGCAATCCTATTTTTTCTTTTATTTTTGTGTCAGTATTTTCAGCATACATACTTCACTAATACAAGAAATTAACAAGGAAGAAAATATATGATAGGGCCCCTTGGTTGGTAAGGTTGCCTTGAAAGTTATTGGCTTCTTTCTGCATCCAAAGAAGGTTCAGAACTGAATAGAAAGCATGGTCTTTCAGGATTGTCAATGCCCCCACCATCAGTCATATGTGGAAGGCATCAGTCTTGTGTGTCCACCAGAATTTTGGGCTATGGTCTTCAAAAACATTACAGGTGAATGAAACAGTGGCAAAGAGTGGACTTGCATGCCATACTCCACTGCTCACACTTATGATTCAGTGTCGCATCAGACTTCACTTATAAGACACAAGAAGAAGATAGCAGAAGCAGAGTATTAAACCAAGGGCAGGGTCCTTCCGAGCTTGGGGTCCTGTGTGACTGTACAGGTTACAAGTTTATGAAGCTGTTCCTAGATTAAAAAGTGAATTATTTCCCTTTAATTTCTGGAATAAGACATTCTAAAAACTTCAATTCACTATTATTTGGGAGTTATAACCAATGCAAAAAAGGGAAGAAAAATAAATAAAATCCATATATGTCACTAACAACAATATAAAAAACATGAACATAAAGACAAGATTAATGTAATAGGTGTTATACCTGTTCACTGAAACCTTCAAAGCCTTACTGAGAGAAATAAGACTTTAATAAATTGAGACATATAGCCTGCTCATGGATGGCAAGACTAATTATTTTATGATATTTTTGTTATTGATGTTGTTATTGGCCATCAAGTCAATTACAAGTCATGGGGACTCTATGTGTACAGAGTAGAAATGCTCCATAGGGTTTTCAAGGCTGTGGCTTTTTGGAAGCAGATTGCCAGGCCTGATATTCGAGGTGCCTCTAGGTGGGTTTGAACCATCATCGTTTCATCAAGTAGTTGGGCACTTAAATATTTGCACCACTCAGGGACTCCTTTTATGATATTAACCTTCTCCAATTTGATCTACAGATTCAATAGAAACTCAATTAAAACCTCAACAGGGCTTCTTTAGAGAAATTGCCAAGCTGAGTCTAAATTTTATAAGGAAATTTTAAGGGAATTAATAAGGAAAATTCAAAAGACCTATAATATCCAAAATAACTGTTAGAAAAAACATAATAACAGAAGTGATGCCTTTTTATTTCAAGATTCATTAGATAGTCTTTTCAGGCACCAGTCATTGATAGAGTGTTCAAGTGGACATATAGGTGATGGAACAGAAGAGAATATCCAGAAGGTGCCTCAAGCATATATGAATAATTTTTCTTGAATTAGTTGACTTTATTTTTAGTACAGTTTTAAGTTTACAGAAAAACTGAGCAGAAACTAAAGGGAGTCCCCAGATACTCTCTCTCCCTTGCCCACAGTCACCCCTATTATTAGCACCTTGCTTTGCTGTGGTAAGTTTGACACAACCGATAAGCCAGTTTTGCCACATTACATTAACTAAAGCCAGACGTTTACCTTAAGTTTCGCTCTTTGCGTTATAGTTTTATAGCTTTTGGCAAATACGTAATGTCATATATCTACCAATACAGTATCAAGTAGATTGCTTTTCACTGCCCTGAAAATGCTCTGTGCTCCACCTATTGATTTCCCCCTCCCCCTACACCCTGGGGAACCAGAGATCTTTTTGCTATCTCTATAGTTTTGAATTTTGTTTTTTATTATAGTTTTGAATTTTCCAGAATGTCATACCCTTGGAATCAGGGAGTATGTAGCTTTTTCAAACTGGCTTCGTACACTCGGTGGTATGCATTTCTTGTTTCTTCATGTCTTTTTGTGGCTTGAGAGCTTCCTTCTTTTTACCACCGAATTTTTTTTTTTTTAACATGCTTTATATGAAGGTCCTACAGTTTGTTTAACCATTCACCTACTGAAGGACACTTCAATTGCTTCCTATTTTTGACAATTAGGAATAAATTTGTTATCAATATTCATATGCAGGTTTTTATGTGGACATACATTTTCAACTCACTTAGGTAAATATCTAGTCTTGTGACTGCTGGATCCTATGGCAAGACTATGATTAGATTTGTAAGAAACTGCCAGACTGTCTTCCGAGTGGCTATATGATTTTAGATTCTCATGCTTAACTGGTTTTTGACACTAGGGCCATGATAATTCAATGGAGGAAAGAATAATCTTCCAACAATTTGTGCTGGAACAATTTTAAATACATATTTTGGGGAACAAAAGTTTCCTTACCTTATAGCATGCATGTACATTAATGCTATAGACACACAGAATATATATATGGAAGAGAAGGAAGATGAAATTATCAATTATAGTTTAGGGACCAATTACAGCAGTGAGGGCTATGTATCTAGGTACTAACCTTTTTCTTGCAAGAATACATATATATGTATACATATATATATATATGTATATATATATATTTTTTCCCCCTAAAAGTAGTAACTAGCCACCAATTGAAGAATTTACAGAGTGGTTCCCTGTAACTGGCAAATCCAAGATATAGCATGCTGTCAGCATTCTACTCAGATGCTAATAAATCCCTTTACTCTTTTTTTGCACAATGGGTTCATGCGTGTTCCCATTCCCATTAGTCAGCACCCTTAACTCTACCATTAAACTATGTAAAGGTGATCAGAACCAGACTTGTCTACACATATATGGAACAACAATTGCCTGGGAAATTTTATTTTCCTGAGAACAGTTCTTAAATAATGACAAATGTGTGTAGAGGTATAGACACTCCAAAGTCCTTGCCGTTAATTCAGAATACTCTGAGGTTTTTCCCACATTTCCTGCAGATCTCCTCTGAAGGACTGAGCTTTCTTGTGGGACTTATCAAATATCTCACTGTATTCCCGTGTACCTGTCAATTTTCCTAGGAACATGTAGTAATACTTCACACTTGTCTCAAGTCTGCCTTTGTGAAATGCAAACACCACCTCACTCAGATTGCTTTATGCAAAACAGAGTTTATGCCCATGATCCTGGTATACTTATAATAGTGTCCCATTGCACTCTCAAAAATGTCCAGTTTGTATGATAAAGTATGCTGTAACCTCCTTATAATGAAATCACAACCACAACCACATCCCACCCAGAAGTAAGAGTTTAGAATAACCTATAAGATACTGAAGGAAACAAAGTGTGATCCAAGGCAGGATTTTTTGTAGTTTAAAAACAAAAATACATTTTCAACATGCAAGATACTTAGCAAATATTGTTGGCATGAGCCTTCTTGAGAAAATTATGACAGAATCAACTCAAAGAGGAGAGGGTAATTGCTGGTGTAACAAATAAAAGGAAGGACAGAATTGATGGAATGGATGGTAAATCATATTACAACGGTAAATCATAATGGACTGTAAATCTGATAATGTGCAAATCAGTCATCTAACACAATGTGGGAGCAGAGAGGTTTGGTAAGAAGATAGACAGTAAAGTCAGTTTCCTGATTACCTCATTGGTAATTGCTCAGTGTCAAAGGCTATGATTTAAAGCTAACAAATCGAATAATGAACGATTATACACATGGAAGAAAACAAAGGTAAATTCATGACAGTCATTAATACTTGCTAAATTTGAGCTATAACATAATTGAGAAAGAGAAAGAAAAGGATGCAACATCATTTTAATGTGGATTAAAATAGGGAACCAAATAACAAAAAGCAAGGGATAATTCATAAACATAAAATCATTTAGAGTTTCCCACGTATTTACCAATTCCATTGCCCTTCCTTTCTCCCTGAATTTCAGGATTTCTACCTGGTATCATTTTCTTCTTCCTGAAGACTGCCCTATACTACTATTTTAGTACCAATCCTCTAGTGCAAGCCTTCTCAATTTTTACTTATCTGAAATTAATACATACATAGTTAATACATAGTTCTAAATATTTTCTATTTCAGTCAAAATTTTTAGCTATTCATGAAAAGTGTTCATTTTATTACAGATAATATTCTCTATTTTTATTTTTTCTATTGGTTAATTTTTTTTAATATAGGTACAATTTTCACATCTCCAGTTCCACAGTGAAACAATATATAAACTTCTCAACCAATCCTTTTTTTTTTTAACCTGAGATAGAAAATTCATCACTCTGTGAGCAGGACATTTATTTAGCTAATCAAATAATATTTTGCTATAGATTGCTCTTAAACTGAAGATAGAAAATCTTAAGGATCCTTTAACAGACAAAATGATATTTGAAAGAAAGTTATTGAAAGACAAAGATGAAAGAATTTTTTTTTTTTAATTTTTTTATGCTTAATGGACCCCTAATAACAAAGGCCAGTTTAGTCATAAATTTCTTTATTTTTCCTCTTCCCCAACCTGGCCCTGGATAGAGATTATTTAGTTCACACTTAGCAGTGTATCTGACTCATAGCACGTATCCATAAATTGACACATACTGTAGAAAAGCAGATAAAAATTGAGGCCGGTAAAGCAAATTGTTAACTGGAGCCTGGTTTTGAGAATTTCCTGGGAGAGGCTTCCAGGGTCATGTAAGAAAGAAGTCAGGAATCTGGGCCAGAGATGGATTACTGTAATGACGTTTTAATATTCTTAGAATGTGTGTGGCTTTCCTTTTTTAGGTACTATTCATATTATGATGAACAGCTTTTCTCACAGAAGAAAAAGAACTTAGATGCTTCCTTCAAGGATCACAAAGAAGGAATCTGTGGTGATGACTATGCTTACTCCACAGCCAATTTCTACTGAAAAATTTAAAAATAAAGCAAACGGAAATAAGTACTGTGAAAACTAAAGCAGAATGAAGCACTGAGATATAGAAAAGAATAAGGGAGCCAGCCAGAGACTGAGGAACTGTTTAATAAGTAAGCAACCTATATTTTCGAACAGATAAAACACCCCTGTGTTGAAGAAACTAGAAAGTTGTCTACTATGAGATGAAGGATTTAGAAAATATTTTCTTCTATATTTATGTACATATCAGTGTTTTTACTTGGCCTCCTGGTTTCGAAAAAAAAAGTCTCAATTCTTCTAGCTTGTAGCAAGTTGTCTTTCATTTGATTTTATTTCTTGGTCTTATAAAGTAGCTGGACACAGGCACTGGAGAGCAATTTAATGAAAACTCTTGTTGGTCCACACATTTAATTTTCAATTTAAACTAGTGAAAAATAAAAAAAAGGAGTACCTTTTTTTTCTTAAATTTCCTTACTTGGTTTAAATTAATAGTTAGAAAATGAGCAGTCTGCTCCCTTTGCTGATATGCTTTTAATGAGATGCTTAGGTCAACATCACTCATATTCTCTATGGCCATTGTGACTGACTTTGAGTAAACATGCTAGCAGGAAACCATATTATAGTATATAAATACAGTTCTTTATTTACATGCTGGTTACAGAGCTATGAAACATATCCAGTGTCAACCAAATGGTACTAAACATAACTTTTGTCTTGATAGAGTATTCAACCAGATGCACGCAATCATTTGTTTTCATTTTTAATATACTCTTCATAGTGATTATTGACTGTGGTCTTTATTCTACAAAGGCTATGCTTTCCACTGATAAGGTTTGTTTTGTAACCAAAGTTTCCTTTAAGCATTTATTGCTAATACCATTCACATAAATGTATATTTGATACATATGTAATACAAAATATGCAATATATGAAGAAGTATTAATAAGTATGCTGATAAAGGTAATGCAACTTTTGTTTTACATCCACCCCCTTTGAAGAAATTAAGCACAAAATTTACATTTGAAGCTCCTTGATTGCGTCTTCTCCATTGAAGGATTTCTATGATTTTCTTGTTCTGTGCATTTTATTATACTTTTTAATATATGTGCCCCTAAATAATTTAATATGGTTTTACTATTTTATGTTTTGTGCAAACTGTGTGTATTCCTTGGCAACTTTATTTCATTCACAACTGTTATTGCAGTATTCATACCTAGCACCCTGGCTCATTCATTTTCACGCCTGTGATATGCCATACTACATATGGACATACTTTACCTCATGGGATTATACACAATTTTCAGGGATCATCTATCACAAACAATGCTAGCTTGGACATTGTTATATACATACATACCCTAGTGGATATAAGTAAGCATTTCTCTAAAATCAGTTTCAAGAACTGATATTGCTGAGAGTAAAAACATCTACAGATTGTGTGAGATTTTGTTCTTCAGAGTACTTGGACCAGTTTTCATTCCGCCATCAAAAATAGAGGGAATTACCTTATTGGACATCCTATTAATTTTAGTAATTATTATTTACTTTTTGTCAATGTAATGGTTGTGAATTGATTTCATTTTAGTGTTTTTTATTTTAAAATAACCTTTTTTGATGATAATACATTAAGAGTCAAATGTAGAAATTTCAAGGGCTCAGATGTAAGTGTGTGTGTGTGTGTGTGTGTGTATGCGTGCATGTGCGTAAAAGGAATACTTGTGGTATTTCTGTTATAGCAGCACTAAGACACGAAGACAAGGATATTCTCTTTTACGTCTAGCTTGCTGGGAGATTTTTTTGTTTTAATATCACGAAGTAATGTTTAATTTTATTAGGTCTTTTCTTCATTTAATCAGGTTATTAAATGACTTTTCTTCTCCATTTTGTTATAGTGAATTGCAGTAATTGATATTTTAAACCAACTTAGATTTCCTGCAATAAGCTTACTTGGTTATGACTTAATATTCCTATTATTTTGTTTGGGATATATGTATGCATGTTTACAAGATATGTTAGCATGTGATTTTCTTTTCTTGTATGTATGGATGGATTTTAACCCACATTTCTCTACTAATAAGGCTGGAGGACTTTTCTTATGTCTTTGATTAATTGTGCTTCTTTTTCTTTTGTTAACTCTCAGTTCTGATAATTAGCATTTCTATTCTTGGCTTTTAATGATTTCTTTAGTTATTATTAACAATGTTTTCAGTTTTATGTGCTTCGAATATGATCTTCTAAGCTATGATCATGAGTTTTTTATTTTAATATATTTTCTTGTATCAGTCTTTTACCTTTTCCTTATACCCTATCATTCTACCATTAATTTTTTTTTTAATACTTGTTTTTGGGAAACTCTTTCCTAGCCAGAGACCGTAAAAAATATGTTTCTACATGTGTTCTAAAATATTAAAGCTTTACTTTTTACAATTAGATTTTTCATCCCTCTGGAATTAATTTGCGTGTCAGATACCAGGAACGTTTATTGCCCCTCAAACTCCTTTTTCTTTCCCCAGAGTTCTGCAATGTCAGAAACAGTGCTAAATTATTTTATTAGATCCCCCAAAATATTTTATGTATTCGCTGGTGTTTTCTTTTAACATTTATGTCTTCTATTAATAAAGGAAAATTGTTTTTTTATAATAGTTTTTTGCAGCTCCTGTGTTAATGTGTTGGCAAAGACATCGGGATAAAATCAGTTACGAGTGTCACTGTCTCTACCGGTTTTAAGGAGATGTTTCTAATATTTTATTGTTATGCTTGATCATGACCACAGTTTTTTAGCAGACATCATTTTTTCAGATTGAGGATGCTCCTTCTATTTTAAAATTTTTAAACATATTTAAGTCATGAATCTTTCTTTCTTTCATGATGAAAGAATTTTTTTCTTTATTTAATTACCATTCTGCTTTCAGCTTGTTCTCTCTCTCTTTTTTTTTAATTGTGCTAATCTTAAGATATTTGCTTACTTTCTTCAGAGTCCGATGATGCATTTAAACACATATTTCTCACAACTGATGCTTCTATAAGCCAAGAAATGCCAAGGATTGGTAGCAGCCACCAGTACGTGAAAGGCAAAAATAGAGTCTCCCCTAAAGTGTTCAGAGAGAGCCTGGCTCTACTGATGCTTCAATTTCAGACTTCTAGTCTCCAGAATTATGAGACAATAAATTCCTGTTATTTTAAGCCACCTATGAGTTGAAATCGACTCGATGGCCATGGGTATAGTTTCTGGTATTTTGTTACAGTAGCCCTAGGGAATGAATAAAATAGCCTTCCAAGTTTCCTACAATGTAAGTGATTGTTTGATTAAAATTATATTAATATCCTGTGAGTTAAGTTTCCCCTGACATTTCAATAGCTAGTGATCATAAGATTTTATTAATCTAATTTGGTACTTCTTAATGGAAACCACCACCACATTGGTCCATTTTAATGGAAAGTTCCAACAGATTTATAGATATAACCATTACATATTGCAATGCAATTACCTAAATTCAAGACTTCATTGGCCCTGTGCTTTACTAGTACTGTAGCTTTCAAACTGGTCATTTCCAAGGAGTGTCCTTTTCTTTAAAAACATTATCTTCTAAACTCCATCTCACCTATATGTCTTAAAGATGTAGTTCAGCACTTAACTGTTTGTGCTACCCCGGGGATTCCTCTTCTAAATGATAAATCTAACCATGTTAAAGTCGTATTTAACCCCTTCATGAGTGATGGGACGTACGGTTGACCGCCAATATTTTCTGCTTCTTAGGTTCATTGGAAAACAGTTTTCCCACTGAAAGGGTGTGCTGCTGCAAGGCTGAGGCTTTTAGGACTGTTTGAAACCAATGAAATGGCCATGTGCCACAAGTATCTGTTTTTACAAGGTATTGTATGAGGTGTCTGAATTTTGGTAGGAAAAATAGAAAGTTTGAAAAATTTTAATTGTGACACATATGTCCCACTGGACTCTGGTGGACATATGTCCCACGAAACTCTAAGGGTAGTCTTGTCAGAGGGGGCAAGAAAAGAAAAATCCATACTACCTACCAAAAATTCAACACACTCAGTGATTCAGAATGCTCATTGATGAAAACACATGATATCAGCAGAGAATTCAAAGCAGAAAAACTTTGGTCTTGATGTCTATATTCCCTTCATTATAAACTCTTTATGAATGCTAAAAAAAAAAACAACCCTGCATCATGAATGCTAGAGCCCCCGAAAGTTGGCCACAAGTTTCCTTATAGGCCTAACTCTTTCCCTCTATTTTACATGTGTCCGTAGACTGTCCTTCATTATAATAAATAGAAGCTACTTTTTGATCTTGCATTAGTCATTTGGCCATTTTGGATTTTAATTTTTTGAATTTCTGTGTTCTCATTGGGCTAGGCAAGACACTCATAAACACACACATTTTCATATGCCTTTGGCTAACCAATGTGTCCATCGCTGTCTGCAACTATAACTTTCTCTGAATGGTATACATGGATTCGTCCAAGGATGAAGTAATCTAATCAATGATACTTCTGACAAATTGGCCAATTTTCCTTTGTTCTGTGTTGTATTTCTTCATCTTTTACTCCATTTTATTAATAAACACTATTTTATACACTTGATTTCTTTTTTGATACCTTATGCATACTGTGTTTTCTTGATCTACCAATCTATAACTCAGCTCAAAAAGAAATGGGACATTTATTTTACATGATTGCTCTTTGTTAGTTGATAATGGTTTCTAATAACCTCCACTTATATAACAATCTGCTTATATAACAACCTGCAATAAGCAGATGACACAAACTTGCTTGCTGAAAGTGAAGAGGACTTGAAGCACTTCCTAAAGAAGATCAAAGACCACAGCCTTTAGTATGGATTACACCTCAACCTAATGGAAACAAAATTCCTTACAACTCAAACAATAAGCAACATCATGATAAATGGAGAAAGTGTTGAAGTTGTCAAGTACTTTGTTTTACTTGGATCCACAATCAATGCCCATGAAAGCAGCAGTCAAGAAATCAAATGATATATTGCATTGAAGATGCCACCTTGAGGACTGAGGTGCACCTGGCCCAAGCCTCATATGCATGTGAAAGGAGGATAAGGAATAAGAAAGACCAAGGAAGAATCGATGCCTTTGAATGATGGTGTTGGTGAAGACTACTGAATATACCATGGACTGC
This sequence comes from Elephas maximus indicus, assembly GCF_024166365.1. NCBI lineage: Eukaryota > Metazoa > Chordata > Mammalia > Proboscidea > Elephantidae > Elephas > Elephas maximus. The sequence continues at coordinate 42,962,550 of NC_064836.1, read as the reverse complement.
CAGAAGAATGAACAAATCTGTCTTGGAAGAAGTACAGCCAGGATGCTCCTTAGAAGCAAGGATGAAGAGACTTTGTCTCACCTACTTTGGACATGTTATCAGGAGGGACCAGTTGCTGGAGAAGGGCATCATGCTTAGTAAAGCAGAGGGTCAGTGAAAAAGAAGAAGACCCTCAATGAGGTGGACTGGCACAGTGGTTGCAACAAAGGGCTCAAACATTGCAAGAATTGTGAGGATGATGCACGACTGGGTGGTGTTTCGTTCTGTTGTATATAGGGTTGGTATGAGTTGGAACTGAATTAATGGCTTCCAACAACAAGAACAGCATTTTTGGTATCCATAGATTAACCCTCTATTCTTCATGGGGATTTAGTTTTTCCAGTTTAAATACCTCTGACTTTTCTAGACTGTAAAATTCTGGACCCATTTTTTCATCTTTGCATGCTATACCCTATAGTACTCACCTTGTTTTTGTGATGTAATACCTAAAAGATTTTTGTGCACGTTTAAACATTTTCAGAGGGAGTTAGACAACAATGACAAATAATTTATCATTACAGTTTTCCTGATGCTAGAATCTTACCATTTGGCTTATTTACTTCGGTAATAAAAATTAAAACCCACAGTAAGTTGTTACCTCTTCTTAAAATCAGAATGCATGTATAGTGTAAACTTGTAAAACATTCTGTGTATCTATTATTAAATAATAATTTTTCAAGACTTGAGTGTAGGCTATAAGTGTTCTTAGTATATACCTGAGCTCTACAAAGTCTTGTATATATGATAATTAAGTTTTTAAAAACTCTTCCCCTGCTTTTATAACATAAATGACAATAATAGGCAATCAAAAAATTAATTCCTAAATCCAAAGTAAACCAGGTTGCAATACTTTTAATTCTGTCCAATGTGGAATAAACTCCTTTTCTCTTGATACCTAGTCTTTTCAGTTCAGCTGGGTAAACTTACCAAAAATTATTTCTTTAATGATCTATTTCTCTTCTTTGCTTTTTAAAATTATTTCTTTTCTTTGCTCGTTAAACAGTATATCTGTTTTGGTTTCCTTGTTTCTTTTTGTTACGGTTTGTTTTCATTCTGGTGAGTTTTGCTTTATTAGACCAAGATTTTGAATTTATAATCTCACTTACCTCAACATATCATACAATTTTAAACAAATTAAAAGCAAAGAAAGCAAATAAAAAAATGGCAACACCAACAATGGATCTTGATGCTGTAGGTGATCTTAAGACAAAAATAAAAGAAATCCTTTAGATCATCTTGCATGGTATAATTTAAAATTCAGAATAGAGTATATTTTTGTAGAGGAAAATCTTTTTGATTTCTCATAATTTATGAGATTGAAAACTTTAGAATATGAAGAGTTTTCTTATATTTATAGCATTTTGTATGTCCACATGCTTATAATGTATATACTTACATTCTTTTATATATTTGGTCTTTATAATTTTAAATGCATTTAAAAAATGGTGATGGCAACCAGGACAGTTGAACGGGATAAGTTGGCTGTATCTTTTAATTGGTTATCAATAGTCATTTCAATTTTGACATTTGAGAAACCCACACACATATGTTCATAAAATGTGAATTGAAGTGAAAATTGTCATAGTCAATATTTATAGACTAAAACATCTTTCATGACTAAATTATTTAATTACTAAAACAAATTACCATTCTTACAGAAATAAGGCTTTGTTAATATTGAGATCTGAATGAGGAAAATAATCTTTGTATAAAGGGGACTAAGTCCCTAGTTACTCAAACTGTTAAGCACTCAACTACTAGCTGGAAAGCTCGCAGTTTGAACTCACCTAGATGTGCCTAGGAAGATAGGTCAGAAGACTGCTTACAAAAAGCCGCAGCCTGGAAAACCCTATGGCACAGTTCTACTTTGCCTACGTGGGATCTTCATGAGTAGGAACCGACTCTATGGCAATTAACGGCAACAATATACAGAGGGATAAACATCTACAAAGGTTTATTGTTTCTCTTGTGACAGTTATAATTTGGTTTTCACATACATTTAAACTAACATACTCTAGAGGTTGAAAGTTTATGAAATGAATTTGAATTAATTTCAATAATTACTAACTGTATTCTTATTAAACTAAAGCAAGTTTTTTTTTTTTTTAATAGCATTGGGGACTTCTGCCTCCATCCAGGACAGAGGAATGTTACCAGACTTATCCATCCACTGAAAATAATTATAAAACTGAAGGTAGACACCAAGAAGAGAGGTAAGCTCATTTAAGTTAAGTATACCTAAATTGGAGAGAAGACTTGTTAAAGTGGCTGGAATTTGTAGGAAATGATAATAAAAAAGAAGAAACTGCTGGGGACATAGGTGAAGCACTAAAAGTCATTCACTGAGGACTAGACTGAACGCAAACAAAGCGAGCACACAAGGCCTAGGAGAGATCATTGACTTCCATGAGCTGATTGGAAATAGTAAAAATCAAGAGAGGCTTTACAGTTCCAGTCCATCCATACTGGAGAGGTCTTACTGTGCACTTACAGCTTTCAGTGAGACCTCAGTATGGCCAACTACTTGGAGTAAGGATCTTGTGCTAGAGGAAAAGCCACACCCTGGACCACTGTAACAAATAATAAAATCAAAGCAGGTAGAATAAAAATGTTCCAACACTTACATAATTGTTTTTCAAACAAATCTCAAAAACTCTCTCAGAAAGAAAATGTTTTTCAGACTTCCTACAGTATATCATTTCCTTAATGTATTTCAGATAAAGCATAAACAGAGACAGGTTATAATATGATTCAAATATTGGATTTAGAAAAGGCTTTAAAGCAGCCATTATAAACACGTTCAAGGACTTAAAAAGAAATGATGTTCATAATGACTAAAAGGATGAAAAATGTCAACTGAGAACTAAGAGCTATTTAAAAATTATAAAATTTAAAAGCCCTATATCTGAAATTAAATATTTTGTGGAAGAAGATTGTAAATTGTATACAAAGGGGTTTGTGAAGTTGAAGCTATGCCAATAGAACTTACTCAAATATAACAGCAAGGAGGAAAAGAGATTTAAAAAATAAACAGAAAGTTTTTAACCTATGGGATAATATCAAGCGATTTAATATTTATGTGATTGGCGTCCCAGAGAGAGGGAGAGAGGAGAAAGAGAATGCGGCTAAAATAATGGCCATCTAAATATAGACACCACACACACACATGCACACACACACATACTTTGTAGTTGACCAAAAAAACCAAACCCAGTGCCATTGAGTTGATTCTGACTCATAGCGACCCTATAGCACAGAGTAGAACTGTCCCATAGAGTTTCCAAGGAGTGCCTGGCGGATTCAAACTGCCGACCCGTATATATACATATATGAACACCAAAAGGGTAGATTTTTCTATGCTCGTATAAACATATGTTTTACCTCAGCCCACTACCTTAACATTTTTAGAGAAACTTCTCCCCAGTTGTCAAAGGATCTTCCATTTCCTCACTTAAATTGGTGTTGCAGGCTCTTGCTTTAGTGTTTAAGAGAGACTGAATAAGACTAAACTAATCAAAAGCCCTCCAAACTCTATCCTCCAATCAATGCTAACAGTTAAAGATTGGCTCACAGCCTATTTTGGAGGTCCTTTTCTGGGGATTTAAAAGTGCATACAGTGAGAAATATTTATGTATTTATTTATTGTTAACATCACTGAAATGTGCACAAGTTATGTGGTTTTGGCTTCCATGTTCCACCATACTGACAGGGGCAGGTTGAGACGAATGAAGCAGATATACTCAGACAAGCCAAAGAATGAGTAAGATGACTCCCTTGTTTCCCTACCAGACCTAGGGCTCCAGTTTGAATTTTGAGGTCCTGAATACGACTCCATGAAACATTCTACTATCCTTGCAATAAATGACAGGGCAATGACAGGAGTGACTGGGGAAAGAAGCTTATTAGTATCCAGAGAGCACATCTTATCCAATTGATTATCAAAATCCTGCTGTAGTGAGGTCACCTTTTGGTGAGTATTCACATGAGACACAAATACTTCACATTTTTTGCCCCTTTAGAGAAGTAGATCCACATATCTCTTCCCCAGCCCTCCTTGTCTTCAAATTTCAGTCATGTTCCTTTCAAGTCCCTGGGCACCCAGCCGAACCACTGGCCACAGCCCATGAATTGGTATATGTTCACACTTTTGGCTATTTCTTCAACTTCATGTTTCTTCCACCATTATCTCACACCCTTAACATCTACTCTCATACACATTCCCTGGATTTCTGCTTAAATTAAGAAAATCAGGTAGTTCTTTTGAAGGGTATCATACTTTCTCATGGGTCACACTTTGTACCTCACCTTTCACAGTCTGCTGGAACTTGAGTCTAGTTATAGGTCTAGAAGCAAAGATGGGTGGTGAGAGGTGAGTCCTGAGAACAATATGCAGTGTACTTCAAGGCATCTGTCTCAGGAAGGCCATTTAAGTTTCCTCAGGCAAAGTTGGATTCATCTCCTCAGATGGGGGTGGTAGGACTGCCTCTACTGGCAAAGAAGACTCAGCAGAATTTTAGGGGCTCAATGTCCTCAGCTTCATAATTATCTGCCCATATACTCCTGTTCTGATTTTTTGGATATCATTTCTTTCCAATCAATGCCCTTACTTTAACACCAAACATCTTGGAAGATTGGGAATTCAATTGACATTATAATTTAGCCATTTCTAGGATTGACTCTGGGATTCGTTTTCAGAAATTTCAACTCTGTGATTACAGGAGATAAGGTTTTCTGTCAGGTTGTTTATACAGCACTTGATCTTGGAATTGGAAACATTGTGCTCATCCTTTTCTTTTGTCACTTTCTCCAGGGAAATTAGCAGCAACCAGGCCATGTCACTGTAAGCTTGACAAAATTGTTTTAAACTTTCAAAGACATGATCACCCAGAACTTTGTCTCTCATAAGCATTAAATAGGAATGTCTGATGGTGATATTTGGTATAACTGAATTGCCTCATCATGCCATGGACTATCAGTGCTCTCTTTACTACTTGATTTAGTGCCCATTAAATCTAACCACATTCGAGAAACAATTGCAGAAACCCCAAAACTAGTTCAGGAAACTCATCCTTAGAATTCTATTCCTCTAGAACCAATCTCAGTATTAATTATATATTATCTATATCTGTATCAATAGAAAGAGAGATAAAGAGATTTATTTTAAGCAATTGATTCACACAATTGCTGGAGACTGGCAAGTCCAAAATCTGCAGGTCAGGTGACAGGCTGAAGGTTTCGCCTGTCTTGTGTCCCAAAATCCATGAGGCAATGGGAAGAGTAAGTAGTTCTGGCAACTTGTCTGTTTATAGTTCAGAGGAAAAATACACCTAGAGTAAACTCACTTTTCAGTCTTAAGGCTTTCTGTTGATGGATTGAGGCCCACACACACATTATAAAAGGTAATCTGCTTTATTTAAGGGCAACAGATTTAACTGCTGGGGCAGTTCTACTCTACCTATAGGGTCATTATGAGTCGGAACTGACTTAACGGCAATGAGTTTTCGTCTTGAATTTAACCACATGCAACTAGGTTAATGTTTGACTAAACAACTGGGTACCATAACCTAGTCAACTCCTGCAAAAAACAAACAGAGGAACAAAAACAAATCCACTGCTTTAGAGTCAATTCCCACTCACGGTGACCCCATGTTATTTCTTGCCCACAGTCTTTACTAAAACAGATTGCTTGGCCTTTCTTTCATGATGGCCCTGGGTGGACTTGAACAACAAACCTTTAGGTTAGTAGTCAAGCACCAACTGTTTGTGCCACCTACGCACTTCAGCCTAGCCAAGTTGACATATAAAATTAACCATCACAAATCGCAAGTGCACAAATGATTGTATAAGCATGTTAATAACACCTTTATTCATTACAGACAGAACTGAAAACAATCCAGTGCCATGACCAAGAGCATGGTTAAATAAATGGTGGTATGTTCTACTTTGCTCATGGATAGGAAGACTTAACATTATAAAAATGTCTATTCTACCAAAAGCGATCTATACATTTAACGCAATTCCGATCCAAATCCCAACGACATTCTTTAATGAGATGGAGAAACAAATCACCAACTTCATATGGAAGGGAAAGAGGCCCCGGATAAATAAGGCATTACTGAAAAAGAAGAACAAAGTGGGAGGCCTTATTTCACCTGATTTTAGAACCTATTATACCGCCACAGTAGTCAAAACAACCTGGCACTCGTATAACAACAGATACACAGATGATTGGAACAGAATTGAGAATCCGGATATAAATCCATCCACATATGAGCAGTTGATATTTGGCAAAGTCCCCAAAACAGTTAAATGGGGGAAAGGGCAGTCTTTTTAACAAATGGTGCTGGCATAACTGGATATCCATCTGCAAAAAAAAAAAAAAAAGAAACAAGACCTATACCTCACTCCATGCACAAAAACTAACTCAAAATGGATCGAAGACCTAAATATAAAATCTGAAACGATAAAGATCATGGGAGAAAAAATAGGGACAATGTTAGGAGCCCTAATACGTGGCATAAATAGTATACAAAACATTATAAAGAATGTAGAAGAAAAACTAGATAACTGGGAGCTCCTAAAAATCAAACACCTATGCTCACCCAAAGACTTCACCAAAAGAGTAAAAAGACTACCTACAGACTGGGAAAAAGCTTTTAGCTATGACATTTCTGATCTGTGCCTGACCTCTAAAATCTACGTGATACCCCAAAAACTCAACTGCAAAAGACAACCGAATTAAAAAATGGCCAAAAGGTATGAATAGACACTTCACTAAAGAAGACATTCGGGTAGCTAACAGATATATGAGGAAATGTTCACGATCATTAGCCATTAGAGAAATGCAGATCAAAACTACAATGAGACTTCATCTCACTCCAACAAGGCTGGCAGCCATCCAAAAAACACAAAATAACGAATGTTGGAGAGGCTGTGGAGAGATTGGAACACTTCTACACTGCTGGTGGGAATGTCAAATGGTACAACCACTTTGGAAATCGATTTGGCGCTTCCTTAAAAAGTTAGAAATAGAACTACCATACGATCCAGCAATCCCACTTCTTGGAATATATCCTAGAGAAATAAGAGCCTTTACATGAACAGATATATGCACACCCATGTTTATTGCAGCTCTGTTTACAACAGCAAAAAGATGGGAGCAACCAAGGTGCCCATCAATGGATGAATGGATAAATAAATTATGGTATATTCACACAATGGAATACTACGCATCGATAAAGAACAGTGAGGAATCTGTGAAACATTTCATAACAAGGAGCAACCTGGAAGACATTATGCCGAGTGAAATTAGTCAGTTGCAAAAGGACAAATATTGTATAAGAGCACTATTATAAGAATTTGAGAAATAGTTTAAACTGAGAAGAAAACATTCTTTTGTGGTTACGAAAGGGGGGAGGGAGGGAGGATGGGAGGGGAGCATTCGCTAATTAGATAGTAGATAAAAACTACTTTAGGTGAAGGGAAAGACAGCACACAATACAGCGGAGGTCAGCACAATTGGACTAAACCAAAAGCAAAGAAGTTTCCTGAATAAACTGAATGCTTTGAAGGCCAGTGTAGCAGAGGCAGGGGTCTGGGGACCACGGTTTCAGGGGACATCTAAGTCAATTGGCATAATAAAATCTATTAAGAAAACATTCTGCATCCCACTTTGAAGAGTGGCATCTGGGGTCTTAAATGCTAGCAAGCAGCCATCTAAGATGCATCAATTGGTCTCAACCCACCTGGATCAAAGGAGAATGAAGAACACCAAGGACACAAGGCGATTATGAGCCCAAGAGACAGAAAGGGCCACATGAACCAGAGACTACATCATCCTGAGACCAGAAGAACTAGATGGTGCCCGGCTACAACCGATGACTGCCCTAACAGGGAACACAACAGAGAACCCCTGAGGGAGCAGGAGAGCAGTGGGATGCAGACCCCAAATTCTCATAAGACCAGACTTAATGGTCTGACTGAGACTAGAAGGACCCTGGTGGTCATGGGCCCCAGACCTTCTGTTGGCCCAGGACAGGAACCATTCCCGAAGCCAACTCATCAGACATGGATTGGACTGGACAATGGGCTGGAGGGGGATGCTGGTGAGGAGTGAACTTCTCTGATCAGGTGGACACTTGAGACTATGTTGGCATCTCCTGCCTGGAGGGGAGATGAGAGGGTGGAGGGGATTAGAAGCTGGCAAAATGGACATGAAAAGGGAGAGTGGAGGGAGAGAGCGGGCTGTCTCATTAGGGGGAGAGTAATTGGGAGTGTGTAGCAAGGTGTATATGGGTTTTTGTGTGAGAGATGGACTTGATTTGTAAACTTTCACTTAAAGCACATAAAAAATTATTAAAAAAAAATTGTGGTATGTTCACATGTTATGGTTTGAATAGTGTCCCCCCAAAAGATATGTTGATGTTCTAATCCTTGTAACTGTGCACTTGTCTTCTTTGTAAATAGGGTCTTTGAATATAGTTCAGTTAGGTTAACACGAGTTCATGTTGGGGTAGAGTGAGCCCTAATTCTCTGTAATTGGTGTCCTTATGAAAGAGGAAAGGAGCCCTGATGGTGCAGTTAAGCGCTCAGCTGCTAACCAAAATGTTGATGGTTTGAATCCACCAGTTATTCTGTGGGTGAAAGATGTGGCAGCTTGCTTCTGTAAAAATTACAGCATTGGAAACCCTGTAGGGCAGTTCTGCTCTGTCCTACAAGGCTGCCGTAAGTTGGAATCAACTTGATGGCAGTGGACTAAAGAGAAAATACCCAGAGAGAGAGAGAGACAGAGGGAAGGAGCCTGTGTGAAAACACATCTACAAGTCAAAGAAAGGCAAGGACTCATGGGCTAGAGAACCTACAAGAGAGGCCTGGAACAGGTTCTCTCTCAGAGCCCTCAAAAATGCCAGCATGGCCTATATTTATTCTGAATTCAGATTCCTAGCTGGCAAAATTGTGAGACAATAAGTTTCTGTTCTTAAAAGCCACCCACTTTGTGGTATTTTTTTACCGCAGCAAGAAGAAATTAAGGCACTACATAAAGGAAAATAACTTAGCAATAAAGAAATGAATTTTTACTACATGAAACAGTATGAATTGATCTTAAAAAGATTTTCTTGAATAAAAGAAACCAGACACAAAATGGTACACACAGTCTGATGTCATTTGATGAACTACAAAAACTGACAGAACTAAGTGTACGATGAAAGAAATCACAACAGAGATCCCCTGAACCAGTGGAGACGGGAAGGAGACATGAGGGACATTCTCTGGGATGATGGGCATGTATATTTTGTTTGGGTGTTGGTTACACTCGTATAAACATTTGCCAAAGTCACCACATTTTACTATTTAGACCTGTAACATTTCTCTGTATATGAATTTTACTTCACTAAAACGAAAGTAAACAAAAAACTTGTTGGAAGAGAAAATGAGAGTTTGAGCACCTAGAATTCAGAAGTTGTGTAGTTCTTTCCAGAGCTGAGGCCTCTCTTTTACAAATTCAAGTCCCTTTCTCCTAACTCACTCAGCTGAGAACTAAGGTTAACTATGTTCTTATTCTGAAGCCTTGGGGACAGATGGGAATTCTTCAAAAGGTGAAGAATAACAAAATGGGCCTTACAAAATGTACTGAGAATTAATATAAACTTTGTATGCTAAGGGTAAAATGCACTGGTATAAGTGAGAATGAAGCTCACGATATTTGTATATTAATTTAATTTAAAATTTGAGTACCTTTGTTCCAGTTATAGCCCTCTTTATTGATACCTATCCCCATTTAAAATGATTTTGTCAGCAATTGGAGGAAAGAGATATTGAGCTTACCGTATTTTTTTTATTGTAATACTTTATAAGCCCACAAAGACTATCTTTTGATTAAAACACTGTACTTGAATTATTTTACACTAATGTTAATATAGAAGAACATCAGAATTATTCAGAATCTTATTTTCCTTTTATATTTCAATGTTCAAAGTGTTTTTCTGACATATTTTCATTGAGTATCAAGTTTTCAAGAAAATTTATTATGAACTCCTTGTGGAATACATCAGAAATAATATCTAAGTAATAAATATTTAGTATGTGTTGTATTCGAAAATTTACATTCAATTTTAACTTAGTACAGTTTAGTGTTTTTTCCTTTCACTTTTTTTCTTAGGTTGTAAGAAAGGCAAGAACATACAGAAATGTGTTCGGGACACTGAAATCAATTTCACATCAGGAGGAAACTAATGTTTATCTTCTTGTGGACATTTATGTGTAGTCAATAAATCATTTAATCTACTTTAAATTATTTTGCACAATAATGCTTAACTAATGTGGGGATAAGGTTAAGCCTTCTGCTGACAAGTAGTAAGCCCTCTCATTAAACTCAATCCATTGTACTGTAAATGTCACTCCCCCAAGCTCTTCTTGCAATCAATAACCTCCACTATCTTTCCCTGGCTGATGAGATCCAGTCCGCCTAAGTGAGGCTATTGACTCCATTCCTATTAGAAGCTAATAACACGCACATCAAATATTTTACAGTCTCTTTTAGCATAACAGATGACTACATTGTACAATGATTTTTAATCAGAAATGAACAAGTTTTAAAAACTTGGGAGTTCTTTTCCTGGCCTTTTTTAGGATACTAACTCTTTTTCAGGAAGGCACTCTTACAAAGATTATTTGTTTGATTTACTGATCATTCTGCGATTATTTGTCCAAGCTTTTTCATTTGATTTCAAAGATACTAATGTTGTCAAACTAGTGCCAATTAGGACAGAAAATGATGACTTTCGTATATTTAGGAGTATAAGCTACGTGAATATATCTTTTAGCATACGGAGCGTACCGAACCCTAATATATAAAAATTCCATATCCTCTGTATTGTCAAAATGTTGTCAATCTGGCCTGGAGAAACTCAGACTATTCAAAATACATGTATATATATTAAACAAACAAACAAACAAAAACCCTAAGCCCCTGCTTTCCACATCAAGAAGTAGGTTGAGAAATTTGCTTGTCCACCAAAAAGAGTATATTTTCCAATGCCTTCTTTAGAAACAGCCAAAGAAGATGAGAGGCATAGAAATACATGTCAGAAGATGGGATGAAAAGTCAAAAAGAACAACGGCCTGGAGAGCTACATTCAGGGAAGAGAATACAGATATAATAAAGAATCATTTTCTGCTCTTAGAAGAGGGCAGGGTTTCCCAGCTTTGTTACTATTGACATTTTGGGTTGAATTAGCATCACTGACATTTTGAGCTCAATAAATTTCTGTTGAGGGGAGCTGTACTGTGAATAGTACAATGTTTAGCAGCACCCTTGCTGTCTACACACATCCTTGTTCTCTCTCAGTATCACCTCCCACTTCTCAATTTTGGCAAGTATCCAGACATTGCCAAATACCTCCTGGGGAGCAACCTCACCCCTGGATGAGAACCAGTGGAGGAGAAAGACTGAGCAATAATTTTCCAGCAAGATTTCAGAGGCATTATAGACCAATGAGTCCATGAGCAGTGCAAGGGAAGGCTGCCAAGGGAAAGGAGAGGTGCCTTGGAGGAAAGGTCTGGTGATCCACTTTTGAAAGAAAATAAGCCATTGAAAATCCTATAGAACACGAATCTACTGAGACTTATATGGAGTCACCATGAGTCATAATGACTTCATGGCATTTTTTTTTTTTTTTAATGGACCAGTGACTGCTATATGCTTTCCATTCTGTCCCTTCCCAAATACAAGTGTTTATTGCAAGTCCTCTATTCTTTTTGCTCTAATGTATGTTGGGAATTGGAGGGATAGAGAACTTTTCTTTATTTCATACATTTCTGAATCAAGGGCTTGGTGTGATGATTGCATTGAACTTTTGGGGTTCAGGAGTGGAGGTGATCATATTTTGCATGTGGGAAAGAAATGAATATCTGTGGCCAAGAGGGAAGACTTTAAATCATTTCATTTTGGGCCTTAATTTTTTATGCTCTGTGGCTTTGCAGTTATTCCCAGTATAGATGTGATATATACTTCCTACTCCTTTACTTCAAGTTCAAAATTGGGCCTGTTTCAGCCAATAAAATGAGACAGAGAGGACCATGTGCCAGTTTTGATTTGTGCAATTAAGAGGACTTTTGTGTTTCCTCATTTACCTTATCGTGCTTCTTCCTTTGATGTGAGACCCATGCCCAGGCTATCCAGTGGGACGATGAGAAATATTTGTAACAAAGTCACCATTTTACGTCACCCTAGCAAAGACCTGCCTAAATTAGCCAACCTATTATATATAAAAAAAAAAAAAATTTTTATTATAGATGTATGACTATGTCAGCCATAATCAACAAAACTGACCCAGGGAAAGAAGATGGGCCCCAAACTGTCCATACTGTTTGACTCCATTTAAATAAAGTTGAAGAGCAGGAAAAATTATTTTATGGTATTACTAATCAGTACAACTAGAATGCTCCTTACAAGCAAGTATGGTGAGACTTCGTCTCATGAACTTTGGACATGCTTTTAGGAAGGATGAGTCCCTGGAGAGGGAATCAAGGTTGGTAGAGCAGAGAGTCAGCAAAAAAGAAGAAGAGCCTCAATGAGATTGGTTGAACCCAGTGGCTGCAACAATAGGCTCAAGCATGGCAACGATTGTGAGGATGGTGCAGGACTGGGCAGTGTTTCGTTCTGTTGTACATAGGGTTGCTGTGTCGGAACGGACTCCACAGCACCTAACAGCAGACAAGAACAACTAATCAGAGCAATGGCTACCTATAGATGGTGGTAATGTCTCTGTGAGGTGATTGAAGTGTTCTATATCTTGATCAACATATTGGTTACATTGCGTATTTATTTATCAAAACTTATTGGATTATACTCTCAACATTTATTTTTTTGTAAATTTTATCTCAGCTTTTTAAAATTATGATTAAAAAACAGTACATATGAGTTTCAAACTAATAGAATTGAGATAAGCAAAATAGTTTAGTATAATATAAAGAAGAAAATGGGGAAAAATAGCAATAAAAATTTTAGTAAATAAAAAACCAAAATAGCATAGTAAAAATAATTCCAGATATATTTGTGACTGCAATAGAGGTAAACAAAATAAATATACTGTTTAAAAAGGAGACTCTCATATTGTATAAAAGTACAATCCAGTTCTTTTTCTTTTCTTTTTTTGAACAAGCCAGTTCTACAGCACTTAGGAGGAGGAGAGCAAGTTAGATGTCTCTAAGGAAGGGCATCCTGGCCCAGAGTGTTGGAGCTAGAGCATGGCGAGGACGCTTCCTTGGGTAGGAATAGCCTGGCATGGGATTTCATATCATGAATGGGATAAAGAGGCGATCAAATGAGGGGAAGCCTGGGATGGGACCTCAGAGCCAAAATAGGACGAAAAGAGTGCCGAAAGTGTGGGGAATGCTCTTCAAAGGCTGCCAAGGCCTTGCAGCTGAGGAAGCCAGGCTCTTACTCAGTTGGGTGTCCTAGTATATAGTTTGGGGGCCTAAACAGGGCAAGAAGGGAATACACCGGGGGACCTGTGGTGGGCTGTCAGGCCTCAAGCAGAGTGTACAGGAGTGTACATGACTGGAAGGCTCCAAGTGGGTTTTTGGAGTTTGAGCAGAATAAGAGATGGGGTCTAGTGAAGGTATTAGAGTCCAAGCATGAAGAAGCCTAGAAGACATCACCTTAAGCTACTGATCACATTGGACATCTCCAGCAATTGGGGAAAAAAGTGACTTAATAGAAAGCAAAGAGAAAATACATCACTTATATTCCTACTGAAGATATATAATCTAAATCTAATTATGAGGAAATATCAGACAATCCCAAGTTAGAGTATATTCCATAATATTTGGCTCTAAACATCAAAATATCAAGGTCATAAATATCAAAGAAAGACTGAGAAACTGTTCTAGTCTGCTCAAGACATGACTCACACTGAATCCTTTTGGCATCGAGAACATTATTGACAACTGGCAAAAACTGAATGGCGTTTGAGAGTCAGATGGTAGAAATGTATCAATATTATTTTTCTGGTTTGATGATTGTGGTTATGCAGGATTATATAGAAATAAGCACTTAAGTATTTTGGACAGCAGGTCAACAACTTTCAAATGACTTAGACAAATTAGAACATTTAGAAAAAGTAATGTTTTACCCTAGCCGCTTTTTAAGTTTGAAATTGGACATATGTATACACATATATACTTTGTTTGTGTACATATGCAAAATAACACAAAATTGAAATTGTACTGCAAACATTAGTCAGTGAAATATCCAAATATAAATTCAGGCAGAAAGATAAGAATTCCTGTTATCATCTCTTTTATATAAACATATGTGGGCCAATCACCCAGTAAATTAAAAGAAAGATTGGAAAGAAAAAAATAAGTGTTCACCTTTTTATAGAATTTGCTTGTCTTCATAAAACATTTAGGGAGAATCTGGAAACTATTACAGCAATTTAGAAAATTCTGCAAGTTTGCTGCAAATATTAACAATTTCTAAACACAACCAAAAAAGTATTAGAAAATTTTAAAGAAATTATTCACAATAGCACATAACTATAAGGTACCTGGAAATGCATCTATAATATTATGCAATACCTTTGTGAAAAACAACAAAATTTACCGGAGGACATAAAAAACCAAATAAGTGGCTGGTAAGACCATGTTTATGGATGGTATAATTATGATGAAGACAGCATTTCACCATAAATCAATTATAAATTTACTGCAACTTCAATGACGTGTCAATATTCAAATAATATTTTATGCAACTTATGAAGTAGATGTTAATATGCACATGAAAATCAAAATGTACAGGAATAATTAAGATGATGTTAAAGAATAAGGTTTGACAAGCCCTACCTCATATTGAGACTTATTATAAAGTGTTAGTGAGTTGGCCTTACTAATACATTGAACTTACTATAAAGTATTAGAAAGTATCAGCAATGTGGCATTGTTGCAGGATCAGACAGATACACCAATAAATCTGAGTACACAATATAGAAAAAGCTCAGGTATAAATGAAGCTATGACACCTCTTGTCCATATGGAGAAGGGGTAATCTAGATGGCTTCCTCACACAACAGAATGTAATATTTCCTGTGAATTAGAAATCTAAATATGAAACACAAAATTTTAACACATCTAAATATTGAGGAAAGAATATTTGGGGTAGAGATGCATTTTTAAAATAACACATAAAAAAGCATAAACAAGAAGATTCATACATATGACTATATATTTTTAAATGGTAAAAAAATATATAAAAACAAAATTAAAAGATAACCCCAAAACTGGAAGAAGATATTTTAAAAAACAAATAATAGATAATAAAAACTCAGACTACATAAAAAATGGCTACATATCAATACTGAAAATGGGATAACCATTCACTATAGTAAAAATGCCAATCTAACCAGTAATTAAAAACAACACGAAATGTTATATTATAGCTATCAGAGGGAAAAGATTTAAAAGTCTGAAAACGCTGCATATTGGTATGTATTGAGGAATCTTAAAAATCAGTGGTGACTTTTAAATATTTTGGAGAGTAATTTGGCAATAACTTAGGAGTCCTTGAGTAGTGCAAACAGTTAACACACTTGGCCACTAATTGAATGGTTGGAGGTTCTAGTCCACCCAGGGATGTCTTGGAAGAAGATGTGTCGGTCTACTTCCAAAAAATCAGAGCACGGTTCTACTCTGACACACACAGGGTTGCAATAAGTCAGCATCAACTCCATGGCTATTCATTTTTGACAATAGGAAAACAAAGTATTTGCTTTTAGATATATGCACATAGAGCAAAAGCAAAGATTTATGCACATTTGAAATACTTTTCCTATATTATTTGACCTTTTTATGTATTCTACAAAATGGCTGCTTGTCTATTATATCCATTTTCATAGTATTATTTTTCTTAATTTTTTTGTTATTCTAAGATATTATAATTATTAATATTTCACAAATGCATATTTTAAATCCAGCCTATTTTTTGTTTTACTTTGTGGTCTATTTATGCAAACATATTTAAATTATTTTTTTTAATTTTATGCAGCTATACCTGTCAATCTTTTTTGACTCTTTCATATACGTAGTCATCTAATATTTCTAAGTCTTTGATATAGACACCTACTCACGATGAAGAAACAAAAACTGAAATCATGAAATCATACTGTAAAGTCCTGTAAACATTAATTTTTAGGATAAATTTGTCTCTTATGTTAGGAAAGTATTATTTGGTGCTTACCATTACAAGAATTTAGCTTTGTATTTGTTTTTAAGCAGGAATCAGTGTCCTACTTTATCAAATGGCTTTTTAGCATCTGTCAAGATGATAGATACTGTGAGAAATAATGAGCTTAGAGAATAAGAAGATATTCCTGCAGCAGCAGTAAAAAGATTTGAGAGCACAAGAGCTACCTATGATTTATTTGATTTCAGGAGTATTTGCTTCATAAATAGATTTCTGAGGTTCGTTATCTCCTTTCTAGAATGGGGTATGTATGCAGGGAGCTTTATAACAGTTAATGTATTCTAACTAATCAGAATTGGCCTGGCCTTCTCACTGGGACAGAGTCCTAGATATGCCCTCATTCAATTGATAGATTGTAGAGAAGTCTCAGTAATCCCAAGGACTCAGCAGAAGCAGCTAGAATGAGGTGGGACACTGGAATGCATCAACCATTTGCTAAATGTGTTTTTAAATACATAAAAATTTGCCATTTGGTATTACCATACCAGAATATGTCAGTTGAAGGTCACCCTTTTATGTATAAAAAATTGGTTAAAATAACAACTATATATATTGTCTATAAACAAATTAATAGTAGCTAAACAAGTGACACAATTTGTGTTTAAACAAGTGATTATTAATATGAACTAGGGTTTTCCAGATGAATTAATCCTTCACCTTTACCTTTTTCAAATTATCTCTTAGTTATTCAAGTTGTTTGCATAGTGTTTTCAGAGATGCAATCCCATCTAATTGTGAATGCATTCTATAATAATCTTTCCCTAGATATCTAAAATAATTTTAAATTTTTTCTTTTTGTCGTTGAGTATGGATATGTATTTATAATACACAAATTGAGTATAATTTCCTTATTACATATAATTTATTATCTTTAATAATGAAATAGTTATTATTTTACTAGCACTAAAATTGCAAGTGTCTGCTTCTGAGCTTCTCAGTGAGGGACTGTAATGTCACAACATGGAATATTTGGAGATATTTGTGATTGTCACAGTGATTGAAAGATGCTACTGACATTTAGTAAGTAAGGATTGGTAAACCTCTTGTAATGCAGTCTTACACAAAGAACCCCCGCTGCTTGTTGTCCAAACTCAAATGCAAAGAGTGCCCTCTTTGAGACCCACTGATCTATTGTGTCAGGAGCTATGCACAGATTCAAATAAGAGAATGTGACAGGCCGAAAGATGTATGTCACCGTCAAAGGAATATATGACATTTGCAAGCAGGCTAGTACCTTGCTATATTTGAGCAACTAATCCTTAAAACTATATTTATTCTCTCTCATTGAAAAGGATAGTTTGTATATAATATTTATTTCATAAATTATAAATTGTTTTTACTATGAATTTCAACAAGCATGTGGAACAGCTCAGAAAAAAAAAATCATATGTATAGCTATCTATCTATATATTTACCTAAGTAAATGTTTTTCTAAATATGTGTGCATCAGAGATCTTAGAAGCCTTGATATTTTTTGCCAAAAAATTAAACAGTTTCATATTTAATTTTATTATTTTAACTATAATAAGTGAGATAAAAAATACTGTCTTGGTTTTCCCATCTCACAGAGCGAAGCTAATCAGTTTCATCTTGTCCAATTCATGTCTAGCTCAGAACGTTAAAGCACTTCAGAGCTCAATCTTCAGACCTGTTTTCTATTTACAATGACTTCTTAATTGATCTCCTCAAGCCCCATGACTTAAAAAGCCCATTAAGTTATAACTCTTACATTTCTATCTCCATTCCTGACCCTTTTCCCTGAAGGTCAGACTTGTAAATTCAACTGTCAATTGCAATACACATTCTCACAAAGTGTCAGGCTCGCTATCCAACTCCAAATACCCATAAAGCCTCCACTGAGAAACTCCCAGGCATCTTACTTTTTGAATATTCATTTCAAACACAAAAAAGTTTTAAACCAACCTTTTTCTTTTCCTTCTCAAGCCTGCTTCTTGCCCAGTTTTTCTTTTCTCAACTCAGTAAATGGCTACTCCATCCTTTCATCTACACTGCCCAAAACTCTCTGCCGCTTATTTCCATACAATCAGCAAATGCTGCAAGTTCTACTTCAGCATGAGTACCATAGGTGCAAACAAGTATAATTCAATTCATGAGAAAGTATAAAAAAAGATTCATTTTAACCAATTTCATTTCTGAGTATACATTTTTAAAATACTAAATTAAATATTAGAGAGTAGAATCTAACAATCATTCACCATTTCAAAAATGTTAACATGACTAAGCAGGGATTAGTCCAATAATAAGAGGGTGATTTTATACCAGCCTTTGTCTATTATAATGTTATCTATAAACAAATAACAAAATCAAATAATTAAACCAACTTACACTAAACATTTGATATAATTTAGCAAGTTTAATTAAAAAAATTATAAATAGAAGAAAACATTAAACAAAACATTAAATATTTGCCAAAATCAATATTCTAACCAATATTCAAAACCTTTATTCTAAATGGTGAACCCATAAAACTATATTCATTATGTCCTAAGCAAAGAAAGTTTTTGCCCAATATCAGCTTAATTATTACACATTTTCATGGAGGGTATAGGATACGCAGAGAAAAATAAAGTATTTTTTGATATTTTGTTACATGAAAAGGAATAAAATCATCTCTTATTCTTATCATGCAATTATGTATCTAGAACATCTAAGAGATCCTAGTAAATATCTATTAAAATTAATAGTGAAATTTGGTAAGTTATAGTCATAATAGGCATAGAAAAATGAACAGCTTATTCCTCATGCCAGTAAAAACACTGAAAATTGAGAGTAGAAAAAAATATACCACTCACAAAACATTGGGAAATATTTTGAAAGATAAAGGACCTATATGATAACATGAAGAAATGGAAAGAAAATCCATCTTCTCACGTGGGAAAAATTGATTACAAAAAATGCCAATTGTCTAGCAAATAATGTAATAAAATTCCTATAAAATTTGAGTTTTTTAATTGGAAAAAATGAACCTAAATTAGATACAAATAGTACATGTTCAATAAACTCGCTGTTGAGTTGATTCCTACTCATAGTGACCCTATAGTCAAGAGAATTCTGCAAAACATAAAATGAGAAATTATTGTAGATAGTAGAATGAACTATAAAATATAAAGCTACCTTAATTAACAGTATATTAAAAGAATACAATTAGAGAAATAAATAAATAGAAGAGAGTTGAGAACTCAGGAAAAGATGTATAAGAAAATTATAATTTAATATATTGCAATGTTAGTATTTCCATTCTGCTTAAAATGTAGACTCTTTAATAAATTGCAATGGCATAATTATAAACAAGTAGCAAAATAAATCTGAATCCTTAAGTTTTATCATAATCACAGTAGGATGAAGTGCAGTACAGTTTCTGTATTAAGGTGGTATGATGAATTCAAGCCTCATACCTACCACAGGCAACACGGAAAGGAGATTCAGTATTCTTACAGGCAAATTTTCTCCTGATTTCTCCACCTTGGGGCTAGATCACAAATATGCGTGTTGCTTCCTTGGACTAATGCGAAGGTTTTTCTTTTTTCTTTATTGTCTTTTTTGTTTTCCCTAGTCCCTAGTGAATGCTATATTCTGCTGTATAGGGTAGCTTAGTGCCATTGTCTGAAGCAGTAGAGAACAAGTTCTTCCCCTATAGGTTTTAATGTGAACATCGTAGATTTTAGTCATAAATTTGTACATACATCTCTGCTTCCCTTGAGTCTTTAGACTTCATCTCTGCTTGATTTTTCTTATTTTGAATTCTTTCTTTATTTCTTGTACTGGAATAATACCTTTGTTAGCTGCAAGCTAAAACGTGTGTGCATGTGTGTGTTTGAAGTTGTTGTTGTTAGGTGCCGTTGAGTTGGTTCTGACTCATCTTACAACAGAATGAAACGCTGCCAGGTCCTGTGTCATCCTCACAATCACTGCTATGCTTGAGTCCATTGTCATAGCCACTGTGTCAAACCATCTTGTTGAGGGTCTTCCTCTTTTTCGCTGACCATTTACCTTAGCAAGCATGATGTCCTCCAGTGACTTGTCTCTCCTGATAACATGTCCAAAATACATGAGTTTAAATCCTCTAAGGAGAATCTTGGCTGTACTTCTTCCAAGGCAGATTTGTTTGTTCTTATGGCAGTCCATATTATATTCGGTATTTTTTGCCAGTGCCATAATTCAAAGGCATCAATTTTTCTTTTGTCTTCCTTATTCACTGTTCAGCTTTTACACACAAATGACATGAATGAAAATATCATGACTTGGGTCAGGGACACCCTGGTCCTCAAAGTAACATCTTTGCTTAACATTTTAAAGAGATCTTTTGCAGCAGATTTGCCCAATGCAATAAGTCATTCGGTTTCTTGACTGCTGTTTCTGTGGGGGTTGATTTGTGGATCTAAGTAGACTGTAATCCTTGACAACTTCAATATTTTCTTCTTTTATCATGATGTTGCTTATTGGTCCAGTTGTGAGGATTTTTGCTTTCTTTATGTTGAGGTGCAATCCATACTAAAGGCTGTAGTCTTTGATCTTCATCAGTGCTTCAAGTCTTCTTCACTTTCAGAAAACAAAGTTGTGTCATCTGCATTTCACAGATTGTTAATGAGCCCTCTGCCAATCCTTATGCCCCATTCTTCTTCATATAGTCCAGCGTCTCAGATTATTTGCTTAGCACACAGATTGAGTAAGTATGGTGAAAGGATCCAACCCTAGCGCACACCTTTTCCGACTTTGAACCATGCAGTATCCTCTTGTTCTATTGAAATAACTGCCCCTTGGTCTATGTACAGCTTCCTCATAAGCACAATTAAGTGTTCTAGAATTCCCATTCTTCAAAATATTATCCATAATTTTTATGATCTACAGAGTTGAATGTCTTTGCATAGTCAGCAAAACACAGATAAACATCTTTCTGGTAGTCTCTGCTTTTAGCCAAGATCCATCTGACATCAACAGTGATATCCCTTGTTCCAGGTCTTCTTCTGAATCACGCTTGAACTTCTGGTTGTTCCCTGTCAATGTACTGTTGCAATTGCTTTTGAATGATCTTTAGCAAAATTTTACCTGGGTGTGATACTAACGATACTGTTTGATAATTTCTGTATTCTGTTGGATCACATTTCCTGGAAATGGGCACAAATATGGATCTCTTTTCTTCCAGTTGATTGGCCAGGCAGCTGTCCTGAAGCAGGTAAGGAATCCTTGCATCAGCTCAACAGATATTAATAAAAAATCAACTATGTGTCAATCTGTTTTCTATATCATCTCTGTACTTTCTATTCATTTGACACAGAAATGAGGGATTGTGTGTGTCCCAAGTCTGTCAGTTTCAAAACATTCTATTTGCTTTGGCCATTTATTTGGGTAGAGGTAGCAATTGTCAAATGTAAGGAAAAAAATATGAATTAAAAACTTAAAATTAGGAATATTATATCCATTACTTTTGAGAGCTGGGAAAATACTATCCTCATGCTATTTTAGTGCGGTGACAACTCACTTAATTGTTATTTCAGTGCATTGGTTAAGCGCTTGGCTGCAGACCAAAAGGCTGGCAGTTCAATTCCACCATCCACTTCAGGGAAGAATCATGTCATAGTCTGCCTCCATAAAGATGATAGCCTTGGATACTCTAGGAGGCAGTTCTACCCTGTCTTATAGGGTCGCTGTGAGTCAGAGTAGGCTTGGCGGCAATAGGTAGCAATTCACTTGAGCTCACAGAGCAGCTTTATTTTCAGGAAGCAGTGGTTGAGAATCTCTGTACAGCAATTTATATTTTATAAACAATTTATATATGTATTATTTATTTGTTCTTCACAATAACTGGTTGACATAAGTATTACTCCTTCAAATCCTCACTATAATAGAAAGTGGAACAAGAGAAAATGGCTTATTCTGGATTGTCTTTCCAATAAGTAGTAGAGCAATCTTTCAGATCTGGCTTTTTTTTTTCTCTGAAGCAAAAGCCCATGCTCTTTCTCCTATACCACACTCCTTCCCAGCATAAATCACACTTTTCTTATCTCTTTTAACCCTTAATTTGGTCAGTTCTAGTTTTTAGAAATGTAAGTGACTTTCTAATGCCTGCTGAGTAGAAGTAGTAGAATACTAAGCTCACTGTAAATTCAAAGCAAGCTTGACTGCCCTGATGCTTAACTAGGTATTAATGATAGATACATTCAATAGAACATTAAAATGAGACCACATTTCAATCAATACATATATAACACAAAAATATTAACAAGTAATTAAAGAAATGAAACGCTGTTCCTTTCTGAATAAATATCTCTGCTTATTCTTTTCTGTGGTTGACTAACTGTATAAAGCTTGATTAGGTCTAATACTCTATTGATGTATCAAAGTCTTAGGTAGAGTTAACGGTAGAGTTAGTTTGGGCCTGCCTTTCTTTTCTCATTTTCCAGGCTGCAGTGTGGTGTAGCCCTTAGTCAATACAGCAACTCCCTCCTGAGCAAGCATTAAATTGAACAGATGAATGGCAGCACTTTAAAGCAGATCTGATAACCTAGACATGCTTGTGGGTTTTAAAGAGGCCACATTACATAAAAAGAACTCCGGGACACTTGAGAGCTGACATATTCTTCTGAAAAAGAAAGGATGTTGAGAAATCAATTGGGCCATAGAGACTATTCTCCAGAAAATGGAACAGGGCAAAAAATTGTTTCTATTTCTCTAAAGTAGCATACAACACTTAGTGGACATTCCCTTTCAGATAGTCAAATGGATTCATTTATGCCATAATTTCATATACAAATAGGTGAGCCTAGTAGCTCTAAAAATGACTTTAAAATCCTTCAGATTTTGTGAGCAATCATGGACTTTATTTCTTAAAAAAAAAAAAAAAAATCTTAAAAATGTTTCCCATCACAGTAGGTGCCCAGAGGAAAAAATAGACTCCTCAAAAAAGTAAGTTCATAAATTATTTAGTTTTTCAGTACTTAGAAAATAGAGTACTCTACTCAGGAAAAAGAATTTCTTAAAAACTGAGCTCTGTGTGTGTGTGAGAGAAAGAGAGAGTGGGAGAGAATCAGCAAAGATTCTTGTATATATAGAAATACTAATATACTGGACTTTAATGACCATGATTAGCTCAACATAGCATTAACTGCCACCTGATTTTAGAACAAGAACAAAAAGCTTCTCCCTATGAATGCTGATCTTTTTATATAACTATTTCTGTGAAAGTCTACTCAAAATTAGAAACATGTAAAAGATTACAGTCTTCTTTATGGTTTACACTCGAATGTGAAGAAAATGAAAATCCCCATAAAAAAAAAATCGCACTGAGTTGAGTTGATTCCAACTCATGGCGACCCTGTAGGGCAGAGTAGAACTGCCCCATAGGGCTTCCAAAGCTGTAATCTTTTACAGAAGCAGACTGCCACATCTTTCCGCCATGGAGCAAATGGTGGGTTTGAACGGCCAATCTTTTGATTAGCAGCCAAGTGCTTTAACCACTGCACCACCAAGGCTCCTTAAAATCACCACGACTGGGCCCATAAACAACATCACGATAAATGGCCAAGAAGTTAGAGTTGTCAAGATTTTCAATCTGCTTGGATCAGCAATCAAATCCCTTGGAAGCAGCCGCCAAGAAATCCAATGACAGGTATATTGCAGTGTGCAAATCTACTGCAAGAGACCTCTTTAACATTTTATAAAGCAAAGATGCCACTTTGATTATTGCAATGCTCCTGATCAGGACATGATATTTTAAATTGCCTCATATGCATGTGAAAGCTGGACAATGAAAAAGGAAGACCAAAGAAGAATTGACATATTTGAACTGTGATGTTGCCGAGAATATTGAATATATCCTAGACTCACAGAAGAAAAAACAAAGAAGAAAGAAACCTGGATAACCAGAATAATCCTTAGAAGTGAGGATGATGAGATTTTGTCTCTCTCACTTTGAACAAATCATCAGGAAGGACCGATTGCTGGAGAAAGACATCAAGTTTGGTCAAGTAAAGGGTCAGTGAAAAACAGGGAGGCCCTCGATGAGATGGATTGACACAGTGGCTGCAACAATGGCCTTAAGGAGCAATGATTGTAATGACACAGGACAGGGCAATGTTTTGTTCTGTTACAAATAAAGTCTAAGTGGAGCCCTGGTGGTGCACTGATTAAGAGACTGGTTGCTAAACAAAAGGCTGGCAGTTTGAATCCACCAGCTGGTCCTTGGAAACCCTATGGAGCAGTTCTATGCTGTCCTGTAAGTTCGTTATGAGTTGGAATCAACTCAATGGCAACGGGTTTGGGTTTTTTTTTTTGAGTCAGAACCGACTTGACAACATCTAACAACAACAATTTATCATTATTGAAATAAACTATGCCTAACGATCCATGGACTACAGCTACTCCTTCACTTAAACTATCTTCTGTGACTCCCTTTATCATTAAAAAAAAAAAAAAAAACTTCATTGTTTTTAGTAACCCACTAAATGGAATAAGACTTTACAAAAGATAGAAGGACAGAAAGAGAGAAAGGAAAGAAGGAAGGAAGGGAGAGAGTGAAAGGAGAGAGGGAGGAAGGAATGGAAGAAGAGAGGAAACAGACTCTAACTATGGGAAAAAAAGAAAGCAGCAGGTGCCATCACATGCTAGCTCATTGTCAAAATAAGCAAACCTTCAAAATTTTCAGGAAGTAATAAGTCTAAATAGACCAAACCCATTGCCATTGAGTTGACTCTAACTCATAGCAATCCTCTAGGTCAGAGCAGAACTGCCACGTAGGATTTTGGTTAGCAGCCGGATGCTTAACCAGAGGTTGATATTAGTTTAGAACCAATGGCCTGAGTGAGAACAATGAAGTACCATGAGTGTATAATGACTGTCACAATTGGTGTCACAACACAGCACTGCTTTAAAAATGGCTGTAAGGAAGCAACTACTTCATGAGGTGAAACCAACCACACAGGGAAATAGAAATGAGTAATTAACAACTGAGCACATATGCTGATTTTTTTAGTGTAAGATTGTATGCTCGTAGAAAACAAGTATCTCAAGGTTATTGTACCTCCCTTAGCAGCAAGAACAGCGAGGGGCTCAATAATAGATGGTCAATACATATGATTTGTTGTATGAATGAATATTATAAGAAAGGGGAATTATGTAAAAACTGCAGTAATATAAAGAAAATGTTTCCCTATCACTTTAAGTATTTTTGTTTATTTCTCCTCCACTTCCATGCACATACTAATGCAAGACCATGAGATTGTTACCTCTAGGATAGGCTCTCTCTCCACCCAGCCCTCCTATTACTCTCTGCATCTTTTCCTCTCTTGCTTTACTCTTCCTTGTATCTGGGTCTCATCAACTCAGGCTTCTTTAACTATCTAGTACAGTATCTCACACATCCTCGTCCCCAAAATAAAACCTCAGGCGTTTAATACAAAGAGGATTCGATAACTCAATTATCAGCTCAAAAATTTACTCATGTATTGTGGCCAAATTTCTCTCTCGCTGATTCCATGATGAGTTATTTAGAACTGAATCGTTTGCCAAGGCAGCTTTTAGCTCTCAGGTAACAGAGAAAACAAAAAACCATTGCTGCTTAGTCGACTTCGACTCATAGCAACCCTGTAGGACAGAGTAGAGCTGCCCGTTGGGTTTCCAAAGAGCACCTTGGTGGATCTGAACTGCCAACCTTTCGGTTAGCAGTCTTATCTCTTAACCAGTACGCCAACAGAAAAAAGTTGGAAAAAACTATCTTACAGAGGCTCTGCTATGAGTTGGAATCGACTTGACTGCAAAGCGCTTGCTCTTTTTTTTTTCTTGGAGGTTTTTTTTTTTTTTTTTTTTAACCCGAGAATCCATGGTTAACAAACTGGATCTGTTTATTCAACACATTTAATTTTTTGTTTTCTGAAGGAAAGCAACTTTAACAAAAAGTAGCAGAATTACATTGTATTCTAAGAAACAATACAGAAAACAATGTAAGAGCTTAAATTAAAAAAAAAAAAATCTTCTGTAATTCTGACAACCTATTTTTTTTATGCTGCTAATTCAGAAAAAAAAAAAAATGTTTACCCTATTTATTTTGGTCATAGCGTTTTATCCGGCCCTCTCTTTTAACGCTGCCACCTCTGAAATAGTACCCTATACTTTAGAAAACTTTATAATCTCACAAGGGAAAATTTCAATAGTATGGGCGGCAAGATGGTACACTTGCAGACTGTGAGCCTTTCTTCAGTCTGCGGACATAGTACTTGTACATGGTCACCTAGAAAGTCTTTATGGTTTACCCAAGCAAAGCCCCAAATCAAGAACAAGGGGTGAACGAAATTGATTTTCTGACAACACAGGTATGGTTCCCCAAAAATGGAGGATCAGACAGTGGCACATTGCAAGAGTTTTTTCAGCAATTTTTTTGTTCATGTAGACTAAATGTTTTTAAACTCCTGGCAGTGCTGACACTCTAGGTATTCCTCAAGATCAGTATGTGGCTAAATACTCTTCCAGGCTTTAGGTTTGAAGTACTCAAAGGCAAGCGGTATAAACCTGAAGATATAGATAATAAGGTTTTTTTAACTACTTAGTCTGTAATTATAATAGTTCTCAAAATATGTGGCTGGTATTCAAAGAAGGGGCCCTGGTGGCACAGTAGTTAAGAGCTTGGCTGCTACCCAGAAGGTCCAGCCCCTTCTTGGAAACCCTCTGAGCAGTTCTACTCTGTCCTAGAGGATGGCTATGAGTCAGAATCCACTCAACAGCAACGGGCTTATTTTTTGGTTTGGTTATCCAAAGGAAATTGATAATTGAGTAGAGTTTTCCTCTCTACCTACTCATTTATGATACTAAAATAAATCCAGTGTGTCCTCCCTAAATAATTTACATCAAAACCAATTATCTTAGCAAATTTTTATTTTAGTTTTTACCAGTCAAGATATAAACAAACAAACAAAAACAAACTCACTGCCGTCGAGTCAATTCCAACTCATAGCGACCCTATAGGACAGAGTAGAACTGCCCCATAGTGTTTCCAAGGATCCTCTGGTGAGTTCAAACTGCCAACCTCTTGGTTAGCAGCTAAGCTCTTAACCACTGTGCCACCAGGGCTTCAATCAGGATGCAGCAAGTATTAATCTCTGTCACAAAACCATATATGCCTTCCCTCGCCCAACAACAACAAAATGCAACCTGGAGAAGCTTCTTTCACTGTAGGGAAAGCTTCACTTACCAAAGAAATCTCAGCCCAAACAACTTGACAAAACAAATGGAATGAAAATAAATTTCCTTTTTGAAAATTTGGAAAAAACAAACACCTGGATAGTGTTTTGATATTCCTGTGTATCATTTTTTTTAAAAATCTCCTTTTGCTTTATTATAAAAAAAACTTCACATATATTGCATAATTGTTATCTCAGGCTGGGATGAACAGAGTGGTGTCTAAAGGTCTTGGTTCTTTCTATAGGCATAGTCTTGCTTTTTGGAAACTTCCAGAAAAGATGAAAATTTCCATGAGAAAGAAAGGGGGATGCTTTTCTTGGAAACACAATCATAGGTAGAATCATGAAATTTGCAGGTGTCTGAGCATGGGATAGAAGCTGCAAAGAGTTGGAAGAATTCAAAATATGCAAAGGAGGAAACCAGTCATCACAGTGAAATCTGATGACAGATGACGAGAGTGCCATTTCTTTAAATAATTTGTAAATTCTAGATTTTAACACAATTCTATACAATCCTCAGGGCTAGGGAAGAAAATCTTCCAAATTTTCTGTGAGGCCAGCAGGATAGGACTTCTGAGTTGAAACTCACTTGATATTTAGAAAAATGAAGACAGATGACATTTCTTGCACTCTTGATTTTAAGGACTGAAAGTCATACCAGCTAGAAGTAAATATTGAGCAAAGGTGGGAATTCCATTGCAAGATGGAAATATGGTGTGACTTTTTTTTTCTGCCAGGTCACAAGCTTTGTCTTCTCAATGTTGGATTTTTTTCTTTCAGCTCTGCAGGGGTCAATCCATTCAAGCTCAGCATGAAGGCCTCTTGAGTCTCAACAAACAAGAACCCAGGGCAGGGCCAGTTTTTTAAAGGGGCTTTTTTTTTTTTTTTTTAATAATTTAATACTTACTTTCAACAAAATTCAACAAGACAGAACACGTAAAAAATTGCTTTGAAAAAGTTGAGTGCGTAACTCCCAAATTTCTAGACATTCACTCCAGGATTTTCAGAATGTCAGCTCTCATTTCTTAAAAGGCTCCAGTTAGCCCATCCTCATTGATGAAGTCAGAGAAGAGCAGAAATAAGGGAGAAACTCAGTATCATCTCCTTATATCCAAGAAGTGTTATTTCAAAAATTAATCAAAACTGAGGTCATTCTGAATTGGCTTGTGTCCATAGGTTCATCATTATGTAATTTACTTGTCAAATGCCCATGAAGTTCAGTAAGTGGTTCTAAATACAGATGAGTTCCAGAGCCTGAGAGGTTAGACTTTAAATAGAAGTAATTTCCCAGTCATTTTACTTGGAATATTATTTAATATACATACTCTGAATATTCCATAACACTTGTTTATGGCATAAGGTGGCATGTATTATATTAGACCTCATGAATACAAAGCAATTTATAGCTCCGGCTTTCAACCCAAAACCTCTTTTTGATGAATAAGATTTTAAGAACTAGATATTGGAGACTATTTGATGCCTGATAATATAAACTTCCAATTCTTTCCATAGTTTATGGTAAACTAATTATGAACTCAAACTTAATTTTTAATTTTAATATTTTTTCTCCATCAAATAGTTTCTCATACTTTGTTTATTTGGTGTGTTTTCTGTGTCTTTATGTTGCCAAATTCAAGATAGTGAAAAATGAAGTAAATTGGTCATTGTCAGAAATATTTTAAAAGACTATTTACCTTTATCTCAATATCAATACAGTATAGAAAGAAATTTATATTGTTTTATATATTTCCGTATACAGTGATAATAATTTTTATATCATAGATTTATTCCAATTGCCAACTTGCTAGTTGGGAAGAAAATGGAAAATTTCATAATTTTTCATTTGGGAAGAATGGTAAAGGTCAAACTGTATTGATAATGGACCAATATTCACATACATTTAGTAATATGGAGAAATAGAACTAGCATTTATGCTCTACATAAAGTTGCAGCTCCTTTTAATTGCAGGAGTTTCTTGGTTTTTAATGAACATGTATATTACCAGTGTGAACAAATTTCAAATCTTCTGCTTTCAGTTAGATACTTCTTGTAAACATGTGCAAAATATTGAAGTCATAGTAGTTAAAAACTAGCATCTTTATGCCAATATTTTTCTTTAAGTCAGCTTAAGGTGAAGTCATGTGGAGGGTAAATGATAGATTGAAGCCAGATATCTCTGAAGGCAAAGCCCAGATATGTTTAACTCTTTCACTTAATACGTAAATTAGAGAGGTGAGTTTGAGTTAATTTAGAGTAGAAAGCCATTCTGAATGTCCCTAGAAAAGTGCCCTGAATCAAGCACCCTGCCTTTCCCACTGGAAAGACTGCAATGTCTCCTGCTCTGTGTATTAACACCTTTGTTAGTGTGAAATGAAGAAACTTGTATCCTTTTGTGGTTGTGAGCTCAGACAACTAAGTCCATCACCATCTCATTTTGATAACATAATTAAATTTAGTATTAGAGACACATTTTCCTTTAATTCTTGATTCAGTTTATCAAGGTTATCTAGGTGCCTCTGTTTTCTTATGGGAATCACAGTACTACTTACTTCATAGGGTTGGTACAGATATTAAATGAGCAAGTAGAGGCCCAGCACTTGGAGTGTAGACATATTGTAAAGGCTATATAAACACTCCTACTACTGTCAATATTATTGCTTTTATCCCGTCCATGAACATGACCCAGATAATTGTTATTAGAAAGGAAATAACAAAAACAAACCTGTTGCCATTGATTCTAACTCATAACAACACTGTAGGACAGAGTAGAACTGCCCCATAGGATTTCCAAGGAGTGGCTGATGGATTTGAACTGCCGACCTTTTGGTCATCAGCCAAGCTCCTAACCACTGCACCACTGGGGCTCCATGACTGTAATAAAACAGCTTTATACTACTAAAAGATGCAAAATGTACTTGTTTTAATAGATTAGCTATGACAATGATGTTATATTTTCTATTAATAATGTTTTGTTTGTATGGGAAATTTATAAGTGAAAACAGGCAATGTGTTTTATGATTGTTAATATGCAAATGTAAACAATCTATTTTAATATGGTAACAGACATCATCATATTCTTAATTAAAAAACAGTTCTAATTTTTCAAAGGTATGTTTTTTTTTCAAATGGTATTTTCACTTATCTTCAATAAGCAACCCCAATTTTTATTTTTAAATTATGTAAATCCATAGTTTGTATGTCATTCAGTGGCTCCTATTAGAATGAAAATCTTTACCACAACGGTTTGAAATTCAATCAAGAGCTGTCTGCTTTCTATAACAAATGTTCAGAACTAATGTAGAGACACAGGAGCCAGTCAGGTAGATACCACGATTTTGACTTTCTTTCTGATATAAATATGCTATCTCTGAACTAGATATGTACTCAGATGGTGACTGCACAGCTGGAAAATCAGAGATGTACCCCTACAACCGTGCATTTTATAGTATGGGGAAAAAATTCTGCTCTTGCTAGTAGTAAGATTGCTAAAAGAATGGAGAGAAAAGGGGCTAATGTGACCAGGGTCAATCCCTTTCAACTATTAGGGAAGTCATGCCTCCTTTCCTGAAGAAGGATGACAGAGGGAACAGAAAAGGGAAGACGCATGGCTCTTTGGAAGGCTACCAGCAGAAAACATGACACAGAAGAAAATTTCACATTTTGGTAGAAAATAAATGGAATGAATAAAATCAAATAGTTTTATTAGCATAAATAGTTTTATTAACCCTGTTATTTAAGGTTCTTTGCCTTTGTTTTAAGAATTTGTAAATAATTTATTCTTTCCTTAAATTGGTATTTCAGGCTACAGTTTTGTTTAACACTGATACGTGGTAATTTTTACTCTGAAACACAGTCTTGCATCAAGTTTTCAGTACCCCTGCTCCTCACTTATCAACACGGTTACATTCTAAAGACCAGGCCATTACATGAAAATTGACATTATGAAAAAATGGAGGATGACCACATCAGATCACAAAATGGAGGGTGACTACATCACTACATAACTGCTAATTTATATCATTACATAAGTGTCAAACCACTGAGAATCATGGCCCAGTCAAATTGGCACATAATCTCAATCATCACAGCCAGTGTTACTCTCATCTTACACTGCAGTGTTCGTTACTGTCAGATGTACGTCTTTAATGCACAAAATAATCAGAGAGTAAATTTTTTTTACTATTGTCATTAATGTGAAATGTTGGATAATGAAATAGTTAATAAGTAAGGAGTAGGTGTATATTATTTTGTGTTAAGTTTATCATTTCATAAACAGCCATAACTCTCAAAGACACAAACCAAGGAGAGCAAGATTTAAAATCAATAATTCTTTTAAACCTTTATAAGATTTATTTAAGCAATGCCAGGAAATAAGACATACTGGCTTTCACTTTCAGTCATTTAAAAATAATAGCATAAATTATGCAAGTAGCCTGTGTCTTAACAGGATTGTAGAGTGTTCTTCATTCTAAGGTCCTTGTCTGGAGGTAGAGCCCCGGAATGCACTCCTCTGCACAGGTTAAAAAATAATGAAACTGTCTATTGTGTAAGCCAACTTGGTTAGTTTTTTGGGGTTTATTCCTTACTGAGACCTGATGGCCTATAACAATTAAGTAACATATCTAAGATGATCAAGTTAGTGATTGGCAAGTTCATTTTTAAAACCTAAATTTATCTGACTCCAAAATCTACATAATTTTCATGATACTGCACTTTCTTTTAAAATTGTGTAGGTGCTCAGATCTAGTGATTTAATAAATGTGTGCATTATACGCTATGATATTTTACATTCTTTCTAATGAAACTCCAGGGGAAAAAAAAAAAAAAAGACACTGCAAAATTTTCAAATAGAAGAATGAATAAAAACAAACAGACTTTAGTACTCATTTAAGATAAGTTTTTTCATAAGATGTTTTCATGTAATTAGGAAAAACCTGGGGCTATTTTTAAGTGGCAAAGAATATTGAATATACCATGGACTACCCGATGTCAATGGTACCAGAAGAATGACTGAATCTATCTTAGAAAAAGTATAGTCATCATGATCCTTAAAAGCAAGGATGATGAAGCTTGGTCTCACATATTTTGGACATGTTATTAGGACAGACTATTCCTTGAAGAAGAACATCATACTTGACAAAGCAGAGGGTCAATAAAAAAGAGGGAATGCTCTATGGGATGGATTAATACAGTGGCTACAAT
Organism: Elephas maximus indicus; assembly: GCF_024166365.1. NCBI lineage: Eukaryota > Metazoa > Chordata > Mammalia > Proboscidea > Elephantidae > Elephas > Elephas maximus. The sequence goes on along the minus strand of NC_064836.1, from coordinate 42,929,877 downwards.
AATGGGCTCAATCAAACATAGCAATGATTGTGAGGATGGCACAGGATTGGGCAGTGTTTCATTTTGTTTTACTTTAGGGCTGCTATCAGAACCAACTCAACAGCACCAAACGCAACAACTTATATGAAAATTTCATATGTGAAAAAATGTAATATTTCATTTCATGGGAAAAGATAATGTCTTAGGCTGGGTTCTCTAGAGAAGCAAAACCAGTAAATCATATAAATATATATATATTTATATCAAGGAAATGGCTCATATGGTTACAGAGGCTGGAATGACCCAAGCTCATGGGTCAGGATAGAGGCTTATCCTGATTCACATAACTTCAGGGGCTAGTGAACTCAAGATTGGCAGGTCGAAGAGCAGGGCTGTTGCTCACAGGCTGTGAAGATTGGTGAATCTCAAGATCAACAGACAAGATTGCAGGTAAGCTGCTAGCTCAAGTCCCAAGAATCAGAAGTCAGATGAAGAGGAGCCAGCTGCAGGATCCAGAATGACGAAAAGTCCCCAAGCCCTACCAGAACATCCGCCCACACTCAATGCAGGCTATGCCCAAGGAAACTCCCCTTCAACCACTTGACTTCTCACAGCGGATCCCATCGTGGGGGTGATCACATATCAAATCTCACCAGGGAAGTGACTACAACATCACATGGCTGCTAAAACACTGAGAATCATGACCCAGCCAAGTTGACACACAATCTTAACCATCACAGGATAGTTAATTTTGTAAGCTTTTCAGGCATTTGCGGTTATTTTTCTGGGGTAAAATTAGATGTCACAACTACAACACAAATAAATTCTGTATGACTTAAAGTCTCAATTCCAAATAGACAATTAGAAGTTCTACATTGTCATATAAAAAAATCTAGGCATAAGTAAGACCTTTGTTAAAAAAGTTAAGAAATCTAAAATTTATAAAGAAAAATACACATTTGACTGATTAAAATATTAAAAAAATCTTGCACAAAAAAATTTAAACAAGCAAATATATGACAGATTTTGGAGAGAGGTAATAAAATTGAAGATTAATTATTAATATCATACTCCTAATGGAGCCCTGGTGGCACAGTGGTTAAGAGCTACTGCTGCTAACCAAGATGCTGGCAGTTTGAATCCACCATCCACTCTTTGGAAACTCTATGGGGGCAGTTCTACTCTGTCCTGTAGGGTTGCTATGAGTCAGAATCCATTTGACAGCAATTTTTTTTTTTTCTTTTTTGTAACACATAATGAGCTCTTACAAATTGTTAGTGGAAAAAAGTAATGTAATTTTAAAAAATCCATTGAGCAAATGATACAAATTGGCATCTCAGAGAACAGGAATTCCAAATGACCTATGAACATAAGAAAGCATACTAATTTTTTTTTTTTTTAACCAGGAAACTAAAAATAAATAACTAACAAGGATATACCGCTACAATTATGGGACTGATGAAACTTAAAAAAATACTGGTTACTACACGACAGCAAAAGCAATATTCTCATTCACTATTGGTGTGAATGGTTAAAATTTTTGAAAAACACAAGTACATATTAAAATTAGAAATGTACATACACTTCTTACCTATCAATTATAATTTTATGACTCTATCCCTCATCCTGAAGGCTGCAGTCTTTGATCTTCATTAGTAAGTGTTTCAAGTAGTCTTCACTTTTCCCTAACGATCGAAAAAGAAAAATACAAATGCAACCCATATCCAAATAAGAAATATCACAGAATGGCTAAATAAAATAATGTTTCATCTACACTATGAAATAATGTGCAAGTGTTTAAATGATCATTAATGTAGTTTTTTCTTCCTTTTGATGTTAACATTTTTCTGTTGCTTTTCTTTCATTTTCATCTTAGAAAGAATGTAAATTAAATTTTAATTTTTCCCAGATTTATTTCTTAACATCCTCCCATTTCATTAGTGATATTTGTTGCTTTTTAAATTTTTTTTTAAGAAATGCTCTCCAACTGGGCTACTTATCATAAACTCAAATAGCACTTACAAATTTCCCCTGTCCTAGAAAATAAAAACAATAACAAATAAAAACACTAGAACTTCCTGTGGCATCGGGGGTCTTAAATGCTAGCAAACGGCCATCTAAGATGCATTGATGAGTCTCAACCCACCTGGATCAAAGGAGAATGAAGAACACCAAGAACACAAGGTAATTATGAGCCCAAGAGACGGAAAGGGCTACATAAGCTAGAGACTACATCATCCTGAGACCAGAAGAACTAGATGGTGACCAGCCACAACCGATGACTGCCCTGACAGGGCACACAACAGAGAACCCCTGAGGGAGCAGGAGAATGGTGGGATGCAGACCCAAAATTCTCATAAAAAGACCAGACTTAATGGTCTGACTGAGACTAGAAGGACCCCTGCGGTCATGGTCCCCAAACCTTCTGTAGGCCCAGGACAGGAAACATTCCCTAAGCCAACTCATCAGACATGGATTGGACTGGACAATGGGTTGGAGAGAGATGCCGATGAGGAGTGAGCTACTTGCATCAGGTGGACGCTTGAGACTATGTTGGCATCTCCTGTCTGGAGGGGAGATGGGAGGGTAGAGGGGATTAAAAAAAAATATTAGAAGCTGGCAAAATGGTCATGAAAAGAGAGACTAGAAGGAGGGCCCTGCTGTCTCATTAGGGGGAGAGTAACTGGGAGCAAGTAGTAAGGTGTATATAAGTTTATATGTGAGAGACTGACTTGATTTGTAAACTTTCACTTAAAGTACAATAAAAATTATTAAAAAAAACATACTTGAAAAATTGACAAAGGATATGAACAAATATTTCAGGAAGAGGGAATTCATATAGCCGATAATATAGAAAGATGTTTGATCTTACTAGTAATCGGGAAAATGTATGTAAAGATCAAAACTAAAAGTCAGGTTTGATTAGCAAATATTAAAAAGTCTGATAATTCCAAGTGTTGAGATGATATAGATCAAGAGAATATCTTAAATTTACTATATAAATGTAAACCTGTTTAGCCATGTTGGACAGTAATAAGGCATCAACTCTCTTTCATTTAAGCTATGACTACAATTTTATTCCTTGATACAAACTAAAAATACATTTTCCAACATGTGCTGCGGGATACATGTACAAGATTGTTCATAGGAAAAGGGTTTAAAATAGCAAAATCCTAGAAACAATTTAAAAACACCTAATAATTAAAAAATATATTAATTGTGGTATACCCACACAATGGAATACTAAGCAACCATGAAAAAATTTAAAAGGATTTACTTGTTACATCATACATGAGTTAAAGTAATCATGTTGACTGACAAATGCAAGTCAGAGAAGACTACATAAAGCCTGACACCCTTTGTCACGAATTGAATTGTGTCCCCCCAAAACATCTGTCAACTTAGCTGGGCCATGAGTCCTAGTATTGCGTGATTGTCCACCATTTTATGTGATTTTTCTATGTGTTGTAAATCCTATCACTATGATGAAATGAGATGGATTAGTGGCAGTTGTATTGACAAGATATACAAGACTGGATAATGTCTTAAGCCAATTTCTTTGAGATATAAAAGAGAGAAGCCAGCAGAGAGACAAGGGGACCTCATACCACCAAGAAAGTAGCGCCTGGATCTGAGCACATCCTTTGGACCTGAGTGAGGTTCCTGTGCTGAGATGCTCCCAGACCAAGGGAATACTGATGATGAGGACCTTCCTCCAGAGCTGACAGAGAGAGAAAGCCTTCCCCTGGAGCTGGCACCCTGAATTCGGACTTCTAGCCTACTGGACTGTGAGAGAATTAACTTCTCTTCATTAAAGCCAAAAACAAAACAAAACAAAACAAAACACTAAAACTTCCCTCCAACGTTCTACTGCACTGAATTTTTCTTTTTCTGCATCACCTTACATCACGTCAGTTATCTTCAGTTTTCACTACTTATGTGTTAATAAAGTTTTGGGAGCTGTTTTTGCTAAAACAGTCTCTTATAGGTATACAGAGTTCTCCATGTTACCAAATCCAGTGACTCTGCCAATCTTCATGATCTTTGATCTCTGTGCATATGACACAGTTAACCATAAAAACCAAGCATCATATGGACCAGGGTCTTGGCAGTAGAGATAGAAAGGAGGAAGCACATTTTGGAAATATTTAGATGATAAACCATGATTGATTGCTTGGATGAGGGAACTTCATGACTTATTGGATAGCAGATATTAAGGGAAGGAGTCATGAACACTTACTTCTTTGTCTTAGGTGTAGGATGATACCAGCTACAGCATTGCACCTTAGTTAAGAAGGATAAGTTTTACAGGGAAATGATGACATGTTTGTAAGCTAACTTTGAGGTGATTTATGGCATACTTAATCAGTTGGATATGAGTCTGAAGACTATTGCATTTGTCAAATGGTTACAGAATTCAAGTTCTTAGAGTGAGGAGAGTAGATGTCCAGTGCTAGACTGTTGGGAATACAAAAGTTTTAGGAATATGAATATTAAACAAACAAAAAATCTTGATGAGTGGGAGGACAGGAATGAATGGAGAGGTTGCACTGAATATTTTCTATTTGCTCCTCCATATTCACTTCCCATCTAACTCCAAGCTGCTTTATGCCCCAGCAAATTGCCCTATGTTGTTGTTGTCAAAGGTCAGGTGACCAGTTAATGTCTGTTGTCCAAGTTTAATTATTAATAAGACATCATATCATTCTCAAAAGTATCCTTGTTTGGATAATAAATTATGTGGTTACCCTAAACAGGCTTTCCTTGCCCCTTGGTTTATCGTTAGCTTAAGGCAATGGAGGTCAGACAGAGGGAGAAGGACGTGGTCAGGCAATTTATTTCTGTGTCATCCTTCCTGACTTATCATAGCAGTTTGGTTGTTCTCGGCTACCCATTGCTCCCAGTTGATGATGGAGGGTGTGTTCCTCCATTCCCTGTTATTTCACCTACTCTTCTAAACAGCCTTTTTATTAGATTTTCCTCAGTTATCCCATTGGAATAGCTATCTATTTCTGCCTGAGACACTGTGGTATCACTAAAGGCAAGAAAGGATTTACAGAAAAGTTTGTATAACACAAAGGAAAAATAAAAGTAGAGGGGATGGACGAGACTAATACAACAAGGCAAGCGAGAGCTAGAGAAAATCATGAACTGCCATAAGAAGAGTGGACATTATAAAATTTTCTCCTGGATAGATATACAAATAGACAGAGTAGGTCTGCCCCACAGGGTTTCCAAGGCTGTGATCTTTACAGAAGCAGATTGCCACATTTTTCTACCAGAGAATGACTAGTAGGCTCAACCTGGGAACTTTCAGTTAAGAGCCTAGTGCTTAACCATTGCACCACCAAGGCTCCTCAGCTCAGCATGTAGTTATACAAACCAAAAAACCAAACCCACTGCCATTGAGTCGATTCCGACTCATAGCGACCCTATAGGATAGAGTAGAACTGCCCCATAGAGTTTCTAAGGAGCACCTGGCAGATTCAAACTGCCGGCCTTTTGGTTAGCAGGCGTAGCACTTAACCACTGCGCCACCAGGGTTTCCTATAGTTATACAATATATAATTTTTGAACCAATTTTTATTTTAGAAGGATGGGGGACATCATCTGAAGTGTATGTGGGGGAGAGATTATAGAAAGGAGATAACAGGGAAATCACCTTTTATATTGATATCATATTTTATCTGAGCTTGGCTCTGTTAACATTTAATCACGGTCGGGCAAATAGAAGCACTGGACTAAGGTTTTTTTTTTTTTAATTCTTTGTGTTATGTATTGAATTGTTCCTCAAAAATATGTGTTGTAAATCCTATACCTGTGGAGGGAACCCTGGTGGCATAGTGGTGCTAACAGCTACGGGTGCTAACCGAAGTACTGTGGATGCTGACCAAAGTACTAGGGCTGCTAACCAAAAGGTCAGCAATTCAAATCCACCAGGTGCTCCTTGGAAACTCTATGGAGCAGTTCTACTTTGTCCTATAGGGTTGCTATGAGTCAGAACTGACTTGATGGCAAAGGGTTTGGTTTGGTTTTTATACCTGTGGATGTAATCCCATACGGATGTAGAGTTTTTGTTACATTAATAAGGCCATATTAGTATAGCTTTTGTTTTAACCAATCACTTCTGAGATTAGGCACAGAAGCAAGCAAGCACAGATGTGGGAAGATAGATGCCACTCCACATGAAGATCACCAAGGAACCATAGAACAGAAGCTGAAGAGATAAGGACCTTCCTCCAGAGCTGACAGAAAAAGAAAGCCTTCCCCTAGAGCTGATGTTCTGAATTCAGACTTCTAGTCCCCTAAACTGTTAGAAACTGAATTTCTGTTAATTAAAGCCACCTATTTTTTTTTTATTTTTTATCTGTGGTGTTTCTGTTCTAGTAGCACTAAGAAACTAAGACACTGTGCAAACATGTATTTGTCCACCTTATTAAGACTTTCACCAAAGCTACACAAACATTTTAGCAGAGATAGACTATCAATGGACATGAGAATACATTGTTGGGATATTTCTTAATCCTGCCCTTGATGTGGTCATCAACGCTCACAATCTAAAAATCTAAAAGTCCAAAATGAAATGGATATCGTATGATGGATTCTTAGAAACAAAATAATAACTCCTAGAAAGCAAAGGCATGAACTCATATCTAAAAACAAGGCAAATTCATAGTGCGTGAAGATTGGGGAGCAAAGTTGAACAAACAGTGGAAACAAACCTTGGCATTCTCAGGAATTTAGAGGCCAGAGTAATTAGTCACCCAGAGTTAAGAGTCAACTTCTGCCATCTCCCACCAGCTTCTCATTGTTTTTCCAGGACTTGGTACATCTGGGGATTCTGATAGCTGAGCCCTGTATCCAACTTACAAAGAGCATCCCAAATGTTAGCTGAAGGCAGTGGAGCGGAAATTTATCACTAAGAAATGGAATGCATTCCTTTTTGGCTGAAAGCTACTTAGAGGAATGCAATTTTTGCAGAATAAAAGTGCATGGAAATCTTAGTTGTATTTTACTTTAAATCCTTGAAAAAACTTTTTATGCCTTTAAGGACAGAGGCCCTAAGCAATTTTTGGGAAAATAGGAACCATCTTAGAGCAGAACAAATATTTTACAGTAATATCGCCAGCGTTGCTCACTGCTCCATTTCTTATATTACAGGCCAGACCACCAGCGGTTTTGCAATCCAAGAAAACTTTGTGCTGTGTTCCCAATCAGGCCACCTGAGCTAGGCAGCATGTTCTTAATAAAGGTCTAACCTAGGAGTATTTTCTGTGCAGATACAAATGTTAAGCACTTATAAAGCCCATGTAAGTACCAATTTTTTTTTAATATATAAAATGATCTGATCTTCAAATCATCAATATAGTTTGAAACATCTTATTTTAATGTGTAAAAATGAAAATTTTCTTCTTTGGATAATAAAAGCACAATAAAGGGTGATAACTGGACAGTTTGGCATTTTCCAAATGCATTCGACATGCTTTTGAAGAGCTCTCTACACCACCCAGTTTTCTAGGGGTGCAAATGGTTAAAGTGCTTGGCTGCTAACCGAATGGCTGGAGGTTCAAGGACATCCAGAGCACCTCAGAAGAAATACCTGACTATTTTGAAAAATCAGCCACTAAAAATCTTACGGAGCCCAGTTCTACTCTGACACACATGGGGTTGTCGGGAGTTAGAATCAACCGGAAGGCAACTGTTTTTTGGTTTACATGGTAAAAGAAAGAAGAGTGAAAGAATGAGAAAAGAACAAAGATGAGCACTTAAAAATCCCATAAAAAACCAAACCAGTTGCTGTCGAGTAGATTTAGACTCATACAGACCCCATATGTTACAGAATAAAACCAAAACTTGTTGCCGTTGAGTAGATTCCGACTCATAGAGGACCTATAGGATACAGTAGAACTGCCCCATAGGGTTTACAAGGAGTGGCTGATGAATTTACTGTTGTTGTAATCGCCATGAAGGAACCCTATGAGTGACTCATGCTTCAGTCACCCCCTCCTAAAGGACTTTTCTGTCTGGTTTACTTGGTAATTAATTTACTGCAATGAAGGTTTCCTTATGGACTCGGAAATCTCTTGAGTATAATTTGAGGAAATCATCAGGGAAGGCAATTTTGAAGCCCAAAAGGCCTCAAATTTAATTCACTTTGTATAGTTTTTCATTAGCAACTAAGTTGATATTTAATCTCTCTCTGATTACAAAATTTTATTTATCAATTTGTTTGAAACTGGGAACAGATTTTAGAGGCTAAGCAATTATCCCTCCTAAAACTCAAATACTTCCTACTTAGCTTCAATCATGTCTTTTCCTAGAATTTCTATAAAAAGTCACATGCTTAATTTTAATTAAAAATTCCTAAGAAGGAAAATGTCAGTTCCATAATATTCCTACATGAGTTTTTGGGATGTTTCATGGAGTTGACTACAGTTTTATATTTCAATTTTCTCATGTTGGCTAGCACTTTCTTGGCCATAGAGAGTTACTACAAATAGAACCTTAATAAATTTTACTGGTTTGTTTTAACAAGTGTAGGATTTTTTCCTTTGCCAGGCTAAGCAATTTTGTTACAGAAAATATTGACCCAAGGTGGCGGTCAACATTTATAGTCTAGGCATTTCCAATGTTAATATGCTTAAGAGAATACAAAATGCAAACAACTAGACTATAAAATATTTTTGTCCTTACGTGATCAGGAAAAGCTACCAAAAATGTAATCTAAACAAATATGTGAACTGAGTAAGCATATAAAAAAAGTGCAATTTATTTTTCCTCTTTTCAATGTAAGTCAAAATATGACTCATATAGGAACAGACTGGTAATATTAGGAGAAGAATGATGTATCAATATTTACAACAGAAAATTCAATAGACCCACGAGGAATGCCCTTCTGTCTGTAGATGGAGAAATCTTTAAGTCGAAAGGCTCTTTGAAAAATGATATTTGCAATTCATTGTAGCCAAGTTCCATGAAAGAATCTAGGTGCCTCAGAAGTTGGAATAAAAAACAAAAGCAATCATTTCCTCAGATCCTCATTTCTTTGAAACACGCATAAGTGCAGGCGTGTTTGTGAGCTCATGCCCGCACATGTATGCACGCTCACACACCACACACACATCACGGTATTATGGAAAGTTCAGACCCTTTTATTTTAATCCCCAAATAATGATATGGTTGTATTCTCTTTCAAACAATCCTCATATTGCAACACATTTAAAATCTGAGAGAACCCTACCATAATTTAGCACATGCACAACGTTTAGATACTCCAATTTTTACATAAATGGACATTTTCATCTCTCACACCAAAAAGAAATCACTTTCATTAGCAAGCAAAAAAATGCCATCTGTAGTCACTGGAGTAATGGAACACCCACTGAGGAAATCAAAGAGCAGATGTGTGAAGAATTTCATTAATAAAAATAATCAGATAGCTGAAACGATTTTTTAAGGTAGATAAACTAAGGTAGATATACTTTGTATGGAAACCCTGGTGGTGTAGTGGTTAAGTGCTACGGATGCTAATCAAGGGGTCTGCAGTTTGAATCCGCCAGGTGCTCCTCAGAAACTCTATGGGGCAGTTCTACTCTGTCCTGTAGGGTCGCTATGAGTTGGAATCCACTCGACGGCAGTGGGTTTTTTATACTTCGTATTGCAACTAAGTCTCACTTATCTTTCATTTATTTCCTAAAGTTATGAAAGTTTGCACTCATAACTTTTAGGGGGGATAATAGAAAATGACCCATGCATGCTTGAAATAAATTGTATGGATTTTAAATGACTGCTGGACAACAGAGTTTATGTCTCTGCCTCTTTCTTTGCCTTCCCTTCCCCTGCCGTCTTCTCCCTTCCCCTTCCTTTCCTTTCTATTCCCTCCCCTTGCCTTCCTTTCTCTCTTTCTCCCTCCCTGCCACCAAGTTTACCTATTCTTCTACTCTTCATTAAAATACATTTTCATAACCTGTATATTGATACATATCTTGACACTTTTTCTTCACTCTTGGCTCACAGTCAGTATCATTGTAATATGAACATGAAAAAAAAAATTTCAGTTGCAGAAACACGCAAAATGCTTTCTCTTGCCTTAGTCCATCTACCTCAACATTTTTGTCTTTTGAACCACTTCTAATTTACTCTTTCGATTTCACTTTAAATGATAGAGTATTTGAGAAGCCATTTCTTAAACTCTCTATCCTGGGTTAGGTGTGGAAACCCTGGTGGCATAGTGGTTAAGTGCTATCGCTGCTAACCTAAAGGTCGGCAGTTCAAATCTGCCTGGCGCTCCTTGGAAACTCTATGGGGCAGTTCTACTCTGTCCTATAGGGTCGCTATGAGTCGGAACCGACTCCACGGCAACGGGTTTGGCTTTGGTTTTATATCACAAATATTGCATGGGGAAGTACTTTGGGAATACGAGTGAGGTCGGAATGTATAGGGTAAAAGAGTGCTAAAGTAGACTTGAACGTGTAAACAGAATAGGGGCTGAGGAGGGCTATTAGATTGGTTTAATGCAAAGTAACAATTAGAGTCCAATGGCATATTCAAATTAAACACTTGTTCTACAAAGTGGTTTTGTTTTCTTTGACCTTAAAAGCTCTGATACTTAATCCATCATTTTGAGAAAAATCCACCCACGGCCCCTCCCCATTGTGAAGTCTGTTTTGAATTATATTTGTGAATTACCTCATCAAGTTATACTTTGATACTGAATGCAGTTTTTTAAACTGAGTCTCCAATAGCTGTCAAAGTCGTTTAAGCTTACGTTTCTAATGTCATTTTCCATTTCGAAAGACTGGATTCATATAGATTGACTAGTAGCTAAAGAGTGGGACATTTTAAATGCCTTTAGTGTTGAGGAGCCAGAGTGAAATTTCACTCTTCCTGTTCCATATACAGAATTCGAACACAAGCATTTGATCAAAGAGAAGGGTGATATGCACCCAAATGTTGACATCATGCTCACAGTTTTGGTAGGAAAAATGCTAATTGACTGCAAGTGTAACTGAAAATAACAGGGCAAAATAAAACATTTTTTTGCAAAATTTAACCATAGTGTTTGCCATCCAAACTAATATAGCAACATTTTTTTTAATATCCTGCCAGCATCATTAATTTCAGACAAAAGGAATTCTAGTATCAACTTCGCATGTTTTCTATAGGGAATATTTTTAATATTTTATTAAAAATGCTAATTATAGGGATAAGACTTGCATGTGATCTTAATAATTCACTGATATGTTTTATATATACCTATATAGTACACATACATACACATAAGAAAGATGTTGAGATATAGAAAGAGACTGAAATAACTACCCATTAAAACACCATCAATCATTCTGGTTATTTCCCCTGGTTGGGGGATGGAATTACAGGTCACTTTAATTTTCTTCCTTGTTGAACAACACTTTCTAAGTATTCTGTAATGAATATATTTTACTCAGGTAATAAGAAAAATGTTTTTAAAATGGTTACTTTTGTGTTGGTTTTTATCTTTCAGTGTTTAGTACTCACATCACTTTCCAGAGGCCCAGATATAACACTGTTGAGCTTTGTGTGCTTGGAAAACCTCAAAGGTGAACCTGCCTGGATGATGAAATAACATGCAAGGCAGTAATTTGTTTCCCAATAAGCTGCATAGGAGTCACTTCTTAGTGAAGAATAGGTCCATCGTACTTTATTTGCTGTTGTTATTTATATCTTCAAGTGAATATGTTTGACATTTTCCCAAGGGTACCACTCTGCAATTATTAATGATTTCAGTTATTCATTGGCATATGCACACACGCCGATCTAAAATATACCAGCGGATGAATTTCTCACTTTTAAAAAGGAGTAGATGTGTTCAAGAAAACACTGCCCTCAAGCCTGTGTGCTGAGAAATTAATCTTTACAAACAGAGAAATCTCCAGTGTCCAAAGAAGCATTTAGGGCATAAAACGTGGAAAATAACCTGAACTTGGTCATCACCACTCAAATATTCCACGTTTATCTGTTGAAGGTTATGTAGCATGTCTAACAGAACACTTTCTAAATCCATGTAATAGTTTGCAGTTTTCAATGAAGTCACTTTCACTGTGATAAACTACGACACGGCAAGGCAAGGACATAAAAATTCATCTAAATAAAATTTATGAAAGAAATTTATTGAAAAATGTGTTACCAAGGGACAAGCCAGGTATACCCAAAGCTTGAGGTATAATTAAAATTATTATTATGTAATCTTATTAAATATCTTACAATTGAAAAATACTCAGCAAATATAATATTCATCTTGTAATGGTCAATGCTATGTCTCTACTTCGCTAGCCTATGATTCTCAGTGGTTTGGCAGATACTGGACTAGGTGTTCTTTCATAATGTAATATAATGTAATCACGTTCCATTTTGTTATCCGATGTGAGTTACCAATGTTGAAAAGGGAATTTCCTTGGGGCTGTGGCCTGCCTCCAGTATATAAACGAATGTTCTGGCAAAGCTTACATTCTATCTCTGGATCCTGCATTCTTCTCATCACCTGACCTCCAGTTATTGGGACACAAGCCTGCAGAAGTCTCCAGCCGGCAGCATTACCTACAAACCTTTGATTTACCAGCCCCTAAGTTTTTTTTTAAGCAGTCCTGGTGGTGCAGTGGTTAAAGTGAACGACTACTAACCAAAAGGTCAGCAGTTTGAAACCACCATCACCTTTCAGGGAGAAAAATGAGACAGTCTGCTTCCATAGAGATTTAGAGCCTTGGAAACCCTATGGAGTCGCTACAAGTTGGAATTGACTCCATGGCAGTGGCTTTTGTTTTTTTTTTTTGTTTTTTGGGTGATTTTTTACGAGCCAGCAGAGGTCTCCAGTTTGCTGCCGGAGCCATGGGTTTGGGATTTGCCAGCCCCGCAATTGGGAAAGCTATTTCTTTGAAATAAATCCCTCTCTATACATTTATATACATCTCACTGGTTTTGCTCCTCTAGAAAACCCAAACACACACATATGTAAGCATTTTATAATACACATTATATGTACCCACATTTTAACATTCTCATATTTTTTTTGGTGTGATAATGAATAGCATTTTCTCAAATATGTTATTTTTTTCTAAGCCGATTATTTAGGCTAAAATGAGATGCAAAGTACATGATTGGTATAAGAATCTTCAAATCTAATTTATGTCCATTATAAAATTGTCTTTCTTGCCCTAATCTCAGGTTTCAAAAAATATCTTAGAACTGGAAAAAAATAGCTAATTAGAATCCCAGGCACTGGATATCATATTCGTTTTTCTTTCAAAGGCAATCATTTTGAATGATGCGTCCTCTCTCCATTTTCTTATCTTCTACTTCTTTTCAGCTCCTTTCAACTACAGCGTCTGTCCCACAACTCCTTTGAAAGCCTTTCTTGTAAGGTTGTCAATCCAGTTCCACCGTGGAAATGTTTATGGAACTGTCTGAATCTTACTTGATTCCTAAAAGTTCTTAATGGTTCTTCTCCACTAATGTGTTCTGGTTTGTGCACTTTACTAACCTAAAGGTTGGCAGATCGAACCCACCCAGTGGTGCCACAGATGAAAGGCCTGGTAATCTGCTTTTGTGAAAGATTACAGCCAGGAAAACCCTATGGAGCAGTTCTATTCTGTAACACACGGGTCGCCTGAGTTGGAATCGAGTAGAGGGCATTTTTGTTGTTGTTTGTTTTTTTTTCTGCCTGAACTATGACTAGCATTTCTCTGACCTTCCTTAGAATCTGCTCTGCCCAGAGCAGCAAAATGCATAGCTAATCATGTTATTCTGTGCCTCAGAACTTTAAAGAAGCTACTCATTGCCCTTAATGTAGAGGAAATTCTACTTCAAATTATTAAAAAGCTACCTATCATCTAGTCCACACCTATCTCTAAGTTTACCCTCACATTATATACTCTGCAATAAATTAATATAGATATTTTTTATATCTAAGATTGCAAACTTACCTTAATTTGCATATATTTTAAGTACCACTTATCTTGGGGTGGAGACCTGGTGGCACAATGGTTAAGTATTTGGCTGCTAACCAAAAGGTTGGCAGTTTGAATCCACCAGTTGCTCCTTGGAAACCCTCTGGGGCAGTTCTACTCTGTCCTATAGAGTCATTAGGAGTCACAATCGACTGGATGGCAACGGGTTTGGTTATCTTAGGGCAGTTACCACAGGCATATAGATCTAGTCATTAACTATTATTGTTATTACTTTTGCCTGTAACCAGCAGTAAACAGTGTGAAACACATTGTTATCAAAAGCTTAAACCTTAAATTGGAGGATTCCATGCTCACTGTTTCAAAAACTTACCTATTCCTCTTTCTTAACATGTGTTTTTTTTTTACAAAGCAATTTTAGGATTTTCTTTCTCAGTTTGAGCAGGAACCTTACGGTGTGATTGTACCAGTGACTGGTTCTAATCTGCCTGCAGTCATGAGAGAGAAATTTTCACTGTCACTGCCAGCATTTTCCATGTGAAGATTCCTTTCCACAGCTGAAGAAAAGACAGATCTTTGGATCTTAGTTGCTTGTTAAATCAGTTCCTTACTGTACAAATGGTGTCACACTGTATTAGTCTTTACACAACTTCATTTTTGTTGTTCAGTGTTATGTTGTAGGACTCATCTATGTTTACGCATGTGGCTGTAATCAAATAATTTTCACTGCTATACAGTATTCAGTTATATGAATAACCAAATCTATTTATTCATTATACTCTTGTCTTAGTCATCTAGTGCTGCTATAACAGAAATACCTCAAGTGGATGGCTTTGAAAAAGAGAAGTTTATTTCTTCACAGTGAAATAGGCTAAAAGTCCAAATTCAGGGTATCAGCTCCAGGAGAAAGCTCTCTCTCTCTGTGTCTGCTTTCTCATCAATCTTCCCCCAGGCTAGGAGCTTCCTCCATGCAGGGACCCCAGGTCCAAAGGACTCACTCTGCTCCTGGCACTGCTTTCTTTATGGTATGAGGTCCCCCTGTCTCTCTGCTGGCTTCTCTCTTTTATATCTCAACAGATTGCCTCAAGACACAATCCAATCTTGTAGGTTGAGTCCTGCCTCACTAACACATCTGCCACGCATCCTCCCTCAGTAACAGCATACAGACAGGATTTTCAACATGTAGGAAAATCATACAATACTTGGAATCATTGCCCAGGCAAATTGATACACACATTTTTGGGGGGACATAATTCAATACATGACAACTCTCAATTGAAAAGTCAGTTATTTACAAATTTTTCATTTACAGACAATTTTACTATGAAAAATGTTATTATGACTCCTGGTAAACTTCTAATTTATACACATAGAAAAGAAGTTTTTATGTGGAAGGGTATACACCTATTCTATACTACAGGGAATATGTCAACATTTTCCCCAAATCATTTCTATCAATGAATTCTTCCATCAATGGAATATGAGTTCTCAAGGGCCTAGATTTTCATCAGTCCTTGTTATTATTCAACTTCTGCGTTTTTATCAGTTTGCTGGAGACAAAATTATGTGTAATCTTGGTTTTAATTTTTGTTTTTCTGATAATTAATGAGGCTGAGCGTCTCCATATATGTCGATTTACATAAATAATTTCTTTGTGGCATGCCCTACATATTTTTCTATGAATTTATCTAATTTCTATTAATCGTTAAGAATTCAGTTGAAATTCTTTTTTGGTTTGCAGCTTAACTTTGTACTTTCTTTATAATGTCTTTTGATGAAAAGATGTTTTCATTTAAATAGAATCAAATGCTTTTATTTTTAATAAACTTTGTACTGTAAATAATTTTAGATTTATAGAAAAATTGCAAAGCCAGTACAGAAAGTTTCCGTACATACCTCAAGCTTTTTCCCTATTGCTGGCATTATAGCCATGATACATTTATCACAACTAGGAAACTAATCGACACATTGCTATTGACTAAACTCCATACTTTATTAGATTTCATTGTTTTTTCCCACAAAACGTACTTTTCTATTCCAGTATTCAGTATAGGATACCACAGTTAGTCTTCATGTCCCCTTAGTCTCCTTTGGTTTGTGACAGTTTCTTAGGTTTTCCTTGTTTTTGATGACTTTTCACAGTCACACAGTCATCAAAGATCAGAATTGACGGTTCTGAGGAATACTGGCCAGGCGTTTGTAGAACATTCTTCAGTGTGGGCTAGTCTGTTTGTTCTTTTCCTTATGATCACACTGGGTTGTGGATTTCAGGGAAGAATAACACAGAAGTACGATGCCCTTCTCCGCATATCGTACCTGATATCAACATTATTTATCACCGATGGTATTAACCTTGACCACCTGACAAAAGCAATATTCTGCAGGTGTCGCAACTTTAAAGTCAATTTTTCACCCTGTTCCATACTCGGTTATTTAGAAGCAAGTCATTAAGTCCAGCCCACAGTCAAGGAAAAGGTAAGTTAAGCGCCATCTCCTGGAGTGGAAAGCATCTACCTGAATTATTTGGAAATCTGTAAGGAAAATGTGCCTCTTGTTCCCAGCCCTCTCTCTCTCCCTCTGGCAATTTATTTATATCCGAATGAACTCATGTATTATAATGTAGTAGCATACAATTTATTTTGTTGCTCAAAGTGTTCCAGCTTTACCCATCGGAAGCTCTTTTATTTTGTATGTCCACACCATTCTACACATGAATGTATGTTTGTGTGCTTGTATGTATGCATTTGATCACTTCTTTATTTTCTGATGCTGCAAGGTGCTTCAGACTCATACGGTACGTTCTTTTTCCCAGCACTAAAAGAATCAGCCATTTCTCCAAGGAGCTTCGGTTTCTTTTATTGAACAATACCCCCATGCATCTGTCACTTTGTCCATACTGTGGTCTCTTTCTGGTTGCTGTGATGCTGGAAGCTATGCCACTGGTATTCAAATACCAGCAGGGTCACCTATGGTGGACAGGTTTCAGCTGAGCTTCCAGATTAGACAGACTAGGAGGAAGGACCTGACAGTCTACTTCTGAAAAGAGTTAGCCAGTGAAAACCTTATGAATAGCAGCAGGACATTGCCTGATATAGCGCTGGAAGATGAGCCCCTCTGGTTAGAAGGCACTCAAGATACGACTGGGGAAGAGCTGCCTCCTCTCGTTCCTTTCTGTTGTACATAGGGTCACTATGAGTCGGAACTGACTCGACAGCACCTACCAGCAACAATAACATTGACCAACAGGGTTTTTAGGCAGGCTCATTACATCTGGGGTGTTGTTGCTTCTGGTATCTTTTGGCAGGCAAAGCTAGGAAATATATATATGGATACTAACCCAGGTACTCACACATACCTATTATTATTTCTATATTTATACATCTATATCTGTATGTTGGGGCCTGGTGTCACAGTGGTTAAAAGCTTGGCTGCTAACCAAAAGGTTGGCAGTTCGGATCCACCAGCTGCTCCCTGGAAATCCTATAGGGCAGTACTACTCTGTCTATAGTGTCACTTTGAGTCGGAATCAACTCCACAGCAACAGGTTTTTTTTTTTTTCTACCTGTATTTTTCACTAATCACAATTTTATACTTCTCCAACTATAACCTAGTATCACAAAGTTTGTTTTAGCTTTTCCCACTTGCTTATCTGTTAACTTTACTTCCCAACAGTTAAAATTATGACCCCCACACCATTCATTTACTTTTTTACTCCAGTTTCAGAATTTGTAACCATATTACCATATGAAACAATTCCATTAACTAGAGTACGGTGGTTTTATACTGTTTCCTTTGTCTTTAGGTTTTCCATCAAAACACCATTTTGTATTCTCATATGTTTTTATTTTTAATTTTCATACCGCTGTTGTTGCTGTTGAGTCAATTCCAACTCATGTATTACAGACTAGAACTGCTTTACAGGGTTTTCTTGGCTATAATCTTTACAGAAGCTATTTGCCAGGCCTTTCTTCCATGTGGCTGCTAGGTGGGTTTGAACCACCAACCTTTAGGTTAGCAGCCAATTGCAAACCGTTTGTGCCGCCCAAGCTCCTAATTTTTCTATTAACCAAGTGTCTTTTATGTCTTATTTAATTTTTCTATAATTTTAAGTCATAAAAGACTTATTCTCTTCTGAAAGTTTACAATGTTTAATTCATTTTGTGCTATCTTATTTGGTTCTTGTATTCGCTTCTTTACTTTGGTTTTGCTGTGCTGCCTGAGACTTTCAGTTCCATGTGAAGTCAAAGCGATGATGGGTATCCTGATGTCCTTTGCAATCTGAAAGGTAGTGCTACCCACGTGGCACCATTATCTGTTTAATTGCTATCAGTTTTTTGAAGATGTTCTTTGCTCCAATAATGGCACTTGGGATTACTGTCTACTTAAGAGCTTTTGGACCACACAACAGGTGTAAATTCAATTGAGTTCTGAATGGACCAGGTAGATTCTTCTTGTTACAAATTCTAAGTTACCCTTTTTTTTCTTTTCCATTTAGAGCCGTAGTCAAAATAGACAAGTTCTTTTACCACCTCCCTTTGTATGGACTGTTTATTTTTAGCTGACTTTGTAGCACACAGAGGTCCTATTTTGATGCAAAGGCCTGAGTCTCTATCTCCTGTCCCCTACATGGCCAGCCTGGCCACTGAAACAAAGTAATGCATCTCTGGGCAATACCCATACCCTCAGGGCAGCCTCAGGCTCCAGGGCCTTCCCACCTCTCTGGAGTCTTTTCCCTCCTTCTGGTTTGGTGATTTACCATTCTCTCTTACCTGGTCAGCCTGAATTTAACATTTCTTTTGAAAAATATCTAGTATCTTTAAACTTTTCTGTCTTGGAATTATTTTGCAGAATCTATAGTTTGCCATGGAAACCCTGGTGGCGTGGTGCTGAAGTGGTACAGCTGCTAACCAAAATGTCGGCAGTTCAAATCTACCAGGTGCTCCTTGGAAACTCTATGGGGGAGTTCTACTCTGCCCTATCAGAATTGACTCAACAGCAATAAGTATGGGGTATAGTTGGCCATGTTGTTTGATTTAATATAATCTCTCACGAGTGTTTTAAAAGGCAACTCAATTATTCATTGTTAATATTATCTATTGAGATGTTATTTTGTTCACATTGGTAGTTTTGTGTTAATTACTAAAAAAAAACATGAAGTATGGGAAACACAACTGAAGAAGATCAAAGAAAATGGAATATTAACTATGATAGAAATTCAAGAATAGACAATAATTTTAAAAGGAAGAAAGTTAAATTGGTAGTATTCAAAGCATAAGCAATCAAATCCTAATTTGAGGATCATTTATCATTTTCAGACTATCAAAATATCATCCGGTTTTTCTGGCTCCTGAAGAGATGGAATATCTGGTATTGTTATAAAATATATAGTTCTAGTTCTTTGGAATTTATTTGATGTATTTTTTGACCACAGGTGCATAAAATTAATCTAATTTTGACTGGTTCTTAGAAATCTGAGCCAAGCCAAGTTATTAAAATAATTAAATATAATACACAAACTTAAATAAAATCGTATCTAGACTTTTTTCTTCAGAGATTGTTAAATTTCAACTTTCTGCAATTTTGTAATAACTTTCAGAAAACCGTATCTTATTAAGAGCCTCATTATGCTGAAAATGATACAAATTTAGCAGCTAAATGGGCAGATTTTTAAAAAATGCTAATCAACCTTACTAACGCAGCAGTTAATTATCCATGTTTTCATGGAGCAGAAATAAGTAATTGCTTAAGATTTTCATATCAAGTTTGCAGCCTGTTACAATAGCAGGAGAGAAATAATGAACGGATACATCCACTGATAATTTCGGATGAAAATTTCTAAAGTTTCAATGTTTTAAAATATATCAGAACTTTGAAAATGTGATTCTTTTATTAAGATAACAAAATTGGTCTCATTGTATTAAACATAACGTGACAATACACAAATTGCGAATGACACATTTTAAAACTTTAAAACTACCTTGGCCATTAAAGTTCCTGAAACGTATGGTGTGTGTGCATGTGTGTGTGTTTCCTTTTACACCTCAAATTTTCTTTTTTTCCATGATATGATTCACTATGTGTTTCCCTTCTATCTCTGTTTTTTTTTTTTTTTTTTAATTTCTTTCTTTCTCATTCTGGTCCCTTGAAAAAATTCTTCTTGATGGTAGGTAAGGATTGGCAGGACCAACTTCACCTTTGTTCAGTAGTGGCAAGGGCGTGGATTAGTGATCTAGACTAATGACACTGTTGCCTCAGGTTTTGATATTAAGCCAATACCAAGTCAAAGATATTATTAGCAGTTATCAGTAGCAAAGATATCAAGACAAATGGGGGTGAGGAGGTTAGGGAGGAGAGATTGTAGGAACAGATTCACTTGATTCTCTGTCTAGCCTAGAAACTCCCCGTGGTTACTGGTTATTTTTCCTTCAACTACACTTCAATCCTGTTGCCACATTTTGCATAAGACAAGTATGAATTTCTACTGCTTGCTGTTATGAACTCTGCTTAATAAACATTCTTCTATCCTATGTCTAAGAATTCTCTTATGCACCACATTCTATCAGTTACAGAGTCATGTTACTTCATCATCAAAACATATTTCAAATGTATCTGCTTCTCTCTAGCTGCAGGGTTTCTAAGCCCTTCCACATTCCCACCCTCTGTTTAGTGTACAGGAAAGAGTTTCCTAACTGGAGTCCATCCTTCCATTCTTGCCTTCTGGATGCAGAGAAATGATTTCTAATTACAATCTTATCCTGACACCGATCAGGTTAATCTCTTCAATTAACTTCCATTGTTCTGTAGAACTAGGTAAAACTTCTAGACTTTGCACCGGAAATGATTTGCCTCTGCCACCTTTTTCCAGCACCTACAGTGCCCTTTTTCCTCCTCTGTGGGCACACTCTGTACCGTCTCACTACAATGGTAATCTTTACCCTTTCAAATTAAATTTCTCACTCTGGCCTTTCACTACAGTGGTATTCTTTATTCTTTCAAATTAAATTTCTCACTCTTCTTAGGGCCTTTGCAATTGTCGTGGCCTCCTGGTTTACAACTTAGGTGTCATTTTTCCAGGGACGACTTCCAAGATGATTCTTACCCAGTCTTCCCTCTTGGCAGTTACTACAATTTTTAATTACGTATTTTGTATGGAATTTTTAAAAAAAAATTCTGCTCTGACTTTCCGTAAGATCGCAATCTCTAAGAGCGGCAGACTTGCTTACTGAATTCACTGCTATAACGTCAACACTTGATGACAAATATTCATTTAAAGAAGACAACACCTTTAGACATTTTTAGGCATGCTTTCAAATTTTCTCTGTAATAGTGTGTAGTTGGAAACCCTGGTGGCGTAGTGGTTAAGTGCTACCCCTGCTAACCAAAGGGTCGGCAGTTCGAATCCACCAGGCCCTCCGTGGAAACTCTATGGTGCCAGTTCTGTCCTGTCCTCTAGGGTCACTATGAGTCGGAATCAACTCAACCGTACTGGGTTTGGTTGGCTTGGTTTAGTGTGTGGTTCCTCACCTCCACCCCATTGCCATTCTTCTTGGGTCATTTAGTAGCCTCAGAGTGGTCTATGAGTATTGCAACAGGAATGCAGAAAGAAATAACATCACCCCAAAATGAGCAAACAAACAAACCAAAACCATTGTTGCCAAGTAAAGGTTTTTCAAGGGAGAAATATATATATATAAAATATATAGCTCATAAAAATATATGAGCTAAAATGCGTTCTTTTAGCTTTCATCAAGACACAGGCCTGAAAGACAGAATTATAAAATGTTACTCCTGAACCTACACCATAAAAGGAAGATGATTCATTCCAGAGGAAGCTATCATCAGTTTGTGGTATTCATGAGAAATATTAGATAAGTTATAAAAAAGTATAAAAATCACCTTTGGAAATATCTGAATAAATTATCAAACTAGCATGGGAACAGATTTGTCTATTTCCATCTAAGACAACTGAATAGAGACCTGTTTTATAGTACAGTAATCCTCAATTAGCTGAAGATGGCATGAGAGAGAGTGTCAGCATCCATAAGGCAATCTGTGTGTACAACCCATTCATTTAGATTCCTTTTTTATGCTTTCTTTCGCTTATATTTATGTTTGAGGACTTGAAAGTCTTGAAAACTTTGCCATTTTAATAATGTCACATATAAGCCTGTAAAATAATACATTAAAATATTACATGGTTGTCAGTTATTTTTTTAAAAAAAGAGTAAAATGAACTTGATATTTACTATTTAGAGTTTTGATTTCAGGATTAATGAATTCTTGAGAAGTGTGTAACTGCAATTTGATCACTACCGCTATGTACACACCTCAGTCACAAGCGTTATTATGTGAGCTTCTTTACTTCAGCAGAACCTACTTAGAGACAAATTTCTTTGGCGCCAGGCTGAATGCACCTTGCAGCCGCATTGAGCTGGCATTTCATTCCCACACGTAAGCTTTGTGAGCTCCGCTCTTTGACCTTCTGGATGACATCCTCTGCCCGATAGTCATTATTTTCTATCTCCAGCTCAGAAGGATTCCTTAGCAGAACAGTCATTAGCACTCCACAGGCAGCGTAGATGGTCAGATTTATATGTTTCCGTTTTCAGAAATTGGAGGGGAGGAGATGAAAGGAAGAAGAGGGCTGCAGACTTGCCTTTATTCATGATTGCATCTTCCCCTTGCTGACTGGAAAGCTCGATGCTGTTGATTTCCCTGTGGTATTTCAAACCTCTAGAAGGCAGGTTTAAATTGGCCTTGTTGTGGTATTATCCTAGCTGTATTACATGATGTTTCTGTCTTACAGTTCTGAAAACTGCCTTTAAACAAAGGGTAAAATTCAGTTAAATAAAGTGTGTAGTAATTTAACAAAGCAGAATCAAGTCTGGGGGATGACATAACTCCTCTGAGCAGGCTAAGTATGTCATAGAGACATCTCCAGGGAGAGAGCGAGATTGATGGTGAACATGTATTGCTATAATGACAGGTGACCCATCTCTCTAATCTCTTGCCACTATTCACTCCTGCTTTTTTATGGCTCTACTCTCCCTGCATATCACCTCTTCCCTTGATGTATTTTTCTTCTCTCCCATCCCCTCCCTCATTTTCTCATTCTCCTATTACTCTTTCTTTTTCCCTGAAAAGTATCTTATACAGATAAGGAATGAGTTGAAAGGACGCTGAAAGTTTCCTAGACTTTGCCAACATGGAAATTATTTTTTTATTCTTTTAAGCATAAGGTGCTAGAAAACATCAATTATTCTATAAATGGTTTTTATGGTTCCATTGATGTCGCCATCACATACCATAAATAGTTATTGCCTTATTCACAAGACAATATACTTTGTTCTAGAGAAATAAAGAAATATAAGACTTGATCTTTGCCTTAATAGTGTTTAGAGATTTGCTTGGGGAATGAAGTAAAAATATTAGTATTACAATTGAAAATATGGTGGTATAGAATAAGGGAATAACAAATAGCACAAAATAATTGGACAAAATGATACTGGCATTAGCAGTGCCAATATTCAAGGCGTGTAAAGAGAGTGGGAGGTATGTCTCCTAAATTTGCTAATGTTGCCATAACAGAAATACCACAAGTAGGTGGCTTTAAAGAACAGAAATGTATTTTCTCGCAGTTCCAGAGGCTAAAAGTCCAAATTAGGTTCTCAGGTGTATTGATTCCTTCCATGAGCCTCTGCTGGCAATCCTTAAAGTTCCTTTGTATGTTAACAGGTCCTCACATGGCATCTATTTCTTCCCTGTGTGTGGCTCTGCAATTGTTCTTTTTATGAATCAGAAGTGATTAGGTTTAGAATCCACCCTACTTTGATATCGCTTCATTAACCTAACAAAAGAAACACCCTATTTCCAAACAAGATCGAATTTACAAGTATAAGAGTTAGGATTTCAACACATATTTTCAGGGAACACAATAACAGTTATGCAAAAAAAAAAAAAAAATTACTGCTTTTTTCACATATATGTATATAACAGAGGTCCTTGAATGAACCTGAACTTGTCTCATCTGAAGTTCAGGCAAGTTCATGCACATCTGGAAATTTAATTGGGGCAGCTGTACTATGGGTTACCATGTTTATTTAATGCTAAGCTCTAATGAAGGTAAAGTAAACCATCAATTTTTAAATTTTATTTTACAATATAAAAATGCAGATGATTAAAAACAATTGCACAGTCTAGAGAAAATTCTCTACACACACACACACACAAACATCACTCTTACTTCCTTCAACTACTACGTTCAGGTTTTTCACTATCTCAATGTCTTTGATAGTATCCCTTTTGATCTAATTTTCATTTGTTCATTCTGAATAAGAGTTTCTATCTGCCTGCTAGGAAACATCAGAAACCAAATCCACTTGAACTGCACTCAATCTCTGCCCCACAAACACACACAAACACACATACACACACTTGTGTAATTCAGTCTTCTAGACAACATCACTTAAACTGCTAACTTTTCCTTCTGTCAGATGAGCAAATTTTGACCATTACTAGTGTTCTCTTCCCTACCACCTGCCACACCTTTTTAATTGATTACATCACTACTCCACATTTTCAAAGTAAATGATATTTACCTTCTATTTTTTTTTTTTTTTTAAATTCAAGTTACATGCTCTGGGCGACAGTGTTTGAGTACAAAATTAAAAACACAAAGTTTAATTAATTATGCTTATAAAAAACACAGCTTCCTTCTGAAGTTAGTAGAGTCCCAACGTTGGGTTGTATTTCACTTTCTCACTCTGGATATGAACAGTTCAAACATGTCACATTTAGTTTGCTCTCTAATTGGCATTTCTGGAGTAGATTTTTTGTTTTCCCAGAAATTTTACTCTTATCAAAATAGGATGACTCCCCTTTATTGAGATCATTCAGTTTCTTGATTATAGTATTTCTCAGAGTTAATGCCAATTTTTGTTTCTTGTTCCTATGTAGACTAATTCATATTTAGTTTTGCTGCTATATTTCTGTCGTTTTTCCTTATTACATTCAGAATTAGTTCAAATTGTTACGTGGACCCAGTATCTTCTGTATTCTAAAATTCCTTCTTCGTTTACATGGAGTGCATATCCAAGTAATTTTTTTTTTCCAGAAAAAATACTTGGAAGGTAAGTCTTTTTAAACTTTTCATCTCTGAAAATGTGTTAATTTACAATTTAGTGTTGAAAATAAATTTTTTTAAATAATTTCAGTAGATATAAAATTATTGTGTTAAAGTTATTATAAGTTTCTAACATCCCATTATCAGATAAATGTTATGATGCCAATCAGATTCTTGCTCGTTTATTGATGACTGGTATTGTTATGGGAAACCCTGGTGGAGTAGTGGTTAAGTGCTATGGCTGCTAACCAAGAGGTCAGCAGTTCAAATTCTCCAGGCGCTCCTTGGAAACTCTATGGGGCAGTTCTACTCTGCACTATAGGGTCGATATGAGTCAGAATCGACTCGACGGCAGTGGGTGGGGTATTATTATTACTTATAATTAATATTATCTTTATACTTTTTTCAAACTTCAATAATAATGTGGTAGGTATTAAATCATTTTTCATGATTTAATATTCTGTGGGCCTTTCAGTCTGAGAAATATTATCTTCTTGATTTCAGGAACAATTTATTCAAACATTTCTTTTGCTTATTTATTGCCTTCTTTTGTCTCATTTTCTTTCTTCTTTTTTGGGTGGAGGGAGAGAAATCTATGTGAAATTCCTTGAAATAATGTTCCTTCCTCTTCAAATTTTACTTATTTGTTATCTTTTTTCAATATTTGCTCTACATTGTGAAGTTTTCTTTGAGACCTGCTCAGTTGTATCAATTAAACTTTGCCCACAGAATTATATTTTTATTTCTAGTTTATCTCTTCTGTTCTCTAAATTATCCACTTCCTTGTTTTCTTGCCCTATTTACCATACCCTCTTTCTCTACTGCCTGGCCCAAACATAAGGATCTTATAGTGCTCTACTAGAAAGACTGCTTTCACACCTCTATGGAAACCCTGGTGGCTTAGTGGTTAAGTCTTACATCTGCTGACCAAAAGGTTGGCAGTTTGAATCCACCAGGCACTCCTTGGAAACTCTATGGGGCAGTTCTACTCTGTCCTGTAGGGTTGATATGAGTCAGAGTTGACTCGACAGCGATGGGTTTGGGTTTTTTTTTTTTTTTGGTTTACTGCGTTAGGTATTGAGAATGATCGACATCACCAGGTTTGGTGCAAGAAGCTTTGCCTGAGATGCTAAATGTGCTGCCTTAGAGCAGACATCACACCCTTTACATAAGTATAGGAAATCTCAGCTATGATATTAAGGACCTCACCAGCAATGTTCCTTCTACTGGGCAGGGAGCTTTTGGCAAGTAACAATTGCATAGTTAATCCTTTGGATATTGTCAGAAAGTGGTAATATTATCAAAGGGAATTTGAGAAGAAAGGGAAAATATTAAGTGTTTCATCTAAATATTGACTGAGAAAACTTGCTGATGGGTGTACTTGAGTTAGATTTGATATTTCCAAGAACCTTTTAAGTAGTATTTTAAGATGATAGGACCTTGTAAAGAGCAGGTAATGATGAAGTCAGAAAAATATTTGTATGTGAATGCTAGCACCAACGTAATTTTGCACTGGGTCTACGAAATGTCAGGAAATAGATGTAAAAGTTAGCTATTGTGTCAGCTCTAAGGCTAACGTTATTTCCCCCTCCTCTACAGTGGCCACTAATTCATATAAATGGGCCTCAAATGTTCCTACTTTCCTAGGGAAAGCGCCTTAATCCACGAGTAAATGAGTTCCTTAAGCCATGGTCCATGCTGGGCCAATAAAAGCATAGAACATCAAAGTTGATTAGTCCAGAGGCAGGCAGCTGGCCCAAATTACATCAGTCAGAGGTCTCGCCTGAATTTTTTCCAACTGTTGATCTGAAATGAAGGCAATCTTTTTATGTTGGTGGAAGTTGTAAGTCATAGAAACAGAAAAGTGTTCAGTTGTTGCATTTGCTGCTGTTTAGAGAAATGTATTTTAAGTTAAAGAAGATGAAACTAGCACGTTGCAAGAAAAATATTAGTATGAAGAGGGTCTTGGTTGAATTCCAGTTCCTAATCCAGTTGTTCATAAACTGATTATATTTCTACCATTTGGTTGTTTACATTTTCATTGGATTGTCTGAGAAAACATTGTTTATTTTTTTCCTAAATTTGAGTTAGGTTTCTATCACTTGGCACCAAAGGATCATAAGCAATTTTTAAGAGCTGAATGCCAATTTATACTCTCTAATGACTCTTTAAATCATTTAATTTTCTCGGAGTAAAGTTAACAAGTATTGTCATAGAAGTTGAAGTTCAAATTGAATTAAAGATAAATGTGTGTGACTGTACATAGGACATAATTTTATGTTCAGTGTTGTTTTTAATTATTAATTACAGGTAATACTGGGATTTAGATGTTGGCTTACTCAATGGCAATATTTATAGTATGAGAAGTTTGTTTCTAAAGGGAAAATTAACCTCCTAATTTCATAGGCCTTAATTACATGGATTTTGATGAGGATTTTGTTGTTTTTTCACTATTATTAATTTAAGAGGAGTCTCTGGGTGGTGCACACAATTAATGTACTTGGATGCTAACCAAAAGTTTGGAGGTTTGAGGCCACTCAAAGTGCCTTGAAAGAAAGGCCTGGCAATCTATTTCCAAAAATCAGCCATTGAAAACCCAGTGGAGCACCATTCTACTCTGAGACATATGGGTTTGCCATGGATCATACATCTACGCTACTGCATCTAGTTTTTACTGGTATTCATTTAAGAAGTTGACATGAAAGGTCAAACTACAGGGCTTAAATAAATGTGTTATCAGTTATATTAGTATTTGAAGGTTGTACTATTTTTAATGACCTCATATGTGTATCCATAGAATACAAGCATGAGAAATGGCATTTGGAAACAGAGAAATATTATATGCACATATGTGTACATATGCATATATGTATGTATTTATATTACATGTGCACCTTAAACAATTTGTTTCAATAGTTTAATTATATTAAATTGCAATAATAATCTGTAATAATGTTACCTGATCAACTAAATCTCATTACCCAGAAATTAGAAGCAAATATTTTGAATTGCTTACCATATTAGGTTTTAATTATCATTCTAGAAATACAATATTTAAGATGACAGTTTTATTGGATAATTATATGAATGATAATTGTTTTTTTTTTTATTATTGCATTCCATAAAATGAAGATTGAAGCAGTTTATTTTCATTTATCAATCTTTCAGATTTCTGGTAATGTGCTCCTTCCCACTTCTTCTCATTTTAAGCATCAATCGAAGTGATGAAATATCTATACTTTCTTTCCAAGGAATTAAAAAAAAAACAGTGCTATCGAGTCGATTCTGACTCATAGTGACCCTATGCAATACCCCAAATAGGGAGTTATATATCATGTGTTAGGAAAAAGCAGCTTTTCGCTTTTTAAATCCTCTACATCTTCATGTATAATCTCAAGGTATATGAACCTTAGAAAATTTTCTAACTGATGATATTTCTTAAAAGAGAGTATATCAGAATAGTGACACCCAAATATTGGCCAAATGTATTCACTTTTACTAATTCAATTTTACGCACTAATAATTTTCAGTTATTTCAACTCGAAAAGTAAAATTGGACTATGAGAAAGCCTTGTATTCCATGTGTAGTTAAAACTTATTCCTATGGCTAGCAATAACTTCAACTATAGATGTTAATTAATCATAATCAGTGGTTTTCCAGTGACTACATATCACTAGTGTTTCTAAAAATAATGAAAATACATAGGCCAATAAAAATGATTGAGAGTTTTATTTATCGAAAGGAAACTGATTCCAATGACTTTGGTTCATGTGAGAATATAGGCTCTACAACAATATGTAATATAGTCATATATAACCATTTTATTCATTTTTTTCTGCTCACACTTAAAATGCTGACTTATACAATATTACTCTGAAAGTTAATGACTATTGGCTTTAATATAAATTCCTATCTGTGAAATAGAGAACAATGATGTAATTAACTTAGTTCTGTGCTGATAAATATTTAGAAGGATTTTAAGCAACTTTCATAAATTCTGTTATTTATTAACACTTTTTTGTTTTACCCTTAAACCTATTCCTCTTCCTTCATTGCGCAACTCAGCTAATGTCACTTATTTCATCACCCAGACTCACAAGCTTGGCCTTGCCTGACCTCTTTTCTTCCATCCAGATATTTAATCAATTACCAAATTCTATTAATTCTTTAATGAATTTCCCTAAACTAATTGTTTTCTCTCCATGCTTACAGTAACTGCCTTGTTAAAGTTCTCTTCACTACCATTGGGACTGGTAGGATAATCTTCTAACCTACCTCCTGGACATCCATTTTTTCATTCTTACTTCACCAATGATTCTCAGTTTTATTTTGGTTCAGAACTCATTTAAACTGTTAAAGTTTTGTGGCCCTCAAATAAACCTGTGTTGCAATAAAAAAAATCCAAACTCATTGCCCTCGGGTGGAATCCAACTCACAAGGACCCTATAGGACAGAGTAGAACTGCCCCATAAGGCATCCAAGGACCAGCTGGTGGATTTCAACTGCCGTCCTTTCGATTAGCTGCCAAACACTTAACTACTGCACCACCAGGGCTTCAACTTGTGTTTATGAGGGATCTATCTGTTGACACATGCTGCATGAGAAACCACAACTGAGAAATTTGTGAATATTTATTTATTAATTCACATGAAAATAAAAATCCCATTACATAGTTTCATAATAACATGTCTTTCTGAAAAACAACTATACTTTTAAAGACAAACTATTAGTGAAAACAGGGTCGTAATGTCTCCATTTTTACTTATCACTTTAATAAAAGACAGTTGGATTCCTACAGCTGATTCTTGTTTCCACTTACTAGGTATTATATCCGGTTTTACATGAATTTGTAATTTGAAAAATTGCTTTTTTGAAGAAAAAAAAATCCTTTGCAGATGATTGTGCATATTCTTCTTTGATACCACGTCAAAAACTCAACAGTTATGTAAGCCAAACGTTTGCCATCCACTTCGCATCACCTTCTCCCTCAAGTTTATGCCCAATTTTCAGAAAATTCCTAGCTATTTGGCCTTCTTAACATCTTTTTAATCTGCCTGTTCTCTCAACACTACCATTCTGTCCCACACTGTCATAGTCTTCCATTTAAATAAGTGTACTAACCTCTGAGTTATTTCCTAGTATATCTCACTGCCCTTCCCTTCAAGCTCTTCTTCAAAAGATGCTTTCAAAGGGACCAGTAGGATCTTGTCCACCTCCTCCCCTCATAAACACAGACCTTTTTTACAATCCTGAGGTAGTTTACTCTTGATCCTTGTATAAATATAAAAATGTGCTTAATACAGTCTACAATGTTAACCTGAAACTCCCTTGGCTTTGTCTATTTCAACAACTTGATCTTGCACCAAGTTTTACCTTACTTTCTGTAGCCCTCTCCATTTGCACAGGGTTTCAGTTTGCTTCTCAGTTGCATCATGCTTTCTCTCACCAATTAATCCCTGAGTGGTGCAAATGATTAAAACATCTGGCTGCTAAACAAAAGGTTGGAGGTTAAATCAGCCATGGAAAATCCTATGGAACACATGTCTACTCTGACACATACAGGGTCACCGTGAGTCGGGACTTGACTAGACTGGCAACAGGCTGGTTCTCTCATCACAAAGCCTAAGCATATATTTTTTTCTGTCTGAAATTATCCTTAACTCTACGCCCTGCCATCATTCTTCAGCACGTTGTTGAAAAAAAAAAAAATCTTCCTTTTGCTCTCCAGTTTATAATAATTTACTCAATTTTTTTTATTCCAAGCTCTCAGAGAACAATGCTATATCCTCCCTGTCCTGTTTGTACCACCTTTTAGTAGCACTTCTTGGTTTGTGATTTTTTAGTTTACTTGTACGATTGTTTGGTGAAGATCCATCCTTCCTGATGACATTTTTAGATCTATGAGTTTAAGAGTCATGTCTGATTCTGCCTAAAGTTTTGTCACCAGTTCCTATTACAGTGTCTGGCTTACAGTAAGTGCACAGAAATATTTGTCAAAATTATATGTAATATAATATATCATATATCCCTCGGAGGGAGAAATTTTTTTTAATCTGTGTAACCAGTTCCCAGCAAGGAATCAAATAATGAATGCTTATTATAAAATTTTTTTTTATTGAATAATTGTATAGAGAAAAAAACAAAATTAATATTTGAAGCAGCTACTGAAAAAAAGAAAAGTCTGACATTTATGCTACTTGATTTCTTCTTACTGACATCATTTTTTATTAGCACTCCAATAATGAAGCATTTTCAGAACGGTGTTTAGTGACTATCCATTCTGCAGCTGTCTATAAAAATTCTGTCTGTAAAAGCAGAGTTCCTTAGTCGAATATGTTATAAAATGATGTATACTATGCTTTCCTTCTTTAAGATTCACAGTAAGACAAAAACACAAACCAGTTGCCTTCAAGTAATTCCAACACAGGGTAACCCCATGTGTGCCGAGTAGATCTCCCTACAGTTTTCAAGGCTGTGAATTTTCAGAAGCAGATCTTTGAAAGTTGTAGTAAATTAATCGTTTAAACTATGTTTTACTGAAATTTTGCTTTGTGAGACCAAAGAATTCTTTCTCAAATGTAAATGTGTTAGTATACTTTGAAAATTTTATCACTCAGAATACATTTGAGAAATGTTGCATCTATCAAAATAACTTAGGATGTCAAATTTTTAGTGATTTGTGTTTGTTTAGAATAAAAAGTGTATGGATATTTAACAATATTTAGAAGTTATAGATAAAAAATTTAACTCAAAAAGAATTGATATCAATATTAGAGTTAGCTAAGAAGTTGAAATTGTCAGTAATTTTTTTTTTTATTTAGTAAAGTGAATGTCAATAGAAAAAGTTACGACTACATGAAAATGGGAAGAATGCTTAAGCAATAAAGGAGTTCATAAAGAATTTTTAACATAAAATATGAATTGTATAAATAAAAGTTAATATAAAATGGTTGAGATATTTTAAAACTATGTGATACAAAATATGAATCTTTTAAAAGACTAAAAATATGTTTTTCTTAATTCTGCCTATAAATACAATTAGTTTACAAGATATCACTTACCAAGGCTGGCAAAGGCCATAATATGAAAAATATTTTACTTGAAAAAGAAAAATTAAAGATAAAATTATTTGAGAAGAGCTACTGTTTAAAGGTAGATTCCTTGAGTGTTTTTTTGTAACATAATGAGTTATTATTTAACTGTAAGAGAATGAACGTATTGATACTGTCATCAAAGATATAACTAATGTCATAGCTTAATATTTATGCCATCTTTGAAATGTTTGGAAGTGATAAGCTATGTAGCTGTGCAAGGAATGCAATTTCATTTATGTTACAATTTGGTAACAATTATTGTCTTATGTTCAAGAAACACTGGGACCGTTATACCTTTTTGGGTCAAAGAATGTGATAAAAATCTTTCCTTAAGTACATAAAAAAATTAATATTCCAACATGTAATTGTTATGAACAGTTATCAAAATGAAATTTCTTAAAATTTATTAACTATTATGCTATATGCAATGATACAATATCTCACACTTTTCACAAATGCCACTTGCTTTGTTTCTACATTCACTGGGTGAATAATATATATGATATATAAAATATGATAATATGTACATATGATATATAACCAAAAAAAAAAAAAAAAATCCATTGCTGTTGAGTTGATTCCTAGCAATCCTATAGGACAGAGTAGAACTGCCCCATAGAGTTTTCAAGGAGCACCTGGTGGATTCGAACAGCTGACTTTTTTTTTTTAATTGTGCTTTAAGTGAAAGTTTACAAATCGAGTCATTCTCTCACACAAAAAACTTATATACACCTTGCTACATACTCCCAGTTGCTCTCCCCCTAAGGAGACAGCCCACTCCCTCCCTCCACTCCCTCTTTTAGTGTCCATTTTGCCAGCGTCCCCCTCTATCCTCCCATCTCCCCTTCAGGCAGGAGATTCCAACATAGTCTCAAGTGTCCACCTGATCCAAGAAGCTCATTCCTCACCAGCATCCCTCTCCAACCCATTGTTTGGTCCAATCCCTGTCTGAAGAGTTGGCTTTGGGAATGGTTCCTGTCCCGGGCCAGCAGAAGGTCTGGGGGCCATGACTACCAGGGTCCTTCTAGTCTCAGCCAGACAGTTAAATCTGGTCTTTTTATGAGAATTTGGGGTCTGCATCCCACTGCTCTCCTGCTGCCTCAGGGGTTCTCTGTTGTGTTCCCTGTCAGGGCAGTCATTGGTTGTAGCTGGGCACCATCTAGTTCTTCTGGTCTCAGGATGACATCAGTCTCTGGTTCATGTGGCCCTTTCTGTCTCTTGGGCTCATAATTACCTTGTGTCCTTGGTGTTCTTCATTCTCCTTTGGTCTAGGCGGGTTGAGACAAATTGATGCATCTTAGACGGCCACTTGCTAGCGTTAAAACCCCAGAAGCCACTCTCCAAAGTACGATGCAGAATGTTCTCTTAATAGATTTTATTATGCCAATTAACTTAGATGTCCCCTGAAGCCATGATCCCCAAACCCACGTCCCTCGTACACTGGCGTTTGAAGCATTCAATTTATTCAGGAAACTTCTTTGCTTTGGATTTAGTCCAGTTGTGCTGACCTTGCCTGTATTGTGTGTTGTCTTTCCCGTCACCTAAAGTAGTTCTTATCTACTAATTAGTGAATACCCCTCTCCCACCCTTCCTCCTTTTCCCCTCTCATAACCATTAAAGAATATTTTCTTCTCTGTTTAAACTATTTCTCGAGTTCTTACAATAGTGGTCTTATACAATATTTGTCCGTTTGCAACTGACTAATTTCACTCAGCATAATGCCTTCCAGATTCCTCCATGTTATGAAATGTTTCATACATTCATCGCTCTAACTGCTGACCTTTTGGTTAGCAGACATAGCTCTTACCCACTACGCCACCAGGTTTCCCATATGTATATATACCCAAACCGAAACCAAACCCGGTCCCATTGAGTCGATTCCTACTCATAGCTACCCTACAGAACAGAGTAGAACTGCCCCATAGAGTTTCCAAGGAAAGCCTGGCAGATTTGAACTGCCGATCCTTTGGTTAGCAGCCGTAGCAGTTAACCACTAAGCCACCAGGGTTTTCATATGTATATATACATACAGGTATATATATGTGGTTATTGTTTTGTGCCATCGAGTCAGTTCTGACTCATAGCAACCACACAGGACAGAGTAGAACTGTCCCATAGGATTTCCTAGGGTGTAATCTTTACAGGAACAGATTGCCAGGTCTTTTCTCCTGTGGAGCGGCCAGTAGGTTTTAACAGGAGACTTTCCAGTCAGCAGCTGATGACTTAACAGTTGTACCACCAGGACTCCTATATATATGTGTGTGTGTATATATGTGTATATATATATGTTACTATTTGCCATCCAATCAAGATTTTCAACTCATAGCGACCCCATGTGACGTAGTAGAACTGCCCCATAGGGTTTTCTTGGCTGTAATCTTTATAGAAACATAACGCCAAATCTTTCTCGTGTGGAGCCACTGGGTGGCTTTGAACCACCAACCTTTCAGTTAGCACCCAAGCTTAACCATTCTGTAACTGGAGTTCTGTATGTGTATCTCCTGAGAGCCCTCTGTGGATATCTGTTTCTTCCACCAAATCCATTGAGTGTCTTTTGTGGTTACTGTGGTTCACTCATGGAAAGTTCCTCACCCTGAAGACCACCTGTTTCTGTAGCTTCCCTGAACATTAGAAATGTTAGCATGGGTGGGCATTTAGGTGGTTCTCCCTATGATCTAACTTTCATTACTAAGTTCCATATCAGGGAGTTCCTCTTTGGAGGATTATTCATCATTTAACAGATCATTGCTTCTGAAATCACAGACTGACCAAGTAAGTTATTATACTTCTTCCTGGAGTGATATCCCTTCTCCATTAAGGTTCAATTTCTGTCCTAGAGACTGGAGAGTCAGCATCTCCAATGCAAGATAGGCCAATTAACCTCAAATTGCCTTTCAATAGTAGGTTGAGATGTTCTTCCCCAAAAGCCTTCTCCTTATTTGCTCAGAGGTCAATAAGGCATTCTAGCTGTCCCCTAATATATTTTAATAAAGCATAGGATAGATAATATCAAATCATTAACTCAGGGTCATGGACAAGTCATTGCCCTGCACCCCCTGTTAATACAAGATAAAACCATATTTTACATGTCTGGAAATTGTCTACATCTTAGGCACTTGCCTTCATTCCCTAATGAGTCCAAATTGGAACGTCAGAGCTTGGGTTATTAATCTTGTTAAATGGGGTCACCTAAGAATGGTAATTAAAAAAAAAAAAATACTAGCAAGTTCTCATTTGGAAAAGAGGACAGCTGGGTCAATGTTTTTTTTTTTTTTTTTTCTTCATTGACAGCCTGTGCTTGAATATATGTGCTAAATTTGCTAGTATAGCAGCCCTTGACCCTATTAATCAGGTGATGTCAATTTCCTGATTCAAATACTGTTGCTGACTTGGAGAATGTCAACCATTTCCATATCATCTACTTACTGAAGATTTTTGAATTGGATACATTGGATGTGACTAATCAAAGGAGATGATCTTTATTCTTCTCTAGAAGTGCTATTTATGGGTGCAAACTAAATCTCATAATTTTGTTAAATCCTAATTAATATACATAATGGAGAAAAAATAAAGTTAATAAACAATTCTGTAAAAAAAATAATTCTGTAGATGGCATTATTCTAGATCTGTCATGCTATCATGTGTTTCTCTTTATAATCTATAGTCATATTTAAAAGCTTTATATTTGTGAAAATGTGATAAATGTTTGAATGCAGGATTGATAAATAATATTTGAATGATACTTGAATTTTCCCTTTTCATCAAATACACATTTTATACTTTTATCTGTATATGTATTCATTATGCCTCTCATATATTTTTCTTCCTTTCCGATTACACTGTTATTATTTTAGTTAGGTCTTAAATATTATATTAGTATTCGACTGTGTGGATTAGAACAAATTATGGATACCATTGCAAAGAATGGGGATTCCAGAACACTTAATTGTGCTCATGTGAAGCCTGTACATAGACCAAGAGTCAGTCTTTCAAACAGAACAAGAGAATGCTGTGTGGTTTAAAATCAGGAATGATGTGCATCAGAGTTGTATCTTTCATTATACTTATTCAATCTATATGCTGAGCAAATAATTCAAAAAGCTGGGCTATGTGAAGAAAACTGTGGCATCAGAATTGGAGGAAGACTTATTAACAACCTGTGATATGTAGATACCACAACCTTACACAACATAAAGCACACACAGTTGAAGATCAAAGACTACAGCCTTCAGTATGGATGACACCTCAACATAAAGGAAACACAAATCCTCAAAACTGAACCAATAAGCAACATCATGATAAACGGAGAAAAGTTTGAAGTCGTCAAGTACTTTGTTTTACTTGGGTCCACAATCATGGAAACAGAAGTCAAGAAATCAAATGATGTATTGCACTGGGCAAATCTGCTGCAAAAGACTTCTTTAAAGTGTTAAAAAGCAAAGATGTCACCTTGAGGACTAAGGTGCACCTGATTCCAGCTGTGATATTTTCAGTTGCTTCATATGCATGTGAAAACTGGACAATGAATAAGGAAGACGGAAGAAGAGTTGGTTCATTTGAATTATGGGGCTGTCAAAAAATAGTGAATATATCATGGACTGCCAAAAGAGCCAACAAATCTGTCTTAGAAGAAGTACAGCCAGAACATTCCTTAGAAGGAAGGATGGCAAGACTTAGTCTCCTGTACTTTGAACATATTGTCAGGTGGGACCAGACCCTGAGAAGGACATTATGCTTGGTAGAGTGACAGCTAAAATGAGGAAGACTGTTAACAAGATTGGTTGACACAGCGACTGCAACAATGGGCTCAGACATAGCAAAAGTTGTGAGGATGGTGCAGGATCAGGTAGTGTTTTGTTCTGTTGTACATAGTGTTTCTATGAGTCAAGACCAACTCTAGGGCACCTAATAGGAACAGCAAATGTGATGTACAAGCAGAGTTTACAGCACCCTTATATCTTTCCATTTCAGATATATAAGCCTCTCTTTTCACTTATTAACTTGGCCTGCCTGGGATACCCTTCTCTGAATCTTCAAAGGCAGACTCAACACAAATTCCTACCTTCTGAAAGACATTAAGAGTAATTCTTCCTTCCTGAGACTTTCATAGGATTTTCAGAACTTCTTTAGCCCCATCTATCATGGTCTACTTTTTATGATAATACTTATTTTTGTAGGTTTAAAAAATTCTTTACTTGATCACTATTGAGGAAAGACTTTCATATTTCTTTGTTACTATTATTTTTTTATTCCAGGACACAGTCTCCCATAATAAATAAAACCAATAAAACCAAACCCACTGCCATTGAGTTGATTCCGACTCATAGCGACCCTATAGGACAGAGTAGAACTGCCCCATAGAGTTTCCAAGGATCGCCTGGTGGATTGAAACTGCTGGCCTCATGGTTAGCAGCTGTAGTGCTTAACCATTGTGTGACCAGGGTTTCCCGCATAATAAATAGGAAATATTTATTAAATGTCCCTTGAATGACTGAGTGAAGTATCTTTATCTCAGTGAAAAGTAGACTATATTACTTTATTTTGTAAAAATTTGAGGACCCACTCACAAAGATAATGTATGAATAATTCTATTGATTTGATTTTGGTAAAATATTGTTTTAACTAAAATATCTTATCAGGAGTACTCTAGAATCATCTTTTAACAATGACAGGCTGTCACTATTCTCTCCATTTAGTTCCATAGTGGCATTGTTCTTTGATAGAGAAGGACCATAAGAACCAAAACATGTGCATCTGAATGGGTAATTGGAGAAAGAGAACAAACTTCAAGGGATGTTTCTAGGTGCAGTGAAATATAAACAAAATGTATTTATTATGGTTTAGGAGGCATATTAGTATCCTTAAAAAAGTGTACACTAGCCGTTTTTAGTGTTCCTATTGAATTGTCACAGTTCATATGACAAAAATATATATCTGTTGTTGAAGGCAAGAAACTAATAACCTTTTGCAACTGGTAGCTTTCATGCTCTATAGAGACTTCAAAGAAGCAAAATTGTCTATCAAAAATCATATGGTATTTACAAAGAAAGTCTGTATAAAATCGTGATGTCAAAGATCTCAAATAACTTGCTAGAACTTATGAACAAAATAAAGTTTAGAGTTGTGTTTATTACTCCAGTAATCTACAGAACATAATCTACAGAACATACTAAATAGAATTGACTGTTACTTTGATAGTTTCGACCTGAAATTTCTCAAATCTACTTAAGAATGTAATGATTCTCAAAGCCATATTTTTATTCAAGAACATAAACCTCTGGGTTTGTGGTGTCAGATAAAAATGCAGAGCCAGCCATCTTAGAGGCTGAATTGCCACATGCTGCTGAATTAAGAAACTGACTTCAAGAGTACATTGAAAGTACAAATGTCCCTGCAGTCTGCTTTTCTTCAGTTGCTATCTCCCATATCCGCTATGTTTCTATCTTTTGTATCTTACCAATATTTCCATTCCTCTCAGAAGTGGATTAAAACTTCTCTCTTTCCAATAATGGAATGTGATCCCTTAAGAAGTCTGCATCATTTTTACTGTGAAGCGAGGGAGAATCATTTGTCATTGCTGATATGAAAGCAGTTGCTCAGGACTTATTAACATTTTCTTTTTCTGAAAGTATGGCTGAAAACTGAACCACAAATTATTTCTCAAGATTAGAAATTCAGACATAAGGCCCAGAAAACATTTTGAGGGCTATTCCTGAAAACAAAATAAGAAAAAAGTCAAATTTCTAAGACTCACCAGACCAATTTCACATTTTTCAACATGGCGCTTCCCTCTATTTTTTACGACATTGTCCTTCCTATGGGGCATGCATATATAATTGAAGTAAATTTGCAAATATTTTAAGATTGTTACATCAATTCTGTAGGAATTCATCTCAATTTAGATGAAGTACATGCAATTTATGATGACCCCGTAACAAAACCAAAAAATGTAGTCAAGTCTTCCTGGGTTGATAATTGCTATTGAATTTTGATTTTATACAAATACAACCATTGCAGAACCACTTGTCACCTACCGGAAAATGACTTTCCATGTTGTGAAAGTCACTTATGTTTGAATACTTTCGTAACATCTAGCAATTATTTACTGTTCCAATTTGTGCAAGTGTATTTGAACATAGCCACAGCTTTTTGCCACTTGCAGCATCAGTGATATATCTCAGTCTCAAGTGTCTGATAATACTTAGACTATGTTTATTTATAGAACAACAATTTCATCAATAACTAGACATAAAAAGAAGTTTAAAGCCGATGTTATTTCAGGAGTCAAAAAGCTCCTTATATCATTACAGCCATGAATTTATAATTTCTGCTGATTAAAATTCTCTTTTAGAAGAATATACCCAACTCTAAGGAACTTTATAGTATGCAGCTGTCAAGAAATCAAATGATGCTTTGGATTCAGTAAATCTGCTGCAAAAGACCTCTTTAAAGTGTTAAAAAGCAGAGATGTCACCTTGAGGACTAAGGTCACCTGACTCAAGCCATTGTGTTTTCAATTTCCTTATATGCATGTAAAAGCTAGGCAATGAATAACGAAGACCAGAGAAGAATTGATGCCTTTGAATTATGGTGTTGGTGAAAAATATCGAATATACCATGGACTGCCAGAAGAACCGACAAATCTGTCTTGGAAGAAGTACAGCCAAAATGCTCCCTAGAAGTAAGGGTGGTGAGACTTCATCTCAAATACCCTGGACTTATCTGGAGGGACCAGTCTCTGGAGGACGTCATGCTTGGTAAAGTAGAAGGTCAGCAAAAAAAAGGAAGACCCTTATCGAGATGGATTGACACAGTGGTCACAACAATGGGCTCAAGCATAACAATGACAGTGAGGATGACACAGGACCAGGCAGGGTTTTGTGCTGTTGTACATAGGGTCACTATGAGTCAGAACCTACTCGACAGCACCTAACAACAACATATAGTATGCATAGTACAGTAAGAGGACTGGTGTCTATGTGGGTAATCCTAGTTCTACTGTCTCACAGTCCTGTGCTCTTGGGTGAGTTTTAACTTCTTTATGCCTTAGTTGACTCATGGGTCAAAGGAAGATAATATAGTTCTTATCTAGTAGAAAGTTTAGAGGATTAACTATGTTAATATCTTTAAAGAGTTTAGAATAACAGGTGGCACATAGTAAAGATGCAATGCATGGTAGTGATTATAATGTTTGTCATCAGGAATTCATCCCTAGAATATTTGGCCCTGGTTTATTGACAATAGATTAGTCTAGCAACATGCTAATGATCTAAGCCACCTTTCTCTGTGGTTCATAGAATATCCTGCATCCATGTGACAAAGTTTTAATGCTTAAAGACCTCTTGGTCCCAATTCTCCTTGTCTATCAAATTGTATACTTCCCTGAACAAATTCTTATATGTAACTAAGTCTTGAACTGAGTGAGGACAGATGGCGAAGGGACAGGAGGCCGGTTTAAATTCCTAGTCAAGCAAGTATATCATTCCTCACTTTATCTTCTCCCTCGTCCATACATCTAATCTGTTACCATATGTTATTGATTTTACCTTCATAGTTTATATTTATAAATGTGTAGTTATGTCCATTGTTTCTGAGGACTACACTATTTCTTTTTGGGGAAGAATATAAATATTTTCTCCATCTTTTAGATTCCTTGAAATCTGTGGTTTGGAATTAACTCAACGTCCATGGGTTTGGTTTGTTTTTTATCTATATTGCAGATACAGTGATCTTTTTATCATAATGATCTGATCATTTTACTTCCTTACTGCTTCCATATTGCTTTCAAAATAAACTTTAAAGTCTGTAATATTTCACACAAAGACCTTCATGCTCCAGTCTTGTCTATCTTTACAAGCCTATTATTTGCCATGTTCCCAAATATTCCTCCCCCCCAGGTTTATACCCCATTTCTGGCCACGTTCCCCCCCCCCCCACTTCTTGTCATTGTACATACTGTTGGCAGTGGTGGTAGCGATTTTCGTGAGCCTGACCTGCTGACACTATCATACTTGTACTTTAGAACAAATTTTCTTGTCTTTAAAGAGAATGAGTTAAAACTTAGATTTGTATTTTTAACTTATTTTGCACATTTTTCTGTTACAGCAGTTCTTCTGTTGTAAATGACAGAAATTATTTTCTGAATGTTCATGAACCTTTTGAGACCAAAGCTTGAGTTTTGTTCTTAGCACCCCAGAAAGCCAAACTGGTCTATTGCACATAGGAGGTGACCATTTTTTGAATGAGAGGTTCATTCAATTTTACATTAACACTGATATCAATCTTGACGCCATGTGTTGTAGTCAACTTGACTATCCCTGAGCTAGTTGCCCAGCAGCGAATAAGATTTAAGTTCCCT
This sequence comes from Elephas maximus indicus, assembly GCF_024166365.1. Lineage (NCBI taxonomy): Eukaryota > Metazoa > Chordata > Mammalia > Proboscidea > Elephantidae > Elephas > Elephas maximus. The sequence continues at coordinate 42,888,380 of NC_064836.1, read as the reverse complement.
ACAGTGTTTACTGGCTAAAATTTTCTTTCTTAAACAGTTTTCCTGGATCAGTCTTCTACCTTAATGTTTTCAAAATTGAATTTTTAGCTTGAACCTGCTGCTCAATTCTCCTTCTTTGTTACCAACTTTTGTTTTCGCTTCTGGGTTGTAATTCTTCTTTAGCCCTTGGGTTATAGCCACAAAAGATTTCTCCCAATAAGTAACATGGAGGTCTACTCAAGTGACATTTGTAAAGATCCAATATCCCAGGTTATGTACAAGAAAGTTATTGTTAACATCCTTTTTTGGAGATATATGAAAAATGTGTATAATGAAAATATTATAATGCAGAGATGAATATATCAGAAAAATCACCATAACCAGAAGAATTACATGGTTTTCCCTGAGAAATGAGCAAGAAATTGAATATCTTAGTAGAAATTTCTCAGAATTCCCTGGAATTCTCTAGAATGAATTCCTTAGAATGACAACTTGCAATTTTATTAGTTTACCCAAAAATAGTTCACCATTTGGAATTCCCTTTTGTATTCCAATGAGCATTCTAACAATTGAATATCATTGTCAAATATGAAATCACAAAATACTTTTCTCTAGGGAGATTTAATAATATATTTCAGTTATATTATCATCTGATTATTAAGAACATGAAACTTAGAAATGTTAGAGCAAGTGGTAATTTAAAATGCCATTTTTTTTTTCCTTCAGTGTCACCTGTCTCAAGGAAGGTATTGGCAGCTGATGGACCTCAATCAGATTATGGATGGCTTACGAGAGATGTAATGCATATTTAAAAATTTAAATTAAATTAAAATTAAACTTCCTTAAAAGTACACATATGCCTTTAATTTTGAAATAATTGTTTTGGATTTTAGAATCATCATGTTAAACTCAACTGGTCAAACATTTTACATAGAGCGTGTTACATGCTCATGGAGACTTAGCATAAGTAGGCCTTTTCTCTTGAACCAGAAATTGATTTTCTCTAGTAACGAATGGAACTTGAAGCTTGAAATGTATGAATTTGTTTTCAAACTGAATCCTTGATATGTAAGTAGGTACTGCAATTGCCAAATTGTGTTCATCCATCCCTAATGCTATTAATTCCAAGTTCTGCTGACAGAAAGATCAATGAAGCCCAAAGATGTAATCAATATACAATTGAGCTTCTTGCTGCATCTTCATTAAGAGGATGCAGGGTGTAATCTAATTTTGAAACATGTATTTGAAAATGGAATTCATAAATGCTGCTAAAATTGAGCATTAAGGACTCTATTTGGAAAATGAACATATTAACTTGACCAAATCCATAAGCATTCACACACACATATACACAACTGTATAAAACCTCAAGTACAGTTAATAAAATGAAGACTAGAGACTCTTCATCCAAGTTTACATATGGAGAATTATTAGTTTAGAAGCCTCCTTTCCCTCAACAAATCCCCTTTCTCTGATAATACTTCTTCCCATCTCACCATGGTTAACGGCTATCCTTATTTTTCTTGTTATCATTGAAATTGAATCATACTGTATATTTATTCTTCTGAGATTTTCACCTTTTACCTATTGCTGTATTTCTTTCATTTTCAGTTATGAATATTATTCTACCATGTCAATATACCAACATTTTTTATTATACTTTTGATGAATAATAGTCTGTTCCCAGTTTCTTATTAATACAAACAATACTATGAACATTCTAGTGCATATACAAAAGTACACACACATAAGTTAATCTAGAGTCAATGCTTGGAATGACTCCACTTTACTAGGAATTGCCAAACGGTTATCCGAAGAGTATTTCCTCCTGTAATGGTTAATTTTATGTGTCAGCTTGGTTACGCTATGGCGTACAGTTATTTAGTCAAACATTCATCTACTTCCTGTTCTGAAGCAGTTGCATGCAATTAAATCAGTTGCCCTTAAGTAGTTTACCCTCCATAATTTGGGCAGGTCTCAATCAGTTTAAGGCCTTAAGGGCAAAAATGGAGTTACCCAGGGTGTGTTCTGCCTCCAGACTATAAATAGACATTTTGCCAGAATTCCCTCACTCTTCACTCTTCGTTTCACCTGTCCTATGGATTTTGGGACACAAACCTGCAGGAGTCTCTAGTCTGTTCCCTGATTTATAGATTTTGGACTTGACAACCCCCCACAATTGAATGAGCCAATCCCTGGAAGTTAATCAATCTCTCTTTCTTTCATGTATATGCGTGCATATATATATATATATATACACACACACACATATGTGTGTGTGTGTATGTGTGTGTACACATATATTATACACATACATACATATATATATACATGTATATACAATTATCTATGAAACCCATTGCCGTCAAGTCAATTCCAACTCGTAGAGATCCTCTAGGACAGGGTAGAATTGCCCTGTAGAGTTTCCAAGGAGTGCCTAGTAGATTTGAACTTCCGACCTGTTCATTAGCAGCCAAAGTCATGACCACTGAGCTACCAAGGCCCTCATACACACATAAACTCATAACCGTCAAGTTGATGCCAACTTACAGCAACCTTAAAGGAGAGAGTAGAACTGTCCCACAGGGTTTCCAAGGTGTGGCTGGTTGATTTGAACTGCCGACCTTTTGGTCAGCAGCCGTGCTCTTACCCACTGTGCAACATATATATATATATATAAAATTCTGCTGGTTCTGGTTCTGTACAGAACCATAAGGCTTGTAATTTACTCTTTATTGAGCTGTATATGAAAGCTGTATTTACTGTACAAACTTGTCAACATTTGATCTTGAAGTTTTTTAAAATGTGTTAATTATGGATCTCTCATTAAACTCTTCAGCCCAGTCAGAGGTTAGTAAATGACCTTGAGATAAATATAATATTCAGCTTAGCTTTCTTCTCTGAATTATTGCCCTCACTTATTCTTTGGCCTACGAACTTTTATTTGTTTGCTTGTTTAGCCATTCTTTCATTCATTTTGATGAGTTACTATTACATTTACTAGAATTTAAAATATTTGAATTAAAATTTTCTACATTTTTAGAGTTGGAGTTGGTTAAGGTACTAAGTTTGACTGCTGCTTTGCTAGAGATATATACATGCTTTACTCTTTAAAAAAATATATTTGCTATTAAAACACAAAACATTTGAATGTAGATCTTATATCATTTTACCTACTTCTGCCCCCCTCCATCTCAGGTTTCTTCCTCTTCCATACTCCCCATTTTTGTCAAATTTTATCATGCACTTTCTCTGGACCCTGTATTAAATTAAGACCAGTTCGTGAGTTTTATTCCAAAGATATTGATACCCACTGCCATTGAATTGATTCCGACTCATAGTGAACCTATAGAACAGAGTAGAACTGCCCATAAACTTTTCAAGGCTGTAAATCTTTGTGGAAGCAGACTGCCATATCTTTCTCCCTCAGAGTGGCTGGTGGGCTTGAACTGCTGACCTCTTGGTTAGCAACGAAGCCCTTTAGCCACTGTGCCAGCAGAGCTCCAAAGATATCCACAGGTAGTAGCAATTCATCCTAACCCTATGTCCCTGCCACAATGGTTACCTTGTAACAGTGAAGTAGATTTGAGGGAATTTTTCTCTGTTAGGAATGTTACCAGAGCATATCTTACAGATGTATAACCACTTAAATGCATAATCACTGACATTAGATCCAGGTGTGTAAATTCCTCAGTTGCAAGCTTAACCCAAACACTGACATCTGCTTGGAATTGTGGTGCTGCTACACTCAGGCACTATTAACCCTTCTGCCTACTTTTTATTTGTGTCTTCAGAGCAGATGTTCCAATCTATCTCATTCTGTGATCAGCCAGCAGAGGAGAACCTTTGAAGAGCAAGAAGAGAGTTGTCCATGTCTTTTGTTTATGGTAGATATACTCAGGGAACATCAATTAGGAATGTTTTAATGAACAAACGTTTCTTAACCCCATCTCAACAAAACGGAAACATTTCCAACACTTAGAGTTATCTTCTACATTTCTAAACAAAATTAACTTTGCACTGCAGTAACTTGTTTTCTTACTGTTCCGTCCCACAAAGATCCCTTGCAATTTCCCTAAATAGAATTGTTTTTGGTTCCGTTAAAGTTCAGTCCAATTATACTCTTTTGAATCAGTTCCATTCCTTGTGATATTTTTATAAGCTTCTGTTTTGGTCCCTTTTCTTTTCTGATTTATTGAATCCTATTTCCATTGATTTTTGTAAGTATCTGAAGGATAAGTCAACATCTTTAATTCTATGCTAATCCCCGATCATCCGATGTAAATTTACTATTTGTTGGCCGTAGCCATAGCACGCCACCAACACGTCCTCAACTGTATCCAGCAGTTGGCCTACAAAGCTTGGTTTTCCTCCACATTTTACTGTCTTGTCTAATGCCTCCGTCATTTTTTCTGGTTATTTGGGCTTAAGATCATACAGAAATTGAGCTCCCCTCTCATATAACTTGGAAACCTATCACTGAGCTCTGTTTGTTTTGCGTTAAAAATTATTTTCACACCTGACCTCTTTATTCCCAATTGCTTCTACTACCTTCATTCATAAAATTGCTACATTTTCCTCAAATAATATATCAATATTTTATCTCTGTTTAATTTTTCTTAAACGTAAACAAACAAAACAAAAACAAACCCCAAAGGCAATCACTCTCCCTTTACCACAATTAGTTTAAACCAAATACCATTATCTTTTGTTTGGATTACTTCAATGCAGTACCAGTTGTTTTTTCTACTTCTAGTTCACCACCACCTGAGAAGATCGTCCACCTAAAAACTGTGTGTGAAAGCATATCAAAACATGCCACTTCCATGCTCAAAATTCTCACACGGTTATCATCTGAGTGAAAATGAACCCCAAAGTCTTTTCTATGGTAACCAACAAGGCCCTACATGGCCTCTGGTTCCCTCACTAACCTCATTGCCTACTGTATACCTCTCACTTACACTTCTACAGCCACATTGGACTCGTTGGTTTTCCTGGCACAAACAATTGCTCTTAGTTTCCAGAGTACTGGCTTTGCTGTACCCAGTGTCAGGAAGAATCTTATCCATCTCATGCTCCAGTCCCTCATATCATTTCATCATCTGCCCAAATGTTTTTCCTTCAAAGGAGACTCCTCTACCTGTTGTAACTGTCATTCCCAGCCACCCACTGGCCTTTCAATCTACTGATATTTGTTTTTCTTCACAGGACTTATATACTTGATATTATATTTTCTTGTGTCATAACAGGTATTTATTATTAACATATGACATCAAGTCTTTTCCAACTCACCCCAACCCCATGTACAACAGAAGTAAACACTACCTGGTCCTGCACCAGCCTCACCATTTTTGCAATGTTTGAGCCCATTGTTGCAGCCACTGTGTCAATATGTCTCACTGAGGATCTTCCTCTTTTTTGCTGACCCTCTATTTTACCAAGCATGATGTCCTTCTCCAGGGACTGGTCTCTCCTGATAACATGTCCAAAGTATGTGAGATGAAGTCTCCCTATCCTCACTTCTAGTGAGCATTCCAGCTGTACTTCTTCTAAGACAAATTTGTTGGTTCTTCTGGTCGTCCATGGTATGTTTAATATTATTTGCCAATACCATAATTCAAAGGTGTGAATTCTTCTTTTGTCATCCTTATTCGTTGTCCAGCTTTCTCACACATATGAGGGGTTGGAAAATACCCTGGCTTGGATTAGCCACACCTTAGTCCTCAAAGTGACATCTTTGCTTTTTAACACTTTAAAGAGGTCTTTTGAAGCAGATTTGCCTAAAGCAAATCTGACTGCTGGTTTCATGGGCATTGATTGTAAAGTAAAATGCAATCCTTCAAAACTTCAGTATTTTCTCCGTTTATCATGGTGTTCTTTCTTGGTCCAGTTGTAAGGATGTTTGTTTCCTTTATGTTGAGAAGTAATGCATACTGAAGGATGTAGTCTTTGATCTTCATCAGCAAATGCTTTAAGGCCCCTTTGCTTTCAGCAAGCAAGGTTGTGTCATCTGTATATTGAAGGTAGCTAATGAATCTTCCTCCAATCCTGAGGCTTTGTTCTTCTTCATAGAGTCCAACTTCTTGTATTATTTGCTCAGCATACACATTGAGTAGGTATAATAAAAGGATAAAACCCTGTCTCACACCTTTACTGACTTTAAACCATGCGGTATTCCTTTGTTCTGTTCAAATGACTACCTCTTGGTCTATATACAGGTTCCTTATGAGCACAATTAAGTGTTCTGGAATTCCCATTCTTCTCAATGTTGTCCTTAATTTGTTATGACCCACACAGTCAAATGATTTTGCATAGTCAATAAAACAAAGGTAAACATCTTTGTGATACTCACTGCTTTCAGCCAAGATCCAGCTCACATCAGCAATGATATCCCTCATTCTATGTCCTCTTCTGAATCCAGCTTAAATTTCTGGCAGTTCCCTGTCCATATACTGCTGCAGTTGTTTTTGAATGATCTTCAGCAAAATTTTACTTGAGTTTGATAAACATGATATTTTTCAATAATTTCCAAACATTCTGTTGGATCACCTTTCTTTGGAATGGGCACAAATATGGATCTCTTCCAGTCAGTTGAACAGGTAGCTGTCTTCCAAATTTCTTGGCATAGACAAGTGAGCACCTGCAGTGCTGCATCCATGAGTTGAAATATCTCAGTTGGTATTCCTTCATTTCCTGGGGCCGTTTTTCACCAATGCCTTCAGTGCAGCTTGGAGTTCTTCCTTCTACACCATCGGTTCTTGATCATGTGCTATGTCCTGAAATGGTTGAATGTCAACCAGTTCTTTTTGGTACAGTGACTGTGTACTCCTTCCATCTGTTTTTGATGCTTTGGTGTTCTGAGGTTAGACCTCAACAGTTTTTATCATTTTCACTGTAAACAGGATACCAGGAACATGGGTCTCATTCTGTGATTGGTTTAATGGTCTTAGTCAAGCAGTTAATTGAAATACCTGGTCGTTATGCATCCTGGTGGCACAGTGATCAACGTGATCTACTGCTAGCCAAAAGGTCGACAGTTCAAAACCATGAGTGGCTTCCACTGGAGAAAGATGTGGCAGTCTGCTTCCATAGAGATTTACAGCCTCAGAAACCTGATGAGTTGGAATTGACTCCATGGCAGTGGTTTTTTTTTTTTTTTTTTTTGGTCGTTATGCCTGGGGGTATTTCCAAAAGTGATAGACATAGTTTGAATACAAATATATTAGGTGTTTAAGTAAAACTTTCAGTGATGTAGCTGGTGATATGAGCAGGCCAAATAAATAAATAGCAGATATAATACATATGAGGCCAAGACCTTTTTTTTTTTTAATTGTATTTTAGATGAAGGATTAGAGAACAAACCAGCTTCTCATTAAACAGTTAGTACATATATTGTTTATGACATTGGTTAACAACCCCATGACATGCCATCACTCTCCCTTTTATAGGAAACAAGTATTCTCCTGTGATAAGAAAGTCAGGAACAACTTCAGAAGGTATATGATTTTAGCCTGTCATGGGAGGATTTGAAGAGCACATAGGGAGAGTCCCAAAAAGAAGGACTTTTCAGGAAAGGCATGCTCTTATATTCATAGCACATCCTTGGTAAGTTTATTTTGTCCAATTTTAATATGCCTAAAAGTAAACATATAAGCAAGCAAAAGAAAAAAAAAAGGGAAAGAGAAACAGCTTAATCATGATAGTTGAGCTTCTCTTGATATAGACTATTAGGTGGTATCTGAAGTAGAAAATAAATTGTTGAAAGTTTATAATAGGCACATTCCAAGCTTGTCAGAATATAAAATATATTAATATTTAATTTTCTTCTGTGTCTATAATATTTTTTCAAGTCAAAATGCTGTTTCTTAATATGCAATAATTATTTTAAAAAATTACAAATTTGCTTACAGAGTAAGATACATTTATTTGCAGATACGACTGCATCATGGGAAATTGGTGAATAAAGATTTCTTTCAGCAACCTAGTGGGTTAAAAGAAAACAGTAGGTTCGAACCCAGAGACTCTCATATCCTCTTTAAGGGGACAAACACAGAAAATAATTGTGGTTGGAAAAGATTCACTTCCTTCAGTGCTTACTAAGTTGAGAGACAGTGAATGGAGTTAGTAATTGTAATAGGACTAAAGAATAATAATAAAAATGCAATGAAAGGTCACAGAGACATAATTTTAGAGAAGGACATTACTGCAGTGAAATATACGAAATAGTAAATGAATAACAGGTAATATATGATGAACAAGAAAAAATAAACCGTAGTCAAAAGTCAAATATATAGACATTTAAATTGTCAGTGGCATACACACATTTGAATCATGCCCATTAATAGGAAAAATCAGAAGTCCTGTGTAAATTTATATCATATATTATGGAAAAAGAAGAATAAATAGGTAGGAGCAGGATCGCAAGCTACAGAAAAGATTTATGATATAATCCAGGAAATGCTAAACTTGGCATGGTGATGGCCATACTGGTTATAGGTTGCTCTGAGGTCTCTTTTGACCTGCAAGAGATCTTTTGAGAGACAAATTTCTTGGCCCCATGCTCTCTTGCCACCACTTATCTGTCAGTTTGTTGTACTATGGTGGCTTGTGTATTGCTATGATGCTGGAAGGTATGCTACCAGTATTTGAAACAACAGCAGGGCCACCTATGGTGGGCAGGTATCAGCAGAGCTTCCAAACTAAGACAGACTAGGATGAAGGACACTGCGGTCTTCTTTCAAAAGATATTAACCAGTAAAAACCTTATGGATAGCAGCAGAAATTGGCTGATATAGTGCTAAAAGATGAGCTTCTCAGGTTGGAAGTCACTCAAAATACAACCAGGGAAGAGCTGCCGCAACATTAAGAAAACAAAAATTCTCACAACTGGACAAATAAGCCACAAGACGATAAATGGAGAAAATATTCAAGTTGTCAAGGATTTCGTTTTATTTGGATCCACAATCAACGCCCGTGGAAGCAGCATGCAAGAAATCAAATGATTTATTTGCATTGGGCAAATTTGCTGCCACAGACCCCTTTAAAGTGTTAAAAAACAAGGATGACATTTGTAGGACTAAGGTGCACCTGATTCGAACCATGTATTTTCAATCACCTTCAAAAAAACAAAAAAAACCATTGCCATCAAGTTGATTCCGACTCATAGCAACCCTATAGGACACAGTAGAACTGTCCCATAGTGTTTCCAAGTAGCACCTGGTGGATTTGAACTGCTGACCTTTTGGTTAACAGTCACAGTTCTTAACCACTATGCCACCAGGGTTTTCAATTACCTCATATGCATGCAAAAGCTGGACAATTAATAATGAAGACTGAAGAATTTATACCTTTGAATTATGGTGTTGGCAAAGAATACTGAATATACCATGGACTGCCAGAAGAACAAAAAATCTGTCTTGGAAGAAGTACAGCCAGAACGCTCCTTAGAAGAAAAGATGGGGAGATTTTGTCTCACTTTGGACATGTTATCAGGAGGAACCAATCCCTGGAGAATGACATCAATCTTGCTAAAGCAGAGGGTCGGGGAAAAAGAGGAAGACTCTACAAGATGGATTTGACACAGTGGCTGTAACAACAGGCTCAAACATAGCAACAATTGTGAGGATGGTGCAAACCAGGAAGGGTTTCCTTTTGTTGTATATTGGGTCACTGTAAGTCAGAACCTACTTGATGACATCTAATAACAACATCAGTGCTGTCTTTGGTGTGCCTTTAGTTCAATATATGTTCAAAGGAACAAGTCACTAATCAGTATTTGAGATAAAAATAGTTACTTTTGATGAAACTGGGAGATAATGATAACTTCGAATCACAATAAATTAAGACAGAAAGTGGGTGGATTGATAACTAACACTGCAGATGAGAGAGAGAGACAAAACCTTTATACACACAGCGGTGTTATCTACAAGCTGCAAACCAAGTTTCCACCACAAAATTTCAGGCCTATCATCATAAACTTCCACACTACTTGAAATAAAGAGAAGATACCAGCAGTTCCAAAGAAAGGAAATATTGAGTCGTATGCAAGTATTGGAGTTATGTTTGCATCAGGCTTCTCAACGGCAGTTGGAAGACATTAGAGCAATGGCTTAAAATGTTCTGAGGAAAAACAATTTTCAACCTAAATTTTATAAAAAGCCAAAATACGATACATATGTGGAAGGGAGAATAAACACATTTTTAAACATCATATATCAAATACTTCATCTGCAATGCATTTGAACTCAGAAAGCTATTGGAGGGTGAGGTTAATAAAAATAGTGAGTAGATTTAAAAAGAAGAAAGTATGACATTAAGGAACAGGACATCTCATACGGGAACAGAGAAGTCACAGGATACTGGTGAAGAAAAGTTCCAGGATGACAGCTACCACGAAAGCTATGACTTCTGTAGCTGAGGGTGTGAAAGTTCAAGAGAAGACGTCTGGAAGAATTGACTTCTGGAAAATTCTATTGAGAGATCATTGGAGTATGGTGGAAGACATAGTAACAAAGACTAAGACCACCCAGGAAACCCTGGTGGCATAGTGGTTAAGTGCTACAGCTGCTAACCAAAAGGTCGGCAGTTTGAATGCACCAGGTACTCCTCGGAAACTCTATGGGGCATTTCTACTCTGCCCTATAGGGCCGCTATGAGTCGAAATTGACTCGACGGCAGTGTTTTTTTTTTTTTTTTTTGCGGGGGGGGACAACCTAGCAGTTGAAAAATACAATGAGTCAGTTATTAACACCAGGAACACAAGTTGTATAAAGAAATAATGCAATGACTTTAACAGAAGCAACAGTTGATTTTTTATTTTTTTTTAATTTTTTAAAATAATGGCGTCTTGCAGAGGAGAAGTAGGCTCATGAGATATAATTATTTCTCCTTTCCTCTTCTTTCCTTTCCTTTTCCTTTCATTCCTCCAGTCCTTCTCATTACAAAACTTTGCAAGAATCTATGCTCATTATCTCCATTCCTCATTATCTCATTAGGAACATAAAATTATTGAAAGTACTTGCCTTTGGGATGTGTGATGTGAGAAAGAGGACACAGGGCACTTCTTATTTTTGTTACAGCCTCTTAACATGGGCAACTTTTTAAAAAATTGGCTATATAACATTGATAAATACTAAAAACTAATTGTCAAAGGCCACTTTGAGTGAAATGATGTATTATTACCAGCATTTCTGCTACCTAAAACCTTGTGACCAAGGTTTTTCTGCTCTCCCAACAAATGCTGTTATTTGAAGAAGCTGAAGTTTGAAGACTCCCAAAGTTTAAGAAAATTAACAACAGATGCCTTCCGACTTTGGAGAGTCCTGTTTTCTTTTCCTATACTGCAATCACCTTTTTTGGCAGGCTACAAATATGCATAGAAGATTCTGTTACTGGATGATTCATTTGAACATGACTGAAACCTGATCATTGCTGTTTGTATGGAGATGTGACTGCAGAGTATCTGGTCTGAACATCAAGAGGTTGTCCTGAAATGTCTCTGTTCTTACCTTTCTTCCTAGATCTTCCTGGCTGTGTGGTCCCACACATGTTGTTTCACATTTCTGGAGGAACTTAGTTTATTGTTAAAATAGATACCTATGTTTTAGGTCTGTGAGGGTGAAATAAAGTAACAAATATGAAATACTGAAAATAGTACCCAATGCTGAGTAAACAGTAAGTGACAACCATATCATCATAATTATTAATATTATTATAAATATTATCTCAAGCAGCCTCCAAATAGCTAGCTATACAGCATTTAATCCTCGTCTTTGTATATATAATCAGTAAGGAAATGATGGTAGAGGAAGCAACAACATTATGTAGTCAGCATGAAGGATAGAGTTTACTCAAGAGCTTATTTTAAGGGCCAGTAGGTCTTCATACTGTGCATTTGGTGAAGGTTGGAGAGTTCAGAAAACATACCAAAGGGCAACATGAGGATTTTAGTGCAAATAAAAAGTGTACATTAAAATTCTTTGTAAGTTGAGGTCAAAAGGCTGAATGTGAAATGCTGAGTTGAAAATGCTAAAAAACCATGATGAGTTTGAATAATTGAAGTGGTTTTTGTATCAGTCCAAGAACTAATCACACTTTGGTGAATCGTCCTTTTTTTTGTTGTTGGCTCCCAAGTCCACTTTTCAATTAAGAAGTCAACACTAATTATCCATCACCTCTTCTCTGCTGTGTGCTTCTAATATTTCAAAGTCATTTATTTCATTTCTGTGAGTCTTATCTGCCTGTATCTGTGAGTGTGAGCATGTTTGTGACTATGTATGTGTGTGTGTGTGCATGCACATAAGTGCACGAGGGCTGAGACTGTTACCGTAAATTGCGAGTTCGAGCCACCTGCCACAAAGCCAATACTGAGACAGGAGGAGGCAAGTGGTAAGAAGGCTTTATTGAATACTGGTATTCAAGAGACAGAGGAGGTTAAATTTCTCCCAAATTCTGTCTGCCCTAAACAGTTGATGGGACGGTTTTATATGGGAAAGATCACGGCTACCTAATGTTTTGAGCACTTAGTCCACAGATGGTCTTATACATCACAAAACAACTACAAAAACTCTTTATTAAACTAAAGATAAACATGTCAAGCATCTTGGACTCTAGTCAGTATATTTATAACAGGCTGAAAAACTCATAAGAATCTCTCGGCTGGTGGGGCTGTTTTGCCAAATCCACTGTGGCTGAGATAGGAAGCAAGAAAGAAAACCTTCTTGTCAGTTTGCAGGCTGAAGGCCATTTTTCAAGAGAACGAAGAAAGGAGAAGAGAGACCAAGGCCACAGGAGCTGAGATAGCTCCACACCCCTTTGGAAGAGACCGGTGCAGCTGGTGCAATTAAAAAATGTTTAGAGATTACTTAGAGCATCATTATGGCGTTAGTCATGTCAAGCTCTCAATCACTTATTTCGAATGGGGGAAAATATGTTGTATTAGGGTGTTTGTTATGTTTAAGAGCGGAACAGGCTGCTCACCTGTATTTTGGACAGAGGCTGCACCATTTTCAAGGATTAGAGATTAATCACAGCTTATACAGCTATATTAAAACAAATGAGAAAATGTATTCTCCCTAATATTAAAACACTAAAGAAAAAGCATTTTCACTACTTCAAGACCAGAGAGAGGCCAATGCATATAAGAATTCCTGCTTCTCAAAGCATTTCCAAAACCATGCTTTTTTTTTTTAATTGACTTACACATCATAAAATTTTCCTTTAAGTAAAATCTTAGCCTAAGTACTCGGTCTCAGGTAACACAAGGCCCGCATAAGGGCCGTGCAATGTCAAAAGTAGAAGAGGCCTATAGAACCTTCAGCTCTGCCTCCTGTAGTCTGTTTCACAGAGAGGATAATGAAGTCTGAAAAAGAGCAGAACCTACCCCAGATCCAGGTCTCTGGACTCCTGGCCCGGAATGATTTCAACTGTCTCATGTATTTCAAATAATCCACAGTGAAAAATACAGCTCATGTTCATTGATTGTTATCTTGGTGAGCTTATTATGAATGTGTCTGCCCTGTATAGACAGCACTGCTCTTCAACATACATACATTGTGAGAAAGAATCTGCTTGTCACCTCCTCCTTCATAACGAAGGGGCGAAAACACCACTATTTATAGGAAGATAAAGAAATTGGACATTTTATGATGGCATACGTTTTAAATTAGATGAAGATATAAATCTGTGGCTGAAATTACCTGCAAATATACAGACAATCCTATAGCTCAAGACAATACAACACAAATCAGCTAGAAAATTATTTGCCTATAAATCTTAATCTACTACCATTTTATTTTCCCTCTTCTGTTTGCTGTGTGGCAGTACTGAATTTTAGGTGCTAGGTCTATTACTTGGAAATAGGCTTACCCTAATAAAACTGACATTTCTAAAAGGCTGTTTTTGTAGAATCATGTTCTGGCTTCTAAGATCTCTAATTCAACACCTTTGACAGAGCCTGGACCCTTTGCAGGATGCTTGCTGTACCAGGAACGAAGGAAGAAATGAAAATAAAAGGAGAGAAGAGATGAAAGCAGGGATAAACTCTTCACACTGTTTTACTCCTCATAATTCAAAAAGTTATAAAGTTCTCTTACACTGAAACTAAATTTCTCCATTTTCACACCTTTAGTCTTTTGTCAGTGACAGGCAAAGCCTGGCAGACATTTAAAATATTATTGGACATTTTCTTCGTTAACCAAAACTGGGTAACTTTGTTCCGGTTCCAGGTTTTGTCTCAAATAATGGATGGATTATATGATATACATATTCCCTTAGTTTTCATGGAAGTAATGAAAATCCACTAGAGTTTTAAATTAACGATTTTTTTTTTTTCCACCTGAAAGCATAACATGTAATCACAATGACTAATCTGAAAGCAGGTACATGAGAAATGATATTCAAGTCTTACGGAATTAACAATAACCAAAGTATTCCACTCCATTCAATGATAACACTTCAATATTTCTCTGGAAGCAGCATTTTAGGCCAACTGGAACAGAGAGCTTCATTTTCATGAAAAACCTCATCTTTGCAAATGGCTGCCAGCATGTCACAGTATCTCAAGCTTTTAGGCATCATCCCATATATTACGCTTCAAGGATTCCAGCCAAATGTGTTCTTAAAATAATTCCATATCATTACGGGTTGAATTGTGTTGCCCAATAATATGTGTTGTAAATCCTCTATCCTCTACTCCTGTCCTTATAATTCCATCTGGGAAGATGTTGTTTTTGTTAGGTTAATGAGGCAGGATTAGTGTAGGGTATATCTTGAGTCACTTTCTTTTGAGATTTAAAAAAGACTAAACAAGCAAGTAAGAGAAGCAGAGATGGATAAGATAAACACATGGAGATCCCCAAGGAACCAGGAACAGAAGCCGAAGAGACAGGACCTTCCTCCAGAGTCACAGAGAAGAAAGCCTTCCCGTAGAGCCAACGCTCTGAATTCAGATTTCTAGCCTTCTAAACTGTGAGGAAATCAATTTCTATTTGTTAAAACCATTTACTTGTAGTAGTTCTGTTATAGCAGTACTAGATAACTAAGACACATATATTAATTTTCAACACCAGCTTCATCTTTTTCGTAAAGACACATTTTCTTTTTCCATATTTAATTATAGACATCACAACTAACTTCTACTCTCTTCCTTATATTTGAAGATTTCTGATTCTGTGAAATAAATAGAATTAACATTTAAGTACCATAAAGCACAAATGGTTAAGTGCTTGACTACTAACCAAAAGGCTGGCAATTTGAAATCACCTAGAGGTGCCTCGGAAGACAGGCCTGGCAATCTGCTTCCTAAAGGTCAGAACCTTGAAAATCCTATGGAGTACAGTTCTATTCTGTACACATGGAATCAACATGAATCAGAATTGATTCCATAGCAATTAACAACAACAGAAATATAGAAAGAAGGTTAAGGATATGGAAGATGAATGGTCATGTATGTACATTGCATGTGGTACAGACTTGTTTCAAGAAACCATGTAGGCTAAATTTAAAAAATTACAGTGGCTCCCATTTAACAAAATTATTTATAGATTTTTGTTTGAAAAATAACATTTGTGCAACTTGAATTCCATGTTGGAATGCTATCACTGGTTTTTAACAAAGTTGGGAAAAGTTGACATGAAAAAATTATACGAACATTTCTACCTTGGTTCAATATTCAAGTACCTGAACTAAGTACACAAACATATCTTTAATTTTTAAACAATTATGTACAGTGTTGGATTATTTGTTAATTACAGGAAAATAGGTTGATGTCTTAAACCAAAACTAAACCAAACCCATTGCGGTCAAGTTGATTCTGACTCATAGTGACCTACAGAACAGAGTAGAACTGCCCCATAGAGTTTCCAAGGAGCGCCTGGTGAATTCGAACTGCTAGACCTTTTGGTTAGCAGCTGTAGCTCTTAAATACTATGCCACCAGTGTTTCTATTGTCTTAAAGATCCCTGGCAGTGCAGTGGTTAAGTGCTTGGCTGCTAACCAAAAGGTCGGCAGTTCTAATCCACCAGCTGCTCCTAGAGAGAAAGATGTGGCAATTTGATTCTCTAAAGACATAGCCTTGGAAACCCTATGGGCGTAATTCTACTTTCCTGTAGATTCGAAAAGAGTCAGAACTGGCTCGATGGCAGTAGTTTTGATTCTTTTTTTTTTTTTTGCCTCCTTAATTGCACAAAGTGACAGAGAGCTTTCCTCCAAAAAGATCTGCTATGAAAGAATTAGTTACGTGACTGATCATAAATTACTGATTCGAAATTTGAAAAGCAATGAGCAAATGTGCACTAACATTACTGAAGAATAGTAAGGCACTAGAATTTTTGTTTTCCATTATATAGATAAACCAGCTCTCAGTGAAATGCCCTAAGCCTTATTACCTCTATTATCATTGTAGAAACAGAACTAAGGTAAAGGGAAATAATTGCATTCAATAAAGCTTTGTTAGGAGGATTCAAAAGAACTTCCTTTAAGTGTGGTTTTAGCTATAGATTCATTTAAATAAAACATTGAGATTTTTTTTTTTTGAAATATGCTCAACTTTATTGTGCAACAAAAGGGCATTTAAAATCTGGTATTTATAACATTTTCAAAGATAATTTTTTAAAAACTATTTTCACAAGTGTGAAATAAAGACATTGCACTTTTTTAAAGTTGTTAAAATATGTCATAGCTGATTTTTGCTGTTTTTAATTTTAACTTTATAAATTTTTTTCAGAAAAAATAAGTATAAAAAGCTTCCTTTTTTGTGCTTTAACTTGACAAATATATTCCAATTATAAGATAGTAAGTTATGTTTTCAAAAATAAAATGAGTTAACTATTTAGAAAAAATAAACCATGAGCAAAATATGGTATATTAGGTTTCATAAACGAGTATTTTAAAAAAGAGTTTACCTAATGTTGATAAGTGACAAGAAGAGTTTTGTTTCAAATAAAGTTGGACGTCACTGGGTTAAACACAAATAGATCTTTTTCTTTAGCACAGGATTTATTATTATTTTATAACATAAAGATGCTCAATGGCTAAGTAGAAAGTATATTAGGGATCCATCCCAAACTTATTTGATCATGAAACTCATATTTCTTGGAGTGTCTTGTTCCAAGAGACAAAATTTTAAAAAGACTGTGTAAATAAAACCAGTAATAATGTAATGTGTAAATTTTAATACTTGTAGATATTCCCTTCCTTTTCATCTAAAATACAAGCAAATATCTGAAGGACAATGAGTAATTTAAAATATGCTAATTTTATCTGAGCACAAAAAAAATATTATATTGAAGCACAAATAGATATGCTTCTTTAAATAGTAACTTGAACATTCTTTGCTGTTTTGTTTGTTTATTTTCACTGTGACATGCTGAACTTACAGTAATATTCAGCTGCTAGCTAGTCATTTGCTAATAGGTCTAAGGTAGCTTAAAAACACCCATCAAAAATGTTTCTGTTACTGTCTTAATCAAATTTTATTTTTGCAGCTTATTTTTCTTTTATCTTCTTTGATAAAAGATTGCAAATCTCTGTAGTCATCACTAGAAAATTGGGTTAATTAGCAAAATTTAAATTTATAATCTCTGCTACATGGTTAAAATTTTTTAAAAGGAAGGTCATCTAATGTCTTATTTTACAAAGATTTCTTTATAACCATTTGATGTCATCACAAAAGAACTAGGTTAAGAAATAAAATGGTCAAATGAGGAATTTTTATAAAAGTGCATATGAAAATAGAAGACAATGTTTGAAGTGTATATAATATTTAACCTCTTGATTATTTCCCAGACCATAATGAAGTTACAGAATAATGCATGGTACAAACGATTAAAGCTCTCAGTGACTAACTGAAAGATTGGAAACCGAATCCACCAGAGGGCCTCAGAAGAAAGGCCGGGCAATCTTTTTCCTAAAAATCAGTCATTGAAAACCCTATGGAGTACAGTTCTACTCTGACACACGTGGGATTGCCATGAGTCTGAATCAACTTGAAGGCAATTGGGTTTTAATGAAGTGAAAGTAGATGAGTTCCTTACAAAAGAAAGAAATGCTGATGGTTCAACAAATGAAGCCTAACATATATACGAAAATGCACAGAAATAAAGACACTTAATTTGAAATTTTAAACATCTACGTAAAATTAATTCTATTTATTCGGTCATATCAAATATAATATAGGTGTACTTTATCGTCATTTCTCATTGATTTTAATATCACCTTTAAATATAAGCCTTTTCTTTTTAAAACTGTACTTTGAAACAGGCCTGTCACAAAAGTCTTCAGATCATTTACTTTTACAAAGAAGCCCATTATTTAGTTGAGGTGAAATTGTTTTGTCAATGTATATTATTCTCACCTTCAATTTTTAAGGACTTTCACATATGATAAGACATTTTTTCATGGACTTTGGAAAAGATCTCTTTCTTGTGAATTTATATACTTTTACTATATTTGATCTGTGGTTCAAAAAATAAAATATTCAACTCACAACCAGTTGCATTCAAATCAGGTATTTAATTTTTCGTTTGTTTCTCTGTTTATTAATTTTGCTTGTTTTTAGGGAGACTGGCACAAAAGTTTTATGGTATCTGTATTTCTAAGGAAATTGAAGAGATAAAAACATGAAGGATATATCTCAGCCATAGTACTAATATTAGTTTGCCCTTATTTGACCACTCACTGAGACCTGGACTCTGTGCCTTAAAAATAACCTCACGGTGTCAGAGATTATAAAGTTTACAAATAGATGTACTGGTTGGGTTGTTTTGTACTTTATATTAAATCAGTAAGAAATGATGTTAGAAAAATTGGGAGAACGAGTTTAAATTAAAGGAAATGGATACTGATGTTTGAGTCTGCCTTATGTCAACTTTGACGTTTCATCAAATTCAACCTCTTCAAGTTTCATAATCAGAGGAGAACCTCATATTTTTAAGCTTGTTGTTTTGTTTTGTCATTATTACAGTGAAAATAGTTGCAGTCTTTGAACTGGCTCAAATATTTCCCTCTGTTTTATGGTTATATATCATTCAAGATGTAATCAGAAAAACAGAAACCCACCTATGTACTTAACACAAACAAGATTTAAAGCAATGAACTGATTATACAGGGGATACCTAAAAAAAGCGAAAACAAAAACCTTTGCCATCGAATCTATTCTGACTCGTAATGACCCTATAGGACAGAGTAGAATTGCCCCATAGGGTTTCCAAGGAGCAGCTGGTGGATTTGAACTGCTGACCTTTAGGTTACCAGCCAAGCTCTTAACCACTGCACTGCCAGAGCTCCCATATGCAGGCATTGGTTAAATACTTAATGGCGTAATCATGACACCTTTAGCAAACCCTATGTATTTTAGAAGACCAGAGAGCCCTGTAGATGTCCCTAAAATTACTGATGTTCACAGCAAGCTCTTTTCTTTCTCTTGTGGGAGTCGGCATGCTATTGTTGTTCTAATCTCCATGAAGGAAACGTATGAGTGACTCATGCCTCAGTCACTCTTTCCTAAAGGACTTTTCTGTCTGGTTTATTTGGTAATTTATTTACTGCAAAGAGGTGTCCCTTAAGGACTCCAAATTCTCCTGTTACTCTGAGAAGGTGATACAAGACCTAAGAAACAAACAGAGGGTGGCAAGGTCAAAGGTTAGTAGTAGGAGAAAGCCATCATTGCCCCAAGTCTGGAGTTCCAAAGGGGGGTGGGGTTTATAACTGGAACCCAGGATCCCAGGATTCCTTGCAGTATATGGATACACTTGCTACAGGTCTCCAGGAAGTTAAAGGTGATAGAGCTGCTCCCAAAGGCAGAGAAGAGGAGAAAGACTGGGCTTCTCTTTTCCCTTCCCACTAGTGAAATCTGGCTGTCACCCAGTTGACATGGGAACTGGGGAAATGAAGTTGGCTGGAGTTTGTGCGTCTGAAACACAAAGAATAATAGCTCATGGATGAGGAATGGCTCCCAGACCAAACAGGCATGATAACAGCACAGCCCATCTGGTTAGTACTCAGCACCCATCTGCACCCTGACTCCCTTGTTTAGCTTTCTTATAACTATTCCATGCTTCTTCTTAACATGGCCTAAATAACTTAACATGGCCTACTATAAATCATACCAATGAAGATACTCTCACCCTCTAGGCAATCACAAGAGACACAGATTTCCATCAATCATCATATCTATCTCTCTAGCCTTTATGCAGCCCTCCCTGCTGGGTGCAGATGTAGTTCCTGGTGGTGTGGCAACATTTGCACTAGATTCTGACACAAAGTACAACCTCACTCATAGTACTAATGGAAGAGGAAAGGAAAATAAATATATTATAAATAAGTAAATATCAATAAAGGTATGAATGAATACATAGATAAAGATTTTAGTTAGAAGCTCCCTAGGCTAGCTCTGGGTTCCAGACATAGTCCTTCTTCCCTGCATTATGTTCTACAAACCATTTGTGCCATACTACAATGCATAGTCCCTTCCAGGGAACTTCTTTAAAAGACAGATTCAAGGTCCCATCACATCTCTCCTTCCCTTCCCTCTGACACACACACACACACACACACACACACACACACTCACACAAAGAGATTTGGGAGGGCAATAGGGGCCAAATTCTTTGATGTAGGTGATCCATAATTTTGCACTAAGAGATGCTTTTAACATAAGCCACTCTTTTGAATTAAATAAATCTCTCTCCCTAGGACACTAGAAACTATCTCGTCTGTATTTTTTTCATTGAAGGCCATCTGCCAGCAACCCCTCGATGACTCTTGTCCCTTTACGCTGCAAATTGTCTTTCCTAGAAATAGATTCAAATTGGCTAATAGCATGCATCCAGTTTCCTGGGGGAATGCTCTGGGATCTGTTCCTTTGGAATGGAAGGAAAGGAAGCAGGACTCGGCAAAAGAGAAGGTGGGTTGTGATGCAGACTCAAAAAAGGCTTCATTCAGCCAGCTTCTTGTGTGCACTGAAGCTGGGATGTATCATCAGAGAAAATCCTGCATTGTGATGAGGGCGCTGGACCTGTACAACGCCATGACATCCACCAGTCATTAGATGCAGACTATCCCTGGAAAGGGGTCTGGCCTTGAGCCAGGTAGCACTCTCCAGAGTAGGTCAACTTTCAGAGACTACGGACAGTGGAGGAGTCCTGGTGGTGCAGTGGTTAAGAGGTCAGGCTGCTAACCAAAAGGTTGGCAGTTCAAATCCACCAACCGATTCTTGGAAACCCTATGGGGCAGTTCTGTCCTGTCCTATAGAGTCACAGTAGGGTCACTATGAGTCAGACTCTACTCGACTGCCATAGGCTTGGTAGCGGGTTTACAGACAGTTGAAGTCATGCTGCCAGCATCTTTAGCAGCTGAATTCTCATAGTATTGAAGGTAAATATGGACAGTAGATCATAGCAACAAATACATCTTATTTATATTCAAATTCTGTATTTTCTTCAAATATTTTCCATTTTCTAACAATCTCAGCCCTCTATGGCTGCTCACTTTCTTATGGATACTTTATGGGTCTCTATATATTCCTTTGGGACAGCTTCGTGACTTTCTCATTTTGTGATTAAAACATATACATTTATATGCGCAAATAATCAAGTATGCATGCTGTTGTTAGCTGCTGTCCGGTTGGCCCCCTGACTCATTGTGGCCCTATGCACATGGAACGAAATGCTGCCTAGTCTTGCACCATCCCCATCATCGCCTGAGGGTAATTTTTGGAAGTAGATTGTCAGGTGTGTCTTTCTGCTCTGCCTTAGTCTGGAACATCTGCTAAAACCTGTCAGCATCATAGCAACACTCAAGCCTCCACTGACAGAGGGGTGGTGGCTGCATACAAGGGGCATTGGCCAGAATGGAACTGGGTCTCTGTCCTGGAAGGCAAGATTTCTCCCATTAAACCACCAACACCACCAAATTATGCATAAAAAAAACAAAACCAGTTGCTCTTGAGTACATTCCAAATCATAGCAACCCTATAGGACGGAGTAGAACTGCCCCATAGATTTGCAAGAAGTGGCTGGTCGATTCCAACTGCCAACATTTTGGTTACAGCTGAGCTCTTAACCACTGCACCGCCAGGGCTCCAGAAAGTACACATAAACTATTTGTAGTTTGAGAATAAGAATAGCAACATATAGCTATTTTAATATGCATAAAGTTAATACCACATTAATGTTTATTGAAGATTACTGGATTTATTATACATATATATGTATATATATACATATATACCCCCATGCATCTGTCAATTTGTATTCTTTCACCATACTTATTTAAATCTGTATGATGAGCAAATAATCCGAGAAGTATCTGTATTTCTAAGGAAATGTAAGACTCTAAGAAGAACATGACATCAGGATTGGAGGAAGACACATTAACAACCTGTGTTATGCAGATGACACAATCTTCCTTGCTGAAAGTGAAGAGGACTTGAAGCACTTACTGACGAAGATGAAAGACCACAGCCTTAAGTATGGATTACACCACATAAAGAAAACAAAAATCCTCACAACTGGACCAATAAGCAACATCATTAAAAATGGGGAGAAGATTGAAGTTGTCAAGGATTTCATTTACTTGGGCCCACAATCAACACCAATGAAAGAAGGGGTCAAGACATCAAAAGATGCATTGCATTGGGCAAATCTGCCACAAAAGACCTTCTTTGAAGTGTTGAAAAGCAAAAATGTCACCTTGAGAACGAAGGTTGACCTGATCCAAGCCATGGTGTTTTCAATTACCTCATATGTATGCAAAAGCTGGACGATGAACAAGGAAGGCCAAAGAAGAATTGACACCTTTGAATTATGGTGCTGGCGAAGAATATTGAATATACCATGGACTGCCAAAAGAACAAACAAGTCTGTCTTGGATGAAGTACAGCCAGAATGCTCCTAGAAGCAAGGATGGCAAGACTTTGTTTCACATGCTTTGGAAACGTTGTAAGGAGGGATCAGTCCCTGGAGAAGGACATCATGCTTGGTAAAGTAGAAGGTCAGCAAAAAAGAGGAAGACCCTCAATGAGATGGATTGACACAGTGGCTACAACAACAGGCTCAAGCATAACAATGATTGTAAGCATGGAGCAGGACTGGGCAGTGTTTTGTTCTGTTGTACATAGGGTCACTATGAGTTAGAACTGACCCAATGGCACCTAACAAAATACACACACACACACACATATATATGAATTAATAAAATTTGGTACTCAGATGCATTTTGGTTTATTTCCTAAATGTCAAATATTGCTTTAAAATCCATATGTTATGAAACCAAAAATATCAGGATATTAGTAAATGTTGAAAATGGTTGATTAGTATACGGGCTTATAATACTATTTTTTTTCTATTGTGTGTGTGTTAGAAAATCATCTTAATAAAATGTCTAAATATTTATATCAGAAAGAAAATAAATACAAATTGACACAGTTTGTTATTTTTCATTATCATAAAAGAAGAGAAAATATTATGTCCAATGACAATTCGATTCTTATTAAATTATTTGTTTAAAATATGAGTGGGAAAAAAACACAAAAAGAAAATAAAACACTGAAGTGTTTATACCCAAGTTTTAATGAACAATTTACAAATTAAAAATCATAAAGTGGATTTATGAGGAAGGGAAATAGATAAACACCATGAAAAGATTAAAAATTTGTGTACAATAGCTGTAAGACAGTAAGATCCTGCCAAATCCAATTCTGGGCATCTCTCCTAATCCACTAAGAGGTCAGTTTTTGAAAGTTTGCACATGTATCTATACTCACATAACTAAATTTAAATTAGTTCACTCCTCATAGCTCCTCATTTTAGCTCACTCATGCATGGTTATTATACACTAATGGCATTTATTGTGCAAGTGTATTCCCTCAAAACTTCTTTTCTATTCTACTTTCCACTTCTCTGCTTGTGCTCACAGAAACACATGGCACTAGACTGACTGCTATAGGAACACTGAATACCAGATAGTAACTCTAGATACAAACATGCCAACATCAAGTTTAGTGTTTTTTAAACGTCACCTGATTCTAATCAGACCTTTCTATTCATATGCAACTCGCCTATGTGGATGTGGCTTTATCAATTACCAATACATCCATTACTGCATTTTCTGTTCGTAAGAAGTTATTTCAGGTTTTCTAAGGCACAGTAGAAAGGACTGGAAAGTTAATGATAGATTTACTTTGCAAAATGTCACACACATTGGTGCGGTGGCACTGGCCATGGTTCAATGGTAATTCATTTATAAAGGTAATAGTACGCTAATCAATTCTCATCTAAAAATATCTGAAAATGAAATTGTCCTTAAAACTTGTGAATATTATGCAGTGGAAAAATCAGCATGGAATGAGCAGAGAATTTGGTTAGCAAACACTTTAGTCAGTGGAGTCAGAAAAATCAAGGAAAAAGGAAATATATATCCCTGTATGGTGCTCACCACTTATTTTCCATCTGTCTCCTACGTGAACCAAAGAAATAACAGATTTTCATGAATTTCTCATCTCAAGGAGGGGGTTACTTGCTATAATAGAGGCTAATTCTTAGCAAAATGTTGGCACTTCCTATGAAAAAGAGATAGATTATATAATAATTTCATGAACAAATCTGGGCAGTTGGGGAGGCTGCGCAGACTCTGCCAACTATATATTCTAATTTCGTTAATATGAGTTTGTTTGCAATGGACTTCTATGCTTCTTCAAGGGATTATGAAAACCTCATCCAATTGCCTTACACATGAAGGGCAGATGGTTGAATTAATGGTAACTTGATAGTCAAGATGATTCCAGTGATTGGGGTTCATAAAAGATTCCCTTCTCCTAGTTAGCCAGTCTTTCTTCTGGCTGTTGTTGTTACGCACCGTCGAATTGGTTCCAACTCATAGCGACCCCATGTACAACAGAATGAAACACTGCCCAGTCCTGAGCTACCCTCACAATCATTGTTACGCTTAAGCCCATTGCTGCAGCCACTGTGTCAATACATCTTGGTGAGGGTCTTTTTGTTTTTCACTGACCTTTGGGCTAGATAGATTTTGTTAGCCAGATCAGGAAAAGTATTAGTGACAATGCTTCCAAGGGAAAATCAGCATTTATTTATATAAAAAAGTGAATGGTTTTATTCACTAGAAATTCTTACATGAGAATGAAGAACACTTTGAGAAACTCCATGTGTCATCTTGTCTGAAGTGTCTGTTCTGCAGCTCTTCTAGCGCACCTAGTAGAAGTAGCACGTGCCCCATGGAGCAGCCATCACCAGTAAGAAAGAGTTGTGAGGTTGCAGGTGGTGTCCTTCTGTATGACAATTTGGAAAGAAAACAATATCTAGGAAAGATTTCTGGGAAATATTATTTGTGATATGCAGAGTGCAATTCCTGATGATAGACTGATAGTCATGGAATGACTTAGAGTAAACATCAACATTACTCTTCCTGCTTGTTTGTGGCTCTACGCTAAGGCAAAGGCCAGTGACTACTCTACCCAAAATTAATACCATTGTGTTAACAAGGATAGCTGACTTCATCAGGCAAGTGAGATTGCTTTTTGTTTCAAGCCTACAGTGACATAAAAATATTATAAAGCAGTTTTCTGAGAAGAGGATTTCCTAACATTGCTTGTATATTATGGACAAATGTCTTTATGGATTTCTGAATCTTATTCCTAGGAATAATTAATGGAGTATATAGTGTCTAGATTCTTAATTAGATGCAACAGGGTTAAATTTGTTTTTAAAGAAGGAAAGGAACATATTAAGGGAACATGGAGAATGTCATCTATAGCCAGATGGGACAGAGACCCAGACGTACAGGAACATCAATGAAGAACAATGGCCACAATCACACTGCAGAATTCATAGATGCAGAGCACACTTGCTGCAAATCCTCAGTGCTAGACACTCCTGTTCACACCCCTAACAGAGCTGGTGCAGGCCTCTGCTTGCCAGGAAATCTAGCTTGTTGCAGCTACCACTGAAGGCCTTTATTTTTCCAACTTCTTTAAATCACTGGGTACAGTTTTAAAGTCTAGACAGGTGTATCTGGTTGGTGAAGTCTAGAATGTGTGCAGACTCCCTAGCTATATGGAAACCTGGGAAGTCAGTTGACTTTCATTCAAGTCTCACAAGATTGAGGATCACCCAAAAAGAAGATGGGGAGTCATATGTTTCAATGACAAACAGGAGGCATGTGTTACAGCCCACCTATTTGATTATCCAACAGGGTATAAATTCTTTTCACATGTGCATGTAATGTAATTCTCAACTGGATAACAAGGAACATTCTTATCTCAAGAAGGGAATAATCAAAATTTTCATAAATTACTACATTCATCTCTTTAAGGATCATCCCAAATTCTAGCATCTCTTGTTCCATCTATTCTCATTTTGATATTCTCTGATCTATGGGTCAAGTCAATAAGTTAATTTCTACCAATACAACCTATATAAAACAGTGGACGAAATGTATGGGAAAAGAAGAAATTGAATTATGTGAATATATGCATGATGTAATGGTTCATCTACAGAAAGGAGATGAAGACCTTCTTTATGTACTGGTTACAAGACAAGCTGTAGTAGTAGTTCTTCCACCACCCATCTGTCATTTTGTCATACTTTGGTATCTTGTGTGTTACTGTGATGCTGGAAGCTATGTCATTGGTATTTTAAATAACAGCAGGGTTATCCAAAATGAATAGGTTTAATCGTAGCTCCCATACTCAGGCAGACTAGGAAGAAATGCCAAGTGATCTACTTCTCAAAATTACCCAGTGAAAACCTTATGGATCACAACAAAACATTGTCCAACTTGTTTGCCTTAGAGACATCACCAGGAAGGATCAGTTGCTACAGAGGACAACATGTTTGGTGAAGTAGAGGGCTTGCAAGAAAGATGTGTCAGCACAATGGCTGCAACAATGGATTGGAACATGCTGGCAATCATGAGAATGACTCAGGTTCATTTCTTGAGATGGTCAGCCAGCAACCTGGTGGCAGGTTGATTACATTGGACCACTTCCATCATGAAAAGACTAGTATTTTTTTCTTGCTGGGATAGATACATAGTTTGATACAGATTTGTCTTCCCTGCACTCAATGCTTCTGTCAAAATGGCTGTGGATTTACAGAATGCCTTCTCCACCCTCAAGATATCCCACACAACATTTCCTCAGATCAAATAACTCATTTCATAAAAAGTGAAGTGAGACAACAGGCCCACGCTCATAGAATTGACTGGTCTTGCTATGTTCCTCATCATTCTGAAGCAGCTTTCTTGACAGAATGATGGAGTGGCCTTTTAAAATCAAAATTATAGTGCTAGCTAGGTGGCTATACCTTGCAGAGCTTGAGCAATGTTCTCCAGGTGGCAGTATATGCTCTAAACCAGCATTCAGTATATGGAGATGTTCCTCCCATAGTCAGGATTCATGGGTCCTGGAATTAAGGGGTGAGAATGGGAGTGGTGCTACTCACTATTACCCCTAGTTACCCATTTGTAAAATTTTTACTTCGTGTCCCTGGGAACCTATGCTCTGCAGGTATAGAGAGAGGTCTTAGTTCTTAAAGGGAGAATACTGTCACCCAAAACTGATTCCATTGAACTGGAAGTTAAGAATTCCACCCTTTGAGCTCCCCATGTGTCTGGGTCAACAGGCAAAGCAGGGAGATACCATATTGACTGGTGTGATTGATCCTGATTGCTGTTATTGTTGTTGTTGTTAGATGCCATTGACTCAGTTCTGAATCATAGTGACCTTATGTACCAACAGAACAAAACACTGCCTGATCCTGTGCTATTTTTACAATCGTTGATATGTTTGAGACCATTGCTGCAGTCACTGTGACAATCCATCTTATCTAGAGTCTTCCTCTTTTTCACTGATTCTTTACTGTACCAAGCATGATGTCCTTCTCCAAGGAATGGTCAATCCTGATAATACACCCAAACTACGTGAGATGAAGTCTCACCCTCCCTGCTTCCAAGGAGCACTCTGGCTGTACTTCTTCTAGGACAGACTTATTTGTTCTTCTGGGAGTTCATGGTATATTCAATACCCTTCACTAGCACCACAATTCAAAGGCGTCAATTCTTCGGTCTTCCTTATTCATCATCCGGATTTTGCATACGTGTAGGCGATTGAAAAAATAACTTTGGTCAGGCGCACCTTAGTCTTCACGGTGATATCTTTGCTTTTCGACACTAAAAAGAGGTCTTTTGCAGCAAATTTGCCCAATGCAATGTGTCGTTTGATTTCTTGACTGCTGCTTCCATGGGTTTTGATTGTGGATCCAAGTAAAATGAAAACCTTGACAACTCCAATCTTTTCTGCATTTATCCTGATGTTGCTTATTGGTCCAGCTGTGAGGATTTTTGTTTTCTTTATGTGGAGGTGTAATCTATATTGAAGGCTGTGGCCTTTGGTCTTCAAGTCCTCTTTGCTTTCAGCAAGAAGGGGTATGTCATGTGCATATTGCAGTTCGCTAAATGACTCTTCCTCCAATCCTGAAGTAGCATTCTTTTTCATATAGGCTAACTTCTTGGATTATTTGCTCAGCACACAGATTCAATAAAAATGATGAACACCTTTCCTGATTTTAAACCACACAGTATCTCCTTGTTCTGTTCAAATGACTGCCCCTCAGTCTATGTACAGGTTCCTCGTGAGCACAATTGTTTTGGAATTCCTATTCTTTGCAATGTTATCCATAATTTTCTATGATCCACACAGCCAAATGTCTTTATATAGTCAATAAAACTCAGATGAGCATCGTTCTGGTATTCTCTGTTTTCAGCCAAGATCTGTCTGACATCAGCAATGATGTCCTTCCTTCCACGTCCTTTTCTGGATCCAGCTTGAATTTCTGGCAGTTCCCTGTCCATGTACTGGTGCAACCACTTTTGAATTACCTTCAACATAATTTTCCTTGCACGTGATATTAATGATATTGTTTGATAATTTCTGCATTCTGTTGGATCACTTTTCTTTGGAATGGGCACAAACATGGATGTCTTCCTGTTGGTTTTCTAGGTAGCTGTCTTTCAAATTTCTTAGCATAGATGGCTGAGCATCTCCAGTGCTGCACCCCTTTGTTGAAATACCTCAGTTGGCATTCTATCACTTCCTGGAGCCTAGTTTTTGCCAATGCCTTTAGCGGAGCTTGGACTTCTTCCTTCAAAACCACCGGTTCTTGATCATATGCTAATTCCTCAAATGTTTAAATGCTGACCAATTATTTTTGGTACAATGACTCTGTGTATGCCTTCCATCTTCTTTTGATTCTTCCTTCATTGTTCAATATTTTGCCCATTAAAAAAAAAAACCCACTGCCATCGAGTTGATTCTGACTCATAGAGACCCTATAGCTCATAGAATCCTTCAATATTGCAACTCCAGGCTTGAATTTTTTCTTCAGTTCTTTCAGTTTAAGAAATAATGAATGTGTTCTTCCCATCTGGTTTCCTAACTCAAGGTCTTTGCACATTTCTTTACAATACTTTGCCTTTTAGGGCTGCCATTTGAAATCTTCTGTTCAGACTTTTACTTCATCATTTCTTCCATTCACTTTAGCTACTCTATTTTCAAGAGCAATTTCAGAGTATCTTCTGACATCCATTTTGGTCTTTTCTTTCTTTCCTGTCTTTCTAATGATCTTTTGCTTCTTCATGTTTGATGTCCTTGATGTCATCCCGCAACTTGTCTGGCCTTCAGTCATTAGTATTCAGTGTCTGGTATCTATTCTTGTGATGATCTCTAAATTCAGATGGAATATACTCAAGGTCATAATTTCACTCTTGTGGAGTTGTTTTAATTTTCTTCAGCTTTGACTTGAACTTGCATATGAGCAATTGATGGTCTGTTCCACAGTTAGTCCCTGTACTTGTTCTGATTGATGTTATTGAGCTTTTCCATCACGTCTTTCCACTAATGTAGTCAATTTGGTTCCTTTGTATTCCATCCTGTGAGGCCCACATGCATAGTTGCCATTTATGTTGTTGAAAAATGGTGTTTGCAATGGATAAATTGTTGGTCTTGCAAAGTTCTATCATGCAATCTCTGGCAACATTTCTATCACCCAAGTCATATTTTGCAACTGCTGATCATTCTTCTTTGTTTCCAACTTTCGCATTCCAATATACAATAATTTTCAATGCATCTTGATTACATGGTTGATCAATTTCAGATTGCAGATGTCGGTAAAAACCTTCAGTTTCTTCATCTTTGGCATTTGTGGTTAGTGAGTAAATTTGAATAATAGTCATATTAACTGGTCTTCCTTGTAGGCATATGGATATTATCCTATCACTTCCTGTGTTATACTTCAGGATAGAGCTAGAAATGTTCTTTTTAATGACAAAGGCAGCACCCTTCCTCTTCAATTTGTCATTCCCAGCATAATAGATCATATGATTGCCCAATTAGAAATGTTCAATACCAATCCATTTCAGCTCACTAATGTCTAGGATATCAATTTTCATGTGTTCCATGTCATTTTTGATACTTCCAATTTTCCTAGTTTCTTACCTTGTACATTCCATGTTCCAATTATTCATGGTTGTTTGCAGCTGCTTCTTCTCATTTTGAGTCATGCCTCCTCAGTAAATGAAGGTCCCAAAAGGTTGACTCCATCCACGTCATTAAGGTTGACTCCATGTTGAGGAGGCAGCTTTCCCCTAGTCATATTCTGAGTGCCTTCCAACCCAAGAAAATTTGTTTTCCAGCACTATATTAGATAATATTTTGCTGCTATTTATAATGTTTCCACTGGCCAATTTTTTCAGAATTAGACTGGCCAATTTTTTCAGAAGTAGAACTTGTCCACCATAGGTGACCTTACTTGTATTTTGAAATACCAGTGGCATAGCTTCCAGCATTACAGCAACATGCAAGCCACCACAGTGTGAAAAACTGACAGACATATGGAGGATTGACAGACATGTGGTGGTGATCCTGATAACCAAGGGAGAGTCAGATTGACATTTCATAATGGAGGTAAAGAAGAATATGTCTATAATTCAGGAGATCCTGTAGGGTATCTCTTGGTACTATCAAGGGAAATCTACGGCAACCCACTTCCGACATGACTACTAGTGGCCAAGACTCTTAAGGAATGAAGTTTTGGGTCACCTCAAGAGTCAAAATACCAAGACCGGTTTAGGTGCTTGCTAAAAGCAAAGGGAATATGGAGTAGGGAATGGAAAAATGTAGTTCTAAATACCAGCTAAAACGACATGACCAGTTGCAGAATCAAGAACTGTAATTGTTATGAGTATTTCTTCCTTGTTTTTCATACCTTTGTGTGTGTGTGTATGCATATATATATACATATATATATGTAGTAAATATCTTTGTTTTCTTCCCTTCTTTATCCCATTTCTTATTATAAAACATAAGATGTAAATGGAGCTAGTGTGTTTTCCATTGCAGGGAAGTTAATTTTATCATGTTAGGTGGTGCATATATACGTATGCACCTGACCTACAGATTTTGCATTTACCAGCTCCCGCAGTCCTGTGAGCCAGTAGCCTGCCACCTGACCCGTGGATTTGGGACTTGCCAGCCCCATAATTCTGTGAGCCATTTCCTTGAAGTAAATCTTTATGTACATATATATGTATGTATGTGTGTATATACATATACATATATATATATATATTTCACTGGTTTTGCTCCTTTAGAGAAACCAGCCTAAAACAGAATATACCCCTTATTTTGTAGAACTTGCTCTGTACTTGACATACCTCAGCACCTGTACAGTGAATATTTTCTCAGTTAAAAATATTATGGTATATAGAGGAGAGCCTACAACAATTCTAATATATTAACCATATGATGCAATTTTGGAGAAAATTACTGGCTATTTTATGAAAACTTTAAAAATGATATCTTATTGAAATAAAAACAACCTCTAGAGATAGTACCAGTAACATGGTAGAAAGATATCAACATATAAAGTATATAATAGCATGAATAGATACCAACATTTCTATTTTTTAAAGTTTGTATAATTGGTATAAAGAATAATTTAATGTTATTTTAATGCAAGTGTGTGTACATATGGGGCTTTATATTGATATTGTTTTAAGATAGAATTTTATATTTAAAATTGTTTTCAATAGTATGCTTTTATAGGACCACTAAAATTAAAAAAAAAAAATTTCAACTAATAAATATTTCAGAAATCATGTAATTTGAATTATTTTGGGTATCTCCTTATGCTCTGACTTGTTCTGATTTGAAATTGTGTTAATACTTTTCCACAACCCAGTGTATGTTCCCAGTGCCTTCATGGAGCTCCTCTTTTGGACAGTGGTCTTGAACAATCATCCCTGAGGAAACAACTGTTAGAAAATTTTAATGAGCAGTTACATGGGTCAAGAATAATCTTACTTTTTGGTTTCTCCTTGAAAACAAAACACAGCATTTCTGTCAAGTCGATTCCAACTTTTGATGGCCCCACGTGTGTAGAGTACAACTGCTCCATTGGGTTTTCAGGGCTGTGACCATTCCAAAGCAGATTGCCACACCTTTCTTCCAAGGTGCGTTTGTATGGTTTTGAACTGCCAAACTGGGTTAGTAGTCAACTGCTTAACCTTTGGGAGTCTCCAAGAGACTCCTTCGATTTCCTCTTGTGACGTCACTAAGGGTTGTTGCACGAAGGAGGAGCAGCATCCCTAGACAGGCGGGATAGGCTGCTTCTGCTGGCAAAGGAGACTCGAGCTGGTGGGCTCAGTGTTCACTAAATCAGTTATTTTTGGAGATCTGCATTCCATTTCTCTTTCCTGGATCAATAGCCTAAATTTTATATGAGACTTTATGAATCTGTGAATTCAACCGAGATTTAAATATCACATTCCAATATGGTGTTTAATATTCAGCCCATCTAAGCCTTACAGCTGCAGGGGAATAGACTTTTCTTTGTTTCAACTCAGAAATTGAGCATAGCTTCAAGCTAACTCATGATATTAGACGCAAATCTCCCAGCCACGGCACTTGAATTTCTCATCCCCTTTGTCCTTGTATGGATTCCCTAAAAGTAGAGCCTGATGCAACAACTTCTGTGCTAAAGATTTTTTGGGGTGTGCAATTCAAGGACAGGAGGAAGGTTGCAAAGTAAGGAGGGAAAATATGACTGGCAGTGTTACTTTTCCTCTTTGAGCCTTTATAGCCACTATAGCTGATTGTTTGAACTGGAATGAGTTTTAATAAAAATACTTGAACTACTGTATTTTAGAGCAGTCTATCTGAGGGGAAGGAAAAAAGAATTTGTGTCTGGCTTCCTTCATCCTCACAAGTAGGATTGTTGGCCCACTAGGAGTCTGGGTTACATCACTTAGTCTCTTCAAACTTAACGGAAATTGAGAACAGCAGGTGTGTAGGCACTCAGGCTCTTTGCCAGTCGATCTGCTCTATGGGGTCTTTGCTACACAGTCTTGGTGGCAGAAGGAACAGTATGTAGGTTCCAACATCATGGATATTATGCAAGCCTTTGCTACAGCTGCTGAAAAGAAGGTGAATGTGCAGATGTGTGGTGCAAAAATTGAATGTAATCCACTCTTCATAGGTTTTAATGTCAGTAAGTAGCCATTCAGCCTCTCAAAGGCCTATCTTCAACAGCCACTATATTTCAGGTGACCACAGGCGATGATTTAATTAACGGCATTACCGTTGCTTTCCCTGGACTACCACAGTAGTCATCTTTAAAATGAGATGATTTTTTTTTAAAACCAAGAAACCCAGATAACCAATCTAAACTTCTCCCCAACTCTTTCAAGCAATTGTTGCCTGCAATCTCTCCAGTGAAAAAATAAAGTCCAGAATTTTTCAAAGTCTCATTTTAAAGAATCATATAATCTTAATGTGATGTCATTTTAATTTGTCTCAAGTAGATACCGTTAAAAGAAATTTTAGGTAGCTTCCAGCATAGAAATTTTAGAATCAGAGTTCATTGCAAAGTCCCTGACTTACTGTGACTTGCATTTCTTTTCTTTTGATTAAGCCCACACATAAGAATAAAACAAAAATGGATGACCAAATACGAAACTTTCTTTTTTATAAAAGATAACATGAAGGATATACATTTTATTGTTGCATCCAAATACTGCGAAGTTAATACTTTGGAGCTCCATGTAAAATGAGCCTTGTGGATTTGAAAGTAAATGACAACCCTTCCCTATTAATCTCTCTTTTCATGGCAGTTTTTGTACTTTGCATTTACTGTCTATTCATATTCTTGGATGAGAAATGCAGACTACAGCAATGTGTCTAATGTGTTGACTAAAAATAACCCCCAACTATATTTTAGACAGCTATAAAGGCTAGACTGTATTATCTTTTGAAGGATCAGAACAAAGACCCTTTCAATACATGAAGAATGAATGAAAAATTGCTCTAATTAGCTTATTATAATCTGTAGAGAAGAGTATAAGTTGTCTACACATTATAAATGTCTAATTTTAAGTGATTAGTTTTTATTTCCAGGCATTGTACTGAACCACCTGGATTTCCTCTGGTCAAATGTACTCTTTCTGTCTTTTTCTTCAATTAGATCATGCCAAAAAAAAAAAAAAACTGTGATTTAAATATAAATAACACAGAACGCACAATGTGCCATAAAACAGACTTTTCTTACTTATGTTTATGAGAACAACTATCCATCCAATGACTCAATATGAAGCCTTTAATTCTTCCCAGTTACTCACCGTCCACAGCCAAATATTCACTTTTTTTTTCTATTTAGTTTTCTAAGTAATTCTCACCTTTGGCATCTCTCAATTTGCCCCTCACTCACCTTAATTCAGTTTCGCATTGCTTTTTTCCTTGAATTATTGTAATGCATTTTAAATAGTGTCAAGACTTCCTTTTGATCTCTGCTCTGCACTGCTGTTACCAAAATTATTTTTCTAATATGAAAAATAGTAGAACCCACCTCCTTGCAAAAGCTGCCCAATGGCACCTAAGAGCTCTCAAGATAAAGTACAAAGTTCTTAGATTAACACACTTTACAGAGCACCTGTATGCTTCACTAATCTTATCTCCAGCTTTGACCCCATGGGCAGCCTCTCTAACCAAGCTAGGTTGGACAGCCTCTATGCAAATGACCACATCGTCTCCCTGAAGATTTAGTCCCTACATCTGTTGGCTAGTTAACTGTTCTGATAGTTTCTAATCAGTGCTTGGCCCAGTATTTAAAACAAAATAGAGTTGCTTTTGAAAGTTTTTAGGTGTTGGTTTAAATTTACTGTGGATTTTTGTTTGTTTGCAGGGCTTTTGTTTTGAATCCAGTAAAAGGTAGAATAAATCAAAATAAAGAAAAGGCAAGAAGAAAATAAAAAGTAGAGGTGAGATAATTGTCAGGGAAAATAAGTTGCAAATTTACCCCAAAACATGACCTATAATACAAAGGTGATTTCTAATTCTTATCTGTCAACAATTCATCGCAGTTTTGAAAAGGTCCATTCATACAACAGATGTTTATGGAAAATCTAGAGTCAACAAAAAAGGGAAAGACCCTCGACAAGATGGATAGACACAGTGGCTCAAGCATAACGGTTTTGAGGATAGTGCAGGACTGGGCAGTGTTTCGTTCTGTAGTATGTAGGGTTGCTATTAGTAGGAACTGACTCGATGGCACCTTGCAACTATCTGTTGGCCAATATCCTAAGAATGAGGCATACGATTATGAATAAAATTTGGTCCCTGCCTATGAGGTGCTTGGAGCCTAGCGGGGAAAACAAACTAGCATGCTGAGAATTATTCTAAAGAACAATGAGTTCAATGAAAGAGGATTCATGGTTTTACCTAAGGAAGAATTTGTATTTTTGATTGCAGTGGTGGTCAGAAGAGGTTTATCAGGAGAAAAACTCTAACAAGTTGATGACACAAACATTAGTCACCCTAGGAAAGTGAGGCCATTGCAGAATATGTGGTCAGCAGTGTGAATATGGGGATGTAAACCATAGCACTGCCTATGAAATACTTTAACCTCCAGAAATTTAAGAGCTACTCCAAATCATACATCACATTTATATATTATTATAATGACATTTTTTTTGTCACTTGAAGCAGGTGGTATTTTCAAGGCTTTAGGACTTGAATGAACTTACTACATTTGCCTGATTGTAACATCCTCTTCCCCTACTCTACGGTTGTGAAGAGAACGTAGGATGGAGTCAAAGTTGGAAGCAGTTAGGAAGACATAATCTAATTTTTGATTCATGGATGCTGTAGAGTCTTATGTGACCAACTTTAACAAGAGGGCCTGGAATACTTTTTATTTTCTGCCTATATTTCTCTCCTTGAACAATAGACTTTGTTGTTTTAATTTTATTTGTTCAAATTTTGATGATTAATTTTGAAACTCAATGAATTATTAGTAGATTTTTAATATAACTATTAATAAAAACAAAAACAAACACTACCTTCGAGTTGATTCCAACTCATAGTGACCCTACAGGACAGAGTAGAACTGCCTGTCCCACAGCGTTTCCAAGGAGCTGCTGGTTGATTTGAACTCCTGACCTTTTGGTTAGGAATCGAGCTGTTATCTACTGTGCCACCAGGGCTCCATACCTATTAATAGGCACATAAATTAATTCAAGTTTCTAAATATAACTCCAACTAGTTGCCATCAAGTCGATTTCGACTCATAGTGATCCTGTAGGACAGAGTAGAACTGCCCCATAGGATTTCCAAGGAGCGGATGGTAGATTCAACACTGCCAACCATTTGGTTAACAGCCAAGTTCTTAATCACTGTGCCACTAGGGCTCCTTCTTAATATAATATTTATATTTTAACATACAAGATAAATTTACTGCCTCTAAAAATCCCACCCTTCAATCAAATTGTAATTTGTGTCACTCATTATGATTTAACTATTGATTTAGATAATTAAATGATGTTTTCACATAATCCTATATTCAACACCACAAGATCATTATAGGAAGTTGATTGACATATTAACTGCCCAAAACCAACCTGTCAGTGGAAATAGAGCCTGTTTCTCATCTCTTTCCCTAGCTTAGAAGTTGGTGGTTACTGGGTGTCATGGACTGAACTGTGTCTCCCGAGACAACTTGGCTGAGTCATGATTCCCAGTATTGTATGATTGTCTACCATTTTGTCATCTGATGTGATTTTCCTGCCCGTTGTAAAGCCTGTCACTATAGTATAATGGGATGGATTAATGGCATTTATATTGATGAGGTCTACAAGATTAGACAGTGTCTTAAGCCAATCTCTTTTGAGATATAAAAGAGAGAAGCAAGCAGAGACGTGGGGATCTCATACCATCAAGAATGTAGTGCCAGGAGAAGAGCATATCCTTTGGGCCTGAGGTTCCTGTGATGAGATGCTCCCAGACCAAAGGAAAACTCATGACAGGGACCTCCCTCCAGAGCCAACAGAGAAAGGCTTCCCCTGAACCTGACAACCTGAATTTGACACCCTGAATTTATTCTCACACAGTCTAGCCTACTAGACTGTGAGAGAATAAATTTCTCTTTGTTGAAGCCATCCACTTGTGGTATTTCTGTTATAGCAGCACTAGATGACTAAGACACTTAGAAAGAGAACCAGGTAGAATTATCATTAGTATGGATAATGTCGCAAATGAATACATTCTAAATCTGCTATTTTCCCTTTACCTCTTCCTCTCCTGGTACATTCTCAGTTATGCTGGTGATGAAGTATACTGGTCTTGTATCAGAACCCAGAAGATGTGAAAGAAAATCAACTTCTACTGAAGAGAAAAATGTCAAATAGAAAATTATTGATTTCATATAAGGAGATATAAAATGCATATGAATAAACATAACACATCTTTATCATTATTTGTTTTGTATCTCAATCTACTAAAAAAGGAATCTTTGGATTGCCATTCTGTTTGAAGTAATTCTGAGACCAATATCCCAGTATCATTTTCACCCAAATATAACATTTGCCTTTGGCATTGACAAGTGGTAGGTATATGGTTTTCTTGTTGTTTTCTCTTAGAGGGTTTCATGAATAAAAAATTTTCCAGACAAAAATAAAGTTAAGTGTATTCAGTAAGTTTCAATATTTACAGTTTTCTGGGCATGCATATTTAATGTGACTATCATATACTTTTAAAGTGATGAATTGCTAACTGAAAGGTCCATGGTTTGACAACACCAGCAACTCCACGTGAGAAAGATATGGCAGTCAACTTCTGTAGAGATTTACAGCCTTGGAAACCCTATGGAGTTGCTACGAGTTGGAATTGACTTGACAGCAGTGGGTTTGGTTTGGGTTATCATATACTTGTATATAACTAGATAATCACCTGATGATTAAGTGTTTTACGGAATTCTTGAGAATGAATCATTAAATGATGAAAGGGATTTGACACACCTACTCATTTAGATTTTGATGTCTAGCTTTCAAATGGCTAAGTTTAAAAAGATTTTGTATTCCACTTGACATTTCCTTGAATATTGTTTTGATCTCACTTTCACTTGATTCAAAAAGCTCAGATATTCTAGACTTGAAAGACTCCAAAAAGTATTTTTATATTATGACTGTATAAAAATCATACATGCACAAACTTAACGCTGAGCTACATACGCGTTTTAATGAAGAGAATGCTATTATTTTTAAGTACTGTTTAGTACAAGCTATACAATTAAACTTAAATGATATTCTTTTCAGTGTATAGCAGGATCAATACAGCATTAAAAATGAAAGAATTCACTTATTGATTGAGCTACAAAGCTGGCCAAAAGCTGAAGATAAGCGTTTATTATTTTCTCCAGAGTTTTAAACCATTGTTATCAGAATTTTTAATAAATTTAACCTTTTTTTTTTTAGCTTGTGGATTATCCTTTTAATTTCAATGTGCAGGATATTCAATCCCTATTTTTATATTACATTAATTCAAATTTTGAATTTTTAAAATAAAATCACAAGGGAAAATACAAGTAACACTGAAACAACTAACACTCTAGTTAAGGGAGGGAGGAGAAAGAAAAAAAAATTCTCATAGCATAAAATATTCTACCAGGAAGTAAATACTTTACGGATCTGCAACCAGCCACACTCATAAAGTAAAATATTTAACTGATATTTTATCTACACTTTTCTTAGATATTATAACAGATATAAGCCACCCAAATTGAAATAATTTTTTTACCAGAAATTTGACTGTGGATGAACACTTTCTTGTATATCTCCTAAAAGTGTGGTAAGGAGAGACGATAAGAAAATTATTTTCTTTTGTATTGTAGTTGGGGAAGCTGTTTATCACGAAGGAACGTCATTTCATCAGTGGACAGAAAATAAGATATTACATGTGAAGATCCTATAACTACAACATCAAGTGACAGCAAGGGAGGTCATGCCCACATCCCTTGATTGATGGACTACAAGAGTATAAATACTCATTCTACCACATCCAATTGACATTGAAAACTCTATAGGTCATTCTAGCTTCAGAACTTCATGTAAGTTCAAAAGAGGCCTCCTTTGAGGCTGTATCACAGCTTAACATTCTTTTCTGCCCAATCTCACTTCTATCTTTTCCCTCAAAAGTGATGTTCCCAAAAGCAAGCCCTAATGAACCTCTTAGACACTAATCTCTATGTCAGTCAGTTTCCCAGAATATCTCAGGAATGACGGTAATTAAACCTAAGAATTCATGAGCCAGCTCGCCCAGATTGCACACCTCCCAAAGGATTTTATCACGCATGGGGGTCACACAAGTATTTTAAGCAGGAAAGCAAAATGGTCAGATTTTTAAGAATTATTCCCATAATATCCTGTAATTATAAATTTGATATGGCAGAGTATCAACGGGGAAGAATCTGAAGCTATTTCAGCTACCCAGATAAGAAATGCCAATAATAGCTGATAGCTAACACATTTGCGGCACCATTATAATTATTTTACATATGTTAATTAATATTCACAAAAAATGCTATGATGCAGTTACTGCCGTGATACCTCTTACTTTGTATTACAAATGAGAAAATTGAATTACAGAAAGGTTAAATAAATTCCCCAAGGTCAGATGAATTGTATCAATGCATTCTGACTTCAGACATTTTTCTCTTCCTCACTAGAGATTTGATGCCTATATGCTGATTGCTTGAACTAAGGTAGTAGGGACAGTGAGAGAATTACATTATCAGGATAATATTAAAGATGGGAAGTCAATAGTAATTTGTAGTGTGACTATAATATTTAAACATCTGAGTTTGATGTACTTATGGAATCCCTAAATGAGATGGACTGACACAGTAGCTGCAATGATGGGCTCAAGCATAGCAACAATTTTGAGGAAGGCACAGGACTGGGCAGTGTTTAGTTCTGTTGTACATGGGGTTGCTATGAGTCAGAACTGACTTGGCAGCACCTAACAACAACAACAACAACTCTGAATCCAAGTGGAACTTTCTTGTAGCTAGCCAAATGTGCGGTTCTGAGCCTCTGAGAAGTCTGAGGAGGAGCTAGAGGCCTGGAGATGGCAGTATATTAGTGATAGTTAAAGCCATGAATGGTAATGTGATGGTCCTTGGAGACTGCGTAGAAGGAAAGAGAAGTCACAGGGTTAAGAATGTAACCCTAGAGCATGCCTACTATTAAAGATTCTCTTTACCAAAAATAAAGACACAAATAAAATATACCCACAGTTTTAAGTAGTCATAAAGGTAACCAAGATTTTAATGGCTCTTTATAACCATATAACATTTCAAGACTTATTAAAAATTTTCACTCTTTATGTTGGATCACCAAACGGATTTATCAATTAGTAGAAAGAAAACTATGAATGCCCATGTTTATTTCAATCACTGGCTGTTCAAAACTTATATTCCAGAGAAACTTTCTGGCCACAGTGAACTTCCAAATGTCTTCAATTTCTTAGTATCTTAGTTATCTAGTGCAGCTATAACAGAAATACCACAAGTGGATGGCTTTAAGAAAGAGAAATTTCCCTCACAGTCTAGTAGGCTACAAGCCTAGATTCAGGGTGTCAGCTCCAGGGGAAGGCTTTCTCTCTCTGTTGGCTCTGGAGGAAGGTCCTTTCAATCAATCTTCCTTTGGTCTAGGACTTTCTCCACACAGGAACCTCAGGTCCAAATGATGCACTCTGCTCCTGGCACTGCTTCTTGGTGGTACGAGGTCCCCATGCTTCTCTTCTTGCTTTTCTCTTTTATCCCTTGTAAGATAAAAGGTGATGCAGGTTACACCCCAGGGAAACTCCCTTTACATTGGATCAGGGATGTTACCTGTGTAAGGGTGTTACATCCCACCTTAATCCTCTTTGATATAATCTAACCTTGGCTCATTAACCACAGGTAGAGATTAGGATTTACAGCACATAGGAAAATTATATCCATCACAAAATGGAGGACAACCACACAATACTGAGAATCATGGTCTAACCAAGTTGACACATATTTTGGAGGGACACAATTCAACCCATGACTCGCAGTTTGATAACTTTTAAAGACACCAATATATTTGGATAAGTGAAAATGTTAGGATGATTAATCACATGGTTAAAAATTAGATGAAATATCTTCCCTTTCTTTCACTAATTCAAATTCATTTTAAAGAATTGCAAATTTTGAAGAAAATCTACTGATGAATCAAAGAGTTTTGTGATAGCAAACAAAAAATATAGAAATCATTTTAGTTAGTAAGGGATTTTATTTAGAAAATAACTTTATACTGGTATTAATAACACCAGGAAATTAAATAAAATGAAATTTTTCCCATGACTTGTGTCTGAAAACTTGTCATTTCTGTTGCTATTAAAAAAAAAAGTTCATGTCTAATAAAATGTGACTGTATCTAAGTGCTTCAAAGAAAAGTGTCTTTCCTTTTTTTTCTCCCCCTCATACTACCATTAAAAATAAATCAGTACCACATCAGTAATTCAGGAACTAAAGTCCAAATATTCTGTAAATTCTATATACCATCAATGTGCTGTTAAAATAATGTTGACACTTTTTTCTTCCTTGTCATCTTCATAGCCTTTATTATTAACTTAAGTGATGAGTATGGCTCAGACATAATTGAATTATCCCTGTTTATCTTCCCTGCTTGTCATAAGAATTACTTTCCTTTAAGGTTTCAGCTTGAAAGATGCTTGGTGATTTGTTCACGAAATTTTATACAGTATTTTCCTAAGAAAGAAATACCCAATGGTCTGAGTTGATATAAAATGAATCCCAAACTATTCCCTGATAATGTTTCTGAAGGAGAAATAAGTTTAAAGGGGGAGGGGCTTTACATATTGAATACATGATCTAAAATCACTGGTCACTTGTACAAAGATATTCAAATGTCTTCCGCCCAAACATTCTGAAGTAGAATGGTGTAAAACACACTGTTAAGTAAGCCAATAATTGTTCTTTCATCATTTTATGAGTATCTTGAGAAGTAAAATATACTAAAATGTTTTTTTATTACAAAACTTTGGCATTTCTATGAAATGAAAGGTAGTATTCAAATCACCTTAGTTTTAGATTGTGAGGGAACTTGAAATGCCTGAATGATTAATGATATGATTGATAACCTAAAAGAACTTCTTTTTTTAAAAGAAAATATTGATAAATAGAGTAATATATTACTAATTAAACTTGAAAGATTAAAAATATTCAAGGTTTGTTCCCACTGAAGTTACATGAATATAGCTAAATTCTAGCCATCTAAAATCAATAGTATCTACATTATAAATTTAAAATATCTTTCAATAGATTATCATCTTAAACCACAATTTCTCTTTCTTTTACAAGCTTTTTTCCCCAATGAAGTAATATAGTTTATCTTGGGCCTTTTCCATTTATTTCACTATTTTATGTGAGTGACAATTATTTTATATTATTATATTTCATATTATAACTTATTTTAATTGAAACCAAAATCTAGTTGCCATCATGTCAGTCATGACATGTCAGAGTAGAACTGCTCCATAGAGTTTTCTTTCTTTTTTTTTTCATGTGACCCTAGTTGCTGTCTTTATAAAGTGACAGCACACTCCTCTTTCCACCCAGGATTTCCAGTGAGCATTCAAACAGCTCCTGTCCCTTTCAGCCTTCTCATCTCGCCCCTGAACAGGAGCTGCCCATTTAGTGTTATATATCTACTTGAACTAAGAAGCACACTGTTCACGGGTATCATTTTATGTTTTATAGTCCAGTTTAATCTTTGTCTAAAGAGTTGGCTTTGGGAAAGGTTTTAGTTCTGGATTAACAGAGAGTCTGGAGGCCAAGTCTTCTGAAGTTCCTCCAGTCTCAGTCAGACCATAAAGTCTTGTCTTTTTACCAGAATTTGAGTTCTGCATCCCTCCATAGGGTTTTCAATGGCTGATTTTTCAGAAGTAGGTTGAAAGGCACTTCTTCCAACAAACTTCTGGTTGCACCCAAAACTCCAAACTTTCGGTTAGCAGCTGTGTGCACTCTCTATTTGCACCTCCCAGGGACTCCATAATTTATTTTATGTATGTTTAATTTAATCACTGTTTGAAAGCAGTATAATTTTAATAGTATATTAAATCTTTCATACTCTAAGGTGATGTTTTCAATATAATATCAGAAAGGATAAATCTGCTTCAAAATTATCATCAACTAACATTAATTTAAAAATGATTATACTCTGCAATTCAAAGTTAGATTTAATTATTACATGAAATATAAGAAATATCATAGGATTATTCTTCCCACTTTTGATGACTGACAACCCTGGATATTAAGCATAAAACAAGCATAAGGGATCTCTCAAAAGTAGAAAAAAGAAGGCAGGCCACTAGAACCTTGGAGCCCAAAGAACAGCACAGAGAAGAGATAATCTGGGTTTTCTTTTTGACTCGTCCATTCTATATTTTATGGTAGAGAAATTGGAAACCGAGAAATACCTAAGGGTGCAGACTCCAAAACAAACAACAAAAAAAGTCCCCCAAAAGCCTGCTCTCCCTAGAAAAAAAGACCAAGAAAGGGCAGCCTAGACAGACAGAAGAATTTTATACAATAAGCGCTCTACTCATCCAAATGCCACAGGGTGGAAAAAAAACAAAACTCCACTCCTACTACGCCAGCAAATGCCTAGTGGGGAGTCTGGATTTCCACCCTCAACAGACTGAATGAGGTACCCTCAACCACACTACTAGGTGATGTCAGAGGAAACCTAATGGAGATCCAGGACTTTAGCAATCATCCAGTTACAACAGGGCCATTCATCAGCAGAGTCAGTGGAGGCTTAATGAGGAGTCAGAACTCCCACCCCTACTCAGCGGTAAGGAGGAATTCCTCCCTAACTCTGCATAGCAATAGAGGCCAAATGGGAAGGGAAACCTGGACTTTCAAACCCCCGTGGATGTAAGAGGCACAACAGACCTTTCCCTTGCTGGACTGGTATCAGAGGAAGCCAGGTAAAAGAGAAGATTTAATTAAGGTCCAGAATCTCATAAAATAAGAAATGTATAGGTTTCAATTGAAAATCATTCATCATATGAAGAACTGGAGAAATCTCAAGTCAAATGAAAAAAGACAGAAGAGGCTAGAATTACCTGAGAAATATTTAAAAACAGTGATCAAAAA
Source organism: Elephas maximus indicus (assembly GCF_024166365.1). Classification (NCBI taxonomy): domain Eukaryota; kingdom Metazoa; phylum Chordata; class Mammalia; order Proboscidea; family Elephantidae; genus Elephas; species Elephas maximus. The sequence continues at coordinate 42,843,855 of NC_064836.1, read as the reverse complement.
ATGATTCAAAGAATAATTACAGACATTACTGAAACAAATGAAAAAAACATAAAGTTATAAAAAATGAAAGTTACAAAGAAGAACAAAAATATGTGATGAAATATTGATACAACCAAAAGAAGAGAAAAATTCACAATTATTTTTGGAGATGTCAACACCCTTCTTTGAACAGTTGATAGAATAACTAGACAAAAAAAAAACAAAAAACAAGATATAGAAGAACTCAATATTAACAGCACCATCAACAAACAGAATGTAATAGCTATTTATAGAATATTCTACCAAACAGCAACAAAGTACAAATTATTTTTAAGTGCCTACGAACATATATCAAGATAGACCATTCTCCTGGGCAATAAAACCATCCTTAACAAATTTAAAGTAATTGACATCGTACAGAGTGTGTTGGCTGATAACAATGGGATAAAATTAGAAATCAATAACAGAAAAAAAAAGAGGAAAATCTCCAAACACTTGTAAACTAAAAAACATATTTTCAAATAATCCATGGTGGTCAAAGAGGAAGCCTCATGGAAGTAAAAAAACAAATGAGCAAATTAAAAAAAAAAAAAAAAAATTTTTTTTTTTATGAAAATGAAAACACAACATAATGAATCGGTGGGATGCAGGTAAAGCAGTCCTGAGATGGAAATATATAGCATTAAATACTTGTATCAGCAATTCTGGTAGTCTTCATGAGGGGCGGGGAGCGGGGAGAGTCTCAGAGTATCTATTCAGCATCCTGGAAACAAAGTCTTAATCACTAGCTTTTCAAAACTTGTCTTTGGTGTTAGGCGTTCCCGGGTGGTGGAAATGGTTAATAAACTGGGCTGCTGACCAAAAGGCTGGAGGTTTGAGTCTACCCAGAAGCACCTGGAAGGCAAAGCCTAGTGATGAACTTCTGAAAAATCAACCATTGAAAACCTTATGGAGCACAGGTCTGCCCTGAAACACCTGAGATTACCATGAATCCGAGTCTACTGCCTCTTTATACTTTTTTCTTTTTCGTACAAAATTACTTTTATTTCCTTTTTTAATACTTTTCAGTTTTCGAATTTCTTATAAGTTTGATTAAAACATGTTTTCTCATCTGTTGCATATTCAAATATAAAATAATTTATGAATGAATATCTAGGATAATAAAAACACAATCCAGTGGTAAATGCGAATCCCAACAGACCCATCTAAGACAGGAAGACTAGCACACTTAGATCTTGCCCCAACTGTGTTGATAGTCTTCATTGATCCATGGTACTGTTTATGTTTCAGGTGACTGCACAGTAAAGATGCACTCAGCAAGGAGGCCTGCCCTGATTAATGTCCTTCACACAGAAGGTACAGATGGCATGACATTTATTACCTTTATTAATTTATTAGGGCTGCCATATGGGAGAAAGTCTTCTTTTTCACTTGGAATCACTTGGGGAAAGAAAGGACAGAAGACTGCCATGGGGGCTGTATCAAGTTACTAAAAGTAGCTAAGATGAAAGAAATCAGTGAATCACTTGGACAGAAGCAGTGTGTGCTGGCATTTTTCCACAACTCCTACACTGAAAACCAGATGGAATCCAGTCTGTCAGGTGAAGCAATACTTCAACATTTCTCTTTATTAGAAAACTGTTGGCCAGAGTTTGCATCAAGTGGAAATATTCTACATTGAGTTTATAAGCTGATCATGGGATGCCATTGGTTAAATTCACGTATGATGAAAATGTGGTTGGATGATATGGGACAAAATTGTGAATATGCCTGTACACATTTACATATTTAGCAGTGTTTTCTGTTTGAAATATTACATTCATGTTAATAGAAGAAATATACAATTTATTCAATTGCTTAGGAAATAAATGATCAATATTCCAAAAATATGAATGTTTGTTGTGACTTCCTCAAACACATGTTTTTTTAGGCTCTATTTCAACATATTATACAAGGAAGAGGCTCAATAAGTATTTGTTGAATTAAATTCACTTTCAATCAGTTTCAAATTTCTTGACTGATTTTCATTTCCATTTCAAAAGAGGTCATGCAATTCTTTTTGATGTACTCTACAAGTTATCATCTTGCTACTGCTCTTAGAATCCAAAAAGTTTAACTTCCATGTTAGTATTCATAGGGACAAGTCTTTTTTAATATCTGTGTTATATAATAAATTTGAGCATCAAAAAATCTAGGCCACTTCTTGAATAAGGCATCAGGGCACAAGATAGGTATTGGCCAGAGAGCCTTTATATTCAGATGAACAAAATACATACTAAACATCTTTATATTTAAAATTACTTATCTCACCTTCTACAACACAAAAAATTAAAAATGTGTTGTCTGGAATTTTTTTTTTTAAAGATTAATTTATCAGGGTGTCCATGCAAAACAAACAAATCACACTTCACTGAATATCCAAATATATGGAGATTAGGCACCTCGTGAATGAAATTTTAAATGAACTGACCTTCCTGGATCCTTGAAAGTAGGGGAAAATTATGTACTAAGATGAATGGAAATATAGCAGTGCACCAGACTCTTTGGGTAAGTATCAAATAAAACAAAATATATTTAAGATAAACAAAGGAAAAAATACACCATGACGTATGAAGTGAACTAATTCATATTTTCCTGCCTACCTCAGCACTGGCCTCTTCTCTCTCACACTTCACATTCTATTACTATTCAGTTATTCAAAACAAAAACCAGTGCTTTGTATCTGCAAAATAGAGTCACAAATTTTAGTAATACCATTTTTGGCATTCCAGAAATTCTCCCCATTTCTCACTCTATCATAACTTATTTCACTCTGCAATTAATTGCTTCCAATAGCATGCACACATGTTGATTTTTATTCTACCCTTCTTAAAGAATCCTGACATTGTTTTCCTCGCTATACAGCCTTTATTCTTTGCTCCTTTTACAGTGAAGCTCCTCTTAGAAGTAGTGAGTGTTCATTATCTTCAATTCTTTTCCTCTCATTCTCCCTTGACACGGTTCTCTTTCCAACCTCCTTTACTTCATGGAAACTGCTCTATCTTCACTTTATGGAGTTAGATCATCACTTCTCAGCCCTCCATGAACTTAAGCTCGACAGCACTCACTCCATCCGTCTTGAATATATTTCTTTCACACCCTCTAGTGCTTTTCCTTCTGCCTTACTGGTACTCATTTTAAGTTTCTTTTACTGCTCTTTCTCTTTTTCCAACCTCTAAATGTTTAATTTTATCAGAACTCTATCTTTGGACCTCTCTTTTCTTCTATGTAGCCTAAATATTTGATGATCTCATCCTGTCTCATGCTTTTACATGCAATCTTTGCCAATGATTCTCAAACTCATATTTCCAGCCTAAATATCTGTTCTGGACTCTTGGCCCATGTCTGGCAAGCTATTATCCTTCCTGTGATATTTAATAGGCATTTCAAAGTTAACGAAAGCAAAACTGAGCCCCTAATTTTCTCCCTTTCCCAAATCCTGCTTAAATTGGAAAATTTGGCCTAAGCAAAGTCTTACAGAATTCACTGATTTCTTCCTTTCTCCTACACACCGCATCACATTCCTCAGGAATCACTTTGGCCTTTATTTTAGAATACATACTAAATGTGACCAATTCTCACACCATCCATGTAGTCATCTCTTAGCTGGATTACCACAATTGCCTCTGAAGAAAGTCTGTTGCTTGCCCTTTCCCTCTTCCAGTCTATTCTCAATAAGGCAACAAAATGAGTCTTTAAAAACAAAGATACATTTGCTTTCATTCCATAGTCTCCAAATGAAATTCCTATAGAACAGAATACAGATTAGCTCACCCATATCCTGTGGCTTTGAGAAGAAGTCTGGCTGAGAGCCCTGCACATGACATGAAAAAATGATTTCTTGGACACGGAGATAAATAAGTTCCTCAGTAAGATAGAATGCTAGCATCACCCTATATTTTTTAAAAAGGAGAAATGGCATAGACTTTAGAATACTAATTGTTATTAGGTGGCATAGTAGTTAAGAGCGAGGCTGCTAATCAAAAGGTCGGCAGTTCGAATTCACAAGCCACTTCTTGGAAACCCTATGGGGCAGTTCTTCTCTATCTAGGGTCACTTTGAATTGGAATCGACTCAATGGCAATGGATTTTGTGTTTTACAGAGATAAAAATCATAATTAAATAATTCTTTAAAAACTATTTATTATTATTATTAATTGGTCATTTAAAAAATACTGACCTTATTGAGCTACAGGAACATACTCACCAGCCAGTCATTAGGATCCAAGTTGTAGGCCGTTCTTGTCAAGCCTTTCCCGAACCAAGTTAGAATTCAAAGAAACTCAAAGTTCAGCTCTCTGCTCCACTCGTATTAAAATATATATCTCAGATATTGTTCTAAATGTCAGCACATAAACTCCAGCAAATATTCTATACATCTGATAAAACCTACCCTAAGACATCAGTATTTTGTGTTAAAAATGAGCTCATATATAAGAACAAATGTATATATATATACATATACACACATTATAGATAAAACTCTTACTTTAACAGGCGAACATTGAAATAAATTAAAAAGCAAGAGTCATTGTCTAATGGCCATCCTTTTGTGATCTTCTAAAGCATTTTTCCTTCACGTACAACTGATGAATGATGCAGTGTGCTTTAGACTGAGAATGCTGTAAGTTTGTAGTCAGAGGATCTAGGTTGTATACCAATTTTCCAGTTCTGGGAAGAAAAAGTAAGTAACGTAGTATAACTATTCTCATCTGCACATTCAGACTAGTAAAACTTGTTCTATCTAACCTAAAGAATTGGGGGGAGCAATTTAAGATTATTTTGCAAAAAAAATCTTTGCAATTATAATAGTTCACTATATAATTATAATGGGTATTGTGTTTAAGTAACTTAACAGTATATATACTCCTGAATCTGTTTACAAAAAAAGGACTCATATATTTAAAATGCAGCTCCTTTTGATTCTTTTGAAATAAAGTAGGAAAGAAGCACGAGTACGTATATATATTTATAGATACGTATAATCCATTGCTGTTGAGTCACAGAGACCCTATAGGGCAGAGTAGAACTGTCCCATAGAGTTTTCAAAGGTCACCTGGTGAATTTGAAATGCTGACCTTTTGGTTAGCAGCCAAACTCTTAACCACTTCACCACCATACATGCATATATACTTATATATATATTTCTAAGAATTTTCCAATATATTTCATTACATATTCAGCAATAATTCCCTCACAGAAAAATAACAAAAATGTTCGCTGAAATAAAAATCACTGTAAAATAATCCTAATTATCACTTCAAGAAAATTTCTGTTTTTCCAATTCCTGCTCTGTATAGAAATGAAGTTAGTTAAAGGGACAGGTTAATTGAAAACATGCATTGACAAGGTCAAATGCTCTCTTGAGTTATTTCCCATTCTAACAGAAAACTTGGAACTTAAATGTTTAAGTAGTCACACTATTTGTTTTTAAGAAGAAGTCAGCTTTCACAGATTGGAAGAGTAACAACGTGTTGTCTAGAGAATAATAGCACAGTTCCTTAAAAAAAAATTATGAACACTCATGTAAGTTATTTTTGGAAAAGAATAAAAATCATGATTTATGCATAATAACTGTCAGCTATCATCCCCATATGGGATGCAGCACTTAAGATGTAAAGATTTGTAAACACCTACTTGCGAAGTCCTCATCATCAATATGTATATATATATAAAAGTTAAAAGCTGTTGGAATAGATAGACAACTATACAAATGTAATACATTAATATTGATGATAATGATTTAAAATTCAGAGGAAATAATGACTGAAGAATGGTACTATCTAGTGTTTTGCCAACAAGTGAGAATTACTTAAAAAGAAGGAAGGGTAAATGTAAACCATAATAAAGGCACAGAAGTTCATATGTGTTAGAAGGCTTAGTGTAGTACAGCGAAGAGCCTAATTTCACTTAGAAGAGCATCCACATACGGCAGCAATAAGAGGCAGATTAAAGGATGCAGCCTGGGAATATCTTAAAAAGGGCCCAGAGCAAAGATCTTCAAATCAGAGAAGAAAATACAAAGTCATCAAATTACTCTTGGAAAGAAAAAGGTGTGTTTTCATAAGTCTCAGCCTGAAGTTGTACTTTCGTAAAAACTGGGAACTAAGGTCACAAGTCCACTACAGAGCCAGTCTTCTTGTATGCAACTGAAAGTAAGTGGGATAAACATTTAAATAGTATTTTGTTTGACAATCTCAGATTAACATATTACCTGCTCTGGGATTTTAAAAGCCCGATTAAGCTGTTTCTTTCCAGCATGTAACCAAGCTTTAAGCTAAAGACTAGTATTTTCTCAGTAGGCTTAATACAGAAGCTTTAAAATACAACAAACTACTCAACGCTCCCTGCTGGCTTTGAATGCTGAGTCATGATAGTAAATTAGTTCCAGTGGCATAAATCTTGCCCTTGGCTGTTTCACTTACATCAAACCTCTTACCACAAACTCTTGAGGATACAGGATTGTATTTGAAGAGTTCTTCAAATTTACTGTGCTGATATTGGCTTAATTTGGAACCTACAGGCATTCAACTATTACCTGAAACCATAGTGTTGGCAATCAGGTATTATCCGTATTTCAGGAGCCTCAGTACAGAATTACAGAAAGAAAAAAAAACCTTGCTGTGGAGTCAATTCTGACTCATAGTGACCCAGTAGGACAGAGTAGAACTGCCCCATAGGGTTTCCAAGGAGCAGCTGGTAGGTTCAAACTGCTGACCTTTTGGTTACCAGCCAAGCTCTTAACCATTGAATAGCCTTTTTAAATATTTTTTAAAATTTGTTTGAATCTCTATGGTCTAAATTTTCAAGGTGTACTGAATATGTAAACACTGGGAAATGGATTTGTTGCTTTAAAACAGTGGTTTTCAAGCTTTGGTGTGCATCAGCATTACCTCCCAAAACCCACTGCGATAGACTCACTGTAACCCTAAAGGACAGAGTAGAACTGTCCCACAGGGTTTCCAAGGAGCGCCTGGTGGATTCAAACTGCCAACCTTTCGGTTAGCAGCCGTAGCTTTTAACCACTGTGCCACCAGGGTTTCCCAGCATTACCTGGTGGCCTAGTTAAGCACAAGTTGTTGTTGTTGTTAGTTACTGTTGAGGCTAGTCAATCCTGACTCATGATGACACCATGTGTACAAAGGGGAACTATGCTTCACAGGTTTTTCATGGCTGTGAACTTTCAGAAGCCATGCCTATCTCCTGAGGCACTGCTGGGTGGGTTCTAACCAGGAACTTTTCAGCTCTTAACTTACTTAACTGTTTGCACCACTCAGGAACTCCTTCAGCATTGGTTGGGCACAATAGTTAAGAACCTGGCTGCTAACCAAAAGGTCAGCAGTTCAAATCCACTAGCTGCTCCTTGGAAACTCTATGGAGCAGTTCTCCTGTGTTCCATAGGGTCGCTATAAGTCAGAATCGAGAGGATGGCAATGGATTTTGTTTTGTTTTTTTGTTGTTGTTTTGTGCCGTCAAGTAGATTTTGACTCATATTGATGCTATAGGACAGGGTTTCCTAGGCTGTAATATTTATGCGAAAAGATTGCCATGTTTTTTCTCCCATGGACCCACTGATGGATTCGTACTGCTGGCTTTTTGGCTAGTAGATGAGCTCTTAATCATTGCACCACCAGGATCCCTTAAGCATAGGTCGCCAAACTATAAATCTGAAGTTTCTGATTCAAGAGGTTTGGAGTGGAACTCAAGAATTTGCATTACTAGAAAGTTCTAAGTCAACACAGATGCTGGTGGTCTGGAGACAACACTTAGAGAATCACTAAAAGATTTTTACTCTATAATAGTAGCTCCAAACCCAGAAACTAAACCCAATGCCATCGAGGTGATTCCGACTCTTAGCAACTGTATAGGACAGAGTAGAACTCCCCCATGCAGTTTCCAAGGAGCGCCTGGCGGATTCAAACTGCCAACCCTTTGGTTAGCAGCCGTAGCACTTAACCACTACGCCACCAGGGTTTCCAATAGTAGCACAGGCACTTGATATCCCTGAAGCTCATTTTCTACCTCCTTAGATGGTAATATGCATAATTACCTCAAGACATGTTTTTGGGAATAATGAGGCAGTATGTTAATGATTCAGTGGAGATTCTGACACATCAATATTTACAGCTAGTAAACACTAACTGCCTTGTCCTCTGTCTAAAATTCCCAGTTACAAAAAGGCAAGTGAAAACTTCTAAGACCAGCAGTAATAACATTTTAATTGTTCTCTTTGGAGTGATGGAGAGGACGAAGTTCTGAATAAATATTGAGGCAGATGTTGGCCTGAGAAGAAACAGAAGAAAAAAAAAAACAAAAACTCATTATTTTCTGACTTCAGAGATGTTCAACTCATGTCACTGTCAATGTTTTTCTTAACAACCTTGAACTAGAATATGCCCAAAACAGAACAAAAACAAAAAAGTAAAACACTGGGGCAGAAAAGGTAGTGATACTAATTGTTACTGTGTACTGCAAATGCCAGCAAACCCTACAAAGAACAGTTTCAACAGATAATGGTTTACTTATCTTTACATAACAAGATGTCCAGACATAGACAATTGTCTCTAGCTTTCAGCTTGCCATCCTGTGTATTTGTCTCTTCCTGGTCTCAAATGAGCTTTTGCATTTCTAGACAGCATGTCTGTGCACCAGGAGGGACCCCAAAAAAACACATTGCTGTCGAGTCAATTCTGACTCATACTGACCCTATAGGACAGAGTAGAACTGCCCAGGTTTCCAAGGAGCAGCTGGTGGATTCGAACTGCCAACTTTTTGGTTAGCAGCCTTACCACTTAACCACTACACCACCAGAGTTTCCACCAGGAAGGAAGGAGGCAGAGAAAGGTAAACCATTTTTTCTTAGGTTAGCTTTACTTTTCTGTTTAGGAATGGCCGCCCTGCTCCTGTGACATATGTTTCATGGGCTAGAACTGTGTCACCTCGGCACATATCTGTAGGGAAGTCAGGAAAAGTCAATGCTTTAGCTTTTTTTTTTTGTGACATTTTATTAGGGAAAGTCCAGGGCAACGCAGGTTGTGAAAGATTCTTGCAGAGCCAGTTCATGGTGTCCAGGATGGAAAATTTCAAGGGTGAAAACAATATCCCAGGAAAACTTTCAAATCTCTTTTTTTTTTTTTTTGGTCTTTAGAAAGTGGATGCTGATAGAGAAGAATGCTTGTTTAAGGTGTTGGGTGTCAATATCTAATTAGGTGTGACATCTAATAGATGAGAGAACAGGACAAGGGTGAAATGTTGACATCTAATAGGAAACAGCCAAATAACGGGTACTTTTTAAAAGGAAAAATCCCATGGAAATCATATGTAGAATGTTTCCAAACTCCAAAAGCCAGAGCCACTTGCCTTTCAAAGGCAGCCATAACATTGGGAAACTGCCTATATATACAAGTCAGAAATACATATGCTAAATGTAACAACAGAGGTAGATGAAACCCTTTGCCAAGAAGTCAATTCCAACTCAAAGCGACCCTATAGGACAGAGTGGAACTGCCCCACAGGGTTTCCAAGGAGCAGCTGGTGGATTCGAGCTGCTGACCTTTTGGTTAGCAGCAGTAGCTGTTAACCACTGGGCCACCAGGGCTCCAGAGATAGATGAACAGACATAAATTAGAATGTTGTTAAACAGGGGATTTTATAAAAACAAAAGATTTAAGATCTATCTTTTTTAAAAATATTATTTAACACTACACTTTTTTAAGCTTAAATGATTTGTAGAGAAATGTTTATAATAGTTTAAAATATAATTATCTATATTTTACAAAAAAGTTATGTATTTTTCTCAGTTTAACAGAGCAATTTCACTACTAATTTTCTTTGCTATAATATTGCCATATATTTTAATTCTAATGTTCGTTAATATGTAGAATTAATACCCTACTTTGTGATAGACAGAAAATACCCTGTTATTGTTGTTGTTAGGTGCAGTCAAGCCAGTTCCGACTCATAGCAATCCTATGTACAACAGAACAAAATACTGCCTGGTCCTGCTTCATGCTCACAATCCATGCTATGTTTGAGCTCATAGTTGTATCCAATGTGTCCTCCTGGGACTGGTCCCTCCTGATAACATGCCTGTCATGGATTGAAGTGTGTCCCCCCAAAAATACATGTCAACTTGGTTAGGCCATGATTCCCAGTATTGTACGGTTGTCCTTCATTTTGCAGTTGTAATTTTATGTTGGGAGGATTAGGTGGGATTGTAACACCACCCTTACTCAGATTACGTCCCTGATCCAAGGTAAAGGGAGTTTCCCTTGTGTGTAGCCTGCACGACAAGAAAGGGAAATGTGGACCTTGTATCACCAAGAAAGCACCAGAAGCAAAGCATGTCCTTTGGACCTGGGGTCCCTGCTCCTGAAAATCTTCTCAACCATGGGAAGATTGAGGACAAGGACCTCCTTCCAGAGCTGACAAAGAGAGAGAGAGAAAACCTTCCCCTGGAAGTGACACCTTAAATTTGGACTTTTAGCCTACTTTACTATGAGGAAATAAATTTCTCTTTGTTAAAGCCATCCACTTGTGGTATTTCTGTTATGGCAGCACTAGATGACTAAGACAGAATTTGGTACCAAAAGTGGGGTGCTGCTCTAACAGATACCTACAATGTGGAAGTGGTTTTGAAACTGTGAATGGAATAGAGTTGTGACAGCAGCAGAGGACTAGCACAGCAGAGAACCTGCAGTGGCAGAGAAGTGGCAACAGCAGAGAACCAGCAGAAGCAGAACCAGGAGACCAGCGTAAGAAAGCACTGGAGTCCACCCATGGAGAGAGAGAGCTGAGCGCCTGTGTGAAGGAGGCTTCCTGGCAGAGTGGGGTGCCTCCAGGCACTTATCAGTATAGGTAGACTTGCAGACCCACGGAGCCAGAGAGCTGAATGCCTGTGTTCAGGAGGTTTCGTGGCGAAGTGAGGTGTCTCTGGGTACTTATCGGTCGAGCTGTTGAGCTTTGGAACACTTGCCCCAGCAGGGCAGATGCGGGTGTGAGGCCTGAGGAGCCAAGAGGCCAAGAAACCAGGAAACAGAGGGTGAAGAGACAAGGAACACAAGAAGCTGAGCTGCCTCAGTTTAAAAAGGTATGGCCATGACCTCAGGGGTTTCAAAGGGTGCAGCCATGACCTCTGGTGTTCCTAAGGGTGGAGTTGCCACTCAGATGGACTAAGAGAATTGTGTGCCTAAAGCCGAGTACGCACAGTCGCTGTCCCAGTGGGCCTGGAAAGCAGAGCTAAAGCCCAGGGCCAAGGGGCCTCCACTCAGAATCTGGAGAGTATGGCCAATACCTAGAGTTTGGAGGGCAGGGCTACTGTGTAAATGTTCTCAGAGAACAGAGGATTATTTTCAAAGCCTTGAGAGCTAATGTAATGTGTTCTGCTGACTTGCTTGATGCCTGTTATCCCTTCTTTCCCTCCAGTTTCTTCCATTTTAATGGAAATGTCTAGCTTGTGCCTGTTTTGCCATTGTACATTTGGAAACAGATAACTTGTATTCTAGATTTCACAGATGAAGAGGAATTTTTGAATTTTGGACTTTGACTTGATTTAAGACTTTTGCTATGTTATGATGGTATGGATATGTTTTGCATGTTGCAAGAATGTGATTTTTTGGGGGCCAAAGGGTGGAATGTCATGGATTGAATTATGTACCCCCCAAAAATGTGTATATCAACTTGGTTAGGCCATGATTCCCAGTATTGAATGGTTGTCCTCCATTTTGTGATTCTAATTTTATGTTGAGAGGATTAAGGTGGGATTGTAACACACCCTTACTCAGGTCACCTCCCTGATCCATGGTAAAGGGAGTTTCCCTGAAGTGTGGCCTGCACCACCTTTTATCATTCAGGAGATAAAAGGAAAGGGAAGCAAGCAGAGAGTGAGGGACCTCATACCACCAAGAAAGCAGAACCAAGAGCAGAACACATCCTTTGGACATGGGATCCCTGCACCTGAGAAGCTCCTCAACCAGGGGAAGACTGAAGACAAGGACCTTCCTCAGGAGCTGACAGTGAGAGAAAGCCTTCCACTGGGGCCAACACCCTGAATTTGGACTTGGAACCTACTAGATTGTGAGAAAATAAATTTCTCTTTGTTAAAGACATCCACTTGTGGTATTTTTGTTATGGCAACACTAGATGACCAAGACAATGCCCGAAGTATGTGAGAAGTCTTGTCATCCTTACTTCCAAGGAACTCTCTGGCTGTACTTCTTCCAAGACAGACTTGTTCGTTCTTTCAGCAGTCCATGGTTATATTCAATATTCTTTGCCAACACCATAATTCAAAGGCATCAATTCTTCTTTGGTCTTCCTTATTCATTGTCCAGTTTTTGCTTGCATATGAGGCAATTGAAAATACTATGTCTTGGCTCAGCCACACCTTAGTCCTCAAAGTGACATCTTTGTTTTTTAACACTATAAAGAGGTCTTTTGCAGCAGATTTGCCCAATGTACTATGTCATTTGATTTCTTGATTGCTGCTTCAATGGACATTGATCATGAATCCAAGTAACATGAAATCATTGACGTCAACATTTTCTCCATTTTTCATGATGTTGCTTACTGGTCCAGTAGTGAGAATTTTTGTTTTCTTTGGAAACTGTGGTGGTGTAGTGGTTAAGAGCTATGTTGCTAACCAAAAGGTTAGCAATTCAAATCCACCAGGTGCTCCTTGGAAACTCTATGGGGCAATTCTACTCTGTCCTGTAGGGTTGCTGTGCGTAGGAATCAATTTGACGGCAATGAATTTGGTTTGGTTTTTGGTATATCATCTATCTATCTATCTATCTATCTATCTATCTATCTATCTATCTATCTATCTATCTATCTATCTATCTATCTATCTATCTATCTGTCTGTCTGTCTGTCTGTCTGTCTGTCTGTCTGTCTGTCTGTCTGTCTGTCTGTCTGTCTGTCTATCTATCTGTCTGTCTGTCTATCTATCTTAAAAGCGAGAGAAAAAAGCAAGTATTCACCATTTTGTTCTAGAATACTTTATCTTCTGTACCATAGAGTTTTATTATTTTAGAGAACTATATTTTATTTCTTAAACTGCTATGAAATGGTGCCTGTCAATGTGTCGGTGTAAGAAAAGAAGTAACAAAGAACATGTTGTTGTTAGGTGCCATAGAGTCAGTTTCAACTCATAATGACCCTATATACAATAGAACAAAATACTGCCCTATCATGCACCATCCTCGTGATGGTTGGTATGTTTGAGCCTGTTGGTGCAGCCACTGTCAATCCATCTGGTTGAGGTTCTTCCTCTTTTTAGCTGATCCTCTACTTTGCCAAACATGATGTGTTCTTCTGGGACTAGTCCCTCCTGGTAATATATCCAAAGTAGTGAGATGAAGTCTCACCATCCTTGCTTCTAATGAGCATTCTAGCTGTACTTTTTCCAAGAAAGGTTTGTTCATTCTTCTGACAGTTCATGGTATATTCAGTATTCTTTACCAACAGAATAATTCAAAGCATCTATTCTTCTTTGGTCTTCCTTATTCATTAAAGCATTTTTTTCTTTAATTCCCAGAAAATTGCAGTACAGAGTGAAAGTTGAGGGAGCATCCATGTGCCCATTCTCTTAAAAGACAAAATTCAAAATTTTCATTTTTATGCTAAAAACAAACATATAAAGATCTTAATTTATAGTCATGTCTAATATTGGGTTAATATTAATATAACCGTATTATATACAGTTAATATTATAGCTTAGAGAATTTCTGTGTTTATACAGATCTAAAAATTATTGGAGTTTGAGCTCAATAACTGATAAGTTAAATATAATTGGATTATCTGGTTTCGTTTATAATGGCTTTTCTCGATGAAATAGAAAAAGTCACTTCACTGTCATTTTTAGCGTTTGTCTCAAACAAGTAAAGATCCACTTGTATTGATCTCTGTGAGAAATAGTAAGATAATAATCAGAGCAAAGTGTACAATTCAGTATGATTTTTGGGGGGTTCATTCAGATCAGCCCACATTTATTGAACACAGTGTTGTTTGTTGTGAGAAAAACAAATAAGAATAAACAGAATCCTGCCTTCATGAAACAGTGTACATGAAAAACACCATTAAATTAAAAACAAAAACCAAATAAATAAATAAAACTGAGCTGTCTAGTTTGAGAAAAGAGCATTTCAAAAAACTTATTCACTATTAATTTGGTTGTTCACATATAACTATATGACTTTATTTAAAATAGGTCACAATAATCAACCTTTAAAGGTTGGAAGTAACTTATTTCATTCAATAAAATTGTTAGGTCAGGCTTTTGGTTTCAGCTCCAATATGTAAAGAACTTTAAAAATTGTCACATGTTCACAAGAAAATAGCTTAATAAACTGAAAAATCAGTTTTAAATGTTAAAATATCCTGACTCCAGTCTTAGAAGGCCTCCACATTTTCTTGAGTTTTATATCTAGGAATTCCACCAGATTCTCACCGTGAAGACTGAGAGAGAGAGAGAAAAAAAAAAAAAAAAAAAAAGAAATCCCCTCATGTTGTGCCCAAGGGTAGGGTAAAAGTAACCATTTAGAAATCTACCCAGGGAAAAAGTAATCATTTTGAAATAAGCCTTAAGCATTCTCCATAACAAAGCCATGCCTTTATTTCTAAAGAAAACTACTTTAACAGAGCCTTGTCTGACCTAGGCAGAATAATTTGAAAACTCAAGTCCTATATAATTTTTCTGTTTCACTTAAGAGGAAAAAAAAAAAAAAAAAGACTAAAATATATGTCTGAAGGTCACACCTCAGGGATTCAGGCTCACTAAAACAATTGAGATTTAATCCTAAAATTTTAGAACGCCTCCCTGCCTTGCACCTTCCCACCCCATCAGAAGGCCTCTAGTACTGAGAGAGCTGCAGAAATCAGACCTTTGGCTCTACAAAAAGAACGGAAGACTGTCAGAGAAAGAACAAATAAAGTTAAAATAAAGTGTTTTTCTCATTCTTGATTAATCTAATAAAATTTTTTTTCAAAGTTACAGAATAGCAACACTTACTGGGTGACTACAGGATATAGATAAGTGAAATGCACGACAGCTATGTTGGGAGGGGCAGGAAGGAGACACTGGGAATACTCCGTTACAGTTTTACTACCTGTGAAGTGCCATAGTATCATTTGAAGACAGGTTTAGAAAAATTGGAAATGTATAATAGAAATTTGTGAGCAATCACTTAAAAAATTACAAAAGAAGGATAATTGATATCCTAAGAAAGGATGAAAAAAATTAGAAAATACTCTGAAAGCCAAAGAAAGCAGAAAAAAAGGAAGATAAAAAAGAAGTAAAGAACAAGTGCAAGGAATAGAAGAGTTGCAAACATGACATATATCTATCTAACTATATTAATACCCACTGCCGTTGAGTTGATTCCGACACATAGCAACCCCATAGAGTTTCCAAGGCTGTAAATCTCTACAGAAGCAGACTGCCATATCTTTCTCCCATGGAGAGATGCTGATGGTGTCAAACAGCTGAACTCTCAGTTAGCAGTCGATGGCTTTAACCACAGAGCCACCCGGGCTCTTTAGCTATATCAATAATTGCTTTAAATGTGAATGATCTGAGTATGTCAGTTAAAGGATAAAGACTGTAAAAGGGAACACAGATAAGTAAATAAGACCCAACCATATGTTGTGTACATAAAACCAACTTTAAAGACACAGATTAAAAGTAAAGGAATGGTGAAAGATAAATGGTGCTAACACTAACAAAAGAAAGCTAGAGTAGCTATATTAATCTCAGACAAAGCAGATTTTAGAAGAAAATTATGAGGGACTAAAGGGACTACTAAACAAAGATGAAATAGTCAATCCTTAATGTTTATGCACCTAACAACATAGCGTCAATATATGTGAGACAAAAACTGATAGAACTTCAAGGATCAATGGACAAATCCACTACTCTAGTTGCAGAGTTCAACACCTCTATCAGTAATTGACAGGTTCAGTAGGCAGAAAATCAGTAAGGACACAGTTAAAGGGAACAATAACATCAATCAATTGAATCTAATTGACATTTATAAAATACTTCATGCACCCATTTATAAAATTCTTCATGAGACAACAGTAGACTTCACATTATTTTTAAGCTCACAGTGAACATTCACCAAGATAGACCAAATGCTAGGTCATAAAACACCAATTAACAAATTAAAAAAAAATAGAAATCATATAAAGTATGCTCTCAAACTATAATTTTATTAAACTAAAAATCAATAACAAAAAGCTGGAACATTCCAAAATATTTGAAGATTAAATGACACACCCCACAAGAAGATATAGGTCATAGAATTCTCAAAGGAAAATAGAATATATATATTTAACTAAATGAAAAGGAAGATAAAACTTCTCAAAATTTGTGAGTTGTAGCAAAGTCAGTGCTTAGAAGGAGAATAATGGCACTAAATGTATATGTTAGAATGGAAGAAAGATCAAATATCAATAACCTATGCTTCCATCCTAATAAACAAGAAAAAAGAAGACCCCAATATAAGCTGAAAGCCAGCAAAAGAAAAGGAATAAAAATTAAAACAAAAGTAAATGGAACTGAAAACAGGAAATCAATAGAGAGTATCAACAAAATTAAAAGCTAGTTCTTAGAATAGATCAGAGAAGACAAATTATTAACATGAAATGAAAGAGAAGTTACTACCAGTCCCATGAACACTGCAAGAGAGTAAAGGAATAAAGAAATACAAAACTATATGAACACAAATCTGATAATTTAAATGAAAAGGATGAATTCCTTGAAAGATACTGCATACTAAAACTCATACAGGAGAAACAGATAATCTGAATTGGGCTATATCTATTAATAAACTATATTAATAATTAAAACTGTTCAAAGTAGAAAGTGCCAGGCCCAGATGCATACACTGATGAATTCCACCAAACATTTAAAGAATAGATACCAATTCTCTACAACCTCTTCCAGAAAGTAGAAGCAGAGAGACCCCTTCCTAACTCATCCTATGAGTCAAGCATTACACTAATACTGAAATATTACAAGAAAGAAAGAAAAAAAAAAAAAACAAAAAACTACAGACTAATTTCTCTCATGAACACAGATGCAAAAATCCCCAGCAAAATATTAGCAAATACAGTCTGTCACAGATTGAGGTGAGTTGCCCAGAAATGTGCGTCAACATGGCTGGTCCCTGACTCCCAATATTGTTTGATTGTCCAACACTTAATCAACTGATGTGATTTTCCTGTGTATTGTAAATCCTACCTATACGGTGATAATGAGGTGGGATTAGTGGAAGTTATGGTAATGAGGCAGGCCTCAATCTACAAGGTCAGGTTGTATTTTAAGTCAATTTCTTTTGAGATATAAAAGAGAGAAGAGAGCAGATAGACATGGGGGGACATCAAACCACCAAGAAAATAGCTCCAAGAGCAGAGTGCATCCTTTGGACCCTGCACTGAGAAGTCCCTAGATCAGGGGACGATTGATGACAAGGACCTTCCTCCAGAGCCAACAGAGAGAGAGAGAAAGCCTTCTCCTGGGCTGGCACCCTGAATTCAGACTTCTAGCTTACTAGACTGTGAGAGAAGAAACTTCTGTTTATTAAAGCCATCTGCCTGTGGTATTTCTGTTAGCACCACGTAATTAAGACAGAATTCAACAATGTGTAAAATAAAATAAAATAAGACAGAGCAAGTAAGATTTAGTCCAAGTATGGAAGCCTGGTTGAACATTTGAAACTGCAATCCATCACTTCAATAGACTAAAAAATAAATATTATATAATCATGTCAATAAATGCCCAAAAGGCAGTTGCCAATATCCAATACCAATTCATGGTAAAAGCTTTCAGTATAGTAGGGATAGAATGGACTTCCTCAACTTGATTAAAAAAAAAAAAAAACTACCTACAAATATCCTACAACTAACATCATACTTAATGGAGAGAAACTAGTTGCTTTCCTACCACCATTGGAAAGAAGGCAAGGATATGCCCTCTCACCATTCCTATTCAACATCATTCCAGAAGCCTTAGTTAATGAAAATAAACAAGAAGAAAAGATACATAGACTGGGAAGAAAGGAAGAAAAGTATCTTTGTTAGAAGATAGCACGATTGCCTTGTAGAAGATCTCAAAAAATTAACAAATACATAAACAAAACAAAACCCAAAGCTCCTGGAACTAATAAGTTATTACACTGAAATTCTAGGATACATAGTATAAAAAGTCAATTCCTTTCCTTTATAGCAGCAATGAACAACTGTAATATGAAATTAAAACACAATACAGTTACATTAGTACCTTAAAAATGAAATACTTCCATACAAATATAACAAAATATGTACAAGATCTATATAACAGAAACTATAAAGCTCTGATGAAAGAAATTAAAGAGGCTCTAAATAAATAGAGAGACATTCCACATTCATGGAAAGATTCAATATTGTTTAGATGTCAATTCTTCTCAAAACAGTCTTTAAATTCAATGCAATCCCAATCAAAATACCGGCAACTTATTTTGTGGATGTCTACAAACTGATTCTAAAATTTACAAGGGAAGGCAAAAGACCCAGAATAGACAACACAATACAGAAGAATAAGAAAAAGTCAGAGGAATGACACTACCCGACTTCTTGACTTCCTATAAAGCTACAGTAATCAAGACAAGGAGGTACTGGCAAAAGAAGAAACAAATAGAGCAAAGGAACAGAATTAGACCCACAAAAATATAGTCAACTGATTTTTTACAAAACCTCAAAGTAAATTTAGGAGCAACCAGTCTCTGGAGAAGGACATCATGTTTAGTAGAGTAGAAGGTCAGCTAAGGAGAGGAAGACCTTCAGAGAGATTGATTGATCGTGTGTGCATATATATACACACATACAGGCCTTACATCTTTCCAAAAAAAATAACTCAAAATGGATCATAGAGCTAAATGCAAAACTATAATGCTTTTCAAAGATTGCATAGAATAAAACCTAAGCGACCTTGGATTTGGTGATATGTTTTAGACACAACACTAAAAGCACAATCCGTGAAAAAAAAAAAAATTACAAATTTGATTTCATTAAATTAAAAAATTTCTCTGCTAAATGCATGGCAAGGAGTCCTGGTGGCACAATGGGTAAGTGCTTGTCTGCTAACCAAAATCTTGACGGTTGGAACCCACCTGCTGCTCTGTGATATGGTGATCTGCTCCCATGAAGATTACAGCCTAGGAAACCCTATGGGGGCAGTTCTACTCTGTCCTATAAGGTTGCTATAGGGTCTCTATGAGTCCCAATCTACTCAACAGCACAACAACACAAATGCATGACTAACAGACTAAAAAGACAAGTCACAGACGGGGAGAAAACGTTTATAAAAAACATATTGGATAAAGAATTTGCATTCAAACATACAAAAACCTCTTAAAACTCAACAATAAGAAAACAACCCAATTGAAAAATGGACAAAAAATCTCAACAGATACCTTTCCAAAGAAGATATATAAATGGCAAGTAAGCATATGAAAAATGCTCAACATCATATGTGTTAAAGGAATAGCAAATTAAAGCAACCTCCTTATATCACCACACATCTATAGAACGGCTAAAAAAGGAAAAAAACTGACAACACTAAATGGTGACAAGGATATGGATGAACAGGAACTCCCATTCTTTATTTATCCGAATGTAAAACATTAAGTCACTCTAGAAGACAGCCTGGCAATTTCTTACAAAGCTAAAAATTATCTCACCATGTGATCTAGCAGTCCTGCTCCTAGATATTTTCCAAATTGAGTTGAAAACTTATATTCACATGAAAACCTAAAAACTTTCTACTAGAAATACAAATTATGTATTGTTATTTTTTTTTTCAAACATGAAACAATACTGAACAGTCTCATTTTCTTTCTGGAGATATACCTCCAATGTCCCTCTATCCTTCAGCTGCTTTTGGTATTATTTGTTCTGTAATAAAAACATACAAATATCATCCTGCCTTTTTTTACTTTCTTCATTATTCTGGAAATTTTCTCTGCCATCTTTGAGCTTGGATACCCTGTGTTCTGGATGCCATATGCTCTTCTTTTTGGATTTATGTTCTCATTTTGAAAAAGCATGTCCCCTACCTCCAGTGGTCTTTTGAGAATAGTCTCCTAAGAACTACATACGTATATATAGAAACCCTGGTGGCAGTAGTGGTTAAGAGCTTGGCTGCTAACCAAAAGGTTGGCAGTTCGAATCCACCAGGTGCTCCTTGGAAACCCTACAGGGCAGTTCTACTGTCTTATAGGGTCGCTATGAGTTGGAATCGATTCAACAGCAATGGGTTCGTTTTTTGGGGGGGATATATACACACACACACACATATGTATATATATTTAGTTTTACTATCTGAATAACTTCCTTGTGCTTTATTATTTGTTTTGTAGTTGGGATGGATTTATATTTTTATGTTAAAAATCATTTCCTTCAGAATTTTGGCGCTTATGATCTATTGTCGTCTAGGTTTCAGTCTTGCTGTTGAAAAGAGTGATTCCATGTCACTGTTAATTCTTTGTATCTGACCAGTTTTTGCTTATTTGCATGATAGTTTTTCTTTGTAAATTTTAGGGTTTGGGCTTTCTTTTCACCCCTGGTATATATAATTTTTACAAAAATATCCCCTTTTAAAAATCTATTGTTTCTCAAAAATGGAGACCAGTGTTCATCAGGTCAGGACACTGTTTTTGTTTATGTACAATTTCATCCCTTCTGTTTTCTCTATTCCTTGCCTATTTTTCTCATGCTGTAAAATTCAATTTATTCAAAATTATTAACAGAAATATTTTCTCTGTTTTTTTATCTCTTTGTCATTTTATTCTAATTTTGAGGAATTTTCTATATTTTATCTTCCATCCACTGCTATCATATTTTATATTCCAAAAACTGCTCTTGTTTGTCCTTGTGGCATGGATATGCTATCTTCACTTACCCCTCAAAGTTTATTCGTTATGAAGTAAAATTTTTTAGGCTTCATTCTGTTGGCTACTTTGTTTCAATTTCTTTTGAATTTCTTGTAGAGGGTAAAACAGATTAAAGGATTCTTCTTTTTATTTTAAAATCTATTGTTAAATTTTCACAGATAATTATTTTCATTGTGGTTTCTGTAAGCACATTCCTCATGCACCTAGGACCCTATAGTACATAAGGATAGGTAGATGCTTAATTATACTAAGAGATAAGGAAGATTTTGTGGCAGAAAATTGCCCACACAGGTAGAACCTAGAATGTCAGGGTGGATAACTGCTGCGAGTAGACACAAAAAAGATGATTTGGTGTATTTCTCTCTCATTATCCTTGAAACCAGACATTTAAAGGTCCAGCCTTATGATTTTGCTTTCCATTGTCAGGCATATGTAAATCTCTTGGAGATTTAAAAAAAGTATTTTGAAAGTAAACTCCTTAAAAAGACTGGAATTACTCCTCATCTACACAAAGGAAAATGTCTCATACCAATTGGAATTTGAAGTATTCATTTATTTATGCATTCACTCTATAGTCAGTAACAGTATCTGCCAAGTGAAAGAAACAGTGCTATGCATTTTACATCCAAATATGAATCAAAATAGTCACCTACTCGTAGTGGTTAAGTGATACGGCTGCTAACTGAAAGGTCTGCAGCTCAGTTCCACCAACCATTCCTTGCAAACCTTATGGGGAAGTTTTGCCAAGTCCTCTAGGGTAGCTATGGGTCAAAATCAACTCCACATTCAATGGATTTTTATGCCCACAAGCAAATGACAGTCACTGAACATTTTGATTAAAGATTCTATAGAAGAATCCTAACCAAAAGGAAAATCTACAGAACAGAATTTCAAGTTCTCATGGAATCCACGGTTTTTGGAGCCATAGAGGCTGAACGAATCTCTGAAATTATTGCCCTGAGATAATCTTTAAACCTTAAACCAAAAATACCCCTGAAGTCTTCTTAAAATCAAACAATGGTTTAGTTTAACTAGTGAAGAATGTCTGCCTTGAGTATTGTGCTCTTTTAAGCTCTTCAGCCACTGGTTTTTTTGGGGTTATGCATGAGATCAAATTGACAATAGCTACTTGAAAGATTAGACAGGAAATTTAGGGGACAGTGAGTTTATGTTAAAAGGGGAGGAACAACAAGGAAAAGGACGGTGAGAATGGCTGCACAACTCAAAGATTTTAATCAATATCACTGAATTGTACATGTCAAAATTGTTGAATTGGTATATGCTGTGCATATTCTCAACAACAGCACGAAAAATAAAATAAATTTAAAAAATGAATAACTACGCGAATGAAAGTAAAATTAGCCTCTGTGAAAATTTCAATGAAGAAAAAGTAAAAAGTCATTTGAGATTATGTATCAGGGGACATGATCTGGGGCAGAATGATGTCTTAGATGTTTGAGTGAAGAACTGAATAATGGGTAGGAAAAAAAAAAAAACCCAAGGCAAATTGTTAACGGGGATGGAAAGACTACTCCCCTCTTAAGGAACAATGTGTGCAAGAGAGCAAAGAATATTGATTGACCAAAGAAGACTTGTGAGTGTTGTGAATATAAAATACCATAATAAGAGTGGGGCAGATGAAGCTAACGAAGAGGTAATGGTAAGATTACATGGTAACATCACAGTAACATTTTTGGATTTTATCTCAGGTATTATGGGAGTAACAAAATAAGTAATTACTCTGACATGCATTATTAGAACATTTGCATATTAAGAAAATAATAGTTTTATTTTTACTACCACTGGAAGATTGTTGTTGCTGTTGTATGCAATCAAGTCAATTCTAATTTAATGTGAATCTGTAGGACAAAGTGGAACTTCCACATAGAGTTTCCTAGGCTACAATATTTATGGGAAAATATTGCCAGGTCTTTCCTCTGGTGGAATCGTTGGTGGGTTCGAACTGCTGACCTTTTTAGTTAGCAGCCAAGCACGTAACCATTGCTCCACCAGGGCTTCTACTGGAAGATTAGGGAGATGTTAAAAAACAGTTTTCAATGTCAAGTAAACCTGTGCCCAAACATGATGATGCTACTTGCTAATTGTGTGACATTGGCAATTTACAGCTTTATTGAGTCTCGGTTTCCCTGAAATGGGAATGGTATTGATATTTAGATTGCATTGAAAATCAGATAAGAAATGTTTATGGCACACATTAGCCACAAACTATTTGTATTATTATTTTTAAGATTGTTCTACATTAAAAATGAATATAGATAGCTATAGATACAGCATACGTAGATATAGATTTACAGATATAGTACAAGAGTACCCAATTCAGCAAAATATTTTACATCAGAATTTCTTCTAGTAAAGAACAAATAAGTAAAAAATATCTACTATGTCGCTACAAGAAAACTTATTGTAAAACATTATAGGAATTCAAATTTGATGGCTGAATATTAAAAAAGTTTAAAAACTAATGGTGGATTTATAATCTGTATATTTGTTGAAACTTAACAATGAAAAGTTTGCATTTTTAAAAACATTTGTTTAGGTCGGTTTACATTCTATAGTTACTTTTTGGATAATCTCACAGACAAATCACTGATTTTGTACATAAAATCAGTTACACGGTGACAACTGTACATATTGAAGCCTTTATATTAGACTTACCATGAAGGAGGGGTTTTTGATGATACAAATGTTTTGAACAGAAATAGATAAAGATTTGGTGTTTCCTATTTTTTCTTTATAACACACTACCCCTAGAGATTCAGGGTTTTAGAACAGTAAAAAGCTTGCTGATAATGTGACTGATACAGAACGCTCAGATCCAGAGGGTGAAAAGAAGTGTTTAATGTCCCTGCAGTGTACTCAGAGGAGAGAGAACCAGACAGATCCAATTATGGGATTTATAATTCAATAATTACTTTCTCCACCCTAACCCAATACTCTTATCAACTCTGGCTCTTCTTAAAGAAACACACACAGTTTTTTCTCATAGTACTGTATCATGTGTCTTTAAAAATGGAACAAACAATGCCAGAAGTTACTGGCTGACAAGATATGCTTAGACTCACTTAAAATTAGGTATTTAATGCCAATTTAATCTCTCTTACAATGAGACTGATATTAATGATTTTATTCACAAAAATTTCTGAGACCTTTGCAGGGAGTAATACATTCCTATTAGAAGAGCTGCTAGGAAAGGGCTCCTACTCTGCAAGCAAGTGATGCAGCCTCAGGTTTCAGGATTACTGAGAAGACAGTTTGATCACAAAATTCTTTCTCCCAGCCCAGAAGAACTAGATGGTGCCCAGCAACTACCACCTATTGCTCTGACGGGGGTCAAAATAGAGGGTTCCTGACAGAGCAAGAAAAAAAATGTGGAATAAAATTCAAATTAACAAAAAAGAGACCAGACTTCCTGGTCTAGCAAAGACTAAAGGAACCCCTGAGACTATGGTCCCCGGACACCCTACTAATTCAGAACTGAAGCCAGTCTCGAGGTCTACCTTTCAGCCAAAGATCAGACAGGCCTATAAAACAAACAATAACACATGTGAAGAATGTGCTTCTTAGCTTAGTCAAGTACATGAGACCAAATGGGCAACATCTGCCTAAAAGCAAAGACTAGGAGGCAGGAGGGGACAGGGAACCTGGACAAATGAACACAGGAAACCCAGTGTATAAAGGGAAAGGGGAAGAGTGCTGACACATTGTGGGGTTGCAACCAATGTCACAAAACAATTTGCGTATAATCTTTTGAATGAGAAACTAATTTATGCTGTAAACTTTCACCTAAAACACAATAAATTTTTTTTTAAAAACATTCTCCCAAGTGCTGCAAAATGACTACAATTACTTTTGCAGGAGTTAAAGATTATAATAAAAAAATACTCTTGGACTGGAGAAATAGTTTAAACTGAGAAAAAACATTCTTTTGTGGTTACGAGAAGGGGTAGGGAGGAAGGGTGGAAGAGGGACATTCACTAATTAGATGGTAGATAAGAACCACTTTAGGTGAAGGGAAAGACAGCACACAATACAGGGGAGGTCAGCACAATTGTACTAAACCAAAAGCAAAGAAGTTTCCTGAATAAACTGAATGCTTCAGAGGTCAGCAAAGCAGGGACAGAGGTTTGGGGACTATGGGTTCAGAGGACATCTAAGTCAATTGGCAAAATAAAATCTGTTAAGAAAACATTCTGCATCCCACTTTGAAGAGTGGCATCTGGAGTCTTAAACGCTAGCAAGCAGCCATCTAAGATGCATCAATTGGTCTCAACCCATCTGGATCAAAGGAGAATGAAGAACATCAAGGATACAAGGTGATTACAAGCCCAAGAGACAGAAAGGGCCACATGAACCAGAGACTACATCATCCTGAGACCAGAAGACCTAGATGGTGCCTGGCTACAACCAATGACAGCCCTGACAGGGCACACAACAGAGAACCCCTGAGGGAGCAGGAGAGCAGTGGGATGCAGACCCCAAATTCTCATAAGACCAGACTTAATGGTCTGACTGAGACTAGAAGGACCCGGTGTCATGGCCCCCAGACCTCTGTTCACCCAGGACAGGAACCATTCCTGAAGCCAACTCTTCAGACATGGATTGGACTGGACAATGGGTTGGAGAGGGAAGCTGGTGAGGAGTAAGCTTCTTGGAACAGGTGGACACTTGAGACAATGTTGGTATCTTCCGCCTGGCGGAGAGATGAGAGGGTGGAGGGGGTTAGAAGCTGGTGAAACGGACACAAAAAGAGAGAGTGGAGGGAGAGAGCAGGGTGTCTCATTTGGGGGAGAGTAATTGGGAGTGTGTAGCAAGGTGTATATGGGTTTTTGTGTGAGACTGACTTGATTTGTAAACTTTCACTTAAAGCACAATAAAAATTATAAAAAAAATTCTCCTGGAAGATGGGAAATGTTGAAATAGTCTTTACATAAAAACATAAATTATTGGTATTCAACTTTTATTCATAGATAAGAAAATACTAAAGAGAATGATAAGAAAGTAGAGAAGTGGATATCACCATGGACAGCATAATAAGACAAAAGTATATGGAAAGCAAAGTTAAGGAGTTTGAAAAACAAATTTCTGTTTTTATATGTTGCTATGTTATGTAATTTGTTTATTAGCAAAGCCAGTCCTTGAAAGTCATTGATTTTTTTTTCCTAAATTTAAGGACATAAATATTTAGAACTTTTATTCATTTTTCCTGGAAAATTAAAAGTCAGATTTTGACTAAAATGATGTTTTATATCTGAGTATTTTTAGAAAGGGAGAGAAAAAAATAGAGTAGCAATAAAAAGGAGGAAAAGTTATAAAAGCTACACAAACTAGGGAATATAGGTGGGAAATACACTTACTTGGTGAACAGAGAAGGATGTAAGTACGGTGAGATGAGAAAGGGGGAGTGGCTTATGCAGAACTCACCAAGGATGTGAACTCCTGGAAGCTACATGAGAAACCTTTTTCTGCATAGTCAAGTCCTTGTAGTGGGATGGAAAGTGGAAGATTCTACACATATAAAATTAAAAATACATATATAATGCAATATATAATTTTTTTTTTTTATTCTTAATACAGCTGTAGACCAGGAGATGAGATGTTTATATTTCAGTTCAGACACCCTCAATGACTCTATGATGAGGAATAAAAATACATATTTCCCTAGGGCAATAATGTCTAACTCTATAAACATAATAGGAATTTTGCAAAGACAAATACATAAAAATATCTATTTGATAAGTGTCTGAAAATTGTTCTGCATTTTTTTTATTTTGGGCATGGTTTCCCCGTTTTAACTTTCATTTTAGTTGATCCTTTTCAGGTGAGTCTGAATAAAGAAAATCTGTTCCTTAAATAATGAAACCTAAAAGTGTTGAGATTATCCCAAATTCTTACAACGAGTATAACAAAGTGGCTAAACATTATTCCATTTAGAAATGGCATCTATTTGGTAGCTATGATTTCGTTGCTGGTTATTGTTTTAGACACCAGCATTGACTGGAAATAGCAGGGAGATATCCTAAGAAACCTGAAGTCAGTAACTGATTTACTAGTATTTGAGTCATAGAAAAGATAATACAGCCGCTTTGCTCAAGGTATGTCAGCGTTACTTCATTATTTATGACTCCCTGGCACTGGTGGAAAACAAACAGCTGCATCAGTATTTTCCTGGATATTAAAGTCACTTTTATTGATGCTTCTGAACTTGATGTATCATCTCATAGGGACGCTGCAAACAAAGCCCTTGTAAATGTACAATTTATTACTGAGGAAACTATTTAATGAAAATGTCTGCCGCGTGCAAGTAAAGCTCCAATTGTCTCTTTGGAAAACATTCAGATTCTATTTCCAATTATGCGTTCGTGTGAGGTTTCCCTGGGTTTTGCTCTTTATCTTTCTCCTTTAAAACCTGAGTAGGCTGATTATTGATCCATCTTCCACAAAGAGACAGCAGTAAATGTGAACAAGCAGTGTATATTTGGGAAACTAAGTACGTGTTATAGAAATGCATCTCCAACATATAATGCTTTCCTTATTATAATATTTGTTTATTTTGTAAGTTGGCTAAAATGAATACAGTGTCATATTTTAGGTGGTTGTTGTTAGGTGCTGTCAAGTCAGTTCCGACTCAGAGCGACCCTATGTACAACAGAGAATACTTCTGGGTTCTGCGCCATCCTCACAATTGTTGGTATGTTTGAGCCCACTGTTCCAGATTACTGATTCAAAATTAGGAACCATTTTCATCATTAGTCCATCGTCAGGAAGAGTTTAGCACACTATGTAAAAAAGAAATATGCCATTACTAACCACTCAAAAACTCTTGTGCAGTTCAAACTATTACTGGCTCTCGTCCCAAATGGAAGGACACATCCAAGGGCATTTAATTCATCATAAATACTTACTTGGTATTCTTTAGAATTGGGTCTATGCATCTCTCTGAAAAAGAAAATATCCCATGAAATTCAATATTCCATTTGAAAGTCTGACATAAATAATAAAGCCAGTAGTTGATAAAACAAATAGTTTCTTTGCTGTTGTCCAAATTTCAAGGTGACTAACATGCTCTGTTTTTTAAAGGCTAATTTCAGTTTTAAAAGGAAAACAAAACAGTACTGTTATATGAATGTAAAATAACATGAAATTCCGTTCTAAACATGACTGAGTCAACATTCCCCCAACTTTCTCTTGGAACTCGAACAACCTCTCTCCCACTGCCCCCCACTCAAGAAAAAGTACAAGGAAAAAATATATGGTCAATATAATTTTTAGTAAAACTGGTATAATTCAAGTTCTCCAAAAGGCATGCGAAGCTGTTCAGAGCTGGGTTTGCGGAGAAGCTGTGCGGGAGGAAGTGATGGGATAATATATGGAGAGTTGTGGAAGGGTCATGGAGAAGACCATCTCAGAAACCCTCAAAAAAATTCACATCCTGCAGATGTGCGTCTCATCTTGAGGTGAAGAATCAAATTACCTCTTTCTTGTCCTGCTGCAGTTGAGTTGAAGGAAACATAGGCAACACAGCTATATAATGAATCATCTAGATGGTTTCTGAGACAGCAAAAAGGAGAAAGTCATCTAGACACCTCTTCCTCCAACACCCCAGGGAACAACTGCAAATAGTTATGTCAGAAAATCCTAGTTAATTTACCATTAATATTAAGAAGGAACTAAAAATCATTTGACACAAAACTACTTTAATATAGAAGATGAAAAAAAAAAAATTTACCAGATGGTGAACACTAACAGGAAAATGCTAATACAGAGAAAATAAAAATTGTGATCAAATATTTTTAACGGACTAAAAAATATGAATGGAGGCATTGCTCTATAAAGGAAGAAAACAAGATTAAATTAGTGAAACTAAATAAAAGGATGAAATATGTGAGCTGCCCATCTTTAAAAAAGAAGAAAAAAATAAAACCATCACAAATAAAAATAAAATCAGAATAAATTTTTGGAAAAAGAGATGCGGGAGGGGAAAAAAAGGGGGGGGATAAAGAAAGCAGATATTGGAAAACAGGAAAAAATAAAAGGAAATAAAAAGTTAAAAATGGATATAGCTAAAATGAATACATTTATTGTTAAAAAGAAAGAAAAGAAGGGAGGGAGATAGGAAGGAAGGAAGAGGGAGATGGAAGGAGGAAAGGGAGGAGAAAGAGAAGAAGGAAGGAATATAGGGAAGGTGGGAGTGAGAGAGGGAAGAAGGTAGGAGAGAAAGAAGGAAGGAGGCATGGAGGAAGGGAGGGAGGAAATGAAGAAGGGAGAAAGGGAAGAAGTTCAGAATATATAACCTGATGATTTTAGTCCTCCTAGCTACTGCATCTGGACTCTCCCTCTGTTTAGCAATAAAAGCCCAGGTGAAAACAATGTATTCTTGCAGAGGTACTTGAGAGTATTTTACAAATGCTAGATGGACGGAACTTCCCTGCCCAGAATGAAATTCAATCGTGACTCCAGAGGGGAAAAAAAAAATCCAGGAATTGTAGTTGCTCTTGTGATAAATGGGATGGAGCAATTAGAAGTATCTACTCTAGGGATGATGGGTAAAGATCACTGTGGAGGCCCTAATATTCACCACCTCAGCATATTCACAAAGAAGTCAGTATGAAAGAGACATAAGCTCAGCTAAAGAACCATGTATTACACTCCTGACACGCTGAGCATACCATCTAGAAAGCTTTTCTAAGTATTAGTTATATTTAGCAAGATATGACTTGGAAAACCATGACAAAAGAATTCCTAAGACTATTAAGCATCTTAACTGTAAAATATTAATAGTACATATAGTAGAATGTAAATGTGATACGCATTGAGACTGTATAGATCATACAATTAATAAAAGTTGGGTAAGGTAAGGGGAGAAAGGGAAGAAATAGATGTAAATCTGCTGAATGTCTAATCCCCAAGAGAAGAGTCAAACCATAACTTTTAAAACCAACAAATAAAACAAGAGAAATGTAAGTATATTTAATAGTACAAAGGTAAATATGCAAAGCTTAACTTAAAAAAAAAAGGTTGCAATCGGTCATTTTCTACTCACAGTGATCCTATAAGACAGTGTAGAACTGCCCCATAGGGTTTCCAAGGAGTGGCTGGTGCATTCAAACTGCTGACCTTTTGGGTAACAGCCAAACTCTTAGCCACTGTGCCACCAGGGCTCCATAAAAAAAAAAAATAGTGACTAAAATTTTCAGTGAAATTGAGGAATATGGAAGAGAAAAGGTATTATTTTCATCACTGCTTGTAATGACTGTGGGAACCCTGGTGGCATAGTGGTTTAGTGCTATGGCTGCTAACCAAGAGGTCTGCAGTTCGAATCCACCAGGCACTCCTTGGAGACTCTATGGTGAGTTCTACTCTGTCCTATAGGGTCGCTGTGAGTCAGAATTGACTAGACGGCAGTGTTTTTTTTTTTTTTTTTTTTTAATAATGATAAATAAATGACGTACTGAGGAGATACAATTACATTTATAAACTTCTAAATGATACATCTAATTAGATAACTCATTAGATATCTGTCAAGAAAGACAGCTAAAAAACACAACAAAAATAAACACAACAAAATAGCACACACACACACACAAAAAACACCGCCTAGTCCTACAGCTAAAACTGTACTCACAGGAACACTTAGAACTTAATACTCATAATGATAATCAATTAAGAATGAAACAAATAACCAGCCGACTAAAATGGTTAGAAAAGTAACATAAATAAAGTAATCTGAAAATAAACCGAAGGGAAAACAAGCAAAGGGACAAAAGAAAAGAACCGGGAACAAAAATAATACTGGTCAAAAACAAAGAAAAATTGGAAAAGATCAGAAACTCTAATCACAAAGAGTTGACTTCCATTATATACAATAATCACGCTGAAATTGAGTGGGAAAATGCCAACTACCTAATAAACATCAGTATAAGTGGTAAACTGGCTGGTCACAAAAAAGGACACATAAGTGCTTTTTAAATACATGAACAGTATCAACTGCGCTTGTAATAAAATACAGAACAATTAAAGCTACATTAAGATACTATTTTCACCGACTTTTTTAGTTCTAGCTATCAACGAAGAATGCTGTATATTTGGGGGAGTATTGTGAGTTGTCAAAATGATTTAGAAGACCACAGATGTTTAGGCAATAGAGGACATTGACATTGACTCCCTGTAATTAGTGGTATAATCTTATAAAAGGAAAAAAAAAAAAAGGTTTTCCTGCTCCACAAAATTTTCAAATGTTTTGTCAGTCATTCATGTATTTAAAGAGTTGTTTATCAACATCTGTTTTTAGTTACAGAAGCTGTATCTGGTTTATATATTTTCACAAAATATTTAGAGGAGGGAGTTAAAGTTAGATTACATTTTCCAGTGGAAAAGCTAATTTATGAATCAATAGAAGTATCCACTTTGTTTTTGCAAATTTATCGTGAGCTATTTAAAATTTTGGACTATTGCATCACCCATGCCAACTCCACTGGAGGTATCTGAATTACAACAGAACACACTTCCATCAGCACACCCATTCTGTATAGTACAATCAGCTGACTACTTAATATAGCTTCTCATCTAATAACACCCTATATTAAATATTGAAACACATTTTCTTGAAAGTGTGTTTCTTTTCTTTCTCCTCTATATTAGAATTATAGAATCATATTGAGTTGTTTTTGAAATTATGCGGAAAAACAGGTACAGAGTAAAATTGACTGCAGCATATTCCAGGAGGCATTACAAATATTCGGTACAAAAAAAAAAAAAGAAGCCCTGAGTCAAATAGGATTGAGAATGATTGGCAGATCTGTCAAACAAAATAAATCCGGATTTAGAGGGAGAGGCTTTATTCAGAAAGAAAGAATATTGCATTACAAAGAATGCTTCAATCTCAGAAATCTGTAAGTGCCTCAAAATCAAATAGGAAAAGGCTTTTCTTTTATAGGGTAAGGAGGAGTAAGCAGTAAGGGAAAACCTGGGCAGACATGGAGGGAATAAACAGATGGCATGACCAGAGTGGTCTGAGAGGGGAAGGGTTAATGCTAGGGTTAAGCTGATCAGGGGCTTGCTCAGACTGCATTTTAAGTTCTTACTCAGACTTGGCAGCAAACAAAGCTCTCTTCTTCCTACAAAAGAGAACATGGATCTTAGACTCTCTGTAATTAGTAGTATAGACTTATAAAAAAAAAAAAAAAAAAAAAAAGACTCATAAGGTAGCTCTTTCAAGGGGAAATTTTATCTAATTTAACCCTCCATGAGTCAGAATTGACTGGATGGCAGTATTTTTTCTTTTTTTAAATATTTTGTTAAAACATATAAACCAGATATAAGTTCTACAACCATTAAAAAGCAAACAAAGAAGAGAAGCCTGGTCAAGGCAAAGCAGAGGGTAAGAAATGGGCAATTGTGAACACTTAGTTATAACAAATTGGCAAAAATCTAAATGTTTAATAGTACATTCATTTGGCAAAGCTACAGGGAAATAAGCATTTTCAAATATTGCTGGTGGGTGTGCAAACTGGTACAATTCTTAGGGCTAAAAATCCCTATGGATATTTGGAATCATCTGTAACATTTACTAATCGGGATGCCATTTCATGTCTGTGACTCACTTTAAAGATGTGATGGCATGTATAATATGACATTTGCACAAGATTATTCATTGCAGAATTGATTTACATTCATACAATAAAATACTGTGTACCTTAAAAAAAAAAAAATGAGGAAGCCGTACCTGTTCTTATATGAAAAGGTCTTCGAAATATTTTATTGAATGAAATAAGCAGAATAGCGTGCTTTCTGTTGTATAAAGAAAAAGAAAAAATAGGTCTATATGTTTGTATTTTATTATATGTGCTTTAAAGGAAACCTCTAGAAGTCACAAATCCTGAAAAACAGGAATCACCTCAGTGTGTTATGGTGGGAGAGTTGTCTGTTAAGAAAATGGACTGTTGGCAAACAAAAACGGGAGGTTAGCTTTCCACTGTATCTTTTTAATTCAAATTATGTAACCCAGTGATGTATTAATAGTAAAACTAAATTAAAAAAAATTAAAACAAAGGTAAAATATCATTCAACTTTCTGGTTATAAATTATGTCCTGAATCTTTTCAATATAAAGTCTTTCTTGGACTGTCTCACGGAAAAATTCACATACAGCTATTAATACGAGGAAGATCTAATTAGCACATGAATAACAGATTGTTAGTAAAAAGCTTAACATGTACTGATCTCCATTGTTAAATTCATACCATGCGGTGTTGGGTCCTTTAATCCCTGCCAGGTTATTAAAGTGCCAAAAAGCAGCCACACATTAACAGTGACATAATATGGCGAGGCATTTCCCGACTGGCAAGAGTAATCAGGAGAAGGTTGCCTATTTGTGTTCTTTAAACAAGCATCATCACGCTAGAAAGGAAACGAATTCAAGCTTTCTCCATTGGGTGAGGATTGAGGAAACTGAGGGAGTCTATCAAATCCTGTTGCCATCTCAACAAAAAAGTTCCCATTTTACTCTTCAGTGTAAATTTTCTTGCTTTGTTTAAGGAAAACAAAGAAAATTTTGGTAGAGGGTCTTTAAACCAGTTTTATGTAACTGCTTATAAGGCTTCTTTTGTATCCTGTCTTAGGTATCTCAGCAGAAATATTACATAATTTGTATTTGGAAAAATTGAGGCACACAGTGGCTATGATCATTATATTGCACACTGAGACACAGTTCTAGAATACCCACTAAGAGGGAATTAGAGGAGCAATAAGGGAGCCCTGGTGGCACAGTAGTTAAATGCCTGCTGCTAACCGAAGGGTGGACAGTTCAAACCCACCAGCCACTTGAACCCACCAGCTGCTCCACAAGAAAAAGACGTGTCAGTCTACTTTCGTAAAGATTACAACCTAGGAAACCCAGTAGAGGCTGTTCTGCTCTGTCTGATAGGGTCACTGTGAGCCGGAATCGACATGACAGAAATAGGTTAGAGAAACAGTTAAGAAGGAAAAGGGATGAGTGTGGGGATGGTACTGGTTACTTAGTGAGTATTCTGTTTATACTTAAGAGTATTTGTTTGGGATGGCTTGGAAGAGACAAATAAAATTCATGGTGTTTATAAAGCAGCTGAATTACTCAATGAATGTCCTTAAATCCATTAAAAAAAAGAAGAAAACTAAGATTGAACACTGCTGAAATAAAAAGACTATCTGAAACCTTTACCATGATAACATGCATTTATATATCTCAACGTATTTCAAGTTATATAGCTGGGTTAATAACCAATGTGAACAAAGTTTGGTTTTCTATCTTTTATTTTAATATTTTAATCAAAATTATTTTTTGTTGATTGAAAAGATATATTTGGTACATCAGCAAAAATGCAGTGCATGGCATCGATAAAGAACAGTGACGAATCTGTCAAACATTTCATAACATGGAGGAACCTGGAAGGCATTATGCTGAGCAAAATTAGTCAGAGGCAAAAGGACAACTATTGTATAAGACCACTATTATAAGATCTTGAGAAATAGTATAAACTGAGAAGAACACATACTTTTGTGGTTACGAGGCGGGGAGGGAGGGAGGGTGGGAGAGGGTTTTTTATTGATTAGTTAGTAGACAAGAACTACTTTAGGTGAAGGGAAGGACAATACTCAATACACAGAAGGTCAGCTCAAATGGACTGGACCAAAACAAAGAAGTTTCTGGGATAAACCAAATGCTTCAAAGGTCAGCGAAGCAAGGCTGGGGGTTTGGGGACTATGGCTTAAGGGGACTTCTAAGTCAATTGGCAAAATAATACTATTATGAAAACATTCTGCATCCCACTTTGAAATGTGGCATCTGGGGTCTTAAATGCTAACAAGCGGCCATCTAAGATGCATCAATTGGTCTCAACCCACCTGGATCAAAGGAGAATGAAGAACACCAAGGTCACACGACAACTATGAGCCCAAGAGACAGAAAGGGCCACGTGAACCAGAGACTTACATCATCCTGAGACCAGAAGAACTAGTTGGTGCCCGGCCACAATCGATGACTGCTCTGACAGGGAGCACAACAGAGAAGCCCTGAGGGAGCAGAAGATCAGTGGGATGCAGACCCCAAATTCTCATAAAAAGACCATACTTAATGGTCTGACTGAGACTAGAGGAATCCCGGCGGTCATGGTCCCCAGACCTTCTGTTGGCCCAGGACAGGAACCATTCCTGAAGACGAATCATCAGGCATGGAAGGGACTGGACAATGGGTTGGAGAGAGATGTTGATGAAGAGTGAGCTACTTGTATCAGGTGGACACTTGAGACTGTGTTGGCATCTCCTGTTTGGAGGGGGGATGGGAGGGTAGAGAGGGTTAGAAACTGGCAAAATTGTTACGAAAGGAGAGACCGGAAGGGCTGACTCATTAGGGGGAGAGTAAGTGGGAGTGTGGAGTAAGGTGTATATAAGCTTATACGTGACAGACTGACTTGATTTGTAAACGTTCACTTAAAGCTCAATAAAAATTATTAAAAAAAAAAATGCAGTGGATGATGTAAGACTTTCTATCTGTTCTTATATGTTCAAGTTTTTTTTTTTTTTTTGCTAAATTGTGCCTTATTAGTTTAGAATGTCCAATTCTAAACCAGTACAGAATGTCCAATTCTAAATCAGTATAGAATATCCAAACCAAAAAAACCAAACCCGTTGCCATCGAGTCAATTCTGACTCATAGGACCCTATGGGACCTTATAGAACAGAGTAGAACTGCCCCACAGAGTTTCCAAGGAGTGCCTGGTGCATGCCAACTGCCGACCTCTGGGTTAGCAGCTGTAGCACTTAACCACTACACCACCAGGGATTCCATAGAATGTCTAGTATAGAAAAAACAATGAAACTAGAAGGTTACAACTTTCTTCTTAATTATTTTTCCTGTTATATTGAACTTTGAAGAAAAGAAATTCTGAATGTTTTGGAGAAAGAAAAAGGAATTAAATATTTTATTAGAAAATCATGTATTACTGTTCACGAGTACTGTCTTATTCTATTTTATATTAGGAAAATGATGTTTATTAAATATTAGCTATGCATAGAGGTGGAAGAAAGATGTGGCAGTCTGGTTCCATAAAGATTACAGCCTTGTTAACCCTATGGGCAGTTCTACTCTACCCTATTGAGTCGCTATGAGTCGGAATTGACTAGAAGGCAATGGATAGGCAGCAGAGCCAGCATGTATATTATTTTGTCTAATCTTAAAAGGTAAATATCATTTTACTCATTTACTAAATAAGGCACATCAGTTGTGAAATGATTGTATGATTTCCTTTTGCTTTCTGAATCCAAAACCCATTCTCATTCTGTTGAACTGAATATCTATGGGCTGTATTAACCCATTGTATGAATAATGCTAGTTTTTTTTATTATTAGTATTCCTTCATATTAAGGAATGCATGGATTTATTTCCTTTTAAAAGACTGTTCCCAAACTAGAAGAGCCTCACAAATATTTTTGTCAACAAGTCTCTCAAATACTTTTGTAAACAATTTTATTTAAAATAACAACTTTAATAGAGCTGTCAAATCAATCATTTACAATCTGCCTAAAAGCAATCTGCTTATCTTTCATCAGTTATTACCAATATGCCATTGAGTAGGTGAAATGCATAATCTCAGAGAATTAATAAATAAGGTAGGACACAGTATTCTATTTTAGGTCTGAAATAAACTAATTCAAGTTTTCATCTATTCGGTTTGGAGTATGTGATTATATTTCACTGGCAAAAAGATGATAGCAATATGAATCATCCCAAGTAGAGGCTCTGAAGAATTTATCGATAAAAGAAAACATTAGTTCATAACTTCATTTGGATGGTCAAACTGTTGTCCAAAATCCAAATAATCTAAAGGTAGTGAGAATACTCTATCAGGCTATTAGTGTCCCAATGTTTCTCCAGCGTATTAGAATTACATTTATTTAGAGTTCAATCTAATAGAAAAACATAATTAACGAGAAAGTTATAATCACCTAGCTTAAGGGTAAACAATTGTTATTTTTTCTAACATAATTAAACATTCTAAACTAATAAAGCATTATTTAACAATTAACAACTTTAATTACATCATTGATTATTCTTCTAGAAAACTAAATATAGTTTTCGTTTCTTTTGAAACTCTTATACATATAAAATAATGCATGAAACATATTTAATTTAAATAATAATAATAAAATGTGCACACATATATCCTCTACCTAGCTTAAGAAGTAGTATATTCCTAGTACCTCAGGAAATTATTGTAAGACACTTTCCAATCTTATCCACCTCTCCCAAACCAAAACTTAAATCCTGCTCTGAATTCTGAATTTTTTGTATATGTATTAGTTTATTAAGGCTACTGTAACAAAATACCACAAATTATATGACTTATAAGAACAGAAATTTACTGTCTCACAATTCTGGAGGCTAGTAGTCTGAATTCAGAGTGTTGACAGGACTGTTATCTTCAAAGGTTCTAGGGGAAAATCCTTT
Source organism: Elephas maximus indicus (assembly GCF_024166365.1). Taxonomy (NCBI): domain Eukaryota; kingdom Metazoa; phylum Chordata; class Mammalia; order Proboscidea; family Elephantidae; genus Elephas; species Elephas maximus. The sequence goes on along the minus strand of NC_064836.1, from coordinate 42,806,407 downwards.
CTTATCTGCCTCAGCTTCAGGAAGCCCCAGAGATCCCTTGGCTTGTAGCAGTAGCATCACTCTGTCTTCATATGATCATCTTCCATCTTAATGTGTCTCTGTGTCTCTTCTCTTTTATAAGGACACCACACAGATTGGGTTAGGACCTGCTCTATCTCCTCCAGGATAATCTTGTGTCAACTAGTAACATGTTCCAGGGCCCGATTTCCAAACAAAGTCACATACACAGGGATTAGGTTTTCAGCATTTTATATTTAAATGTAGTCATGTTGCATACACTCATTTTTTTTGGGGGGGGTCAACATTGTTTTTATAATATTCTTCCATGTTGATGTCTGTAGCTGTAGTTTATTTTTTTCTGGGTATAGTATTTCATCTATAATTTACATACATTTAAGGAGCTTTTTTCTTTCCTTTTTTATTTTTCGATTATGTGTAGAGCTCCTTTGCACAAAATTCTATTTATCTTTATAAGTGAAAGGGCTGTCTGCTATCCTCTAAGAGAACTATGTCTTTTATACATTTGTTAAATCTATGATTTTTTCTTAATTAAAAACTCACTAAATATTTAGAGACAATGTTTACCAAGTTAGAAATTGAATAACTGCTAGTCCATGGCTTTCCTCCCTGGAAATCTCTCAGGAGTGACTTGTGTACTTAGATATGGCTGTTTAATGTATATCAAAGTATGTCAAGAATCATGAGTCTCCACATTTCATTAACTTCACATAATCCCCCTGGTAGACAAAGTTATTACAAGCATTTCTTTTTTTTTTAAAATAAAACTTTCTTTTCACTAGCCAAGCACATTCAGGTCTGAGTGGTTCTTATTCCTAAATTGTCCAGTTTAAATTCTTCCATTCTTTGAAAATATATGTCGCAGATTCTTTAGTTCACCCCATATGTTTAACTGCCACTTTCTCGTATCTTGTATTGTTCCACTTTATGGTACTCTTGTAGCCACTATTATGGCAATCTTACTTCAGAAAGATGGCAAACCTTGGCAATTCTCCTGAGGAGAACACGAGTGAAGTTCTCTTGCCAAGATTACGAATGGAACCTCTGAATTACCTGACTCAGTGGTTCCGATTCCAAGTGCACATCAGATTCTCTTGGGAAATTTTAAAAATATACTGATGATTGGGCACGATTCCTAGGGCTCTCTCTTTAGTTTGCCCCAGATTGAACCAATGAATTACTTTTTCTTTGTTTTGTTTTCTTTCTTTTGTTGTGTTTTGTTTTAAAACTTCCTGTGGAATTGAGTATGCTACCAGTATTGAGAAATTCAGTCTGATTCTCTGACTCTGGAAGAGGGGGTAAGTTATGGCAATGTCGTTAAGCTCATTAGAGTGAACCTTAATTTGCAAAGTCAAAGGTTAGCCAGCTTTCTCTTAATGTTCCAAAACTTTTTAGGAGGAAATTTCAGTGTTATAGAATCCTCATAGCTTACTCATTAAAATAGTACATGTCCTCTGCATAGCAACTAACTTGAAATGTCAGGTTCAAAAATAGGTTACTAAACAAGTAGAGATACCAGTATTCTCGTCCTTAAAATATGGGGTGGAACACATGCCAGCAGATCAAGTGCCTTGTCTTTTAAGTGCAGCCGTATTAGACAAAGGGTAATCATCCATGCTTCTCAAAATACGTAATCCTGTAACAATCCACATCAGCTAGGAAACGTCTTTAATGTGCTGTTTCCTGCACTTTTTCCTCTAACCTTATGTCTCTTTTATTCCAAGTCAATCTTTTAAAATTTCCTAAGATATCCTTCAAAATGCTTAGTTTGCTAATAACTCCTTTTCTGGAATTTAACGTAGTGGTGGATTATTTCTTTTTGAAATCTTTACAGTTGTTACAAATGCAAGATTAAGCAGAGGAGTGAAACAGAAAAGAAATAAGAAGATATGGGTACAAATTTAACATGGGATAATAAACAATGACTTGAAATTTGGGGGCCTTGTAAAAAAGAAAAGTATCACAGATATAAAAGCAGTGATAAATTTTATAAATAACATATACGTTAAGAAATGTTATAAATGCAGCTTCTTTTGGGAATAGAGAAAATCTTGTAGTGGTTTCCAGACATCTCTCTCTCTCCCTTCCTCTCTCTCACGCAATCTCATACAGTAGGTAAGAATGAAACAATTACTAAAGGGTTACTTTACTTTGAGGAAAATATGAGGGTTAATGAGGTATTTAATGACAGATTATCGCAATCTTTTCTCAGTAAAATAGGAAGTGACCTCAGCTGAACAAGGGTGAAGATTATGGTATGAGAAGAAATGAGAGTTTAAGATAAGACACTGAGAGAGTAATCAGAATACCAGTGACCCACAACAAAACTCAAGTGTAAATTAGAAACCATGAATACGTACTAGATCAAGTTTTTATGTCTCTTCCTGTTTTTCCAAAAGTGCTTTTTTCCTCTGGGTGTGGTGGCAGACAGTGAGAGAATGTGGATATAGAGTGGGTGTGGAGTGTATATAGACATAAGTTAATTTATTAATCATTCAAATTTTATGTCATTCAACAGTTATTTAGTACTTACGATGTGCTACCAAAAGAAAAACCTATTACCATCGAGTTGATTCCAACTCGTAGTGACCCTAGTGCTGTGCAAATCAAGGTAAACGAGAAGAATTTTCTGCCTTCTATGACTTTATTGGCTGTGAGGCAATAGATGTTTAAAGAGGTTGATGGTATATTTTGTGACATGTTTGTAACTAGTTTTCTTATGCACAATTAAATTATTAACTAATTTGCAAGGAAAATCTTTTTTTTTTTTCTCCAAAACATTTATTAGTCTCTAGTACAATAAATTTGGACATTTTCAAGAGTTAAATGGTATTGTTATGTCATTACAGATTTCACAAATCAATAGGAAAAGAAATACCTGCTCAAGAAGCATTCATTATCATGTTCATAATTTCCACCCAACTGATACATACTAATCTCTGTAAAAACTCTGACAATTATGTTTTTATACAGATTCTAAAGGAAATACATATAGTGAAATGGGAAAAAAAAATCTCCAAAAAATTACTCTCTAGATTAAAACTAGTAAAAAAGTAGCAATATATAAATAACCTTAGTTCAACACATTTCAGTCTGATTAATCTGATTAACCCGTTGTTGTTGAGTTGATTCCGACCTACAGGACAGAGTAGAGCTGCCCCATAGGGTTTCCAAGGAGTGACTGGTGGATTTTAACTGCTGACCTTATGGTTAGCAGCCAAGTTCTTAACCACTGTGCCACTAGGGAAATAGGAGATAATTATTTTTTAGAGGGAAAATGGCTTTATAAGAAGAAACAGTAGTTAAAACTTATTATGCAAATGTTATAGACTTTGTCTGATTTTGTGTTCTTAACATATTCATAGATGATAAACAGAGAGCAGTTACTTGTTTGAATATGAAAGTAAAAATCTTGTTTTCTCTTTTTGTATTTTCCCTAGTCATTGTTTTTTAATTGAATCTTAATACTGATGAAAATATAGGTGAAAAAATAATTTAAAACGTAAGGCAACTTGAGGAAATATTAAAACATATTAATTTGATTTGCATTTCATTTTTTGTAAGAGTCTACTGAAGTCCTTTGCTCATTTTTTGATTGGTATTTTTGTTTTTTCTGTTAAATTTTAAGTGTTCTTTATATATATCCTGGATATTAAACCCTTATCCGACATATGGTTTCCAATATTTTTTTCCAGTCTTCTGATTTCCTATAAGTTGCAACAATGTTTCATATAGAAATGTGGTGTTGGAAAATATTCACATTGCAAAATTCACTCAACATTTTATATTAATTAGAGCAGTGAGCCGATCTGGTGTCCCGTGTCAAGACTCTGAAGAGCCCTAAACTAAAATGCATCTGTCGTATCTGTGTGTGTGTGTGTGTAGGGTGAACGGTAGATAGGGTAGCTCATTAAGATGCTTCTATTTACTATAGTTCTAATTCATCTTTTTTCCAGTTTTTTTCCAAAAGCATAGACCAAGAATTTGAGTAATTAAAATGCAGGACAGATGGCTTTTGAAGGGAAGGAATATTTGGTAATCTTAACTCACGGAAGTTACCTGAGACATTGAGAGTCCTACTGTGAAAACCGAAATTAACATGAAAATATTTGATCCCAGGAAACAGTTATCAGTAAGGAGGACAAGATACTAAACATTTCCTGGTCTATTTCATGATTTCCTTAAAAATCTACCTTCAATAAAACAGATTATAGCTTTCCCCTAAAAAAAAAAAAAAAAATGATTTGCATATTAAAAAATATGATTTGCATATTAAAACATTCTAAAAAATAAGTGTTGACATTTGGAAGCTATTTGCAAGGGAAAATTAGAATTTCAAATTTGTATCTTTCTTGTACTTCAAAGACACATTGAAAGTTAGTTGTGCACAGTTCTCATTTAGATCTTTATGCTTCTCTCTTCTATCATGTTCTCTTTTTTTTTTCTCTACAACCTGAGAACAATATTTAAGTTATTTTTCTGCACCAAAGATTTATTTTTCCCACTAATATGTTGCATATTTTAATTATCCTGTCTTCTTGGTTTGCTTACAATCTTTCCTAATCTCATCCAAATCTATTTTTGTATCTGTCTGTAGAATTATTTTATTTTTCTGAGAGGGGCTGTGTGTTTTGAATTATACTAAGAGAGAAAAATAGATGATTTCTTAACTTCTTTGACCGTTTATGCTATATTGTTCCCATATGCTTGACATTTTTTCTAGATTTCACTTGTGGTTATTTATTTTTTCGGCTATTGAATGGAAAATTATCAAGACCTATGGACATGCAAACTGGCTTTGTAGGCTCTCCATGGTTCCTTGACTCCACTCATTGGCCTCGTGGTTATTAGGCTTCCTGGCTTTTTGTTATAAACTTAAATGGTTAATTCACAGTTTCTTCTCCCTAAAAGAAACAAAGCAGAATAAAAAACAAAGAAAACAAAAAACATGGAAAATTCCAGAAGGGATGTGTGCTAATAATAAAACAAAAGATTAAAGTTCAGTCCAGTCTAGTGTTCTTCCCTTTAAAGATCATTTTAATTAAACAAAACAAAAACAAAATAAAACCGTTGTCTTAGTTTTATGGATTGGAATAATAGATAATTGAGCAGCAGGGTAACACCTGGAGAGATCTGATTCCAGCCACTACAAACAAGTTCTGCCCTCCCTCAGAGCTAAGACTACCTTGGACCCTGGGATATGGAAACAGCTTTGCCAAAGAAGAGTTTCAAGTATCCCATTTGAACATGAGGCAGCTTTTACTGAGATAAAAATTTTTATTCTTCTTCATCTTATTTTTACCCTAACTTCAGCCTGTTTCCGGGTAAATTGGATGTTCTTCAGAGTCTGAGCCCGGCCCAGCCATAGCGCATATGGCAATGGCCTGGAAGGTTTATTCATGCATTTTCCACATGCACCTTAAGAAGGCTGTGTAGCAGGTCTACTGCAGTGGATAGACCTCTTCCTCGTACAGTTATCCCAGTTACTTCGTCTAACTGTTGGTGCCCATAGTAGCTGAATTAGAAAAAAAAAAAAATTTTTTTTTTTAAGCAGCTCTTTTTTCCATCTATATAAATTCCTATTGTCTGTAAAGATAATATTTCTCTAATCCTTCGAGGGCACAGTGCTGCAAAAGTTCCATACAACACGGAAAACTAAAAAGAATACTTAGAATTTTAGTCTGCTTCATCTGCATTGAGAAATAACACCACGGTTTATTTTTTTCACCAAGGACAATGTGGGGGTTATTTCATATTTCTCTTAGAAAGACCCCATTTTGAAAATATTTCCAATACAAGAGAATCTGTCATGAAGGTAAATTGTTGCACAAGTTTGAAAATCCAAATGACTAACAGATTTTAAAGGGTGGTTCTGCCTATAAAATTAAAAAGTTATATGCCACCCTTGACCTGTTGGCCCACTGCATCCATGTCTCTGTCAGGCTCTCCCTTGGCTTTGATGGAGCCACTGTGCTTCAGAGGAAAGGGTGGTGGTCTTAGAAATGAAAGTTTTTTTATATTTTCTTTTCTGCTTAGCCCAACTATCCTTCCTGACCCTCACTATGGCTATTCCTGGCCACTGGCTGGGCTTCTGCCCACTTCATCAAGAACATGCATCTACTATTGCCTCTCTTTAAACCTTAAACCAAATATCCCTTGAAGCCTTCTTTAAACCAAACAATAGTTTAGCTTAATTAGCAAAGAATGTCTGCCTTGAACATTGTGCTTTTTTAAAGAACTATCTATATGGGATCAAATCAACAACAGCAACTAGAAAGGTTAGATAGGTTGCTTACAGGGCAATGGGTTTATGTGGGGGAAGAATAATTTGGAAAAGGAGGATGAGAATGCTGGTACATCTTGGAGAATATAATCAATGTCAGTGAATTTTACTCATGTAGAAATAATTGAATTGATGTATGTTCTGCTGTGTGTATTTTCAAGAACAATTTGAAAGAAGAAAAAGAAAATGCTTCTACTGGTTATAGCTGCAAGAAAATCAGAGGGTAGCTCTTTTAGAATGGCACTGATATGCAGTCATAATTGTTATCTTAAACAAAGCACAAATTAATTTGTGACCACATACTAAGGGGTGGCTGGTTCTGCTTGTTTCTCTTTTACTTAAGTCATATTGAAGCTTGGGATGTTTCAGGAGGAAACACTGAGCTGGTCCACATTGTCTTACTTTCATTTTGCCCACTTGCACTATATTTAGCTGAGATTCCTAAACTCAGTGTATGGATACCATAAGTCCACGATTTCTGGCATAGATGTAGATTGTTTGCTGATTTTCTTTATAGGTTAATATGGGGCTAGAGATTTCAGTGTGACCTGTACGTTGGAGCAAGAGTTGAGGAAGAAACTATTTGGCATATGTGTTGACTTTACTTATAAAAGATCTCCTGTCTCCACATTGATTGAAAAATTATTAGTTACTTCAAATACAGTGTATAGAAAGCTGACAAGAGCAATACCTTACTGGTGCTCAGTCAATGTGAAAATGTTATTATTACATCCAGTGTAACCGATTTAGGACTTCACTGTTCAGTTTCCTCATCGGTACAATGGATAAAAAAATAGCAATATTATGAGCTTCAAAGTGGTCCCACAAAACTAAAAAAACCCAAAACAAAATACATTTATAGTGTTTTGAATGGACTTAATAAACTTATTTTTTTCTTCTTCTCCTCCTTCTTCATTAATATCATTACAAATTATGATTATTATATTTAGTCAATGGCTTCGGCTCTAGGGGTGAGTAGAATTGCTCAAACCACACTTCCCAGGACTTAAACTCTTTTACAACTCTATTTCATGCTTACAAAAAAAAAAGCAGTACCATAATTCCAAATTAAATATAGGGAAGTTGGTAATACCAGCTATTTTGTAATCTTTCTGATGTTCTAGTTCACTAGGTACCACTCGGTCTCTTTAAAATAATTCATCCTAACCTTCCCAGCCTTCTCAACATTTGCACTCCACTACAAACTGAAAGGTTGGCAGTTTGAACCCACCCAACAGTGCCATGGTGAAAGGCCAGATCTGCTTTTGTAAAGTTCACAGCAGAGAAAATCTATGGAGCTTAGTCTTGCTCTGTAGACACCAATGAGTTTTACTCTGGTAAAAACAAAAACAGTAAAGTGGACAGGCGGTATGATTGTTGCAGGGATTGTGCAGGTTCTGAGTCAGACTCCAGTATTTAAACCCATTTCTGCCACTTGTTTTATATGTAACCTTGGGCAAGTAACTTAAAATCAGTGCGGCTCATACTCCTATTCTGTAAACCAGAGCTAATAATAACCCCTACATCAATCAGTTACTGGGAAGATTAAAAAAAGCATCATGAAATACTACAGTGCTTGACATAAGGCATTAATGGAATAACTGGCTATTATTCTTTCATTATGATTATTATTAATGATTAATAGTATGGATAAATCAGGACCCTAAACTAAAAATTCTCATGACTTCTCTGCTCTCTGTTAGTCATGAGATCTGCTACTAGTTTTTAAATGGGAGCAAGAGACAGTTACAACTCCTGCCTTCATCATCCAAGATACATTTTGAAATGAAATTGTGTCTGGCTTACATCACCTGTCCTGCTTGTTTGGCATATGGCAAACATGAAGCTGTTTTCAAAATCTGCGTCTTCAGCCCTGAGAACACCTTACTGGCCATTGTGAGACTTTTTTTTTTTTAATAAAAAAAAATATTTTGCTAATCAACAAACCTAGAAATTATATCAACTGAATATAAGCTATGTCCAAATTCTTTCTAAATAAGTTTAAATGTTGAAGCAAAAGATCACTGTCTGTGTTAAATGCTGAAAATACCCCAAATTTCATTATGTCTTCATGTTTAAATCACTTTATAACTTATTACAAATAATGTACTGATTTTTTTTTTTTTTTTTTGAGATTCAATTAGTTAAAACAGATGGATCATTTGGGTCACTCTCCTGAAAAGGCTATTAACTAATTGATACATTGATGGGCTAAATGTTTGTGCCCTGAAATTTAATACCACTTTCAAAGGACTGCAGAACATAAATTCCAAAGGAAAATAACTGACTAAATTAATCCCTTCTAGCTCTTTTTTTTTTAGCTCAGAAGGATCACGCCCAATTGTGCTACTTTAGTATGAGAACGGAGCTTTATATCAACGCTGCCTTCCAAATAGTGAGAGAGTGCATATCTTTAATAAATCAATGACTTTCAGACTCGGAGCATATTAAATGAGTCCTAAATAGTACTTGGCTTTATGCTCTTATTCAAAAAAAAGATTTGTAATAAAAAAAATACAGCTCTCCATTGTTCTAAAAAAGGAATTTTTATTCCACCCACTTCTCCAGGGTGTGTTAAGGTACATTAATAACTAATGTAGTAAATAAATATAGATAAAAAGTAACTAATCATGTAAAGTAAGTAAAAATACCAATACTTTATTACATTTGGAATATGGCAAAATATTTAGGAGGCCAAGAAGAAAAGTTATTCCATTAAGAATATAGACTACCTAGTTAGAGGCACATTCAAATTCCTTTCTGTCACAGCATTATTTTTACTTGGTTGCCTGACAAACTTGTTTTCTTTGTTAGGCCTTCATCCCTACCCTAATGGATGTTTATTTCCCTCCGTCCTCTATAATTTAAAAAAAAAAATCATTGCCATCGGGTTGATTCCGACTTACAGCGACCCTATGCATAGAACTTCCCATCAGGGAGCAGCTGATGGATTGGCACTGCTGACCTTTCAATTAGCAGCCAAGCTCTTAACCACTGTGCCACCAGGGCTCCCACCTCTATAATAGCAAGGAGGAAAATATATATATATATATACATTTCAGTCTTTCTTGATACTAACTCACCCTGAAGCTATAAAATATTTCTGGATCAATGTTTTTATTTGATGTAGATTTAAATTTACTGTGTTCATTTTCTGTCGCTGCTGTAATAAGTACCACAAGCTTCCAAATCTGAAACCACATCGATTCTGACTCATAGCGACCCTTTAGGACAGCGTGCAACTGTACCACAGGGTTTCCAAGGTTGTAAATCTTTAGGGAAGCAGATTTCCACATCTTTTTCCTGCAGGGCAGCTAGTGGGTTCTAACTACTGATATTTCCGTTAGCAGCCCAGTGCTTAACCACCGCACCACCAGGGTTTCTTACCACAAACTTGTTTTTGTTAGTTCCCGTCCAGTGGATTCCAACTCCTAGCAACCCTACAGGAGACAGAGCAGAACCTCCTCATAGGGTTTCCAAGGACCAGCTGGTGGATTTGAACTGTCAACTTTTCGTTAGCAGTGGAGCTTTTAACCACTACATCACCAGGGCTCCACCACAGACTTAGTGACTTAAAACAACACTGATTTACTATAATTCATCAGAAGTCTAAAATATGTATCAGTGGACTAAAATCAAGCTGTTGTCAGGGCTATATTCTTTTTTGTAGGCTCCAGGAGGCAATCTGTTTGCTTGTTTTTTCCAGCTTCTAGAGGCTCTCTGAATTGTTTGGCTTGTCATCCCCTTTCATCCTCAAAGTCAGCATGTCTGTTCAAGATCTTTCTCAAATGGCTTTACTCAGACACTGACTCTTCTTCCTCTCTTCTACTCCACTATCCCAATCTCTGAGGCAGTATTATTGCTTTTGAAATTTGAATTGAGTCATTATTGTTGATTAATAAGTATAAATTGATGGATATTGATTCTCAAAATTAGATCACAAAAAGTTTCAATAAAATAATAAATCGTATAAATAATTCTGAACAGATACATGCTTTTTGTTGGATTCCTACCATAAAGCAGACACTGAAAGAAGGCTTGAATTCAGATAGTTAATATTTAGTAGGTGATTTCAGAAAGCACGAGTGAGGGAGTGGGGATTATGAAAGGGAGAAAAATTAATGCAAGTTACATTGACCAAGAGCAATGCTGGGAGCAACGGGGGCTCAATCTCACTGCAAACTTTTTGAAAAATTGTGTAAGACATGTCAGAACTTTCCCATAGGAAGCTGTGGAGGCTGGATGCTTTCTACTGACTCTTGTCTTATTGGCTGATGGTTGGCCCCAGGGGAACGAGTATAAGCACAATTCCAGATAGCACTTGAGTATGGCAGAGCAAGGTCTTGTGGTTGCTGGGAAAGCTCTTGGAGAGAGGAACTCAGAAATGTCCAGTTGTTTAGGGTAGAAAGCTGTCTGAACGCAGGAAACAGTCTACAGAAGCTGCGGGTGAATTCAGAAGTCGTCTGGCCAGATATGGGGTGGACAACACTATAATCCACTCCTCGCCTGTTCTGATCTTCACATGTCTTACACTAAATACACTGATACTTCAGAGTAGTTGCTGACTGTAATCTCTAAAAAAACCATCAAATGATAAGTTAATGGAACAATATATAGTCTATGTTGCTGAAGCCGATTCTGAGATTATAATGAATATAAATTATTTGTCTTTTCTACCACCTATTTAATATCTGGAGTCCCTGGGAGGTGCAGATGCATAAGATTAAGGTTGGAAGTCCAAGTCTACCCAGATAGGCTTCAGAAGAAAGCCCTGGAGGTCTACTTTGGAAAAACCAGTCTTTGAAAACCCTGTGAAGCACAGTTCTACTCTGACACACATGGGGTCATCACAAGTCAGGATAGACTTGAGGGCAACTCTTACTATACTGATATTCTATATTTCTTGCATCCTTGGCCAGCAGTTCTACATCCCTAAGTGGCTTGCCTGTACCTGAGCCCTAGGTACCATATTATGTGATCACATTGCTTATTTGCTGCCATCACCAGGCAGGGGAGCACTCTGAGTCACTGTAGTGAATGACTTGAGTTCCAGAAGTACTCTTTCCTATCTCCCTCAAGACCATCACGGTTGAAACCATGACTTAGTAACTCATTTCTTTGTTGGACACTTACTCAGGACATGGCCCAAAATTGTGAGGTGGCAGTCCTAGTACAGTGAAAACTATGAGAGCCAGAACTCAGTGGGAATGCCTTGCTTTCTGCCTTTGACAGGGTGCAGCCTTATAACTTTTCTATTTCTTCTTCTAGTGGAAAGTATTTGAATTTTCATTCTCTGACAGGTTTCCACCTTACACAGGTTCTGACTTTCTTAGGTTTTACTTTTTTAGGGTATGGGAAATTCTGATTATATCTGTGGATATAAACCTCACTCCTGCACACTCCACCCCATTCAGGAACCAGGATCTGTAAACTAAAGTTGCAAGGGTAGGAAGCATAAATTTCTCAAATTCGTCAGAGAGAGTCATTATGAGTAGAGTTGTTTCTACTTTCACCCTTTTTTTCTCCCTTTGGCCTTCTAGGAGTTGAAGATACAATATCATATATTCTGTATGGTTTTGAAATTCACACTGCGTTCTGGATGACAGATCCACACCTTGCAGGGTACAAACTACAGGCTGGCATCTTAGCTGACAATTCATTCCACATTCTATCAAACCAATATATTCTAGGTGATATATAGCAGATTACTATTTTGATGTCTCCATTGTCAAAATCCTTTGCCATAAGTTATTTCCTTGGCTCAAAGAAAAGTTCTGGAGAATTCCAGTTACATTGGAAGCACTGGCAGAAGCATTGTGGGCAGAGGAGTGAAAATCAGATCCAGTGTATGTACCAATTCTCAAAAGATGAATTACTGCCTCCTTCAGAATGGCCAGGATCTTATGCAACCAACTCGATGTCAAGTGAATGGTCTCTTCAAAAAATGGTATCATATATTGAGTTCAGTGTCAGTCTTTGGTGTTTAAACCTCAGACATTCATCAGTGATAGCAGTAACATTGGAATTGATATGAGGATGATGTGAATAACACCATGACTCCATTGTTAGAGCATAGAATGATCAAGGACAACTGCAAAGACAGATTGAATCTAAGTAGTTTTATTCTTCAGTGAAAAGATAACAATGACTAATTTCCTTTTTTAATGCAGATAATAACTTGGATAATTTTCTTTTCTGTCTGTTGAAGAAATATTTATTGGGATGTTTTAACCCCAAACCTTCATACTGGGTAACTACTAAAACTGAATATAATTAATTATATAATATTTGCTATACAGAGACTATAAACCATGATGACTTTAAGGAAAGTGGCAAAAAATATTATATATGCCAAATACAAACAACTACAAAGGTGGCAAAAAATACCAAATATAAGCAACCCAAGCAAATATTATCCATTCCCATAAATTAAAACAGATACTTAAACTTAAGGGAAATGTCAAGAATAGGCAAAACTATAGAGACAAAAAGTAGATTAGTGGTTACCTAGGGCTGGAATCCACCAGATGCTTCTTGAAAACTCTATGGGGTACTGTGCCCTACAGGGTCGTTATGAGTCGGAATCAACTCTATGGCAAAGGGTTTAGTTTTTCGGTTTTGGTGGAGAAGGGAAGAGGAAGTAGAATGTGTAATGGACAATGACTGCAAACAGATAAACAGCTCATTTTTTAGGATAATGAAAAAGAGGAAAATACTCAAACACTCAATTATGGTGATGGCTGTAAATATACTAAATACCACTAAATTGTTCATTTTAAAATATGAATTTTATGTATATAAATTATCACAATAAAACAAAAAAAAACCTTACCCACTGCCGTTGAGTCAATTCCGACTCATAGCGACCCTATAGGACAGAGTAGAGCTGCCCCATAGAGTTTCCAAGGAGCACCTGGTGGAATGAACTGCGGACCTCTTGGTTAGCAGCTGTAGCACTTAACCACTACGCCACCAGGGTTTTCCTATCACAATAAAGCTATTAAAAATAGATGTAACCAAGATTATGTTCCATAAAAATGAGAGGTTCAAATATAAACTGCCACCCTCATTTCTTTGAGGACTAACCCCAGTGCCGTAGAGTCAATTCCAACTCATAGTGACCCTATAGGACAAAATACAACTGCCCCATAGGGTTTCCAAGGAACAGCTGGTGGATTCAACTGCCGACCTTTTGGTTAGCAGCTGAGCTCTTAACCGCTGCACACCCAGGGCTCCATTTGAGCACCAGAGCATGCTTTATATGGAATAAATTTTTTTTTCACTCCTTCATATAATTCTGAGAGAGCATTAGACTAGGACTGATAGTTGACTAAAAAACTAAGCATGTTCTATCTGAATATAAAAGTAGGTTGTTTGTTTCAGGAAAATAAGCACCACACTTCTTGCTTTGGGTAGAGAAATTGAGTTACAAATTCTAAACATTATTAATGGTATTGCTAACAATACACTGTTTAAAAAGGGAATCAATCTAGTAACAAGCTTGTATATTGTGTGGAGAGAGAGAGAGTAGTACTATGTAATCAGTGCAAATCTGAAATCAGAGAGTACACTTATTTTATCCTCCAGTAAAATCACTTAAAAATACACTGAGAGATCCACAGGGTTTCCATTGGCTAACTTTTGGGAGTAAATCTCAGAATCGGGCCTTTCTTCCTAGTTTGTCTTAATCTGGAAGCGCCCCTGAAACCTGTTCAGTATCATAGCAATGCATGACACATCACTGGTGGCCAGGTGGTGCCTGCACAAATGGTGTGCTAGCCAGGAATCACACCTGGGTCTCCTGCATGGAAGGCAAGAATTCTACCGCTAAACCACCAACACCTCACATACGGATGGGGCATCATTTTGGTCTTGAAAGTTGTTCTCTGAATCAGTTTACATGATTTTTTGCAGGAGACGGTTTCCTGGTAATAACTCACTTGAAAAAGGGTATGGTTTAAAAATATATTGTCTCCTTTCCTCTTCACCTCCCTCTCTCTCTCTTTTTGTTTTCTACCTTTTCTTTTTAAGAAGGGGTGTGAAGTGGGAGAAATAGTACAGAACAGGAAAGAAGAAAGCACAAAGTGGAAATGAGGGATTGGCTGAGTGGGTTCATAGAAGAAAGGCTGATTAGCAAACACGAGGAGCCAAGAAGATGCTCAACAACAGTGTATTAATGAGGTCATCAAAGGCAGAGAAGGAAATAAAGATTTTAAGAAGAGTTAAATTTAATTTCACTATTTTCGAGGCATCAGGCACTAATTTTAGAAATTCAATATGGTTAGGGCTGTCCATAAATAGAGGGACACTATCTTTACCAAGCTCTTGTATCAAGGGTATATTACCTCAAAGTTCCCTGAAATATTTCTGCAGGTATTCCAGAAGGGATTTCTGAGAAAAGAGAAAAAAAAAAAAAAAAAAAGAACAATGTTTCCACCTTATTATCTGGATTTTTAAAACAACAATTACAATAACAGTGTATGTAATTGTATTTCTTTGTGTGTGGTTTCTTACATGCCAGGCACTCACTACCCAGGGCATTTTGCATAAATAAATTAATTAATATATCTCCAAACAAAGATATGTGTTACTTTAGAGATATGGGTGCTAGGTCAGGTGTTTTAGTTATTTGCCAAAGGAAACTTAGAATATTAGAAATCAATGAGCAGAGATAAGCCTTCCTAAAAGTGCTGCGAATAGACAACATGCTGCAATATTATTTTACAGAAAAAAATTTTTATTTCATATTGTTTTTGAAATAAACTTTAATAATCTATATCATTAAAATATTTACATATATATAAACACTTTTAAGAAATATACCTGCATACTTACATTTCTAAGATATTATAAATGATTTCAAGGTGGCAATTGTCATGGGATTCTCGGAAAAATCAAATTTTAGTACTCAACGCCATTGATACGAACTTGGATCCCTGATAAACGAATGCAACTCTACCCAACAGGCTGCATTTTCCACCTGCATTTTGACCAGTTTCCTTAATAACCTTGCCAGCTGATACAAATTACTTTTTGATGAGAGCTCAGAGGAGTGTTAGAAAGCTTAAAGACTTTGCTTCATGTTACAGTAGATGGCTTTTAATTGTGAAAAAAGAAGTGACAACTGCTGACATATAAGAACGCTTCCTTTGCTTTTGACGGTAGGTAACAAGCACTTCTCTTTTAAAGTATGGGGGTGGGGGGTTATTTAAACCCCACCAGGATAAATAAATAAAGACAGGATAAATAAAATACACTCATTCAAATTATGTGTCATTCTTTCTTATTTTCATAAGTGACCCCTGTGTAGGCTGTCCCATTGTAATCACTTGCATTGGTAAGTTATATTGTCTGGTATTTTCAACATAGCCTCACTTCAGAACATATTTCTAAATCAAGAGAAGTCTCAGCCTCATAATTAGGCATGTAAAATATCATCTCTTTAAGTCATATAAATGAGGTTCATGGAAAAAAATTAAAATACCATTGCTTCCCTCTTAGATTTGTAAAACACATAATTTTGTCATCTTCCAAAGGGATTTTGGAATTTTGTTAGTGATCTCTTGTTTTGAATTGAAAATATGTTGTAAATTAAGTGATAAAATATTTTTTTTTTAACATGAACCAGATGGAGCAAATTTAACATTGATAACTAGATTTTATATTAAAAACATGTTCTATTTTTATATTTATCATATCTAATACAATTATTGACTCAATGGCACTGGTTACTGGGAATACTATTATGGTCATCCAGGTCCATTTAATGAATGAATGAATGTGCACACTAAGAATATCAAATTATTAGATAATGTGATTAAAATATTGACACACATTTTTAATGAGTTTATCACACACGGTTTTGGAAATCATTGCTGTTGTTAGTTGCCATCAAGTCGATTCCTACTCACGGCGACCCCGTTTGGGGATTTCAAATGTTATTTGCTTAAATTAACAACTTTTCATTGTTTCATTTATGCTCCATGTATTCACTTTCTGTTATGCACAACTTCTACTTCCTTTTATTTCTGTATTTTTTCTTCAGTCTCAGAGTATAATCACCATCTTCATAGGTAAATATATTTATAAATCCTCTTTCCACCCCATCAAAATATAATTCCAAGAAAACACAAGAAGTTACGATAATGAAAATAACAGACTATGTTATATTCCTGGGAGTACCTGAGAGATCTTTTGTAAAACGTAAAAATTTTGGACAACAAAACAAAAAGATAAAGAAATGGTGTTAATGTTTCATGATAAAGAAACAAGTAAGTGAAGGTAGGATTCATTTGGGAAACATCCAGTGTAATTTAAATTAAGCTCAACAAAACTGTTGAGACAACAAATTGCTTTCTGTCATACTTCAGGGAAATTTACCTTTCACTAGCCTTGCAAGATATCATCTGCCAAAATGTATCCCTTGGTATCTCTTTGCACACATCTTTTTCCTGGAAATTCTACCAGGATAGTCTACATTTAAGCAAGTGCAGAAAATAAAGCTATGTAGAAAAAAAAAATAATAATACCCCTTTGTTTCTGGACTCTTACTAGAGAGCATCAAGTTGAGGCTTCAATATAAAGCTACAGTTACTCAGAGCCCATTTGGTCGATATATTCTTTTTACTCGCTCAGCCAAACAGATTGAGACTTTCACAGTAAAAATCCAATTTTACCTATCAATCATTGTGGCACAGGCTGTGACCAAATTATGGTTTCAGTAGCCACTTTCGATGTAGCTCAAACATTTGGTAGCTGTGACTAAGACAAAACAGACCTAAAAAATTATAAATTGCTTTTCATTTATTTGATGCGTGAGGAGGTATAGGAAATTTCATAAAGCTATTTCATGTGGTTAATATTTCTGGTTTCTATAAACATTATTTCGTCCTTCTTTGGAGCATTTTACTAACAAAAAAATAACTAATGAAAATACTGATTGTGTCATAATTTTTTCTATCACCTTTTGTTAAAACATTATGGAATGACTTTTTTTTTTTTTTCTTTCCACATAAACCTGTGAAGGTTATCAAAAACACCTGCAGACTGGCAGTTTAAAATTGATGTGAGAACAGGTTGATTTTTTTGGAGCACCACCTTAATAGGAAATTCATACCCAATCATTTGGAACTCAAGTACAACGTTAGTGGGGCAATAAGTCCAAGTGCCTTAGAGAGCCTACGTAGAGTCCTTCTGTACAAATCTGATCTTTTTCAAGTTTATACTTCTATCATGTGAGATGATTCTCACAAGTATTGTTAAATTCCTGGCTTTTTGGTGTTCAGGAATTGGAGCTGGACATTTACAGAGACATTGTTATATTTCAGAAACAACTCAAATGTTCGGGCAGACACAAATTTATAGGAAATTGTGCTTTTGGGCTTGTTGGACATAATTTATGCTATTTTTACCAATATTAAGATTCAGAGAAATGGGAGCTCAGAAATGGGGTATAAAAAGCCTCTAACGAGATAGCATAATTTAATGTCTCAAACTCAGAATTGGCCTACAAACCTTAACCATAAATTCCCTCACTTTTCTCTACTTCATATTAGGATTTAATATTCTTTCTTTTCTAAGGCAACCTGGTATTAAGCTACTGCTAGGTTCAATATTCTTCCCCTGCA
This sequence comes from Elephas maximus indicus, assembly GCF_024166365.1. Taxonomy (NCBI): domain Eukaryota; kingdom Metazoa; phylum Chordata; class Mammalia; order Proboscidea; family Elephantidae; genus Elephas; species Elephas maximus. The sequence continues at coordinate 42,788,479 of NC_064836.1, read as the reverse complement.
CTTATTCAATCTGTATGCTGAGCAAATAATCTGAGAAAATGGACTCTATGAAGAAGAATGCAGAATATGGACTGAAGAAAGATTCATTTACAACCTGCCATATGCACATGACACAACCTTGCTTGTTGAAAGTGAAGAGGACTAGAAGTACTTACTGATAAAGACCAAAGACTACAGCCTTCAGTATGGATTATACCTCAACATAAAGAACACAAAAATCCTCACAACTGGACCAATAAGCAACATCACGATAAACGGAGAAAAGATTGAAGTTGTCAAGGATTTCATTTTACTTGGATCTACACTCAATGCCAACGGAAGCAGAGGTCAAGAAATCAAACAAAGCATTGGATTGGGCAAATCTGCTGCAAAAGACATCTTTAAAGTGTTAAAAAACACAAATGTCACTTTGAAGACTTAAGTGCACCTGACTCAAGCCATGGTATTTTCAATCACCTCAAATACATACAAAAGCAGCACAATGAGTAAGAAAGACTGAAGGAAAATTAATGCCTTTGAATTACGGTGTTGGTGAAAGAATATTGAACATACCATGGACTTCCAAAAGGACCGGTAAGTCTATCTTGAAAGAAGTACAGCCAGAGTGCTCTTAGAAGTGAGGATGGTGAGACTTTATCTCATGCACTTTGGACATGTTATCAGGAAGCACCAGACCCTGGAGAAGGACATCATGCTTAGTAAAGTAGAGGGTCAGTGAAAAAGAGGAAGGTAGACTTACACAGTGACTACAACAATGGGCTCAAACATAGCAATAATTGTGAGAATGGTGCAGGACTGGGCAGTGTTTTGTTCCGTTGAACATAGCGTTGCTATGAGTTGGAACTGACTCAACAGCACCAAACAACAACGAGAAAGCCTCAATAGGGTTACAAATTGAAAGAGAGAAACCGGATTTTAAAGCATAGCCACTTTCTTAATCATGAAAGTTGGAGAAGAAAATTGCTAATAGAGAGAAATTTAAGGTGGAGATAACACGTTTCAGAATAAAAGGGATATAGAACGAAACAGGACATCGTCTACATTTATACTTTATACTGCTTTCATTTTGGTATAAGAATGCAAAAGTTTTCAAAAGTTTTTTTTTTTCATTTGATAAAAATATTCCCTCTCTCAACATCTTCACAAATACAAGACATGCACAAACCAAAAAAACAAACCCACTGTCATTGAGTCTATTCTGATTTATAGTAACCCCACAGGATTTCCAAGGCTGCTAATCTCAATGGAAACAGACTGCCACATCTTACTCTTGCTGAGCCGCTGGTGGTTTCGAACCATCAATTTTTTGGTTAGCAGTCAATCATTTTAACCACCATGCCACCAGGGCTCCTTAAGACATGCATAATCAATTCTTATTCAAATAACTAAACATGACTATACCAACAGTACCAGTTGCCATCAAGTCAGTTCTGACACATGGTGACCCTGTGTGTGTCAAAGTAGAACTGTGCTTCAAAGTGTTGTCATTGGCTGGCTTTTCAGAAGTAGATTACCAGACTTCTCTTCTGAGGTGTTTCTGGTTGGATATGAACCTCCAAACTTTCGGTTAGCAGCCTAGCATGTTAATCATTTGCATCACCCAGGGACACCGAATGTGATCATACATTTTTTTTTAACAATTTTTATTATTCATTAGAAGCATTTTATCAAGTTTCTACTATTTTCTAGTGTTGTAGATTGAATTGTGTCCCAAATTTATGTTTAAATTTGGCTAGGCCACAATTCTCAGCATTGTTTGTCCATTTTGTTACATGATACGATTTTCCCATGTGTTGAAAATCCTATCTCTATGATGGTTGATGAGATGGGATTAGAGGCAGTTATGTTAATGAGACAGGACTTAATCTACAAGATTAGATTGTATCTTAAACCAATTTATTTTGAAATATAAGAAAGAGAAACAGAGAGACAGGGGACTAAGATCCAAGAAACAAGAGCCAGGAGCATAGTATGTCCTTTGGACCTGGGGTCCCTGTGCTGAAAAGCTCCTTGACCAGGGGAAGATTGATGACAAAGACCTTCCTCTGGAGCTTATAGAGAGAGAAAGTCTTCCCCTGGTGATCAAGCCCTGCATTTGGACTTGTAGCCTACTAAATTGTGAAAGAATAAATTTCTCTTTGTTAAAGCCATCCACTTATGGTATTTCTGTTATGGTAGCACTAAATAACTAAGACAGAATTTGGTATCAGGAGTGGGGTGCTGCTATGAGAGATTCCTAAAATGTGGAAGTGGTTGCCTTGAAGAGAATATTGGTGAAATTACATACCTCAGACAATTCTGGTGAAGACTCATAACTAAGACAGCTAGGCACTATATTAATCATGATAATATTAGGTGGCTAAAACCAGACCTAAATATTCCCTTAAAGTAGGGGAGACACTCACTAATTCAATATTTATATAAGCATAGTGTTAAACCCTGATAACTATTTCTATGACAGAAAGAAGTATACTACCATAAGTGTATATGCAGGAAGAGGATGTAAACTAACTGGCTTATGACAAAATGATATTTGAGATGGGATCTGGAGGATGAGTAATAATCAAACAATAAATGTAGAGAATTAGTAAGAACATCATTAAAGAAAGCAGCACAAGCACTGAAGAAATAAAACGATGTATTGAATTGGGTAAATCTGCTGCAGAAGACCTCTTTAAAGTGTTGAAAAGCGCAGATGTCGCTTTGAGGACTAAGGTGCATCTGATCCAAGCCATGATATTTTCAATCACTTTATATGCATGTGAAAGCTGGACAATGAATAAGGAAGACTGAAGAATAATTGATGTCTTTGAATTATGGTGTTTGTGAAGAATATTGAATATATTATGGACTGCCAGAAGAATGAACAAGTCTATCTTGGAATAAGTACAGCCAGAATGCTCCTTGGAAGTGAGGATGGCAAAGCTTCATCTCATGTACTTTGGATATGTTATCTGAAGGAATCAGTCCCTGGAGAAGGACATCATGCTTGGTAGAGGGTCAGTGAAAAAGAGGAAGACCCTCGATGAGATGGATTGACACAATGGCTTCAACAACAGGCTCAAACAGAGCAATGATTGTGAGGATGGCACAAGACCATGCAGTGTTTTGTTCTGTTGTACACAGGGTCTTAATGAGTTGAAACCAACTCGAAGGCACCTAACAACAACAGCACATGCAAAATCCTTGTAGCTGGATGGAGTAAGACACAATAGAATGTGAAAAAAGTTCAGTGTGACTAGAGAGGAAAGAGAAGAAGTTTGTAGAAGAGACCACTGGCTTCCCTTCAAAACATGCTCATCCTTCTCCTTGACGCACAGCATGACTATATGCTCCATCCTGCCTCACAATTGCATGTAGCCATGTGATCAAACTTTAACCAATGAAAAGCTAAAAAATGTTATGTGAGTCAATCCCAGTCCTGGTCTACAAAAAAAAATGTCTCTTCCATTCTTCGCCAGGAAATTTCCCTTTCCACCATCTGGTTGGAAATGACCATGACGAGCTTGTGGGAATCATACGTTGAAATGGATAAAGCCTCCATCAGCTTCTGTTCCTAAATGATTGCTAAGTGCACATAAGAAACACCTAAAGGGCTCGATAAATCACTGCACTCCATCCCCATGGTTTCTGAAACCTTAAGTCTAGGGTGGATCTGAGAATGTGCATTTATAAAAAGTTTCCAGGCAATGTTGATGCTGCTGGTCTAGTAGCCATGGTCTGAGAATTTGCATAATACACAGCACCCTCTCATGTAAGATTTTTGGTCTATTTTTCCTTTTGGTAACGGACAGAAGGAAAAGCAATGTTTTCCTCTCATCTTAATCCTTCAATAACAATAAGATTGTAAACAATATGAGAAGTGGGAATGGGCACACAATCTCAGCGTTGAGGAGATTGTCAGAAACAGTGTGGGCTTTGCCCACATGGGTACAGTTTTTTACCTGTACTCAAAGGCATAAGCACAGAAAATGAGAGTTAGGCTTTTATCTTATCTCTTTACAAATAGACAATTGTTAACAGATATATGTACATAGTTACTTCATTGTGGACTAGAAAAAACTGGCTACTATTTACAGAAGTACTTTCTACATCACCTAATTCATTATGATCCCCTGAAACTACTGCCCTGACATAATCTTTAAATCTTAAACCAAAAATATCCCGTGACGTCTTCTTAAAACCAAAATATAGTCTAGCTTAACTAGTGAAAAAAAAAAAAAGGCTTGCCTTGAGCATCATGCTTTTTTAAGAACTATCTATATGGGATTAAATTGACAATAGTGACTTGAAAGATTAGATAGGAATCTTACAGGGCAGTGCGGTTTTTTGTTTGTTTGTTTTTTTAGTAAGAGAGGAACAACTCAGAAATGCGGGGTGAGAATGGTTATACAACTCGAAGAATATAATCAATGTCACAAAATTGTACAAGTAGAAAATGTTGAATTGGTGTGTTTTGCTGTGTATATTCTCAACAATAGCAATAAAACTTAAAAAAAATGCTCTAGATATTTTCATTTTTTATGGCTTAATGTTGGCCAGTGCATGGCCAAATCATCAGATTTTTGAAGAGAATCTGAAAGTTTATGTAAAATGATTCCATATCTAATGTTGGTAACTAATGCCATTCTTAAAAAGTGGGGTCAAGTTAGGCTAAATACAGTCTGTAGGACACTTCTGGCAGTCACTTCTGGTCAACAGTTTTCTCTGAATTACCTCACCTTCTTCTCCACCCTCAAAATACTGCAAATTGTATTCCATTCACACAGCCTACTTTCTGCTCTCACTAATGTCATCATAGATCTCTCTGTGGTTGAATCCATCAAATACCTTTTAAAGATCTCATCATACTTGATCTCTGAGCAAAATAGGACATCACTGTGAGTTGGAATCCACTCAGAGGCAATGGGTTTGGTTTTTTTATCTATGTATTTTTCAACATGTCCCAACAACTTAAAGCTCTCCTCCCTCAGCTCTCCTTCAATGTCTCTGGGAGCTCATTTCTATCACATTTATTTGCTTTTCTTCTCCAAATTAAACTTTAATTATTAACCTTTAACACTCTCATTTTCCTACACCAGAATCTTTCTTAAGATGTCTCATGTTTTCTTATGACTGAATTTACAGTCTAATGCTGACAATATGCATATTTGTATCTGCAGCCCACATCGACATGTCTTGTACATCTCAAGCACCCTTCAAAAATATTTCCAAAATATTCCATTAGTCATTAGAAAAAAAAAATATATATATATATATGTATTTGAGCTTGTTTATTTCAGTACCTAAATATCTATGGTTTCTATCCACTTTTATGCATCCTAATGGCCACCTCTAAAATAAACCATATTCTAAATGCCTTCATTAAATGCCAGTGAAAAATCTGTAAATAGTGCTGCCTCCTTTTAATTTATTATCCACACTGCAGCCAGAGTGGTTTTGTTAGAAATACTATTCCCAGTGGATTCTTTTCTTAACATGGTTAAATGTCTTCCCTTTGCCCTTAAGATAAATACCAAACATGAAATGTCATTATTTGACTTATTTTGGGCCCCTTTCTGCCATCCAATGCAAAATGCATACAGTGTTGGGCTTCTTTCATTCCCTCAAACGGATTTTTCCATTACTTGCCTCAATCACTTCACAATGCTGTTTCTTTTTCCTTGTAATATTCTCCCAACTTCTTAACTTCTACTAATTCTTTTTCTAGGAATCTTTCTCTCCCACCCAGTCCCTTTTCAAGACTAGTTTAAGTTCATGGCTCCCACATTCCCATAGCTTCTTGCACTTCCTTTTGATAACACTTCCATTTATTTATTCAATGTTTATCTTTCTTACTAGCTTTGGGAAAAGTTGTTAAAAACAAGATCTACTTCCAACACAGAGAACCTCCCCACAAAAAGAGAAAAGAAAGAAAAGGCTTATTATGGACTAAGCGTTAAACCAGAATGTGATGTACCACAGGTACTCCACTAAAGAAATTATATTTTTATTTTCTCTTACACTTAAGCCCATAAAATAAACAATTATGACCTGATGTTTTCATAATCCTAGCTTATTTGACCAAGCCCTGGCGGTGCAGTGGTTAAGAGCTTGGCTGCTGATCAAAAAGCTGGTGATTCAAATCCACCAGCCGGTCCTTAGAAACTGTATGGGGCGGCTCTACTGTGTCCTATAGGGTCGCTGTGAGTCAGAACCAACTGATGACAACAGGTTTGGTTTTTTTTGGGGAATCTATTTGACTTATTTAATATTCTGTTGAAAATGTCCTTGTTCTCAAACCATACCAAATTTATTATTCGTTAGTTTCATTTAGCTATATCATATAGCTCTGGCTTTTTAAAATACCATGAAACAGTTTTATTTAAGTATATTTATTCTCATGTTTGCATTAACTGGTATCCTTATAAAGTTTTTCAAGACTGAATTACTATCACCAGAGAGACATATGTATCATGGTGCAAAACAAATGGAATGTTAAATCACTTTCAAAGTCTGGATTCCAATAGTGTTTCCAGATAAAAAACCTCATTGGTCATTCACTGACCTTTTACCCTTTGATTTCTACTTCATACACTGGAGGAGTCAGAGGATAATTCTAACATATTTCTAATGAACCAATGTTTGTAAAAGTCCTTTGTAAATTAAAAAAAAATGTATATATTACTGAAATCTTACCCTATCATTCATTTTTGTTAAAATTAAATTCACGGAATTGTTCTACTCTGTGATCTTACATTAAACCCAGATGTTGCCCTACAAGGAAAAGTAACTACCGGGAAAAATGGATTACAGATCACTTGGTGTAAATTGATAAAATAAGCATAATATTCTAATCTTTGGGAGTCAGACATCCCATTTTGAGTATTTCCTTTTATTTTTGCATATTTAGACTCACATAAACTGGTATTTATTTCCCTCCTAGACCAAGAAAAAAAAAATTTTTTTTTTTTTTAGACCAAGAATCTAATTGCCATTTTTATTCTCTCCTTTATAATAGCTGTCATTGGATAATGGAAGAATCAATCAAAATATTTTTTTTTTTTCATGTCCCTGCAGGAACAGAACTTTATTATTTTTACTCCAGTGACACCGAGAAACTTGAATCAATATTGACAAAACATCAGGTATTTTTGAAAAACTTTGCTATGATATTACCCAAAGCTTAACCATTTCACATGTTTTATAAACCACAGAAATTCAGAATTCATTTTCCTCACAAACACATACATCTTAATCTCTGGGAAAAGCATCCTGTCGCATTTGAATGCAGCCACCAGAATTGACTTCCAAAGCACAGAGCATGAATTCATCTCCATATCTGAGAACGGTATCAAGCCCTAAACAAAGAGAAATTTATAGTCAGGTTTGAAAGATTAATGTTTCTTTAGAAGGGGAAGCAGATTTTAGGGAGTAATCTGATTATGTCTCTGCTGTGGAGAGAAAACTTGAGCTTCTAGCTGAACTAGGAGAAAAACTTACTTGTACATAAATGGATACTTTAACCCTGGAAATCATTCACACTGAAGCCTTGTTCATCATTGATATTGATCACTTGAAAACTCTGAGAATCACATGCATACTAAAGCCTCTTTCAGTTAAAATACTTAAAATATTCTTCATGTCTTAATTTTAAGAATTTTGGTAGATCGCATAATAGACTTTTACTTGCATAGCTGAAATTATCATAGACTTCTATTTTTTTTTTCTATGCATATACTCGCGGGCTACTAATAAATCATCCCCCAAATCGAGTATCTGAGCCCTGAAGTCCCAAGGTTGCTTCCTTTTTTTTTTGTCTGCTTGTTCCTGGTTTTGCCCCTAATAGCTTCCTCATTAAGCAATACTTCTCAGACAGGATTTAGGATTTGCACTTACTCCCATGAAGCTCAGTGACATTGACACCACTGAAATTCAGGCCCCATGCAGTGTTTGTGATAGGAATGTGTCTCGGATCAGGTGTTAGAGGAGTCAGACAGGAAAAAATAAAAGAAGAAAATAAGGCAATTCTATGTATTATCATTTCTAAAACAATCAGCCAGGGTATACATTTCCATCACACCCAACTAGCTTAAGTTTTGTTGAATTTAGGGCAGAAAGAAGTGACAGTCTATCTATCTTACTTCCTGCTTGTAACAGGGTATTTTCTGTACATTTAAAAACACTTCATAATCACTAGTGTAAGTTGCAGCTCACCTTATCTGCCTGCTTTACTGTCCTGAAGTCAATTGCACGTGGTTCTTTCAAATTGGTCTTAATGTAATATGTCTGCATCTAGATTATTATTGGTCTAAGTTGCCTTTTTTTTAAAAAAAAACATGTAATATACTGAAAACAAATACAAATGTGCTTTTCTCACATTACATAGATTAAACCCTCACCCTTAGTTTATTTTGGTGTAAATATTGAGAGCTTATGCAGAAAGAAGTTTGTATAAATAAAATAGAACAGGAGTTTTTTTTGCTCTAAAAGAGTCAAGCATGATAGAAAATACTAAATTTATGTAACCTCCATGCCTCATGTAGCAGAATTGAACTTTCCAAGGGGGAAAACTATAGATTGGTGTTTTAAAAATTACAACAGGGTACAAGCTATGCTTTCACTGTATGACAACCCTAATCTATCAATATAAAACACCCATGAAAAATTGACATCTTTAAGCAAATTTGCATTGCTTCTTCACTGTTATGCATCTTGTTGCGGATAAAGTTGATGATTTGAAATCATGATTGATTTGTGAGGCCTATGGAAATGAGGCAGAACATATCGGACTTTGTTGCCAACTAGTCCATTTAGGGCAACCAATAATTGCACTAAGAATTAAATTGTATGAAATTGGAAAAGTGTGAAAAAGTCCATGACTTCAGTAATTATGTTGAAAATGAAATGAACACCTTAAAGGATTTGCTTTCATTTGTGATTCTTCCTCTGCATATTTTGTTTTCTTCATGCTTATTTTCAGGGCTGGATGTTATATTTGTATTGACATCTGTTTTAAAGATAAGTAAGAAAAAAAAAATAGTGAACTTTCTTCAAACTTTGGGCATGAAAAGACTATAAATTAGATGGGAAATGATTTCTTGTGAGTATTAAATACATTTTCTGCCACTTATCCATCTTTCTGTGTAATAATCGCGATCTGATGAGAGTTGGAAAATTCTTTTTTTTTTTTTTTTAATACTAGATGCTTACCAGTTCTTGTTGAATGACTTCTTTTGTTTTATTGGTTAATCACACACACAAGATTGTGAGTAATGTGCTGATCTGTTGATAAGGTTCATACACGCCCAGGTTTGGGAAGGGGTCATATAGATGCTGAGAGGACAGTAGACAGTAAATTCATAGAGTCAAGGAACAGATCACAGCATTTATGACTGGAGTCAAATAGACTTTATTTCCAGCATTATGACTGAAGGACTAGCTAGGACCAGTCACATTCATAGAAACCAATCCAGCGAAAAAAAATTAGACAAACTACAAGGCAAGAGTGGACCTGAGACCCTTCCGCCCCACTGACATCAGGTTCTTTATGACCCCACATACACCCAGATAATATCTTAGAGATAAGCAGGCGGTGAAAGGTGAAAACCTGACCAATAATCAGAAAAAGAATTTACATGGAAGATACTGAGATGTACCTTATTGGAAAGTTCATTTGTCCTATTCATCCTACTAAGATAGCCATTCAAGAGAACAACTAGGTACATTTCAGAAATTGAAGAAGCAAAATTTACTTTGCACATCTAAGTAATATTGTGTTAACTTTGTTTACTTTTACATAAAGTATCAGTTTCCCATTTCTATTGTAACAAATTACCACAAACATAAGGGCTTAAAGCAACACAAATTTATGACCTTAGTTATGAGGTCTCACAGGCTAAAATCAAGGCATCAGGAGGGCTTTGTCCCTTCTGGAAGTTCTAGGCCAGTATTGGCTTCCTTCTCCAGCTTCAGAGGCTACCTGCCTCCCTGGACTCATGGTCCCTTCCTCCACTTCAAAGCCAGCAGGAGGGCATCTTCAAATCTCTTTCCCTCTAGGAAGTCCCTGCCTCCTTCTTATAAGGACTCTTATAGTTATAATGTACCCACCTAGATAGTTCAAGGTAAACTTTCTGTCTCAAGTCCTTAACTTAATCACATCTGCAAAGTCTCTTTTCCCATACAGGATAACAAAATCGTAGGTTTTGGGTATTAGAACACGGATATCTTTGTGGGGGTGTTATTCTGCTTACCACACATGTGGTATATTGGCTGTTGTTACGTGCCATCCAGTTGACACTGACTCATAGCAACCCTATGTACAAGAGAAGAAAACATTGCCTAGTCCTGCATCATCCTTACAACCATGGTTATGTTTGAGCCCATTGTTGCAGCCACTGTATCAATCCATCTCATTGAAATTGTCCCTCTTTTTTGCTAACCCTCTACTTTACCAAACATGATGTCTTTCTCCAGCGATTGGTCTCTCTTGATGATATATCTAAAATAAGCAAATTGAAGTCTCCCATCCTTGCTCCTAAGGAGGATTCTGGCTGTACTTCCTCTAAGACAGATTTGTTCATTCTTCTAGTGGTCTATGGTATATTTAATATTTTTTGCCAATACCACAATTTGAATATGTCAATCCTTCTTCAGTCCTCCTTTTTCATTGCCCGGATTTCTCATTCATATGGGGTGATTGAATGGACCATGGCTTGGATCAGGGACACCTTAGTCATCAAAGGGACATCTTTGCTTTTTAACATTTTAGAGAGCCCTTTTTTTTTTGTTTTTTGTAGCAGATTTACTTAATGCAATATGTTATATGACTTCTTGACTGCTGCTTCCATGGGAAACCTCAACAATAAAGTTATCTCACATGTGTAGGGTTAGATAGTTTACAATATATTAAATCCAAGATCACCTCGAAGAGGAAATTCCAACTTGTTAAATTATGTACTTAGTTCATAACTGTGGCTGTTTTCTTTGGAGCATTTTGGTTATTATGGTAATATCAATTCAAGAGTCATAGTGTCACTATGAGTTGGAATTGACTCAACAGCAATGGGTTTTTGGTTGGGTTTGTTATTCTTTGATGTATATCCCGGGTAAAAGGTAGTATAGGGACCTGGCCAGAGACAAGTAATTTTCTCTTAACATCCATCCTCCCTGTCTTCATTAGTAAAAAAACACAGATTATATAAAAAAACTCAGAAATACTTCCAATTTGAATAAAGCCTACCTTTTTCATCATCAATTCCAGGTAGCTACTGCATTGTAGTTAAGCTCTGACCAACGAAATAGATGTAAAGTATCCTAAAGGTTGTCCATGGAAGGCTATTAAAAAAAAAAAAAGGAAAGAAAGCCTTTATTTGTCCCTTTCTCTTGCAATTATTGGAATTGTATGCTATGATGGCAGGATCTCAAGATGTCATCTTGCATCTTGGTACCTGAAGCATTATCTAAGAATATAGAGCAGTAGGATTGAAGACCCTGAGATCTCTTACCTCCCAAGTGGCTTTCTTCCTATTTCCCTGTTATGGGAAAGAAACAAACATTTATCTTTTTTTAACCACTACTAGTTTGAATGGAGCCCTGGTGGCCCAGTGATTAAGCATTTGGCTGCTAATCACAAGGTCAGCAGTTGGAACCCGCCAGCTGCTCCTTGGAAGCCCTATAGGGCAGTTTTAATCTGTGCTATATATATATATATATATATATATATATATATATATATTTTTATAGGGTCAGTATGAATGGCAATCAACTTGATAGCCAGAGGATTGGTTTTTGTTTGTTTGTTTGTTTTTTAATCCTTAGGTTAATATGCATTTCCAATTTTGATAGTAGCAACATATATATATATATATTTCTGTGAGAGCTTGAGTATTAAAATTTTGGGGTCCCTTGAAATTAAGGAAGGAAATTAAATATTCTACTTGAGTCCTAAGTGTGATAATCTTTATCATCTACTCAGGCATAAAATAGCAATAGGCAAATTACTACAAGGATTATTCAAAGATTACTCATATTTGAGTCATACATTATTTACCTACTGTTTCCTCCTTATACTCTCTGTAACATTTTCTGGTCAAAAGGTCCCATCTTATGATCCTCGATATGCCATGCCTCTGCACTTTTACTGATGTAGTTAATCTTCCAGGATGCCCTTCTCATTCCTCTTCATATTATCTAAATGATGCTCATCTTTCCAGTAGTTATGCAAATATTTTATGAACAAATTTGACTTACAATATTCTAAAGTCTCTGGCACCTGTGGGGTTATACTAATATAATCTGGCAGAAGTTATCCAGAAGCTTTCCATTTTTTCACACACATATACACACTCAGTGAGGTTTTAATAAAAGCAGAAACTTCTAAAATTCCTTGGCATTCTGGAATGAAAAGCCATGGCATAACCTCTGCCTTAGTTATCTAGTGCTGCTTTAACAGACATACCACAAGTGGGTGACTTTAACAAACAGAAATTTATTCTCTTATGGTTTAGGAGGCTAGAAGTCCAAATTCAGGGCACTAGCTCTAGGGGAAGGTTTTCTCTCTGTGTCGGCTCTGGGGAAAATTTTTGTCTCTTTAAACATCTATAGGCCTGGATAGTCTCGGAAATCTCCATGTGTCTTAGCATCAATCTTCCCCTGGGTTTAGGAAGTTCTCAGCACAGGAACTCTTGGGCCAAAAGATGTACTACACTTCTGGCTCTTCTTTCTTGCTGGTAGTAGTTTCCTCCTTTTCTGTTCACTTTTCTTTCCTTTTACCTCTTGTAAAATAAAAGGCGATGCTAGCCACACGCCAGGGAAACTCCGCTCACGTGGGATTAGCATTATGGCCTGAGTAAGGGCATTATATTCCACGCAAATCTTCACTAACATGACCTAATCCTGCCTCATTAACAAGGGACAGCTCATTCCCAAATAGAACTATAAGCACAGGCATAGAGGCTAGGAGTTATAACACATCACAAAATGGAAGATAATCATATCACAAAATAGAGGATAACCACACAATACTGGAAATCATGGCCTAGCCAAGTTGACACATATTTTGGGGGGACAAATTTAATCCATGACAACCTCCTAAAAACAAAAAAACAATCATTGCTGTGAGTCAATTCAGACTCATAGTGACCCTATAGGACAGTGCAGAACTGCCCCATAGAGTTTCCAAGTATCGGCTGGTGGACTCGAACTGCCATCCTTTTGGTTAGCAGCCGAACTCTTAACCACCATACCACCAGGGCTCCAGACAACCTCCTAGCCACATCCAAAATTATCAATTTCACTTCAGAAGTTTTACTTATTGTTATAGACTGAATCGTTTTCCCCCAAAATATGCGCTGTAAATCCTAATCCTTATACCTGTGGTTATAACCCCATTTGGGAATTGGTTTCTTTGTTGTTAATGAAACAGTATTAATGTAGGGTGTGTCCTAAGTCAATTTCTTTTGAGATATAAAAGAGGTTAAACAAGCAAGTAGCAGCAGAGATGGGAAACTATAGACACCAAGGCGCATGAAGATTGCCCAGGAGCAGAAACTCAGAAAAGACAAGGATCTTCCTCCAGATCAATGGAGAAGGAAAGACTTCCCAAGAGCTGGCATTCCAAATTTAGACTTCTAGCCTCCCAAACTATGAGAAAGTTAATTCCTGTTTTTTAAAACCACCCACTTATCCCACTTGTGGTATTTCTGTTATAGCAGCACTAGATAACTAAGACACTTACACACTAATCAGTAATTACTGAGCTCACCAATATCCCTTCCATATATATGTTTAATTTATGATTTTTACACATCTCACCATTTTTAGACATTTGTTTTTCACAATTACTTTTAATAAAAAAAACCCTGGTCATTTTCTATTTATTAAATCTGCTTATGTTTCCTTCATGGTTTCTGGTATTCTTGTCATATTGAGAAAATTTAATACATTTACTTCTATTTATTTATTTATTTTTTAATTTGGGTATTGAATTCTTCTAGAATATTTTTGGTACACAATGGAGAGCTATTTTTTCTAAGAAAACATCGAAAAATTCATTTTGAACAAGTCTTATAATACATCACCAGTTTCTACTGTACTTTCAGAAATGAATACAATTTTACAAGAAATGGCCAGTCCTTTGAGACAAAAATGAAAGGCAAGTTTTCAGTTGGTAAATTCATAGGAGAGATTTTTGGACTTCCTCAAAATTTTACTGAACTCACAAATTACTCCTTAATTCTATTTTCTTAACACATCCACTCCTGAAATGTGTATTTTCTTGGAAGTCATAATTTCAGTCTCAGCACTTTCACGGCAATGCCCCTCATTCTTGCAGGTGTTATTTTCAAACCCATCAGCCTGGGTCAGCATGACTCTTTTACTTAGCACTTAATTCCAATAGTCTATCAGTTCTGTTAAAAGTGTACTCTCTGCTAAGACTTAGGAAGAAACAAAATATGATTACAACCAGAAGTATACATAAGTCCAAAAACCTGGATAACCTCACAAAGCATAACCAGAGTAAATTCCCAACCCCATGTGGCTCCCCTTCAACATCCAATAAGATCAGTCCCTCAAACAAAACTAATTTGGAATAATTCCAATGTTCTTTGCATCTCTTGAAAATCATTTTCTCTGCAACATACATTTCCCCTTTCCTCTCATTCTCCAAATTCCTCATCCCAAAAAATGGCCCTGAATCCTTCTCTACCTATACTATGCATTTTCCCACACTCCATATCACACAGACAAGCTGCCCACATGGTCTCCCGCTTTCTCCCCTTTTTTAGCTCAACAATGTATATCAGACTAAATGCTCACACCAGCCCAGGAGCAAGGACGAGAAGGCAGGAGGGAACAGAAAAGCCGGATGAATAGAAATGGGTTTACTCAAGGTTTTGAGAGTGTTGGCACATCATGGGATTGGCAACCAATGTTATAAAACAATATGTATATTAATTGTTTAGTGAGAATCTAATTTTAGGGGTCTTCACCTAAAGCATAACAACAACAACAAAAAGTAAGTACCTCTGTTTCTATAAATCCCCCATTATTCTTAACTCCCTTGTCCCCTGCGCTGATTAACTTGATTTGCGTAGTGAACTATAACAAAGAGGAATGTGCTTGCACGTGTAATTGCCAGTAGTCATTTTCAAAATGACCTTTACTAGGTAAATATGTTGCCATCAAGTTGGTTCTGACTCATGGCAACCTCATGTGTTGCAGAGTAGAACTGTTCCTAGGGGTTTCATTGGCTGTAAATATATTTACATTCTTAGTTGCCTTATGTTTAACTTTCTGTGTTGCTCAGAAAAAGAGTGAATCAAGATGAATTTTCCTTATTTTGGACTTAAGTATTTTTTTTATGCTTAGCAAAACCAAGAACTGTTTTATAAGTCAATCTTTGTCTAAAGTGTATAAAAAGGCAAGTACAATTTTAGATTTATTTTTCTGGCTAGATAATGATATTTACATTAAAAATATATTTTTTTACCTATATCCTAAACACTCTGCTAAACGATTTATATTTAATGTTCCATTTCATATTTTTCAAAACTCCATGAGCAGTTTCTCATTATTATCATTTTACAGATGAGTGAGCTGAGGCTTAGAGAGACTAAGGAATCTGCATGTTTGCAATTCTAGAAGGTGGCAGAGCTGCACTTCAAACCAATATTTTTTACCCCAAAGCCCATCTCAGTCAACACAGTGATCTTACTTCTACCATGGAAGAATAAATTCTGTTACTTACATTTTTCTTTGTCTTCTGTAGGAAATACCTGTATTACTGTTTTGTTGGTTCTATATTTCCTGTTCTTTTCATTTATCATCATCATTTTCATCACTTTCTTTTTTTTTTGTATGTAAGCAAAAATTAGCTAGGAAACAATTTGTCTTCATGAATCAGGAAATGGCCCAAACACTTATCCCTCATTGTTGGAAAGGAAGTCCAAACATTGCCCAACATATCTTTATATTTTCAGGAGGGCATTTTTCTTCTAATTGTCCCTTGTTCTGATTTTCTGTTTGAACCCAATTATTTTATTTTCCCTTGTGTTTTTCCAAAATTTCCATGATATTCATCACAATTTAATCTAGGCATGCATAATTTTGTATATTTGATTTCTGTTTCTCAAATAAACACATAAAATAGCTGAAAGTAGCAGGAATTTAACTGAGGTTCTAGTTTAATGAACAAACATTTATCATAGTTCTTCATGGAAAGTACTGTATTTTTATACAAACGATGCATGCTTTCTACATTTGTTTGCCAACCACACTATCCCCCAATTTTTTTTACATGTTGCTGTAAAAAAAAAAAAAAAATAGCATAACACACTCTTAAAAACACATTGTGGGCAGAGGAAGCATTTGGCAAACAAATGTAGAAGGTGTGTGTTATTCCATTAGTAGTCATGTTAAAATTGGGCTGCTGTAGTTTTCCGTTGACTTTAATCACAGCGTATGGTAGTACTAAGAGATGCCCTAAGGGATCTCCTGCATTCCAGACATATTCTTCTTTACCTCCATTATGTAATATCAATCTGATTTCTTTATAGTAATCAGGATCAATCACATGAGACAATACAGTAACTCCTTCCTTTGCCTGTTGATCCAGAGGCATGAGGAGCCCGAAATGGCAGGGTGGCATTCTTAACTTCCAGTCCAATGGAATCAGTGTTGTGTTTCCTGGTGGGAGCATTCCTCCCTTTAGAACTAAGACCTCTAGACACAAAAAACATAGGGTCGCAGGTACAGGAAGCAAAAATTTTGCAAGCGGGTCACTAGGGTAATAGTGAGTGGTGCCACTCCCATTTCCACCCCTTGATTCCTGGACCCATGAATCCTGGCTGTGGAAAAAATAGCACCATATATTGGATGCTGGTTTAGGGTATGTACAGCCTCCTGGAGATCACTGCCCCAATCCTGCAAGGTATTGCCACCTGGCTGGTGCTGTAATAGAGCCTTTAGAAGGCCATTCCATCATTCTATCAAGCCAGTTGCTTCAGGATGATGGGAAACATGGTGAGATCGATGAATTCCATGAGCATGGGCCCATTGTCACACTTCATTTGCTATGAAGTAAGCCCCTTGATCTGAGACAATGCTGTATGGGGTATGATGATGGTGAATAAAGCATTCTGTAAGTCCGTGGATGTTAGTTTTGGCAGAAGCATTGCACCAGGGAAGGCAAATTCATATCCAGAATAAGTGCCTATTCCAATAAGAATAAAACACTGCCCTTTCCATGATGGGAAAAGTCCAGTGTAATCAACCTGCCACTAGGTTGCTGGCTGATCACTTCAAGGTACCATATCAAGGTCTCAGCGTTGGTCTCTGCTACTGGCAGATTGGGCACTCAACAGTGGCTATAGCCAGGTCGACCTTGGTGAGAGGAATTCCATGTTGCTGAGCCCATGTATAACCTCCATTCCTGCCACCATGGCCACTTTTTTCATGAGCTCCCTGGGCAATGACAGGTGTAGCTTGGGAAAGAGGATGACGGGTTTACACAGAATTCGTCATCCTGGCCGCTTGATTTTTAAAATTCTCCTCTGCTGAGGTCACCCTTTGATGAGCACTCACATGAGATACAAGTATCTTCACCTCTTTAGCCCGTTCGGAGAGGTCTATTTACATACCTTTTCTCCAATTTCTCAATCGTGTTCCTTCCAGGTCCCAGACCATCCAGCCAAATCATGGGCCACAACACATGAATCAGTACACAATCATACATCAGCCATTTCTCCTTCCAAGCAAAGTGAATAACCAGATGCACTGCTCAAAGTTCTGCCCGTTGGATTTCCCTTCACCACTGTCCTTCAGGGAGGTCCCAGAAAAGGGCTGCAGTGTTACTGCTGTCCACTTTCCAGTGGTGCATGCATATCACACAGAACCATCTGTAAACCGGATATGAGTTTTCTCTTCCTCAGTCAACTGATCATAAGGAACTCCCCATGAGGTCATAAGTGCAGACTAGGAGATGGAAGGTAATGTGACAGAGTGGAGACCATGGGCATTTGGACCACTTCCTCATGCAACTAACTTATGCCTTCAGTACCTGCTCAGGCCTGATCTCCTATATATCACTTCCATTTAATGATGGAGTGCTGCTGTGCACTTCCAACTTTATGACTCTGTGGGCCAGACAACACCCAGTTCATGATGGGCAGCTCAGGCTGCATGGTGACTTGGTGACCCATGGTTAAGCATTCAGTCTCAACTAAGACACAGTAACAAGCCAAAAGCTGTTTCACAAAGACAGAGTACTTATCTGCAGATAACAGGGCTTTACTCCAAAATCCTAATGGTCATTCTACTCTGGTCTATCGAGTCACCATGAGTCAGAATTGACTCAATGGCAATGAGTTGGGCTTTTTTTGTTTTGTTTTGTTTTTGTTTTATGTGGCAATTGAGTTTTGACTCTGAAGCCCTGAACTCATCTCTCTCTTTTTTTTTTTTTTTTTTACCACTTTGTCTAGTGAAAGTAGGACCAACCAACCAAATTCCTTATGATTCGCATTATGACAAAATTGTGGGAAGGCATAAAACATGCAATCACCCAGAGCCTTGCTTCTCACTAACACCTGATCTATTGGTAGTGATATTTTGAATATTTCTTTTGCCACCTCATGCCATGGATTAGCAGTGCCCTCTTTACTGCTGGAAGCAAAGTCATCAACATCTTTAAGACTAACTAGACTTGAGAACCAATTTAGAAAGTTGGTCCTTACAATTTTGTTCCTCTAGAACCACTCCCAGTACCAAATGTCTTTGGTTGGGTTCTCTAGAGAAGTAAAACCAGTGAAGCATATATATAGAGAGAGAGAGAAAGAGAGATTTATATCAAGGAAAAGGCTCCTGCAGTTGTAGAGGTCAACAGCTAGCTCAAGTCCCAAGAACTGGAGGTCACAGGAACAGGAGCCAGCTTCAGGATCTAAAGCGAGCAAAAGCCCATGAGCCTTGCCAGAAATTCCACCTAATTGGATGCAGACCACACCCCCGAGGAAACTCCCTTTCAACTGACTGGCTATTCATAGCAGAGCTAATCATGGAGGTGATTACATTATATCAGATCTCACCATGAAGTGATTATACCACTACACGATTGCCAAACTACATCATAACTGCCAAACCACGGAGATTCCTGGCCCAGCCAAGTTGACACACAACCTTAACCATCACAGATGTTCAACCTTTATCCTTGGATAAGTATGTAGCTTCAAGGCTACAATCATCGTTGAGGGAGTTTAGGTTTTTTGCCCTGTTCTACCAGAGACTTGGGGATTCCCTCTCAGACCCCTCCTGAGAGGACACAGCCTTGGGCATGCTCACAGTGTTCAGAATGCTGGTGATGAGTGCGATTTGATTTTTTAGCCTGAATTCTTGGAGAAGCTTCCGGCTTACGATTGCTCATTGTCCAGTCAGTGTTTGCTCTGGGGTTGTGTTTAAGCCTTTTGTGCCAATGAGGCTTCTGCCCTGTGTTGAGGTATCTCTGTGCAGCTTGGGGATGATTTCAAGTCTGTGTCGTATTCATCTCTTATTACACTTGAGTGGGTACAGCCTAGCATATGTGAGGAACCTTCCAGATCCCCAAGGATAACTATGAATCCAGGAGGACTCCCCCTTGTCTGTCACTTTTGCTGGTATTCCCTTTTAAACTTCTTGATTGCTGTGCTATTTTGCTAGTATCATTGAGCTACCAGCTTTCTCTTAATTGCTCTCCACCAAGATCTTCATTGTTTTTGACAATGCCCTTAGGTAAGAAGTTCTCTACTCTGTTCCAAATAAAGTCAGTTCTCTCTGGCAGAGCTGTGAGCTCTTCATCCTTAAGGCCTGCCTTTCTGAGAATGGCACTCCTCCTCTATTAGTGATCTATGTGTGTTTGTAGTGGTGGTAGAAACTCCTGGGCTTCTCAGCTTGCCCCACCAGATGCAGAATCTAAGCCCTCTCAGCAAGTTGGGGGAGAAGTTATGGGACTCCTAGTATTCTGGGCCTGCCACAGTTGGGGTAGAGCTTCTGGCCTACCAGTTGGGGCTGGATGGGAGAAGGGACAGCTGGTCTTCTCTCTATCATACCTACCTGGAATAGAGCTTCTATGGCATTGGAGTAGAGGAGATGAGTTCCCCCGCCCCCCACCCGGGTGAAACCATAGCCCCAGGCTGGGAATTAGGTGAAAGGGAACCCCCATATTCCTGACCATACTCGTCCAAGATCAAAAGCCTGGAGTAGATCTTCAGAAACAGAAATCTAGGTGGTAGACAGCAGTAACATAGCAGGTCATGACCCAAATGCCACAGATTCTCCTTGATGTTCTTAATGAGATTTAGTAAATTTTCTTAATTGAATGTTTCTTCATTTGCTGAATGTTCCCTTAGGACACTTTTCAGAGAATTTAACTATTTTTTGTTTATTTTAATTACTAACTAAATAATTGTTTTGTTATGGAGAGGGGTTTGCTGTACTCTTTACCCATCCATTCTGCAAGTCCTGTCTACTTTACTGTTTTAATATTTTTGAAAGTCTTGATTGTTACAAACTATAATAAAAGTTAATCTATAAGGCTCTGCATATTGATTCTAAACTTCAGAACTCTTAGATATCAATTAATAAGATATAAGCCTGTTAGCATAAATAAAATAATAGATCTCAGTATAAGAGGTTCTGGTACTTTCTTGAAGCAAATTGAGGTTATACGCTGCATTAAGTTACAATTAAATATTAAATAGTTCATTTACGTAGCCTACTTTTACTCACTAATACACTTAATTAGTGGCAACGACCCAGGACTCGAGAAACAAACTTCCATGTCTATGAAGTCTGACAATTTGATATGCAGTCAACACATTGCTTTATAATCTATAAACTGCCAACGTTAGTTTAAGAGGAATGCTACCTAATGAATTTACTTCATTATAGGACTTACGCAGCTGTGTTAGAATCACAGCATGCTTCAGTGAGGCAAAAACATCTCATCCAACTTTCATATATTTGAACACATTTTTACAGAATTGCTCTTTTTTAATTTTTTGTACATTTATTATTATGCCTGTTATTATTTGAGAATGATGCTCTCATTTATCTGACTTTTATTAACAGTAGACAAGCCTAGGCAAAATACTTCAAAACTACACAGCATTTTATTCTTCCTACTTATACATTTTTTTCTTAAACCTAAGATATTTGATTTTGCTTCAAAATTTTCTTAGAAAGAGATACACTCTATCTAAAATTTAATCATCGTCTGGGATGGTCAGCGAGATAAATGTAAACAAGATTGACATAGACCAGCCATGTCTCCATGCCTCTAAAAGGAGATAGAAAAAGCAGAATTTGTAGAAGTTTGAGGACATACTCCCTAGATTTTTACTAAGAGCTTATATTTTCTATTCTCATATAAGTAGTTTGTACATTCATGAGTTTGTTATCACATGAAATTTTGCAGCTATAAAGATAGAAAGATAAATATATACACACACATACAAATATGCACATTTACATACATTATACACTGAAAGAATTTTCCTGAGTATGTATAATTAATGTTTATCTTTATTAAAATTTGAGTCACACTTATTTTTCACATTTTTCTTGCTTCTTTCATCTGTTTTCATTCAAAAAATAGACAGTTGCAAAGGCAAAACAAAACCTAGGTTTGGAAATTCAGGTCAAGGATGCATGTATTGCCCATACCACATTTTTTAAGCAAATAATGCACCCACCTTCTACGTTTGTTTGCCAAAAGTGCCCTCCCTTCACAAGGTATTTTTGTAAGCATGCAATGCTAATTTTTTTTGCAGCAACATGTAAAAAAAAAAAAAAATGGTATAGCATAGCAGTGTTGACTTGTTTGCTAGGCCTAGTTGCTTGGTTTATGAAGGCCTTGACTGGGGGCGATATTTATTGGGACCACTCTCCATGTGATTGATTATAATCTAGCAGGCTACCATGGGTTTATTCACGTCAACTTACAAGTGCACTAAGAGACCAATCACTAACTACAAGTGCTTTTCAATTTTATTTGGGTCACATTTGTTACTTCCCAATTTTTCCAGTCACATGACCACACTGAAAGTTGGTGGGAAAATAGACTTCACCTCTTGATGGCAGAAGCTGCAAGCCACAGTGCAAGGGAAACAAGGAATAGAGGGAGGGGAAATTTTGTGACCATGTATGCGATCTACTGCTCTCCCGATTTGCTGATTTATAATTCCTCTGAATTATGCACTATTGAGCTCCTAACTTATCGTTTGAAATAGCAAGAGCCTCATCCACAGTTTATTGTTTTGGTGCTATTTTAAAATTTTTCTCTGTAAAGTTTGTTGTTGTTGTTGTGTGCCATCGAGTCTGTTTGGACTCATAGCAACCCTATAAGACAGAGTAGAACTGCCCCATAGACTTTCCAAGGACTGGCTGATGTATTTGAATTGCCAAGCTTTTGGTTAGCAGCTGAGCTCTTAACCCCTACACCACCAGGGATCTTGCATATAATTGGAATTGTTTCTCCCCACCATTATGAAATTAAAATCTTGAAAATTAAGAAGTTGAACCTCAAATATTACAAATTGCACAGGTAGCACAAATTGCACCATGAATAAGTTTCTTCATCTAATCTCTTTCTGCTGTGTGATGTTTATATACATATTTTGAGATTGAACCAGTATAACTCCAATAATACTTTAAATAGTAATTAAAATGGAATAGGTTCATAAATGATCAATATCAGTGTTATCCATTCAAAGAACACTTTTACTAAAATAATTATATATATATCTCTATAATATACATTTGTGAATGTGTATGTTTATATTCATGTATGTGCGTGTATACTCACGCGCAATTATTGGACAAAATTGTGTATGAATACTTTTTGAATTAGCCTAAAGGCAATCATAAAGGTTTGAGGTGATTAAAAAAAAAAAAAAATTGCACAAAATTCTGTTCTTTCAAATATAAGAGGTCATGCATTGGATTAGTTTATTCATTAATTTTTCCAGATTAATTGTTCTTAAAATTTTTTAGGTACTGACTTCATTTCATTGCACTAGGAAAATATTTATATAATGTTGTTCAAAATAATCCTCTTCTCTTCATGGTTACTAAAGGCAGCATTGTCTTGCTCCCATTGGATTCTAGTATATAAAACCTAGGATTTGTTAATTGTTAATTCTTTAATTCAGAAATTCCCAAGCATGGAATTGGGGAAAAAAAATGTTAGGCCACTCTCAATTGTGAATTACTTAGCAAATAATTTGTGCTAATGATTGTGATTAATTTCTTTTTATTTTATCATACACAATAAAATATATATAACCTGTGTTATAAATGGAAACCCTGGTGGCCTAGTGGTTAAGTGCTACGGCTGCTAACCAAAACGTGGACAGTTCGAATCCGCCAGGAGCTCCTTGGAAACTCTACGGGGCAGTTCTACTCTGTCCTATAGGGTCGCCATGAGTCGGAATCGGCTCTTTGGCGCTGGGTTTGGTTTTTTTGGTTTGGTGTTATAAATATATACATATGCAGTAAAAGTCATAGAGCAAAGTCAACGTTATCCTAATAATTACAATGACACTTTCACTTTCTCATTTCTATCCATGCTTTCTGAAACAGGAGAGAATGAGAAAACATCTGATCTCAGATAATCCTATCAAAGTGCTGTTTGGGAGAATGTCACTCATCCTGTCTTAAGACGGGTAGGAAAAAAAAAAAAAGTTCTTTGTCGTAAACTTATGGCAACATAGACTATGTTGTGTGATGTGTCCTGGCACTGTTTATAGTGAAAAATATGACTCACCATTTGAATTTGTTAACAAACTGTTCTTATTGGACAAATAATTTTCCAATATGAGAAAATATGATTTCTTATAATTTCTCTAGGTCTTGTGTGTTGTGGGACCTGGGCTTGCTGTTAAAATGAGTAGATGCTTAACTAGGATTTTTCTATTATTCAAAGCATCAGGGTTAAAGTTAAGGAGCTAGCCCTAGGTGATAATTTTTTTAAAGATCTATCATAGACAGCAGATGATACCTGGAATCCCTCCCAAGCCCCCAGTTTCTCCTGTGACTAGAGAAGGTTAGCAGCACCTGAGACAGACCTTCAAAGAATGGCCCTACCTAAGGTAACGTGATCCTTTATGAAAAATCTCAGGGGTTATAGTGTCTTTCACCCAGGAATGCTCCCACTAATTCTTATACCCAATGCTTATTTGCTCACGTTTTTTACTCTAGTTAAATGCCAAGGGGAGATGGAATACAAACAGCAGAATTTGCCATGGGCTTTCTGTTTATCCAAGATCTATACATTTTAAACCCCTACTTTTTAAACTCAATCATCATCATTTCAAAATACACATTAAAAAAAAGTTAAAATGCATACTTTCAAAGGATAACACTTTAAATATCTATTTGTTTTTCAAAATGCAATTTTAGCTTAGTTTCTCATACACAACACTTGCAATCTGAATTCTGTTTTTATTGCTGTTGCTGTTATTTTGAAGGATCTTTTTTTTTCTTTACCAATGTTAAAAACAGCTTACAATTTTAATTTCCAGCAATCGTGAAGTATACCCCAGTAAGATATTTTTTACTACTTAATGTTGGTGTCTGAATAAAATATGTTAAGATAAATATTAGGCATAGAGTCTAAGTGATTAAATTTTGGGAGAAACACTTTCCCAATAAAGTGACTACGAGAGGTAGCATGCGTAGTGGGTAAGAACATTATTTCAGGATAGACGAGTGGGTTTAATTTCTGCCTCCACCCTTTAATAGCTGTGTTAATTTAGAAAAGTTACTTAACCTCTCTGTACCTCAGTTTCTATAGATGTAAAATGAGCAAAAAAAAAAAAAAAATACAAATAGGACTGTTTTGGGAATTAACTAAATTAATAAGGAGGCTGTTTAAAATAGCAACTGGGCCAAGATAACTACTTATACACACATACATAAATTTGATGGTGTACAATAATTTTTTCATTGAACCAAAAGATTCTATAATATGAAATATCAACAATGTATTTTATGGTAGTAAAAGAGATTAAATGCAAGCTAGCAAGCAGAGGTGGGGGAAGACAGATGCCAAGCCACAAGAAGATTGCCCAGGAACAGAAGTTTAGAAGAGACAAGGACCTTTCCCCAGAACTGACAGAGAAAGACTTCCACTAGAACCAGCCCCTTGAATTTGGACTTCTAGCCTCCTAAACTACGAGAAAATAAATTTCTGTTTGTTAAAGCCACCCGTTTGTAGTATTTCTGTTAAAGCAGCACTAGGTAAGTAAGACAGGTAGTAGCATTTATACTATTTATTAGTATTTTATATAAAGAAGTTTTTTGTGGGGGGAGCATAGTATATGTAAATAGAAACACAACATTTTGGTCCCAAACAGCCTCCCTGTACATTTGTCATTGTTAATATTCTAATTACAAATCCGATAAATCTAACTCAGTTTTTTGCTTTCATTAAATCAAGGCGTGCACACAAACAGAAGTAAGACGTTGTATGAGTTATGTTTATTTCACAAAAACTCAAACTGTTCTAATTTCTTCAAGGAGAACAAGTTTATCACAGGGAGTTAATTTTATATAACCAGTGGAAAGGCTGGGAAAGAGCAGTAAGGAGTCACTGCTGGTTTTTAGGAAATCTAGAAGGGGAGCCCTGGTTGCTCAGTGGTTAAGAGCTTGGCTGTTAATCAAAAGGTCAGCAGTTTGAATCCACCAGTCACTCCTTGGAAGCCCTATGGGGCAGTTCTACTGTGTCCTATAGGGTCTTTGTGAGTCAGAATCAACTCTACTGCAAAGGTTTGAATTGTATTGGAAGGGTCGGAATTTGAAGAAAACTGACTCTGTTTGCCTCGGCTGCATGAGGTCACGTAGGTGCTGATGGAAAATACCCACAGTTCTCTTTGCTGACACAGGTGTGCCTCATCAAGGCTCCCGCTAGAAAACAATGGCTTCTCCTTTTCCTCTGCCTCCCCCAATTCATATGAATACCTCTCTTTGGCCATACCTGATGTTCAACCCTCCTACCTAGGAAGGCTTGAATTAATGACAAGTGTAGAAGTATAGGAAAAGTCAGGAAGTATATATACACATACACACACTTATATGTACATACATATAATTATAGATTATTTGATAAACATTATTCATTAGCTACCCATAGTCAGGATTAGTTAATGTATTATATTATTAATTTATCTGTATATGCATAATGTTATTTATATATACTACATTTTTATAATATGTGATATAAATGATATGCACAGTTATCATATATATAAAAACATTAAGGTGTGTATGTGTGTGCATACACTCTAGTGCTATAGAAAAATATTTGAGACTTCCATATGATCACATTTTATTTATTGTTACCACAAAGGACTGGAAGAGTATCTGGCTGCATAGCTTAAATAAGCAAGTTCTTTCCCTTATAAGCAATTTAAATCTAAGAAAATAAGACCATTGTCAAACATAAAAGTCAGAGAAGCATTGAATAAAAGCAAACTGGAAAATGTGTTCACAAAATGACATGAGATTCAAATGTATAACATGTATTCTTTTTCCAACAAGTGCCAGTTGTCTTTGAGATGACCCCAACTCATTGTGACCCCATAAAGTGTCAGGGTGGAACTGTGCTCCAAAGGGTTTTCAATGGCATTTCTTTCCAGGTGCCTTTGGGTAGACTGCAACAGCCAACAAAACTTTCAGTTAACAGCCAAGCATGTTAACAGCCTGTGCCATTAAGGAACTCCCAGTCTTCCAAAACTTCCCAATTATTTTATATTATTTCACTAATAATGTCTTTAATCCATCTCTAATATTTGAGTAACAAATCCGATGTCTTAACAGTCATACCCAATATCAGGCAAACCTTTATCTTTTTATTTATTTGTTGAAATTGTGTCACATAATTGACTCATAAAATTGATCAAAGTAATTTCCATTTCCACTAGTATTGAAGCAGTCTCCACTCCTGCTAAAAACTAGTATTAAAGTAAGAGATTAGCAGATCATGGGGAGCCTAGCACAAAGGTGAAGATAAGCCCTGTCTGTCTGAGACAGATCTAGTATTTTATTGTTGGCTTAATTATTAATAGAATCTGTTTTCCTCTCAAAATTTCCTGGTTTGAGGAATAAATTTTATGACTACTCTAGTTGTAAACCATCCAATAGTACATGGACATTATATCATAGATTAAAGAAACCATTTAACCCTTTCAAGACCCAATTATTTTCTGCTTTTAATTTTTTATTGATACCATATGTTTTCAGTAGCGGAATGCATGCTGAATCATTGAGTATGTTTAAAATTTTGGTTGGTAATATAGATTTTGATGATGCAGTGGTTAAAGCAATTGACTGCTAATCAAAAGTCAGGCATACCAAAATCACCAGCAGCTCTGCAGCAGAAAGATGTGAAAGTCTGCTTCCATAGAGATTTACAGCCTTAGAAATCCTATGGGGTTGATATGAGTTGGAATCAGCTGAATGGCAGTGGGTTTTGAGAACACTGGTTTTGAGAATTACTAGGTGAAAATACATGAATTGTGGGAGCCTATCTGGCGCACCAGTCTTGGGTAGCAAGCCTTTTTGTGGGGCACCTTCCATTTGGGCACATGGGGCACCTCTGGTTTTGCCTAATACCCTAGCTATTTTGCTTCAAAGAACTTTTCTTTTGCCTTTCATCGTTACACAAGTTCCCCCCTGGTGGTCAAAGAACTCCAGATGTACAGAAAGTGGATGGGGCACCATATGTTCCATGAATCATGAAAGCATTTTAATGCTCATTAATCATTTCTTAAAAATATTATTAATTTATTCAGCAAATAATTATTGGTATTTTCTATATGTACTATGCACTAATGTAAACACACACACAAAGGCAGTGATGAAAAAATAAAGACCTGTATTCATTGGGGGGAGGGATATTTGCAATAAATATGGAAACAAATAAGCATATTCTACCTTCTTTTTCACCCATTTCAGTGAGCTGTAAAACAAACGACAAAAACAAATCCATTGCCATCGAGTCAATTCCAACTCACAGTGACCCTGTAGCACAGAGTAGAACTGCTCCATAGGGTTTTCAAGGCTGTAAATCTTGACAGAAGTAAACTGCCACAACTTTCTCTTGCAGAGCAGCTGGTGGGTTCCAACCACCTATCTTTCGCCTTAGCAGCCAAGTGCTTAGCCACTGTGCCACCAGGGTTCCTTTTCAATGAATTTAGTAGGTGTAATTTGCAGCAGGTGATACAGTTACAGAGATCAATCCCATCAGCAAGCTGCCACAACCATCACAATTGCTCCAAACCCAAGCTAACTCCTAAAAGATACTAGGCAATTGATATCTTCCAGTTCCCAAGTCCGAGCTCTTGTATGTAGCAATGATTATACGTAAAATAGGTGTGGCAACATGGATTCACAAACATTCATTCACTCCAACCACCACTGTATCAGTTCAAGAAACAATAATTCTATAAGCACTTAAAAATGTGTCAAGATTCCATGCTCAGCACACTCCATTTTATTTCTGAATGCATGTCCATTCTCCCATGATCTCATTTTTATGAGATGACTAATTAAAAAAACCTCTTAAATATTCCTCTTTACTTCTTCCCTCTAATGAAATTCATCAGATCGTGGAATGATTGGCAAATAATTTATTGTTTTCTTGTTGTAGTTTTAATTTGCAGGCACTTTTGTAATTATGATGTCTTTAGCCTGATAATATGTCTGCTTAGCAGGGGCAGCTGAGTGAATTCTGCTCGATTTAGGCCTAGCCAAAGCTTGTGCTCCATTTGGCTAACCAGCAACCATCAGCAAGCTGCCACAAAAATGCTCATTGCATTTTTTAGCTTGAAAGAATGTATGTTCTCATGTGACATACTACTTATCAAGAATGTTTTCCCATATCCACCATTTTGTGCATTATATCTCTCTAGAACTACCTACAGGATATTTTCAAGAATACATTGCAATGAACTTTTTTTTTCACATTACAGTTCTCTTCTCCAATATAATCTATTTCCTTTTCCTTCAGTCTTACTCATCAGTAAGCATAATACATTGCAGTAACTGCTAAAAGTCAAGTTAAAAAGGACAGTTTCTTTGGGAATAATGGGGGTTGGTGGTGTAGAATGGCAGTTTGAGGTAGAGGAGTCTACTTGAATAAATAGGTGCCATTGAGAAGGTAATGTGTACTTCAGATAAGATGGTCAGGAGAAAATTCAGGGAAAGAGCACTACAAGCAAAGGGAAAAGCAAGAAGAAAACAAAAAGTAGGCTTACAAATTGGCAGATTCATTTTTTCTTCATTTGTTGATTTATTGACTCATTCATTCATTGTTTTGATACTAGAAACAAAGTGTTAAGAATTTTAAAATTATTTCACTTTTGAGATTTAACTGTAATTGCTGAAGCAAATAAACTGTGATAAATAATAGAGAAGATCAGAGAACAATGGGGAGCTCTAAAGGAAGCAAATAAATTTTAGTCTAAAAGGTTGATTCTAAAGGTGGTATCATTTTGAAATTACCGAGACTTTTTTACTTTCAAATCGAAGATTGAGGATAGGCTTATTAAGACAATATACCATAATCAAGGAGCCCTGGTGGTGCAATGGTTATCTGATAAGTGCTCAGCTGCTAACTGAAAGGTTGACAGTTTGAACCTACCCAGCATCTCTGTGGGAGAAACACCTAGAGATCTGTTCCTGTAAGGATTACAGCCTAGAAAACCCTATGGAGCAGTTCTACTCTGTCACAGGGGATCGATATGAGTAGCAAATTGACTCTAACACCTAATAGCAATAACATGATGTAATCATTGCATACTTTATTTTAAGCAGTACATGTATCAATACTAAGATACAGAGTATGGTTAGCATCAATTCCACTTTGCAAATCCATTTTATATATTTCAAAGTTTATTTCAAATTTCAGGGAAAACTCAGACTATGATCCACTTTAAGTCTCATATTTTAAAGTTTTGTGTAACAGACAGCTAGTTTAAAGACATCGGATTGTGGTTTATATTATGCAATGCATAAAATCTCTAGCCTGTACATGTAGTGGCAAGAGTCTGTACTACACTCAAGTAATCAGAGGTCTAGTTTTTATTCTAATCCTCTTAGGCAAGTCGATATGTATATGTATACATATAGCTTACATATTTTATATAGCTCAGTAGCTTCATAACCAGCATCTCTATATTTTCATCACTATATTAAGGGTCTTGAACCAGACTTTCTCTAAAAACCTGCCCCATAACTCTAGAAACTATGATTTTGAAAAATTTTGAACTTATTGCCATTAAAGATCCACATTACAGAAATAACACGTGCTCCACAGAGTGAGTCAGTGTGCCCTTTATATTGCATTGCCATTTTCCAAAATTATTCTATTTGAACTCAAGAGAATAACCACTGTTTTTTCCTAACACCTATGAGGAACTGCTCATGGCTCACTGATGTCACTGTGTTCATATTCTGACATGTGAGGTCCATGCACATTTTGTTAAGACCTGTCACTGTCAGAAGCCAAAAATAAAAGAGGAGAATGTGACAGCCCCAGTGCCATCGTGCCAAATAGCCAAGAAGCAATTGTGATCAAGAGAGCTATTTCCAACTACTGAAAAAATACATTTAAGTTCTACTTCATTTTTAGTTTTTTGTAAGTGTGAATTTATAATTGAATTTAATCTATCATTATTTAGCCAACAACAAGAGAGGATGGCGAGACTTTGTCTCACATACTTTGGACAAGTTACCAGGACAGACTGAGTAGTCAGTTCCTGGAGAAGGACTTTATGCTTGGTAAAGTGGAGGGTCAGGAAAAGAGGGGAAGACCCTCTAAGAGATGGATTGACACAGTGGCTGCAACAATGAGCTCTAGCTTAACAATGGTTGCCAGGATGGTGCAGGACCGGGCAGCGTTTCTTTCTGTGGTACACAGGGTCTCTATGAGTTGGAACCAACTCAATGGCACCTAACAACAATAACATTTAGCCAACAAGGCTGTTTTATGATTACAACAGTAAGAAATATACAAGATTATTTGCTCAAATACAGGAAAGAGTGATAAAGTTCTGAAACCTTTTACTGAAAATGCTACACTAAATCGAAAACACTAAGTTCAGCTACTTCTGAGGAAAGGCCAGACAGCAATTGGAATGAGGACTATAAAAATGCATCAGAAACCAAGTAATTCACAAATGATAAGTGATAATAATGATGTGGATAAGACCTTTGGTGATACAGACACGACCGAGTTTAGAAAATACAACAAAGAGTGATTAGATTAAACGGAGTTATAAACAATGTGCATGTAAAAAAGATACCAAGAGTAACAGATTTTGATATTATGTGCGTACTGCTGAAAGCATAAATTGTTGCATAAATGAAGGAAGTGGTATGATTTAAGTACTTTTGAAGCAGAAAACTCATTTAGTTATTTTATGAGATAAAGACACTCATTTTAAATCATTCCTACATTTGTCTGAGGGCAAAATAAATTGCCTTGATAAAATCAAACTGATTTAAAGTACGTTTCTTTAATAGCACTAGATGAATTTAAAGTGCCCTATAACTCGGATCAAGGCTAAACCAAATTTTTCTCTCACACAGAACCACACACACATACACATACACCTACTCACACAGCTCCAACTTGAGTTTAAAATATCCTTAATGACCCTTTCATGCCCAGCGGTACGTATAGCAACCATGAATTTTTCAGCCACTGGGCTTTATTGGGAAGCTGCTGTATCACTGAGACTGCCTGCTGCTACTGCAAGGTGGGAGCCTTTATGACTGTTTGAAACCAAAGAGAGGGGGGTGTGCCGCAAATTACTGTTTTTACAGGGTATTGTATGAGGCGTCTAGATTTTTTGGAGGGAAAAATAGAAATTTTTAAAAATTTTATTTGTTATGCATATGTGCCAGTAGACCCTGGTGGGGACTCTGGGGTATAATTAGTGATACTTCATATATACCACTAAACATTTAGGGTAGGCTTGTGGGAGGGTGCAAGAAAAAAAAAAAATCCATATGACCTACCAAAAATTCAGACACACTCAGTGATTCAATTAGCTTCTATTAATGAAAACATATGGTTTCAACAAAAAATTCAAAGCAGAAAAGAATTGAGTCATCAAAGAGTTAAAGTGTAAAAAGCAGTGCAAAGAGAGTTACTGTATTATAATGGGAAAGACAAATACACTTCTGTAAAATATTTACTTGTTATGAAATGCTTCAAAGGCACGATTTCTATTTCTAAGCTACTTCAACCTAAACCTGCTGATGTCTCCCATAAGACAAATTCACAAACGCAGTTCCATAAAGAATATGTCTTTTTGCCATAGACAGTTATGACTTGAATCCAATTTTTAGTTTCACATTATAACAAAATGTCTCAACATAATCAGAAAAAAATAGGCCTTTTGAAAATGTGATAAATATCTGAAAAAAAAGTCTAAATTTTATAATAATTTTTTGGTGAAGATTAAAATATTTAAAAATACCTTTTTTTTAAACATTTTATTGTGCTTTAGGTGAAAGTTTCCACTGTAAAATTTCCTATTCAATAATTCATATATAAATTGTTCCACGACATTGGTTGCAATCCTGCAAAGTGTCAGCCCTTTCCCCATTTCCACCCCAGGTTCCCCCTTTCCATTTATTCCTTCCACTTACCTTTTTATCTTTGCTTTTGGGCAAATACTGCCCTTTTGGCCTACTATAGTTGATTGTTCTAAGGACCACTATCTTCACTAGTTTTATTTATTTTATAAGCCAGTCTATTATTTGGCTGACAGGTGGCCTTCGGGAGTGGCTTCAGTTCCACCTTAGAAGATTATCTTAGGGCGATAGTCTTGAGGGTTGCTCCAGTCTCTATCAAACCACTAAGTCTGCTCTTTTTCATGAATTTGAATTTTGTTCTACATTTTTCACCCATTCTAACCAAAATTTCTATTATAATTTTAGTCAGTCATCAGTAGTGATAGCCAGGCACCATGTAATTCTTCTGGCCTCAGGTTAGAGGAGGCTCTGGCTCTCGTGGGTCATTAGTCCTTTGGACTAATCACTTCCTTGATTTTTTGGTTTTCTTCATTCTCCTTTGTTCCAGACAGGAAAAGACCTATAGTTGTATCTCAGATGGCTGCTCCCAAGCTTTTAAGGCCCCAGAGGCTACTCACCAAACTAGGATGTAGAACATTATCTTTACGAACTATGTAATACCAATTGATCTAGGTGTCCCCAGAGATTATCATCCTTAGTCCTCAAGCACAGTAACTCAATCCAGTGAGTTGTTTGGTTATACATAGGAAGTTTCCATAACTATGCACCCTATATGCTTTATTGTATATGAATATACATGTAGCCCTTACAGACATATATGTAGAAATATCCACAACCATGCCTACATATGCAAGCGAGTGTACTTCCATATGTCCTTCCACCACACCTATTTAGTAAACATATCTATCTATGTATCTACAGTCCTGGTAACATAGAGCTTGCCTGCTAACCAAAAGGTTGGCAGTTCTAATCCACTAGCCACTTCTTGGAAACCCTATGGGGCAGTTCTACTCTGTCTTAAAGGGTCGCTATGAGTAGGAATTGACTCGACAGCTACAGGTTTATGTATCCACTCACAAACTATTGTCTATTGCTGTTATTGCAGGATTGTGTATGTTATAGTATTTACCATAAAAAATTTTTTTTTTTTTTTTATTTACCATAGTTACCTTTTATTTTTGTTTACCTCTCGGTGTCTTCCTTTGTCTTGATCACGTTATGCTGACTTCCCCAAAATGTGTATTGCCTTTCCCTTCACCGGAATTAATACATGTCTATTTTTATTATCTAGTTCCCCCACATGTCTGTCGGTTTGTCGTACTGTGGGGGCTTGCGTGTTGCTGTGATGCTGGAAGCTATACCACCGGTATTCAGATACCAGCAGGGTCACCCATGGCAGGCAGGTTTCAGTTGAGCTTCCAGACTAAGACAGACTAGGAAGAAGGACCCTGCAGTCTACTTCTGAAAAGAATTGCCTGTGAAAACCTTATGAATAGCAACAGAACATTGTCTGATTTTACAATGGGCTCAAGCATAACGATTGTGAGCATGGCGCAGAACCAGGCAGTGTTTCATTCTGTAGTACACAGGGTCACTATGAGTTGGAATGGACTGGATGGCACCTAACAACATAACAACAACTAACTAGTTAGTAATTCCCCTCTCTTCCCTCCCACCCCTGATAACCATGAAAGAACGTTTCTTTCTGAATGTAAATCTATTCTTGACTTTTTATAATAGTGGTCTCATACAATATTTGTCCTTTGTGATTGACTTATTTCACTTAGCATGATGTCCTCCAGGTTCATCCATGCTGTGCGATGTTTCATGGATTCATCATTGTTCTTCATTATTACTTGGTATTCCATTGTATGTGTATACCACAGTTTGTTTAACCATTCATTCCTTGATGGACATTTAAGGTGTTTTCATCTTTTTGCTACTGTGGATAATCCTGTAATGAATATGGGTGTGCATATGTCTATTCGTGTCATAGGTCTTATTTCTCTAGGATGTATACCTGGGAGTAGGATTACTGCATCGTATGGTATTTCTATCTCTAGTTTTTTAAGGAAGTGCCATACTGTATTCCATGCTGGTTGTACCATTTTGCAATCCCACCTGCAATATATAAGAGTTCCAATCTCCCAACAAACTCACCAGCATTTGTTGTTTTCTGGGTTTTTTTTTTTGTTTGTTTCTTTATTTGTTTTGATTCTGCCTGTCTTCTGTTTGACTTTATTGTGTGGTGTTTTTCTCCCCTACATAAGGAATACATGACAGCTTTAACTCCATCAAACATTCAAACAATATAGAAGTGTATAAACTAAAACATCTTTTTTTACCAAGTCTTTTTCCCTCTCGAAGGCAGAGCTTCCTCATTTGGTTTGCATTCATTCCTTCACCCTTTTAAAACCCTTCCTGTGCATCTGTCAAGTTGATTCCGACTCATGGTAACCCCATGTGTTTAAGAGTAGAGCTGTGCTCCAAAAGGGTTTTTGTGGCTGTGGCATTTCAGAAGCAGATGACTAAGGCCTTTCTTCTGAAGTGTCTCTGATTAGGTTTGAACCGCCAACCTTTCAGTTAGCAGCCAAGTGCATTAACTGTTTACACCACCCAGAGATTCGTATATGCATGTATTTAAAAAAAAAAAATACAAACCAATTCTGATTCACGGAGAAGCCATGTGTTACAGAGTAGCATTGCTCCACAGGATTTTCTTGACTGTAATATTTAAGGAAGCAAATTGCCAGGCCTTTCTTCCACAGCATCTCAGGTGGGTTCAGACTGCCACCCTTTATGTTAATAGTCGACCTCATTCCTTTTCTTCATTGATCGAGATGACATATGACATATGATTCTTTTTCTTTGTTTTATTTATGTGGTGAATTATGTTGATTGGTTTTCTAATGTTGAACCATCCTTGCAGCCCTGGTATGAATCCCACTTGAACATGATGTATTATTTTTTTGATATGCTGTTGAATTCTATTCATTTGTTAGGAAATTTTGCATCTATGTTCAAGAGAAGGAGCCCTGGTGGCGCAGTGGTTAAAGCACTGGGCTGTTAACCAAAAGGTCAGCAATTCGAACTCAGCTCCATGGGAGAAAGATGTGGCAATCTGGTTCTGTAAAGATTTATAGCCTTGGAAACCCTATGCGGCAGTTCTACTCTGTCCTATAGGGTCACTATGAACTGGAATTGACTCAATGGCAGTGAGTTTGGTGTTGGTTTAGTTTATATAAATAAGGGATATTGGTTTGTAGTTTTCTTTTTCAGTAGTCTTTGACTGGCTTTGGCGCCAGTGTTATGCTGGCTTCATAGAATGAATTAAGGAGTTTCTATGTTCTCGAATGATTTGAGTAGAATTGGTGTCAACTCTTCTCTCAGTGTTTGGTAGAATTCTGCACTGAAGCTGTCTGGGCCAGGGCTTTTTGTAGTTGTTGTTGCTGTTGGGAGTCTTTTTTTTTTTTTTAATGATCTCTTCAATTTCTTCTTTTTTTATGGGTTTGTTAAATTTTTTTAACCTCAGTTTTTGTAAGTTTGTGTAGGTAGTATGTTTCCAGAAATTTGTCCATTTCTTTTATGTTTTCAAATTTGTTAGAGTACAATTTTTTGTGATATTCTGCTATGATCCTTTTTTTTTCTCAGTGGGTTCTGTTGTAATGTCACCCATCTCATTTCTTATTTTGGTTATTTGCATCTTCTCATTTTTTTTTTTCCTTTGTCAATTTGGCCAGCAGTTTGTCAATTTTATTGATCCTCTCAAAGAACTTGCTTTTGATCTTGTTGATTCTTTCTACTGTTTTTCTGTCTTTAGGCAAGGTGTTATTCAGTTTCCAAGTATTTGCTTTGTTTTCCTTCTTCTTCCTGTTTTTGATTTCTAATTTTACAGTCTTGTGATCAGAGAAGATGCTTTGTGTTACTTAGATGTTTTTGTATTTATTAAGGCTTGCTTTGTGGCTTAAAATGCCATCTATTCTGAAGAATGATCCATATGCATTGGAGAAGAATGTGTACTACCCTGCTTTTGGGTGGACTGTTCTGTGTATGTCTATGAGGTCAAGTTGATTGATTGTGTTATTTAGATCTTCTGCATCTTTGTTGAGTTTCTTTCTAGTTGGTCTGTCCTTTATTGAATGTGGTGCATTAAAGTCTCTTACTATTATTATGGAACTGTCTACTTTTTCAATACTGTTTGTTTTATGTATTTTGGAGCTCTGTCATTGGGTGCGTAAATATTTATTTTGGTATATCTTCTACGTAGATTGACTTTTTAATCTTTATATAAATGATGGATTTTGACTTCCAAACCAAAAACCAAACCCAGTGCCGTCGAGTTGATTCCAACTCATAGCACCCTAAAGGACAGAGTAGAACTACCCCATAGAGTTTCCAAGGAGCACCTGGCAGATTCGAACTGCTGACCTTTTGATTAGCAGCCATAGCACTTAACCACTATGCCACCAGGGTTTCTGGATTTTGACTTAGAGCCTATTTTATCAGAAATTAATATTGCCACTCCAGCCCTTTTTTGGTTACTGTCAGCTTGGTACTGTATTTTTTTTCCATCCTTTGATTTTTAATCTATATCTTTGCACCTAAAGTGTTTCTCTTGTAGGCAAAGTATTGATGAGTCTTTTTTTTAATCCATTCTGCCATTTTGTATCTCTTGATTGGTGCATTTTATCTATTTACATTTAGTGTGATTACTGATAGGTTTGAATTTACTGCTGTCATTTTAGAATGCTTTTTGTGTGTGTTATTGATGGTTTCTCTGTTCCACTTAATTTTCTATGCTGAATTCTTTTTGCTTATGGATTGCCTTTTCATTTCTTTCATTGTTGTTCATTTTGTGTTTACTGAGTCTTTATGATGTTCTTTTTTTTTTATTTTGGTGAGTAGGTTTATTAATTTTCTTTGTGGTTACTCTGAAATTTACCTTTATCTTCCTAAGTTTAAAACAGTCTGTTATTTCTTGATATCACCTTGACTTCCTTTCCATATGGAAGTTCTAAAACTAAATCATTTATTCTTCCTTTTTGTTTTGAAGATGTCTTCATTTAAAAATTGGCATCTCTTGTTCCCTGTTTTCAGATTGTAGCTTTATTTTACTTTTGAGATTTCTTAGCTGAATTGGTATCTGGGTGATATTGTCATATGTTTTAATCTCATGTTGTTGTCTGATTTTGTTGGATCTCTGTCTGAAGGACACCCTTTAATATTTCTTGTAAAGTCGGTCTGGTTTTTACAAAATCCCTTAATTTCTGTTAACCTGAAAATGTCCTGATTTCACCATAGTATCTGAGAGACATTTTTGTTGGATATATGATTCTTGGTTGGCAATTCTTTTCTTTCACAATTTTGTATATTCCACCCCATTGCCTTCTTGCTTGCATGTTTTCTTTTGAGAAATCAGAGCTTAATCTTATTGGCGCCCCTTTGTAGGTGATATTTCCTTTTTCCTGAGCTGCTCTCAGAATTCTTTCTTTGTCTTTGGTTTTAGAAAGCTTGATTATGCTGACTTTCTTTTGGAGTCTATCCTGTATGGGGTTTGCTGATCTTCTTG
Source organism: Elephas maximus indicus (assembly GCF_024166365.1). Taxonomy (NCBI): domain Eukaryota; kingdom Metazoa; phylum Chordata; class Mammalia; order Proboscidea; family Elephantidae; genus Elephas; species Elephas maximus. The sequence goes on along the minus strand of NC_064836.1, from coordinate 42,750,357 downwards.
AATGGAAAGCTCCTTATATTTCATAATATTAGGGAAATTTTCTCCCAGCAAATCTTAAAAAATTCTCTCTATGCTTTTCTTTGTCTCTTCCTGTTCTAGAATTCCAGTTATGTATAAATTATTCCTCTTCATAGTACACCACATAACTTTTAGACATTCTTCATTTTCCTTCATTCTTTTTTGATTGTTCCTCAAACAAATTAGTGTCAAGGAATTTGTTTTCTACTTTGTTGATTCTTTCTTCCATTGTTTCAATTCTATTTCTGAAAATTTATTGTTAATCTTCTGGATTTCTTATTGCTGCTTTTATATGTTTTCTGATTGCTGTTTATTTTGCATTGTTTTGTGTTGTCTTTTTTTTTCCTTGTATTACTTTTTTGAATTCTTCTAGAGTTTTGTTTATGTTTTCCTGGTTTTGTTTGTGTTTCCCTTGTTCTCTTGGAGAGTTCTATATATAACCCATTGCCATCAAGACAATTCTGACTCATAGCAACCCTATAGGACAGAACTGAACTGCCCCATAGGGTTTCTAAGGAGCGCCTGGTAGATTCAAACTACCAGTCTTTGGGCTAGCAGCCAAACTCTTAAACACTCAGCCATCAGGGTTTCTATATATATATATATATCTTAACCACTAGGCCACCAGGGATATATATATATATAGAGAGAGAGAGAGTCTGGAAACCCTGGTGGCGTAGTCATTAAGAGCTACAGCAGCTAACCAAAAGGTTGGCAGTTCGAATCCACCAGGCACTCCTTGGAAACCCTATGGGGCAGTTCTACTCTGTCCTATAGGGTCGCTCTAAGTTGGAATTGACTCAATGCCAATGGGTTTGGTTTTGGGTTTTATGCATAAGTGTTTTGAATTCCTTATCAGGTAGGTCCATTATCATTCTTCTTCAGGAAGGTTTTTCACCCCTTTATTTTGGTTACTTGCTTCAGCCATCTTGTCCTGCTTCATTATATAATTTGACATTGTCTGTTGTCTTTGAGGTTTTATAATAATTATTGTAATAAACAATTTGCTTCATCCTGAGTTTTGTTATTTTATTTATTTATGCTATATCCAGATGGTTGGGGTAGACTTGTTACACTGGTCATTAGTCTGTCAACATGGGGTAAGCTCACTTCTGACTCCAGGTGGGTGGATCAGTGGCTGACAGGGTGAGTGCAGGTGTCTGTTCCCTGGTTTTGCAGGGCAGCTGAGGGAAGGCTGGGTGGGTATTGGCTGCCGCCTGTCATCAGTTCAGGGGTGTGGGAGCAGGCAATGGCACTTGCCTTGCTTCACTCCCGTAAAGTCTACATAATTTTGCTGACTCTTATTCAGAATTCTGTGAAATTGCCTTCCTGTGCTCTTCTCCCAGGGTTGTTACTGGCTTTGTCTCACAATGGCCACACAGTGCCATGGTGGTTGGCAGGGCACCTCAGCTTCGTATCTTTCCTCATTTGTTGCATTTGTTCAGTTTCTTCTTCCAATCTGTGTTCAATTTGATTCTTTAGACTCTTTTTTGATGCTCAGGGTTCCAGAATTGTCCTCTGCATCTATTTCACTTGGTATCTTGGGACTTTGTTGTACATGGATGACATGGTGTGTCTGACTAAGTCACCATCTTGGCTCCTTTTCCTAAAAAATATGTTTCATAATGGAAACAGGCTTTTCTTTCTAAAACGAAGTCCCATCCTCTTTTTAGAACTCACAAAAATTTCATGAGATGTATTGAGCAATTACTATTTTATCGGCAAAAAAAAACTCACAGAAGTAACTGATTTTCCAAAAATCACAAAGGTAGCAAATGACAAAACCGGCAACCAAATCCTGGTCTTCAGACTCTATAAAATTAAAAACACCAAACCCGTTGCCATCAAGTTGACCCTGTCTCATAGTGACCCTATAGGACAGAGCAGAGCTGTCTCATAGGGTTTCCAAGGAATGACTGATAGATTCGAGCTGCCAACCTTTTGGTTAGTAGCCAAGCTCTTAAACACCATGCCACCAGGGAGCCCTAAATGTTGGAGGGTTTCTTTTTTTCCCAGTCTCCTAGTCATCTGGCTTTTCTCTGGGTTCTGCCAAAGATGAGTGTTGGCAGGGAATTGATGAATAGAAGCCAGGAACCAGGGCTATTTCTCCCCTCTCTTCTTGTCAGCAGGCATCTCTTGTAGAGGCTGTGTCTTCCTCAAAGCTCTGTTGCAGCCAAATAGGCTCTCCTGACTCTAGCCTCTTCTAGGTGATCCTGTCCTATGGATTTCAGTATCACCACTCTTTCCCCAAGTACCTGCAATCTATAGCAGTTGAAACTTCCAGCAGTTGTTAATCTCTGGGTTGAATCTTCTTCCCTTGTTTGACATCTCACTGTTTTCTTTATGGTTTAACAAACACCTTGCATTTTGCCCCATAGAGTCCTCTGTGACACATCTCTGGTAATCTACTTCCAAATAATCAGCCTCTTACAACCCTATGGTTCACAATTCTACTCTAACACACACGGGGTCCCCATGAGACAAAGTCAATTCAATGACAAATGTTTTTTAGTTCAAATACTGTCATTTTGTGTTTTTTTTCTGCTTAAATTATTTGAGATTTTTAAAAACATATTTGGCATTAACAAAATGACTATTAACTGAGTTAATGTCGACCATCAAACAGGGTAGAGTGCTGATTTGTATACATTGTTATAATTAGAATGATGTGACAAAATTAAGGAACATAATTTTATAATATAATGAAATACTGACAACCATAGATTCCTTGTTAACTGTTATTTCAATGGACATAATTACTCAAGCATAGAAATAAAGAATATGTTGCATTTTTAATTAGCACTATTTTCAGAACTTTTCTTATGACAAACGCACATTGTGCCATGGTCTTCAAAGATTACGCCTTCATATTATAAATTTTTTGTTGCAATTATTGAAAGAAAGTGATTTTAATGCTATAAATGATTAGGGATTAAAACTCCCATTTCAAAAATACTTCTGTGTAGTATGAATTTAATAAAAGTGTTCAACAGACTACATTTTAAGTTGTTTTCTATAGCTATGTTGTGAAAGAGTCTGGTAAGCTAAAAAATGCACACATTTGTGTAACAGAGGAAAATGTACGCATCCTCTGAGGCTGAGTATGTATTACAAACCTCGGCTCAGCAGGGATACATTGCATTCTAGTTCTGCTATATTTGGATGCTCCTCTTCATTTATATCCAATAGGGAAATAAAAGCTCACTGCTTCTGCACAATGAGGTAATGAACAGCATAAATAGTTCATATAACTGCTAGTTATGCATCATCTACCCAATAACAACCCACATAATATTTGAAAAAGTGATATTACTGTTTTTGAAATAAATGTTTATATAGAAGTGATTATTTTCTGCTTTCATGTATTGTGTGAGGTTTTAATGCCTTCATATCTCAAATACTTTTAATATCCAGTTCCTCAGTAATAATATCCCCAACTTTGATTTCAGCTTGTACAAATTTTTCTGTCTGAATCTCTATGATTCCTCATTGACTATACGGTGCTTTTGCTCAGTTGCTGTTTATTTTACTATAGTGTGCTATTCTGATTTTAGTTGCTATTATTGTCATTGCATCATTTTATGCCTTTTCTATTTTTTGTCATTACTTTTCTGAAATTAGAAACTACAATCATTATCTCATGCCCTTGTCATTGTTGTTGTTAGTTGCCATCAAATCGATTCATTTAATGTGCTAAACAAGTATTTGTTTTGATTCCTCTTTTTAAGTGATGATACAGTACAGTAATTCTACCAAGAATAAAAAAAAAATACTGGTGAAAAATCTTAATCTTTTCCTTGATTTATCTTGCTTCTTTCCTAAAGGTAGTCAGTTACAATGTATAATCTTTCCTAAAAAGTATCCTCACCTTTTTTTCACTTTCCACTTGACTTGCCACTACCTAGTACTCCTAATTCCTCACTTTTCCTCTACTAAAAAGTTGTAAGTGTATACTCATATAATGGGATAACATTTTTTAATGACAATAATAGCAACTTAATTCCATGGTTGTCTCCTAACTGGTCACACTATTTCCTTTTAGCATTCTTTCTTCAAGTAACCTTTTTGAAATAGCATGTGATTCCATTCCAAGATTCCCCCAACATTTACCATCAAACGCTTCCAATGATTCACCATTTCTTAGAGTATATGCCTAATCTCATCAGCTTGTTCTTCAGATTTTTCCATTAACTAATCTTGCCTACATTTGTGATTTTAATCACTATTTCAGCTTTCCTATACCATATCCATTTCAACTAAACTCTTTACATTCATGCTTCCTTGGACCTTCTTCAACTGCTTGATCACACCACATTCTGTGGAAGGAAAAGGAAGAGAAGATGACGAAAAGGACAAGGGAAAGAAGAAGGAAGGAAAATGGGAAGGGAAGGAAGTTGTTAACATTTATGGGCACTTTTTATTTATTCAAGCATTCAGGTGGATTGAGGAATGGATGACCTTGACATTTTCATACCACAACAGTCTGCAATCTGAGTGCTGTCTAAAGTGTCATTGGGTGCTAAAATACCTGTGAAACTATTATTAATTGGAGAAAACTATATATTTTTTGCAATCTTTCTCAGATAGTGTACAGTGCCTAGTTAAAAGATAATTATATGAGCCTCTTGAGTTGCAGAAGGCAGATAAGATCCTTAAACAATACAATCAAGTCACAATAGATGAGCATTAAGCTATATTAAGAGGAGCAAATGTCTGTTAACTTGAGGTCTTTTGTTGGGGTTGGTAGGATATGTACTTTTGAACTCAGCACTGAGTAGCTCTTGATAATAGCGACAGACAAATGATGCCAGCAGGGATCTTTTCTATCTGCTTCTATACAACCTTTATCCTATTCTCTCTACTAGTATTGAGCAGATACTTAAAGAGCATTAATTCTTGGGAACAAAAAATTATTAGACAGTGTAAGAGTCCCACAATTATTAGTACGTCCTTGTAGTTATTATGCTAAGTGCTTTGAAAGTATAATAACATTTTATATAACATTCATGAAAACCTTGGGAATTCATTGTTAGTATCATGAAGATGGCACAGGACTAGGCAACATTTTGTTTTGTCATATATAAGGTTTCCATAAGTCTGAGATGACTTGATGGCAACTAGCAAAAATCCTGCATTAGTTTCTTAAGGCTGTCATAACAAATTATCACAAACTGAGAGCCTTCAAAAAAAAAATTATTCTTGCACAGAAGGCTAGAAATTCAAAATCAAGATGTCAACAGGTTTTGTTCCTTCTAGAGATGCTAAGGAAGAATTTGGTCTATGTCTTTCTCCTAACTTCTGGTGGCTGTGGATAATTCTTGGAGTTCTTTGGCTTGTAGATAGGTCATTTCAATATTTACTTCCATCTTCAAATGGCCTTCCCCTCTGTGTCTCTGTGTGTCAAATATCTGTCTCCTTTCTCTTATAATGACACCAGTCATTGGTTCAAGGTCTCATCCTAAATCTAAGAGGACCTCATCTTGAGATCCTTAATAATTTCTGCACAGATTCTAATTTCAAATACTGTCACATTTGGAGATTCCTGGTTGACATGTTTTTTGGGAGGATACTTTTCAACCCATGACATGTTCCACTTTTGCATATGAGCAAATATAACTTGCAAAAATGATTAAGAAGTAGTTCTAAGGCCACTAAGTGAAGATTTGCAAGTCAAACCTAAGTTTTTCCTATTGTTATATTTTATGCTGCAAAACACTCAAAACATTTGTCAACAATCTTCCACACATATGTAAAATATAATATTGCTTATCTCTTTACAGATATGTCTAACATCTTTATTTAGAATTAATTTGGTTAGTTCCTGATTGGGTCATGATTCTTCCTTTGCAACTCCTATGCTTCTTTCCTTCTGCACAATTCCATATAATAAACAGTCAGAAAATGTCCATCGTTTTTACAATAAGGTACATTTTGCTTTAAACAACAGTGGGATAATGTGTTTATATCTCATAAAACAATAGAGCATTATTGTACTTTTTTAACAATTGGAAATCGGTAAGCAAATTGTTTAGATTTACCATGTTACAATATGTTGTGATAACTCATGTAATTGCTGGAAATGAACCAGTAAAAATGATCACTGAAAAGGCTGTAAATTTATTGAATCTCACTCACATTTCTGACATGAAAGAAATAATTGGCAATTTCTATCAAGTACCCAAGTTTCTCCCTTGAAAGAAATTAGCTGTTTACAGACCCACTTCTAATCTGGAGGGGCTATTCTGGGTTACAGAATAGATAAAGTAAAGGAATAAATAGCCCCCTAATCTGCCAGGTGCTCATTAGAAACTCTATGGGGCAGTTCTACTCTGGCTTATAGGGTTGCTATGAGTAGAATCTACTCGACGGCATTGGGTTGGGTAGTGGAATAGAGAGGCTATTGCATTTCTTCATTTCTAGACCAGAGCATCCAAGGCAATGGCAATAATGCAATGAACTAGATTATGGATCATATTCCCCATGCGGAATTAGAGATGGGTTGTGTATCTTATTTTACCACTATTACCAAAACCACTGTGCTTGTATTTTGCCCTTACCTTTCAGCCATAAACTTTTTTTTTTTTCTCCCTTTAACATCATAGGCCTTTGTAGATACATCTGCAGAAAGAATCCTGTCTTGGAGTGAAATTGTCATCATCCTAGTAACTACTCCAGTGCGATAATGTGTATGTACAGATGGAAAGTTTTCTCAGACTATTATGAAGAAAGGTAGGTTTAGGCAAGTTTATACTGGTTCAGTAATAATGCTTGACCATCAGAAATCAAGCTAACCAAAAGGTCCTTAGTTTGAATCCACCAGGCATTCCTTGGCAACCCTAGGGGCAGTTCTACTCTGTCCTATAGGATCACTATAAGCCAGAACTGACTCAATGACACCTAATGATGATGACACACATTCTTAAGGAGAAAGTGCTTTGAATAAAACTGATTTACAACATTACATTTCGAGGCAGCACCATTGGAGTATGCGGGAGACTTTATATCACACAATATGGTGGAAAGAGGTTCTTCTTTACATTATTAGAAAAAAGCAAAAGAATTACATTATCAGATAACTAACTGTAATATGTCAGGACACTCTCATGGCCACATTGCTACCACATGACTATTGAGAATACCAGTGAAAAATGGTGGCAATGGCTGTCTGCCTTTTTTGGAAGCTCTGCTGAAACCTATCCGCTATGGATGACTCTGCTGATATTTGAAATACTGGTTGCATACCTTCCAGCATCGTAGCAACATGCAAACCAGCATACTAGGACAAACCAACAGGTGGGTGGTGGAACTGATAGGAAAGCATACAAATATTCTTGTATGTAAGTGATAGGGGGATGGCAGAAAGTCTACCTTAAGATACTGATTAGGCTTTAAGCTGTTGCTGTCCAGTTGATTCCGACTCAGAGTCACCCTGTAGAACAGAGTAGAATTGCCCCGGAGCATTTCCAAGGAGTGAGTGGTGAATTCAAACTGTCTACTGTTTGGCTAGCAGCTCAGTTCTTAATCACTTTGCCATCAGGAAATAAAGTATATCCATGAATTTTTCTGGATATATTTAATAATAGTCCAACTTAATAGACCATATATGAAATTTGATCTTAAACTATTCTTGGACACAACATGAGAATAATAACTAATCTTAAACCAATTAAATTAATTATATGTAGGATGGAGTAGCGGTTAAGTGCTATGGCTGCTAACAAAAGGGTTGGCAGTTCAAACCCTCCAGGCGCTCCTTGGAAACTCTATGGGGCAGTTCTGCTCTGTCCTATAGGGTCGCTGTGAGTCGGAATTGACTCGACTGCACTGGGTTTAGGATAAAATAAGCACTAAAAATATTTAGCAATACCCTAAACCCAAAACCAAACCCATTGCTGTCAAGTCAATTCCGACCATAGGGACACTGTACAACAGAGTAGAACTGCCCTATAGGGTTTCCAAGGAGAGCCAGGTAGATTCAATCTGTTGACTTTTTGGTTAACAGCCAAGCTCTTAACCACTGTGCCACCAGGCCTCCAGTAATACTCTAGAAGATCCTTAAATGCATAGAAAATCATGGTTTTGACAGACAGTAAATTAATTTTGAATTTAATATGTAAAGATTACTTTGTGTGTATTGCTTGTCTTTAATAATAGCAGCAGAAGCCTTCAAAAGTATGTTTAGCTATTTCTGTCATTAGAACAGAGATTTTGTATAAAAATCTTGATTATAATAATGTTATCAGTCACTTGTTGAAATGAAGGCAAAAATAACTATTATGAAATACACATATAGTAATGTATGAATTATTTAAATGTACAGTTTTTACTCATTAAAAGCACTGTTCCAGCAACAGAAAATCCAAACATGCAATATTTTCTTAAATCCATTTCAGGAATTTAGTCTTTATTTTGATAATTTGAGTTATATATGTCTAGGTAGAAGAATAAAACATCATTTACTTAACATTTCATTAGCTGGGTGCGTAACTGCTAAATATTTGAACATATGGTATATAGGCTTTTATTTTTACCCTTGCTCCCAGTACCAAAAATGTTTGAGTACACTAGCTTCCTAACTTTAAAATTACACTTAATATATAAAAACAGGTATCTGTTTCCTGACAGAAACACACATGTAAATGGACATAAAATAAGTAGTTAGTTATTACATTCTTTCTTGGTCTACACCAACAGGTCCCCAAGCAATCTAGACCAATGGGATGTATTCTACACTGCCATATATAGTAGGTTCAGTAATAGTCATCATCATCCTTATTAATTGCACACCTGGCTCTTAATTAATTTAAGATACTTTCATAAATATAAAGATGTGTAAAACCGATTTAAACAGATACTGTTTCCATCAATGTGTTGTTAAAATGGTTTCAATTATTGTCGCCTTCCTATTAAGGTTTTTTTTTTTCTCTCTCTCTCTCTCTTCCCTGATTATTCACTGTTTTAGAGGCAGCTATTAGGACTTATTATACCTTTAAATAGTTTAAGATTAATGACCTATAGTTTACCATGTTATATGGGATTCATATAAAAGCCTGGTTTGTGATAGAGATGTAATTTGTTTTTCACCCTCCTATCAGTGTGACACAGTTGGAATTAATAAGTATAAATATTTTAATGAAAGATAACTATGTGAACACTAACCCTTAGAAAATAGTTTTAGAGTGGATTTTTTATCAGAAATTGCAATAGTCTCTAACTCTCTTTAGTTCTCTATAGTGTGGTCTATAAATGAATTGATCAGTGTTTACAATTTAAAATATTTTGTACAGTATTTTAAGACAATGTCAATGGCAGGGGTAGAGTGTGTTCCTGCTGTGTACCATGAACTGTAGAAAATCTTGTGCATTTTTGTCACATTTAATTTTCTCATTTACTGCAAGATTGGTAATATTGTCCATACTTTGTTGAGGTTCTGAGAAACTAAGTAATTATCTGAGTTCAAAGTTATAACAACAAAAAAAGGTGGAGAAAATATAGTTGGTAACTCAGGTCTGCTTGAAACAAAAACCATGTTCTTTAGGCTGCATGCATAATTGTATTCCAAAACTGCTGTATGGAATTTTAAAAAGGTTTTGAGAAATATTATTACTGAAATAAATTTGGAATTTTAAAGATTATACATTGATTTGGAAAAAATATGAAATACATATTTAACAGATATATTATTTTACGCCATTGTCATTGTTTATTTGATGGATTCTTCAAAGTGGAAAAATTGAATATGATAATCTCTATAGAAGAGATTGAAAGGGTAAATGAATATCTATCATTAGAAAGGTGTCTGAAATAGATGGATTAATAATTGAAATTTATCTTATATATAAAACCAATCAATGCCGTCGAGTTGATTCTGACTCATAGTGACCATATGTATATAGTAGATTTATGTATTTGTAAATATTCACTCCAAGGAAATTTATTGAAATCTTCCCAATTATTTACATTTAATACCATAGCACGTTAAACACAATTAAAAAAAAAACTTCAAAATATTTAATTTATAAACATAGATGAAAAATTATGAATATGTATTTAAAAATAGGACCCAATGGCTTTCTAAAGAGCAATGCACTAGTACAGAAATACTTATTCCAACAGTGTGATTACAGTTCCAAAGGAGGGACTATCTTAACATAATTAATAACATTATCAAATTACACGGAAAAAAATCTCATGATAATATTGTCGATGAGTAGTGAAAACCAATTTTGTACAACAGGCATTCCTAATTTCTAAAAATACCCAATAAAATAAAAGTAAATGAGGTGGACTCATATACACTGAACATACCTTTCCAAAAGACACAGTAAATATTAATTTGAATTGTAAGGACATTTAGGGGACTAGAGATGGATGATCAGCATTAATATTTTTACAGACTATCAGCTTGGAGTTTCTAGCAAGTAGAGCAACAACAAAATGAAATGACATATACAATAAGCATCAGGAAAAAATAAAGAATTAAACCATTTTTCATTTGGAATGGTATAACCAAATATCTAGAAAGTCTAAGAAACTATAAAATTATGGAGGTATCAAAAAAAATTAAAAAAAAAAAAACTATAAAGTGGCTGATTCATTGTCAGCATCTTGTTGATGCTCTCCATAAAATAAAGATCAGCCAGAATATAAAGCATGATGAAAACACACGGTTAATGTTTAGGTAAGACAGAAGGAAAAGGAGACTATCCAACATAAGAAGCCAGCCATATGATAGAAAGTCTGGGGGAAGAGTATTCCAGGAAGAGAAACAGTTAATGACTACGTCCTGAAGTCACACGCTTAACAAGTTCAAAGTTGGACAAGAAGACCAAATTTACTTAAACAGTGGGTCAGAGAAAAGAAATGGTGAAGATGTATAAATATTTTGGTCATGAATTTATTTGTTAGCTTATTGTATCACTCCTCCACAAGAATATAAGCTCTGATATCCATGAACGCTGTCACATAAGCTACCTTTTTCCTTTCTTTAGCCACAGTGGTCAATACATTATCTGGCACAGCATTTATGCTCTAAATAGTCTTGAGAAAATAATGAATAATAAATATTGAATGCATCTTGATTCCTAATTCAAAAATGCGTGCACCTTGAAAATAGGAATCTTGTTTACCAATGTTTAATAAGTATTTGTTAAATAAACAAATGAACTAAAGAGATTTCATTGTCATGGAATTGTGTTTAGGTACAAAGTAGAAGGGTTTGGAAAATCAAGAGAGATTTTTGTGATGGGAGAAAATTGAAGTTGTTGACATACTAACCAGAATCAGATAAAGAGAAAGCTTTTAAACTATTTTTTTGAGAGAGTGTTTAAATTACAAAGAAGGTTCCTGAAGAAATGGGATTAAAAACAGCATTATAGATCAGGTGGAAGGATTGCTTCATAAAAAGGAGGTATTTTGTTTACCACCTTATATTTAGCTGCCAGCACATATCTAGAAACATATTAGTAATTATACGGACGTCCATGAATGTACAAATGAGACCTGGGGAATATAATAAAAATAGATTTATATTGTAACAACTTTCTAGGTTAATAGGAAAAATTGAAGAAATACCAATTTATGAATAGGATAATATAAGCATGCATTTTATTTGCATTATTCTGAAACCATCAACCTTAAATCAACTTTTAAAAGCTAACTTTGATTGACAGTTATATAGAAAAAAAAAGATTTAATTATTTTGTTACAACAAACCAGATGAACATCCCAAAAGAACTCAAAATAAGCATTTTAAGTTGTCAAAAAAGTAATCAAAACATATTCAAATAAATGAATTCCCTACTTTCAAAATGGAAATTAACACAAAAACCACCTTATAGATGGAGATAAAATCACTTTTTCTGACAACATATCCAAGCACATGCTCAATGTGTTAAGGCTAAAAACATCAAACATTAATGAAAAGGAATCCAAGAATATGTCTATCAAATAGAAAGTTTCACACAGGAATTGGATCATCAAACATTCTCTCCTGTAACAAGATGCAATAATTTATCAGTCACAGCTGAATCACTTATTAAATAATTCTGTAACTCAAACACTTTGTCATTCTACAATCCACTATATTTTTTTAATTTAACTATATATATATACATTTTTTTATAAAACTGTACATTTCCGTGGGCATTTTGCTTGTATTTTAGAAAAATTTTATCTTTAAATTCTATACGTGATTGTCTGGGGGGTTGTTAACGCCTGTTTTTTCTAGCATTCATCACCATTTATTAAGATTGCTCAGGTGAAAAGATTAAAGTTGAGAAAGCAGGTTGTTTTGTATGTTTTTTGTTTTTTTAATAATAGACCTTCACATACACTCAAACCACTCCCAGAGTGGATTCCGAATCATAGTGACCCTATAGAGTTTCCAAAGTTGTAAATCTCTAGGGAAGCAGACTGACACATCTTTCTCCAGCAGAGCCGCTGGTGGTTTCGAACCAGCGACCTTTTGGTTAGCAGCTGATAGCTTTAACCACTGCAACACCAAGGCTCCTTTCATGTATACTACTGTTGATAATATTCTAATTAATATCAGGAAAGCTATTTCAAACTTTAAAGGTAACCCATGGTGTTTACCTGATGCTTGATTTGATATACAAAATGATCATTCCTTAGAATACAAAAAAGGAAGCTAGAATGTAAGAAAACATTTTAGAGGTTGATTCTTGAATAATCAATAATGATAAAAAATGATAGAACAGTAACGATGAGTATGTGTGTGTGTGTTAGGGTGTTCATGGAGATAAAGTTATGTTTAGGGCAGAGTTTGAAGCTTTATTAAGTAGGCAGCAACTATATGACAGGCAATGGGAAAAAGTTTGCGTCAAATACATTTTAGAATTGTCGGTTCAAAAGAAGCAATAGATGTCATGGAACAACGAATTGTTGAAAGTGAATATATTAAAGAAAATTAGATAGATGGTAGTATTAGTTACATCTGACTGTGTTAACAAATTACCACAAACTTTCCAGTTTACAGTAATACATATTTACTAACTTGCAGTTTCTGTTAGAAGGCATAGTTTATCTAAGACCTCTCCTTCAGGGTCTCTCAAAGACTCCAAGAAAGGCATTGGCTAGGCCGGCAGTCTCCCCTCAACTTCCTACTGGTGAAGGATCTTTTTTCAAGCTCATGTGGTTGTTGGAATAATTTAGCTTCTTGTGTTTTGTTGGTTTGAGAACCTCAGTTTTTGTTGATTCTTGGTTAGAGGATGCCTTCAGTCCCTGGCCACATCAGTCTTTCCATATAACAACTGGTAATATGGCAGCATGTTCCATCAAAGCCAATGAATGTGAGAGTTAATGGAGTGAATATGTAAGAAAAACAGAAGTTAAGATCTTATATACCATAATCATGGAAGTGGAATCCCATCACCTTTCCTAACTCCTATGGGTTAGAAGCAAGTCATAGGCCCTGTAAACACTCAAAGGAGGAGAATTATACCAGGCTGTAATTACCTGGAGGTGGAGATCAATGGCAGCTGTCTCAGAGCCTACCCATTACAATGGTCATATTTGAATTCAGTTCAAATAATATACTCCAACATAATTAGGTAAAGCAAAAACTGATTTAAGCCAGTTAGATGCAGTGATATGCACAATTATTATAATGTCAAGAGAGACAGGTTGCAAATTAAGCTTTCAGAAACCCCAGAACAACAACAACAAAAGCGCATATCTAAATGAACATGGACACTCCAACAACTTCCATGAACAGGAAACTGAGAACTCAGGAAGCTGCAACCACAGCAGTGGGCTCCCAGGTTCCTGTCAGAAACTACAACAGCAAAATAAATGCCTTCATCCTAGCGCTCAACACACTTAAAGATGAAATTTTGTCAGTAGGACCTACATTAAGGCTACACACTTAGAAACACAAAGTTCTACCACCACCATTTATTCAAATAGAAAAAGTAGAAGCAAATGAAATGCAGGACCTATCACCTGATGCTCATTTCACCTTTCAAATCTCAAGCAGAAATTTCTCTTTGGAAAAGGTGAGAAGACAGGGAAAAAAGTGGTGAAAGACTCTGGAAAGCATAATATTTAAACTTCTAAATACTCTCCATCTGTCACAGTCTCCCACCAACACTGACCATTCACAGCTCCTGTCTTAGTCATCTAATGCTGCCATAACAGAAACACCACAAGTGGATGGCTTTAACAAAGAGAAGTTTATTCTGTCACAGTTCAGTAGGCTCCCACCCAGTAGCCACCCAGTAGGCTAGTAGACAGAATTCAGGGTGCCAGTTCCAGGGGAAGGGTTTTTCTCTCTCTGTCAACTCTGTAGGAAGGTCGTTGTCAGCAGTCTTCCTCTGGTCTGGGAGCATCTCAGCACAGGAACCTCAGGTCCAAAGGATACCCTGAGCTCTCAGTGCTGCTTTCTTGGTGGTATGTGGTCCCCATGTCTCTCTGCTCACTTCTCTCTTTAATACCTCAAAAGAGATTGGCTTAAGACACAATCTAATCTTGTAGATCTCATCAATATAATAGTCATTATTTCATCTCATTACATCATAGTGATAGGATTTACAACACATAGGGAAACTACATCAGATGACAAAATGGTGGAGAATCACATAATACTGGAAATCATGGCCTAACCAAGTTGACAGATATTTTTGGTGGACACAGTTCAATCTATGACAGCCCCAAACAAGGAATTCCATTTGCAAAAACAATTCCAAACCATAGTAAAAAACAATAGCTGTGTTCTCCCACCTAAGATAAAGCAATATATTACCTACAGTGTTGCTAATCCACTCCAACACATGGCGACTCATATACAACAGAATAAAAATGAGCACTGGTATGTTTCAATCCATTCTTTCAGCTGTCTTCCTAAGTAAATTTGTTCTTATCTCCTTCCCTAAAAAAGAGACTAATTAATTACAGACACGATTTTGAATGGTGGTATTTTTTTTTCTCTTCTATCTCAGTCTAGCTAATATCTTGCAATCAGAGAATAGGATATTAAGTTTTATATTACATTACCAACATGACTTTTATAAAATTATGGAGGAAAAGTTCTTAGGTGCCATTGAATGGTTTCTGACTCATAGTGACCCTCTATAACAGGCCTGTTCCTGCACCATCCTCACAATTTTCGCTATGCTTGATCCCATTGTTGCATCCACTGTGTCAATCCATCTCAATGAAAGTCTTCCACTTTTCGCTGACCCTCTATTTTCCGAACACAATGCCCTTCTGCAGAGACTACTTCGTGTCCGGTATCCCTTCTTTCCCTCCAGTTTCTCCCATTTGTAGTGGAAATGTCTGTCTTGTGCCTGTCCCACCATTGTACTTTGGAAGCAGATAACTTGTTTTCTAGATTTTCCAGATTCACAGATGAAGGGGAATTTTGCTCCAGGGTAGAGTATGCCTGAAGTCCCACCTATATTTGATTTAGATGATTCAGAAGGTGAGATTTTGGACTTGGAATTGATTTAAGACTTTGGGGATGATGTGATGGGGTAAATTTGTCTTGCATGTGGGCAGGACATGAATTTTTGGTGGCCAAATGGTAGAATTTGGACCCTGGGTCACTGGGCTGAGAAGGTCCTAGCCATGGAAAGGTTGATGACAAGGACCTTCCTCCAGAGCCGACAGAGAGAAAGCCTTCTCCTGGAGCTGGCACCTTGAATTTGGACTTCTAGCCTCCTAAATTTTGAAAGAATAAATTTCTCTTTGTTAAAGCCATCCACTGATGGTATTTCTGTTATAGCAACACTAGATAACTAAGACAATACCCAAATCAAACCCACTGCCATCAAGTTGATTCTGACTCATAGCGACCCTATAGGGCAGAGTAGAACTTCCCCACACGTTTCCAAGGCTGTAAATCTTTATAGAAGCAGCAGACTGCCACATCTTACTCTTGTGGAGCAGCTGGTGGATTTGAACCACTGACCTTTTGATTAGCAACCAAGCACTTTAACCACTGCACCATCAGGGCTCCTTATTTATGCATGATAAGATATGATGAAAAGAGTCTGGATAAATTCTATAGCTCTGATTTATTCAACTAGTCAACTCATCATAAAGCCAACTATATTTAATATTTATAATTATAATATTATTTTTATTGTTCCTTTAACATTCTGCTGCCCTTACTCAACCCCTTTTAATGGTGATACATTAACAATCCATACAAAATCCAAAGTCTCCTTGAATAATTAGAACACTTTTAAGTCCTGTTTGTAGGAGATATATGTAATTGTCTATTTTTCCGTACCTCTGGACATGGTAATATTAGGAAGCTACTCAGAGAATTCCCTGGGTTTCAGGAATATGTCTCCATGCATGCATTGTATGATACTAATTCTATTTTTTTTCCATGATAATCAGGGGAGCCAACAAACATGTCTCTAACAGTAAATTGCCTTTGCACAACTCAGGTATTGCTAAGTATCTTCCATAACTATTGACTTGTAGCCATAGACACACCAGCTGAGCAGTGATTCATATCCAAAAATTTGTATGCTTGGTGTCATACTTCTTAATTCTTACAAAGATAGGAACTGGACATGAGACTTCTGCCACAGCTGACACAGGTAAATCAACACCAGAAAGAAGCAGTGGGCACAGAAGACCATGTCTCCACCTAAACTTATCCAATTCCATTTTGAAATCTCATTTACCTATGTCACCTGGTGTCATCTAAAAGAAACACAGTAATAACTAAGGCTTGGAAGTGTCATCTTTAACGTTCCATCTACTACTAAGCGTGGAGTAGACACGCTACCAAGAGTGGGAATAAAGTTGAGAAAGCGATGAGAATCAAGAGAAGGAACAAAGTCTTATTTGATAAGTGATATGAAGATGTTAAGAATATTGATTAAGTGAATTAATAAGTGACTGCCTATTTTCTCCTAGTACTCATTAACCCTTCATTCTTTCACTAATAGAATTCTGTGAGTTTTAGTTGGTTCCATGGCCACCTTTGTAGACAGTATATTTTCCAACCTCTCTTAAAGGAATATGTGACCATACATTATCATCAGTGGTAGAAGAATATCAATTTACCAGTTGTTGTTCACTTGATTCCAATTCATAATGACCCCACGTGTGAAGAAATAGAACATGTTATTACAAGAAGGCTTTTGGTTCTCCACTCTCTTCATATTCCCACAGGCTGGAACGTGAAGACAGTGATGATCAGCCAGATTTGGATAATGAATTCTAGACCTATGTACAAATTCAAGAAGCAGAATTATTTGCTCAACTGGAAACACCTAATTACATCTAGAATTACTTGAGCAAAAGAAATAAATGTATATCTTTTATGAGTATATATATATATAAGCTTTTATGTTACAGCAACTTAGCCTATACCCTAAGTAGTCAAGATGTTATGTAAATCCTTGGTTAGAAGAAAATTCAGAAGAAGGGGCAATCAAGATTAACAAATTCTACAAAATGCCTGTCAAGATAATAATCACAATATACACACTAACTGGCAATCAGCAATAATAACTGGCAAGTTAGTTAATGTTAGTAAAGTTTAACTTGAGTGATGTGGGGAAAATCCAGGTTCACAGCAGAGTGAAGAGTGAACAGGAAAACTCTCCAGAATTCCAGATTGACCACTCTATTCTCATGGGTCCTTTCCAGAGATAGACCTGGATTGTGACAGATGGCTTTTTTTTTTTTTAATGGCTCAAATTGCTGTTATCATTAGTTTTATTGTCTGATATAGCACCTCTTTTGCTATATATACACAACCTGTTATTTCTGCATTTGTAAAAGCTTCTTATATGAAAACATGGGAATAAGAGGTTTTATCTGAGCTGTCACCGCCTTTACTTGAATCATTCAAGGAAATAATTATGCTCCTATAAACACTAATTTTGGATTCCAATAGATGTGGCTTTGTATCCTATCACTTAATACCTCTGTAAGAGTCTGGCAAAGACACTTCTGTTTTCATGTATGTAAAGCGCCAATACCAATAGTGAATTCACGCAGTTGTATTTATTAAATGAAGTAACAATTGGTAGCTCATAGCTAGAAGTTAGCAAAGCACTTGGCCTACAGTAAGCTCTTAATTATAGTAACTAATGGAGTATATGCCTAAAAAAATTCTAAATTAGAATTTTGAATGAGACAGCAAAAACATAATAGGCTTCTCTGTACTCAGTATCTATGTGTGTGATAAGAGATCCTAAAAAACAGGAAATTTCAATTGCTTTTTAATATTATTGAATAGTTCCCCCATTGTGATTCAAAATTATAAGATAAATAAAAACATAGTCATGACATAGTTTTGCCTATATCTACATCTTGATTTTTATTCATTGTAAATATAGTCCTATGAACTTTTTAACTGCATCAATATGAGTTTATATTTCTATATTTGAGATTATACTTCTGGAGTCATAGAATTCTAAAAGGGTCACTATGCATAGCATATAAACGAACTGTGAGGCTATTTTTCTCAGGTGTAGGAAATGTTTTGGTTGATTGCTTGTGTTTATTATAGTTGCCATTTATTAAGTGTCATTTGGTGTACACAGATCCAAGTTCTGTCTATATATTTATTTTATTTCATCTTCATAGCAATGCTATTATAATACACATCTTTTTGTTTCAGGTGAGAAAGCTTAGAACATTGAAGTTACTCTAGGATTTTAGCAAGAGCTTGGGCGTCTGAAATCTACAGCCCGCACTCTCATCTGTTATGTTTCATTGCTTCCCCAAACAGTGATGTCTTGAGACAAGGAAAAATGATAAAGTCATCTACTTTAGAACCACTTACACTAGTGCTATACATGGCTCTCAACAGTGATCAGAATGAAGGAAGAAAAGAAATTTCAACTCTCATCATTCTTTCTAAAGGAAAATGTCAAATATTCTTATTTTTTTTTAAGCCAATGTGGCTAACATTAAAAAAAAAAAAAACTGCTTCTCTTCCTCCCTCCCCAAAATCAATCTTCCAAACATCTACCCTCCTCTATTTACTTCTATTCCTGAAATAAAGTGTATTAAATGAGTTTCTGCGTTCTTGTCAAAGAAACTGTTCGATGTTTCTGAAGAAGCTGTTGTGGGTTGAGGGTGGAAGAGTAAAAATATTCCTGACAGTATAACAAATATATTTATTTCACACAGAAATTTTTGGCTGTATTTTGACATCACTGTCTTCTATAACCCACTCTTACCTCTTCCTTGCCAAGAACACACTGATACCCAAATTATTATTATAAATTGAACCACATCCTCATTGAACTTCTTGAAAAAACTCCATGCTAGTATAGGCAGCATGAAAGACTTAAACATATTGGCATCATTAAGTTTTTAGAATTCTAACAGTCATGAATAAGGTGTTCATTCATTAGATAAAATAATTAAGGTATAAATTCGTTATGGCTAGTGCTATATTCCATAATCCTGAAAACATATTGGTTGGCCCATAATAGTAGGAGTAACAATTTTAATAGCACTTAGTAAAGTGTTATACATTCATCAGAACTAGAAAAAAAAAAAAAAAGCAAACTAGTTGCCATTGAGTCAATTCCGACTCCAAGCGACACTATAAACAGAGTAGAACTGTTAGGGTTTCCAAAAAGCATCTGGTGGATTCAAACTGCTGATCTTTTGGTTAACAGCCGTAGCTTGTAACCACTGCACCACCAGGGCCCCTACAATGGAAATATATATTTCTCTCTTCTTCCTAATGTTTATGTTTATTATAATTATTCTATAGGTTAGCCAACATTATATCTACATATGCTAAAGCCTCTTTATAATTAAAATTAAATCATAATTTTAGCAATAATTTATATATCTTTTGATACCAACTTAACAGTCATCAATATAAACAATTTACAGAGCTGAACGACAATAAGTTGACAAAAAAAATTACTGCTTTGTAGAAGAAAACCAAAAAAAAAACCCAGTGCCATCGAGTTGATTCTGACTCATAGCAATCCTATAGGACAGAGTAGAACTGCCCATAGAGTTTCCAAGGAGCTCCTGGCGGATTTGAACTGCTGACCCTTTGGTTAGCAGCTATAGCACTTAACCATTAGGCCACCAGGGTTTCTTGTAGAAGAAAAGTATGTTTTAATCTATAGGTTTATATTGTATAAAATTTTCACAGTGAAAATTATATATGTACAGGTATGTTTGTTCAGATGATGATAAGAAATCCTTTCTTAAATTCAGAGAGAAAGACATATGGAAAAAGAAGTAACAGAATATTTCAGGAATGAAGATTACCATTTCATCAATATTAAAATGTAAATTAATTCACATTTTATTATTTCTGAAATCAGAATGCAACAACCAATACTAGCCAAATGGAAGTGCAGTATGGTTACTGCTACCTGTACATGCATGTACCTTCTCAGGTAAGAGGTTCTGTGGCTTGAAACTCCAGAAGACAATACTTGAGCACTCTTAAGACATGCTGTATCACCAACATCCTTGATGGCACAGTGCCCAATGGCCACGGATAACTCCAAGTAGAAATTCGAAGGGTAGAATTCTTAATGTGAATGAGTATTTGGAATAACTCAATCTGTTTATATATATGTCTTTTTTTAGTGCAGTGTTATGATTGAATTGTCCCCCCCCCCAAAAAAAAGTAATGCTGAAGTCCTGATCCCTGTACCTATGAATGTGATTTTGTTTGAGTTTTCTTTTGTTGTATTAAAGAAGTTATACCAGAATGAGGTGGGTCCTAAACCTAATCATATTTAAGAGGTTTCTTATAAACAGAGAAGAATAGACACAGAGACACACACACAGATGGAAGGCAGAAGTCACGTGAAGGTACTTCTACAGGCAATGGAATATTAAAGATAACTGGCAGAAACCAGAAACTAGGACAGACACCTATAAAAAATAAATTTCTGTTCTTTAACCCCACACACTTGTGGTATTCTTTTGTTATGGCAGCACCAGATAACTAAGACACACGGGTGTGGTATATTATATAAATTTAAATCTATGTCAAAAATACCTTTTCAAGAAGCATAAAATAAAATTCTAAATGATAAGAAATCAATAAGTTGGAGATTAATTGGCACTTTTTTCATAACGTTACATAAAATAATGATTTTGTGCTCGGCAGTGCATATCATGACTATGAACTTTTCCAGCCTCTGAGGCTTATTGGGAAGCTGGTGTGCCACTGATAGTGTGTGCCGTCACAAAGGCTATCTATTTGAAACCAAAGAAATGTACATGTGCAGCAAATTACTGTTTTTATAAGGTATTGTATGAGGTATCTGAATTCTTGGTACAAAAAATAGAAATTTTGAAAATTTTCATTTGTTACACATATGTACCAATAGATCCTGGTGAAAACTCTGGGGTAGAATTAATGGTACCTCATACATACTTACCAAGGGACTCTAAGAGTAGACTTGTGGGAGAGGGTAAGAAAAAAAAAATCCGTACTACCTACCAAAAAATATTCAGACACACTCAATGATTCAGCATGCTTCCATTGATGTAAACACATGGTACCAACAAAAGTTTTAAAACAGAAATAAGTTGGATCACCAGAGGGATAATGGTGCCTTAAAAGAGATGACATTTTAGATTCAATGTAATACAAGATGCATTGGAAAAAACCTTAAATTCAGTTATTGGCACATGGGATTACATGCCAGGAAATAGCCTAGATGCCTGACAAATTCATAGGGACTAATATTGCCATCAAAACAATGAACGTGAGATAATGAACATTATACTCTTCAAGGTTTAAAACATCTATCATTTCCTCCAAATTTAAAAATTTACCCAGGTGTAAAACAGGATTTGAAATCTATACTAGGCCAAAAAAAAAAAAACAACTCTGCATCACTAAACTCAGTTGCGAACATGAGATCACTGGTCAGAGGTACCACCCAGGCATGTCTTATAACAAGAGATCAGGGAGGTCTTCCCAGAAAGCACTATCAGAGTTAATCACAGGACTCTCTCCATTTGCATGGCAGAGAAAGCTTACCATGTTCTCTGGGCAAGATCTCACTACTGCTATCAGTCAGTGATTAGTATATGCCTTCCACTCTTTTGTTGCTTGAATGTAGTTATCCTGTCCTTTGATTAGCCTTGTATATTTGTGGGAAATAGGAAAAATTTGACTTCTGAGTTCATAAGTCTATAGCCCATGAATATGATATGTTAATAGACAGGATTGTGCATCTTTTGCAGTTGAGTGTGGCCATGTGACTGAGTTTTTGGCAACGGAATATGAGCAGAAGTGTGAGTGTCAACTCTAGGTCTACACTATAAGAAAACCCACATGTTATTCCCTATGTTCTTTCCTACTGGATTAGTGCACACAAATATGGCAACTTTGGAAGTTATTTACGAAAACTGGCAAACTCATAACATCAAAAGAGTTGTCTTAGCTATTTAGCGCTGTTATAACAACAACAAAAAAAAAACCACAAGTGGGTAGCTTTAACAAACAGAAATTTATTTTCTCACAGTTTAGGAGGCTGGAAGTCTGAATTCAGGGTGCTAGCTCTTAGGGGAAGTCTTTCTCTCTCTGTTGGCTCTGGAGGAAAGTTGTCTCTGTGAGCTTCTGCTCCTGGGGGAATCTTCATGTGGCTTGGTAACTCTCTTCCCCGATCTCTGCTTCTTTAATTTGTTTCTTTTATATCTTGTAAGAGATTGGCTCAAGACACACCCTACATTAATACTGTCTCATTAGCATAACAAAGACAATCATTTCCAAATAAGCTTTTAACTACAGGTTAGGATTTACAACACATACTTTGGGGGGACAAAATTCAATCCATAACAGGAGCCTAACTTCTTAAATTATGGCTTAGATCAATGTCACACATCATTCAAGAACATTCCTTTTATATAAGTGAGACATAATTTCACATACATAAAGCCAATAAAATTTATCTCTTTCATCAACGCTTTACCTTAGCTAATATAGTCTTCAGTATAAGCTGTACTGACATATTCCAGAATATTCACTCATTGAAGCAAAGATAACATGCCTGATGGTAAGCAAAACTTTGTCCCTTTTGTCTATGTTCAGAAAGTAGTCAGATTAGAAAATGGGCAAATGACGTGAACAAACTTCATCAAAGAAGATCTATGGATAGCAAATACACATATGAAAAGATGTTCCACATCACTAGTCATTAGGGAAATGCGAAATAAACCATGATGCAACAGCACTACAAACTTATTGTCGTTATTGGTAGGTGCCGTCGAGTCTGTTCTAACTCATAGTGACCCAGTGCACAACAGAAGGAAACACTGCCCAGTCCTGCACCATCCTTACAATCCTTGCTATGCTTGAGCTCATTGTTGCAGCCACTGTGTCAATCCACCTCATTGAGGGACTGCCTCTTTTCTGCTGACCCTGTACTTTGCCAAGCATGATGTCCTTCTCCAGGGACTAATCCCTCCGGACAACACGTCCAAATTATGTAAAACACAGTCTCGCCATCTTTGGTTCTAAGGAGAATTCTGATTGTACTTCTTCCAAGACAGATTTGTTCGTTCCTTTAGCAGTCCAGAATATTCAATATTCTTCAACCACACTGCAATTCAAAGACCTCAATTCTTCTTCGATTGTCCTTATTCATTGACCAGCTTTTGCATGCATATGAGGCTATTGAAAACACCATGGCTTGGGTCAGGCGCACCTTAGTCTTCAAGGTGACATCTTTGCTTCTCAACACTTTAAAGAGGTCCTTTGAAGCAGATTTGTCAGAGTCATGTGTCTTTTGATTTCTTGACTGCTGCTTCCATGGGTGTTGTATATGGATCCAGTAAAATGAAGTCTGTGACAACGTCACTCTTTTCTCCATTTATCATGATGTTGCTTATTGGTCCAGTTGTGAGGATTTTTATTTTCTTTATGTTGAGATGCAATCCATACTGAAGGCTGGGGTCTTTGGTCTTCCTTAGTAAGCACTTCAAGTCCTCTTCTCTTTCAGCAAGCAAGGTTGTGTCATCTGAATAATGCAGGTTGTTAATGAGTATTCCTCCAGTCCTGATGCTCTGTTCTTCCTATAGTCCAGTTTCTCAGATTATTGGCTCAGCATACACATTGAATAGGTACGGTGAAAGGATACAACCCTGAAGCATAAATTTCCTGACTTTAAACCATTCTGTATTCCCTCATTCTGTCCAAACAACTGCCTCTTGATCTATGTACAGGTTCCTCAAGAGCACAATTAAGAGTTCTGGAATTCCCATTCTTGGCAATGTTATCCATAATTTGTTATGATCCACACAGTCGAATGCCTTTGCATAGTCAATGAAACAGAGGTAAACATCCTTCTGGTATTCTCTGCTTTCAGCCAGGATCCATCTGACATCAGCAATGATATTTCTGGTTCCATGACCTCTTCTGAATCTGGCCTGAATTCCTGGCAGTTCCCTGTTGATGCAATGCTGCAGCCACTTTTGAATGATCTTCTGCAAAATTTTGTTTGTATGTAATATTAGTGATATTGTTCTATAATTTCTCCATTAGGTTGGATCACCTTTCATGGGAATAAGCATAAATATGGATCTCCTCTAGTCAGTTGGCCAGGAAGCTGTCTTCCATATTTCTTGGCATAGACGAATGAGCACTTCCAGAACTGCATCTGTTTGTTGAAACATCTCAGTTGATATTCCCTCAATTCCTGGAGCCTTGTTTTTTGCCAATGCCTTCAGTGCAGCTTGTACTTCTTCCTTCAGTACCATTGGTTCCTGGTCATATGCCACCTCTAATTCTTTTTGGTATAATGACTCTGTGTATTCCTTCCATCTTCTTTTGATGCTTTCTATGTGGTTTAATATTTTTCCCATAGAATCTTTCACTATTGCAACTCGAGGCTTGAATTTTTTCTTCAGTTCTTTCAGCTTGGGAAGCACTGAACGTGTTCTTCCCTTTTGGTTTTCTATCTCCAGTTCTTTGTACACGTCATTATAATATTTTACTTTGCCTTCTTGAGATTCCCTTTGAAATATTCTGTTCAGTTCTTTTACTTCATCATTTCTTCCTTTTGCTTTAGCTGCTCAATGTTCAATAGCAAGTTTCAAAGTCTCCTCTGAAATCCATCTCAGTCTTTCTTTTCTTTCCTGTTTTTTCAATGACCTCTTGCTTTCATCATGTATGATGTCCTTGATGTCATTCCACAATTCATCAGGTCTTAGGTCATTAATGCTCAATGTGTCAAATCTATTCTTGTGATGGTCTCTAAATTCAGGTGGGAAATACTCAAGGTCATATTTTGGCTCTCATGGACTTGCTCTGATTTTCTTCAGTTTCACCCTCAACTTGCATATGAGCAATTGATGGTCTGTTCCACAGTGGGCTCCTGGCCTTGTTCTAACTGATTACATTGAGCTTTTCCTTCCTCTCTTCCCACAGATGTAGTTGATTTGATTCTTGTGTGTTTCATCTGGTGAGGTCTATGTGTATAGTTGCTGTTTATGTTGGTGAAAAAAGGTATTTGCAATGACGAAGTTGTTCGTCTTGCAAAATTCTATCATTTGATCTCCGGCATTATTTCTATCACCAAAACCATGTTTTCCGACTACCTATCCTTCTTCTTTGTTTCCAACTTTCACATCCTAATCACCAGTAATTATCAATGCATCCTGATTGCATGTTCAGCAGAAGGTGAAAAAAATCTTTAATTTCTTCATTTCTGGCCTTAGTGGTTGGTATGTAAATTTGATTAATAGTCAAGTTAATTGGTCTGCCTTGTAGGCATATGGATATTATCCTATCAGTGCCAGCATTGTACTTCAGGATAGATCTTGAAATGTTCTTTTTGATGATGAGTGCAACACCATTTCTCTTCAAGTTCTCATTCCCAGCACAGTAGACTATATAATTGTCAAATTCAAAATGGCCAATACCAGTCCATTTCAGCTCACTAATGCCTAGGATATTGATGTTTACACGTTCCATTTCATTTTTGACAATTTCCAATTTTCCTAGATTCATACTTCAACATTCCAGGTTCCAATTATTAATAGATGTTTGTAGCTGTTTCTTTTCATTTTGAGTCATGCCACATCAGCAAATGAAGGTCCAGAAAGCTTTACTTCATCCATGTCATTAAGGTCTACTCTACTTTGAGGAGTCAGCTCCTCCCTAGTGGTCTTTTGAGTGCCTTCCAACCTGGGGAACTCATCTTCCATCACTATATCAGACAATGTTCAAATGCTATTCATAAGGTTTTCACTGGCTAATGCTTTTCAGAAGTAGACTGCCGGGTCCTTCTTTCTAGTCTGTCTTAGTCTGGAAGCTCAGCTGAAACCTGTCCTCCATGGTGACGCTGCTGGTGTCTGAACACCAGTGGCATAGCTTCCAGCATCCCAGCAACATGCAAACCCCCACAGTATGACAAACTGACAGACATCTGGGGGACTTACCAATTAGAATGGCTAAAATTAAAAAAAAAACAATACTGGTAATATTAAATCCTGGTGAGGGTGTAGAGAAACTGAGTCTCATACATTGCTGGTAGGAATATAGAATGTTACAGCCACTCAGAAGATCAGTCTGGTAGTTGTGTAAAATATTAAACATACACCTATCCTGCAATTGCGCTCTTGGCATTTATCCTAAAGAAGTGAAAACTTATCTTCATGTAAAAACTTGAATATGAATGTCCAGAGTAGTTTTATTTGTAATATCCCAAACTGGAAGCAAATGTCCTTAAATTGTTGTTGTTTTGTGCCATCAAGTTGATTTCCACTTATAGAGACTATATAGGACAGAGTAGAACTGCACCATAGGGTTTCCAAGGAGTGGCTGGTGGATTCAAACTGCTGACCTTCTGGTTATCAACCTGAGCTCTTAACCCCTGTGTCACCAGGGCTCCTGTCCTTAAATTAAAAAAATTAGTGAAGGTTAAATTGTGGTATGTACATATCATGAAATACTACTCAGCTATAAACAAGTGGGAAAAAATTGTAACATGCAACAACTTGGGTATATCTCAAGAGCATTATGCTGAGTGAAAAAAGTCAATATCACAAAGTTGCATACTGTATAATTACAATAACATAACATCCTCAAAATGACAAAATTATAACAATGAGAACAGATCAGTAGTTGCCAAAGGTTAACTGATGGTGAGGAGGAAGATGTGATTAAAAAGGATTAGTACATGGGAGCTCTTTTATGGTGAGGGAATAGTTATTTACCTTGAATGTGGTAGTAGTAGTTATAAAAATCTATACATGTGATAAGATATCATATAATTATACATAAAGGCACAATATGCACACACATACAAGTGAATGCACACAAAACTTGATGAAATTCAGTTAAATTCTGTAGTCTAGTTAATTGTATTGTGCAAATTACAATTTCCTGAGTTCGATAATGCACTGTAGATATGTAAAATATCTCCACTGGGAGAATCCAGTTGATGGATAGGACTCATCCAGAGAGGTTGATAGGACCTCCTGGTCTTATTTTTACAACTTATTATGTATCAGTAATCACTTCAAAATTACATATATATTTGTTACATTGTTTCTTTATTGTTGATTATACTCTTGTCTTTATATATTGAGGCTCTTAACTCCACTTACTTAAAAGTCAACTTGTTATTGTTCTGTTCCTTGCATTCTGTGTCCTGAATTATATCATCTCCATATTACTTATTCTAATTTTTAAATTTTTAGTTGTCTTTCTGAATTGTTGTTGTTGTTGCTGTTGTTAGGGGCCATCTAGTCAGCTTCTACTCACAGTGACCCTATGTATACAACACAAAACATTGCCCAGTCTCGTACCATCCTCACAATTCTTGCTATGTTTGAGCCCATTGTTGCAGCCAATGTACCAATCCATTTTGTTGAGGATATTGCTGTTTTTCGTTGACCCTCTACTTTACCAAGCATGATGTTCTTCTCCAGTGACTAGTCCCTCCTGATAACATGTCCAAAGTAAGTGAGACAAAGTCTCATCATCTTCACTTACAAGGAACATTCTGGCTGTACTTCTTCCAAGACAGATCTGTTTGTTCTTCTGGCAGTCTATAGCACATTCAATATTCTTCACCAACACCATAATTCAAAGGCATCAATTCTTCTTTTGTCTTCTTTAATCATTGTCCAGCTTTCGTATGCATATGAGCCAATTGAAAATACCATGAATTGGGTCAGTTGCACCTTAGTCCTCAAAGTGACATGTTTTCTTTTCAACATTTCAAAGAGAACTTTTGCAGCGTATTTGTCCAACACAATAGATCATTAGATTTCTTGACTGCTGCTTCTATGAAGGTTGATTGTGGATCCAAGTAAAGTGAAATCTTTGACAACTTCAATATTCTTTCCATTTCTCATGATGTTGTTTGTTGGTCCAGTTGTGAGGATCTTTGCTTTCTTTATACTGAGGTATAATCCATACTGAGGTCTGGCTAACAGAGTTTCTGGGGCCATACTCTCAGGGTTTTTCCAGTCTCTGTCAGGCCAGTAAGTCTGGTCTTTTTTGTGAGTTAGAATTTTGTTCTACATTTTTCTGCAGCTCTGTCGATAATCCCTATTGTGAGTCCTGTCAGAGCAGTCGGTGGTGGCTGGCACCATCTGTGCACCATCTAGTTGTTCTGGACTCAGTCTGGTGGAGGCTGTGGTAGCTGTGGTCCATTAGTCCTTTGGACTGATCTTTTCCATTTATCTTTAGTTTTCTTCATTCTTCCTTGTTCCCAAAGGCATAAGATCAGTGGAGTATCTTAGATGGCCACTCACATGCTTTTAAGACACCAGACACTACTCGCAAAGTAGAATTAAAAATCTTGTAAAACCAAATAACTCTATGGCCTCCATGCAGGAGTATCCAAGCTGAAATCCCTACTATTATGAAGTGCTCACAGACCTGTGCCCTGCCAAACTCAGGTTATTTCTGACCCATTAAATGACAGGAATTCCCACTCTTGGCATTCTCTGCCTGCTTCCCAGTCCAGAGAAGATGTCCACAGTTTCAGCTTCTGCTTACTGCTGTTTGAGAATATTCCATCTCAGGCCTCGAGGTATTTTTATCTTGTTCTTGAGGGCAGTCATATCTTCTGTGTGTGTGTGTGTGTTTTACTTGCCTTTTCAGACAGTAGGAATATTTAAAATGCAAATTTACCTTACCATTCTGACAGGAGTGGGCTTTGCTTTTTCTGTCTGTATGCTTGATTTCTTCTTACACCTTTGCAGTTCTACACATTAAACAGTCAGTAACCATCGGCTCAGTCTTCCTGTTTTATTTTTCACGGAATGTGGTTCGCTTACATTTTGCAGATTTGCTTCTTCTCTCATTTTAGAGATATGACCAGTATTACATCTTTGAATAATTCCCAATTCTATGTGCTGTATTCTGTACCTTATAAACACTGATACTCCTTTGTTAGCTAGTCTGCATATCTACCATCTACAATAATCATTTCTATGATTGTTTTATTTCTTTAACAGCTTGTGGGTTTTTTTTTTTTTTTCCCGTGTTTACTATTAGTTTCAGTGCTTTGCTTTCCTCTACTTTAGTAATTCAATTGAATTGCTTATATACCCTGAAATCTCAGGAATTTAGAACACTGATTTTCCCCTCACTCATGCAAAATTGGTTTGGGCTGTCCCTGCTTGATGACTTAGGAATTCAAGATATGTCCTCCTATGATGTCTTGTCACCAGATGGTTTCTAGAATTGTCACTACAGAGGCACCCACATTTCTTCATGAGCAGTTCATTGCCAACACTTAATAACACAGCCTTAACCATACTTCAAGGGAGGCTGAGAAATGAAAGGGGAAGTGCAATAATTAGGGACCACTACTATCTCCATTATACATTTGGGAGAGAAAAAAGCAAGATGAGCCTAAAACACTTTTTTTTGTTGTTGTTGTTGAAAGAACAAGGTTACTCTCAAAGATGTATAGTATGTCAACTAACAAGGAGCTCCCAGTAGCTAAAATGTGGCAATATGAGGAATTACAATAAGTTTTTATTTTACATTCAATTAAAACAATTTGAATATATTAGAATTATTGTAAGTCTGTTGTAACAATTAAGTAGAAAAATAAAATCTGCTAAAAATGTAGTTAGTATACATTTATAAGTATGTACCATATATAAAAATCCTATGTATATCTTGTTCAAAATCATTTATGAGAGCATCTTGGAATTTGTTTAATGACTAAGTTAAAGTATTTTCTGAAAATAGGCAGGACATGCTTAACATAAGGTTATACCTGTCTATCTAGAAACAAACAACATAAAGCAGTATTATTATAAGAGGGTAAGGTGGAATCAAGAAGCAGTGGTACTGAAAGAAGTCTAAGCTTCACGCAAGTAAAATTCTGCTGCAGATAATTAAAAAATGGTTGCAGTGTACATAGACAGGGAACTGGATTCAGAAGACGATGTCATTATTGATGTCAGGTGGATCTTGGCTGAAAGCAGAGAATACCAGAAAGATGTTTACCAGTGTTTTACTGACTATGAAAAGGCATTCAACTATGTGGATCATAAAAAATTATGGATAACATTGTCAAGAATAGGAATTTCAGAACACTTAATTGTGTTCATGAGGAAAATGTACCTAGACCAAGAGGTGGTCATTGAAACAGAATGAAGAGAAGCTGCATGGTTTAAAATCAGGAATGGTATGCTTCGGTGTTGTATCCTTTCACCGTAATTACTCATTCTCTATGCTGAGCAAATAATCCTAGAAGCTACACTATATGAGAAATAACTGGGCATCAAGACTGAGGAAGACTCATTAACAACTGGTAGAAAGCAATTGACACAACCTTGCTTCCTGAAAGCAAAGAGGACTTGAAGCACTTTCTGATGAAGATCAAAGACTACAGCTTTCAGCATGAACTACCTCAGCATAAAGAAAATGAAAATCCTTACAACTGGGCCAGTAAGCAACATTATGATAAACAAAGAAAATATTGAAATTTTCAAGGATTTCATTTTACTTGGATCCACAATCAATGCCCATGGAAGCAGCAGTCAAGGACATTGGGAAAATCTGCTGCAAAGGACCTCTTTAGAATGTTGAAAAGCAAAGATATCACTTTGAGGACTAAGGTGCACCTAACCCAAGCCATAGTATTTTTATTTGGCTCGTATGCACAGGAAAGAAAGGTGGATAATGAATGTGGAAGACCAAAGAAAAATCAATGTCTTTGAATTATAGTGTTGGTGAAGAATATTGAATATACCGTGGACAGCCAGAAGAAGGAACAAATCTCACTTGAAAGAAGTACAGTCAGAATGCTCCTTAGAAGTGAGGATAGTGAAATTTCATCCCACTTAACTTTGGTCATGTTATCTGGAGTGGCCAGTCCCTGGAGGAGGACATCACGCTTGGTAAGGTAGAGTGTTAGTGAAAAAGAGGAAGACCCTCAACAAGGTGAATTGACATAGTGGCTGCAACAATGGGCTCACACATATCAAGAATTATGAGGATGGTGCAGGGCCAGGCAATGTTTAGTTCTTTGTAAGTAGTATTCCTATGAGTCGGAACCCACCAATGGCACATAACAACGACGACAAAGGTGGAATTGACTCAAAGACAATGTTTCATTTTATTTTAATTTTTAATATGGTGAAAAATACAAAGGTGGCTTTCTTTATACTGGTAAATAAATTTACATATATAAAAGTGAAAATCTCAAGGTGTCCAACGTTATGTTTTCTAAGGCAAAACATAATTCATGTTTCTTTGGCAGAATTTAATTTCTATTAAAGTCTAAGAAATTTTCTGTACCATTTATTGCTTTTACTTTTGTAATTGTTTATTTCTGAATGTATTATTACTTCTGATATTGTTACTGTTGTTGTTAAAATATATATGGTATGTCTCTATGCATTCCTTTAATTTAAGCCTTCCATTTGAACATTTCTGTCTCCTTTTTCCTTCTCCTGGGTTGTTTGTTTGGTATTGTTTTTTTTTAAATAATCTAAACCTTTTATTTTTAAAATGGAATTCAATTAATTCACATTTGACATACTTACTGATAGATTTACATATTTTTCTAGACATTTTCTTTTATGTGTCCTCCCTTTTTTGTATTACTTATCTTTACTGAGTTCAGTATATGCATATTATACCCATTCTTTTGTAAATTTAAAATTGCATATACTATTTCTATTGTTTTTTCTGTCAATATTAGTTAAACAACTGGAAAGCAATTTTAATATATTAAGTCTATTAATATATAGCTGTTAATAAAAAATGGAACTATGTTATTAATTCATGCACATGGTTCTATGATATTTTCAATTAACCAGAGTATATTCATTATTAAAAATATCTCAACAGGAGATATGGGTGCATATATGTGGCAAGATAATTTTTTAAAAGTGCACATATTTAGATAGAAGTAATTTGTGGTCTTAATTCACTTTTTCAATGCAGTTCCATAACTAAAAAAAAATATTAGTTTAAATCCAACAACTGTCACGTAATCCAATGGGTTTTGATAATTAGTTTTTTCATTATAAAAATTACGAATGCTTTACACCATTTGGTTTTGTGATTGTGTTATTAAGCTAATACAGTCTTATAATAAATCTATCCTTTTATTAAAAAAAAAGAAGTAGGAAATAACGTGACCAATGGAGGCATTTAATTACACAAATTATATTCCTTTTTAACTAACTTGCATATTAAAAATGTGTGCTTTTTAAAGATATATATTTTTTATTATAAAGAGACCTTTCCAAAATCTATACAAGTAACATTATTTAAACGTTATTTTAATAAATCAAAGTTTGGCTTAATCAAATGCATTAACTAATTTTCCATGATTGTAATATCATAACCTTTGTATATTATTTACATTCAGTGCCTTGTTTTGTACTTTATTTAAATTATTTTTAGTATATGCAATAGTAAGAAACCACACTCTTCTACCAAAATAAATAGTCTGCTATTGAAACAAAAATATAGTAAGTGTAGTACCTGCATACATTAAGAAAATACAAATGGTATACGAGGGTATATAATAACAAGCAAAAGCCTCCCCCACCCCATTCTACCCCATCCTATTCCTCTCTTCATATCTAAACACTATAACTCCATTTTGGTATTTTTCCAGAAAATATAATGATTTCTATCTATACATAAAAGACAATACACTATTTGTTAAGATTATTAGTTAGTAATATATTTTACCTTTGTTTATTTTTATTTTCTTTCCAATCTTTATACGTTGAATTTTTTTTGTTCTGTATTTAACAATGGTATGCCAATATTAATGCACAGATAATTATCGCTCCTGTGCCTGTACCTTCTTTCCATCTTCTTCTCTTTCATTTTACCGTTAAAGTTGAGGTGATTGCTTTTCACACCTTTACTGTGCTTGTGGAAATACACACAGACAGGTACACATGGAAATAGATATTTGTTTATTGTTAAAGTTCACACTTATCCTTGCTGTAATTATTTTCTCAATAAAAGGCAGAAGCAACAATTAGAACAGAGAAATTTTTTAAAAATTTATTTTCTCTAATTGTTGCTCCCTGCATGGCACAATTGGTTAAGCACTGGACTACTAACTGAAAGGTTGGCTGTTTGAACCCATCCAGTGGGTCTTGTCTGGCAATCTGCTTCCAAAAGGCCATAGCCTTGAAAACCCTATGGAGTGTAGTTCTACTATGTAACATATGGGGTCACCATGAGTCAGAATCAATTTGATGGCAACCGTTTTTGTTTTTTGTTTGTTTTTTTATTGTAATTATTTATCTTGATTTTCTCCCCTGATGTTAATAATTGTCCTTAAATAACTTTTTTTTTCTTTGCCGGGCTCTGAGTATTGGTTTCTTTAGTTCCTTTGGGCAGTGTTGAAGCAGCATGCAGTGGAAGATATGTTGTTAACCCTGCTCAAGTTTTGCGAGACTCAAAACATACCTGAGGCTTCAAAGCCCTCTGAATTCCATTGGTTGGAGCATGAGGTTCACCCCAACATCCATCTGGAGGCATGTTTATTTTGGTACTTGAATTTCTTGATTGAAAATGTGGAAAGTGGAGGAGATCAAAAGCATATGCTCACTTTCCAGAACCTGTTTCCCCTCACTTCTATGGTTCTAAGATGATGTTTCATTCAGATCACTCATTAACCCCAATGTAATCATTGGACTATTTTAACAAGATTTCTAAAAATTGATAATAAGTTAACAGTGAATATGCCGTAAGTTAAATTGGTAAAGTTTTTATGAGCAAAGAAATTGAATGAAGCCAGGCCTTGGCAGTGGGGAAAGAAACTCATGTCAGAGAAACCATACCAGATGACAGAGATCAAATGTACAGCACAGTGAACTGATTGTTTTGAGGTAATTGTCCATGAATCCAATATCCACAACTGGTTAGTTATGTGAGGAAGCCAAGGGCTTGTCCTTAAACAGTGGTTCTCAGTGTGAGTATCCTGGAGTAACAGCAGCAGCAGCATCTGGGAACAATTCAGATGTAAAAAATTCTTAGTTTCCTCAGACTTCCTGAAACAAAACACTGGACTTGTGGCCTAGCAATCTTTGTTTTAGCAAGCCCTTGAGGTGATTCTGATGCATGCCAAGTTTTGAGAAACACTATCACAGACAGCTATCCTTGCTCAGATTCCTGTGATTTTCATCTCTATGTTATTGTTGTTGTGTGCTGTCGAGTCTATTCCGATTCATAGCGACCGTATATGACAGAGTAGAACTATTCCAGAGGGTTTCCAAGGCTGTAATCTTTATGGAAGCAGAATATCAGGTCTTTTTCTCCCTTTGAGTTTTGAACCTCTGACCTTTTGGTTAGCAGCCGAGCACTTAACCACTGTGTCAGTGGTCCTTACCATCTCTCATATAGAGTGAAATTTTACATGGACGAAAATACGATTAGTAATCTTCATATTCAAAGCCTTGGTCAAAGCATATCAAGAATTGAAAAGATGGTGTCACAAAGGTTGGTGAACACCGGCCAAGTATGATTTTTGTTACTATGGATGAGATTTCAGAAGAATAAGAGGTCTTCAAAGTGTCAGTTAAAGACACTGGATTTGCTATGTCAATAATGCTTTCTAGAAGCTCAATCAAAGTTTTAGAATTTTATGTGACTCTTCTCTAGGAAAGCTCATAGCAACTTGGAAGTGAAGACTATAGAGATAGCTATCTTTGAAAAAATATATATATGTTAGAATACTAAAGATGAGCAATGTTCAGAATATCAAAAAGGGAAGAAAAATTTCCACAAACTCAAGGCTAGTGATTTAGCATAATACCTGACTGGTTCATTCCAGAGAGTCATTTACTTATTAGCATTTGGTTATGTAAATGAGGATTGCCCTGGGCCAGTCAATATTATTTTGATTTCATTTATTACAGTGATATGTAATTATCCTATCCCTTAAAATGCTAAAAAATAATATATTTAGAAAAATTTTTTTTTTCATATTTAGAACCAAATATTAAATAACTAGGTTATGTGTAAAATACTACAAAATAATTTCCCAAATATAATGGAAGAAACCTGCAATTGATGACTTACTAGTTGCAAATGAATCCAGCATTCAATTTTTTAATTTTTATTTTACAAAAGCTTATGCAATGCATACCTTGTGTTAAGGACTAATTTTTTAATAAAAATTAATTTCTTTATTTCTCACAACAATGCTTTGAGGGAAATAATATTATTATACAAGTGAATAAAGGGGAAGCCCAGGTTCACAGTGGCTAGCACTTGGCTAGTAACTGAAAGGTTGGTGGTTCAAACCCACCAGCCACTCCAGAGTCTGCTTTCAGAAAGATTTACGGTATCGGATATCCTACGGGAAAGTTCTTCTCTGTCCTATAGGGTCACTATGAGTCAGAATCGACTTGAAGGCCGTGGGTTTGGTTTGATATAGATAAAGAAACTTGAATAACTTGCTAGTTGCAGAGCCAGAACTCAATTCTGCACATTTGGAACTATAATCCACAATCCTAATCATTTTGCTGTGCCCCCTCTAAATCATATATATATACACATGAAAATTCATATATATGTTACATAAGGTATACATATTATACTATGGATTAATTATGTGCAAATATGCAAAGGAATAGATAGGCTAACACACAAATTAAGATTACTGATTTTGAACTGCACTGATAAAAATATAGCAACAAGAAGAAAAACTGGGGTCAAAGAGTGTGGCAAGCTGGTCAGATCCTTAGAATCATTTCTTTATTTCTAACTCCTCGCCAGATGGAATACAAAGGAATCAAATTGACTGCATCTGTGGAAAAGAGGCTATGGAGAAGCTCAATATCATCAGTCAGAAGAAGGCCAATGGCTAACTGCAAAACAAACCATCAATTTTTCACATGCAAGTTCAAGTCGAAGCTGACGAAAATTATAAGAAGGACACAAGAGCAGAAGCATGACCTTGAGTATATCCCACCTGAATTTAGAGAATATCTCAAGAATAGATTTGATGCATTGAACACTAATGACTGAAAACCAAATGAGCTGTGGGGTGACATCAAGGACTTCATACATAAAGAAAGCAAAAGGTCATTAAAAAGACAGAAAAGACCAAAGTGGATATCAGAAGAGACTCTGAAACTAGAGTAGCTAAAGCAAATGGAAGAAATGATGAAGTAAAAGAGCTAAATAGAAGGTTTCAAAGGGCAGATTGAGAAGACAAAGTCAAGTATTATAATGAAATGTGCAAAAACCTGGATTAGAAAACCCAAAGGGAAGAACACGGTCAGCATTTCACAAGCATAAAGAACTGAAGGGAAAATTCAAGCCTCGAGTTGCAATATTGAAGGGTTCTATGGGCAAAAAGTTGAATGACACAAGAAGAATCAAAAGAAGATGGAAGGAGTATACAGAGTCACAGCACCAAAAACAATTGGTTGACATTCTGTCATTTCAGGAGGTAGCATATGATCAAGAAACAATGCCACTGAAGGTAGAAGTCCAAGCCACACTGAAGGCATTGGTGAAAAATAAGGATCCAGGAATTGACAGAATACTAATTGAGATGATTCAACCAACAGATGCAACAATAGAAATGCTCACTTTTCTATGCCAAGAAATTTGAAAGATAGCTACGTGGTTGACCAACTGGAAGAGATCCATATATGTATTCATTTCAAAGAAAAGCAATCCAAATGAATGCAAAATTATCAAGCAATATTACTAATATCACACACAAGTAAAATTTTGCTAAAGATAATTCAAAATGATTGCAGCAGTACACCGACAGGGAACTACCAGAAATTCTAGCAGGATCAGAAGAGGACATGGAACAAGGGATATCACCGCTGATGTCAAATGGGTCTTGTCTAAAGGCAGAGAATATAAAAAAGATGTTTACCTGTATTTTGTTGAATATGCAAAGGCATTTGACTGTGTGGAACATAACAAATTATGGATAACCGTACTCATAAGGAACATGTACGTACAGCAAGAGGCAGTCTTCCAAACAGAAGAAGGGGATACTGAGTGGTTTAAAACCAGTAAAAGTATGCGTCAAGGTTTTATTCTTTCACCACACTTCTTCAGACTGTTTTTTGAGCAAATAATCTGAGAACCTGGACTATAAGAAGAAGAATGCTGCATCAGAGTTGGAAGTAGACTCATTAACAACCTGTGTTATGCACGTGACTCAGCCTCACTTGCTGAAAGCAAAGAGGGCTTGAAGCACTTACTGATGAAGATCAAAGACTACAGCCCTCATTATGGATTACACCTTAACCTAAAGAAAACAGACATCCTCACAACTGGACCGATAAGCAACATCATGATAAACAGAGAAAATATTGAAGTTGTCAAGGAAGTTCACTTACCTGGATCCACAACTGATTCCCACGGAAGCAGCAGTCAAGAAATCAAACGACGCATTATGCTGGGCAATTCGCAGCAAAGATCTCTTTAAAGTGTTAAAAAGCAAAAATGTCACTTTAAAGACTAAGGTGTGCCTGACCCAACAAGCTATGGTGTTTTCAAATGCCTTATATGCATGTGAAAGCTGGACAACGAATAGGGAAGACTGAAGAAGAGTTGATGATGCCTTTGAATTATGGTGTTGGTGAAGAATATTGAATATACTATGGACTGCCAGAAGCATGAACAAATCTGTGTTGGAAGAAGTACAGCAAGAATGCTCTATAGAAGCAAGGATGGTGAGACTTTGTCTCACTTACTTTGGACACATTATCAGGAGGGACCAGTCCCTGAAGAAAGACATCATGCTTGGCAAAGTAGATGATCAGCAAAAAAAAGGAAAGCTGTCAACAAGATGGATAGACACAGTGGCTGCAACAATAGCCTCAAGCATAACAATGATTGTGAGAATGGCACAGGACTGGGCATTGTTTCCTTCTATTATACATAGGGTCATTATGAGTCAGAACCAGAGCCTACTGGATGGCACCTAACAAGAACAACAAATTCTTAAAAATTATCTACCCTTACAGCAGGAAATGTTATCTAATATTATTTTGGTTCTAACTTTACGTTTGCCTGTAAAGATCACAATGCGTTATCTCTTCTTGCCAGAAGCTATCCCATTCCTGAGTGATGAAAATTCTTTCCTTAGAATACAGATACAAAAGCTTAACTGTAGGCCAGCTTTTAACATACAGACTAAAATATTCTAGCTATGCATGCAGGTATACTAGTAGGCTACCCATTGCTGTTGAGTAGACCCTGCAGGAAAGAGTGGAAATGTCCCATAGGGTTTTCAAGGAGCGGATGGTGGATTCGGACGGCCAACATTTTTGTTAGCAGTGGAGCTTTTAACCAGTGCATCAACAGGGCCCCACTACTAGGTTAAAAAAAAAAAATAAGGGCAAATCCAGTGTAACATTTTGCCTCTGTGTGATATCTGACGCTAAATAAGTACCAAGTACCCAGAATAGCATGGCTTTGACTTTCCTGATGGGTGTGCTCATAATAAATTCTCAGTAAAACATTTTAAAAGAATTGAAACATATTTGAAACCTATTAAAAAAGCAAAATATAAACAAAAAATTGTGAAAAGGCCTTTTGCAATTCCCTGCTGTTGTAGTTGGGTGCCATCAAGTCATTTCCCACCCATAGTGACCCTGTATACAACAAAACCAAACACTGCCGAGTCCTGCACCAACCTAGGTATGTTTCAGCCCATTGTTGCAGCCACTGTGTCAATCTATCTCCTTGAGGGCCTTTCTCTTTTTTGCTGATTGTGGATCCAAGTAAAATAAAATCCTTGACAACTACAGTATTTTCTCTATCATGATTTTTTTTTTATCATGATGTTGCTTATTTACATGATAAGCTTATGGTATTTTTGTTTAAAAATTTAAGCTTTCGTATTTTTAAGCAGTTCACATTTCCATATACATAACAATACAAGCTAACTGAGAAAATATATATAAATACACATACACACACATACGTTGTCACACTTGTAAGTGGACCAATATCATGAATTAAATGAAGGTAGGTATGGTCTGCTTCAGACTAATAAATATATCTACATTGTACCTTTAATAATAGAGTTTATACAAATTCTTTTCTTTTTGAAGGTCTCAGAAAAAACACTATGAATCAAAAATTAAAGCACATTTATTGCAAAATTTGTAACCTGGGATAAAATACAACTCTTGCACAGCGATCCCATGCCCTGAGAAACAGTATGTTCTTGGTTTTTTGTTTTTCCATCATCTTTCCTACAGAGCTGCAGACTAAGCCACGGAATTATCCTGATAGATTGCTTCATGCTGTTTATTTAATTACTGGTATGGATAATTCAGTTTTTGGACAGTAAAATTTTCACTTGTGATGTTTATTTACTGAATGCCAAATGTTCTAAAATGTGTTTCAAAACCAAACTGATACTCCTACATAACTAATATTTAAGCAATCTAAACCTTTCAAAGTTGCATATGCATAATAATATATATGTATATATGCATATATGTGCATGTATATATGTGTGTGTATACATATATATAAATATGTATGTGTATTTTTAAAAATTTAACCAAATTTTCACCTCTCATCATTTAATTATAGCTCATTATTTTTCCACCCATTCCTGTAAAAGAGAACACTTTGTTTCAACTCAGTTCCTTCACGATTTTTTCTAATAATGACGGTAACCAATCAGTATAATATTTTTCTGTTGACAACTAAATATCAGTGTCATACCAAACTCCAATAACATGACATAAATTTCTAAAACTACATTTGATTTATAGGTGATACTTAAACTTCCATTAAAACTTCCTTTTAACGATCTTGAGTACTACCTTTTTTTTTTTTTTTTCTTAAGAGCAACAGAATTTCTAAATAAAACTACATATAAATGTCTGAGGGGTCCAAGTCATTATTTCATCAGAGTTACTGGAAGAGATGTGGCTTTTTGCTTTGATTGAATGCATTGCCATTTGGAACAGTGATTAATTTGTTATTGGGACTCTTTGGCCAGAATGTTAATATTTGCAGAAGTTTTATCCATTATAAATACTTATGCTATTGTTTCTGTTTAAAACAAATAAAGCAAGAAAGCATATACATTTAAAATTTTGAACTTTCATGTAAGATTACTGAATCTTTTCTGTTTTGTTTTTCTTATCAGCTAGTTTTCCCATAAGGCTCCAAAAATCAGAATACCATTGTTTTATTTATTGGAAAGCATGTTCTATCATGCTCAAGATAGAGCGTTACAGATGAATTAAAGGATAAAACTTAAAAACTGACACATTTTGTGATACATTCTACCAGGAGACTAACAATCATGGGATAACTTTTTATGCAAAATATACTTATTTTCCATTGCTGTTGTGTCTGTTCCAACTCATAGTGACCCTATAGGACAGAGTAGAACAGCCCCATAGGGTTTTCAAGTAGTGGCTAGTGGGTTTGAACTGCTGACCTTTTGGTTAGCAGCCGAGGTCTTAAGTTTTTAAGATCAAACGTGCTTGCCAAAATAATGAGCTTATTTTATACTTCTCCATTTTAGTAAGTTTTAAGATGATTAGGTAACAATCAGGTAATAGATAATTTGTTTATGGAATGCCGTCTGTGTGTGTGCGTATGTGTGTGTCGGAAAGGTTTTTAAGATGTCTCATTTTGTGCACCTACTTGCTCTCTGTACCTGATTAATAACTTTTTTTTAAATTTTTATTTCTCAGTAGACAATATTGTAGCTAAAACTGGAATAAATTAAATAGTAATTAAAGAAAAATATTGGTTCACAGAGAACTGATATTTCTATAGAAGATAAGAACGATTTTAATTCTGTTTTTAAAAGAAAATTTAAAAAGCAACTGCTAGGCTTCTAGTACTCTTGATTCCCTTCATCCTTCATGATACTTCAACTTCTGTTAAGTTTTCGTTAATGAAAATGCTGTAAAATTTATTTATTTATAAAATTTTTCTTTACTGTTTGTATGCCATCTTAGAATGTAAGTTTCCTGAGAGAACTTTTGAATAACATTTAGCAATACACATTGAGTGCTTAGTTTATACTCTTATCTCTCTACGTACAGCAATTTTCCCAAAGTGGTAGTGTATACATGCTAGAAAAGGGTCAGTAACTAAATATAAAATATTCTAATAAAAAATTACACACTTTATTTCTACACAAAACAAATTTCATAATTTTGTAATATTACTGAGGGCAACCTCTCTTCTAAGTGGGTCTGTTATCACTAATTAAACACGTATCCTGAGAGTTTCAACTTAATAGTGTCAAGATACTTTTCTCCACTTGATTCTGTTTCTTCCTATGACTAGGTCAAAGAGTAAAACGGACATCTAAACTGCAAAGCCCATCATAGCGTCAAGTATTCTGCTTAACTCTGTGGTTGTGCTTTGTCTCTTTAAGGAAGACAACACCCTACATGTTAGAAATTTGATGACTTTCTCCTCGTAGTTAGGTCTCAGTTATTGGAAGTATGCATGTTATATTAGAGCTAAAAGGAAGATTAACACGTCCAATTTCCCCACATTTCATGTTTGAGAAAACCAATATCTCAGCAGATTAAGTGAGCTATATAATACTAGTATTGAAGAGTAAAATATCCAAGATCAGAAACCATATCTGCTGACTCACAAATTAGTTCTCCTTCTTTGTTATAAAATCTTAGATACTAAATACTTCCATAAAATAAAACACCTCTCTGTTGCTAAATGCCTTCAGTTTAAAATGTTATTTTTTCCCTCTCTTCTTAAAATAATTGTGTCTCATCATCAGTATCTCTATGACATTTAAAATTTATTGTGAATTTAATAAAACCTATCAAACACTATTGATCATTTAGAAGAGTGGTTTCCCTACAAATTAAATAAGTGCATCTAAAATTAAACTGATGAACAAATTTGTTATTTATAGATAAAAAGCCTCACTGCTTTATGAAAATATGAATAGCCAAATAGATATTAAAAAATATTATATTTAATTTCTCAAGTGATAATTGCTTTCATCATACAATTCCTTAACTAACAATTTGAAATAATTGAGATGAATATGGTAATGATTGTTCCCAACAGAATAAGATTTATTCATCATCTTAGATGGCAC
This sequence comes from Elephas maximus indicus, assembly GCF_024166365.1. NCBI lineage: Eukaryota > Metazoa > Chordata > Mammalia > Proboscidea > Elephantidae > Elephas > Elephas maximus. Next base: position 42,707,854 of record NC_064836.1, on the reverse strand, counting down.
TAGAAATGATGAGAATTCAAAATTCAAAATATTTGTCTTCAGGACAAAGGCACTAACCAATCTCAACTGATGTATAGTAACCATACTGATGTTGCTGAACAAAAGGGCAGTGCTGAAGCTGTCTTTTAGAATTCGTAACCTAAAACAGGAGGGCAGCTGTAGTTCAGTGGTAGAATTCTTGCCTTCCATGCAGGAGACTCAAGTTTGATTCCTGGTGAAAGAACTCAAGTGCAGCCAACAGTCTTCTCTCAGGGAATGCTTGGATGTTACTGTGATGGTGAAGAGTTTTTCTGGGGAGCTTCCAGACTAAGACAGACTAGGAAGAAAGGCCCGGTGATGTACTGTTGAAAATCACCCAATGAAAACTCAATGAGTCACAATGGTTCCATCCCAATATGCACGGAGTTGCCATGAGTAGGGGGCCAACTTGATGGCAGCTAATTGACAACAACTTAAATCAGAGTGCAAAATTGACTGAAGTGGAGAGGTCTGAAGTGGAAAGTTGATTTTAATCTGCTACCGTGGGATCTCAAGAGTTTGTTTCTAAGATGAAGTAGTAGCATAGTGAAAAGAAAACAGGATCTATCAGAGCCATTAAACTGGTAGAACCATTTTATTCACTGCCCTACAGGATGTGCAGAAGGGACAGAAAAAGGTGCTCCAGGTGCTAAGTTGGACTTCATTCTTACAGGAGGTGAGTGAGGTGAGTAGCAGTTCAAGGAGATACTGGAAAAGAAAGAATATGAGACTGGGTTCTGAGTACGGTGATGCAGAGTGTCAGATCTCAGTCGCAGGAGGCATGTACAAGACTGGGAATATAGTCCTGATTTACAACTTATATTTTAGATTCAAATTTTTTTTTAGTTTTCTGTCCCCCCAACCAAAAAACCTCAGAAGTAAATCTGATTTTAATGGTATATGGAGATGAATATAATACAATGTAACATTTGTTTACAAAGCAAGCCAATTATAATGTGGTTAAAGTAAGATATTTGTTTTATATAAAAATAATAATGTTTAAATTAAAAGAGGAGAATTTCAAAATCTCAATATTCGATTTTAAATGGATAGTCTGAAAAACCTTTCAGTGGACAGACAGATCAAATTTCTGAAAGATTCCTATGGAAACATAAATGTTATATTTATCAAGTCCACTCAGTTTCTGGAATCTTTTGAACAAGTAGAAGGTTGACATCCATTTGACAAAAAGAAGTAAAGAGAGTCAAGGTAAAACTTTCTTGACAAATCTAAAATTACAAAAGGTATTAAAATATAAACTCCAATTAAAAATTTTGTGAATGATATGTCAGGTGTGCTACAAAATAATACCAAAAAAATTTTACAAAGATTTCCTTGTTAAATGAATTCATGAAGTCTGTTTACCAAACATGTATTTACATTAAACATACTTTCCATTTTGTACATGCGTACGATTTTTATTAAGGAAATGATCCTTATTTTCTCATCTGTGAATATCTGAATGCCTTCTAGAAACACTTTCATGGTAACTTTTCTACAGAGGTGGCAATATCAAAATCTATTGTGATCATCTTTTTGAAAAAGCAATCAAAAATATATAATAGGATCGGTTATACATTTAAGCTGATAATTTTCTAGAATATAAAATTATGAACAAATATTTAGCAGAATTTGATACAATAAATATAGTCTAGATACTTATAGAAAATATTCCTGTGTTAAAGATTCAAGTTTAGTGCTGTTGGCAACAACTGTTGAAACGACACTCTCTTTCTCACCAGTTGCCTTTATTTGAATTCTGTATTGGCTCCTTTTTTATTTTTTCTCTCTCTCTTTCTTATTAAGGATGTTATTTTGAAATAAAGGCCTTATATTTAAAATAGAAGTTAATTAAAAATGTAAACAAGAAATAAGCACTTTAATAAAACCCCTGCTATACCACACTCCTGTTAATGTATGTGAATGATGTAGTTTTCATTTCTGCTCCAGTTGGGCTTCTCCTCTTCTAGGAGTAACTAGGTTATTAGGGAGCAATTGCAGGTAAAAAATGCAGTTAATTGCCTTTATGCGTTAAAGGGCCAGAACCACTCATTATTTTGCTAAGGGAAAAAACTGATTATGCCTTTATTTTAGAAAGTTGCCTCTATCATTCCTCAGTAAAATGATAAATAAAGTTGTATATAGGTTATGCTAGAAGTTTCTTCTTTATATACAATTGCTTTGATGTTAAAGGCATGTTTTTCCTCAAAACAGTTCAAATAAGATTATTTTCAAGAGACAATTAAACTTTGTCCACACTTAGAGTTTATTCTGAGTTGATTTCTGTTTGTTTGCTTGTTTTTGTTTTTATAATGGCAGTGCATTTTTAATAACGTAGGATGAAAATGAATGGAAAAAGCAAATATATGCAAATGATAATGAATTTATTATGGCATAAATGCATATATTCGAATACACATGATGTCATAATACATATGAATGCACATGATTTATTATAATATGTAAGAAAAGTCACTTGTATTTGGATTGCAGTATGATTTCTAGCCACTTCTGCCTTCCAAATTGTTTCCTTTTAGTTCAAGGTAAACTGGGTTTCAATTTCTGGAGCACTGGTAATCCAACTGTTGGCTGGAGGAGGCCACTAGAATCAGTGTGGGTGGCAAGGCTGGAGTCAGTGTTGACTTTAATAATTATGGGGTAAATGACGGATAATGCTACCATAACAGAAGTACCGCAAGTGGGTGGCTTTAACAAAGAGAAACTTATTTTCTCACAGTCTAGTAGGTTACAAGTCCAAATTCACGGTGTCAGCTCCAGCGGAAGGCTTTCTCTCTCTGTGGGCTCCGAGGAAGGTCTTTGTCCTCAACATTCCCATGGTCAATGAGCATCCCAAGCGCAGGGACCCTGGGTCCAAAGGATGCGCTCTGCTCCTGGTGCTGCTTTCTTGGTGGTATGAGGTCCCCAACTCTCTCCTTGCTTCCCTTTCATTTTATCTCTTGAGAGAATAAAGGTAATGCAGGCCACACCCCAGGGAAACTCCCTTTACACTGGATGAGGGAGATGAACATAACATAAAATTACAATCAGAAAATGGAGGACAACCACACAATACTGGGAATCATGGCCTAACAAAGTTGACACATATTTTGGGGGGCACAATTTAATCCATGACAAACACAGAGGTAAATAGACAGGAGTACTTACATTTGAAGTAATAACAAATATAAAAAAATCTAGATTTACCAGAAAGGTCACTTAGGAATTAATGTTTTCTTTGCATTGTACATGGTTACACATGGTTTTATCATTGTATTTCCTTAATATCAACTCCTACATTTTTATTAAACTGAATGAAACCGTATTTACAAAATTTCAAAGGCAGATAGTTTGCGTTAGTATATTAAATTCCCTAACTCAACTTGCCTATACTCATAAAATTAGATTCACTTTACCTTTCTTATATGAAGGTTGTCAGTAAAGATTCGCAAGTGCATTTATAATAAAACTGAAACCCAAAATCATGTTGAAGAGTTTTGATCAAAATAATGCTTATATAACTTATGCTTGTTAAAGTATAAAAATCCCTGCACTGAAATAGGAAAAACAGAGAAAAAAATCATACCATTGTCAGATAAGAGATTTTAACCTTTTGATGTGATTATTTTCAGTGATATGAGTGTGTGTTTCTGATACGATTTTAATATTTAATTTTAAGTATTTTCCATTTTATTTGGTTTAAACCTGTTTGGTAGGCAGAATTCTAAGATTTCCCTAAATGTTTCTATTCCCTGGTTTATACCCCATGTAGAATCCCCATAATTTGTGAATATGAGGGAATGGTAACACCAGTGATTAGGTTGTGTTTTATGGCATAGTAATAACTTTAAGAAAGGAGATTATCCTGGTTGCATCTGACCTATCAAGTAAGCCTTTCAAAGGAGGCTTTCTAAGAAAAAATTCAAAGTGTGAAAAAAGTTCAACAGGAAGAAAATTCTCTGTTGCTGAATTTGAAGATGGAGGGATCACATAGCGAGAAATGTGGACAGTCTCTAAAGCTGACAGCGTCCCCAGATGCCAGATAGCAAGGAAACGAAACTTTAGTCCTACAACCAGAAGATCCGAATTTGCTCAATGGCCTAAATGAGCTTTGAAAAGAATTCTTTCCTCTAGTCTCCAAAAACAGAGTGAAGCCTAGTCGACAACCTGATTTCAGCAGCATGAACCCAGTCATACTGTGCCCAGATTTCTGACTCCCAGAAATGTGAGCTGAAAAATGGATTTTGTTTTAAGTTGCTTAATTTACAGTAATTTTTAACACAGCAAAAGAAAACTAATTGTTTTTATAGTTAATTGCCACCTAGTCAGCTCCCGCCCATGGTAACCTTGTGTACAAAAGAACGAAATGATGCCTAGTCCTGCACCATCTCCATGATCTTTGCTGTGCTCGAGCCAGTTGTTGAGCCTGTTCTGTTAATCTATCTCATTGAAGATTTTCCTTGTTTTCTCTGACCTTCTATCAACTATGATATCCTTTTCTAGCAATTGGTTTTTCCCGATGACTTGTTCGGAGGACCCCCTGGTAGTACAGTGGTTAGGTGCTTGGCTGCTAACAGAAAGGTTGGTGGTTCGAGACCATTCACTGCTTTTTGGGAGAAAGATGTGGCAGTCTGCTTTCGTAAAGTCTATGTCTTGGAAACCCTATGGGGGGCAGTTCCACTCTGTCCTGTAGGGTCATTATGATTCAGAATGGATTTGACAGCAGTGGGTTTGATTTTTGGTTTGATGACCTGTCCAAAGTAAGCAAGACAAACTCTTGCCATCCTCATTTCTCAAGAGCATTCGGGTGTATTTCTTCTGTTTTTCAGGCAATCGATGGTATGTCAATATTCTTCATCAATACCACATTTTGAATGCATCAAGCTTCTTCTATCTTCTTTTTTCATTGTAGATTTCATATGCATAGAAAACTGAAACAACCAGTATTTTCAAGCCTATCTAAGATTTTATTACATGGACAAAAGGAAGTAAATAATAAAAGTAAGTGCACAAATTAATAAAATAGAAGATAAACATCCACTAGAGGCAACTATCAAAAAGAAAAGTTGGTCCTTGGAAAGATTAATAAAACCAATGATGAGAATGATTATTATATAAAGTTATATCTTGAAATCTGTTTTTCTTTTCAAATTGCTGACCAATCTACTTTTGCCAGCAAAATAATAACTGCTTATTTCTCATAAGTCCAGTTCACACTGAATACATTAATGTTTATCTTTGACAATGTGTTGGCTCACATCTTCCTGTTGTTTAAATTTTCTAATTCTGATTACAAACTATGTTAAGGTTTATTCTAAATTATTAATTCTTCTTTGTTGAAATGCATTTCATACCCCTGAATATTAGGTGTTTTTTTATACATTAGTATTTTGATGTTGTTGTTTTGCTCTGTAAAGTGTATGTAGCAATCTTATTTTGATAGAGATCTTTAAATATTAAGTACGAATCGACTCGATGGCAATGGGTTTAATTATCTCTATGACCAATATACCTGATTTTTTCCGGACTCAGTTTTCTGTTTAGGATTATGTATGAGTTTTGTAACATATATTACTGTATGAAGTAAAATATTTTATGTGATTTACTTATGTATATATTTAAGGGAAATTTTTTAAAGAAAATATTCTCCAGTAAAATAAAATTTCTAACCTGAAATGAGAATTTGAGATATCGTGTTATATAATAAGACTGAGATTTCCAGATGCAATGTAGTGCAATGATCAATATCATCAGGGACTCACAATTTTTATAATTTTTCCAGAAGGTTATCTCTTGGTTTTGATGATCTTTTCTACTTTATTTTTGCTTCTTTTTTCTTGATTTCTGCTCTTATCCCTATTACTTCCTTCCTTCAAATCTCTTTGTGTTTATTTTGATGCTACTTTTGTAAATTTTCTAGAAGGGCATTTGCTCCCATATTTTCATCTTTTCTAAATTCCCCTTACATATAAGTACAACTTTCATTTCCTTATAATTTCTGACTTAGCTCTCTCAAAAGTCATGAATTTTAATATCTGTGTTATCATTCATTTAAAATATTTCTAATGTCTACTGGCAGATTATTTGTTGACCTGTGGGGTACCTCAAAATCCATCAAATTCATTGCCATTACATCTATTCTGGCTCATAACAACCCTATAGGGCATAGTAGAACTGCCCCATGGGGTTTCCAAGGAGTGCTTGAGAGACTCAAACTGCTGACCTTTTGGTTAGCAGCTGTAGCTTTTAACCTCTACATCACCAGAGTTTCCGTGGGTTACCTAGATTTTTTTTTTTTATTTCCAATACATGAAAAATTTCTAATTACAGCTATTTATTGTATTTGTGTAGTTATGTCCTATATAAAGTTGTCATACAAGCTGATTTAGAGAATATTGAACCATTGTTATTAGGAGAAACACAGAGTTAGATTTCTACAAGCCTCTGGTCACAACATTTTCTGTATAGTACCATAATGCATATATGGTGCTGAAAAAATTAAACAAATATTAAGCATTTAAATAGCTTTTTATAATAGCTTTAGTCGAAGTTTTTCATTGATAGAGCTGCAGAATGTGCCGGGGCAGTGCACTGTGTGGTTAAACCACTCAACCTTGGCTTGCCCCATGAAAATCAAGGGAGATGTTGGTGGCAAGACAAACACCTGCTCTTCCATATAAACTTTTCTCTTCACAAGATATTTTATAAATCACTTAACAGGAATTTTTAGAATTCTTCCACCACCTATTTATCTACATTTTCAGCCATTTTGCCTTTTGAAATGTGGAAGCCAACCAGAATTAGTTGAGAAAAAAAAAAAAAAAGAAGGGTTTAATATTTTCCTGACCCTGGGTAGCATGGCTGTGTTGGCTTTCAGCCTCACAACAACACTGTTTCCTATGTGTTTTTTTTTTTTTTTTATCATTTGTCATCTCATGAATCGACCTATTTAGCTGCTTTTCTATCTTTTCCACAGCTTTATCACATGCTATAAATGTTGCCTTAACACTTTCCAAGTGGCCTTATGTATAAATTGGAGAATTTTGCCTTTCTTTTTTCTGGATGTAGGGTATTGTTGATTCACTAACATTGAACTCACAGCCAACAGCACTATAACATGTGCCTGAACAAAGCTTATCTAACACATGTATTTTCTCCTTAAGCATGTCACAGCCTCTGTCACTTAGGGACATTAGACAGCTCTTCAGCACTAACCCCGGGGACCTTTCTAAACAGGAAACTCACCAACAAAAGGTACAAAGACTTGAAAATGTGGCACTGCATAGATTGCAAAAAGGACACTTGTTTACAGTATGAGAGCCGAAACAAGAAGAAAGAATGCTGATGCCTTGTTTGACCTCAGCTGGGGATGCATGCATCAGATGATTCAATTTTTTGATATATATCCCTGAATGAACACAAAAGCAATACAAGTGTTGATTTTGAGGTAACAAATAAATTTTAACAAGTAGACACATTTGCAAATATGGAATACATGAATAATGGGGATCAATTTCATTTTTATGTGTTTGAAATCAACTTAAGAGTATCTTGGTCACAGAACAGAATGGGTGTGTAAAATGGTGGGAGTAGTAGTAGCATCTGAACCTGTCTAACTTCGGGGGGATAATACAATCAAGATCACCCCAAGGTTGATCCCTATGAAGTAGAGGTCAGACATACCCCTACCCACCAACCTTTTTACCACAGCACTCTCCACTTCTCCTTTGTGTTCAATAATTCATTGCAAAGGCCACATAGAACTCACGGACCATACTTGCAGTTAAGTCGTTTACTAAGGAAGTAACAGGGTAAAACTTAGGATCAGATCAAAAGGCTACAATTTAGGATCAGGAAGCATGTAGGCAAAGACTCCCTTCTTCAGTGCAGGAGGGCTCTCTCAGCTCCTCCCGGCAATTCTTGAGGACAGGCTTCTCTAGGCCCCCTCAGGACAGGCTCCTTGTGACTGGGCTGTCTGTCACCACCAACTCTGCCACAGTGCTTCTTCTGGGCCTGTCACCGAAGGCTCTGCCCCTAGGCCTCTTCTGAGTCTCTTTCTGTCTTCGATGTTATAACCCTTGACCTGTGTTACAGCTCTTTTAGGAAGTTTTTGCCTCCTCTCTCTCTCTGCTGCTTCTCTCTTCTCTCTTCTTTCTGCTTCTTCCTGCTGCTTCTCTCCCTGCTTCTTTCTGTCTGAAAAACCTATGTGGGGTTGACTGCTTATACACAAAAAGTCCTTGTCAATTTCAAGGCATGGCCCTCGCACCAGGGCCACAAACTGACCAATCCCCTCTTGTTAGGCCACAAATACTTCATTTGCATACTAGGCTACAGACACTTCATTTTCATAGTCTATAGACCAATCCCTGCAAGGTGCATACGTATCACAGGGTGGGCTGAAGCTCAGGAGCAGACAAAAAGTATCAAACCACAAGTTGTTTACAGCTAACCCAGGAAATGTCAATCAACATGGACAAAAGTAACAAACTCTCCGGGGTAGAGAACTAGGACAAATTTAACTCCTCAGGGCTTATGAGAAAAATATGTCAAGCTGTTTTTCGAAAAAGCCAAGGCAGAAGGCCACATAAAGGACCTTATTTCGCCACAACACGACTTTAAGTTTCTAATTTATTTTTAATTGCTTTTGTCTATTGTCTATTTTGGTAAGTATCCCATGTACAGTTGAAAAAAATGTGCATGTTTTGCAGGTGTTGGTTGTACAATTCTACACAGGCGCTCAATTTTTGCATGTGCTATATATATCATGTGTCGATGGAACTCCAAGTGGCTACGTCAAAGAGGTTGTTTGATATAAGCATCTGAATCTCAAAAAGAAGTCGTAGCCCCACAGATAGCAATTTAATCCATAGAACAATATACTCAGGGATAAACCTAGCTGTCCTACACAGGGGTGATATCATATTAAATGATATACATTTCTTTACTTATTCATATATATTTTTAAAGTATCTCTTAGGAATATTTTATAGTATTTTTTTTGTAAATAAGACATATTACTGAATTAAATTTGAAATGCTTTATATATTTTATTGCTATTATAAGTAGAACCTTCCTTGTATTTTTAATTTGATTGTTTTTGATACATAGTCAATTGATTGTTCATAGTACTGAACCATTTAGTTGCATTATAATTTGTGGTTTTTTTTGTTATGTTACTAGACAAAAACATTGTCTCCAAAAAAGTTTCTCCTTTTTAAAACTATTGTTACATTTGAGAAATATTTTTTCATTATTTAAAATATATTGGACAATAGAATAGTAATAATTATAAGACACATCTTGATTATGTTGCTGGGTGTAATATAATTATTAGTGTTTTGGGATTTTTTCCCTGCGAATGTTATTTGGAACTGTATCTTCTTTGCCTGGATTAATTTTGAATTCAATGATACGTGTATCTAGCACATAAGATGTTCATATGGTTAAATATCCTGACAGAGAAATCAATTTTCCCTGTTTTTTAGGGCTCCATTTTAAAATTATTGTAAACAAATTAATACAGATTTTGAATAGAGCATTTAGAAACATTCCCTCAGATAGCTGCATTAGCCAGAAGTGAACAGCTGCTATATTGATCTTGTGCCTGTGGGTTATTGCTTTACGAAGAAATAGTCAGCTTATATTTTAAAGCTTCACAGAGGATTCAAATCACCATGTTAAGGGGACTTCAGTTTGGTTGCAGCATTCTACAAGAAAGCGTACATAAAGTAAGAAAAAGGACCATGAAAACTGTTACGTATCTATTTGTAAGAAGTCTTTTACAATGGATATTTTGCTAATAGGTTAAAATTATAGAATTATGGACACCTTCAGAATTTACTTTATGAAAATGTTATATTTACACATATTTCAATCAAGTATTATTCAAATAACTATACCAGTACATATTTGCTGAATAAATGAATGAATAATTTGATGAGCATTAATCATTTTATATTGAGGAAATTTTAGATAACACTTTGTTTTCACAAAGGCACCTAGATAATGCTCTAAGTGCCTTTGAGAAAATAACAGAAACACATTTGCATAGTTAGTTATTTTAAACTATTATTATATTTTTACGTCAGCCTGTCATGAAGCTTTTTAACAGGCTCTAATTAATGTTTTCTTCTTTAAATTACTGTTGTAGTTTAAACAGTTACTTGCACAATTACCTCTGAGTTTCTTTATAGTGAAACAGGTTGGTAGACATTTGTTCAAGTAAGAAATCATTTTAACAGGGAATTTTCAACAGTTTCTTGGGAAATTACTTTCTAAAACTTTGAAAACACAGAATACTAATAGTGTGGATAAGGTTACAAGACCCAGTATATTAGAAAAGTTGTCAGACATTCTTTGGAAAGTTTTAACCTAGAGAGAAAGAGTGTAATTTATGGGCTGACATGTCTTTACAAGCAAAATGTTTTCTTTTGTTTTGATAATTTGTTAAAAACAAAGGCAACACTCAAAATTTAGTTAATATCAACTATTGTGTTCTCAGCATAGGTAACAGCTTTATACATATTTTTTGTTTGTTTGTTTGTTTTTTAATATCTACTAACCAATTCTAGACTCTAAAATTAAGTGTGTAATTGGAGAAAAAAAAGAGAGGAGGCAAATAAGCATTTAGCCATATCCAATTATATTTCTTCTTTCGATAAAACGTTTAGGTAGCTTTTGTCTACATTCTAATGAAATGAGAAATATCACTTAATATATTTTTTGTATCCGTACATACTGAAACATCTGGTATTGTATTTTCTGGTCCTCACTAAAATTATCTACTCGACGGCACTGGGTGTTTTGGGTTTCACTAAAATTAATTGCACCATTGAAATTCAACTCTAAAAAATATTGAGCCATCCTATAGCTATCCTTTAAAATGAAATTCCATAAGAAGATTTCATGCTGAACAATACACTTAGACCCATAGTATTTGATTTTCCTTAAAAAAAAAACTGGTCCAATAACATTTATTTACTTCACGGTATGAGCGGAAGATTAATGTTTTTAAAGTATAGTAATTTAAAATTTTTAGTATGTCAGTAAACAAAGCCTGATTCTCTTCACTACAGGAGAAGGAGTGACTTTTCATGAAGTACTGGAGGAAAATATCCATCTATGTGCAGATAAAATGACAGAGATCGTGATGACTTCAGTTAATGCTTCCTATAGCCTATTTCTGAGAAAGAAGGGAGGTTATATTTGTGTTGAAAACCATACATAAATGAAGACTTTAAAAAATGACTGTCCTATTTTTTTCATTTTCTAGTAGTTGGGTTTTTTTTTTTTTAGTAGTTGGGTTTAGTGGTTCTCAACCTGGGGCAATTCGACCTTTCCATCCAGAAGACATTTGGCAATGTCTAAAGGTATTTTTTATTGTCATACTTGAAGGGAAGAAATTGTTACTGATATCCAGTGAGCAGAGGTCAAGGATGCTACTAAACATTGTAAAATGCACAGGACTCCCAACTCCAGTGAATGTTTTGGCCGCAAATGTCAGTAGTGTTGAATTTAAGAAGCCCTCCCCTGAAGTATGCAGGGTTGACTTCTTTTGACCAGTGTGTATCTTGAAGTGTGCAAACAATTGGTCTACAACTTTCTGAAATCTGTAACCTCATGTTAAAAAATATTGCATATTATGAATGGGAGTTTGTGCTAATGCCGTCATCTAAGACACTGTGAAATACAGATTTCACTTGATGAATTGTTATGTAATTCATTATGATTAGTGTCTACATAAAACTTAAGTTTATGAGGTTTGGTTCACAGGCCCACATGTAGCATCATACAATGTACAATATGTCCAGACTCCTATTTAGCTCTGTACCTCTGTTCTTCTTGGACATGAACATCCTCCTAAACGTGTTAGCACTGAAGCAATTGACAGTTTAAGAAACAAACCAACAAGATACAGACAATCACAGGGAGTGCAGTGCCCGGGATTGGAGAGAGGATGTGGAATTGTTTTTACATCGGCCACAGAGTACTGTAAGAGAGATAGCAGAGGTGGGAAAAGATGGGTATTAAAGTATTGGCTTTATATACTACATATAGCTTCAGATTTTTTTTTTTTTTATCTTTGTCATGGAATTCCTGTTACCTTTCAATTGAATACACAATACTGTGAAAAGTTCTTCTCGAGGTTTACGTGTTAAGCCTCTAATTTTTGACAACATCCAAAAAGGTGTATCTTCCCATTCCCTCTCCTCTTCTCCCTCTCAATTCCCCAGGAGAGGAACACTAGAAACGATAGGCAGACCATGAGTGAGGGGATTTCCAAGTGTCACAAATAAATGCTGTATTTTGTCTTCTCACCTATCACTGACAAGGAATTACTGAGTGAATTATATGGAAGAGTAGAGGGCCAGTTCAGTTCAAGAAATCTCCATTAGAATAACTGGATTTGCCAGCCAGCATCTGTCTGGAAGGCAAGTCAAAGAGCATGAATGTGCTGGCCAAATGGCAGCCAAACAGTGGGCATTGTGCAGCACTTTGGTTCCTCAAAAGGATTCCCTTGTAACAAACAAAACAAAAAACCAGTGTGGTAACCCATCGTGTTGAGTCAATTCCAACTCATAGCGACCATGTAGGACGGAGTAGAATTAACCCATAGGGTTTCCAAACTGTAAATCTTTAAGGAAGCACACTGCCACATCTTTCTCTTGAGGAGCAATTGGTGGGTTTGAACTGCTGACCTTTTGGTTAGTGGCTGAGAAGTTAACCATTGAGCAACCAGCGATCCTCAATGTGAAATACAGTCCACCAAGAGGGATGTTTTTTGGAGAACCAAAGCTCATGCACAAAGGTCTGGCAATTTACAGAGAATGTTGGGAGAGTCTTTTATTTTTCCAGGCCGCAGAACTGGAATACTTTATTACTTTATAGACAGGAAGCCCTCAAAGCCCAGGAGTTATATAAATATAACCATTACAATATATAATTAATACCCTACCTGGTTTCATTTTTCAGTCTATTGTGATTTTGATGATGTGAACCTAAAGTATTCTGGTAGAACAGATTTATTTCCAATGGTGCAAAGATCATACCACTGACAATGGAAAGACTACATGGACACCTTTAAAGAAACTTTACCCTAGGACATAAGCCAGTTGCCGTTAAGTTAATTTTGATTCCTGGCCAACCTACATATGCAAGAATAGAACTATATTCCATAGGTCTTTCAACGGCTGGTTTTTCATGAGTAGAGATCACCAGGCTTTTCTTCTGATGTGCCTCTGGGTGGACTTGAACGTCTAACTTTTCAGCTAGCAGCCAAGTGCTTTAACTGTACCTCCCAGGGAATTCCATCGTAAACAACCTTTCAATTTAACCCTGCTCAGTGTTGTCAGGTTTAGAAAATGAAAATACAGGATTCCCAGTTAAATTTTAATTTTAGGTAAATAACAAATGATTTGTGGGGTCACTCTGAGACAGAATTGCCTCAGTGGCAAAGGGTTTACCTTATATAACCCCTTTTATTACCCTTTTTCCATACTGGATCTCTGAACATGCATGTAAATATGTCTGTCCCTTAGTATATTAATCCTGGAAAAGAGGGGCACCAGTATTTCTCCTCCATGGTACAAAGTGGGGCATGCTTAGATGTAATCATAACATCACACCCTGGGACAGGAGCCTAACTTTGGGGACCCTAGGTTGATCATGATGTATGCTGATCTCTTCATCCATGTCCTGTTTATTCTGCGAGTAATGAATGCCTGTTGACCACTCTGTTAGAACAGTGCATGGTCTCTGCTTAGCCCCAAATAATCCTCGCTGAAAACTTGTGAATACAACAGCACATTGCATTAGGTGAGGCAGCTCCCATTAGCCAGTAATGTGTTTTATTTTGTTTATCGGTCTTGCTGGCATTCTGATTTTTACAAATTCCCAAATTCTGTGATGCCCTCAATTCAAAATACTTAGCTTCCAGTGCTATTGTGTGTGGACATTTGGAGATAGGAGTCTCGGGTAGATTTAATTGTTCCTCTATTTTACCCAGCAAACATAAAACAATTTTTACTTTGGTGTTCACTCCCATTTGCTAGTGTATTGTGGCATAACCATCAGATGCTCCTGTAGAGCTTCCCTATTGCTGAACTGAGGAGCCAAAAAAGAGTCCAGGAAATATGTTTGGTTATGCTTTTTTCTAATAAAGGTATGTTTCTACTCTTACTTACCTTCACACTCCTCTTCACGCTTCTAATTATTTTTCACACGCCAAAAAGCCAGTTGTTCTAAACTTTTAAAGACATATATATGTGTGTGTGATCAGAACTTCATCCTGTCTGAAAATGTTCCTAACAGATAGCAACTAAACAATAATAACTTCTAATAAAAATTTTATTTTTAATGTGTAAATAAAACTGCAGGTTTTTAAAAGTTATTATTCAGAATTCTATGGGAATCAAATAGTTTCTTCTGCAATTCAAAGGAAAAAGTTTCCAGAAGATTTCTTAATAAATTCCTGCTTTCAAGGTATTTATAATAGGCATATTTACCCGCAAGAGGTTCAGCTGGGGAATTTGTTGTTTTCCGTTTATTAACTCTACAATGCTTTATTTTCCTTGGTTGTGTATAACTTACTTTTGTCCAAAATAAAAAGAAAGCTAAATCTAAGTGTCATTTATAATATTGCCAAGTACATTTTGTACTACTGCATTTGATCCAAAGATAAAATAATTACATTTTGAAAGAAATTGAATTAAAAAAAGAGACTTCGTTGAAAACATATTGCTCATGTTTCCTCAACATAAACTTTTGGCACTTAATAGATGAACTAAATACAATTGTAAAAATATCATAGAGATTGATAATAAAAATAATGGATAAAATGATTTTTTAAATTTATGAACTGATATATTAATATTTCTTTTATTTATCAAAAATTTAAAAAATAAATATGGATTTGTGTTATCTTATACAAAATATTATTTCCAAGTTGGCATTTTGTAGTTTATGCATAAATGGATAGGCAAAAATACACCTATATAATTATAATAAAATGGCTGAAATATATTATCAGTGATTATGTATGGCTTTGGAAAATAATGTGTTATTGAATCCTTACCACTGGTAAAGCAGTAACCAGTAACCAGTTGCAGACAAGTCAGTTCTGACTCGCAGTGAACCTATATCCCTATCAAAGCAGAATTGTATTCCGTAGGGTTTTCAGTAGTAATCTTTTGGAATTAGATTGCCAAGTCTTTCTTACAAGGCACCTCTTGGTGGACACAAACTTCTAATCCTTTGGTTAGTAGCAGAGCAGTATAAATGTTTGCATCACCTGGGGACTCTTTTACTATTATTATTAGCTATTGAAAAATCTAGGAAAAGATATATACCTGGGTATTATATGAAATATATTCAAATATATTTTTAATTAAGACATATTTTAAATTGTTTTTTCCCAGTATGGATATCATCTTCAAAGACAAAAGTAGTTTTAACAGAGTTGAAATTATTTAAATTATGTCTAAAAAATAGTTCAACAGTGAAAGGGAAAAAAAAAATAACCTCCTTGCAGGCTATTAGCATCTCAGTATGTTGCCCATTACACTAATATGTACACCATTCAGAAATCCTAAATAATGGAGAAAATTGCTTTCTGTAAATTGGACACCATAAGCACACACAGAGCGTGTAATTAATAACAAGATAGAAGAGTGTGTTCATTAGGCATTTTAGTACTATAATAAGCATTGTTTTTGCTCGTAGAGATATTAATGGAAAACTAAGTTTAACATAAGTTTTTGCATAGAAATGAAACACTAGCATTTACAATTCATAAAAATATACCATTTTGAAGTTATTACATTAAAATATATAGCAAATGAATTTTAAAGGATTTCTTTATCAAATTTCTGACAAATTCTTCAGGGCAGCACAGTAATAATATAAAGCCTTCATGAATGTAATTCATCTCTCTTCATACATATTTGTTTTATTCCTAAAGATTACTTTGTGTTAATGTTAACTTGGCAAAGATATTCTATCCTTATCTAGCTTCTAACCTGGAGTGCCTCAATGAGTGTCAGTAGGTTTGCTTGTGCCAAAAGGATAGACAATAATACACTGCTGTGTCTACCTAGATGTGGAAGGTCATGTTATGAATATATTTTCATCCCTGTCCCAGGCAGACATTACTACTGTTCATCTATTCTAGGCAAACAGAAGGTTTATTTTCAGATATCATTGGTCAAAGAAAACTACCTCTCATACCTCATTTTATATACAAGTGGTTTGTCATTGCCATTTGATGCCTTAAAGAGACAGTATTTGATATTCCCTATTGTTGGCTCTTTGCATTTCCCTAAAATTTTAAAAGAAACAATTTCCCCCTAAGAATACACCGAGTTTGGAATAACATTGCATTGATTTGAAAGATACATTTGGGAAGAAATGACAACTAAATCAAACTGAGACCTCTGATCCATATACATGGCATATTCTTCCCACTTCTCTAGGTTTTTACAATGTATCTCATTGATGATTTGCACATTTCTGTGTAGATATCTTGTAAATCCTTCAGTGGATTTATTACTAAATATTTCAATTTTGTTACTACTGAGTTTTTTTAAATATTGTATTCTAGGTATCCACTGCTAATATAGAGAAATAATTTTTTTTCATTGAGCTTGTATTCAGCACCCTTGCTAAATTCACTTATTAATTCTAACAGTATGACTGCAGATTTTTTATTTTTGCTCCATGCAGAATCATGAGGTCTTCAAATATTCTCTTCCAATCTTTATAACATTTTTTCTTTGCTTTATCATGGCCTGAGAGGATATGGGAAATGATACTTCCCTTATGAATTAGGCCTCCATCTTAAACTAGATATAGCACGAGCAGAGGGAAGAACTTTGGTCTATAATTTATGGCTCAGTTATAGCTCAGGGCAGCTGGATGATATTCAGAAAATTGTTTTAGCTTTATATATCTTGCTTTCTTCATCTGCAAAATGGTAGGTAAAAGGTTTCTCAGTTCCTTTTCAAATGTAAGTCTATTTCTTTAATCTATATTTTTTTCTCATAGGATTTAAAATTTTATTTCTATAAAATATCTTAATGCTATTTTTTATCTTAATAGTAAAATAAATTTAAAATTTAATTTCAAAAGAGCTGTGTATTTTCTGAAGTCAGTAGAAATAAGAGAACCTAAAAAGAGTGTGCTAACTGAAATCATTTGGAAAAATTCATTTTAGGGCATCCAAAATATTTTCATATTGAAAATGTTGCAGTGGATGTTATTTTTCCTGTTTTTGGTCATGGTAATCGCTCCCACGGACATTTTTTACACATGTATATATGAAATGATGTTTTGAATCCATGGAGATAAGTTTTAAAGTCAAGTACAGTTCCCTTGAAATATTGAAACCTAAGTGAACAGCACTTACTGAAAATAAGACTGACATCACCACCCCATTCCACACACCATATGTCGACAAATAGCCTCCACTCTCTGCCAAGATGTAATTCAAATCAGTGACCTGGAAATAAAAGACTACATATCCCATTACCAATCAATTCCCTGAGCTATTCAGTCTGTACTCAGAAATATTTTAATAAATCATTCTCATTTATATTGATGAACTGTTAATGCAAATTGTAAGTAAAACGACAGTTGACTTTTATTAGCAAAGACATGAATATGTAATATGCTACACCAAAAATTTCCTGCTCTATGCTCAGTATAACTCATTCACCAGAGAAAAATATAAAATACAGTATCTGTGTTTCTACATTTTCATAATACTACTTATAATTTTATAGAACTTCATGAATTCTTATTTTTCTTCTCATTTACTATCTTATATTGTTTCTGCACAACTGGCTAAGGGCTTTAGCAGATAAAGTTTATACAATCTCAATTCTTTTGCATGTTATTTATTTTCTCAGTGTGTTAATTAACAGAAGGTTGCTCAGATAATGGAAATAGTTTGACAGCTGCTACTTACCGATTTAAATGCCAGTTGATTGAAGCTTGTTTGGTTGAAGTCCATAGCTCTAGTGGTATAATTCTTTATCCATGGATTAATTCCGTTTCTCTTTCTTTATTGCTTTTCTCTTATTGGTGTCATCACTCACATCATTAGAATAATTGTGACACCAGTAACAACCAGCATTTTAGAGATTTTGAGGTTATAAGTTGCCATTGCAATAATTATCTCTGTCTACTCAAAGCCCTGTTTTTTGGCTATTCTATATATTACAATAAATGCTGGCAATGCAAAGATGAAGACAAGGCCAAAGGCCTAATACCTAAGGTACTTAACAAAGGTAGCAAGGGTTATTTCCTTTTTAAAGTTTTTTTTTTTTATCACTTCCTCAATTCTATAAAAAATCAAAAACTAATCATTTTTAAATGAGGAGAAAAGAAGACACAAATACACCTTTCTGCATAGTGGGATTTGCAAAAACCTGTTCTACTCAATTCAAACCATGTGATGACTGAGAGGTACCCAAACATGGTAGCAATGAGTCTCCAGTTAGGCCCGTGGAATTTAAAGTCTGGTACAGTATTGATAGAGATTTTATCAAAACATTCCCTTGACGAGGCAAGTTTTATAAATGCTCCATAATATATTTTTATTAGACCTTTACAATACATATTAAAAGTTCTGAGAAATACAACAATAAATAATCTAATTTGACTTTATTGCTTCTCAACTGTCACAAGAACTGAAGAATTGATGGCTTTGAGTTATTGTGTCGGTGAAAAATGTTGAATATATCATGGACTGCCAAAAGAATGAACAAATCTGACTTGGAAGAAGTACAGCCATAACGCACCTTAGAAGCAAAGTTGACAAGTCTTCATCTCACATACTTTGGACATGTTATCCGGAGGGATCAGTCCCTGGAGAAGGACATCATGCTTGGTAAAGTAGAGGATCAGCAAAAAAGAGGGAGACCCTCAAGGAGACAGATTGATGCAGTGGGTGTGACAACGGACTCAAGCATAACATTGGTTTTGAGGATGGTACAGGACTGGGCGGTGTTTCATTCAGTTGTTCATAGGGTCACTGAGAGTCGAAACTGACTCAACAGCACCTAACAACAACAACAAACTTCCACAAACGCAAAATCATTTCCTTTATGGAAAACTAGTAGTAACAGAATGTGGGCACTACCGCTCTATAGGATAATCAGATGCAGTCATCTAAACATAATGGGGTACCTTTCAAAAACTCCTTTTGCCATTAATTTTAGTGAGATTATTTTATCTATCTCAAGGTCACTATTAAAAATAGAACATTAGCACCTTGGAAGAAGTACAGCCAGAATGCTCCTTAGAAGCCAGGATGTTGAGACTTCATTTGATTACTCTGGACATGTTATTGGGAGGAACCAGATCCTGGAGAAAGATATCACATTTGATAAAGTAGAAGGTCAGCAAAAAAGAGAAAGACTTTCAAAAAGATAGATTGGCACAGTGGCTGCAATAATGGACTCAAACATATCTACTATTGTGAGCATGGTGCAGGAGCAGGCAACGTTTCCTTCTGTTATATACAGGGTTGCTATGAGTCAGAACTGACTTGAGGGCACTTAATAACAACAATAGTACCCATTGAAGCATTTTTATTCCATTGAACTTGTTGAAAATGCAGAACAGCAGACTACCATGCAGATTTACAAAAAACAAAACCCAGTGCATGCAGACTTACTGATTAAAAATTTGCATTTTAACAAGATCTCCAGGTGTTTTGTAAACATATAAAAATTTGAAAAACACTTGTGTATAACAGTGATTCATGACATATGGTCTCTGGACTAGCAGCATAAATATCACCTGCGAACCTGATAGAAATGCAAAATATCAGGCTCCACCTTATAATTGTTGAATCGAAAATTCTGAGAGTAGGACCTAATGAATTGTGTTTGTAAAAGTCCTTCTAGATGACCCTGATACAAGCTAATGTTTGAGAATCATTGTTCACCAGGGGCTGCACGTTAAGAAATTTGGTATTTTTTTCTTGTTGTTGTTAATGGTAATATCTCACACTCAAACCACATAGACGACAATGGGGGTGGGAGGATGGACAAGGGACTGGTCATCGCTACGTTTAAAAAGCTTCCACAGTGATAGTAATTTACTTCCAAGGTTGAGAATCGCTGATCTTGATAACTCCATGATCTGTGAAGATGGAAGTGTCTTGTGAAGCTAAGAACTCATCTAATGACCAGAGTAATTGAATTAGGATAGACATAACTGCCATGTTAGAAGAGTAAGTCAAAAGATCTCCCTGATAAAGAAATGGAATTGGTGGTATTCTGTTACCTTAACAATAGGGCTTCTTGAGATTAGTTAAGTCCCGATGGTAGGTAGCAGAGAAACTGTGGGAGGTATTTCAAAACAATACATTCAGAGCACCTTTAATCAAGCAGCCCAATCTTCTTCTCCTTCCCCACCCCCATTTTGCTTTTCTAAAGCCTCACAGCCAACTCTGGTGTGTTTTTACCCCTATGAATCCTAAATATCAAGAACTGCCTCTAAAGTTATCTAAAACTTATAATTTCCTCTGCCTTTAAGTCCTCTGTAAAAACAGTGGTAGTACTCTTCTCTGTGTTCATATACAAAACTCAAGACTTTTAGTTCCACAAAAGATAAGCACACATAAAAAAAAAAAAAAAACCTGCTGCCATCAAGTTGATTCTGACTCAGTGGCCCTTCAGGATAGAGTAGAACTGCCCCATAGGTTATCCAAGGAGCAGCTAGTGGGATTTGAACTGCTGACTTTTTGGTTAGCAGTCGAGCTCTTAACCACTGCAACACAGCATACATACAATGGGAAAAATATTCTTATAAAAGTTTCTTGAAATTAGGAAAATTACCAACTTTGTATATGTGAAGGGGGCAGATAAAGTTGAAATATATGGTATGGCAACACAAGCAACTTAAAAATATATTTAAGAAGTTTCTTTCCTCCAAAATTAATTATCTGGACACGTGGACACCACGTATTTAATTGGCTACAACACTTGCTGGTTCTTCTCCTCCCATTTCCCTCCTTTACCCTTTCTTTACCCTGACTGTCTCATGATATCAAAACATGCTTTTGTAGAGCTGACCACAAAACACCTCTTCCTAAAAGTGCGTAATCAAACCCACCAAGGTGATCAGCAGATAGCAGTGACTTCACTCTAACTAGACCACTCTCCTTAAAAAGCCATTCTACTTACATAAGGTGGCCATATGTCCAGCTTTTTATGAAATAGTCACAGTGTACACTTGTTTTCCTGACATTTTGTCCAGTTAGAATTTCTTCTGGATTTTCTTTCCACCAAAATATTATTAATAATTATATGAAAACATGTCTTTATGTTTGGTGACTTTTCTTATTACTTTCAGCATCTGTCACTTAATATTCTAATCTTGTGTGAGACACATACAGAGTTCTCACTTTAGCTCTTGGTTAAGTCTGAAAAATGATTGATGTTTTGGCAATTCTTCCCACACATTCTGAAACTACACCTCCTTTGAAGGACAAGATTCAGGTTCCTACTGATAAAAAGAGTTGCATTTAGACACCAACTGCCAGGGACTACAGACTCCTTACTGTCTGAGATGGCTGTAGAAAAAATACAGTGCCACTATTTCTGCTAAGTACTTGATGTACCAGCCCTAATGCCATAGTCCATGTTGTGCCAGAAGCATGCAGAGAGGGAGGAAGCCACCAGATCACCAGTCTGAGGGTCAGAAAGGATTGGGAATATTCTATTGAAAGGCCTTTGTACTACAAATGAAGTAGTACAGCGTTATTTGAAGGGAGGCATAGATTATTTCAAAGTATACTGTAAAACATAGGCCAGCCACTATTTTTTTAAGAAATATAATTAATATGTTGAGAGCTGATAACATGGAATAATATAAAGTGAGCCATTAAAGTCACAGGCAGAAAACGGGTGAAAAGAGAAAGAGAGAACAGATTCAAAAAACAAGAAAAGCTTGCAAATACAGTAGACATTAACTCAACTATATCAATCGTTGGAAACCCTGGTGGCATAGCAGTTAAGTGCTATGGGTGCTAACCAAAAGGTTGACAGTTCAAATCCACCAGGTACTCCTTGGAAACCCTATGGGGGCAGTTCTACTCTGCCCTGTAGGGTAGATATGAGTCAGATCGACTCGATGGCAATGGGTTTGGTTTTTTGGGGTATATCAATTATCACATAAATGTGAATGGCTTAAACATGCCCATTAAGAGACAGAGACTATCAGAGTGAATAAGCAAGAATAGAACAGATCCAAATATTGTTGTCTACAAGAATTCTACTTTAATTACAAAGATTCATATAGGTTAAAAATTAAGGGGTGGAAAAATATATATGCTAAAAAAGATGCTTAAAAAAGATGTATAAGTTAAAATAAGGCTAGAGTAGATACATTAAGTTAGAGAAAACAGTTTTCAGAATAAGTAAGATGATCATGGAAAAGGGGAAGCTTTACATAATGATAAAGGTATAAATTCTCAAAACCTCATAACAATCTTAAACATATATGCCCCTAACAAACTGACATCAGAATAAACCAGTTGCCACTGAGTAGATTCTGAGTCACAGAGACCCTATCGGACAGAGTAGAACTGCCCCATAGGGTTTCCAAGGAGTGACTGGTGGATTCAAACTGCTAACCTTTTGGTTAGCAGCTGAGTTCTTAATCACTGTACCACCAGAGCTCCCGCATCAGAGTAGATGAGGTGAAAACTTATAGAACTGCAAGGAGAAATCAACAAATCCACTATTATAATTGGAAACTTTGACATTCCTCTATCAGTAACTGATAGATCAAGCAGGCAGAAGGAAAATCAGTAAGGGTGTAATGACT
Source organism: Elephas maximus indicus (assembly GCF_024166365.1). NCBI lineage: Eukaryota > Metazoa > Chordata > Mammalia > Proboscidea > Elephantidae > Elephas > Elephas maximus. Next base: position 42,685,003 of record NC_064836.1, on the reverse strand, counting down.
TGAAAAGCATTATCAATCAACTTGATCTAAATGATATTTGTTAAATATCTAACAACTTCAGAATGCACTTTCTTCTCATACTCACATGAAACATTTCCAAGATAGAGTCCATGCTGGGTCCTAAAACACACCATAAACCCCAAACCTGTTGCAGTCAAGTTTATTCCAACCCATAGCGACTTTACAGGACAGAGTTGAACTGTCCCATAGGGTCTTCAAGGATTTGAACTGTCAACATTTTGGTTAGCAGCCATAGCTTGCCATAGCTCTTAACTGCTGTACCACCATGGCTCCAAAACATACCATAGTACATTAGAAAAAAAAAAAAAAAAACAGTATCATACAAAGTATGTTTTCAGACCATAATGGAATTAAACTAGAAATCAATAACAAAAGAGATTGCTGGGAAAAAAAAAAATGTACTGGGAAATTAAACAACATTCTTCTAAATAGCCCAAAGATCAAGAAAGTCTCAAATTTAATTTAAATTTAAGTTAAAAATTATATTTTGAATTAAGTATATATTGAAACCTTACTACCAAAATTTGTGGGGCTCCATGAAAGCAGTATTTAGAGAAAACTTTATAGCATTAAGGGTTCCATAGGATTTTCAAGGCTATAACCTTTCAGAAGCAGCTCAGCACACCTGTCTTTCACATCAGTCTTTCAAGGTGACTCTGGATGGGTTTAAACCACCAAATTTTTGGTTAGTAGAGTGGGTGGAGTCCAGCACTTAACCATTGTGCCACCTGCCATTCCAACTAAAACAAACAAATAGCTGTCAATAGTATGGATCTGTGACTGACTAACATTTCCACTCTCCTAAATTATTCTTGGAGCACAGCTCCCATCCTTAGTTCCTTGATACTCAACCCAGGCTTCACCCCAAGTTGTTTTCACAGAGATTCCCACCAAATTAAGGCAGTAGTCTACTTGAGAAGATCGAATACATAGAAGTGGTAAAATAACGATGTCGGCTAAGAAATGGTGTGTGTTTAACACAGTGATAGGCAAATAGCAGATGTTCAGTACATGCTCATGGAATGAATGAAGGGTTAAATGGTAAGCACTAAATGGAAACTGAGGCAGTATTATCCTAAATAACAGGGATGCCAGTGTGTTCGAAAACATTTAATATTCAATAGCAAATACGTTCCATGTAGACCCCTTTTGATTTTGACCTACATAAGGCTGCTCTATAGCACTTTATACGGCTCTCTAATGTAACTTTTATGACCTTTTCTTATGACTATTTACGTGTCTTAACCTTCCTGTCACTTTCTTGGTTAACATAAGCATAAAGTATGGCATTTCTCTTGATCCTTTGGTGTTCACGTCTTTATTACACTGCATTTTTAACCAGGCTCTTAACGTTCACTATAAAAATACTCATATTTCAAATATTCCTAATGGAGTTCTCATAAGTACAGCAGTTTCCCTCTTGAGGATTATAACACTGTTTCGTTTAATTAAACTGATGAACTTAAAGGGAATGGTGGCATAACCCCCAGAGTAACGTATATTCCGGCTGTGGAAACTTCCACTGGAGTGTGACAGCGCTTGCACGCTACATTTAAAATATTTTCAGATCTTACTTTGTAACAGAATATTCATTTCACCAAATAAAAGAAGTACTGACAATTTAAGAAGTTTTAGTTAATTTAAAATTTATTTACTTAATACTAAACACTTTTATTTACAATTACCGTTTTACTGCTCTGAGTTACGACCATATCATGTGTATGAATACTTAAATGCATACACGTATTAAAAAAATGGAGGGAGAATTTCAAAATGGTGAGTCGGATGTATTTTTCTCAATAGAATCGAGAGGGATTCTCTGTTTAAGAGCTCAGAGATCATTAAACATGATGGGAGGAAATGTATAGATCTTGCTGTATAACATGATTAGTTGATGATAAAATAATCAATTTAAAAATACTAAACATGTCGAGAATATGGAAGCTCTTATTTTATTCTCCAATTCCTGAAAACATAAACTTGTACAGACCCTGTTAACCCTATTTGTGTTTAGTGCTTTTCTTTTTTTCTTGAATAAACCTTGGATATTTGAGAAAATCCACTCCTTGCCCAGTTGTGAAGTAACTCTATCCTGTGCAGTAGGTATCTAAATAAGCTTAAATATTAATTCTGTCCATAAATGTAAACCATGTATACAATACTGGGCCTCCATATTACACTGTAGTCTACTTATGTTGTAAGCACTGCTAAGTATATAACTTACAAAGTAGTAGAAATGTCATTTCTAAAATCCACATAACTTGCAGGGAAACCATAGTAGACTGCAGATAGAATGTTTTCTTCTTGCTTAGTTTTAGTCCTAACTCACTGTATGATCTAGGAAAAATCGTTCAATTTTCAATCCCAAATTTTGTCATACATCAAATGAGAAAAATTGAGCTAGATGGCTTCTTTGGCATATCTATAATTCCATATCAATGTCATAGCTGTCCAAAAATTAAATACGTATATATATATATATATATACATATACACACATATATAAAATCGAGCCTTTTCACTTTTTGTATTCTATGGTTTGTATTAAACTTTACAGTGACTAGAAATAAAATTATCATCTGTGGAGAATCAGGTCTCTTCTAAAACACCTGGGAGTCAGTTTCTAGTAACCGTACTGATTTGGAATACAATATGAAATTTAATTTACTTAGGAAATTTGCTCAGGAAGAGAGTAGATTTGCATTAAAAAATTACTTGAAGTTGTTGTTTTCTTTTAAGAAGTATAATACGATAGAGCTATTATCAGAAGACCGTTCTTCATGGGCCTCTCACATTTCTGCATGTCTTGTGAGCAAAGCACTAGCTGCCTTGTTCCAGACCACCTTTTCAAACATGTTTCTATAGCAAACAGTCTTGGAAGAAAGAGGTGATGTCTCTGTCTGGAACAAATCACAGGCATGCTTACTGATACCTATATACGATTTGGGTTCTGACCTTCTTCATGTGCCTTGTAAGAATTGTAGCTCAGGGAATGATGCTCTGTAGCTATTGTAGTTTCTGTGAGTAATACACCACCCTTTGTTTCCGATGCAGGGATATCACGTGTTATACTAGAATCCACAAAACTGTTTCCAGCTAACTTTTTACTTTGCAAGTGGAATAAATTCTCAGACCCTTCAAGTTCTTGACAGCTTCAATTTATATCTTCATGCCTGCCACTTTTAAGCTTTGTCATTTCAAGCAAATTCTTTGCTATTATTTTCTCTGAGCTACTTTTTATCAGTCTGTTTTAAATGGTAAAACAATACATACTTCACACCATATTTCAAATTAAATGAGATCGTGCATTGGTGTACTGCCTAAGTCAATGGAAGGCACTAGCTAAAAGTTAGGTAACATTAACCTTCAACTTAGTACAAAACACTGCTGACTCTTTCCTGTCATATAATTCTAAAGATTCTACCTGCCTCATATCTATTTATCATTTAACCTAGATTAAAAAAAAAAAAAATATGTGTGATTAGAAGATTTGGGGAAGGTACTTGGAGGGGGGAATAAGTAGAGAGGATCCATGGAGAAACTGCCATAGACAAGGGCAGTAACAACCAGAAAAGGATGAGGGAAGGTGAAAAGAAAGGAAAGAAAAAAAATAAAACACTACGATTAAAACTAAATATCTTTATTTTGAGATAATAGCATAATGCTGGTGAAAATAGAGTTATAAGGTTTTTAGATTATTTAAAATTTATATTCATTGTCTAGCATGATATAACCAAAGCAGGCATTTATTATCTTTATTGTAGAAAACCCATCGCCTTCAAGTCGATTCCAACTCATAGTGACCCTACTGCTCTGTTGGGTTTCCAAGGAGTGGCTGGTGGATTCGAACTACCAACTTTTTGGTTAGCAGCTGAGCTCTTAACCACTGTGCCACCAAAAAGGAGCCCATGTACCGGTTTAGAACATAGAACTGTTTATTAGGTGCCAAGTCAGAGACTGGAAACCAGATTTTCATAGAACAAAGTTGGTTGAATTGCTCTTTCCTATCATCTGACTAACCCACTATAGCTGAGATTCTGCTTGGTACTTGCGTATAAGCAGAAGGCAGTCTTACTCTGTTTGCATGGCTGAAGGATTTCACCCTGCCTATTTTTTTTTTATTACACAGGTCCCATCTGAGTCTCCTTAGACCCTAGGGTAATGAACATGTGAGATAACCTAACTACAGCAGATTTAAAAAAAATAATAAATAAAAGTCTCCTGAGGCAGACAGTACTTGTCACACCAGCGCCTGACAAACAGGAGCAATGTTTGAAGTGATGGGTTACGTGTTACGCTAGCTAGAAAAGAAATTGATATCAATAAGTAGCAAAAAGTTAAGGGAGAGAAATCCCAGTGAGATGATAAAGGAGCTATAGTGAAAATAGCAGCTGGGACAAACACGATTGCTGGTAAATAATAGGATATTGATCTTGAAGGTTCAGAAATGATCACTATATGATTTTGGGCAGCCATTCTACAGGGCATAGTGACCACTTTGCCCTATGCCATGAGAAAAATTGCAGTGGGCATTTTTCATTCTTTTCTTTTTCTTGTTTTTGGGTATTTATTTATTCTGTGTCTTGATTACAGGTAGCATATTCTAAGTTATTTTTACAAAGCTATATGATGAAAGCAGCTTTTGGAAGGAATTGTAAATTCACATATAGAAGATCAGTCCATATGAAACTGAAGCTGGTCATTGGCCACTCCATCTACTCTCCTGTTAGTTAGCCAAGATAGAAATCCCCCTCTCCCCCGCCATTTAATCAATTACCAAGTCTCCGGATTCTAATATCTAAACGTTTCTGGAATCTGTTCACTTCTCCCCATTCCAGAACAAACCATCATCCTCTCTCACTTAGACAAGTCCCTTCCTAACTGATTTTCCTTCTTTTAATCCTGATCTCTTTCATTTCATTCCTCCATGTACAGGGAGTACTTTCATCAAAAGAAAAGAGAAAGAATTTGACAAAATACTTTTCTTCTTAAAAATCTTTTATTTCTCCATTGCCCTTATAATAAAACTCACACTCCTCCATGTGTATTCACATAGCACTCTACACCCAGCCGCCTTCATCATCCTCTTCCCAGCTATTCTCATTCTCACATTCCCTGTTGTTGCTGTGTACTCTCAAGTGGATTCCGATGCACATGGATATTACAGTATATCAGAAACACAATTGTAAGACTCTAAGTCATAATAATAATAATAGCCATAAATAGTAATATGCCAGGTAATCATTGTAGCAATTCTATGGAATAGATGCAATGAATGTCCGCATACTACAAATAAGGAAGCAAGCAAAAATAACTTAAGTGACTTGCTCCTGATAACATAGCTAGTCATTAGGAGAGCTGGGGTTTGAACAAAGGCTGTCTGTGATATATTATGTTGTGTGTAAACGTCTCTGAAGAATGAGGAGACTGAAAAAAAAAAATGTATGTGGTTGCTAGGAAGAGTTGTAGACAACGGAATGGTCAGATGGTATGAGACTCAAAAGGAAAGAGAGTTTGCACTAGGGTGGAAAATCATCACCGTAGGAACAACAGTGGTGGCTAGGAGAATGCTAACAAACACCCCGCTGCCCAAACCCTCCAACACTGCAGACACTACAGGAGAAGAGAAGTTTCTGCAGAGAAGTCTCAGAGGAGAAGCATGCTTTATTAAATCAAGTATAAGGGAAAGCAAAGAAGACATTCTAAGAATTGCTGACAATTTAAAAGAAGAGCTTCCAGATTATGTTAGTTTACTGTAGAATCTAAGCAGTTAGGGAAAGGCCATGCAATGACCAGACATCAGTTTGCAAGGGAGTTAATGAGTCTCTGGAAACTGCGTATTATGAGAAAAAAAAAGGTCAAGAAAAGCAAATTCTTCTAATGAAAATGTCTAGATATCAAAGTGATGGCTTCCTTTAAATACAATTTGTTTTACTTAACCAAACTAACTCTGATTACGTTCCAAGCAAGCTGCAAGAGACAGCTTCTTGAATAATTATCCCCTGTATACACTTATTTGAGATGTCTTTGGATTCTTATACATTTTAGAGCTGGTTTCTAGTTCATTTACTCAATTCGTATGTCTGGAAACTTCTTAAGCTAGAACCAAAGTGCTTTATTTTGTTTACATCAGAGCTTGAAAATAATTAATAAAACCCAGTATGGCTAATCTCAGCCTACTGTCTTCTTAACTTGGATATTACTTTTTTTCTGATTCTGATTTTTATTTTTCTTCTAAATGTTCCTAGATATTTTTGAGCTTTAAATATTTTGGAAGGGTTTTGAATCATTTACAAAGTTTAATTATGCTTAAATATAAAACAAACAAAAAAAATCCATTATCGTTGAGTCGATTCAGACACATAGCAACGCAATAGGACAGAATAAAACTGCCCCATTGGGTTTCCAAGGCTGTAAATTTTTACAGGAGCAGATTGCCACATCTTTCTCCCCCAGAGTAGCTGGTGAGTTTGAACTGTCGACCTCTTGGTTAGCAGCTTAGGGTTTAACCACTATGACACCAGTACTCCTATGCCTAAATATAACTTGGGAAAATCTTGATAGCATCATGCATTTTCACATTCCAAATCATGGCATGTTTCCTCATTTACTCATTTTCCTTTATGTTATTATGTAACAACTTTCCTATTGTCCTTATGGGTTTGGTCTTTATTTAAAAAAAAAAAAAAAAGGATATATTTAAAATATTTTCTTACTCTTAAATTTTCTTTTATGATATATATATACACACATATATATGAATAATTTGGATTTTACATATACACAGTAAAGATTTTTTGTATACATCTTCTATACAGCTACTTTGTAAAACACATTGGTTATGACAGCTGTCGTTTTCTTTTAGGAATATAAATACAAATTATGATTGTTCCTTTTCAGTTTAAGAATTTATTTAGAGAACAATGTAAGTATAATTCTGATAGCATTCCTCCTTGACATAATTCTGATTATTGGCATATTTTACATGTTCTAGCATTAAAAATAATGTTTTTTGTGTGTTTTGGGTCGATATTTGCTCTTGTAATTAAGTAATACTTTATTCTTTTAACAACTTGCATTCTTCAAATGTGTTTTTTCACACCTCTAAATAATAAACTTTTGTCTTTTTTATCCTTGTCAAGCTGCCATTTCAGAATTTTATTATCTTTGTATATTTATTTTTTAAGCTCCAAAAGAAGCCTAAAATTACACCAAATGTATATTTTTCCCTTAAACTATCAACACAATAGAGGACTTGAATCATTTGAAGCACTTCCTGACGAAGATCAAAAACCACAGCCTTCACTATGGATGACACGCCTCAACATGAAGAAAACAAAAATCCTCACAACTGGACCAATAAGCCACATGATGGTAAATGGAGAAAAGACTGTGTTTGTCAAGGATATCATTTTACTTGAATCCACAATCAATGCCCATGGAAGCAGGAATTCAAGAAATCAAAGGACCCATTGTGTTGGGCGAAACTGCTGCAAAAGACCTCTTTTTTAACACTTTAAAGTGTTAAAAAGCAAAGGCATCACCTTGAAGGCTAAGGTGTGCCTAACCCAAGCCATGATGTTTTCAATCACCTCATATGTATGCGAAAGCTGGACAATGGATAATGGAGACCGAAGAAGAACTGACGCCTTTAAGTTACAGTGCTGGTGAAGAATATTGAATATTCCGTGGACTGCCAAAGAATGAACAAATCTGTCTTGGAGGAAGTACAACCAGAATGCTCCTTAGAAGCAAGGACGGCGAGACTTTGTCTCACATACTTTGGACTTGTTATCAGGAGGGATCAGTCCCTGGAGAAGGACATCATACTTGTTAGGGGGTCAGCGAAAAAGAGGAAAACCCTCAATGAGATGGATTGACACAGTGGCTGCAACAAAAGACTCAAGTATAATAAACGATTATGAAGATGGCACAGTGTTTCCTTCCATTGTACATAGGGTCGCTATGAGTGGGGACTGACACATGGCGCCTAACAACAACAACAGCAACATCAAAATAATACAATACAAATTTTTCTGGGCTTGAGGAAACTACTTCCACACGTCTGTCAGTTTGTTGCACTGTGGGGGCTTGCAAGTTGCCGTGATGCTGGAAACTATGCCACTGGTCAAATAGCAGCTTGGTCACCCATAGCAGACAGATTTCAGCTAAGCTTCCAGACTAAGGCAGACTAGGAAGAAGGACCTTGCAGCCTACCTCTGAAAAGAATTAGCCAGTTAAAACCTAATGGATAGCAGTGGAATATTGTCTGATATAGAGCTGGAAGATGGGCCCCTCAAGTTGGAAGGCACTTAAAATACTAATTCGGAAGGGCTGCCCCCTCAAAGCAGAGTTGACCTTAATGATGTGGATGGAGTCAAGCTTTTAGGGCCTTCGGTTGCTGATGTGGCACGACTGAAAATGAGAAGAAACAGCTGCAATCATCCATTAATAATCGGAATATGGAATGTATGAAGTATGAATCCAGGAAAATTGGAAATTGTCAAAAATGAAATGGAACACATAAATATTGATATCCTAGGCATTAGTGAACTGAAGTGGACTGGTATTGGCCTTTTTTAAATTGTACTTTAGATGAAAACTTACAGCTCAAGTTAATGTCTCATACAAATTTTTATACAATATTGTCGTGTGACACTAGTTGCAAACCCCAAGATGTGACAGTACACTTCCCCAATCCACCCCAGGTTTCCCTTGTCCATCTACTCAGCTCCTGTCCCTTCTTGCCTTCTCCTTCTTCCTCTGCACTTTAGCCTCCAGTTTGGTCTCATGTATCTGTTTGAACTAAGAAGCATGCTCTTCACAAGTATTATTTTATGTTTTATAGTCCAGTCTAATCTTTGTCTGAAGAATGATCTTCAGTAATGATTACAGTTCTGGGGCCATGGCTTCGAGGGTTCCTCCAGTGTCAGTTAGACCATTAAATCTGGTCTTTTTATGTGATTTTGAGTTCTGTTCCATATCTTTCTCCTGCTCTGTCAGGAACTCTCCGTTGTGCTCCCTGTGAGGGAGGTCATTGGTAGTTGCTGGGCACCATCCAGTTCTTCCGGTCTCAGGCTGATGGAGTCTTTGGTTTATGTGGACCTTTTGTCTCATGGGCTAGTATTTTCCTTGTGCCTTTGGTGTTCTTTATTCTCCTTTGCTTCAAGTGTGTTGAGACCAATTGATGCACCTTAGATTGTCACTCAAAACTTTAGGACCCCAGATGCCACTCACCAAAGTGGGATGCAGAATATTTTCTTAATTATCTCTGTTATGCCAAGTGACCTAGATGTTCCCTGAAACCATGGTCCCCAGACCCAAGCCCCTGCTACTCTGTCCCAGGAAGTGTTTGGTTGTGTTCAGGAAACTTCTTAGCTTTTGGTTTAGCCCAGTTATATTGACTTTCCCTGTATTGTGTGCTGTCCTTTCTTTCACCTAAGATAATTCTTGTCTACTATCTTTTTTTACTATCTAGTTAGTGAATTCTGTTCTCTCTCCCTCCCCACCCTTGAAACCATCAAAGAATGTTTTCTTCTGTGTTTCAACCTTTAAAAGAGTTCTTATAATAGTGGTCTCATATAATATTAGTCCTTTTCCAACTGACTAACTTCACTCAGCATAATTCCCTCCAGATTCATCCATGTCGTGAGGTGTTTTATGGATTTTTCATTGTTCTTTATCATTGCATAGTATTCCATTCTGTGTATGTACCATAATTTGTTCACCCATTTGTCTGTTGATGGGCACTGTGTTAGTCATCTAGTGTTGCTATAAAAGAAATACCACAAGTGGATGGTTTTAACAAAGAGAAGTTTATTTTTTCACACTAAAGTAGGCTAAAAGTCCAAATTCGGGGTGTCAGCTCCAGGGGAAGGCTTTCTCTCTCTGCTGGCATCTTGTTAATCTTCCCCTGGACTAGGACTTTCTTTGCACAGGAACCCGAGGTCCAAAGGATGCACCCTACTCCTGACACTGCTTTCTTGGTGGTATGAGGTCCCCCTGTTTCTCTGCTTGCTTCTATCTTTTATATCTCAAGAGACTGCCTCAAGACACAATCCAATCCTGTAGGTTGAGTCCTGCCTCACTAACACAACTGCCACCCATCCTTCCTCATTAACATCATGGAGATAAGATTTACAACATACAGGAAAATCATACAGTATTGGAAATCATTGCCCAGCCCAACTGATACACACCTTTTTGGGGGGACATAATTCAATCTGTGACAGGCACCTAGGTTGTTTCCATCTTTTTGCTATTGTGAACAGTGTGGAAATGAGCATGGGTTGTGCATATATCTATTCGTGTGATTGCTCTTATTTCTCTAAAACATGTTCCAAGAAGGGAGATTGCTGGAATGTATGGCACTTTTACTTCTGGCTTTTTAAGGAAGCATCAAAATCAATTTCCAAAGTGGTTGTACCGTTTTACATTCCCACCATCAGTGTATAAGTGTTCTAGTCTCTCCACAACCATTCCAACATTTAATAAATTATTTATTTATTTTTGATTAGTTCCAGCCTTGTTGTGGTGAGATGATGTCTCATTGTAGTTTTGATTTGCATTTCTCTAATGGCTAATGATAGTGAACATTTCTTTAGGTGTCTGTTAGCTGCCTGAGTGTCTTCTTTTGATATTGATCATTTTGAGTCAGACAATCATATGGTCTACTATGTCAGGAATGACAACTTGAAAAGGAATAGCATTGCATTCATCATCAAAAAGAATATTGCAAGATCTGTCCTGAAGTAAAACATTGTCAGTGATAGGATAATATCCATACACCTGTGAGGAAAAACAGTTAATATGACTATTATTCAAATTTATCCACTAACACTAAGGGCAAAGATGAAGAAAGTGAACATTTTTACCAACTTCTGCAGTCTAAAATGGATGAAACATGCAATCAGGATGCATTGAGAACTACTGATGATTGGAATTCAAAAGTTTGAAACAAAGAGGAAGACAGTGGTTGGAAAGAAAATATGGCATTGGTGATAGAAATGACACTAGAGATGGCTTGAAAGAATTTTGCAAGACCAACGACTTCTTCATTGCAAATACCCTTTTTTCAACAACGTAAGCTGCGACTATCCATGTGGACCTCACTGGATGGAATACACGAATCAAACCGACTACATTTATGGAAAGAGACAATGGAAAAGCTCAATATCATCAGTCAGAACAAAGCCAGGGACTGACTGTGAACAGGTCAACAACTGCTCATGTGCAAGTCTAATTTGAAGCTGAAGAAAATTAGAATTAGAATTGGAGCCAAAGTATGACCCTGAGTATATCCCACCTGAATTTAGAGACCACCTCAAGAAAAGATTTGGTGGTTGAACACTAATGAACAAAGAGTAGATGAGTTGTGGGATGTCACCAAAGACATCATACATGAAAAAAGGAAAAGGTCACTAAAAAGACAGGAAAGAAAGAAAAGAGCCAAATGGATGTCAGAAGAGACTCTGGATCTTGCTCTTGAACTGAGAGTAGCTAAAGTGAAAGGAAGAAATAATGAAGTAAAAGAGCTGAACAGAAGATTTCAAAGGGCAGCTCAAGAAGACAAAGTATTATAACAGCATGTGCAAAGACCTAGAGTTAGAAATCCAAAAGGGAAGAAAGCTCTTGACATTTCTCAAGCTGAAAGAACTGAAGAAAAAATTTAAGCCTCTAGTTGCTATATTTAAAAAAAAATAATTGCTTAATATATGACCATTTCAGGAGGTAGCATTTGATCAGGAACTGATGGTACTGAAGGAAGAGGTCTGAGCTACACTGAAGGCATTGGTGAAAAACAAGGCTCCGTGAATTGACGGAATGCCAAATGAGATGTTTCAGCAAATGAATGCGGCACTGGAAGTGCTCACTTGTCTGTGCCAAGCAATTTGGAAGACAGCTACCTGGCCAACTGACTAGAAGAGATCCATATTTGTGTCTATTCCCAAGAAAGGTGATACAACTGAATGTGAAAATTATCAAGCAAAATCGTTAATACCACATGCAAGTAAAATTTTGCTAAAGATCATTCAAAAATGACTGCAACAATACATTGACAGGGAACTTCCAGAAATTCAAACTGGTTTAAGAAGAGGATGTGGAACCAGAGATATCATTGGTGATGTCAGATGGACCATGGCTGAAAGCAAATACCCTTACAGCAGATAATACTGGAAATATGCTTACCTGTGTTTTATTGACTATGCAAAGGCACTTGACTTTGTGAATCTTAACAAATTATGCATAACAGTGCAAAGAATGACAATCCTAGAACACTTAATTTTGTTCATGAGGAATCTGTATTTAGATTAAGAAGCAATCATTAGAACAGAACAAGATGATACTGCATGGTTTACAGTCAGGAAAGGTGTACATCAGCATTGTATTCTTTCAACACACTTACTCAACCTATATGCTGAGCAAATAATCCGACAAGGTGGACTATAAGAAGAAGAACTTGTCATAAGGAATGGAGGAAGACTCATTAACAACAGGCATTCTGCAGATGACTCAACCTTGCTTGCTGAAAGCAAAAAGGACTTTTAGCACTTACTGATGAAGATCAAAGAGTACAGCCTTCAGTATGTACGACACCTCAATATAAAGAAAACAAAAATTCTCACAACTGGCCAATAAACAACATCATGATAAATGGAGAAAAGTTTGAAGTTGTTAATGATTTCATTTTACTTGGATCCATAATCAACATCCATAGAAGCAGCAGTCAAGAGATGAGAGTAGAGGCGGGGCCAAGATGGCTGAATAGGTAGAAGTTACCTCGGATCCCTCTTGCAACAAAGACTCGGAAAAACAAGTGAATCCATCACATACATGACAATCTACGAACATTGACCATCAAACACAGATCTAAAGAGATGACCTGAGTGACAGGGGAACAAAAAGCTGCATCCTGCAGCAGCAACCACTTCCGGAACCAGCGACACCTGCCACAGCCTTGAGGCCTCGCGGTTCCCCGGTGTTGATTGCGGCTAGCTGAGGTGGGGCAGGCACAGGACACAGCACTAACCCCTAGCTCCCTGGGGTAATCTCTGTAGAGACTCAGCCAGTGCAAGCAGGCTGCACACTGATGGGGCTAATGAGACAATGAGCAACCACGGGGAAGCAACAACTGTTTTCAGAGCCTGCAGCCAGCGTCCCAGTCAGAAAACTTTGGCGCCGGGCTTTGGACTGGGAGCAGAGGAACTGACCACAGCTTCTGAGACAGCACAAGCACAGGATGCGGACCTGACCCTCAGGGGCAATCTCGACCCAGCCAAGGCACACAGGCTACACACCCCTTGGGAATCTCAGATAAAACAGTCACCACCAAGCAAGATAAGTAACTTTGTCTATATTCCTGGGTGCTACTCTCTCCTATCTATCTGACCCCTCCCCTACCCTTCCCAGGCGGCTTCATTAACATTGGAATTTTCTGGGCCAGAGAGTGAGGTGCTCTGCGGTTGTTTTGTTTTGTTTTGTCTTTTCCTAACCCATTCTTCTGCCCTGAGAGAAGCGGCTACAAAAAACCGAGGGATCAAAAATCCTTCCCTGACTTCCCAAAATTGGACTAAAAATACAGAACCAGCTCCAGCCAAGCATATGAGATCCACAGTCTTGAGCTTTCATCCCTACAGGCAACAAGGTGGCTATTATAATGCAAAGGCAATTCTGATAGTGACCTGACTGTAATTGTTTTAGCAGATTACTGGAAAGACAAGTTGCCCAGGTATGATATCTCTACCTATTAAACAGAGCCCTCACTGACCCACAACAAGGAACTGAGGGCTGAAGCTCCACCCAAACACCCTAGCCTCCTGCCATAGGGGTCTGAGGATAGTGACACCTACCAATCTGTAGAGGTACATGCATTGGGTGCCTAAGGTACAGCTGCAGAGCCCACCCACCAAAGTGCTTTAGGAATAGAGACACACCTACCTCACTGGCACTTGGGAGAAGCTTGTCAGCATCCTGCCCCCCCTGGAGTGTGATCCCCCTGCTACTACTAGAATCTGGTACACACAACTATCACCACTACTCCTCTAAGCAAATAGGTGACAGTCTACACCACACACTTGGTGACTGAAAATCAGATTCTACTCTTAGGCTTATATATCTGGTAACAGCCCAAAACAGCTGGTAATAGGACATAAGTGATTCAAAGGCTACAAAAATCAAGACAGAGCAATCTAGTAACCCATCTATGTATATTGAAAGAAAACAAAACAAGACAAGACTCAGGGAACAAATACAAAATAAATCACTACAATATCTTATAGATGGCTCAGAGACAGCAGTCGATATCAAACCACATAAAGAAGCAGACCATGATCGCTTCTACAACTCCCCAAATTAAAGAATCAAAATCTTTCCCAAATGAAGATACAATCCTGGAATTGCCAGATGCAGAATATAAAAAACTAATTTACAGAATGCTTCAGGACATCAGGGATGACCTCAGAAAAGAAATAAGGCAATCTACAGAAAAAGCCAAGGAACACACTGATAAAGCAGTTGAAGAAATCAAAAAGATTATTCAAGAACATAGTGGAAAAATTAATAAGCTGCAAGAATCCATAGAGAGACAGCATTCAGAAATCCAAAAGATTAACAGTAAAATTACAGAATTAGGCAACTCAATAGGAAGTCAGAGGAGCAGAATTGAGCAATTGTAATGCAGAGTGGGGGACCTGGAGGATAAGCAAATTCACACCAATACAGCTAAAAAAAAAAAAATCAGATAAAAGAATTAAAAAAAATGAAGAAACCCTAAGAATCATGTGGGACTCTATGAAGAAGAATAACTTGCGTCTGATTGGAGTTCCAGAAGAGGGAGGGATAACAGAAAATACAGAGAGAATAGTTGAAGATATGTTGGCAGAAAACTTCCCTGACATCATGAAAGACGAAAGGATATCTATCCAAGATGCTCATCTAACCCCATATAAGATTGGTCCAAAAAGAAAATCACCAAGACATATTATCATCAAACTTGCCAAAACCAAAGATAAAGAGAAAATTTTAAAAGCAGCCAGGGATAAAAGAAAGGTCTCCTACAAAGGAGAATCAATAAGAATAAGTTCAGACTACTCAGCAGAAACCATGCAGTCAAGAAGGCAATGGGATGACATATATAGAGCACTGAAGGAGAAAAACTGCCAGCCAAGGATCCTATATCCAGGAAAACTCTCTCTCAAAAATGAAGGTAAAATTAAAACATTTACAGATAAACACAAGCTTAGAGAATTTGCAAAAACCAAACCAAAGCTAGAAGACATACTAAAGGAAATTGGTCAGAAAATCAATAATATCAGATACCAGCACAACACAAGGTCACAGAACAGAACATCCTGATATCAATTCAAATAGGGAAATCACAAAAACAAATTAAGATTAATTTTAAAAAGAAAAAAATGCTCAAAACAGGGAATCATTGAACTCAATATGTAAAAGATCACAATAATCAAAAAGAGGGACTGAATACAGGTGGCATAGAACTGCCATATGGAGAGGGAAACAAGGCAATACAGGACAATACAAGTTAGGTTTTTACTTAGAAAAATAGGGGTAAATATTAAGGTAACCACAAAGAGGTCTAACAACTCCATAACTCAAAATAAAAACCAAGAAAAACATAACGACTCAGCAAACATAAAGTCAACTACTATGAAAAGGAGGAACACACAATTTACGAAGAAAAACATCTCAGCACAAAAAAGTAAGTGGAAAAATGAAATTGTCAACAACACACATAAAAAGGCATCAAAATGACAACACTAAACACATACTTAGTGTACGCTGAATGTAAATGGACAAAATGCACCAATAAAGAGACAGAGACTCTGACTGGATAAAGAAACACGATCCGTCTATATGCTGCCTACATGAGACACACTTTAGATTTAGAGAAACAAACAAACTAAAACTCAAAGGATGGAAAGAAGTATATCAAACAAAGAACAAGCAAAAAAGAGCAGGAGTAGCAATATTAATTTCTGACAAAATATACTTTAAAGTTAAATCCACCACAAAGGATAAAGAAGGACACTACATAATGATTAAAGGGACAATTGCCTAGGAAGAAATAACCATATTAAATATTTATGCACCCAATGACAGGGCTGCAAGATACATAAAACAAACTTTAACAGAACTGAAAAGTGAGATAGACACCTCCACAATTATAGTAGGAGACTTCAACACACCACTTTCGGAGAAGGATAGGACTTCCAGTAAGAAGCTCAGTACACAGAAGACCTAATTGTTATAATCAACCAACTTGACCTCATAGACTTATACAGAACACTCCACCCAACAGCTGCAAAGTATACTTTTTTTCTAGCGCACATGGAACATTCTCTAGAATAGACCACATATTAGGTCATAAAACAAACCTTTGCAGAATCCAAAACATCGAAATATTACAAAGCATCTTCTCAGCCCACAAGGCCATAAAAGTGGAAATCAATAACAGAAAAATTAGGGATAAGAAATCAAATACTTGGAAACTGAACAATACCCTACTCAAAAAAGACTGGGTTATAGAAGACATTAAAGAGGGAATAAAGAAATTCATAGAATGCAACGAGAATGAAAAGACTCCCTATCAGAACCTCTGGGACACAGCAAAAGCAGTGCTCAGAGGTCAATTTATATCGATAAATGCACACATACAAAAAGAAGAAAGAGCCAAAATCAGAGAACTGTCCCTACAACCTGAACAAATAGAAAGCGAGCAACAAAAGAATCCATCAGGCACCAGAAGAAAACAAATAATAAAAATTAGAGCTGAACTAAATGAATTAGAGAACAGAAAAACAATTGAGAGAATTAACAAAGCCAAAAGCTGGTTCTTTGAAAAATGAACAAAATTGATAAACCATTGACCAGACTGACTAAAGAAATACAGGAAAGAAAACAAATAACCCGAATAATTAACAAGATGGGCCATATCACAACAGACCCAACTGAAATTAAAAGAATCATATCAGATTATTACGAAAAATTGTACTCTAACAAATTTGCAAACCTTGAAGAAATGGATGCATTCCTAGGAAAACACTACTACCTAAACCAACACAATCAGAAGTAGAACAACTAAATAGACCCATAACAAAAAAAGAGATTGAAACGGTAATCAAAAAACTCCCAACAAAAAAAAGCACTGTCCCCAAAGGCTTCAATGCAGAGCTCTACCAAACTTTCAGAGAAGAGTTAACACCGCTGTTACTAAAGGTATTTCAAAGCATAGAAAATGACGGAATACTACCTAACTCAATCTATGAAGCCACCATATCCCTGATACCATAGCCAGGTAAAGACATTACAAAAAAGAAAATTACAGACCTATATCCCGCATGAACATAGATGCAAAAATCCTCAGCAAAATTCTAGCCAACAGAATTCAACAACATATCAAAAAAATAATCCACCACGACCAAGTGGGATTTATACCAGGTATGCAAGGATTTTTTTTTTTTTCGTGCAAGGTTGGTTTAATATTAGAAAAACCATTAATGTAATCCACCATATAAATAAAACAAAAGACAAAAACCACATGATCTTATCAATTGATGCAGAAAAGGCACTTGACAAAGTCCAACACGCATTCATGATAAAAACGCTCAGCAAAATAGGAATTGAAGGAAAAATCCTCAGCATAATAAAGGGCATCTATACAAAGCCAACAGCCAACATCATTTTAAATGGAGAGAGCCTGAAAGCATTTCCCTTGAGAATGGGAACCAGACAAGGATGCCCTTTGTCACCACTCTTATTCAACATTGTGCTAGAGGTCCTAGCCAGAGCAATTAGGCTAGACAAAGAAATAAAGGGCATTCAGATTGGCAAGGAAGAAGTAAAACTATCTCTATTTGCAGAGGACATGATCTTATACACAGAAAACCCTAAGGAATCCTCCAGAAAACTACTGAAACTAATAGAAGAGTTTGGCAGAGTGTCAGGTTATAAGATAAACGTACAAAAATCACTTGGATTCCTCTACATCAACAAAAAGAACATCGAAGAGGAAATCACCAAATCAATACCATTCACAGTAGCCCCCAAGAAGATAAAATACTTGGAAATAAATCTTACCAAAGATGTAAAAGACCTATACAAAGAAAACTACAAAGTACTAGTGCAAGAAACTACAAGGGACTCACATAAGTGGAAAAACATACTTTGCTCATGGATAGGAAGACTTAACAAAGTAAAAATGTCTATTCTACCAAAAGCCATCTATACATACAATGTACTTCCGATCCAAATTCCAATGACACTTTTTAATGTGATGGAGAAACAAATCACCAACTTCATACGGAAGGGAAAGAAGTCCCGGATAAGTAAAGCATTACTGAAAAAGAAGAAGAAAGTGGGAGGCCTCACTCTACCTGATTTTAGAACCTGTTATACAGCCACAATAGTCAAAACGGCCTGGTACTGGTGCAACAACAGGCACATTGACCAATGGAACAGAATTGAGAACCCAGATATAAATCCATCTACATATGGGCAGCTGATATTTGACAAAGGCCCAGTGTCAGTTAATTGGGGAAAAGATAGTCTTTTTCACAAATGGTGCTGGCATAACTGGATATCCATTTGCAAAAAAATGAAACAAGACCCATCCCTCACACCAAGCACAAAAACTAACTCCAAGTAGATCAAAGACCTAAACATAAAGACTAAAACGATAAAGATCATGGAAGAAAAAATAAGGACAATGTAAGGAGCCCTAATACAAGGCATAAACAGAATACAAAACATTACCAAAAATGGTGAAGAGAAACCGGGAGCTGCTAAAAATCAAACACCTATGCTCATCTAAAGACTTCACCAAAAGAATAAAAAGACCTCCTACAGATTGGGAAAGAATTTTCAGCTATGACATCTCCGACCAGCGCCTGATCTCTAAAATCTATATGATTCTGTTAAAATTCAATCACAAAAAGACAAACAATCCAATCAAAAAGTGGGCAAAGGATATGAACACACACTTCACTAAAGAAGATATTCAGGCAGCTAACAGATACATGAGAAAATGCTCTCGATCATTAGCCATTAGAGAAATGTAAATGAAAACTACGATGAGATTCCATCTCACTCCAACAAGGCTGGCATTAATCCAAAAAACACAAAATAATAAATGTTGCAGAGGCAGCGGAGAGATTGGAACTCTTATACACTGTTGGTGGGAATGTCAAATGATACAACCACTTTGGAAATCTATCTGGCGTTTTCTTAAAAAGTTAGAAATAGAACTACCATACAACCCAGAAATCCCACTCCTCAGAATATACCCTAGAGAAATAAGAGGCTTTACACGAACAGATACATGCACACCCATGTTTATTGGAGCACTGTTTATAATAGCAAAAAGCTGGAAGCAACCAAGGTGTCCATCAATGGATGAATGGGTTAAATAAATTATGGTATATTCACACAATGGAACACTACGCATCAATAAAGAACAGTGACGAATCTGTGAAACATTTCATAACATGGAGGAACCTGGAAGGCATTATGCTGAGTGAAATTAGTCAGAGGCAAAAGGACAAATATTGTATAAGACCACTATTATAAGATCTTGAGAAATAGTGTAAACTGAGAAGAACATAGTTTTTTGTGGTTACGAGAGGGGGGAGGGAGGGAGGGTGGGAGAGGGTTATTTACTGATTAGTTAGTAGATAAGAACTACTTTAGGTGAAGGGAAGGACAATACTTAATATAGGGAAGGTCAGCTCAACTGGACTGTACTAAAAGCAAAGAAGTTTCAGGGATAAACTGAATGCTTCGAAGGTCAGTGGAGCAAGGGCGGGGTTTGAGGACTATGACTTAAGGGGACTTCTAACTCAATTGGCAAAATAAATTCTATTATGAAAACATTCTGCATCCCACTTTGAAGTGTGGTGTCTGAGGTCTTAAATGCTAACAAACAGCCATCTAAGATGCATCAATTTGTCTCAACCCACCTGGATCAAAGGAGAATGAAGAACACCAAGGTCACACGATAACAATGAGCCCAAGAGACAGAAAGGGCCACATGAACTAGAGACTTACATCATCCTGAGACCAGAAGAACTAGATGGTGCCCTGCCACAACCGATGACTGCCCTGACAGGGAGCACAACAGAGAACTCCAGAGGGAGCAGGAGAACAGTGGAATGCAGACCCTAAATTCTCATAATGGTCTGACTGAGACTAGAAGAATCCCAGCAGTCATGGTCCCCAAACCTTCTGTTCATCCAGGACAAGAACCATTCCCGAAGACAACTCATCAGACATGGAAAGGACTGGACAATGGGTTGGAAAGAGATGCTGATGAAAAGTGAGCTATCAGGTGGACACTTGAGACTGTGTTGTCATCTCCTGTCTGGAGGGGAGATAGGAGGGTAGAGAGGGTTAGAAACTGACAAAAGGGTCATGAAAGGAGAGACTGGAGGGAGGGAGTGGGCTGATTTATTAGGGAGGGAGTAAATGGGAGTATGTAGTAAGGTGTATATAGGCTTATGTGTGACAGACTGACTTGATTTGTAAACTTTCACTTAAAGCACAACAAAAATTATTAAAAAAAATAAAAAAGGTCAAAGTATTCATTGCATGGTGCAAATCTGCTGCGAAAGAACTTTTTAAAGTGTTGAAAAGTAAAGTTGTCTCCTTGAAGACTAAAGTTTGCCTGACACGAGCAATGGCGTTTTCAATCACCTCATATGCATGTGAATGCTGGACAATGAATAAAGAAGACCAAAGAAGAATTGATGCCTTTGAGTTATGGTGATGGCAAAGAATATTGAATATACCATGGAATACCAAAAGAAGGAACAAATTTGTCTTGGAAGAAATAGAGCCAGAATGCCCTTGGAAGCAAGAATGGCAAAACTTCGTCTCACATATTTTGGACATGTTATCAGGAGAGATCAGTCCTTGAAGAAGGACATCATGCTTGTCAGAGAAGAAGAGGAAGATCTTGGGTGAGACAGACTGACACAGTGGTTGCAAAGAAGGGTTCAAGCGTAACAAACATAGTGAGGATGGCACAGGACCAGGCAGTGTTTCGTTTTGTTGTACACAGGGTTACAAAGAGTTGGAATGGGCTCAACAGCACCTAACAGCAGCAAGGAAACTAATAATTGTTGATATTTACTATATGTAACAACAATAAGACTTTTAACATATTTATTTTATTTGCTTTCACATTTTATGTGGGAAGAAACAGTTTTAGAGAGAACACATTATCTTCAGAGGATTCATACACTAGTAAACTATGCAGCTGAGATTCAAGCTGTTTATGTGTCTTCACGAAGAATGTTCTTTCCATAACAGCATTTGGTTTTCCAAGACAGAACATTTCAAGGAAGAAAGAAAGAAATAGGCACACATTAGCCACATAGAGGAGCCCTGGTGGCATAGTTGTTAAGAGCTTGGCTGCTAACCAAAAGGTCAGCCGTTGGCATCCAACAGTGCTCCTTCAAACCCTAAAGGGCAGTTCCACTCCGTCAGATAGGGTTGCAATGAATTGGAATCAACTCCATGGCAACGGGTTTGGTCATCAACATAGAAGTACTAAAAGATAATGAAAGCTAGGTCTTACAACCAATGCAAACACTTGCCTTACTTCTGAAGTTCTTGTTATGTATGTAGCTCTACAGTCAGTGACAAAGTATGTAATAAGTTGTCTTTTAGGTTTTGTTGTTTTTTATGCTCTTTTTTTTTCTTTTCTGATGCGTGAAGATGTTTAAATAAAGAGAAAATTTTCAGAAAAGTCTTGAAGGGCAATGTAATTAATGAATTCTATAATGTTTTTAGAATGGTACATTCCTGCAATATCCTACTGAAACACCCAATCAAAAGATAATTAGGATAAATCATACAGAGAAAGGAGACAACCTCAAATCTCCAAGTACAGAGAATTGTGCATCACGAAATATTTTCAGGTTGATGTTTTCAGCATCTTTAGGAAAGCAGGGATTAGCTACAAAGATGAATTCCTTTTTAATGTTAACAAATGTAATTAAAAACCCATAATTTTAAAATTGATGTGATCAGAAATATATTTTACACAAGCATTTGTTAATAAAGTTATCTCACAATTCAGTAGATGATATCTGTGAGTTATCTCCCGAGTATCCAAGTGAACAATTGTTTTTTTGTAGTAGTCATCATTCATTCATTCACTTTTGTATTCATTTATCCATTTACAAAATATCAATTGGCAGCTGTGCATGAGGCAAGAGCAAGACCTCAGTGCACAATGTAGATTGAATTTGGTCTGAAACTTTTTTTTTTAATGCCTTAGTTTTCTCACATTTTTAAAACTTTAGAAATAAGCCCATAAAAAAAAAAAAGCCCATACTGCAGAAAAAAATTAGCTAAATATAACTGTCTTGATAGACATAAGTTACTTGAAATTGCATTAGATGTAACTTCAAAAATCCTTAATTTTCTAAATATCTCAATATAAATATCACGTGCAGTTTACTTGCTGAAATTATTACAAGAGCATTTTTAAATCACTGAAAACAAGGACAGAGATTTTATCTTCAGATGGTGGATGATATTAGGACCTTCAAATTTAAGATACATTTTTAATTTTCACTTAGAATGTCATAAACTCATTTTTAAATAAATAATCAGGCAAATTGAAAGAGAAAAGTGTACATATGAGCATATCTATAGTTGTGCATATGTATGCATGCTTGTTGATATGTATTCCGGTGTGCGTAACCTGTATTAATAGTACATGTGTTTGTATTCATTTCCTGGCTCTTCTTACTATTTTGTCCTATTAGATAAGTTAGTTACACTCTTTGGCCTTGTGTCTCTCATATTAAAATAAAAATAATATAGATTCTTATCTGAAAGAGTTGTCATGGGGATTAAATGAATAAATGCATAAAAATAATTACAACAATGTCTGGCACAGACTGAGCACTCAGTAAGAAACCACTGACTTATGTCCTAAATGTTTCACTGTTAGGGTCCAATACATGTTCACTGCCTGAGGGTGGCAGCAAGATGGAGAAAGAATATCTTTTTAGGACTGAAATACTGGGGCCTTTGTCTTTACAAAAGATATTGAAAGAAAAATATCTGAAGGCACAACCAGAAGATGTGCCTCAAGTTATTGCATAAAATCCACATGTCCCACATAGTACATGGGTTCTAACTATGTCACAATCAAAATAAGAAATTTAAGGAAATCTGGGTTATGTTTAACAAAACAGAAATGTAAATAATAGAATGATAGGTAGGTAGGTAGGTAGACAGACAGATAGGTAGGTAGGTAGATAGGTAACAGATTGCTGCCTAATCCTTGAAAGCAGATTTCTCTCTTCTACTTCTTTTTCAGTAATAGGATCCACTGTCTTATAGCTTGCCCAGGAGCCTCCTTTTTCAAAGGACGGCCCCTCTCTTGCTCTCCCTAAGCCCAAACTATAATCTTCAATAAAGCAGAATGTGATGCATAATAGGCAATCTGCTAAAGAGATTGAAAAGATAGGAAGAAATGTTACCCTTTAACCTGGGTTGAATTGTGTCCCCCCAAAATTTGTGTCAACTCGGTTAGGCCACGATTCCCAGTATTGTGTGTTTGTCCTCCATTTTGTGGTTGTATTTTACGTTAAAGAGGATTAGGGTGGGATTGTGATATCCTTACTAAGATCACATCCTGATCCAATGTAAAGAGAGTTTCCCTGGGGTGTAGCCTGCACCACTTTTATCTTACAAGAGATGAAAGGAAGGGGAACTGAGCAGAGAGAGGGGAACCTCATACCACCAAGAAAAAAGCAGTGGGAGCAAAGCGCATCCTTTGGACTAAGACATCTAGTGCTGCTATAACAGAGATACCGTAAGTGGACAGCTTTAGCAAAGAGAAGTTTATTCTCTCACAGTCTAGGAAGCTACAAGTCCAAATTCAGGGTGCCAGCTCCAGGGAAAGGAGTTCTGTCTGTCAGCTCTGGAGGAAGGTCCTTGTTATTAGCCTTTCGTTGGTCTGGGAGCATCTTAGCTCAGGAACCTCAAGTCCAAAGGATGTCCTCTGCTGCCAGCACTGCTTTCTTGATGATATGAGGTCCCCTGTCTCTCTGCTCACTTCTCTCTTTTATACCTCAAGGAGATTGGCTTAAGACACTATCTAATCTTGTAGATCTCATCAATATAACTGCCACTAATCTGTCTTATTACATCATAAAATCTGTCTTATTACACCATAGTGATAAGGTTTACAACACATAGGGAAATCACATCAGATGATAAAATGGTGGAAATCATACAATACTGGGAATCATGACCTAGCCAAGTTGACAGATATTTTTGGGGGACACAATTCAATTCCTGAGAATGGCTAAGGTACCCTTTATATAGCTAAGTGGATACACCCTACCACATTCATATTCTTAAGATAAAATTGGTGATTTTCTAGTCAGGATGCCTGAACTTAGGCTAACCTTCTTCCAGGAAACAGTAAAGGAGAGGTGTGATCTTCCTTGATAATTACATTTGAGAATAGCTAGATCCCAGATCCTTGAGAAAATTTCCTTGATTTACAAACTTTTCAAAGAGACAGAGAACCAATTTACAATTACAAGTTGTCTAAAGTGAATTCCTGTATTTTCAGCAGGGAAAATTAAAACCTCTTATTTTCAATTTGCATTTGTCCTTACTGGTTTACGAAAAAAGACATAGATGATAAGTGATTAGAACAATATAATGGAACAAAGAGAACTCACTGATACAAGAGATATATTTTTAGGGACGAACAAAATACCATACTGAAGAAGAACAGACAGAATTATCAGGAAAGAAAAGTATTTAGTTACATGAAGCTGATTAATAATTTTTACAACAGCATTATGACATAGCCATCATCCCCACTTCACAGAGGAAGAAACTAAGGCTCAACGAGAAAAGTAATATGCCCTGGATTGAAGAGCGAAGACCTCAAAGAGGCCTACTCCTCATCAAGCTAAGCACACACCTCTTATTCAACCTAAAGCATTACTGATACAGCACAATGTTTTGGTGTTCCGACTCCCTCACTCACTACTTACATTCTCCGGGGGTTGTGGTGAGAAGGCAATGAGCTAAAATATGCAAAGCACTTAGACGGTGCATTAGGTGATCAGTGGCAGTCAATATTAGTGAAATCTTATGCAAATTTTTTTCCAATTCCACCACCCAGTTCCATCATCAATAAATGAGGAAATAATGCCCATTTTGGTAAAGGAGGGAATAAGGTTTATCTGAAAAATTGTACTAAAAATTAAGTGTGATAATATTTGGGGAAGTTCGAAGAAACAAATGACTTGGGATGTGACAACATATATACGTATAAATATCAATTTTTTTTGTATTTAAAATATACTTCCAAAGTGTTTTGTATGACTTGCAAATATTTGTTTGTATTCCTTTCTTAGTATCATTGCAGCATAACATCGAAGGAGCATTTCAATATTTCCAGTGTCACTTTTTTTTTATAACTAAGTTCTTTTGAATGTTCTATAGAGTTACTGAAAGCAGCCATACACCCTCTAAGGGATATTTGCAATTTCTAGGGCAGAAAGAAATGAAGGGAGGGCTTAGTGCCCACAGTTATTCTTACATAACCTCTCCGTCTTCTCAACAACTTTGATCAGTCATGCGTCACTTTGCTTTCGAAGGAAGGGGAAAGAGTTCTACATTTTACAAGGAGAGCATATCAGCACTTATATTTAATTTACAAAGTGATTCTTTAAATATTCTTAAATGGAATCCAAACATAATGTGATTGAAAAAGCATCTTCTGACATTTCACTCTGCAAATGCACATTTATCGTGATGATGGATGGTTTGCTTAAAATGATAACTAATTTGGATTTCAGTTGGAGGAAATATGTGCTAACTCTACTAAAAGTATCAATTATATGTTCTCTGGTCCTCTTTCTCCATACCTTTGTACATCATCGAATACATGAATTTTTCTGACAAGAAACATGGCACTTATTGGCAAAAAAGACTTCATCAGCTATAAAATAAGTGGGGTTGGCCTCCACAGTCTTCTTAATGATGTCACCTGAGTGCATATTGGACAAGTATAAGCCAATTAAGATCTCAGTCATTTTGTAAGAAATTTTCAAAGCCGCTGTATTGTTTTCAGCCTGTCTCTTTTCTCTCTTTCCTTCCTTTTACAGTATGGCATATTCCCATTTCTCATGTTACTTGTTTGGTTCTATTAGTAAGATATTAGGAAACTAAGTGTAATTCTATGGTTTCTAGAATGGAGATGATAAGCAATGTTTATATAGCTGACATCTAGGTTCTAAAAAAAAAAAAAAAATACTGGCTCACAATTACCCAGCCCAGGGAATATAAGATACCATCAAGATAGTTTCTTGGCATTCATGCTAAAATCAAGAAGACATAATGGATGTTATTTGTGCTCTGTCTATTTCCCACCCCCCAGCTACTTTGATAGTTGGCTGATAAGTCATAGCTGCTCCCTTACTTGCATGTAATATTAATGACATCAACTGATAACTTCCACATTCCGTTCAATTATCTTTCTTTAGATTGGGCACAAATATGGATGTCTTCCAGTCAGTTGGCCAGGAAGCTGTCTTCCAAATTTCCTGGCGTAGATGAGTGAGTACTTCCAGCATTGCATCTGTTAGGTGAAAACTCTGTTGGTATTCTGTCAATTCCTGGAGCCTTGTTTTCTACCAATGCCTCCAGTGCAGCTAGGACTTCTTACTTCCATACTATTAGTTCTTGATCATATGCTGCCTTTGAGATGCCTGAATGTCCATCAATTCTTTTTGGTACAGTGATTCTGTGTATTCCTCCATCTTCTTTTGATGCATCCTGCGTCAGTCAGTATTTTGCCCATGAATTTGTCAATATTTCTACCCAAGCTTGAATTTTTTCTTCAGCTCTTTCAGCTTCAGAAATGCCAACCTTGTGCTTCCTTTTTGGTTTTCTAACTCCAGATGTTTTCACATTTCATTATAATACTTTACTTTGTCTTTTCCTGCCACCATTTCCAATTTTCTGTTCAGCTCTTTTACTTCACCATTTCTTCCATTCACTTTAGCTGCTCTACATTCAACAGAAAATTTCAGGGTCTCTTCTGACATTCATTTTAGTCCTTTATTTCTTTCCTGTCTTTTAATGAACTTTTGCTTCTTAATGTATGATGTCATTCTACAACTCATCTGGCCTTAGGTCATTAGTGTTCAATGTGTCAAAGCTGTTCTTGAGACGGTCTCTAAATTCCAGTGAAATATACTCAAGATTGTACTTTGCCTCTCTTGGACTTGTTTTAGTTTTCTTCAACTTCAACTTGATATGAGCAAAGGATGTCCTGTCCCACAGTGGGCCCCGGCCTTGTTCTGACAGATGAAAATGAGTTTCTTCATAGCCTCTTTCCACAGATGTAGTCACTTTGATTTCTGTGTGTTCCGCCAGATGAGGTCCATGTGTATAGTGACTGTTTATGTTGTTAAGAAAGGCATTTTCAATGCATAGGTCGTTGGTCTTGCAAAATTCTATCATGCAATCTCTGACATCGTTTCTATCACCAAAACAGTATTTTCCAACCACTGATTCTTCCTCTTTGTTTCCACCTTTCACAGTCCAATCACCAGTAATTTTGAATGCATCGTGATTGCATGTTTGATCAATTCCACAGTACAGAAATTGGTAAAAATCTTCAATTCCTTCATCTTTGGCATTAGTGGTTGGTGTGTAAATTTGACTAATAATCCTAATAACTAATCTTCCTTGTAAGGATATGGATATTACCCTATCACTGATAACATTGTACTTCAGGATGTGTCTTGAAATGTTCTTTTTGACAATGAATGAGATGCCATTCCTCTTTAATTTGTCATTTCCAGAATAGTAGACTATATAATTTTCTAATTCAAAATGGCTAATATCAGTCCATTTCAGCTCAGTAATGCCTGGGATATCAATCTTTATGCATTCCATTTCATTTCTGACAACTTCCTATTTTCTTAGATTCATACTTTGTACATTCCACATTCTGATTATTAATGAATGTTTGCAGTTGTTTCTTCTCATTTTGAGTCATACCCCATCAGTAATTGAAGGTTCCAAAAGCTTTTCTTCATCCATGTCATTCAAGTCAACTCTACTTTGAGTAGGTAGCTCCTTTGCAGTTGTAATTTGAGTGTCTTCCAACCTGATGGGCTCATCTTCCAGCACTATATCAGACAATGTTCCACTGCTATTCATAAAGCTTTCACTGGTCAGTTTTTTTCAGCAATAGACTGCCAGGTCCTTCTTCCTGGCCTGTCTTAGTCTGGAAGATCTGATGAAACCTGGCCAATATGGGTGACCAAGCAGGTATTTAAAATGCCAGTGACATAGCTTCCAGTATTACAGCAACATGTAAGCCACCACAGTATGACAAACTGAAAGACATGAGTTACAGTACTGAAGGAGTCTATGGTTAAAATATCAAATAATGTAGGAATCATTAACAGAAGATGTAATGAATACACAGAGTCACAGTACAAAAATAATTGGTCAATGTTCAACCATTTCAGGAGGTAGCATACAATCAAGAACCAATGGCACTGAAGAAAGAAGTCCAAGCTGCTCTGAAGGCACTGGCAAAAAATAAGGCTCTACTCTGGCAGAAGTTCTTCTTTTTTTTGCTTTTATTCCTAGATTTTTTGGCAGTCATGTGGCTCATATCTCTCCCATCTGTGCTTTCTTCTCTGTGCCTGTCTGCTCCATTTATATCTCAAAGATGATTAGATTAAGCCATGTCCTACACTGACATGACTTCATTAAACTGTTTTCCAAATGGGATTACAACCACAAGTATATGGGTTAGGAGTTACGACACATATTTTGGGGGGAACACAATTCAATCCATAGCAAAGAGAAAAGACCCAGAGATATTGACATCTTTAACCTCCCCTACACACTGCACTTCAACCGTTTCAGGAGGTAGCATATAATCAAATTCAGGCTGGCTTCAGAAGAGGGCATGAAACTAGGGATATCATTGCTGATGTCAGATCTATCTTGCCTGAAAGCAAAGGATACCAGAAAGATGTATACCTGGGTTTTAATGACTATGCAAAGGCATTCAACAATTTGGATAACAACAGATTATGGAAAATATTGTGAAGAATGGGGATTCTAGAACACTTAATTGTGCTCTTGCGGAACCTGTACACAGACCAAGGGGCAGTCATTCAAACAGAACAAGGAGATACTTCATGGTTTAAAATCAGGAAAGGTGAATGTCAAGGTTATATCTTTTCAACATACTTATTCAATCTGTATGCTGAGCAAATAATCTGAGAATCTGGACTACATGAAGAAGAATGCAGCATCAGGATTGGAGGAGGACTCATTAACAACCTGAGAAGATGACACAGCCTTGCTTGCTGAAAGCAAAGAGGACTTAAATCACGCAATGATGAAGATCAAAGACTACAGCATTCAGTATGTATTACTCTTCAACATAAAGAAAACAAAAATCCTCACAACTAGACCAATAAGTAACACCATGATAAAGAAAATATTGATATCATTTTACTTGAATCCACAATCAACACCCATGGAAGCAGTAGTCAAGAAAGGAAATGACATATTGGATTGGGCAAATCTGCTGCAAAAACCCTCTTTATATTGTTAAAAAGCAAAGATTTCCCTCTGAGGCCTAAGGGTCACTGGACCCAAGCCATGGTCTTTTCAATCACCTCATATGCATGCAAAAGCTGGACAATGAGTAAGGAAGACCAAAGAAGAATTTATGCCTTTGAATTGTTGAAGAAGAATATTGAAAATGGACTTCCAGAAGAACAAACAAATTTTAATTGAAGGAAGTACAGCCAGAATGTTCCTTAGAAGTGAGGATGGTGAGACTTTGTCTAGCATACTTTGGACATGTTATCAGGAGGGGCTATTCCCCTGGAGGAGGACATCATGCTTGGTAAAGTAGAGGGGCAGTGAAAGAGAGGAATACTGTCAACATTGTGGGTTAACACAGTGGCTGCAATGAAGGAATCAAGCAAAGCAAAGATTGTAAGGATGGCACAGGACCAGGCAGTATTTTGTTGTGTTGACATAGGTTACTATGAGTCAGAACGGACTCAATGATGCCTAACAACAGCAGCCTACATTGCAAGGGACCCCATGGGCTCTCAACTGATCTATCTGAAGTAGAGCTCAGCAATAGACAGACAAGCTGAGCCATGAACATAAAGTGTTCAATCTGATGTTTATTACTTTACTGATGAAGACATCACAAACTATTGATGTAATCAAATAAAAGAGAGATACTAAATCTATGAAAGGAGATAGACAAAGGGCAACTCATCCATTAAAAAGAACAGTAGGAAAAAAAAAAAAGCTATTCAATGGGTAGAAAAAGAGAACTACTTGAAAATGGGTAAAAAAAAAAAGATAGAAGTGTAATATTCAAGAGAACATTTAGAAGAAAAACATGAGAGTAATATATCTAACAGATACAAGGTAAAAATTCTAATGGAAGAGAAAAAAGGGAAATAATTTTATTATCAATCTTGGAATTTAAGCATCAATATAATAGAAGTGAAGATAAAAAAAAAAGAAAACAGAAAACTTGAAGAGGAGAAACATATGTAAAATTAATAATAGAAAATTACTTACAGCCAAAGGAAATGAATTTCCATCAAAATGACGTAGTAAAGCTGAATAAAAGGAAGACATGGAAAAAGGTAAGAGACAAATTGAATGGTAATTCCTAAAGTGACCAGTGTGTGGCTGGTTTAGAAAATAGCTAGCTCAGATTGAAGTAGGACTACAAAGGGCTTCAGGAAATGTGTCTCTATGGGAAATATAAATGAAGCTGACAGAATACCTCACACATTTGACTGTGTCCAAAGAAGATCATCAATTTTCTAAGAGAATGTGATGATGAATTAGTGATCTTTTTTTTTTTACCCTGGTGGCGCTGTGGTCAAGAGGCTGGCTGCTAATCAAAAGGTCAGCAGTTCAAATCTACCAGCTGCTCCTTGTCTTATACCAGGGAAAGCAGTTCAAGGGCAGTGAAGTTAAATCAAGAACAGGAGATGTGAACATGAAACGTTATTGAGAAAATAAGTGGAATAGAAGCACTCCAGTTCCCCCTCTTCTCCACCAAAAAAAAAAAAAAGCCTATGTAAAAAACACAGTTCTCAGGTGATAATGATCAGAAGATACATATTGGGACAAATGCTACCTAAATGCCTTCCTTCTAGGAAAGGCAAAATGATATTTCTAAAGGAAACACATTAATTCTACTCTTCTATGCTGGATGCTAGCAGGAAACCAAAAAAATAATGATCACTTGGAGAAACGAATTATGAGACATATGAATTAGTTAAATTTGAGACTAAATGTAGATTGAAATCAATAAATCACAGCAAGCTTTTTTTTTCCTTTTTTTGAAAAAGAATTATTTTTAATCAATTTAAGTTTCCTCAAAAAGTTGGGCAGAATGAGGGCTCTGTTTCAGTGAGTACAAAACTAGCAAAGCCAGCAAAGAACAGCAAAACACACAGATAAAAATAGAATTCATGAAGGACTCTTTGGATTAGGTCAGGCTCCTGGATTAGGAGTTAGGTTTTTTTGGGGGGGACAGAGAAGACAACTTTCAGAGTGAGCTGATGTCAGTGAGCCAGGATCAAAGACCACAGATGTAAAAATGACAGTTGCTGAACTGAGGGCTCTTATCTGCAGGCTCGGAGATCTTGGGAGATGAAATCCAGTATCTCAAAATGCTCTCCAGAAAAGACACCATTAAAATAAGGTGTGAAGTGAGATTTAGAATTTGTATTCTCAGAGCATAAGGATCTTTGAGTTGGTCCTAGTTTCTCAGCAGAAATCTCTAGAGGTTAAGTGTAGCTTGAAACAATGTAGTGAACCTTTCTTCTACCAACCCCTACCCCAAGAATTGTGATATCATAACAACCATGCTCCCTAGGAACTGCTTTCAGCAGTCTACATTCTCCTAAAACCTGGAAGGCTGATCCAGTGGCAACTTCATGTAAAAGAAGGCAGGACTTCAGAATATAATAATTACAAACTAGGAAAAACAGAATATTTCACTCGAAGACAGTACAAAACAAGACACGCAACAGATATGTTTATAAATTCTGCATTTTTAAAAAATGTCTGATTTTGGATTATGCATTCATAAAAAATGGGATAATAAAAGTTTAAATCCTTTAATTAGTTCTTAAAATATACTAAAAGTAGATTTTGAAAAAAAAAAAAATATGAGACTATTTTTTTCTTTCTTTTTTATCGTAACATTAGTACCTTTGTTTTGTGTAAATCTATATAGCTGTATGTTAAACTTTTATAGGCTTCTCTGTAGATATGTTATAATTTAAAAAAATTTATTTAAAGGTAGAAAAAAAATTTAAACAAGCTTTTGGCCAGCCTAATTTGCATAGAATAACCATTCCATGGCTCAGGTAGAGAACCCCTTTGCCATCAAGTCAATTTGGACTCATAGCTACCCTATAGGAAAGAGTAGAACTGACCCATAGGGTGTCCAGGGAGCGGCTAGTGGGTTTGAACTGCCAACCTTTTTTGTTAGCAACCTGAGCTCTAACCATTGCACAAGGCCTCCAAAAAAGAGAAGGACATACACCTATATTTCACCAGTCAGCTTCCAGTGAGGAAGAAGTCATTTATCTAAGAGGAAACCACAGTGCTGTTAAGAAGGACACCATGATATGGAAGTGATAAACAAACAGAAGAAGAAATGGTTACTACAAGAAAACTGAAAGCCATACATATATATTCAAGATTCAGGGAAAAAAAAAAAAAATGACATTCGTATATTCTTGAAAATGTGTTACAGCTACAGAAAAAGATGAATAAAAATTAAAAGCTAAGATAAACCCTTTTACCCTGGTTACATATTTGTTAAATATTATTAATAACATCTGAGGAAAATAACTTTATCATTAAAGATTGGATGCAGACAAGGGGAATGGAAGGATGTGCTAAATTCCGAATCTTTCCTAGGGACAAT
This sequence comes from Elephas maximus indicus, assembly GCF_024166365.1. Classification (NCBI taxonomy): domain Eukaryota; kingdom Metazoa; phylum Chordata; class Mammalia; order Proboscidea; family Elephantidae; genus Elephas; species Elephas maximus. The sequence goes on along the minus strand of NC_064836.1, from coordinate 42,651,957 downwards.
CGATAGATATCACTGAAGTCTTGATATAATAAGCAGAGATATAAAGCTTAAAAAATACATTGGCTAAAAACAAAGCTTCCAATGAGATTTTGGAAGAACCGAAAATAATCTTACAAAATAAACTGCCAATTATTGAGAGATGGCTAATACGAGAGAGGAGATTAATCCACATCTTAAAAAAAAAAAATTCTAGCAAAGGGAGAAGAATAATTCATTTGTTTTAAATATAAGAAGAAAAAGAAGTCAAAGTCTTCAACTGAAATGCTCCAGTGGTGTGTCCTCAATAGTTACTGGATTTACACTTTAAAATGCCCTCCATAAAATTTCTCAGACTGCCTCTGGTGCCTGGAACCTGCCAATGACTGGACAGTTTGACACAAGCCAGTATCAGGAACCACAACCTATGGGCCCTGGGCCCTACATGGGATGCTCTTTGACCCTGTCCCTAATCCCCATTCTGCCCCTCCACAGTGTGGTTGATTACTCACACTGAAGAGTTCTGAGACTTAGTCTGTGGGTGGGGATATCCCAGGGACGTGTGGCAATGGGTTCCCTTTGCCATGTGTCTCCCCTAACTTGGCACTAGCAGGCAGTCACTGAAAGTCACCCCAACTCCCTTACTTCAAGTGCCTTGTCAGTGTCAGGCTACCCTACAGGAATGACAGGCCTGTCTCTTCTGAAGGCTTTGAAGCCGTGTCACTCTGCAACACTAACCAGCCCTTCCAATTGCTGTTTTCTCTCCTCCCTGATTGATGTGATGATGTAGTGACATCATGTTCTACTGTGTGGGTCTTAAGCCATGCTAGATGAAGGATGAACACTCATTGTGTAGATAGGACTGCTCTATTGGTCTGCTGATGGTCCTGCCATCTATCCTTCTCAGGGGTGACTCACACTGAAAGAGTTCATATTGTAAGAATGCAGTGACTGGGCAAAATAGTTCAAGAGAAGATGTGGTTGGAAAGCATGCTGTTTGATTTATACTATGAAATCTTAGCAGTAAATTTAACATGACCAGAAAATAAACTATTATTCACATTTCCTTGTATTCTTGAATGAGACTGACATTTGTGGTCATCATCAACAAAGCACAATAACTAGCTTTGAGAAAGTCATTGGAAACCAGTAATCATGGGTAAGATGATGGATGATGTACTATCATGATTAATAATATAAAAAATATATATATATAAAACCAGCATTAAATCAATGATACTAGATCAAAAAATCCATATTATTTTATTTGGCAGAGAAGAGGGGCTGATGCTGAATAAAACAAATGACACAAAGAACCATAGACAAGAGAAGACCCAAAAGAGGGCAGAAGAAATGAGATGTAGCAGACAGGAGAAGGAATTTGACTTACACAGGAGAAAGGGAAGGAAGACTCCTCCACAGTGCTAAAAAAGAAAGCAAAGAATGGTAATACTGATAACATGGTAATATTAAAACAAGCAGTGTAGGGACCATACAATGATAGATCTCATGGAAAGAAGTTGCAGGATGTTTTCTTTAGGGCCTTTGCTTTTTTCTCTCTGAAGTTAGACATGAAAGCATCTGCTGTTAGATTGTGGGAAGTGTTAACGTTTAGAGATAGATGGTCTCCCAGGACACTTCCAGACATAAAGTTTTGCTTTATGATTTAAGTGTTACTTAACAGAATGAATAATACATTCATGGAACACATATTCACTAGAAACTTTAGCTTTCAGGGAATGCGAATGAATAAAAATGAATCTGAGGGAATAAACACATGACTGTAATTTTTTTAAGATAAATAGCTATCTCATCTTGGTTAAGATTAGTTTGTCAATACTGAGATCTTACTGTGAGTCAGGAATTCTGCTAACCACTAGGGATATATGGATTAGGGAAATTAGTAACAGTTTCTCTCCTTAAGAAAGGTAAATTTTGGGGGGAATATAGTCTATTAACAAATTATTATTATTAGGGACAACTCCAGATATAACGCTATGCACATATACAATGAACACAGTAAGGAAATGCCACTGCTGATCCTTCTGGCAAAGATTTTCCTGAAAGAAGTCTTAGCAAGAGTTAGTTGCATGAAAAGTCTGGAAGAATGTGACAGTCAAAGTGAAGGGCATGGAAGTTCTGGTTAGCTACTTCTGTGTAATACACCATCACACTGAGTGACTTAAAAAATCACCATATGTGTGGCCCTCAATTCTTTGCATTGGCAATTTTGGCTCAGTTTAGCTTAGTGGTACTTCTCATCTTAACTAAGGGCCCTCAAGCATTTTCAGGCTTAGGGATAGCTCTGCTTCTGGAGAGTTGGCTGACAATTGATCAAGGCAAGGGGACAGTGGGTGGAGATACAGCCATATGTCTTTCAGCATCAGTAGCCTGTCTCTAGCTTGTTCACATGGAGGCTTGGCAAGGATTTGAAAAGGAGAATAGAATCAAGACCTATTCAAGCCTATGCTCAGAATTGGTGTAGTGTCACTTCCACATGATCTATTGGTCGAAGTATTAACCTAAGGAATTTACAACGTCAATCTAATTTCAGGGAAAATAGATCTACCTCTTTATGGAAGGATTTGCAAAGCCTCATGTAAAAGTTCATACATTCAGGGAAGGGTGGAAATGTGTGGCCTTTATCCTATATAAAAAAATATTTATTATTTAATCAGTAGTTTTAAAATAATGAATGAAGGCTTCCAAAAATGAGATAAGTTTTTGTAGATAGAGAAACTCTAAATATTTAAGAGATGAGAACATAAAATGCTAGGTGGGGAGTTTGAAAAGATGAAGCTGAAAAGGTGAGTACCAACAGATAACAAAGAGGTCAAGTTAAGGAGATGGGGCATTTGTTGGTAGATTATATTTTTCCCTAAATTCTGTCCATACAGAAAGCTGTTGTTGAATAAATTGGAGACATTAATATGTATAGCATGAAAAACTATTACTTTCTCAAAGATGAAGGGAAAACTCCACACACCTGCTACCGTTGGAGATTTCTGAAGTATAATATTAAATGTGCCAAGAAATCCTGGAGGGGAATTAAAGTACTTGTGTAATTACACTCATGTCATTTTTTTTTTTTATGTTTCTTTGAACAAAGAACATTTTTTCCCCATTTTTACTAAACACATGTTGAAGGCAAAACAAGAGTTTCAGAATAATCATGCCAATAATGGAGAAAAAGTAAAATATTTTAATCAGGGTTGCTACAGGTCAGATTTTATTTTAGACAGATTACCCTGACAGTAGACTGGATAAACAATAAAAATGAATAAGGCCAGCATGATGGAAAAGAAGTGGCTATTGCAATAATCTATGAGAGAAATAATGAGTTTTCAATTTCTGGCATTAGTCATAAATACATAAAGAAAGGAAAGATGTGTTTAAGTTAGGTATAACTTAGTTATGGATTGTATATGCAGAGTGAGGAAGAGAGAAATTTTGCATGACTTTCTGATTTCTGGATTGGGTGATTGACAGTACCATTGACATAAGAAAGAGGATGGTCCTTGGATCCCTTTTGTACACTATGCAGATGGTTGTTTCAAAGCTCAGACTCAAGAAGAAAGTTGAGATGTACTTACAGTCACCTCAGCACCTCTAGAATGAGCACTTAAACTGAACGTAGAAACTTCAAAGACAGTCTGTCTCTGGAGAACAGGATTTAGAGGGTCACCATAAGTCATAAGGAACCCTGCAGCACAGGGGCTAAAAACTCCACTGCTAACCAAAAGGTTGGCAGTTTGAATCCATCAGCTGCTCCTTGGGAGTCCTATGGGGCAGTTCTACTCTGTGCAAAGGGTCGTTATGAGTAGGAATTTAGTTGACAGCAATGGGTTTGGATTCTTTGGTTTTATGAGTCAGAATTGACTTGAGGACAATGGGTTTTTGTTTTTGGTTTTTAGGTAGGGTGACGGTGTTTTGTTGTTATTCATAAGGTTTTCATTGGCTAATTTTTTTTCAGAAGTACATCTCCAGGTCCTTCCTCCCAGTCTGTCTTAGTTGGAGTGCCACTGAAACCTGTCCACCATGGGTGACCCAGCTGGTGTTTGAAATACCGGTGCCATAACTTCCAGCATCACAGCAACACACAAACCACCACAGTATGACAAACTGATAGACTGTTTTGGAGGGAGTTCCACTGACAATCTGTGATATGCAGATGACACAATCTTGCTTGCTGAAGGTGAAGATAACTTGAAGCACTTACAAATGAAGATCAAAGATACAGACTTCAGTATGCATTACACCTCAACATAATGAAAATAAAAATCTTACAACTGGGCCAGATAAGCAACATCATGATAAATGGAGAAAATATTGAAGTTTTCAAGGATTTCATTTTAGTTGAATAGCAACCAACACCCATGGAAGCAGCAGTCAAGAAATCAAATGACATATTGCACTGTGCAAATCTGCTGTAACAGAAGTCTTTAAAACGTAAAAAGCAAAGGTATCACTTTGGTGTCTAAGGTGTACCTGATCCAAGTCATATGTTCAATTTCTTCACATATGTGATAAATCAAGACAACAGAAATGGAATTCCAAAGGAGAATTGACACATTTGAATTATGGTGTTTGAGAAGATTATTGAATATACCATGGACTGCTAGAAGAGGGTCAGCAAAAAAGACGACCATGAACAAGATGGATTGACACAGTGGCTGTAACCATAATCTCAAACATACCTGCTATTGTGAGGATGGTGTTTTATTCTGTTGTACATGGGGTCACTATGAGTTAGACTTCATGGTACCTACCAACAACAAGTTAGGGGAAGGCAGAGAACTTTTAGAGTCATTTTATATTGCTTGGTCTCTTTCATATACCAGTATTAATTTCTATATATATATATATATATAAGGAAGAACAAAATAAAGGCAAGACTGTCTATTCTATTCTACTTTGAATTCATTTTAAATGATTGCAATTAAAACACATATTCATAGGGCATAAATAAAGACTACATCGGCCAGAAAAAAATTTGTTTTGCCCATGTATTTCAAACATGTCCAAATTCACCTAGACACCCATAGGCAAAGTAACACATAGTTTAGGAGAGAATTAAAAATAGGTGACCAAGTAGAGAAGAAATATTAAATGTGAGCAAGTAAGTTTGCTTATTTTTGTGCAGAAGATACGGAAAACCTGGAAAGTAAAACTCATGGTGGAAAAAACCCATTCCAATTTTTTCACCAAATCCCTAGTTCCTAAAAGTGTGCATCACTGATGTTCTATATTTCAAAGGTGACACACACAATGATTTCCAATGTATAAAACCAATTTAACATATATAAATGCATAAATTATTTGACATTATTATCAATGCAAAGCACAGTATGGATTATTATATGTGTAGAGTGGTCTTCTCTGTTCATTTCATGTGATAATGCCTTGATATCAGGTTTGTTTTTTTTTTTTACATTGTATTCAGAAGATCTTGAAATTATTGACATCAGTTTGATATTTGTAGGAAGTGTAAATGTCCAACAGTAAACCTTTTTACACGTACTATACACATCCACGTGCAATTCTACACATAGGCACACACTGTCTAAATACAATAAGCAGAAACTACTTGTTTTATTGTGGAAAATATACATGTGACATAACATCTGCTGCCATTTCACCATTCTTCACATGTGCAATGCAGTGGTAATAATTGTGTTCACCATGTCATACAACCATCATCATTACTCATTTCCAAAAGAAACTACTTCTTGAAGGCAAAATGTTTCATGGCATCTATTTCTTAAAACGAGCAGTATGGGGATACAACTTTGGAGCTAAATGTCACCGCAGAGTATTTCTTTTTCATGTAACTGACTAAGGAAAGCATTTCAAGTTTATTTAACACGTAACTGATGGTAATTCAGAGACTCTAGGGATAAAACAAATGAAATTCAATGCAAAAGGGAAACATTGTAGAATATCAGTTTAGAAGCTAAAAAAAAAAAAAACTCAAGATATATTCCTCTGCACCAAAAAAAAAAGGAGAGAGAGGGAGACAAAGAGAAAATCAGTTACTTCAATGTCTAATCACAAGGAAAAGACATTGCTAGTTTCCATAGCAACCACATCCCGAGCATTCTTCATTCATCTTGTTTCTTCCAGAATCCGCCTCATTATGGTAAAAAGAAATTCAGTGTCATATCAATGAAAACTCTAATATTTATAGATCCAAATACATTTTTCTGTCCAGGGTGACTAAGTAAAGACGCTGAAATCCAGTATAAGCTTGAACAAGAAAACTTAATTTAAATGTGAGAAGAACTGAAGCCTCTTTTGAATTTTACTTATGTATGCAACATCTATTATTTGAGCATCCGAGAGGTTTTTTATTTCTTTCTTTCTTTTTTTTTTTCTGCTACTTTGACAGGCTCAGCTCTTTGGAGAGTATATTTTATCTCTTTTTTTTTTTTTAGTCAGAAGTTGATTTCAGTGGCACTTCTGGCACAAACTTAAAAGTCAAAATACAAAAGAACTAGCATATTTAGTCTTGTCTGGCAGAGATAAGATTTATTCTGGGTGGCATAAAAACATCTGACAAACTATCTGCTTGATATGGAATTTTCAAAATACTTTCATACTGCATTTTATTAATAGCAAAATATGTTACCACAACAGGCTACCGGTTGTCTTTCCTGTGGTTATTGATAAAAATATGTAAATTCCAGTTACAGCTCTTTTACATAATTTGATAATACTGCTTGTTTTGGTTGATTCATTAATGGACATATTGATTTGAGTTGCAAATAAATCGTTTTTTGGAAGCAATTTTAAACTCTCTAGTTCTGCTTGTCATGTTCCGAGTCACACAGTTGAAATGGGTGGTTTTGATGCACTTATCTTGTGCACTGCATCATATTCTGTACATATTCTATTGAACTGATGTATTTCCATAGGACAGTCTGTATTTTTCTCCATAATTATTTTAGTATTTTTTTTTCTTAGTACCTGATCTAATACCTGTAATACCACCTGTTGCTGTTGAGTTGCTTCCAACTCACAGTGACCCTGTAGAACAGAGCAGAACTGTCCCATAAGGTTTCTAAGGAGAGCCTGGTGGATTTGAACTGCCAACCTTTTGCTTAGCAGCCGAACACTTAACCACCATGCCACCAGTGCTCCTGTTATACTCAGAAGACCCTAATTTTCATGCAGGAAATATGACTATTTTGTTTGTTGCTATATCCCAGCACCCATAGTAGGGTTTGTCAGCTATGATGGTTCATTAAATATTTGATGATGGAGAAATGAATAAATGAGCCAAGAAGCATTTTATGCTTCTACTATTTTTTCATTATATAACCAAATTTCAATGAGCCTCTGGCTGGAGCAGTTAAGTTCTTGAATCTATCTGAAATGTTGGCAACTCAAACATACCAAGAGAAGAAAAGCCTAGTGATCTCCTTCTGAAAGGTCACAGCCTTGAAAACACTATGGAGAACAGTTTTACTCTGACACACGGGGACTGCCATGAGTCAGAATTGACTCAGTGGCAACTGATTTTTGATATACAAATATTATTACTTTTGGATTCAGAGAGTAGAGCATTGCAGTTTGTGTAAAGACATGGGAAAATGTCCATACATAGGTAAGGGATATCACTCATTAAGCAATAGGCTGGTCATTGTATATAAATATAAGACAATTCAGGACATATCACAGAGTAGGCTGAAGGGAAGAAAAACACTTGGTGGTTCGAATCCAGCCTCTCTGTGGGAGAAAGACTTGCCAATTTGCTGTTGTAAAGCTTACAGCCAAAGAATCCCTACAGGGCAGCCCTGCTCATGTGGGGTCACTAGGAATCGGAATTAACATGACAGCACTCAACAACTTGTGCCCTGCACTTTTCTAGTTACCCTGCTTATAGCAGCAAAGAACAGCCAAAAAATGTCCATTTTCAAGAAGAAATTCTAGTGGGATTGCAGACAACTGGTTGAAATATGTATATTTCAACATTGCCATCGAGTCAGTACTGACTCATGGAGGGCCTACAGGACAGAGTAGAACTGCCCCATAGGGTTTCCAAGGCTGTAATCTTTATGGAAGCAGACAGCCATATCTTTCTTCTGTGGTGTGGCTAGTGAACTCAGACTACTGACCTTTCAGTTAGCAGCTGGATGCTTTACCACTGTGCCATCTGGGCTCTCTCTCTTTCTAAGTGTGTATGTATAATGATATATACATACTAATATATATGTGTATACATACATACCTTACTCCAGCATAACCTCATGTTACTTCAGCGTAACCTCATGTTACTTTAACTGAAAATTTTTCAAAGAACCTAGTCCAAAGAAAGTTGCATTCAGAAATACCAGGGGTTAGAACTTCAACATATCTTTTGCAGACATCTGAAGCTCATTTTCAAAGTGGTATCCTCCTTTCTAGAACTCCGTCCTGCAGCATTCATACACTTTAGCTTCCCTGAAATCTCATCTCTGTCATCTCAGCTAGAAAGACTACTGTGCTCTGCTTGGGATCATCCTACATGCACTGAGGTCTAGCATGTGTCTGCAGGCAGACATCTCAGGCAATTACCGGGGTTCCCTCACTCGTTTTCCTTCCCTCAGGGACGACAGACCTATACTGTCTGTTATCCATGTTGGAGAACTATTGTTTCATATATTTTTTGCTAATGTTTTTGTTTGTTTGCTTTTCAGTGGCGTTAGTTTAAGTCTAGACTGTGTTATTCTACCATGGTCATAAGCAGTAATTTTTCATCCAACACTACTTTCTACAAGGGCCTATACGCTGACTTACTGAAGATAGACTCACTTCTCTAGAGAAGGCAGCCCAGTGACAAATGAGTAACTATTTTCTGAATATAACTTGGGAAAGGGCTAAGTAGAATTGCCATCCTTTGGAAGACTTAAAAATGGATAGTTCTAATTTAATATAGACAATGTCTATAAGACTAACAAATTTAATCAATAAACACTGATTATATACTTTGTGCCAAAAGCACTATAACTAAAGAGGATGAGCAAATAATTGGTGAATACCTTCCAGTTTCATAAAATATATATTACTAGGATGCAATTTTATATATTACCAAAAAATCCAAGATTATAGGAGTTTCAGCTTCTGCTCCAAAGCTGAATTTGTCTTGCGTTTAGAAGCAAGAACTGAGAAAGGAATTGAACAATGTGGGAAAAAAAGAGAAAAATCATAAGCAGAAAAGGAAATGTCACCAGACCCTTGTCTCAACAGTTCTTTGCTCTGTGCCTGTAGATGTAGCCTGAGTAAGAAAACCAGTTTTCATTCCCCAGTTATTTTTACTACCTGGTTGTTTCTAGAAATGATTTAACCATTCAGTAGTGTGTATGCTGAGCATGCTATATAAACTGGTAGGCCTGGATCTTATTTTTGAAGTGTGTTCCATGCATTTCCATTTGTTTCAAAATATTTCAAAAGACCAACGTACGCATTAACAATGAACTCTTAAAGTCAGGTAGAAAGTGTGTAAATATTTGACGGCATTGTTAGAAATCATTATCATTTTTGACAATAAAAAATGCTATACAGCTGCAAATTCTCTGTGACAGCAGAACCAGGAGACTGGTGTGAGACAATGCAGTGGGCTTCCTGGCCCATGGAGTAAGGCAGTTACAGTTGATATGCAGACTCACAGAGTGAGAGAGCTGGGCTCCTTTGGGCAGAAAGATTCCTGGTAGAGTGAGGTTCTTCCGGGCACTTGGCAGTGGAGCTAGACTTGCTGACCTATGGAGCAAGAGAGCTGAGCGCCTTCGGGCTGAGGCTTGCTGGCAGGGTGGGGTGCCCCGAGGCACACACTGGAGAAGCTAAAGAGCTTTGTAACACTTGCTTGAGCAGGGCAGAGGGGCTGATGGACTGAGGGCCTGAGGGTCAGAGAGAGGCCTGCCTGTGGGCATGGTTGAGAAGAGGCTGTCCTGATCCAACAACTGTTTCCTGAGTCATTTCTGATCCTGATTGTAACCTGTTACTTCCTTAATTAACCCCATAACTGTGAGTATGGTCTGCAAGTTCTCTGTGACCATTGCAACAAATTATTGAAGCCAGCAGGGAAGCAGAGAGTGCCATGGGAAGGACGGCTGGTGTCAGAATTGGTAAAAAGGTCGGAGAGAGGAGGTATGTCTGACCACTGCCTCGTAAGAATCAGACTTGGGCTGTTGATCTTGATTCTCCTTCTCGCTTGCAAAGTTAGAGGAGGTCAGATGCCCCCAGCATCAAGCCATTTTTTTTTACTAAGTAATTTTTTAATAAACTTAGAAAATAAGATTTTTTTATTTCCTTACTAATAAATGTGAAAATAATTATGAATTATGCTCTGTAATTTAAAAGGAAATATCTACTTTTTCTGTGCCTTAAACCTCAAGAATAGAGTCCTACAATATGCACTTCTGGATTAATCCTAAAACTACATTTTGGACTGCTATGTCCATGATATATGTGATTTCTTTAATCATGTCTCCCCTGTGAGTTATATTGCTTGCTCTTTGGAGTGTGCGGGCAGCCATTTTGTTTCTCAGAGCAGTTCAAGTGTTAGTTTTGATATGTGGCTTAGTCCTTAGCCATCTTTTAGATCATTTTTCTTCTCATATGCAGCTATAACCTTTGAGAATTTCTAAAGTGTTTCTAATCTAATGTGCTGAATTAGAGAGCTGAAAACTGAATGAGAACTATTCAAGGAGAAAGATGCTTACCATAATATGATTCTTAGCTCAAAAATTCATTCATCCATAGCTTTAAAAAGACCCAAGACAACTGACCTTCAGGTCAAGGGAGCAAGTCACATATTATAGAGAAGGCTGATCTGAGCCTATAAATAATTTTCTGTGGTTTATCATTTCTCTTTAAAGAAATAATAGCTTTAAAGTATAGTAACTATAGACCCAAAGGAAACATTTTTTGGATCGTTATACCATAACATTTTTTAAAAGGCCCAGAGAGTAATGGAAAGTGGATCTTGTCCCCCTCCCGGCATATCTGTCTGTTGAACATATAGTTAGGCAAACCCAGCTGACTTCTTTCTGTAGCAAATGATTAGAAGTCTGAGGAGCTTTCTTTGGCATAATTGCTAAGAAATGTAATGTGTTTCTTTCTTTGTAGCTTTAACACCACCAAAGAAATTTATTTTTTGGTCAATTTTAACTACATCGATAGCCCAAATTAACCAATGTCACACAGTTATATTTTCCCCCCTTTGGATGTTAAGCATTTAATACTTAAGTATTTGAAAGCATCTGGATTAAAAAAAAAAGGAAAACATTATGCGCAGTGGTTTTCTGGGAATACACAGGATTTGGATTTTAAAGACATGGGACCTAGTTCTGAGTTTTTTCTTTTATGACTGTGAAACTTGGAAAAGAAAATCAGTATCTGAATATCACTTTTTTCCGTGTACAGTGAGTGAAGATTATTAGATGATCCCAACTCTGTTTTCTCTATCAGGCAAGACCTGTTTTTAGTTTGTTGACAGAATAAAGAAACATATTGGAAAATGCTATGTAACTTACCTTATCTCCATGAAGGCAGAACAAAAGTATAGCGACTACCCAACTTAGAATAATACCCCACTGAAACCATAGAAACATTATTGCTATAGCTGCTGGGTACAAGGCTGGTGGGCACTGATGCTGAGAACTAGATGGCACCTTTATGTCTCTGCTGCTTCTGCCTGTGAAAAGAGTGTTGTCTTTGTAGCCGCCTCTGACAGAATGAACTCAGCTTTTACTTCTGAATCAAAATCTCACCTCTGGACCTATTACAAGGAACCAAGTCATATGTCTATGATCTAACTGCAAGGGAATCTAAAAGTAATTTTTCTGATTTCTACTTTGGAAAGTTACAGGCTCAGATGGTTAATTCACCTAACATAGAAAGAGTACTCTCAAGGTTTTGTTGGACACAAACTCAAAACACAAAGCCAAGCTTTACTACACTTCCAGTCCTAAAATTATGTGTATCAAGATGGGAAAATAAAATCATTTGCATATGATTAATTCCAATTTCCAACTTGCAAGGAGCTGTTTTGATGTCATGGAAAAGCAGTTTTGATGTCATGGAAAAGCAGTTTTGATGAACTTTACTAGCAGCAACAGATAGGTATTAAACATTTTTTACATGCAGAGCTCTTGAGTCATAATAAAAAGTACAAAGAAGTTCTTGTGCTCTTTAATACACTTTGTTGCTCAAGTCTTCACACCAACAACACAATTAGCTGGAAAAACAAAAAAAAATTGATGAACCAGGTATTTAATCACATGGTTCACCCAGAAAATTTGAGTAACAAAGAAATGCAGTTTTAAAGAGAAATAGAATTAAAAACAGTCTACCTCTGTGTGAGGATACTCTGAAACTGAACATTTGGCATAACTAAAATGGCTAATGCAGGTCTGAACAAGATTCTATTTTGTTCCAAACCCTATTTCTGTTTTCTTAAAAGAAAAGAAAACAAAACTCTCCACTCTTGTAAACATTAACTGCTTCCTGAGATAATAAAGAGAGAGCAAGAGTGTAGTTAAGATTGGGATCAGAATGGTTCCTGGAAGGATTGTTGATACAAATTACCCCCTCTTCTCAGAAGAAAATGCTTGATTATCTTGGCTCCAGGATGTCTGTACATTAACTGATATTTCTACAAGATTCTTGTAGTCACATATTTCCAAACCCTTTCATGTATAAAAAGCCCTTCTCACTTGCTGTACTTGGGAGCACTTTGTATCTTAGTATTGCCCAGCTGCAGCTATTACTATTCCTCAATAAAACTCCCTTTCTTTCACCCCTAACAGAGAAGGAGATTTGTTCTTTGACATTTTTGCTATCAGAAGAGGGGTATCAAAGGTGCATTATCTTCTGCAGCCCCCGAGGCATCAAGGACCGGGCCCTGGTACCAGCCGAGCTGTTTAGAACCTCCCCTTCCACAAAATCTTGTAATACATCTCAAGGTAGGTAACTTCTCGAATTTGAGATGTGTTCTCTTTGAATGGTTAGCTCTTCAAGTTTTATGGAGGATTTTTTTTACCCTCCTTGAGGACCTGCTTTTCTGTTTGTACTTGAAAGTTTGGCTGTTACTTTATTATATTTATAAAAGGTGAAATGCCATATCTAAAGGAGAGTTGGAGCCCAGCTGGGACTCCTGCTTACTTCATGAACAAGCATTCTGGTCCCTTAACATGCATGTTTGTATCTGCCTGGCATAATCTCACTTGGGACAATCTGCAAAATCAGTGGCCACACTGGAACTGGGGTTCTTTTGAACTATGGGTTTTTCTGCATAGTACAGCAGAAAGCAAGAGCTCTCGGATTAAAAATTCCAATAAGATGCCTATTTTGATTAGCACCTCCAAAGGTCTCTAAAAGACAAGATAGCAAAATTTCTTTCCTGTAAGATATTCTTCCACTTTTGGGTACTTTCTAATTGGAGGAACTAGTGTGTTTAAGGTATAAAATAAGAGACTAGGTATCTAGCTGGCAGAATGAATTAGGTACAGATGAAATGAAAAAAGAGTTTCATATGGTTGTTACTAAGGAATCCCAGAGTCTTTTATGCTGCAAAAATATGTTGGCATGGGTTCAAGCATCTTAAAACCCTCCAGGGGGCTTTCCACTAACAGAAAGACACAAATGGAAGGAAAAGCTGAGACATGAGATGGGCCAGAGTATTGGGCTGCCCACCAATCACAAGACAACTCTCATGCAAGGAAGGCACATCATGAAACAAAACATTGACTAAACGTCATGGTGGACTTCCTGCTAGGAATGTTATTTGGCTCTGGGAGACCAAGCTTTCAATCTATTCTTAACATCCTTGATAAATGATCCTGGATTTCTCTCCTACCGGGATGCTGGTTTGTGGTTAATTCGGAATTTCAGTGATTACCGTGGGAAAATGAGTTTCTATCTGATGTGTCTTTTTCTTTCCACTTTGGGAAAATGAGTTCCCATTTGCGTTGTCTATTCTCTCCTCTTTAGGCAACTCTGTTTTGGTGCTCGTATTTGTCAGAGGGTCTGAGATTCCTCCATCTGAGACTCTGACAAGTTAATAAGTTTTATCTCGAACCTGATTTCTGTTGAATTGAGAGTTGCTCTTACCAAAGAATTACTGTAGACATTTTAAAAACTAAGTTCTCTATTTGCTTTATGTGGTGTAAACCTGGTTTCTGAGCTGGTCTCACAGATTGGTAAGTTTATGTGGTCTTTCTATGTGTCTGAGGTTGTATTTTGTATTAGGTTGGAGGCCATGGCTGGAATTTGCTGGAGTCTTTTTTTGTTGCCGTTCATTTGTTTTTTATTTTTTGTTTACAAGAGGCTACCTTAAAATCTCAGTTCATTTCTCTTCCATGAAAAACTACTTCTTATGTCTGTCTTATGATTTGGGTTTTAGTAGCTACTCTGAGAAACTTTAATATATATTGGTCCATTTGAAAAATGCATTAAAAAAAAAAAGATGGCTCATTTATTTTGATTGGTGTAACAGGGCCTTAAATTGGACAAATTGTTCTAAACTGCTCTTCAAGTACACAAAGGATAGGGTTATGAAAATGGAATGTTTTCTTACCTCTGGATGGTATTATTAAATTAGATTATAATATTCCTTCAAAGAGTGTTATTCTAGCCACTTTAGTGATAAATAAGCCCTCATATAATTTAATAGTCTGAATATTTCCAGGAAATAATGAAAAATAATTCATTCTGACAAAGATTTTTATGTTCTACAGTATGTCATTCTTAAAAGCAAAACCTTTCTAAGTAACTTAAGCTAGATAGTATATGAAATGCATTTTATTTTAAAGAAAAGATGTAATTTTGTCTTAAAGTAAAACTAGTAGTTACAGAATTAGTAGAGGGAGGCATAGGAAAAATCTAGTAAAAAAAAAATTGTCTAGCCAAAAATTGATGGGTTCATTTACAAAACTACTAAGAAGCTTTGGTATTTACTGGGTAAGATAAAAGGGTTGTGATAAAGAGAAGGCAAAACTGCTTGCTAAGAAAACAATAAAAGGGAAATAATTTGATTATCTTTTGTCTTTCAAAATACCTAGGCCAATTTAAACATACGTAAATGAATTGGGATGACCAGTTCTTGCCTTTTAAGCATATAAGACAGAGTAGAACAGCCCATAGTTTCCAAGGCTGTAAATCTTCACAGAAGCAGCCTGCCACATCTTTCTCCCACAGAGCAGCTGGTGGGTTTGAGCCACCAACCTTTCAGTTAGCAGGCACATTCTTTAACCACTTCACCACCAAGGCATATATTTATATAAAATATATACACATATATATATCCATTGTTGTTGAGTTGATTCTGACTCAAAGAGACCCTAAGGGACAGAGAAGAGCTGCCCCATAGAGTTTCCAAGGAGCGCCTGGTGTATTTGAGCTGCTGATGTTTTGGTTAGCAGCCATAGCACTTAACCACTATGCCTTCAGGGTTTCCATACATATACATATATATATATATGTATATATATATACACATATATATCCATTGCTGTTGAGTTGATTCCAACTCATAGAGACCCTATAGAACAGAGAAGAACTGTCCCATAAAGTTTCCAAGGAGTGCCTGATGAATTCAAACTGATGATCCCTTGGTTAGCAGACATAGTTCTTAACCACTACGCCACCAGGGTTTCCAACATGTATGTATGTATGTGTAAAATATTATATATTTTTTTTTTTTTTTGCAGAAATATTCCTGGCACAAAAATAAAGTTCACAATGCCTATATGAAAAGTCCTTTCAGTTAATTTAAGGAAATATTTATTTATTTACTAGTTCTTAATTTAATATTACATATTGGTTTGGTTGGAGCCCTCATGACACAGTGGTTATGAGGTACAGCTGCTAACCAAAAAGTCAGTAGTTCAAATCCACCAGCCACTCCTTAGAAGCCCTATGGGGCAGTTCTACTCTGTTCTATAAGGTTGCTATGAGTTGGAATCAACTCGATGGCAACAGGTATTAGTTGGCTCAATTTGCAAATTAATTTTTAAATTTTATGTTTTAAATTGCAGATGAAGTAATTATATTAATGGGCATATTAATGATAAATCTTGAATAATTTCTTCTAATTTTAGCAACTATGTTGAATTTAATTGTCATCAGAGATAGATGCCAGGTTTCAATTCTGAAAGTCCCACTAAGGTCATAAGAATGAAGGAGAGCCACATGAGAAATTTTTAACAGAGGCAAAACAAAACAAAATAGATATCCACTATCTAACTTCTTTAGGCATTTTTATTTCTTTTTTTAGCTATAAGCAAAAAAAGTCAAACCAAACCCATTGCTTTTGAGTTGATTCTGATTCATAGTGACCCTATAGGACAAAGTGGAACTGCCCCATAGGATTTTCAAAGAGTGGCTGGTGCATTTGAACTGCCAACCTTTTGGTTTGCAGTCGAGCTCTTATAGCCCTCTTTATTTCTTCAGTTTTCTTTTGTGGCTGTCTTTTTCCTCTAACTCACTGTCATCCTTCTGTTAGTTTTTCAAACTGAACTTACATCAATGTATTATTCTATGAATTGGTTTATCTGCTGTACTCATACTGTTCTTATTCTTTCCTTTGAAACTAATTTCAGACTTTTTCGTTTTGTTGGCTTGTAGAAGAAATATTTTTGTGTTTCTGTACAGTTAGAGATTTCTGGGCATATTTTGCATATTTTAAGAGCAAACCTTATAAGTTAATTTACAACTGTATAGATAGTGAGAAAACTGCAGTGAAATGTAGTTAACTCCCAAGGTATGTGTTTGCATATCAAAATAAGTCCTGGGGCCTTGGGTACAAATCTGGCTACAGACACTGAATTTATCTACACATGGAGAAATTAATTTCATTCCGAAGAATTGGAATAAAGGCTCAGTCTCATTTATTTTCTAAAAAGACACTTCCAGGAAGCCTTTATAAACAGATATAATTTTCTTTTTCCTTTTGACCCTTGCCTCTGGAATGTCTGACCATTCACACAGATCTTTCAATGTGAATTTCATTGTATCATCCCAGAGGTAAGAAATAAGGCAAATGGAACCAACTTAGTTATTTTAATGTAAATAGTAATATTTACTCTGTCTCTGATCCAGAACATCTTGCATGCACGTTCAGAATAAAATTTATACTGATGAATATTAAACACCCAACATTTAGGGAAGAAATGTGTCAAAAATGCTTGCCACATTTAAAAATTTGAGCTTTAGAACTGTTTTTACCAATAGAGTATTTTTTTTTTTTTTTTTACTTAAGGTTTGTACTTAAGGAAAACAATGGAATAAACAATGTTTTTAAAAATGGTGGAGGTCCCTAGGTGGCACAAATGGTTTGTGCTTGCCTGCTAATCTAAATGTTGGCTTTTCAAACTCATGCAGCAGCACTCCAGAAGAAAAGGCCTAGTGATCTGCTTTCGTGAAGGTTTAAAACCCAAAACCAAACCCATTGCCGTTGAGTCAATTTTGACTCACGGTGACCCTTTAGGACTGAGTAAAACTGCCCCATATGGTTTCCAGAGATCAGCTGGTGGATTGAAACTATTGATCTTCTGGTTAACAGCTGATCTCTTGGCCACTGTGACACCAGGGCTCCTTTGTTAAGATGACAGCCAAGGAAACCCTATGGATCAGTTCTACTCTGTAACACATGGGGACACCGTGAGTCAAAATTGATTCCATAGCAACTAACAAAAACAAAAGTGATGATGAAGGTGGAGAAAAATATAATGCAAAGGAAAGGTGGATTTCTTCAGTGTAGGAATGGAATGAGTTTATAGAGGAATGGGAGAAAACTGAAGGGTGATCTCAGGTCAGATGGAGGCAGACCATGGTGTACTGATAAAGAATTGTGGATTTTAACTTAGATAATAATAAATGAAGAGAAAGAAAGTTGGTATTTGTTTTCTCTTTTTAAATAATTTTATGATTCAAATATATAAAAATAATAATAAACACTGATCTATTAATGAGGTGTTTTTAAAGGATAACATGCCAAAATGCTACCTTTTCCCAGAGAATCAAAATGTTAAATATACAGTTATCTTTCCAGTATATGGAGTTCCTTCAGCTTTGACTTCTCATATACTAATACGAATTTGGTGTTTTTCTTATGCATTTTAATAACTGTGATTTAGATATTACAAGTATACGCAAACATGTTTATATGTATGTGTGAAGAATAACTTACTGCAGAATTTTGTGTTTTAATTAAATTAAATGGTGGTATCATATGGAAAGCTTTCTTGTAATTTTTTCCTCTAAATAAAAAATAAGATCATTTTATTTCTTTGATTTGTTTGTTAAATATGAGAGTGCTCTGCTTAAAAAAAAAAATCTGCTTAGCTTCCCTTTATTATTTTTATCTTTCAGAAATTTATCTCTGGTGGAAATTGCATGACAGGGAGTGAGCAGAACCCAGAACACTTAACAAAATTCTTCAAGAATTGAGAGGAAAGAGAAAGAAAATAGAATAAGTTTAGGTAAACTATGTCAGTAGACCTCATTTCCAGCAGTGTGGAAAACTTCAAACAGAAATGGTTTGGGATTTCATCCTAAAAATGGAAGACAAAACTGGATGACACAAGTCACCTGAGTAGCTAGGATTTTTTGCCCCTTTCTCATACTTTTTTTTTTTTAAACTTTTTTACTTTGAGATAATTGTGTACTCACAAGTAGTTGTAAGTAATAATATCTATCTTAATTTCCTAGCACTAATACAACAAAAATATCACAAATGGGTGGCTTTAAACAACAGAAATTTATTTTTTCACCGTTCAGGAGGCTAGAAGTTCAAATTCAGGGCACAGGCTCTAGGAGAAGGCTCCTCTTTATCTGCTCTGGGGAAATGCCCTTGTCTCTTTTATCTTCTGTAGAACTGATAATTCTCAGTTCCTTGGCTCTCCTCATGTGGCATCTATCTCCCACCTCCACTACCCATGTGTGCACCCATCTGTGTCTATTCTGTGTATTCTACCCTTCTTATAACTCAGAATGATTAGGTTTAGGGCACACTCTACACTGATCTGGTCTCATTAACATAAGAAAAACTCTATTTCCAAACAGGATTACATCCACAGGTATAGATAGGGATTAGGCTTCCAAAACATAATTTTGGGGGACAAAATTCAATCCACCGCAATTCTATCCTTTGGCTTCCCAATATTCACATCCTTCCCACATGCAAAAGCACATCCATTCTATCAAGAAGAAGTTGCCCTCATTATTATTTTAAAATTTCAAAGAGCCCATCTTTTTTTGCTGTATTCTGTCTTTAGCATACTTATTCTTCTATTTTTATGCCCTTCTTTACCAAAGGCTCATGATTACATTTTACCATCCTTTTTACAATTCAGTCAATGTCATCTATAAGTTATGACTAGTCATTACAATGTCTTCTTTCTGCTACATATTATTTTGTTCCTTGTCATTGACAATGTTGGAAATCTATTAGTCTAATTATAATTTCCTATTTTCTTCTCACAATATTTCTGTAATTTTTCTTCTCTTCATTTTGACCATTTATTGTAATATTATCCATATTTGAACAGAAAATGAAACAATATTTTTTATGCTTCTGTTGTTGTGTGCTGTTGATTCCAGCTTATAGTGACCCTGAATTTATAATCATTGGCAGGGGATGGGGTGGAGGGAGTTTTCAAAGCATTTTAAAATGCATCATTTCAACTGCAGGAAAAAAAAAAGAGAACCTCTACTCATTTAATGAGAACCATTTCTGCATTCCATATGATTTCTTCTAAATGTTTTACTTCTGGTATTATTATAACAACTCAATATAAGAAAAATTTGTGAGCCTATTTTCAACAGAAAGTTATAAAATATCCTAATAGGTAAGTTTTCTCTGCTATACCTTGAAATATAACTCAATCAGGAAAAAAAAAATTGTACTAAAATTAGATTGAATCTCTTGTGTATATGTACTAATGGTATGCATTGGTTTTCCATTTTACCATGCTTCAATGGTAAATATTAAATCAAATTTAATGTCTAATGCCAGATTTTTATTTTATCATTTTAAATATGATTTTATCAGTTGGACCAATTCTCTAAAGTTAACACTTTTGGCAAAAAATGGCATTCCACTAAAGTCACAGATCATGACTAGTCTCTGCTTTTGAAATATTTGTAAAGGGATATTAAAATAAATCAACCAAATTTATATTAATCTTTTTTTCTGGAAGTATAAAGGGTGGCCCTCAGAATAAAATTATCATGGGATGGAATGATATAGCTGACCAATAGTGTACATTTTAAGGGGTATATATTTTGAGGGTTCTTTGAAAGATAAGATAATTGTTAATGACAGGAAGCTTGTGTAAACATTGATTTGGGTAAATAAGAATTAAAATTAAAAGTCATTAAGTGATAAATTAATTTTCAAAAAGTATACATTCAAATCTTATATATGGTGCAGATATGAGGGTTTGTGGACAGAGCCACAAGTAAACATATGATTTAAATTATGATAAAAGTTATGAAGTCAAAGTGCAAAAGACTGAAAATATATAAGAAGGGGCATATGCCATACACAAACAGATGTTTAAATAAACCTTCCCCAAAATGCCAAGTAGCAGTAATGCGCAGTGATTAAAACATAGATGCTAGAGCCAGTCAACCTGTGTTTGAATTACAGTTATGCCTTGGCGGAGCTGCGCAACCTACTGTGACTCAGTTTATACTTCAGAAAATAGGGACAATGGTCGTTGTTGGCTTCCATGGAGATGGCCTCCAACTGATGGCGACCCCATGCATAATAGAAGGAAATGCTGTCTGGGTCTGTACCATCTCCATGATTGGTTGTGGGTTGGACAGTTGTGATCTTTCGGGTTTCACTGGCTGATTTTTGGAAGTAGATTGCCAGGTCTTTCTTTCTAGCTTGACTTAGTTTGAAAACTTCACCAAAATCTCTTTTGCACCACAGCAACACGCAAGAATCCACTGACAGACTGGTGACGGTTATGCATGAGACGCATTGGCCAGTATCAAACGTGGGTCTCCCAACAGAAGGCAAGAATTCTAACATTGAACTAAAATGTTATAATATTTGTAAAACATTTAGAAATATAACTAATACATAGAAAATGTCATAAAAATACTTGATTAAAAAATTAAAGTATTAATTGAGGTGACATTATTTTAGATAAATAGGATTGAATGAGAGAAAGTGACAAAGAGCATCCTCGGCACTGAAGGAGTCAGTAAAGAGCACAGTGACTTAGGAGAAATGCAATAGCACCACTGGGGCTGTGGCTCAGAGAGCAAGGGTGAAAGCGACAATGAAAAGAAAATGCTAAACGTGTGTCACTATAACGGGGGAAAAATAAACCAAAGGAGCATGAAAAATAGGCAAGTACCAAAATCATACTCGGCCATGTCATACACATCTATCATTTTACTAAGAGGAAGCTGTTCAAACATTATAAGTAAAGGCACATTCAGATTTTATTTGTTAAAGAGAATGTTGTCTGCCACATGATTGCTGGATTACTTCTAGTTATTAATTAAAGAAACAGTAGAAAGAAGACATATTTTGGGCCAGTGATGAATGGTTTCCATAAAACAGTTGTCTTAGGCTGGATTCTCTAGAGGAGCAAAGCCAGTGAAGCATATATATAAACACACATTTAAAACAAACAAACAAAACAGAAAACCAAACTTGTTGCTGTCAAGTCGATTCCGACTCATAGCAACATTATAGGACCCAGTAGAACTGTTCCACAGTGTTTCCAAGGAACGGCTAGTAGATTCGAACTGCAGACCTTTTGTTTAGCAGACAAGTTCTTAGCCACTGCACCATCAGGGCTCCGTAAATATATAGAGAGCGATTTATTTCAAGGAAATGGCTCACACAGTTGTGGAGGCTGTCATATCCCATATCCGTGGGTCAGCTGTCAGGCTGGAGACTTCTCCTAACTCACATGGTTGTAGAGGCTGATGAACCCAAAACTGACGGGTCAGGTGGCAGGCTGCTGGCTCAAGACCCAAGAACTGGAGGTCAGAGGATAATAAGTCAGATAGAGGGTTGAGACAGAGCAAGCTTTGCCAGAACATCCATATATATTGAATACAGGCCACACTTCCCAGGAAACTTCCCTTTCAGCTGCTTGTCTGCTCACATCAGATCACAAAATGGAGGATGATTGCATAACATCTGCCAAACCACAGAGAATCAAGGCCTAGCCAAGTTGATATATAACCATAACCATCATGACAGTCTTTTGGGAAAATTCCCAGGCTAAAGAGACTAAAAAGAACAATGTTTTCCCAGTGACCAATACTTCATTCCCCAAAGAACAATGTTTTCCTAGTGACTCAATACTTCATTCCTAAACTCCATCTCCAAATACAAAATTTTACATTGCTCCATAGACGAATCCAATATTATTTACATTCACTCACAGACTTATATAGATCTGTTTAACTAGTGAGCAAAAGAATCCCAGTTTAGAAAGTAAGCATAACATTATGAGGACATACATAGTTTGCTTTGAGATAGCCCAAAACAGTTTTTCTCCGTGGAATAAACTATTTTGTTTCAAAGCCATTACATTACAAATTATACATATAAGTGTTAAAGATGGGGACACCAATACAAATAAAATGCTTCACTGTCCTTATCTATTTGACTAGAATTTGTCTCTGTCTTATTTTCTTGTGTATTCTGAAAAAACATTGAGGGAATCATCACTTTTTGTAAAAAAAAAAAAATTAACAAATTGTAATATTTATTACTTTTAAGTACTGTTGCATTTTGTCTAATATGTTCTAAATATTTTGTTTAGACATGATTAATATTACAAAAGATGAATAGTATCCAAATCATTGTCTAATTTTTACTTCAATATGTCAGTATAATAAATACAATAAAAACAAATTAGCATATAGTCCTGTTGTTACAATTTTCTTGCTATTACAAAAAAGCATATGTTCCCATCCATCACAGATATGATAGTATTGAAAGGCCTATATTTCATTTTTCAGAAGTAACATTAAATCTATGGGCTAAAGAGCCTTTTAAAAGATCTTATTATTATAAATTAAACGTTAATTTTTGTCACATATTTTACTTCTAAGATATGGAAAACAAGGGAAGATAAATAGCAGTTAATTTCATATATATAAAAAAAAATTATGTATAAAATAAATCTATTTTTAAGTGCTTTTTGCTTTATTATTTATCATCTGACTTTTGCTGTACAACCACCCAATATTTAGTGTCTAAAAGACCAACCCTTTTATTTAGCTTATGATCCTGTGAGTGGACTGAACAATGATCTGAGTTGTATCTCCATTGGTCTCTCTCATGTGTTTGTGGTCAGAAGGCAGATCAGCTGGCAAGTACATGATCTGAATAGTCTAACTCAAGTGTCTGGTAGCTGTCAGGTTGGATGTTCTTGGGGCCTAACCTGGGATGGATTTGTCATCATTTTTTTAGTAGGCTAGCCTTGATAGGTGACAGTGTGTAAGTTCTTTTAA
Source organism: Elephas maximus indicus (assembly GCF_024166365.1). Lineage (NCBI taxonomy): Eukaryota > Metazoa > Chordata > Mammalia > Proboscidea > Elephantidae > Elephas > Elephas maximus. The sequence continues at coordinate 42,628,506 of NC_064836.1, read as the reverse complement.
TTCTCTGTTTATATCACATTTGCTATTGTCTCATTGGCAAAAACAAGTCACATGGTTAGGCACCAGAGCATTGTGGGAGGAGACAATATTCAACATCATGGATATAAGAAGGGAAGTTATTGCATCTAGTTTTGTAAACAATATCCCTCACAATTATTAAATTTTGCTCTAAAATGCATTAAATATGAAAGTCAATAACATCGACATGTACCTGACTGAGTCTTATCCACACCATGAAGTTAAGATCAAGAATGACGGTGTGGAGTGCAGAAAGCCACATCAGAAGATATATAGTCATTTTCTAAAATCATTATCAAATAGGCTAAGAATGCCTATTGGTACTTCTGGCATGGTAACTGGAAACATCCATATTGTCATTATCAGTATACTTTTCCTAAAGGCCTAATATATTAAATCAACAGAGATATCTCACATTATGTTAGAAAAAAAGGTAGTAAATAGAAATGGTCTACAATGTCTCTATCAGAGGAATATTTACAATGTTTAAAGTATTATTTTAAAAAAAACAACAACAGAAAGATGCTCTTAAACAAACAAACAAAAAAACCCAAACCTGTTGCCTTTGAGTTGGTTCTTACTCATGGCAACCCCGTGTGTTACAGAGTAGAAATACTCCATAGGGTTTTCTTGGCTGTAATCTTCACAGAAGCAGATGGGCAGCACTTTCTTTTGAGGTGCCACTGGATGGGTTCAAACTACCAACCTTTAAGGTAGATCATTAAGGCTCTGTCTTCCAGATTTCACGGCCAGTTGGCATCCAGCTGTGTTTGTTCCATGAAAGGAACTAATGGGATTTGAGAGGCCAGAAGGAAGACACGAGTCAGATTATTTTTTTCTTCACTCTCTCCACTGGAAGACATTGCCTCTCCTTTGTGGCTTTAGCAAGACTGAGCCATGGATTCATTCGGTATGGTAAGCTGAATAATGACTCCCAAAGATATCCAGGTCTTAATGCCTGAAACCTGTGAATGTAACCTTATGTGGAAAAAGAGACCTTGCACATGTGATTAAGTTAAGGATGTTGAGTGGCAGAAAGTTACATGGAAAGCAGAATGTGGAAAAAATGGGCTTGAATATTTAGCTGCAAATGTTTTCAATCAAAGTGTTGAAGGTGCAGGCTCATTTCTTCAAGCTTCATATAGTAAAATGTGAGAGGAATGAGGTAAATTGAAGAAAGGACTGTTAAGCAAAAAGAAACCAGGGCTTGATGATTAGGAAATCCTCATTTTTTCCAAATCACAAATAATGCTAAAATTAGAAGATTCACTGTCAGGAAATCATGCTCTAAAGAGAAAGACAAGTGTGAGCCTGGACAAACCTTTGTTAGTGCATCTCAAGGATTGAAAGATCAGAACATTCACTCATACAAAGGATTGTTTGTATGGTGAGGTTAAACGTGCAACTCTTTGGTTCCCACAACCATCTCAGAAGAACCCAAGATTAAAGATGGAATTATCCCCTCCTCCAAAAAAAAAAAAAAATCTGTAATGGACTCTGTTGTCTAGAGGAATGAATCCCCATGGCATACATGAGAGACACACAGTAGTTTTTTAATGTTGTATCAGCAGAAATACCAGCAGCTTGTGTTGAAAGGAACAGAGTGAAGACAAACTGAAGGAAGATGGTCAGGCTCCTAGAATTCTACAGGGGAGGACCAGGCTGATAAAACTACTCAGCTGAAAACATGAAAACATGTGCTATCTTTCAAGAAACAGGAATGATGTTTTGAGGAAAGATCCTCAGGCCCAGAGAATGGGGTGTAAGGCACAGAGAATGGGCTGAGATACCCACAGGATTATTCCTTGAAACCTAATGATGTCTTCACTGCTGGATTTCAAAATTGCTTGAGACCAGGGAATTTTTTTCTCTCTCTCTTTTAGAATGGGAATGTCTACAGTTGTTATCCAATGCCTGTCCCGCCATTGTATTTTGGAAACAGGTGACTCGATTTCTAGTTTCACATGTCCACAGACGGATAGAAATTTTTCCCAAGGATGGATGATACCTCGAGTTTCTCACATATCTGATATATACGATTTACATAAGATTTTGGGCTACTGATATTTAGACGAGACTATGGATTTCAGTTGATATATTTAGGGGTGTTGGAAAGGGGTGAATGTATTTTACATATAATTTGGAAGTGAATCTCTAGGGGCCAGAAGGTAGGCTGTGTTAAGCTGAAGAATGCCACCAGCAAAATAACATTCAAGCCTCTGGAGCCTTTGAATGTTATATAGCAAATGGGATTTTGTAGATATAATTAAGAATCTTGAGATGGGGATATTTTCCTGGATTATCTTAAATGTAATCACAAGTGTCCTTACAAGAGGGAGCCAGATGAACATTTTACTACAGAACAAGAAGCCAATATGACCACTGAAGCAAGATGGTACACTGTGGGCTTTGAATGGAAGAAAAGGCTGCAAGCCAAACAATGAAGGCAATGCAGCTCTAGAAGCTGAAAATAGCAAAGAAACATTCTCCCCTTGACTCTTTGGAGGGAGGGTGGCACTGTCAGCAACTTGATTTCAGCTTAATGAAACTGTTTCAGACTTCTGACACAGTAACTATAAAAGAATAAATGTGTGTTGTTTTAAGCCACAGCATTTGTGGTAATTTGTCCCAGGAACAATAGGAAACTAATACAGTGTGTGAACTTAAACTTTGGGCTGTCATAATTCTGTCTGCTCCTTTTGTCCCTATTGCTTTGTGGCTACAAATGTCTGGATTGTCTCACTGCCCTCTGGGTTTTCATCACTTCCATTACCAAAGTTACCAATTGCTTACATTTAATTTCCTCCTTAAAAAAAAAAGTATTAGTTCTTTTTGTTTTTCTTTTTGTTTCTAGGTTTGGATCCTAAATAATACACCTTTTGCACTCATTCTCATTGTGGAGGTCCCCAGCTCTTGGGAATTAACCTAAAGGTTGGCACTTAAAACCCACCCAGCGGCACCCTAGAAGGAAGCCCTGGTGATCTGATTCCATAAAGAATACAGCAAAAAACAAAAAACAAACAAGCAAAAAACCTATGGAGCAGTCCTACTCCATAACAATAGGTTTGTCAGGAGCTGAAATTGACTGAATGGCAGCTGGTTTGTTTTTTCCTGTTTTTGCCATAGTATATTATTTTCTATAGTACTTAGCATCATCTGATATGTTAGGCATTGAATGGGCTAGCTAAATAAATATTAAGGTGTTAAGGTGTCTTAAGATGATCAGGAGAGTAGAAGTCAAGTCAAAAGATTTGAATGTGGTCAAATCATTTGTGGCCACCAATTAAAAAGAAAAAAAGACAAGACTCATAGCAACCCTCTACGACAGAGCAGAACTTCCCCATAGGTTCCCAAAGACAGGCTGGTGCATTTGAACTGCTGACCTTTGGTTAGCAGCTGTAGATCTTAAGCACTGCACCATCAGGGCTCCAGTCCCAATAGGATAGTTTGTCTGAGAGCAGACAATATGAGTCTTATGTGAGATGACTTAAAGGATAGTGAAAAAGGAAAAGACTAACGTAAGCCGCTGTTCCCTGCCAATGGTACAGTGAAATAGTTGAATGTACACCTCGTGAACCTGGGGAACCTGGCAACTGGGGTATCAGGATGAGACCGGTGTCATCAGAGTAGTACGGCTTATTTAAGGCTATTAGTTGGAGTTCTCTGAAATGGTCGTGAGTGATGGAGGTGTTAGTTTACAAAAAATGGGATTTTATGGGCACTGTAAACTGTAATGGCAAGGAAGAAAACAATGAGAAGTTGAGTCTGTGGAAGAAGTTTGACAATGATGGATGGATCTTTTTGTGTTTGCGTTTTTTTTAAACTGTAACTTTGCTGAATGTTCAAATTTAGAAAATACTATTTAATGACTATGTATTTTATGCTAGATATGTGTTTCAGATATACATTGTCTAAATCATTTCATTATTTTACCCTGAAAAGTAAATATTATTATTATTCTCATGTTACAGTGTGGAAACTGAACCTGAGGAGTGAATTAACTTCCCAAAATGGACTAGATGGTAAATAGAGTGGACATATGAGTAGAATCAGGTGTTTTATGTTTGTTTGTTTTTCACCTGAGGCTACGTACACAAAGACTAGGATATATTTCCTCCCCACTTATAACAAAAGCTCCTTTCTACTTCTATAATGGAGTTAACACCATCATGAGGACATTAGAAGGGATTTAAAAACATTTTATGAATGTCTTAGTTCCTCTGATGAAGGAAACCACATAAATATAAGAAAGTTATTAGCAGCAAAATATTGAGATAAGCTTTATAATAGCATGAGATCCACTCACAAGGAACAAAAATAATAATGTGACTTCTTTGGTATTTATCCGGAGGTCTAGTGACTCCTTATGTTTATTTACCCATTATAAGATTTAAAATACAATAATAATGTTACTGTAATGGCCCTGTCCAGCCCTGCTGGTAGAAACTCTTTCTGTACCACCATCTATTTTATTCACCAAGCAACAAGCAGCTCATGTAATTCATGGAGGCACCTGGTCCACAAAACAATTATAATTTACTTTCTGGATGACCAGTTCAGGTACAGTAATTAGAAAAGTAACAAGGTCAGAAGAAAATCTATTTATTGTTTGGTTCTTTGCACTTTGTAAAATGCTTCGTGCAATAGATATACTTTGGAATCCTGGCATAAACTAAGTTACTCCAAGCTGTTTATTTTTGTAAGTTATATCTCCAAATGAAAGTGTATTACATAAAATAACGAGCTTCCTTAAATCTGTGAAATGAGAGGCTATAACTTAGAGAATAACATTCTATTACCAAATGTTTTCCTAGCAAACCAGCTCAATTTTAAAGTAAAGTTTCCATAATTTTTGATTCATTTAGAAAATGTTATTCTTTTTCTATCACAAAACACAGACTAGTTAGAATATGTATATAAAGTACCCGTTGCCTTCAAGTCGAGTCCGGCTCATAGCTACCCTGTAGGGCAGAGTAGAACTGTCCCCTAGGGTTTCCAAGGAGTGACTGGTAGATTCCAACTTCCGACCTTTTGGTTAGCAGCCAAGCTTTTAACCATTGTACCACGAGGGTTCCATAAATAGGGTAAGTAATTAAAAAACAACTCATCTGTCTTTGGGTATTTGCCATGGAGCTTAAACCCCTCATGAATCTATTTGTAATTGGGATGATCGAAATACCTTCAGGCTACATAGAATCCTAAAACAAAGGAGAAGGGGTTATAATAAAACAGAAACTGGGACCATGAACAATACACAAGTTACAGACAAAATGCACACGTAAACATTGTCTTGGGCTTAATTTAGTCTAACTTTCAAGTAGATTAAGCCAAAAAATATGACAGTTGCAGTTTAAGTGCCAAAAGAAAGTGATGTTTTGAATAGCTTCAACTTTAGACACAAGAGTGAATATATACTGCTGAGTTAAGTTTAATTTTATAGCTTTGTTTTATTTGCTTCAGTATTGATGGCATGTGAAAAATGGATTTTTCTCCACAACTTACCAGAATATAAAATGATTTCAAAGCAAAACTTTAATATGTATATAAAAAGTAAGCCAAAGTGGTATATCGTGTAATAAAATTTAGTTTAACTTGAGTACATAATCAATAAATTTACTATCCAATGTTTTCTTAAATAAAAGAAAGTAAAAATGAGCTGTTTGTACTTGCTAAGTCATGGATCTCAGGAATTTTCCAATGTATGAGGAAAAAAAAAAAAGTCGATTCTTAGCATGTTCAGTGAAAAGTGTGAAATAATTTTAAGTAATGGAATAGTGCTAGTTGACCATGCCAATTCATTACATTTTGATGGAAAGATCTGTTTAATTCGAACGGAATTAATTCAACATGATGTTTTTAAATATTCTTTTTCACTAAAATCTTTGTTTTAACCTATTCATCAATCTTTTAAAATGTGTTTAATCTATTAAATCTATATAATCCAAATATGTTTATATAAGTTTAGCCCTTAGTAGTTTGCTAGAGATACAGATGTCAAAATGGGATACTTTAAAAATAAATTATCATGAAGAATTTTAACTGCATTAAAAAAACATAAATTACATTTGACCATGAAATAATGCATAATTAAAACAGCTATTATAATAGAAATAATTCCTGATATCTGAACATAGTATATTCAATAAGACATAAAGTCTCATTAGTATTTTGGGGACTAGAGAAGGACCAAGGCCATTTTCTGTTAAAACAAATGAAACATTAAAATATGATTCATAATATTTTATATTTATGTCTGGGTAAGAAAGAGAAACACATTTCATTATCAAACTTTCCTTTTATTTTTTCCAAATTACTCTGCATATTAAGAAAACATGTTTTTCCACATTTAATTAAAGTTACACATACCAACTTTAACGGGTACACACAAATAAACCTTTATAACTTTTTATGTTATTTAATGGCTACAAATATCCTAAGCCTCTAAAATACTTTGTTGCTGACAAAAGACTCTTAAAATAAATTAGTGCAATATATGGAGTGATCTATACTAATTTTTCCTAAATATAAGTATAGATACTAAATTCAACTTGCCACAATTCTTCCTAAAGTAATAATTTAACATTTTTAGTTTTTGATGTGTCATTTTCCAAAATAGAAGAGACTCATTTTTTAGTTCAGATCCCTGGATGGTGCAAATGGTTAATGTGTTCCACTGTGGCAAACCAAAAGGTTGGAACTTTGAGTGTACCCAGAGGTGCCTCGGAAGAAAGGCCTGGCAATCTAGTTCCCAAAACTCATCCATTGAAAACCATATGGATCACATTTCTACTCTGATGCATATGGAGTCACCGTGAGTCAGAACTGACTCCACACCAACTAGTTACTGGTTTATTTTTACCTTAATCTTTTTTTATGTTGTAGAATTTTTCTTAGAGAAATTTAATTTATCTCATTTACCACTTACTATTTTTTTGTGTGTTTTTTATATACTAGGCAGAAACCCTGCTTAAGAGCTACTGCTGCTAACCAAAAGGTAGGCAGTTTGAATCCATGAGGTGCTCCTTGTAAACCCTATGCGGCCGTTCTACTCTGTCCTATAGGGTTGCTTTGAGTCAGAATCAACTCCAAGCGAGTGCAGCCAGCAGTTGCTCAGCCACCATCAAGCAAGACCTGCCTCTCATTGTGCTCAAGACCCTGAGTGAGCCTGTAACTCAGTTTCTGCCTTAAACCGGTGAAAACTAGTTTACTAGCCTCAAGGGTATCCTAAAGTAACCTAAGCCTCATCAAGACCCAGTTTAATATTAAGGTCCCCACCCCAGGCAGAGCTTATCCACCATCTTCTATACATGCTGAAGGAAAGAAAATGTAATTTGTCTTACTGCACTTGCCTGTCATAACACCCTATGTAGTCCATGATGTTTGTATGTGCTTCCTTGTGAGGAACTGTATAAAAGGCCCTGCCTCCCTTTGCTTGGAGAGCTTGATTTGAGGTACATGCCTCCTTGCTCCTTGCCTGCATGCTTGCAATAAGCATCCTTCTATTTCCTCACTTCGGTGTACTTTCATTGACTCAAAGCCATACCAGGCAGGACCTACACTTAGGTAACATAATAACATATGCAAGGCTGTAGTCTCTGGATGGTACTAACGGTTCAGTGCTGAACTACTAGACAAAGGTTGTTGGTTCAAACACACAGAGAGGTGCTTCAGAAGACAGGCCTGGTATTCTGCCTCTGAAAATTCTATGGACCAGTTGAGCAGTTCTACTCTGCACACATGTGGTCACTGTAAGTTGGAATCAAGTCAACAGCAGCTGACAACAACAAATAAAACACACTCTCTTACATGCAAATAATTGCAGAAAATAAGACAAAGTCTTCCTTCAAGAAATAAGCATAAAACATATTAATTTCTATGTTATAAATGAGATGAATAAAATTGTGGAAGAAAAATTTGGAAGTTTTAAAATGTTGGAAATGTACCAAGTTAGTTAGAAATGTTTACATAAGAGGTAACATTTTTCATTAAAATGTTTGAGCCCAGATGGTAGTTGCTCCAATTATCTAAAGAAGGATGGTGAAGTCTTGGACCAGTGGAGGTGATCAAAGCTGGTTTCATCTGGATATATTTTTAGGGTTCAACTAACAGGAAGTGCTGATGGAACATATGTGATTTTGAGTAAATGAGAGTCAAGGATGAGTCCGTTGTTTTCTTCTTTAAAATGTGTTGCCCTTTACTTAAATTAGGAAAGATTCAGGAGTGATGTGCTTGGGGGGAAGCTAAAGTTTCTTTTTGTACTGAGTAAGCTTGAAATGCTTATTAGTCATCTGTGTTGAGATGAACAGGAGGTGTAGATTTATGAGTCAGGATTCAAGGAAGATTTAAATTTGGGAATTGTCAGTCTCTACATAGTATTTAAAGCCATTAGACTGGATGAGATCACCAAGGGAGTGATTATAGATCAAGGTTTCTCAACCTTGGAAATATTGACATGATGGGTGGTATAATTCTTTGTGGTTGGGGGCTGTCCTGTGCATCATAGGATGTTTAGCAGCTCCTCTAGCCTCTACTCACTAGATGCCAGTAGGATCCCCTAATTGCAAAAACCCAAAGTATCACCAGACAAGGAGCACAATCATCCTCAATTGGCAACCGTTGTTTTAGAGACCAAATAAATAAATAAGTGAAAAAAATAAGAAGCTGCTCCCAGTGTAACTCCTAAGATTCTCCCATGTCTGTATTTCCTGCAGGCTATACACAGGTTCTATTTGTTCTACCTGTAAAGTCACACAATCATTTCTTCCCCAGGTTGCTGTGAGGAAATTCGCAAAGTACTATTTTCTCAGAGTTCCAATCAGGGGAGTGAAAAAAATCTCCTTTCTATTACAGGATTTTCATATCTATTCAAGGGTCTCTCTCTCTCCCCTACAGCAATAAAGGAATAAACCATCCGCTGTTCTCTCATGTCCATCCTCTCCTTTCTAACTCAGTTCCTCCCCTGGTGTGGAAAGAGTTGCAAAAGTTCTCCCCAGCCTAGTAGGATGCTTCATCTTGTTCCATGCTTCATGGTACAACTCCGTGCTCCCCGTTCACAAGCTCTGGTTTAACTTTACACAGACTGCCTCTCCTGACTTACCCCCAAAAAACCTTTTTTCTTTCTTTGTAAATAAGAACTTTGTCTTTTACAACTACTGTTTTCATAGAGTATTTGTAAAGACTTAAGATGGACATTTACTCCTTTGTTCTCTGGAAGACACCCTCCTTTACCTCACTTCCCAAACTACTCCAAAGGATATCTCTGTCTATAGAGCTCCAGGTTGTAAAGACAGCAAGAATTACTATAAATTACAAATACACCACATCTTATTTTGATATCTTTTCTGTCACATATACTTCTAGGCAATCACATTCTCCAACTACCTTGAAAATCTTCAGTGCTCACCACTGTGGGCATTATCCAAGTAAATAGGCTAATAAATTAACCACAATTGTGTCTAGTCATAGGATCTTCTGCTTCTTCACTCATCCTAATATTTATTTTATCCAAGAGACATTTATGGACTATCCACAATTTAGGTATTATTTTCAAGTTACAAAATCAAATAAACTTTTTCTTAAAAAAAAAAAAAAAACACAGTTGACAGAGAATATGATTTAATGAAAAAGCAATTGTATGATAAATATGAAAAATGAGATATATACATAGGATTTTATGGGAGCTTTGCATATTTTAACTAATCTAGACTACAGAAGTTAAATAGATCTTCACCTTGCATTTAAAGCAAATTGATCTGTTGGAGAAAGAGCAGGTAGTACAGGTAAAAGATTTACTATGATTAAACCCATTGCCACCAAGTTGATTCTGACTCGTAGTGACCCTACTGAACAGAGTAGAACTGCCCCATAGGGTTTCCAAGGAGCAGATGGTGGATTCCAGCTGCCAAGCTTTTGGGTAGCAGCCAAGCTCTTAACCACTGCTTGGTAGTAAAATTGTAAAAGAAGATAACGGCAGAAATCATGTAGAGTAACAAGGAATGGACTGAGATTTGAGGAACAACAACATTTAGGAGATTAGAAGTGGATTAGGATATTAGGAGATCAGGAGTGGAGTAGGAGAAGTGGATTAGGAGAATAGCATTTCAGTAGCAGATCAAAAAAAAAAAGTGTCAAAAATTTGAATAAGGAGCTTGAGGGCTCTGTAAGCAAAGAGAGAAGAGCTTTTCAAGGAAATATCAGGTCCCCATTCTTCAGGCCTCAGATTAAATGTTATTTTCTTAATATGTCTGTGCAGACTCCCAACATATATTAGATCCTTCTTTAATACTGTTTTTAGCAATTATCTGAAGTATAGATTTTTTTTTTTTTCTGTAATAAATTGTAATGTGTCAGAAGTTCCTACTAGAAAATAAATTTTCTGAGGGCAACTAAGATAATTCACTTTACCTGTAGTTCTAAGCACAGTACTTTCCACTGACGTGTTGCTTTTAAATATGTTTGTTCAATTAAACAAGGGAGAAGAATGGAATGAATAGAGTAAAATGCAAAATAGCTATCTAGGATAATAATAAATTAAAAATTGACCTTGGATTTGGAGTGAGTGATCATTGTACCTTTAACAGCATCTTATTAATGTGTTGTGGGCTGGCTCAAAAATGGAGCATTTGGGGCATGAAGGGGAAGAATTGTAGCCAATAAATATAGACATAGTATTCTATTTTCCTGGGTATGCCATGACAAAACTCCATAAAGTAGTGGGCTTTAAAGAGTAGAAGCTTATTTTTTCTCAGTTCTGGTGGCTGGAAGTCCAAAATCAGGGTGTCAGAAGGTCTATGCTCTCTCTGCCATCTCTAGGGAAGATCCTCCCTTGTCTCTTTCTACTTCTGTAGCCTTGAGTTTCTTGGCATTCTTTGGCTTATAGATGGAGCCTCACATGCTGTCTTTCCTTTGTGTGTGGCTGTATTTCCATATCTGTCTTTCTCTTTTGTAAAATACCTCTCAGAGAGATTAGGATTGGGACCCACCCTACTGCAGTAGGACTTCCTTAACTAAACCATTAACGTCTGCAAAGAAACCTCTATTTCCTCAAACAAAGGGACACCATGAAATCCATAGCACACACATTATAAATGTTGAGAGGAGAATAAAACAAGTTATTATACTAATGTGAGGAAACTGAGCATAGAGGGAGAATTTTTTTAATTATTATTATTTTTTCTTCCTAAAACTAGAGAGACTTGAACACTCATTAAGTCAGTCAAAAAGAAATGATGTTGAACAGGTGTATTGAAAAGATAGGTCAGCTATATACAGGAAGTGATTAAATTTTATCTTCTGAGGCTAAGGGAAAGGAATTATGTATTGCAGAATTGAAGGTTTTTGTTTTGTTTTTTGAATACTCATTACCTGAGGGACTCAATTTTTTCTAGAAAGCATGAGTTAAGATAACGATAAAATTATATGGTGGTTGTGGAGAGTAGTAAAAAATTGGAATATTATTGAATGGAATAATAGGTTGAGTTCATACAAGAAAAACTAAATGAAGTTTTGGTGGTCTTAAATTTCTGGCTGTGATTTTAATACACGAATTTATATTTCCACAAGTCTACGGAAATGTGTAATTTCCTTGACTAGTGCTCAATCCCCCAGGGCTAGTAGCAGAGACGTTAGTTGTAGCACTAATTCAAACAGGACTGAACGAGCTTGAAAGACTATAGAGAGGACGAAGGGTTGAGGTTGCTGGGATGTTAATGAGCAAATGAAAAAAAAAGCAGAAGTAAAATCATGAAAAAGCTAGAAAAACAAGAATATACGGGATACCGAAGTTTATAATTTCTAAATCTAAGCTCTTCGAAGTGTAAAGTATGGATGACTTTACAGTTCAAATATTCCAGGATAATTGTGGATAGTTAGGCATAGACTTTCCAATTGGTTGTTAAACTCTCTTTACATGATTGCAGGCGTTCAAAGGGATGGTCAGGGAAATGTTTCTGAGTTCAAATTTAACAGTGTCCTGGAATGAAGGATACTAACTGGATTAGAAAAAATAAAGAAATTTAAAACCAAATCGTCTAAAGTGCATAGGAGCATGGGCATATGAGAAAACTAGAAAAAAAAAAAATGATGAGGGAACTTGAAATTTTCTCCTAGGTCTCTGAGTCCTGGTTAGTAGGAGAAAATCCACAGTGAAGGACCTCCGGCAAATGTGTTCTCAGGGGCAAGTTAAAAACTGGAGAGTGATTGAGTGATTGAGCACATTGAGTGATAGAACACGGGGATTCCACAGAGCAGAGGAGAAAGGTTTGAAGTGGAAGTAACATTGGGAACCTCCAGGGGATGGAAAGTTCATGCGGTAAGGAGAAAGAAAGTAAGAGTAGATAAAAATGAGTTGAGAATGAAAGGATTGGACGATCAAGGATAAGGAGCATGTTTAAAAGTGAGAAGATTCAAGTATTGTAATTCTGGAAGAAGTTATTTTGGGGACAGAATGAATGATGATTGATCTCAAATAGTATTTGGCTTGCTGACTGGTACAAATGGGTGACAATCGCCATGTTTTTAATTAGAGATGTCCTATTCTCATGGAAGAAACTGGGTAAAAGAGCAGACAGAGCCTTTTTATGCAAGGACTATTTCAAGATTTTTAGAAGAGTAGAGAGGGTGATGCTTTGAAAGAGATTGATCATGTCAAAACTGGAGAGAAGAGATGGAACCTTTCCTGAGACTGGAGTTAGGAACATCTTCTGAATAAGGGCCATACCCTCAGAATGTTGCTCATTTGAAAAGGTGGATATCATCTACCATATACCGTAAACAAGGGAACCAAGACTAAGACAATGTAAAATGTAGGTATTACGTGAAATATAATATTGTTGATAAATAATAAAACTTTAATATTATATTAATGCATATATATCTGTTCTAATTTTAAATCTTTGGACTGGAATTAGCCTACAATCATTGAACATACATAAATTTTATAGTTTATGTGTATAACCCTGGGAAAAAATAACATTTTTAAATGTTTCTATAACACTGAATAGTTTGCCAGTTATTATAACTTAAATAATTCCAGTTTGTCCTCACAGCTGCCCCTGGAGGAAAAGGCGACTGAACATGCATAGGACCCATTAAGAAAAAAGTAGTAGAAGTAGCACCTCACCAGGTTTACAGATAATAAGACTCACATGGTTAAAACAAATGTGGAAGATAAGACAACCAGTAAATCAGCAGAACCAAGACCTTAATATCAGCCTTCTGCTTCCAAGTCTACAACTTTTACCGTATCGCCAGAGCTGTGCCTTAGAAATGCCTGGACAGGTGGAATCAATTTGAAAGGTCTAACACTGAATACCTTCAAATTTAGTCAAAGCATCCTTCTTCATTACAGAGCCAGCATGTGGTAGGGAACTGATTAACTTACAGCTTCTTTAAAGGTACCCACGAGTATTCATGCCAGCAATCTACTATTCACCAGCCACTAATCTAGGGGTGATCTTGAGATAAAAAAAAACACCCAAACAATAGAAATCCTTAATTTGAGAAAAAGAATGATTTCCTATTACATTCCAAAGAACGTAATTGTCTTTAAATTGCCCCACTTTTCTCAGAAGATTTGATCTCTGAAGCCTGAAATGAAACTTTAGCATTTTCAATTAAATCCAAGCCTTCAAGGTTTGGTCGAAATTAAGAAAATGATTTGTGAAAGTATTCTTAAAATCCTTCTAAAATAAGCTTTGAGCTAGTAAAGTTCTAATTCTTAAAATTTAGACCAGCTATAAAAAGAGAAATTTCTTAATTCTGAACTTCCATAATAATGTTCAAGCTATGGTGGAGGAGGGGGAGAAGAAGATATTTTTCAAAATGTCATTAAGCTTCTATTTCAATACCTGAAATTAAAAAATAAATAAGTGGCTTGTTGGTTACATCCATTGTTTAGGAAATGAAGACAGTAAAATGATTTAAAAAATTAAAAACAAAACAAATCTGGTTACCTTCTATTATTTGATATACAGCTAGGCTGCTAAGCAAAACGCCAAGTTCAAATCTACCAGCACCTAGTTGGAAACCCTACAGGGCAGTTCTACTCTGTCCTACAGGGTTGCTATGAGTCAGAACTGACTGGACAGCACATAACAAGAGTTACACATACTGCAGTTCTAATATATACTATAAATTTTTAGTATTCTTCAAAGTTTTGCTAAGTACTTTGGGATATTTCCATTTCAAATACCTCACAAAACCTTACTTTATCATAGTTAACTCTTTTCCAAATGCTAACACAGTTTTTATCCTTTAAGTAAGGGAGTTTAATTTTGATATATTTTTTACAAGACATACAAAATGTGAGAATACCCTCTAATCATTTTCATTACTTCAGTTACTACCATGTTGTATTAGGAAATTAGACACTAACACTGATAATGGAGTCCCAGGTTATGTTACAACAGTCTATGTACTGTGATACACATAGACCCTTCTCATTTTCACCCTCTCTTGTCCTTTATATAATTTCTTAGAAATTCTATAATCTGTTTTTTATAAGATTTTTATAGAATTGCAGAATATTACTGAAAAAATGACTTATCTTGCAGTTTTTTTTTTTTTTTTTTCCTGTTTCTGGTTTCTTGGCTTCTTTATTTTCCCTGCACTGGTAGACTGTCAATCATTCTAGAAGATCACAGATTACATCATTACTGCATAGGTAAGAAGTTATGAATTGAAAGCATAGCATATCAAAGAAAAGTGCCAAGAAATTTTATTTCAGAAGAATACCTGGACATGTTGCCAGAATTTGGACCCGGCCTTCTTAGTCAAGTGTTGGATTTTTAGAGGCTCTCTTGACTCCAGGCTTCAAACTACATAGCGTAAAAGAATGCAGATGAATATGAAAATATCATGATGGATTCATGTTGTACAGAAGTCTAAAATGATTCATCCTCTAAAAACCTCAATAAAACTAAAAGAGGGTAAAAATGTAAGTAAAGATAACACTCAAGCTTTATTTTTACGAGGTAGAAAATAAGGCACAAAAATTAGTATCAAAAAGAAATAATCCATTGCTTATATGTAAACTGACATAGCTGTGAGAACACTAAATATGAATTTCTAGACTCATCTTAATAGACCGAGAAATAGTCTAGGGTATTATGGAAGTCCTGGTGCACAGTGGTTAAGTGTTTGGCTGCTAACCAAAAGGTCTGCAGTTCAAACCCACCAGCCATTCCTTGGAAACCCTATGGGGCAGTTCTACTCTGCCCAATAGGGTCACTGTGGGTCAGAACTGACTCATTGCAATGGGTTTGGGTTTTGTTATGTATTATATATAGTTACTATGTGTTGGAACACTGGTGGCATAGTGGTTAAGTAGTATGGCTGCTAACCAAAAGGTAGACAGTTCGGATCCACCAGGCTCTCTTTGGAAACTCTGTGGTGCACTTCTACTCTGCCCTATAGGATTGCTATGAATTGAAATCGACTTGATGGCAATGGGGGGTCATGTGTGTTGTTAGTTTCCTTGGACTGTCATAACAAAACGGAAAAGTTGGTGGCTTTAATGAACAGAAATTTATCATCTCATAGTTCTTTCTGGAGACTAGGTATCGGAATTCAGGGTGTTGGCAGGGTCATGCTCGCTTTGTTCACTCTAGGGAGAAATCCTTCTGGTCTCTTCCAGCTTCTGTTGCCCCAGGCGTGTTTTGGTGTTCCTTTACAACTAAACGCAATTTCATATGGTCCTCTTCCTTTTGTGTGTCTCTTTGTCTGTTCTTCTGTTTTGTAAGGACAACACTCAGATTGGATTAGAACCCACTCTACTCCAATATGACCTTTTTTTAACTTAAATGATAACATCTTCAAAGATCCTATTTCTAAATAAGATCACACTCATATAAAAAAAAATTTTTTTTTTTTTTTTTTTTGGACTTCAACGTACCCTTTTTTAGAAATTCAATCAATAACACCGTGTTAAAATATTACGGTATTTTATAATTCTAGAAATTTCTTCTATTTTTCTTCAATATAAGTTTCATAGAATATTATAATTAATCTGTTATAAATTAATACATATGACCACGCAGTTTCTAAACTCTTTCCCAAATGTTAACATAGTTCATTCATGGCCATTCATAAGTACTAAAATAAAAACATTTAAAATTATTACCAAATGCAAAAGAATAGCTGTAAAAGAAAAGCGGCAACATTTTTTAAAGTAGTTAATACCACTAAATTTTTCTGACATCTTTTCCCTCTGTGACTTTATACTTCATTATTTTAAATTTTGACTATCACCAACCCATGCCAGCTCATGTCTTACTAGCAAATTTCCCCTCAGGAAGTCAAAGCCTGAACATTACTATTGCTCTTATTTAAATTATCAGAGAGGTGACCTTGTACTTTTTCCTACTAGCTTATACAAAATCAACCTGATAATAGATGGACTCTGTTTCTAAATAAGGTTTTTAATATTCAAATATTTCCAGTGACTAGAATTAATCACCCATTTCACATCTTAATCTAGCACCAAATACATGGTCATTTACATTGTGTTTAAATATAGATCTAGGGGACCAACAATTTAACATGTTAGTTAAATACTCTGGTCAGGTTAATACTGCTTTAGCAAACGTTTTACAACACGTTCTTGCACATTCAATAGATTGTGACTTTCAATTGGTGAGTTTTTTGTACTCTGAGATTACTTCAGAGTGAAAATGATAAGATTCAAAGTTGCTGTACCTTCAGAACACAATTTAAGAGTGAAAATCCTAGCAGTGCAAACTTTCAAACTTTAATATTACATTGTCTCATATAGTTAATATTATGCATAAATTAGCATACATATGAATTTACTTACTTATGCGTATTTATTGTCTCTTTTGAAAAATAACTGAGCTAACTCACCACAGGGCCACATAAACTAGTACAGCAGTGTTAAGTATAGCAAGGGACATCAGAATTCATTTATCAATAGAGGAGTTAACTGTAACAGGACTGTGGGGTGAGGATAGACATTGAAATTGAGCATTTGTTCTATATACAGGCAATCTGAAAAATCAGGAAAAAAGTGAAGAAAGAGAGAAAGAGCGAAAGAATGGAAGATAATCAGAAGGGAGAGAGTAAAGAAGGAAGAAAAAAGCAACTATAATGGATTTTAATGTTCTCATTATCAGTTTTAAAATTCATAAAGGTTCAGAGGGGAAATTATTTGGCAGAATTTCCAAAGTCATTGAGCCATGCATTCTTATATGTGTCATATTTTCTTATTTGCATCTATTCTTGTATGCATCCTATTTCCCAGGAGGGTTGTTTTTCCTTATTTTCTCAGTTTAGGAATAAATTTAATGAAGGAAGTGAGAGCTTTGCATACAGAAAACTACAAATCATTTCTTAAAAAATTAAATGAGATTTAAATAAACAAAGGCATCTCATGTTCATCGGTCAGAAGACTTAATATTGTTGAAATATCAATTCTACCCAAAATAATCTACAGATTCAACATAATTCCTACCAAAATTCTAAAATTCTTTTTTGCAAAAATGGAAGTCAATCATCAAATTTACGTGAAATTGCAAGGGGTCCTGCCTAGCCAAGACAATCTTGAAAAAAAAGATCAAAGTTGGAGGACTCATACTTCTTGACTTCAAGATGTACTACAAAGCTACGATAATCAAAACGTTGTAATGGCATAAGAAAAGACAAGCAGACCAATGAAATAGAATTGAGAGTCCAGAAATAAGCCCATACGTCTATGGTCAATTGATTTTTTATTTTCTCTCTTCCAGAGGAAAAGAACAGGCTCTCCAACAAATGGTTTTGGAACAACTGGATTTCCATATGCAGAAGAATAAAGTTGTATCCCCTCCTGACGCCATATACAAACATTAACTCAAAAGGGATTAATGACCTAAATATAAGAGGAAAAACCACAAAAATCTTGATAGAAAAGCAGCCTAAAAATAAAACAAAAGGATAAATCTTCACGACGATTGAATTCTTAGATATGACACAAAAAGCATGAGCAAAAAAAGAAAAACAATGGATAAACTGAATTTCATCAAAATTAGAAACATTTATGCATCAAAGGACATTATCAAAAAAGTGAAATGACAAGCTACAGAATGGGAGAAAATACTTGAAAATCATATATCTGACAAGGTCTTAACCTACAACTCAAGAACAAAAAGAAATTAAAAAGTGGGCAAAGAACAATGATACATATTTCTCTTAGAAAATATACCAATGGAGGTTAAGCACATGAAAAGGTGCTCAACATCATTAGTCATTAGAAAAATGCAAATAGAAAACACAATGAGATACACTACTTCACATATACTAGGATGGCCATTATGAAGAAATATAAAATGAAACCTCAAAAAATTAATGTGGGAAAACTGGAGCCCTAGTGAATTTCTGGTGGGAATGCAAAATGGTACACCCACTATGGAAAACAATTTGGCAGTTCCTCAAAAAATTTATACATAGGATTACCATGTGAACTAGCAAGTTCATTCTAGGTATATATACCAAATAATTGAAAACAGGGACACAAACAGATACTTACACACCAATGTCCACTGTACCATTATTATGTAGTTAAACATGGAAACAACCTAAGCATCCATTAAGAGATGGATGGATAAAGACAACGTGGTATATACATACAATAATATATTATTCAGCCACAAAGAAAAATGACAATCTTATATATGTGTCAATTGCTTATAGATGACTAGAAGGACAGCAAAAAGAATGTAGTGATATAAAAAATATAAAACAGTTGTCAAGGTGATTCCAGCTCATGGTAGCCCCATGCACGCACAGTAGAACTGCATTCTGTAGATTTTTCAAGGCTGTGACCCTTTGAAAGCAGACTGCCAGGCCTTTCTTCCAACGCAACTCTTTTTGGTTTAGAACCACTAACCTTTTAGCTAGTAGGGGAGCACTTAACAGTTTGCACCACTCAGAGACTCCTAGAGAAGGGACGCAAACAAGTAAATACAGTGAAGCCTGTGGAGCCAGAAAGTGACAAGACTTCCTTGCTTTTTCAGGTCTTGCAAGCTTTCTGCCTTTGACAGGATACAACCTTACCACTTTTCTATCACCTGTCTTAGTAGAAAATATTTGAGTTTTCCTTCTCTGACAGGTTTTTGCCTTACCCATGTTCTGACGTTCTTAAGTTTTACTTCCTAATGTTAGTATCGCTCCAACCATCAGTTGAAACATCCACAATAAATATAACTAACTAGAGCCCGGATAGCTCAGTCGGCAGAGCATCAGACTTTTAATCTGAGGGTGAACTTGTTTAAAATCCTTTTGCAAAAAATCTTTACTAATGATTCATTTTTTTAAAATTTAAGATATACTAATTATATTAACATATATAGTTTTTACCAGAAACATCAGAATAATAAAAGCATATGGGTAGATAGGGGCATAAAGAATGGCAATGCTGATTTAGAGAATAAACACAGTTATGATAATGTTGTGCAATTTCACATTCTGTTCTATAGAGAGTAAAGGAACCTGAAGTTAAATAATTTAGCTGAGAAGCCCACTAAAAGTAAGGAAAAATGAGTCAAGTACTTACTAGGCAGCAACTTTTACTTACCACTTAAATTATTTTCCTATTTATTACCAACGTTCACCAAAAATAGCCCTAAGTGTATTATTTCTATTTTACACATGATAACATTGTGGTTGACAGAAGTTAAGTAACTTGGTCAATGTCATCAATTAGTTTTTTTTTTAGGAATTGAAGTTCAAACAAGCTTGAGCAATTCAAGGGCTTATGCCTTTTCCATTAGACTAAGACTTTTTTTTTTACTTCTTTCAATTTTTCTTATAAAAGATAATATATTATTTTCAAAAGCTAACTAAAGTTATCTAAGTACACTAATTACACAGAGAAAAGGTAGAATAATATAATAGAGTTTATCATTTGCCCCACAGGCTGGAACAAATTAGGAGCCAAATACAAGCAACTGTATTGGTAGTACTCTTCTCTCCTGACTTAGAGTATTAGCCCAATCTTAAGACTTAAATAGCTCACAGCAGAAGAGGTATCAGGATGTTATAGTTTGATTGTAGGTGGATAAATTTGCTTTCACCAATTTGTCAAGAGTCCGAAGCCTAGTGTTCTTTTGAAAAAACTCTCAGGGTGGGACAAAATTGCTGCTTGGCTAACATCTGTCTCTTCCCTGATTTTCCATGGCACTCAGAACTTAAATCTTCTCATAGATTTTTATGAGCCATTTGTTTAAATGACATCTTTTATATTAAAGTCAAAGCTCTTTGAGGATAAATAGGGACTGAGCTTTTCTCTCTTTTTTATCTGCCACAAAGTCAGGAGAATGTCTTGAGTGCAATGAGAGCCTAGCATATTGTTGGTAACTAAATAAAATTATACTTTTTTTCCTGTTTGCTTTTAACCAGTAACGCTCAGAATAATATCTATATAACAATATCTAATATTTTGTGCATATGATACATTACAAAATAGCAATGATAATAATGCAAGACCCATTATTCAAGGCGTGGATATAATCTTGATGATGCTAATAAAAATGTTCTAATATTATGAAAATACCTTCTCACTTAGTGAAAAATAACCCTTTATCATTTAGCCTATTAAATGTAATTTGAGCTGTTTTCCATATGAGCTTATAATCATTGTCAGCTTTTACCATTCAGCAATACAATAAAAGGGAAAAAAAAAATGTGATTCAAACGACAACGTCATGAAAGTGAAAACACAAGCCACAGAATGAGAGAAAATATTTGCAAACTATGCATCTGAAAAGGGACTTGTATACAGAATATACAAAGAACCCTTGCAATGCAATAATAAATAAATAACCCAATTAAAAATCAGGCAAATTATTTGAGTAGACATTTCTCCATAACAGACCAATAAGTATATGAACACCATTAGTTAATATTTTAATGAGAATTGTTATGTTCATGAAAGATGTTGGTCTCCAGGCTTCTCATTTTTTTAATGACATTATCCAGTTTTTCTTTTAGGGTAATGATGATGTTATAAATTTAACTGTGTCCCCTAAAATATATATAATGAAGGCCTAACACCTGGCATCTGTGCATGTAACGTTTAGAAATAGGATCTTTGAAGGTGTCATCAGTTAAGATGATATCATACTGGAGTAGGGTGGGTCCAAATTCCTTCCCAATGATGTCCTACAAAAGAGAAGAACAGACATGAAGAGTATAAACAGAAGTAGGATGCTGTGCAGTAATAGATCATCTTACAAAACAAAACAAAAACAATTTGGCCTTTCTCCTGGGCTCCTGAGAGTAAATCCTTAGAATTTCCTGAGTAATTGATGTGCCTTTATCATCTAAAGGAAACCCTCGTGGCATAGTGGTTAAGTACTACGGCTGCTAACCAAGAGGCTGGCAGTTTGAATCCACCAGGTGCTCCTTGGAAACTCTATTGGGCAGTTCTACTCTGTCTTATAGGGTTGCTATGATTCGATATCAACTCTACGACAGTGGGTTTTTTTTTTTTTTTTTCTGTATCATCTAAAATCTCCAGACCACACCTGAGAATTTGTGCTAATTAATGAGGGATGGCCAGACTAGAAAGACCATCTGGTAACCCAAAATTGACTAACCTCAAGAAGCAAGATTTAACCTATCATGCAAGTACAATGAAGCCTCAATCATGACTGTCATTAAGCCAATAACAGCTCTCAACATAGAGGCTTCGAGAGCTTCCTGGTTGATGAAAGGAGGGTGACACACCCAAATTTTACCCATGCATCTCCTCTTATGATGATTCTGATTTGTATCATTTTGCTACAATAAATCTGTAATTGTAAGTAAAGTACTTTCTGTGAGTTCTATGAGTCATTCCACAAATTATCAAACAAAAATGGAGTAGTGGGAGCCAACAGGTGAAACTAAGAGATTCCAGGATAGGCCCCTGAGCTTTTGGCTTGTATCGTGAATGGTTAGTGGAAAACCTTGAATTTTCAGCCAGCATGTCAGGAGTAAGGGTGTTGTGTGGGATCCTTATTTTGTGGCTGGTCTCTACGTATCTGGCAGTTTGAACAACAGTGTCCTTGTAACTTGTGAACTCTGATCTCACTCTGGGTGGCTAGGGGCAGAAAGAGAGTGAGAGAGTCCCTAGTGTCAGAGGTAATTGAAAAGTGGAAAGTGGGGATTTGATTAATCTTCATATTCTGGGGATTAGATTTTTGTTGATTTTTATCCACAAAGATGGCCAAGCGGTTAAGAAGTCATATGCAAAGCAAGGAATGCCAAGGATTGCCAAGCATTCCTCGAAGCTAAGAGAGAGGCATAGGACAGTTTTTCTATTAAAAAGTAAAATAAAATCTATTAGAGCCTTTGAAATAATCATAGCTGATACCTTGACATAGACTTTTAGGCTACAGAGCTATGGGACAATAAATTTATGTTCTCAAAAGTTACCCATTTTATGATATTTTGTTATTGTAGGTCTAGAAAACTGAGACAGTCTAGTAGAATGGGTTAGGAAATGTTCCTCCTACTTCCATTTTATGGAAAAGATTATGGAGAATTAATAACAATTTTTCCTTAAATATTTGATAGAATTCATGTGTGAAGCCATCTGGGCCTGGTGCTTTATTTTTTGGAAAGTTATTAATTACAGATATACTTTTTAAATAAATATAGGCCTTTTCAGAGGCTCTATTTCTCCTTGTTGAGTTTTGTTAGTTTGTATCTTTCAGGGAATTGGTTTATTTTATTTAGCCAATTTTTGAATATAGAGGTGTTTGTGGGATTTCTATATTAACCTTTCGATATTCAAGGAAATCAGTAGTGATGGCCTTTTTTCATTTCTGACATTGGTAATTGTGTCATCTCTCTTATTCATGGCTCTCTAAACTAAAGGTTTATCAATTTTGTTGACCTTTTAAAAGAAACAATTTTGTTGGTTTTCTCCATTGTTTTCCTGTTTTCACTTTTATTGATTCCTGTTCTAATTTTTATTATTTCTTTTCTTCAGCTTATTTTCCCCTTAAATTAATTCTCTTTCATCTTCTTTCTCCATTTTCCTAAAGTGGAAGTCTAAGCTATCAATTTTAAATATGTGCATTAAATCTTATAAATTTTTTTCTAAGCACCGTTTTCCCTGCATCACAAAAATATTCTCCATAGGTGTATTTGAGAATGGTTTATCTTTCCCTTCTCCTGCCAGAGCCATCTTTATCATGAGAACTTGGTGGGTTCCTGGAAGAGAAGATCTTCTCCCAAGACTGGGTCCTGCTTCTTTCAAAACTGTGACCCACAGGAGTTGATCGTTCTTAAGGTAGTCTACATTCAGCCTGCAGCAATTTGTTAAAACTGCCATTAATGTTCCTACCAGTTTATGGCTCCAGCAGGTTTGACTCCTAGTAATCAGACCAGATCTTGGCTCTCATAGTTTGTATGTGCTTATCTCTTCATATTTTGGGGCAGTGATTTGCCCTTAGTTCTCTCATGAGTTCCAGAGACATCATTAGTTTTTAGTTTGTACAAACTTTTCTTGTATAAGGATGGGCGTGATGACTTGTAAGCTTCTTAGAAGTTGGAACTGAAATTGGAAGTCTAGGAATGCTCATTGAATTAGAGCTAACTTTTCTTTGGGAATTCACTTGTGCCTCTGGGTGCTTGTTTTTTGTCTCATATGATATTTCCTCTTTCTACTATTAGCTTTTTGGTTATTTGACAAAAA
The DNA here is from genome assembly GCF_024166365.1 of Elephas maximus indicus. Taxonomy (NCBI): domain Eukaryota; kingdom Metazoa; phylum Chordata; class Mammalia; order Proboscidea; family Elephantidae; genus Elephas; species Elephas maximus. Next base: position 42,604,811 of record NC_064836.1, on the reverse strand, counting down.
CTCTTGCAATTTAACACCTGTCTGAATCCATTTGTTCACTTTGGAATTGTTCTTACATTAAATTCTACTCTCAGGCTACTCTTCTCCCTCTTGCTAAATGACAATCTACTCAGCTTATGCTTGTCAAGAGACTTCTGTTTCCACATCAAATCATCTATTTCTTTTTCCTTTCCTACCCCCTTGGCACAGGTGGCCTTCTGTTATGTTATTACTCTGCAATGACCAGTCCCATTTAGTGGGGTTTATCAGCTTCTGAGCTCCTGCCATGTTGCCTTGCACAGAGTAACATATTTGATATTACACAGTAAAAAATGAGAAAAATAACCACCCAGGCCTAATATTTATCAAATTTAATATAAGCTTATTGAAATAGGAATATTTTTCCATTTTTTTAAATACAGATGATTCAATATTACTTAAATGCCATTTTAAGTGTATTGTTTCCTGATGTCAAAAAGTGTAATGTTCTTTTAGCCTTTAAAGTATGAAAATGAAAGAAGCACAAGAAACATCTATTTTAATTCTCTCAGTTTCTAATTCACTCATTTTACAGATAGAAAATCGAGCCCCAAGGAAGCAAAGTGAATAGCACAGATTGCACAGTCCAAGGCCTTACAGACCAGTGTTTTTTCATTATACTACTCTGCCTTCTGATACCTGAATAATTTGCCAGTTGTGGGCTGATAAATTGAGGCTATGGATTGCTACAAGCTTCAGTCAAGGCAGACCCAACCAATAATGTTGCCAGAAGTATCCCCCACAGACATATTTATTATAACTATTCCTTGTTTTGTTCTGCATCAGCAGGTCCGTCTGGCAGTAAAGGATTGGCCAGGTGTTCTGGGGAGTAGTTGGCACACAAATGCCTTGAATATTGTGATAACAGCAGGAGGGAGAGATTTAAAAAATGAGAGAAAATTAAATTATTCATGGTATATATGAGGCTACAAGACATTTTTTGGTGGTAACAATTATGGAACATCTTTTTGCTCTATCTGTGGATGATGTTTGGCTTGGTTTTAAAGAAAAGAGTGAAGTATAAATATTCACGAGAAAAAAAATTATGCCATACCCACTGGTGTAGTAAGTAAAGTTTAGGTAAATATCCTTGAAATTTGCAGCAAAATGAAAAAAGAAAATAATGTACGGCATACTATCAAAACCATTTATTATTTTAAAAGAAAAAACAATAAAACCTCTCCCTTTATTAGTCTTGATTAGGTTTTTCAATCAGATGTCTAGAATATGGTTTACAAATGACCTTTCTCTTACTAATTGAATTCTGTGGCCTGAATTAGTTAATCCTTTTCCCAAAGTGAACAGTTTCCTGTATGTTTTAGCTTATCAAAGACAATGAAGGTATTAAGAGAGCAGATCTCACTCTAATACTGCAGAGCTGTGACTGAATAACAAATGTAGTGCAAGTCTACTGAGACTTCAAACAGCCCCTAAGAAGCATTTCACCAGGCAAAGACATCTTGAATTGTCGTGTGTGTCTGTACACATTAGCAAGTGGGGCACACTCGTACACTGACTGCTATTACTGGTTCCAGATCTATGCAATGCCCTTTGACTTCAATTTTGTAAGAGTTCATACCACAGCAAAAGTACTTTTTAAGGATCTTGAATGTATATATCTTATAAAATATACCATACAATATTCCATGGTCTTTTAACTCAGGAAAAAAAAATTTTTTTTTTTCCTTTTCTATAACATGGCTAATTTTTATTTAACATTTTATGTTTACGTTTGGTTTGTGCTTTCTCCATAATCTTTTACATTCTCCTTAACCTATTTAATCTTAAATCATTATTTTGTGATTTTAGAAGTTGCGGAAAAAAAGCTTAAAATCAAATTAGTAATCCCACTAATTAGATGTTCATATATGAAAATATATGTATGTTCTTTCACCTTTTTTATAAAAATGGATTTTATCATAACATTGCTCTCTAACTTTTCTCCAACAATTTATTTACCATATTTTTCAACTTAATATTTATGTAAAGATTTTACATATATGTTATTTAAAATAATAAAACAAAAATGTAAACTGAATGTGACACATTAAAATTGCACTTACGCATATATGTAAATGTAAAACAGTCTAATGACTGCCTGAAATGAACAATGTCATGAGATGGTTGTTGTTAGATGCTGTCGAGTGGATCCCTACTCATAGTCATGAGGTTAGAGTCCCTATATCTTCAACAGGAGCCCTAGTGGCACAGTCGTTAAGAGTTCCGCTGCTAACCGAAAGAGCGGCAGTTTGAGTCCACCAGCCGTTTCTTGGAAACCCTACGAGGCAGTTCCACTCTGTCCTATATAGGGTTGCTGTGAGTTGGACTCAACTCGACGGCAATGGGTTTGGCTTTGGTTTGGTATATCTTCAACATCTTCCTCTGACCACCTAATTCCTTTTGCCTACTATTTTTACTTTGTCAATAACCATAACATTATGTTGTCCAGTCACAATTCCTCCAATGTTTATTCTTGGTTTTATATTTAAATTGACTTAATGGAAATTACCAATCTGTTAAGGAGCCCTGGTGGAGCAATGGTTAGGCATTCAGGTGCTAACAGAAAGGTATAAAATGCAAAATGAAAGTTTTTGTTAACAAAAAAAAAAAAGAAAAAGTGAGGCCTATCTTCTAAGAATAGAAATGTATATGATTTTTTCCATAACTTTTAAATAAATTACAGAAATTTAGAAAATATCAACTGTGAGAATATTTTCAAAAAAGAAAAAATAATAGTGACACAAAATAAATATTTTTAATAGTATGTTTGGTGTAAGAGTTTCAAGGCTTATGTTTATGATACAGACATAAGAACTCTAATATAACCAATGGGAAAAAATAAGTAAAAATCTAGAAAGTAATGGATGGTAATAAGTAAATAAACTTGGCATGTAGAACAGTAACCCATGTATTTTGAGTGTCTTTTTTTTTTTTTTTTTGGTAATTATAAAATAAACACTTGCAAATTGAATGTAAAAAAAGAGAAACATAAAAAATTCAAAAGATTAAAAAATTACAAATTATACCATTAAACATTGAAGTATATATTATATGTAATTTTTTTATGGTGGTAGTTTTAATCTTATAAGTGCTTATTATTTTTAAAATTAGTTGTAATATTTCAGAATGCAAACTGGTTTCAAAAAAATTATTATACACCAAATACATACATGAAGCTGAAGAAATAAAACATTACAAAAACAGTTGAAGCTGCTTCTGTTCTCGCCTGGATCACTTTCACTCTTTCTCTCAGGTAGTTAAATATTAGGCAGAATTTGGTATTCATTTTTCCCCATACATTCCTTTGTATTTTACTACGTAGTATAGGAGACCCTAATCCAAAACCACCGCCGTGGAGTCGATTCTGACTCATAGCGACCCTATCGGACACAGTAGAACTGCCCCCTAGAGTTTTAAAGGCGCGCCTTGTGGATTCGAACTGCCTACCTCTTGGTTAGCAGCCGTAGCACTTAAGCACTGCTAGCCGATAGGTTGGCATTTAGAACCCACCCAAAGGCATAGAAAGAGAGGCCTGGAGATCTGCTTTTGAAAAACCACAGCCTTTGAAAACCATATGGAGCAGTTCTATTCTGCACGCATGGGGTTCTCGTGCGTTTGAATTGGCTGGATGGTAACTGATAACAACACCAACTAGGCTATTATGCTGCAAGTATTCCTCTAACTTATTTTATGTTTAGTATATATGAGGTTCCTCCAATTCCATATGCACCATCCTAAGTCATTAATTTACACTGTTGTATCACCTCCTGCTGTATGGATGTACTACAATGTATCCACTGTACTAATTTTTAATCCTTTTTTATATACCATTAGTACTTTTCTTTTTTTTACTGTGGAAGCCTTTCCATTCATTTTTAAGAATTTGACTGTGAAAAATATATATAATAAAAACTGCCATTTTAACCATTTTTAAGTGTACAGTTCAGTGACATTGATTACATTCACCATGTTGTACAACTATCACCACTATTTTTTAAAAAGTTTTTCATCATCAAAAGAGACATTCAGTACCCCTTAAGCAATAACTCCCCATTTCCAATCCCCTCATTTCCTGGTAACCACTAATATACTTTTGTCTCTATGCATTTGCCCATGGTAGACATGCCATATAAGTGGGGTCATACAATGTTTGTCCTTTTGTGGCTGACTCATTTCACTTAGCCTAATTTTTTAAAATTCATCCACTCCATAAAATGTATCAGAACTTCATTTCTTTTTATGGTTGAATAATATTGCATTGAATATGTGGTATATGTATGCACCACATTTTGTTTATCCATTCATTTCTTGATAGGTTCTTGGGTTATTTCTATCTCTTGACTACACCCATTCCTCACTTACCAACATAGTTAGGTTCCAAAGACCAGGTCGTTATGCAAAAGTCTGCATTGTGCAAAATACTCGTGATTGGCTCCCCTGGCCGCCCCTCCTCCTCAGTCCCAGCCCTTCCAGCTGGATGGCCGCGACCTCCCTGTACCAATGGCACCTATGGCAGTCATGGGCTCTCCCTCACTCAGCTCACAGGAATCCGAATCCATGCTGTGAGCTGCTAGCCAGGTGTCCTCAGCCACCCAGTGTCTCAGCTTGGCCTCTGAAGTGCACTCCATGGGGGAAGTGGGCCTGCGCAGAGTGGGCGGAGCAAGCGGCCTTGTCCAGGGGTTGGCTTCACAGAGCCAAGTGCCACCCGACACCTGTGACCCTCTCCGGGTACCCGCCAGCCAGTGCCTACATGCAAGGCGAGGACCAGGCATAGGGTAGAGTGTGCCAGGAGACAGCTGGGAGGAGGGAGGGGAGGCGTGAGTGAGGAGTAGGAACATTGGGCACCCTGCCAGTTCCGATTGCAGTTAAAACCCCCCCGGTGTCACTCCTCCCTCTGCAGGCCCTGAACTAGCTCGGTGCAGTGGAGGGTGTGCGGGTGGGCGGGGTCATTAATTCACAAAACAGCCAGATAGTAGATTTTTTTACTATTGTCTAGTAAATACGAAACATCTGATAATGAAATAGTCCATAAGTGAGAAGTAGGTGCATTATGAAGTGTTTTCAGTGAACACTGGTGTTCAAATATGTTTGAGTCCCTGCTTTCAATTCTTGTCCACGCACACCTAGCAGTGGAATTGCTAGGTCATATGGCAATTTTGTGTTTAACTTTTTGACTGCCAATCGTTTTCCGCAGTAGCTGCAGGTACTTACTTTCCCACCGACAATGGATTAGGGTTCTAATTTCTCTACATCCTTGTCAGTATTTGTTATTTTCCATTTTTCTGATATTAACCATTTGAGTGGTTGTGAAGTAAATTCTCATTTTGCTTTTGCTTTGCATTTTCTTAATGACTAGTGACATTGAACATCTCTTCATGTGCTCATTAGCCATTTGTCTATCTTCTTTGGGGAAATGTCTGCTTAAGATCTTTGCCTATTTTTAAATTGGGTTGCTTGTCTTTTAGTTGTTGAGTTGCAGGAGTTCTTTACAGGTTTTGAATATTAAACAGTGGCATCATTAGGGGACTGTGGGGGTTACAGACCACACCAGGTGGCATTGTCAGAGGGGGCGACACCAAAATGATTGTCTACAAAAATATTCCTGTAGTTAGTTACAAGAACATTTTTCTTTAGCCCAGCTTACATTTATCAATATACCTACAAGGCTAAAACTCTACGCTAATTTACTTTTTGAATCTTCCAGTGGACTGCGGTCAGAGTTTTCATTATTATCCAATTACAAGGACACTTCGAATCATGTGGTTTTGTGTGCACATGCTACAAGCACACGTTGCTGCCAGTGTTTTTATAGTTGCTGATTATGTCAATTTTCTGGTGTTTTAGCTACGATATTGTGGTATGTATGAGCTTATCTTAACAACTTTGAGAATGAAGTAGTTATTTAAGGAAAAGAAGGAGTCGTATATGTGAATTACAATTTATAAGTAATATTAGTACAAAAAAAATTACTAAGGATTTTGTATGGTCTGGTATGGAATGAGGTCCATGGGAGGGCAGGGTGACACTATGAGCTACCACACAAGGTGACACCAACCCTACTGACACCACTGATATTAAACTTCTATCAGGTATATGGTGGCTGTTATGGATTCAGCCGTGCCCCCATAAGATATCTGGCAATTTGGCTAAGTCATGATTCCTAGTATTGTATGATTGTCTGCCATTTTGTCATCTGATGTGATTTCCCTAAGTGTTGTAAATCCTATCACTACGATGTTAATGAGATGGATTCGTGGCAGTTTTAGTGATGAGATCTACAAGATTAGATAATGTTTTAAGCCAATCTCCTTTGAGATATAAAAGACAGAAGCAAGCAGAGAAACATGGGGACCTCGTACCACCAAGAAAGCAGCACCAGGAGCAGCGTACATCCTTTGGACCTGGAGTTCCTGCTTGGAGAAGCTCCTAGACCAGGGGAAGATTGATGACAAGGACTTTCCTTCAGAGCCAACAGAGAAAGGCTTCCCATGGAGCTGATGCCCTGAATTTTGACGTCTAGCCTAGTTGTCTGTGAGAGACTAAAGTTCTGTTTGATGAAGCCAGAAACTCTGGTGGCGTAGTGGTCAAGTGCTGTGGCTGCTAACCAAAGGGTCAGCAGTTTGAATCCGCTAGGCACTCCTTTGAAGCTCTATGGGGCAGTTCTACTCTGTCTTATAGGGTCGCTATGAATCGGTATTGACTCGACAGCACTGGGTTTGGTTTTGGGTTTTGTTGAAACCATCCACTTGTGGTATTTCCATTATAGCAGCAGTAGATGATTAAGACAGTGGCCAATTTTTTTTTTCCCCCAATCTGTTGGTTGTTTCTTCACTCTGTTGATAAAGTCCTTTGATGCACAAATTTTTTTCTTTTTAATTTGATGAAGTCAAGTTTATATATATATATATTTTTTTTCCTCTTGTTGATTCTGCTTTTGATGTCTTATGTAAAGAATCATTGCTAAAAACAAGACTCTGAAATTTTAACCCTTTGTTTTTTTCTATAATTTTTATGAGTTTTGTTTTTTATTTAGGTTATTAATTCATTTTGAGTAAATTTTCATATATTAGTTGAGGTAGGAATCACACTTCATTATTTTGCATGTGGCAGTGCCTGAAGCATTTGTTGAAAAGACTATTTCTATACAGAGCAGACCTGGATCCCTTGTTGAAAATCAATTGTCAGAGATATCTGGGTTTATTTATAGACCCTCAATTATAGTCTATCAGTCTATATGTCTATCCCTATGCTAGAATGACACTAGTCTGATTACTGTAGCTTTATAGTACATTTTCAAACAGAATAAGGGGATGCTGATTGGTTGAAAATTGGAAAAGTCAGACAGCAAGGTTGCACCCTTTCACCTTACTTATTCAATCTGTTGTTGTTAGTTGTTGTCAAGCTGGTTCTGACTTGTAGCAACCTATGTACAACAGAACAAAACACTGCTGGGCCCTGTGCCAGGCTCACCATCATTTTTATGTTTGAGCCCACTGTTGCCACCATCTTGTTGAGGGTCTTCCTCATTTTCACTGATCCTCTGCCTTACAAAACATGATGTCCTTCTCCAAGGATTAGTCCCTCTTCATAATATGTACCAAGTATGTGAGACAAAGTCTCACCATCTTTACTTCCAAGAAGCACTCTGGCTGTACTTCTTTCAAGACACACTTGTACGTTCTTCTGGCAGTCCATATTATATTCAATATTCTTTGCCAACACCATAATTCAAAGGCATCAATTTTTCTGTGGTCTTCCCTAGTTGTTGACCAGCACTCACATGCATATGAGGCGGTTGAAAATACCATGGCGTAGGTCAGTCCTCAGAGTGACTTTTTTGCTTTTCAACACTTTAAAGAGGTCTTTTGCAGTGGATTTGCCCAATACAATATATTGGTTGATTTCTTGACTGCTGCTTCCATGAGCACTGATTGTGGATCCAAGTAAAATGAAATCCTTGACAACTTCAATCTTTTCTCCGTTTATCAGGATGTTGCTTCTTGGTTCAGTTGTAAGGACTTCTGTTTATTTTATGTTGAGGCGTAATCCATACTGAAGGCTGTAGTCTTTCATCTTCATCGGTAAGTGCTTCAAGTACTCTTCACTTTCAGCAAGCAACTTTGTGTCGTCTGCATATAGCAGGTTGTTAACGTGTATTCCTTCAATCCTAATGCCAGGTTTTTCTTCTTATAGTCCAGCTTCTCGGATTATTTGCTTAGCATGCAGGTTGAGTAAGTATGAAGAAAGGATACAGCCCTGACACACAGCTTTCCTGATTTTAAATCATGCAGCATCCCCTTGTTCTGTTTAAACGACTGCCTCTTGGTCTATGCACATGTTCCTCATGAGCCTGATTAAATGTTCTGGAATTCCCATTCTTTGCAATGTTATCCATAATTGGTTTTGATCCACGCAGCTGAATGCCTCTGCACAGGTAAACATCTTTGTGGTATTCTCTGCTTCTAGTTAAGATTCATCTGACATCAGTAATGACATCCCTAGTTCCAGGTCCTCTTCTGAATGCAGCTTGAATTTCTGGCAGTCCTCTGTCAATGTAGTGCTGCAACTGCTTTTGAATTATCTGTAGCAAAATTTTACTCGTGTGTGATATTAATAGAGAATTTCCACATTCTGTTGGATCCATCTGTATACTGAACAAATAATCTGAGAAGCTGGACTACATGAAGAAGAACAAGGCATTTGGCTCAGGGAAGACTCATTAACAACCTGCAATATGCAGATGATACAACCTTGCTTACTGAAAATGAAGATGACTTGAAGCACTTACTGGCGAAGATCAAAGCCTTCAGTATGAATTATACCTGAATGTGAAGAAAATGCACATTTTCACAGCTGTACTGACAAACAACAACATGATAAATGGAGAAAAATGTGAAGTCATCAATGATTTAATTTTACTTGGATCAGCAATCAATGCCCTTGGAAGTAGCAGTCAAGAGATCAAACAACATATTGCATTGGGCAAATCTGCTGCAAAAGACCTCTTAAAGACTGAAAAAGCAAAGTTGTCATTCACATGACTAAGTTGCACCTGACTCAAGCCTTGGTCTTTTCAATTAGCTCATATACATGTGAAATCTGAACAAAGAAAAAGGAAGACAGAAGAAGCGGTACATTTGAATGCTGGTGTTGGCAAAGATTATTGAATATACTGTGAGCAGCCAGAAGAACAGACAAATCAGCCCTGGAAGACATACAACCAGAATACTCTTTAAAAGCCAGGATGATGAGACTTTGGCTTATTACTTTGCACAAATCATAAGAGACCAATTGTTAGACAAGGACATCATGTATGGTAAAGTAGAGGGTCAGAGAAAGCAATGCACACTCAATAGAACAGTGTGACACGATAGCTACAATAAGGGACTCGAATTTAGCTATGGTCATGAAGACGGCACAGGAGTGGGCAACGTTTTGTTCCATTATAGATAAGTTGCCCACCATGTATTGGAGTCCACTCAATGGCAACTAACAACAACAACAAAAGTAGCATGTTTTGAAATTGGACAATATGAGCCCTTCTGCTTTGTTCTTTTTCAATATTGTTTTTCTGTCCAGGGCGCCTTATGATTCCACAGGAGTGTGAAGACTGACTTTTCCATTTCTGCAAAAAGTGTTGTTGAACTTTGGGAGGAATTAAGTTGCATCTGTAGATCTTCTAAGGTAGTGTTGACATGTTAACAATATTGTCTTCCAATTCATGAATATTAGATGTTTTTCCATTTGTTTAGGTCTTCTTTAATTTCTTTCGGCAAGTTTTTTAGTTTTCAGTGTTAAAATTTCTTAAAAACAATATTAAAGGTCCTTTAAAATAGCATAATAATGCCTAAAAATTCTCCTCTTACTTGCCATTCAGGTTAAGGTGCTCTCTCCAGCTCTACCAGTTTCGTATATATTGCCCAGCTATAATAGGTGCTTAGTAAAAACATTTGAAAAAATGTCTTTCCAGCTTTTCACTTTATTTTAATGATTCAAATAGGATCATACATGCATTTTCATCTGAGTACCTGACAATTTTTTTATGCTCTATCACAGAAAAAAAGATAGTTGGGGGAAAAAGCTATAAAATTAGGACATTTTCTTTCCTGTTCTTATATTTAAAAGTAAGATTTTGGGATTAGGTACAGCCTTGCTACCACCTGTTTAGAAAGAAGTTGACTGCTGACTCTTGGCTTACCTTGTCATTAAGTCAGAGGGATAAACAACAACCTTTGCATCAAAGGTGTCACACTGCCATTCTAGATATATAAACAGAGCTTTAAAAAAAGAAAATTTTTTTTTTTTTTATTTCATTTCAGGTTGAAAGAATAGAAAGATCATTCCTCTTTTTCCAGTATGCTCAGAGCTTCATACTTTAGCTGGGATAAACATGGATCAATCTTTATGTTTTGTTTTGTTTTTATTGTAATCTTCTTTATGAGACCAGTCACTGCCAACTCCCATAGGGCTTAACAGGGTACTTTTATTTTTTACTTAAGTTTAGAAGGGTAGGATTACTGTAAATAAACAATTTTATCTGCCCTGAATTGACTCTTGTGGGGAAACATATACTTGCCAGTTTTAAAAGAAAATGGTTAAGGGCTATTATTGTCAAGCTGATCTCAGCATTAGAGCTAAAAAGAAAGGGATTCTTGAAAAATTCCCATTGAAGGGTCACTATGAGTGGGAATTGACTCAACAGCACTGGGTACTGGATTAGATAGTAGGTAAGTTGTCAACTTTGGTAAAAAGGACAACACACAATATAGGGGAAGTCAGCACAACTGGATCAAAGCAAAAACACAGAAGTTTTCTGGACACATCCGAATACTCTGAGGGACCAAGTGGCTAGGGCCTGGGCCTGGGACATCTAGATCAATTGGCATGACAAAGTTTATAAAGAAATATATAAAAGAAAATATTCTATATCCCACTTTGGTGAGTAGCTTCTGGGATCTTAAAAGCCTGTGAGATTGGTGATATCGGCGGAGCCAAGATGGCGGACTAGGCAGACGCTACCTCGGATCCCTCTTACAACAAAGACACGGAAAAACAAGTGAATCGATCACATACATAACATTCTACGAACCCTGAACAACAAACACAGATTTAGAGACGGAGAACGAACTAATACGGGGAAGCAGCGATTGTTTCCAGAGCCTGGAGCCAGCGTACCAGTCAGGTACGGCACAAGCACAGAGACCTGCTCCACCCTCCTGAACTAACCCCGGGAGGGGGACCAGCCGGTTCCACGGGCGGTGTGGGACGCAGCCGGTAGAAGAAGTCCCCGGGAGGCAGTGACTGGTCTTGGAGCAGAAAGAGCAGCATCCGAGCCAGGGAACCGTCCCGCAGGGATTTGGACTGGACGCAGGTACGGCATAAACACGGAGAGTTGCTCCACCCCCCTGAACTAACCCCCGGAAGGGGACCAGCCGGGTCGCGGGGGCAGCGTGGGACGCAGCCGGTAGGAGAAGTCCCTGGGAGGCAGCGACTGGTATTGGAGCGGAGAGAACAGCGTACCAGCCGGGACACTCGGTCACGGCACAAGCACGGGGACCTGCTCCACCCATCTGAACTAACCCCGGGAGGAGGCCCAACTGGTTCTCGGAGGTGGCACGGCCACGCGGCTGGAGGGACGAGAAGTCCCCGGGAGGCAGCGACTGATTTTGGAGTCGAGAGTGCACCGCCCCAGTAGGGGAGCCTTGACGCTGGGCGTGGGGCTGGAAGCGGAGGATCTGACCGTGACTCCAGCGGGCCAGACCCCCCGGGGGCAATCTCCACACAGCCAGCACACATAGGCGACGCGCCCGCGGGAATCTCAGATATAATAGTCATTCCAAGCAAGACAAGCAACTCTGGCTATATTCTGAGGTGCTACTCTCCTATCTCTCTGTTCCCTCCCCCACCCTCCCCAGGCGGCTTCATTAACATCTGAATAGCCTGAGCCAGAGGGAGAACTCTGATAGGGATCTGACTGCATTTTTTTTTTAGCGGATTTTCTGGAAAAACTAGTTTCCCAGTGATGGCTCGGAGACAACAATCCATATCAAACCACTTAAAGAAGCAGACCGTGACAGCTTCTCCACCCCCCCAAACAAAAGAATCAAAACCTTTCCCAAATGAAGATACAATCTTGGAATTATCAGATACAGAATATAAAAAACTAATTTACAGAATGCTTAATGATATCACAAATGAAATTAGGATAACTGCAGAAAAAGCCAAGGAACACACTGATAAAACTGTTGAAGAACTCAAAAAGATTATTCAAGAACATACTGGAAAAATTAATAAGTTGCAAGAATCCATAGAGAGACAACATGTAGAAATCCAAAAGATTAACAATAAAATAACAGAATTAGACAATGCACTAGGAAGTCAGAGGAGCAGACTCGAGCAATTAGAATGCAGACTGGTACATCTGGAGGACAAGGGAATCAACACCAACATAGCTGAAAAAAAATCGTATAAAAGAATTAAAAAAAATGAAGAAACCCTAAGAATTATGTGGGACTCTATCAAGAAGGATAACCTGCGGGTGACTGGAGTCCCAGAACAGGGAAGGGGGACAGAAAACACAGAGAAAATAGTTGAAGAACTCCTGACAGAAAACTTCCCTGACATCATGAAAGACGAAAGGATAGCTATCCAAGATGCTCATCCAACCCCATTTAAGATTGATCCAAAAAGAAAAACACCAAGACATATTATCATCAAACTCACCAAAACCAAAGATAAACAGAAAATTTTAAAAGCAGCCAGGGAGAAAAGAAAGGTTTCCTTCAAGGGAGAATCAATAAGAATATGTTCTGACTACTCAGCAGAAACCATGCAGGCAAGAAGGGAATGGGATGACATATACAGAACACTGAAGGAGAAAAACTGCCAGCCAAGGATCATATATCCAGCAAAACTCTCTCTGAAATATGAAGGCGAAATTAAGATATTTACAGACAAACACAAGTTTCGAGAATTTGCAAAAACCAAACCAAAGCTACAAGAAATACTAAAGGATATTGTTTGGTCAGAGAACCAATAATATCAGATATCAGCACAACACAAGGTCACAAAACAGAATGTCCTGATATCAACTCAAATAGGGAAATCACAAAAACAAACAAATTAAGATTAATTAAAAAAAAAAATACACATAACAGGGAATCATGGAAGTCAATAGGTAAAAGATCACAATAATCAAAAAGAGGGACTAAATACAGGAGACATTGAACTGCCATATGGAGAGTGATACAAGGCGATATAGAACAATACAAGTTAGGTTTTTACTTAGAAAAATAGGGGTAAATAATAAGGTAACCACAAAAAGGTATAACAACTCTATAACTCAAGATAAAAACCAAGAAAAACGTAACGACTCAACTAACATAAAGTCAAGCACTATGAAAATGAGGATCTCACAATTTCCTAAGAAAAACGCCTCAGCACAAAAAAGTATGTGGAAAAATGAAATTGTCAACAACACACATAAAAAGGCATCAAAATGACAGCACTAAAAACTTATTTATCTATAATTACCCTGAATGTAAATGGACTAAATGCACCAATAAAGAGACAGAGAGTCACAGACTGGATAAAGAAACACGATCCATCTATATGCTGCCTACAAGAGACACACCTTCGACTTAGAGACACAAACAAACTAAAACTCAAAGGATGGAAAAAAGTATATCAAGCAAACAATAAGCAAAAAAGAAGAGAAGTAGCAATATTAATTTCTGACAAAATAGACTTTAGACTTAAATCCACCACAAAGGATAAAGAAGGACACTATATAATGATAAAAGGGACAATTGATCAGGAAGACATAACCATATTAAATATTTACGCACCCAATGACAGGGCTGCAAGATACATAAATCAAATTTTAACAGAATTGAAAAGTGAGATAGATACCTCCACAATTATAGTAGGAGACTTCAACACACCACTTTCGGAGAAGGACAGGACATCCAGTAAGAAGCTCAATAGAGACACGGAAGATCTAATTACAACAATCAACCAACTTGACCTCATTGACTTATATAGAACTCTCCACCCAACTGCTGCAAAATATACTTTTTTTTCTAGCGCACATGGAACATTCTCTAGAATAGACCACATATTAGGTCATAAAACAAACCTTTGCAGAGTCCAAAACATCGAAATATTACAAAGCATCTTCTCAGACCACAAGGCAATAAAACTAGAGATCAATAACAGAAAAACTAGGGAAAAGAAATCAAATACTTGGAAAATGAACAACACCCTCCTGAAAAAAGACTGGGTTATAGAAGACATCAAGGAGGGAATAAGGAAATTCATAGAAAGCTACGAGAATGAAAATACTTCCTATCAAAACCTCTGGGACACAGCAAAAGCAGTGCTCAGAGGCCAATTTATATCAATAAATGCACACATACAAAAAGAAGAAAGAGCCAAAATCAGAGAACTGTCCCTACAACTTGAACAAATAGAAAGTGAGCAACAAAAGAATCCATCAGGCACCAGAAGAAAACAAATAATAAAAATTAGAGCTGAACTAAATGAATTAGAGAACAGAAAAACAATCGAAAGAATTAACAAAGCCAAAAGCTGGTTCTTTGAAAAAATTAACAAAATTGATAAACCATTGGCTAGACTGACTAAAGAAATACAGGAAAGGAAACAAATAACCCAAATAAGAAATGAGAAGGACCACATCACAACAGAACCAAATGAAATTAAAAGAATCATTCCAGATTATTATGAAAAATTGTACTCTAACAAATTTGAAAACCTAGAAGAAATGGATGAATTCCTGGAAAAACACTACCTACCTAAACTAACACATTCAGAAGTAGAACAACTAAATAGACCCATAACAAAAAAAGAGATTGAAACGGTAATCAAAAAACCCGCAACAAAAAAAAGCCCTGGCCCGGATGGCTTCACTGCAGAGTTCTACCAAACTTTCAGAGAAGAGTTAACACCACTACTACTAAAGGTATTCCAAAGCATAGAAAATGACGGAATACTACCCAACTCATTCTATGAAGCCACCATCTCCCTGATACCAAAACCAGGTAAAGACGTTACAAAAAAAGAAAATTATAGACCTATATCCCTCATGAACATTGATGCAAAAATCCTCAACAAAATTCTAGCCAATAGAATCCAACAACACATCAAAAAAATAATTCACCCTGATCAAGTGGGATTTATACCAGGTATGCAAGGCTGGTTTAATATCAGAAAAACCATTAATGTAATCCACCACATAAATAAAACAAAAGACAAAAACCACATGATCTTATCAATTGATGCAGAAAAGGCATTTGACAAAGTCCAACACCCATTCATGATAAAAACTCTTACCAAAATAGGAATTGAAGGAAAATTCCTCAACATAATAAAGGGCATCTATGCAAATCCAACAGCCAATATCACTCTAAATGGAGAGAACCTGAAAGCATTTCCCTTGAGAACGGGAACCAGACAAGGATGCCCTTTATCACCGCTCTTATTCAACATCGTGTTGGAAGTCTTAGCCAGGGCAATTAGGCTAGACAAAGAAATAAAAGGTATCCGGATTGGCAAGGAAGAAGTAAAGTTATCACTATTTGCAGATGACATGATTATATACACAGAAAACCCTAAGGAATCCTCCAGAAAACTACTGAAACTAATAGAAGAGTTTGGCAGAGTCTCAGGTTATAAAATAAACATACAAAAATCACTTGGATTCCTCTACATCAACAAAAAGAACAGCGAAGAGGAAATAACCAAATCAATACCATTCACAGTAGCCCCCAAGAAGATAAGATACTTAGGAATAAATCTTACCAAGGATGTAAAAGACCTATACAAAGAAAACTACAAAGCTCTACTACAAGAAATTCAAAAGGACATACTTAAGTGGAAAAACATACCTTGCTCATGGATAGGAAGACTTAACATATTAAAAATGTCTATTCTACCAAAAGCCATCTATACATTTAACGCACTTCCGATCCAAATTCCAATGTCATATTTTAAGGGGATAGAGAAACAAATCACCAATTTCATATGGAAGGGAAAGAAGCCCCGGATAAGCAAAGCACTACTGAAAAAGAAGAAGAAAGTGGGAGGCCTCACCTTACCTGACTTCAGAACCTATTATACAGCCACAGTAGTCAAAACAGCCTGGTATTGGTACAACAACAGACACATAGACCAATGGAAGAGAATTGAGAACCCAGACATAGATCCATCCACGTATGAGCAGCTGATATTTGACAAAGGACCAGTGTCAATTAACTGGGGAAAAGATAGCCTTTTTAACAAATGGTGCTGGCATAACTGGATATCCATTTGCAAAAAAATGAAACAGGACCCATACCTCACACCATGCACAAAAACTAACTCCAAGTGGATCAAAGACCTAAACATAAAGACTAAAACAATAAAGATCACGGAAGAAAAAATTGGGACAACCCTAGGAGCCCTAATACAACGTATAAACAGAATACAAAACATTACCAAAAAAGATGAAGAGAAACCTGATAACTGGGAGCTCCTAAAAATCAAACACCTATGCTCATCTAAAGACTTCACCAAAAGAGTAAAAAGACCACCTACACATTGGGAAAGAATTTTCAGCTCTGACATCTCCGACCAGCGCCTGATCTCTAAAATCTACATGATTCTGTCAAAACTCAACCACAAAAAGACAAATAACCCAATCAAGAAGTGGGCAAAGGATATGAACACACATTACACTAAAGAAGATATTCAGGCAGCCAACAGATACATGAGAAAATGCTCCCGATCATTAGCTATTAGAGAAATGCAAATTAAAACTACGATGAGATTCCATCTCACACCAGCAAGGCTGGCATTAATCCAAAAAACACAAAATAATAAATGTTGGAGAGGCTGCGGAGAGATTGGAACTCTCATACACTGCTGGTGGGAATGTAAAATGGTACAACCACTTTGGAAATCTATCTGGCGTTATCTTAAACAGTTAGAAATAGAACTACCATACAACCCAGAAATCCCACTCCTAGGAATATACCCTAGAGATACAAGAGCCTTCACACAAACAGATATATGCACACCCATGTTTATTGCAGCTCTGTTTACAACAGCAAAAAGTTGGAAGCAACCAAGGTGTCCATCAACGGATGAATGGGTAAATAAATTGTGGTATATTCACACAATGGAATACTACGCATCGATAAAGAACAGTGACGAATCTCTGAAACATTTCATAACATGGAGGAACCTGGAAGGCATTATGCTGAGCGAAATGAGTCAGAGGCAAAAGGACAAATATTGTATAAGACCGCTATTATAAGATCTTGAGAAATAGTAAACCTGAGAAGAACACATACTTTTGTGGTTACGAGGAGGGGAGGGAGGGAGGGTGGGAGAGGGTTTTTTTATTGATTAATCAGTAGATAAGAACTGTTTTAGGTGAAGGGAAAGACAACACTCAATACATGGAAGGTCAGCTCAATTGGACTGGACCAAAAGCAAAGAAGTTTCCGGGATAAAATGAATGCTTCAAAGGTCAGCGGAGCAAGCGTGGGGGGCTGGGGAACATGGTTTGCGGGGACTTCTAAGTCAATTGGCAAAATAATTCTTTTATGAAATCATTCTGCATCCCACTTTGAAATGTGGCGTCTGGGGTCTTAAATGCTAACAAGCGGCCATCTAAGATGCATCAATTGGTCTCAACCCACCTGGAGCAAAGGAAAATGAAGAACACAAAGGTCACACGACAACTAGGAGCCCAAGAGACAGAAAGGGCCACATGAACCAGAGACCTACATCATCCTGAGACCAGAAGAACTAGTTGGTGCCTGGCCACAATCGATGACTGCCCTGACAGGGAGCACAGCAGAGGACCCCTGAGGGAGCAGGAGTTCAGTGGGATGCAGACCCCAAATTCTCATAAAAAGTCCAAACTTAATGGTCTGACTGAGACTGGAGGAATCCCGGCGGCCATGCTCCCCAGACCTTCTGTTGACACAGGATAGGAACCATCCCCGAAGACAACTCATCAGAAATGAAAGGGACTGGTCAGCGGGTGGGAGAGAGACGCTGATGAAGAGTGAGCTAATTATATCAGGTGGACACTTGAGATTGTGTTGGCAACTCTTGTCTGGAGGGGGGATGGGAGGATAGAGAGAGAGGGAAGCAGGCAAAATTGTCAAGAAAGGAGAGACTGAAAGGGCTGACTCAAGAGGGGGAGAGTAAGTGGGAGTAGGGAGTGAGATGTATGTAAACTTATATGTGACAGACTGATTGGATTTGTAAATGTTCACTTGAAGCTTAATAAAAGTTATTAAAAAAAAAAAAAAGCCTGTGAGTGGCCACCTAAGATACATCCATTTGTCCCATCTCACCCGGAGCAAAGGAGAATGAAGAAGGAAAACACTAGCCCAAAGTCCAAAAGTATCACAAGAGCCAGAGACTCCACCAGAACAAACTGACACCAGAAGAACTGGATGGTGCCCGGCTACCACCAATGATTGCCTTGACAGAGATCACAACAGAAAGTCTTGGACAGGGCAGGAGAAAAATATAGAACAGAATTCAAATTCATGTAGAAAGACCAGATTTACTGGTCTGAGAGACTGGAGGACTCCCCGAAACTCTGACCTCTAGACCCCCTGCTAACCCACAACTGAAATCATTCCTGAAGCCCACTTTTCAGAGAAAGATTAGATGGGCCTATAAAACAAAAAATAACATGCGTGAGGAACATGCTTCTTAGTTCAATCGAATATATGAGATCAATGGGCAGCTTCTGTCCAAAAGCAGCTATGAGAAGGCAGGAAGGGACAGGAACTGGATAAATGGACACAGAGAACCTGGGGTGGAAAGTGGGAGTGTGCTTTCACATTGTGGGGACTGCAACCAATGCCACAAAAAAAAATACGTGTGTAAATTTTTGAATGTGAAATTAACTCGAAGTGTAAACTCTCACTTAAAGCACAATAAAAAAATAAAAGAAAATGAAACAACCAAAAAAAAACACATAGCTCCAATAGTTCCTACTACTCTAGTATCCACATCCTGTACATTCTCCGCCCCTTTAATGTGTTTTTTCCGATAGAATACGGCAAAGGTAAAGAGCTTTTACTGATGTAATTAAGCTTCCGTATTTTGAGGATTATGAGTAGGCCTTCAAACTGAATCTTTCCAGATTCAACCCCTGCTGAGAATTTGCATTTCTAACAAGTTCCCAGGCGATGCTAACATTGCTGCTTAGGGACCAGTTCTTTGAGAACCACCAGTAGAGCGAGCAGTAGTTCTCAAAATTTATTCTACATAAGAATCACCTGGTGATCTTGTTAAACGGTAGATTCTGATTCAGTATAACTGGGGTGGAAATGCAAATTCTCAGCAGAGGTTCGAACCAGAATGAACCGGTCTGAAGCCCTGTTTGTGAGTTCATCAAAATGAAGATTATTGTAGGTGGGCCTGGCTAAGTCAGGTGAAAGATCTTAAAAGAGAAAATGGACCATCACTGAAGTTGGAGTCTTTTTTTCTTGCTGGTTTTGAAGAAGTAGTCTACCATGTTGGGAAAGGCCTACGTGGAACTATGAGTATTCTCTGAAGTTAAGAGCAGCCCCAGGCCAACAGGGACGTCATTGTGACAGTCTCAATGAGATGAGTTCTGCCAACAATATGAGGGACCTTGGAAATGGATTGTTCTCCAGCCCAACCTGTGATGAAGCCACAGCCTGGCCAACACCTGGATATCAGACTGATGATATCTTGGAGTATAGAGCCAATTAAGCTGTGCCTGGACTTTGGCCCTACAGAAATTGTGAATAACAGATGTGTGCTCTTTTAAGCTGCTATGTTTCAGATTTGTTATGCAGTGTAGGAAACTAATACAGCATCATTCATCTTTCTGCAATATTTGTCTCCATTACTCAAATTCACATTTGAATGAAACAGATATTTTCTTGAACTCTTATTTTGTGCTAGGCCCTATTAAGTATTGATCCTACAAACACATAGGTTTGTAAATAGCAGGGCCCAAATGGGAGCTCAGGCCCTTTTATTCTTGCCTCGGTGCTCAATTCCCTAGAGGAAACATCTGTGGGTGTATTTATTAAATGGTGAAATGTGTGATGGTTTCCAATATTTGAGTTATAGAGAGTTAGAGATATTATCCCTTTACATGGGACTATTCCTGTGCCAAATTTGAAGCTGTGCCGGTACTTACAGAATGCCAACCTAGGGAAAGAAGTTTCAATAAACAGTCCTTCCCTTAAGTACTCATCAGTGTCTCCAGAATACCTTTATCCGGTTTTTGCTTTGCTTGAAGCTCGAAAGAGAAGTGAGAATCGTATGTTGAATAGACCACAGTAGTTAGGGAAACACTGAATGATTACCATTAACAACGACAACAACAAAATCTGAAAATCTATGAGTTTTAGTTTATTAACGTTTCTGGATATCATCCCTTAAACATCTCTATAAATTTTCCATTTTCTCTTTTGGGTTTTGTAACATTTTGTTATTTCAATTTTTGACAGAAGCTTAAATAAGCTGAATTTTCAGTTAAATTATTTGGACATGGACAGCCAGAAAATAATGTCAACTATGTTAACGTGGCTGTAATAAAGTTAAATGAAAATGTTGTAGACCCTGAAAGGATATATGGAAAGTTAAAAGTAGATTTTGTTTTAATATGATAGCTTTCTTGGAAATGAATAACGTAATAAAAACACTGTAAAATAAATGATTTGAATTCAATTTCCTATTATTAGGCCGTACTTATTTTTTTTGTTATGTGGAGTCAAATAAAAAAGTATATTACAGATTTCTTTTACTTTTAATTCTGTTGAGAACTGTATTTTAGACTGTAATAAAACAAAGGTCAGATTCAGAGAATAATTACATTTTCTCAGTGGTAGCAGCAAAAAGATTAACCAGGGTTTACTACAGTTTTAAAAGTGTTTCTTTATATCAACTATGCCTCTGGAGAAACAATGATAATTTGTGTGTGTGTGTGTGTGTGTGTGTGTGTGTGGTGTTTTGTCTCATTTGAAGCTTTGAAATAAATGTGATTATTCCAGGAGTATTAGTGTATGTTTATTTGTCCAAGGACAGTAAAATCTGTTTCATTAACTAATAAAAAAGACCTATATATTCTGCTTAATGGTCTTGGGAGCAGAAACGTTTTGTTTGTCAATGGAAGCATTTTTTATATTGACTTAGCTTTGCAAAGTGTAGAAAAGGCATCCATTGCTATCCTTTTGCACCGTCATAGAGAGATTTATTTGTAATTTAATATTAGCATTGTTATTTAATCACTCGTTAGACCAGAGTCAAGCGGGTGAACAGTGGTGTTCTGACCAGGGTATTGTTGAGGCTGTCCTAACAGACAGAGGACAAACAAAAGCTGAAGTCAAACTATCAATCAGAGTTTCTTTAAATCATCACTGCTCTATCAACCTTTGAAATAGGGTGAACTTGGTAGCAACTACTTTTGTTTCTGACAACATATAATTTTGATCATTGCAATTTTCTAGCTGACACTTTCAGGATAAACTATCCATACACATTTAGAATAAAATCTCATTAATTGTAAATCTTGAAAAATTATTTTAAAGGTAAGGAGACAGAAAATACGGTGAAGTCCTATCACCAATACAAGTGGGCACAGCCAGTAAGTTAATATAAGAAATATTTCCCATGTATTAGCTTCTTTAAAGGGCCCTGGTGACACAATGGGTAAGCACTTGGCTGCTAACGGACAGGCTAGAGATTTGAACCTGCCCAGAAGCTCCACAGGAGAAAGACCTGGCTATCTGCTTTCTAGAAGATTATACCCAAGAAAACCCTATAGTGCAGTTCTACTTTGAAACAGGGGTCACTGTGAGTAGCTTCTTTGACTCTACTAAACAATACAGCCAATTTTAATTTTTTGAGTTTATTACTATTTTTGTCCCATTCCACAAGTTAACTACATTTTATGTCTCTTTATTTCTCCAGCATTTGACACAATATCTGGCTTAAATATTTTGATTAGAGCTGAATCAGGTTCATAACATAATTCCTAGTTCATAACATAGTTTCCAATAGAATGGTGAGGGAAACAAATCTGTCATAATCTTTGTAAAATTAAAAATAACTAGGTTTATGTTGGGAGCCTAGAACTTCTGCTCTTTCTGCTTATGGCCTCTAGCTATATGAAGGAATATTTTCTTAAATCTTCTAATTCCTTCTCTATGTTGCATATTCTAAAGTTTAGTTTTTTCTGAGCCCTTTAAGAGTGTGACTCCATGGCATATGTCCCCAGCCAATAAGATCTGAGCTGACAATTCAGTAGTAACATGTTTTCTAGGCTACAGTGAGTATAGTTCAACTGTTAAGACAGAGTAATCTGAATTGTAAGGTTAGCCAAGGCTGAATCAACTCACTTGGTTTGCTAGCGACATATCCACTAGCTGTTCAATTAACTGCCAAATCATGGGGGAAAAAAAAAAACTCTGATTTGTGCCAATCTTAACCATTTCTAAAATGATTATATAGCAAAACCTTGAGCAAGTATCCTAAAGGTGTTTGGTGAAAAATAGAATGAGATGTAGGCTATGGCATTACAAGGGACTTAAACTGTAACCATAGATAATTTATTACTATGTTGTTATAATTATGATTAGCATTGAAGGAAATAAATATGCATATTTTTGTGTATATATGCAATTAAGAATTAATTATAGAGATAAAAATATATGATTATAATGTTAACCAAAATCACTTATGAACACCACATAAAAAAATACTTTCTAAATTTTTACACATTTTACTTCACCTTAATAGTCATGATTAGAAAGCTTTTTCCAAAATTATAAAATAAAACTACATATAGTTACTGTGATATTCTCTGATAATTGGTGAAAAAATGCTACTGATTCTTCCCTAAGATTGCAGAGATATGCATAATAATAACCTACCCCTCATTTATCAACTATCACGTTATTTGACATTTTGCATTTATGACAATAGTAAAAAATCTAACAGACTATTTTGCACATTAACAACGTACATCTGGCAGTAACTCATGACCAGTGGGACACATAGCACCCACCTACATTTCCTGCCTCTCAAGTCTTCAGGGACAAATGGGTTCCACATGATATTTTGTAATCTGATGTGGTCATCCTCCATTTTCATGTAATGCTAATTTTTGCATAACAACCTGGCCTTTGGGACCTAACCATGTTAATAAGTGAGGAGTGGATATATATGTAAAATGTTTTGATTCCGTTTTCTCTATACAGTCAATACTGTTTGCAATTTCAAAGACAGGTAGGTGAAAAGTAAATCTTAATATTTCTTAATATTCATGACATTGGTTATGATGTCTTATTTCCCTATGGTTTCACTTTGTTAGAAAGTGATAGACTGTGATATATAGAGATTCATTGTCGTGAATTCAATATACATTAGGATGATTGTTTTAATAGGATAAAGATCTTGGTTTAAAGCAATTCAAAAAATGAATCTTTTGGTGGCGAACATTTATAGAAATATATTCAGTGTTTTGAAGGAAGTGATAGTTAAAATCCTTGTTGGGAGAAGCAGTCGCCATGGGCACTGAACTTCCCTAAACTTTCTTGTTGAGTTTGTCACACTGCAAGGCTCATCTCCAATACTGAACAGCTCCTGCAATTAGTCACACAGGCAACTAAGTAGGCCAAGGCCACCGCAGTGTGACTACCTTGTAACTGCTTGCTCCCTTGGGAAAGGAGCTGGCTTGTTTGCTGCTTGTTAAAATTTTTGATGCTTGCTCAAAAAGTGCTGCCCGTGGTCTTGCATTCTTCACTTGTGGCATAACTCACTGTGTGCACAGCATCCTTCTGCACCCATTGAGTTGCCCCTGGGATTTGGGGATGGGGGAGCAAGCACAACTATGATGACATGCCTGACATTTTCTGTGTTGTAATAAACCATCTGCCTTTGATCCGTTAATTCTCATTGTCTACTTTCCATGTAGTAAACATGGAGTTGTAGCAAGACAACCTGCTTGCCTGCCTAGTAATCTCCTTTGCAGTCTTGTTTTACCATCCTCCATTAGGCTTTGCTTCTTCCATGAGAATTCTTCTGAAATTTTCTCTTCTGGGTAAAAATTCTATTTTTTTTTTTTTATATCTCTTAATTACTTGATACATCAAATTTGTGCTTCGTTTCAAAGTTACTTTTATAAAGCAACTATTAAAAATTTGACATGTGAGCCCTATTGACAATGATTTTAATACTCATAGTAATGTAGTCAAAGAAGCTGCAATTCTCTTGAAGTAAGAGAAAATGGTTGTAAGGACTTTGTAAGTCGAAGTCCAAAATGTGGAAATCTGGGGTTGAAGCA
The DNA here is from genome assembly GCF_024166365.1 of Elephas maximus indicus. NCBI lineage: Eukaryota > Metazoa > Chordata > Mammalia > Proboscidea > Elephantidae > Elephas > Elephas maximus. The sequence continues at coordinate 42,580,441 of NC_064836.1, read as the reverse complement.
CAAACTAGCTCTGTGATTCTCTAATACCATGCAATTCAAACTTCTCTGGGTCTTAGGTTCCTAAAGAGGTTGTTCACAGTTTAATGGAAAATATACAAGTTTTAATGAATAGCTACTATGCTTTGGGTACTATATTACGTACAGCACTGTGAGCACCAGAAGTAGTAGAATTCAATGCAGAACTCAGTTTCCACGATCTAAAGTATCTCTAAGAAATGTCAATTTAGTAATTTTGCTGTTGCTATGTGTGGTCAAGTTGATTTCAATTCATAGAGACCCTGTAAAACAGAGTAGAACTGCCCCATACGGTATCCTAGGTAGTAATCTTTAGAGAAGCAGATTGTTACATCTTTCTCCTGCAGAGAGGCTGGTGGGTTGGAACCTCTGACCTTTCAGTTCACAGCTGAGCACTTAACTACTGTGCCACCAGTACTGCTTTCAGTAATTTTAGACCTCTATAAATATCTTGGAAACCCTGGTGGCTAATAGTTAAGTGGCTGCTAACCAAAGGGTGGCAGTTTGAATCCGCCAGGTGCTCCTTGGAAATTTTATGGGGCAGTTCCACTCTGTCCTATAGGGTCATTATGAGTTGAAACTGACTTGACGGCACTGGGTTTGGTTTTTTTGGTTTATAAATATCTTAATTGTTTTATAAACTACTGTATCTTATTCATTTATGTCTCTTATCAATATTAATTGAAACTGAGCCTGTTCCAGGCACTGTGCTTGGTGCTTGGGATCCAATCATTGTTAATACTAACATGACGCTTCATCTTCTAGAGAGTCCTAGCTAATGAAAAAAGAGACAGTTAAAAAAATGTATGACCAAGCAAATACTGCATGAAGTGATAGGAGACATTACCCGCCGGGGCCACACCATGGGCTGTAACTGACTTTTTGGGTTGGGGGGCACAGGTGCTGAGATGGGGCTTAGCCTTGACTCTCACATAACATCAATTTTCGCATAATGACCTGGTCTTTGGAACCTCACCAAGTCAATAGGGAGTAGGTGTACTGGCTAATCTTAACATGATCGAATGAACCTTGCCCTCTCTCTTTACTGAAATCAAATGATATCAGGTAACAAGGTGGCCTCCGGATCGCCCTATCTGCAGCCATACTACCATTTGAAATTTGAATTAAGTAAGCCTGGCTCCAAACAGGATAGAAAATATTAGCACTTTGGGTGCAGAGCCATTGGCAGGGTTAATTTGGGGTCAGGATTTTTTTTTTTTTTTAAGTTAATACTTGGTTTTGTGGGTAAGAAAAGCCTTAAAATCAAAGTGATGTATCTATTGTTAATTTTTCTTTTTGACACTTATTAGTTTCTTACATTTAGAACAAATCACATGAAATTGTCACCAAGCATTTCTCTATGAAAGCCAGCAATTCAAAATTACAGCTGGCCTTTTTGGAGTTATTGGAATTGTGGGAAAGAGGGAAACAATGTATCTGCATCATTGTTCTGTATTTTTAGATATTAGTATTCTAGATGTAATAATAAAACCCTACTTATAGAGGATCATCTTAGTGAAGAAACAGTACTCAAAAAATACCAATTCCATTGAGGTTATTCTATGTAACAGAAGAAAATGCACTCCATGATCATCTCACCCAAACTGGTAAGACTGATAAGTTTTTGAGAGTTTATTGGCATTTGCTTAGACTTTTAAAAGTCTGTCTTATAATTGAAAACCAATAATACATGATTAATAATGTGCACAGCAGTTGCTTTTGATTGTCTTATAGTTATCTTTATTCTATTCTCACTGTGAATATATTTCTATAATATTTTGTAAAATAGTTTTTTTTTTTTTCTCAAGAATGTAGAAGTTCCATGCCGGCATTAACTTCTGAAGTCTGATACATTTATTAGGGTTTTAATACTCATTTTGGAATATTTAACAGCTGTTCCCTTTGCCATCATAATTATTCAACCCTGGTTTTCACCTGTATGCCAAAAATAGAGGATTAGTATGAGATTTTAATCAACAAAAAATGAAAGACAAGTTCATTCCTCATTATTCACTGAAACCATGAATCTCACTGTATATTATTCATTTTTAAGTCATCAAATTCTTTTAAAGTAATAGAAAATTCAAGATAATATTCAATTTTTTTCCAAGAGATGAAATTTGACCATAACCACTAAGAATTTTTGTAATTTTAGACAGTTATGGAAAAAGATTAAGTAGATATGAATAAAAACGAAAATATTATCCACAAAGAGGTTCTAAAATGGTTTTTAAGGGGCCACTAACAAACCCACTGCCATATGTTTAAAAACTAAACAGATTTTTTTTAAAAGTTATAGTTATCTTTTAACCACTGGATCTTTATAAAACACCTTGAATAGTTTGGATGTTCCTAGACACAACTATTTCAATTTGTTTAAAAAAATGTGCAAACTGATACCTATTTGCCTTGTACCATCCAGTTTATTAAAGATACTGCCAAGGCTAAAATCCAAAACTTTTACATTGATTCCAATATGTTGATACTTTTTCAGTGATACGGTATCCATTTTAAATGACAAGTCATTGTCATCCAACCAGCATTGTAAGTAAATCTTCAATATGCCATCCCGATATTATTATATCTTTGGATGGGATACATGGCCAGACCAACAAATTCCATGATAGTAAGCCCATTTCCTTGCTTCTTTTGCTGTAAAGTGAGGTCCTTGTCAGAAGCATTATTGTGAGGATACCATGGTTTTGAATAAACTATGCAATAAATCTGGTGAAGGAGATACAGAAAAAATAATTTAGGGAAGGTAAAAATATATTTAAAATCTGAGTCACTATTTCAGGTTTATAACCTGAGTCACCTCCACCCCATGATGGAAGAGATTCAGTATAATTAAATTGCCATCAGATATAAGGCTGGACCCCATGAGAAATGGTATTCGCTCAGGTGTTCAGCATCAGTCTTTGCTATTGGAAGATTTCTCACTCAACTAAATATGCCTTACTAAGAGAGATCCTTGTTGTTGACTTCCTATGTAACACTCATTCCTTCTGAATTTTCATGGGGTTTATCTTCTGTCTCTTGGAACATAAATTATTTGCTACGTTTCTCAGGAGGTCCAATTTCTGTGATCTTATCAACATGTTAATATAGCATTATGCTTTCAAATATTTGAAGTCCCCATGTACTTTATCTTGACATAGAGCAAAGCTGACATATTTATGAGGTAATACAGCTAATATGTGTTGCCCTCCAACCCAGATAAAAGCAAACTCTCTGATAGCCCTTCATAATCAATACATAGATAAAAGCATTCGCTAGCTCAATAGCTTTATACCAGCTACCAATCTTCATATTCTTTACTCCAATATATGGACCACATCTTTAACAACAGCTGGAATTGGAGGTAATTCCTAATTATGTTTACAATAATCCTGTATCATTCTCCAGCACTGATATTTCTTCGTCGGCCAGACTGGAGTGTTAAATGGGGATATGATACAATTCGCCATTCTTGAATATTTGTCTTTGATGTTGATATAATTATTTGAGATTGCTATAGAGATGAGATATTTTTCCTATTTTAGATAGAATTGAATCAGAGACATTCAGTTTTCCCTTATATTATTACAGACTTTATGGCTCAGGGAACCAATGTGGGGATTCCGCTGGTTATTTAGTATGGGTACTTCAAATATGCATTCAGAATTTATGGAAATAACTACAGAGTAGTTTTGCAGATTTACCAGTCTCACTAAGAGATGGATTCAGGCCAATCTTCCATTTCTCAACAACCTCCGTAAGCCCCAAGTCAGTGGTGGACTGCAGTTGCCTTTCAAGTTATCAAAAATTCATCTCGATCAGAGCCGTTGTGTCCAGTAATCCTCAAAAGGTACGGATATTTCTCTTCTTCCAAAGCAAGTAATCTTGGAAAATTGTTCACAGGTCCCTTTGAGGAAAGCTGAAAAGAATATTTCCATTGCATATCTGTGGTTTTGTTATAGGATTTTCCTTAAAGCAAACTGTGCTTCCCCTTCATTCCAGGGACTCTAGAGTCTTTCTGTGTATTGGTTCAAGTCAGGGAATTACATTAGAGACTCTTGATCCTTCAAATTGGTGGCTCATCTCAAATCTCTTTACTTACTCAGTATTGTTGTTTTCTTTTCTTCCTATTATACCCACTATAAAAGAATTTATTATATTTGTCATTGTTTCAGTCAGGGTTCAATGAGAGAAACAGAATCAGTATGATATTCACTACTGGAAATGACTTATGCATATACGGGGTCTGACTAAACAATCTCTACAACTAAGGCTGGAATCTGAAGCCCACAGATGGGTAGTTGGGAAGGTAAGATCATAGCTGCCTGGAACCACAGAAGGACAGACAAAACCTCTGACCTTGATCAGGGGGGTATCCTGCAGAAAATGTAGCTCTTTCTTATGGAACTGAACACACAGGTACCTGTCCAAGAAGTGAGAGAAACTAAATGAAGATCCAGGGTGAAGAAAAACAGTTGCAGACCCAGCTGCTTCTTCATGCCAATGAGGTGAGTCAAGAGACCATCAAGTGTAACAAGTGCACTACAAAAATGGCTATGGCTTTCCTTCTGCTATCTACTAACTCTCTTGAGGGAATCATGTAGCCCACCGTAATTGGGAACATACAAAAAAAGGGGAATTCTGAAAAATACAGATCGGCTCAGCCAAGTTGGCACATTACAAAGCCATCGCATTCATCTATTGCAGTTTAAAGAACACCTTGAACATTTAGTCTCAGTGTGGAATTATTTTTGAATGTGCTAACCATACCCACCTTAAAGATACAGGTTTAGAGCTGTCAGTGGCTTCTGTTACTCCAAGATTACATCGCCGTCACTGAAATAATGAAGGTGACACCTGCTATAATGGGCCTGCCAAAGACAGCCCATGTTACTGCACTCTCACTATTGTATTTCTTAATTCGCTAGAGAGGGACTATTTGTTGGATACTTTTCAATTCCGTGGCGAAAGGAATATCCTCTGCAAACGTCATGGGAAAAGGATTAGTTTGTATAAGAGGATAACTCATGATAAATTCTCTGCAGGAATCTTATGTCTCTAAGCATTTTCATTTTTTCCTTTCTTGTATTATATGTTAATTAAATTCCAGTGTCTCAACTTAACATGAGCCAACATTAAATGCAGGTTTTAGCTATCCACCAAGTAAACTATTAGAAGCACTCATCACTGCTCAAGCTATAACTCATATTAATAATCTGACCTCAAGGAATGTTAGGCTTTTCCCTCCCTAAAAAAAAACAAAACACACACATATCTGTAATCCTTTCCTTCATGCATTACCAGGTTTTGGTTGATCTAAATTGGCACAAAAATTTATCAAATCTTTGGTTTGTATTCTATCTTCTCCCCGATCATAGTTCATCTTCACCCTTCTGAGGGTATGCTGGTCAATTAACTCTGGGTCAGGAAGACATGAGAGGTAGTCAATGTTGATCTTAAAAATAATCACCATCTCCTTGAGCAGAATCTGCCTCAATGAGGATACTGAAATGTCTTAAAGCAAAGGGAGGCTAACATTCTCAGAACACGGAAGACCTGTTTCTTCTTAAAAGCAAAGTTAAAGAGGATTAGAGCGGAGATAGATGGGAGCTAAGTAATCATATTCATCATTATCCAGACAACTCTCATTTCAAATTTCAGAGTCCCGTACTTTTCTAGTTAACATCCTAACGGTTGCTTAAGAGCCTCAGAATGGTTGTGAATTTAATTTGCATTGTGTATCTTTGGTTTCCAAAATCAAACCGTGATCAGCTTTTACATTTTATCAGCTCTGTGATAAAGGAGAAAATATATTCTTTTAGGTCAGTCATAGAAGCTCATAGAATTTTATATTTCACTTATGCAAAAATATCTCCTCCTGTCTTTCTATTTCATACATGTGTTTGTTCTCTCATGCTTTTTGCAACGTCGACTTTTAAAATGGTTTTTATGGATTAGAAGGTACAATGTATTTAATTCATTGTGGGGAAAAAATATGAAGGGAAAGTTATTAGGTGGCAAGATCAGAAACTACAATGAGGTGAGGATGAGGAGGCATATACTAATATTCTTCACCTATTTCTAATAATTCATGTATTGTTTAAATGTACTAGCCATCAGAGTGGTAGGCATAATCACAATTCTAACATAACCCCCAGATCTCCACCCTCTGATGCACATGTCTTGTATAGGTCCTTCCTCATGAGTGTGCTAGGAACCTGTGAATATATAAGGGAATATTGATCATGTAATTATGTTAAATTATAGGACAAAAGAGATTTTGCAGATGTAATTAAGGTTACTATTCAGTTGACATTGTATTAATCAAAAGAGAGATTACATGGTGGGCCTGACTTTCATGAGTTATTTAAATCTGCATCTAGAAGTCAGAGTAAGAGGAGGTCAAGGATTGGAAAAAGCAGAGACAGTCTCTTAGTAGCCTTGATAGAGTAACTTCCATCTTGTGGAGAGGTGAGGAAGCCACAGGTTACCTCTCACAGTTGAGAACAACCTCTAACCAACACTCAGCAAGAAATCTGAGACTTTCATTCTGCAGCCTAAAGGAACTGAATTCCAACAATTCGAATGAGCTTGGAAGAGGACTGCAAACCTCAGATAAGTTATCAAGCCCAGCCAACACTTTGATTTCATAACATGAGTGTGATGGTTAAGATTGTATGTCAACTTGGCTGGGCTATGATTCTCAGTGTTTATATGTGTTCACACCCATGATGGGATTTGCTGTGAGTAGCCAATCAGTTGAAAGGGAGTTTCCTTGGGGTTGTGGCCCGCATCTGAATATAAGTGGACATTCTGGCTTTTGTCTGCTCTGGATCCTGCTGCTGGCTCCTATTGGTCTGACCTCCAGTTCTTGGGACCTGAGCTAGCAGCCCACCTGCTAATCTTGGGATTCGTTTATCTTCACTACCGTGAGCAAGAGCCCTGCTCTCTAACTTGTGAATTTTGAGTTCGCCAGCCCCTGTGGCTACGTGAATCAGGAGAAGCCTCTATTATGATCCACGGACCTAGGACATTCCAGCCTGTACAATGGTGTGAGTAGTTTCCTGGATATAACTCTTTCTATAAATATATATATATATATATATTTATATTTATGCCCTTTACTGGTTTTGCTTCTCTAGAGAACTCAGCCCAAAACTATGAGAAGAGAAATCAGGCAAGCTGTACCAGACTCCTAACCTATGGAAATGGAGAAATAATAAACTTGTGTTGTTTTAAGCCATTATTCTTGCAGTATTTTGTTACATAGCAATAGAAAACTAATGCAGTATGTCAAGGTGTAAAATACTATCCTAGACAAAGAAAATTACTCTAAAAACTTCCCACAAACATGTCTAATCAAGTTATTGGCTTAGTTCATTCTACAACTGAATGATTGAGATGCTATAGGGTTTTAGTATATCCACACTAGTGAACATTAGTTGTTTAAAATATATGGCAGAACTACTAAGACCACGTTAGATAATACTTAGGGCATAGAGGACTTTTGTCACCAAAAGAACTTAAAAGAAATTTAGAAGATATGAAAAGTTTTCTCTTATGGATTTCCAGATAAAAGGAACTTTTTCTCCAAGATTTCCCACATTTTTCTCCAACTGGTTTAAGCCTCTGCACCACTGCTTTTTTATCTCTACTTCCCCGCTTCCAAAATTAACACTGAAAACATAATTCCATTACTAACAAACCACCCAACATCTCATTTATGGCAGAGCATTCTCTTTAAGTAAATTCTGATTTTTCCCTTAATTCTTGTCTATCTATCATAACCAGGTTTCTTCTTCCTGTTTAAAGTCCTCCTGTGTGGTTAAGATGGAGTCCTGGTGGCACAGCAGTTAAGAATTTGGCTGTTATCTACCAGCCTCTCCTCGCAAACCCTGCGGAGCAGTTGTACTCTGTCCTATAGGGTTGCTGTGAGTCAGAATTGACTTGATGGCAACGGATTTGTGCCTTTTAGCCCATCCTCTCCTGACTCTTGTGGAAAATAGTTTTATTGACTATTCCTTTTCTTTTTCACCTGGGTCCCTTCCCTCCATGTGCACACCCTTGAAGTCCCTTCCCTTCACTGATCCCTGCTAAAGAAGATCCTGCTTTGACCCTACAGTTCCTTCAATTCACTCCGCAGTTTCTTTTTTGTCTTCACAAATTTTATAAAGCAGCAAATGACACACTCTATGTCCATGAGATTACACACATTAAACTCTTCAGTCCATGAAATCTTGACTTATCCTGCCAGTTTACCTAAATGGTCCTGCTAGGATCACTATTAATTTCTTTATGCACAATGATAGTTCTTCTTTTCATAGGCTTAGGTCTGCTGTGTTATCCAAAAAGTCCATACATTCAACATTCATGCAGCCGTAAAGAATAGATACCCAGTGACCCAGGATTTTTGAGGATTCACCTCAACAAATACATCCATGATTGGCATAGCAAAGGAGGGGTTGGACAATAACCTACTTTCACTTGGACATGTCTCTACTGTTCACATTTGACAGGTCAAAACCATTCCTTTGGCCATGTCTGACTCCAAGAGAGAAGAGTATAAACCTGCCAAGTCCCCGGTGAAAGAGGGAACAAGATATCAGTAAATAGTAGTGATACCTGCCTATTTTTTGTGGCCTTTTCTCCCTGAAATGCCATACAGTTTTCCCTAATTAAATGCTCGTCATCCATTAAGCTTCAGATCAGGAGCCACTTCATTCAGGAGGTCTTCTCTGATGAACCCATTCCCAGGTGCCTCTCTTCTCGTTATAGCCCCTGAATTTTCATAACTCCAAATCTTGTTTCATAAGAATTTATTTATGTAACTATGCTTCTTGAGGAGAGACTGTGCGTTATTGATCTTTGATTTTCTAATGCTTTATGAAGTTTCTGTTAATGGTAAACAGATAATATTTATTGACTAAATAAATGTATATGTGAATGTATAATTGAATGATAAGACATTATTCCAAAATAAAGCGTTTCAGGAGTAAGGTTGCTAATAATTTTTATGAGCCTGATTTTCTTTTATTTATGTCACCAAGTTTGGCTTTTATTATAAAACCTTTCACTAAATGAAAATCCCACTCTGTGTCAAATATCGGCACACTCAACAGTATGTTTTATTGCCAATTGTGCCCACATAATATTTTGTTTCCTTTTGCATTAAATGATTATCTAATTAAATTGTCTGGCTACCACACTCCAAACTAGAATCTTGAACATCATCTCAGATGGTTCTTATTTGCTTGCTTTCCATATCCAATTAATGCCCAAGACTTTCTTTATACCTCCTAAAAATTTAAAAACATTTTCCATTTTTTCTATCCATGTTGTAAATTTTTAATTTCCATATTATCATTGGTCACCTGGATTTCTGCAGTATTCATACAAATGTCATCCCTGCTTCCAAATTTGCCAACTTAAATTTGTCATCTATATTCTTCTTATTCTTATCTCTCCAAATGAAAATCTGATGCTGTATGGCCTAATGTTTAATAGACCTGGTGTCCAGAGATCTATACAACCCAGCATGGGACAGTGTTGGTGTAAAAGTTGAAGACAGACTGTTCCCCAAGAAAGTGTGCTGGATCTCCCTGGCATCCAAGAGCCTAGATTGGAAAGTGCAGGTGAACTGATACTTCCTTTTTGGGGAAGCTGGAAGTGAACAAAAAAGAGCAGGGAGCAGAAAGACCATTTCCATTTATTTCAGTGGGATGGTTATAGCCTGTCTTTAACCCACAGCCCCATAGGGAAAAAGTCTCACTTGCTTCTTAAACCCTGAAGATTCTGCCCTTGAATGTATTCAAACAATAAAATCTGAGACTCAATGAATGGCAGAGTAAAATTACCAGGGCTTTGAACCGGTTCATTCTAGTTCAAACCCCTGCTGAAAACTTGCATTTCCACCCCAAATATGCTGAATGAGAATCTACATTTTAGCTTGATCCCCAGATGATTCTTATGCATAATAAATCTTGAGAACCATTGCTCTACTGGTGGTTCTCAGAATTGGTCCCTAACCAGCAATACTAGCATCACCCGGGAACTTGTAAGAAATGCAAATTAACAGCAGGGGTTGGAACTGGAACAAACTAGTTTGAAGCCCTGAAAATTACAGCTTATCTAATAGGCCTCTGGAGCCAGAGAGAGGACGACAAGATACAAAATTTGAAACACATGGCAAGAGAAAAGAACTGCTGGAGGAGACAGATGGACACCTGATTTGTTTTAAGTACTTAGGAAGAGGCATTCACAACTTGGATTAAATGAGAGAAAATTGAGACCCAAATTACTGATTTAATAGGTTCAAGGAAAAGACCAAAAACAAACAAACAAAAAAACTCAAATTAACAGGAAAGTAATAGAAGTTTTAAAGGAAGGAAAAGGAACAGATGAGCGATGAGGAATAAAAAAAGATTGAAGAAAATTTCTCTGAGTTGAATGAAGTTCTCTATCTTGAAATTGAGAGGGCTCGCTTGAGTTCTGGCCTATACTGATGAGAAAGAATACATGATTGGGCATGTCCTGATAAAGTACAGGATCTCTAAAGATAGAAGAAATAATCTTACAACTTTCCATACATAAAAGACAAGTTTCCTATAAAGGCAAATAATTCTGACAAATCTGCATTACCAGCAGCTGAACTTAGCCTATCACTTATAAACTACAGAGAGAAGTTTCTTGACTCCAGAATGCAAAACTTAATCAAGATATCATTTGCATCTCAAATAAAAGGAAAAAAAAATTCAAGATATGCAAGAACAACAACAAAAATGTATTATTCAAGTACCTCATCTAAGAAAAAACATTTGAAAATTAAAAGGACTACCACCAAAAAGTGGCATAATGGTTAAGTGCTGGGGCTGCCAACCAAAAGGTCAGCAATTCGATCCACCAGGCACTCCTTGGAAACTATGGGGCAGTTCTACTCTGTCCTATAGGGTTGTTATGAGTTGGAATCCACTCAACTGCAAAGGGGACAGGTATAGGGTACTACCAAAAAAAGGAGCCCTAGTTGCATCGTATTTAAAGTACTCTGCTGCTAACTGAAAGGTCTGTGGTTCAAACCCAGCATCTGTTCCATGGGAAAAAGATATGGCAGCAGTTTGCTCCTGTAAAGATTTACAGCCTTGGAAACTCTAGGGGGCAGTTCTACTCTGTCCTGAAGAGTCGCTATGAGTTGGATAGTCAGCTGCAATAGGCTTGGTTTTTTTGTTTGTTTGTTTTTGCTACCATGAAAAAAAAAAAAAAGGAACACAAATTGAGAATTTAAAATGAGGAAGAGGTGGACTAATAGTATAATAGTTGATATAAATAAACTGATAAGTAGATATACATAGAGGTTTTGATGTTGTTTGTCTCTTTAAGCTGCCTAGGAGTTGATTCTGACTCATGGTGACCCAATGTGTGTCAGTATATCAGAGTAGAACTGTGTTTCCTAGGGTTTCTCATGGCTTTTTTTTTTTCAGAAGTAGATTATCAGGCCTTCTTCCAAGGCACCTCTGAGAAGACGCGAACCTCCAAACTTTTGGTTAGTAGTCGAGCGTACAGACACACAAATATCATGTGTGTGTGTATCTACATATATATAAATATAAATGTGTGTATATATAAACCATTGCCATTGAGTCTATTTTGACACATAGGCCCCCTATAAAAAAAAAATTTTTTTTTTTTTTTTACCCTATAGAGTAGAGTATAACTGCCCCAGAGGGTTTCCAAGGCTGTTAATCCTTACGGAAACAGGTTGCCATATCTTTCTCCCAAGGAGAAGCTAGCCGGTGGGTACAAACCACCTACCTTTCAGTCAGCAGCTGAGCACTTAACCACTGCATCCCCAGAGCTCCTACATGTATACATATGTATACACACAGATATATGTGCATGTGTGTGAGTGTATAAAATTATTAATGAGTAAGCAGATTATTTGATTACCACAAAAGACTCACAGAAGATAGACATTGTAAGAAAAACTCCAAAAAGAACTACATTATCTCAACCAAAACTTAAGATAGATAAGAGAAAGGAAGTTCAAGTGTTTCCTAAAAACTCATTGCAGGAAAGGAGAGATGTAAAGCAGTCTAAATTATCTTACAGAAAAGGGAGTAAGGGAGAATTATTGTTGCTGTTAGTTGCCGTTGATTTGATTCTGAATCATGGTGACCTCATATGTGCAGAGTAGAACTGTTCCATAGGGTTTTCAAGACTGTGACCTTTTGGAAGGAGATCATCAGACCTGTCTTCCAAAAGGAGGATTTAGTGTGGGCAAATAGTTAGTGGGAGAAGCAATTGTTATCTTGTAACAAATAAAAGTAAAAGTATACTACAAAGAGAGATGAATAGTAAACATTAACCAAATGGGATAAATTTCACAAGAAGTCCAAATCAACATAAGCAGAAAATGGAGTGTTTAGCAATACATTAAATTAGCGCAGACAGAGGAATGGAAGCTCCAATCTAAGATAAGTAACAGATCTGAAGATCAAGTCTATTAGTACCTAAATTAAAACACAATACTTTTTGTATAGAGATGCATTTGGTTGTACCTGGGGTCTCTTCTACTCTCTGAATTTACAGGCTGATGAACTGTATTTATGATTTCAGCATCCTTTTCAAAAAATGACTTCATTTCAGTTAAAGGGAAAATGTATTCTATATTGAAGCAAATAGGAAGTAGACGTTCAAGTAGGGTGTTTCGGGTATTGAGTGAAAAGAAACAGAGCATGCTATAAAACATGCAAATGTATGAGAAGCAGAGGAACAAGCTATTGAGAGTTATGGGAATGCAATAGCTTATGTGAATATACTACGACAACAACACAATGATAAGATCAGCAGACTTTGTGATTATCAAATCACAGAGCAGTACTTCTATGTGGAAATGGAGTGTAAACATATTCATCTTAATAATTGGCTGAAAAATAAAATTCAGCAATCATGGGAATGATTTCTTGAAAAAATATATTGGGGGAAATTCACACAATTCATCAGCATGGCCTTGTTGAACTTGATCTGAACCCAGATAACTTGTTGATAGCTGATTGAATGCAAAGGCTAATTGATTTGGAATTGCAAGCCAAGTGTATCCAGATACAGTAAGTATTGTTAAAGATCCTCGGTTTGGCATAGTTCATTGTATGCTGCCAGGAGAAATAGACAATGTCTTCTTCAAGAGAGAATGGGCATCAAAATCAAAGTCAAATTCCAAAAGTGAAGTTTAACTCCCATGACCCATACTGTTCTATATGATTTATGGGGAAATATCATTTCAGCACATAATTCATCAAATTTCTAAACTACAGAGCATAACTTACCCTAAGCATAAATTTAAGTATTCTGATATTCTAGAGAAAGTTCTTCAAAATGTGTTAAAAGTGTTTTTAGAAGGGGCCCTAACAGAGGAATCCATTACTGAGGTCCTAGTGTATCATATACTCAATTTCAAACTCATTAGAGTTTAGGGAACCACTAAAAAATAAAATACATCTGAATTCTCCTAATTCTATTTTGAAAACTGATAGAACTTCATGTATGTGTTACAAACCCATTGCCATCAAGTTGATTCCAAGTCAGAGGCCCTTGAGGATAGAGTAGAACTGCCACATAGGGTTTCCAAGGCTGTAATCTTTATAGAAGCAGATTGCCACATTTCTCTCCAGGGAAGAAATTGGTGGGTTAGAACCACCAATCATTCAGTTAGCAGCTGAGCACTTATCTGCTGTACCACCATGGCTTCTATACTGTTACAATAAAAAAACCAAAACCAAACCAAATGCCTTTGAGTCCATTTGGATTCATAGCGACCCTGTAGGATAGAGTAGAGCCACCCTGTAGGGTTTCTGAGGACCAGCTGGTGGATTTGAACTGCCAACGTTTTGTTTAGCAGCCAAACATTTAGCCACTGTGCCACCAGGTCCCCATATAAGTACTATAGCAATGGCCTAAATCATGATTTGTTTTCATCATGCAAGATTTTGAAAAAAATATATAAAATATTGATTTGCAGGTACTCACAGGCTATCAAATAATACCTATAAAAATACTGGATTGCAGTGCTATTTCTTTGTTTTGGAAGTCTACTACTGAAGACTACTTTACTCTGAAATGTTGTGATTCAGCGAATTATCCTCAAAAGAAAACTGTAAAAATAATAACTAGTAAGAACACTACATGTGTTAAATTGTAGAATTGTTTTTCTCTGATTTATACTTTCTTGTGGTCTAACAGATATCATCTTACACTTGGAATAGTGGTTGGAAAACTAAAATGTATTCTGGAAATTTCTATAAATTTAACTTTGTAGTATAATATGACACTAATATTTCCAAAAAAAAAAAAAAAGAGCGAGAGAGAGGGAAAAGAAGAAAGGAAGGGAAGAAGGAATAAGTTGCTCCATTGAAAGACTAATTCCACATCAGATTAAAACTTAAAATGTATTTTAAATACATTATATTTAGCAAAAAATACTCTCAAAATAACATGATTTTTAAAAAAGATAAAAAATAAAGGAATCAGGAAAGAAACAGAAAGTGCATTCAAAACAAAGGAATATAGGGAGGGAATACTCATGTTACACGAAGTAACATTTAAAACCATAAATCAACAAACAGGGTAGAGAGAGACATCATATATTCATAAAACATTAGTGACAAAGATTTAACAGTCATAAATCTATTTACATGAAACAAAATAACAGCTAAATGCATTAAAACAGCTATTAGAAGAGCTCAAATTAACTTTTTAAACTTAGACATATCTCGTGAGAAAAAATAATAGCACATATTGATTGAATAATGCAATCAATAAACTTGATTTACTAATTCTACAAATAGTCCTAAGTATTTCCAATATCAAACACATGCATATCTTTATTATGTTCATTTAACAGTTGTACCTGCTATCTCTCTTCTACTCTAAGCAGCATTTCTAAAACAGATTAAACACAGATCACTGGCTTGTATTATGTTAATTGCTTTATCTTAGGAAAAAAGCTTCCTGTGCCCAAAAGAGTTTCAAGAATATTTGTGCACCTTCTTTTGGAAATGTGCTATGTGTATGTATTATATGGTTTATTATATTAAATATATGTGTATATTTGGTATATTAAATATATGCATAAATAAAAATTATATCATTTCCTCTTCTCAGCGCCATGGTGAAGAAGTCTAATGCCTTAAAAAAAAAAATTTTTTTTTTTTTTATCTTAGGCTAATTACTCCCTCTCCTTATGTTATCCCTTTACTCAGAATCCTTACATTTTTCTACTTATTAGCTATCATCCTTGAGAATTTAAAGCTTTTTTTAAGTTAATTTAGAACAGTGGAAACCTGCCATCCATAGCAGTAAACCAATTATAAATTATCTAACTGATGCTTTATCCAGTTCAGCAGTATAAATTTGTGTATCTTAGAAAATTCATGTAAGTTTACTATTTAAATGCAGCATACGGTAGTTTTGCCTCTCTCTCTCTCTCCACACACACATGCACACACACACGCAGATACACACACAGATGGAGCACTTGTAGCACAGTAAAGAGCTCACCTTCCAACCCGAAGGTCGGCAGTTCTAATCACCAATCTCTCCTTGAAAACTCTATGCGACAGTTTTAAACTGCCCCGTAGGGTCACTATTAGTTGAAATTGACTCGATGGAAATGGGTTTTTTTGGGGGGGGGTTGTGTGTGTGTGTATATATATATATATATATATGTATGTAAAACCTAACCTGCCATTGACTCAATGGCAATGGGTTTGTCTTTGTGGGTTTTATACATATATATATATATATATATATATATATATATATAAACTTACCTGTTGCCGTTGAGTCAGTTCCAGCTCATAACGACCTTATAGGGTAGAGTAGAACTGCCCCATAGGTTTTCCAAGGAGTGGAAGGTGGATTCGAACTGCTGACCTTCTAGTTAGCAGCCAAGCTCGTAACCACTGCACCACCAGGACTTCAAATAATTACATAGCCCAACCATAAAAAAATCTACTAAATATTTTGTAAAATAAGCATGTAAATGAATGAATGGTTAAATACAGGGAAATTTTCCTGCCAGTGAGTAATACAACAAGTTTATAGATGGTGAATTTACACCATTTAAAAATGTTTTTAAGGACTTATTAAACATCTTCTTTGTCACTGTTGTTCTTAAGTGCTGTCGAATGACTTTGTGTATAACAGAACAAAACACTGCTTGGTCCTGCACCATCTTCACACTTGTTATGTTTGATGCTACTGTTGTAGCCACTGTGTCAGTCCATCTCACTGAAGCGCTTCCTCTTTTTTGCTGACCCTCTACGTTACCAAGCATGATGTCCTTGTCCAGTGGTTGGTCCATAGTGATTAAATGTCCAAGTTAAGTGAGAGGAATTCTTGCCAACCACACTTCTAGGAAATATTCTCACTGTACTTCCTCCAAGACTGATTTGTTCATTCTTCTGGTAGTTTGTGGTACATTCAATATTTTTTGGCAACCCCACAATTTGAATGTATCAATTCTTTTTCAGTCTTCCTTTTCATTGCCCAGCTTTTGTGTGCATAAGAGATGACTGAAAATACCATGGCTTGGGTCAGGAGCACCTCAATAATCAAAGTGACATCTTTGCTTTTCAAGATGTGGAAGAGGTCTTTTGCAACCATTTACCCAATGCAATCCACCATTTGATTTCCTGAATGCTTCTTCCATGGCTGTTGAATGTTAATGCAAGCAGAACCAAATCCTTGACAACTTCAATTTCTTCACCATTTATCATGAAAATACCTCCTTACACTCTCAAAATGGACCATTAAAAAACAAAACAAAACATTCTTTCATCATTAACAAAAAACAAATTTTTTTTTTTTTTTCCGGACAGATATCTTAGGTCATACTTATCAATGTGAGGACACTGGATGGGCTGTAGATGCGTATATATATGTATATATATGTATATATGTGTATATATATATATATATATATATATTTGCCCCCTGATTCAGTTCATGGAGTTCCTGACTATATGTATAGTCAAGTAAACAACTAATGTATACTTGATAGGGAGAGTTTATATTCAGAAAGATCAGAGGGAAAGTCTATTGCAATAGGGAGAGATTTCCGAACATAAGATCAACAAGCATCTCAAAGAGTTAGGTAAAAATTGTTGTTCTTTTGTAGATACTGAGAATAAATGACATTAAAAAATAAGCAAAAGTACAAGTAAGTGGGAGGTAAAGATGACATTGGAGAGTAAATTGGAATGTTTTACACTGAGGCCAGCCTGTTCTCCCAGAAAGACCATTAAAGAGGATTAGTATGTGGGCTCATGCTGAGGGTGGGCCAATGTTCAGGGATTTGGGGCAAGGAGAGGAACTTAATCAAGGTTTGGATAACAAGCACTTTGCTTTTGAATGACCTCTGGGAATAAGAACTGCTATTACTCACTATCATGGATTGAATTGTGTCCCCCCAAAATATCATGCCTAGGCCATGATTCCCAGTATTGTGTGATTGTCCACCATTTTGTCATCAGATGTGATTCTCCTATGTGTTGTAAATCCTATCTGTGTAATGTTAATGAGATGGGATTAGTGGCAGTTAAATTGATGAGACTCAATATGTAAGATCGGGTTGTGTCTTAAGCCAAAGAGAGAAGGTAGTAGAGAGACATGGAAGCCTCATACCACCAAGAAAGCAGCACCAGGAGCAGACTGTGTTTGCTTTGGACCTGTGGTTCCTGCCAAGAAAAGCTCCTAGTCCAGGGAAATTTTGATGACAAGGATCTTCCTCTAGAGCTGGCAGAGACAGAAAGCCTTCCCCTGGAAATGACACCCTGAAATTGGGTTCCTAGTCTACTAGACTATAAAAGAATAAATTTCTGTTTGTTAAAGCCACCCACTTGTGGTGTTTCTGTTATAGCAGCACTAGGTAACTAAGACACTCACTTATGAGGCAAACAATGGGAATTTTTTAGGATCTGTGTCTGGCCTTTTCATAGGAAAACAAGGTACAATCCATGAGCCTTATCTAGGTCATATGGTGTAGGGTGGTAGCAAAGGTCCGTTGTTTTAGGCATCATGGGCAGCAGAGTCCCGGAAGAAGCTAATAAATGGAGCACGTTCACTTTTTGTTTAGTATTTGCATAGGCTTGGAGATAAGCAGAGTTCAGGGACCTGTAGGAAGGAAAGAAGCCTGGCTAAAGTTTGGACAAGAGAAAGCAGAGTGTAAGAAAGAAATGGGTAATTTTGAACATTTGATCCGCTTCGTCCCTGTGTGTATGATATGCGTACATTCATTTTCCTGGGGAGAGATTCCTAATTCAGTTGGAACAGAGCCTTTTGTCACCTATTGTCTTAGAATAATTATTATTAACACCCTCTTTTACTTTTCAAAACAGTCAGAGTTAGAAGGTAATTATACGAAAAGGTAACAAAATACAGTTTAAATCCACTGACAGAGGCAGAATTTTTAGCGATCTCAGTGCTGTGATATTTATCATTTATGAAAATTCAGAAGCCATCAGCTGAAGTATTTACCACTGTCTTACATACTACTAAGAATAGCAAAACACTGTCAATTAAGTTCTGATACCTGCTCAATTTTAATATGCCACCCAATTTTAGAGACATTCAAAAATGAAAAATGTGCAACTCAGAATCAATTACATGTAGTAGTTTTGTTTAGCATGAATATACTTGTCAATGGATGAAAATTTTATTCAAGAGAAGTATGTATTAATAAACCTTAGTGACCTCTCCTCACACTTGAAATATACTGTTAAGCCAAAAAAAACCCATTGCTGTCACATTGACTCTGGCTCTTAGCGACCCAATAGGACAGAGTAGAACTGCCCCATAGGGTTTCCAAGGAGCACCTGGTGGATTCAAACTGCTGACCTTTTTGTCAGCAGCTATGGCTCTTAACCACTACACCACCAGGGTTTCCAAAATATAAGGTTACAATATCCAAAATATCAGTAAATACACGATCTATAAATATTAATTGAAAAAATGGATAGTGTTTATAAATAAACACTATCCATTTTTTCAATTAATACATAATTAAAGAGGAGGTGTTACACAAATATGATTTTTTTTTTCATTCTCTAAAGCATTCTTCCTGGGTTCAATACATGTAAAGACTTTAGTAGTGGAATTTATTTGAATAATTAAAGGACTTCTGCCGCATTGGCCCATGCCACTCACAGAATGCCTTGCTCTCTGAATGCAACATCTTTCTCTGTTCCTCTTTCACTTGTCAGGGGGTCAAAGGCACTAAGTGTAGTCAAATTGTCTTACAAGTAAACATCCTTTACAGGTGGAAACTCTAGGAAAACCGTAGCTTTTCTACCTTGTTGAACTCACCTGACAGGACAAGAAATACTGCTCCAAAGAGCTGTAGGCAGCAGTACTTTACATTCAGGGCCAGTCCTTCACTTCACTGCCCAGAAGCAATCAGATCCCTTCAGTCAGATACCTTCTATTTCTAGAGACTCTTTTGTTCTGAACTGTAAGAACATGGTCAAATGGATATTTCATATTTTATAAACAGACACAAGCATTGATACAAGCTAGACTACCAGTGACATTAGAAAGTACTGCACAGTAAATGACAGTAACTGAAATACTTTAATTGACTTTAAGGACAACAGAACCTTAAAAAAAAAAAAACAACGAAAACTAAATATAGTGGGACTATTTTTTCCTTTATACCAGGAGATAGTCACTTGCATTAAACAGAGTTGCTAGAATGCAATTTAATAAATTTAATAAACAGTAGTAACAATTTATTTAATTGGGCAAAACTCATTTCAGTTTAGAAAATCAAAAGAGTACCAATTTGACTTTTACTAAATGATTGTTGCTTAAGAGGTAATGATTTTTGGAGTATGTACCTAGTTGCTAGAGAAAAATAATCTATCTTTTATTTCAGTTCCAGACTTGATTTCCCTATAAATTAGAGAGGTTATGGAATATTTGGATGAAGTTGTTTAATTTATTCATAAGAATCACATGTTAAAGTGATGCTGCTTGCTAAAGGATGTTACTTGGAGCTACTTTCTCAGTCATAACAACATCAATAAAATAATAATCATAGTAATAACAAGAGTACATATTCTATACCAGAAATAGAGCTAGATCCCTTGTAGAGATCACCTTATGCCTCATAATAATCTCCCAAGGTTAGTACTAGTGTCCACATTTTCAAAGCAAGGAATGAGCATTAGAGAGGCTATGTAATTTGTCAAAGTACCCGGCTGGTATAATTTGTTTTATACAGAAATAAATCTGAATCTAACTCCAAAGCCTCTGTACTTCTTACTTAATCATACATACAAATTCCTATAAATAGTCTATCCTCATGAAACTAAAAGTTTTTTTTTTTTTTTTTTTTTTCTGTCACATCAGTCTATGATGTGACAGAATGAACAAATCTGTCTTGGAAGAAGTATAACCAGAGCGCCTCTTAGTAGCTAGGATTGCAAGGCTACGCCTCACGTGCTTTGGACATGTTATCAGGAGGGATCAGTACCTGGAGAAGGACATTATGCTTGGTAAAGTAGAGGGCCAGCAAAAAAGAAGAAGGTCCTCCATAAGATGGATTGACACAGTGGCTGCAACAATGGCTTCAAGCAACAATTGTGAGGATGGTGCAGGACAAGGCAGTGTTTTGTTCTGTTGTGCATAGGGTCACTATGAGTGGGAACCAACTCTACAGCACCTAACAACGACAGCCTATGATATGTCTGAGTAATCCGACCTCTTATGTGGCCAAGTCAATCATCCATAAGCTATTAAGTTTTCATTCATGCTAAGAGGAAAGCTGAGCTGAATTCCTTGTAATTTTCTAGAGAATGAAATTTTAGAAACTATTTTTTATTCAAGTTCATGTCACTCCCTGGTGTTATAGATTGAATTGAAATTCCCCAAAAATACGTGTTGAAGTTCTAACCACGTACCTGTAGGAGTGATGCTGTGTGGCAGGAGAGTTTTCTTTTGCTATGTTAGTGTGGTCATACCAGAGTAGGGTGAGCTCCAAACCTAATTACTTCTGAGTGTTTCATATAAAAACAGAACATTAGACACAGAAACTCCCACACAGTGGGAAGACAGACACCATGTGAGGTCGTGTCTACAAGCAAAGTCATGCTGAGAACTGCCGGCAGACATCAGAAACTAGAAGGCCCACTGAAATAATTAACAAGGCAGAGATGCTTCCTGAACTCAGAGAAAATAAGTTTCTGTTTTTTAAAGCAACCCACTTGTGGTATTTTTGGTTACAGCAGCACTAGCTAACTAAGACACCCAGGATACCCTTGTTCTGCATGCTTTTCATCTCATGAATGAGAAGAGTAAGGATTTGGAATTTGTCAGCAGAATATTAACAACTTCGGCCATTTACTTGAGTGTCCAGTGATCTTTAACATTTTTTTCTCTAATAGCAGCCTCAGGTAAAAAGTGTTTCTACTTAGCAACATAAACAATAGAAATAAAAAAAAACCTATTTTAACTTGTATTTCTTAGCATCAGGTCTTCCCAAATCCTATCTCAGCAAAGTCTTCACTTTTTTCTTAGGAAAGCACAACATAAACCAAAGAGTGTTTTCAATCAGGTTTTATGCAAGGTGAGAGATTTTCCACGTTAATAAAATAAAAGGCATATGTAGGACCAGATGGATTTGCATTGCTTATACATTTTTCAGTAATTACAACTTCTACTAACAAGCTAAGGGGTGAGTTGCTCCAAAGATTAGCAAAATTATCTGAAGTCTCCTTGTTAAAATGTGGCTGACTTAGTGTTTTGAATCTTGATTTACACTGAAGTTGTGAGGTGCTGTATATATTTCATGCTCTAATTACTCCTGCCTCTACCTTGTCATTTAATATGATTGTTGAACTTAAAAGGACCCATATCAAACTGCACTTGTGATGGAGCCTGGACTGATGGGAGTGAGATTTGTAACATAACTTTGAAAAGTTTGACAGTAAAATGAATGTGACATCTTTTTATAAAAGAGAAGTAAATTAGATGTGAATTCAAAAGAAATGGAGAAGAAAAACACACAAGGGAAGATTGATTGATATTTAAATCTACAGTGCCAAGTAGAATGACTGGTGCATATAGGGGATTTGATGAATGTTTGAGTAATGAACAAATAAATTCAACAGGATAATTAATAGGACTGATTTGTTCTCTGGGGAAAAGTTATCCAATGTTGTAAAAAGAGTAAGCACGCAAACAAACAATTACCAAGCTTTGGGTTTCCTATTTGAGAAGATTCCTACTTCATCAGTCTTTTTTTCCCTCTCTTTGAAGACATTCTTGATAAAAGGCACAGTATAAGCTAAGACATAAAAGTCTCAAAGACAAAAGTCACATCTGCTTTATGAGAAGAAATGAAGTATGACCTGGTTTGTTACTTGCTTTTCTACAGTTGAGTGTGTTGTACCTGACAGAGACCCAGTTCCAAAGCTTCAAGGGAACTTCAGCACTTCTGCTTTCTCTTGTTTTTTTTTTTTTTTTTGTAATCTACTGAAACCATGTCTAGGTTAGACTATTTATAAAATATAAGAGACCATGGGAAGAAGAGATGAAGCCATCCAAAAGCAGAAGACAACCTGCTAACTTGAAACATGTGAGAGAGCCCTGTCACAATCAGCAGAGTCAATCTCCTAGATTTCAGGTTACTACATATACTACTGAGCCTAGCCAAGCACAGGTTCTTCATTCAATGTTTCAGCTGAAGAAGTTAGGAAAGTATCTAATAATTTATTTGATTGGGTTGCTGAAGCATAGATTACAAGGCGACCTATATTAAATCAAGTTGAAGTACCAGACCTGTCTTTGTATACTGTAGAAGAAGGTGTCCAAAGGCTTAGGGAAATTGGCATGGTAAGGTGGATTTAGCAGGTTAGACTCACAAACCCACACATGGAGTGTCCAGAGGACATGCCTTTTACAAGAACTGTGAGGAACAAATTTGTGAAGGGAGCTTCAGCATCTTTGAAGGCTACTGTGATCGCTATTTTATGTAAATCAGATTTGACAGTGGAAACTACCCGAACTGATTAAGACAGCTAACTACAATGGGGCTTATTGGACCCCATGGTAGTAGGAGCCTAGTGACTGCACTCAATCAACAAGGTGAGTGTGGTTACAGTAATGGACAGTGAAGTCAAAGCAGTAATCAGAATAGTCTGGCTCTTATGGGCTTATGCTGTTAACTACTAAGTCATGGTGTCCTTTGAAGTGAAATAGATAAGAAATCTACCAAATATTTAATTGATCTGTACAAATGGATGAATTCTAGGTCAGATGAACAGCAGTCTAACTTAAATGCCAGAATAGAGAGTCACAGTGCCTCAATCAATTCCCAAATTTGAGCAAGTTTAAAGACCCACAACCCCTTGAATGAAGGGGAAGCTGGGTTCCCTTGAGGAAGGACATCAACACACTGTCAATGACTCTGGACTTATTGATAAAGCAATTGTGTGCTAGAGGATGAGAATTTAATCCCACAAAAATTCAGGCACCTTCCAAATCAGTGAAATTTCTAGGGGTCCCGTGGTGTGGTGCATGTCAAGATATTCCCTCTAAAGTGAAGAATAAGTTATTGCATCTGTGCTTCCACAACTAAAAAGGAGGCACAATGCCTAGGGGGCCTCTTTGGATATTGGAGGCAACATATTCCTCATTTGGGTGTGCTACTTTGGCCTATTTATCAAGTGGCTCGAAAAGATGCCAGTTTTGAGTGGGGTCCAGAACAAGTGAAGGCTCTGTAACAGGTTCAGGCTGCTGAGCAAACCACTTCTCCACTTGGGCCATAAGATCCAGCTGATCCAATGGTGCTTGAAGTGTCCATGGCATATAAAGATCCTATTTGGAGTCTTTAGCAGGTCCCTATTGGTGGATCACAGGGAAGATCCTTAGGATTTTGGAGCAAAGCCCTGCCATCCTCTGCAGATAACTACTCTCCTTTTGAGAAACAGTTTTTGGCTTGTTACTGGGCTTTAGTAGTAACTGAACACTTGACCATGGAACTCCAACTCACCATGCAGCCTTAGCTGCACATAAGGAACTGGGTGTTGTCTGACCCACAGAGTCATAAAGTTAGACGTGCATAGCAGCACTCCATCATTAAATGGAAGTTGTATGTACGACGACATCAGGCCTGAGCAGGACCTGAAGGCACAAGTAAGTTGCATGAGGAAGTGGTCTAAATCCCCATGTTATCCACTCCTGTCACATTACCTTCAATCTCCCAAGCTGCACCTGTGGCCTCAAGGAGAGTTCCTTATGATCAGTTGACTGAAGAAAAGAAAACTCAGATGGTTCTGCACGATATGAAGACACTACTAGAAAGTGGACAGTGGCAGCACTACAGCCCCTTTCTGGGACCTCCCTGAAGGACAGTGGTAAAGGAAAATCCTCTCAATGGGCAGAACTTTGAGCAGTGCACCTGGTTGTTCACAATGCTTGGAAGGAGAAATGGCCAGATGTGCGATTGTATACTAATTCATGGGCTGTGGCCAGTGGTTTGGCTGGTTGGTCAGGGACTTGGAAGCTACAAAACTGGAAAACTGGAGACACGGATTTATGCGGAAGACGTATGTGGATAGCCCTCTTTGAATGGGTCAAAGAAGTGAAGATATTTGTGTCTCATTTGAATGTTCACCAAAGAGTGACCTCAGCAGAGGATGATTTTAGCAATCAAGAGGATAGGATGACGTGTTAGGTGGAAACTATTCAGCCTCTTTTTCCCAGATACCTCTCTCTTTGCTCCATGGGCCCATGAGCAGTGGCCATGGTGGCAGGGATGGAGGTTATGCATGGACCCAGCAACATGGACTTTCACTCACCAAGGTTGACTTGGCTACAGTCCCTGCTGAGTGCTCAATGTACCAGCAGCAGAGACCACTACTGAGTTGTCAATATAGCACCATCCCTCAAGTTTATCAGCCAGCAACCTGATGACAAGTTGATTACATTGGACAACTTCCATCATGGAAAGGGTAGCATTTTGTCTTTACTGGAATAGACACTCTGGATATGGATTTGCCTTCCCTGCACACAATGCTTCTGCTAAAACTACCATCCATGGGCTTACAGAATGCCTTATTCACAGTCATGGTATCCCACACAACATTGCCTCAGATCAAGGGATTCACTTAACAGCAAATGAAGTATGGCAGTAGAATTCACTGGTCTTACCATGTTCCCCATTATTCTGAAGCATCTGACTTGATAGAATGATGAAATGGCCCTCTAAAGACACAATTAAGGCACCAGGTAAGTGGTAATACCTTGAAGGATCTGGGCAGTGTTCTCCAGGAAGGTGTACATGCTCTAAACCAGCATCCGATATATGGTGCTGTTTCTCCCATAGCCAGGGTTCATGGGTCCAGGAATCAAGAGGTGGAAATGGGAGTGGCACCACTCACTATTACCCTAGTGACCCTCTCTCAAGATTTTTGCTTCCTGTCCTCATGACCTTACGGTCTGAAGGTCTAAGGGTCTTAGTTCCAAAGGGAGGAATATTCCCACCTGGAGACACATCACTGATTCAATTGAACTGGAAACTAAGAATGCCACCTGGCCGCTTTGGTCTCCTAATGCCTCTGGATCAATAAGCAAAGAAGGGAGTTACTATACCGGCTGGTGTAATTAATCCTGATTACCAAGAGAAAATCAGGTTGATATTACATAATGCAGGTAAAGAAGAGTATGTCTGGAATACAGGAGATCCCTTAGGACGTCTCTTAGTACTACCATGCCCTGTGATTAAACTCAATGGAAAACTACAGCAACTTAATTCCTACATGACTACTAATGACCCAGACCCTTCAAGAATGAAGGTTTGGGTCACACCACGAGGCAAAGAACCACAACCAGCTGAGGTGCTTGCTGAGAGCAAACAGAATATGGAATGGGTGGTGAAAGACGGTAGTTCTAAATACCAGTTGCTGCCACGTGATCAATTGTAGAAATGGGTACTGTAATTGTTTTGAGTATTTCTGCTTTGTACATGTACATCAAATATTTTTTGTTTTCTTCACTTATATAAGATGTAAACAGGGCTAGTGCATTTTCAGTTGTATGCAGGTCAGTTGTATCATGTTAGGCCAAAGTTTGGCTTTATGATAGTCTTTATTCAGAGATTGTGTATGCTTTAAGGAGATGTATACATCCGCCAAGTTGACAAAGGGTGGACTGTGATGGTTAAGATTGCGTGTTGACTTGGCTGGGCCAAGATTCTCAGTGTTTATATGTGATCACTCCCATGATGGGATATGCTGTGGGTAGCCAGTCAGCTGAAAGGAGTTCCCTTGGTGATACTGCCTCCATCTGAATATAAGCAGACATTTTGGTTTTTTGCTTGATCT
This sequence comes from Elephas maximus indicus, assembly GCF_024166365.1. Lineage (NCBI taxonomy): Eukaryota > Metazoa > Chordata > Mammalia > Proboscidea > Elephantidae > Elephas > Elephas maximus. The sequence continues at coordinate 42,554,054 of NC_064836.1, read as the reverse complement.
GGATCCTGCAGCTGCTTCTGTTTTTCTAGCCTCCAGTTCTTGAGACTTGAGCTATCAGCTTATCTGCCAATTTGGGGATTCATCTACCTTCACAGCCTGTGAGTGGAGCCCTGCTTTCTGACCTGCCTATCTTGGGTTTACCTGCTCCTGAGGCTACATGAATTGGGAGAAGCCTCTATTCTAATGCACGCACTTGGGACGTCCCAGCCTCTACAATTGTGTGAGTTGTTTCTTTGATATAAACCTCTGTATATATATATTTATATGCTTCACTGGTTTTGCTTCTCTAGAGAACCCAGCCTAAGACAATCTCCAGCACCATAATCTTATTTAAACTTTATAATTATGTTCAAAATGCCTATATTATGCTGCTACCTGAATGTCGTAGAGAGTTCAAACTCAGCACTTCTAAATGTGTTCTCATAATCTCCCTCAAATTAACTCTCTCTTTTATATTCCTTATAACCAGTATCTTACTATCTGGGACAAATCATAAATTTTAAACTCTGATTTTTTTTTTTTCAGTATTTTTCTCTTCCTAGCTTTCCGTATCTAATTAACTACCAAGTCTTGATTTTTTCTTAACAATGCCTACTTAACACAGTCTCTTTCCTTTTGAGCAGGGCCAAAACATTAGTCCTGGCCTCTGAATCTCTAATTAGGCTCATATGACATCCTCCTCGCTAGTGTCTCTGTCATCTGGTTCTTCCCATTCCAGTTCATCTACCAAAATGTCACCAAAGTGGTCCTCCTTGAAAATATGTAATCACATCATTCTTCTTGGGAAAAAAAAAAAAAAAAAAAATTTAACATTCTGTTATCTAAGTAATGGTGCAAAGAGTTTGCTCTTGACTAAAAAAATGACTACTTACCTAAAAATTAACAGTTTGAACCCACCCAGCTATGCTGCAAAATACAAGTAGTGCCTAATTTATGACAGGGTTCTCTTCCCATGACTCTAACTTGAATATTTCATTTTTTTTTAGTTTTCCTTACTGTTGCCTTTTATTATTGGTGTTTTTATAAGTCTAATCTGTATTTGTTTTTGTGGGTTGGAAATATTACCAATAAACTTACAGATATATTTTAATACATAAATACATATACAAATAAATACATCATAAAAATTTACTCTGACAGTGAAGAATTGGATGACATTGTCCTTTTGTAAGTTGCAGTAATACCTCCACTTGTGGAATGTTCTGGATCATGTGAATTATCCTTGGAAATGGGAATGGCTTCTTGTCAGAAAATTAGTTGAGAGTTGTCTGTATGGTTCTTTTCTTATTTTTTTCTTCACATATTTTACGGTAGCATCTCACTGCTTCCTGAATCTGCCTGTCAACTTTAGCAAAGCAATCAGTGTTTGTGTCTATGTTTTCAAGTGACTGAAGCCTCTGATTTAGTTCAGAAAAACTGCAACTAATCCTTTAATTATAATTTTTTGACAACTTCCTTCTCTTATTTTTTCTTTCTTTTTTAACATATCTTTCCTTTTCAAAATCCATTAAGTACTGATCTGTCAATTCTTCTTTGCCATCTATGAGCTGTTCCAATTGCAGTGTATTAAGTTCTAAATTCTGTGTTCTTGCCATATGAACAATTTTTCCACTGATCTCTTCCATCATATTATCCTTATCAAATGCTCAGAGTGTGTTCACATAACTCAAGCAATTTTTTATGTACCCCTGCATGTAACTTGCTGTAGGAAAGACGTAATGTTCCAGATACACTGATGGTAGTCAGTACAGTCCGTCATAACTTGAATACAACTTAAATTGAGGACTATCTGCAAAGGCCTGGCAATCTGCTTCTGTAAAGATTACACTCAAGATAATTTTATGGAACAGTTCTACTCTATAACATACGGAGGGGCATGAGTCAGAATTGACATTACGGCATTTTTTTTTTTTTTTTTGTAATAAAAATTATCTAAATTCCTAACTCTAATATTGAGTGAGCAGGAAATGATTAAACAAACAAATATTTAACTTCATTTATGTCCAGAAGATCATTAAAAGATTATGAGTATTGTATAAGTTTATTTTCCCTGCTTAATGTGTAACTTAGTTGTTTAAAACAATGTAGCAGATAATGTTGGCACCTTGTCATGGATTGAATTGTGTCCTCCCAAGATATCTGTCAGCTTGGCTAGGTCATGATTTCCTTGTATGATTGTATGGTTGTCTATCATTTTATCTTCTGATGTAATTTCCCTATGTGTTGTAAATCCTATCACTATAATGTAATAAGACGGATTAGTGGCAATTATACTAATGAGGTCTAAAAGATTAGTGTCTTAATCCAATCTCTTTTGAGGTATAGAAGAAAGAACCAAACAGAGAGACATGGAAGCCTGGGAGGTCATATCGTGCATCCCCTCCCTCCATCTTTTTTGACGGAAAGACTTTTGCTAATTGACTAACACCAGGAAATGACTACTGCCTTTCCTCAGTGTGGGATTAACTCCTTGGTGCTATTTGCACTTCAGTCTTACTCTTTGGATTAGAGTGAAGCTAGTCAAGTCCCCGGCTGAGATCTCTACTTAGTTTTATTCCCTAGTCTTATTTGTCTTAGTTTACAGAGCTATTACCTGGATGAGCTAGAATTTGAACACAGGTGATTCTACCCCAAAGCCAAGGTTGTAATGTAGAAAAAAATCGTAAATGTATCTTGTATGTCAACATTCATACATCTAAATGTTATTTATTTATGTAATGAATCCTTTATTACTGCACTTTAATTTTTTCCTCTTTTTTAGTACCATAAAACAAAGTTAAGCTAACATTTGTGTTGCTCATTCTTTGACAAACATTTTTTTTTTAATGTTCATCATGTATCTGAGTATTTCCTTAAAATAAATGCCAGAGCATAACATCTTGGTTCAAAGGCTTAGAAACTTTCAAAAAACCTTTCTTATATAATGTCAAATCACAACACAGGAAGTTTGTAAGTTTCTCAGCTCTTCGTATATAATCAATACTTCATGAGACAGTCTAATTAGCATGGTGGCTTAAAAGTCATGTCGGGACAGATTTAAGCGTAAATGGCAGCTTGAGGAAAAATAATGAGATTGGCCTGGTGTGTTAAAGGTGTTGATGATAAGAATAATAATAGCAAACATTAATTAATGTCAGAGATAATTCAAAGTACTTGCGTATATATATATTTTTTAGTCTTCACGACAATACTATAAGATTATTCTCACCATTTTACAGGTAAGGAAATTGAGAAACAGAGGAGGTAAGTAACATGACTAAGGTCACACAGCTAGCCAATGTTGAAGTCAGGGTTCAAACCCAAGAATTCTTGTCTGCAGAATCCTTGCTCTTAATCTCTATTATTAGCTGCCTTTTAGAGAAGCATAATAGGGAAAAGTTCAGAAAACTGTCTGGAGACTGTCAGGTAGTTCAGCAAATTTCTGCTGAAGTAGGAGGGGCAAAAAATAGAAATTGAAATATAGACAATTGAAGGAAAAACTTGAAGAAAGCCCCTAGATACAAAAAGGAACAGAAAGTAGATGAAAAAAATACGAATAGGGAGAAGAGTCGTAGCTTCTAATGATTGCTTTAGAAATGTAGTGGGAGAGAATGGAGGGAGTTATATGAATTCATAAATAAATATTGTCAACAGTATTTAGCCTTCTTACATCCTGGCAAATAGGCAATTGAGCATTATCTTCATAAATTAATCTTTGCAATAAACCATTCATTACTCATGATGCTTTTGGTTTCAGTAATGTCCAGGATCACCAAGATAATTAAACTAATGCAAAATTAATGAAAATGTACAATTTAAGCAGTACATTAGATAGATATTGATTATGAAGGCATTAATTTGTGACCTTATATTAAATAGCTCCATAGATAGCACGCTGCCTCTTAAGTACTCATATACTTAACCTTAAGACTGATAAAATAAATCAGATGAAACCATCTTTTTATGACACTTACTCTTTTCACAATTAATAATACTACAGATATAAAGTCTATAGAGAAATCAAAATCTATGACTTTTTTTTTTTAGCTCTAATAATTTAAATGTAAATGTTGAAAGTAAAAATCTTGTCCCTGAATCTGCCTGAAATTTTGAAAGGGATGATTTCATAAGGAAGAAATCTACTAGAGTGCTTGAAAAAACCACGTAATCTACATGCCTGAAATTTGGAGGAATTTTAGATTAGTGCAAATTAGCCTTGATGGAAGAAGATCTATAAGGCAGGGACCTACAATTTCCCTTCCTTTAAGTAGAGCAAATGCTGGCAAAACCCACTATTTTGAGGAGCTATGACTTGCAAATGCAACTATAATTTGGAACAGAGAAGAAAGATCACAGCTAAAGTCTTTTGTCAAGTCTGATGAACAAAATACAGAAGCAACTATGGCAAGAAATTCAATATTAATATTAAGAATATTTCAGACACTGTTCAAATTTCTTTATGCATACAATCTCATTTGATCCTCAAGTAATCCTTTGAGCTAGACATTACTACTACTATTATTATTAGAATCAAATTTGCAGCTTGATTTCAGTGGGTCTTACCAGAAAATGGGCCCTTACTCCTCATGGGCATCTACATGAGTGACCCAGGTTGTTTAATCAGCAACTCTAATTTCTTTTCACAGTTCATGGCCCTGAAGAGGCATGTCTTTAATCTAGCAATCTGCAGTTTTCCACACGGCCAAACATCTAGGCCATTGGTGAAGGACCAAGAGTCAGAGTTTGCCTTCTGAGCAGATGGCAGCAGATGCTTTTGTAGGGTTGATGCTGAGCTACTACAGTATCCCAGTGGGCATCAGGTTTCAGTTTAGCCAAACCAACAGTGAACTAGGCCCAGGCACTCAGGGGGAACTCTGTGAATCATGAGCCCTAGTAAGGGAGTGGCATTGCTTCAGGAGGTAGAACGAGGTCCAAAATGCTTGTCTTAGTTTCCTAGTGCTACTGTAACAGAAATACTACACGTAGGTGGATTTACAGAACAGAAGTCAGAAGACTAGAAGTCTGAATTCAGGGCCCTGGCTGTACTGGAAAGCTCTTTCTATCAGCTCTGGAGGAAAATCCTTGTCTATCTCAGTTCCTTGGAGATCTTCACGTGGCATCTATTTTCCCTAGTTTGTGTTTCCTTGTCTCTGTGTCTAGTCTGCTCCTTACTACTTAGAAGTGATTAAGTTTAGGACATACCCTACAGAGATATGGCCTCATTAACATAAAAAAGAAAACCTGATTTTCAGACAGGTTTATACCCACACCCAGTGCCATCGAGTAGATTCCGACTCATAGTCACCATATAGGACAGAGTAGAACTGCCCTGTAGACTTTCCAAGGAGTGCCTGGTGGACTCGAACTGCCGGCCCTTTGGTTAGCAGCTGTAGCATTTAACCACTATGCCACCAGGACCTCTTTAAAGTGTTGAAGAGCAAAGTTGTCAACTTGAAGACTAAGGTGTGCCTGACTCAAGTCATGGTATTTTCAATCGCATCATACGCATGCGAAAGCTGGACAATGAATAAGGAAGACCAAAGAAGGATTGACGCCTTTCAATTGTGGTGTTCGCGAAGAATATTGAACATACCATGAACTGCCAAAAGAACAAACAAATCTGTCTTAGAAGAAGTGCAGCCAGCATGCTCCTTAGAGGCAAGGATGGCGAAACTGTGTCTTACATACTTTGGACATGTTGTCAGGAGGGATCAGCCCTGGAGAAGGACATCATGCTTGGCAGTAGAAAAGAGGAAGACCCTTTACGAGGTGGATTGACACAGTGGCTGCAACAATGAGCTCAAGCATAATAACGATTGTAAGGATGGCTCAGGACTGGGCAGTGTTTCGTTCTGTTGTGCATAGGGTCACTATGAGTTGGAACCGACTCGACAGCACCTAGCAACAACAACAACATTACACCCACAAGCATAGGGTTTAACATTCTAACACACATTTTTGAAGGACACAATTAAATGCTTAACAGTCCCTCTTACCCTGAGGGATGTTGTTGTTGTCGTTAGGCGCTGTCGAGTTGATTTTCAATTTATAGGGACCCCATGTAACTGATTAGAACTGCCCCATAGAGTTTTATAGGCTATATTCTGGCAATCTGCTACCATAAAGATTATAGTCACCTAACAACAACAATCTTTATAGGAGCAGATATACAGGTCTTTTTCCTTCAGAGCTGCTGGGTGGGTTCTAACTGCCAACCTTTCAGTTAGCAGCCAAGCACTTAACTGTTGTGCCACCAGGGCTCCTTCCCTCGGGCATAGCTGCCAGATTTTCATGTAAAGTCGAGATGTCACTAGGGTCAGACCAATTGTGTTCTTGAGTATACTATTTCCAATTTAGGGCCCTTCACACCTTTTCAATCATTGAGTCCAAGTAGACCCACCACAATAAGGGGAAAAAAAAATAAGGACTGAGTCACATGATCTTCATGGGTCAGGCATTCATTTTCAGCAAGAGCTCAGTAGCAAGCTAATAGCTACTTTTCAAAAAAAGTGTACATGTTATCTGTATCATGGAGGCCCCATGTCCAAAACTTCAAGAGACATCTCCAGGTGGAGGATGCTTCATTTGCCAATCAACAAAATCATCTGGCACTTATGGGATGGAAAAATTCAAGCATATGATGCATTTCTATTATGCATTCAGGTGTAGAAGCAACAAAACAGTGCACTGAATTGGCCCAAAAGGCCACATAAAGTCATATTAGCTTCCATTTCCCCACTGATGTCTATCAGTTGAATTTGGATGCCGTCTCATCTAGTAGGTCTGGGTACAATGGTGACTTGGAAGTCTATATCTTGCAGTGCCATAAAATTTTGAGTACCCGTCTATTATGAATTCAATTATGTTCTCAGAAAGATATGTTGTAGTCCTAACCCCTGATACCTGTGAATGTGACCTTTTTTGGAAATAGGACCTTTGAACGTGTTATCAGTTAACACTAGGTTATACCAAAGTAGGGTGAGTTCTAATCTCATCTAATAAGTATCCTCATAAAACAGAGAGGCCGAGGGGAAAAGACCTTGTGATAAGGGAATTATGCTGCAGCTGCAAGGCAAGGAACAATTGAGACTACCAGAATCTTGGCGAGGCAAGAGAGGATATTCCCCTGGAGACCTCAGAGAGGACAGGACTCCGCAGACGCTCTGAATTAGGACTACCAACCTCCAGAACTGTGAGACTATACATTTACATTGTTTTAAAGCCACCGAATTTGTGACACTTTCTTATGGCAGCCCTAGGAAACAAAGACATCTCTTTTTCCCAAACTTCCCCAGTATACTCAGCCTTTTCCTTAATAAAGCTGCTGAGTTGGCGGTAGGGAGAGAACTAGTGATCAGGGGGTGCAGAGAGAGAGAGCACCTCCACATTTCTAGCAGCCAGATAACTGCTTGTGGCTCAACCAAAAAACGTTCAATGTTTTCAGTTCACCTAAAGTCCTATACCTGCTTTGGAACTCCCCAACTCTTCCTCCTATTACCTAGAGAGTAAACAACAATCAAAAGCCTCGTTTGGTTGGCTTGTTTCAATTCTACCTCCTTCCTCTTCCATAAAAAACCAAACCCATTGCCCTTGAGTCAATTCCGACTCATGGCGATTCATTAGGACAGAGTAGAACTGCCCCACAGGGTTTTCAAGGAGTGGCTGATGGATTCAAACTGCTGACCTTTTGGTTAGCAGCTGAATGCTTAACCACTGTGCTACCAGGGTTCCTCCTTCCTCTTAGCCTCATTAAAAATTAGGACAATGAGGGCAGGCTTTACCCCTCCTCCGGACCACCAATGGATGATATCGTGTTCTACTAAAACCCAAAAAATCTTTCTATATCTCAACCCAACTAATTCTGTAGACAGTGAGGGGACTATTGCCCTCACCACCACCCTCTTGCCCACATCGTGATTGAAAGTATTTGCTACTGGATCCCAGAGACTATTCACATATCCCCTAACCTGGACCACTTAGATCCCTTGTTCTTTCACCTCAGAAGGCCATATCTCTGTCAGCTTTCCATTCTCTTCTCAAAATTATCAAGAGCTGTGAAGGGTCTGAGATTTTACTCTACTTGCAGAGAAAAAGAAAAAGTAAAATTGAAGAATCAGTGATGGGAGATTGAAAAATAAAATAAAACATTTAAGTGTTAGTGGGTGTTTCCTTTGCTGTGAAAACACGATTCAGCGATGCCATTGCTTTCACGGCTACAATGGACTCAGGCGCAGAGCAAACTTCTACCACCTTTGATGCCCGTGATGTGAGTAACAGAGGCCTTTTAACTTTTGGCAATTCCAGTTCTTGCTTTATTATACAGTCTCAGTGGTTGATAAAATAGGAAACAGAAGAATGCTTGGACTTTACAGTCAACAAACCCATGATTCAGAAAATATATTTTGTACTCTACCTGAAAATGCCTGATGTGCTCACACGGCCAGGTCAGCCCTTCTCCCATTAATCTCCAGCTTCAAGCAGTGTTGTCAGCAAATTTTACCTCAGCGTCGAAAGGATGTCATAAAGTTGAGGATTTATCATCTCTTTTTTCTTATTCCACTACATAATTGTCTTGATTTTATTTTTGTATTCTCCCCTTTTCCTATGTCCTAATGGAAGATGAATAATGGAAATGCTTGAGACAGAAGTGTAATTATTCTTCGTCTTGGAGTGGGGGGTGGGGGATGTGGGTTAGTATGCCTGTGGGTTTTACTTATTACTTCTGAATATAAATGTTAATTCTTGCATCGAATCATCTAATTTTCCTAAAACATATAAGGCATTTCAAATATTATTTAATTATAATGAGACCTCCTTGAAGATAATTAAGCTAATTCCAAATCTGAGTTAAAATAAACCTGAAAATACCTTGGAAAAATCAAACAAAACACTGTTATTCCTCCAGTTGCTCCAGGAAAGCAATAGTGAGACCTAGTATAAATAAAACTGTCAGTCTATTAGTCAGTTATTAGTTAATGGATATTTAGAGCTTATTATGTGCTAAAGACATTGTTCAACGTCTTATCACTGTAAAGATAGAAAAGGGAAAGTTCGGGCTTCAGGATCCAATGTTCTCATAAATTAAGGTCATTTGTATGATAATATGTGGCACGTAGTAGGTTTTGAACTCATAACTGATCATTTTCCTTATACGTGGTGAAGAATGAAAATTAGCTAAATAAAAATTACATTGAGAAAAAAAGCAAATAAAATCTTAATTGATTATTAGTTCACACAATCAATCTTAATTTTAAATCATTTAAGCAAATTATAGGGCAAATTAATTTATTTGTATTTTAAGAACAAACGGAAGTTTAGAAATACCAAATACATGTTTAACTATATTATGCATTGCAGAATTTATTTCAGTTAATAGTAGCATCAAATCAATGTGTTAGGGAACAGCAAACCACAAAGTAGCAATTATTCCTCATATTAATGGAAACATAAATACATAGCAATAGAATTTTCAGCCCTTAGTCATTCTGTATTTTGAACCATCTTTATTGAGATATAGTTCACATACCATAATTTCACTCACTATAGTGCACAATTTAGTGATCATTAGTGTATTCATAAACTTGTACAGCCATCACCACAATATAATTTTAGAATATTTTCATTACCTCAAAGACAAATCCATACACATGACCCCTTACTTCCCATCCTTCTCCCCATCCCCTCTAGCCATAGGCAACTACTTACCTACTTTGTATCTCTATGGATTTGCCTATTCATGACATTTTATATAAATAGAATTATTGATATTCTGAGTCATTCTTAATTCATGGAAGAAGTGTCAAGGTAACTAAAACTGATGCCATCAGCTAAATGCAAGAAAACAGTCATTAAGCCAACAAGTATTCAAAAATAATTCTGTAGCTAAGGGTAGAGAAGTGAGAAAACGTCTTTGAAGGCACTGAAATTCAGAATTGTGTAGATTTCCATAGATATTTGGAATGTACTTTGTATGTAATTTCACAAACAGTGCCAAGATGAATTTCAGGACTACACTGTTTGCTGTAATCCATAGAAAACCAAACCTGTTGCTATCAATTACAACTCATACAGGTGCAAGCAAAATTCCCACGTAAGCAGCATTGCTTGAAGTCTCTCAGTTCCCTTTTATTGTATATTTTTTTTCTTCTTGAACTCACTCTTTTCAAAAGGTGCAGGCAGGCAGGCACAGCACCCAGCACAGTGCAGGGAACAAAATATGAAAGTAGTACCAATATTATAGTTAATCTAACCTGCCTGTAGCATTACTTTATTCTTTTTTTTTCTATTAAGCCTTCCACAAATCTCAGATGAAGTAGTAAACCTGGTTACTAAATTTGATTTTTAGTTAATAAATTATGTGTAGTCTTAATTCTCTCAAATGATATTTATAATTTAAGAAAGAAATTTGAAAATAAAATTTCAATATATTAAATGGGCTAAATAGAATGAGAGACACATTTAGTGTTTTAATTAAATTACTCAACAATAATTATCATATATTGTGTATATATATTTGCTATGCACTGTTTGTATTGATGAACAAAATAAGAGTCTTATCCTTGCAGAAATTTAACAATCAAAAAGAACAAAAAAATTTTAAAAATCTAGAAGTATAACCAGAATGCTCCTTAGATGAAAGGATGGTGAGACTGCCTTGCTTACTTTGGAATGTCACCAGGCAAGACTAATACTTGAAAAGGATATCATGTTTGGTAAAGTAGGTAAGCAAAAAAAGAGTAAAACCCTCGGTGAGATGGTCACAATTGCCTCAATCATGGGCTCAAACATATCAAAGATCAAGCAGATGGTGCAGGACTGGGTAGTGTTTACTTCTGTTGGGCATAAGGTCGCCATGAGTGTGAACCGACGCCAAGATAACTAAAACAACAACAAAGAAATTGTTGGAGATAATTTCCACAACACGGTAGGTAAGGAGAGCTATGCGAGTAGATAAATTAGTCAAATAGGGACGGCGAAAGGTTTCCAGAGTCCTTGTAAAGAACTGGGCATTGTGAAGGGGTTTCCACTTATGGAAATTTTGCTTAAAATAATTATTTTTTTTCCTCATTTTTGATATGCTAACAAGCCTAGAGCATTTCATAACTTCCTACTGCCTGGAGAATCTCTCTGATGGACAAAGAAATGATTGTGTAAAGCTATAAATTACGTTATTTCATTTGGTAACCACCATAATTGATTTTAGAAGTATTTTTGACTTAAATATGGGAGTTGATCAAATGTATTTTTCTACATTTCCTCTTAAAACATAGGTAAAAAATTTTAAAGGTAATATAACAGGGCAAAGAGAAAGGTAGAAAAGATCACAACAGAATTACAAGTGGCCATTTAGAAAATGAAAACCCTGTTGGCGTAGTGGTTAAGAGCTACAGCTGCTAAATAAAAGGTCAGCAGGTTGGACCCCCCAGGCACTCCTTGGAAACCCTATGGGGTGGTTCTACTCTCCTACAGGGTCACCATGAGTCAGAATCAACTCAATGGCAGTGGGTTTATTTAGAAAATAGAAAAGAAAAAAGAGGTAGGTTGGCTGATAATCTGCTTAGCTAAACAGACGGAAGCAAAACTTAATTTCCTAAGTGAGGGACACCAACAAAGAAACAAGCAGATTACCACTTCACAATTTAAAGAATCCAAGACTGGATGTCCAAGGACTGCTAAAGGCAGATAGAGCCAGATGGGGACAAAACCATGAAAGTAGAAGTCGTTGAAAGTATGAATAAAAAAGAGTTAGATTATGCCCTCTGCCTATTTAGCCATGCCATTATACTTTCGCTTCCCAAGAAGAAAATTGGTGTAAAGGCTCATTTCTGAAAAGATGAATCCTAGAGACTCTGCAGTTGGGGAGAACAAGCCAGCAGAGGGCACAAAGTTCAGGCACAATTCTGGCTCATGAGTGAAAGTCTGTATATTGAATAGTGAACAGATCCTATTGTCTTTTAACTCACAAAAGCTGACATACAGGTTTGTAAACCCAAAGGAAGTGTTTAGAGAATTGATATTTGCAGAAAACATCTGATTCAAGGTAAAAAGAGCAGGCACCTGAGGTACCCCATCTCCAAATACTGACGTTCACAGGTATTACAGCAGCACCCTTCTTTCCAATCAGTTTCTGGCACCTTGTTGTTAAATATGAGCAGAGAACTAAGACTTACTGTGCATTTCAGAAAACATCTATCATGTAAGAGAGAGGCTAAAACAACAAAAAATCAGAAGGGAGAAAATGTTTTGTGTTAAAGAAAACTTCAAAAAGAAAAGGAAAAAAACACTACAATATATTTTAAAAATGTGTTACTTTAAGAGAAAATAAGTCTGTGCTTAAAAAATAATCCTTAGAAAATATAGAGATCTAGGAAAATTAAAAATAAAACAGTAACTTTATTCTTTTATGATTATTGGGCCCCAATGGATTTTTGGACCAATTAGGCAATTGATACAATGTAATAGCACAGCTAGGAGAAAAAATGTATATATATGATCTATTCTCTTGTATCAATTCTTTTGTATCAAGACGTCCAAGCTGCACCTAAGGGAATGGTGAAAGATAAGGCTCCAGGAATTGACAAAATGCCAACTGAGATATTTCTACAAACGGGTGCAACACTGGAAGTGCTCACCCAACTATGTCAAGAAATTTGGAAGACATCTTCCTGTCCAACCAACTGGAAGAGACCCATATTTGTGCCCATTTCGAAGAAGGGTGATCCAAAAGGATGTGAAAATTATCAAACAATATCATTACTATCACACACAAGTAAAATTTTGCTGAAGATGATTTAAAAGTTGTCATAGCAGCACATCAACAGGAAACTGCCAGATGTTGATGCTGAATTCAAAGAGGATGTGGTACAAGGGATATCACTGCTGATATCAGAAGATCCTGTCTGAAAGCAGGGAATACCAGAAGAATGTTTTGTTTTTTAAATTGTCTCTGACACCTTTAGGAAAAAGCATTTTATTTTTTTGGTTTGTTTGCTTAACTCCATAAATAGCATATCCATATGCTGAAGTCATCAGCTTTGGAGGCAGAATGAATACCTTAAAATGTTAAATCTGACACTTAACACCTAAACCAAATCAAACGAAACCTATTGCAATCGAGTTGATTCAACTCATAGCAACCCTAAAGGACAGAGTAGAATCTGCCCAGAAGGATTTCCAAGGAGCACCTGGTAAATTTGAACTGCCAACCTTTTGGTTAGCAGCCATAGCTCTTAACCTCTACACCACCAGGGTTTCTGCTTAATACCTAGGTATTGACAAAGGACAAGTCATTTTAATCTTGCTTTACCTTAGTTTCCTCATATTTACCATGGAGATATTGTGAGGATTAAATTTCTTAGTAACTGTTAGACATTTCAGAACAGTATCTTGAACAATCATATACTCTACCAATTTGTCTTTTTATTAGTATCTCCAAAGCAGAGCATAGTGTATATATAGTGTACAGGAGGAGATGATACTCTAGAAAGTCTCGTTGCTTTTCTGAGCATCCAAAAACACTTAAAGAAAATGACTCATCTGTTTATTGTAATATTCCCTGTAGGTACAACAAAAAATGGATTGTTGGCATAGTTAGAGTCCTGGTAATATGCTCAAGAGTTAAAAGTATGTAATGGAACAATTAAGATTACTCATTTGGCTCTGGGCAGTAGAAACCAAAATATGAAGTTACTGGTGCTCAATGGCAGGAAAATATCATTAGCAAGCAAAGGAAATCATGTGCTCCCTGGGGAGATGTCTGTGGAACAAAACATTTTTTAATGAATTCTTGATTGCCATATTTTTTTTTTCTGTTTCTTAATTTTATTTGTAATGTTACATTCAAATTTAACTTTCATTATATTTGAAAATATTGGTTTTCACCTATGGTATCAGTGTATACTTCTTAAAATTATGCTAGGATCAGATAAGAGGCATGGTTTCATCTATTTATTACCACAATAATGTAAAAAAAAAAAAATGAACACAAAACTTAGTGTTTTAAAGGATGGTTCACAAACGATGACTTACTGGCCTCAGCTAGGACAGTTTGTCATTATCCAAGCGGTTCTCATATCCTTTTAAGTGGGTATACCTGTGCTTGTTCATGTAGTGGTCAGGCAGTTTTCCAAGAATTTGAGCACAGCGTGCAAGAACATCTGAAGCCCACACTGGAAATTGGCACGCCACCACTCCCATCGAATTCTATCTTTAAAGCAAGGCATAAGGCTAGTTTAGAGTCAAGTGGTAGGAAAATAACTCCACCTTTTAATATGATTTGCTGCCAAGTCTCATTTCAAAAGTCACCAGTACAGAAAGGGATGAAAAATTGGGGGAAAAAAATTGTGATCAATCTACAATTTCAGACAACTTAAGACAAAAAAAGGTGACAACAGTAAACTCAACTTGCAAATTTGCTTATCTTTTGGGAGCTGAATAAAACAGTAAGACAAGTCAAATGCCTTACGATATTATGATGATATAAAATTTGTGTATTTTCTGTTTCATCACATTTAAAACATCCACGTGATGTCTATGGTTCTTTAGGACAGAAAGGAGATTTTTCTGGTAGGGGAGGGGCAAATATAATTTAAATTTAACATAAATCTACATGCAAACAGTTCCTGAAAAGAAGTAAAACGTATGTCTACACTCCAGCAGATGTTGGTAAGTTCAGGGTACCTTTTGGGTTGTGTGAGAAGAGTACTCAAAGTGGGATGCCTTAAAGTTAGGATGTGTCCATCAATTAGTTGAAAAAAAAAATCACACTGTACTATACTTCCCCTTAACATCATGAACATTTGAGATCAGGAATCATATTTTAATTTTTCTAGGTCTTACTATATATTTCACCATTACAAATACAAAGTTGATGTTCAGTAAAGATTTGCTAAATGGATGAATGCACATGTGAGAAGCAAGTCCCTGGTAAGTTCAACTAAGGGTGTTTTTCTACCTGAAAATCTGTTCATTGCCTTGCTCTCTAGATAGAATCGATCATTTTCTTCTTCATAGAGCCCTGGGTATACTCGGTCCATATCATTACACTTGTAATTTTTCTCATGTTAATAAAAAAAAAAAAAAATTGCCATTGAAACAATTTGGACTCATAGTGACACTACAGGACAGAGTAGTACTGCCCCATAGAGTTTCCAAGTAGCACCTGGTGGATTCAAATGTTTTTGGTTACCAGCTGTAGCTCTTAACCACTACATAACCAGCGTTTCCAAACATGTATTTACCTTTTTGATTATAAATTCCTTGAGACAGGAGTTACTTTCGTTCATCTAGTTTATAACCCAGTATTGGGTTGTTTAATAAGCTAATAGATTAATAATCTAGCTCATATCCACCCGGCTCTCCTTGGAAACCCTATGGAGCAGTTCTACTCTGTCCTATAGGGTTGCTATGAGTTGGAATCGTCTTGACGGCAATGGTTTTCTTTTAATAAATTAATAGATTACTTAAACTCCTGTTGTCTAAGCTCTTTTTCATGTACCTGATTAGGAACAAATCCCTGATTTCAAAATTCTTTGATCCTTTATTAATTCGACATATAAATAGGTAGATAGACAGATAGGTAGGTGGATAGTTGCCGTTGAGTTGACTGACTCTGGCAACCTTAGGTACAGCAGAATGAAAAGTTGCTGAGTCCTCTGTCATCCTCAAAACTGCCAGTATGTTTGAGTCCATTGTTGTGGCTATTGTGCCAATCCATTTCACCAAGTGTCTACTTTGCCCTTCTGGCCCTCTACTTTCCTGAACAGGTTGTTCTCCTCAGTAATTGATTCCTCCTGATGATGTGTGCAAAGTAAGCAAGTTGGAAAATGTTCTGTTGTCATCTATAAGGTTTTCACTGGCTAGTTTTCAGAAGTAGAAAATCCAGTTTCTCATACTGTGGAAGTTTGCATGTTGCTGTGATGTTGGAACATATACCACTGGTGTTGCAAAGAGCAGAGAGATCATCCATGGTGGATAGTTTTCAATGGAGCCTCCAGACTAAGACAAACTAGGAAGAAAGGTAAAGGAAGAAAATGGTGGAATTAGTGGGTTGTAAGCATCTAAATTTTGGAGTCTTTATTTATTTTTTTAAGCATCTAAATTTTGGAGTCTTACTTGGTTTGTTTTAACAAATTATATCCTATTAAAGCATGTATCCCATATGTCTTAGCCTAGTTGTGAGGTGCTTAGAGGCCTGCTACCCCACATAAACCATAGGCTCTTTTTGTTGGATTATTTTAATTCTACTCTGCAAGCAAAAATGAGCAGAGGAAAACACATCTGATAAACATGGATTTTAACAATCCTTAAATTTTGCAAAGTTTTATAGCACTCTGGCCACCATGAACAATGAAAACATATTACAACCTGATACCACCAAACCTTCATGTGCCAGGATATAATGATATTTTCACAGTGTCATTGTAAATCAGTTTTTTTGTGGACTTCCCATTGGAATTCTCCATTTTGAATATCACCACCACCTTTTCTTCTCTACAAAAGCTTCTACTTTTTAAAAAGATTCCTCCTTTTTCTTCCACTAAATTGAAATTCAATATGCCAGGTTCCGCCATCATCTGTCAGTTTGTTATATTACAATGGCTTCTGCATTGCTATGAAGCTGGAAGCTGTGTCACCGGTATTTCTAATACCAGCAAGGTCACCCATGGTGGACAGGTTTCAGGAGAGCTTCCAGAATAAAACAGACTAAGAAGAAAAGTCTCTTGATCCAGTTCCAAAAATTAAAGAATAAAAAAACCTATGAATCGCAAAACAATTTTGTCAAATATACTGCAGGAAGATGAGCCCCTAGGCTGGCAACTAGTCAGAATACAGAGTGGTTACAACAATGGATTGAAGCATACTGATGATTGTGGAGATGGCTCATGAATGGGTAATGTTTCCTTTTGTTGTAAATGAGATACCATGGGTTGGAGCTTACTAGACGACCACTAACAGCAAGAACATTCCAGATTAAAATCTAAAGATGTGATGTTCATATGTATCTAATGTAATGCTTGATGGCATAGGTTGGTATTCCCAACATATTGCACTGTACATCCTGTTTCATTGTATAAGGGATTAGCTGTTTGCTGAGTGAATGCAAGATTGAAATACATTGTGCGCTGCAGAGCTTTATCCCAAGCTTACAGTCTTACTACAAATGAAATTGAGGGCTGCTCTGGACTTCTTTGAACTGGAGCAGCAACAGACCCATACCTGAGACTTCTGAGTGTTAGGTCAGTTACTGAACTTCCTTA
This sequence comes from Elephas maximus indicus, assembly GCF_024166365.1. Lineage (NCBI taxonomy): Eukaryota > Metazoa > Chordata > Mammalia > Proboscidea > Elephantidae > Elephas > Elephas maximus. The sequence continues at coordinate 42,536,817 of NC_064836.1, read as the reverse complement.
CAGAATTCTTCAATCATTTAGATTTTACATGAGAAAAGTTTTAAGTCAATCATCTCTATGTTGATATATTGCTTGAAGCAATCCAATACAGACACAAGGAAGAATTCGAGTCATAGTGTGTGAAGGAAAACATTAACTGAAGGAAAGGGATCTAAGAACTGAATTATATCTTGACAGCTACACAAAGGAGGAACTAAAACAACAACAAAAGGAATAGTACCAAACACATTCACAAATAAGGTCTATAAAAATAATTCTTCCCTAGGGAAAGAACTAAACCGTTCTTTAACATCAGAAGAGAAATATGAAAAAATATTATGTGTTCATTGAAAAAAAATAAAAAGAAGTTTGCTAAGAATCATGAGCAATTTCTACTGAACTTATAAAACTTTTTTCCTTGGCTGAAGTTATTACTAAATTGGATAGAACCTTGAAGAGTTCTTTGGGGACTCATTATTGAAGAGACAGGAGGAACTTTATACAGTTTCTGGATGTTCATACCAAGTCACTGCAGACTGATGAAATAGAATTTTTAAGCAATCTTTTTTTTTTTATAAGAACAGTGTTTTCAGCAAATGTATTATTTGAACTACAGTGAATCAGTGTGAAGTTACTTGAAAAGTGGCGGTTATGTAATAACGCCTTGTGAAAAACTCATTAAAATTTGCATGTTGAAGAGTAAAAAAATGGCTCTTTTTGTGATCCATTTTCTAACGTTAAGTATATTACAATCTGCCTAACAAGAAAACATTCTGCAACTAAGAATATTTGGTAACAGAGAATTATTTTAGAACACACATAAGTTATGAAAAAAGAAAATAAATGTTAAAGTATTTAAAGTATTTTGGCATTATTTAGGTTTAATCTAATTAGTAAAGAAGATCCTGATGATGACACAAAAACTAAGAGCATGCAAATCTATATTTTAAGAAACAAAAATTCCATAAAAAAGTGATAGCAGAAGGACAGGTTACTTAAAAAAAAAATTATAGTAATTAAAAGAGAAGATTATTATCTTAGGCCGAGTTTTCTAGAGAGGCAAAACCAATAAAGTGTCTATACAAATATATAGAGAGATATTTCTTTCAAGGACATGGCTCATGCAGTTGTGGGGACAAATTCATAGGTGAGGCAAGAGGCTGGATGCTTCTCCTCACTCATGTGGTTGCAGGGGCTGACGAACCCAAAATCTGCAGGTCATGTGTTAGGCTGCAGGATAATGGGGTTGTGGGAGCTGGCAAATCCAAAAAGTGCAGGTCAGGCAGTAGGCTGAAGGCTTCTTACATTCCCAAAACTGGAGGTCAGAGGATGATGAGACAAATACAGAAGAGAGAGAGAGAAGAGAGTTTGTCAGAACACCCCATATGTATTGGATGCAAGCCACACCCCCAAGGAAACTCCCCTTCTAATTGATTGCCTGCTCACATCAGATCACAAAATGGAGGATGATTACATAATATATACCAAACCACTGAGAATCATGACCTATCCAAATTGATACATAACATTAGCCATCACAATTATTGAAATTAGTAGGGAAAAAAAAATTGGGAGTTTTACTGAGGGGTGAGATGATACTGACAGCAGTAGCAAATATAACTGAGCCAGGGACAAATTTGGTTTTCTGAGATTGCAAATTCTTAATAACTTGATTTATACATTGAAAAGCTAAGAAAAATAAAATATACTTATATAAAAACATAAGACTGTGAAAAAAACCCATCACTATCAAGTTGATTCCGACTCAAAGCAACCCTATAGGGTAGAGTAGAACTGCCCCATAGGGTTTCCAAGGTGTAACTAGTGGATTTGAACTGCTGACCTTTTGGTTAGCAGCCAAATACTTAAACCACTGTGCCATCTGGGCTCTGAAAACCAATGATGTTTTCAAATATAGTTTAAAATATCTGCATGATAAATGATAACAATATTTTACACACTTATTTTCATTGTACAAGGAGATCAAGAATGGCTAGACCCCCACCAATCCTATTTTTTTCACTTGGTTTCACCGAAAGCCTACATTTCCCAGGATCCTTTACAGTGAAGTTGGAGACTGATTAGTTCTAGGCATTTATATATAAGTAGGTGGGTTTACAGCACTAAAAATACACTGTGGCCTCAACAATGGACTTGAGCACATCAACAGTGATTGTGAAGATGGTGTAGGGCTAGGCACTGTTTCATTCTGCTATATATAGGGTGGCCCTGAGTTGAAACTAACTCAAAAGCAGCTAACAAAGATAACAAGAGGGATGTCTTCCAATTCCAGCTAACTCTAACCCTGATCCCTAAAATCTTCCCAGACATCATGGACTCTTTCTCTTCAGTGTACACTGGCTTAAAGGAAGGAGTAAAGTATGTTATAGCCACACGACTAAAGAAGCAGATATACAGGAGTTATCTCTTACAGAAGGCCTTTCCAGGAGAAATATCTGAAATGATCTGTGGACTACACAAGAAAGAGATGAGCTGTTTATGTCACTAAGATTTGACGTTATTTGTTTCAGCAACAGGCAAGTGTTACTCTCATTATTTAACAATAGTGATTCCATTATGTATGCATATGGTCAACAAAGATGACTAAATTATGGACAGAAAATATGCCTTCAGATATTTTCTGTTTAATGGTAACCATCAGGCTATTTTCATATTTGTCAACGTAAATTTAATTTGTCCTGAGAGCATGTGTTAAGAAATGATTGATTCTGTGGTCCTAGGTAATCAGTTTTTAATCACAATTTCATTGTGAAGGTAAAAGAGGTTTTTGTTTTTTTTTTTTCTCTCCTTTTAACCACATGATTAAAAATCATCACTGTCATCATCTCCTGGAAATGAGAGAGTCATTAGAATGTACCCTGACAGTACATTCATTTCAATGTCATATTTCTATCACTTTAAGTTATGACTGAGAAGTCATTAGAAAATTCATATTGTGCTTCCAACTAGTAATTATGTGCACTTCATAAAGACTTCATTAGGCAACTCTGCTCCAAAAAAGTATCTTAGGTTTTGCGATGCATATTCCTCAGTGGATCTAAAAAAAAAAATTTATAAGTGGGTGTTAAATATAAACATTTCAGTCCAATTCAATTCCTACATACCCAACAGCAATAATTGGATGCATTTAAAATGATTAGTCAGGGGACGTCCCATACATATAAATAAATCAGCTCTGCTTAATCTTTGTAAATACTGCAATACTATTTGAAACACTGAGAGTATTGCACTTATAAATTAATCAGAATGCGCATGTCATTTTGATGATTTCTCCTTCGAAAATATTTAATTATATTCTTAATTACTCTACTCTAATATAAAAATACATGATTCTCCCTCCCAATATGATTACTAAAATAAACAATTATTTTATATAATATTGTCTCTGCTTGCATTCCTACCATAAAATGAATGTACCGTTAGGATTAAACTAGATAGCACATTTAATGCACCTGGTATACAGTGAGCGGTAACTGGTATAATGGAAGTGCCCAAATAATGGTTGATATTTTCAGTATTGGAGTCCCCGCATGGCACAACAGTTAAGCACTTGACTACTATCTGAAAGGCTGGCTGTTTGAACCCACCTAGAAGTGCCTTTGAAGAACAGCCTGGCAATCTGTTACCAAAAGTTCTAACTTAAGGAGTAGATGCCATGAGTCGGAATCAACTCAATGGCAACTTTTTTTTTTTTTAATTCTTATTTAAATACTAAATGACAAATCTAAATTTTAAAAGTTCTTTAATCTTATTTGGTTTTATTTCCATCTCTCCTTATCTAATCCATCATACAGCTCATCATGTTTTTGGTTTTTTATTTTTCCTAAATCTTCCGGATGCTTTTTTGCCTTTATATGTTCTTTGCTTCTCAGCTTCCTCATTATATCTGAGGTCATGCCATCTAGATAACATTAGGCACAATAATTTTCTGAATTTTTAAATTTCTATTCTGTAGTTACTTTCAAAGGTATGCTTTTTTTTTTTTTTTGCATTTTCGGGGTGTTTTTCCCTTTCTATTATTTTGTGGAATTACACTATTTTTTAATGTCTTTTTATTTAATTACCTTTCTTTTTTAATGTCACTGATGTTTATTTTTGAAAGAAAATGAACTGTCTGTGAAGGCAGAGGATTTTAAATTGCCCATGATGCCAATTCTGTCCTTTAAAAAAATGCTCAAGCTCTCTTTCCAGAATGCCCTGTGTCCAGGAAATGGAAAGAAAAAAAAAGATACTTTATTGATATAATCCTCTAACATTTTGGAGTTACTTTTTTTTTAAGTGGCTAATTACCCTGACTAATACACTCACTTTATATCTTAGAGTCAAATATATTTTATCTTGGCATACTTGCCAAATCCTAGTCCCTAACCAGGGTACCTGTAGTATTGGTTCTCCTAAGAAGTGACATAATTTCCTATCATTATCTGGTATTCTGATACAAAGAGGAGGAATAGAAGACAGTGGAGGAGGAGGAAACGAGAAAATAAGGAGGAAAGAAGAGGAAAGAGTTGGGGGAGAAGAATGAGGTGAAGAAAGAGAAGAAGGGAAAGAAAAAGAAACTTCTATTCACTGCATTCAGGGCTATCATAATTTGTCTTTCTGTTCTCACACATGGCAGTGCCTTTGTGGCAGCAACACATCTTAGAATATAGCGTACTCTTCAAAGCTTACATTCTTCGTCATTTACTCCACTGCTTCTTACCTAGATGTTTTGTGTTTGTGTGGATAGTAGGCATACAGGTAACTTGTAGAAATGAAGCCAAAGGTCACTGTTCTGGCCATGTAAACAGTAGCACCCATTTGAATGAGAATGTTTTCCAATTATTATCTATATTAAGCATATGCCACTGAGTAAGGGACTGAAGTAGAGGAAAAATGCCACAATGTTCCATCTTTTTCCAAGTAATTTCTGTCTCATGATTTGAATTTGGAGTAAAGAATCAACAAATGCCCTGGTAGATATCTGTCAATTCTACTCTGTGTCAGAGATAGCTAATAACACACCAAAGATTTGTGTATTGCATTCAGAGTGAAGCAGCTGCCCAGGCCAGAATTCCATTTCTGGGTCCATCTTGACTTTTACAGGTTCATGTGACTTATTTCTGGTCAGTGAAATATGTACAGACATCATACATTCCACTTCCAGACCTGGCTTCTAACAATCTTTTGGGCGATCCCTCATTCTTGTTTCTTTCCACATTTGACAGCTGGACATTGATAGACATACAAAACCTTAGAAGCCATATTTGGAAAATTGCAAACTCTCAGCAGGCCTGGAACCCTTGATGATTTTGTAGAGTAGTGCCTTCCCCTTTTCCAAGACCCATCATCAACCATTTAACTTTATGTGAAAGAAAGGAACTCTATTCTATTAAATTTTGAGTTTCTCTCTTAAAGCATTTGTTGTTGATGTTGTTGTTAGGTGCCTTCGAGTCAATTTTGACTCATAGTGACCCCATGTGACAGTAAAACTGCTCTGGGATTCTATTAGAATGTCTCAAAAAATCTAGAGTCAGAGAAGGAAGGAGAAAAAAAGAGCACTAATTTGTATTATAATAGAAGCCAAACTACTGGTTTTTGTTCATAAATTTGCTGTTCAGATAGCTGAACAATTAACTATGTCTTATAAACTTTAATATGAGTGATAGGTCATTTAAATTATTAAAATCTTTAAAGAATAGAGCAATTTAAATTTGATAAATTCAAAAATATATTGGAAACATGGAAACAACAAAGAAAAAGAGAAAACATATATCCATAAATGAATTTGAATAAATTAATTATTTATATAATATACTCTTATGTATACATATTGTGTATATAATTGCATACGTAGCTTTCATCAATTTAATTAATATATGAATATATATGGGATGTGCATATGTGTGTGGTGTGTGTGTGTGTGACATAGGACAGTTATTTAGGTCATTTGTGGTTATCTAAATATTTTGACACATTGTTGTTGACAGGTGTCATCAAGTCTATTTTCAACTCATAGTGACTTCATGTGACAGAGTAAAACTGCTCCTTAGGGTGCTCTAGGCTCTAATCTTTACAGGAGCCTATCACCAGGTCAATGGCTTTTTCTATGCCTTTAATCACTGCATTTCTACGATTTGTATGATGTCCTCCAATAACATCAACACATACAGGTAGGTAACCCTATGTGTTTTCCCTATTCAAAACTTCTTTATAGCTCAGACACAAAGAGATAAAATGTTTTCTTACATAAAAAACTAAATAAAATCAAGGACTGGTTAGAACGATTGAATACAATCACGATGTATTGTGTCTAAATGGGAATTTATAAAATGTGCTTCTTCAAAAAATAAATCTTCAAATGTATGTGACTTATTCTTTAAATTCCTATCATTTATCTCTTTCTAAAAACCTTAAACTCAGAGGCACAGAAGGGAACTAGAGAAATATTATTTTTAAAAAAATTTGCAAGTTTATTCTAATAAAAATTAAGTGAATATGATTATTATAATCAATCAAAATATAAACATTAAAGTCAATACCCTCTTTCTACACAATTCCACCTCCTCTTACAAAACCAATGATAATAATTTGTTGTGCATGCTATCAACCCTTTTCTACGCTCATAGAAACTCTATATACAAGCGTTGTTTGGTGATTTTGTTGTTGTTGCTTATTTCCAAACTGATTTATGTTACATAACTGCCCAGCAAATTGACTTTTTCCCTGCATATAGAGAATTAAATAATTGCATTGTATAGACATATCATAATTAATCAGATACATATAATCAGTTAGTCTACGGTGGATGGGCATTGAGGTTGTTTCCATTGCTTCAATACAGTAAACAGGTCAGTAATGAACGTTCACATGTCCTTATTGCTGGTGTTTATTTCTGTGGAATAGTTATTTAGGAGAAATTTCCAAGTCAAAGGAAGGTAGATTTTTTTTTTTTTTTAACATTCTTAATGAATAAAAAACAAGAGAAAAAATGTTAGGAGATGAAATTTAAGGGGCTGGCAGATTTAAACCCTGTAGTTGTGTGCCACAGATACAGTTCCGACTCATAGGTACCCCATGTGATGGAATTTAACTGCCCCAAAAGTTTTTCTTGGCTGTAATCTTTACAGAAACATGTTGCCACGTCTTTCTACTGAAGAGCTGCTGGGTGGGTTGGAACTGCCAACCTTTTGGTTAGCAGCCGATAATCCACAGTAAGGAATTTTTTTTAATTCTAAAATCACTGTTTTATTCTAAGATCTATTCAAAGTAGAGTTGACCTTAATGACATGGCTGGAGTAAAGCTTTTGGGACCTTCATTTGCTGATGTGGCATGACTCAAAATGAGAAGAAACAGTTGCAAACATCCATAATCAGAACCTGGAATGTACGAAGTATGAATCTAGAAAAAATGGAAATCAACAAAAATGAAATGGAACGCATAAACATCGATATCCTGGGCATTAGTAAGCTGAAATGGACTGATATTGGCCATTTTGAATTGGACAATCATATAGTCTACTACGTTGGGAATGACAACTTTAAGATGAATGGTGTTGCATTCATCGTAAAAAAGAACATTTCAAGTTCTATCCTGAAGTGCAACACCCTCAGTGATAGGATAATATCCATATGCCTACAAGGAAGACCAGTTAATCCAACTATTATTCAAATTTATGCGCCAACCACTAGGGCCAAAGATGAAGAAATAGATTTTTATCAGCTGCTGGAGTCTGAAATTGACCTATCATGCGTTGCTAATTACTGGTGATTGGAATGTGAAAGTTGGAAACAAAGAAGGATTGGTAGTTGGAAAATATGGCCTTGGTGATAGAAACAATGCCGGAGATCGAATGATAGAATTTTGGAAGACCAACGACTTCTTCACTGCAAATACCTTCTTTCACCAACATAAACAGTGACTATACACAGGGACCTCGACAAATGGAACACACAGGAATCAAACTGACTACATCTGTGGAAAAAGAAGAAGGAAAAGCTCAATATCATCAGTCAGAACAAGGCCAGGGGCCAACTGTGGAACAGACCATCAATTGCTCATATGCAAGTTCAAGCTGAAACTGAAGAAAATCAGAGCAAGTCCATGAGAGTTAAAATATGACCTTGAGTATATCCCACCTGAATTTAGAGACTATCTCAAGAATAGATTTGATGCATTGAACACCAGTGACCAAAGACCAGATGAGTTGTGGAATGACATCAAGGCCATCATACATGAAGAAAGTAAGAGGTCATTGAAAAGACAGGAAAGAAAGAAAAGACAAAGATGGATGTCAGAAGAGACTCTGAAACTTGGTCATGAGCGTCAAGCAGCTAAAACAAAAAGAAGAAATGATGAAGTAAAAGAACTGAACAGAAGATTTCAAAGGGCATCTCGAGAAGACAAAGTAAAGTATTATAATGACATGTGCAAAGACCTGGAGATAGAAAACCAAAAGGGAAGAAAGTGCTCAGCATTTCTCAATCCGAAAGAACTGAGGAAAACTTCAAGCCTCAAGTTACAATCAGTGAAGGATTCTATGGGGAAAATATTAAACCACGCAGGAAGCATCAAAAGAAGATAGAAAGAATACACAGTCATTATAGCAAAAAGAATTAGCCTGTGTTCAACCATTTCAAGAGGTAGTATATAATCAGGAACCGATGGTACTAAAGGAAAAAGTCCAAGCTGCTCTGAAGGCATTGGTGAAAAACAAAGCTCCAAGAATTGACAGAATATCAATTGAATGTTTCAACAAACGGATACAGTGCTGGAGGTGCTCGCTCATCTATGCCAAGAAATATGGAAGACAGCTTCCTGGCCAACTGACTGGAAGAGATCCATATTTATGCCTATTCCCAAGAAAGGTGATCCAACCTAATGTGGAAATTATAGAACAATATCACACACAAGGAAAACTTTGCTGAAGATCATTAAAAAATGGCTGCAGCAGTATATCGACAGAGAACTGGCAGAAATTCTGACGGTTTTCAGAAGAGGACGTGGAACCAGTGATAGCATCACTGATGTCAGATGGATCCTGGCTGAAAGCAGAGAATACCAGAAGGATGTTTACCTGGTTTTTATTGACTGTGCAAAGTCATTCGACTGTGTGGATCTTAACAAACTATGGATAACATCACAAAGAATGAAAATTCCAAAACACTTAATTGTGCTCATGAGGAACCTTTACATAGATCAAGAGGCAGTTTTTCAGACAGAACAAGGGTATACTTATTGGTTTCAAGTCAGGAAAGGTGTACTTCAGGGCTGTATCCCTTCACCATACCTATTCAATCTGTATGCTGAGCAAATCATTAGAGAAGCTGAACTATATGAAGAAGAATGGGGCATCAGGATTGGAGGAAGACTCATTAACAACCTGCATTATGCAGATGACACAACCTTGCTTGCTGAAAGTGAAAAGGGCTTGAAACACTTACTAATGAAGATCAAAGACCACAGCCTTCAGTATGGATTGCACCGCAACATAAAGAAAACAAAAATCCTCACAACTGGACCAATGAGCAACATCATGATAAATGGAGAAAAGACTAGTTGCCAAGGATTTCATTTTGCTTGGATTCACAATCAACAGCCATGGAAGCAGCAGTCAAGAAATCAAACAGCACATTATATTGGACCTCTTTAAAGTTTTGAAAAGTAAAGATGTCGCCTTGAAGACTAAGGTGCGCCTGACCCAAGCCATGGTATTTTCAATCGCATTGTATGCATGTGAAAGCTGGACAATGAATAAGGAAGACTGAAGAAGAACTGACGCCTTTGAATTGTAGTGTTGGCAAGGAATATTGAATATACCATGAACTGCCAAAAGAATGAACAAAACTGCCTTGAAAGAAGTACAACCAGAACATTTCTTAGAAGCAAGGATGGCAAGGCTGAGTCTTACATACTTTTGGACATGTTGTCAGGAGGGATCAGTCCCTGGAGAAGGACATCATGCTTGGCAAAATACAGGGTTAGCAGAAAAGAGGAAGACCCTCAATGAAGTGGATTGACACAGTGGCTGCAACAATAAGCTCAAGCATAATGATTGTAAGAATGGCACAGGACCGGGCAGTCTTTCATTCTGTTGTGCATACCTTCGCTATGAGTAGGAACTGACTCGACAGCACCTAACAATGACTAATAACAATTCACTAGTCAGGGCAGAATTTTTATTTTATGTAAGTGACCTTCACACACTGACTATTTGTAAGATCAGATTTACCTTTATAAGTTATAAGCTGTACATTAGCATAAACACATTAGGTAATAGTTGAATTGCAGATAATTGCTCCTTGACATGAAACTAAACCAACTGTAGATTTCTGTGGTTTTTCGTAATGATTTATGTATTTTTTCATGCAGAGGTTGATCAGTGCTACATTAATCACATTGCTTGAAACAGAGGATCAATGGATTGTAACATCGTAGGGCACTGTGCATTTCACTGACCCCTGTACTCTCTAGGTTTAATTTTTCTTTTTTTAACTTTGCAGAAAACCAAAAGAAAATTGAAACAGTTGATTGGAAATAAGGTAAGCTACATCTCTTAATATTTGCATTTTTCAGCATCTGAGGTAGAAAAAAGCAATGATTACTATTTTTATTTAAAATGGAAATATCTCATATATTCTATGTATCTTTGCAATTGTTTGGTCAATTAATCTCACATTGATATAAACAGCTCCTTTGTTCAAATAAAAACTCTCAGTAAATCATGTATTTAATTAACATTTTTTCCCCAAATTTTGCCAGAAGTGATTTGAAGGGCTGGTACCTTACTATAAAAGCAGTAGCATTCTTGATTCAATTTTGTCCATTCAGTCTGAGGCACGAAATAACATTTTAACCTATTTGCTACTGTAATACCCTTGAGAATCCACCACAAAAGGAAAGCAAGTGTCCTATATTCCCAGGAATTCAAGCTTGGTGAAGCTCCCTCATCTATACTCATCCCATTTCTGCTAAGGAAATAATTATAAATGTTCAAACCAAATTCATAAATCATGATGTAGTGAGAACTCCGGTTTCTTTAGATGTCCTCCTTAAGTGAATGCAATCCCAGTGGCAGTTGATATCCCCTAAACTGCTCCTGCAAATGGTTATTACATTTGAACTTTGAAGCCATAGAAGCAATTTGTATTCTCTGATGGGCTTTTGTCTTTGAAATGCCCTTCGCCTTGTGATCCAAATGGAATATCAGTGTTGAACCTTTGCTTCAGTCTCATTTATGAAAGTAACAAAAATAATCAGATATTTTAGAGTTCCTAAACAGTGCACTTCAAAAATTCCTGTATATACACACAGACATTTGTGAAAATATATCGCACATATATCAAGTTTAGGACTTCTTTTTCAAGCTGTTAACTTGTTTGTCCATCTGATATTAACTCTCCCTGTTTCTTGCTTTTTATTTAGATCTACTCATTCCTCCTATTCACTTTTTTCTTTGTGTCTATAACAGCAGAACACAGAACAAAGAGTGCAAAATCAGAGAAAATAAATTTATGAGTGGTAATGGTGCTGGGTGGTAACATAGTTTAGTTAGAGGTACTATAGCTTATGTAAACTATAAAGGGAAAGAGACATGACCAAAACCAAGCTCTACCACTTATTAGATATTTGGGCTTATCTTTGAAATTTTCAACATATGTTGACTATAGAGCTTGTGTTTTAAAAGAATGATTAGACATCTTTTTTTTTTTTTCTGGATAGAACAACACAATTAAAAAACCCAGTGCCATCGAGTCGATTCAATTAAAAAAAAAATTAGGAGGGTTAAAATAACTACGTGTTGAAGATAATTTGCATGTGTCATTTGCAACTTGCAGAAAATCACATGGTAAAAAGGATTTTCATAAGAAAAAATCCCTTCTCTCCTTATGAAGATATATTAAGCATGAACTTCTCAGCTATTTATTCCACAGAAGCTTCTTTCACATTTTGCTAAGATTAATCTTATAAATTACAAAAATAATCACCTGCTTTGCGCTCAAATACTCATATTCGAGGTAAAGATGTAGATAGAAACATGTAACATGAAACACTCTTTGCATCAGTGTTTCTCATGGTGAGTTGACCAGAAAACATAGTGGACCACCCTCCTCACAACACTAATGGATTATAAGCCATATCATCCAACCTCCTTGACCTTAAAATCTCCCTGTTACTTTGTGCTAAGCCATCGATGCTAAAGAAAAACATTTTAAATCAGTAACTTTGCTGAGATATTTTTATTCTAACCAGAGCATAAGACATAATTTTTTTTTAAGATTAAAAGGAGTGAAACAACAACAAAATCATAACTTTAAGAACCATTGTTTATTACTAATATTCCCGAGGCTCCACGCTTGGTGTTTTCTGTACATCACCTTATTTAAACCAATAGTTGATAAACTGTCTAATTGCCGTTTTATCAATCAGAAAAATGAAATTTAGTTATGTTAAAGATTTTCCACAAGTCACATAAGGAATAAAAGGTAAGGATGGATTTGGATTCATGTTTGATTTATTACTATGTTTCTTAATTGATATTTTAGGATATGTTCCTTGACTCTTAAAATATACTATGTCTTGTCTTCTCAATTCAAATAATACAAAATGTGAGCCCAAAATACATGCTGGCAATACTCCTGGGAAGTAGTTACATGAGTAAGTGTCCAGATGGGTTAGGGCAATCTAGATATTGAAGATGATGAAGGAAGAGGGGGGAAAATGAGGAAAGAGAAGAGCAAGCAAGTAGGGAAAATGGGTTCAGATGTAGACTTGGAAGAAGCAAACAGATTTCAAGTGCAGTCTACATTAATTCCAACGAGCCCTAGTGACAGAGTGGTTAAGCCCTCAGCTGCTAATGAGAAGGCTGGTGATTTAAACCCACAAGTGCTCCATAGGAGAAAAGACCAGGCATTCTGCTCTCATAAGGATTACAGCCTTGGAAATCCCATGAGGGAGTTCTACTCTGTCATACAGGGTTGCTAAGAGTCAGAATCAACTCCATGGCACACAACAATATGTTAATTTATAAATATTATGCAATGGAATAGTTTGACATTCTTATCATATCTTACAATCAGAAACAAATTGGAAAGCTATCAAAACTTTATTGACTCAACAAGTATGTATTAAAATCAAGTTTTCATTTTAGTCTTTAAGTAGGCAGGAAGCAGCGAACCAACCTCCAAAATTTAGGATAAACTATACAGAACTCCTTTATAATTATTCCTTATTTATTATAAAGGAAATAACACTGCAAAAACTAATATCATGAAACCATTAGTAAAGGAATTATAATTTTTTTATTGTGCTTTAAATGAAAGTTTACAGTTCAAGTTGGTTTCTCACACAAAAATTTATACACACACTGCTATGTGACCCTAATTGCTCTCCCTGTAATGTGACAGCACACTCCTTCTTTCCTTTTTTTTTTTTTTTTTTTATTCAATCCAGCTCCTGTCCTTTTTTGCCTTCTCATCTTGCCTCCAGACAGGAGCTGCCCATTTAGTCTCATCTTTTTTTTATCTACTTCAGCTAAGAGGCACTGTTTTCACGTGTATCATTTTATGTCTTATAATCCAGTCTAATCTTTGTCTGAAGAGCTGGCATTGGGAATGGTTTCAGTTCTGGGTCATGTTCCAGGGTCCTTCCAGTCTTGGTTAGACCATTAACTCTTTCCTTTTTACTAGGATTTGAGCTCTGTACCCCACTTTTCTCCTGTTCTGTCAGGGACTTTCTGTTGTGTTCCCTTTCAGGGCGGTCATTGGTGGTAGCCCGGCAGCATCTGGTTCTTCTGATCTCAGGCTGATGGAGTCTCTGGTTTTATGTGGCCCTTTCTGTCTCTTGGGCCTCTTCATTCTGTCTCTTCATTCTCCTTTGCTCCATGTGGGTGGGCACCAATTGATGCATCTTAGATGGCCACTAGCTAGCTTTTAAGACCCATATGCCAAACACCAAATTGGGATGCAGAACATTTTCTTAATGAATTTTGTTCTGCCAATTGACCTAGAAGTCCCCTGAAACCATGGTCCTCGGACCACTGCCCTGTCCCTCAAAGTGTTTGGTTGTATTCATGGAACTTCTTAGCATTTGGTTTAGTCCAGTTGTGCTGACTTCCCCTGTATTGTGTGTTGTCCTCCCCTTCACCTAAGGTAATTCTTGTCTACTATCTCTCTCCCTCCCTCTCCACCCTCATAACCACCAAAGAATGTTTTCTTCTGTGTTTAAACCTTTTCTTGAGGTCTTATAATCCTGGACTCATACAGTATTTGCCCTTTTGTGACTGACTAATTTCACTCAGCATAATGCCTTCCATATTCATCCAGTTATGAGTTATTTCCCAGATTCATCATGGGGTGAATATACCATAATTTGTTTATCCATTCATCTGTTGATGGGCAACTAGGTCATTTCCATCTTTTTGCTATTGTGAACAGAGCTCCAGTGAACATGGGTGTGCATATGTCTATTTGTGTGACAGCTCTTATTTCTCTAGGATATACTCCAAAGAGTGGGATTGCTGGGTCTTATGGTAGTTCTATTTCTTGCCTTTTAAGGAAGTGCCAAATTGATTTCCAAAGTGACTGTACCATTTTACATTCCCACCAGCAGTGTATAAGTATTCCAGTCTCTCCACAACCTCTCCAACATTTATTATTTTGTGTTTTTTGGATTTTTGAATGATATCCTTGTTGGGATGAGATAGTATGTCATTTTAGTTTTGATTTGCGTTTCTTTAAATTTTTTTGATGGCTAGCGATCTTGGGCATTTCCTCATGTATCTGGTAGCCACCTGAAGGTCTTCTTTGGTGAAGTGCCTGTTCATATTCTTTGCCCATTTTTTAATTGTGTTATATGTCTTTTTGTTGTTGAGGTTTTACAGTATATTATAGATTTCAGAGATTAGAAGCTGATAGGATTTGTCATAGCCAAAATTTTTTTCCTAGTCTGTAGGTTGTCTTTTTATTCTTTTGATGAGTATACCTGTTTGACTTGTAGGTGCTCCCGGGCGTCTTGTTTCTCTTCTGGTGTTTGTGCATTGCTAGAAATGTTTTGTATTCTGTTTATGCCATGTATTAAGGATCCTAGAATTGTCTCTATTTTTTCTTCCATAATCTTTTATTTAGGTCTTTGTTCCATTTTGAGTTCATTTTTGTGCATGGTGTGAGGTATGGGTCTTATTTCATTTTCTTGCTGATGGACAACCAGTTATTAAAGAGAACACCCATTTGTTAAAGAGACTGTCTTTTCTCCGATTAACAGGCTGTGGGCCTTTGTCAAATATCAGCTGCTCATAGGTGGATGAATTTACATCTGGATTCCCAATTCTGCTCCATTGGTCTATGTATCCGTTGTTGTACCAGTACCAGGCAGTTTTGACTGCTGTGGCAGTATAATAGGTTCTAAAATCAGGTAGTGTAAGGCCTCCCACTCTGTTCTTCTTCAGTAATGCTTTACTTACCTGGAGCCTTTTCCCCTTCCATATGAAGTTGGTGATTTGATTCTCCATCTCATTAAAAAATGCCACTGGAATTTGAATCTGGATTGCATTGTATCTGTAGATCTCTTTGGGTAAAATAGACTTATTCACAGTTGAGTCTTCCTACCCATGAGCAAGGTACGTTTTTCCACTTACCTAGTTCTCTTTTTTGTTTTTGCACTTAGTCTTGTAGTTTTCTTTGTATAAGTCTTTTACATCTCTGGTTAGATTTATTCCTAAGTAGTTTATCTTCTTGGGGGCTATTGTAAATGGTATAGATTTGGTGATTTCCTCTTCAACATTCTCTTTGATGGTGTAGAGGAATCCAACTGATTTTTGTATGTTTATCTTGTATCCTGATAATTTGCTGAAATCAGTTATTGGCAACAGTTTTCTTGTGGATTCTTTATGGTTTTCTGTGTATAAGATCATGTCATCTGCAAATAGAGATACTTTTACTTCTTCCTTGCCAATCTGGATGCCCTTTATTTCTTTATCTAGCCTAATTGCTCTGGCTAGGACCTCCAGCACAATGTTGAATAAGAGTGGTGATAAAGGGCATCCTTGCCTGGTTCCCGTTCTCAAGGGAAATGCTTTCAGGCTCTCTCCATTTAGGGTGATGTTGGCTGTTGGCTTTGTATAGATACCCTTTATTATGCTGGGAATTTTCCTTCTATTCCTATTTTGCTGAGAATTTTTATCATGAATGAGTGTTGAACTTTGTCAAATGCCTTTTCTGCATCAATTGATAAAATCATGTGATTCTTTTGTTTTATTTAAATGATGGATTACATTAATTGTTTTTCTAATGTTGAACCTTCCCTGCATACCCAGTATGAATCCCACTTGGTCATGGTGAATTATTTTTTCTGATAGGTTGTTGAATTCTATTGGCTAGAATTTTGTTGAGGATTTTCACATCTAAGTTCATGAGGGATATAGGTCTGTAATTTTCTTTTTTTGTGGTGTCTTTACCTGGTTTGAGTATCAGGGATATGTTGGCTTCATAGAATGAGCTTGGGAGTAGTCAATCCTTTTCTATCCTCTGAAATACCTTTAGTAGTAGTGGTGTTAACTCTTCTCTGAAAGTTTTGTCGAATTCTTCAGCGAAACCATTGCCCAGGCTTTTTTGTGTTGGGAGCTTTTAAATTACCTTTTCAATCACTAGGTTTATGTAGTTGTTCTACCTCTGTGTTAGTTTCGGTAGGTAGCGTGTTCCTATAAATTTGTTCATTTCCTCTAGGTTTTCAAATTTGATAGAGTACGTTTTTTTATAGTGTTCTCTTATGATTCTTTTAATTTCAGTTGGGACTGTTGTGATACCGCCCACCTCATTTCTTATTCAGGTTATTTGCTTCCCCTCTTGTTTTTCTTTTGTCAGTTTGGTCAAAGGTTTATTGATTTTGTTGAAAGTTAACTCTTTCCATTGTTTTTCTATTTTATTTAATTCTGCTCTAATTTTTATTGTTTGCTTTATCCTGGTTCCCAAGGGCTTCTTTTGTTGTTCTTTTTCAATTTTTTTGAGTTGTAGGGTTAATGTTTTGATTTTGGCCCTTTCTTCTTTTTGGATGTGTGCATATATTGCTATAAATTGACCTGTGAGCACTGCTTTTGCTGTGTCCCAGAGGTTCTGGTAGGATGTGTTTTTGTTCTCATTTGATTCTGTGAATTTCTTTATTTCAGTCTTAATTTCTGCAATAACCCAATAGTTTTTGAGCAAGGAGTTGTTTGGTTTTAGTGTGTTTGATTTTTTTTTTTTCCTTGCTTATTCTGTTATTGATTTCTACTTTTATAGATTTGTGGTCAGAAAAGATGCTTTGTAATATTTTGATACTTCATATTCTTTTAAGGTTTGTAAGGGGGAAGGGGGAGCTTGCACTCAGAAGAAGGAAGAGACAAGGGGTGGTGACATTCCTCAATAAGATCGTCCCTATATAACTTGATAAGGTACTTAACTTGGTAATTAAACGTTAAGCCAAGGAAATAGTCTCCAGAGGGGTCCCTGACTTGGCTATTAAATGTTAACAGGGAGAGATAAGAGAAAAAGGGTATAAAACCCTAAGAAAATGACTACCGGGGCACTCAGATTCTTTCTCTATCTGAGTAGCCCGCTTGACACCCTCCGGTCAAGAGCACTTTCGCTATTAGCCCTCTGTTAACCCTCTGCTTGACACTCTTTGTCTCAGTGTTTGAATTCTTTCCTACACCGAAGCTATCCTCTGGTAACAGGTTTGCTTTATGGCCTAATACGTGGTCTATTCTGGAGAATGTTCTATGTGCAATAGGAAAGAAAGCATACTTGGCAGCTGTTGGGTGGAGTGTTCTGTATATGTCTGTGAGATCAAGTTGGTTAATTGTGGCATTTAGATCTGTGTCTTTACTGAACTTTTTTTTTTTTTTTGTCTTTCATCGAAAGTAGTATGTTGAAGTCTCCTACTATTATTGAGGAGCCGTCTATCTCTGTTTTCAACACTGTTAAGAGTTTGTTTTATGTATTTTGGAGTGCTGTTGTTCAGTGTGTAAATATTTATTATGGTTATGTTCTCTTAGTTTATAGACCTTGTAGTCATTACGTAGTGCCCTTCCTATCCTTTGTGGTGGATTTTACTTTAAAGTCTATTTTGTCAGAAATTAGTATTGACACTCCTGCTCTTTTTTGATTGTTTGCTTGATATATTTCTTTCCCTCCTTTGAGTTTTAGGTTTTTTTTTTTTTTTTTGTCTTTAAGTCTAAGGCTTGTCTCTGGTAGGTAACCTATAGATGGATCATCTTTTTTAATCCATTCTGCCACTTTATGTCTTTTTTGATGCTTTTAGTCTGTTTACATTCAGTGTAATTATTGATAGATCTTAGTGCTGTCTTTTTTATGTCTTTGTGTGTGTGTTGTTGACAGTTTCTTTGTTCTACTTAATTTTCTGTGCCGAGTCATTTTTCTTTATGTATTTTCTTTTCATCTTTTACATTATTGCTAATTCTGTATTTGCTGAGTCTTTATGTTTTTCTTGGTTTTTATTTCGATGTGTATGAGTGTTAGTGTACTTTGTGGTTACCTTAATTTTACCCCTATTTTTCTAAGTTTAAACCAAACTTTTATTTTTTTTTTATATTACCTTGATTTCCTCTCCATATGAAAGATCTATGACTACCTTTTTTACTCCCTCTTTTTGTTTTAATGTTGTCATCTTTTATATATTGATGCCTCTGTTTCCCTATTTTCAGCATTTTGGCTTTGATTTATTTTCATGACTTCCCTGTCTGGGCTTATATCTGGTTGCTCTGACCTGTTTTCTAGGCTTGGGTTGTTCTCTAATGTTACTGATTTTCTAACTGGAAATCCCTTTGGTATTTCTTGTAATTTTCGTTTGAAGTTTTGAAAATTCCCTTAAACTTATGTTTATCTGGAAATGTCCTAATTTCACCATCATATTTCAGAGACAGTTTTGCTGGGTGTATAATTCTTGGCTGATTTTTTTTTTTTTTTTTTGCTTCAAGGCTTTATATATGTCATTCCATTGCCTTCTTGCCTGCAGGGTTTCTGCTGCATAGTCCGAGTTTAGTCGTATTGACTCTCCTTTGTATGTGACTTTTTGTTTACCCCTAGCTGCTCTTAAAATATTCTATCTTTCTTTTTGGCAAGTTTGTTTATAATACATCTTGGTAACTTTGTTTTGGAATTTAACTTGTGTGGGATTCTATGAGCATCTTGGTTAGCTATCTCTCATCTTTCAAAATATCAG
The DNA here is from genome assembly GCF_024166365.1 of Elephas maximus indicus. Lineage (NCBI taxonomy): Eukaryota > Metazoa > Chordata > Mammalia > Proboscidea > Elephantidae > Elephas > Elephas maximus. The sequence goes on along the minus strand of NC_064836.1, from coordinate 42,517,622 downwards.
GGAAGTTTTCTGCCAACAAATTTTCAACAATTCTGTCTGTATTTTTTGTTATCCCCTCCTGTTCTGGTACTCCAATCATTCATAGGTTATTATTTTTGATAGCTTTCCACATAATTCTTAGGGTTTCTTACTAAAAAAGTTTTTTTTTTATCTGATTTATCCTCAAATTAGTTGGTGTCAAGTGCTTTATCTTCAGTCTCACTAGTTCTGACTTCCATTGCCTCAATTCTGCTCCTATGACTTTCTATTGAGTTGTGTAGTTCTGAAATTTTATTGTTAAACTTCTGGATTTCTGTTTGCTGTCTCTCTATTAAATTTGTCATTATGGTCTTGAATAACCTTCTTAAGTTCCTTTATAACTTTATCTGTGTGTTGCTTCGCTTGTTCTGGGTTTTGCCTGATGTCCTTCCTGATCTCTTGAAGAGTTCTGCATATTAGTCCTTTGTATTCTACTTCCAGTAATTCCAGGAAATTCTCTTCCTCCAGAAGATTTCTTAATTCTTTGTTTTGGGAGCTTGTTAAAGCCAACATGGTCTCCTCTTTATGTGATTTGATATTGACTGTTTTCTCCAAGCCATCAATAAGTTATTACATTCATATATTTTATGCTTGCTTACTGTGAGCTATCTTCTTGTTTTGATATCCCCAAATAGGCTGCTTATGTGAGTTAGTTTGATTATTGGGGCCTTTGAAGCTCCAACATCCTGTCACTAGGTGGTTAGATTTGTTACTATGCATGTGAGACCAAGCATCTGTTTACTTTTCTTGTAAGGATTCAGCTCAGATTTCCAGATAATTGGTCATCAAGTGTGTGGTTCAGGTTCTTACCTACAGTCCTAGATGGGCAGGGGTGATTGGAGGAGGCACAGGTATCTGGGTGCAGCAGGGGGTCATGTGCTGAGCAATGTAAGGGGCTGACAGCTGCCCCTGAGTGTCTGGGATGAAGGTGTGTCCCTGTTCCCTAGAGTGAGTAGGTGGGTGGGTTTTGCAGTCAGACTATGGGCACCCAATGCTGCTGTTGGCTGTAAGGGCTGGGAGACACAACTTATTCTTGGATCCCTTTTGCAGGTGGCTAGGTGGAGCCACCAGCCTTCAGGCCCCTGTTCTGAGTAGGTGAGGAATCTGCTTAATGGGCAGACAGGTGTCAAATGCCACAAACCTGACACTCCACCATATAGCTGATACAGTGAAGTTAGGCTTCAGGTATATACCCTGTTGTACTGTGCTACTCAGGGCCTACACTGTTGAAATGGGCCCACGTAAGTCTATGCGGGGATGAAAGGTATTCAAAATCCATGGACTCCTTATGCCTGTTCCTAGGCAAAGGAGCTGTACTAGCCTTGAGTTCACAGCTTAGGAGAGATGGCAGATTATTTTTTCCTGTTTGTTAATTTATTCCCTCTCCCTGGCTGAGAGAATGGCTCACGGCACATGATAGTCCCTACTTCTGGCCTGGTGAAGCAGCATTTGGCAATCACTGAAGCTGGCCCAGGACCTGGTACAGAGCAGGGAGAGAGCAGGGAGTGAGGTTCTTCCCAAACGGGGTGTTTTTTGATCCACAAAGTAGGTTAGACACATGTAGTTATCTTTTGCCAATTGAAGGCTGCTTCTCTCTGGCTCCAGAGGGTTGAGCAGACTCCAGTGCTCAGTCTCTTCCAATGTGGAAAGTGTATCTTGAATGCCACTGCTTACCTCACCATGCTCATCAGCCAATCTGGCCTTCAGGGTGCCAGTTCCTGCTGCAATAGGTCTGACAACTCCTTGCTGCTTCTGAACTGTCTCTCCCTACCCCTGCCACTCAACCTGATTCCTCAACTTTGCCTTTTATATTTAGGGCTCCTAGATTATCACACATAATTGATTCACTTGTTTTTTCAGGTCTTTGTTGTGAGAGGGACTACTGAAAGCATATGGGTACTCTGTCACCTTGGCCCCACCTCTGATAATTTTTAATAACAATAACCGAAACATTCAGGTGTCAGTTGCAACATACTATGGAAAATATTATGTTGTGAAAAATGCTGATGAAGTTTATTAAATTAGGAAAGCAAAAAGAATAATTTCAAAAAAAAAATCTAATTCCACAATGAGCTTTCAAAATTCTTTTGCTTGCACAAAAAGAACTGGTAATTAATTGTATGTTAGCAATTATTTACTTAGCAAAGATTTCCTCCACCTCTGTAACAGTCAATTCTTCTCAAAAGTGCTTAAAATATTCCCAAGCAGTAAGTTATCATCAGCATATTCTAAATATCTTCTAAATTGGGAGTAGCCTAGAAAATCGTCAGGTCTTGTTTTCCCATTTATTTATCACTGACAGGTTTTAATATGCATAAAGATTTCAAACAGGGCCTGCCAGTCATGTAGTCATGGTGCATTATTCACCTTCTTTTCAATTTTCTGGCCAGATTCATTTTGCTCACAATTTATATGAGAATAATTGATTATATGGAATATATAAGTCATAAGCCTTGGTGGCACAGTAGAGAGCTATGATTGCTAACCAAAAGGTCAACAGTTTGAATCCACCAGGCCCTCCTTGGAAACCCTATTGGAGCAGTGCTACTCTGTCCTGCAGGGTTGCCATCAGTTGGAATTGACTCAGTGGCAATGGGTTTGGTTTTTAATTAGTGAAAACAACACACAAAAATTCTAGAGTCCTAAAATGCTGTCATGACTACTTGATTTGATCTACAAATAAAGTCCTTGAGCAGCTACATGGCATCAGATATCTTGTGTAAGAGTTGGTAATTACAAAGACTTTTGATAATACTTCATTCATTCCTAAACAGATATTAACTAGGCATTTTCCATGCCTTAGAAGAATTTTCAAGATTGTGTATTCTTGGTGTCTGTTTATTCCAGACACATTAAAAGAGACTATTTTTTCAGCTTTACACATATATTGTAGTAATCAGTGTTGACGTGAAACCAAATGGGATGCTGAAGTGAAAGCAGTACTGTACAAGAACCACTGATAGCTTAAGAACAGTGTTGAAGAGAAGATGTACTCTCAGGGGAGTAACTGAAGAACAATTATAGCCAAGGGACAAAAATGTAAGTCAAGAATAGTTTTCTGCAACTTTCTTCTTTGTAACAGTAAGTAAATCATATAATCATTCAAAACCTTATGTTTTATTATTTATGGACAATATTATCTATTCATATTAATTAATGAATAATTATGCTTAACCCATAGAATTTCTACCTAGATGACATATGTGAAAGCATGTATTTATTTATTGAGGGAAACAAATGTTAATAAAACTCAAATCTTGGCTTCAAGACCATTAGAGTTTTACGGGGGAAAAAAAATGAGGGTGGCAATTACTGTACTGTGTGCATAGAGGTACAAGAGAAGATCATGAATGTATGAGTATCTAAACCTTGGTTTCAATTTTATACCTAAGGGCCAATGACTCTAAAATACAGTTTAAGCCCAGAGCTTGTTTTTGTTTCCCCTGAACTCCAGACCAGATCGTCCAACTTACAACTGTATCTCTTCTTTTGGTGTTCTCAGAAACATCTTCAGTGAACAGATCTATAATTGAAATAACCTATTCTCATAATAACCACAACTAGTGGCTCCTCTACTTTTCCTTATCACTGTAAATGGTTTTAATATCCCACCAGGTACTCAGTTTCTTGTCTACTTTTCCAGCTGCTCCCAAATCCAATGTAGCTTTTATTTAGTAAACTCCAGTTATACTGAACTTCATTTAGCTCTCTAGTATGCTATCCCTTGCCACAATTCTCTCTCCCATGTTATTTTCTCTAGAGAAAGGGTGCCATTTACTGTGATGAGGCATACGGGAGCAGCATCAGAATTTCCAAGTGTTTAGTGAAGACACAGTGCTGTTGTTGTTGTTAGGTGCCATCTAGGAAGTTCCAACTCATAGTGAGCCTATATTCAACAGAATGAAACACTGCCTACTCCTACACCATCATCATAATCATTTCTATGTTTGAACCCATTGTTGCAAGCACTGTGTCAATCCATCTCTTTCTGTGTCTTCCTCTTTTTCACCGACCCTCTACCTTACCAAGCATGATGTACTTCTCCAAGGACTGGTCCCTTCATAAAACATGTCCAAAGTAAGTGAGACAAAGTGTCATTGTCTTCACTTCTAAGGAGCATTCTGGCTATACTTCTTCCAAGACAGATTTTTTCATTCTTCTGGCAGTTCATGGTATATTCAATATTCTTTGCCAACACCATAACTCAAAGGCATCAATTCTTCTTCTGTCTTCCTTATTCATTGACCAGTTTTCACACTCATATGAGACTTTGAAAATGCCATGGCTTGGGTCAGGTTCAGCTTAGTCCTCTTTGCTTTTTAGCACCTTAAAGAGGTTTTTTGCAGCAGATTTGCCCAATGCAATGCCTCATTTGATTCCTTGACTTCTGCTTCCATGGGCATTGATCGTGGATCCAACTAAAATGAAATCCTTGACAACTTCAATGGTTATGAGGTTATGAGGGAGGGAAGGGATGGGGATGGAAAAACACTGAAGAGGTAATAGATAAGTGGTAACTTTGGTGAAGGGTAAGACAGTGCACAATACTGGGGAAGAAAGCATAACCTGTACAAGGCAAGGCCGTGGTAGCTCCATAGACACATCCAAACTCCCTGAGGGACCAAATTGCTGGGTGAGGGCTGTGGGGACCGTGGTCTCAGGGAACATCTAACTCAATTTGCATAACATAATTTGTAAAGAGAGTGTTCTACATTCTACTTTGGTGAGTAGCGTCTGGGGTCTTAAAAGCCTGTGAGCAGCCACCTAGGATACTCCACTGGTCTCACCCCTTTGGGAGCAGGGAATAATGAAGAATAATAAAGACACAAGGGAAAGATTAGTCCAAAGAACTAATGGACCACATTTACCACAGGCTCCACCAGACTGAGTCCAGCACAACTATATGTGCCTGGCTGCCACCACTGGCTGCTCTGACAGGGAACACAACAGAGAGTCCCAGACAGAGCTGGAGAAAAATGTAGAACAACATTCTATCTCAAAAAGAAAGACTAGACTTGCTGGCCTGACAGAGACTGGAGAAACCCTGAGAGTATGGCCCCCTGACACCCTTTCATCTCAGTAATGAGGTCATTCCCAAGGTTCACCCTTCAGCCAAAGATTGAACAGGCCCATGGAAAAAAATAATACTAAAGGGGCTCCAGTCCCTGGAGCAGGGACTGGAATGTAGGTGGGAATGGGAAAGCTGGTAATAGGGAACCTAGGGTTGAGAAGGGAGAGTGTTGACATGTCGTGGGGTTATTGACCAACATCATACAACAATATATGTACTAACTATTTGATGAGAAACTAGTTTGTTCTGTAAACCTTCATCTAAAGTCCAATTAAAAAAGAAAATCTTAAAGACAGTAGAAGGAATCAATAAAGAAAGACAGGTTGAAAGTACTATTAATAGAAAGGATGATCAGGGTTTAGAGAGATTAATGAAAAAAAAATGCCGTCAAGTCAATTCCAAATCAGAGAGAGTTAATAGAAGAGAATTTTAACTTATGAAGGTAAAAAAGATATAGTATCCTTCTTAGGATGATACCATGGAATTCTGAGATGGAAAAAGTAGTTGTATACTTTCTTTCCTCCTACTTTCCGCATTTAATCAGTCAAAAGTTAATAGAGTCTATCTCCTTAATGTTTCCACATCTGTTCCTGTTGCTTCACTCTCAGGACAGTCGACATGGGCGAAGCCCTTAGCATTTCTTGCCTTATTAAAAAAAAATAAAAGAGGCTGCCTCCTCACTTTCAGCCTACAAACATAAACACACCAAATCATTTCCCATATTGCCACCAGAATGACCACTCTGAAATACAAATTTAACATTTCATTTTGCTTTCAATCTTTCGGTGGCTTCCCATTGTTTGAAAAGCCTGCTCACCTACCTCGTGCTTCCTTGATCTAGCTCCCGTTTTCCTCTTTCCCCATAAGTCTGACACACAAGATTTGCTCTAGCAATGCTGAACTTACGGTTTCACAGAAACATGCTTTGATACACCCTGGTGATTTGCACTTTTTTTTTTTTTTCAGACTGGAATACACTTTTTCTTCTTTTTACTTTGCTAAGTAATTTTTTTTTTCTAAGAACAAACTCACATGACATTTGACTAGGAAGCCTTTATTAACAGTTCTTTCCCTGTCCAACATACTCACACACACACGCACACACACACACACACACACACACAAACACATTAAGTCTGATTAAGTCCCTCTCTTCAGAGATATCAAACCCCTTTCAGAATCTCAGTACTATAGTATTATCACACATCACATTGATTTTCTATTTTGATATTTCATCCACCAAAAAAAAAAACCTTTGCTGTCGAGTCGATTCCGACTCATAGTGGCCCTATAGGACGGAGTAGAACTGCCTCATGACTCATAGAGTTCCCAAGGAGCACCTGGCGGATTTGAACTGCTGACTTTTGGGCTAGCAGCCGTGGCACTTAACGACTAAGCCACCAGGGTTTCCTTTCCTCCACCAGACACTTATACTTCAGATAGCAAAGATCATGTCTTTTAACCTTAATATATATTCAGATGGCTACATAGAGACCATTTATAGAAATGTACATATATATGGGTTAATATACAACAAAATATTTTCTTGCTGTAGCTGAGGAAGTCTAGAAGCAATGGCACCCCAGTAGCAACAAGCATGCTGAACACCCAAAACTTGGTTTCTAATATCACTCTCCAATAAAAGGAACCAGAGATCATTGTAGAAATGGCTGATTCTTGAACTGGGGCTGAATAATACATAAATCAGCCTGGATCATCTTGTAGCGTCCAAAAGCAAGGAAGAGCAAATAAATAAATAAATAGGTAGATAGATAGATGACAGATGATAGATAGATACATAAATAGGTAAGTAAGTAAATAAATAGATAAAGTGGTGAAGGCAGTCAAAATGACATATACAAGACAACAGATAAAGCAAAGCTAAAACAATATGATCAACAGTGTTAAGTAGTATTGGATTATAACCCAAAATATAAATACCCTTGTGTGAATACTGATATATATGAATGATTCAATCAATATAAAAAAGGCTGTAAGAGACAACTATGTATTGGAAATAAGTTTTGTAGATACTCCCTCAGGAATGGAGCATCATTCCCACTCTTTAAGTGTGGGTTACCCATAGTGACTTCCTACCAACGAGTACAGAATGGAAGGGATGGAAGAGTAAATTTACAGTAGAGGAACTTTACTGATCTATGTTAACCTCAACATTGATAAGTCATGTTGATAATATGATAGCATTGTTGTGTTATTAGGTGCTATCAAGTTGGTTCCTACTCATAGTGACCCTGTATACAACATAATGAAACACTGCCTGGTCCCATGCATCCTCACAATCGTTTTGCTTGAGCCCATTCTTGTAGCCACTGTGTCAATCCATCTTGTTGAGGGTCTTCCTCTTTTTTGTTGATTCTCTACTCTACCAAGCATGATGCCCTTCTCCAGGGACTGATCCTTCCCAATAACATCCTTCCTAATAACACATCCAAAGTACATGAGGTGAAGTCTCGCCATCATTGCTTCCTAGGAATATTCCAGTTGTACCTCTTCTGAGACAGATTCGTTTGTTCTTCTGGCAGTCTGTGGTATATTCCATATTCTTTACCAACGCTATAATTCACAAGGATCAATTCTTCTTCAGTCTTTCTTATTCATTTTTCAGCTTTGGCATGCATATAAGGTAATTGAAAATGCCATGGGCTGGGTCAGGTGCACCTTAGTCTTCAAGGTGACATCTTTGCTTTTCAACATTTTAAAGAGGTCTTTTGCAGCAGATTTGTCCGACACAATGCGTCATTTGATTTCTTGAATTGCTGCTTTCATAGGCCTTGATTGTGGATTCAAGTAAAATGATATCCTTGACAAATTCAATCTTTTCTTCATTTATCATGTTGTTGTTTATCGGTCCAGTTGTGAGGATTTTTGTTTTCTTTATGTTGAGGTGTAATCTATACTGAAGGCTATGGTCTTTGATCTTCATCAGTAAGTGCTTCAAGTCCTCTTCACTTTCAGCAAGCAAGGTTGTGTCCTCTGTATAACTCAAGTTTTTGCATTGTTAATAATGTTTTGTATACTGTTTATGCCATGTTTTAGGGCTCCTAACATTGTCCCTATTTTTCTTTTCATGATCTTTATCATTTTAGATTTTATACTTAGGTCTTTGATCCATTTAGAGTTCACTTTTGTGCATGGTGTGAGGTATGGGTCTTGTTTCATTATTTTGAGATGGATATCTGGTTATGCCAGCACCATTTTTTAAAAAGGCTGTCTTTTCCCCATTTAACTGCTTTAGGGCCTTTGTCAAATATCAACTGCTCATATGTGGATGGATTTATGTCTGGATTCTCAATTCTGTTCCATTGGTCTACATATCTGTTGTTGAACGAGTACCAGGCTGTTTTCACTACTGTGGCAGTATAGTAGGTTCTAAAATCAGGTAGAGTGAGGCCTCCCACTTTCTTCTTCTTTTCCAGAAATGCTGTGCTTATCCAGGGCCTCTTTCCCTTCCATATGAAGTTGGTGATTTGTTTCTCCATCTCATTAAAGAATGTCGTTGGGATTTGGATTGGAATTGCATTAAATCTAGATCGCTTTTGGTAGAATAGACATTTTTACAATGCTAAGTCTTCCTATCCATGAGCAAGGTATGTTTTTCCACATATGTAGGTCTCTTTTGGTTTCTTGCAGAAGTGTTTTGTAGCTTTCTTTGTATAAGTCTTTTATATCTGTGGTAAGATTTTTTTCCTAAGTATTTTATCTTCTTGGGGGCTATTGTAAATGGTATTTATTTGGTGATTTCCTCTTCAATGTTCTTTTTGTTGGTATAGAGGAATCCAACTGATTTTTGTACGTTTCTCTTGTCATACCCAAGTTGTTAATGAGTCTTCCTCCAATTCTGATGCCTTGTTCTTCTTCATATAGTCCAGCTTATCAGATTGTGATAGTATGTACCCTTAATAAAAAGTGATGAAAATGGCACTAATTTCTGTGATCATCCTACCAAGAACTCATAACCCCAGTCTAATCATGAGATGAAACATCTGAAAATTCCCAACTAAGGGACAATCTATAAAACATCTGATTGGTACTCCTCAAAGCTCTCAAGATCATCAAAAACGTGAAAAGTCTGATAAACTTTCACAGCCAAAAGGAGTTTAAGGAGACATGAGGACAAAATGCCATATAGTGTCCTGGATGCGATCCTACATCAGAAAAATGATGTTAGGCAAAAATTAAGGAAATATGAATAGAGTATATAGAATTTAATTAATAATAATATATCAATAAACAAAACAAAAAACCCAAACCAGCTGCTGTAGAGTGGATTCTGACTCATGGCAACTCCATGTGTTGGAGTTCCTGGGAGGCAAAAATGGTCAAGTTGAACTGAAACTTGACAGTTAGAAGCACCTCAAAAGAAAGGTTTGGCAATCTGCTTCAAAAAATTCACAGCCTTGAAAGCCCTAGAAACAAATTTTTACTCTGCAGCACATAAGGTCTCCAGGAGTTGGAATGGGTCAATAGTGTTTTTTTAATTGTGCCAAATGTACCATACCATTTGTAAGATGTTAGTAATAAGGGTATGGAGTATATGTGAGCTTTATGTAATATCTTTGCCATTGTTCTATAAATCTAAAATGAATTCTTAAATAAAAAAAAAAAAGTTTATTTAAAGCAAAGTCACCGACACATAAGTGAGAGCTGAGGGGAAGGAGGAACAAGGACAGAAAATAAAATGGAGCCAAGTTTGTCTATACACATAATTCATGTCAAGAAATGGAACATACCTGCCAGAGTTGGGAAACAATATTTACTCCAGTATATCTGGCAAGGAGAAATATATGATCAGTTATACGATTAAATGCACAAAAGAAAAACAAAACAAAACAACATTCTTTTTTAAAAGAACAAAAGTGCCTGCTATTAACACCTTAGTGAAAGTCAGCCTAGGTTCTTACAGAAAGAAATAAAATAATGTGTTAGACATCATAGTCATCCACATGTTTATAATAAGTAAATACATGTGCATTTAAGAAATCGTAGTTAAGAATTTTTCTTTTAATTTAAAAGTAGAAATATCTTGATTTTATTATCTAATTATAAATATAAAATACAGTCATCATATAAATAGCAAATGCTACAAACACTGTAAAAAAGAACTTTAAAGTCCAACTGCTCCTGCCCTGACCACCAATTTGATTGTTAAGAGATGGAAAATTAATCGAGTGTGACTCACCAGAAATTTTTATAACCTTATATTTAAGTAAACACAATAAATGTTAAAATGCAATTATTTTGCATAAATAGCCCTAGTGGCACAGTGGTTAAAAGCTATGGCTGCTAACCAAAAAATCAGCTGTTCGAATCTGCTAGTTGCTCCCTGAAAACCCTATGGGGCAGTTCTACTCTGTCCTTTACGGTCACTACAAGTCAGAATGGACTCAGTGGCAACAGGTTTGGTTTGGTTTATTATATGTAGCATTTTTTCATCTCGTGTCTAAAGGGCTTGGTTTTCCTTCCATGCACAAACACCTTCTTCATGCTTTTTATGTATTCTACTGTTTTTGTTTTAATCAGTTAATTTTTAAATTGCATTGATATACCATATTTTATTTAGTGTATATCCTCTAAACGAATATTTGGGTTATTTTTAATATTTTGCTGGCTATACTTTACTAGATGGATATTCAATAATATTCATTTGGTACTTTATCAGTACTTCTCTGGAGGATGGGCAGAATCCTAGACCATTACATCCTATTTCAAAAGCAAACATTTTCTACCTACCTGCATATTTTATGTCTCTCTAAAAAGTGTCTGTGTTCCCAATTCTTGTTAAAAACTATATATTTACTGTATTTTCAATGTTCATAATCTTTTGAAAAAAGAATGGTGAAAAATAATACGTGTGTGTTGTATGTGTTTTCTCTCAGCTAAACTTAAAAACAACCACGTTCTTCTAGAATCTTCACTAAGAACATAATATATAAATAAATAAATAATACATTTGGATAGAAACAATTAGAGGATATCACTTTCCTGGAAAAGAAAAATAAAGATACTTCTGATTCTTTAATTATTATTTAAAATTAAAGTGTCTGCAGAATTAGGCTGTGGTGTTAATGGTGGAAGGTGTAGCTTTAAGAGTTGCATTGCCATAAATTTTGTAGGTACAGGCAGATCTGAAGGGCCTGAAAGCTCTTACGGATTGTAAACACAAATCAAAGTCTCTGGCCAAGGGTACAAGTAGTAAAATCTGTAACAGTTGATCCATTGATTCTGCCTACTTGGGTGGAAATCAATTCTTTGTAAGTGGACATGACTCTGAATTTATATAGGCGACTGAAGCATGCAAGGAGCAGACAGCCACTCTGCTGCTAAGGCCTATTTTAGGATAACGTTATCTGGCAGGCAAGTTCTAAGTAGGGTTAAAAAATTAAAAAAAAAAAAAACCATACATTACTTAATTTACTTGGCCTTCACTCCTTTTTCTCTGGAAATATAATATTAAAATTACTTATGGAAATTTGGAAAGATTCATAGCCCAGGAAACCATACATTGATCTATGGATCAGCTGTATGTAGATCCCTTACGTGTACAATACAAAAGGTGTGAAGAAATTTCAGAAGTTATAAAGTAGCATAAAAACTAAGTCAAACGGCAAAGCGAATTAAAAATACCAATCAAGGTTCACATGTTATTTAACATGTAAGTGAAAACAAAAACAAAAACAAACCAGCAAAATGAAACACTAAGTTATTAACTCAGGAGAGAAAAATCAGCCTCAGAATTATTTTCCCATTTTGAGCTCCACCTGATTTATTTTTATATAGCCAAAGAATTTTTTTTTCAAAAAGAAAAACACACAAAATAAAAATAAATACAAAATTATGATGCTTACTCCATTATCATGCATTATATGTTGGTATATAATTTATCCTGAGTTTATAAATTCAAAAAGAGAACTGTCTCTTAAAATAACCTTAATTCAGTTATTATTGCATTTTCTAACTTATCTACATTTTGTACTAAATTTGACAAATCACCTTTAATTTTTTATTGAATAAGATGTGAAGATTAAATCACTTTGCTCTTCAATTTAAATTATTCATTCAGCTTGGAACAATCCCATCACTTCCTACTTCATTCATATTAATATTCACATCTTTCTTTCTGAGCAACCATTTTTCAACATATGCTACATCTCTCAATTTGCTTCTACTAACAATGCCTCATTCGCCTAAAATTAAGCTTATGCATCTCAGTCTCCGATGGAACTGAAAACAATTCTTAACAGAGTGGAAATTTAGTTATTTTGCTGTTCGCCATGTGCCAAAAACCATGCTGAGAGATTGTCATATGTCTCCTCATGTGTAGCTATTCCAGAGGACTCTTGCCCAATTCCACCTCAATTCTTATTTCACTTGAATATAGGTGGGCTTAAAAATTTTTCACTAGTGGAGACCTGGTGGTGCAGTGCTTAAGAGCTCAGCTGCTAACCAAAAGGTTGGCAGTTCGAATCCACCAGCTGTTCCTTGGAAACCCTATGAGGCAGTTTTACTCTGTCCTGCAGGGTCACTCTGAGTTGGAATAAACTTGATGGCAATGGGTCTGTTTGTTTGTTTTTGGTTTAGTGTAGTATGGTACAGCAAAGATTGGGCCATTCCCTTCCAATGTCTTATTTTTATAATTTTGACCAGAAGAGGGGCTGAAACCTGACAGATGTTTTTCAGAATTCATATCTTGGTCAATATTGTAAAAACATGTAAGTTTTCTATGTCATAATATTTCTATGGATCAGTAGGTGAAAGTCTGCCCCAAATGGGAAGGGAAGATACGTATTTGGATGTCATCACTGTCACTCATATCAGAAAATAAAAGATCACTACACTAAAGAGGAGAAGCATTGTCCAGTTTTGCTATAGGACATGCCTATAGACTGGCCTTTTAAATTTTCTCTCACATCAAATGTGTTATGTTGGGATCAGATTTTCAGATTTGTTTGATATACGAAGATGTTCAAGAAAAAGTATCTGATGAATATAAAGGGCTTGGAAACCTATGATATGACTACCTGGTTATTATTTAAATTATCTTAAGAAAATACAAGGATGTGTTTTAATTACAAAGCTGTCTCTTGATGCAATATAAAAAGAACCTGTAAATTATTTTGTTCTTGACATGAACAGGGAGGTCTTTCCTTAAAGATGTTTATATGCAAATAAAAATATATGTAAGTAAAATTAATTACTCCACCACAATATCAAACTATTGTAATTGTATTTAGATCTCTAAAATACAGATTTCATAGGTTAGTTTTTTTTTATTTACAAATTATTTCTTATCTCTTATTATCACTGTCTTCTTTCTCTTTCTTCATTGTATTTTAAACTTTACCATGGCATTTTTATTAGAGAACAAAGAGGCTAGAATTTTAAGCAGTTAGACTGAAAAGAAATTCCATTCCAAAATTTTATAGTGCTTTATTGAAATCCTATGATAAATTTTTAATGGAATATTCAATTCTAGTATCCTCATAAGGTCAAATTAAGTAGAGATTGTCTAATTTTATTAACATCAGTGTTTATAATTACTGAAAGGATAAAATTTTCAGAGGTCATCCCACTCTTGTTCAGGGTCATTTCTTATTGATTGGCCAGGAAATTGAACAGTTGGTGGCTTCCATCTAAGTATTTAAAGCAGTCTTTACTTACTTTATTAGACATTTCTAGTGCTGCAAATTAATAATGATGATTATATCTTCATAAATGTTACTGTAGAGGATTTAGCCTTTCCAAAATTAAGCTACAGCAATTTATTCAGATTATTAAAAGTAAAAAATAGAAAACCCAGCCACCGACTGGGAAAACCTGCGATCAAAATGGGGTCACCAGTGAATAATAATATCAGTAACAATTAAAAAGAATTTAGAATAACTTACATACTTAAGGTCAGGATCCCATAATTCCCACATAATCTACTTTGTTTGGTTAATTTGCCCATCTAAAATATGTCATATAAAATGCTCATGTTAACCCCATTCAAATGCAATATTCAGGAAGTTTATCAGTTCGATGGCAGCAAGTGTAATTATGTTTGCATTTTTCAGTCTGTATAATGGAAATCGTACAAAACATCTTAAAGAAGTGATATTTAATAATATTTTTGTGTCATTTCACATTTTTGCAAATAAAATTTTATGAATAATCCAAAAGTAAATACTACAGGAGAAAGTGGACTGCTCCTTTTATGTGGGAAAAACACTTAACAAACCTGCTCTAGTGGGCCTAATAAATTTCAGGTTGACAAGCAGGGCTCTTCAGAATTTGATTAGAGATCCTCAAAATGAAAACACATATGGGAAGATAAATGAAAGTGTTTGGCCTAATAGTAAAGCTTTATAAAAATCTTTTAAGGTATTAGCAAAATAAATCTGTTCTAGACAAGCAAATTTCAGTAAAATTGAATTTTTGCTTTCTTTTTTCAAATACATTCAGATAAAAAGTTTTGAATAAAACAGGTAAAATTTTATATTTTAATAAAAACATTTGGAGATCAACTTTAAATCCATTTTTATTTATTTAACATAGAATAGTTTTGTTTTTTTTTTCCATATGACTGCAATTAATTACTGTTCTGAAATTGCCAGAAGGGGAAGGTACTATGGGTAAAAATATAACTTCTGTGTTGATGCAATGAATTTTTGTTTTATGACTACAGCTAATGAAGTATTCGTAAAATTATGGATTTGGGTAAGACTATGAGAATGCAATTAGTCTATTACCTTTCCTGAATATTTGAAGATGCTTTATTATTCTATTTCATTCTGCGAACTCCAGGGCAGAAAATTTCATCGTTTTTTTCAGGTCCTTTAAGGAAATCTGACCATCTTCCTTCCTCACAGCTCCACAGCTGCAAACTGTTTCTCACTCTCTCTCTCAAAAGCCATCAAGAATAATAGTCCATTTAAAAAAAAAAAAAAGAAAAAATTTTTTTCTTTTTATACCTCTTACAATTTACCCTTTCCTTCCCTTACCTGTGCCCAAAATATTCATTCAGGATGTGATCTCTTATCTTGTGTAGTTTTTTTCCTTTTCTCTTAAGAACAATAATGTCATCTCTCAGGTGATTCTTTCAACATTAAATAGATAATCTTACAATTTTTCTAAAGTCATACTGTTCTCAAGACTCCATGATGGCTCCTAGTTGGAACAGAAAGTGGGTTAAATTATTGCTATGAGTTTCAAAGCTTTTTCAGAGACTGAGATGTAAAAGGTGATGTCACAAGAACAATTCATAGTGCCCTACACTTGCTTGTTCTTTTGCATTGACTTCATAGAGACCCTTGTAATGACCTGTAGACAATTGGTAACTGTTCATACTACCGGTATATACTTACAAACCCTTGCTGATAAACTCCGACTCTTAGTGACCCTATAGGACGGAGTAGAACTGCCTCTTCGCGTTTCCAAAGAGCAGCTAGTGGATTCAAACTGCCGACCTTTTGGTTAGCAGTCGAGCTTTTAATTACTACACCACCAGGGCTCCAATTCCAGAATAGATCATGACCCAGAAGGAGTTCACAATTTTTACTGATGATTTCCACCTCTACAATTTCTATTAAAATGTAAATCCAGAGATGGAGTGCCTATATTCAAAAGGATTCTACCACCAAAAAATTTCCTCTCATATACAAAGGAAACTCTTTCTGACTTCCTCACTATTAAAATAGAATTTCTAACATATACTTGAAACCTCTAGAATTTGACTCGGTTCCCAATTCTTTGCCACCATAAACTCATATTCCATCAATCACTAGGGTCTGGCTACATTTTTATGACAGTTTTATATCACTTTGAAGAAATATGCTTGTGTTCATATTTCAATTTTAATGTTTAAGCTTCAAGTATTGAAAAAAATATTTTCCAGTTAATATCATAGAGAAAAATGGGAAAAGCGGTCTGCATGAGTGTGTATAGATAAGTCACTTTAATCTTTTTTTAAAAAAATTACCCAGCTGAAATTGTGGTGATTAATTATTGGTTGCCAAGTTCAAAAACAAAGGCTTTAGAAGCTGTGTCACAAAGGCTCTGTCTTTAAGTTTATTCTCTTAATTGAATCAATGAATTAATCAAAGAATTGCTCAGAACATGGTATTTTGCTGAGTCATTAATTCAACAATAACATGAGTGTTGGAAATTGCTGAAAGACTGGAACAATTGTGTTTCCTGAACAAAGATAGCAGATAAGTGTGGTATTACATAGTCTTTTGTAGAGGTTGGTTATTTTAGGAAGGCTAAGAGACACTTTTAAAAGAAATGAGCGTTCTTAAGGGCAGTGGATCCTTCTGGAAGGCAAGAAAGAAAAGATAGGTTCCTTGTAGAATAATAATTTAAGAAAGAAATAGTTACAATAACCAAATTCAAAAGTGTTACCACAGAGAAAATCAATGTACCAACGTTACAATGATAGAACATGAAAATTTCTCAGAAATCTAAGTTTTCTCATCCAGTACCAAAAGTACATCACATTTCAAAATAATTTTCTTATTTCCTACCTCTAGCCCTATCTATCTGTCTATTATCTATACCTGTCTATCTATCATCTGTCTATCATCTATGTATCTATCATCTATCTATCTATGTATCTATGTATCTATCATCTATCTATCTATGTATCTATGTATCTATGTATCTATGTATCTATCTATGTATCTATCTATCTATCTATCTATCTATCTATCTATCTATCTATCTATCTATCTATCATCTATCTATCATCTATCTATCTATCTATCTATCTATCTATCTATCATCTATCTATCATCTATCTGTCTATCATCTATCTCTCTATCATCTATCTCTCTATCATCTTTCTCTCTATCATCTACCTATCTGAAACAGGATTCTTGAATAATTTTATATTTATATGTATATATACACATGTATATATAGTTATATATATATATGTTCTCTCATTAAAATAAATGTGAAACTTGTATAGAAGACAGGTAAGAAATGGGAAAGGAGGAAAGAAATGGGAAAAGAGGAAGATGTTGATGAACTTCATTGCCAAATGGAAAAAAAAGAAAAAGACAGAATTTGACGTTAGAAAAATCTGAAATACCGAATATTTAAAAAAAATAGTTAAAATTAGGGACTAGTCTTATTTGAGAGCAGATTTAGTCTAATTTGAATTTTAATAAGATAAATGTTACTGGCAACTTGAAGTTTATAAACTTGTTGATTCTATTATTCTAATGCTATTATCCTTCTCAAATTAACTTGAAGTATGAAAATTATATTACTTCCTACATAGCTATCTTCCACTTTGTTGCACCAACGCCATTTCAGGTATATAAATGATAACAGTATGAAGAGCCTTAATTCATTATCTTGTTGCTTTATTAGAAATTCTAGAGCTTAATATAGTTGTAAATTCTAATAAGGTGCCATTATTACATCACCTGTTTTGTAATGCTCTCATTAGAAATTCCAATGGTCTGTAGGGTTTTCTTTTTTATAATTATTTTTTATTTGAAACAGAAATCCTTTATTTCCAAATGCTACAAAGAAAAGAACACTATTTTAAGTCCTTATATTTGTTTTCATTTTTAGATTACTACTAAAATTTGTTCACTTAGCTTTTAAACATATACTTGAGAGACATTAATTTCTCTTTAACATTTCCACTCTATTCTGCATGCCAATAATTGCATTCCTACAAAGGGCTAATTAGTGCAAACCTAGGTAGAATATCATAAACATTAGGTATTGGTACTAATGTTATCTCATTATTATTTATTTATCTGGCTTTTCTTGGGGAGGAGCAAAATTATATGGACACCTATAAACTTTCTTTTTTGTCAAAACCTTTTAATGTACTTCAAGTTCAAGAATTTAACTTATCCAAGTCTTTATTGCATTCCTATTTAGCACAAAATATAGTGGTAGGTTAATTTCCCTATCTGGCAAATACTGAGATCCTACTAAAAATGATTAAGGTGTGTGGCTGCTAACTGAAATATTAGCAGTTTGAGTTGACCCAAAGGAACCTCAAAGAAAGACATGGAAATCTACTAAAAAATCAGCCACTGAAAACACTGTGAAGCACACCTCTACTCTGACATACACGGGGTCAGAATTCATTCAAAGGCAGTTGGTACTGGTTACTAGATTTCATATATTGTGGGGAATAAGACAAAAAAATACAGATACAATTCCTACTCACATGGAAATTTCCATCTATTTGAGAATTCAGGTATTGAGGAAACAATTAAAAGTATTGTAAACTCTTTTGCCATGAGACCAGAAGAACTGCATGGTGCCTGGCTGCCATTACTGAATGTTTTGATCAAACATTCTGTAGAAGGATTCTGATCAATAGGGGGAAAATGAGGAAAAGATTTTCAAATTTTCATGTAATCCAGACTATCTGGACCCACTGATGCTGGACAAATCCCCAAACTATTGCTGTGAGATAATCTTTAAACCTTGAATTGAAACTATCCCTTGAAGTCATCTTTAATCCAAACAAGATTTTAGCTCAGTTAGAGAATTTCTGCCTTAAGCAGTGTGCTTTTATAAAGAATTATCTACAGGTGATCAAATTGGCAACAAATCAAAAGGTTAGATGAGAAGCTTAGGGGGGAGTGATTTTATGCTAATGGTGGTGCAATATTTTTGAAAAAATTGTGAAAGTGGTTGCACAACTTGAAGAATGTAATCAATGTCACTAAATTGTATGTGTAGAGACTGTTGAATTGGTGTATGATTGATATGCATACTTTTACCAAAACATAGAATAATTTTTTTAAAAAGTGTTATAAACACACATAAGATATTAGGGAAGTTTATAAGTGAGGCACTTAACCAGGTAAGGAATCAAGAAAACCTTTCCTGAAAAATCATAAAAGCTTAGACTTTAATGATACTTGAAGGATTAAGTAATGTAGGTGAGCTTATGTGTATGGAGCAGGAACAGTGAGGGTTGGGCTGGAACAGAGGAAGTATACTCCACAGAAGGGGAAACAAAACAAAGAAACAAGAACTAGTGAATACTAGTGTTATTGATTGACTCGTGTTCCCCCAAAATATGTGTCAACTTGGCTATGCCATGATTTCCAGTATTGTTCACCATTTTGTCCTCTGATATGATTTTTCTCTGTGTTGCAAATCCTACTTCTATAATGTTAGTGAGGCAGGATTAGAGGCAATTATGTTAATGAGGCAGAACTCAATCTACAAGATTAGATTGTATCTTGAAGCAATCTCTTTTGAGATATAAAAGAGAAAAACAAGCAGAACAGGGAACCTTATACCACCAAGAAAGTAGTGCCAGCAGCAGAGCAGGTCCTTTGGATCCAGGGTCCCTGAGCTGAGAAGCTCCTAAACCAGGACAGGATTCATTACAAGGACCCTCCTCCAGAGCCAACAAAGAGAGAAAGCCTTCACCTGGAGCTGGTAACCTAAATTTTGACTTTTTGACTCCTAAACTGTGAGAGGATAAATTTCTGTTTATTAAAATCACCTACCCACTTGTGGTATTTCTGTTATAGCAGCATTAGATAACTAAGACAACTAGGAAGCAACAGAATAGTAAATGGTGTTTGAGGAACTGAAAGAAAGCTACAACTCGTGCGTAGAAAACAAGCAGCAAACAAATGACATACAAGACTGGAAAGAAAGTATTGAAGTTTCTAGACAATATTGAATGATCACACTTCACACTACGGAAAGGGGACAACCTCAGCAATGTTTAAAGCAAGGATGTGGCATAATTACATTTGAATTTTGAAGTTCATTTAGAGTGCATTTTAGGGAAAATTTTAGAGGTTGTTGGTTGAGCAAGAATAGATCCTTTGAGACAGGCTAGGAGTGAGGATGGTGAGTTAGAATCAGCGTTTGGCATTTTGGAGATGAGAAGTGGATAATTTGAGACGTTTAGAAGTCAGAATATTAACATTGTCTAAATTTGGTGATTGATTGATGATGAATAGGGGAAGAGAGTCAAAGATGTGTTCCAAACACCTAGTTTGAGTAATCCAGTAGTTGATGGGGCCATTTAAGAAGAGAGAAAAAAGTTACAGAGAAACTAGTGTGGCATGGAAAGCACAAATGTGCCTGGTTGAGCCTTGTGAGAAAACCAAGTACACATGTTAAATACACAGATATAGACAGACAGACAGACAGATAGATAGATGCGTGATAGCCAGATAAGGCTAGAGCTAAGAAATCAGAAAATAATTTTCAAATGTGATATACTTTTGGGACTGGATGAGCTTACTTAGGAGGAGAATATTGAGTGAGAGTGGAGGCTGGGACTCAATAAAATCTTCCACCCCTTGCAGAGTTGGTTACAAGGGGAATAACTTAAAAATAAGAAGATGAAAGTTGCATAGATAGACAAGAAAAAATTCTGAGCATGATGTGATGGAAGCAGAGCAAGAAGTCAGCTATGCCTTAACCTGTTGAAATATCAAGAAAGATGAAGACTGAAAAGTATCCATGATATTTGGAAAATAATGGTTGATAAATTTTCTCCATGATCCTTGTTATATTACATAAATCATGTCAGGTAGCTTTTCTTCATGGAATATTACCAGGCTGCATGTTCAACTTTCCCAGATGTGCTAAGGGTATTTAAAACAGGAAAAAATAAACGATGCCTCCAAGTTTCACTGTTAGATTTAATTAAGGCAAATGTATTATGTTAAAAATATATTGAATTTCAAATCAGAGAATGCATTTTGACCCTGAATAGTCCCAGGAAATACCAAATTTACAAAATCTTTATTTCAACATTCTATGCTCATTTGTTTTCCAAAGCATCCTTGAAAATGCCAGGAGTTACACGTACTTGTATATTCAGTCACCCAATATGTTCTTTTTTACACAAGTTACGTAGTGGATATTGACTGTAATTATCTTTTAGGGTTCCTTATTGAAAAGTGAGCCAAAAATAATAGACCAACACTTTAAGAGCTAGATAGCAATGGGATTAAATCTTGGTTTTGCATTGTGAAATTTACTTAACCAACTTGTTGTTGTTGTTAGGTGCCGTGGAGTCAGCTCTGACTCATAGTGACCTTATGTATAACAGAATGAAAAGGTGCCTAGCCCTGCATTGTTGTTATGCTTGAACCCATTGTAGCAGCCACTGTGCCAGTTTATCTCATGGAAGGTCTCTCTCTTTTCCCCTGACCCTCTGCTCTACCAAGCATGAAGTCCTCCTCCAGGGACTGGTCCCTCCTAATAATATGTCCAAAATAAATGACACAGAATCTCACCATCCTTGTTTCTAAGAAGCATTCTGGCTGTACTTCCTCCAAAACTGATTTTTTCATTCTTCTGGTAGTCCAAGATATATTCAATTCTCCCCAACACTGTAATTTAAATGTGTCAAGTCTTCTTTGGTCTTCCTTTTTCATTGTCCAGCTTTCTCATGCATAAGACTATTAAAAATAGCACGGCTTGGGTCAGGCGCACCCTAGTCATCAAAAAGTGACATACTGTATTTGCTTTTTAAGATTTTTAAAGAGATTTTTTTCAGAAGATTTGCCCAAAGCAATACATCATTTAATTTCTTGACTGCTGCTTCCATGGGCATTGATTGTTGATCCAAGTAGAATGAAATCCTTGACAACCTCAGTACTTCCTCCCTTTATCATGATGGTGTGAGGATTTTTGTTTTCTTTATGTTGAGTTGTAATTCATACTAAAGGCTGTAGTCTTTGATCTGCATCAGCGCTTCAAGTCCTCTTCACTTTCAGCAAGCAAGGTTGTGTCATTTGCATATTGCGGGTTGTTAATGAGTCTACCTCTAATTCTGGTGCAGTGTTCCTCTTCATATAGTCTAGCTTCTTGGATTATTTGTTCAACATACAGGTTGAATAAGTGTGGTATAAAGTTACAAGCCCAATGGACACTTTCTTTGATTTTAAACCACATAATATTCCCCTGTTCTCTTTGAATACTGACTCTTGGTTAACCAATTTAGTCTTTATATGTTTGTTTATAAAATGAGGATTATAAAACCTCATAAATTTGTTGTCAAGGTAATGAGGATAAATCTAATAAAGAGCTGCTTACTGGGTCTGGACAAATAAGCACTCAGTAAAAGACTCTAGTTATCATCATTGTCATCATCCTCAACTTCATTATTATTGTCATTTGTTCTCAAATATATGGACTCACTTAGCCTGGTTATGATAGCATATAATCCCTTTATTGTTACTGACTAGGCTTGTAGAGCCTATTTTCTATCCAAGACACATGCAAAGAATGAAATTAAAATTATTTACTGGTGATCATCATTTTGTTTCCTTCTTCCCATGGAATGTTTTTTTATTGGAAAATTGTTTCTGATTTCTCATTAGAATCACATTCTTCTTTTGATATCCTTATTTCCAGATGTCCAAAGCTGAGTAAAGAAACTAAAATAGGGGTAAATATCTGTAATAAGTAAGTTAGAAAAAGATACGTTTTAAGAAAAGCATTAAAAAAAACAAAATGCTATAGGAACCCACAAAAACAAGTTGTTTCTAAGCTTAGGGAACTGAAGAAGCCTAAATGGAAAAATCCTCATTTAGTTTGACCAAAAGAATGCTTGGAAATGTAAAAAAAAAAAAAAAAAAAGTAGAGGGAAAGCAATTTTATTTTGGCAAAAGTATACTTTCAGGGCCATGAAATCTGAAAAGAGGCCAAGTCCATGGGACATAATAGCTCCATTTGGTTAGAGAATAGTAGACAAGAGGTGGGCTAGTGAAAAACTGGCTGGTTCAACTCCCCAAAAATCTTAAATTCTAGGAATTATTACTCATAATATAGTATATAAATAATGCAATGTTATATTTATATTTTGAGAACATATGTAGGATAATCAGACTAAGAGAGAGAAATCTAGTGCAATATTCCTGATGGATCATGGAAGTATGGGGACAATAGTCTGGGCTAAGGGAGTGTTGAGGAAATGCAGAAGAGTAAAGAGATATGGAAATTGCTGTCTCTCCAGTCCTCTTATTCTAAGAAGTAGAAGATACCGTTCCTAGCCTAGAAAGTCTCATTCTATCCTTGCTGGGCATAGATGGCCAAATATGCCCCAAACATAGAAAACTTGTAAGAAAGAATCATCTTTTGTAATGTACATCCATAAGATCCTCTAGATACATCTTCTTCACCACAGTATCCTCAAATGGCTAGAATAATACTGCATTTTCTCAAAATATTTCTTAAATGCATGTTTAGAGATGATCAAATGGTAAAACATATGCAACAATGGAGCATTAAATGGAGAAGCCAAAAGAAATGGAGAAATTTAAAATTGGAAGATGTGAGATGCCAAATTAAGAAATTATCTGAACTAAATAAAGATGTTATTTCAGCTTATGGTGTATTTGCAAACTTTGCAAGGGCTGACAGGAAACCAAAAGACAATCAGCCATCTTATGAACTAGTAGAGAGCTATACTAGGTCTGCTCAATTTATTTGTGGAGCTGAAAATGTGTTGCTAGGAAGATGTGGGAGTATCAGGTATTCTGAGTTAAAAACCAATTCAAGGCAAAAGTATAAATTGGGAACGAGTTTTGTGCTTTTGACTTTTGAGGCACCCCACATTATATCGCCTGGTCAACTCTGTGTGGCCTCAGTAGTGAATGGAAGTACTCTGCATACTTAACCAATCAGAATCATATATTAGGATATATTACCTGTATATGGGTGTCAAAGATTTGGGCTGAAATTGATCCACCAGATTGGCAGGCTGCTGCTGGAGGTGGAAGCAATTTATTTTAAACAAGAGCTAAATTATGAGAGAGTAGTGTGAATCCCAAGATAACATAAATCTAGGAGTGCTATGTTCTTGAGATCTTGTGTGGGTAATAAAGTAAATTTAGCTATTCTAACATAAATCTCAAAAGTTCCCAGAAATTATACTTTAAAAAGACATTATTAGATGCTTGAGGGTACTCAAAGATTTATATGACCATATATCTTTCCTGCATAGCATTCATATTCTCTCAGGGCAAAGAACATACCTCAGTTTTTTGCAATATTCTGTAATGATGATGATGTTAACAATATTCAGTGATCTAAAACCTTTTAAATATTTAAATTTTAAATGTTTACGAGTATAAGCAAGAGCTCTCTATAACTACCTAATTAAAAAATATATTTATATATATGTATATATATATAAAACCCATTGCCGTTCAGTGGTTTCCAATTCACACTAACCCTATAGGACAGAATAGAACTGCCCTGTAGGGTTTCCAAGGAGTTTCTGGTAGATTCAAACTGCGGAGCTTTTGGTTAGCAGCTGAATGCTTAACCACTGTATCACCAGGGTGCATACGTACATATGTATACACATTCGTGTGTGTGTGTGTATATATATATATATATATATATATATATAGTCTTACTTGTAGGTTTATGGATATTATCCTATCACTGACAGCCAGCGTTGCACTTCAGGATGGAATTTCAGGTGGAATACACAGGAATCAAATCAGCTACATCTGTGGAAGGAGATGATGGAGAAGCTCAACATCATCTGTCAGAACAAGGCCAGAGGCTGACTGTGGAACAGATCATCAATTGCTCATATGCAAGTTCAATTTGAGGCTGAAGAAAATTAAAACAAGTTCACGATAGCCAAAGTACAGCCTTGAGTATATCTCATTTGAATTTAGAGACCATCTCAAGCATAGGTTTGACGCATTGAGCACTAATGACCAAAAACCAGAAGAGCTGTGCATGACATCAGGGAATCAAGGACAAAATACAGGAAGAAAGCAAGGGGTCATTAAAAAGACAGGAAAGAAAGAAAGACCAAAATGGATGTCATAAGAGACTATGAAACTTGCTCTTGAACGTAGAGAAGGGTATAGAGAAGATAAAATATTATAATGAAATGTCCAAAGTCTTGGAGTTAGAAAACTGAAAGGTAAGAACACATTCAGCATTCCTCAAGCTTGAAAAACTGAAGGAAAGAATTCAAATCTCGAGTTACAATATCATAGGATTCTATGGGCAAGATATTGAACTACACAGGAAGCATCAAAAGAAGATGGAAGGATACACAGAGTCACGGAAAGAAAAAGAATTGGTTGATGTTCAGCTATTTTAGGAGGTAGCGTATGATCAAGAACTGATGGCACTGAAGGAAGAAGTCCAAGCTGCACTGAAGTCATTAATGAAAAACAAGGTTCCAGGAATTGACAGAATACCAACTGAGATGTTTTAATAAACAAATGCAATGCTCGCTTGTCTATGCTAAGAAACTCAGAGGTCAACTACCTGGCAAACCTACTGGATGAGATCCACATTTGTGCCCATTCCAAACAAAGGTGATCCAACTGAATGTGGAAATTATCAAACAATACCATTAATATCACAAGCAAGTAAAATTTTACTGAAGATAATTCAAAAATATTTTCAGCAGTACATCAACAAGGAAATGCCAGAGATTCAAGCTAGATTCAGAAGAGGTCATGGAACGAGGAATATCATTGCTGATGTCAGATGGATCTTGGCTGAAAGGAAAGAAAACCAGAAATATATTTGCCTGTGTTTTATTAACTATGCAAAGGCATTTGACGTGTGGATTGTAACACATTATGGATAACATTGTATGCTTTATGTAATGTCTTCCCTGTGGCAGATGACAATTGTAGCTTTTGTTGTAAATAATATTAGTTACAGCACTTCCCCTACTCTTTACCTCGTTAGTAGTTTTTTCTGTCATATAAGGTGTGAAAATCCTGATACTCAATTTTTCTGTGTCCCTTGCTGCTAGGATAAATGCACATGAACTGACTTTTTGGGACCTGAGGAGATATATGTTGGGGATATTTTGTGAAATGATATCCCTTCCTGATACAAGAAAGAGAAAGCCATGGGGGCAAAACTCCTTTCTTCCCTGCTGTGGTTATTGGTGTGGGAGATTTTGATGCTGGTTGCTGCTGTAGCCAACCAACTACCACGAAGTTTGTGTTAAGAGAATGAGAATGAAGCTGGCTTATGGTTTGGGCATGAATGAACGGTGCACCAATCCAGAAATGATGGATAGGATATAGACTACAGATTATACCTAAAACATTGCATGTTTCTTTTTTTTTTTTGTAAATATTCTTGTTTATTTTATGGCATGACTTTAATTATCCTAGTATTCCCAAGTATGACCTATATAATGTTTTTCCTTTATAAGACATGTCCAAAACGTATTGGTAAAGTCTGATCTGCATAGGAAAAAGAAGACTAATTACATCATGCTTTATATACATTAACTAGTAGAAAATGAGATATGTAAATTTTTGTGTTTTTTTTTGGAAGATCAGTTAAGACCAATGACTTATAAATGAACTTGTCTAGTACACTCATTTTCTCTCACATAATGATTAAGAAATGCTTATTTGGGCAAAATCATTTCTCACACAGGCTCAGTGATAGTTGCTAGATAAAATCAGAATTTGAATATAATAGAGGGGTCTTAGTGGTGCTTTTCAGGAATTTGCCTCTACATTAATCTCAAAGGTTAATCATCTTATCAATGATAAGGGAAAAAAAACAAACGAAAACAAAAAACTGACTTTATGAAGTTGGGATCTAGGTTCCAGCCAGCTGAAGACCACAACCAATTCCAACCTACCCTATGCCATTTAGCATAAATGACAGCCTATAAAACTTGCAGAATTGTACCGAAGAAAATAAACAGAAACAACAGTAAGTTTGGGTGCATCATGTCTTTATACCTATCTTTATAAGTGGATTCCCAGAACCATTCCCCATTAATCAAGTTCTCCCCACTCACAACTTTTACATAGGCTAAGAGAAGATGAAGGCTTTTCCCCTTGAAGTATAAGTTGTATAGGTAATAAATTTTTGCTTTTTCATTATTGTAACCAAAAAATAAAATAAAATAAAAATACATGCTTTTAATATTAATAGATTGATCAATCAAGGTTAGGTAAATATTTGTTTACTTGTACACTAAATGAATACAACTAAATCAACATGAATGTCAAATATTAACTGATCTTTAAAGCCTCCCTACCTTTTCCTATGACAGCTAGTCGCTGTCATCTGTGACCTTAGCTTTCTGTCCATTCTTTCTGTTGTACCATAGTTTATCTATATAAATATCTGTCTTTCACTAGATGTTTAGTTCTTCTAGGATAATAACTATATCACCTCCTAGTGCATAAGAGTTAACCAATGTGTACTTAGCAGTTTTAAGAAAATAAATAAATGTGTGTTCTAAAGGGGCATATCTGATTCTAACACTTAACATTGTTTTTTCTAGTTGTGGCTCATTATATGTATCAGTTTGGCCAACTTCTTAATTATATTGGGGATAACTGTTTTCTGTGTCTCTAATTCCACATATTTGAGACTTCAAGAGGAGAATTAATAGCACTGATTCTATATCATCATGTTATAGATAAGTGAGGTTCCATGTTGTTATGGATTTAATTGTGCCCCCAAAAGGTACACTTTGAAGTCTTGGCTCTTGTACCTGTGGATGTGATCCCGTTTTTAAACGGGGTTTTTCTTTTGTTACGTTAAAGAGGTCATACGAGTGTAGGGTGGATCCTAAACCTAATCACTTCTGAGTTATAAAAAGATCAAAATAGACACAGAGACACAGGGTAAGACTGGCACCATGTGTAGGTTGTTTACAAGCTAAGGAATGCTAAAGAACCAAGGAATACCCAGGGCTACCGAAAAGGAAGGGGTCAATACAACCAAGACTCTGATTTGGCATTTTATCCTCTAGAACTGTGAGATAATAAGTTTCTGTCTCTTAAAGCCACCCACTTGTGGTTTTCTGCTATAGTAGCATGTCATGTTTTCTAAAAGAGACCTTCAGGAAAAGGAGTGTATAATCATATATGCTTTTAAAATAAAGCGAGAAGCAATTAATTATCAAGATTTTTTCCAACTAAAAATTGGTGAAAGATAATGATACAAGTATGGTGAGACTGCGTCTTACATACTTTGGACATGTTGTCAGGAGGAATCAGTCCCTGGAGAAGGACATCATGCTTGGTAAAGTAAAGGGTCAGTGGAAAAGAGGAAGACCCTAAACAAAATGGTTTGACAGAGTGACTGCAGCAATGAGCTCAAGCGTAACGATGATTGTGAGCAAGGCACAGGACAGGGTCATGTTTCATTCTGTAGGACATAGGGTCTATGAGTCAGAACTGACTCGACGACACCTAACAACAACAATAAGGATACATTAAAGATAACATTATATACTACAGATATTTGCTATGGCTTATAATTTTGACTTTCTTAATATCAGTCGTTCATCCAAAGAAAACTCAAAATATTAGCAGATTTTTAAATCTACTGAAACTTTCATTTATCTATTACATGTAATCTGTAAAAAACATTCTCTATGATCTGTGTGCGTGGTTATATATTCTAATGCTTTGTAGTTGTCTGTGACAACACTCTCAACAATGAAAGCATTTACTGTAAAATCTTTCAGTGCTTTAAAAATAAAAAGGTGGAGAAGCCATTGTTGTGATTTGGGATAAGGAAAAAAAAATGAACTGACACAAAATAGTTCATATGCCATAACATTAAGGGGGGCTGGGACTTGAATCTAAGCAGATACGTATAGTGTTTATCACTGCCCTTGGAACAGAGAAGCAGAATACTATCTGTATCTACTGATTGCCATATGTCACCTCATTTTCCTTGGTTTTTCAACAATAAGTTAAATCT
This sequence comes from Elephas maximus indicus, assembly GCF_024166365.1. NCBI lineage: Eukaryota > Metazoa > Chordata > Mammalia > Proboscidea > Elephantidae > Elephas > Elephas maximus. The sequence continues at coordinate 42,488,833 of NC_064836.1, read as the reverse complement.
AATGAAAAAGACACAAAGAAATTAATGACAAAGTCAAGCTAAACCATTCAGCAGAATTTAAACAACACATTACATGCCTTACATATATCTGCCTTTGTAAGGATAAAAGGAGATCATAATGGGAAAAAAACAAAACAAAACTCTGATTTTAATAGTTTTCTCTATAATATTGCATGCAGATATTTGGCATGAAGCAAACAGGTCCGTGGGGCTCTAGGGGCAACTGTGTCTTAATAAGTTGCAGATACCCTCTTTTGTTTTTAGCTTAATTTCAGAATCTTAATTATTGCAATTTTATGAGGAGTTTGGCACATTGGAATCTCCTGATTGGTGACAGTAGTTAAGGTCCTAATGTTCGTTCTATTTTATTTTTCTCTCTAGATACATCACAGAGAAAATGTGACTTACAAACCTTTAGAAAGTATGTCTTAAGACAAGTGCTGTTGCAAGTGGAATTTATGATTTAATGATTGTTACATATGTTCTATATTTCATAAACATATACATAGAACATATATTTCATAAACGGAAACCCTGGTGGCATAGTGGTTAAGTGCTACGCCTGCTAACCAAGAGGTCGGCAATTCGAATCCACCAGGTGCTCCTTGGAAACTCTATGGGGCAGTTCTACTCTGTCCTATAGGGTCGCTATGAGTCGCAATCAACTTGACCGCAGTGGATTTGGTTTTTTGGTTTTTATATTTCATAAGCAAATTTATCTGTAACACATCACCACAGACTAAAGGGGAATTTGTATATTTTCTTCATTATTCATGACATATTATACAACTTTGGGAAAATAAAAAAAATAACACACTGAAATCATGAAAGTAAACTTTTAGAGTAAAAAAGATCATTTAGTCCCCTTCAATGGAAACCTCTTCAGCAATCATTTTTAGTTATAGTTACTCCCAATATCACATCAATGTTTAGAATCTAATAATTTCTCAAAGTAGTCTGATATATGCTACATATATTTGCTATGGCCTAATAAGAATCTAATAATTTCTCAAAGTAGTCTGGATGTAAGTATATATATGTACTTATGTATATATTATACTCATTTTTTAACTTTAAAATGTCCTGTGCCCTTGTTTGTGTGTGTATATATTATTTATAAATGTAACTATATAAAATTATACTTAATATATAATTATGTTTTTTAACCATGATGGAATTATGTAGTTTGGGACAAGAGGAGGCATGTATGTTAGAGAATATCCAAATTAATATACGTTGTTGTTAGATTCTTGTTGTTGTTAGGTGCCGTTGAGTGGGTTCTGACCTTTAGCAATCCTGTGTACAACAAAATGAAACACTGCCTGGTCCTGTACCATCCTTACAATAGTTGTTATGTTTGATCCCATTGCTGTAGCCACCGTGTCAATGCATCTTGTTGAGGGTCTTCCTCTTTTTAGCTGACCCTCTACTTTACCAAGCATGATGTCTTTCTCTAGGGACTGATCCTTCCTGATAACATGTCCAAAGTACGTGAGATGAAGTCTCACTGTGCTCGCTTCCAAGAAACATTCTGGCTATATTTCTTCCAAGACAGACTTGTTCATTCTTCTGGCAGTCCGTGGTATATTCAATATTCTTCATCATCATCATAGTTCAAAGGCATCAATTCTTTGATCTTCCTTATTCATTTTCCAGCTTTCGCATGCATATGAGGTGATTGAAAATATCATAGCTTGGCTGAAGTGCACTTTAGTCCTCAGAGTGACATCTTTGCTTTTTAACCCTTGAAAGAGGTCTTTTGCAGCAGATTTGCCCAATGCAATACGTCAGTTATTTCTTGACTGCTGTTTCCATGAGTGTTGATTGTGGACCAAGTAAAATGAAATCCTCGACAGCGTCAATCTTTTCTCTGTTTATCATGATGTTACTTATTGGTCCAGTTGTGAGGGTTTTTGTTCTCTTTATGTGGAAGTGTAATCCATATTGAAGGCTGCAGTCTTGGATCTTCATCAATTAATACATGGTAATACTAAATCAGTCATAAACATTAACTTGAGTAAGGGAGAAAATTACATGTAACTAAATATTTAATGTAAGCTTGATTGATATAGCTTTTATTAATTCGTTTCCAAGAGGCTTCAATCCAAATAAATGCAATCAAGATTCTTAGGACTGTTAATGAGTAGAGCTAACCAGAGAGTGGTAACTGGCTTAATAGTTCATGAAGTAAGTAATTTTTCCCTTTAGAGGATATTATTTTACTTCATTATTTTTTCTATAACTCACTAGTTATATTGATATTATAGTTGGCATTTTATACAATTTAATATTATAGTTGACATGTTATACAATTTAAGGAAAATTCATGTTGTAACATGTCAGAGAATATATTATACATTATATATTATGAATCTCTCTGAAATGAGAAAAAATCATAAAAATAAATAGAACATGACCTTGTTCATCTGTTAGAGCATTGCTCCATCAATTATCCTTCTCTTTCCTGTAATTTTTACTTCTCCGTTTTACTGACATGTACCCTTGGCATATAAAAATAATCCACTCTCCGCTTCAAACACTAACCCTTGTTTCTGCCACCATTCCAGGAACTTTCATGTCTCTCTTCTTCCATGAAGCACCAAGTTCTTAAATGAATAGTCTAATACACATTTTACCTAATCTTACATACTGAGAAAACTTGGTGTAGAGTTGATACCTACTCATAGAGACCCTATAGGACAGAGTAGAACTGCGCTGCAGGGTTTCCAAGAAGCTGCTGGTAGATTTGAACTGCTGGCCTTTTTGTTAGCAGCCGAGCTCTTAAATACTGATAATGGGGGATGGGGGTAAACTTAGTTATACAGTAATAGCTAGGAAATTCTGATTGGCCATGTTCACAAAAACTGAACATGTTTATATCCATTGAGTCATAGGTGTATTACCCTGCTTATCTTTTTCATGTTTTTCCTAGCCTTTTTTTGGGGGAGAGGAGGGGGAACTGCAAGCTCATTTTTGGTTGGAGCTTATTATGATGATGTGATCAGATTATTTATAATAACACAGCATGTTCCCTGACACATAATAAGTGAATAACATATTTCTATATTTTATTCTTGCCAGTAATATTGTGTGTATGATCAGGGAAAAGTAAAACTTGGCCTTTTTTAAATTAGCTGTATGATTTTCTTTTATGAGGATTTTCCCATGGGATAAAGTGGAATTTTTCTCCTACTTAGGATGGCCTTTTTTTGGACATGCTTTCGTATTTGTTGACTGCTGTTGTAATCAGTGTTCATATACAAAGTCGCAGTGGATACTGTAGTTATCCCTTCAGTCTTCATTTCTTCAGCCCCAAACTTTACCTAGATTAATTCCACCTTCAATTCTATAATGAGTCTGTGATTGCCCCCAAACCAATCAGAGACATTCTATTAACCTCAGTGGAATGTATTTCAGGTGAAATAAGTTTGTTATATAAGAGGAAACATTGGACTTTGATTTAATGGTTTTGGAAAATCAGCTTTCTCTCCTTTCAAACACTGTGATATAATATTGCGAAGTCTGGGCCAGTGGCTGCTGTATTGCTAACTTGAGGGAAGACTACCTAGGAACTAAGGAGGCAAAAAGAACGAGATAAAACTAAGAGAATTTAATACAAACAGAGAGGATCTTGGCAAAATCTCACTTGAAACTCATACTTTCTCTGGGATTTTTTTTTTACCTATGGTAGTGCCCAGTTGTACATATTGTTTCAGGGTTGTGCATGTGAATTAAGATGGACAAATCAAAGACGATTCCAAGACTATTGTTTGTTGTTCTGGGGAAGAACTCTTTTTTTTTTTTTCTGGGTGATAGTGTATACATATGAGTCTAGGACTGTCATTAAAATTTTGCTAAGATAAAAGTTGTAGGAAAGGTGAAGGATGGGGAGCACAGATAATGAGAAAAAGAGTCTTGGGTTCTTATTAAATTTAACTGCAGCCTAGCCAATCTCTTGACTTTTTATTTATTTATCCTAATAAATTCTGTTTATATATTTAGGCAGTTTGTGATTTTTTTAAACAATCATGGCTCCTTTGACTATGAAGTATGATCCATATTATATCACACAAACGAGTTCCATTCCTAAGTCTGCCTTTAAATCAAATTTGCACATAATTCGGAACAATTAGATGTGGTTTATATCTAATTTCAGGTATTCAAATGTTTCTCTTAGTATATAGTATATAGCTTACCTTTATATGCTTAAAAAAATCAAAGAAACACTTCCAGATATATTAAAACATCTTTAACATAATAACACAGTAATAATAATAATAATATTTTGATGTGTGTCACAAAGTAACACCCATTGGTTATTGTGAGCCATTGTATGTATCTCAAATTTTTAATATAATGGGCTCTGTGGGGGTTGATTTATAACTGTGAGTTGTATGTAAATCAGATGTCCATAACCCAGGGACTGTCTGTACATATATTTTATTAAGTATAATAGTCCAAGTTTTATTTAGCCTTTCCAATACACAATGGAGGTTAACGCAATAATTTTGTAAGTTGTGGTATTTTTTTTTTTTTTAACCTAACACATTCCTTACACAATTTCTAGTTTCTAAATAAGCTTGGAAGGAAGTCCTGATGATCTACTTCCAAAAAAACTAGCCAATGAAAACCTTATAGATCACAACAGATCATTGTCTCACTCACTTGCTTTGGACACGGTACCAGGAGGCATCAAGCACTGGAGGAGGACATCATGCTTGGTGAAGTAGAGGGCCAGTGAAGGTGAGGGAGACAAAGCGAGATGGGTTGGTACAATAGCCACAAGAATAGTCTTGAAGACACCTGCAATTGTGAGGATGATAAAAGACCTTCTGTGGTGCATAAAACCTCCATGAGTCTGAGATGACTTGACGATAGGTATCTATCTATCTGTCTGTCTGCTTATCTATCTGTCTGTCTATCTACAATAAGCTTAAGAAATTTACTTTGGTAATTCAAGAAGATCTGTTTGTATCCTTAAGAATGCTGGTTATATTAATGTCTTCTCTAAATTTAAGTGTTATTTCTTTTTTATATAATAGAATCTATCGATTTCAGGTTTCTTTGATTTTGCTTATTTTTTTTCCTCACTAGACAATGGATAAATAGATTAACTAAAATTAGCAGATCTTGTTGAAAATTCTGAAATATTAACAATCTCATCAATTAAATAATGTGTTTTGCAAAGCACATAGCGAAGAGTCAAAAAATCACTTTACAGTTTGGAGTGTTGAAAATGGACTGTATCAGAAGAGACAAAAAAAATCAGCCAATGAAAACCCCATAGAACACAACAATCTGATCCACAACTGATCATGGGGATGAGGACCAGGCAGCGTTTTGTTCCATGGTGCATAGGGCCACTGTCTTAGTCATCTAGTGCTGCTATAACAGAAGTACCACAAGTGGAAGTCTTTAACAAAGGGAAATTTATTTTCTCTTCCTAGTAGGCTAGGAGTCCAAATTCAAGGTGTCAGGTCCAAGAGAAGACTTTCTGTCTCTGTCGGCTCTGGAGGAAGGTCTTTGTCTGCAATCTTCGCCTAGACTAGGAGCTTGTCCATGCAGGAATCTTGGGTCCAAAGGACACGCTCTGCTCCTGGCACGGCTTTTCTCTGCTTGCTTCCCTTTCCTTTTACCTCTTGTAAGATAAAAGGTGGTGCAGGCCACACTCCAGGGAAACTCTGTTTACATTGGATGGATCGGGGATGTGATCTTAGTAAGGGTGTTATAATCCCACCCTAATCCTCTTTAACATAAAATTACAATCACAAAATGGAGGACAATTACACAATACTGGGAATTATGGCCTCACCAAGTTGACACATATTTTGGGGGGACACAAGTCAGTCCATGACAGTCGCCATGAGTCAGACGCCAATAATAAAGCAGCTAACATTGACACCATAAGGGAAGTTGAGGGATGAGAGTTAGAGTCAGAGGAGATGTGAAAATAGAATTGTCATTAATTGTGGTGATGAGGGGCCCTAAGCTAAGCAATGGGGACAGCCTCTAAAAGATGGAGAAGGCAATGAAGAGATTCTCCCCTAAAACTTTCAGAAAGAACACAGCCGTGCCATAATTTGATTTTTTAGTCTATTATGAGTCATTCTGGATTTTTGATGTCTAGAATTCTAAGGTAATAATTCTGTGTTGTAAGACACCATGTTGGTAGTTATTTGTTACAGCAGCATATGAAATTAATACAATACAAAAATCATTGTTCAACTTAATATCTAATTTATACAAGGAATATAAATTCACTTGTGCATGATAGCTTTGGTGTTTATTAACAAAGATTTCATCTTTCTCCCATAATGTTATGAGAATTTCATACTTAACTAATATTAAATTATCTGGTTTGATAAGTGTTGTAACTATGTTAAAATTTTTATGTTCATATGCTTTAAAAAATCAAGAAATGCTTTGTCAAAATTAATGTGTTATTATGGTGTCTTTCTACTTCTTTATAAAAGTGATAGCCTTCTATTCTTCAAACATGCCATATCATTTTATTTCCCAGAGCAGCCATCAAAGTATCTTGTATATTTAAAAAAAAAAAAAAATTGCCTTCAAGTTGATTCAGACTGATAGTGGCCCTATAGCACAGAGTGGAACTCCCCATAGTGTTTCCAAGGGGTGACTGCTGGATTTGAACTGCCAAACTTTTGGTTAGCAGCTAAGCTCTTAACCACTGTGCTGCCAGGGCACCACTTTGTACATATAAAACCAGTAACTATTATGTGTTTCAAGAATATTGTGACCATGTGTCTTCATTTCCCAGGATAGTCTTTGTTTATGTCTATTTGTTCCACCATCCTTTCTGGTTTAGCATTTGTCCCACTAAGGATGTTCCTGTCTCATTTAAACCTGATATGCTTATCTCATTTGCGGGTATCAATACTGTCATATAAATAGTAAGAGGTCTCTAATATACATGCACTTGCATTGAATGTATTTATTCGAAAAAATTGAGCTACTTTGAAGAGAATGGTATGGGCAACCTTAAGAATATTTTAGGAGACAAAAATTGAGAAAAATAGAAACTGGAATAGATGATATGACATTTCCAAAATGCATACTATTGCTGAGATTGTAAACTGGAGAGCATAACTTCAATATATTAAGAAAAATGAAAAATGCATATACCCCACAGACAAAAATTTTACCTCTGAGAGAAATTCCCAAATACCAAAAGAATAAACACAAGGATATCTGTTGCTATTTAATTAATTCATTTTAAATAAATCTAATATGACCACCGGAAACCCTGGTGGCATAGTAGTTAAGTGCTACAGCTGCTAATCAAAGCGTCGGCAGTTTGAATCCAGCAGGCGCTCCTTGGAAACTCTATGGGGCAGTTCTACTCTGTCCTATAGGGTCGCTGTGAGTCAGAATCGACTCGACAGCACTGAGTTTGGTGTTTTTTTTAGTAATATGACCACCAATCTGCACAAATAAAGTAATAATTTACATCAGGTGAATTGAATACATTATGTCTATGCACTTGAACAAGAAGAAATCTCAAAAACGTATTACTGAATAACAAATGTAAATGATGGAGTGAGATAATGCAAAATATCCTTTAAATAATTTTAAATTTATGCATAAAAAACAACAACATGCTTTGGTCAGATTATACTTGCCTGAAAACATATGCATAGAAAATGGATTAAGTAGAAAAGGATTTGAGCCTATGGGATAGAGAATAGGACTGCAGATGCATAATGGGAAAATTTATACTACATTAAGACACAAAATCAAATACATCAATGGGCAAATGTTAATTGTTTTTTTGCCTTCAAATAAGGAATGATTATGTGATTTCTTGAGATCCAAAATGCAATTAAAGGTGTTGAGGGGGTGGAATCATTTTATGAATAGATTTTGCATGTAACATTGTAGACAAATGAATTAAGCTAATGATACAGCATCAGACTGACGAGTGGTAGATGCAAGGTTCAAAACCAGAGATTTTATATGCAGAGATGCTATCTACTTGAAATACCTAGGAAAAGAGTTTCCTTTATATTCCACTTGACAGTCTTACAGGTATAACAGAAAATGATAACTTCCTTTATCTTACATTGATGCATGTACCCCTTGATGTAATAAAAGAGAATGGCTTACCATCTAAGGTCCTATCCTGATTCATGAAAGAGAGAAAGAAAGTCAGCAAGTGATTTAAAAAGTGGAACATTGGATTAATGTAAAAATAAAATTTTACATCAGGACAAAGGAAATGAATTGGCCCAGAGGTTTGAAATACCAATAATTTCCTCGCTGTAGCAGGTATTAAATTTAGAATCAAATAAATCTGAGCAGGTGACATGCTAGCTGGTCAATTGTTTTACCATTTCTGGTTACTACCTTCAGAAGACACATCAGTATGATGGAGACAACTATGGATTCACACATAGGTGCTGATCCAACTCCAGAGTTTATTGTTCATAATAACTCAGCAACACATTTCTGTCAGCAGTTACATCCAAAACAGACACAAGTAATTCTGCTGGGGCCATCAAAAATGGATGGGACCACAAGGAAAAAATAAATAAATAAAAGCAGGCAGAAATTTCCAACCACAAAAAAGGTTCTAATATCAAAAGCGTTCAAGTAGAACTGGGCAGCAATTTCCTGATTAATGGGCTGCGTAAAGAAAGAGATGCTTGAGCATGACCTTTTCCAATCTATATAACATGAACAGTAGTCATTTAGGTGTTCCACGGAAGTGTTTTCAGGGAAAAATATCTTCAGAGAAAAAAGTATCTTCTAGGAGTAGGCTAGAATGTCATTTCTGCATTTTATATGAGCTAATATATCAGTTCATTGTGTATTCCATTTTTAAGTAAATATTCAACATGTACTGTTACTTGAACTTAAAAAAAATCAGCAACATAAGCCTTATTGGGTAACTCTTATATTAAGAAAAAATAAAAAGCATGCAGAGTGAAACCTTTCTTTCAAGGAAGGAAAAGAAGGTGTAGAAATAAAATGAAGTTGACTGATAAACAATAAAGTGTAATCGGAAATGTTTAGAAATATTTTAACACTAATAACGACAAGAATTTTTAAGAGTTTTTTTTTTTTTCTTCCTAAGAAAACCTGTATGGTTACTTTTACACTTGTAGATACTTTTCGAACTCCCATCTTGTCAGTTATCCTTGTTGTTCCTCAGAGACATAGAGGATTTTTTTTTAAAATTTACAAGCGTTTATTTTAAAATCAAGAAGTCAAATGCCTTAAGCAAAGTTAACCACCAAAAACTGACAAAAGTATCTTGGAACCATGTCTTTTGATGCCTAATATTATGTATGTCCTTTTCGTTGCTCCTCAGTCCTTCCTCTAGGTGGAAGAAGCAGAAGTGAAGAGGACATTATGAAATTAGGCATAATTTTAAAGTTAGGGCTTCTTAAAATCCATTTATATGAAAGGAAATCAAACCTTTGGCATAAATGGGTGAAAAGTGTGTGTATTTGTAAACATAATTTCTAAGGGTACCTGGAGGGAATGCCATCTTCGAATCCATAGAACAAGTTGTGTCACAGCCGACTTTCTAGGAAGTTTATCACCCATTAGGTCACTGTGGACAGCAGCGTTTCCCTTTTGATGACACGGCTACTTCCACACAAGCTGAATGCCACTTACATACTGTATCCTGTGGGACAAGAAAAGTAAGTGATCTTAACTTAATAAGACCAAATCCAATATCCCATATCCATTAGTTTTTATTATGAAGAACCACATAAGAATAATTAAAAGTCTAAAAAGCCAGTCCAGAGCATAAACATGAATTATATCAAGGGAGATTAAATTAATTAATTCATTTAAGGGGGAAAAAGCTTCACAGATTTCATGCATACATGAAGCAGAGTATATTATCATTTCAGGCCTAAAGTTATGTTGTTCCCCACCATGTATTATTTGGTTTTAATTTTAAATGTGTAATTTTAATCATGTTTAATGACAATTATGACAACAATAAAATGAACAGGAATTTTATTTTGTGTTCCAAGTACAGCAAGCCACTCTACCCCAAAACCATTTTCCTAATAAAATTGTGTTTTGACTTTAATATCTCAACATATACGAAAAAGTAAACTGAAAACTATTTTATTAATTTTTGAGTGAATATAAGGCTTTTTATACCTATTTACTAATGTGGCCCAAGAAAGAGATATTAAAAAAAAAAAAAAGACCAGGAGACAGTGTAGCAAATGTAGGAATCACCTCACACTTTGCAAATAAAGACCTCAGGCTTAGCACCCCACAAAATTGGAATGGTGAATAATAGCATCACGTGTTGTCAGAATATTACTGTTATAAATTGAGGCACAATTTTTAATCTGCAGTGGAGTGGAAAATGCAGCAAGTCACATCAAAGAGGTAACTCAAGTGTATTTCAGCATTGTCAACCAAGGTTGCCATTATACAATATGATTTTTAATACTATCTATATAATTTAGCACAGCTCTGATGGCACAGTGGTGAAGAGCTCAGCTGCTAACCAAAAGGTTGACAGTTTGAACCCACCAGCTGCTCCTTGGAAACCCTATGAGGCAGTTGTACCCTGTCCTATAGGGTCCCTGTGAGCTGGAATAAATTTGACAGCAACAGGCTTCTTTTTTTAATAGAATTTATCACTCGCTTATCACTGTTAATAGAGTTGATTACTAGTACAAATTATTATTTTTTTGTTTTTAATCTAGGAAGAAGCCCCATTCACATCATGAGAGGTATTTTAGTTGAAAAAATAAACCCTAGATCGTATGCACTCATTTATCAAAATCATCTTGATTTCAGAAATGTTACTATGTTGCAAAATATGCATCTTAGAATTAAGGAAATGTGGAAATTGGAGGAAAATGTCTTCTTCACCACCAGATTAAATTTTCATTGCAGACTTGGGGAAATCTTTTAGCAAAAACTTGAGAGAAATCTCCAAAAAAATATTTGGTGAACTATTTTCTTTTTCCTGGTCCTTACCACACAAACTTTGATTTTTTTCCCCTCTGATCAGATCTCCACTATGGAAGCACAGGAGGGAACCAAACGCAATTGCATTAAAGGGGCAGCAGTGAAGCGTTCAAATTTTTAGAAAAGGAAACTGTGGAATGACACACTGGTTCATTTGCGATGCTCTGTCACTTTCGTTGGAAACCCTGGTGGTGTAGTGGTTAAGTGCTATGGCTGCTAAGCAAGAGGTCGGCAGTTCGAATCCGCCAGGTGCTCCTTGGAAACTCTATGGTGCAGTTCTACTCTGTCCTATAGGGTCACTATGAGTCGGAATCAACTGGACGACAGTGGGTGTTTTTTTAATCACTTTCGTCATTGAAGGTAGGCTCCTGAAACTCCACTTGGTTTACCCAAGTTTCCAATTCTGAGCTCTTTTCTGGTAGAAGTCTGAACAGATAAAAGTAACCAAAAGCTACTCTCAAATACTCAGAATTGAGTGTAGGTTCATTCTGATCTTATTACCCTATTCCCAGCCAGTCTCACCTCTAGTCATCCTTTTTGGAACGGAAGGTAAAAACTTTCTCACACATATGTACCTATATATTTAGTTTCTCAGTGAGTATTCTTTATCTCAGAAATCTATCAAAATTAATTAGCTTAAGTAAATAAGGAATTTATTAAAGGTCAGTAGGTAAGCACACCTGACCCAAGTCATGATCTTTCCTATTGCCTCATATGTATACGGAAGCTGGACAATCAAAAAGGAAGGCAGAAGATTTGATGCAGGCAAATTGAGGTGTTGTCAAAGAATATTGAATATTCTGTGGACTGCCAGAAAAACAAATAAGTCAGTCTTAGAAGGAATGCAACCAGAATGCTCCTTAGAAGTGAGGATGGCAAGACTTCAGCGTGGACACGTCATTAGGAAAGAACAATCACTAGAAAAGGACATCATGTTAGGTAAAATAAGGGTCAGCAAAAGCAAGGGAAACCTCAGTGAGATGGACTGCCACAATAGCCATCACACGATTGTTTCAAACACACTGAGAATCATGAAGATGGTGCAAACAGGCAAGGTTTCATTCTGTTACACATAAGGTCACCACTAGTAGGATCCAACTGGATGGCAACTCACAACAAAAACAAGTGATTTATTGAATTCTAAGAGGCACAAACAACTAACTTTGGAGGCTATGTGGCCTCGGAGGTCTACCTGCAGGTATCTTCTCATGGTGTCACAATGGACAATGAACAAGGAGATCTGCATCCAGAACTTCTATCACTCCTGCTCCTGGGCTTCCAATTTATTTCACCATCTGAGGAATAAATTACCAATAGCACTGGATTCTTCAGTTTTCTCTCTCCTGAACTGGAGTTTCCAATGGGTGCTTCTAAATAATAGCAACTAGATCACATGCCTGCAACCAACAGGTAAGGGAGGCTGTAATAGGTAGTTCTGCCTTCTACCTTGGAAAAAAGAGAACACAAATTGTGGACACAGATTCACCTGTCTGTCCATTTGTAATACCGTGGTGGTTGGCATGTTGCTACGTTTCTGCAATCTACACCACTGGTGTTTCAAATACCAGCAGAGTCACCCATAATTGACAGGTTTCAAAGGAGCTTCCGGTCTAAGACAAATAAGGATGAAAGACCTGGTGACCTAGGTCCAAAAATTAGCCAGTCGAAACCTTATGGATCACAACAGACCATTGTCCAACTTGCTTGCTTGGGACAAGGCATCATGAAGAATCAATTGCGGAGGAGGACATTGCGTTTGGTGAAGTAAAAGGCCAATGAGGGCATGGGAAAACCTTGGTGAGATGGAATGACATAATAGCTGAATCAGTGGACTTGAACATGCTGGTGATTGTGAGGATGGCACAAGACCAGACAACATTTCATTTTGTTACTCTTCAGATCTCCGTGAGTCAGATTCTACTGGATGGCAGCTGACAACAAAAAAACAGTTTAAATATGGGAATGTGATTCTAAAGAAAATAAGCTGCTACATACGTCCACAATCCATGCTTCTAACCTTATATGTGCATGAATAGCTATGCCTTTCTTCCAATGAACAGCCTCTTTGGGTGCTGATTCAATGATATTCAGATCTCTGCTTTATCAGATATTCTTTTTGATACGCCTTCTGGTCCTGCTTCTCTGGACATGACTGTTGTCTTGGTTTTTCAACCTTTTTGGGGCAGGTCTTGCAAAACATGCCATAGTTATGCTGGCTGCCACTCAGCTATTTAGGACTTTCATAGACAATGACTTTAAAGGGAAGATTGGCAAAAAATCTTATAAGCAAAAAAACAAAAATTCCAAGAGAATTGGGGAAATGATACAATTATATTTTATTTTATAGAATTAAAGAATATGGAATCCTATTTAGAAATAAACCCACCCATTAGAAATAGTCTAAGCCTAAAAGAAACATCAGAAATAAAACATGGCTGATAAAATAAGCAAAAACATATATAAAATGATCATGACTGTTCATGGTCTCTATAAGTTGGAATCGACTCAATGGCAATGGGTTTTTGGTTTTGGTAAAACACCCACGGAGTCCAATGAGTTTGTAATCTTATAGATAACATCATTTTATTATCTATATTTATGTTGCTTTAACATGCAACTTTAACATCACTAAACACTCACCAACATACCATGCATTCAAGTACAGTCAAGGGTTCCTTTTAGAAAGTTCTTTACGAAGTAGGTGGATCCTGGAGGTCTGCATACCTACTGCATGTCATTATATTGCTAACGTCAAATAGTTATTTAGGAGTTCCACTACAGAAACATCAGTTAAAAGAGGGAAAATATTAGTCTCTGATCTCTTACTTCTATAATTTTACATTATATATTCTTAGAGTATGATTCCTTGTAATTCATAGAGGGCATGTTTCAAACAATAACAGAGTAGATTATGCTTTCAGCACTTGTGAACCAAGTGTCTTGAGCTGTAGAATTTAAAATATTTTTATTGATTTAGAAGAATATAATTCATCATAATCTCTTGTTCGTAAAGGTAATTGTACAAGGGAGCATTTGCCTTGGGAGCTGACGTTTAACATTTTGGTGAGTTTCGAAATCTGCACAGTCTATAATAGGCTAGTTTGAAAATCAAAGGTTTATTTCCGACGCATTGCTCCTGGAGGAATGCATGGCTTTGCATAATGAAGGGCTTACATGAGAGCCTAGCATAACTAACGTCTTTAAACAACTCCTTGTTCTTCTTTACAGACTTCCGGCATTTGAAGGCACTTAATAATTTTTTTTTTTTTTAATACATTTATGAGGCTGTCTGGCACTTCCGCTAACTTTGTAGCAGCTCTCTATATTCAAAATTTAATGATGACTCTCTAACAAAAGGTAGCTAACCATAACCTTTAAAAACTTTTAAAAGGTAATCATTAAGTAGTGGACTAATTCATGCCTTTCCCACAATACCTATCAAAACTGTAAAAATTGATTTAAATATAAGGAATTTGGATCAGAGACAGTGGTAAAAATATTATTTTAGTATCAAAACAAGTGATGACAAAATCACTCCTCCAGCTGCATGTTTGAAGCTTCAGATGGATCCAGGTACACATTTACTAAGACTCATTCAGACTCCCTGCACACACACATAGACACACGTTCACACATGCAACATTCACATCAGATGAAAACCATGTGTATAATAAATTCAAACCAAAAAAAGAAACCAAACCCACTGCCATCAAGTAGATTCTGACTCATAGCGACCCTATGGGACAGAGTAGAACTGCCCCATAGAGTTTCCAAGGAGCGCCTGGTGGATTTGAACTGCCAACTTTTTGGTTAGCAGCCGTAGCTCTTATCCACTACCTCACCAGGGTTTCCAGCATAATAAAGTAAACCAACAATAATTAAGCCAGGTGAATTCAACATATTACATGAAGACTTGCTGGAAAAATCTGTAGCATCTTTGGGATGCTCATTTTGTCTATGATAATTAACACAGTATAATCTTATACGTATGTGTATTGTCTAATGATTCCACGTGATTGTGCCAACTTCCAGTTCATTTCGCATGCATATAAGAGTGTTCAATGCAGATGTAGCAAACACTTTTTTTTTTCCATTTGACATTGCACAGTCATAGTACATATTAGTGATTTTTTGAAATTGTTGGTACAAATTCTGCGAATTCAATGCTCGTATTTGATGTTTCTGTCCATCATTCCTTCTAACCTAGAATATATGTTACATAAGAAATTCTTTCTCTACAAGTTTCCTTTATTGGCAGATATGAAAAAAATTGTAATAGTACTAGAGACAGATCTCTATCTGTAAGATATTTTGTAGAAAGAAAATATCAAATGAGAAAAGTGTCAAATCATAAAGCAGTAAGATTAATAAGCAAGTATGTTTTTAATAATGGCAAAGAAATGATGCTATTATGCAAACCACTTAAAAGCTAGGTGCACTGTAACAATCTACAGGTGAGTGTATAGGTCTGGTAAAATATCTTAATTATCTTTCTTCATTTCATTACAATAAAAAATATTGCAAATCACTTACAATTGTTCCCTAAAATATTGTTCACTTTCAATAGCAAAAGGGATCCCTATATCCCATAAATGATTAGACTATTTCAATTTACGTTATTTGCTTCTCCTGGAGGTATGTTTCATTTGATTTATTCTGATATACTTGTTCATTTGAATGCATTCTGTTTTATCAATCATGTTGCTGAAAGTAGTCACCTAATTTCAATTGCTTCTGGAAATAATTTTTCATAAAAACTCAAATATGTAAACACATATGTATATATCACAATGTATTAAACATTGATAGTGAAACTGGTTTAATAATGCTGTCAGTTAGGTGAGTCCCAGGGATTTCTTATACATTAAAACAAACAACCCACCAGGAGGTTCAAGTGCTGTGGACACAGCCATGGGCTGTCTTTCTTGATTGTTGTTCCATTTCTTCCTGCCACTAAATGGCTACCATTCTTTCAGCATTCTCTATTTCATCACTCAAGTCCTTGTTCTCTAGTCTCCCCTCAGTACCAGGATAACAGAGAAGACTATGTTGGAAAATCCAGCACCGTTCTTGGTCTAAATATTCTATTGAACAGTGGTTGGTAGGGTATTTTGAAGAAGCATGAGCTATAATAAATCATGGCATCTACCAATGACAGTTTCAAATGAACACGTTTATTGGGCCAGACAAGTACATCACTAAGAGTGTTATTTACCTCAGGTGCTGACATACAGTGCCAGATGTTGGATTTAAACCCTGACTCAGTGATTGCTGCTGAAAACTGCACTGGCATTTTAAAAAGCATCTGTTATAAACACTGATCCAAGTAAAACAAGAACCACAGAGCTTAAGGTAAGCAGGACTGAAAGTGAATTGAAAGTTATTACCTTGGCAAGTTCAGAAAGCATGAAACCTGAGGTAAAGTCCCATACTGAACGCGGTTCTCTTAAAGAAAGCTTTTGTGGGATCACTTTTCTAAACACATTCTCACAGAAGTCTGAGAAATGTGCAAATAATTTCTAATATAACATTAAAATGCCAATATTTTGTGGATTTTCAATATTTTTGTATGTATTAGATTTTAAAAGATAACATGATAAGTACTGCATTTGGACTCAGAGGAACCTATGAATTAGTGCATAGCCATGACATTTGAACACTGCAAACGAGGAATATTTTATGATATGAAAAATTCATACTACCCTTCAAGTTGTATACAGGTAGTTCTAGAAATAACCTATTTCTACTGTTATTTCTTCACATCGGCAACATTGTTAAAAAATTGCAAATAGTTTTATTGTGATAAAACATTTAATATGGATTAATGAACTGAATTAAATAATTAAGTTTAAATTAAATAAATTTGATTTTATGTTATGATATTCATTGACTCTCATCAGTATTTGCTTTTAATTTTAATTGGTAATTGTGACTATTTTGAAAGAAAAATAAGATTATTAAAAACATTTTTATCCTTTATGTTTATTATAGTTTATGTGCTGCTAAAATGTAGTCAAATGTTGCATAACTTAAATAAAATTCCATTTTATTTTGTAATTCTTTAGATCAATACTGTCAATAGAACAGAAATTATATGAAATGGTTTATTAATACAACTCAAATGTTGCTTTTGTTGAATTAAAATAAAAATAAATTCAGCAGAATAAATATATGATAACATAAGTTTTTTTTAATGATAAAAATGTTTATTAGGAAACACTTAACAGCTCTCCTTTAGCAGAATTTTACAGACTAGAACACAGACTGGAAGCAAGTACAGTTTCAGTCATTAACACTCTACATAGGATGCTTATTCCAGGACTGGAAAGTTGCTAAAGGTTGTGACACACCACAATAAATGTGTGTCATTAAAAATTACAAATTGGTAATTATTTGAAAACCTCTTGGGTAGCAGCTCCTTCCAAGAACACAGCCATGGTATGTGGCTCGCCAGCTCCATATGGGCAAAATTAATGGACATAGTCATCCTTCAACATTACATATAATCCATATTCCTGAAGGAAGCCAGTGAGACATGACTTAAACTTTCCTATATCTTCTTCAATTTGACACTTAGATACCCATGGATATCTACCATGTTCCTTATGAAATTTATCAACAGCCCATAACATTAAGTACAATCCTACCTCATTATCAGGATTGTCCATGCTGGAAATAATTTTATCCTTGTTAATTGTATCCAAACCATATTCTTCAGCTAAGGAGCGACATCTTACCACTTGAAGAAATGCGCAATTACTGCAGAGGAACTTGAAATGGACTCTGGTGCCCGGCCTATGGACTGCAGCAGTTTGGCAACGTGAATGCCCACAGCAGCAGCATCTTTGCTTTTTCACGGTTACATTTTGCAGTTTCATATATTTGCCTGAATCTGCAATCATATCAGGAATTGCGCCTTGAACAGTAAATTTCCTTGACCCTCCCTGGCCACAAATTCGTTTAAAGCAGGAGCTAAAATCCAAAATGATTGTGTCTGTTTAGTGATATTTATGCAACGATTATCATTAATCTTCAATACTGCTTGGAATCTGAGTTGTATTTAGCACTGTATGTGCATTTTTAATAGCTCCTACAAAATTCTCTTCATCTTCTGGAGCCCTGTTTTCATTCTTTAGAATTCCTTGTCTAATCAAATCCCTGAAGTCCTCTTTTTCTTTATGTTTTAGGTATTCATCCATTTGTCTCACTATACCACTGTGCTAAATATTTTAGATATGATCATAATCCATAGAGTATGGCTATGATCCTTTTTTTCCATATGACCCAAATCGTAAAACTGAAAATGTTCTCTCAACTCAGGAAACGGCTTATCCAGTCGAAGGTCCTCTAGTGCATTATCGGGGTGAGATTCTATCACTGGATGTTCTTTTATAATGATCCTCATATAACCAACTGGTCCATACGTCCTACAGACCAAAAGAGGGATTTGAGAATTCCGGAGGACGTCCGCTAAACGTAGTAATGTATTTTCAGGGAGTTGAGTCGCAACCGCAATTGTAAACCTACGGAAAAATGAAGGATCATGGTCTAGAAGGTTTTCTGGACTCTCTTCCACAAAATTTCAGAGACATCGTTATTTAATTCTTGTAAGAATTCTATGGCAGTTTGAGCTCAGTTCTTTCCCATACTGCTTCTTTGAAGGAAAAACTGTTTCCAGTATCTTCTTCGCTGACTTGATGTCCATCAGTAATTATAAACGAACCAATACCTGGCAGTTCTTAATAATTTCAGTTCCTGTGGCTGTTGCATTTATTAGGAAAGCATGAGCAGATTCTAAAGCCTCGTGCCCATGATCACCCCACAACCTCAGCTGCAGGTTGTGCTTCTGCTCCTTGGGCCACTTCCCCGGCTGAGCCATGGCCGCGCCCGCAAAGTGGAGAAGAGCCCAACCCCAGCTGAGGGCCACCACCACCTCCGCCCACATAGGAGCAACTTCTGGGTTTTGCTTGTCTTTATTCCTCAAACATTGATGACCCATTGATAGAATAGACAGGCGTCTACAATAAAAAAAAAAGTGAGTCATTGGTGTTATTGCGCTAACTTTTAGTAATATTAAAACTATTTATTTGCTTAAGTTTTTTTTCTTTTCTTTCTCCATAAGAAAGAATATTTTTTCACAGTGAAAGGATAGAACAAATGTTATTCAATGGTTTGTTCATTTATAAGTTTTGAATATTCATACCAATGGTTTATGAGCTTCTATACACTTTTCCCAAGACCTGAAAATTTTGGAGCCCTAGTGGCACAGTGGTTAAGAACTTGGCTGTTAACCAAATGGTCAGCAGTTCGAATCCACCAGCTGCTCCTGGGAAACCCTGGGGGGCAATTCTACCCTGTCCTACAGGGTCAAAAATATTAAGGTAGGTATGACCCTGAACACACT
Organism: Elephas maximus indicus; assembly: GCF_024166365.1. Taxonomy (NCBI): domain Eukaryota; kingdom Metazoa; phylum Chordata; class Mammalia; order Proboscidea; family Elephantidae; genus Elephas; species Elephas maximus. The sequence continues at coordinate 42,469,455 of NC_064836.1, read as the reverse complement.
ATTCAATTTATAAAAGAGTAAAATATTCTAACCCAGTTAGGGGTGAACATGTCTTACCTTGCTCTTTACATAGGGATTTGAATGATTGTGATTCGTTCCTCAGTTTTAGGTAACTCAATTTATTTTGGGGAGCCACTACTCTCCCCAAGCTATACCTATTATAATGGGCCAGAGCTTGAAATGGCTACTTATGTTATATTTCTTTGGTGCAGCGATTGGTTCAGTGATGCCGAGTGACCCAATGAGAGTCAATGAGATGCAACGAGACTTTGTTGGGACTTTGAGAGAGTGACAGTCCTCTCCTTCCAAGTGTGACAATAGTACTCAGGCTTATGAAAGCAGCTACTAGGGGACACAGTAAGGAACTATAAGAACACCTGACACAACAAAAACCCAGATTTAAGAGACAGAAAAAAAAAAAAAGTCATTTTGTTTTGAATTGAACCCTCTTTTGATGTTGTCTGAAGTTAATTTTGGCCCTAGTATTATCACTGGGCAAATCTGCTGCAAAAGACCTCTTTAAAGTGTTGAAAAGCAAAGATATCACCTTGAAGCCTAAGGCATGCGTGACCCAAGCCATGGTATTAGAATTCCTGATTCAGGCTCAAGGATGCAGGTCCTGCTATTTTGTGACCATTTCATCTTCAATATGTGGCTCCTCAGGCCCCCAAGTTTATCTGCTTCCAATTAGAAACAGAGGAAAGAACTTGGCTGATAATTCTGTCAGGTTTATGGGTTTTGGTGAACACATGACAATTTCTGCCAACTGGTAAACAAGAATCGTTGAGTGTGTACATATTCATAGACTACGAAGTTTCTACAAGCAGGCCTAGGTTCTCTGAAGCAGGGGAGCAACATTCCAGAGCCAGTGGTTATTAGACAGGTGCTGCATCTTCACAGAGTACATTTTCTTAAAGTTAAAATAACAGTTATAAGGGCATAATCTAAAAGAATAATGGTTTACTTAGCCATATTTGGAGTTCAGAATTCAGTGAGCTGAATCAGAAATGCATATTTAAGTTAACTGTAGTGCAAAGTCTACATTGATTTTTTTTGGTCATTCGCAACTAAGCCTACATTTTTGTCTTCTTAAAGTTTCAAGATAAAGAAACAAAAACTAATATCATTATCCTAAGATAGAGAATAGTTAGATTCTAACTGGCTATTGTTTTCAAGATTCTTTGCCCTATTTTCATTAAAAAATTCGTGAAGATGATGTCTTTCTTTCTATCTGGGTGAGAAGCCACACATTCCAATTATATTTAATGACATGGAAAGAATATAAGAACAGAAAAGATAGTGCTCTGAGATTAGCTGAATTTTGCATGAAAACTTTGAGTTGCAGAAATAACCTTTTTATTCAAAATATTTCAAAAACAAAGATGCATGAAGGATTGGGCAGCAACACTTGGACAAACTTGCAGGTGATGAGGTTTACCAACAGGACTCAAAGCATTGGGAATGACAGTTGACAGTATGGCATGGGAAGTCACAATAATTAAAGGCTTTTAAGTAATGAGGAAAATATATTCCAAATGTCACTCATTCTCACATTGTTCTTAGGTAATTCTGGAAGGGAAATTCAATAATAATTTCTCTCAGAACACAATTGTATACTGACAAGGGAACCATACAAACTACATTATTGTCTGGATGTGTGTAGTATTAAAGAAAAGAAAAGAAAAAGTTGCCATTGGTTATTCTGTCTCCTAGTGACTCTATAGGACAGAGTAGACGGCCTCATAGGATTTCCAAAGTGTAATTTTTACTGATGAAGATCAAATACTACAGACTTTATTACAAATTACACCTCAAAATAAAGAAAACAAAAATCTTTATAAGTGGACCCCCAAAAAAACCAAACCCGTTGCCATCAAGTAGATTCCAACTCATGGTGACCCTATAGGACAGAGTAGAACTGCCCCCAGAGAGTTTCCAAGGAGCGCGTGGTGGATTTGAACTGCTGACCTTTTGGTTAGCAGCCATAGCACTTAACCACTACGCCACCAGGGTTTCCTTATAAGTGGAACAGTAAGTAATATCATGACAAAAGGAGAAAAGATTGAAGTTGTCAAGGATTTCGTTTTACTTGGATCCACAGTCAATGCCCACAGAAGCAACAGTCAAGAAATCAGAGACATTTCCCCTAAACTATCAAGACAATAGAGGACTTGAAGCATTTATTGATGAAGATCAAAGACCACAGCCTCAGTATGGATGACACCTCAACATAAAGAAAAAAAGAATCCTCACAACTGGACCAATAAGCAACATCATGATAAATGGAGAAAAGATTGAAGTTGTCAAGGATTTCATTTTGCTTGGATCCACAATCAACATCCATTGAAGCAGCAGTCAAGAAATCAAAAGGTACATTGCATTGGGCAAATCTGTTGCAAAAGACCTCTTTAAGGTATTCAAAAGCCAAGAAGTCTCCTTAAAGACTAAGGTGTGCATCACCCAAGACATGGTATTTGCAATCAGCTCTTATGCATACAGAATGCTGGACAATGAATAAGGAAGACTGAAGAAGAATTGATGCCTTTGAATTATGGTGTTGGCAAAGAATATTGAATATACCATGAACTACTAAGAGAACAAACAAATCTGTCTTGGAAGAAGTACAGCCAGAATGCTCCTTAGAAGCAAGGATGGAGAGACATTATTTCACATACTTTGGACATGTTATCAGGAAGAATCAGTCCTGGAGAAGGACATCATGCTTGGCAAAGTAAAGGGTCAGCAAAAGAGAGGAAGACCCTCAAGGAGATGAATTGACAGAATGGCTACAAAGATGGGCTCAACTATAGCAAAGATTGTGAGGATGACACAGGAGCAGGCAGTGTTTTGTGCTGTTGTACATAGGGTTGCTATGAGTTAGAATGGATTTGGTGGCCTCTAACAACATCACAAAAACAACATTTATGGAAACTGACTGCCACATCTTTCTCCCTGGAGCAGCTGGGAGGTTCCAGCCACTGACCTTTTGGTTAGCAGCTGTGTGCTTCAATCACTGTGGCACCAGGGCTTCTTGATATGTGGGACGGAATCTATGAATAAGACTATATGATGGTGACAGTATAATTCACACCTAGTTGTGACTGGATTTTGAGTATTTCAGAAAGGCAAAACTCTCTATAAATATGCAGTCTTATAAAGACTGAAGGGAAATACAGAAACAGATCAATAAGAAATAGCATAAAGAACTAAGAAGGGATATCATATCAGAAAAAAAAAACAAAAAAAAATTTTTTTTTTTTTTTGTTTTTGTTTTAGGCCACAATTTCCCTCAAGGGAAAAGATTGGTAGAGATCGACATTGTGTTGTATGGAATCCCGGATAGTATTTCTAGTTTGTATATGCATTTCATTCATGGTTTGTTTTCTGTCATTCTTAAAATATAAGGCTACCTTTTAAACATACTAATAAATCATGAAGATGCAGCAGGACCAGACAATGTTATATACATAAGGTCACAATAAGCCACAGCCGACTCAACAGAAATTAACAATAACAACATCTTTTAGTTGCAAAGTTAAAAGAATCACTTTATATATAGTAAAGGAATAGAAATATCCAATTATCTTTGCAGCTAAAATGTTAGGGCTCAAATTAGGCAGACCAGTTATGCCACACCCTTATTGAATGGATCCTAAGTAGTGTTTCTTATTTTTGATTGTGCCATATATTCCACTTCACCTTCTCTAAGTTACAGAGGTCATAACAGTTCTCAACTTTTACTTCTTTGCTTAAAAAAAGAATGCTGCCTCATACCGGATTATTTTTTAAATTAGCAAACACATGTCAAATTTTAATAAACACATTGCATAGGAAGACACAGGGAAATACTGAGGCTACTGTAAACCAGTGTGCTTTAGATCCCCCAAAACAAATAAGAGTTTTAAAATTATTTTGATTAGAGTATGCCAATTAATTGACACTGATATATAACCTCAACTAAAAAAAGATAAAATTGTGGAAGAAGAATGGAGAGATTAAAAATGATTGTAAGCAATCTTTCTTTTTTTTTTTAATAACTTTTATTAAGCTTCAAGTGAACGTTTACAAATCCAATCAGTCTGTCACATATAAGTTTACATACATCTCACTCCCTACTCCCACTTGCTCTCCCCCTCTTGAGTCAGCCCTTTCAGTCTCTCCTTTCTTGACAATTTTGCCGGCTTCCCTCTCTCTCTATCCTCCCATCCCCCCTCCAGACAAGAGTTGCCAACACAATCTCAAGTGTCCACCTGATATAATTAGCTCACTCTTCATCAGCGTCTCTCTCCCACCCGCTGACCAGTCCCTTTCATTTCTGATGAGTTGTCTTCGGGGATGGTTCCTGTCCTGTGTCAACTAAAGGTCTGGGGAGCATGGCCGCCGGGATTCCTCCAGTCTCAGTCAGACCATTAAGTTTGGTCTTTTTATGAGAATTTGGGGTCTGCATCCCACTGATCTCCTGTTCCCTCAGGGGTCCTCTGCTGTGCTCCCTGTCAGGGCAGTCATCGATTGTGGCCAGGCACCAACTAGTTCTTCTGGTCTCAGGATGATGTAGGTCTCTGGTTCATGTGGCCCTTTCTGTCTCTTGGGCTCTTAGTTGTCGTGTGGCCTTGGTGTTCTTCATTTTCCTTTGCTCCAGGTGGGTTGAGACCAATTGCTGCATCTTAGATGGCCGCTTGTTAGCATTTAAGACCCCAGACACCACATTTCAAAGTGGGATGCAGACTGATTTCATAATAGAATTATTTTGCCAATTGACTTAGAAGTCCCCGCAAACCATGTTCCCCAGACCCCCGCACTTGCTCTGCTGACCTTTGAAGCATTCATTTTATCCCAGAAACTTCTTTGCTTTTGGTCCAGTCCAATTGAGCTGACCTTCCATGTATTGAGTGTTGTCTTTCCCTTCACCTAAAGCAGTTCTTATCTACAGATTAATCAATAAAAAACCCTCTCCCACCCTCCCTCCCTCCCCCCCTCGTAAACACAAAAGTATGTGTTCTTCTCAGGTTTACTATTTCTCAAGATCTTATAATAGTGGTCTTATACAATATTTGTCCTTTTGCCTCTGACTCATTTTGCTCAGCATAATGCCTTCCAGGTTCCTCCATGTTATGAAATGTTTCAGAGATTCGTCGCTGTTCTTTATCTATGCGTAGTATTCCATTGTGTGAATATACCACAATTTATTTACCCATTCATCCGTTGATGGACACCTTGGTTGCTTCCAACTTTTTGCTATACAGCTGCAATAAACATAAGTGTGCATGTATCTGTTTGTATGAAGGCTCTTGTATCTCTAGGGTATATTCCGAGGAGTGGGATTTCTGGGTTGTATGGTAGTTCTATTTCTAACTGTTCAAGATAACGCCAGATAGATTTCCAAAGTGGTTGTACCATTTTACATTCCCACCAGCAGTGTATGAGAGTTCCAATCTCTCCGCAGCCTCTCCAACATTTATTATTTTGTGTTTTTTGGATTAATGCCAGCCTTGCTGGTGTGAGATGGAATCTCATCGTAGTTTTAATTTGCATTTCTCTAATGGCTAATGATCGAGAGCATTTTCTCATGTGTCTGTTGGCTGCCTGAATATCTTCTTTAGTGAAATGTGTGTTCATATCCTTTGCCCACTTCTTGATTGGGTTGTTTGTCTTTTTGTGGTTGAGTTTTGACAGAATCATGTAGATTTTAGAGATCAGGCACTGGTCGGAGATGTCATAGCTGAAAACTCTTTCCCAGTCTGTAGGTGGTCTTTTTACTCTTTTGGAGAAGTCTTTAGATGAGCATAGGTGTTTGATTTTTAGGAGCTCCCAGTTATCGGGTTTCTCTTCATCATTTTTGGTAATGTTTTGTATTCTGTTTATACCTTGTATTAGGGTTCCTAGGGTTGTCCCAATTTTTTCTTCCATGATCTTTATCATTTTAGTCTTATGTTTAGGTCTTTGATCCACTTGGAGTTAGTTTTTGTGCATGGTGTGAGGTATGGGTCCTGTTTCATTTTTTTGCAAATGGATATCCAGTTATGCCAGCACCATTTGTTAAAAAGGCTATCTTTTCCCCAGTTAATTGACACTGGTCCTTTGTCAAATATCAGCTGCTCATACGTGGATGGATCTATGTCTGGGTTCTCAATTCTGTTCCATTGGTCTATGTGTCTGTTGTTGTACCAATGCCAGGCTGTTTTGACTACCGTGGCTGTATAATAGGTTCTGAAGTCAGGTAAGGTGAGGCCTCCCACTTTCTTCTTCTTTTTCAGTAGTGCTTTGCTTATCCGGGGCTTCTTTCCCTTCCATATGAAATTGGTGATTTGTTTCTCTATCCCCTTGAAATATGACATTGGAATTTGGATCGGAAGTGCGTTAAATGTATAGATGGCTTTTGGTAGAATAGACATTTTTACTATGTTAAGTCTTCCTATCCATGAGCAGGGTATGTTCTTCCACTTAAGTATGTCCTTTTGAATTTCTTGTAGTAGAGCTTTGTAGTTTTCTTTGTATAGGTCTTTTACATCCTTGGTAAGATTTATTCCTAAGTATTTTATCTTCTTGGGGGCTACTGTGAATGGTATTGATTTGGTTATTTCCTCTTCGGTGTTCTTTTTGTTGATGTAGAGGAATCCAAGTGATTTTTGTATGTTTATTTTATAACCTGAGACTCTGCCAAACTCTTCTATTAGTTTCAGTAGTTTTCTGGAGGATTCCTTAGGGTTTTCTGTGTATATAATCATGTCATCTGCAAATAGTGATAACTTTACTTCTTCCTTGCCAATCCGGATACCTTTTATTTCTTTGTCTAGCCTAATTGCCCTGGCTAAGACTTCCAACACGGTGTTGAATAAGAGCGGTGATAAAGGGCATCCTTGTCTGGTTCCCGTTCTCAAGGGAAAATGCTTTCAGGTTCTCTCCATTTAGAGTGATATTGGCTGTTGGCTTTGCATAGATGCCCTTTATTATGTTGAGGAATTTTCCTTCAATTCCTATTTTGGTAAGAGTTTTTATCATAAATGGGTGTTGGACTTTGTCAAATGCCTTTTCTGCATCAATTGATAAGATCATGTGGTTTTTGTCTTTTGTTTTATTTATGTGATGGATTACATTAATGGTTTTTCTGATCTTAAACCAGCCTTGCATAGCTGGTATAAATCCCACTTGATCAGGGTGAATTATTTTTTTGGTGTGTTATTGGATTCTATTGGCTAGAATTTTGTTGAGGATTTTTGCATCTATGTTCATGAGGGATATAGGTCTATAATTTTCTTTTTTTGTAATGTCTTTACCTGGTTTTGGTATCAGGGAGATGGTGGCTTCATAGAATGAGTTGGGTAGTATTCCGTCATTTTCTATGCTTTGGAATACCTTTAGTAGTAGTGGTGTTAACTCTTCTGTGAAAGTTTGGTAGAACTCTGCAGTGAAGCCGTCTGGGCCAGGGCTTTTTTTTGTTGGGAGTTTTCTGATTACCGTTTCAATCTCTTTTTTTGTTATGGGTCTATTTAGTTGTTCTACTTCTGAATGTGTTAGTTTAGGTAGGTAGTGTTTTTCCAGGAATTCATCCATTTCTTCTAGGTTTTCAAATTTGTTAGAGTACAATTTTTCATAATAATCTGAAATGATTCTTTTAATTTCATTTGGCTCTGTTGTGATGTGGTCCTTCTCATTTCTTATTCAGGTTATTTGTTTGCTTTCCTGTATTTCTTTAGTCAGTCTAGCCAATGGTTTATCAATTTTGTTAATTTTTTCAAAGAACCAGCTTTTGGCTTTGTTAATTCTTTCAATTGTTTTTCTGTTCTCTAATTCATTTAGTTCAGCTCTAATTTTTATTATTTGTTTTCTTCTGGTGCCTGATGGATTCTTTTGTTGCTCAGTTTCTATTTGTTCAAGTTGTCGGGACAGTTCTCTGCTTTTGGCTCTTTCTTCTTTTTGTATGTGTGCATTTATTGATATAAATTGGCCTCTGAGCACTGCTTTTGCTGTGTTCCAGAGGTTTTGATAGGAAGTATTTTTATTCTCTTTGCTTTCTATGAATTTCCTTATTCCCTCCTTGATGTCTTCTATAACCCAGTCTTTTTTCAGGAGGGTATTGTTCATTTTCCAAGTATTTGATTTCTTTTCCCTAGTTTTTCTGTTATTGATCTCTAGTTTTATTGCCTTGTGGTCTGAGAAGATGCTTTGTAATATTTCGATGTTTTGGACTCTGCAAAGGTTTGTTTTGTGACCTAATATGTGGTCTATTCTAGAGAATGTTCCATGTGCGCTAGAAAAAAAAAGTATATTTTGCAGCAGTTGGGTGGAGAGTTCTGCATAAGTCAATGAGGTCAAGTTGGTTGATTGTTGTAATTAGATCTTCCCCGTCTCTGTTGAGCTTCTTACTGGATGTCCTGTCCTTCTCCGAAAGTGGTGTGTTGAAGTCTCCTACTATAATTGTGGAGGTGTCTATCTCGCTTTTCAATTCTGTTAAAATTTGATTTATGTGTCTTGCAGCCCTGTCATTGGGTGCATAAATATTTAATATGGTTATGTCTTCCTGATCAATTGTCCCTTTTATCATTATATAATGTCCTTCCTTATCCTTTGTGGTGGAGTTAAGTCTAAAGTCTATTTTGTCAGAAATTAATATTGCTACTCCTCTTCTTTTTTGCTTATTGTTTGCTTGATATACTTTTTTCCATCCTTTGAGTTTTAGTTTGTTTGTGTCTCTAAGTCGAAGGTGTGTCTCTTGTAGGCAGCATATAGATGGATCGTGTTTCTTTATCCAGTCTGTGACTCTCTGTCTCTTTATTGGTGCATTTAGTCCATTTACATTCAGCGTAATTATAGATAAATAAGTTTTTAGTGCTGTCATTTTGATGCCTTTTTATGTGTGTTGTTGACAATTTCATTTTTCCACATACTTTTTTGTGCTGAGGCATTTTTCTTAGTAAATTGTGAGATCCTCATTTTCATAGTGCTTGACTTTATGTTAGTTGAGTCGTTACGTTTTTCTTGGTTTTTATCTTGAGTTATAGAGTTGTTAGACCTTTTTGTGGTTACCTTATTATTTACCCCTATTTTTCTAAGTAAAAACCTAACTTGTATTGTTCTATATCGCCTTGTATCACTCTCCATATGGCAGTTCAATGCCTCCTGTATTTAGTCCCTCTTTTTGATTATTGTGATCTTTTACCTATTGACTTCCAGGATTCCCTGTTATGTGTATTTATTTTTTTTTAATTAATCTTATTTTTTTTTTGTGATTTCCCTATTTGAGTTGATATCAGGACGTTCTGTTTTGTGACCTTGTGTTGTGCTGATATCTGATATTATTGGTTCTCTGACCAAACAATATCCTTTAGTATTTCTTGTAGCTTTGGTTTGGTTTTTGCAAATTCTCGAAACTTGTGTTTGTCTGTAAATATCTTAATTTCGCCTTCATATTTCAGAGAGAGTTTTGCTGGATATATGATCCTTGGCTGGCAGTTTTTCTCCTTCAGTGTTCTGTATATGTCGTCCCATTCCCTTCTTGCCTGCATGGTTTCTGCTGAGTAGTCAGAACATATTCTTATTGATTCTCCCTTGAGGGAAACCTTTCTTTTCTCCCTGGCTGCTTTTAAAATTTTCTGTTTATCTTTGGTTTTGGTGAGTTTGATGATAATATGTCTTGGTGTTTTTCTTTTTGGATCAATCTTAAATGGGGTTCGATGAGCATCTTGGATAGATATACTTTCGTCTTTCATGATGTCAGGGAAGTTTTGTGTCAGGAGTTCTTCAACTATTTTCTCTGTGTTTTCTGTCCCCCCTCCCTGTTCTGGGACTCCAATCACCCGCAGGTTATTCTTCTTGATAGAGTCCCACATAATTCTTAGGGTTTCTTCATTTTTTTTAATTCTTTTATCTGATTTTTTTTTCAGCTATGTTGGTGTTGATTCCCTGGTCCTCCAGATGTCCCAGTCTGCATTCTAATTGCTCGAGTCTGCTCCTCTGACTTCCTAGTGCGTTGTCTAATTCTGTAATTTATTGTTAATCTTTTGGATTTCTACATGTTGTCTCTCTATGGATTCTTGCAACTTATTAATTTTTCCACTATGTTCTTGAATAATCTTTTTGAGTTCTTCAACAGTTTTATCAGTGTGTTCCTTGGGTTTTTCTGCAGTTATCCTAATTTCATTTGTGATATCATTAAGCATTCTGTAAATTAGTTTTTTATATTCTGTATCTGATAATTCCAGGATTGTATCTTCATTTGGGAAAGATTTTGATTCTTTTGTTTGGGGGCTTGGAGAAGCTGTCATGGTCTGCTTCTTTAAGTGGTTTGATATGGATTGTTGTCTCTGAGCCATCACTGGGAAACTAGTTTTTCCAGAAAATCTGCTAAAAAAAAATGCAGTCAGATCCCTATCAGAGTTCTCCCTCTGGCTCAGGCTATTCAGATGTTAATGAAGCCGCCTGGGGAGGGTGGGGGAGGGAACAGAGAGATAGGAGAGTAGCACCTCAGAATATAGCCAGAGTTGCTTGTCTTGCTTGGAATGACTATTATATCTGAGATTCCCAGGGGCGCGTCGCCTATGTGTGCTGGCTGTGTGGAGATTGCTCCCGGGGGGTCTGGCCCGCTGGAGTCACGGTCAGATCCTCTGCTTCCAGCCCCACGCCCAGCGTCAAGGCTCCCCTACTGGGACGGTGCACTCTCGACTCTAAAATCAGTCGCTGCCTCCCAGGGACTTCTCGTCCCTCCAGCCGCGTGGCTGTGCCGCCTCCGAGAACCAGTTGGGCCTCCTCCCGGGGTTAGTTCAGATGGGTGGAGCAGGTCCCCGTGCTTGTGCGGTGACCGAGTGTCCCGGCTGGGACGCTGTTCTCCCCGCTCCAATACCAGTCGCTGCCTCCCAGGGACTTCTTCTACCGGCTGCATCCCACGCCGCCCGCGTGACCCGGCTGGTCCCCTTCCCGGGGTTAGTTCAGGGGGGTGGAGCAACTCTCCGTGTTTATGCCGTACCTGCGTCCAGTCCAAATCCCTGCGGGATGGTTCCCCGGCTCGGACGCTGCTCTTTCTGCTCCAAGACCAGTCACTGCCTCCCGGGGACTTCACCTACCGGCTGTGTCCCACACCGCCCGTGGAACCAGATGGTCCCCCTCCCGGGGTTAGTTCAGGGGGGTGGAGCAGGTCTCTGTGCTTGTGCCGTACCTGACTGGTATGCTGGCTCCAGGCTCTGGAAACAATCGCTGCTTCCCCGTATTAGTTCGTTCTCCATCTCTAAATCTATGTTTGTTGTTCAGGGTTCGTAGATTGTTATGTATGTGATCGATTCACTTGTTTTTCCGTGTCTTTGTTGTAAGAGGGATGTGAGGTAGCGTCTGCCCAGTCCGCCATCTTGGCTCCCGCCCCCCGTAAGCAATCTTTCTTGAAGTGGAAACTAGTTCTCATTTGATGATTACAGGCATCTAGGTCTGTCGATATTATTACTAGTTATTGCAAAAAATTTCAGAAATAGACATGCCCTATTTTCTTACCAAGAGTAAATGTGTCAGTAGAGAATGTAGTAGATTTAGTTCCTTCTTCAAGTGGCTTCATCTCAACTCAGTGCCATGTAAATGTCACAGTGATATGTCTCTCTCCAAAACATACTTAGCCTCCCTATCTCTATAATCAATCCCTTATAAACTTCTTAAGTTTTTACTCTGAGACAAGATGATTAAGAGTAAAGTGATATTAAGTGCTTCTTGGCAACCATTATATCAATTTCTCTGACCTTCAGATTATATACAGCATTTGTCTTGGGCAAAGATATACGATTGCTCAGTGCTGTGGACGGCAAGATTCCTCTGGCATTGTTAACTTGATCAGTAGTGAAATAAAAAGTTAACCAAGCTTACATTTTTTATAACCTCAGGAGAAGTTTAAAAACCATGTTAGGAGCTTACAGAGAGTTGATGAGTGAAAATTTGCATCCCAGCATAGATAATACGGCAAGTCAAACAAAACATTCCATTGGCTAATCTGTATTAACTCCGCATGTTTTCAAGTATTTTGAATGCATTTTTTACTAAAAGATAAACAAGTTGGAACCACAAGAAATAGTGACAGAGGTTTAGAAAACATCAAGTCAAAATATGTTATACCTATGGTCTGAATAATTTGAATATTTTCTATTAATGGCATTTGTTCAACTATAGTGACCTTTTTCAGTCAAGATATAATTGCCAATGTCCCAAGATACAGATAATGAGTCGATTGTGACTCATTGCGACCCTATAGGACAGAGCAGAACTACCCCATAAGGTTTCCAAAGAGCAGCTGGTGAATTCTAACTGCTGACCTTTCAGTTACCATACGAGCTCTTAACCACTGTCCCACCAGGGCTTCAAGACACAGATGTTGTTGTTGTTGCTAGGTAAACATTGAGTCAGTTCCAACTCAGAGCAACCCTGTGTACAAACAAATGAAGCACTGCCTAGTCCTGCACCATGTCCACAATCATTGTTATGCTTAAGCCCATTGTTGCAGTCACTACATCAATCCATTTTGTCGAGGGTCTTCCCCTTATTCATTGACCCTGTACTTCACTAAGCATGATGTCCTTCTCCAGGGACTGATCTCTCTTGACAACATGTCCAAAGAATATAAGGCATAGTCTCACCATTCTTGTTTCTAAGGAGCTTTCTGGTCGTAATTCTTCTAAGACAGATTTGTGCATTCTTTTGGCAGTCCGTCGTATATTCAATATTCTTCAACAACACCAAATTCAAAGGCATAAATTCTTCTTCTGTCTTCCTTATTCACTGTCCAGCTTTGGCATGCATATGATGCAGTTGAAAATACCATGGCTTAGGCCAGGCACATCTTGGTCTTCAAGGTGACGTCTTTGCTTTTCAACTCTTTAAAGAGGTCTTTTGCAGCAGATTTGCCCAATGCAATGCGTCTTTTGATTTTTTGACATTCCTGGGTGTTGATTGTGGATCCAAGTAAAATGAAATCTTTGACAACTTCAGTCTTTTCTCCGTTTATCATGATGTTGCTCATTGGTCCAGTTCTGAGGATTTTTGTTTTCTTTATGTTGAGGTGCAAGCTATACTGAAGGTCTTTGACCTTCATCAATAAGTGCTTTAAGTCCTCTTCACTTTCAACAAGCAAGGTTGTGTCATCTGCATAACACAGGTTGTTAAAGAGTCTTCCACCAATCCTGGTGCCCTATTCTTCTTCATATAGTCCAGCTTCTCGAATTGTTTGCTCAGCATACATACTGAATAGGTATAGGGAAAGGATACAACCTTGAAGCACACCTTTCCTGACTTTAAACTACACAGTATACCTTTGTTCCAACCAAACAACTGCTTCTTCATCTATGTGCAGGTTTCTCACGAGCACGATTCACTGTTCTGGAATTCTCATTCTTCTCAGTGTTATCCGTAATTTGTTACGATCCACACAGTCGAATGCCTTTGCATAGTCAATAAAACACAGGTAAACATATTTCTGTTATTCTCTGCCTTCAGGCAGAATCCATCTGACATCAGCAATGATATCCCTGGTTCCATATCCACTTCTGAATCCCACCTGAATTCCTGGCAGTTCCCTGCAGATATAGTGTTGCAGCTGCTTTTTTAATGATCTTCAGCAAAATTTTACTTGCATGTGATACTAATGATATTGTTCAATAATTTCTGCGTTCTTTTGGATCATCTTTCTTGGGAATAGGCATAAATATGGATCTCTTCCAGTCGGTTGGCCAGGTAGCTGTCTTCCAAATTTCTTGGCATAGATGAGTGAGCATGTCCACTGCTGCATCCATTTGTTGAAACATCTCAATTGATATTCTCCCAATTCCTGGAGCCTTGTTTTTTTCCAATGCCTGCAGGGCAGCTTGGACTTCTTCCTTCAGTACCATTGGTTCCTGATCATATGCTACCTCTTGAAATGGTTGAACGTCGACAAATTCTTTTTGGTATAATGAGTGTGTATTCCTTCCATCTTCTTTTGATGCTTCCTGAGTCGTTTAATATTTTCCCCATAGAATCTTTCACTATTGCAACTCGAGCCTTGAATTTTTTCTTCAGTTCTTTCAGCTTGAGAAATGCAGAGCATGCTCTTCCCTTTTGGTTTTCTATCTCCAGCTCTTTGCACATGTCATTATAATGCTTTACTTTGTCTTCTCAAACCACCCTTTGAAATCTTCTGTTCAGTTCTTTATTTCACTGTTTCTTCCATTTGCTTTAGCTACTAGATGTTCAAAAGCAAGTTTCAGAGTCTCTTCTGGCATCCATTTTGATCTTTTCTTTCTTTCCTGTCTTTTTAATGACCTCTTGGTTTCTTCATGAATGATATCCTTGATGTCATTCCACAACTCGGCTGGTCTTTGGTCATTAGTGTTCAACACATCAAATCTATTCTTGAGATGATCTCTAAATTCAGGTGGGATATACTTTGGCTTTCATAAATTTGTTCTAATTTTCTTTGAGTTTAACTTGAACTTACATATGAGCAATTGATGGTCTGTTCTATGGTATGCTCATGGCCTTGTCTGTGATACTGAGCTTTTCCATCACCTTTTTGCACAGATGTAGTCAATTTTATTCCTGTGTATTGCATCTGGTGATGTCCATATGTATAGTTGCCATTTATGCTGGCAAAAGAAGGTATTTGCAATGAAGAAGTCATTGGCCTTGAAAATTCTATCATGCAATCTCTGGCATCTTTCGTATCACCAAGGCCATATTTTCCAACTACCGATCCTTCTTCTTTGTTTCCAACTTTTGCATTCCAATCACCAGTAATTACCATTGTATCCTGATTGCATGTTCGGTCAATTTCAGACTACGGAAGTTGGTAAAAATCTTTGATTCCTTCATCTTTGGCCTTAGTGGTTGGTGAGTAAATTTGAATAATAATTGTATTAACGGGTCTTCCTTGTGGGTGTATGGATATTATCCTATCACTGGCAGCGTTGCACTTCAGGACAGATCTTGAGATGTTCTTTTGATGATGAATGCAATGCCAATCCTCTTCAATTTGTCATTCGTGGCATAGTGGATCATATAATTGTCCAATTCAAAATGGCCAGTACCAGTCCATTTCAGTTCACTAATGCCTAGGATGTCAATGCTTATGCATTTCATTTCATTTTTGATGGTTTCCGATTTTCCTAGATTCATACTTCATACATTACAGGTTCCAGTTATTAATGGATGTTTGCGGCTGTTTCTTCTCATTTTGAGTCATCCCACATCAGCCAATGAAGGTCCTGAAAGCTTGAGTCCATCCACGTCATTACAGTGTACTCTACTTTGTTTTTTGAATAGTTTTTATTGTGCTTTAAGTGAAAGTTTACAAATCAAGTCAGTCTGTCACATATAAGCTTATATACACCTTACTACATACTCCCATTTACTCTCCCCCTAATGAGTCAGCCCGCTCCCTCCTTCCAGCCTCTCCTTCTGTGACCCTTTTGCCAGTTTCTAACCCCCTCTACCCTCCCATCTCCCCTCCAGACAGGAGATGCCAACACAGTCTCAAGTGTCCACCTGATACAAGTAGCTCACTCTTCATCAGCATCTCTGTCCAACCCATTGTCCAGTCCCTTCCATGTCTGATGAGTTGTCTTCGGGAATGGTTCCTGTCCTGGGCCAACAGAAGGTTTGGGGACCATGACCACTGGGATTCTTCTAGTCTCAGTCGGACCATTAAGTCTGGTCTTTTTATGAGAATTTGGGGTCTGCATCCCACTGTTCTCCTCCTTCCTCAGGGGTTCTCTGTTGTACTCCCTGTCAGGGCAGTCATCGGTTGTGGCTGGGCACCATCTAGTTCTTCTGGTCTCAGGATGATGTAAGTCTCTGGTTCATGTGGCCCTTTCTGTCTCTTGGGCTCTTAGTTGTCGTGTGGCCTTGGTGTTCTTCATTTTCCTTTGCTCCAGGTGGGTTGAGACCAATTGATGCATCTTAGATGGCCGCTTGTTAGCATTTAAGACCCCAGACACCACACTTCAAAGTGGGATGCAGAATGTTTCCATAGTAGAATTTATTTTGCCAATCGGCTTAGAAGTCCCCTTAAGCCATAGTCCCCAAACCTCTGCCCTTGCTCCACTGACCTTCGAAGCGTTCAATTTATCCTGGAAGCTTCTTTGCTTTTGGTCCAGTCCAGTTGAGCTGACTTTCCCTGTATTGAGTATTGTCCTTCCCTTCACCTAAAGTAGTTCTTATCTACTAATTAATCAGTAAATAACCCTCTCCCCCCCGCCCTCCCTCCCCTCCTCGTAACCGCAAAAGAATGTGTTCTTCTCAGTTTATTTCTCAAGATCTTATAATAGTGGTCTTATACAATTTTGTCCTTATTGCATCTGACTAATTTCTCTCAGCATAATGCCTTCCAGGTTCCTCCATGTTATGAAATGTTTCACAGATTCGTCACTGTTCTTTATGTATGAGTAGTATTCCATTGTGTGAATATACCACAATTTATTTAACCATTCATCCATTGATGGACACCTTGGTTGCTTCCAGCTTTTTGCTATTGTAAACAGTGCTGCAATAAACATGGGTGTGCATATATCTGTTTGTGTGAAGGCTCTTGTATCTCTAGGATATATTCCCAGAAGTGGGATTTCTGGGTTGTATGGTAGTTCTATTTCTAACTGTTTAAGATAACGCCAGATGGATTTCCAAAGTGGTTGTACCATTTTACATTCCCACCAGCAGTATTTGAGAGTTCCAATCTCTCTGCAGCCTCTCCAACATTTATTATTTTGTGTTTTTTGGATTAATGCCAGCCTTGCTGGAGTGAGATGGAATCTCATCATAGTTTTAATTTGCATTTCCCTAATGGCTAATGATCGAGAGCATTTTCTCATGTATCTGTTAGCTGCCCGAATATCTTCTTTAGTGAAGTGTGTGTTCATATCCTTTGCCCACTTTTTGATTGGGTTGTTTGTCTTTTTGTGGTTGAGTTTTAACAGAATCATGTAGATTTTAGAGATCAGGCGCTGGTCGGAGATGTCATAGCCAAAAATTCTTTCCCAATCTGTGGGTGGTCTTTTTACTCTTTTGGTGAAGTCTTTAGATGAGCATAGGTGTTTAATTTTTAGGAGCTCCCAGTTATCTGGTTTCTCTTCTTCATTTTTGGTAATGTTTTGTATTCTGTTTATGCCTTGTATTAGGGCTCCTAGAGTTGTCCCTATTTTTTTTTCCATGATCTTTATCGTTTTAGTCTTTATGTTTAGGTCTTTGATCCACTTGGAGTTAGTTGGTGTGAGGTATGGGTCCTGTTTCATTTTTTTGCAAATGGATATCCAGGTATGCCAGCACCATTTGTTAAAAAGACTATCTTTTCCCCAATTAACTGACGCTGGGCCTTTGTCAAATATCAGCTGCTCATATGTGGATGGATTTATTTCTGGGTTCTCAATTCTGTTCCATTGGTCTATGTGCCTGTTGTTGTACCAGTACCAGGCTGTTTTGCCTACTGTGGCTGTACAATATGTTCTAAAATCAGGTAGAGTGAGGCCTCCCACTTTCTTCTTCCTTTTCAGTAATGCTTTACTTATCCGGGGCTTCTTTCCCTTCCATATGAATTTGGTGATTTATTTCTCCATCACAGTAAAAAATGTCATTGGAATTTGGATCAGAAGTGCATTGTATGTATAGATGGCTTTTGGTAGAATAGATATTTTTACTATGTTAAGTCTTCCTATCCATGAGCAAGGTATGTTTTTCCACTTATGTAGGTCCCTTTTGGTTTCTTGTACTGGTACTTTGTAGTTTTCTTTGTATAGGTCTTTTACAGCTTTGGTAAGATTTATTCCTAAGTACTTTATCTTCTTGGGGACTACTGTGAATGGTATTGATTTGGTGATTTCCTCTTCGATGTTCTTTTTGTTGATGTAGAGGAATCCAAGAGATTTTCATATGTTTATCTTATAACCTGAGACCCTGCCAAACTCTTCTATTTGTTTCAGTAGTTTTTTGGAGGATTCCTTAGGGTTTTCTGTGCATAAGATCATGTCATATGCAAATAGAGATAATTTTACTTCTTCCTGGCCAATCTGGATGCCCTTTATTTCTTTGTCTAGCCTAATTGCTCTGTCTAGAACCTCTAGCACAATGTTGAATAAGAGCAGTGATAAAGGGCACCCTCGTCTGGTTCCTGTTCTCAAGGGAAATGTTTTCAGCCTCTCTCCATTTAGAATGATGTTGGCTGTTGGCTTTGTATGTGGTGTATAATGCCCTTTATTATGTTGAGGAATTTTCCTTCAATTCCTATTTTGCAGAGAGTTTTTATCATAAATGGGTGTTGGACTTTGTCAAATGCCTTTTCTGCATCAATTGATAAGATCATGTGGTTTTTGTCTTTTGTTTATATGGTGGATTATATTAATGGTTTTTCTAATATTAAACCAGCCTTGCATACCTGGTATAAATCCCACTTGGTCGTGGTGGATTATTTTTTTGATATGTTGTTGAATTCTCTTGGCTAGAATTTTGCTGAGGATTTTTGCATCTATGTTCATGAGGGATATAGGTCTGTAATTTTCTTTTTTTGTGGTGTCTTTACCTGGTTTTGGTATCAGGGATATAGTGGCTTCATAGAATGAGTTAGGTAGTATTCTGTCATTTTCTATGGTTTGAAATACGTTTAGTATTAGTGGTTTTAACTCTTCTGTGAAAGTTTGGTAGAACTCTTCAGTGAAGCCATCCAGGCCAGTGCTTTTTTTCTGTTGAGAGTTTTTTGATTACCTTTTCAATCTCTTTTCTTGTTATGGGTCCGTTTAGTTGTTCTACTTCTGATTGTGTTAGTTTAGGTAGGTAGTGTTTTTCTAGGAATTCATCTGTTTTTTCTAGGTTTGCAAATTTGTTAGAGTACAATTTTTCATGATAATCTGATATGATTCTTTTAATTTCATTTGGGTCTGCTGTGATATGGCCCATCTCATTTCTTATTCAGGTTATTTGTTTCCTTTCCTGTATTTCTTTCGTCAGTCTGGCCAATGTTTTACCAATTTTGTTAATTTTTTCAAAGAACAAGCTTTTGGCTTTGTTAATTCTTTCAATTGTTTTTCTGTTCTCTAATTCATTTAGTTCAGCTCTAATTTTTATTATTTGTCTTCTTCTGGTGCCTGATGGATTCTTTTGTTGCTCGCTTTCTACTTGTTCAAGTTGTAGGGACAATTCTCTGATTTTGGCTCTTTCTTCTTTATGTATGTGTGCATTTATCGATATAAATTGACCCCTGAGCACTGCCTTTGCTGTGTCCCAGAGGTTTTGATAGGAAGTGTTTTCATTCTCTTTGCATTGTATGAATTTCTTTATTCCCTCCTTAATGTCTTCTATAACCCAGTCTTTTTTGAGCAGCGGTGTACTCTACTTTGAGAAAGCAGCTATTTTCCAGTATTCTTTTGAGTGCCTTCCAACCTGGTAGGCTCGTTTTTTGGCACTATATCAGACAATGTTCTGCTATTCATACGGTTTTTGCTGGCTAATCCTTTTCAAAGGTAGACTTCCAATTCCTTCTTCCTAGTATGTGACCCTGCTGGTATCTGAATACCAGTGGCATAGCTTCCAGCATCACTGCAACATGCAAGCTCCCCTCCCAGTACGACAATCTGACAGACATGGGGGCAGATGCAGATAGGTGGGTAGGATAGTCAATTTACCTCAAAAATCTTAATAATAAGATTGCAGTGTCTCTGAGGCAGGGTCACTTAATTTCAGAAGATGGCAGTCAAAGAAGAAGCAGTCTAATCTAAAATAAACAATAAACTCCAAATAAGGAAGTACAACATTGAGATTGTTGTGTTTCTTATAATACCCTAATTGTATTTTTTTTTCTTAGAAAACTGAAAATAGAGAATAAAATGATTTTGGAGTTTGGGGAATTTAAACATGTCCCAGAGGAAACCTTTGTGGTGTAGTAGTTAATTGCTAAAGCTGCAAACCAAAAGGTCAGCCGTTAGAATCCGGTAGGCACTCCTTGGAAACACTATGGGGTAGTTCTACTCTGTCCTGTAGGGTCACTATGAGTTGGAATTGACTCGATGGCAACAGGTTTGGTTTGGTAGAGAAGACCAGTAGTAGACGTGGTTGGCTTAAATGGCAGGAAATTATTCACTCTAGACACCAGATGGTTTGTGGTGTCAGAGAAGAAATTTCACCATCCTATGTTAAAAAATCTTTTTTACACCCAGGATACTCCTTAGAAGCAATGGTGGCAAGACTGTGTTTCACACACTTTGGACCTCCAGTCCCTGGAGAAGGACATCATGCTTGGTAAAGGGTCAGCCAAAAAGACGAAGACCCTCGACAACATGGATTGACAGAGTGGCTGCAACAACGGTATCAAAAGATAACAATTGTGAAGATGGTGTAGGACCAACCAGTGCTACATTCTGTTGTACTTACTGTCCCTTTGAGTCAGAACAACACTGTTTAACAACAGTGTTAAACAAGCAAGGATGACCTTTAGTAAAAAAAGAATAGGAAAACAGAGAAATAAATAGGAGAAAGGGAAATATGTCTATAGCTAGAGGAGAGGAAACTCAGACACAAATATGGATTCCAGTCCACTGAAACAACAGGCTCTAAGGTTTGTTTTTTTTTTTTAAAATAGTTTTTGTTGTTTTGATGAAAGTATACACGAAGATACACCATTTCAACAATTTCTGCATATACAATCTGTTGCCATTAGTTACATTATTCAAATTGTGTTGCCATTTTCACTATCCTTTTCCACACTATTCTACCTATATTATCTTGAAGTCACAGCCCTGTAAACGTCCGTCCAACCATTCATGTTGCCACTGTCAATATGATCTCCAGAGATAATTCTTTAAAATAGCACAATGCTCAACACAGATGTACTTCAGTAATTTAAATAAGCTTTTTTTTTTTTGGTTTAAAGAAAACTCCAAGGGATAGTTTTGATTTAAGACTTAAATTTAAAAGTTACCTCAGGGCAATAATTTTGGGGGACTTATCCAGTCTTAGTGGCTCTAGAAAGTCCATATTCCTTGTAAATTTTGTATTTTGTTCTCCATTTTTCCCCCTTTTGATCAGGATTCTTCTACAGAATTTTTGATCAAAACATTCAGTAATGGTAGCCAGGTACCATCCAGTTTTTCTGGTCTTATGGCAGAGGAGTCAGTTGTTGATGGAGGCAACCAGAAACTTATTCAATTTCCTCCTTCAGGATTCTCCTTCTTCCTCTGTTACTTCAGTTGAATGGAGACCAATTTTAATAACTTGGATAGCTGCCTTCTAGTTTTAAGACCCCTAGCCACTAAGCAATGAACTATAATGTAGAACAGAAGTACTTATAAAGAGTATTAGGCTTTCCTTATTTGGAGGTATAGGGTCATGGCTTTGAAGGACATCCCAATCAGGCTTTGAGATTTTTAAGGGCAGTTGAGTTTAAAGTTGCAATGAGGGCCAGTTTGCTCAAAATGTTGTCTTTTCTTATAATAGGGCCTCTTGAAGCTTAAAAAGAATAAAATTCCCAGGTAAGGTTTAGGCACCTGAGGTTGTAAAACCTGAAGGAGAGGAAGATCTGGAGATAAAGAAGAAACTATTTTAAAGCTGAGGGTGGGGGCGGTTCCTTCCATGCATGTTCTATACAGTTCTTGGGAGCTTATGGACTAACATGGATTAACATCAAAAGTTTGGCAATTTATTTCTGGAAGTCAGCCAATGAAAATCCAATGAATCACAATAGTCCAATCCACAACCAATCACGGGGATGGCACAGGACCAAGCAGAATTTTGTTTCATTGTGCATCGGGTCACCATGAGTTAGGGGCTGACATGATAGCAGTTAACAATAACAAGTTGAAAGTTAAAAGAAAGGAGATCATTAAATTCATTTGGTCAGTAGTTTGCATTAATCCATTCTGGGAACATACAAAGGAGTGGGGAGATTTCTTTTTAAAAAAAGGAGTTCAAATAAATCTCAATTTTAACAATGAAAATTACAGAAATTATGTTTCTTACCAAAGCCAATAATATTAATAGGTGATTTTACAAAATTGTTATGTCTATTTTTTAATTTTCAACTACTTATATATTGAAATGGCTTTGCTTGTTTTTTGGGTAGTCATTATTTATTTTTTAAAATGTGATATTAGCCTATTTTCAAATTACAAAATGAAGCTAAGAAAGAAAAATTTAAGCAAAATATAAATGTCATCCAGAGCTTGAAAAGGATAAACCTTCAATTTTATTTCCCTCAAGTAAATTTGTTGTTTTCAAAATTATTTTCTGTCAAAAATCCAATTCTTTAGTGGAAGAAAATACACGATTATTTTTAAATTGTAGCATTTCAGTATTGGCTGAGACAATATCAGACATAAAAACAATTATAAAAGTATAGAAATGTATAGAAATACAATAAAAATGGCTATAATTTTCAAAGATTATACCTTAATCCACAATTTCTAGATTAACTCAGAATTATAACCAATGTTTTTCTTCACTTTCATCTCCTGAGAAGAAAGTTCTTAAAAATACTTTTTGCATAATTGTTGGTAACGTTTTTTCTGCCGTATAATAGCAAAAGCTACTCTGTAGCAGTGGAATTCAACATTAATTAGTTTCACAACTGGGGACAGAATGATGTCCTTAAGGGATCGATTTCTAATAGAGGTAAATATTTTGTACTTGGCAGGATATTCACAGAAATACAATATTTAACAATGAGACAAACCTCAGTTATTAAAGCATAAAATAGCGTGCAAAGTAAATATTCCTTTTATCTAAACTAAATTAATTCCATTTTTCCTGTAAAGTCTTACTCAGATCATTTAAAGGTAATAGTCAATATTCTCACGTTTGTGAATAGTGCCTATTTATTATAAGAAATTAAAAATTATGTATATATGTATTTATAAACTTTCTGTGTGTGTGTATATATATATTTGGTGGCTAAAAATGGATTCTTGTTCTGTTTGTCTCTTACGTTAGCATTTTTCTTCTCTTTGTCTATTTAGGTTAGCAATTTTCTATATGTTCAAGACAAAAATACATATTTGTTCCTCACTTTCTTTTTTTTTAAATATAGACTAGTTCAGAAAATCTTTTAGTTACAGTAATAATAAAAATGGATAACTGATATTCTAAAACAGGAAGCAACAAGCTGTTTTGACAAAGGATCAGATAATATATATTTTAAGCTTTGTGGCTCATATAATCTGTAATAATTACTCAATACTCTTTTTGTAATATAAAAGCAACCATAGACAATACATAAATGAATTGACAAGGCTTTGTCCCAATAAAACTTTATTTACAAGTCCCATGTCCAGCCCACAGGTTGTAGTTTTCCAACCTGTTTTAAAAGGCTGTAGGAGGGACTGAGAAAATATTATTGAGTGTTAGTAGCTCCTTACATTATGTATTAGAAAATACCTTAGTGTGTGCAGTTTTCATGGAAAACACAGCAGTTGCAGACCACCTAAAACAGACTGATTTATTTGGAACAAAGATTTTGGGGTAACTTTGAGAGGCAGACTTGGTGGATAGCAAATATATATATATATATATTTACATATACACACACACATATGTATATATATATATGGAAACCCTGGTGACATAGTGGTTAAGAGCTATGGCTGCTAAGCAAAAGGTCAGCAGTTCAAATCCACCAGGTTGTCCTTGGAAACCCTGTGGGACAGTTCTACTCTGTCCTATAGGGTCGCTATGAGTCAAAATCAACTCAACAGCAAGGAGTTTGGTTTTGGATATTTATGCACTTTGGGGGGAACTCTGGTGGCATAGTGGTTAAGAGTTCGGCAGCTAACCAAAAGGTTGGCAGTTCAAATTCACCAGATGTCCCTGGAAACCCTATGGGGCAGTTCTATTCTGTCCTATAGGGCGGCTATGAGTTGTAATTGACTCCACAACAATGGGTTTGTTTGTTTTTTTTGGTTTATACACTTTTTGTGCGGTAATAAACAAATTGAAATAATTCAGAGTCTTACTATAATAAATTTTTAGTCAGGCTT
This sequence comes from Elephas maximus indicus, assembly GCF_024166365.1. NCBI lineage: Eukaryota > Metazoa > Chordata > Mammalia > Proboscidea > Elephantidae > Elephas > Elephas maximus. Next base: position 42,445,510 of record NC_064836.1, on the reverse strand, counting down.
TATTATAGAAAGACTTTTTTTCTTAAAGCAGGAAAATATTAAGGATAAATGTGTTTGAACTGCATGATTAACAATTTGAGTTTATTTATATATATTTATATATAGAGAGAATACTTTCCCCAAGAACTTCAGTATATATGTATATATACTCTTTAAACTTCATATAAAGCATCTACAAAAGAAATTGACAATATGATAGGCAATATAAAAGAAGCAAAGAAAATCTTAAAAGTTTCAAATAATTAAAATCATATGGAAAATATCTGATCATAGTGGCATAAAATCATATAAATGATAAGGCATATAATTAGAAAAATAATTATAAAATTCCCATATGTTTTTAAACTAAGCATACATTTCTTATTTTACTGTGTATCAAAATGAAGGTTTAAACGAAAATTAAACACTATTTTTAAATGAAGAAAATATGACTCAACAAAACAGGTAACATACAGTAAATTTGTGTTTAAAGGAAAATATATAGCACTGAACACATATATAAAGAAAAAAGCACTGAGAAATCAATGGCATAAGTGCTGCTCTTTAAAAATTAAACCCAAAGGAAGCAGATGAAAAAAAAATACAAATATATAATTAAAAATTAAGAAATTAAAAAAAATTATAAGACTAACAATACACAATGATTAAGGTTATGTGTCAATTTGGCTAGACCATGATCCTCAGTGGTTTGGCAGGCATTATGTAACCATCTTCCATTTTGTGATTTGGTGTGAGCAACCCATCAGTTCAAAGGGTAATTTCCTTGGGGATGTGGCCTGCATTCAATAAATACAGATGTTCTGGCAAAGCTCTCTCTCTCTCAATCCTGCATCTGATTTGTCATCCTCTGACATCCGGTTCTTAGATGCAGCCTGCTGCCTGACCTGCAGAATTTGGATTCGCCAGCCCCTGAAACCTTGTGAGCCAGTACCATGCCGTGTGACCTGTGGATTTTGAGTTCTCAGCCTCTGCTACCACATGAGTCAGAAGAATCCTCCAGGCTGCTGCCTGACCCATGGGACTTTCCAGCCTTCACAAGTATAGGAGCCATTTCCTTGAAATAAATCTCTCTATGTATTTACGTGCTTCACTGGTTTTGCTCCTCCAGAGAATCCAGCCTATGACACAATATTTAATGTCAATTCTTGGATAGAACAAAAATTTGTTAAATCTTTCCTGAGAAAAATCAATAAAAATAAAATTAAAAAAAAGGGCTAAGCCATAAATGCTCAATATCAGAGAGGTAAAAGGTATATCACTTCAGATCATAAATAATATTTTGAAGAAGATAAGATTATGTTATTAAAAACGTAATATTTTTTAGATTACATAGATAAAATCATACAGAATCATTATTTAGACTTGGATAAAAATCTTAAATACTCAAGAATATATAGAAAATGCAAACAATTTAATAGCAATTTAATAAAATTAAATGTGTAATTTAGATCTTCATCCTCTCTCAAAAAATAAAAGCCCAAATAGCTACACTTGTAAATTCTCACAAAATACTTAAGAAAAAAAGTAATAACAATAACTGAAATCTTTCTCAAACTCTTGTATGGAAAATTAAGAGGGAACACTCCCCAACCTGTTATCTGAAGTGAGCATAACCTCGGTAACAAGAGTGGTAAGGACATTACTGACACAGCTCTCTCATGAAGGTAAATGAAAAATGAAATTATAAGTAAAATATTTGCAAATTAAATCTGCAAATTTGAGGAAGAGCACCATTACCAAGAGAAATTAATTCCAGGAATGCAAAGTTGTTTTAATATTTGATCTCCAATTACAGTTAATCCTCATTATTTGTGCATTTGATATTTACCTATCTACCCACTAAAATTTATTTGTAACCCCAAAATCAATACTCGCATGGCCCTTTTCAGGGTGATTTGAGGACATACACAGTGTAGGGAAAAACTGGAGTTGCCCAACACGCCCAACATGTACTTCCCCAGCTGAGACCAAACAAGGCAGAGCTCTGGCTTCATGTTTCAACTCTCATACTATAAACAGGTGTCCTTTGTGCTGTCTATTTAGCGTCATGCTTTTCATATTGAGCTTTTTGTTGGTGATTTTGCTGTTTAAAATGGCTTCCAAGCATAGGGCCGAAGTGCCGTCTAGTGCTCCTAAGCGCAAAAAAGCGGTGATGTGCCTCGTGGAGAAAATGCATGCAGTAGTAAGTTTTGTTTAGGCATAAATTATAGTGCTTTTGGCCATGAGTTTAACAGTAGTGAATCAACAATATATATTAAATGAAATTCATTTAAACAGAAACACACATAGAACAATGTTATTGATCTGGTAACTAAAATGCTGTTACTAGCAGTTCATGAAAACCTAACCTCGTATTTCCCCTAGGAACAAATGGTTCAGTATTTGCTAATTTAATGTCCAAAGTGACTTTACCAAATGTAACTACCACAGATCACAAGAATCAACTGTATTATAACTGAACATATTAACTGAATAAAGGAGCACAGTTATAATATCATTGCTGGGAGAGGCAATCCTTCATGGACTCTGAGTGACCCTGAACACTCTGAGTAGGTATGCCAAGAATACAAGGCCATGCATAGTTTTTGCCCAGGTCATTTCCCAGAGTCGGCAGCCATGACAGATGAAGTGATATATGGGGAAGCATCGCAAATCAATATAAAGCTCATGCTGTCGATAGGCCATGAGTAATAAAGTGTTGCGTCTCTCCTCTGGGAGTCTCATGTCTTGGGCAGAATCTATGAAAGAGTAACAGGCTAATATGTTAGCATTTCATTACGGTGAAATTCCAGACCTTCCACAGACCATGACAATCATCTGAATAGATTTGAAGAAAAGCATTGAACAAAATTCATTCCATAATTCTGACAGCTACAAAAAGTTAAGCAGAAATAAAAGAAAAATTTCTTGATCTTCTCAAGTTTATTAGTAGCAAAATAAAAGCATACAGATTATCTAATGGTAAAATGCTGAAAATTTTCTAAGGGTAGGGAGAAGACAAGAACAGGCTCTGTCATTGTTTATATGGAGTATTTATAAAGAACACCTATAAATTATTTAGAAAAGGATAAGCAACCAGATAAAAATTAGCAAATGAGTTCAACTGACATCTCACAAATGTTTATATCCAAATGACCAATTACTTATAAAGGAACAAAAAAGTGTTTAACATAATCAGAAACAAGGTAATGGGAATATAATTAATTTCAATTGATAAAACACTCACAAGAATGCCTAGAATTTAAAAGACCTGTGACATAAAGGGGTCAGTGGTGGTTCAATGGTAGAATTATTGCCTTCCATGAGGGGAGACCCTGGTTTGAGTCCCAGTCAATGCACCTCATGGACAGCCAAGGGTTGAGTGTGACTGTAATACTGGACAGGTTTCAACAGAGCTTCTATACTAAAATGGACTAAGAAGAAATGCTTGGCAATCTACTTCCAAAAATCAGCCCATGAAAGCTCTTTGGATCACAGCAGTGTGATCTGCAACTGATCATGGATATGGCATAGGACTGGGCAGTGTTTTATTCCATTTCGCATGGGGTCACCATGAGTTGGGGGCCAATTAGACGGCAGTTAATAACAACAACAGCAACATGATATCAAAAATTTTGGGAACATGGAACAACAGAAAGTCTAGCACATGGCTAACAGGAGTGTACACTTTTAAAAACAGTTTGAAAAATTGTTATCATTATCTACTAAAGTTAAACATGTTCAGACTCCCAAACCCAGTAATCCCATTTCTAGATATAGCCATAACCACTCCTATATAAAAACAGGTGTACCAAGTAGCAGGTAAAGAATGTTCATGTCACCATTATGAATAATAGCCGCCTACTGTAACCAACCCTTTTGTCCCTTAGCAGTAGAATGAATAAACAACAACATGCATGAATCTCAAAAACATTGGGTGATTAAAAGAAGACAGACACATGAAGATATATAATGTATACCTACAAGGAGGAAGAGAAGCCTGAAATCCAGAATAGATAGCATTTATGTACCATGAATATACTAACAAAGAGCTTGCTTTTTAGAAGTTATACGTAGACAGAAGTTCCCGGGCGGCACAAATTGTTAAACTCTCAACTACTAACCAAAGGGTGGGCAGTTAGATCCCACCCAGAGGCGTCTGGTGATCTGCTTTTGAAAGATCACAGCCTCGAAACCCCTATGGAGCAGTTCTACTCTGCGCACATGGGGCCACCACGAGTGGGAATTGTCTCGACAGCAGCTAACGATGTAAACGGGAGAAGGGACCTTGGTCACTGTGGGGAAGGCAGCTGGAAATAAAACTCCTGGTAAAGCCAGGACTCCATTTCACTCAGGAAAACGTGTGCTAGAATCCTTTTAAGCACGAACAATTCCAGAGGATAAAGACATATGTCTATTTCAACTGGTTTGAAAATTACTTAAAATAATAATAACAATCAGGTTCCACGATTATTCATCAACTTTGTTCTGCCATAAACTGGGGTTGATTTTCAGATTCACATGGCCTTCAAAGTAGTGCAATTCAAGCCTAGACATTTATGCTAAAATAGTTACAGTACAGTAACTCTCTTAGGACATCTGGTAGCAAGAAAAGCAAAACATCTTTGCTGAGACAAACCACAACCCAGACCTCAAAGCATTCCCCGGAACAAAGCCTATGAAGATATAACACCAATTTTAAAAACATCCCCCAAAAACTCTTTCTCCAGAAAGAGAGAGAAAAAGAAATTTAAAATATGACCGATAACAAAAATGGCTTAAAAAAAAAAAAAAAAGTAGGACATAAAAGTAAATAAAATTATAGAAAATCAAAAATTCAATGGTAAAAAATAGTCAGTAAATGGGTTAGATAGAAATCACCCATAGCAGAAGAACTATCATTGAACTGTAAGGTCAATTTGGAGAAATTATCCAGAGAAAAATAAACGGAAACTGTGAAACAGAGGTTGAGAAACCTGGCGGTTAGAAAGAGATGTTTTATTATTTGTCCAGTGAGAATTTTAAAAATGGAGAACAAATGCAGAGATGGCTTAAGTGTAACTACTTCAAAAGATAATTATTTAGAATTTTCTAGAATTAACAAAAGGCATGATTTCCAATATTTATAAGCACAGCAAGTCCACGCAAGATTAAAATAAACCAATTACATCCTTCACTAAAACCACATCTAGACACTTATTAGTGACATTGTAGCACACTAAAGAAAGAGGAAAGTTCTTAATCTCTGATTCAGAGGACTGGTTTTTGTTATCAAGAGTAAATTGGGGATAAGAAATAAAATTACTGACCACAGCTGAGATCTCAGCTGAGGAGGATCTATTTACATTCTTGATTAAGCAATGTCAACACTATTTGTTGATCACTTTTTGTTTAAATACTGCTGGAGGAAAACTGCTCTAACGTTGATTTTGTTTATTTCTTGGAAACACATTGAAAATTATTACAAGAATTTAGATAGGTTAGTGTTTTATTGTTTTTGTATTTAATCAGACAAATCAAGAAGAAACTTAGATCTGTCATTTGAATGAAAAAGCCATTTATAGAAACACCAGCTTCTAAATTTTACATAAACTATCATTAATTTCTATAAATTTTCTCTCTGTGTATGTGTATTGAAAAATAAAAAATGTTGTCACAGAGTTGGTTTTGACTCATAGGGAACCTATAGGACAGAGTAGGAGTGCCCCATAGAGTTTCCAAGGAACGCCTGGTGGATTCAAACTGCCGACCTTTGGACTAGCAGCTGTAGCACTTAACTTATCAAGTCAATTCTGATATAGTTCTTAACCACTGTGTCACCAGGGTTTCCATGGATATAATTCAAATTATTTACAATATACAATACTAAGTTTATGTTGTTTTGTAGAAGTGCATCCAAACCCACTGTCCTCGAGTTGATTACTACTTATAGTGACCCTATAGGACGCAGTAGAACTGTCCCACAGAGTTCCCAAGGAGCGCCTGGCAGATTTGAACTGCTGAACTTTTGGTTAGCAGCCGTAACACTTAACCACTACACCACCAGGGTTTCCAAGTACATAAGATACCTGAAAAGCTGATATGAACTTATCTTAGCATCATTACAGTTCTTTAGAGGAATAACATGATTCAGTACTGTGCTTTTTTTTTTTTAATTATACTATACAATTTCAGTGTATGGTTTCTTCTATTTATACACATATTAAATAATACTGTTACAACAAACTAAGGAAGCTATCTATTTAGAAGGATGTTATCCAAATGGAGGTAGGCTACCAAGAGGCATCTTGGGACCAATTAAGGTCACTGGTAAATACTGTGTATATTTTATGCTAGCTGTTAGAGAATGTAAATGGAGACCTGATTATCATTCCAACTGAGAACATTACATAATCGCTCCATTGACTATACTTATTTTCAGGATGTTCATGTTCAATTTAAGGCATGCATTATCCTCACATAAAGTTCTTTGTGGCTTCTCTCCTGGCATTGTAATGGACTTTCTCTTACAAATGATTAAATTGCTCATATTTTTCAGTGAGCACTTAAGGTCACTAGAGTCCATTTGAGAAATATTCTAATTCAAAAGTACCAGTGACTTTCTTTTTTAAAGGAACAACTCATTCGTTTATGACTCTCAAACCTAGATCCATTGCATTAATATTTTAAAGTAGACTGATATTAATTATGGAAGAGTAGATTTCATATTCATCAATAATTCTTCAATATATCCTTAGAAAGTGGTTGTAGTAACTTCTACCTGATTAAGAGCACAAGCACTGTTTTCTCTGTCTTATAACATGGACTTATTCACTTAAAGAGTTATAGGTTTAAGAAAGAATATAGATGATAAATACAACATATGAGCAAATAACCTAGAAAAATCCTGGTTATTTCTAAGTGGGTTTTGATGTTTTGGAGATTAATGCTGGTTGTGTGATGAGGGAAGGAAACTAAAGAAATAGGTATTATTACCAGGAAAGAGACTTCTAAAAGAAATTTTATCTAAAAAAAAAAAAGTTCATATTTTCAAATCTATCTGAAAAACCATCCCTATCTATTTTAATTTAATATGCCACCTTTTGCCTTCTCTTTCCTCCATCCCCTGTTGACGTCTCTTAAAATTTGAGAAAGGTCTACAGGCAATGCATACAATTCTTAGGTTAAAGCTAGATGCTGGCAGAAGAGGAACACTTTCTTAAAGTCTGTGGTGTCCATAACAACTCTGCAGACCTAGAAGTCCAAGATCAGGAAAGCTCACTCTTAGTAAGAGATTCCATGAAGAAAATCCTTCTCAAGAAAAACTGCATAATGCGTACAGAAAAGACTATTTAGAATTGCATAAATGAGATTTAAGTGTGGGGCTAAGTTTAGGAATCCAAGTTTTATTTTTTGCCTTAAAATTAGTAGATAAATGGATTTAAATTAAATAGTAACTTTATTGTGATTTATATTTTGAGAAACATTTCCTTCTCAAGAAGAGTCCAAATGATTCAGAAATCCTGAGGCAGATGTCATAGCCCCTGCTACTGTTCATACCCATTGCCACCCAGTTGATTATGAGTCATCCACACCACTATATGAGTCATAGCAACCCTATTAAAAAAAAAACCCGTTGCCACGGAGTTGAAATTCGACTATGGGGCAGAGTAGAACTGCCCCATAGGGTTTCCACGGACCACCAGATGAATTTGAACTGCTGACCTTTTGGTTAGCAGCCATAGCTCTTAACCACTACACCACCAGGGTTTCCAAGGACCTTATAGATACTTTCAAAAGAGTGGGTGGATAAGGGTGAAACAACCTTTAGGGAGAGTGGTGTTAAAAATTCACCAAGGGCTGTACTAAGAAAAGTGGATTGATGAGAAAAGGAAGGTGAATGGGTGGCTGGGGAAGAAAGGTCAAGAAATAGTGCATCATGGGCTTTGTTAGAGAATCTATGACAATGCACTGGAACAAATTAGTATACATAATTATCCAAATACTGTATGCATATGTACAAATAACAAGAACAAGGCAAAACCGAAAATAAGCATCAAGTATTCTTATCTGGGTTTTGGAATCACTGTGCTTGGAACTTTTTGCCCTCTACATCTGCCAGTCAATTTTGCACATAATAGGTGCTTTTGTCCGCAGTTTGAAATGAATTCTTACCCACACATCTTATAGTTTTTAGTTTGGGGATAAAAAAATAAATCATTAAAGATAGGAAATAGGAGGGAGGTGGGGCCAAGATGGCAGACTAGGTGGACGCTACCGCGGATACCTCTTGCAACAAAGACTCGGAAAAACAAGTGAATCGATCACATATATAACAATCTACGAACTCTGAACAACAAACACAGACTTAGAGACGGAGAACAAACAAATACGGGCAAACAGCGATCGTTTTCAGAACTAAGAGCTAGTGTACCAGGCAAGTGACCTTCGGAGCCTGGGCTGGGGCAGAGCCCAGGAGGGCAGACGGCACAGACAAGGGGCCCAGCCCTACCCCCCCTCGAACCCATCCCGGGAGGAAGTCTAGCTTGTTGGCGCGGGCGGCCTAGCGGCACAGCCAGTGGGAGAAACACCTGGGAAGCAATGACTGATCTTGGAGCGGGGATAGCAGCGTCCCAGCTGGGGAGCCGTCCCGCCGGAAGTTTGGCGGGAGGCGGGAGAGGCGCGAGCGTGGGGATCACCTATATTTCCCTAAACCGACCCCGGGGGGGGCACCCAGACGTTCGTGAGGGCCACGTCCACCCAGTTCGCCCGAGGGGTGCGGCGCACCGGAGGGAGAAACCCCCAGGAGGAAGTGACTGGTCTTGGAGCGGGGAGAGCAGCGTCCCAGCTGGGGAGCCGTCCCGCTGGGATCTTGGAGAGAGCGGGCAGGGTGTAAGCGCATTCCCCTGAATAGACCCCGGGGGCGGGCCCAGCTGTTCGTGAGGGCCACGCCCACCCAGTTCGCGTGAGCGGTGCGGGGCACTGGAGGGAGAAATCCCCAGGAGGAAGTGACTGATCTTGGAGCGGGGAGAGTAGCGTCCCAGCCGGGGAGCCGTCCTGCCTGGATTCTGGCCAATGGGGGCAGAGCGTGAACGCGGGGATCAGCTCTATATTCTGTGGTGCTACACGCCTAGCTCTCTGATCCCTCCCCCACCCTCCCCAGGCGGCTCCATTAACATCCGAATACCCTGAGCCAGAAGGAGAATTCAGATAGGGATCTCACTGCATTTTTTTTTAGCTGATTACATGGAAAATCTAGTTTCCCAGTGATGGCTGGGAGACAGCAGTCCATATCAAACCACATAAAGAAGCAGACCATGACAGCTTCTCCAACCCCCCAAACAAAAGAATCAAAATCTTTCCCAAATGAAGATACAATCCTGGAATTATCAGATACAGAATATAAAAAACTAATTTACAGAATGCTTCAAGACATCAGAAACAAAATTAGGCAAACTGCAGAAAAAGCCAAGGAACACACTGATAAAAGAGTTGAAGAACTCAAAAAGATTATCCAAGAACATAGTAGAAAAATTAATAAGTTGCAAGAATCCATAGAGAGACAGCGTGTAGAAATCCAAAAGATTAACAATAAAATTACAGAATTAGACAACGCAATAGGAAGTCAGAGGAGCAGACTTGAGCAATTAGAATGCAGACTGGGACATCTGGAGGACATCTGGAGGACCAGGGAATTAACACCAACATCTGAAAAAAAATCAGATAAAAGAATTAAAAAAAATGAAGAAACCCTAAGAATCATGTGGGACTCTATCAAGAAGGATAACTTGCGAGTAATTGGAGTCCCAGAACAGGGAGGGGGGACAGAAAACACAGAGAAAATAGTTGAAGAACTCCTGACACAAAACTTCCTGATATCATGAAAGACGAAAGGATATCTATCCAAGATGCTCATCGAACCCCATTTAAGATTGATCCAAAAAGAAAAACACCAAGACATATTATCATCAAACTTGCCAAAACCAAAGACAAACAGAAAATTTTAAAAGCAGCCAGGGAGAAAAAAAAGGTTTCCTTCAAGGGAGAATCAATAAGAATAAGTTCAGACTACTCAGCAGAAACCATGCAAACAAGAAGGGAATGGGACGACGTATACAGAGCACTGAAAGAGAAAAACTGCCAACCAAGGATCATATATCCAGCAAAACTCTCTCTGAAATATGAAGGCGAAATTAAGATATTTACAGATAAACACAAGTTTAGAGAATTTGCAAAAACTAAACCAAGACTGCAAGAAATGCTAAAGGAGATTGTTTGGCCTGATGACCAATAATATCAGGTACCAGCACAATACAAGGTCACAAAACAGAAACTTCCTGATATCAACGCAACTCAAATAGGGAAAGCACAAAAACAAACAAATTAAGATTAATTCTAAAAATAAATAAATAAACAAAATAATACACATAATCGGAAATCATGGAAATCAATAGATAAACGATCACAATAATCAAAAAGAGGAACTAAATACAGGAGACATTGAACTACCAGATGGAGAGTGATACAAGGCGATATAGAACGATACAAGTTAGGTTTTCACTTAGAAAAATAGGGGTAAATAATAAGGTAACCACAAAAAGGAATATCGATTCCATAACTCAAGAAAAACATAACAACTCAACAAACATAAAGTTAAACATTATGAAAATGAGGATCTCACAATCTACTAAGAAAAACGTCTCAGCACAAAAAAGTATGTGGAAAAATGAAATGGCCAACAACACACATGAAAAGGCATCAAAATGACAGCACTAAAAACTTATTTATCTATAATTACGCTGAATGTAAATGGACTAAATGCACCAATAAAGAGACAGAGAGTCACGGACTGGATAAAGAAACACGATCCATCTATATGCTGCCTACAAGAGACACACCTTCGACTTAGAGACACAAACAAACTAAAACTCAAAGGATGGAAAAAGATATATCAAGCAAATAATAAGCAAAAAAGAAGAGGAGTAGCAATATTAATTTCTGACAAAATAGACTTTAGACTTAAATCCGCCACAAAGGATAAAGAAGGACACTATATAATGATAAAAGGGACAATTGATCAGGAAGATATAACCACATTAAATATTTATGCACCCAATGACAGGACTGCAAGATACATAAATCAAATTTTAACAGAATTGAAAAGCGAGATAGACACCTCCACATTTATAATAGGGGACTTCAACACACCACTTTCGGAGAAGGACAGGACATCCAGTAAGAAGCTCAATAGAGACACGGAAGACCTACTTACAACAATCAACCAACTTGACCTCATTGACTTATACAGAACTCTCCACCCAACTGCAGCAAAGTATACTTTTTTTCCTAGTGCACATGGAACATTCTCTAGAATAGACCACATATTAGGTCACAAAACAAATCTTGGTAGAATCCAAAACATTGAAATATTACAAAGCATCTTCTCAGACCACAAGGCAATGAAGCTAGAAATCAATAACAGAAAAACTAGGAAAAGGAAATCAAATACTTGGAAACTGAACAATACCCCCCTGAAAAAAGACTGGGTTATAGAAGACATCAAGGAGGGAATAAGGAAATTCTTAGAAAGCAACGAGAATGAAAATACTTCCTATCAAAACCTCTGGGACACAGCAAAAGCAGTGCTCAGAGGCCAATTTATATCAATAAATGCACACATACAAAAAGAAGAAAGAGCCAAAATCAGAGAACTGTCCCGACAACTTGAACAAATAGAAACTGAGCAACAAAAGAACCCATCAGGCACCAGAAGAAAACAAATAATAATAATTAGACCTGAACTAAATGAATTAGAGAACAGAAAAACAATTGAAAGAATTAACAAAGCTAAAAGCTGGTTCTTTGAAAAAATTAACAAAATTGATAAACCATTGGCTAGACTGACTAAAGAAAAACAGGAAAGGAAACAAATAACCCGAATAAGAAACGAGAAGGACCACATCACAACAGAGCCAAATGAAATTAAAAGAATCATTTCAGATTACTACGTAAAATTGTACTCTAACAAATTTGAAAACCTAGAAGAAATGGATAAATTCTTAGAAAAACACTGCCTACCTAAACTAACACATTCAGAAGTAGAACAACTAAATAGACCCATAACAAAAAAAGAGATTGAAACGGTAATCAAAAAACTTCCAACAAAAAAAAGCCCTGGCCCAGACGGCTTCACTGCAGAGTTCTACCAAACCTTCAGAGAAGACTTAACACCACTACTACTGAAGGTATTTCAAAGCATAGAAAATGACGGAATACTACCCAACTCATTCTATGAAGCTACCATCTCCCTGATACCAAAACCAGGTAAAGATATTACAAAAAAAGAAAATTTTAGACTATATCCCTCATAAACATAGATGCAAAAATCCTCAACAAAATTCTAGCCAATAGAATCCAACAACACATCAAAAAAATAATTCACCCTGATCAAGTGGGATTTATACCAGGTATGCAGGGCTGGTTTAATATTTGAAAAACCATTAATGTAATCCATCACATAAATAAAACAAAAGATAAAAACCACATGATCTTATCAATAGATGCAGAAAAGGCATTTGACAAAGTTCAACAGCCATTTATGATAAAAACTCTTACCAAAATAGGAATTGAAGGAAAATTCCTCAACATAATAAAGGGCATCTATGCAAAGCCAACAGCCAATATCACTCTAAATGGAGAGAACCTGAAAGCATTTCCCCTGAGAACGGGAACCAGACAAGGATGCCCTTTATCACCACTCTTATTCAACATCGTGCTGGAAGTCCTAGCCAGGGCAATTAGGCTAGACAAAGAAATAAAGGGTATCCAGATTGGCAAGGAGGAAGTAAAGCTATCACCATTTGCAGATGACATGATCGTATACATGGAAAACCCTAAGGAATCCTCCAGAAAACTACTGAAACTAATAGAAGAATTTGGAAGAGTCTCAGGTTATAATATAAACATACAAAAATCACTTGGATTCCTCTACATCAACAAAAAGAACACCGAAGAGGAAATAACCAAATCAATACCATTCACAGTAGCCCCCAAGAAGATAAAATACTTAGGAATAAATCTTACCAAGGATGTAAAAGACCTATACAAAGAAAACTACAAAGCTCTACTACAAGAAATTCAAAAGGACATACTTAAGTGGAAGAACATACCCTGCTCATGGATAGGAAGACTTAACATAGTAAAAATGTCTATTCTACCAAAAGCCATTTATACATATAACGCACTTCCAATCCAAATACCAATGTCATATTTTAAGGGGATAGAGAAACAAATCACTAATTTCATATGGAAGGGAAAGAACCCCCGGATAAGCAAAGCATTACTGAAAAAGAAGAAGAAAGTGGGAGGCCTCACTCTACCTGATTTCAGAACCTATTATACAGCTACTGTAGTCAAAACAGCCTGGTACTGGTACAACAACAGGCACATAGACCAATGGAACAGAATGGAGAACCCAGATATAAATCCATCCATGTATGAGCAGCTGATATCTGACAAAGGACCAGTGTCAGTCAATTGGGGAAATGATAGTCTTTTTAACAAATGGTGCTGGCATAACTGGATATCCATTTGCAAAAGAATGAAACAGGACCCATACCTCACACCATGCACAAAAACTAACTCCAAGTGGATCAAAGACCTAAACATAAAGACTAAAACGATAAAGATCATGGAAGAAAAAATAGGATCAACCCTAGGAGCCCTAATACAGGGCATAAACAGAATACAAAACATTACCAAAAATGATGAAGAGAAACCAGATAACTGGGAGCTCCTAAAAATCAAACACCTATGCTCATCTAAAGACTTCACCAAACAAGTAAAAAGACCACCTACAGACTGGGGAAAAAATATTCAGCTATGACATCTCAGACCAGCGCCTGATCTCTAAAATCTATATGATTCTGTCAAAACTCAACCACAAAAAGACAAGCAACCCAATCAAGAAGTGGGCAAAGGATATGAACACACATTTCACTAAAGAAGATATTCAGGCAGCCAACAGACACATGAGAAAATGCTCCCGATCATTAGCCATTAGAGAAATGCAAATTAAAACTACGATGAGATTTCATCTCACACCAAAAACACAAAATAATAAATGTTGGAGAGGCTGCAGAGAGATTGGAACTCTCATACACTGCTGGTGGGATTGTAAAATGGTACAACCACTTTGGAAATCCATCTGGCGTTATCTTAAACAGTTAGAAATAGAACTACCATACAACCCAGAAATCCCACTCCTCGGAATATACCCTAGAGACACAAGAGCCTTCACACAAACAGACTTATGCACACCCATGTTTATTGCAGCTCTGTTTACAATAGCAAAAAGCTGGAAGCAACCAAGATGTCCGTCAAGGGATGAATGGGTAAATAAATTGTGGTATATTCACACAATGGAATACTACGCATCGATAAAGAACAGTGACGAATCTCTGAAACATTTCATAACATGGAGGAATCTGGAAGGCATTATGCTGAGTGAAATGAGTCAGAGGCAAAAGGACAAATATTGTATAAGACCACTATTATAAGATCTTGAGAAATAGAAAAAACGGAGAACACATACTTTTGTGGTTACAAAGGGCGGAGGGAGGGAGAGGGTTTTTTATTGATCAATCAGTAGATAAGAACTGCTTTGGGTGAAGGGAAAGACAACACACAATACAAGGAAGGTCAGCCTAATTGGACTGGACTAAAAGCAAAGAGGTTTCCGGGATAAAATGAAAGCTTCAAAGGTCAGCGGAGCAGGGGCTGGGGTCTGGGGAACATGGTTTGAGGGGACTTCTAAGTCAATTGGCAAAATAATTCTATTATGAAAACACTCTGCATCCCACTTTGAATTGTGGCGCCTGGGGTCCTAAATGCCAACATGCTGCCATCTAAGATACATCAATTGGTCTCAACCCACCTGGAGCAAAGGCAAAGGAAGAACACCAAGGCCACACGACAACTAAGAACCCAAGAGACAGAAAGGGCCACATGAACCAGAGACCTACATTATCCTGAGACCAGAAGAACTAGTTGGTGCCCGGCCACAATCGATGTCTGCCCTGCTAGGGAGCACAACAGACAACTCCTGAGGGAACAGGAGGCTAATGGGATACAGACCCCAAATTCTCATAAAAAGACCATACCTAATGATATGAATGCGACTAGAGGAATCCCAGAGACAATGCTCCCCAGGACTTCTGATGGCACAGTACAGGAACCATCCCCGAAGACAACTCATCAGGCATGAAAAGGACTGGTCAGCGGGGGGGAGAGAGATGCTGATGAAGAGTGAACCAATTAAATTAGGTGGACACTGGAGAGTGTGTTGGCAACTCTTGACCGGAGAGGGGATGGGAGGATAGAGAGAGAGGGAAGATGGCAAAATTGGCACGAAATGAGAGACTGAAAGGGCTGACTCAATAGGGGGATAGCAAATGGGAGAAAGGAGTATGATGTATGTAAACCTACATGTGACAGACTGATTGGAATGGTAAATGTTCGCTTGAAGCTTAATAAAAATTAATTAAAAAAAAAAAGATAGGAAATAGATGTTGGAATATTAGTTGGTATGTCTGCTGTAATTTCAACGTCTTGAACAGGGCCTGGCTTCTTGCAGCTGCTCAATAAATATTTGCTGAGTGAATGAACTCCTCTGCCTGCTTCTATTCTTGCCCTTCTAAAATGCACCCATCAACAAGTAATCAGAATTAGTTAAAAAATACATCTTGAATTAGAACATGCAATATTTGCTCCCTCACTATTTGTTGGAAATAAATACTGAAAACTGATCATGTCGCTGTCATACGGAAAAATCTTCCATGGCTTTTCATTGCTCCACCTAGACAAGCCCCAGGAGGCCCTAGAACATCGCACCTTTTTTTACCTTTCCATCCTCATCAGGTTGTTCATTGTTACTATGCTCCAGCCACATAGTTCTTTTGTCTGCCTCAAACCTGACAATTGTATTCTGTTCCCATCAGGCATTGCCACTGAGTCAATTCTGACTCATGGCTACCCCATGTGTTACAGAGTAGAAGTGCTCTATAGGTTTTTGTTTTTTGTAATCTTTACGGAAGTAGATTGCCAGGCTTTTCTTTCTTGGCACTGCTGGATGGATTTGAACTGCCTACATTTAGGTTAATTGTTGAGTATTCCTCCACTGCAATGACCTTATAGTCACTTAGCAAGATGTCATTCAAGACTATTTTATTTCTCCCTGAGAGAAGGTATCACTGGTGACCTTAACGTTAGCCTCTCCATAGGAATCATCTCTGCATGATTTTATAGTATTTAAATACCTATTTATTATTTTTCTTTCCTGCTAGAATGTATACTCCATATGTCTGGGCAAATGAATGGACTTCATCACTGGGGTCCCAGCCCATAGATACTAAATAACACTTACCTGATGTTCGTAATTAACCTGTCTTTTGGTAGGGGCCAACTCAAGGACAGCTAACAACAAGAACAATTATTGTTGTAGAGGAAGAAGTAGTTCCTTTCCTATCCAATCCCTCCACTTGACACCTGACTACCTTCCACACTTGCCCTCTCAAAGGCTTCACATTTGCAGTTATGCATTTTCTTTTATACCCTGTTCTCTTTTTAGATAATTTTCTTCATTATACAGACATGCTCAAAAACTTATTCCCTTATTCCCTCAACAAGGAAAAACAGTAAACTCCCTCATCACTTGACCCTCAGGGAGTTTGGCACCATTTTTTTTCCCCCAGCCACTTTTCACTATCAGTGAGCCTGGCTTCAATGGATAATACAGGCTCAGGCCCTCTGTCTCTTTGGATCCAGTTTTATTCCCCTTTACTCATTTCTTGCTTTAGGAAGTCTAGTCTAGCACGTACATCACTTCAGCTCCTTCCACACCAACGAACTCCACTGCAGTCTCTAACTGTGTGTTTCTATTCCATTTCTGGAATGCAGAGAAGTTTATCTTGAGGGTCCATCAACATTTGTTTAGTTGTTTTACATCTTTGTATTTATCTATCAGTGCTGTTTATTTGGAGAAAATGATGCATCTCAATGTGAACTCTCTGCACCATGGTGACAGGAGAAATGAATTGAGTTTACATATTTATACTTCTCTATGTTAGCATTTTTTTTTTTTTTATGTTAGCTGAAGATTTACATATTTATACTTTCAGTGCTTCTGAACTCTAGACTTTCTGCCAGCTGACTACTTGGTGACTTCACTTGAATGTTTAATGGGCATCTCCAAGTGAAAAATATCCAAATAGAACTCCATCCAATATTCTCTATTTCAGTAAATAAAATGGCATCACGTGTCCTTGCAAATCCACAAGTCAAAAATTATCTGTGATAGAAAGAGCTCAATTTGGCCTTTCTCTTCAGCTCCTGAAAAATAACCCTTGGAATTTCCTAACAACTGAGGTGCTTTTATTTATGTATGTGGTGTGATGGATTACTTTCGTGTGGACTTTCTAGCCATGATTTTGTAAATCCCACCAAAGGGATTGGGTGGGACTGTGCAGATATGGTATTTGTAGCCCACCAAAGGGATTAGTCAGTTTTGTTATCCCTCTGGGATTGAAATGAGCCACTCCAGAGTCCGGAAAGAGAGACTCCCACCACCACCAAGGAAGAAGAGCCAAAAGCAGAGATGCTGTCCTTTGGACCCAGGATTCCTGCTCTGAGAAGTTCCTGGAAACAGGAGGCCAAGAAAGAGAGGAAGCTGTAACCATGAAGACAGTGAGAAGTGGTGGCAGGAGAGATCTGACAACAGAGACCTAGCAGCAGAGACCTGGCAGCAGGAGCTGGCATGGTGGGCTTCCCAGCTCACAGAGGAAGAAAGCTGAGTGCCTTTGGGCAGAGGTCTAGCACCAGGAAGAGGCATCCCTGTGAGCATGGCTGGGAAGAGGCTGCCCTGATGGAAGAGTTATATCCATGACTGCTCCTGAGTCTGAACTGTAACCTCTTAGTTCCCTAATAAACCTGACAGTCATAAGTATGGTCTGCGAATTCTGTGTGGCCATTGCAATGAATTATTGAACCCAGCAGAGAAATAGAGCAGGAAGGGACAGTTGGTGTCAGATGGTAAAGTTGGTAAAATGGTGAAGGGAGAAGGCATATCTGACCTCTGCCTCATAGGAATCAGTCTTGGACAGTTGATCTTGACTCTTCTTCCCACTTGTGAAGTTAGGGGAGGTCAGATACCGCCCTCACTCCATTTTTACAATGTAAAACCTGTGGACAGCACCTGAGAATGTATGCAAATACATAGGGACTAGGCAGACCTCATCCAGTAAGCTAATTTCAAGAAGGGAGAGGGACATAATTCAATCATGCACATTCAATGATTCAACTGATTGTGGTTATGCAGTGAGGTCTCAATCATGGCTATGCAGTGAAGCCAAATAAGAGGCTTTGAACTTGGAAGCTAGGGGGCTTCCTGAATTGGTGAGAGGATTCATGAGCTAACTTTTCCCGGATCATGCCCTGTGTGTATCTTCATTTGTATCTTTTTTGGTTATAATAAAAGGGTAACTGTAATTATAAATACTCTCCATAAATTCTGTGAACTGTTCCAGTGAATAAACAAACCCACGGGGGGGAAGCGAGAGCCAGCGGGTCATGGTGTCTGCCTATATGACAGTCTGAAGGACTGAGTCCTTTTAACTTGTGTGTTCTGACTTAGCTTGGGGTTGCTAGGTTCAGAGAAGGGGTTGGCTGGTCTGAGGTGGACAAAATCATGAGGATTTACAAACTTGTTGTGGCCAATGCTGGCTGACTTGACCCCAGATGGCCAGGGATGAGAGAGAAATGGCCAGCTTGTCTGAAGAGCACGTAGTCATATGGATCCCCAGGTAGCTGGGGGTGAGAGCAAGTGTTACTTGGAGCAGCTGGTGAAGAGGAGAGAGATCTGGCAAGGTGAAGACTGGATCCACTTCCAGGTGGGAATTGGATTCATGGTAATCCTTGCCATGAAATTAACAATATTAAAACAAAATCATAATAAGCCAATAATAGAAACTGATTGAAATTTATTTAATATACAATTTGCAAATTGGGGTAACTTTTTGGCTAGGGGGTCTAAAATGTTCCAGAGAAGAAAGAACTTCTAAATATTCTTTAGTACATCTTGCTGGCATTGCCATGGAAATGGGGCCAGAACAGTCTTTATATATTAACAAATCAAACCCAAACCCATGGCCATTGAGTTGATTCTGATTTACAGCAACCCTATAGGGCAGAGTAGAACTGCTCCACAGCTTTTCCAAGGCTGTAATCTTTACAGAAGTGGACTGATCTTTCTCCCACACAGCAACTGGTAAGTTCTAACCACTGACAGTTTAGTTAGCAGCTGAGTGCTTAAACCATTGTACCACCAGATCTCCTCTCTCTCTCTATATAATAACAGTTTACCATAAACACAATTTCTGGTCTGACCGTGGAGTTTCTGTTTCTCAAAACTGACTTTGTTGTTGATGTAAGTGCCATTGAGTCAGTTCTGACCCATAGCAACTCTGTATAATGAAACAAAACATTGCACAGTCTTGTGTCATCCTCACAATCTTTGTAACATTTGACACCATTGTTGATGCCACAATGTCGATCCATCTCCTTTAAGGTTTTCCTCTCTTATATTGACTCCCTACTTTACTAAGCATGATGTTCTTCTTCAGGGATTGGTCCCTCCTGCTAACATTTCCAAAGTAAGGGAGAAGTCTCATCATTTTTCTTCTAAGGAGGATTCTGGCTGTACTTCCTCCAAGACAGATTTGCTTGTTCTTCTTGAAGTCCATGATATATTCAGTATTCTTTGCCAACACCACAATTCAAAGGCATCAATTTTTCTTTAGTCTTCCTTACCAGTTTTCCAGCTTTCACATGCATATGAGGCAATTGAAAATGCTGTGGCTTGAGTAAGGAACACCTTAGTCCTCAAAGTGACAGCTCTGCTTTTTAATACTTTAAAGAGAAATTTTGCAGCAGATTTGCCCCATATACGTCGTCCTTTGATCTCTTGACTGCTGCTTTCATAGGTGTTGATTGTGGATCCAAGTAAGATGAAATCCTTGACAGCTCCAATATTTCCTCCATTTATTGTGATGTCACTTATTGGTAGTATGAAAAATAATTAGAAAATGTTAATTTATAGTTCCAAATTTTATCTGTACTGGTTTGTACATATACATAAAAATTAAACATGCTTTTCCATTGTTATTTCATATAAATTGAAGCTATGAAGAATTTACTTTCTTGATTTTCTTTAGTCCTTAAAGTATATTGTAATGTTTAACTGCATAAGTTTCTATCAAATATCACCTACAACCAGTGTGACTTTCCAAAGTTGTTTTCAAACTTTGGCATGCATAGAAATCCTCATAGAACTTGCTAAAAATCTATATGACTTAGCAAATCCTACAAGTCTTTCACATCAGGTTCTGGAGAGGTTTAATCTGTTGAACACCTTGCTTTTTCATTTGTAAAATGGGAAAACACTTAACACATTGAATTCTTATAAGTATTAAATAAGATGATATATACAATTCCTTAGGGCAGGACATGGTGCATATATATGCTTGAAAGTCTTTGCTATATTCACAAGTTGTTTCAGATTATCATGTATCATTCATTCAATGTCTAATGTCCAGAAAGTAATTGAAGCATAGCAATATACATTAAAATATGAATTGATGTTTAGCTATGAATCAGAATTTGAAAGTGGATTCACACAGAGATCTCTGATTACCACTGCCACACTTTAAACAGATTTATCATTTAAATATTCAGCATTCAAAATATTCTGGAAGATAATTTTTTAAAAAGCCTGTTAAATGTAACAAATGGTACTTGTTTATTGTGGTTTTCTTAGGATATGGCATTGGAAAAGAATGAGAAAGTATAAAAGAAAAGAAAAATAAACAGTCGCCCAGAGTTATGGATTGTTTAGATGGTATGTGTTCAATAAGTTCCCCTCCCACCTTTTTGCTTTCTTTGCCTTATCCAGGGCACTTCAGTGAAAATTTTGGTTCCTCGTGGGTATTGTTACAAAAGGGCAAGAGAAGAGGACCAAGACTGAAGCCCTTAAGGCCAGTAAATTGCAAGGTCAATGTGAAAAATTATTTAAGAAGGCAGAAGGATCAGCAACTACTCAAAACTAGAAAGAAAAAAAAAAAAAGACAAAAAAAATTATCAAAAAACAAAAGCCTTCATCGGGGAATTCACTGTCTCTGAGGCAAGACCTTATTTTTATTAAATTATTCTCTGCCATAGTTTCTTTCAGCATTCATGATATTTTCTTTTTGATATGAAGGAGAAATGTTTTGTAATTATTTTAAACATCTTTTAGTGGTTAAAAAAAAAGTCATAGTCTTACCCAGTCTTCCTGGTGCTTTTCTTCAGTTTCATTGTTCATGCTCAGGATTACATTAAGTTGGTCAGTTTATAAACTAAGGCATGTTTTCACAGAGGATAATACAGAATATTGTATTTTTTGGATGTATATTATGTTAGGAATTAAATTGAAAAAACTATGATTGCTTTAAGATAGAACTATAATTCTACATATTTTAAACATACATAAAACAGATTTTAAATATTTTGAGATTAAAATTTTGGCAGATAGCTCAGTGGAGATTCTTTCTAATTAAATACAAAGTGTTCCCTTTTACTCTAAGTTCCAAAATATTAAATACCTGAACCAGAATCTACATTGAAGGAGAGGTCATGATTTGTTCTCTGCAATCTCCAATAAATGAAAATAAATGATATCACTAAGCCATATCAACAGGGACATACACATTTACTTAATTCCACTGATACACTTGATTGCTTTCTAAGTGTGTTTAGGTCTAAAGTACAAAATTTCATTAATTTATAGTTCTTAAAATGATGAATTACTGAACATCAATGGTTACATAAACTACCATGTGGATCTTCTAAAGAGGTTAATTTCATAATTGTGGGAAAGAGCATTGTTATTTTTTTTTTTCCATAGAATTGTGACCATTCTGATATAGTTACTGGGTAGCAAAGAGACTAGGAAAAGAAATTATGATGTTGGCAAAGAATATTGAATATACCATGGAACCAGAGGAACAAACAAATCTGTCTTGGAATAAATATAACCAGAACGCTTCTTAGAAGTGAGGATGGCAAGACGTCGTCTCACATACTTTGAACATGTTATCAGAAGAGACCAGTCACTGAAGAAGGACATCATGCGTGGCAAGTTAGAGGGTCAGCATAAAAGAGGAAGACCCTGAACGAGATGAATTAACACAGTGGCTGCAACAATGGGCTCAAACATACCTACTATTGTGGGGATGGCACATGACAGGGCAGTGTTTCGTTCTGTTATGCATGGGGTCTCTGAATCAGAACCAACTTGATGGCACCTAACAACAACGACAACAAGGTTAGAAAACCTGCTTTTTCATGGAGCTAAAAAAATAAAATAAAATGAGATTATTCTGGAAGTAGTGGAGACACATCAAAGGGGTGAAAATAACTGAAAAATAGAATGAGAACAAGGGGTTACAAAACGCATTGTTTCAACTGAAAAAATATTAGAGTCAGGTAAGGCCACTGTAAGGAGGGATCTCAGATAAAGGAAAGTGAGCACCTGAATTAAAATAGTAGCTGTGAGAATGTGTGTTGTGCTGTGATGGATTGCTATTGTGTGCCCTTTCCTGGTGTGGTCTTATAACTCCCACCCAAATGATTGGCTGAGAGGGGGCAAATAAGGTAATTGTGACCCACCAAGGGGATTGGTCAGCTTTGCCATCCTGCTAGGCTTAAAAGAGAACCAAATCCAGAGCAGAGAGAGGATCCCACCACCACCAAGGAAGAACAACCAGGAATGGAGAGTGTGTCCTGTGCATCTGGGACCCCTATGCTGAGAAGCTCCTGGAACAGAGAGAGAGAAGGGGTGGCAGAGAAATGATGCCACGAGACAGCAGGAGATGGTGCCGTAGGCTTCCTGACCCACAGAGTCCGAAAGCTGAGTGCCTTTGGGCAGGAATCGTGTTGGTGGAGTAGGGCACCTCTGGTCACTCAGTAGCAGAGCTAAAGAGCTTTGTAACATTTACCTGAGCAAGGCAGAGGCCAAGGGCCAGAGAGGCATGCCTGGAAACAAGGCTGAGAGAGGCTGTCCTGTTGGAGGATCTGTGTCCTGAGCCTGGATTGAAACCTGTTATTTCCAAAATAAGCCCTATAATCATGAGTACTGTCTGTGAGTTCTGTGTGGCCATTGCAATGAATTATCAAAGACAGTAGAGAAGTAGAGAGTGCTGTTGGGGGGACGATTGGTGTCAGAATTGATAAAGATGGCAGAAAGAGGAAGCATGTCTAACATCTACCTCAAATCAGCCTTGGGTTGCTGATCTTGATTCTCCTTCTCCTCTGTGAATTTGGAGGAGGTCAGAGGCTGCCCCCATGTCGTCTTTACAGTGTGCTGGAGTTACACAGGGTATGCATATAACGTTCAGATGATGATGTCTAGTAGAAACTGCTTCTGTGAGCTGCAGATGTGAATTTCGGAATTGTCCATGCGGTGATTGTCATGGAAAATTGGGATGATAATTTCTTGTCATCAAGTCTAGTCCAGTTCATGATAATGCCATGTGTTACAGAGTTGAACTGCAGGGTTTTCTTGTTTGTAATCTTTTTGGGTAGTCATGGTGGCACAGTGGTTTAGAGCTATGGCTGCTAACAAAAACGCTGGCAGTTCAAATCCACCAGCTGCTCCTTGGAAACCCTACTCTGTCCTATAGGGCTTCCATGAGTTGGAATAGACTAGATGGCAATGGTTTTTGTTTTTGGTTTGAAATCTTTACGGAAGTAGATTGCCAGGTTTTTCTTCCATGGTTCTGCTGGGTAGATTTGATCCACCAATCTTTAAGCTAGTGTTTGAGAACAGTTTGTACCACCCAGGGATGATGTTGCCTGGAAATAATGCAGAATGAGCAAGGAAGAAGAGTAATTGAGGAAAACCAATTTAGTAGGCGTAATGGAGGAATTCCACATAGAGAAAAAGCAGTTTGAGAAGCAGGTGAATGTTTTTGTGTTAACCAAGCAAATTTAAAGTTAAAGATTTTTTTTTTCCCTTTGGTGTAGTAATTCAATAACATTTGCTTCAAGGTTCTTAAAAATAAGTTGTATTTAGCATTTAATGTTTGTGTATAAAGGTAAACTCTGACACATTTTATCTTACATAATTCTGTATTGGTTTCAATTGCCAAAAATCTCTCTTATTGGTATGTAGAAAATCTATCTGCCCAAGTGACAGAGTTATTTCTTTAAAAAAATTATTTACTTATTTAGTTAAATCTTGAATTTTAGGGAATGAAGTACAATTTTTTTTCCTAGCACTAGCTATAGCAGAAAGTAGAACTGCTGTAATGAAAGGAATTGAAAAGAGAAAATGTAAATTACCAGAATTCAATTAGTAAACATCATTGTGAATATAAATCATCTTCTTTTTGGCCTTAGATTGGGGGGAAATGTATACCAAATGAATAATTGTCTAAGTTCTTCTGCCACTGAATGTTTTCCAGGATAGTTTTTTTTTGAAGCTCACTGGAAACAAAGCCCAAGACACAATAATAAGCTCTATAACCTCCATGGGAAAAACATGTCTGTAAGAGTTTCATGTAGGAGCAATTCTTGGGGATAAGTATCAAGAGGCTGTATTGTTTGTAATCAACCCCTTTAAAACATATACTATTCAGGGTTTTCAATTAAAACAAGATTGAAGTTATTGCAGAAGTGCTGCTGGGGGGGTTTTCTCCCTCGAGTGGTTGACACCTGTTTCCTCATTTCTCACTGCTCCTATCCAATGCATGTCCCTGACTCTGTGCTCTGCAGATTCTCATCACACTGAACTCTGCAGGCATCTGCTTCCTTAAGGCTGGGATCCATTACATCAGCTTCAGCTCCGCTGATGCTCTGGCTGCAGCTCCCTTTGTGCTGAAGGCTGCTGTCATGCTCATCTGGTCTTTTATACTGGAACCGAAATGGAGGTTAAGCAGAAACGTAGAGAACAAATACTGTGCAAAACCGAGCTTAAGTAGGAGTGATTAATTTTTTTCAGCAAAGTTTCCCATATTTAATTCATCAATTCTCCACAATATTAATTAACTACTTAACATGTGCAAACCACTATCTTGCCTCAGATAATAAAGATAAAATATAAATATTTGGCCCCAGCCTTCAGTATGATATCATTCTATTGTGTACGGAGATGAATGTGGGAAGGGGAACCAGTAAAATGACATATAATAACAATATGGAAAATCATATGATCACTGGGCAATGTGTGATGTGTGAGCTCAAGAATTGCTAGTAAAGGCTAACAAAGTATGTGTGCCTCCTCATTACCCCAATAACATCACTCACACCTAAATCCATCCACTAGGATGTTTATTTCACAAGCACAGGGATGGTTTGTTTTTTCTTCACTATTCTACTCCCAGCTCCAGAAAATTGCTAATCTTGTAATAGACAAATAAATATCAAGGAGCCCTCTCAGCACAGTGGTTAAAGTGCTTGACTGCTGACCGAAAAGTCAGAGGTTTAAACCTACCAGCCACTTTGTGAAAGAAAGATGTAGCAGTCTGCTTCTGTAAAGATTTCAGCCTTGGAAACCCTATGGGCAGTTTTACTCCATCCTATAAAGTCATTATGAGTCGGAATCGACTCAATGGCATTGGGTTTTATTTTTGGTACATAAATATTGAGTTAATGAATAAATCGCCTACAGGTTTTGAACAAGTATCACATTTTCAATAAACTCATGTTCTTTTTTAGAAGGACTTTTGAAAAGGCAAAGAAAACTCTCTGACCACTTGTCAGCAATACTCCTCAATCCCCATAGCCCTAAACTTCTAAGTCAAAATAACATATAGGAAGAAAACACTATAAAAATTAAAAAGAAAATACCTTTAACTTGAGCAAATTTTGCAACCTATGAACTTCATATTCATTGGGAATTTAACCTAAAGATTGCCCACTTTTCATAAGGCTTTCTCATGAGCTTTCTCTTCTTCCACTCTTTCATTCACAGCAAATTTTTGGAGGCATCCTGAGAGAATGATGTTTTCTAGTTGGTGCTTTGCTTTGATAAGCATAGTTGGAGATTTAAATTCTAAGAAGTTTGAATTGGAATAAAATAAAGGAATAGGCGAGAGAAAATACATATGATCTATAACTTGAACTTTCAAAAGGGAAAGAGGAAAGGAAACAAGATCACCTTCCCACATGTATTCTCTCAGCTGGTCAGATGGTGGAACCCTGGTGGTGCGGTAGTTAAGAGCTTGGCTGCTAACCAAAAGGTTGGCAGTTCAAATCCAGCAATCACTCCTTGGAAACCCTATAGGGCAGTTCTACTCTGTCCTGTAGGGCTGCTACTATACAGTCAGAATCAACTCCATGGCAGTGTTTTTTTTTTTTTTTTTTTGGTCAGAAATTGAAGTATGTGCCACACTCACACTCTAACAGTCATGGGGAAAAATAGACGACGTATGTCATCTTTAAAAAATGGAAGAAAAAAGCAGATTTACAAATTTGCAATTAAAAATTACAATGCTTTTCCACTTAAATCCTAAGATCTTCACCTCTACTCTAAAACAACCTTAAAAAAAAGTAAAAATACTTCCAACTTTTCAAAAGCTTCTAAGAAGTTTTCCTCATTAGCTGGGATAGAGGGATTGGAAAGCTCTGCCCCCACCTGGCCTGTTGTCCAAGCAACCCAGAGTGAGCTTCTAGTTCATTTTTACACAGCTGTACTCATTGCGCAAACCCTGGTGGCATAGTGGTTAAGTGCTACGGCTGCTAACCAAAGGGTCAGCAGTTCAAATCCGCCAGGCGCTCCTTGGAAACTCTATGGGGCAGTTCTACTCTGTCCAATAGGGTTGCTGTGAGTCGGAATCGACTCAATGGTACTGGGTTTGGTTGGTTTGGGTACTCATTGCATCACAGATACTAACATTAAAAAAAATACAGAATAAGAATATATTAAAGAGAATTCTAGACCTTAATAAAAGCTAATGGTAGAAAAATTATTACAGAGGATTAATCAGATTGTTGGGGTAGACCAAGAAAAATATTAATAAAATAGACATGAACAAAGTCGATATACAGAGTAAGCACAAAAGGTTGATTCTGGATGATCTCTTATTGATAAGATTTACTCTTGGTCCATTTGGGTATAAATGTAAGCTCAATTTGGGAGGTGGATGCTTTATGTTGTGTGGGAGTTTGTTTTGCTTGTTTTGTTTTTTTTTACAATGAACACATGAGAAGAAGCTTTTATAGAGAGATGATAGATATTGAGCAAAGATATGAACTGTGATTGATATATTTCATTTTTCAGTTTTGATTACCAAATGTCAAAACCTCTTCTATTTGATAGGAACCCCCATTGATTATGTTCCAAGGGGAGGTACTGTTCTGCCTAAGATTCACAAACTTGAAGAAACTGAGACTCAGCGATGTGAATACTCAAGCTCACTTCATAATTTCAGAACTTAGAAATCCAGTTTTTTTTTTTTCTTTCTTTCTTCTACACCATGGGAATGACATTGCAGACACCCACAGATTCATCCTTGAGTAATAATGAGTAATCTTTATATTATTGGAAAGAAACTTTCTTCTGTCTATTCCCTTGTACATTTTAATGGTCAAATATGCAGTATGGTGCTAAAGTTTTAGGGATGTGTGCGTATGTGTGTGTGTGTGAACAGATACCTATACACACTTACTTACACACATATACAAAAATATGTACCTATTTATTGTATAAAAACCCATTGCCATCAAGTTGATTTCAACTTATAGCGACTTCATAGGACAAGGTAGTACTGCCCCATAGGATTTCCAAGGCCAAAATTTTTACAGGAGATTGTTACATCTTTTTCCTGCTGAACAACTGGTACATTCGAACCCCTGACGCCTTTCTGTTCACAACAGAGTGCTTAACCATTTTGCCACCAGAATTCTTTCAATCCATGACAACAACAGCAACAAACCCAATCCCGTTGCTGTTGAATTGATTCCAACTCATAGCAAACTTATAGGACAGAGTAGAACTGTCCTGTAGGGTTCTGAGAACTATGCTCAGAGAAGGCCCAAGGGTATCTTAAGAATTCAACTATGTACCCCTCAAAAGAGAGAGAATTTTAACACCTGCCATACAGAGAGCATCAGGGCCAGTAAGTATTCAATATAAGGGCATCCGCAATCAACAGAAAGAAGTCTAAAACAGTCAAGCACTGGAAAAATAAAAAGAAAAGAAAGAACTGAAGGAGCACCACAACATCCCCTTCTCTTCAGATGGTTCTGGTACCCACTCAAGCAAGTTGGGAGAAGAAGGGCTCAGGGAGCCGAGATTTATGCTATTAAGCATGAGATAAAAGTTTTAAAATAGAGTGAATTTAAAACTAGACTGTGTTTCAATAAGCAAACATGAAAGTGAAGTTGTGAAGTCCTCTAAAGTTAAGGAAAGGGAAAATTTTTATAATTCCACCTAAAGACAGCCAAATGTCTGACTTTTCCCAGGGAATTCTGGGTTTATGACCTTTTTTTTTTTTTACCAGAATATGTGTCTGAATAGTCCTATTGACTTTCAAAGCATCTTGTTTGGGAGAACATATTTTCTGGTATAATTACCCAGCTGAATGCAGGTACTGGAGAAAAGGTAAAATCATCTCATGTTTATACCCAACTGAACTGAAAAAGCCAGTCAAATTTAAGTATATTTATATACAGAATTACATTCCTTGAACTCTTTTTGCAACCTTTTATCTAGTAATGTTATGTCAGGCTTATGTTTGTATCCATGTTTTACAATATAATTACTTACTTGCCAAGCCCTCATCTATTGAAGTAGGATTTTTTTTTTTGCTAGACTTTTTTTAAATGGTAAATTAAAATAACAAATTGCCATGTTCATTAATGAGTTTTTCTGCAATAAGCTCCATCAATATCTAACTAATCTTTTATATATTGTTGGTTTTGGTTTGTAATATTTTATTTAGCTATTTTTGCATCTAAATTCACAACGGTGGCTGGCTTACAATTTTCCTTTTCCAAGGTGCTCTTGTCCACTTTTTTTTTTTTTCCCTAAGTCAGTGAATCCCTAGCTTTATACAGAGGACCACAGAACTTATATCTTTTCTAATTATCTCAAAAAGTTTACAATGCACTCTAAGTTATTTTAGATGTCTCAGTTATCTAGTGCTACTGTAACAGAAATACCACAAGTAGGTGGCTTTGACAAACAGAAAGATACCTTCTCAAATTTTAGGAGGCTAGAAGTCCGAATTCAGAGCATGGGCTCTAAGGGAAAGCTTTCTCTCTGTCAGCTCTTGAAGAAAAAGAGCTTTTGAGATTCTGCTCCTGGGTGACCTTCAGGTCCTTTATATCTCAAAAGAGATTGACTCAAGATACATTATACTTTAGTCCTTCCTCATTAACATAACAAAGATAACCCATTCCCAAATGGGATCAAATCACAGGCATAAAGGTTAGGATTTACAACACATACTTTTTGGGGACATAATTCAAACCATAACATTCCTCCTTTTGGCACCCAAAATCCATGTCTTTGCCACAGTCAAAACGCGTTCACCGCGCCACATCATTCCAAAAGTCTTAAATCAACTCCAAATCCAAAATATCATCTTCTAAATAATTTAAACCAAATGTAGGTGAGACATTAGTCATATTCCATCCTGGGCAAAATTTCTTTTCATCTATAACCTGTGAAATCTAGAATATAAGTTATCTGCTTCCAGAGTACTGGGACAGGCCCAAAGGAGACATTTCCATTACAAATGGGAGAAATTGGGGAGAAAGAAGGGACAATGGGCAGGCACCAAGCAAGTCCCAAACCCAGGAGAGCAATTTACATTAGCTCTTAAGGCTTGAAAAGAATCTTCTGTTCTTTGGGACCATCTGGGCAATGTCCCTGCCTTCCAGATTCTGGGTATTGGCCGTGCCCTCTGGATTCTGGGTGGAGGCCTCTGGACCCTGGGTTTTGGCACTGCTTTCTAGGCCCACTGGGATGGTAACTCTGCTTCCCTGGCTTTGGGCAGCCCCTTTCTTACAGTGCATCTGAGTGGTAACCTAACCCCCTTGGCCTTGGCAGGCCCTGTTCTCCTGCCCCTTGGCCATGGCAGCCCCACCCCCTCAGCTTTGGGCAGCAACTCCATCCCCTTGGCACTCATGAACAGCAGCCCCACAGTCCAGAAACAAGTTGGCAAAGATCTGATTCTTTGAAACCTAGGAGGCTTTGGCCTCACGTTTTTATATCC
Organism: Elephas maximus indicus; assembly: GCF_024166365.1. Lineage (NCBI taxonomy): Eukaryota > Metazoa > Chordata > Mammalia > Proboscidea > Elephantidae > Elephas > Elephas maximus. The sequence goes on along the minus strand of NC_064836.1, from coordinate 42,415,241 downwards.
AGGAGACTGTAGCCTCACCCTTTGAAACTGAAGAAGACCCTGCTTCCCATGTTCCTTTAATAGTTCTGCTGATCTTAGAGATGCTCTAGGGATGGCATTTTTCTTTTCTTGTAGGACAATTGGCATAGCTCCTTTGGTCTGTTTCCTTCCTTAGAATTCCAAGAGGCAAGTAGCGTTCTTTCCTATCATTCTTTCTCTGTCCCCTTCAGGGTTTTCTGCTGTGGGAGTTGGTTAGATCCACTTGTCACAAGCTTAATCTTTTTAACAAAAGATTGTGTAGCCACATCCTTTGTAAAAATTCTAGGACACTTGTCCTTAGTTTGTATAACAGAATTTTCCAAACCTTTAAGTTTCATTTTCATTTCATGGAGTTCATTTTTAAGTCTCTTTCCTCTCGCATTTTGCCATAAGTGGCAAGGAGAAGTCACACAGCCCCTTTAAGATCTTGCTTAGAAATGTCCTCATCTAAATATTCAAGTTCATCACTTACAAGTTCTGTCTTCCACCAAACTTTTGAATATGATTCAGACAAGTTCTTTGCCACTGCATAAAAAGCACCACCCTTTCCCCATTGTCCAATCACATGCTAATCATTCTCTTCTAAAGCCTCATTGTAAGTACATTTAACATGCACATTTCTAGCAACATTCTTTTGCTGGTGCCATACGTATTCTCTAAGATGATAGAGACTTTCTTTGAGGCTCTTCTCACTTCCTTATAAGCCCTCACCAGAATTTTCTTTGATGTCCATAATTCTACAAACAGTCTCTTTAAGGCAATCTAGGATTTTATTATTAGGCACTTTAAAATGTTTCCAGCCTCCACCCACTACCCAATTCTAAAACCACTTCCACATTGTAGGTGTTCTTAGAGCAATGCCCTGCTCCCAGTGCCAAATTCTGTCTTGGTTATTTAGAGCTACTATAGCAGAATAATCACAAGTAGGTGGCTTTAACAAACAGGAAGCTATTTTTTCACAGTTTAGGAGGCTGGAAGTTCGAATTCAGAGTGCCAGTTCTAGGGGAAGGCTTTCTCTCTCTCTCAGCTCTGGAGGAAACCCTTTTCCCTTTTGAGTTTTTGCTCCTGGGTGATCTTCACCTGGCTTGGTATCTCTCTTTCCTCATCTCTGCTCACTTGCTTGTTTAATCTTCTTTATATCTAGAAAGAGATTGACTCAATATACACCCTACACTAATGCCTCCTCATTAACATAACAAAGACAACTCATTCCCAAATGGGATTATAACCATAGGCATACAGGTTAGGATTTACAACAAGTATTTTTGGGAGACATAATTCAATACATAACATTCCCATTACTGTTGAGTAAATTGTGACTCACAGAGACCCTGTCGGATAGAGTAAAACTGCCCCATAGGGTTTCCATGGAACAGCTGGTAGTTTTGAACTGCCAACCTTTTGGTTAGCAGCTAAACTCTCAACCACTGTGCCAGCAAACCCCCTTTATATAACATTAGGATATATGTATATATATTTAACATTTTGTCAAATTTCAGTCTTGAAACTGGATAGAATTGTGTTTATTTGTGGCTATTCTTTTCCTATTGCTTTAGTTTCTTAAATAATGTTGGTATATTCCAGAATAAGGGGCGTTGGTTGCTCAGTGGTTAAGCACTTGGCTGACAACTGAAAGGCCAGTAATTCGAAAGCAACAGCTGCTCTGTGGGAGAAAGATGAGGCAGTCTGTTCCATAAAGATTTACAGCCTTGGAAACACGATGAGGTAGTTCTACTCTGTCCTGTAGGGTCACTATGTGTTGGAATTGACTCTTTGGAAACAAATTTGGGCTTTTCTTTTTTTTATATTCCAGCTTAATTTTTTTGTTATTCTTTTTTTTTTCTAAATGTTGTTAATATCATCTAGATCATGGGTTGACAAATTTTTTTCTGTAAGGAGGTAAATAAGAAATATTTTAATCTTTTTGGGCCCCACCATCTCTGTCATGACTACTTAACTCTGCCATTGTAGCGCAAAAGCAGCTGTATACAATATGTAAATAAATGATCATTACTGTGTTCTAATAATTTGGCCCATTGGTCATGAGTTGCCAACCTGTGTTGTAGATTTTCAAATTTATTGTGATCTTTCTTTCACCTTTGTGCATTTTACCTTGTCTTATCTAATTTGTGTGTGTTTTCTCTATACTTTTCATGATCAAACTTGAGAGGTTTATATATTTTATTCATGTTTTAAAACAAAAGCATTTGGTTTGATGATTTCCCAAATGTTTAATGTGTTCAGTTTTAAGAATTTTTATATTTAAAAAATTTTTATTTCTATACTTTATATACTCATTTAAAGTGAAGTTTCTAATGTGTACATTTAGGGTCCTTGTGGGGCACAAATAGTTTGTGCTTAGCTGGTAACAGGTAGGTTAGTGGTTCAAAACACCCAGTGGCATCTGGCAGAAAACACCATAAAGATTACAGCCAATAAACCCTATGGTATAGTTCTACTCTGTAACACATGGGGTGGCCCTGAGTTGAAATCAACTTGACAGCACTAGACCACAACAACCTGTACATTCAAGGTTAGATGTTATTTTCCAATACCATCCTAGTTGCATCCCTTAAGTTGTGAATTGTAGGGTTTCTTTCTTTTCTTCTTCATTCCTTCCTTCCTCCCTCCCTCCTTCTTTCCTTCCTTCCTTTCTATCTTTCAGTGGTAATTATACCAGACTATATAGATTTAAAAGAGAGAGATTGGTTTCTATATAGTTGACTTTTTCTTTTTTTTTTCTATTAACCTTTGCATAGTTTTGACATTTTGCTGAGCCTTCCTTAATCCTAGGAGTTTCACTGTTAGCTGTGTTAAAGCTCTGTTGGTTGGTTTTATGCTTATTTAAAAAGGTGATTGAAATATACAGTCATCTAGGATCAGGTCTTCCTTAATTAAGCAAGAACATCTGGTCTCCCTCAAGAGTCCATGTTAAATGGTTTATTATTAATTTTTTATGTTAATGGTTTGGAACCTTTTAATTTTACAAAGCCAGCAGGGTTATTATTTTTTGCCAATGACTCACATTACATGAACAAGTCTTTACAAATTAAGAGTTGTGGGTTTTTTTTAATTTTTTTTCTGATAACAGACCACTGATTTGATATGTCTAGTTTGAAATTGGATATCAAAATCTAAGAAAATTGATTGGTTATTATTTCAATCAATAGAGGATATATCTTGATGAGAAATCACATCCATAAATTTTACCTTTGGAATCATCAATGTCAGGAGAGTTATTTTATCAAAATAAACAGGAAGTTTAATTTAAGAAGATATATGAAAAAATGCATGTTTTAAAGCAACGCATCAATAGATTTGGATTTTTTTCCCCAAAGTATTTAATACTGGGTATGATACTGTATTGATGTGGAGTTTTCCAAAGCCAATGTTTCATGAATTGTTATTAAGGGTTCAAAACATGCCTTAACCTCTAAGGAACTATTGACCAGATAATTGCTAAGCTAACCAATAAATTGCACTTTGGAATTTTTTTTAATAAATACTGCTTTAGCATTATTTTATATTTGTCAACAAATTACCTTGAAAACCAAGTTAAATATTTTAAGATCACTTTCTGAGTATGTCCTAGAAGCCCATTATTTGTGTAAATATATGTATATAATGACGTTTCATGTTACTGGAACCAAGATTCAGTTCAGTATAGTAATCTCTTTAACCCCGCCTACTGTGAATCATTGGCACATTCAAACTGTTAATTTGCTTGAATTAATTTTTTGTGAGTTTTCTTACAAATTGTTCCTGTTAGGTATAATTTATACTTTGCTAAGTACCCAAGACTCCTTAGGATCAAGACATAGATATTTCATGCACTTCTTGTCATTATCTGGCACCACTTTAAATTTTCAGGTCATCGTCTCTCTTTGTCCTTTGACTCTTCTCTAATTCATTTCTAGCCAATACATTTTGATGATCCAATGTAATTCAGTGGCTGCTGAAGAAAAAATTAAATGCCTTTTGTCTAGCATTCTCTTGTATTCTGAAACTTGACATATGGTTACTTTTATTACAGAAATTTTTCTTTGTATAATTTCTTACATTATTTAGCTACTCTAATCTTGTGTTAAGTACAGATAATATAGAGTACAGAAATAAAGAAAGCGATAACTGGTATTCTCTCATATAAATATGTCATACTTCAGAGATTTTGCCAACTTTTATTCATTTTCCAACATAAATGAAGCCTAGAATCTGGCACATTATTTCTTAAGTATCTCACTTTTGAAATTTCAGTAGATATTCTTGTCCATCAAGTATACATAGGTAACCATCTGATACATAATTTTCTTGACATCTAAGCTCAGCATTCAGATTTCATTGCCTCTATTTCACAATAACTACAACAAAACTCATAATATCCTCACATTCTCATTGCCATATGACTGTAAATGTTCAGAACTATGCTTCCAAATATTTGGGTGGAATAAACAGAAATAACGCACACTTCTTAGAACTCTCTTGCAGCTAAAAGATATTGAAAACTGAGTTAAATATAATTCTGTAGCAACTTAAAAGTAATTAATATCAGGTATTGGTTATTTCCACATGAACTTTTATTTACAGAAAGGTAATAAGAAATATAGTTGACACAGAGAGAGTTCCTGAAAAAAGCGTGCCCAAGGCAAAAGCTTATGGGCTAAAGGTTTATTGAAGAGTATAAATGCTAGTCAGGCCAGAGAGAAGAGAGATAGGAAGGCAAGAAAGTAAATACTGGAAGGTCCATTACCAAGCTGGACACATTTTTTAATTAACAACACAGCTGACTGCTCCACCTTGGGGAATTCTGAAGACAGTCCAAATGTAATGATCACATGCTGGAATCTTCTTTTCAGAGACTGAGTGAGGGGGAGGATGCAATGAATCAGGAGAAATTTATTTATTAGCTCCTTCCCTTCTTATGCCTCTCACTGATCAAAGTCTGACTTATAATTGCTATCAACCCTGCAATTCTGACTTGTGCCACATGACAAGGAAACCAGAGTCTCAGCCAATCCTTTAGGCTATTGTATAGACTTGATGATCTCATTGTTACTCATCAGTGGAGGGGTGTAATAATTAATTAATTTTGCGTAGCACATTTCCCCCAAAATTAGTGGCTTGAAACAACAAACATTTATTATCTCATTGTTTCTAGGATTAAGAATCTGAATGAAGTTTAGCTGGGTGCCTCTGGCTCAACATCTCTCACAAGCTTGTATTTCAGCTGTTAGCTTGGGCTGCAGACATCTCAACTGGAGTGGATCCATTTCCAAGCTGACTCACATGGCTTTTGGCAGGTCGAAGCTCTTCACTGGCTGTTGACCAGTGATATTAGTTTCTGACCATGTCAGTCTACCTACAGAGTAGCTCACAACATGAAAGATGGCTTCTTGCAGTGAGAGCCCAAATCAGAAGCCATCGTTTTCTTTTGCCTAATCTTAGAAATGGAAGTTTATTACTTTTGTTGTACAAAAGTGAGCCACTAGGTCAAGTCCACAATCAATGAGAGCAGAATCCACAAGGGCTTGAATATCAGGAGGTAAGAATCACTAGCAAATAGTAGAGGTTCACAAGCCATTGTAGAAGTTGCCTAAAGCAACGGGATTCCCAGGTCTCTCACAAGCAAATGAGCAGAGACCAGGATGTCCTGAGTTTGGTAACAGTAGGAATATAATTACCATTAACTAGGGCTACTCAGGCCAAGAAAAAGACAGGTGTCAGGATCTGGGAAGGTAATTGGGTCTGAGTATATCATAGGTTTGGATTCTTGCACAATGTCTGTATCTCCCAATTTATAGATTAAGCCATTGAAGATCAAATTGATTAATTCAAATGCATGAGTTAATAGTAGCGTTTTATTTCAAGTTTATTCAAATCTAAAATTTATGCTTGCTGTATATTTTGTTAGGTGCAGTCAGGTCAGTTCCAACTCATAGCAACTCATGTACAACAGAACGAAACACTTCCCAGTCCTGCACATCCTTATGATAATTGTTATGCTTGAGCTCATTGTTGCAGCCACTGTGTCAATCCATCTAATTGAGGGTCTTTCTCTTTTTCTCTGACACTCTACTTTACCAAGCATGAAGTCCTTCTCCAGAGATTGATCCCTCCTGATGACATGTCCAAAGTACATTAGACAAAATTTTGCCATCCTTACTTACAAGGAGCTTTCTGATTGTACGTCTTCCAAGACAGATTTGTTTGTGCTTTTGGCAGTCCATGGTATATTCAATATTCTTCATGAACACCGTGGCTCAAAGGTATCAATTCTTCTTCTGTCTTCCTTGTTTATTGTCCAGCTTTCCCATGCATATGAGACGACTGAAAATAACATGGCTTGGGTCAGGCACTCCTTAGTCCTTAAAGTGGTATCTTTGCTTTTAAACACTCCAAAGAGGTCTTTTGCAGCAAGTTTGCCCAATGCAATATGCCATTTGGTTTCTTGAATGCTGCTTCTATAGGCATAGATTGTGGATCCAAGTAAAATGAAATCCTTGATAACTTCAGTTTTTTCTCTGTTTATCGTGATGTTGCTTATTGGTCCAGTTGTGAGGATTTTTGTTTTCTTTATGTTCAGGTGTAATTTATACTGAAGGCTGTGGTCTTTGATCTTCTTCAGTAAGTGCTTCAAGTCCTCTTCGTTTCCAGCAAGCAAGGTTGTGTCATCTGCATAACAGGTTGTTAATAGAAACTTCCTCCAATCCTGACGCTACATTCTTCTTCATATAGTCCATCTTCTCAGATTATTTGCTCAGCATACAGATTGAATAAATATGGTGAAAACCCTGACACACAGCTTTCCTGACTTTAAATCACTCAGTATCCCCTTGTTTTGTTCAAACAACTGCCTCTCGATCTACGTACAGGTTCCTCATGAACACAATTAAGTGTTCTGGAATCCTCATTCTTTGAAATATTGTCCATAATTTGTTATGATCCACAAAGTTGAATGCCTTTGCATATAGTCAATGAAACACAAGTAAACATCTTTCAAGTATTCTCTGCTTTCAGCCAGGATCTATCTGATATCAGCCATGATATCCCTGGTTTCACAACCTCTCCTGAATTCAGCTTGAATTTCTGGCAGTTCCCTGTCAATGCCCTGCTGCAACCATTTTTGAATGATCTTCAGTAAAATCTTATTTACATACTCTATAGTTCTCTAAATAACTTTGTAAATTAAGTGTCTCTATATTCAAAGGGACTAAATCTTAGTATTCTACTCATCAAGAGTAAAGGATATGACAATGTCTCTTCCTTGTAATGCTCATAGTTAATATGAATAAAGACAACAAAGGAAAAACAGAAAGGGTTAAAAGTTTCAGAATAAACGGTGAGAAGATACAAGTTAAATCTAAAGATCAAAAATGATAAGAAAATATTACCATTACCAGTTTGCCATGGATTCTGACTCATGGCAACCCCATGTGTGGCAGCTGTTAAGTATTTTTTTAAAGAAAAGGAAAAAAAAAAAAAAAACTAAATGCATTTTAAGATTGCTTTGTTAAGTACACCAAGAAATTTTAAATCAGTTTGCAAAAAAAAAATACTGCATTTAATGCCTTGAGTCCTGTGTCTGGAATGTGGGTCATGGAATAAAAAACTATACATCACTACTGATCTCAGAGAAATGATAATTCAGTTGGAGAGACAGGTATATAAAGTATGTTTAATGACAAATTTAAATTTAAAAACAATGAAGAAACAAAATAAAACCACATTAGATGGAAAACATGGTATTGAAGTTGAATCTCACAAAAGTAATACTGTTTTTACCTGGTAGGAAGAGGGCAGAAAAATTCTAAGACTAAAGAGGAAAAGAGAAGTACAGAGATGGAAACACAATGGTGTTTTTAAAGAAGTTGGAGTAGTTAGCTTTGAGTGATGGTCAGAATGGAAGGTTGTGTAGCGAAAGGAAGTTACAGAAAGATGTGTGTGTGCATACGTGTGTGTGTATGTGTATGTATCCGTATTTAACCTTTCAGTGCAAGAGATTCTAATAATAAAATAAATGGATTAAGGTCCCACTATAGAAGTTTTTAAATTCAAATAAAGAGCTCGTGCACTAATCTGCAAAAATTAGAAATGCACTGACATTTTTGTAACAAGCTCAGGATATGAATTGTTATGAATGGGCATGGGCAAAAGACATGCTTTATTTGGCAGCTAGCCAAGGCTGTAGTTAGGACAAAACTTTTCCTTAAGCATAATTTTTTTAATATTCAAATTTATGGGCTTTAAATTTTTTTAATTAAATTTTTATATATGATTTATACATCATTTTCAATATTAGAGACATTTTGCTTTTCAATTAACATTTTCATAAAGTAAAAAACAGGTTTTAAAAAATCTCATTATTTAAAAATTTCTTCAAAGATGAAATTCATCCATAATCCATTTCATACCCTTTGATTCTTTTGCTTCTCATCAAGTACCTTCAAAGCAGAGAAACTGACACAAAAATGTTAACACATTTTTGCATGTTGCGTTTTGAAGCTCAGTGAAAAAAAGGAAACTAAGAACAGTCTGTTGCTGTCCAGTCGATTCTGACTCATAGCTACCCTATCACACAGTGTAGAGCTGTCCCATAGGCTTTCCAAGGAGCACCTGGTGGATTCAAACTGCCGACCTTCTGGTTAGCAGTCAAGCTCTTAACCACTGCACCAACAGAGCTCCAACAAAGAACCAGGTTCCTCAAATTTGGTGGGCTTCAACTGCTGACCTTTCAGTTAGTACCCAGAAAACCCAGTGCCGTCCATTTGATTCCGACTCGTAGCGACTCTATAGGACCAAGTATAATTGAAGCATTGAGCCACCACAGCTCCTTGCTAGAATTAGGCGTTCTCAATTATCTAGTTATTGGTAGTGCTGGAAGATCACAGACTTATAACTAAACTTACTCATAGCTGATAGAAATACAAGATATAGCTGTGACAGCCACCAGTTGGAAGGGTGAGGAGCAGATACACATATGCAGCTCCTTCTCACCCTCTGCTCAGCAATGAGGGAGGGCCACTCTTGCAATGGGTGGAGTTGTGGGCGTGGTTAGGATGCTACCAATGGCCAAAGGTTGTACTGCCACAGGACAGAAAACATGGGAGGAGAAATGACTGGTGCAATCAATGAATGCAAATTAATAAATCCAAATTATGCTTTAAGGATGTCCCACAATTATAAATATTGATTAAAAAAATGATGAAGTTGCTATTCATTTGAAGAAACCCAGAACCCATTCTACATTAAGAGATCATTGGTGTTTATAAAGGTACACTTTTGGAACAATCTCAACGAGAGGAACAAATTTATCGTACATAATTTTAATTACTTTCTCATTATGTATGTTTCTCATTGTACTTCTTTGAACTGATAGCATCTATGTATTACTCAAACTTGCACCATTAAAAACAATTTCTGCTTACTAATGAAGCAGGGATTACATGCAACAAGCTAGGATTATATGGTTTATCAAATCTTTATGAAGCTGAATAATTAATAACTTACTATATCAAAAAAACATCTGTCAAAATAAAGTTTTAGATTACTTTCCATTAAACTTAAGTACCCTCATAAAGTCAGCTCTGCTACTTTGTTGTGAAATATAAGCCCCATCAACCTTATTTTTTAAAAATCTTAAATCATTTTTTACAGTAGTCTTTTTCCTGTATTAATGTAACCACCTGGTGGCACTGTTGATTAAATTTGGGAAAAAAAACCTAAATTTTGATCAGTTAGTAGAGAGAATTTGGTATATCAAACCCACAAATTACATATTGTGTAATTCCTGTGAGCATTGCTCCATTTGAATATATCAAGGCCGAATGGCTGTTTCTACAAAAAATATTGAAAATTGTGAGTAAAAAAATAATAAAATCTAAGAGCAATTCTATGGAATGTTTATGCCTGCACAATTCAAGGACTTACAGATGGGTGTATCTAATATTTTAAAGTGAATTGGGAATATTTATAAAGATAAAGAGTTTGTATTTATGATTTCTAATTTTAAGGGGGGAATTATCCCAAGTGGAACTTATTCATTAAAAAAAATGAAGACGAAAAAGCGTGTCTCACTTATCGGTACCATTTTCCTGGTTCAATTTGAGATAATCTTTTTTTTTTTTTTTTTACACGAATACCACTGCCTTCTGAGGGAGACGTATCTGAACCTCAAGCACAGTCTCCCGCACAATTTATACATGTAGCTGTTAGATTCTATTGTGAATTCATTCACAAGTCAGATAAGCGCCCACCGTGAATTTGAAGGATTATAATAAACTATGATAACATTTAATCTTTTGGCCTCATGAATTAAGGAATCTTTGAAAAATATAAAAGTATGTACAGATGCATTTATAAACTTGAGAATATTTTCAAGCAAATTATTCTGTGAGAAAACAAAAAGGGACCAGATATCAGTTTACTGGAAAGTCCTGGAATTCATTTGAGAGATAAGAAGGAAAATTATATCAAAACAGGGAAAGCAAGATTTCTTTATAAACACCTTGAAAGTAACTAAGTTCTCAGCCAGAAGCAATATTTTTTGCCTTACATTAACAAGAGCTAAAATATATTGGTCATTTCTGTTGTCAGAGTTTTTAAATGTCAATAATTTTCTAACTTTTTGAGAAATATTCTAGATTTTAGCTATTTGTGCAAAATTGATATGAGTCAGACATTTCCTTAAATGTAACTTAGCACGATCAATATATCATATTCAGATATTTTTAAAGGTTAATATTTGAAATCTAAAGTTATATAATCTGTGCTCTCTCTTGTTTAAACATGCAGTTCATTCATTTATATGCTATGTATGAATATGTTTGCATAAATAGGAGTAGTTTTGAGTCATCTATTTTTAATGATGGCAAAGAAAAAAACCTTCGTGAGATGTGTGGTTGAAAATGATCTCAAATGTTCTCAGAGAATTATAGCAGGAAAAATAAATGACTTTACCTCCAAAAATCCTGAAATATTGGTAAGTTGCTCATACAGAGCCAATAAAGAAAGCTGAAGTCAGAATGAAATATTTAGGATATATTTGTCTGGATTTTGAGTTCTGAAGGAACTCTGAAAACACATAAATAAGGAAGAGAAGCTTAAATTATGAAAATTGATCCAGCTCAAATTCTGATAGTGATATGCCATAGCAGTCTGAAAAAATCCAAGGAAAGTTGGAGTCAGGTTAGATTTTTTAAACCCCTACCTTTCCCCCCACCCACATAGCTTGAAATTCATAAAAAAAGGAACATGTATGAAATTTCTGAACACATTTCTACTTCTTATTGTAATTTTAAGGATATATATATATATATATTTTAATTTTAAGTTAATGTTGCTGGTTTATTTTATACTTTGCAAGATTATTAGTTTAGCTACACAGTTTTAGATGCTTATTCAACAATGGAAAATCACTGTACAGTTGTGCTTGCCCCTGTAGGTAGGAAAAGATAACTGAGCTGTGGTTTGTAGAGTTCAGTTGTAGACACAGGTTTTATAAAAAACAAAAACTAAAATTAAAGAGTAGAATGATACATATCTGGTTTGGGTGAAGTCTTCTGTCATTTCTATTTCCAAATACACATGCGTTGAATTAAATATTTACCAATGTAGACAAACTACTACCCATCATAACTCATTGAGTAGTCATTGAGCTTCCAGATACAACACAAAAAATTAATAAAGAAATGAAAAAAAAAAAGGTTAACCAAAATTATTTTATTATTAATGGTAGTTTAGAAAGTTCTGGTCATCATAAATTCAGAATTATACTTTGAAATATGCATAAAAGTTGAAAGTAGACTACACTTGGCACATGATGAGGCAGAGCTTTGTCATCAGTTCATCCGGAAGTTCATGTGGACACATATCCTGGCCGCCTAAGAAGAAAATACCACGTGCTAAAAAAAAAAAAAAACACTTCTTCATATTGTCTACATTATAGTAGGCGTCCCTGGGTGATGCAAATAGTTAAGTACTTGGCTACGAACTAAAAGGTTGTTGGTTCAAATCCCCCCAGAGCTGCCTGGAAAGAAAGACCTGGTGATCTGTCCACTGACAACTCTGTGGAGCACAGTTCTACTCTGTAACACATGGGGTTTCCATGAGCCAGAATCTACTCAACAGCTGGTTTTTGTTTTGGTAACTTACAGGAAGCAGTTTTAGGAAACTTCTGTATAAAATAAGAACTTGAATCCTCTGTTTGCAAAACCTACAGCTTAGTCAAAAGGTGGCTAGGTGAGCATATAGTAAGGCTAAAGGTAGTTCAACAATTTTATGTTTTAGTGCTTCAATTAAAAATAGTATGATGCATTCATCGCACACTAAAAACAGCTTTGGCAATGGTTCCATCCTGTTGAAAATCTGTGAGACAGGTTTTCTCTCACCTGGAAAGCTTATGGGCGGGCATTTAAAACACCATCTGACTCTTGTTTTTTCAACTTCAAATTCTGCACTGGTACCTTCTTCCTTCAGGTAGGAAAATACCCTTATTTAAGGCATTACTGATGCTGATTCAATGTATTTCTTTCCTCTGATTTTTACCTATCACTGACCTGATGCACTGTGTAGCTTAACACAGATAAATCATATTTTATATTTTGATGTCTGCCTAAGAGTAATCACTGTGCATTGTCTACCCTATGAACACACCACCCATTGCTGTCCAGTTGATTCTGACTCATAGCAAACCCTAAGACAGGGAAGAACTGCACCATAGGGTTTCCAAAGAGCAGCTGGTGGATTCAAACTGCTGACCTTTTGGTTAGCAGCCAAACACTTAACCACTGTGCTACCGGGGCTCAACCATATTAATGGTAAGTAATTATGCTCAAGGTGTACAAAATCCAGTTACAAAATCCAGTTATTAGGAAACAATAATTGGATATATCATACTTAAATGGAATTCTTTTTTTCACCAATGATTTTGTTAGCAATGAAATTTATGTTTTATCAAAATTAGGGGCAGTGATAATTGCATGTTTAAGAAATGTGTCAACTCTTCAGTATAATTTATTGATTACAATTTATAATTAATGGATTATAGGCTAATATAAACAACTGCAACAGACTCCTGTAAACTGTTCCTGCTCCTGGCTTCTCCATACTCCAAATTAGTATGAAAGAAGCAATTTATCAGCCATAACTGCCTCCTGCTCCTTAAATATGAACAGACTATTGAATTAACCATGAATCTACCTACCTACGATACGAGCCTGTATCCTGACTGCCTCATATGAAATCCTTCCTGCAATTATCCTTGATGGAGACAACTACAGTATATTTTAACTGGTACTTTTCTTCTGTGAACTTGACCCCGTTTTTCTACGTACAAGCTTTTCTCGTTCAGTTCTTTCATGCTGGAATGCTCTCTTTTTCTTTGCTCCCTATTGAAATCAATGATTGTAGGAGACAATAACTAGTTTTGAATTTTATGCAATTTTGGAAAGAAATGCTTTTAACTAGATCTGATGATAATATAATGCTTGCAATGGATGGAATACTTCTGCCAACTCCTGAATTCAGCTTTTTTTAAACAAAGAAGTTTAAGTTTCCTACACTACTTTTCAAATTTCTTTGACAAATTTTTTAAAACTAAGCAACAGAAAGAAAAAAAAAAAATCTAAATCACATAGGCAGGATATATTGAGCCTTCCACTCATGTTTCAGATCCTCCCTGCTCTCTATGTGCAAGTTTTCCCAGCATACTTTTATTTTACTGTGATTTTTCAAAATTTAATTTTTACTGCATCTAAGTGTATGTATGTTTTTATCCCTTGAAATAACATTTTTCAGTGTCATGGATTGAATTGTGTCCCCACCAGTCACCGTGGCTATGTCATGATTCCCTTGTATGATTGTATGATTGTCTACCATTTCATCTTCTGATGTGACTTCCCTATGTGTTGTAAATCCCATCACTATGATGTAATAAGATGGATTAGTGGCAGTTACATTGATGAGGTCTACATGATTAGGTGGTATCTTAAGCCAATTTCTTTTGAGATATAAAAGAGAGAAGCAAGCCAAGAAACATGGGGACCTCATACCACCAAGAAAGAAGTGCCAGGAGTATAGCGTATCCTTTGGACCTGAGGTTCCTGGGCTGAGCTGCTCCTAGACCAAGGGAAAACTGATGACAAGGACCTTACTCCAGAGCCAACAGAGAGTGAAAGCCTTCCCCTGGAGCCGGTGCCATGAATTCAGACTTCTAGCCTACTAGACTGTGAAAGAATAAACTCTTTGTTAAAGCCATCCACATGGTATTTCTGTTACAGCAGCACTGGAAGACTAAGACACTCAGTAATACCATAATATAGGTCCCTGTGTGGTGCAAGCTATTTGCAGTCAACGGCTAACCTAAAGGTTAGTGGTTTGAACCCTTCCAACAACACTGCAGAACAAAGGCCCGGCATTCTGCTTCCATAAGGATTGCAGCCAAGAAAACCTTGTAGAGCAGTTCTACTCTGAAACACATGGAGTCACCATGAATTGGAATAGATTCTACAGTAACCGGTTTGGTTTTGGCTTTTTTGCCTGTAAATATTTACTGAATAAGCATGAATAAATGCAAAACTTCTTTAGGTTTATTTAGTCGAAACTCTCCACAGTTTCTGTAATCATTCATTTAATTGACAAACATTATTTTCTGCCTGCTCTGTCCCAGGCACTGTTTTTGTGCTAGGGAAATGTTATATATAAGAGAAAATCCTTGGCCTAATGGGAATTACATTTAGAGCAAAGAATGTATGTGAGTTTTAGAGTATATGTTTCTCCAGATATCTTTGGGATACTATGAACATTATTATGCTTAATAATGGTAATGTTTTATTCTTTCTAAATTTTAAAATATATTTAACTCGAGCCGAGGAGATAGCACAACTTACACAGCTATTAAATGTTAGTCCTAACTCAAATGCACTGCGTTCAGTGCCTCAGTTCATGAAACCTTTTATTTTTCTAGATACTTCATCTTTAAGTTAATGTTCAGGCAGAGAAATGCCGGGGCTTTATGGATATCAACCCTTCAAGCAATACAGACTCAGGAGATTTCCCTGCGGAAGAGCACGGCAGCTGTGACTTTATTAAATTAAACATAGTTCATGGCAATTATCCACGGACATTTCCTTCAGGCCACTCTTCTGATCACAGAGAGACATATGACATAAACGGCTGGACTTCCACCAGGAGAAGTGCCGCTGCAATGCACAGTCCTCCTCTTCAGAGCCCACCTGCCAGGGCTCTGAGTTCTCAGGCCTATGTTCTTCCTCAGACTTTTTCCAACGCCACTACTTGCTACTTTTTTAGTTTTATAAGGGCAAAACATCCATTAACTGCAATTTGCAATTTTGTTTTGATTATTGTTTTTAGTTTTTTCCATGGCTTAATTTACAATTGACCATATTGATAAAAGTATAAGAGGAAATCTAAGTCATAAGGTAAAATTTTGTGAAAAAGTAAAGAGTAATACTTTGTAATAATTATAATTCACTCCTTCCTATTTCAGAGTGGCTAGAAAACCTCTTTCTTTTCTTTTTGTGTGTGTGTGTGTGTGTATTTTCACCTTAACTTCAGTAGAATGCTTAAGTTAGGTTTTGGTAACACAAGCTCATTGGTTTACAGTTGCTACCACAATGACAAAACCTCTCTCCCGTATGTCTACATGGGACTTTTTCTCTTCCAGCCTTTGTCCATTTGTGCCTGCATTGTTCTCTGCCTGGAATAGTCTTGCTCAGATCTTCATGTAGCTGGCCCTCACCATTTTATTTTTGGCCCAAAAATTATTTCCTTGGAGAGGCCCTTCCAACCCACAAGCCTATTCCTAAGCTCGCCACAAGTAACTCTATCTCATTACCTGTTTTAATTTCTTATTGCACTTATCATGGGAAACAACATTTCGTTTACCGTAATCATCCATCTCCCACGGAACATAAGCTCAGTGAGAATTTATCTGTCATGTTCCCCAGTACAGAAACCCTGGCAAAGAGTAAATTCTACTTAAATATTTGTCAAATACATATAAGAAGACATTTTTTACGTATGCTAAAATTTTTTTTTTTTAAAATAAAGTTATTGAGAAATCCTCTTTTTTTTTTTCAATTATATAATCTTTTCATGGTACAAAAAGATGGTTGTAAACCAGTGATGCTGTTTTACCACAGTCCTCTATCTTCTGTAATTTTCTTTTAAGATTCTTCTGATGTTGTGAGTTTAAAGAGCCAAGACTCTTAGGAGTTACCTAAGGAAAGCATGTTGTTGTTGAGCACCATCGAGTCAGTTCTGACTCATAGCAACCCTATAGGAGAAAGTTGAACTGCCCTATAGGGTTTTCAAGGAGAGGCTGGTGGATATGAACTGCTAACTCTTTGGTTACCAGCCAAGCTCTAAACCACTGAGCCACGAGGGCTCCGAGGAAAGCATAGGTACTCCTATATCTTGCAACGGAGAAAGTCAGCACTCTGTGTATAGAAAACTGCTCTCTTTGCATGTTTACCAGACTTTACCAAATGTGAAGAAATATGTGCATGAAAGCACGAGGAAGACGGGGAGTATTCACCCTATTAGCCATATCAAAGACTTGTCTCTTGTGATTACAGGCGGTAGATGTTGTCCCAGAACACCATTCTACCCAATATCAAATGAGTCTTCCTTTTTGATATCTTATAGTTCTCTGGGCTTTTGTTTTGTTTGTTCATTTTTTGCTTTTTTGTATATATATATACATTTTTTTTTTTTTTGCATTTACCCCTGAAAAACACTACTTGTAACGTTTCTTGCATGGCAGGTCTCCTAGTTATTAATTCCTCAGCTTTTTTTTTTTTTTTTTTCTTTGTCTGAGAGTCTTTTTCTCCTCCATTTTTAAAGGATAATTTTTCTGGGTATAGAATTCTAGATAGGTGAATTTTGTTCTTGTTTCAACACTTTAAATATTTCACTCCAGTCTCTTCTTACTTATTTCTTTTTTTTCCTAAGAAGAAGAATCTGCTGCAATTGTATCCTTGCTCTTCTATAGATAAAGTTTCCCCATCCCTTTTGACTTCTTTTTAATTTTCTTTGTCTTTAGTTTTCTACAATATCAGTATGAAATGCCTAGGTGTAGGTTTTTGGTTTTTATTCTGCTTAGTGTTCACTATGTCACCTAGATCTGTTGTTCTGTGTCAGTTGTTAATTTTGGACACTTCTTCATCATTATTACTTCATATGTTTGTTCATTGTTCTCTCTTCTTCTGATTCAAATATGCACAAGTTACATTTTTTGAAATTGCTCACAGATCTTAGATGTTCTGTTAAGTATTCTTATTCTTTTTTTGCCTCTGCATTTCGATTTAGAAAGTTTCTGTCTACCTAACTTCGTACTCACTGGTTCTTTCCTCGGCCTTGCCCAGTCTACTGATGAGCCCATCAAAATTGTCCTTTATTTCTGATACAGTGTTTTCATTTCTAATATTTCATTTTGATTCTTAGAGTTTTTATCTCTCTGCTTACATTATCTGTCTATTCTTGCATGGTATGTACTTTTTCATTAGAGCTTTCAACATATTAAACACACACACACACACACAAAAAAATACCATTGCTGTCCAGTTGATTCCAACCCACAGTGATCCAATAGAACAGAGAGCTGCCCATAGGATTTCTAAGGAGTGGCTGATGAATTCGAACTGCCAGCCTTTTGAATAACAACAGTAGCTCTTAATCACTTATTTTCTGTCTGGTAGTTCTAAAATCAGTGGTATATCTGAGTCTGGCTTTGGTGCTTGCTTTTTGTCTTTAAATAGTTGCCCCCCCCCATGACTTTTAGCACATCCTGTAATATTTTTGTTGAAAGTACACATTGCATTTCTAGTAATGAAACTGAAGTAAATACATATTTATTGTAAACTTTTATTTTAATCTGACTAGGAGTTAAGCTTTGTTTAATCTTTGCTATAGATGTAGCTTCCAGAGGCTTCAAATTTCTCCACTGTCCTTTTTGTCTTCCTTGTAGAATCTGGACTTCCCTATCTACTCCTCCTCAGAGAGACTCTGTGTCTTACAGCTGTTTCATCTGTAACCTTTATAATTAACACTTTAAAGAATAAATTACATATCATTTGGAATTTTTTGGTGATACCATGCTTTTTCACTAATGGAATGGATGATGAGTCATTGTTTGTTAGTAGTTTTTTATTAACTGAAAAAATTTGGTGCCAATTGCAAGTGGACCATACCAGTCCCATGTTCCATGAAGTACATCGCAAACACGTTACATATTGGTCCCAAGTTCCATTAAGTACATCACAAACACATTACATATCAGTCCAATGGCCCAGGAAGTGCATCACAAACTGTTTTCAGAGAAGTGAGTACTTATAAAAGATGTCATCAGGGAGGTGACTAAAGCAAGCAGGCCATACCAGTCCCATGTTCCATGAAGCACATCACAAACACAGTGCATATCTGTCCTATGGTTCAGGAAGGGCATCACAAAATCTTTTCAGCCCCAAAATAACTCATTTACTTGAATATTTCTGAATGCTGGTAACCATACCTCCCCAAAAATATAAAGGAAATAGTAAACATACTTGCAAGCCTTATCTGGCTGTACAGAAGCCAAAAGACACAAAAGCTTCACACAATCACTCCTCTAGGAAGCATCCCCTCATAGGAATGGCATTCAACATTCAAGTTTGGCAGACAGCAACTTCCAGTGTCTACCACTATGCCAGAATGTACTAAGGTGGCTCAAATATCTGCCAATACACCTCCAGGGGTGGAATGTGAGTGGTAGTTTTCATCTACCAGTACATGAAAGAGTTATGCTGGATCTCTGTTGGTGTCATGGTAAATTTTGCAGTAGGAGTATGTTATTAACCTTATAACTAAATCTCAGTCTTTATTGGGCTCTTGCCCTTAGGCTGTGATCTTCACAACTGTTTATTAGATTTTGTTGTGTATTTCAAGATAGGAAATCTAAAGAAAGCTGAAGTGGAAGACACGGCTTTCCCGCTGGTGGGATAAGGTTTGTTTAAATCTTCTTTCCAAGGATAGTACTTTGGGCATATTTCACAATGATTATTTTTCCCCTCCTCTGCCACAGCCAGAAGGTTATCTTTCCCAGCTCTTCCCAGTGAGAATCTGGTAGGTTTCCTGAAGTTAAAACACATGAAAGTGTAGACAGTCCCTTAGATGAGTTCCTACGAGTTTCTCACTGCCATGTTAGTCTATTCTGAACCTACAGCAATTTGTCATTTTATTTGTCCTGCCAGTTCACGGTTCTTCTAGCTTTGGTTCAAGTCAAACGGATCTTGAGTGTGACTCTGGATTCACTCATCTCTCCAGATTTCAAGGTGACGATTTTTCCTGTGACCATAGTTTTCTGATGGGTCCAAGAAAATCATTGTTTTTCAGTTTGTTTGGCTTTACTTGTTGTAAAGATAGGATTGAAAACTTCCAAAAGTTTTATATGGTGGAGCTAAAATCTGAAATCTACCTTACTCTTTTGACATTACTCTACCTTTTCTCATCATTCTCCTTGACATTAATAAACTGAATAAATTTATCATAATGTTTGCAAGTTCTGCAAAAAATCAAGTGGTTTCAACTTGTACAATGCAAGGTCACGGAAGCTCCATAGACACATCCAAACTTCCTGAGGGACTGAATTGATGGGCTGAGGGCTCTGGGGACCGCGGTCTCAGGGAATATCTAGCCCGATTGGCATAACATAGTTTATAAAGAAAATGTTCTACAATCTACTTTGGTGAGTAGTGTCTAGGGTCATAAAAGCCTGTGAGCAGCCATCTAAGATACTCCACTGGCCTCACCCCTTTGGGAGCAAGGAAGAATGAAGAAAACCAAAGATACAAGGAAAAGACTAGTCCAAAGGACTAACGGACCACATCTATCACGGCCTCCACCAGACTGAGTACAGTGCAGCTGGATGGTGCCCAGCTACTACCACTGACTGCTCTGACAGAGATCACAATAGATAGTCCTAGACAGAGCTGGAGAAAAATTTATAACAAAGTTGTAAATCACAAAAAAGCACCAGACTTAGTGGCCTGACAGAGATGGGAGAAACCCAGAGAATATGGCCCCCGGGCACTCTTTTAGTTTAGTAATGAAGTCTCTTGTAAGGTTCCCCCCGAGCCAAAGATTAGACAGGCCTATGAAATGAAACGAGACTAAAGGGGCACAACAGGGCAAGGACTAGAAGACAGGAGAAGAGAGGAAAGCTGGTAATATGGAACCCAAGGTCAAGAAGGGAGAGTGTTGACATGTGGGTTTGTTAACCAATGTCATAAAACAATATGTGTACTAACTCTTTGTTCTATAAACCTTAATCTAAAGTATAATAAAAGAAGAAATCAAGTGGTTTTATTTTATTATTAGTATTATTAGTTTTTTGGGTTTTTTTTTTTTGGTGAAGTGTATCAACTTAATAAGAAGAATGGAGAATCTTTCCCTCTGAAGAATTGTACATTTATATCTAAAGACATAAGTTAAGATGTAAACTGATGCTTAGATATCCCCCATTACATTAGAGAGGTCATAAACTACAACCTCTAGCATAATTAAACACAAGTACATTTATGAATCAATTAAAAATGTTGCGAAGGAGGTGCTCCTAAGATATACATGTGCATTTAAATGACAGCTACAGAAGAGTGCATATGTTTCTAGTTGAATTAAGCATTTGATTAGGTGATTATTATGCTGATTCAATTTGCTCAATTTGTGTCTTGAAAGACAAGGCACAAATTAAGATATAAAGAAAAATTTTACTTTCATAGTGCAGATGCGCCATGGAAAACCAAACTAAGAGGAGTAAAAAATTCAGCTTTTACAGCACTGTGTTAACTGTCTGAATAAATTAATAATAATAATAAAAACTTTCTTACAAAAAAAAATAATAAACCCAGACATTTGAAAGGGAATTAAAGACAGATATTTATAAAAGAAAGAACAAAATTTTTCAATTCTATTTTCAAAGGCCACAGAAGTTATTTTTTAAAGTTTATCTTATTGTTTCTTTGTCAGCTTAAAAAGCTTGTTGAATATAAAATACTAAATTATCATTAAAGTTAACCAATTGATCTGCTTTCAATCAATCGCAGAGGCTGCCTGTCTCTAGCCATTATTCATGCACACAGTAAATCATCTAACAAGCATTTTATTTCTGGTAGTTTTAGCATGGACAAAAAATAAGTAATTGTCTACTATGAGTAAGAATAATAAATGAATAGGAATTTTCAAATGTGGAGAAGAGTAGAAATAGGTAAGAAGTAAAAGAAATGGAGCATTTCAACACTGTATTTGTCAAAGCTCCATTGAGTTTGGTTAATCCTCTGTTTTAAATAAGCAGAAAAAGGGAGAAAACAAGCAGCAAATTGATTAGGAATTGTCAAAAGCAACTTAGATGAAAGTGCAAGACAAACCTGAATATGATAAACATCAACAACATTATCCCAGTGGACTTAAGTGGTAAGTTTCTGTGCTGAATCAATTCTTCTGAAATAAGTTAGATTTGCTACTGAGACCATGGTCTGTGGAGCAGACAGCTGGATATTTTTCATAAGTATGTTGATCCGGGTCCAGTTCTCAGGCGAGACTTGCTCAGATGAGTAGACTGGAGTTGGAGAGAGGGATCCAATCTTTGAAAGGAAACTAAAGGGTTAATTATTCTTTAAGGGAGAAGTTTAGTCAAGAAGGCTGGGAAAATTAGACTTAGTTTCCCTAGGAGTTGCAACTTAGAGGACATGGGCACACAAGCTGGCCAAGAGCTTAAGATATAACAGGGTTATCACACAGTCAAGATGTCATTTGAAGCTTTCCTAATGTGCTTGTTTCTCCTTATGTGTCACAAGGTCTAGAAAGAGCTGCCTCCGAAGCTACAAGTATACACAAGAGTTTAGATCTTTGAGATACAAACTTATTAAAAATTATTGGGACTCATTGCAACTTTATTTGTTCTTGATAGAGCAGTTTGTATTTCCTCCATTTTTTAGACTTAACAAAACAAAATGATATAGAAATTCAGCTTTGTTTGTTTGTTTTTAATCCACAGAAAATGTAACTAAATTTAAATTGCTTGGCAATTTATCTGCGGATACTTTCACACCTCTACTTTGTGGGCTAATGACAAGATACAGCAGGATCAAATGCTAATGATTGACTTATATAATACTTTTGAGGGACCTAAAATGTCAGGTGGACTTATAAGACATCATACATTTATAGACTGATGTGCATAAACATATTCTTTTAAACACAAAAGCAATTTCCTGTAGTTTGTTAAAACCTTGAACACCCTACATGACAAAATATGTTTTACTTTCAATAGTAAAATTAGACACTCCACTTTGATTAACACATTTTCCAATGGCTTTGCAGGCCATGCACCATGTGGAACACATATTAGGTCCTTACATCGGTTATTAAAGTCAGATATTACATTTAATTATGCAAAATCTCTGTAGCATGTAATAAGATATCTTCCAGTATAATTGGAAACACAGCGCCATCTTAAAATGAAAACTGAGGAATCTCAACAGCAATTATAGCCTCCTCTAAGCTTTTCTATGGAGCCCTGGTGGCACAGTGGTTAAGAGCTTGGCTGCTACCCAAAAGGCCAATAGTTCAAATTCACCAGCCACTCCTTGGAAAGCCTATGGGGCAGTTCTCCTTTATCCTATAGGTAGCTATGAGCCAGAATCGATTCGATGACACCTAACAACAACAGCAACATGGGCTTTTCTATATTTTTAAGTAGAATTTTTATGGCCATTTACTAATCGTCACTCAGGATAGATAGATTTTCTGTGTTTGTAAAATCAATATGTAAAGCAATCTCCGCCCTCCACCAAAAAAAAGGTCAACATACTGTAGAGTTAATTGTAAGTACTTATCAGGACTCATAATAACAAGCTTTATAATGTTATTCTAAACATAGTTTAGCTCTAGAGTATGTGAACACTATCTATACACGGTATTTCACCAAACCCACACTTGCTAACGTGATATAGTATCTTTTGCTTCTTTTAATAATACTTCATTTATTACACATGACACGATATGCCCTTTCTTAAAGCGAGGCGGGAGCACTATGTTAAGGAAATAATAATCTATAAAATAAACAAGATTACATTTTTAATATTACAGTATAAACAAATGTACTATTTTATAGGTTGCAAAAAAGTTAGGAGTATTAAGTTTGTGGGAAGAATTCCTAATTTTTCTCTTCAGGAGCAAGTTTACCTAGCAATAAAGCAACTTTTCATTTATTCAACATCTCTACGGTATCATACATGTTATAGAACTATAGGTTAGACCTAGACCTTATCTGATGTCCTTAAATCCAAATAATGCCTTGAACTCCCTTGTCCTTTGCAAACTTAAACTACTCCTTTTGGTCTTCATTGATTTCTTTGTCTTAACTCTCTCAAAAGAATGCATCTCACAAACTATAGTATTTTTAGGACCTATTGTGTTAATTCTCAATGCAAAATCCTGCTTTTGAAAAGACAAATGAGATTTTACTGGCATTAATCCCTGACTTTCAGGGGAAAAAAGAAACAAACAAATAACATTTAGAATATAAAAGAAGAAAGTAATAAATGTATTTGAGATTTCAGTATTTAAATCATTGTTATTACTTTTCCTACTAGATAGCTTTCTTGTAGGGAGATTATGTCTGTTTTATGAAATGTAAACCTGACTCATTCTATACTGGAGATTTTAGTCAATGCATGAAAAGTTTCAACCTCAGTCTTCTCAATGCAAATCCACCATTTATTTTGGTCTCCCACTTTCTCCTCCATAAGGTGATAAAAATTTCTTTTTGGAAAACACTTTCGAGTTTTAAAATGTGCTTCAAGCATGTCTTAGAGGAACAGGCATTTTACAAGTGAGAACATGGAGGCCCAGATGTTGTGAGTATGGAAAACTACCATATGGAAGCCCAATGATTTCTAGAAATCTTTGTGAGTAAATAATATACTTTGCTTATATTTGATTGATTTGGAAATTTTGTTGGAATTACAAGTTTTGTTAAATTATTAGTTTTCTTCTGAAAGAAAAAGATATATGTTGATATTTTTAAGTGAAAGCAGTGGTAGAAGATTCTATAAACTTAATTAGATATTTGTGGGTGGATTTTTCTACATCATATTTCTGTAATTATTGGGGGACAAACTTAATACCCGGGCATTTCCTGGAACATTTATGGCAACTCAATAAACACTGTGGAATATGTTCTCATTCTCTGCAATTTTAAGACACTCTACTATTATAGACATGACGTCCTTCATGTTTGGTAAAGGACGTCATGTTTGGTAAACTAGAAGACCAGCAAAAACGAGAAACCCTCAATGATACGGATTGACACAGTAGCCCCAACAATAGACTCAAATACATCAAATATCATGGAGATGGTAAAGGACAGAGCAATGCTTCTTTTTCCTGTGCAAAAGGTTACCATGAGTCAGAGCCAATTCCACAGCACATAACAACAACTGTTATAGACATTCAATTAAATTTGGTTGCTGATGAAGGGTGATGTTAAATGTTATATAAATGACTTAGCCAATTGCACACAATATTATTTTTTAGTCCCATAATAATATAAAACCAAAACAACAGCACTGCGTTGGTTTGGTTGTTTTGGTTTTATATTATTATGGGACTTACAGGAATGTTACACCTATTTGATTTTTGATAGAAATTAAGGAACTACAAAGGCTTTATTTCAGTCATCATCAGAAAAACTTTCCATAAAGCACTAACACAGCTACAATAAGGTGTTACTATATCACCAAGAATAAAAGGAGAGTTAAACAATGACCTTTTTTTTTTTTTTCTCATTTACCTTCTCAATTCTCATAAGTTACACTTGAGAAACATTAATACGGCATTTTGGAAGTGTTATGGAGCTGTCAGTATTTCACTTCTTAAGAACATGAAGTGTGTATTTTTTAAAAGGTGAATACTCTTAATTCCCTTCATTGGGGGAAAAAGTGCAGTTTCATGATTAATGGAGCATTCAGATCATGAATAATACAGATGAATGAAGGATGTTTCCTTTCTTTCTTACTCTCATTTCCTCCACAAAAGTAGTTTTAACCTTAAAATAATGTTCCTATAAATCCATTGCCGCATTGATATACCTTACTGAAAGTGAGATGGGATAGGTTAATGCTCCAATGATAACCCAATGAGTCTTTAATTACCTCTGAGTTTCTTACTGCTGCGATCAAATGATGCCGCCAATTTAAATATCATCTTCCCTTAGTATAAAATAAACACTCTGCAAACTGAATAACAATTCTAATTACGTCTTATATTTTAAGACTTTTAAATATTTATAGGCATGAAATTACCATGCACTCTAGTTGAAAGGTCAATACCATTACAAGTTAGAGTGAAAAGAAGCTAAGTTTGATCCTCCCTCCAAAAAAACATATTGAATTAAGTGAAATTGAAAATGCCTCCATATCAGGAACTTTAACTTTTCCACAGGAAACAGTTTAAATACTCAAACCGTAGCCATTGAAAGGTTGTTGATAGCACCGACATATAAACATGGGAGTGTGTGCAGGTGGCGTTTACCTCTTGGATTGCATGAGGGACTAAAAGTGGATGCTCCAAAAGGGCTCAGAAGTCAGTTAAAGCTCTGTGGTGTTTGCATGTTTGTTTGTTTATTAATTGACTTTACTTAATTTTATTTAGTCCTTTTAATGTTGCTATTCATGCAAAGTATCGGGTTCCCTTTGAGCCTGAACTCTATAATGATTTCTGTGTAATGGACAAGCTGTCCTTGTCAGCCCTATTATTTCAATATGCTGACTTTTGTACTAGCACTCAGGAGGCTGTTTTGCCTTCTTTGCGCCCACCGGTAAGGCTCATTATAACTGCCCTGTATCTATGTCTTGTAAGGAGCACACAGTCCGCACTTTTGGTGCCGGCAATTATTCATTCCCTGAAAATGCAATGCCCATGAGTTCTGTCCTGATAGTCGCCTTTTTCTAAAGGTGTAAAATTACCTTCAAGGGCAGGCTTATTTGTGTTGCTTCTGAAAAAGTAAAACTAAGCATATTGCATTGTCTATTACATGAGTTGCAATCCGTATCTTTATTTGGATTTTAAGACCAGGCAAAATTATTTAAACAATTAATTATTTTGATAATCACATGATGTAAAAATAGCCTTGAATCTTTCTTGTGTAATCATCAGGAAATTGACTTTTGTTTATATGAAAGTTTTTTCTATGTCAAGTTGAAATATTTGATGGAGTTTAGAAGAGGTATTTAATATTTCATCCTCAAAGGAATTACAACAATTATCAAGTTTTATTCCTTTTTTGTTTTTTAGATTGACCAGTACCCACAAAATTATTAGTAGTGCATTTGTGGTAGAATAGGAATTAGCTAAACAGAGATTGTTGTTTGTTGCTTTGTATTTCTCTTCATTATCTAGAAAGAAAAACTCCAACAGCTGATTCACATATGTAAGGGATTTATCAGTACAACCCATGTGCCATTGCTGTCAAGTAGATTCCAACTTATAGCAACCATATAGGACAAAGTAATGTTTCCAAGGAATGACTGGTGGATTTGAACTGCTGACCTTTTCTGGTTAGCGGCCAAGCTCTTAACCACTACGCCACTAGAGCCCTTATCAGTGTAGAGTTGTCAAGTATTGATTATTGACAATTTGACATAGACATTCCTCAGTAGCTATTCTAGCTGTAGTACTTTTATTGAATACTGTCTAGGCTCAAAAGAAGAGTTCCCACTACTTGTCTCCATGTATCAACTATTCTTTCATGAAATTCCAGGGTCTACATCTCTGTAGAGCTCTACCATTTACTTCAAACAGTTCATCTATTTTGCTTAGTTCAACTTTCCTTCAAACCAGCAGATTTCTCACTGGTGGAATTCAGTGTTGAATAACCCACCCATCCCAGTGCCGTCGAGTCGATTTCGACTCGTAGTGACCCTGTAGGACAGAGGAGAACTGCCCCACAGAGTTTCCAATGAGCGCCTGGCGGATTTGAACTGTTAGTTTGAGCATAACCTTGAAGTGAATTCTTTTTCTCCTTTGTACTCAGTTACCCTCTTTGAGCTTTTCATAAAGCAAAAGGACTGTGCAAAGCAGCCCCAACAATGCAGCCAAGACCTACATGCTAGAACTAAGAAACACTCTGGGGAATACCATAAATGCAATTTCTGCTTCTTGCTTGGAAGTTTAAAACCAGCCACCATCTAATAGAAACCCTTTGCCTTCTGGATGATCCGTTTACAGTGTGATAAGCAAAGCCGTGGAGTTAATATTATTTCTCAGAAGCAGACCTTTTCATAAGTTAACTATGTGTAAAATTGTCTTTCTTTTCTTTCCTATTTGACATATATCCGAAATTTATAACCAGTCTGCCATGTACTTCCACTAAAGAGTCGGATCTTCCTTTTAGCATTTGATTTATGATCACTTGAAAAAAAGATCTGTCTAGAATATTTTATTGCATATTTCTTCTTGATACATTTTTACTTTGTTTTCTAATTCTTGTGAGCTTTCTGTTTTTAAATTCCTTTTCATTGACATTTATATCTTTATAAAATTTGAAGTAATTTATCTATGTTTTCTTTTTTAATTCATTTATTCTCCTCTGTAGGGCACCACTTTTATTATCCATAAGAGAAATATACTTTTAATAACTATATCTTGGAATGCCCAGCACCTAATACACAAAGCCTGAATGATCCACTCCATGCATTCCTTTAGTGCCTTTCATCAGCTCCTATCATTAAATCTCCCTTGGAGATCTTACCACACTGCACGGTAAATCATTAACCTCATTATGCATATTGTAGAAGCTCTCTACCAAAGTTTTCATATTAAATCCTACCTTTTAAATAAGCAATCTATGCATAGGCAAGCAGAGAACAAAAAATAAATGATTACATAAAAAAAAAGTTGGAATAGTTAAATTAATAACATTAGGTCTTAGGTTTGGTGTTGATATTGGTATCTATTTAATCCAATAAATAAAATAGATTTCTGCAAATGCATGAGGCATGACATTTTTTGCTTACATCTTCTATAATTATTTATGCTTAGAAAAGTAGAACATGTACACTGGATATAGTGCAGCCACTTACTAGCTCACTGACAGTGCCATAGAAAAACACTGGTTTTGAAGAGGCTGAAATGAATTTGAATTCTTCTTCCTATGCTTGTTTAAGTATAGATGATGTACTTAAACTCTCTGGGCTTCAATATCCCATATACAACATATTGATAAAAAAATATTGTCATACTTAATTATGCCTCCATTGCCAAAACAAAAGAAGAGATAGAACAAAAGAAAAGCGAATGAAAAAACCTGATCAGTGGCTTAAACCAAATGGGAAACCATTAATATCCAAGTCAAAAGAAGTCTTGAGATAAATATGGCTCCAAAAAAAAAACAAAACCAAACCCAGTGCCATCGAGTCGATTCCGACTCACAGCGATCCTATAGGACAGAGTAGAACTGCCCCATAGAGTTTCCAAGGAGTGCCTGGTGAATTCGAACTGCTGACTCTTTGTTTAGCAGCCATAGCGCTTAACTACTACACCATCAGGTTTTCTAATATGGCTTCAGAGTTATTTAATTATGAGACTCATTTGCTTCACCAGATTACCAGTTTCTTTTCCTTTTTTTATCTACCATCTTTATTTAGTTTTCCAAATGGACCTCACTCTATTAATTTTCATTTATTCAAGATGGCACAAAAATTCTAGGAGTCAGTGTTTTATTTCATTGCTTTATAAGGTCTTAGAAATCCTTCCCAGAAACCCTACAGAAAACTCCCACTAATAATTCTCCATAAAGAATTGCAAATCACATTTCACATCTAAGCCATTTCCTGGAAAATGGAATGAAATCTCTATGTTAGACAAGGTTAGTGGGGATTAAGGAGTGGTGGAGAAACAAGAGAAATTAATGTAACCAAACGTTTATTGTGAGTAGATATGATTCCAATCTGGCAGCAACAAACTGAAAGTATTAGGAAGGCTCTCCAAAGAGGGGATAGTGAAAGTAGGTTTTATAGGTAACAGATTTTCATTGGGTGACCTTTGGATATAAGAGTTAAACCTTTGACTGTCAAGAGCCATGTGTGTTGATTCTCAAGGTGGTCAGTTCTTAAGAATTTAAAGTATCAGGGTCCAGGAAGGTAGTCTCATGAAGGCCATTGTAATTCATTTTGTGCTGGTTTCTCAGGAGATAGAATCAGAGTGCATCAGGGTGTCAGGGTCAGTCAGTTGTAAAAACAGTCATTAAGGACATGCCATATATCAAAGGATATTTGAAAATGTAGTCATTAAGGAATTTTGCGTGAACTGAGGTTTCTTGCTCCTGACTTTGAGTCTACCTCTTGCAGCTAGCCCACCACAGCCTGTTTACGATTTTGGGGTGTATAAAATACCCAAACAAAATAAGGTCTATGGCAGTAGAAAGGAAGCAGGAATGGTTCCTAGACAGACAATTACAAACACCTACAAGTACACTAGGTTTCTTGTGCAATGTACTGTGAGAACATACGTAAGTCACCCAGCACAGTAGTTGACATATAGTAGTAAAAAAAAAAAAGGTGCTCAAAAAGGGAAAATTTAACTCACTGCTTTCTACCAACTTATATTGAGCTTCTACTAGATTTCAGGCACCCTTCAGGCCACTAGCAATATAAATGTATTAAACATATTTACTGGAGTCAAACATAAAATTATGGGAGAGTCAGAAAAGACAGTCCATAATAAAACATACAAACGAGCAAACAGAAGCACTCATAACTTAATGTTACACAGCTATGATAGAGGGAAGCCTGTACTGGAATGAAAGCAAATAAAAGAACATTCATCACAGATTGGATGGGGGAGTGGGAAGCAAGCAGCCATCACATTGAAGCGAATGCAATGATGACTTTCCTTATTCTTAAAGTATGAATTGTCATTAGGCAGGGAAAGAAACAGATTAGATTTTCCAGGGAAAATATACAACTAGGAGAGCACAAGCAAAGGGAAGCAATTGCAGGGGTACTTGTCCCTGTTTCTCAACCCATGCTTGGGTAGCAGGGAAGGAGGCCTTCAGAGTCTAAGGAAAAGATTCTTCCTTTTACACTGTACAGTTTAAGCTACATGATCAGTGAAACACCAGCCATTTTCCTGTCATTATCCGGAGCTAGTTCCAATAGCATAATGATTTGGCAGACCCTTAGCCCCAGCCCTATTTTGCTAATTGAATATTCATGGTTGTGGTAGTATTAGTATGGTATGGTCAGGCATTGGGAGCCTAAACCTTGGATCGTGGCTAGTATGGTTAGGTAGATGAGTGATGTGACTTGCCACATTTAGCATTTCAACTTCATGACTTGGTTGTAGCAATTTTCATGGAGCTTATCAGGAAACCAACCCAGTATGAGACAAGATGGCCTCTACCTCTCAAAGTGGTGCGACCATGATGTTGTTTTATTTTTTTCAATCATTGCTTTTAGTCGTATGTTTTCGAATCCCCTTTTCCTGCTCCTTGGGAAGACTCCAGTTTTCTGAAAACATTTAGTTTTAAAAAGTTCATCTCATCAAAATTAATCGGCAGAAAATTGAAATTGCACATCCAATTCAATATGCATCTCCTTTTCTCTTTCTCTAAAGCTCAGGGAAAGGGTAAGAACATAGCAACACTGGATTCCTCTGATCTCCCTTCCCCTTCTAACAGCCCTTTTGTTTAAAAGTCAAGGGAAGGGTTAGAAAACTAGAGCAAAATTAACTAATGGCAAAGTAGTTCCTTCTTGGCTTGTGTTGCTTTCCTGATGATGCCCTCTATGTAGCACACGTTAGGTGTCTAGTTGCACACATGTGTGAGTTTCATTGAAATACCTCACATAACATACTTTTCCATATCTTAATCTCTGAACTACTCTGACTTGAGGTTTTCTTCCATGTTCTTTTGTGTATGTGTGTGTGTGTGAGTGACAGAGAAAGACAAAGAGAGAGAGAAAGAGAGAGATCTAGCTACCGCAGAGCCCTTGTCTTAGTATTCAACCCTTTTAATGGCTTCCCGTTTATTATTGGCTGGCTTCTGCGCTGCATTCTTAACTTACTAAATGGTGGTGTACAGACTGCCAGTCGAGTATCCCTTCTTTCTCCCCTGCCATAGCCTTCTCTTTTCCTTATCTTCCTGTTAAAAGGAACACACAAAAAAGTGAATCATTACTGTTGTTGTTAGGTGCTATTGAATCAGTTCCCACTCATAGTGACCCCACGTACAACATAACAAAACATTGCCTGGTCCTGTGCTATCCTCACAATCATTACTATATCTAAGCACATTGTTGCAGCCACTGTATCAATCCATCTCGTTGAGGGTCTTTCCCTCTACTTTATCAAGCATGATGTCCTTCCCCAGGGACTGGTCCTTCCCGATAACACATCCAAAGGAAATGAAAAAAGATGTCGCTATCCTCGCTTCTATGGAGCATTATGGCTGTACTTCTTCCAAGACAGATTTGTTTGTTCTTCTGGTAGTCCGTGGTCAACACCATAATTCAAAGGTATCAATTATTCTTAAGTCTTCCTTACTCATTGTCCAGTTTTTACATGCACATGAGGTGATTGAAAATATCAGTGCTTGAGTCAGGCATACTTTAGCCCTCAAAGTGACATCTTTGCTTTTTAATGCTTTAAAAAGGTCTTTTGCAGCATATGTGCAATACACCATTTGCTTTCTTGACTGCTGC
Source organism: Elephas maximus indicus (assembly GCF_024166365.1). Taxonomy (NCBI): domain Eukaryota; kingdom Metazoa; phylum Chordata; class Mammalia; order Proboscidea; family Elephantidae; genus Elephas; species Elephas maximus. The sequence continues at coordinate 42,383,472 of NC_064836.1, read as the reverse complement.
TTCCAGGAGTGTAGGTTGTGGATCCAAATAAAATGAAATCCTTGACAACTTCAATATTTTCTCTGTCTATCATGATGTTGCTTACTGGCCCAAGATCATTATTGCCACTATATAAACCAAATTAACTAAGGTAGAGATTGAGATAGCAGTCTCCACTTCATATAATTGTGCCCCATCTTTATTAGAGAGCTTCATAGGGTGTTCTTTATATATCTTACTGGGGATCCTACAAATATGTATGTGACAACATCCAAATAGGTCTACTTAGAATAACTGGTAAACATATCTACTGTCTAGTTATAGTTTGAGCTTTGGGGCTTATAGTAGAATGAGTTATTGTTTAAACATTCTACCCCTTCTCAGTAATACAATCAGACATTGACATCCTTTGTCATGCAACTTGGGTGGGACATAGTCCCCCACCCCTAAATTTGATGCTCAGCTATGCAACTTGCATTTAGGATGATGGCTTCAAAGAATCCAAACCCAGGCTTAAAAAATGCTTGCTCTATTGTACTTATTCAGGAACATCTGAAATTGTAATGAGAAGAACATGTCCAGTCTAGCCTGTTTTTCGAAGGAAAGGAAGAAAGACTCATGGATCAGAATACTACTGCTCCATCATGAGTACAATCTAGATCAGTGGAAGCCAAAACAACCTCTTCTACATCCCAAATGTATGTGGGAGTGCCCCAACCTCAGCAGAGCCACCAGGTAAACCTAATCTAGATCAACAGACTCTCAGTCTACAAATTGATGAGAATAAGTAATTACTGTTTTAAGCAGTGACTTTTGGGATGGTTTGGTAGCATTTTGTGGCAATAGCAATTGACACGGAGTTAGCGCCAATTATCAGGTCACAGAAAAAAACTAATTCAACATGATATTACACCAGTTTAAGGAGGGAAAATGACAAATATTTAATTTGTCATTACTTACTTTTTAGTTTCACAAACCGAAGCTTATTTAAGAAGCAGAAAAATGGTGATAAAAACAATTAGAAAAAAATTAATCAAACTGGTTGGCCATCAAATTAAATTGACCTTTTACTGAATCTGATTCTATTAATAAATTTTACCAAAGAATTTCATATGGACACACGTATTTGTATTAAGCCACTGCTCCGTTTGTCATTCTCTAAGCAAAATGCTTTGTATTCCAATGTTTCTCATTTCTGTAGATTGCCTGTTATTTCTACATTATCACTCTTTTTCAGTTTGTTTTGAATTTATTTTACTCTATTTCTTCTTTATTAAAAATTGAACGACTTGGCACTGGACATAAAAATAGAAATACTTGGTTACATTTTTTTTTTCTTATCTATCTAAGTTCCAAATAATAAATAAATAAATAAAAACACTTTTAGAAAAACTTTCCAAACAATGCCAAGAGATAAATGATATATATTTTACATTATTTTAAGTTATAACAAGGGTACCAAAGAGCCAAATATGCCTTAATCAGGAAAACGAGATTACACTCAAAGAAAAAGAACATTTTTCTATTTTGTTTTGGCCATTTTGTAGCTTTTCTTGGTAGCAAAGCTTTTCTGACTTTCAAGTTGTTATGCAGAAATTGGGATAAATACGATAGAGGAATTTTGGCCTCACAAAGTAAATCAACCTCTGTTTGTGACTCCTGGTTCATTTTTGTACTTCCCAGACCTTTTAAACACAAAACACATGCCTTGGGGTTTTTCTTAAGACCATTTTGAAAGTATGTTTCTGTTACTATCAGTATGAAATACGTATTTCTGATAACACGATGTCTAAAATAATTCCCCCTCCCCTTTCCCAGGTAGATGGCAGGGTATGTGGAGCCTCTATATGGCAGGAATCCAAATTCTTCTAAAATGATAAATGATGATTTAAAACATAAACATACAGCTTAGATTCACACATACACATATATGTTGTTGTTAGGTACTGTGGAGTCGATTCTGACTCGTAACAACCCTACACACAACAGAACGAACACTGCCTGGTCCTGGACCATCCTTAAAATTATTGCTACATTTGAACCCGTTGTTGCAGCCACTGTGTCAACCTACCTCGTTGAGGGTCTTCCTCTTTTTCACCAACCCTCTATTTTACCAAACCTGATCTCCTTCTCCAGGGATTGATTCCTCCTGATAATATGTTGAAAGTACAAGTGATGAAATCTCGCCACCCTTGCTTCTAAGGAACACTCTGGCTGTACTTCTCCCAAGGCAGTTTTGTTCATTCTTCTGTTAGTCCATGGTATATTCAATATTCTTCACCAACACCATAATTCTAAGGCATCAATTCTTCTGTTTTTCTTATGTATTGTCTAGCTTTCTCATGCATATGAGGAGATTAAAAATACTAGGTGCACTTTTGTACTCAAAGTGACATCTTTGCTTTTTAATACTTTACAGGCTTTTGCAGCAGATTTGCCCAATGCAATATGTTGTTTGATTTCTTACTGCTGCTTCCATACACCTTGATTTTGTATCCCAGGAAAATGAAATCCTTTACAACTTCAAACTTTTCTCTATTTATCATGATGTTGCTTATTGGTTCAGTTTTGAGGATTTCTGTTTTGTTTAGGTAGCGGTGTAATCCATACTGAATGCTGTAGTCTTTGATTTTCATCGGTAAGCTCTTCAAGTTTTTATCACTTTCCTCAAGCAAAGTTGTATCATCTGTATATGGCAGGTTGTTAATGAGTCTTCCACCAATCCTGATGCCAAGTTCTTCTTCATATAGACTGGTTTCTCTGATAATTTGCTGAGTATACAGATTGAATAAGTATGGTGAAAGAATACAGCCCTGTCACACACCTCTTCTGATTTAAAACAAAACAAAAAAAAACACTCTTTATCTCCTTGTTCTGTTCAGATGACTGCCTGTTGGTCTATGTACAGGTTCTGCTTGAGCACAATTATGTGTTCTAGAATTCCATTATTTGCAATGCTATTTATAATTTGTTGTGATCCACACAGTAGAATGCCTTTGCATAGTCAATAAAACACAAGTAAACATCTTTCTGGTATTTTCTGCTTTCAGCCAAGATCCATCTGCCATTAGGATGATATCTTCATTCCATGTCCTCTTCTGAATCCCACTTGAATTTCTGGCAACTCCCTGTTGATGTACTGCTACAACAGCTTTTGAATGATCTTCAGCAAAAATTTCCTTGCATGTGATATTAATGATATTGCTCAATAATTTCTGGATTCTATTGGATCACTTTTCTTTGGAATGGTCATGAATACGGATCTCTTTCAATTGGTTGGCCAAGTAACTGTCTTCCAAATTTCTTGGCATAGACGAGTGAGCACTTCCAGTGCTGCATGTGTTTGTTGAAACTTCTCAATTGGTATTCTGTCAATTCCTGGAGCCTTTATTTTCGCCTGAGCTTTCAGTGGAGCTTCAACCTCTTCCTTTAGTACCATAGGGTCTTGATCATGTGCTATCTCCTGAAATGGCTGAATGTTTACCAATTCTTTTTTGATACAGTGACTCTGTGTATTCCTTTTAACTTCTTTTGATGCTTCCTATGTCATTCAATATTTTGCCCGTAGAATCCATTAATATTGCAACTTGAGGCATGAATTTTTTCTTCAGTTCTTTCATCTTGAGAAATGCTGAGCATGTTCTTCCCTTTTGGTTTTCTAACTTCTGAGCTTTGCACATATCATCATTATACTTTGTCTGCTCGAGCTGCCCTTTGAAATCTGCTCAGCTCTTTTACTTCACATTTCTTCCATTTACTTTAGCTGCTCCACATTCAAGAGCAAGTTTCAGAGTCTCCTCTGGCATCCATTTTGGTTTTCTCTTTCTTTCCTATCCTTTTAATGATCTTTTACTTTCTTCATGTGTGATATCTTTAATGTCTTCCCACAGCTCATCTAGTCTTTGGTCATTATTGTTCATTGTGTCAAATCTATTATTGAAATGTTCTCTAAATTCAGGTGGAGTTCAAGGTGGTACTTTGGCTCTTGGGGACTTGTTTTAATTTTCTTCAGCTTTCACTTGAACTTGCATAAGAGCAATTAATGGTCTCTTCCACAGTTGATCCCAGCCTTTTTCTGACTGATAATATTGAAGTTCCCCATTGTTTCTTAACAAATATATATATATATATATATACACACACACATAACCGTAGAAAGCTATTGAAATATATTTAGAAATTAAATAAAAGATACGCTGAGGTTCAAATAAAATCAAACCCTATTCAAATATTAACATGCCATTTAACTGATTGGTTATTTTAAATGTTAGGGTAAATGCCCAGCATTAAACTTAAACATTTATTTTGCATATAACATGTTACTCAATTATCTCCAAGTCCTCCAGTTTTCTGGGGCATTCTGATTGTCATGGTACATCTTCCTGTCTATGTTTTATGCTGTGTCAACAAGTGTTACAATGCTTCCGTGAATTTTGATGTGATAGAGTGTGATTACATTTTCTTGTCACTTACTGTACATAATTATCAGCCTTAGGTTGCCATCTAGATGTCATTTAGTATCCTGGCTGTTGTTCTTGCTCCATTTCTTGCCAACATGTGGACAGATCCTGCTCAGAGAACTTGTGGAATTGTTGAGGATAATGGATTTTTAACAGCAACAACAAAAAAATTATAAACAAAAATAATACCTAAAAGGAAAATTTTCAGAAGAGTCCATATTTAAATATACAAACAACAAACTGATGATTTTTTTAAATTTTATTTTAGAATTCAGTGGAATTGATAGGATATTTAAAAAAAAAAAAACTAATCCTGAATCTACTATTGTACTCTGGGCATTTAATCCAGAGAAATTTATATCCACAAAAACATTATAAATGAATGTTTATAGTAGCTTTATTCATAACGGACAAACACTGGAGTCAGACCAGATACCCTTCAATAGGTTCATGGGTAAACAAAATGTGGTGAATCCATATTATGAACTATTTCTTAGTAATAAAAATGAATGAACTATTCATACACAAAATAACTTGAATGGATCATTAGAGAATTATGTTGAGTGAAAAAAGTGAATAAAAATGTTACATGTTATATGATTTTATTGACATAACATTCTTGAAATGACAAAATTAAACAGTTGGGGAAGATATTATCGGTAGCCAAGGGTTAGGAATGGTGGGGGGATGGTCATAATGATTATTGAAGATAAGTAGTAGAAAGATCTTTTGGTGATTGAACAGTTCTGTAACATGATTTGATTTTGTAATAAAATTTCATAGAAATACACATACAACGCATATATAAATTAGGGAAATTTTCATTAAGTCTGTGGGTTATACAAACATTAATTTCCTGGTTTTGATATTGTACCACAGTTTCAATTGGGGAAAAGTAGATGAAGGGTGCAGGGGACCTCTCTTTACCACGTTTGCAATAGTCACTCTATAATAACTTCACTTTTTTAAAAAAAAAAGTTTTAAGAATCAGTGCAGTTTTAAGAAATTTAGTCTAAAAAAATCATTTGTGAATACACAGCTTATCCCTGAAGGTAATTCTATGTTGCTGAGATTAAAATCACTTTTGATTATAAGGATCACATAATATAGCCATGCATATTTTTAGAGCCCACAAAGTATTGATCATTTCTATTAACCAGAAGAGGAGATATTAATATTAAAAAATGAACTTTTAAAAAAGATTTAGCTCTTTAAAAACTTAATTTCAGTTTCCTAAAAATATTTACTCAAAACTGTTTATCATATATGAATACGTTTGCGTACATCTGAGTCTATGTAGTAATGTGGCAGGGTTAGGTAAAGTCTCATGAGAAGCATTGTGATTTTTCCCAGATTATTAAGTGTATTTTAAAATTTATTGGTAAGCATTTTGAATGTTTGCCCTCTCAAAAACATTTTTGGAGAAATTGTGCAAGCACTGCTGCTTCCATGGGCATTGATTGTGGATCCAAATAAAATGAAATCTTTGACAATTTCAATATTTTCTGTTTATTTATTTATTTTTTTATCATGGTATTGCTTATTGGTCCAGTTGTGAGAAGTTTTCTTTTCTTTGTTAAGGTGCAATCCCTACTGAAGGCTCTGGTCTTTGATCTTCATCAGAGATTGCTTCAAGTCTTCTTCACTTTCACCAAGCAAGGTTGTGTCATTTGTATATTGCCTGTTGTTAATGAATCTTCCTCCAATCCCAATGCTGTGTTGTTCTTCATATAGTCCAGCTTCTCAGATTATTTGCTCAGCATAAAGATTGAATAAGTAGGATGAATGGATACAACCCTGAAACACATCTTTCCTGATTTTAAACCATGTAGTACCCCCTTGTTTTTTTTTTAACAACTGCCTCTTGGTCTATGTATAGGTTCTGCATGAACGCAATTACAGAATAATACCTGAAAAATTGCTGAATATCTGGAGATTAATCAACATACTTCTAAATAACACACAGAACAAAGAAGGTGTCTTTAGAAAAATTTTAAAAAATATTTAGAACTAACTGAAAATGACAATATATCAACCTTGTGGATGCAATGAAAGCAATGTTTAGTCATAGCATTAAATGCATATATTAGAAAAGGAGAAAGACTTAAAATCAATAATCCATGCTTCCACCCAGGGAACTAGAGAAACGAGAGTAGTTTAAGCCTAAAGCAATCAGAAGAAAACAAATAATAAAGAATTGGAGCCAAAATTGGGCATACCTTCCCTTTTCTAAGCTTGGTCAATACGATGTAGTTTCTCACAATTTTGAAACTAGGACTAAGAAAGTCAGTGACTTTAGCTGTTTTTTTTTTTTTTTTTTAACCTAAGGGAGTTGATGAAAAGCTAAAGTTCATGGAACGTGCATTGAGAAATAAATAAACTTGTTCTTTAAGATCTGAAAGACCCTTTGGGTATTTTGAAAGTTCTGAAGGCTTCCCAGGTCATGGTTTCAATTCCATTTTGAGGTCCCTCTGAATATTTCCCTCAGATTCCTAGAGATTTCCTTGAAACCTTAGAGTAAATTAATTCAAATTGATTTATGTTACTTATAATAAAGGGACTGGATAACTAAGACACTTACCTAAGCAGCAAAGAGCTGGCATTTTTTTAAAAATTACCTTGTGTCTTGTCTACACATTTTTCTTATAATAACCAGAAGCAATGAATGGACTTGTTATATTCAGCATCACAATTTTAAAGCAAATACTCATATTTCTATAAATGATACCCTTGGTTAGAAAGTAAGAACTTAAATTTGTGTGTGTAATTATTTAAAAAATGACAGATGTATCAAATTTACTTATGAGAGATTCATTACGTGGTAGCTATTAATTACTATGTGATATTCGGAAAAAAAAAATAAAGAGATACTCTGGAATTTTGGAAACCCTGGTGGCATAGTAGTTAAGAGCCATGGCTGCTAACCAAAATGTTGGCAGTTCGAATCCTCCAGTCACTCCTTGGAAACTCTATGGGGCATTTCTATTCTGTTCTATAGTGTTTCTGTGACTTGAATTTGACTTGATGGCAATGGGTTTGGTTTGGTTTTTGGTATGCTCTACATTGTCTGTGCAAATTATATTTCAGCATTAAATAGTTTCAACTTGTCTCTTGGTGTTTTGGTGCCAATCTTGACTACTTTTTATATTTTCATGTAATTTTTAGTAAAATCGCACATGCCAATATATGCCTATTTCAGTATAAATTAACATGTATACACACATACATATGTTTATAAAATGGTTTGTTATATTTCTACTCCTTAAAAAAACTAATGTCCTTTGTAACCCCTAAAACTCTAAACTTGAGAATGTTAGAAAAAACAAAACAAACTCTTTAGAAATCCATACCAACATCATTGTGAAAAGCAAATGAGTAGTACAATACAAGCTAAGGGCACCCTATATCTGGAAATAGCACCTTTGACTAAGTGTTCAGAGAGTTCAGAATCTTATGATAAAAGTCATTAGCATGATTCAGATTCTTGATTACTTTTGTTTAAAAAAAGCTTTGAGGTTATCCCACTTAGTGTTTTGGCCAACTCTTTTGATTAGCTCAGAGTTAATCAGTTCCATCTCCATTCTTTTACAAAGGTAAAATGTGTTCTGAAGTTCCTTTTCTATAGAGGGCATTGGTATCAATGGCAGCTCATTTTCTCTTGGGATGTTCTTGCAATTTTGCTGTGCTAAATGCTTTCACTAAGCACTTAGTGAAGGCTGAGGTCACCTCTCTCGTTAAAGAAGAAAAATTGCAACCCTTTAACTCCAAGTTTCCCAAAGTGCAGTATAAATTGCAATTACAGTCTGGAATTAATTTTTTAAATGACACAGAAGTTTTACCCTTGTGATCTATTCCCACTTCTTAGCTAGGTAAATATTAATTTGAAACAATATATTATGACCTAAAATAATTTTACTTTATTCTGTAATGCATATGCCTGGTGATAAGAGTAAGAGAAAATCTTATTTCTTCCAGTTATCCTATGAAAATGTCATGTTCCATGTAAAAATATTATCTGTGAAAGGGATCTCAAAGTCATTGCTAGTGTTAGAGTTTTCAGCAATTGGTATATTATTATTAACTGGGATAGCTAATTCCATGTTTGGCAACACTGAATATCAGGATGCGAATATAGATGTTTAATATGCTATTTTGTTGTTGTTGTTAGGTGTCATCGAGTCAGTTCTGACTCATAGCGACCCTATGTACAACAGAAAGAAACACCGCCTGGTCCTGCACCACCCTCATAATTGTTGTTATGCTTGAGCCCATTGTTGCAGCCACCGTGAAAATACATTCTCATTGAAGGCCTTTCCCTTTTTCGGTGACCCTCTACTTTACCAAGCATAATGTCCTTCTCCAAGGACTGAACCCTCCTCATAATGGGCCCAAAGTATATGAGACATAGTCTCGCCATCCTTGCTTCTAAAGAGCACTCTGGTTGTACTTCTTCCAAGACAGATTTGTTTGTTCTTTGGGCAGTTCACGGTATATTCAGTATTCTTCACCAACACCACAATTCAAAGGCATCAATTCTTCTTCTGTTTTCCTTATTCACCATCTAGCTTTCGCATGCATATGAGGAGATTGAAAACACCATGGCTTGGGTAAGGTGTGCCTTAGTCTTCAAGGTGACACCTTTACTTTTCAACACTTTCAAGGCATCTTTTGTAGTTTTTTTTTTTTTGTAGTAGATTTGTCCAACGCAAAGCATCTTTTGATTTCTTGACTGCTGTTTCCAATTACGATATCTACAACCTGTTTACTGTTCTACATTCTTGAGTTATGTAAAGACCTACATTCTTAAGGTCATATGTTAACTTGATCACATGGTACTTTTGTCTTTTTGAAAATGACCCTTAATTTCTAAGGTGAAAATAATAAATAAACCTTAGGGTCTAAGTAATGAATAAATGAGATGCTGTGAAATAATTTTGATGTTCAGTAGTAATACATAGGTTGAATCAGTTCTAGTACTTTTTCCTCTGTGCCTACACACAATAAAAAATACAGAGTTTATAACTACTGCTTTTTTGTCAAGAAAATAATTTTATAAGGTATATTGTCTAGAATTAGGAAATAATGGACAAAGGAATGTCTTCTGAGCATTGAACTTTTAAATCAATATATTTATGTCAGATTTAAAAATTTATGTGCCTTAAAATGAAAGAACTCCCAGGCAACTGGCCAGGATTCTAACCAGTTTGAAGCAATTCACATATATAAAAAAGGCATGTGCTATGAAGAGAGGGCCCATTCCAGCAGAAAATCATAAAGGAGGACAAATATTGAAGCAAACATAGAAGCAAATATTAACTATTCATTTAAGAGGCATATAAGGAAGGAGATTTCACCTCTATACTTTAAGCAACTTGCCTAAAAAGCTGGACCAGTCTTGTTTAAGAGATAGGTGCATCTGTATGTCTTAGCCTCATGGCATGAAATACTAAAACCATCAATACATTTGGCTTATATCCATGCTCACCAAACAACTTATTCCTCCTTCTAAGGAGAGAATGGAAGAGTCATATGAGTATTGCTGTGCCAGGGAGCGTTGGGTCTCATTAAAAATAATGAGGATAATAATAACTGGCATTCTTATTTTATAGAGTTTTCTCCTGAAACTTATTAATTTGAATTTGCTCCTCATATTTTTTTTTTTTTTATTGGTAGTAATATTTTTGGTGTTGTGCAAAAGTTAGGGTTGCTGGTAAGAACTGAGACTTTGGTAAATTTGCCGAAATAGCTAGCTTTAATTACACTGCAAGGTGTCTTGAGAAATATGCTACAAAGTTGCACAAAGGCAATATTATGCATCTATGTACACTTAGTCCATCACAAAAAATGAAACTACAGTCACACTTATGTGCCCACAATTGTAAAAATTAAAGAAAACCCTCTCAAGACAAAGATAAAAAAGGTAGAATTAATGAAATGACAAGCAGATATTGTTACCTCTGTAGCTCTGATACCATTTGCTGATCTCCACAAGCAAATGCATTAAGTATTAATGGATTGGTCTCAGGAGAATGAGAGCTAAACTTTTCACAAGCCCTTGCGTTGGAAATCAGACACTTTCATAAAATTTGATGTCTTGAATCTGTCTCCTCAGTGGTAAAGTAGGCTGGAAAATGAAGTTGATCATCTAGCCAAGTGTCATGGGAGGGATGATATCCACAAAATAACACAAAAAACGTTTTATAGGATACGTTTAGTAAGACAGAAAATTAAAATCAAAGATTAAACAGTAAACACTGCTGAGCAAGGATATTGAGAAGTATATAAATGAATTCAAACAGATAGTGTATTTTATGGTCTAGTTAACCAAAACAAAACCCAAACTCACTGCCTTTGAGTCAATTCCAACTCATAGTGACTCTGTAGGACAAAGCAGAACTGCCCCATAGCGTTTCCAAGGTTATAAATCTTTACCGAAGCAGACTGCCACATCTTTCTCCTACAGAAAGGCTAGAGGGCTTGAATCACCCACATTTTGCTTAGCAGCTGAACACTTTAACCAGTGTGTCATGGCTCCTATAGTCTAATCAGGAAGCCTAAATATATGGTGGAAGTATAAAACCAGAAAACACGAACATGAAATCGGGAATATGCTGTTTGGTATTACATTTTTGAAAGGTGCTTTTTAAATTTTTTTTTTTCCTTTTTATTGTATGAGAAACAGAGTCATGTTTAATTTTAGATTTTGTCAGATTGGGCATGCAATTTAATATTTTAGATAACTACTAATAAATGAGAAATAGAGTATGTAATTTCCAAACTAGGAGAAGGAAAATTGATTTAAAACAAAACAAAACGCAAATCCTCAATCAATCAAAACAGCAGGCAGGAGAGGAGTAATTAAGAAGCAAGCATAAGTGACTGTCTTAGGTCAGGTTCCTCAGAAGAAAGTTAGGTGTAAAAATCATTTGTATGTACTTGTTTAAGAGCAAACATAGTATACATCCACAGTAATCAAAATAGCCTGACACTGGTACAACACACATGGACCAAAGGAATAGAATTGAGAATACAGAAATAAACCCATACATCCATGGTCAGCCAATTTTTTACAAACGTGCTAAGTCCATTCAATGGGGAGGAAGAGACTTTTCAATAAATGGTGCTGGAAAAATCGGATTTGCACATGCAGAAAAGTAAAACAGGATTCATGCTTCATATCATACACAAAAACAAGTTCAAAATGGATTAATGACTTAAATGTGCAAATTAAAACCATAAAATTCTTAGAAGAAAAACAAGGCAAAGCTGTCACACCTTAGCTTTTAACATCCGATTATTTAATATAATAAAAAAAGGCACAAATAGCAAAAGATGAAATAAATAAATGGAACCTCATAAAAATTAAAAACTTTTGTTCATCAAAAGACTTTATCAAAAAAGTGAAAAGGTTACCTACAGACTGGGAGAATATCTTTGGAAATCATATCTGACAAGAGTCTAGTAACCAAAATACATACAGAACTGTGACAACTTAACAAAAAAAGGCAAATAGCTCAATCATAAAATGGGCAAAGGACTTGAACAGACATTTCACCAAAGAGGACATTCAAATGGCTACCAAACACATGAAAAGATGCCCACCGCCATTAGTTGTCAGAGAGATAGAAATCAAAACCACAATGAGATATCATTTCATTTGCACTAGGATGGCTAAGACTCAAAAAAAAAAAAACAAAGAAAAAAAAGCAGAAAATAACAAATATTTGAAAATAACAAAATAAATATGTGGGGAAATTGGAGCCCTTTCCCATTGCTGGTGGGAATATAAAATGGTACAGTTGTTGTGGAAAACACTGCAGTGGTTCCTAAAAAACTAAAAATAGAACTACCATAAAAAAAAAAAAAAATATGACCCAGCAATTCCACTCCTAGAATATACCCCAAAGAATTGATAGACTCAAACGGAGACTTTTACACCGATGTTCATTGCAGCACTACTCACAATAGCCAAGTGGCGGAAGCAACCTAAATGACCACCAATAGATGAATGAATAAACAAAATGTGGTACATACATACAATGGAATACTACTCAGCCCGTAGGAGAAATTAACTCTTGATACCTGCTACAATATGGATGGAGCTGGAAGACATTATGCTGAGTGAAATAAGTCAATCAAAAAGGACAAATAGTGTATAAACTTATATAAAAACACAAGAAAAAGCAAGCATATAGAGAACAAAGTTTATAGTGGTTACCAGTGGCAGCAGAAAGGGAAAAAGAGGGAGGCTAGTGGTGATGGAAATACCACATTGATTAAGGGTAAGGTTGCACAGTTGATTAATGTAATTGCTGCCAAAAGTTGTACATCTGTAAAAAGCTGACTTGGAAAAGATTGTGTTATAGATATACTTACAAAAATGACCAAAAAAAAAAAAAAAAAAGAGTAGCTGCTGAGGTTGCTTGTAGATTTGGTTCCTTGGTTTGGAGATTTAAAGTCATTTTTTCATGAGACATCCCAGTTAATTGGCCTAATAGTATGTTGAGTGTGCCTGTTCTATCTCCTACTTCATTGTGTAGTAAACCCAAAAAAAGACTCATTGTGTAGTACCTCGGATCTATTCACCTAGAACAACAGAGGAGGAAGGGGCATCAGGAATAGGAGGAGGATATGGAATGGTGGCTAATTGCCTCCGTTAATTACCTCCTTTGACATGAGACCAGAAGAACTGGATGGTCATTGGCTACCATTACGGAACATTTTAATCAAAGATTCTATTGAAGAATCTGATCAAAAGGGGGAAAATCCAGAACAGAATCTCCAATTCTCATGGGCTACAGACTTCCTGGAATCATGTAGGTTAGATGAACCCCTGAAACTATTGCCCTGAGATAATCTTTAAACCTTAAACCAAAAATATCCCCTGAAGTCTTCTTAAAAACAAATATCAGTTTAGCTTAATTAGTAAAAAATGTCTGCCTTGAGCATTATGCTCTTTTAAAAACTATCTACATGGGATCAAATTCATAATGGCAACTCAAAAAATTAGATAGAAATGTTAGGGGCAGTAAATTTATGTTAATTTGGAGGAACAACTCACAAAATGAGGGTGAGAATGGTTGCACAACTCCAAGAATGTAATCAACGTCACTGAAATGTACACGTAGAAATGGTTGAATTGATGCATGTTTTGCTACTTATATTCTCAACAATAACATGCGGTGTTACATATATTTTGTTTTAGATGTATTGTACGTTCTGTCAAATACATTATTATTATTTTATATAGCCTGTATTCATTTATATATTTTTTAATAAATCCACTCTCTCCTTTGCTCTGTACAATCCTATGCTTCCAGCTAATATCATTTCCCTTCTTTTTTTTTTTTTGTAAATTTGATTGCAGACTTGCTACTGACACATTCTTTCCATTTTGGGTTGGAAAATATTTTTGTATTTCTTCATATATGAAAGTCTTTTTTTCTTTTTTTTTCTGATTATGATGTTCTACTTGTACAGTTATTTTCTTTTTTCACTTTGAGTGCATCACACTGTTGTTTTCCGGCTTTAGTTCTATCTTTTGAGAAATGAATCATCAGTTTTATGATTCCTTCTCTGAAATCAATATTTCTATTTTCTTACTTCTTTTAAGATTTTCTTTGTTGTTTTCATTAGTTTTACGTGCATTGGAGTGGTTTTCTTTATATTTATTCGGCTTGGTGTTGAGTTTTTTAGATCAGTTTTTGGTTCTTTCCTCAGTTTCTGACAATTTTCAGCCTTCAACTCTCCAGTTATTCATCTTCTGTCAGATTCTCTGTCCTCTCCCCTTTTTGAACTCTATTTGCATGCATGCTCCACACTGTGGTAGTTAAGAAAAAGACTCTGCAATCATATTTATTGAATTTGATCCTGGGCTTTTCCATTTACAAGTTCTGTGATATTAAGCAATCGTTCACCTGTCAGTTTCCTCATTTGTAAAGTGAAGATGATAATTGCACTCACATCACAGGCTGGAGTAAAGATTGAATGATAAAATACAGATAAAGCATTTAAATACAGTTTGTTTTCTCTACTAAAGAAAATATTTTCCTATAGCTGCATTTATACCAAACAGGCAGTATGTAAAACAAATTGTTCTAACCAGCATCTCCAGTTAATCCATGTTCATTGTTCTTTATTCTGTGAAACACGGAATAAAAGTGAATGTATATGAATCGCAGGCAAAGTATATCAATATCAGTGAACTTCATTTCCAGTAATGAGGCTATAATACTTTCCAGACTATATTCATAAGAGTATTAATCCAAGGATGGAAACTGAGAAAGTACTGTGAGATTTAAGGAAAGGGCAGATGAGTACATTTGTCTGTGGCGTGATATATTTTTTCTGACTGATATCGCCTTGTTGATTGCCAGTCTATTAGACCTGTAAGCATTTATTGGGCAATACCAAACAACCATTACCATGAAAGACAAAAAGCATTTAAACAAAGTCTTTTCTAGGACAACTCTAGAATATTCATCTATGGGCCACTCACATAAAACTTAACATGTGCAGAACAACACTAATAATTAAATTGTTTATTTTTGTATTCACTTCAAAAAATTCATTCTAAGTGTACATTTGTGAAAGCCAATACAAAGTTAATATTTTGAATTAAATAAAATTAGAACAATCATATCTCAAAAACTTGTGTAGAGCTGTCCTTTTAATTCTATGACAGCTTTTTTATCGTTAAGGTATACATTCATTACATAAGACCTGCGAGTAAAAATCAGTAGAGTATTAATCCTTCAGGTTTGTAAAGATAATTAGGATTTAAAGGAAAGAGAAAGATATAGCAAGTTATCCAGTACAAGTCTCTATAGTTTTTTTTTTTTTTTAAATACTCTAATTACAAAGAAAACATAGACAATGTTCAACAGAATGAATTGATTAGATCGGCTTTGGAAAATGATTTTCTAAGTGATTTTGTTTTCCTCTGCACATCAAAGATATTAAAATAAGAAAAGATGCGTTTTCAAATGTTTGCATTGTGAATGTCACATATCAAAAAAAAAAAAAAAGAAAGAAAGAAAGAAACAGGCAAACAGACAAATGACTTTGGGAGTAATCTTCCAAAGTAGGATCTTTAAGAACTGAAAAAACAAAAAATTTAAACAGTTCTCAGCTAAATGTTTTAGGTTTTCACAAAATCATATTCTATTTTTTTCCCATATTTCATCTTTAGGAGGAAAAAAAATATACATTGGCAATTTTAAATAATACAACTTTTAATTTTTAATTTTTTGATGAATAACTGACTGAAGGAACACTATTGCAATTTATACTTCTAATTGAAATCCTATTTCTTTCAGATCTTCTGAACACATTTTCGCATTTCCCTGGTTACAGAAGAAGTTTCTGAAGATTAAAATAAAACAAAAATCCAGTTGCCGTCAAGTGGATTCCTATTCATGATGACTTTGAGAAATACTTTTTATGAAGTTGAAATATGTTTTTACATCTTAAGCTTCTGTAAGTTTTTGTATTTTTTGTATATCCGTTAAGCAAAAGAGTCTTATAGACTTGAAGAGATTTTCTGATATTCTGGCTAATAACATTCATTTGTGTACAACAAGTACATGCATGCTTCATGGTATGATAGGTAAGAACAAGGACTCTACAGTCATATTTACTGAATTTGAGCCTGTTCACAAGTTCTGTGATACTCAGCTATTATTTACCTGCTAAATTCTACATTTGCAAAATAAAGATAATAATTGCACTCACATCATATAGACATGTCCCATTCAAAATTGGAGGAGTTATATTCTCATTCTTGATTCTCTGTGGAGTTTATCTCAATGTATAGTCAGTTGTTGTCGAGTACATTCCAATTCATGGTGACCGCATGTGTGCAGATTAGAACTGCTCCATGGAGTTTTCAAGGTTGTGACCTACAGGCCTGCTTTCCAAGGTGCCTTGGGTATGGTTAAGCTGCACATCTTTTAGCTAGTAGTTGAGGGCTTAACCCTTTATACCACAAAGGGGCTTCTTCTCAATGTATAACCCTCTTTAAAACATATTTTATTAACTTAGATAAGAATGTAGCATAAATTATTATCAAAATTTCACAAATCATAACTTTCTTCAACAAACTAAATTTAGGATAGATTCTGAAACTCCTAAACTACTCATCTGATCTCTCTCTGGTAGGTTCTTTTTTTTTTTTTTAATAAGTATTAACACATGTAAACTCTTCTAATTTATTTGAATGAAAACATAATCTATTGTAGAGTCAAAGCATTCAAAATATTTATATATCTCCTATTATTTAGAGGTTCATAAAAGTGAGAGATAAAGTTTAAATAGCCAGACAATGTCATGGAAACAAAACTAGCTATCAAAATGTGCTTGTCAATCCCAAATAGTGGAAGGTAAAAAGTTATACTTATTTTTTCATACTAAACTAAACTAAAGTATATTCGAAATACGTGGTTTCTTTAAAAAGCAAAATGAAGCCTATATTATATCTAATGGAAAATGCATCAAAAGGCAGGGTTATATGTAACATTTTGCTGGAATAATCAGTTAAATTTCTGAGGAAAATATTCTTGTATATTCGTTAACACCTTTGATATTATGCAAATAATTAAGAAGTTAATTAGTAGGAAATATAGCCAATTAATAACATGTACATAAAAACTTCACAAAATTTAAAAGGCCCAAACCTAATAAAAAACTCATGATATAAATTCAATGAATATAACATTCATATTATTGATATATTTAGGTAGAGTGTAAATTTTGTCTTTAAAGACAGCATTGTAAAAAAAAATCCTAGTAGGTATGTCTTTTTTCTCACATGTGCAAGTTTAGAAATAGATCTGCAGTGTCATTACATATTGTCTTAGTCATCTAAACTAAACCAAAAACCAAACCCTTTGCCATGAAGTCAATTCCAACTCATAGCAACCCTATAGGACAGAGTAGAACTGCCCCATAGGGTTTCCAAGGAGCACCTGGTTGATTTGAACTGCCAACCTTTTGGTTAGCAGCTATATCTTTTAACCACTACACCACCAGGGTTTCCTTAGTCATCTAGTGCTGCTATAACAAAAACAGTACTAGTGGATGACTTTAACAAAGAGATATTTACTCTTTCACAGTCCTGGAGGCTAAGAGTCCAAACTCAGGTGCCACCTCCAAGGAAAGACTTTCTCTGTTGGCTCTGGAGGAAGGTCCTTGTCATCAATCTTCCTCTCGTGTAGAAGCTTATCAGCACAGGGACCCTGGGTCCAAAGGATGAACACTGATTCTGGCACTACTTTTCTGGTGGTATGAGGTCCTCATGTCTCTCTGATACTCTTTTTTTATCTCAAAAGAGATAGACTTAAGAAACAACCTAATCTTGTAGAATGAGTCCTGCTTCATTAACATAACTGCCTCTAATCTCACCTCATTAACATCATAAAAAAAAACAAACCAACTAACTCTTCCCATGAGTCAATTCTGATTCATAAAGACCGTGTAGGACAGAGTAGAGCAGCTCCATAGGGTTTCCAAGGAACAACTGGTGGATTTGAGCTGCCAACTTTTGATTAACAGTTGAGTTCTTAAACACTGCACCACCAGGGCTCCCATCAACATCATAAAGGTAGGATTTACAACACATAGGAAAACCATATCAAATCACAAAATGGTGGACAGTCAACAATACTAGGAATCACGGCTTAGCCAAGTTGACAAACATTTTAGGACACAATTCAATCTATAGCACATGTTTAAATTTGATAAATGTTATTAAAATTACCTCCAAACAGGCAGCACACTTACCAAAATGTATGAAAGTAATTTTTCTCTTATACCATGTGTTATTACCTTTTTTTTTCCAGGTATTATAGTAACATGTTTACTTCACTCAATTTCCTTTAGCAACCTTTCCCCAGCACAGTCTTGTCATGGTTGGTCCCTGTACTTTGACTGAGCAGAGGTAATCTAACAAACATTGTTGTGGGTTTCTATGTCCTTTGCTAGGTCTCCACTAAAAGTCAAAGAGTTAATAAGTCTATTTGATGTTTACTCCAACCTACAATATCCAACTTTTCCTCAACCTTAGTGAAATTAGCATTTTGGAAATCATTATTCTGTTTTAGTTATTAACTGTTCAGAAACTGAGGGGAAAATAGGAGTTCAATTTATTTGAGGTATTACTGAAAACTCTAACACTTATTTGTTCATTCTAATATGAATTCATAAATTCTTAGTGAGGTTGGACACTTGTTTATTTGTTTAATTATTCCTGTATTTCTTTTTATGTGAAATAAATGGCTCCAGCTTTTTCTTATTTATATTCAGATTATTGGCATTTTTTTCCTAACCTTTTTTTAAAATTGTTTCTAAAGAAATTAGTTCTTTTTCTACACTGTATATATTAAAAACATGTTCCCAAGTTTGGTGCTTGATTTTACAGTATTTTAATAGGCATTTTATAAGGCTAAGTTTAAATTGTGAGTAAAAGGGATATGAACATTTCCTCTATAACTGAGGAAAAATATATCAGATGATACCACATAATTTTTACTTTAACTTCTATATTTTAGCTTCAAAATAAATTCTTTTAAGTTCATGAACTTCTGAGCATTTCTTGAATCAGAATCTTTTATCCTACCACTGCTGTTTTGTACTTCAGAATTTTAGACACATTTTTCCATGAAAATTATTTTGTAACATTTATATATTTCATTAAATTATTGCATTGCACTTTATAGAAATGGAACGTGAAAAATGTTGGCAGCCATCCATGAGGCACTTTAATGTATAATCAATTCAAGTTTTTCTCTCTCATAATTTTTATGATTGAGCTATTTGTCATGAGTAACACGTAGCTCAATGACCTAGACATGTATGCTGTCATTGAAAAAAGTTTAAGGTCTGCTAATAATTCAGTTTTATTGAAAATGTAAACAAATGAATTTGAATGAATTTTCAATATAACAATTGTTTTGGGTTCTTGAATATTACTTCTAAGAAACAACAACAAAAATCTGTTTACTTCTCAACCAATCCATGGATTAATATCACTTATAAAAACAAATCTATGGCAACATTTAGTCAGTTGATTAGTATATCCTAGCTTAGCTATCAGAATGGTATGGAAATTTTTAATCTCTTCAATTTATTTTTACCCAAAATGCATTGGAAAACTCCTGTTTACCTGTGACAAAACAATTTACCTGTGACAAAAACAGAAAATCCTTGAGGTAAGGGATTTTCTAAACAATATGTGTTTGGACCTAGCCAGACTGTAAGCCCACAAATACTTGTCTAACTAATGAATAAATGGATAATCACTACAAGTGACTTCTTTATTTTAAAGTCTTTCATGAAGCCCTTCAAGAAGAGAAGATCTCCAACTTTCTAAGTAAAATACTTTAAAAACATAAAAAAAAAAAAAATTTTTTTTTTTTTTTTTAGAAGATACCAAAAAAAAAAAAAACTTCCTGTCGAATCGACTCTATAGGACAGGGTAGAACTGTCCCATAGCGTTTCCAAGGAGCACCTGGTGGATTTGAACTGCCAAGCTTTTGGTTAGCAGCTGTAGCATCAGTTCAGGAGGGTTGAATCCTTTTGCTATTATCCAGTCTGTATGCTGAGCAAAAATCAGAGAAGCTGGAAGAACACAGCATAAGGATTAGAGGAAGACTCATTGACAATCTGCAATATGTGAATTATACAAACTTGTTTGCCAAAACCGAAGATAAATGAAGGACTTACTGAAAAAGATTAAAGACTATTGTCTTTAGTGAGGATTACACCTCAACGTAAAGAAAACAAAAATCCTCACAAATGGATCGATAAGCAATATCATGCTCAACTGAGAAAATATTGAAGTTGTCAAGTATTTCATTTTACTTCGATCAAAAATCAACACCTACTGAAGCAGCAGTCAAGGAATCAAATGATGTATTATTGCACTGGGTAAATCTGCTGTGATAGACCTTTCCAAAATCTTAAAAAAGCAAAGATGTCATTTTGATGACTAAGGTGCCCCTGATCCAAGCCATGCTATTTTCAATTGTTTCATATACATGCAAAAGCTGGAAAGGAAGGAAAATTAACACATTTGAATTATGGTGTTGGTAAAGAATATGAAATACACTGTGGACTTCCACAAGAAGGAACAAATCAGTCTTGGAGGAAGTACAGCTAGAATGCTCCTTAGAAGTGAGGATGATGAGTCTCATTTTCACTTATTTTGGGCAGGTTATTAGGATAGTATAATCCTTAGAGAAAGACATCATGCTTGGTAAAGTAGAGGATTGTCTAAAAAGAGGAAGACCCTGAATGAGATGGATTAACACAGTGGCTGTAACAATGGACTCAAACATGGTAATGATTGTGAGGATGATGCAAGACTTATACATAAACCCACTGCCCTTATACATAGGGTCACTATATGAGTCAGAGCTGACTTAATGACACCTAACAACAACAACAACACAGAGACCAGGGATGGGTATTGTCCTTCATTGGTACAAATTTAGAAATGATCTATATGTGCGATTCAGAGCCCAGTGCATACCTGTTTCTGTGAGGTTCAGCTTAAGAACTGTGAACAATGAAAAGTCAAGTAATTGACAATGCTTACAGGGTCTCTATGAGTCAGAAACGACTCAATGGCAGTGAGTTATATGATCTCACTAGCAAACATCCCAGAAAAAAATCTTAGCAGAAAGTAAATTGTCACACAGAAAGTCCAAAACACATGAGGAATATAAGCACCACAAAACATAAATAGGTGAAACATAAGAATCACATTGGATTTTCTTATAAAAAATAGAGCAAACAAATTTTGAATTTCATATGGCAGGGTAAAGGATAAAGATACTTTGAGGCCATTCTTAAGAAGTGAGGGAGTAGTGGTTTTGATGGGCTTTGTCTTCCAGATATCTTCCAGATATTAACACACTGATTTTTGGAGTAATGTGTTACATAACAAGAGGAATAGATTCTAATTTTTATTTGTTTATTTGGATTATATTTATCTTTTTTACAATTGATATAGCTAACCCTGGTGGTGTAGTGGTTAAGAGCTATGCCTGCTAACCAAAAGTTTGGCAGTTCGAATCCACCAGGCACTCCTTGGAAACCCTATGGGGCAGTTCTGCTCTGTCCTATAGGGTTGTTATGAGTTAGAATTGACTTGACAGAAACGAGTTTAAGTAACTTATAGATATAATAGTATGCCAATGGAATTTCTTACCCTACCTATATATTTTATTGTGCCCAACACAATTTTAATTTATAAATGTTTAATAGAATGTAACCTAAATCATAAATAAAATATTGAAATAACTTTGTGAAATTCCAATTATTTCGCATGAAGTCACCTGGATGTAATGATTGCCAAAGAAGCAGTCTACAGTCTAGAACAAGATGGTTGCATGAGTGGTTCCAAGCCCTGATCCACCCATCCCCCAAAACAAACAAACAACAATGAAAAAAAGAAAAGAAAAGAAAACAACCCCACCACCACCAACAACAGCAAAAACATAAGAGAAACTGAGCCAATCTTGTCATAACTTTGGAAAAACTAACTAAAAGGTCATGGCAACTAAACGAATGCTGAACCAAGAAAAGGGGCCCTCTAAAAGAGAAGAAGGTTTTAGTTTTTACTTAATTGTAGCCCAAACCCACCCCAGACCAACATGAGCATCTCAAAACTGTAGCATCACACACTCCCAGAGAGGGAGCCTAACTCTAGAGGGAGAAAAACTGACCTATATTTGCAAATTATACTATGCATCTGTTCTAATCTGTCTGGGTGCACCCTGATAGGCAGAAACAAGACATTAGACCCAGTTTGTCCTGTCTCAGAGCTCACAAAGGACTGAGATGAGTGCCTTGCTTCTATCAGGACGTCAGATAATCACAACCATTCTAAGGAACAGCAAAGGACAGCCCATTCAAAAGAATAAAATAAAGTGACAGGAACTCTCCTAATGGAATCCTAGAGAATGGATTTACAAGACAAAGACTTCACAACAACAGCATTAAATATATTCAAAGAGCCAAAGGAAAACATGGACAAAGAATTAAAGCAAATCAGCGAATTGATGCAAGAACAAAGTGAGAATATCAATTAAGAGATAGAAATTATAAAAAGGAACCAAACAGAAGTACTGGTGCTGAAAATACAATAACTGAATGAAAAATCCATGCAAGGGGTTATACAGCAGATTTGAGATGGCAGAAGAAAGAAAGAGAAAATATGAAGATAGAACAACTGGTATTATCAAAAATGACAAGCAAAAAGAAAAAAATGCAGAAAAGTTAACAGATTCTAAGAGACTTGTGGGATACCATCATGGAGATCAACATAAGAATTGTGGAAGTCTCAAAAGCAGAGGAGAGAGAGAAGGGGTAAAAGAATATTTGAAGAAATAATAGCTAAAAACTTCCTAAATTTGACAAAAATCCATTAATCTACATATTCAAGAATCTCAGCAAACTCCAAGTAGGATAACCAAAGTTATTCATATTATAAGCAAACTCTCGAAAATCAAAGGTAAACAGAGAACCTTGAAAGTAGCAAGAGAAAAGCAAACCGCTATGTATAAAGGATTTTAAATAACATTAAGCACTGATTTTTCCTTAGATACCATAGAGACCAGAAGGCAATGGGATGACTTATTTAAAGTGCTAAAAGAAAAGAAATGTGAACCAAGAATTCTATATCTGGTAAAACTATCTTTCAAATAAAATGGTACAGTTAAGACATTATAAGATAAACAAAAGCTAAGGAAGTTAATTACAAGATTAACACTATAAAAAATTCTTAAGGGGTTTCTTCAGATTGAAATGAAAGGATACTAGACAGTTACTTGAAGCTGTATGAAGAAAAAATCTCCAGTAAGGGTAATTTCATGGGCAAATATAAAGCCCAGATTTTTCAGGATTTTTGTTTTGTAATTCTACTTGGTATATTCTGCAGGATTGAAAAAAAAAAGTATAAATTCATTTTCTTGGACATAGAATGTACACAAATGTAATTTATGGCAATAACAACATAAAAAGGGGAAGCTGCAGTATAGGAATAGGAGTTTTGTATGTTAATAAAGTAAAATTGGTATCAACTTAAAGCAGGTTGTAGTAAATTTAAGTGTCAATGAAATTCTCATGGTAACCCCAAAGAAAATATCTTTAAAAATATATGAACAGGAGACAAGAAGGAAATCAAAACGGTTACTACAAAAAGTAAACTAAACACAAAAGTTGGCAGTATTGGAGGAAATCAGGGTCAAAAAAGGTATAAGATGCCCAGAAAACAAGTTATAACAGAAATAATTCCTCCCTTATTGGTAATTACCTTAAATGTGAACAGATTAAAGTCTCCAATAAGAAGACAGGTTGAAAAAATGCACAAGAAAACACTATCCAATTATGTGCTATCTACTAGAGACCCACTTTAGATCCAAAGACAAAAATAGTTTGAAAGTGAAATAATGAAAAAATGGCTACACTAATATCAGAAAAAATAAACTTTAAGTAAAAATCATTATAAAAGGCAAAGAAGGACACACGCTTCAATGATAAAAGAGTTAATTCATCAAGAAGATATAACAATTATGCACCCAACCTCAAAATACACAAAGGAAATATTTATAATATTGAAGGGATAGACTTTTCTACAATAGTAGTTGGAGAATTTAACACTCCACTTTCAATAAAGGTGTAGAACAATTGAACAGAAAAACAATCAGAAATAGAGAACCTGAACAACACTATCAAACAACTCTACTGAACAAACATATATCGAACACTTCACCAAATAACGGCACAATCCACATTCTTCTACTGGGCACATAGATCATCCTCCAGGAGAAACTATATGGTAGGTCACAAAATGAGTCACAATAAACTTAAAAAGTCTGAAATCATACGAAGCATCTCCTCCAAACCCAATAGAATAAAATCAGAAATCAATAACAGAAGGAAAATTGGAAATTTAAAAAATATGTAAAAATAAAACAACCCACTACTGTATAACCAATAGGTCACAGATGGTATCACAAAAACAATGTTAAAATATTTAGACATAAAAGAAACTGAAAGCACAATATACTAAAATTTATGGGATGCTGTAAAGGCAGCACTCAGAGAAAAATATAGAGCTGTAAATGTTTACCAAAAAGAAAAAATTCAAATCAGTAATCTCGATTGTCACCTTGAGAAACTACAAAAAGAAGAGCAAACTAACCCCAAAGCTATCAAAAGGAAGGAAATAATAAAGATTAGAGTGTGCGTAATTAAAATAAAGAATAGAAAAGCAACAGGGAGCATTAATGAAACCAAAAGTTGGTTCTTTGAAAAGATAAGTAAAATTGATAAACTTTTACCTAGACTGGAAGGATAAAAAGAGTGATGACACAATTAACTAAAGTCAGAAATAAATGTGGCTACATTATTATCAACCCTACAGAAGTAAGAAGGTTCTTAAAAAAAAAAAAAAATACTGTGAATTGTACAAACACACAAACTATCTAAACTGACTCTAGATGAAACAGAAAATCTCAACAGATCTACAATAATTAAACCTAAACTGAATCAGTAATCAAACGCCTCCCAACGAAGAAACTTCCAGAATCAAATAGCTTTACTGGGGAATTCTACTACACATTGTAAAAAAAAGTTAACACCAATCTTTCTCAAATTATTCCAAAAAAAAAAGAAAAGGAAGGGACACTTCCTAGGACATTCTATGAAGCCAGCATTACCCTGATACCAATGTCAGATAGAAACAAAAAAAGGAAATTACAGACCAATATCTCTTATGAATATAGGTACAATAATACTCAAAATAATACTAGCAAACAAATTCCAAAAGCATATTAAATCATTACACACAAATACCAAGCAGAATTTATTTCAGAAATATGAGGTGTTCTCAAATTAAGAAAATCAATTAATGAGCTACAACACATTAACAGAATGAAAGAACCACACGATCATCTCAATTAATGCAAAAATGTTTTCCAAAATCCAACATCCTTTCATGGTAAAAAATAAAATAACAAAACAGAAAACTAGTAATAAAAGGAAACTTCCTCAACATGGTAAAAGACATGGAGAAAATACCTAGAAATAAATTTAAGTAGGACGTGAAAGGCTTATACACAAAACTATCTACAGATTCAATGCAATTCCTATCAATATTCCAATATAACTGCAAATGTGAAGCCCTTCGGAAGACAAGTGTGGAAGTTATTCAGGGTTAGAACCCAGTTTAAAAAATAAATAAATAAATTAGCCATAGAGGTATAGGTTTATTTATGGACTCTCAATTCTATTCCATTAGATGTTTGAATACTTCTAAGAAGTTTCCATAGCAGTGTCCTCTATATGCTGTGTTATATATACAAATATACATGTGCTCATACAAATACGTATATATGATTACCCACAACTATACACATATGTGTATGTGCTGCATGTATATTCCTATATATAATTTTATAGGGAGTAGTGTTATGGGAACTTCTTAAGCTCCGTTGTTATTGAGTTGATTCTGACTCATAGCAAAACTATAGGACAGAGTAGAACTGCCCGTTAGAGTTTCCAAGAAGCAACTGTTGGATTCAAACTGCTGACCTTTTGGTTAGCAACCTGAGCTCTTAACCCCTTTGCCACAAGGGCTCTGGAAATACCAAGACATATCCAAATATCTCCTGGGACTGAGGTACTGGGCTTGAAGGCTAAGGACCATAGTCTCAGTTGACATCAGTTCAATTGGCATAACATAGCTCATAAAGAGTGTTCTACATCTCAGCTTGGTGAGCAGTGTCTGAAGCCTTAAAAGTTTGTGAGCAGTCATCTAAGACACAATTATACCCATATAAAAGGAGCTGTGGTTAAAGCACTCAGCTGCTAACTAAAAAGTCGAACTTACCAGCTGCTTCATGGGAGAAAGATGTGGAAGCCTACTTCTGTAAACATTTACAACCTTGAAAACCCCGTGAGGCACCTATACGGTAGTTATGAATCAGAATCGACTCAATGGAAGTGGTTTAAACATTTTTCTGGCAACATCAACCTGGGGAGCTTACCAAAGAATTAAACACTCAAGTCTTTGCAATGATTACCAACCCTCAATGATCTATATTAAAATAGATATGAGTATTGGGGAGAAGGAAAGCTATATCAAATTTTAATTTACAGCAGTCTTCAATATATGTCAAAAATGTAAAATCTGGGGGCGGGCAAGATGGCGGACTAGGTAGGCGCTACCTCGGATCCCTCTTGCAACAAAGACTCGGAAAAACAAGTGAATCGATCACATACATAACAATCTACGAACCCTGAACAACAAACACAGATTTAGAGACAGAAAACGAACAAATACGGGGAAGGAGCGATTGTTTTCAGAGCCTGGAGCCAGCGTCCCAGTCAGGTAACCTTGGTGCCCGATTTAGGGCCGGGCCCAGGGGAGCTGACTGCGTAAATAAGGGGCGCAGCCCTAACCCCCTGAACTCACCCCGGGAGGGGGCCCAGCCAGTTCCCGCGGGCGGCGTGGCGACGCAGCCCGTGGGAAAAGACCCGGGAGGCAGTGACTGGTCTTGGAGCTGGGAGTGCAGCGTCCCAGCCCGGGAATCTTGCCGCCGGGCTTTTGCCTGGGCGCTGTCATGGCTCAAGCACGGGGAGCTGCTCCACTCCCCTGAACTAACCCTGGGAGGGGGCCCAGCCAGGTGGTGGAGGCGGCGCGGCGACGAGGCTGGCGGGACGAGAAGTCCCCGGGAGGCAGTGATTGATTTTGGAGTCGGGAGTGCACCCTCCCAGCAGGGGAACCTTGACGCTGGGCTTTGGACTGGCAGAGGAGGATCTGACAGAGGCTTCAGTGGGCCAGACCCCCAGGGGCAATCTCCACACAGCCAGCACACATAGGCGACACGCCCCTCTGGAATCTCAGATAAAATAGTCATTCCAAGCAAGACAAGCAACTCTGGCTATATTCGGAGGTGCTACTCTCCTATCTCTCTGATCCCTCCCCCACCCTCCCCAGTCGGCTTCATTAACATTGGAATTTCCTGAGCCAGAGGGAGAAAAGCTCTGGCTCCGCGGTGGCTTTGCTTCCCCCGCCTTTTTTTTTCTTTTGGTCTTTTCCTAAGCCAGTCTTCCAGCCTAAAAGAAGGAACCAAAGAAAAAAAACAAAAACCAGGGACCAAAAATCCACCCCTAATTGAACTAAAAACACAGAACCAGCTACAGCCAAGCATATATGATCCAAATCTCAGAACTTCATCCTCACAGGGAACAAGGTGGCGGTTATAATCCAAAGGCAGTTCGGATAGGAATCTGACTGCATTTTTTTTTAGCGGATTTTCTGGAAAAACTAGTTTCCCAGTGATGGCTCAGAGACAGCAGTCCATATCAAACCACATAAAGAAGCAGACCATGACAGCTTCTCCAACCCCCCAAACAAAAGAATCAAAATCTTTCCCAAATGAAGATACAATCCTGGAATTATCAGATACAGGGTATAAAAAACTAATTTACAGAATGCTTAAAGACATCGGAAACGAAATAAGGCAAACTGCAGAAAAAGCCAAGGAACACACTGATAAAACAGTTGAAGAACTCAAAAAGATTATCCAAGAACATAGTGGAAAAATTAATAAGTTGCAAGAATCCATAGAGAGACAGCATGTAGAAATCCAAAAGATTAACAATAAAATTACAGAATTAGACAACGCAATAGGAAGTCAGAGGAGCAGACTCGAGCAATTAGAATGCAGACTGGGACATCTGGAGGACATCTGGAGGACCAGGGAATCAACACTGACATAGCTGAAAAAAAAATCAGATAAAAGAATTAAAAAAAATGAAGAAACCCTAAGAATCATGTGGGACTCTATCAAGAAGGATAACTTGCATGTGATTGGAGTCCCAGAACAGGGAGGGAGGACAGAAAACACAGAGAAAATAGTTGAAGATCTCCTGACACAAAACTTCCCTGACACCATGAAAGACGAAAGGATATCTATCCAAGATGCTCATCGAACCCCATTTAAGATTGATCCAAAAAGAAAAACACCAAGACATTATCATCAAACTTGCCAAAACCAAAGACAAACAGGAAATTTTAAAAGCAGCCAGGGGGAAAAGAAAGGTTTCCTTCAAGGGAGAATCAATAAGAATAAGTTCAGACTACTCAGCAGAAACCATGCAGGCAAGAAGGCAATGGGATGACATATACAAAGCACTGAAGGAGAAAAACTGCCAGCCAAGGATCATATATCCAGCAAAACTCTCTCTGAAATATGAAGGCGAAATTAAGATATTTACAGATAAACACAAGTTTAGAGAATTCGCAAAAACCAAACCAAAGCTACAAGAAATACTAAAGGATATTGTTTGGTCAGAAAACCAATAATATCAGATACGAGCACAACACAAGGTCACAAAACAGAACATCCTGATATCAACTCAAATAGGGAAATCACAAAAACAAATTAAGATTAATTAAAAAAAAAATGCTCATAACAGGGAATCATTGAAGTCAATATGTAAAAGATCACAACAATCAAAAAGAGGGACTAAATACAGGAGGCATAGAACTGCCATATGGAGAGTGATACAAGGCGATATAGAACAATACAAGTTAGGTTTTTACTTAGAAAAATAGAGGTAAATAATAAGGTAACCACAAAGAGGTATAACAACTCCAGAACTCAAGATAAAAGCCAAGAAAAACGTAATGACTCAACAAACATAAAGTCAAACAATACGAAAATGAGGATCTTACAATTTACTAAAAAACAGTCTCAGCACAAAAAAGTATGTGGAAAAATGAAATGGTCAACAACACACATAAAAAGGCATCAAAATGACAACACTAAACACTTATTTATCTATAATTACCCTGAATGTAAATGGACTAAATGCACCAATAAAGAGACCGAGAGTCTCGGACTGGAAAAAGAAACATGATCCGTCTATATGGTGCCTACAAGAGACACACCTTAGACTTAGAGACACAAACAAACTAAAACTCAAAGGATGGAAAAAAATATATCAAGCAAACAATAAGCAAAAAAGAAGAGGAGTAGCAATATTAATTTCTGACAAAATAGACTTTAGACTTAACTCCACCACAGAGGATAAAGAAGGACACTACATAATGATAAAAGGGACAATTGATCAGGAAGACATAACCATGTTAAATATTTACATACCCAAGGACAGGGCAGCAAGATACATAAATCAAATTTTAACAGAACTGAAAAGTGAGATAGACACCTCCACAATTATAGTAGGAAACTTCAACACACCACTTTCGGAGAAGGACAGGACATCCAGTAAGAAGCTCAACAGAGACACGGAAGATCTAATTACAACAATCAACCAACTTGACCTCATTGACTTATACAGAACTCTCCACCCAACTGCTGCAAAGTATACTTTTTTTCCTAGCACGCATGGAACATTTTCTAGAATAGACCACATATTAGGTCATAAAACAAATCTTTGCAGAATCCAAAACATTGAAATATTACAAAGCATCTTCTCAGACCACAAGGCAATAAAACTAGAAATCAATAATAGAAAAACTAGGGAAAAGAAATCAAATACTTGGAAACTGAACAATACCCTCCTGAAAAAAGACTGGGTTATAGAAGACATCAAGGAGGGAATAAGGAAATTCATAGAAAGCAACGAGAATGAAAATACTTCCTATCAAAACCTCTGGGACACAGCAAAAGCAGTGCTCAGAGGCCAATTTATATCGATAAATGCACACATACAAAAAAAAGAAAGAGCCAAAATCAGAGAACTGTCCCTACAACTTGAACAAATAGAAAGTGAGCAGCAAAAGAATCCATCAGGCCCCAGAAGAAAACAAATAATAAAAATTAGAGCTGAACTAAATGAATTAGAGAACAGAAAAACAATTGAAAGAATTAACAAAGCCAAAAGCTGGTTCTTTGAAAAAATTAACAAAATCAATAAACCATTGGCTAGACTGACTAAAGAAATACAGGAAAGGAAACAAATAACCCAAATAAGAAACGAGAAGGGCCACATCACAACAGACCCAACTGAAATTAAAAGAATCATATCAGATTATTACGAAAAATTCTACTCTAACAAATTTGCAAACCTAGAAGAAATGGATGAATTCCTGGAAAAACACTACCTACCTAAACTAACACAATCAGAAGTAGAACAACTAAATAGACCCATAACAAAAAAAGAGATTGAAACGGTAATCAAAAAACTCCCAACAAAAAAAGCCCTGGCCCAGACGGCTTAACTGCAGAGTTCTACCAAACTTTCAGAGAAGAGTTAACACCACTACTACTAAAGGTATTTCAAAGCATAGCAAATGACGGAATACTACCCAACTCATTCTATGAAGCCACCATCTCCCTGATACCAAAACCAGGTAAAGACATTACAAAAAAAGAAAATTATAGACCTATATCCCTCATGAACATAGATGCAAAAATCCTCAACAAAATTCTAGCCAATAGAATTCATCAACATATCAAAAAAAATAATTCACCACAATCAAGTGGGATTTATACCAGGTATGCAAGGCTGGTTTAATATCAGAAAAACCATTAATGTAATCCATCACAGAAATAAAACAAAAGACAAAAACCACATGATCTTATCAATTGATGCAGAAAAGGCATTTGACAAAGTCCAACACCCATTTATGATAAAAACTCTCACCAAAATAGGAATTGAAGGAAAATTCCTCAACATAATAAAAGGCATCTATGCAAAGCCAACAGCCAACATCACTCTAAATGGAGAGAACCTGAAAGCATTTCCCTTGAGAACGGGAACCAGACAAGGATGCCCTTTATCACCGCTCTTATTCAACATTGTGCTAGAGGTCCTAGCCAGGGCAATTAGGCTGGACAAAGAAATCAAAGGCATCTGGATTGGCAAGGAGGAAGTAAAATTATCTCTGTTTGCAGATGACATGATCTTACACAGAAAACCCTAAGGAATCCTCCAGAAAACTACTGAAACTAATAGAAGAGTTTGGCAGAGTCTCAGGTTATAAAATAAACATACAAAAATCACTTGGATTCCTCTACATCAACAAAAAGAACATCGAAGAGGAAATAACCAAATCAATACCATTCACAGTAGCCCCCAAGAAGATAAAATACTTAGGAATAAATCTTACCAAGGATGTAAAAGACCTATACAAAGAAAACTACAAAGCTCTACTACAAGAAATTCAAAAGGACATACTTAAGTGGAAAAACATACCTTGCTCATGGATAGGAAGACTTAACATAGTAAAAATGTTTATTCTACCAAAAGCCATCTATACATACAATGCACTTCTGATCCAAATTCCAATGTCATTTTTTAAGGTGATAGAGAAACAAATCACCAACTTCATATGGAAGGGAAAGAAGCCTCGGATAAGGAAAGCATTACTGAAAAAGAAGAAGAAAGTGGGAGGCCTCACTCTACCTGATTTCAGAAGCTATTATACAGCCACAGTAGTCAAAACAGCCTGGTACTGGTACAACAACAGGCACATAGACCAATGGAATAGAATTGAGAACCCAGATATAAATCCATCCTCGTATGAGCAGCTGATATTTGACAAAGGCCCAATGTCAGTTAATTGGGGAAAAGATAGTCTTTTTAACAAATGGTGCTGGTATAACTGGATATCCATTTGCAAAAGAATGAAACAGAGCCCATACCTCACACCATGCACAAAAACTAACTCCAAGTGGATCAAAGACCTAAACATAAAGACTAAAACGATAAAGATCATGGAAGAAAAAATTAGGACAACCCTAGGAGCCCTAATACAAGGCATAAACAGAATACAAAACATTACCAAAAATGACGAAGAGAAACCATATAACTGGGAGCTCCTAAAAATCAAACACCTATGCTCATCTAAAGACTTCACCAAAAGAGTAAAAAGACCACCTACAGGTTGGGAAAGTATTTTCAGCTATGACATCTCCGACCAGCACCTGATCTCTAAAATCTACATGATTCTGTCAAAACTCAACCACAAAAAGACAAACAACCCAATCAAGAAGTATGCAAAGGATATGAACACACACTTCACTAAAGAAGATATTCAGGCAGCTAACAGATACATGAGAAAATGCTCTCGATCATTAGCCATTAGAGAAATGCAGATTAAAACTACGATGAGATTCCATCTCACTCCAACAAGGCTGGCATTAATCCAAAAAACACAAAATAATAAATGTTGGAGAGGCTGCGGAGAGATTGGAACTCTCATACACTGCTGGTGGGAATGTAAAATGGTACAACCACTTTGGAAATCCATCTGGCATTATCTTAAACAGTTAGAAATAGAACTACCATACAACCCAGAAATCCCACTCCTCAGAATATACCCTAGAGATACAAGAGCCTTCACACAAACAGATATATGCACACCCATGTTTATTGTAGCTCTGTTTACAATAGCAAAAAGCTGGAAGCAACCAAGGTGTCCATCAACGGATGAATGGGTAAATAAATTGTGGTATATTCACACAATGGAATACTATGCATCGATAAAGAACAGTGACGAATCTGTGAAGCATTTCATAACATGGAGGAACCTGGTAGGCATTATGCTGAGCGAAATCAGTCAGAGGCAAAAGGACAAATATTGTATAAGACCACTATTATAAGATCTTGAGAAATAGTAAAAACTGAGAAGAACACATACTTTTGTGGTTACGAGGCGGGGAGGGAGGGAGAGGTTTTTTTACTGATTAATTAGCTGAAAAGAACTGCTTTAGGTGAAGGGAAGGACAACACTCAATACATGGAAGGTCAGCTCAACTGGACTGGACTGGACCAAAAGCAAAGAAGTTTCTGGGATAAACTGAATACTTCAAAGGTCAGCAGAGCAAGGGCAGGGGTTTGGGAACCATGGTTTAAGGGGACTTCTAAGTCAATTGGCAAAATAATTCTATTATGAAAACATTCTGCATCCCACTTTGAAATGTGGCGTCTGGGGTCTTAAAAGCTAACAAGCGGCCATCTAAGATGCATCAATTGGTCTCAACCCACCTGGAGCAAAGGAGAATGAAGAACACCAAGGTCACACCACAACTAAGAGCCCAAGAGACAGAGAGGGCCACATGAACCAGAGACCTACATTATCCTGAGACCAGAAGAACTAGTTGGTGCCCGGCCACAACCGATGACTGCCCTCACAGGGAGCACAATAGAGAACCCCTGAGAAAGCAGGAGATCAGTGGGATGCAGACCCCAAATTCTCATAAAAAGACCATACTTAATGGTCTGGATGTGACTAGAGGAATCCCGGCAGTCATGGTCCCCAAACATTCTGTTGGCACAGGACGGGAACCATCTCCGAAGACAATTCATTAGACATGAAAGGGACTGGACGGTGGGTGGGAGAGGGATGCTGATGAAGAGTGAGCTAATTATATCAGATGGACACTTGAGACTGTGTTGACATCTCCTGTCTGGAGGGGGGATGAGAGGATAGAGAGAGTTGGAGGCTGCCAAAGTTTTCATGAAAGGAGAGACTAGAAGGGTTGACTCATTAGCGGGAGAGCAAGTGGGAGTAAGGAGTAAGATGTATATTAACTTATATGTGACAGACTGACTTGATTTGTAAACGTTCACTTGAAGCTCAATAAAAGTTAATAAAAAAAAATGTAAATTCTTAAAAATCCTTCTTAACATTTGGTTTATTCATTCTCTTAAAAGACTATACGGCTCACCTATTAGAAATCAAGAGACCAAGCTGTCTAATGTAAAAAAGGAACAAAAACAAAAATTGCATTTTTTCATGAAACCTACAGTCTATAAAGATAAAAGTAAGAGCAAAAAAAAAAAAAAAAAAAAAAAGCTCTTGGATAGTCAGCCAGCTAAATAAGTGATTTACTAAATTTGACATTAAAATGTCTGTTTTTAATTAATACAACTGTTTATTGAAAGTATATTTTACATGCTACCTTAAGCACTGAAGTTATAGGTTATAGTCACAGTAATAAATTGTTTGACATTATAAATATATAAAATATAGATAATCAAAAACTGTGTTTGTTTCATGGTATATACAGGTAGACATCAGGGTCCACATACTGATCAATCAATATGAGAAAATGTTATTGTTAAAATTTTCTCTAATTGTTTTCATTTATTTATTAATTTATTTAAATTCTTTAATTGTGTGAATCAGATGGCAACACCTGATAGAAACTGAAGTCTTCCCTGCACAGACACCACATTACAAAGCAGAGGGAAAAACAAAATCCTTCCAAAAATATGTGACCTTCCAAAGTCCCCTCCATGCCAGTGACAAACTAGGAACATCCATCTGACACCGTGGCCTTTTTTTCTCCATAATGCTGGTTACAGTTTACTTTGGGAAGACATGAAGGACTTTTCTTCACGATAGTTGCAGTGAAAGAGGATTTTGCTTTTATCTGTCCTTTTTTTTTTTTTCTCCCAAGATAAATGGAGCAGGTGTAGTGGAATTAATGAAGCAACTGCCAAATTGCAGGGGTCATTGGTGTGTTGAAAGCTATAAATTAGCCAGGTCTTGTGGGAAATTACCCTCCACCTCTACGGAGATTCTGCCATTTCTGAATTCAAGTTCAAGACAAGAGAAAAAGCAATTTGAAAGTAGAAAAGAGAAGTGGAGGTTGACCTTCATTATTTGGGGTAATTCTGAATGGAAAACGAGTATTGAGACACTTAAAAATATTAACTGTAGAGTCAAATCTACCAATATAAAGACAGGCAAAATTTAACTTATTCTGTAGAAGAAAATCATGTGTGTGCTTTATTAAAAATGTACCACTTTTGGTTGGAGTAGTTTAAAATCAATAGGAATACACTATAAATTGGTGTTTGCAAAGGTATCGGTCTGTCGAACTCATATTCAATTCGATGTTTTTCAAGGAATTCTTACAGTATAAGACTAGGGATTTAATGGAATTTGAATGTAAATATGAGTCCACAGGATGCATTTCTCTGACTTTCTTCCTCAGATTCGGACTTTCCTCAGTGTTAAATGAAACATAAAATAAAAGGTGATTAATTAAAAAAAATATATTTTGAGAATAATAGAATAAAAGCTAAAAAAGGAGAGATTCTTGGAAAATCTTTTGAAATACATGGTAAATGTTAATATTAATTTGTTTAAAAATACAAGGAAGCAAAAATAAACAAATCAAACATAGCTGTGCTGCAAGGAAAGTAATTTACTTGCATAACGGGTGACTTGTAACCTATGTCAATTCATAGATTCTGAGAATCTAGAATTATAGTAAATAGTTGGAATGTATATAAACTCCTGTAAAATAATTGAAAAGTACAAATTTTACAAATGAGCTTATGATAGGTATGTGTGATTTTGTCTGGAAATTAGGAAAAACAGTGAAAATTATATAAATATCATATGTGTCTTTATTTAGAGTTCAGATGTGTGGAGTTTTGATAATCATTTTTTCTAAAGTTCATGTCATTATCTGGGCAGGACCCTTCTCATCTTCTTTTCTGTTTCTTTACTCCTCGTCACCTAATGCCGCTTTTCTCTCTACCAAAGCATGCACCCTAATGTGTTTCATAAACATCTTAGAATACTTCTGTATCATTAAAATATATAAAAACCCTTGCTGTCGAGTTGATTCCGACTCATAGTGACCCTACAGGACAGAGTAGAACTGCCCTATAGAGTTTCCAAAGAGCAGCTGGTGGATTTGAAAGGCCAGCCTTTTGGTTAGAAGTCATAGCACTTAACCTCTACGCCACCAGGGTTGCCATTAAAATATATAGGGTAGGGTAGTTAGTGTGCAATGAGCCCTGGTGGTGCATTGGTTAAAGCACTCAGCAGCTAACCAAAAGGATGATGGTTTTAACTCTTCTGCCACTCCACGGGAGAAAGACGAGGCAGTCTGCTTCCCTGAAGTTACAGCCTATCCTATAGTGTCACTACAAGTCTGAATCTACTTGAAGTCAAGGAATTTGGGCTTTGTGTGTGCATGTGTGTGTGTGTGTGTCTGTCTACTTTGGGTTTAGGGTGTTGGGAGACGTTTCTCATTCCTTAGGTTTTTCCCTTAGCATTATGTAATATATCCAGAATTTTGCAATGTAGCATTATGTGATACAGCCTTGCTAACGTTATGAAATACAGCCATGCTGCTCTACGTACAATAGCTCACGGCTTGTAGCTGCTGAACACGTTGCTTTACATGTATTCATCACTTCTCACTTATTCTTTCTCCTGCAGAAAGGACGCATATTGTCTCAACCCATTACCCAAAACAACATTAGAATAGATATCTCCATACTTGTTCCTATGGACCAGGACAAGCTTTTGTCTTTTTGGATGGATGGATCCTAGGATGTGTATTTGCCTAATTAAACTACATTCTTGTGGGATGATTAGCTAATAGATATGGTTTCATTTTCAATTTTGTGATAACTAACAGATTTGAACCCCCCTTTTAAATATTTATGGACCATTTTTGCAACCTATTTCGTCAAGTACCTGCTCAAATCTTTAGCCCAGCTTTCTTCTGTGGTTTTCTACGTTTTTATTGACTGTAGAATTCTTTTTTTCTACTTCCTTCTAGATCATATGAGTTCAAAATGTTCTCTCAATTAGTAGCTGAACTTATTCTTTTGTGTCTTCTCATGCTGAATGTGATAACCATACGTACTTAACTTATCAGTTTTTGTATTGTGTTTTTCAGTTTTGTCCTCTAAGAATTTTTTTTTCTTTTTAGGAACTCCATTTCTTATCTGACATATGTGCTGAAAATAAAAACAACAACAAAAGTGAAATAAGAAATAAAATTTTGCTTAAAAAATGCAGAAAAGTAATCCTTAGTGCCTTCTATTTCATCAGTCTCATGAGATTTTGATATTTATTCACACAAAATTTATACTGTATTTTACATCTTTTGTGTCATTTAGTCTATACCTTTCTTTAAATAAGTAATGAAAACCAGATATGAGAACACTTAGGTCTTCAAAACCTCAACTGCAGAAAGACTAATTGTATTCGAAATGTTCTAAGAATATATGATATCCATTTCATTATTTCTGTACTCTTTTTATGATTGATTATTAATTCCAAAATATGTAATTAGGAATCACATTTCTACATGATCTTTTGTGTTAACACTCCACACACATTTAGATTAATTCTATTATTTATTTTCGAAAACCCTCGTAAATTACGTGTGGTAAAGCCTTTGATTTGACATAGTTGAATATTTGAAATATTCAAACTAATGGATATCAAAAAAAAAAAGAATGTTTCCTGTTAATCTCCAAATGTGAGACAATTCAATGAAATAATGACAGAACAAAATGAAGACAGTCTTTTTTCTATCTTTCCCATGTCTTACAATAAATTTTTAAATATGGTTCTTATTAATTGAATTATTTAAATGTGGAGATTTAAAAGTAGCTTCTGAAAACTCTACAGCTTACTTATTTGCTTAATTTTTATAGCTTTTTCCATAGATTATTTCATAGTTTGTATTATTCCAATTCAAAATATAATTTCTCTATTATTTTACCTGAAATTGGAAGTATTCAAGCAGCAACACTCTTTATATGATCCCTAAGAGAATTTTACTGATTCTGTTTGTCTTAATGAGATATACAAAGATTTCAGTTCCATATTGTTTTCTTGATGAAGAAATTCTCCTTATTCAATGATGTGGAAAATATTTAGCTTCCTCTGCAATTCATAAGTTCCTGTTGAGATATAAATGAATTGTCTAGTCTAGGAGGGTTAATATTTTTATGCTTTATAAATGTGCTTTTCCCTATTAAACTCTTGTTTACCAGTACACAGCAGCGTGAATCCTAAGTTAAGAACTTCAGTCATAATAGCATCCACAGCTGCTAAAAAAAATGCTAACAACAGGTAATTAGGAGAGAGGATCCCTAATAAATTACCTAATGAAAGAATTCTCAAGTGACTCAAACACTAACCAGTATTAAAAAAGGGGGTGTGGGAGGCGGAGCCAAGATGGCGGACTAGGCAGACGCTACCTCGGATCCCTCTTACAACAAAGACACGGAAAAACAAATGAATCGATCACATACATAACAATCTACGAACCCTGAACAACAAACACAGATTTAGAGACGGAGAACGAACTAATACGGGGAAGCAGCGATTGTTTCCAGAGCCTGGAGCCAGCATACCAGTCAGGTACGGCACAAGCACAGAGACCTGCTCCACCCCCCTGAACTAACCCCGGGAGGGGGACTAGCCGGTTCCACAGGCGGCGTGGGACGCAGCCGTTAGGAGAAGTCCCCGGGAGGCAGTGACTGATCTTGGAGCAGAAAGAGCAGCATCCGAGCCGGGGAACCGTCCCACAGGGATTTGGACTGCACGCAGGTACGCCATAAACACGGAGAGTTGCTCCACCCCCTGAACTAACCCCGGGAAGGTGACCATCCGGGTCGCGCGGGCAGCGTGGGACGCAGCCAGTAGGAGAAGTCCCCGGGAGGCAGCGACTGGTATTGGAGCGGGGAGAACAGCGTTCCAGCCGGGACACTCGGTCGCGGCACAAGCACGGGGAGCTACTCCACCCATCTGAACTAACCCCGGGAGGGGGCCCACCTGGTTCACGGGGGCGGCGCGGCCACGCGGCTGGAGGGACGAGAAGTCCCCGGGAGGCAGCGACTGATTTTGGAGTCGAGAGTGCACCGTCCCAGTAGGGGAGCCTTGACGCTGGGCGTGGGGCTGGAAGCGGAGGATCTGACCGTGACTCCAGCGGGCCAGACCCCCCGGGGGCAATCTCCACACAGACAGCACACATAGGCGACGCGCCCGCGGGAATCTCAGATATAATAGTCATTCCAAACAAGACAAGCAACTCTGGCTATATTCTGAGGTGCTACTCTCCTATCTCTCTGTTCCCTCCCCCACCCTCCCCAGGCGGCTTCATTAACATCTGAATAGCCTGAGCCAGAGGGAGAACTCTGATAGGGATCTGACTGCAGTTTTTTTTTTAGCGGATTTTCTGGAAAAACTAGTTTCCCAGTGATGGCTCGGAGACAACAATCCATATCAAACCACTTAAAGAAGCAGACCGTGACAGCTTCTCCAACTCCCCAAACAAAAGAATCAAAATCTTTCCCAAATGAAGATACAATTTTGGAATTATCAGATACAGAATATAAAAAACTAATTTACAGAATGCTTAATGATATCACAAATGAAATTAGGATAACTGCAGAAAAAGCCAAGGAACACACTGATAAAACTGTTGAAGAACTCAAAAAGATTATTCAAGAACATACTGGAAAAATTAATAAGTTGCAAGAATCCATAGAGAGACAACATGTAGAAATCCAAAAGATTAACAATAAAATAACAGAATTAGACAACACACTAGGAAGTCAGAGGAGCAGACTCGAGCAATTAGAATGCAGACTGGGACATCTGGAGGACCAGGGAATCAACACCAACATAGCTGAAAAAAAATCAGATAAAAGAATTAAAAAAAATGAAGAAACCCTAAGAATTATGTGGGACTCTATCAAGAAGGATAACCTGCGGGTGATTGGAGTCCCAGAACAGGGAGGGGGGACAGAAAACACAGAGAAAATAGTTGAAGAACTTCTGACAGAAAACTTCCCTGACATCATGAAAGACGAAAGGATATCTATCCAAGATGCTCATCGAACCCCATTTAAGATGGATCCAAAAAGAAAAACACCAAGACATATTATCATCAAACTCACCAAAACCAAAGATAAACAGAAAATTTTAAAAGCAGCCAGGGAGAAAAGAAAGGTTTCCTTCAAGGGAGAATCAATAAGAATATGTTCTGACTACTCAGCAGAAACCATGCAGGCAAGAAGGGAATGGGACGACATATACAGAACACTGAAGGAGAAAAACTGCCAACCAAGGATCATATATCCAGCAAAACTCTCTCTGAAATATGAAGGCGAAATTAAGATATTTACAGACAAACACAAGTTTAGAGAATTTGCAAAAACCAAACCAAAGCTACAAGAAATACTAAAGGATATTGTTTGGTCAGAGAACCAATAATATCAGATATCAGCACAACACAAGGTCACAAAACAGAACGTCCTGATATCAACTCAAATAGGGAAATCACAAAAACAAACAAATTAAGATTAATTAAAAAAAAAAATACACATAACAGGGAATCATGGAAGTCAATAGGTAAAAGATCACAATAATCAAAAAGAGGGACTAAATACAGGAGG
Source organism: Elephas maximus indicus (assembly GCF_024166365.1). Classification (NCBI taxonomy): domain Eukaryota; kingdom Metazoa; phylum Chordata; class Mammalia; order Proboscidea; family Elephantidae; genus Elephas; species Elephas maximus. The sequence continues at coordinate 42,342,823 of NC_064836.1, read as the reverse complement.
CATTGAACTGCCATATGGAGAGTGATACAAGGCGATATAGAACAATACAAGTTAGGTTTTTACTTAGAAAAATAGGGGTATATAATGAGGTAACCACAAAAAGGTATAACAACTCTATAACTCAAGACAAAAACCAAGAAAAACGTAACGACTCAACTAACATAAAGTCAAACACTATGAAAGTGAGGATCTCACAATTTACTAAGAAAAACGCCTCAGCACAAAAAAGTATGTGGAAAAATGAAATTGTCAACAACACACATAAAAAGGCATCAAAATGACAGCACTAAAAACTTATTTATCTATAATTACCCTGAATGTAAATGGACTAAATGCACCAATAAAGAGACAGAGAGTCACAGACTGGATAAAGAAACACGATCCATCTATATGCTGCCTACAAGAGACACACCTTAGACTTAGAGACACAAACAAACTAAAACTCAAAGGATGGAAAAAAGTATATCAAGCAAACAATAAGCAAAAAAGAAGAGGAGTAGCAATATTAATTTCTGACAAAATAGACTTTAGACTTAAATCCACCACAAAGGATAAAGAAGGACACTATATAATGATAAAAGGGACAATTGATCAGGAAGACATAACCATATTAAATATTTACGCACCCAATGACAGGGCTGCAAGATATATAAATCAAATTTTAACAGAACTGAAAAGCGAGATAGATACCTCCACAATTATAGTAGGAGACTTCAACACACCCCTTTCGGAGAAGGACAGGACATCCAGTAAGAAGCTCAACAGAGACACGGAAGATCTAATTACAACAATCAACCAACTTGACCTCATTGACTTATACAGAACTCTCCACCCAACTGCTGCAAAATATACTTTTTTTTCTAGCGCACATGGAACATTCTCTAGAATAGACCACATATTAGGTCATAAAACAAACCTTTGCAGAGTCCAAAACATCGAAATATTACAAAGCATCTTCTCAGACCACAAGGCAATAAAACTAGAGATCAATAACAGAAGAACGAGGGAAAAGAAATCAAATACTTGGAAAATGAACAATACCCTCCTGAAAAAAGACTGGGTTATAGAAGACATCAAGGAGGGAATAAGGAAATTCATAGAAAGCAACGAGAATGAAAATACTTCCTATCAAAACCTCTGGGACACAGCAAAAGCAGTGCTCAGAGGTCAATTTATATCAATAAATGCACACATACAAAAAGAAGAAAGAGCCAAAATCAGAGAACTGTCCCTACAACTTGAACAAATAGAAAGTGAGCAACAAAAGAATCCATCAGGCACCAGAAGAAAACAAATAATAAAAATTAGAGCTGAACTAAATGAATTAGAGAACAGAAAAACAATTGAAAGAATTAACAAAGCCAAAAGCTGGTTCTTTGAAAAAATTAACAAAATTGATAAACCATTGGCTAGACTGACTAAAGAAATACAGGAAAGGAAACAAATAACCCGAATAAGAAATGAGAAGGACCACATCACAACAGAACCAAATGAAATTAAAAGAATCATTTCAGATTATTATGAAAAATTGTACTCTAACAAATTTGAAAACCTAGAAGAAATGGATGAATTCCTTGAAAAACACTACCTACCTAAACTAACACATTCAGAAGCAGAACAACTAAATAGACCCATAACAAAAAAAGAGATTGAAACGGTAATCAAAAAACTCCCAACAAAAAAAAGTCCTGGCCCGGACGGCTTCACTGCAGAGTTCTACCAAATTTTCAGAGAAGAGTTAACACCACTACTACTAAAGGTATTCCAAAGCATAGAAAATGACGGAATACTACCCAACTCATTCTATGAAGCCACCATCTCCCTGATACCAAAACCAGGTAAAGACATTACAAAAAAAGAAAATTATAGACCTATATCCCTCATGAACATTGATGCAAAAATCCTCAACAAAATTCTAGCCAATAGAATCCAACAACACATCAAAAAAATAATTCACCCTGATCAAGTGGGATTTATACCAGGTATGCAAGGCTGGTTTAATATCAGAAAAACCATTAATGTAATCCATCACATAAATAAAACAAAAGACAAAAACCACATGATCTTATCAATTGATGCAGAAAAGGCATTTGACAAAGTCCAACACCCATTTATGATAAAAACTCTTACCAAAATAGGAATTGAAGGAAAATTCCTCAACATAATAAAGGGCATCTATGCAAAGCCAACAGCCAATATCACTCTAAATGGAGAGAACCTGAAAGCATTTCCCTTGAGAACGGGAACCAGACAAGGATGCCCTTTATCACCGCTCTTATTCAACATCGTGCTGGAAGTCTTAGCCAGGGCAATCAGGCTAGACAAAGAAATAAAAGGTATCCGGATTGGCAAGGAAGAAGTAAAGTTATCACTATTTGCAGATGACATGATTATATACACAGAAAACCCTAAGGAATCCTCCAGAAAACTACTGAAACTAATAGAAGAGTTTGGCAGAGTCTCAGGTTATAAAATAAACATACAAAAATCACTTGGATTCCTCTACATCAACAAAAAGAACACCGAAGAGGAAATAACCAAATCAATACCATTCACGGTAGCCCCCAAGAAGATAAGATACTTAGGAATAAATCTTACCAAGGATGTAAAAGACCTATACAAAGAAAACTACAAAGCTCTACTACAAGAAATTCAAAAGGACATACTTAAGTGGAAAAACATACCTTGCTCATGGATAGGAAGACTTAACATAGTAAAAATGTCTATTCTACCAAAAGCCATCTATACATTTAACGCACTTCCGATCCAAATTCCAATGTCATATTTTAAGGGGATAGAGAAACAAATCACCAATTTCATATGGAAGGGAAAGAAGCCCCGGATAAGCAAAGCACTACTGAAAAAGAAGAAGAAAGTGGGAGGCCTCACCTTACCTGACTTCAGAACCTATTATACAGCCACAGTAGTCAAAACAGCCTGGTATTGGTACAACAACAGACACATAGACCAATGGAACAGAATTGAGAACCCAGACATAGATCCATCCACGTATGAGCAGCTGATATTTGACAAAGGACCAGTGTCAATTAACTGGGGAAAAGACAGCCTTTTTAACAAATGGTGCTGGCATAACTGGATATCCATTTGCAAAAAAATGAAACAGGACCCATACCTCACACCATGCACAAAAACTAACTCCAAGTGGATCAAAGACCTAAACATAAAGACTAAAACGATAAAGATCATGGAAGAAAAAATTGGGACAACCCTAGGAGCCCTAATACAAGGTATAAACAGAATACAAAACATTACCAAAAATGATGAAGAGAAACCCGATAACTGGGAGCTCCTAAAAATCAAACACCTATGCTCATCTAAAGACTTCACCAAAAGAGTAAAAAGACCACCTACAGATTGGGAAAGAATTTTCAGCTATGACATCTCCGACCAGCGCCTGATCTCTAAAATCTACATGATTCTGTCAAAACTCAACCACAAAAAGACAAACAACCCAATCAAGAAGTGGGCAAAGGATATGAACACACATTTCTCTAAAGAAGATATTCAGGCAGCCAACAGATACATGAGAAAATGCTCTCGATCATTAGCCATTAGAGAAATGCAAATTAAAACTACGATGAGATTCCATCTCACACCAACAAGGCTGGCATTAATCCAAAAAACACAAAATAATAAATGTTGGAGAGGCTGCGGAGAGATTGGAACTCTCATACACTGCTGGTGGGAATGTAAAATGGTACAACCACTTTGGAAATCTATCTGGCGTTATCTTAAACAGTTAGAAATAGAACTACCATACAACCCAGAAATCCCACTCCTCGGAATATACCCTAGAGATACAAGAGCCTTCATACAAACAGATATATGCACACCCATGTTTATTGCAGCTCTGTTTACAATAGCAAAAAGTTGGAAGCAACCAAGGTGTCCATCAACGGATGAATGGGTAAATAAATTGTGGTATATTCACACAATGGAATACTACGCATCGATAAAGAACAGTGACGAATCTCTGAAACATTTCATAACATGGAGGAACCTGGAAGGCATTATGCTGAGCGAAATGAGTCAGAGGCAAAAGGACAAATATTGTATAAGACCACTATTATAAGATCTTGAGAAATAGTAAACCTGAGAAGAACACATACTTTTGTGGTTACGAGGGGGGGAGGGAGGGAGGGTGGGAGAGGGTTTTTTTATTGATTAATCAGTAGATAAGAACTGCTTTAGGTGAAGGGAAAGACAACACTCAATACATGGAAGGTCAGCTCAATTGGACTGGACCAAAAGCAAAGAAGTTTCCGGGATAAAATGAATGCTTCAAAGCTTAGCGGAGCAAGCGCGGGGGTCTGGGGAACATGGTTTGCGGGGACTTCTAAGTCAATTGGCAAAATAATTCTATTATGAAATCATTCTGCATCCCACTTTGAAATGTGGCGTCTGGGGTCTTAAATGCTAACAAGCAGCCATCTAAGATGCATCAATTGGTCTCAACCCACCTGGAGCAAAGGAAAATGAAGAACACCAAGGTCACACGACAACTAAGAGCCCAAGAGACAGAAAGGGCCACATGAACCAGAGACCTACATCATCCTGAGACCAGAAGAACTAGTTGGTGCCCGGCCACAATCGATGACTGCCCTGACAGGGAGCTCAGCAGAGGACCCCTGAGGGAGCAGGCGAGCAGTGGGATGCAGACCCCAAATTCTCATAAGAAGACCAAACTTAATGGTCTGACTGAGACTGGAGGAATCCCGGCGGTCATGCTCTCCAGACCTTCTGTTGACACAGGACAGGAACCATCCCTGAAGACAACTCATCAGACATGAAAGGGACTGGTCAGCGGGTGGGAGAGAGACGCTGATGAAGAGTGAGCTAATTATATCAGGTGTACACTTGAGATTGTGTTGGCAACTCTTGTCTGGAGGGGGGATGGGAGGATAGAGAGAGAGGGAAGCCGGCAAAATTGTCAAGAAAGGAGAGACTGAAAGGGCTGACTCAAGACGGGGAGAGTAAGTGGGAGTAGGGAGTGAGATGTATGTAAACTTATATGTGACAGACTGATTGGATTTGTAAACGTTCACTTGAAGCTTAATAAAAGTTATTATAAAAAAAAAAAAAAAAAAAAAAAAAAAAAGGGGGTGTGTATATGGAAAAATATAGTAGGAAATCCTGTGTTAAAGTTAAGTAGATTTCTTTCTATAAAAAAATTACAAGATTCTCATTTGCTAATGGATGTTGCAAATTGCAATTGAAAAATCAGTACCTGACATTTTGTACATCTTATAGAACTAGCTATGTAATACGTAGCTTGAGAAATCCTAGTACAATGGCAAAGAAATATTCCAGGAAAATGTGATCTTCATTGACAATAAATAAGAGAAATACTAAAGCCACTTAAATATACTGGTATATTGTAATATAAAGAGCAGTTATCTTCTGTTACACAACGTAGGTAACAATTAAACCAAAACCAAACCCATCGCCGTAGAGTCAATTCCGACTCATACCGATCCTGTACGACAGAGTAGAACTGCCCCATAGAGTTTCCAAGGAGCTCAGGGTGGACACACTGCTCCTAAATAAAGACACCTTCCTGATCACAGGATGGGTATGCTACCTGCGCCTAAACAAAGACGCCCTCCTCTTACCTTCCTTCTTCTTGTTTCCATGCAGTCTAGCACATTTGACCCTCCAGTTTGTTATATAAGCTGCAAGCCTGAGTTCTCCTTTGTTCTTTCACCCATGGAACATTGAGGGGTGCACATGGGAGTGCCCAAAAATGTCTTACCTTTGGATGGAAGCCTTTTGGGAGAATCTGGGTCTTGATAAACCCTGATCCGTTTATCATTGTCCTGATTACTATAAGTAATAAAGGCCTGTGACCACATCAGTGAGTATTTGTTCCGATCCAGAGTCTTGCACTGTAATTTATTTCAGCCAGAATATCCCGAACCTTGAGCAGGGATTATATATGTATTGGGACATTAAAAACAAAACCAAACAAATGAAACAAGTCCATTGCTGTTGAGTTGATTCCAACTCATAGAGACCCTATAGGACAGAGCAGAACTGCCATACAGAAAACTTTCATTAACTTTCTGACTAGAAACACTATCCTCATTCCCAGGAATAATCCAGATGATCCAGAACCTTCCACAAGTGGTGTTATTACTGCAACTGACAAAATTCCAACGTTGTCCAACTCTTCTTCATGGTCACAGCAAGTTTTTCTCATTTGTGTTTTTTTTTATATATGTATATATTAAAATATATATGTAAGTTTACATGTAATGTTTCCAACACCCAAAGACAAAGACTGGATTTGTAAAGATAATGATAATAAAAGACAATAAGGAAAACTAAAAAAAAAAAAAGTGAGATATTCGACTTATATCAGAACTAACTTACGACAGAGTTATCAGAACAGAAACCTGTTGTAAGCAGGAGACTTGTACTTCACATTTTAAGAAATTGCCAAACTATTTTCCAAAGTCATTATGACATTTTAAAATTCCGACAGCAAGTTATAAAATTTCTGACATCTTTGTATCCTCGCCAACATTTGTTATTGTCTGTCTTTTATTTTAGCCATCCTAGTGAATATTTCTATGAGTTGTAATCAACTCGATAGCAGCTAACAACAACAACAACAACTGTGGATGTGAAGTGGTATTTCATTGTGGTTTTTATTTTCATTTCCTTAGGAATAATAAATGAGCCCCGGTGGCACAATGGTTAAAGCATTTGTCTGCTCATGGAAAGGTTGGTGGTTCGAACTCACCAGCCGCTCCAAGGGAGAAAAGACAGTGTTCTGCTCTTGTAAAGATTATAGCCTGCGAAACCCTACGGGGCAGTTCTACTCTGTCATTTAGTCTCTGCATGTCAGAATCGACTCAGTGGCAAACAACAGCGATAATTAATAAGGAGCCCCTGGGTTGCACAAATGGTTAAATTCTGGGCTAACAAAAAGATTAGTTGGAATCTATCCAGAGACACCTCAGCAATCTACTTCTGAAAGACGTAGAACTCAGGAAGAATACAACCATTGAAAAGCCTACAGAGTACAGTTGTACTCTGAAGCACAATGGGTCACCATGAGTTGGAAATGATAATAACTATTGGCCATCTGAAGGGGCACTGGTGGTGCAACTAAAAGGTAGGCAGTTTGAACCCACCAGCAGCTCTGTGGGAGAAAAGACCTGGCAATCTACTCCTGTAAAGATTACAGCCTAGGAAACCCAATGGGCAGTTCTACCTTATCAAATAGGGGTATCACAATGAGTCGGAATAAACTCAATGGCACACAAAAATGCTGGCCACTTGTATATCTTCTTTGGAGAAAAATCTATTCAAATCTTTTGCCTATTATTTAATTAAGCTACGTTTCTTCTTATATTTGAGTTATTCCTTATGTGTTAAATCTATTTTATACACACGTATAATACCTAAGGTTTCTTTTTATATTCTTTATACATTCTAGATATAAGTCTTTTATCAGGTATAAATAAGATTTGAAAATATTTTCTCCCATTCTGTAGGTTGTCTTTTCACATTATTGATGGAGTCCTTTGTAGAATTTTTTTTTTTTTAATTTTAATGAAATCCAATTTACTTTTTTTTTTTTTCTTTTCTTGCTTATGTTTTGGTGTCATGTCTAAGAAACCATTTTCTACATTTAGCACATAAAACTTTGGTTTTCTGTTCTAAAATTTTTACACTTTTACCTCTTACATTTTGATCAATGATCCTCTTTGAGCAATTTTTGTGTGGTATGAGTTAGGGGTACAGCTTCATTCTTTTACATGTAGATATTCAGTATTTATAGTACCATTTGTGGTCTAGACATTTTTGAGGTAATCTATAACTACCATCACATGTTGTTAGACGGTATATATGTGACTATATTTAAGCTTTAGAATAACTGTTACCGGAATAGGTCATCACCTGAGATGCACACCATATCAAAGCTGTAAGAGAGGAACAGGGTTGGAACCTGATCCCAGAGATGATATCTTGGGAGTTGTTATTTAGATCCCAATACCTACAAAAGCAGCTACCAAAGAACATGAATCAAATGAGAAAAAAAAAAAAAAAAAGCCGTTCTGTTGTTTATATTCAGCCAAATATCAGTTGGGAAAATTGCAAATAAGCAATGCAGAAAAATGTCTGAAATTCTAAATGGGGTAGAAAGAAAGGAGAAATAATGGCAACCATTAAAAAAGGCGGGGGGCTAGTAAAGGAAAATAAATGGAGGGAAACTAAGGAAAAAACAACACTTCTCATGTTTTTGTTAGTCTTGTGCTACTGAAAACAATGCTGAAACATCTCAATAGAATGGATATCACTGCTGAGAATTTTCAAATTGTACAGAAGAATATTCTCTTTCAATTCCATTCCCCCCCAATAAATTATTACTCATAGCTCAGGTTGTTATGAAATACTCTATTCCTGTTTCTATGCATCGGCTATGGAAACACCTGTGCATATTTACATAGATAAATCCATAAACCTGTGTGACTTAATATCTAGCAATCCACTATTGATAGTTAATTAGGTTCTTTTCATTGTTTCTTGTTGTTTAAAACCATTATTAATATTTTATATTTATACAGTAACTCTGTTTCTATTGGATATATTCTTAAAAAGGAATAATTTAGAAAGGAATTGTCACTAAATCAATTATTCAATCTGTCCTTCATTGGGTTTTGGAATGTTTGAATATACTTTGCTTTAGAAAATAGGGGAGCCCTGGGGGCACAGTGGTTAAGTGTTTGGCTGCTAACCAAAAGATCCGCAGTTCGAATCTACCAGCCTCTCCCTGGAAAACCTACGGGTGGGTCTGTTCTGTCCTATAGGGTCACTATAAGTTGGATTGACTCGACGACAATGGGTTTTTTTTGTTTATTTGTTTAGAAAATGGCAGTGCCTAAGTGAAGAGTAACATTGTTTTAAAAGTACTCTAACTTCCATGATTAATAAAGGAAAAATGACCCATTTGTTAAAAACTCAAAAAAGAAATCCTTGTACCATGTTGATACTACATATGAGACATTCTAAAACAGTAACATTGGAATAAATAACAATAGAATAATCACTCTGATCAGAATTAGCATAGATCAGGAATAAACTTCATTCCTCCTGAGGAGAAAATCTCTACCTTCTGTTCTTGCTTTTTTTTAATGAGTAAAAAACCTAGTGGGTATACATGACAAATAGAAATTTATCTGTACCGCCATGAAAAAAAGGGAAGTCTTACCTATTCTGTTCTGCCTACCCACCCAACTATCACTAAGAGATCGTGTGTGCCTGTGCTATTCAACGTTTATTTGATCAAATACCTAGGTTAAGAGCTACAGCTGCTAACTGAACGTTGGCAGTTCAAATCCAAAAGCTGCTTCTTGGAAACCCAATGGGGCAGCTCTACTCTGTCCTATAGGGTCACTATGAGTCAGAATAGACTCCTTGGCAATGGATTCGGTTTTTGGTTTATCTAAAATTAGAAATGAAAAGTGGGTTTCTCTAGAGGTTTACGGAACAAATCCAAAGGTTCTTAAATTCTATTTCAAAGAAGTTAAAGTATTAATAATGAGTTTGTGTATTTTAGTCTTGGCAGCTTTGACAATGAAATTAATACTTAAATGAATGCATTTTGAGTTTCACCAAAGAAATCATAGTACTTCCAATATATATATATATTTTAAATTAATATAAAAAGCTGCAATTTATAGAAGTGAAAACTTTTAATGCCTCCATATTCCTAAGGGGAATTTTACTGGTCAGGGTATGTTCATTCCTGCACCTCAACAACCAAGTACCCAGCCATGACTCATAATAGGCATTACAAAGATGATTTTCAAAAATGAACTCATCAAGAAATATTTTTGGCTGTTTACTAGGTGTTACCTCATGATTCTATATGGAATAAAAAAGAAACGGACAAGTGACGTAAGTGCTAACAAACCTAAGTATTGTATGCAGCCTTCTAAGAAGGTGGTCCTCTCTTCCTGTATAGAACTCCCAACATGCCTTGTGCACACCCAAGTGAGATATTTTTGGGAAGAAAACATTGGTCTGAGAAAACCATGCCTGGTTGAAATAAAGGCAGGTTTACGATCATCAAAATCTACCATACCCTTCTCCTTCATCCTTGCTGACAGAACCATGGGTGGTATTTAAGATATTTCTGTTTTTTAAAAAAAAAGTGTACCAACTATTTAGTTAGTAGTGCTAGTGCAAGGTTCTGGAAGGCCTGTGTTAATCATTCAGATATTAAATCATTGTGAGGTCTAGTGGAGTCCCAGAGGAGGAACCAAACAGTCAAAATGGTTGTGGGGCACTCAAAACGCTCAGGGTAATATCTATTTTCAGATTAATATGTTAGTATCTCAACCACCTGTTATATCAGTGAGAACCAGATAAATATCAGCCCAAGGCAGATACCTAATTGTGGGGGTATAGTCACCCTCCAGAAATATATGTTCAGAGAAGTTGACCCCTTTGTCAGCATAGGCTTAGGCATGTGACCCCTGATTCAAACTAAGAAATCAGCTAAGGGGAATATGGGAAAGGTTTCTTCACAAGCTGAAAAAAAAAAAAAAGGATAAAATTATTTTTTCTCTGCTATGTGTAATTGTATGTTCACATCATGACTGTGAATACAAGACCAACCCATAATAATAAGGTGAAGGACATAAAAGGAAGAGCTCAGAAAAATAGGACATTCTCTCTTCTACACCTTAGGCCTAACTTACTTGGCTGCTTTCCTAGCTAAAAACAAGTCATTTCCTCAGACACAGTTATACCCCAAGGATTCACAGGTAAGCAGGCTGGATTACAACTTGGTAACCCCATCAGCCACCATTGAGTCAAACAGTGATAAGGGGGTGAGTGGTGATTGGTTTCTTAAACTTTTTGCATTTTGATAAAGAGCCCCGATGGTGCAGCGGTTAAAGTGCTCGACTGCCAACCTAAATGTCGGTGGTTTGAATTCACCAGGTGCTCTGCGGCAGAAAGATGTAGCAGTCTGCTTCTGTAAAGATTTACAGCCTTGAAAACCACATGGGGCAGTTCTACTCTGTCCTATAGGGTCACTGTGAGTTGGAATTGACATGATGGCAGTGGGTTTAGTTTGGCTAGGTTGCATTTTTACATGTAAACCCAGTGCCGTAGAGGAATAAATATATTAAAGCAGCAACATGATAAGTAGTTTCAAACACAAAATATTTTGATAAATGAAGAATCAGATAGGAATATTTAGAGTAGATAAATCTTTGACAGGAACATGTTAATATAAATGAGATTATGGATTTTATTAAGAAATATCAACTGATTCAATTGCAAATTTATATGAATCTTTCTTGTTTTTAAAAGTATTTCTAAGAACCTTACATCAAATTTAGTTATTGAGTGATTTGAACTAGATTTGGCTGTTGTACTTGCAGAGTTATTAATAATAAATCTAATCAACACATTTTTAGTGTTTATTGAATTGAAAGGTGCCAATCTCTACTAGAAAGTCATTAGCATGCTTTTCTCAAGTTCATTATTGTCATAAATTTCAAGTGCTGATTAGTTTGATTTATGGAGGACAGAACACTATGTAAGAGAACTTTCAAGATTTGAAAAAACAAAACAAAGATTTAAATTTCATTAAGAAATTAAAGAAAGCCCTGCATAGCACATCGGTGTATTTATGCATATCTAATTTTTTTTTTTTTAAAGGATACTTGACTTTGAATTTTTTTTTCTTCAAATAAAAAAACCCACCCACTGCTGTCGAGTTGATTCCGACTCATGGCGACCCTGTAGGACAGAGTAGAACTGCACTATATCATTTAGTTGTAAACTAATCAATAAAATATTGGGAAGTCCTATAATAACTTAAAAATTTCCCATCAAGAAAAATATCCAAGCCAATAATAAAAACATACTACATTTGCTTTGATAAGTAAATATTTGAAGTCTTTTTAAATTATCATGAACATAACATGATCTCTTTAAATATGTGAAGAATAATCCAATGTGTTTTAGATGATGCATGAAAATGAAAGAGGAAAAAAAAAAAACTGACATAATCACTTCCTTCTCTTGAAACACTTTCTTCTCTCATCTCTAAGTAAGCTATGAATACATTTTCCTGGGTTTACAGTAACTTCATTGATTGATCATTCCTTCTTAGTCTCTTTCATTAGCTCCTCCTCATGTCCCTGACCTCAAAACATCCAAGTGTTCCAAGCATCAGTCTAGCAACTTCTCCCTCTTTTATCAGCTTTGTCTCTTGATAATTTCACCAACTCTCATAGCTTTAAATACTCTCCACACATTGATGACTCCTAAGTTTATCTCTACTTCCCAGACATCTCCACTATGTTCTACTCATATCCCACTGCCTACTCAGTCTCTCCATTTCAATACATAAAAGCCAACGCAGCATGTCCAAAAGTCAACTCCCTCAAAAGCTTCTATCCCCATAGTGTATTGCATCTCAGTTACACACATTCAATTTTTCTAGATTTCTAGGGTGAAAATATTAGGATCAACATGCACTCCTCTGTCTCACATTCCATGTGCAATCTTTCTATAAATCGTGCCCACAGTGCTTCACGGAATATCACCATTTCTTACCTTCTCCATGCTACCAGCCTGATCCAAGCCACCATTATCACTTGTGGGTCAGAAGTCCCAAGGCACTGTGACTCACCTGAGCCCTCTGCTTAGAGTTTCACGAAGCTGACATCAAGGTGTAAGCAGGGCTCCATTCCTTTTTGGAAATTCTGGGGATGAATCAAGGAGCCCTGGTGGTACAGTGGTTAAGTGTTCAGCTGCTTACTGAAAGGTTGGCACTTCAGGCCCACCAGCAGATCCACTGGAGAAAGATGTGGTAGTCTGCTTCTGTAAAGATGAAAGCCTTGGAAACCTTAAGGGGCGGCTCTGCCCTGTTCAACAGGGTCACTATGAGTAGGAATCGACCCCCAACAGGTTGCGGGGAGGTATGAATCAGTTTCCAAGCTCGTTAAGGTAGTTGGCACAATTTTGTGTCATGTGGTTATAGGACTGAAATTCCTTTTCTTTGCTGGTTGTCTCAGCTTCTAGAAGCCACCTACATTCCCTAATTTATCTTCAATTCCAGAAATCTCCTGTCAAGTCTTTCTTGTGCTTCTAATCTCTCTGACCTTTTCTTCTGCCTCATTTCCCCTGCTTCCACCTAGAGAAAGTTCTCTGCATTTAAGGGTTCATTGGATTAGAATCGGACCACCTGGATAATCCAGAATATCTCCATATTTAAACTCCGTACCTTAATTACATCTGCAAAGTCCTTTTAGACATCTAAGATAAAATATTCCCCTGTTCCAAGGTTGAGGCTGTGGGCATCTTGGGGGCCATTCTTCTGCCTACCAAGAGGATTTGTGAATCTGTGCATGTATTTTTTACAATCTCTGGTTCAGACTCAATTCAAATTAACATGTGTTTGATAAATTGTTGAATAGTCAACTTTTGAAAAATGTTCAGTTAATACTAAAATATCAATTTAATATTTTCTACAAGAGCTTAAAAATATCATTGCAAATTAAATAGGTACATTCCTTTTTCACTTACTGCCCAAATATTTTAGATTCATTTTAGTACTCTCATTTGTCTTAGAAGCTCCATGAATTATAACCAAAGTTAATGCTTGGCATTGTTACCAAGGAATTTATAATCTACTAAAAGGCATAAAGAAAGGTCAGAAATAACTATAAAACAATAAGTGATATAATATGTCATAAGGGGATTTATGCTTTTTGAGTACTATGAGAATATGAGGTCACAATGATGGGAAGAATGAGGAAAAATATTATCAAGAAATGTGACTTGAAGAATTAAAATAATTTCAGTAAGACCTGACATCAGGAGAAGATATCCCAAAATAGAGTAAATCATGAAAAAAGGTTTAGAAATAAGAAAGTATACAGCTTTTATGAATGAGAACAGGCAGAATCTGTGGATTTTTCCAAAAGTAAATGGTATCTAAGCCTGGAAACAGTAACAATATTAACAGAAATATTTATTAAGATCTATTAAAAGCCATGCACAGTACTAGGGTCTGATAACACAATAAGAGAATAATAACAAGTACTGGTTTTATAGAGTTTAATTCTAATGAGTAGACACAGAAAATACAAAAATGTATAATCTATCAGGTGATAACAAATTTTATGAAAGAAAATAAGACCTGGTAGGAGAATTTGGGAAAAAGTTATGCTGGAAACCCTGCTGGCGTAGTGGTTAAGTGCTACAGCTGCTAACCAAAGGGTAAGCAGTTCAAACCCAGCAGGCGCTCCTTGGAAACTCTATGGGAATGTTCTACTCTGTCCTATAGGGTCGCTATGAGTTGGAATCGACTCGAAGGCACTGGGTTTGTTTTTTTTTTTTTTTTTTTTTGGTTTGGTTACATAAGGTGATCAAGGAGAATGTTTCAGATAAAAAAAAAAATTACATTAAAAAAAAAAACCTAAACAGACTGGGATTAAGCCATGTTTGTCTCTAGAAAGAGAACGTGCAAGGTCCTGAGGCTAGATGGTCCAGGAGCCCATGGAGAAACAGAAAGAATGTATGCCAGGAACAGAAAGAGCATGTGGGAAGATAGAGCAGTGGAAGGGGTGGTCAAAAGGTATTGGTAGCCTTATTATGAAGAACCTTGAAGAAAGAGTGAACAATTCTAACTAGTTTCATAAAGCAAAGCTTTGCTACTGAAAATGCTTTAAAAAGATGACTCTGGCAACAAATACATTGTGAAGTTGAGCTGGAAGGGACTGGGGGCAGGACACGAGTTAGGGAGCTATTACAATGATCTGAAAGAAGCAGAACATTTTTACTTGCAGATTATGGTGGTGGTGTTGGAGCAAAACCAGATGTGGGAGAGATTGTTGAAGAAGAATTGAGAGGAGAGAGAAAAGGAGAGAAAGTAGTAAAATTTGCTACAGAATTTCTAAATGGAAATAAGTCAAAATGAAATATTCACTCATTTGGGGAGATAAAATATAATTTAATTCAAAAATATTTTATTGGGGGGCGGAGCCAAGATGGCGGACTAGGCAGACACTACCTCGGATCCCTCTTACAACAAAGACACGGAAAAACAAGTGAATCGATCACATACATAACAATCTACGAACCCTGAACAACAAACACAGGTTTAGAGATGGAGAACGAACTAATACGGGGAAGCAGCGATTGTTTCCAGAGCCTGGAGCCAGCGTACCAGTCAGGTACGGCACAAGCACAGAGACCTGCTCCACTCCCCTGAACTAACCCCGGGAGGGGGACCAGCCGGTTCTACGGGCGGCGTGGGACGCAGCCGGAAGGAGAAGTCCCCGGGAGGCAGTGACTGGTCTTGGAGCAGAAAGAACAGCATCTGAGCCGGGGAACCATCCCGCAGGGATTTGGACTGGACGCAGGTACGCCATAAACACGGAGAGTTGCTCCACCCCCCTGAACTAACCCCAGGAAGGGGACCAGCCGGGTCGCGCGGGCGGCGTGGGACACAGCCGGTAGGAGAAATCCCCGGGAGGCAGCGACTGGTATTGGAGCGGGGAGAACAGCGTCCCAGCCGGGACACTCGGTCACGGCACAAGCACGGGGACCTGCTCCACCCATCTGAACTAACCCCGGGAGGAGGCCCAACTGGTTCTCGGAGGCGGCACGGCCACGGGGCTGGAGGGACGAGAAGTCCCCGGGAGGCAGCGACTGATTTTGGAGTCGAGAGTGCACCGTCCCAGTAGGGGAGCCTTGACGCTGGGCGTGGAGCTGGAAGCGGAGGATCTGAAAGTGACTCCAGCGGGCCAGACCCCCCGGGGGCAATCTCCACACAGCCAGCACACATAGGCGACGCGCCCGCGGGAATCTCAGATGTAATAGTCATTCCAAGCAAGACAAGCAACTCTGGCTATATTCTGAGGTGCTACTCTCCTATCTCTCTGTTCCCTCCCCCACCCTCCCCAGGCAGCTTCATTAACATCCGAATAGCCTGAGCCAGAGGGAGAACTCTGATAGGGATCTGACTGCATTTTTTTTTTTAGCAGATTTTCTGGAAAAACTAGTTTCCCAGTGTTGGCTCGGAGACAACAATCCATATCAAACCACTTAAAGAAGCAGACCATGACAGCTTCTCCAAGCCCCCAAACAAAAGAATCAAAACCTTTCCCAAATGAAGATACAATCTTGGAATTATCAGATACAGAATATAAAAAACTAATTTACAGAATGCTTAATGATATCACAAATGAAATTAGGATAACTGCAGAAAAAGCCAAGGAACACACCGATAAAACTGTTGAAGAACTCAAAAAGATTATTCAAGAACATAGTGGAAAAATTAATAAGTTGCAAGAATACATAGAGAGACAACATGTAGAAATCCAAAAGATTAACAATAAAATAACAGAATTAGACAACGCACTAGGAAGTCAGAGGAGCAGACTCGAGCAATTAGAATGCAGACTGGGACATCTGGAGGACCAGGGAATCAACACCAACATAGCTGAAAAAAAATCGGATAAAAGAATTAAAAAAAATGAAGAAACCCTAAGAATTATGTGGGACTCTATCAAGAAGGATAACCTGTGGGTGATTGGAGTCCCAGAACAGGGAGGGGGGACAGAAAACACAGAGAAAATAGTTGAAGAACTCCTGACACAAAACTTCCCTGACATCATGAAAGATGAAAGGATAGGTATACAAGATGCTCATCGAACCCCATTTAAGATTGATCCAAAAAGAAAAACACCAAGACATATTATCATCAAACTCACCAAAACCAAAGATAAACAGAAAATTTTAAAAGCAGCCAGGGAGAAAAGAAAGGTTTCCTTCAAGGGAGAATCAATAAGAATAAGTTCAGACTACTCAGCAGAAACCATGCAGGCAAGAAGGGAATGGGACGACATATACAGAACACTGAAGGAGAAAAACTGCCAGCCAAGGATCATATATCCAGCAAAACTCTCTCTGAAATATGAAGGTGAAATTAAGATATTTACAGACAAACACAAGTTTCGAGAATTTGCAAAAACCAAACCAAAGCTACAAGAAATACTAAAGGATATTGTTTGGTCAGAGAACCAATAATATCAGATATCAGCACAACACAAGGTCACAAAACAGAACGTCCTGATATCAACTCAAATAGGGAAATCACAAAAACAAACAAATTAAGATTAATTAAAAAAAAAATACACATAACAGGGAATCCTGGAAGTCAATAGGTAAAAGATCACAATAATCAAAAAGAGGGACTAAATACAGGAGACATTGAACTGCCATATGGAGAGTGATACAAGGCGATATAGAACAATACAAGTTTGGTTTTTTACTTAGAAAAATAGGGGTAAATAATAAGGTAACCACAAAAAGGTATAACAACTCTATAACTCAAGATAAAAACCAAGAAAAACGTAACGACTCAACTAACATAAAGTCAAGCACTACGAAAATGAGGATCTCACAATTTACTAAGAAAAACGCCTCAGCACAAAAAAGTATGTGGAAAAATGAAATTGTCAACAACACACATAAAAAGGCATCAAAATGACAGCACTAAAAACTTATTTATGTATAATTACCCTGAATGTAAATGGACTAAATGCACCACTAAAAAGACAGAGAGTCACAGACTGGATAAAGAAACACGATCCATCTATATGCTGCCTACAAGAGACACACCTTAGACTTAGAGACACAAACAAACTAAAATTCAAAGGATGGAAAAAAGTATATCAAGCAAACAATAAGCAAAAAAGAAGAGGAGTAGCAATATTAATTTCTGACAAAATAGACTTTAGACTTAAATCCACCACAAAGGATAAAGAAGGACACTATATAATGATAAAAGGGACAATTGATCAGGAAGACATAACCATATTAAATATTTATGCACCCAATGACAGGGCAGCAAGATACATAAATCAAATTTTAACAGAATTGAAAAGCGAGATAGATACCTCCACAAGTATAGTAGGAGACTTCAACACACCACTTTCGGAGAAGGACAGGACATCCAGTAAGAAGCTCAACAGAGACACGGAAGATCTAATTACAACAATCAACCAACTTGACCTCATTGACTTATACAGAACTCTCCATCCAACTGCTGCAAAATATACTTTTTTTTCTAGCGCACATGGAACATTCTCTAGAATAGACCACATATTAGGTCATAAAACAAACCTTTGCAGAGTCCAAAACATCGAAATATTACAAAGCATCTTCTCAGACCACAAGGCAATAAAACTAGAGATCAATAACAGAAAAACGAGGGAAAAGAAATCAAATACTTGGAAAATGAACAATACCCTCCTGAAAAAAGACTGGGTTATAGAAGACATCAAGGAGGGAATAAGGAAATTCATAGAAAGCAACGAGAATGAAAATACTTCCTATCAAAACCTCTGGGACACAGCAAAAGCAGTGCTCAGAGGCCAATTTATATCAATAAATGCACACATACAAAAAGAAGAAAGAGCCAAAATCAGAGAACTGTCCTAACAACTTGAACAAATAGAAAGTGAGCAACAAAAGAACCCATCAGGCACCAGAAGAAAACAAATAATAAAAATTAGAGCTGAACTAAATGAATTAGAGAACAGAAAAACAATTGAAAGAATTAACAAAGCCAAAAGCTGGTTCTTTGAAAAAATTAACAAAATTGATAAACCATTGGCTAGACTGACTAAAGAAATACAGGAAAGGAAACAAATAACCCGAATAAGAAATGAGAAGGACCACATCACAACAGAACCAAATGAAATTAAAAGAATCATTTCAGATTATTATGAAAAATTGTACTCTAACAAATTTGAAAACCTAGAAGAAATGGATGAATTCCTGGAAAAACACTACCTACCTAAACTAACACATTCAGAAGTAGAACAACTAAATAGACCCATAACAAAAAAAGAGATTGAAACGGTAATCAAAAAACTCCCAACAAAAAAAAGCCCTGGCCCGGACGGCTTCACTGCAGAGTTCTACCAAACTTTCAGAGAAGAGTTAACACCACTACTACTAAAGGTATTCCAAAGCATAGAAAATGACGGAATACTACCCAACTCATTCTATGAAGCCACCATCTCCCTGATACCAAAACCAGGTAAAGACATTACAAAAAAAGAAAATTATAGACCTATATCCCTCATGAACATTGATGCAAAAATCCTCAACAAAATTCTGGCCAATAGAATCCAACAACACATCAAAAAAATAATTCACCCTGATCAAGTGGGATTTATACCAGGCATGCAAGGCTGGTTTAATATCAGAAAAACCATTAATGTAATCCATCACATAAATAAAACAAAAGACAAAAACCACATGATCTTATCAATTGATGCAGAAAAGGCATTTGACAAAGTCCAACACCCATTCATGATAAAAACTCTTACCAAAATAGGAATTGAAGGAAAATTCCTCAACATAATAAAGGGCATCTATGCAAAGCCAACAGCCAATATCACTCTAAATGGAGAGAACCTGAAAGCATTTCCCTTGAGAACGGGAACCAGACAAGGATGCCCTTTATCACCGCTCTTATTCAATATCGTGTTGGAAGTCTTAGCCAGGACAATTAGGCTAGACAAAGAAATAAAAGGTATCCGGATTGGCAAGGAAGAAGTAAAGTTATCACTATTTGCAGATGACATGATTATATACACAGAAAACCCTAAGGAATCCTCCAGAAAACTACTGAAACTAATAGAAGAGTTTGGCAGAGTCTCAGGTTATAAAATAAACATACAAAAATCACTTGGATTCCTCTACATCAACAAAAAGAACACCGAAGAGGAAATAACCAAATCAATACCATTCACAGTAGCCCCCAAGAAGATAAGATACTTAGGAATAAATCTTACCAAAGATGTAAAAGACCTATACAAAGAAAACTACAAAGCTCTACTACAAGAAATTCAAAAGGACATACTTAAGTGGAAAAACATATCTTGCTCATGGATAGGAAGACTTAACATAGTAAAAATGTCTATTCTACCAAAAGCCATCTATACATTTAACGCACTTCCGATCCAAATTCCAATGTCATATTTTAAGGGGATAGAGAAACAAATCACCAATTTCATATGGAAGGGAAAGAAGCCCCGGATAAGCAAAGCACTACTGAAAAAGAAGAAGAAAGTGGGAGGCCTCACCTTACCTGACTTCAGAACCTATTATACAGCCACAGTAGTCAAAACAGCCTGGTATTGGTACAACAACAGACACATAGACCAATGGAACAGAATTGAGAACCCAGACATAGATCCATCCATGGATGAGCAGCTTATATTTGACAAAGGACCAGTGTCAATTAACTGGGGAAAAGATAGCCTTTTTAACAAATGGTGCTGGCATAACTGGATATCCATTTGCAAAAAAATGAAACAGGACCCATACCTCACACCATGCACAAAAACTAACTCCAAGTGGATCAAAGACCTAAACATAAAGACTAAAATGATAAAGATCATGGAAGAAAAAATTGGGACAACCCTAGGAGCCCTAATACAAGGTATAAACAGAATACAAAACATTACCAAAAATGATGAAGAGAAACCCGATAACTGGGAGGTCCTAAAAATCAAACACCTATGCTCATCTGAAGACTTCACCAAAAGAGTAAAAAGACCACCTACAGATTGGGAAAGAATTTTCAGCTATGACATCTCCGACCAGCGCCTGATCTCTAAAATCTACATGATTCTGTCAAAACTCAACCACAAAAAGACAAACAACCCAATCAAGAAGTGGGCAAAGGATATGAACACACATTTCACTAAAGAAGATATTCAGGCAGCCAACAGATACATGAGAAAATGCTCTCGATCATTAGCCATTAGAGAAATGCAAATTAAAACTACAATGAGATTCCATATCACACCAGCAAGGCTGGCATTAATCCAAAAAACACAAAAGAATAAATGTTGGAGAGGCTGCGGAGAGATTGGAACTCTCATACACTGCTGGTGGGAATGTAAAATGGTACAACCACTTTGGAAATCTATCTGGCGTTTTCTTAAACAGTTAGAAATAGAACTACCATACAACCCAGAAATCCAACTCCTCGGAATATACCCTAGAGATACAAGAGCCTTCATACAAACAGATATATGCACACCCATGTTTATTGCAGCTCTGTTTACAATAGCAAAAAGTTGGAAGCAACCAAGGTGTCCATCAACGGGTGAATGGGTAAATAAATTGTGGTATATTCACACAATGGAATACTACGCATCGATAAAGAACAGTGACGAATCTCTGAAACATTTCATAACATGGAGGAACCTGGAAGGCATTATGCTGAGCAAAATGAGTCAGAGGCAAAAGGACAAATATTGTATAAGACCACTATTATAAGATCTTGAGAAATAGTAAACCTGAGAAGAACACATACTTTTGTGGTTACGAGGGGGGGGGAGGGAGGGAGGGTGGGAGAGGGTTTTTTATTGATTAATCAGTAGATAAGAACTGCTTTAGGTGAAGGGAAAGACAACACTCAATACATGGAAGGTCAGCTCAATTGGACTGGACCAAAAGCAAAGAAGTTTCCGGGATAAAATGAATGCTTCAAAGGTCAGCGGAGCAAGCACGGGGGTCTGGGGAACATGGTTTGCGGGGACTTCTAAGTCAATTGGCAAAATAATTCTATTATGAAATCATTCTGCATCCCACTTTGAAATGTGGTGTCTGGGGTCTTAAATGCTAACAAGTGGCCATCTAAGATGCAGCAATTGGTCTCAACCCACCTGGAGCAAAGGAAAATGAAGAACACCAAGGCCACACGACAACTAAGAGCCCAAGAGACAGAAAGGGCCACATGAACCAGAGATCTACATCATCCTGAGACCAGAAGAACTAGTTGGTGCCCGGCCACAATCGATGACTGCCCTGACAGGGAGCACAGCAGAGGACCCCTGAGGGAGCAGGAGATCAGTGGGATACAGACCCCAAATTCTCATAAAAAGACCAAACTAAATGGTCTGACTGAGACTGGAGGAATCCCGGCGGCCATGCTCCCCAGACCTTCTGTTGACACAGGACAGGAACCATCCCCGAAGACAACGCATCAGACATGAAAGGGACTGGTCAGCGGGTGGGAGAGAGACGCTGATGAAGAGTGAGCTAATTATATCAGGTGGACACTTGAGATTGTGTTGGCAACTCTTGTCTGGAGGGGGGATGGGAGGATAGAGAGAGAGGGAAGCAGGCAAAATTGTCAAGAAAGGAGAGACTGAAAGGGCTGACTCAAGAGGGGGAGAGTAAGTGGGAGTAGGGAGTGAGATGTATGTAAACTTATATGTGACAGACTGATTGGATTTGTAAACGTTCACTTGAAGTTTAATAAAAGTTATTAAAAAAAACAAAACAAAACAAAACAAAAAATATTTTATTTGATTTTCTGCTTGAATCATATCTGACTCCTCTTACGGGTGCCTCAAATTTTCCAGACCATGGCTTGCTTCATCCAACAGCCGCTGAAACAACTAGCTCAGCTATGCACACAAGGTTTGAAAACCAAAAACTAAACCTGTTGCTATCAAGTCAATCTCAGCTCAAAGCAACCTTATAGGGTTTCCATGAGCAGCTGGTAGAATCGAAATGCCAACCTTTTGGCTTACACCCATAGCTCTTAACCACTGTGCCACCAGGGCTCCTGCAAAATTCTACCACCTGAAGCTGTTGCTTATTGTCCAGATCTCCCTCTATTTGTGAACTCACCACAGGACATGAGATTTGGTTTCCCACAAGATGTGGCAGAAACCAGATGATGCAATCTTGATTTTGTGAGTTTTATCTTCTAAACGACATCCAGGTGAAAAGTTTTGACCCACGTGGATTAGTGCACAGCAAGATTCAGAGTTGGAGGTGGGGGTTTCAATTGCTTCCTACTGTCTAGATTCAGTGAATTAAAAAGTAAATTAACTAATCACTACCCCATGTTTTGAAGAGCTTATAGAGCATCCCCCCTACAGCACCACCAAAAAAAAAAAAAAAAAAAAGAATGAATAAAGAGAACAAGTCACAAAGCACAAATTGGAATATAAAATTGGTTACAGACCTGAAAAGGCAAAGGTGGAGATTAAAATGCCCATGTTTGAGTTGTAGAGTCCCCTGGTGGTAAAAAAGGCTAACATGCTTGGTGCCAACTGAAAGGTTGGAAATTCCAGTCTGCCCAGAGGGTCCTCAGAAGGAAAGGCTTAGTGAGCTACTTGTGAAAAATCAGCCATTGAACACTCTATGGAGCACAGCTCTACTCTGACACACATGAGGTCACCATGAGTCGAAATCGACTGGAAGGTAACTGGTAAAGCTGAGTTCTATATTTTAATCTTAGCTCAACAGCAGCCTAAATGAAAAACTAAAGAAAATCAGTAATGAAATTGTCATTGTTCACGTATTACGAACGTTATGCTTCTCTGGGGAAACTAAGTAGCTTTAGTGGCACAGTGGTTAACCAAAACGTCCGCGATTCAAGTCCACCAGCTGCTTCTTGGGAACCCCATGGGGCAGCTCTACTGTCTTACAGGGTCACTGTGAGTTGGAATCAACTCAATGCCAACAGTTTGGTCTGATTTTTGGTTAGGGAAGCTAAGCTTTTGCTTGATACTTCTGATACATTTTTTTTTTTTTTTTCCCTTTTATGGGCCTTTGCATCACGGACAATAACGGGCAATGTCCTCAACCACATTTCCTTAGCAAATGCAATTGTGGGTTTTAAAACCTAATCTTCATGGGTTCTTTCGAGAAAGATGAAGATGTTACAGTCTGGGACCCAAGGACCCCAAAAAGTGAGTCCTTGTCTTGCCCACGAGAAAAGACTTACTTGGGGAGACTTGGCTGGCTTTTAAATGGAAACACTTTGTTAGATAATGAAAGCACTGCGCAGTCAGTCGGGCAGCATCCGAGTGCATAGCACTCTAGCAGACTACTCCCACACACAAGTCTTTGTCTGAGATTTTATTGCTCGCTTTTTCAGATACAGAAGTGGGGTAACAGCGAATCAGCGGCTAGGATTTCAGGTAATTCCTTTTTTTGGTATAAGCAGTCTGATGTAGCTCTTTAGTTCCTTATCTGTGCGCGCACTCTGCCGGTAAGATGGAGCCTGTGACAAAGCCTTCTGGGAAGGTTGGCAGCACTTATTATGGGGTGTTGCGCCTGCGCAATCCCTCCTGTGGTGCGGGTTTGATTCCTATCTATGGTACTTGCTTCAGGCAGAAGTCATCTGTCGGTTACCTTGGTCACCTTGCAGATGTCTGCGCATGCTCCAGGAACCAGGTCCGGCCAGTACTCCTGAAAAACATCTTGTAAGGGAGTACTTTGTTCTTTCCTTATGGCACATTCCAAGATGAGAGTTTTTTGTCGTGAGCCAAACACATAGTTTTGTGAGTAAGCTGCAAGTTGCAGGTGTTGCAGGGCTCCTTGCCTAGGGGCTCAGTCGCTGTTTCTTCCCTATCTCAGAAGTACGACGTGAAAGTGAAACTCTGATAAATTTGGGGGATGAACGTCAAGGGAGGCAAGAAAATAACGTGCACGTCTACAGCATTCTGATGGGGCTTGAAGGTAGTAACATTTCTTCATGTTTGTAGGTTGCAAAAATATATATAAATTTTAATTTTCATCCTTGATCTTAAAAGATTGTTTATTTGTGTCTTATTCTAGATTGGCATCGTATACTTTTCAACACACTGAAGATATAACTACTTTTTTTTTCTAGCGTGCAGTTTTCTGATGGGAATATTCTGTCAGTCTCACTGGGTTTCATTTTTAAGTAATATGTCCTTTTTCATCAGCAGATTTCAATGCTTTCTTGTTTTTTGATGTCTTTTAGTTTTCCTACGCTACATCTAGATCTTAATATATTTAACTGGCTCACTATTTGGTAAATAGTATTAATCTGAGAATACAAATCTTGATGCTGAAAATGCAGTGGAAAAGCACTCCTTTTCTACTTACTATTCCTTCTGTAATATTCTTTTCCTTGGATGGGTCTCTCAACCTATTAACATATTTTTATAACTGGTCTTTTTTTATTAATTTGTGTTTTCTTCTATCCAATTATCCATTATTACGTTCCAGCATAGCAGTTGACTCTATCTGTGCCCGGTTTTGGGTTTTTGTATTTACTAGTTTCTTGTTTTTCATTACTGTCAGTATTTCCAATTAGGTCTTTGTTTATGCGCTTGCTCTAGTTGTGTTTCTTTCAGTTAAATGTAACTGTTTCTCTTTTTTATCTTTGTGAATACCAAAAACATTATAATTTTAGCATCATTTTCAGATAGCTCTATTAATTTTTATTTCACCTGAAGAGCCTCACTCTCGAGTTACGATTTTATTTTCCATTTTAGAGCAAGTAAGAGTTCTCCATTTGTTTTGGAAGTGGTTTGCAGGTTTTTATTTATTTGCTGGTGAGATTTCTCTTTGTAATTTTCTCTGTCACTCTTTTCATTAACCCTTCCCAACTTTATGGCTTTGCATTTCTTCTTGACACTTTCCTAACTATTGATTTTGCCATGGCATTTATTGATTGACTATGGGACCTCACTTTCAGACAGGTCTTGACGCTGAAAGATTGGGAGAAATGTCCTCTGGAGCTTTTGGGACTATGGCAAATCCGTTTTTTGTTGTTGTTTAATTGTGCTTTAGGTAGAACTTTACAGCACAAATTAGTTTCTCATTCAAAACTTTTATACAGAAATTGTTTTGTGGCATTGGTTGCAGTCCGGTATTATGTCAGCACTCTCTCTCTTTCCGTTTTCACCTCAGGTTCCCTGTGTCCATTTGTCGTTTTCCTGTCCTTTTCTGCCTCCTCCTCCTTGCTCTTGGACCAGTGTTGCCCGTTTGATCTCGTATAATTGATTGATCTAAGAAACATGTTCCTCATGTGTGTTATTATTTGTTTTATAGGCCTGTCTAATCTTTGGCTGAATGGTGGGCTTCCGGAGTGGCTTTAGTTCTGAGTTATCAGGGTGTCCGGGGCCATTGTCTTGGGGGCTCTGCTAGTCTCTTTCAGACCCTAAGTATGGCCTTTTTTGTGTGTGTGTAAATTTGAATTTCGTTCTATATTTTTCTCCAGCTATGTCCAGGTCCTCTATTATGATCCCTGTCAGAGCAGTCGGTGGTGAAGCCAGGCACTATCTAGTTCTTCGCTGCTCATACTGGAGGAGGCTGTGGATCATGTGGTCTGTAAGTCCTTTGGACTAATATTTTCCTTCTGTCTTTTTTTCTTCATTCTCCTTTGCGTCGTGTGAGATGGGACCAACTGATGTGTTTTAGATGGCTGGTCACAAGCTTTTAAGACCCCAGACACTACTCACCAGAGAAAGATGTAGAACATTTTCTTTATGAGCTATGCTATGCCAGTTGGCCTAGATGTCCCCAGAGACCATGGCCCCCAGCCCTTAGCCCCAGTAACTTGGTCCTTCGAGGTGTTTGGATGTATCAAGGAAGCTTCTGTGGTTTTACTTTGGTCAAGTTGTGCTGACTTCCCCTATATTGTGTGTTTTCTTTCCCTTCACCAAAATTAACACTTGTCTACTGTCTAGTTAGTGATTTCATCTCCCCAGTCTTCTCCTCCCTAGCAAACATCAAAGATGATTTTTTTCTGTATGTAAACCTTTCCTTGGGTTTTTATAACAGTGAACTCATACAATATTTGTCCTTTTGTGATTGACTTATTTCACTCAGCATAATGTCCTCCAGATTCATTCATGTTGTGAGATGTTTCTTGGATTCATCATTGTTCTTTACCATTGTGTAGTATCGCACTGTGTGTGTATGTACCATAGTTTGTTTATCCATTCATCTGTTGATGGACACTTAGGTTGTTTCCATCATTTTGCTACTGTAATAATGCTGCAGTGAACACGGGTGTGCACGTGTCTATTTGTGTGACCGCTCTTATTTCTCTAGGATATATTTCTAGTAATGGGATTGCTGGATCATATTGCATTTCTAGATCTAGTTTTTAGGGAGATACCATATTTTTTTCCATTAGTGGTTGTACTATTTTACATTCCTATCACCAGTGCATAAGAGTTCGTATCTCCCCACAACCTCTCCAACATTCGCATTTTCTGGGTTTTTTTTTTCCTTTTTTTTTTTTATTAATGCCAATAGTATCACGGTGATATGGTACCTCATTATAGTTTTGATTTGCATTTCCCCAATGGCTAATGATGATGAACATTTCCTCATTTGTCTGTTAGCCATCTGAATATTTTCTTTGGTGAAGTGACTCTTCATATCCTTTGCCCCTTTTTTAACTGTATTATTTTTCTTTTTTGTTGGTGAGGTGCTGAAGTATTCTAAAGATTTTAGAGATTAGACCCTTGTTGGATATGTTGTAGCCAATTTTTTTTCCCCTAGTCTGTAGGTTCTCTTTTTTTTTATGCTAGGTGGGAAGGAGAAAGAAAGGGGAGGAAAAGGGAGAAAAAAGCTGTGGGGGTCGGGGTGGGGGTAAGGGTTCTATTATATACCCCAGTGGAGAAGGCTGCTGAGCTGGAGGGGTTCTTGCCGATTCTGAGCAGAAAGGTTAGGGGTGAGAAAGTATGTTTCTGTGGTTACCAGACGCTCCGTCTCCTGTTGGGAGCTATGTGAAGTTGCTTTCCCCTACCCCCTGTCCTGGGTTGTTGCTGGCTGTTTTCCAAGGTGGTGAGCTGTGCCATGTTGGTTGGCAGGGGTCCTCTACTCCCTGTCACCTCATTCTCTGTTTTCTGTCAGTTTCGTCTTTCATTTGGTGTTTGATCCAGTTCTTTATACCTTCATTTGATGGTTAGGGTTCCAGAACTGGTATTTATGTCTGTTTTACTTAGTTTTTCAGGTCTTTGCTGCAGAGGGATGTCATGGTACGGCAGTCTAGGGTACCATGTTGGCTCCACCTCCTCAAATCCTTTTTTTAAGCCAAGGGGTGACTGAGGTCAGATCCTAATTGTGAAGATCTGTTTGCTTCCACCAAACATGTGTGACATACATTCACCTAAGTTATACTCTCAGGCAGCAGTCTGTGGCAGTTTTATTTCTAGTTCTTTCACACTTGGTGGAGCCCCCATCATGTGTTTTTAACATTAAGCCTGAGTCCAGCTTACTATAACTAATGGCCAATTTTAGTTCTTATTAACCCAAAAATCAAATTATAACTATTTCTGAACCATAAACACAGCAGGCCAGTAGTCTAAGCTCTTAATCTTTGTTCCTTGCCCCAAGAGAAGTTAATTTTTATTTTGGGGATAAATATATATTCTGTTTTTCTAATTGCCTATCATTTCCATCTATTTGGAGAAGGAGGTCAGGTTAAAAGCATGAACTTAAAAAATTCATTCTGACTGGAAGTAACTAGAAATGCATTGGTACTATGGCTAATTTCCTTGTGAATTCTCCAAGATAATTTTTATAAAAGATCTTAATATTCTTATTTTGAAATGTTTTACATTTTATTAAGCATTAAAAATATTTTAAAATGAATGAAATCAAGCATATTTTAAGACAAAGTTTTCAAATGCAAACGTACTGGGTAATGTTTTGGAGGAAGGATTTGCCACTATACAGTTCCACTTAGTTCTAATGCTAAGGTCTTCCCTTTTGCACTGTTTTTGGGCTTATGTGTATCAAGTAACTAAAAATTTAATTCTGTAGATGTGAATATTTTAGTAATTGGGTTATTAAAAAGGTATGTCTACTAACGGCAATCCAGAAGAGTTTCAACCAAGTCCTGTAGCACTGACAAAAATTATTCTATTGGAAAACCCAAAATAAAATTGCAGAAAGCTGTCAGTGGAAGACACACACCCCACAACTAACATGAGTTCTAATAATAGGTCTAATAGGTCATCACTGATATATTGGAACACTGCCCATATAGGGTACTTATAGTGTTTTTTGAGTACCTGGGTAGTGTGGAAGGTTTATGGGCTTTGCTGCTAACCAAAAGGCTGTTTGTTAGAGTCCAGCTAGAGGTGCCTTAGAAGAAATGTTTGGCTATCTACTTCCAAAAAATCAAGCATTGAAAACCCTACAAAGCATAGTTCTACTCGGTTATACCTAGAGTCTCCATGAATTGGAATGGACTCAATGAAAACTGGGTTATAATATTTCTAGGTATAGTCTTGTCTCTGGCTCCAATCTTCAGGATCAGCCCCTCTACCCTCCTCTTTACCTGTACTCCAGAATGCCCCTCATTTATTTATCTCCCTTGAACCAGAATATCTAGCTCATTTTCTACTTTAATTCTAATTTTTATCCTCTGACATGGTTCCTTCAGTTCTTAAGTTTGTATCATCAGTAGTTGTCTTTTGGAAGTAAAAATCTAAACAGTGATTTTTATTTCTCTTTTAGTCCCAGCTTGAATGATTCTTCTTCTCCTGTAGGAGATGAGTTTAAGGCTCAAGAATCCCTGCTTTTCACACGATGCGAAGATTCCTATTTTTGTTGGGCTATCCCTTGAGTGAATCAGGAAGTGGTCACCTACAAGTCTATGTGGTCTGGCAAAGAAAAAATATTTCAAATTATTATATCTCTTCAGTTATTTCGAGGATATGTACTGAGAATATATTTATAACATGCAGCTTCTATATGATATATTAAATATATGGAAAATCAAGTTTTGATATACTTCTTAGTCTTCCAGCAGGGATGATTTCTCTCATCATTGCCTTATAGAATGAAATTCTGACAGTAGTGTAAATATGTATTTTCCAAACGATGGACCAAATTTTAAACATCAAAGGAAGTGTTATCTTCCATAGTCATTTGACTCATCACTCTGTTTAGTACAACTACACTTAAAGCATTGGGAAGATCTTTTCTTTAAAATTAGATCAAACTCATGAGCATTTTTGCAGTTTCAGCAAAGATGTTAGCGTTTACCAGATTAAGTGTTTGAGCTTCATACAGCTACTTTACATTTTGGAGGATATCCAAGATCCTTACCTAAATGATATCTGAGGTGGTGGCACTTAATGAGGTACATGCAATACAGTACTTAACTCATGACATCTACCAGGCAGAAAATACTTTATTAGCTTATCTTGTTCTATGAATATAAATTGATTTTTCGCCATGGTGAGAAAAATTGGCTCTTCAACTTTACTTAAAGATAAAGTTAACTGGATCCATCTAGCAAATTAGAATAGGTTTCTTTGCATAAGTGACAGCATAAATGGGAAAGGGTACTTAAGTCTAGCGATCTTTGTCCCTAGGCATCATGTTTATCGATTGCCCTACATTTAGGTTAGGAAGAAAAGGCTTACCTTACAGTTTGTAGAGACCCTAGAGTTTAATCTCTTTTCTACAAAGCATTAGGTAATTCTTTTTTGCTTGATAAATGAATTCTCTAAATGTCAGAGTCTTAGAGGTAATAGACCAAGACCTTGGAAAAAATCTTTCTTCCAAGTCTATTGTTTCTGACTCATACTTCCTTTGATTCATAAATTCAATTAGTTTTGTTGTTTTTGTTATAGTTACTGATGTTATGGAGCATCTACTGGAGGCGAAGGAAATGGAGGTAGTAAAAGAGGCATGGCATTGCTTCCTCTTATCAATACTCTTCTAATAAAGGGACAGAGAAAGATACAGAAATAGAGGTAGAGAAGGAGAAAGAGAGAGAAGAGAAGGAAATATCAAATATGGATAATAAAAATTCTGTATTCTAGGCTTAAGAACAATGGACCTTCAGAAAAGGACATTTTCTTATAGTAAAGAGGCAGTGTTTATTGAAAGAAATAGGACTTGAGTTTAGTGTTCAAGAATATATAGGATTCACTTAAATGGAGAGGAAGGAAAAATCTCTTATAGTTTTGAAAACACTGTGAGTAAATTCCCTGAGGTAGAAAACACCTTGTGAGAAATGGAAATGAAAGTTACCTGATTGATGTGGTGATTCAGTTATGAGAGATAGTACAACTAGTTTGTACCTTTGGGCAAAAGTATTACACTTCTTTTTATTCACATTTGAAGCTTTATGTATAAAATGCAAACTCTTATCTTTGGTCAGCGGAAGAGTGGGCAAGGTCTGGACATTATAGGAGGAATGGATAGAAAATGAGGTGATACCTGTGAAAAGTTTTTTTTTTTTAATTGTATTTGCCAGTTGTTTTCTATACACAATTTTTTTTCAGTTATAATGTTGATGGTTTTCCTGGAAAGGGACCGTTAAAAAGAAATACAAAACTTACCTTTGAACATTACCATTTAATAGGAACATTAGGTCTATTATGTGAAGTGCCAGAGGGCAAAACCCCAACAACTGAATGGGAATTAAAAGTAATTTTGGTTCTAGGAAAATAATAAAAAATTCCCATAGCAACGAAGCATTGGAAACAGCTTAATAATGAGGAAATAATTTCCTATTACTGAATATATTTAAAGAAAAGTTGAATGATCTTTAGACAGAGGGTACTACAGAGGTAATCTCTACATTATTTTAGATAGCTTTTAGGTGCTTCCTCTAAAAAGTCCAGTATTTTATACCTAGATTTACTAGTTTAGTCGAGGTCAAATTTTAGTTTAGAAGTCTTTTAAATAAATATTGAGAATTTTGTTCTTGATGCTATACGCACAAGGGAAAGAAATCTAAGTTCCTTAGGAAAAATAAACACAGTGTGTTTACAGCGATTGAGGGAATATTAGTACAGCAGTGATGTGATAAGTTGAAAAGAAAAACCAAAAACTTCTTTTGAGAATTCTTATCAAATCCTTCAGAAAGATATCTTAATTATGTAAGCGTGGTTGTGGAATACATACATACACATGTATTTATTTAGTTCAGGAGAATGTAAAAGTTAAGTAAAAACTAGTGGTTTTGGTATTCATAACATTGTTTTGCTTAATAATCTTTTAGTTATTCCTAGATTTGAAGTCTTTCTAGGATTTAAAAAGACACATTTTTTGTGATTGCATTTTGAGAAATTTTCTTCAGAGTACTTATTTTGTGTTTAAAAAAAAAAAAGGTGGAGAAAAGTCAAGAATGAATACTGACAACCCAAAGACATATGTCAAAGAATGTGAACGGTATACACAAACATACATAGACACGCTCAGATATACCTAAGAGGTGTTTCAATTAGGTAACATACATCTGCTTATAGCAGAAAACCAACATTTAAATGATTTAAACAATGACAACATGCATTGTCACACACAACAAAAATTTCTAAACTGTTTATTCTATTTATTTTATTAATTAAGCATCTTATCCACATCTTAACGCCATCATAAATGCTTCTCATCTTTCTAGGGTCATACTCAGTGTGTGGGTTTGATCTTCAGATTATTTCCCCCTGTGGTTCAAGATGATACATCAAGACATGACAATTTCCGAGGGAAGATGAAGGATCAAGTATTTGTTGTGTCTTTTTCTTTTTTTTTTTAAATATATGTAGTAACATTTTATTGTGTTTTTGGTGCAAGTTTATACAGCAAAACAGGTTCCCATTTGACAATTTCTATGCCAATTATTCAGTGACATTAGTTACATTATTCACAATGTGCCAACATTCTCTTTAGTTGCGTTCTGGTTGTTCCATTTCCAGTGCTGTAGTTTCCCTGACCCCATAGCCTTTTATCTTTCCTTTAGAGTAAATTTTGACCTTTTGGTCTCGTGTATCTTTTTAAGAGCAAGGAAACCTTTTATAGAAGACACACTGCCTGCTCAAAGACCTCCATCCCATCTCATCAGCCAGCAATTGATAATATAAAAACAAAAAAAACCCATCCCATAAACCTGTTACCTTTGAGGTAGTGATTAATTTAAAAATGAGGATTTGCCCATGAAGCACCGATTGTAATACAGATACTGGAACAAATTCAGGCTTTGTTGGTAAGACAGCAGGGGAGAATGGCTGCTGCATCACAAATATATGATGATGATTCACTTCTAGTAGATGGATAACTCATGCATGTCTTTTGCATTCTCTTGCTGAAGGTAGTTTCTTGCTGAGCCAAAACTCTTGGAATAAAATACAAGAATTATGAAACAGAACAACACTTAAATTTATTACTGCTATAATCAAAGTTATTTGCTTTGGCAAAAGAAAATTGAAAATAAACAAACTGTAATGTGCTGATGATTCTACCTTCTTTTTAAATGTTAGCTAGAGATAAGTTCCAAAAAAAAAAAAAATAAATAATTGATTAGGTACCTGGAAACATGAAAATAAAAATGTGCACGCACACATACATATATCCGTGAACGTCTAATTACCCACCAGGTAGCCAACTATTTGATTTGTCTATTTGCTATTGGTATTTGGGATATATGTATTTGCCTAAAATGCCTGTAGTTAAAAATAAGTTATATTAGGTATACCACAGCATGTGTTTACCTCTGCACTTTATACTTTCTTAATTCTGCATCTCTAAAATGGGATTTGCTAAATCTACTAAGAAAATTAGAAGTTTCCTGTGTTAGTTATCTAGTACTGCTATAACAGAAATACCACAGGTGGATGGCTTTAGCAAAGAGAATTTAGTCTCTCAGAGTCTAGTAGGTTAAAAGTCCAAATTCAAAGTGTCAGCTCCAGGGGAAGGCTTTGTCTCACTGTCGGCTCTGGAGGAAGATTCCTCGTCCTCAAACTTCCTCTGGTCGAGGAGCTTCTCAGGTGCAGGGACCCCAGGGAAATCCCCTTTACCTTGGATCAGGGAGGAGACCTGGGTAAGGGTGGTGTTACAATCCCACCCTAATCCTCTTAACAGAAAATTAAACTCACAAAATGGAGGACAACCACACAATTCTGGGAATCATGGCTTAACCAAGTTGACACATATTTTTTGGGGGGACACAATTTAATCCATGACATTTCCCTTCTCTTACTTCACGTGTGTACATGTGTGGTTCAGGTGAGGGGTGATGAGTACTGTGGATGGATCTTTATTTTTGTTTTTTGTTTGTAATACCCGTTATTCTATGCAGTTTCATCACTTTCAATGTCAGGTTACAGCATAATTCAGTTTAAACAGAATCCCAGTTACTGCCTCCCCAACCCCATACACATGTCCTCAATTATAAATTTTAATGTTCTGATATTCTCATAGTTCTGTTTCATCCAACCCTTTGAAAAGCTGAATTAAATATTTTATTGTTGTTGAGGATGTGTGTGTATGCTTTTTAAAAATGTTTGACTGTGACTATGTAAACCTATCACAGATTTAAGCATGTGTATATCTTTCATATTTTAGTATATTGCTATGTGTATTTACTTATGTTCAAAATGGTGACTAAGTGGTATTGCAAGATTCAAAATGTTTTTTGAATAATTATGAAGAATCTAATTTTATCTGCTAGTTTCAGTATTTGAGTATTAAAATATTTTTTTTAATGTAGAGGAACTCAACTGATTTTTGGGTGTCGATCTTGTACCCTGCAGCATTGCTAAATTCTTCTATTAATTACCAAAGTTTTCTTGTGAAATCTTTAGGGTCTTCTGTTTACGAGATCATGTAATCTGCAAGTAGAGATTGTTTTGCTTCTTCCTTTCAGATTTGTATTCTTTTTATTTCTCTTACCTGTCTTATTGTTGTGGATAGGACTTCCAGTGCAATATTGAGTGGTGATAATGGGCATCCTGTCTCATTCCCGCTCTGAAAGGGAAAGCTCTCAGCCTTTCTCCATTGAGTATAATGTTGGTGGTAGATTTTACACATGTGCCTGTAATTATATTGAGAAAGTCTTCTTCCATTCCTATTTTCCTGAGAGTTTTTATCAGGAAAGGGTGTTGAATTTCACTGAATGTCTTTGCTGCATCAATTGATACGATCATATGTTTCTTTTTCTTTGTTTTATTTACCTGGTGATTTTCTAACGTTGAACCGCCCTTGTAATTCTGTTATGAATCCCATTTGATCACGGCATATGAGTTTTTGATACGTTGCTGGGTCCTGTTGGCTAGAATTTTGTTGAAAAATTTTGCATCTATGCTCATAAGGAGTATTGGTCTGCAGTTTTCCTTGTCTTTGATGTCTTTGCCTGGTTTAGCTATCAGGGTTATACTGGCTTTGTAGAACGAGTTTGGTAGTGTTCCTTCCTCTTCTATGTTTCTGAAAGATTGAGTAGTATTGGTGTCAACTCTTCTCTGAATGTTTGGTAGAATTCTCCAGTGTAGCCATCTGGTCCTGGGCTTTTTGTTGTTGACAGTTTTTTAATAACATTTTCAATCTCTTCTTTTGCAATGAGCCTGTTTAAATTTTCTACCTCTGTGTAGTAGTATGTTTGGGAGGTAGTATGTTTCTAGGAATTTGTCCATTTCATCTAGGTATTCAAACTTTTTGGTGGCATGGATTGAATAGTGTCCCCCCCAAAATGTGTGTCAACTTAGCTAGGCACTGATTCCCAATATTATGTGGTTGTCCTTCATTTTGTGATTTGATGTAATTTTCCCATGTGTTGTAAATCCTAACCTCTGCCTGTGGTTAATGAGGCAAGATTAGGTTATGTTAAAGAGGATTCCCGTGGTATCCAATGCCTTTACTCAAGTCACAGCCCTGAGCCAATGTAAGAGAAGTTTCCCTGGGGTGTGGCTTGCATCACCTTTTATCTTCCAAGAGATAAAAAGAGAGAGAAGTAAGCAGAGATATAGAGACCTTATGCCACCAAGAAAGAAGTGCAGGGAACAGAGCATGTTCTCTGGACCTGAAGTTCCTGTGCTGAGAAGCAGATAGACCAGGGGAAGATTGATGACGATGACCTTTCCCCAGAACCAACAGAGAAAGAAAATATTTCCCAGGGAATTAGTGTCCTGAATTCAGATTTCTAGCCTCCTAGGCTGTGAGAGAATAAAATTCTGTTTGTTAAAGCCATCCACTTGTGGTATTTCTGTTATAGCAGCACTAGTTATCTAAGACAGTTTAGAGTACAGTTTTGGATAGTAATCAGTTTTGATCGTCTTTATCTCTGTTGGATCGGTTATAATGTCACCAATTTCATTTTTTAATTTGGTTATTTATCTCTTCTGTTTTTTTTGTCAGTCTAGCCAGTGGTTTGTCTATTTTATTGATCCTTTCAAAGAACCAACTTCTGGTTTTGTTGATTCTTTCTATTATTTTTATATTTTGTTTATTTCTGCCCTGATCTTTATTTCCTTTTTTTCCTGATAGCTTATATCTTCTTCTGCTCCTCCTTTTCTATTTGTTCTGGTTGTCAGTTTAAGTTAATGATTTTTGGGTCTCTCTAAAATTTTTTTTTTCTTCTTTTTTAAGGTAGGCATTTATTGACATG
This sequence comes from Elephas maximus indicus, assembly GCF_024166365.1. Classification (NCBI taxonomy): domain Eukaryota; kingdom Metazoa; phylum Chordata; class Mammalia; order Proboscidea; family Elephantidae; genus Elephas; species Elephas maximus. The sequence continues at coordinate 42,306,609 of NC_064836.1, read as the reverse complement.
AATTTCCCACTGAATACTATTTTTCTTGTGTCTCAAAGGTTTTAATATAATGTGTTTTCATTTTTGTTTGAGTCTAGGATTCTTTAAAATTTTACTTTTGATTTCTTTTATGGCCCAATAGTTTTTTAGTAGTGTATTATTTAGTTTTTATGTGTTTTTTTCCCCTTATTTTTTTCTGTTGTTGATTTCTAGCTTCATATCGTTATGGGTCAGAGAAGATGCTTTGTATAATTTCAATCTTTTTAAGTTTGTTGAGATTTGTTTTGTGTCCTAGTGTATTGTCTTTTCTGAAAAGTGATCCATGTGTGCTGGAGAAGAATGTGTTCTTCTGTTGCTGGGTAGAGTGTTCCTTAAGTCTCTTGGCTTATGGTTTTATTTAAGTTCTCAGTGTCCTTAATGATCGTCTTTTTAGATGTTCTGTCTATAATTGAAATATAATTTCCTACTATTATGGTGGTGGTGTCTATTTCTCCTTTCATATTAGTCGGTATTTGTTTCATGTATTTTTTAGCATTGCTTCTAGGTGCATATGTATTTATAATTGTTATGCCTTCTTGCTAGATTGACCCTTTGTTACTATGTAATATCTTTTTTTTTTATCTCTTATAATAGATTTTGGTTTAAAGTCTGCTTTATGTGGTATCAGTATGGCCACCCCTGCTCTATTTTGTTTATGGGTTGCATGGAAAAGTTTCTCCATCTTCTTATTTTCAGGCTATTTGGGTTCTTATGTGTAAGGCGTGTTTCTTATAGACAGCAAAAGGATGGATTGTGTGTTTTTTGATCCATTCTGCCACTCTCTGCCTTTTGCATGGGGCATTTAGACCATTTACGTTTAAGGTTATTCCTGAAAATGAAGTGCCTACCTCACTCATTTTGCCATTCGTTTGTTCAGTGTTTCATATCTTCTTTGTTCTTTTTATTCCAATTTTTCTGTTTTTGTTTGTATTTGGCAACTCTCTTGTGAAGAGCCTTTTTGCTTTCTTCCTTCATACTTCTGAATGTTTTTCTCCATGATTTCTTTGTTGTTACCACACATATCACACAGCATAACTTAGAATTCCAACAATGTTTAACATATGAACAACACTTAACATGCAAACTTAGCATAATAAATCTATTTCTGATTTGCTCCTCTGTCCTCCATTTCTGTTGGTGTGTCTCCATTAACATCAGTATACAATTCCATAAGGTTGTTGTTTGTTTGTTTGTTTGTAGTTGTTAGGTGCTATTGAGTCAGTTCCGACTCACAGCAACCCTCTGTACCACAGAACGAAACACTGCCCGGTCCTGCACCATGCTCACAATGGTTGTTACGGTTGACCCCATTGTTGCGACCACTGTGTCGATCCATCTCATTGAGGGTCTTCTTCTTTTTCACTGATCCTCTACTTTACCAAGCATGATGTCCTTCTCCAGGGACTGATCTTGCCTGACAACATGTCCAAAGTATGTAAGACGTAGTATCGCCATCCTTGCTCCTACGGAGCTTTCTGGTTGCACTTCTTCCAAGACAGATTCGTTTGTCCTTTTGGCAGTCAATGGTATGTTCAGTATTCTTTGCCAACACCACAATTAAAAGGCATCAATTCTTCTTCAGTCTTCCTTATTCATTGCCCAGCTTTTGCATGCATATGGTGCCATTGAAAATACCATGCCTTGGGTCAGGCACACCTTAGTCTTCAAGGTGTTATCATTGCTTTTCAACACTGTTTATTGTATGCAGGCTTTGATTATTGAGTTCATTCCCTGAAAATATCATATACTTGGTCCTTACGACTGCCCAAGTTGGTGCATTTTTTCAAGATTTCTCTTTTATTATTTATTTATTTTTTCTTCCAGAGTGTAGATACAAGTATTTATTTAATACTCTTCCCTTTCCATTTGGACTACTCTCTTGAGTAATATTTGCAAAGCTGGCCTGGTAGTGGTAAATTTCCAGAGCTTCTGTTTTTCAATTTTTTTTTTTCTGTTTTTCAAGGAATGTCTTGATTTCTTCCTCATTTTTGAATGACAACTTTGCTGGGTAAAGACTTTACGTTGGCAGTTGTTTTCATTCAGTATTTTAGATATTGCACTGTTGTCTTCTGGCCTCTAGAGTTTCTGGGAAGCAATCCTTACTGATTATTATGAAAGACCCTTGGCATGTTATATTACATTTCTCTCTTGCTCCTTAGAGAATTCTCCCCATGTCTTTGGTTTTCAAGAATTTTATTAGCATATGGCACAGAGTTGATCCTTTTTTTTTTTTTTCTTTTCTCATTGGGGTTCATGTAGCTTCCTGTATTTGCAGGCATGGTTCCCTGTTCGGTTCTGGGAAATTTTCTTTGATTATCTCTTGGAAAATTGTTCCTTTATTGTTGTCTTGATGCTCTGGGATTACAGAAATTCTAATGTTAGATTTCTTAATTGCATCTCATAATTCCATTTGGGTTTATTCACTTTTGTTTGTCCTTTTCTCTTGTTTCCCTTGAGATCTGATAAATCCAGTTATTTTGTCTTCATTTATCTTCTGTCTGTTTGACTTAATTGTTGAGTGTTTCTCTTGTTTTTTCTAACTTATTTGCTTTATTTTTCAGTTCCAATATTTCTCTCTGTGTTTTTTTTTTCTTTTGATGCTTTCAGTTTCCTTGTTAAGTCTCTCAATTTTTTCCTCCATTTATTTTCTGATCTATGCTAGTTTGTTTTCTATGTGCTTTTTTGCTTTCTTTAAACATATTTAGCACTGTAGTCTTATAAATTCTTTTCATTAGTCTAGCCTCCATAGGAGAAATTTCCTCCTCTTCATGTTTTGCGTTTGAATGGTCTTTTTTCTGTTGTGATTTTGTGTGTTTTACTATTTTTTTGTTGTTGTTGTTGAACTTACCCAGTTTGTTATTATTATTTTTACTTTAAATTTTGTGTTCTGCCTTTTGTGGGAAATTTTTCTGATTTAGTGCCCTGGTAGTGCAGTGACCAAGCACCCAGCTGCCAACCAAAAGGCCAGGACTCGTACCCACCAGCTGCTCCATGAAAGAAAGATGTAGCTGTCTATTTCTGCAAAAACTCATAGACTTGGGAACCTATGGGGCAGCCCTGCTGTGCCCCACAGAGTTGGTATGAGATAGAGTCGACCTAGTGGCAGTGGGCTTATCTTCTCCTGAGAACTACTAGAGGGCACTCTTATCCTTAGGTTCTTTTCTGTGATGATTCAGGAGTTAGGGATGCTTGATCTCTGGAATTCAACACACGTGTGAGGGAGGGTGGTTTAACTGGCCACAGACGTAACTGTTGCGACTTGACTTTCCTGTGGCGAAGGTGGGGGCGTCTCTATGTCTTTCCTTCATGGGTGCCCCTGCCCAGGACCTGTGAGGAGGGAGCCAAGAGTTTCCCTCTATGTCTGAAGTATTCCTCTTGCCTTGTTGCCCTTGCCATTCCTCCTGGTCCTAATGCCCATCCATCTTGGGCCTCAGCAAGATTCAACAGTACTCTCTCGCAGAGCCGCAGTCTCCTTTCACCCCCTCCCAATTGTTCAGCCCACAAACTCCCACGGCCAATCTGTGCTGCCTTAAAAAAATCAGGCTACAGCTTCCTCAGATTAGTTCCCTTTCTGTGTTCCCTTTTTGGAGTGTTGCCCAGCCAGTCTCAAAATGGCTGCAATGAGTGAGTGCTCTAGGTGTTAGGGTGTAACTTCTCCCAGTTTCTGTGCCATCCTGGCTCCCTCTCTCTCCCACTTCTGGGCCCACCTTGACTCTCCAACACCTTGACTACTGTCCAGATTTCTGAGATCTCAGTCTGTGGTTGTTTTTATTTGTTGTTCAATAGTTTAGTTGCTGGGGGAGTAAATGTGAGTGTCCACCCACTTTACCATCTTGGTCCATGCTCTGTTAAAATATTTTTGGTCAAATTCTTTTTTAAAATATGAAGATATCAGGTAACTGGAGGTAGATTCAGATTAGTGAGACCTGGGACTTTTATACTTTTGATACGTCTTCTTTTTTTAAAAAAAAAAAGTATACAAAATTACAAAAATAACATTTTGGTATTAAAATAAAATATTTATTTAGAGTGAGAAATGAAAACTAAAACAATTCACTAGAGCCTTAGAGATTTATATCCCTTTCTCTGAAATCTCTTTAAGCAATTTACCATAAATGCTTGCAAACTACTTTCTGATTGTAACCTAGACTATTCTACAACTCCCAGCATATCTTAGTACTCAGAAGGGTCTGTTCAAGTAAGAAACTTAGAAACTTAAGCTTCATGAGCTTCTTGGTATATTCTCCTCTGTTATAGATTGAATTGTGCCCCTTCAGCAAGAAAAAAAAAAAAAAAAGGTATATCGAAGTCCTTATCCTTGTGCCTGTGAATGTGATCTCGTTTTGGGAAATAGAGTCTTTCCTTGAGGATATCATTAGCTTAGGTTAATGAAGTTATACAGAAGCCGAATATGACCTCTATATGACCACCTATGTGATTGGTGTTTTATAAAAGAGGAGAATAGATATAAAGACACAAGGAGACACATGAGTATTCACTGGTAAGTCAAGGAATGCCAAAAAATGCCCAAGGATACCAGAAGCTGAAAGAGACAGGTAAAGATATTCCAGTTGATTTGACAGAGATCATAATCCTGCTGATGGCCTAATTTGGACTTCTTGTCTCCAGAACTGTGAGAAGATCAATTTCCGTTCTTTAAACCACCCAGTTTTTGCCATTTTGTTATGACAGCCCTGTTCTTCTGCCCCTTGGGTATGGCAGCTTTGTTCCCTCAGCTTTGGGCAGTGGATCTAGCCCCATCCCGCTGGCACCCCTGAATGGTAGCACCACACCCCAAACCTGAGTTGGTGAAGATATGACTGTTTGAAAACTAGGCAGCTGTGGCTCCACAATTTGAAACCCCAAAGGCCATGGTTCCACCCTTTGAGACCCCAGAGGTTGTGGCCCTACCCTTTGAGACTGAGGCAGCTCTGTTTCCTGTGTTCCTTGTCTCTTCAGCTTTTCCTGTCTCCTTGGTGACTCATTCCCTTGGGCCTTGCTACCAGTGTTGGCCCCACTGGGGCAAGTGTTCCAAAGCTTTTTGGCTCCACTGATAAGCTCTTGGAGGCACCCCGCTCTGCCAGGAAGCCTTCTGTGCAAAGGCACTCAGGTCTCTCAATCCGTGGTCAGCTTCAGTGCCATTTTGCGCTGGTCTCCTGGTTCTGCTGGTACTGTTGTTTCTTTGCCGCTGCTTCTCACTGCGCCATCTCTAGCAAAATAGCTCTCCTCACTTCCTTCTGAGTCCTCACCAGAATTGTCTTTGACGTCCATAAGTCCACCTAAGTCTCTTCCAGGCAATCTAGATTTTTACTATATGGCACTTTTAAACTCTTTTAGCTTTTACCCATTCGTAGTTTCAAAATAACTTCCATATTTTAGGTATCTGTTACAGCCACACCTCACTCTTCTGGTACCAAAATTCTGTCTTATCTAGTGCTGATATAACAGAAATACCACAAATGGATGGCTTTAACAGAGAGAAATTTACCCTCTTATCGTCCAGGAGGCTAGAAGTTTGAATTCAGTGTGCCATCTCCATGGGAAGGTTTTCTGCTAACTGAACGGTTGGAGGTTCCAGTCTTGCAATCTACTTCAGAAAAATCAACCACTAAAAATCTTGCAGAGCACAGCTTTACTCTGATACACATTAGTTAGAATTGACTCCATGGCAACTGGCCTGTCTCTCAAAGAACACATGAATCATTTTGTCCCTGAAGTAAAGTAACTCTGATAACATTTTAACATTTTAAAGTATGTGATTTATGTCTAATTTCTTTTCAACTACTTACAGAGTAATGAAATAGCATAAATGTATTTGTTATGTATGCTATAAAACCAAAAACCAAACCCACTGCTGTCGAGTCGATTCCGACTCATAGCGACCCTATAGGACAGAGTAGAACTGCCCCATAGAGTTTCCAAGGAGCACCTGGCAGATTCAAACTGCAAACCTCTTGGTTAAAAGCCATAGCACTTAACCACTGCGCCACCAGGGTTTCCATGTATGCTATAATTATTATAAAATACATTTTATAATTTCAATGCAGATTGAAAGTCTTAAAGATCATGTAAACAAAAGGAATAATTAATATATTTTTTAAAATTTCCTTTGCCTAAATATAATATAGACCAGAAAATCATCAGTTAAATATTTAAACTGAGTATATGTGTGTATGTATATGCATGCAAAAGCTGGACAATGAATAAGGAAGACTGAAGAAGAATTGATGCATTTGAATTATGGCATTGGTGAAGAATATTGAATTTGGAAAAGTAGATGGTTAAAATTGTGTGTCAGCTTGGCTGGGCCATGATTCTCAGTGTTTATATATGATCACCCCCTTGTTGGGATCTGCTGCGAGTAACCAGTCAGTTGAAACGGAGTTTCCTTGGGCATGTGGCTTGCATCTGAATATAAGTGGACATTCTGGCTTTTGCCTGCTCTGGATCCTGCTGCTGCCTCCTGTTCATCTAACTTCCAGTTCTTGGGACTTGAGCTAGTAGCTTATCTGCTGATCTTGGGATTTATCAATCTTCACGGCCCATGAGCAAGACCTCTGCTCTCCAACTTTCTGATCTTGGATTCATCAGCACCTGCAGCTGTGTGAATCAGAAGAAGCCTTGTGGTTATTGCCTGCTGCTCTTGGGATTCGTCAATCTTCACAGCCTGTGAACAAGAGCCTTACTCTCCAACTTGATAATCTTGAGTTTGCCAGCCCCTGCAGCTGCATGAATCAGGAGAAGCCTCTATTCTGATCCATGGACTTGGGACGTTCCAGCCTCTACAATCTCGTAAGGCATTTCCTTGATATAAATCTCTCTCAATATGTATTTATACGCTTCACTGGTTTTGCTTCTGTAGAGAACCAAGCCTAAGACAGAATATTCTCAGAATGCTCCTTAGAAACGGGAATGATGAGACTTCATCTTGCTTGCTTTGGACTGTTACTAGGAAGAATTAGTTTCTGGAGAATGAAATCTTTCTTGGTAAAGTAGAAGGTCAGCGAAAAACAGAAAATACCCTCAATGGGATGTATTGACACAGTGGCTGCAACAACGGGTTCAAATATAGTAACAATTGTGTGGATGGCTCAGGACTGGGCAAAGTTTCATTTTGTTGTGCATAGAGTCGCTATGAGTCGAAACTGACTTGATGATACCTAACAACAAGAACATATGTGTGTGAGTATCTTAAAACAGGAAATATATCATGACATTTGGTTAGCTATATTAATATGTTGATTTATGTGCACAAACTTACATCATTAAATTGCACAATTGACTGTGGATTTCATATAATTAATTAAAATCTTGTCAAGAAAATAGGGTTTGTGAAAAGAATCAGCTAAATCATCTAGTGAAATCAGTGCAATTCAGAAGTTCCAAGTGTTATAAGAAATGACCATTATATTAGGATAAGACAGGCTAATAGATTTTAGTGGAAAGATTCCAGTTTTAGAAATTACATTATATTAAAAAATAATCCTGTAAAATCTAAAATCTACTAGATTTATTATTCTCGATGACTTTTAAAAGTTGTACCACAATGAACTTGGCAACAATATAAACTGAAATTATAAACTGAAATTATTAGAAATATAGAACAGTATTATATCTGATCTGTTCAATTCATCAACATCACATGCCACTTGATTTCAAAGGTATTCAGGCAGTCATTTTAAAATTAATTCATAATTCTTTGACTCACAAATCATATAATGAAATAGTCTCTATTTCTTCAGAGGTAAAAAGAAATCAATGTCTATGTAAGCTGGAAATATCCTAAAATACATTATTTGGAAGCATTATACAAAAATTATGATTTTATTGAAATTGTGATATCCATGAGCTAAATAAAACGTGGTTTTAAATTGTTCATTGGCATGCATACACACATACACATATATTTACAAAAATCATAACATTTTCATTTCCCTTCAGGGTTTATAATACTTAAAATACTTGTTTAAAATACAGCCATTTTTTAAAATATACAACCTAAAGCATTGGCATCATTTATCAAAATAAATGTCAGGAAAATAAACACTTAAACATAATTAGGTTTTATATACATTCAAATCTTTTCTTTCCTTGAGTCAGCACAATTTCTTTTGGTTTTCTGAACTTCTCACTGTAACGCCAAATCTGTGAGGTCTAAGAGCAGTTGGCTTGTAGACATAACCTTCATCACACTTGGGCCATTTGGTCCAGTTCTGGAAATTTTATAGCAACCTTATTCCCAGTAGCTGATGGAAACAAGCTGGGGCCCTACAAGCTGGGGCCCTATAAACAGAGTCCAGTAGTCCCAGGCTATGTTCCTGAGTTTTAACACGTAGTCAGAGCTACAGACTTCAATTTAACTCCAAACTCAAGAATCTACTTTCTATTATGCTTTATCACTTCCCCCCTGGGAAGAGTCTTACCCCAACATGACTGCCTGCCGCCTTCTGAATGTGTTTGGTTCATGCCACCACCGCCTCCCTCCCACCTGCCCCCCACCTCATTTTTTGGAAAGCACATTATGTATTGATACCAGTCTTTATCTGAAATGAGTTTTCTGTCTTTCATTTTTAAATTGATTTATTTATTGTGCAAATATAGAGAACACTCATGTACCCACTAACTAGCTTTCCCAAATCTTAATAGTATGTGAAATTACCACGAGATTCTTAAAGATATGGTATACATCTCCAGTGTGATTGTACAGAATCATACTTCTCTCAGCAGGGCATGTGACTTCTTATTGTTCCATTTCCTTGACAGTGCTTGACATTTTAAGGTTTAAAATTGTGTGGCTTTTATGAGAGTGAAATAATTTTTCCCTCCCTCCAAAATCCTCTACTCTCTCTTCAAATATGTATTTTTGATTTTAACTTTTTTTCTTTCTTTATTGTGCTTTAGATGAAGGTTTACAGAGCAAATCAGTTTTTCATTAAACAATGAAAACATGTATTGTTTTGTGACATTGGTTTCCAACCCCATAATGTGTCCATCCTCTCCCTTTCTTGATCTTGGATTTCCCTTTACCAGCATTTTTCTCACCTCGTACCTTCTCGCCTTTGTCTCTGGACTGGTGTTCCCATTTAGTTTTGTTTTGTCTTATGTGCCTGTCTAATCTTTTTGCCTGAAAAGTGAACTAAAGGAGTGACTTCAGTACTGAGTTAAAAGGACGTCTGGGGCCGTACTCTCAGGGTCTCCCCAGTCTCTGTCAGGTCAGTAAGCCTGGTCTTTTTTTGTGAGTTAGAATCTTGTTCTACAATTTTCTCCAGCTCCATCCAGGACCCTGTATTTTGATCCTGTGTGGTGGTAGCTGGGGACCATCTCGTTGTGCTGGACTCAGTCTGGTGGGGGCTGTGGTAGTTGTGGTCCATTAGTCCTTTGGGCTAATCTTTTCCTTGTGTCTTTGGTTTCCTTCATTCTGCCTTGCTCTAGGTGAGGTGGGACCAGTGGAATATCTTAGATGGCTGCTCACAAGCTTTTAAGACCCCAGATGTGCTACTCATCAAAGTAGGATGTACAACATTTTCTTTATAAATTGTGTTATGCCAATTGAGCTAGATGTCCCCCGAAACCAAGGTCTCCAGCCCTAAGCCCAGTAATTCGATTCCTCAGGGAGTTTGGATGTGTCTGTGAAGGTTCCATGACCTTGTCTTGGTCAAGTTGTGCTGACATCCCCAGTATTGTGGACTGTCTTACCCTTTACCAAAGCTAATTTGTATTTTTTAATGGTGAGGCTGAGTATTATTTATACTTTATTTTAGTATTTGTGCCACTTCATCTGTGAGTTTTCCATTTCATTTTGTCCATCTTTCTGTTGGGTTATTTGTCTTATTCTTATAGATTCGAAGTTTATTATTCTGTATAAATTTTCTGATTGGGAATTGGAAATATATTCTCTCAGTTGTGGTTTTATATGAAGTGTTGATGGAGGGTTCTGTGATCACCAAATACATCCACATTGAGACAGCATGGGGTAAGTAACAATTCTCAAGGGAACCAAGATGGGTGGTAGAAAAAAGAATGAGTCAGAAGATCAAGATTATAATTACCATTAAACATATAAAACACTTAAAAGGTACAATGATATTGTATCTGCCGTAGGGCTTTCACAGCCACCTGCATATACAAAGAGAGTCTTGAGAGAAACGTTGAAGAATTACTAGTTCTTTGGGACTATAATTTGTCTTTTGTTGGAGAAAAGATCAGGGCGTGTGTGTGTGTGTGCCTGTCCTTATTCTGACAGGGCTTCAGAAGGAAAAGTTTGTGCAAATGTAAGAACAGTGAAACAACATGCCATTGTTTTATTCCCTTGAGTTGATTCTGATTCATAGTAACCTTACATGACAGAGTAGAACTGCCCCATACAGTTTTCTAGGCTATAATCTTTACAGGAGCAGATCGCCAGGTTTTTTTCTCTCTTGAAGCTTCTAGGGGGTTCACATTGCCGACCTTTTGGTTCACAGCCAAGCTTAACCATTGGGAAACCAGGCCTCCTTTGGCATAACATTGAGACATGAACAAAACTATAGATATTTTGACCTGGCGGTATTGTAAGATGATGTAAAGGAATATTGGGAGAAGCATTTAGAAATACAGGGATAGACCACAATATGGAATATGTCATGCTAAGTAGTTTTAACTAGCTTTGGTTATATTCCATAGAGAGTAAGGTATCAGACTGTTGTTTCTTGGTTGGTTGGACTTTTTATTGTTTAGTTTTTAAAAGAATAATATGACCACTTTCACTTTTTTTAAAATGGATTTATGGTGATGTGAAAAAGGAGTAGAAGATCTATTTTTTACTTAAAGGGATTTCCATGGGGATTATACTGATGAGATGGTTGTGGGATATATTTCTGTTATTGTTAGGTGCCATAAAGTTGGTTCCTACTCATAGCAACCCTGCATACAACAGAATGAAACACAGCTTGGTCCTGTGCCACCCTCACCATCATTGTTAAACTTCAGCTTATTGTTGCAGCCACTGTGTCAATCCATTTCAATGAGAGTCTTCCTCTTTTTCACTGACCCTCTACTCTACTTTACGAAGCAAAATGTCATTCTCTGGGAACTGGTACCTCCTGATAACAAGTCCAAAGTACAGAAGACGAAGTCTTATCATCCTTGCTTCTAGGGAGCATATTGGCTGTACTGCTTCCAGGACAGATTTGCAGGACAGATTTGTTCATTCTTCTGGCAGTCCATGGTACATTCCATGTTACCAACACCGTAATCAAAGGCGTCAATTCTTCTTCAATCTTCCTTATTTGTTGTCCAGCTTTGGCATGTATATGAGACATTTGAAAATATCATGGCTTGGGTCGGGAACACCTTAGTCCTCAAAGTAGCATCTTTGCTTTTTAACACTTTAAAGAGGACTTTTGCAGCAGATTTATTTAGGTAAATTTATTTAGGGAAATATTTAAAACCAAAACCAAATCTGTTGCTGTCAAGTTGATTTAGGTAATACAATTTAAAATAATTGTGAATGATTGATTAGGGGTACGAATGAGCTAAAGAAACTGAGGATTACTCCTAAATTTCTTATTTAAAAGAATAAGTAGGTATTCTAATATTAGCTTAGACAAGGAAACTAGAGTGTGATTTGAGAGAACTTTGAGTTTGGCTTTTGCCACATTAATGTTGCGAAGCCTTGGGGATGAACCAATTGGAAATGTACTATTGGTAACTGAATGTTTGTCTATGAAACTCAAGTGCAAGATTTGGACTGCAGATAGAGCTATATTCAGAATCTACTGGGGATAAACATTAATAGAAGCCCTCAGTCTACCTGAAATGTCCCAGAAAATGGATAGATTCAGAATTAATGTACTTAAAAGAGGAGTTTCTATGAGATTATAAAATTTAAGGGGCATGAGGAAAAGAAAGTGTCTGAGTGGAACAGTTAACTATATTGCTAACACTGATATAACTTTGATTCAAGCAACAAACATCAAAGAGCACTAAAATCATTAAGGGAAGATTCATATGATCTCAAAGTATCATTACACATATTACTTACAAAAGAAAAAAACTTTATATTAACAATGGAAGTATCTAGTAGTTGCCAATTTAATCAAGTGATTGGTTTTAGAAGTATAAGTAATGGAACAAAATAATACTCTGATTTTTTTTTTTTAACATATGTTCTGTATTTTTTTGATGTGTCTTAATACATACAACATCACCATGAAATATGGTATTTTTTTGATGTGTCTTAATACATACAACATCACCATGAAATATGGAAGACATCTTCCTGGCCAACGGACTGGAAGAGATCCATATTTATGGCTATTCCCAAGAAAGGTAATCCAACCGAATGTGAAAGTTATAGAACAATATCATTAATATCAAACACAAGCAAAATTTTTTTGAAGATCATTCAAAAGCAGCTGCAGCAGTATATCCACAGGAAACTGCCAGAAATTCAGGCTGGATTCAGAAGAGGACGTGGAACCAGGGATTGCTGATGTTAGATGGATCCTGGCAGAAAGTAGAGAATACCAGAAGGATATTTACCTGTTTTTTATTGACTATGCAAAGGTATTCGACTGTGTGGATCATAACAAATTATGGATAACATTGCGAAGAATGGGAATTCCAGAGCACTTAATTGTGCTTGAGGAATCTGTACATAGATCAAGAGGCAGTCTTTCCAGCAGAACAAGGGGATACTATGTGGTTTGAAGCCAGGAAAAGTATGCCTTAGGGTTGTACCATTTCACCATACCTATTCAATCTGTATGCTGAGCAGATAATCTGAGAAGCTGGACTATATGAAGAAGAACAGGGCATCAGGATTGGAGGAAGACTGATTAACAACCTGTGTTATGCAGATGACACAACCTTGCTTGCTGGAAGTGAAAAGGACTTGAAGCACTTACTAATGAAGATCAAAGACCACAGCCTTCAGTATGGATTGCACCTCAATGTAAAAAAAAACAAAAATCCTTACAACTGGACCAATGAGCAACATTATGATAAACGGAGAAAAGATTGTAGTTGTAAAGGATTTGATTTTACTTGGATCCACGGTCAATAGCAATGGAAGCAGAAGTCAAGAAGTCAAACGACGCATTGCATTGGGTAAATCTGCTGCAAAGGACCTCTTTAAAGTGTTGAAAAGCAAAGATGTCACCCTGAAGACTAAGGTGTGCCTGACCCAAGCCATGGTATTTTCATTAGCATCATATGCATGTGAAAGCTGGACAATGAATAAGAAAGACTGAAGAAGAATTGATGCCTTTGAATGGTGGTGTTGGTGAAGAATATTGAATGGACTGCCAAAAGAATGAACAAATCTGTCTTGGAAGAAGTACAACCAGAATGCTCCTTAGAAGCAAGGATGGCTACAATGAGTCTTGCATACTTTGGACATGTTGTCAGAAGAGATCAGTTCCTGGACAAGGCCATAATGGTTGGCAAAGTACAGGCTCGGTGGAAGAGAGGAAGACCCTCAATGAGGTAGATTGACACAGTGGCTGCAACAATGAGCTCAAGCGTAACAACAATTGTAAGGATGACGCAGGACTGACAGTGTTTCCTTCTGTTGTGCATAAGGTCTTTATGAGCCAGAGCTGACTTGATGGTACCAAACAACAACGACAACACAGCATCACCTATGTAGTATACTTGCCAAAAAGTATTTATCTTGAATATAAACTTGAGAAAACCAAACCAAATTAAACCCATGCCATTCAGTCCATTCCGACTCATAGCAATCCTGTAGGATGGAGTAGAACTGCCCTATAGGGTTTCCAAGGTGCAGCTGGTGAATTTGAACTGCCAAACTTTTCGTTAACAGCCCAGCTCTTAACTATTGTGCCACCAGAGCTCCAGTCATAAGGAGGAAGTAGAAAAACTCAGAATGTGAGATACAGTACAAAACTACTGACCCAAATTCTTCAATAATCCCAGGTCCTAAGGAGCAGTAGTTGGAAAATATTGCTTTGGTGATAGAAATGATGCCAGAGATTGCATGACAGAATTTTGTAAAACCAACAGCTTCTTCAGCAACATAAATGGCGGCTGTACACATGGACATCTCCAGATGGAATACATAGGAATTATATCGACTGCATCTGTGGAAAGAGACGATGGAAAGGTTCAATATCATCAGACAGAACAAGGCCAGAGGCCGATTGTGGAAAAGACCGTAATTGCGCATATGCAAGTTCAAGTTGAAACTAAAGACAAGTAGAACAAGTCCATGACAGCCGAAGTATGACATTGAGTATATCCCACCTGAATTTAGAGACTGTCTCAAGAATAGATTTGATGCATTAAACAGCACTGATAGAAGACCACACGAGTTGTAGCATGACATCACGGACATCATACATGAAGAAAGCAAGAGATCATTAACAAGGCAGGAAAGAATGAAAAGACCAAAATGGATGTCAGAAGAGAGTCTGAAACTTGCTCTTGAGTGTTGAATAGCTAAAGCAAAAGGAATTAATGATGAAATAAGAAAGCTGAACAGAAGATTTCAAAGGGCAGCTGGAGAAGACAAAGTAAAGTATTATAATTACATGTGCAAGGACCTGGAGTTAGAAAACCAAAAGCAAAGAACACACTGGGCATTTTTCAAGCTGAAGGACACAACTAGATCAATAAGCAAAATCATGATAAACGGAGAAAACACTGAAGAAAAAATTGAAGCCTTGAATTGCAATATTGAAGGATTCTATTGGGAAAATATTAAAAAATCAGGAAGCATCAAAAGAAGATAGAAGGAATACACAGTCACTATAGCAAAAAGAATTGATCAATGTTCAACCATTTTAGGAGGTAGCATATGATCAGGAACTGATGGTAGTGAAGGAAGAAGTCCAAGCTACACTGAAGGCATTGGCAAAAAACAAAGTTCCAGGAATTAACAGAATACCAACTGAGATGTTTCAACAAATGGAGGCAGTGCTGGAAGGACTCTTCTATGCCAAGAAATTTGGAAGACAACTACCTGGCCAACTGACTGGAAGAGATAAATATTTATGCCTATTCCCCAGAAAGGTTATCCAATCGAATGTGGAAGTTATAGAACAATATCATTAATATCACACCTAAGTAAAATTTTGCTGAAGATCATTCAGAAGCAGCTGGAGCAGTATATCCACAGGGAACTGCCAGAAATTCAAGCTGGATTCAGAAGAGGACGTGGAACCAGGGATATCAATGCTGATGTTAGATGGATCCTGGCTGAAAGCAGAGAATAACAGAAAGATGTTTATCTGTCTTCTACTGACTATGCAAAGGCATTTGACTGTGTGGATTTTAACAGCTTATGGATAACATTCCAATGAATGGGAATTCCAGAACGCTTAACTGTGCTCATAAGGAACCTGTACGTATATCAAGAAGCAGTCTTTCAAGCAGAACAAAGGGATACTACGTGGTTTGAAGTCAGGAAGAGTTTGCCTTAGGGTTGTACCATTTCACCATACCTATTCAATCTGTATGATGAGCAAATAATCTGAGAATCTGGACTATAAGAAGAAGAACGGGGCATCAGGATTGGAGGAAGACTCAATAACAACCTGGGATATGCAACTGACACAACCTTTGTTGTTGAAAGTGAAGAGAACTTGAAGCACTTACTGATGATCAAAGACCACAGCTTTCAGCATGCATTACACCTCAACATAAAGAAAATAAAAATCATCATAACTGGATCAATAAGCAAAATTATGATAAATGGAGAAAAGACAAATTGGCAAGGCTTTCATTTTACTTGGATACACAGTCAACACCCATGGAAGCAGCAGTCAAGAAATCAAACGATGCATTGTTTTGGGCAAATCTTCTGCTAAAGACCTCTTTGAAGTGTTAAAAAGCAAAGATGTTAAATTGAAGACTAAGGTGCACATGACCCAAGCCATGGTGTTTTCAGTGGCCTCACACGCTTGCTAAAGCTGGACTACGAATAAGGAAGACCATAGAAGAATTGAAGCCATTGAATTGTGATGTTGGCAAAGAATATTGAATATACCATGGACTGCTAAAAGAACAAACGAATCTGTCTTGGAAAAAGTACAACCAGCATGCTCCTTAGAAGCAAAGATGACAAGACTACGTCTCACATAATTTGGACATGTTATCAGGAGGGGTCAGTCCCTGGAGAAGGACATCATGCTTCGCAAAATAGAGCTCAGAGAAAAAGAGGAAGACTCTCAGGGAGATGTATTGACACAGTGGCTGCAACAAAGGGCTCAAGCATAACAATTGTGAAGATGGCACAGGTCAGGGCGGTGTTTCGTTCTGTTGTGTATAGGGTGGCTATGCATAGGAAACAGCTGGACATCTAACAACAACACAACAAAACACAGAGATGTGGAACTGGTTTATATTTAAAGAGAGAAATTTTCTGACAAACAAATATAATACGACATCCTTATTTTCATCCTTGAAGGAAAAATAAAAGGTTTTTTATGGTCACAATTTTGAAAGATTAGATAAGGATTTGATGATTTTATTAATGTTAATTGCGTTAACATTATTCTGGTCATATAAAAAAATGTCTTTTTGCTTAGAAAATCTGTGCTGAGGTATTTAGAGATGTATCACAATGTCTTTAAGTTCATTTAAAATGTTCAGGAAAAAAAAAGAAAAAGATATTTACAGAGGGATGAAAATGTGACAAAATATTAAGAACTGGTGACTAAATAAAGGTGTCACTAGACTTCATATTACTATTTTTTAACTCTCTTTCATTTCAAACGCTTAAAAAATAAAGTTTGTAAGAAGAGGCTCTATGAAATAATTATGTTTACAAATGAAAATTGGGACACATAGTTTTTGCAAGAAGTGATAGAAAAATCTGTACTTTATGCTTTGAAGTCAGGTTTGCCAAATGAGCCGTGGTGACATAATGGTTAAGCACTCAGCTGCTAAGCAAAAGGTTGGCAGTTTAAACCCACCGTAAAGTAAAGGCCTGGTGATCTACTTCCCTAAAGATTATAGTCAAGGAAACCCTATGGCGCTGTTCTACTCTGTAACACATGGGGTCCTCATGACCTGGAATTGACTAAATGGCAAAGCGTTTGGTTTTGGTTTGTGCACATTAAGAAGTGAAGAACAAAAAATATTTAATTGTGTATTTGATTATTTTCAACTGAGGAAGTTGGTATATGTTGGAAAGTTACATCAATTACTATACCCCATCAATAAAATACTTTGTTACAAAATTAGAAAATATATATATATGTATTCACACATATAGCCAGAGTAGAAACTTAAAAAAAAAATTCCCTATGTTCTTAATTACATTTTCTCCATATGTACTCAAACATCATACTGAGCTGGCTCATAATTTTGCTTTACAATTATGGATTTGAAAATGACATCCAGTTTGCACTGAAGTTCCACGTGGATGAAGAAAGAATGAGAAATAAATGAATGTTCACGTTTTTAGGCCATCATGGTAATTCTATTTCAATTGCCATACAAATAACACAAGTTAAACTCATCTTAAAATTTGGGTTTGAGATGTTAAATCTCATTTAGAAAATAAATTACACAAAAACAACTTGATTCTCGCACACAAAAACAGAATCTATGAAGTGATGGTAGTGCGTGGAACAAAAAGAAATGTAAATTGAATTGTATTGTCAATTTCTGCTACTTCAATTTGCAATATGTTTTCTGAAACAGTGTATCTCGGCATATTTGAATATTTGTCTATTGAGTTCATAAGATGATAACCTTCTATCCTATTTCAGAGAACATATATTTTCAAGTGAGCATTTATTCATGTAACTTAATATTTCATAGTTCACTCAAACATCAAAAATAGAGTAGAAAAGTAAGTTTCTATTACAGGCAATTCTTTACTACATTCTCTATTTCAGTTTTTAGGTTAATTTCTTTCTATTCCTCTCTATCTCAAAGAAGCCGTAGATATGAGATTTCTTAAGATGAGAGTGGGATATGAGA
Source organism: Elephas maximus indicus (assembly GCF_024166365.1). NCBI lineage: Eukaryota > Metazoa > Chordata > Mammalia > Proboscidea > Elephantidae > Elephas > Elephas maximus. Next base: position 42,288,657 of record NC_064836.1, on the reverse strand, counting down.
TAAAATTATTTAACTGAAACCTGAATATATTTTGTCTTCTCAAGCTGTCTATTTAGGGTTGGTGTAAACATTGTAGGGTAGTGATTTCAGTTACTTTGCAAAAGTTGCTTTCTAGAGGTAGAGAAACTGCTGAAATACACTTCATTATACTTTATTCAAACTTTTGGCCAAACAAATCTTCATACAACCTTGATAAAAGCCAATATTACCTTCCTTATTAGACAAAAAAAAAAAAAAATTTTTTTTTTTTTTTTTTTATTAGACAGCACCACAGAGTAGAGTAAATTTTCTGGAAAACCCATGTGATAAGACTCAGTTTAGAAACTAATGACAAAATCGAATATCCATGAGTAATACAAGATGGCAAAATTTGTTACAGATTAACTTTCCAACTCATTAGAAAATAACCGGTTGCTAGAGTTGAAATTGACTTGACGGCAATGAGTTTGGTTTTTTGAATCTGAGACTTATTGACAATGAGTTCAAATATGGGAGATCATCAAGAACTCCCAAAATAAGAGAAATCTGAAAAGGTCCTTTTTGAAGAAGTTAGATTTATGCAGATGGAGATGAGTAGGGTGGTTGTTCCAAATTGAGAAACAAAATGGATGAATCCAGAGGGTAGGAATGACTACGATGTAAAGAGGTACCAGGAAGATCTCATCCTGACAAAATTGCATTGTCCTGTTAGGTAGAAATATTTGAAATTAAGGGCTAATGTGAAAAGTGTAGCTACTTTATAAGAGATAATGATCAGAAAGTGGTCTTAGTATAAAATCTATATAACTTTTATCACTTAACCGAGGTATTTTTGGGGATAAGTGATCTCTTTTTTGCCTTCATGTACCCAGACAAGCACAGTAACTGGAGCAAAATAAATTGTCAGGAAATGGAATGAGATGAAAGAAGATATGAATGAATTAGTGAAGGAGTAGATAAATATATGCAATACAGAATTTAAAAATAGTTCTTTTGGCAGAAGAAGGGCACTTTGAATAATTCTAAAAAGGCCTCAGTAGTAAAAAGAAAGTGGATATTTAAAATCTCCTTAGAAATTAAGCATATACAAATGGTTAATATCACAATTTCATTAAAAGAAAAATATACGAGATACGTCATTGTCGTTTCTAACCTTGTAAGGTATAGAGTGGACAAAAAACTTCCAAGGTTTTTTTAATTAAAAAAATTTTTATTTATTTAATAACTTGGTTTCTATAATGCTTTGACATTCTATATTTTCTTTCTTAGCAATGCCAATTTGAATGTTGTTGTGATTAGGCGACCTTCAGTCCGTTCTGACTCAAAGCAACCCTTTGTACAACAGAATGAAACACTGCCTGATCCTTGCCATCCTCATAATCATTGCTATGCTTGAGCCCATTGTTGCAGCCACTGTATCAATCCATCTGGTTAAGGGTCTTCCTCTATCTTGCTGGTCCTCTGCCTTAGCAAGCATGATGTCCTTCTCCAGGGCTGGCTCCTTTTGATATAACATGTCCAAAGTACATGAGACGAAGGCTCTCCATTCTCCCTTCCAAGGAACATTCTGGCTGTACTCCTTCCGAGACAGATTTGTTTGCTCTTCTGGCAGTCGATGGTATGTTCGATATTCTTCACTAATATCATAGTTCAAAGGAATCAATTCTTCTTCAGTATTCCTATTCGTTGTCCAGCTTTCCCATGCACATGAGACTGTTGAAAATATCATGGTTTGGGTCAGGCATACCTTAGCCCCAATGTGGCACCTTTGCTTTGCAACACTTTAAAGTGGTCTTTTGCATCAGATTTGCCCAGTGCAATATGTCATTTGATTTCTTGACTGCTGATTCCATGGGCGTTGATTATGGATCCAAGAAAATGAAATCCTTGACAACTCTAATAACTTCCCCATTTAATCACAATGTCTTATTGGTCCAGTTGTGAGGATTTTTGTTTTCTTTATGTTAAGGTGTAACCTGTAGTGAAGGCAGTAGTCTTTGATCTTCATCAATAAGTGCTGAAAGTTCTTTTCCCTTTCAGCAAGTAAGGTTGTGTCACCTGCATATCACAGGTTGCTAATGAATCTTCCTCCAATCCTGATGCCCTGTACTTCTCCGTATAATCCAGCTTCTTAGATTATTTCCTGAGCATACAGATTGAATAGATATAGTGAAAGGGTAAACCTTGATGCACGCTTTTCCTGATTTCAAGCCACACAGTATGCTCATGCTGCTCTGTTTGAACAACTGCCTCTTGGTCTAAGTACAGATTCCTCCTGAGCACAACTAAGTGTTTTGGAATTCCCATTCTTTGCAATGTGTTCCATAATTTGTTATGATCCACACAGTTGAATGCTTTTGCATAGTCATTAAAACACAGGTAAACATCTTTCTGTTATTCTCTTTCAGCCAAGATCCATGTGACGTCAGCAATGATATCCCTCATTCCATGTCCTTTTCTGAATCCAGCTTGAATTTCTGGCAGTTCTCCATCAGTGTACAACTGCAATCGTTTTTTAATTATCTTCAGCAAATTTTTACTTGTGTGTGATATTAATGATATTGTTGGATTATTTCTGCATTCAGTTGTATCACCTTTCTTTGGAAAGGACTCAAATATAGATCTCTTCCAGTCGATTGGCCAGGAAGCTGTCTTCCAAATTTCTTGGCATAGATGACTGAGCACCTCCAGCACTGCATCTGTTTGTTGAAACATCTCAATTGATATTCCATCAATTCCTGGAGCCTTGTTTTTTGCCAGTATCTTCAGTGCAGCTTGGACTTCTTTCTTCAGTACCATCGGTTCCTGATCAGATGCTTCCTCCTGAAATGGTAGACACAGGCATATACTTTTTGGTACTGTGACTCTGTGTATTGCTTCCATCTTCTTTTGATGCTTCCTGTGTAGTTCAATATATTGTCCATAGAATCCTTCAGTATTGCAACTTAAAGCTTAAGTTTTTTTCCTTCAATTCTTTCAGCTTGAGAAAAGCCAAGTGTATTCTTCCATGTTAGCTTTCTAACTCCAGTTCTTTGCACGTTTCATTATAATACTTTGTCTTCTCAAGCTGCCCTTTAAAATCTTCTGATTAGCTCTTCTACTTCATCATTTCTGCTGTTTGCTTTAGCTACTCCACATTCAAGAGTAAGTTTCAGAGTCTCTTCTGACATCCATTTTAGTCTTCTCTTTCTTTCCTGTCGTTTTAATGACCTTTTGCTTTCTTCATGTATGATGTCCTCCAACACTCTCCTGGTCTTCGGTCATTAGTGTTCAATGCATCAAACCTCTTTTTAAAATGGTCTTCAAATTCAAGTGGGATATACTCAAGATCTGTTTTGGTCCTCATGGATTTGTTTTTATTTTCTTCAGCTTTAACTTGAACTTGTATATGAGTAATTGATAGCCTCTTCTGCAGCCAGCACCTGGCCTTGTTCTGACTGATAAGATATTGAGTTTTTCCATCATCTCTTTTCACAAATGTAATCAGTTTAATTCCTGTGATACACGGATGACACGACCTTACTTGCTGAAAGTGAAGAGAACTTTCAGCCTTTATTGATGAAGATCAAAGACTACTGCCTTCACTATGGATTAGAGCTTAACATAAAGAAAACAAAAACCCTCACAAATGAAGCAATAAGACATTATGATAAATGGTGAAATTATTAAAGTTGTCAAGGATTTCATTTTCCTTGGATCCATAATCAACGCCCATGGAATCAGCAGTCAAGAAATCAAATGACATATTGCACTGGGCAAATCTGATGCAAAAGACCGCTTTAAAGTGTTGCAAAGCCAGTGTGTCACTTTGGGGGCTAAGGTATGCCTGACCCAAACCATGATATTTTCAACGGTCTCATGTGCATGGGAAAGCTGGACAATGAATAGGAAATACTGAAGAATTGATGCCTTTGAACTATGATGTTAGTGAAGAAGATCGAATATACCATCGACTGCCAGAAAAGCAAACAAATCTGTCTTGATGGAGTACAGCCAGAATACCCCTTAGGTATTACATTACAGAATACATCCTTAGGGAGGTTGGTGAGACTTCATCTCATGTACTTTGGACATGTTATATCAAAAGGGACCCGTCCTGGAGAAAGACATTATGCTTACTAAGGTAGAGGACAAGGAAAATAGAGGAAGACTCTCGACCAGATGGATTGATACAGTGGCTGCAACAGTGGACTCAAACATAGCAATGATTATGAGGCTGGCACAGGACCAGGAGGCGGCTCTTTCCTGGTGGTATTTTAAGTAACTTCTACCCTGAAGAAATCATATTCCAGCAGTTTACCAATGTTCTGCTTCTATTCATAAGGTTTCACTGACCAATTTTTAGAGAAGTCGACCACCAGGCCCTTCTTCCTCGTCTGCCTTGGTCTGGAAGGTCAGCTGAAACCTCTCCACCCTGGGTGAGCCTGCTGGTAGTTGAAATACTGGTAGCATAGCTTCAGGTATCACAGCAACATGCAAGGCACCGAAGTACCACAAACTAAATAGATTCATTAAATTAAAAATAATAAAATGAATACCAGTATTCTTCTTGATATTTGAAAACACTATGGTATATAAAATCATAATGAGACAGAATGTTAAACCCAAACAACCAATACACAATAGCACTGGGAATTACATCACCACATCTTTGTATTTTCTTTGTTCCCCAAGGGAAGAAATGAAAACTGCTTCCAGATTGCTTTATTTAAATCAGATTAGAATATAATTACAGTTTTAAAACATTGGGTCTGTTGTTAAAGAATTACAGAGTAGTAGAAGAAAATAATAATCAGTTACTTCATTGAACATAAGATCTATGTAAAATGAAACAAACAATATAAAATTGTTCATTTTCTCTCAAACAAGCAAAGTGGGAACAGCTTTAAATGATGAAAACATAAAAAAAAAAAATTGATGCTGTAATTTTCTATTATTGTATGTGTTTAGTTTTTGAGTCTTGTTGCACTAATCCATTACAAAATGAGTCAAGCATCACATACTCATTCTTTGTGAGCAAGACTATACAAGTTAAATTTGCAAAAATAACTAAATAATAACTAACAATTCTTATTTATATGTATATATTTAAGCTCCCATATATTTGAGCTATGCTTAAAAAAACAGATACAAATATGAAACATCAGTACCTCCTCGCTGAATTTTGTATGTGTTGAATCAGTTTTTATTATAATTCTTTTTTTTTTCTATTTTGAACTAAGTAAAAATTAATCAAATATTTTGCTTAAGCGATGGCAAGTTTTGACTGGTGCACGTGTGAGATTTTAGAATAACAATGCTTTATATGAAGTAAATGCTTTGTTAGAGGTATTGGTGCGGATACGTGGCTACAAACTATCTATCTATCTATCTATCTATCTATCTATCTATCTATCTATCTATCTATCTATCATCTATCTATCTATCATCTATCTATCTATCTATCTATCTATCTATCTATCTATCTATCTATCTATCTATCTATCTATCTATCTATCTATCGTCTATCTATCTATCGTCTATCTATCTATCTATCTATCTATCTATCTATCTATCTATCTATCTATCTATCTATCTATCTATCTATCTATCTATCTATCTATCTATCTATCTATCATCTGTGTTACATATATATTCACACACATACACACATATTCTTTAACTCTGTTTCCTAGAAGATCCTGTGAGCAACAACAATCCGGTAACACTGAATGCGCCTACTGCCCATATCTTAGCATCTACATATTTTCCAAGGGGGGTCCATGAAGTAATGGCTGATATCAAGCCAAACCAAATCCGTTGCCGTCGAGTTGATTCCAACTCACAGCAATCCTGCAGGACAGAGTAGAACTTCCCCATAGGATTTCCAAGGAGTGCCTAGTGAATTTGAACTGCCAATCTTTTAGGTTAGCAGCCAGGCTCTTAAACCACTGTGCCTAGGACAGGAAAAGCACAAAATGACACAGGGAACATATTTTTGTGCTTGAAAGCAAGTATGAGATGAAGGAATTATGGGAATATGTTGAAAAGATGTAAAAACCAGCTTGAAAAAGCTGTTATTGTTGTTCAGTGCCATCAAGTTGATTCCAACCCATAGCAACCCCATGTGACAGAGTAAAATTGCTCTATAGGGTTTTCTAGACTGTTGTCTTTTTGGAAGCAAATGATCAGGTCTTTCTCTATAGTCTCTGGGTGGGTTAGAATCACCAACCTTTTGGTTCACAGCTGAGTACTTAAGTGTTGTGCCACCAGGGCTCCCTTTTGAAAAGGCTGCCATGGGCCAAACTGAGGGCAAATTGTCTTGAGATAAAAAATTGAAGTGAACATTGTGCTAGAGGTCCTAGCCAGAGCAATTAGGCTAGACAAAGAAATAAAGGGCATCCGGATTGGCAAGGAGGAAGTAAAATTATCTCTGTTTGCAGATGACATGATCTTATACACGGAAAACCCTAAGAAATCCTCCAGAAAACTACTGAAACTAATAGAAGAGTTTGGCAGAGTCTCAGGTTATAAGGTAAACATACAAAAATCACTTGGATTCCTCTACATCAACAAAAAGAACATCGAAGAGGAAATCACCAAATCAATACCATTCACAGTAGCCCCCAAGAAGATAAAATACTTAGGAATAAATCTTACCAAAGATGTAAAAGACCTATACAAAGAAAACTACAAAGGACTACTGCAAGAAACTAAAAAGGACCTACTTAAGTGGAAAAACATACCTTGCTAGAAGACTTAATATAGTAAAAATGTCTATTCTACCAAAAGCCATCTATACATAGAATGCACTTCTGATCCAAATACCAACGGCATTTTTTAATGTGATGGAGAAACAAATCACCAACTTCATATGGAAGGGAAAGAAGCCTCGGATAAGTAAAGCATTACTGAAAAAGAAGAAGAAAGTGGGAGGCCTCACTCTACTTGATTTTAGAACCTATTATACAGCCACAGTAGTCAAAACAGCCTGGTACTGGTACAACAACAGGCACATAGACCAGTGGAACAGAACTGAGAACCCAGATATAAATCCGTCCACATATGAGCAGCTGATATTTGACAAAGGCCCAGTGTCAGTTAATTGGGGAAAAGATAGTCTTTTTAACAAATGGTGCTGGCATAACTGGATATCCATTTGCAAAAAAATGAAACAGGACCCATACCTCACACCATGCACAAAAACTAACTCCAAGTGGATCAAAGACCTAAACATAAAGACTAAAACGATAAAGATCATGGAAGAAAAAATAGGGACAATGTTAGGAGCCCTAATACAAGGCGTAAACAGAATACAAAATATTACCAAAAATGACAAAGAGAAACCAGACAACTGGGAGCTCCTAAAAATCAAACACCTATGCTCATCTAAAGACTTCACCAAAAGAGTAAAAAGACCACCTACAGACTGGGAAAGAATTTTCAGCTATGACATCTCCGACCAGCACCTGATCTCTAAAATCTATATGATTCTGTTAAAACTCAACCGCAAAAAGACAAACAACCCAATCAAAAAGTGGGCAAAGGATATGAACATGCACTTCACTAAAGAAGATATCCAGGCAGTGAACAGATACATTAGAAAATGCTCTTGATCATTAGGCATTAGAGAAATGCAAATAAAAACTATGATGGGATTCCATCTCACTCCAACAAGGCTGGCATTAATCCAAAAAACACAAAATAATAAATGTTGGAGAGGCTGTGGAGAGATTGGAACTCTTATACACTGCTGGTGGGAATGTAAAATGGTACAACCACTTTGGAAATCCATCTGGCGTTATCTTAAACAGTTAGAAATAGAACTACCATACAACCCAGAAATCCCACTCCTAGGAATATACCCTAGAGATACAAGAGCCTTCACACAAACAGATATATGCACACCCATGTTTATTGCAGCACTGTTTACAATAGCAAAAAGCTGGAAGCAACCAAGGTGTCCATCAACGGATGAATGGTTAAATAAATTATGGTATATTCACACAATGGAGTACTACACATTGATAAAGAACAGTGACGAATCTGTGAAACATTTCATAACATGGAGGAATCTGGAAGGCATTATGCTGAGCGAAATTAGTCAGAGGCAAAAGGACAAATATTGTATAAGACCACTAGTATAAGATCTTGAGAAATAGTATAAACCGAGAAGAACACATAATTTGTGGTTACGAGGAGGGGAGGGAAGGAGAGGGTTATTTACTGATTAGTTAGTAGATAAGAACTACTTTAGGTGAAGGGAAGGACAATACTCAATACATGGAAGATCAGCTCAAATGGACTGGACCAAAAGCAAAGAAGTTTCCGGGATAAACTGAATGCTTCAAAGGTCAGTGGAGCAAGGGCAGGGGTTTGGGGACTATGGCTTAAGGGGACTTCTAAGTCAGTTGGCAAAATAATACTATTATGAAAACATTCTGCATCCCACTTTGAAATGTGGCGTCTGGGGTTTTAAATGCTAACAAGCGGCCATCTAAGATGCATCAATTGGTCTCAACCCACCTGGATCAAAGGAGAATGAAGAACACTAAGGTCACACGACAACTATGAGCCCAAGAGACAAAAAGGGCCACATGAACTAGAGACTTACATCATCCTGAGACCAGAAGAACTAGATGGTGCCCAGCCACAACCAGTGACTGCCCTGACAGGGAGCACAACAGAGAACCCCTGAGGGAGCAGGAGAATAGTGGGATGCAGACCCCAAATTCTCACAAAAAGACCAGACTTAATGGTCTGACTGAAACTAGAGGAATCCCTGTGGTCACAGTCCCCAAACCTTCTGCTGGTCCAGGACAGGAACCATTCCCGAAGAGAACTCATCAGACATGGAAGGGACTGGACAATGGGTTGGAGAGAGATGCTGGTGAAGATTGAGCTACTTGTATCAGGTGGACACTTGAGACTGTGTTGGCATCTCCTGTCTGGAGGGGAGATAGGAGGGTAGAGAGTGTTAGAAACTGACAAAATTGTCATGAAAGGAAAGACTGGAAGGGCTGAGTCATTAGGGGGAGAGTAAGTGGGAGTATGGGGTAAGGTGTATATAAGCTTACATGTGACAGACTGACTTGATTTGTAAACATTCACTTAAAGCTCAATAAAAATTATTAAAAAAAAATTGAAGTGACAGATTGTATACCATTGAATAAAATAGAAAACCATGTGTGCAGATATAAATAAATGAAAAATAAGCTAAACTTTTATATTAAAATTGGTGTTTAGAGTTTTAAACTGTTTTACCATAGAAAATAATTATTAATTTCAAAAGGAAAATGGTAACCTCACACTGCAGAAACCTAGTAGACACCACCTTAGTCTAGGGATCAAAGCTAACATTATCAGTAATGGAAAAAGTTGAAACTATATATATTTTCTGTTTGAATGCATTCAGAAAAATTTAAGATCACTTCTTAGCTATTTCCACCACCACCTGTCAGTTTGTCATACTGTGGTAGCCTGGGTATTGCTATGATGCCTGAAGCTTTGCAACCAATATTTCAAATGCTAGCAGAGTTACCCGTGAATTACCGGTTTCAGCAGAGTTTCCAGACTAAAGCAAATAAAGAGGAAAGGTATGGCAATTTATTTCTGAAAATTAGCCAATGAAAACCCTATTGATCATAAAAAAATATTGTCCAATATAGTGCTGGAAGATGAGCCCCTAGTTTGAAAGGAACTCAACATATACAGTGGTTAGAGCAATGGACTTGAACATACCAATGATTGTGAACACGGCACAGGATTGGGCAATGTACTGTCCTTTTGTACATGTGTGGCCATGAGTCAGAGACAACTCAAGGGCAACTAACAACAACATCTTGAATATTCATGCAAAGATGCATAGCATGAATGTGCTCATGAAAAAGTATTAATGAGAGATTCTCTAATAAAAAATATTTTTCTAAAAGACAAATCAAGGGCTATTGTACAAGATGGAGCCCTGATGGTGCAGTGGTTAGGAGCTATGGCTGCTAACCAAGAGGTCGGCAGTTCGAATCCACCAGCTGCTTCTTGGAAACCATATGGGGCAATTCTATTCTATTCTGTACTATAGGGTCGCTAGAAGTCAGAATTGACTCTATGGCAGTGGGTTTTTATTGTATAAGATAACCAACCTGTAATTTTCAGAAGTATTAAGATCATGAAAATCAGGAAAAGGTTAAGAAACTCATAATGAAGGAGGCTAGAAAGGCATAAAACCCAAAGGCGGTGTCACAATTACAAACTGAATTCCTTAGTCAGTGTGACATTATTGTGATAACAGTCAAAGTAATTTTTTTTTGATAATCATATGATTGTTATATAGATGAATGTCCTTTAATATTTGGGGCTAAATGGGCATCAACTTATTTTCAAAAATGCTTCAGGAAAAATGTAATAGTTCTTTTTACTGTACTTTCAACTTTTCTTTAAGTTAGTGTTTATTTAAGAAAGGAAGGAATGCCACAATTCTATCCTTAAATCTTTTGCCACATTTTGGAACTATGTGGTTCAGAAGCCTGAAGAGCTAACCTGCAAACCAAAGAAAGGCAGAGGTCAATATACCGTTGTCTTGCAAGACTGACGAGACTACATTCACCAACACTCTTTCAAATACCTGGAAAGACCACGCACAAGACGGAGCTGACTGAGACGTATTGACACTGCAACATTTTCCTGACCGTGTTGAATCCCCAGTGGGATTAAGGTGATCAACTATTCATCCTTTCTGCTTCACAGAAGAAAAAGAGAAATCTCTGTTTTGCAAGATAAGAACATCTAGATCCTAGACAGATCTTTTATTCGTAATGTCCAGAATACAACAGAAAACTCCTAGACATGAGTCAGGAAAATATGACAAGAGCAAGGAAAAAAGATGTAGGTACTGAAATCACTTGCTCAAGATACCCAAATATCTGTGATTAATTTGCTAAAGAAATCAGAGGACAAGGTAGACAGAAAAGTTAGAAGAATGATTTTAGCACATAATTGGTATGTGTATATAAAAATAAAATGTATGTTGTCAAATTGAGAAATACAATATCTGAAATAAGTGACAAAATGGATAGTTAAAGCAACAGATTGGATTCTACAGTATATGGGAATAGCAAGCTGAAAGAAAGATCACTAGAATTTTTTTTTCTTTTTGCAAGTGGGGGAAAAAGAGAAAGGAGAAAGATAATTTGAAAAATAAAATTTAAAAGTGTAACAAACAAGTATATCTGAAGTTCTATTGTAGATACAGTAAAATTTGCAAGAGCCAGAAGCTGTGTAAGGCAGAAAGTTGTCAAAGAAGGAAAACGCAAATATTTTCCACTAAAACAAGTGATAGAAAAGTGGTAAGACTGCACATCATCAAAGGTGGAAAACTTGCGAGATGTGGAAAAGCAAGGCAGCCCTGTTGAGTTCCAGTTCTCACAGATTTAAATGTATGATGTATTTCCTGAAGAAGAATGAGATAGAATGGGAAAAAGAGTTATATAAAAGAAAATAATCAAGAATATCAGAAACTGATAAATAACATCAACCCATAGAATTGAGACGTTCTGTAAATCACAATCATGTAAAAATTCTTTTATGTTAAAATTTCTGCTTTTATGATATTTGCATTTCATTTGATAAAAGGTTAAAAAGGTTCTTTACAAACTACAACTCCATTTAGAAGAAAAATTAATCCTCATAATTAAATTTAATTGAAAGTATTCATGACAGTAAAGTTTTAAACAGTATTTTCAACAGTAGTCAAATAATCACGCACTTTCTTTTTTAAAACAAATTATGGATAACATTGTGAAGAATGGGAATTCCAGAGCACTTAATTGTGCTCATGAGAAACCTGTACATAGATTAAGAGGCAGTCGTTAAAACAGAATGAGGATATACTGCCTGGTTTAAAGTCAGGAAAGGTGTGTGTCAGGGTTGTATCCTTTTACCATACCTAGTCAATCTGTTTGTTGAGCAATAATCCGAGAAGCTGGACTATATGAAGAAGAATGGGGCATCAGGATTGGAGGAAGACTCCTTTACAACCTATATTATGCAGATGACAAAACCTTGCTTGCTGAAAGTGAAGAGGACCTGAAGCACTTACTGATGAAGATCAAAGACCATAGCCTTCAATATGAATTACACCTCAACATAACCCCCCCCTCAAAAAAAGAAGCCCAAACCCACTGCCATTGAATCAATTCTGACTCATAGTGACCCTACAGGACAGAGTAGAGCTGCCTCAGAGCGTTTCCAAGGAGTGCCTGGTAGATTCGAACTGCTTACCTTTTGGTTAGCAGCTGTAGCACTTAACCACTATGCCACCAGGGTTTACCTCAACATAAAGAAAACAAAAATCCTCACAACTGGGCCAATAAGCAACATCATTATAAACAGAGAAAAGATTGAAGCTGTCGAAGATTTCATTTTACTTGGCTCCAAAATCAACACCCAACAGTCAAGAAATCGAAAGACGCGTTGCACCAGGCAAATCAGCTGCAAAAGACCTCTTTAAAATGTTGGAAAGCAAAGATATCACCTTGAAGACTAAAAATGTGTGCCTGACCCAAACCATGATATTTTCAATGGCATCATATGCATGTGAAAGCTGGACAATGAATAAGGAAGACCAAAGAAGAATTGATACCTTTGAGTTGCGGTGTTGGCGAAGAATACCGAATGTGTCATGGACTGCCAAAAGGACAAATCTGTCCTGGAGGAAGTACAACCAGAATGCTCCTTGGAAGCAAGGGTGGGAAGACTACATCTTACATACTTTGGACATGTTTTCAGGAAGGATCAGTCCCTGGAGAAGGACATTATGCTTGATAAAGTAGAGGGTCAGCAGAAAAAGAGGAAGACCCTCAATGAGATGGATTGACACAGCAGCTGCAACAACGGGCTCAAGCATAACAACGATTGTGAGCATGGCGCAGAACTGGGCTGTGTTTCATTCTGTGGTACATAGGGTTGCTAGGAGTCAGAATAGACTTGATGGCACCTAACAACAACAGCATAGTTTTTCAGTCAGTTTAAATGAGTATGTTGTCTTAGATTTTTTAAAAGCATCAATTTAACAAAATGTCATTAATTTCTCCACAATATTATGGGGGGGAACTTTTCTGCCACTTTGAAGTTTAAACAAATTCTTTGTTGTCAGGTGCTGTCAAATCAGTTCCGACTCATAGTGACCCTGTGTACAACAGGACAAAAGACTGCCTGGTCCTATGCCATTCTCACAACCTTTGCTATGCTTGAGCCCATTGTTGCAGCCACTGTGCCAGTCTATCTTGTTGAGAGGCTTCTTCTCTTTTGCTGACCCTGTACTTTACCAAGCATGATGTTCTCCTCCAGGGACTGGTCCCTCCTGATAACATGTCCAAAGTACATGAGATAAATTTTCGCCATCCTCCATTCCAAGGAGCACTGTAGCTGTACTTCAAAAACAAGCTTGTTTGTTCTTTGGTGGTCCATGGTACATTCAATATTTTTCACCAATGCTGTAATTCAAAACAAAGGCATCAATAATTAAAATCTGTTAAGAAGAAAGTTCAAATTCTGTATTATACATTGTCATGGATTTGAAACTAAAATGCTTGAACACATTTTTTAGCATGCATCACTGGCTTTAAAAATTAATTTGAATTTATCATATCATTTCATATTTAATCATATTTTAAAATTTAATATGCTTTTTCATTCTTTATTGATAACATTATCACTAAAAAATATTAATTGCTGAAAGCTAATTAAGCAGATTATAGTTTGAAAGCATTTGGCACTTAAATTTTGGAGGGTTAATATTTGAATGCTTTCTCACACTCAAGGAACCAGTATTAGGAATTCTCAGCCACTGCTCTATTAGCTAAAATTTATCCAGGGCTTAGTAAACAGAGCTTCTAGATGAACTTGTTTATGATGAAAAAATGCAGTACTAAATTGTCTGAAACCAGGTTTCTCATAGGGCTACATTTAGCAAAAGAGAAAGCATAACCCATATGTGCCTCTTCATTGTTAGTTTTGTGTCTTCACATGGGTAAGCACGTTATAATAATTTCTGAATGGGGAGATGCACTTTTCAGAAATACTTGTTAGAGTAAATAAGAATCATGTCGAGATACTGTAAATTTTAAATTGTAATATCTGATAAAAAGAATATTACCGATTAAAGCAGAAGTTGGCAGACATTTTGGGCTAAGGGCCAGGCATGAAATACTTTAGAATCTGCTGGCCATACATTGCAACTACTCAGCTCTGTCATTTTAGTGGGAAATCAGCCATACACAATACACAATACACAAACAAGTGGGTGTGGCTATGTTTCAATAAAAATTTATTTACAAAAACAGCAGTAAGCCAAATTTGTCTAGAGGGTTATAGTTTGTCCACCCTTGTAATAGAGTATTGTGCAAATCTTAAGAAAAGTGTATTTAAGCTGTTAGTGGTGAGGCATTCCCCTTTTGAGGATCCCTGGTGGTACAGTGGTTAAGCGTTGGGCTGCTAATCAAACAGTAAGCAATTTGAACCCCAGATACTCTGTGGGAGAAAGATGTGGCAATTTGCTTCCATGAAGATTTACAGCCTTGGGAACCCTATGACGCAGTTTTAATCTGTTCTACAGGGTCCCTGTGAGTTGGAACCAGGTTTGGTTTTCTTTTATTCTCCTTCTCTGAGTGAAGATTAAATCACTTTTATATCCTATCTACATATATATTCAATCTGTGTGTTAAACAACTAATCCAAGAAGCTGGTCTCTGTGGAGAAGAACGCAGCATCAGGATTGGAGGAAGACTTATTAACAACTGGCTATATATGAGATGACACAACCTTGCTTGCCGAAATTGAAGAGGACTTGACGTACTTACAGATGAAGATCAAAGACTACAGCCTTAAATATGAACTACACCTTAACAAAGAAAAATTCTCACAACTGAACTAATAAGCAGCATCATGATAAATGGAGAAAAGTCTGAAGTCAAGGATTTCATTTTATTTGAATCCACGATCAATACCCGTGGGAGCAGCAGTCAAGAAATCAAATGACCTATTGCATTGGACAAATCTGCTGCAAAAGACCTGTTTAAAGTGTTAAAAAGCAAAGATGTCACATTGAGGAGTAAGGTGTGCCTGACCAAAGCCCTGGTGTTTTTGATTGCCTCATATGCATACGAAAGCTGGACAGTGAATAAGGAAGACCGAAGAAGAATTGATGCCTTTGAATTGTGGTGTTGGTAAAGAATATCAAATAAACTATCAACTGCCAGAAGAATGAACAAATCTGTCTTGGAAGAAGTATAGCCAGAATGCTCCTTGGGCGGGGGGGGAGGATGGCGAGATTTTGTCTCATGTATTTTGCACGTGTTATCAGGAGGGTACAGACCCTGGAGAAGGACATTGTGCTGGGTAAATTAGAGGGTCATCGAAAGAGAGGAAGACCCTTGACCAGGTAGATTGATAAATTGGCTGCAGTGATGGGCTCAAACAGCAATGATTGTGAGGATGGTGCAGAACTGGGCAGTGTTTCATTCTGATGTACATAGGGCAGATATGAGTTGGAACCAACTGTCATCTAACACCAACATCTAATATTTAAATATGTACTATGGTCAAGAAATCAGATAATATCATTTCTATTTAGAATACACCTAGTATTATTAAGAAACTACTCACTATTTTTAGAATGAATTATTTCTGGTTTAACACAACCAACACCTAGAAAACACATTTTCTCTTATAAAAGATATTGTTTGTTATGGGAATGTATACTCATTACCAGTAAGTATGATACTGTAGGGAAATTAGAAAATGTGTTGTAGCTATAGGTCTCTGAGTGGCACAATTTTTTTGTACTTGTCTATCAACCTAAATGTTGTGGGTTCAAACCCACACCTGCAGTACCCTAGGAGAAAGGCCTGGCAATTTGTTTCCATTGATGTTGAGGTGATTCTGACTCATAGAGACCCTGCATATTACTGCCAAAAAACCCCTATGGAGCTGTTCCACTCAGTAACACATGCGGAAGCTATGAGTAGAAGTTGATGCAACAGCGTTGGGTTTGTTTCGGGTTTGGCACTGTAGATATAAATGGTAATAGGAAACATTAGGTTAAGACGTTTGGTTTGCTAACAGCTTTGATACATGTTGTCAGTCCCATGAATGTAGATCTCAAAGATAGGTTTGCTAAGGAGCAATGACCTCTTTACCCCAAGATTTATAGCTGCTACAGGATTTACAGTTTTTCATTTTTTGTTGTATACTTCAGGAATAAGAGAAAATATCACTTGAGGAAACAGATTTCTCTTTGATGTTTCCCTTAATTTTTTTCTTTTTTTCCCCCTAATTTTTAATAACAAAGAGAAAAAACATAAAATCCTATTTATGTTTTTACATATCACAACACTTTTGTTCATCTCTATGTAAACTTCAAATGCAACTGTTGATCTGTGTTTTGCCTTTTCTAATGCACTTTTTTTTTAAAAAAATCTATTCAAAAATGTCCTATTTTATGTCTGGTCTAAACACACATCCTTATTGAAAACAAACTTTTTATGTTAGCAGAGCAAGTAAATGGCAGTCCTACTGGAAAATTTCAAGGGCTGAGGGTGATGAGTCTTGGTTTTCTTTTCTTGTTCTGCTGCCCACACAGATGGCCACCTACTCCCCATCCCTAAGGTCACATGCAATTTTCCTTTCTTGTTTTCTTCCTCACTTTCAGGATCACAAAACTGAAAAATACATACTTTGAGAGCTTTTCAAACTTGCTTAAATTGGTCTTTTTATATTTTTGCTGTCTGAAATGCCATTATATTAAAAGGTTCCCAAATATAAGAGATTGATATTCATTCATATTCTCAATCCTCCTACTCCAACCAGAAAAAAATGAACACTTTTTTACAGCCCTATTTATCCTTTAAGAAGCTGAATTTTCAAGGTTACAATAATTTGTCAAATCATTTTTCCATGGAATTTAATAAACAAGTAAATAACATATTCATGTGTGACACACCTGTCTATTTCATATTTTCTATCATATCTTGAAATTTCTCCTGATTTTAGAAATCTCAATTTTGTGGTATTTACTGATGGCAGGTAGAGAAATATAACTATTGTGAAATTCAGCAACCAATATGTCTTACCAAACTTTTTTTTGAAATATTGATGGAAACTCATCAAGCTGTTCATTTAGTATACAGTTACTTTTCTGTAGTACAATATATTTCAATAAAAGTCTAAAAAAAATCTTCATAGTAGTTTGGGTCAACCTGAAAATTATCTCCCAGAGTATGGAAATAATGGACATTATTCCTCTCAGATGTTGTGCACCCACCAAACCCACTGCCGTTGAGTCGATTCCCACTCATAGTGACCCTATAGGATAGAGTAGAACTGTCCCAATAGGGTTTCCAAGGAGCAGCTGGTGGATTTGAACTGGTGGATTGAAGCTCTTAACCACTGCGCCACCAGGGCTCCAATAGTGGCAGAGGCAGCAGGAACTGATTCTGTAGACTTTAAGATTGAGAGCACAGGATAAACAGTCACTACTACTCCTGTGGAATACAGGGTTTAGAGTTAGAAGTTGAGCTAAAAAAAAATCTGATATTTTGCACAACTTAGCTCGCTGACTGATATTGTCTCTTTTCTCCTCTTTCTCTCCATTTGTAGGTATACACAAATTTCAAAGATTGACAAACAAAAAATAAAAGACCAGAGTCATATTCATTTTTCTAAACTTTTTTTGGTAAACATTTGCAAGTATCATTAATGATCTATGAAATGCATGTAAGTTATGTATTAATGTATATGGATGTGCCAAATTGTACTTATTTGAACTTCTGTTAGTGGACATCTTGGTATATAAACTCTGTACCAATCTGTGATTTACTCCCTGAAGAAGCATTTGTAGAAGAACTATTCCTTGTGAAGTATTTTAAGACTCTTGACGTATTGTGAAATTGCCCTCCAGAAAATTTATTCCCATTTACAATCACTCTAGCAATATATTAGAGGGCGTCTTTAACTGCAACGTTTCATTGTTACCATTACTTAAACGATTGGCAAGGAAAAAAGATACGGTACTGTTATTAATTCCTATTAATTACGTTTCTTTGATAAATGATGACAATGACCATGTCTTAATGCAAGTACTAGCTATTTGCATATCTTCTTTTGAGAAACGCCTGCACCTTTGCTTTGATTTTTTTTTTGGAACCCTGGTATATCCCTTTTACTTTCTGATTTTTATATGCATTTTATGGCATAAGAAAACAAAACAAAGCAAACCTGTTGCCACCAAGTCGATTCCAGCTCATAGTCACCCTACAGGACAGGGTAGAACTGTCCCATACGGTTTCCAAGGAGTGGCGGGGGTTTTCAAACTGCTAACCTGTGGGTTAGCAGCCTAAAAAAGGGAATTAATTATGTGTGGTAATATCACACAAAATGGTTGATTCAGAGCACAAGCTTTGCAGTTAGTTTGGAAAAGTGTGCTTTCTAATTTACTGCGGATTAGCTTGGTGGCCTTGTAATAAATTACTTATCTTCTTTGTGCTTCAGTTTCCTGAGATATAAACATGAAAATTTTATATATAAGGAGCCCTGGTGCCACAGTGGTTAAAGAAATCAACTGCTAACCTAAAGGTTGGCAGTTTGAAATCACCAGCGGCTTACCGGGAGAAAGATAGGGCAGTCTGCTTCTGTAGAGATTTACAGTCTCTGGAACCCTATGGGGTCACTGTGAGTCAGAATTAATGGCAGCAGATATATCTGTATCTGTATCTATATCGGTATCTCTATATATCGATATAGATATAAAACCAAAATCAGTGCCATTGAGTCGATTCCGACTGATAGCAACCCTGTAGGACAGAGTAGAACTGCCCCATAGAGTTTCCAAGGAGCGCCTGGCGGATTTGAACTGCCAACCTTTTGGTTAGCAGCCGTAGCACTTAACCACTATGCCACCAGGGTTTCCAGATACATATGTAGTGGTAGGGTAAAACCATCACAAAGTTTAGTAAAGCAAAAAGAAAGTTTTATTTGGCATATATTCAAAAAGGCAAAAGTGGGAAATCGGACAAGCATGCTATCAGAGCCATGTCTGCCCAAATCCAAGGAATATTACAAAATAGAAAAGAATGGGAAAACAGAGAAGTATGCTGCTAGAGCTGTGTCTGTCCAAGTCCAAGAACATTACACAGTCATCTGTATGTATTGACATTACAAATGGTCAAAACCATTAAAAGTTTCACCTTTTCACAGAATGGCTGGAAACTGATCCTGCATTTTAAACTGTCTTTCTTAACAATCATTGATACAGGTTTCAGTAGCAACAGTCAGGAGGGTCCTCACTGCTCCAACAAATTTTCTGTTCACTAAAGGCTGATAGAAAAAGATGAGTGGAAAGCCTTTTGTGTTCTGTTTGATGATTTGTTTATGTGAAAGTTTCTTAAAAGATATTTTCCAAGATTGTCCTAGGTAATGGAATCCCTGGTGGCATAGTGGTTAAGTGCTACGGTTGCTAACCAAAGGGTTGACAGTTCAAATCTGCCAGGTGCTCCTTGGAAACGTATGGGGCAGTTCTACTCTGTCCTATAGGGTCGCTATGAGTCAGAATCGACTCGACGGCACTGGGTTTGGTTTTGGTTTTGGTTTTGTCCTATGTATTGTCTTTATACTTCAGGGTCCAGTTCTACTCTCTCCTATAGGGTTACTATGAGTTGGAATGGACTTGAGGGCAGTGGATTTGGTTTGGGCCTCTCTTTATAGCCACCATTGCACCTAGCTTCTTTGAGCCGTTTGCTTTTTCTGTAATCAAAATGGCCTCCCTATATGCAAATAGAATAATTGCTTAGAATAAATTTTACATTCAAATTCTGGTAAGTTTTGATTATTTTTAACAGAAGGTAATTCTCTACTGAGAACATTACCGATTCTACCCTGAAGTCAGGGGCACATTGTTGGATCTTATTGACTGTCTTCTTTTTAATTGATATTTTATCATGCTTATAGTCTGTTAACTGAAAAATTAAATAGATGTTTTAAAAATTCTACATTTTTAAAATATATTTTATAAATGCAGATTTGGAAGTTGTACAATTAGGCTGCATTTCATGTAAGTAATAAAACCATGAAACAAGTATTGAATATAAAAATGTCCTACCTTAAACCGTAAACCTTGTATAATTCACTTAACAAGACATCCAGAGGTGATTTTTCCTGAAGTTTTTCTAATGGGTTCAGTAATGTTATCAAGAACACAGGACTTTCATTCGGCCTCTCTTACAGCCTGGAATACTTGCCTCTCATGATTACAAAAAGTCAGCGGTGATTCCAGATTCCAGATGTTAGATCTTCAGTAGCCAAAGCAGGAGAGAAAGAGAAGGGAATTTTAAAGCCCTCTGTCTTTACACATCTCTCATATAAGGGATTCTTCCTACCCCATAATTCCTCCCATTATCAAAACCAAAACCAAACCCATTGCCATTGACTCTATTCTAGCAGTGATCCTATAGGCTTTATCTGGGTTTTCTATTTAATACTTTCTGTGGGCAGTAGCTTTGAAACTTACTGGAAGGTATGAAGGCGGCTTACTATAGTAGAAAGAACATGATCCTTGTAGTCACACTGACCTGGATTCCAGTACATTCTCCATTCCTTGACCCAGAATACTTTGGACGAGTTATTTAATGTGTCTGAACCTCTGTTTCCACACTGTAAAGTACAGGTTTTGTGTAGGGGGGAGGCAATTTCATTTCTGAGGAAATTGAAAACATTAAAGAGTTAACCTATATAAACTACCTGGCACACTGTAATGACTCCATAAAATATTAGCTTCCTGCTAGAATCTTTCTCCAGTAGGCCATGCTTCCCAACCTCCCATTCTACTCCCCGGCTGACGATTCTTTGAATTGACAAAATACTCTTTGTCTAATGTTCTTATATGGGTCCCTGCTCGGTACGAACGGTTTATACTTGACTAATAACGTACAGGTTGCCAGTTCGGACCCACCCATCCAGCAGTGCCATAGGAGAAATGCCTGATGATCTGCTTCTGTGAAGATTATAGCCAAGAAAACACTATGGAGCTCAGTTCTACTCTGTAACATATGGGGTCATGGTAAGTTAGAATTGGCTCAACAGCAATGAAGTTTGTTTTTTGGATTTTTTTTTGGTGGGGGGCAGTAGGAGGCTTAATGTCCTTATGTCCTGTCTTTCCTCTCTCCCTTGTTTTCCTTTTCATTTTCCTTCTAAATTATCTATATAACTTCAAGCAT
Organism: Elephas maximus indicus; assembly: GCF_024166365.1. Lineage (NCBI taxonomy): Eukaryota > Metazoa > Chordata > Mammalia > Proboscidea > Elephantidae > Elephas > Elephas maximus. The sequence continues at coordinate 42,267,436 of NC_064836.1, read as the reverse complement.
TTGCTACACCTGGAATCTTCTAAAAAAAAAAATAAATAAACACATAGATTGAAACTTCATGAATTTTATTTCTTGAAGGAAAGCTCCCAGGCTGTCAGGACATTTTAGATATTATTGCCCATATCACAATGCCGTACATTTCTTCTTTAGATGGGTCCCTGCTTTTCCACAGCTTTCTTTCTGTGTTTGGTCCTACCGTTGTAGCCCTCTGGTACCCATACTGCTGGGATAATAATACTGCCCTCCAGGTGCTTACATTCTCTATTGCTGACCGAAAGACTCTCTTGAGAACTTGCTTATATGTAAGAAGGTTTTTTTTTTTTTTTGTATTTATTAATTACTTCAACCCCATTTGCTAAATTGTAGATATTAATTCTGAAAATAAATATTAAGTTACAAAAGAGATCTCAAATTATAATGATTTCAGTAATTTCATTCAATAGATATGCATGCATTTATAAAGAGATAGGTAGGTAGGTAGGTAGGTAGATAGGTAGGTAGGTAGGTAGGTAGATAGATAGATAGATAGATAGATAGATAGATAGATAGATAGATAGATGATGGAAAGACAGAGAGTGCAAGCATTTTTTTTTCTACAATTATGTAGCTTTCATGATTAATTAAAGAATATTTGATGACAATAATTTTTTTAGGTGTACCTTTAATTTTTTGTGAACTTATAGAAATGAATAATTATAAAGGCTAGTACTTTTCCTGAATAAGTGTTAATAACTTGCAAATAATTCGTTATTAAATGTATACCAAGAACATATATAAATCATAAATATATCTTGATGTATTTTCAAAAATTGAATACACCTGTGTAAAAACATGCTAGCCAAGAAACAAAATTTGACTAGTGCATCAATCAAGGCTCATTCAGAAATATTAAGTGATTGGTTACAGAAATTTGACATTTCTCAATTGTGGGAGCTGGTTAAACAGTCTCTGTAAAGTTCTTACCTTCACATCTGATGTTGGGGCCTAGCAAGAAAGGCAATCAGGAAGGGAAGATGGACAGTGGGTGACATCCAAGGTAGGCTGAACCTACAAACATGAAATGGAACCCACCAAGGTAGACAGGATTACGAGTTAGTTCTCATACTCTCCAACCTTGGTGCTGTGTGTGTCTTGCAGGCGAAGCTGACATCCTCCCTCATGGAGCTAAATACCTAGCTGGCCCAGGAATTGGGAAAGCTGCAGGGAAATTTGGGGGGATGTGGAACAGTTGCGGGTCACTGCTACCGACAGCAAAGAGGTGAGCCAGAAGATAAGCAGTAACATGTGTAGCTGCAAAAGTGCCTGCCTGGATTTCCAAGGGTAGAAAACAAAATGGCTGCTGCTTCAATTGTGCCTCTGAACCTCATGTGAAAATATTGCTTGTTGTGCACCCTAACTAAAAACCCACAGAAAAGGGAATTATGAGAAATATAGTTTAGCCAACAGAAACCAGCAACCCGAAGGCCCACCTTGGACATCTTTCCATTCGTGATCCCACCCAAACAACATAATCACTCTTCTAACTTCTAATACCATAGATTAAGATTGCCTTTTGGAACTTCATATAAATGGAACCACACAGTATATATGCCTTTGTATCTATCTTCTTTTACCTAATATTTGTTCGATTCATACATATTATTTCCTATAGTGGTAGATAGTTCTTTGTCATTGCTGTATAGAATTGGATTGTGTGAATATGCCACAATTAATATATTCTTTCTACTAGTGATGGGCATCTGAGTAAATTCCTGTTTGGGATTGTTTTAAATAAAGACTCTGCTAACATAATTTTTAGTGAACATGTATATGCATTCCTGTTAATACCTAGTAGAGTAAATGCTGAGTCATAAGGGATGCAAATATACAGCTTTAGTAGAAGTTTCTGGGTCCTGCAAGTAGTTGTGCTCAAATGCTAACTGAAAGGTTGGAGGCTTGAGTCCAACGAGATACCTTGAAAGAAGTCCTGTGTTTTCCTGTCTATCTACATCGTACATGCAGACAGGCTGTGCCTCAAACTTCTAAGCAGCCATTTAGATTGCTAGGAATGGGACGCATATACCCACTGTCATCAACCACTCCATGGGTGCTGCATTCTGTCTGTGATCATGCCTAATACATGAGACACACAGTGTAAGCAAAGTGAAAGCCATTATTACTTATAGAAAGCAAACAGTAAAATGCTTGCTAGGAATGGGACACATATACCCACTGTCATCAACCACTGCATGGGTGCTGCATTCTGTCTGTGATCATGCCGGATTCAGGAGACACACAGTGTAAGCAAAGTGAAAGCCATTATTACTTATAGAAAGCAAACAGTAAAATGCTTACCTTTCCTCAAATACCCATGTCCATCCTTACGTCACTGGGCAGGAATGCCATGTTTCAGGTCAGTTGCTATGTTGATGTTACCACTGCCTCTGGCTAATTGCCCAGCCTACATGGCTCCTGAGGCTTCTGCTCTATTGCTGGGCTTCTCTGGGCATTGTCTCACATCCTGAAGACCCTACGCAGGTTCTCATGAGCCTCTACTGCTGGGTGCTTCTCAGCCTCTTCTGCTTGCTCCCACCGTATTACCTGGACCTTCCGTGCTACCCAGGCCTGCACAGCCTGAGTGCCTGTGTGGCTTCTGCCATGCTGTTCAAGGAGTATGGAGAGGGTATATCCCCAGCACGGGACACACTTAGACCTCTGCCCTGCACAGGCAAGTGTTACAGCTCTTTTAGCTCCTTGCAAACCTCCTGTTCAGAGGCGTCCTGCTCTGCCAGCGACCACCTGCACAGAGGGTCCCAGCTCTCTCTCTCTATGGGCCAGCAAGCCCACTGAAGTTGCCCATGTCTCTGTCTCTGCTTCTGATCCTCTCTGTGTTTGCTGCCTGTCTTGTCATCTTGCACCATCTTCAGTGTTACAGCTTTCTGTCCTGGGTCTAGGAAGTTCTCAGAGCAGGGACCTCAGGTCCAAATAACGCACTCCAGTCCAGACTCTTTTTGATGATAGTGAGGTCTCCTTGAACCTCTGTGGGACTGGCTCGTATGTAAACAAACTTCTTGTCAGATTCAAGGTGTGGCCCTCCTAGCAGGATCATGAACTGATCAGTTCTCTTGGTAGACTATGAATCATTCAATTTGCATCGTAGTTGACAAATCCCTTGTAAGATTGTGGTACAGTCAATCATTTCATGGGAGTTACAAGACCATGGCCAGAAAGGCCATTAAAAGTGGTTCATTGACCCATATCGTGGCAGCATACTTTGAAAAAAATCATCCATTGACAATCCTATGGAGCACAGTTCTACTCTAACACACACGGGGTAGAGGGGGGTAGATATAGACACAGAGTTTCTAAAATTGGTTGCACAAATTTACATTTCCACCAGAAGCATATTAGTGTTCCAGTTACTCAATATTCTTGTCCAGGTTTAGAATTCAGTCTTATTTTTAGACATTTTTGTGTGTGGAGAATGGTAGTATGGAAACCCTGGTGGCGTAGTGGTTAAGAGCTACGGCTGCTAACCAAAAGTTCGGCAGTTCAAATTCACCAGGGGCTCCTTGGAAACTCTATGGGGCAGTTCTACTCTGTCCTATAGGGTCGCTATGAGTAGAAATCGACTCGATTGCAGTGGGTTTGGTTTTTTTTTTTTTTGTTTAATGGTAGTATATTGTAGTCTTTTTTTTATAGTTGTTATTTTATAGGTTGAGGATCAGTACGGAGACATTATGAACAGTTTGTACACAATTCTCAAAGAACATGCCAAAAACCTAAAAAGTCATGTAGTTACAACTCTTTTCTAAGTTCTAGTGACTTTCCATCTTTAAATTTGGAGGTAAATTTTCCTTAAGAAGATATCAAGTATCAATATCTCCAATTGTTGATAAGCTTTTACATCATATGTCCCACTGATTCACAATTTAGTATCACACACTCTACACACTCAAATTTTCAACCTTTCACAGCACATAACAAAGTTATTAGGAAAACTAGACTAGCATGACCAAAGATGTTCCAGAATACACATAGTGCTGACAGGGAGAGCCAGGTAGAGGGAGTGGTTTTAAGAACATTCATCAGACTTAGCTTCCTTCTCACTGCTTCATCAGAGGCTGGACTGTCCTTGGACTCTTGTTTTAGGTTTCTTCATTTTCTGCAGGTAAATCTTCTTTAGTTCCTTAGGTACTTCACACAATGAAGTCTTAGTAACAACACCTAATGCTGTTTTCTCTTTACTCCCCTTTTCCCTTTTACTTGCACTTTTTTTGTCTGAAGATTTATCCTTTCCTGCTCCTTTTTTTGACCTCATTTCCACTTTTGCAGGAGCAGGTTTAGCTGACAACATCACCGATCTAGTCTCCTCTTGGGTTCCTCCTTCACCACACTATGACCAAGCTGACCTTCTTCTTGAGCATCTTGGCAGGAAGGGTGCATGCGAGGTGTCTGTGGGCTGCAGCATAGACAGCATTTGGGAAGCTGGGCTGCCTGGCCATTGCCCCTTCTCCCACCACCCAAGTTGCTGAGACCCCTCATTTTTGTTTAGTGTATATTTCTTTGTTGATTACGTTGACTACATTTTCATATTTCATTGATCATTCTGATATTCTTCTGAAGTCCTGTTCAAGTATTTTACCTTTTTTTGGGAGGGAGGATGTCTCTTTTTCTTATGCATTTTTAGGAGTTCTTATGTATCTTTTACCAAAATTAAGATTTAAGGTGTGCTTTAATACCAAATTGATACAATTGGTTCTGGACTTTCCCATGTACTGGGGGTTGTGGGATGAAGTCATGTGTGTGAGAATATATGTGTCCTTTATCATATGTATCACACATATCTTTTACCATTATGTTAGTTGTCCCTTTGCTCCCTTAATAATGTGGATGACCTTATGGTTATATAACAATAAGCTATACATTAACAACCTGTGTTATGCAGATGACATGGCCTTGCTTGCTTAAAGAAAAGAAGACTTCAAGCACTTACTGATGAAGATCAAAGACCACAGCCTTCAGTATGGATTACACCTCAACATAAAAAAAAAAAAATCCTCACAATTGCACCAATAAGCAATATCATGATAAATGGAGAAAAGATTGAGGCTGTCAAGGATTTCATTTTACTTGGATCCACAATCAATGCCCATGGAAGCAAGAGCCAAAAAATGAAAAGATGCATTGCATTGGGCAAATCGGCTGCAAGAGATCTCTTTAAAGTGCTCAAAAACAAAGATGTCACCTTGAGAACTAAGGTGTGCCTGACCCAAGACATGGTGTTTTCAGTCACCTCATATGCAGGCAAAAGCTGGGCAGTGAATAAGGAAGACTGAAGAAGAATTGATGCCTTTGAATTCTGGTGTTGGTGAAGAATATTGAGTATAGCATGAACTGCCAAAAGAATGAACAAATTCTGTCTTGGAAAAAGTACAACCAGAAAGCTCCTTGGAAGCAAGGATGGCGAGACTACGTCTCACATACTTTTAACATGTTGTCAGGGGGTATCAGTCCCTGGAGAAGGGCATCATGCTTGGTTATCTAGAGGGGCAGAGAAAAAGAGGAAGACCCTCAACGAGATGGAATGACACAGTGGCTACAACAGTGGGCTCAAGCATAAAAACAACTGTGAGGATGGTGCAGGACCGGGCAGTATTGCATTCTGTTGTGCATTGTGTCACTATGGTTCAGAACCAACTCAATGGCACCTAACAACAACAAGCTTTATGTAAAATATGAGATGCAACACTTAAGTCATAATTAATAGAAATGTCTTGATCAGATATTTAAAAAAAAATGCCATTAAGTGGATTCTGACTCATAGCAACCCTACGAGGAGGAATAGAACTGCCCCATAAGATTTCCAAGGACCAGCTAGTGGATTTGAACTGCTGACCTTTTGATTATATAGTAAAGAAAGTATTTTTAATCTAGATAGACAATATTTAAACTAATGGGTAAAATAAAAAGTATTATATCTAATTATAAATTTCATCAGTAATTATAATATTTATTCTAAAAGATGTCTAATATGATTGTTAAATGATTAGTGTATAGAGGAAAAGGAGAGTCTTAAATCATACAATAAGACATTTAGAAGAAAGTAGAAATGTTTTAGAAGGAAAATATTAGATCACTTTATAAAATGATAAAAATTACTGTTTTGAGTAAATTATAATTTATAAAAGCATAAATGTCCATATGGAATTAATATAATACAACACAACACAAATGGACTTTCACAACATGGATAAAGCCACTCTAGGTTATTGATAAAGAAAACAAAATATCAATTTGCTTCCATTTATCAAAGTTTTTACTTTGTTTTTTTGCTCATGAAGATCTCAAATCTTTCCTCTCTCTTTACCCACCCCTTCCTCAGTTTTTCCCATATTTAGGGAAAGTATCTCAGGCTTAAAGGAAAATCCATTACTTAAACAAGCTTCATCAGGTACTTGTGTAAAACTCTATTAGCTTTAACACAGCACTGGCAGTTAGCCCAAGGCAGTTTCCTCCAATTCATTGCCTATGAATTCTAGTGAGTTAACTTCAAGATTCTGAAAGCACCAAGGCACTCTTCCGTTCCACCAATGGAATAAAGATGACAGCTCATAAAAGCCATCTTTTGCCTATTCTAGTTATTTTTTTTTTTATTATTTAAAGGTAATCTCCATGACCTAATTCCCATACCTTTGCATTCTAATCTAGTAATTGGGATGGGAATGAGAACGCAGATTGCTTCTTATAGTTAATTTCCTATTAATTCAATGTTTTAAATGTATTTTAGGTGTGGACCTAATGCATTTCCTGAAGGACTTAATTCCTCTTTATTGTGGTTTATTGTTTTATACTAAGAAAATTTCTTTATTTCTAAAATAATAATACTAAAATATCCTATCTCAAATGAGACCTGTGTGGAAGTTGATCCCAAATTTTCGTTTTAGCAGGGAGGATTATGCCAATCAATAAAACTCACTTAGCAATGCATCCAAGGAGCCCTGGTGGCACAGTGGTTAAAGCATTCAGCTGCTAACAGAAAGGTCAGTAGTTGGAACCCACCAGCTGCTCTGCAGTAGAAAGATGTGGCAGTCTACTTCTGTAAAGACTACAGCTTTGAAAACCATATGGGGCAGTTCTACCCTGTTGTATAGCATGGATCTGAGTCGGAATTGACTCAACAACAATGAGTTTGGGTTTTAGAAATACTTCCATTTGCATGATTAAGAAAACCCAACTTGACTTGGATAAAGAGTTTATTTTTGACACATTTTAAAAATCTACCCAAGTTATTTATAGCCTGGTGGGATCGCTGCCAATTAAGCCAAACCCTAAGCTACTGCCATATGTTTAGACACCATTTATGGTCATGACTTGGGAATAATTTGTGTACATTGCACCCTGTTATGGATTGAATTGTGACTCCAAAACTTTGTGTTGTAAATCTAACCTCTACGCCTGTGGTTACAATCCCATTTGGGAATACTTTGTCTTTCTTATGTTAATAAGACAGGATTCATGTTTGGTGTGTCTTAAGTCAATCTCTGTTGAGATATAAAAGAGAATAAACAAGCACGCCAGAAAAGCAGAGATGGGGAAAATAGATGCCAAGCCACATGAAGAATCCCCGGTAGCAGAAGCTCAGAAGAGACAAAGACCTTCCTCCAGAACTGACAGAGAAAGGCTTACCCTAGAACTGACACCTTGAATTTGAACTTCTAGCCTCCTAAAATATGAGAAGCTCAGTCAAGCTTCCAGACTAAGAAGAAGGACTATCTAATTCTGAAACGAATTAGCCAGTGAAAACCTTATGAATAGCAGCAGAACATTGTCTGCTATAGTACCAGAAGATGAGTTCCCCAAGTTGGAATGTACTCAAAAGACTACTGGGGAAGAGCTGCCTCCTCAAAGTGGAGTGAATGGAGTCAAACTTTCAGGACCTTCATTTGCTGACGTGGCATGACCCAAAATGAGAAGAAACAGCTGCAAACATCCATTAATAATTGGAACCTGGAATGTACAAAGTATGAATCTAGGGAAATTGGAAATTGTCAAAAATGAAATGGAATACATAAACATCAATATCCGTGAGATGAAATTGACTGGTATTAGCTATTTTGCATCAGACAATCATATGGTCTACTATGCCGGGAATGACAGCTTGAAGAGGAATGGTGTTGCATTCATTGCCAAAAAGAACATTTCAAGGTCTATCCTGAAGTACAAAACAGTCGATAGGATAGTATTCATATGTCTACAAGCAAGTTCGGTTAATATGACTATTATTCATATTTACAAACCAACCACTAAAGCCGAAGATGAAATTAAAAATTTTTACCGACTTTGCAATCTGAAATCTATCAAACATGCAATCAGGATGCACTGGTAATTTCTGGTGATTAGAATGGAAAAGTTGGAGACAAAGAAGAAAGATCTGTAGTTGGAAAATATGGCCTTGGTGATTGAAACAACACCAGAGATTGCATGATAGAGTTTTACAACACCAACAACTTCTTCATTGCAAATACCTTTTTTCACCAACACAAACGGTGACTGTACATGTGGACATTGCCAGAAGGAATACACAGGAATCAAATCAACTACATCTGTGAAAGGAGACAATGGGAAAACTCAGTATCATCAGTCAGAACAAGGCTAGGGGCCGACTGTGGAACAGACCGTCAATTGCTCATATGCAAGTTAAAGTTGAAACTGAAGAAAATTAGAACAAGTCCACGAGAGCTAAAGTATGACCATGAGCATATCCCACCTGAATTTAGAGACCGTCTCAAGGATAGATTTGATGTGTTGAATGCTCATGACTGAAGACCAGATAAGTTGTGGAATGACATGGAGGACAATATACATGGAGAAAGCAAGAAGTCATTAAAAAGACAAGAAAGAAAGAAAAGACCAAAATGGATGTCAGAAGAGACTCTGAAACTTGCTTTTGAACATCAAGCAGCTAAATCAAAAGGAAGAAATGATGAAGTAAACTAGCTGAATAGAAGATTTCAAAGGGTGGCTCGAGAAGACAAAGTATTATAATGACATGTGCAAAGACCTAGAGATGGAAAGCCAAAAGGGGAGAACACACTCGACATTTCTCAAGCTGAAAGAACTGAAGAGAAATTCAAGCCTTGAGTTGCAATACTGAAGAAATCTACAGGGAAAATATTAAACAACACAGGAAACATTAAAAGAAGATGGAAGGAATACACAGAGTCACTATACCAAAAAGATTTGGTCAATGTTCAGCCATTTCAAGAGATAGCATATGATCAGGAACTGATGGTGCTGAAGGAAAAAACCCAAACTGCACTGAAGGCACTGGCAAAAAACAAGGCTCCAGGAATTGACGGAATACCAACTGAGATGTTTCAACAAATGGATGCAGCGCTGGAGGTGCTCACTCATCTATGCCAAGAAATATGGAAGACAGCTACCTGGTCAACCAACTGGAAGAGATCAGTATTTATGCCTATTCCTGAGAAAGATGATCCAACCAAATGCGGAAATTATTGAACAATGTCATTACTATTACACACAAGTAAAATTTTGCTGAAGATCATTCAAAAATGGCTGCAGCAGTATATCGACAGGGAACTGCCAGAAATTCTAGCTGGATTCAGAAGAGGACGTGGAACCGGGGATACCATTGCTGATGTCAGACGGATCCTGGCTAAAAGCAGAGACTACCAGAAAGATGTTTACCTGTGTTTTTCTGACTATGAAAAGGCATTCAACTGTGTGGATCATGACAAATTATGGACAACATTGGGAAGAATGGGAATTCTAGAACATTTAATTGTGCTCATGCAGAACGTGTACACAGAATAAGAGGCAGTCGTTTGAACAGAATAAGGAAATACTGCATGGTTTAAAATCAGCAAAGGTGTATGTCAGGGTTGTATCCTTTCACCATACTTATTCAATGTATATGGTGACCAAATAACCGAAGCAGGTGGACTATATGAAGAGGAACACATCATCAGGATAGTGGAGGGAGACTCATTAAAAACGTGAGATATGCAGATGAAACAGCCTTGCTTGCCGAAAGTTAAGAGGACTTGAAGTTCTTAGTGATGAAGATTGAAGACTACAGCCTTCAGTATAGATTACACCTCAACATTAAGAAAACAAAAATCCTCACAACAGGATCAATAAGCAGTATCACAATAAATGGAGAAAACATTATAAATTGTCAAAGATTTCATTTTACTTGAATCCACAAACAATGCCCATGGAAGCAGCAGTCAGAAAATCAAAGGACATGTTGCATTGGACAAATCTTCTTCAAAAGACCTCTTTAATGTGTTAAAAAGCAAAGATGTCACTTTAAGGTCTAAGATGAGCCTGACCCAAGGCATGGTGTTTTCAGTGGATTCATATCCATGTGAAAGCTAGGCAGTGGATAAGGAAGACATAAGAAGAATAATGCCTTAGAACTGTGGTGTTGGTGAAGAATACTGGCTATACCACAGAATCCCAGAAGAACAAACGAATCTGTCTTGGAAAAGGTGTAGCTAAAATGCTCCTTGGAAGAAAAGGTGGCGAGCCTTTAAACATGTTATCAGGAAGGAACAGTCCCTGGAGAAGGACATCATGCTTGATAAAGTATAGGCTCAACAAAAAATAGGAAGACCCTGAATTAGGCGGGTTGATACAGTGGCTGCAGCAACGAGCTCAAACGTAGCAACGATTTTGATGATGGTGTAGGACAGGGCAATGTTTCCTTCTGTTATACATAAGGTCGCTATGAGTCTTAACCGACTCAGTGGAACCTAATAACAGCAACGACCGTGTGTGACATTTTTTTTTTTAAAGCAGCTCTAGGAAACTAATACATTGAGTATATAGATCATAAATAAACATGTTAAAATTTGTGAGTTACTAAATTAAGTTCTTCATTTTAAAGCAAAATTTTGATTCTAGAATTTTATCATCATCGTTTTTCTTGTCCCCAACCTTTGAATATAGTCAATCTATATTACTTTTGAATGTCTTTGCTAAGAAACTAACAAACTTTTATTGTGAGAGTTCATATCGATGTCCAACAAGCATTTGTTAGCTGATTAATGTGCTATCAATGTTTCTATTAGAAATTTAGAAGGTCTGATTTTCTCAGGGCCATGGAACATTTAAATAATTTTAATATTACTAACTTAAGAGGATAGTACTTCACATTTTATCAGTTTTGAAGAAATACATAAAGTCTCAGAAAAACACAAATAAATATACTTTTTAGATGTAACTGTTGAAATTACAGTTTCTGAGGCATATTAAATTCTCCATTCTTTGACATAAGACAAAAATCAGATGTTAAAATTTAATTAGTAGCAATAAATATGAGAACTTTTGAGTCCAAATTTTTAAATAAAATGACCATTTAAAAAGCAGTAAAGCCAGAGTAAATTTTTTCACTGCTCTTTATTGAAAATGTAATTAACAATAGAAAAACATATTTTAATAGACATCAGGCCTTGCATAAATCTCCTATATGATTGTTCTCTTTAATCCTCAAAATGATCATTTATACAAATTGGTTTGTAAACATTTAAATCAGTAGTAGAGCAAACACATTCATGTTAAATATTAACCTTGTAATATGCCTATTTTATGTCTATTTGATGACACTCTTTTAAGGAATGTGTCTTATCAATTCAGAAATGCAGGATAATCAACTTGGGAGAAATTTCAGTAATCATACCATCTAATTTTTTCATGTTAATTTTAAGGCAGAGGGAACTGAGGTTCTAGAGAAGATAAGTGACTTGTCCAAGTTCAGGAAAGATAATCCCTGACAGAGCAAGGAGTTATGTGCAAATGTTCAAAAATGATAAACCTTTGTTGCATTGGGTATGGAGCTGTGTAAATTTGCTGGGCATGCATGGCAGACTTTCAATCTGGGAACTTTGTCATAAAATTCAACAATGTTGTCAGCACCAAGTTACAGATTTCACATAGAATGTTTACCACAATTCATTAATAATTTCTTGCCATTATGAATTTAAAATATAATTAAACATTGATAGCCATTATCAGGACTAAACACATGGTGTCTGCATTTCTGCTGGTGAAGTCGGCATCTGAACTGTGCCGATGATAAAAGGGAAAGAACAAACACAGTGAAGAGCTGACACCCATGTGCTGCTGGAAATATTACATTATAAAGCTGGCTGGATATCTGAAAGTTACAGGCCGAGAATTCTGCTTCTATGTGAAAGCAGCAGCTGGCTGAGGCATGGGGTACAAAGAGAATGATGAATGAAATCAGGGTTTGATGTGGAGTGGAATATGGAGAACAAACGTTTTAGTTCTTTTGTGGAAGGCTTTATTTCCTCCTAGTTTTTCAAAGAAGTGAAGAAACTGCTTCAGAATGCATTTTTCAGGCTGTCCACTAAATTGCCTTCTTTACTATTTCTCTCATTTATTTCCTGTGAGTTTCAGCCCTACCTCACTGTCACGTACACAGTGCTCAAGCCATTGTACTTAGCAATTTGAAGTAAGTTTTAGAGAAAGTTTTTAGGGAATGGGAAAATTATTATTCCCTTTCTATTCTTTTTTCATCTGCAAATCATGAAGAAATTACTTTTGAAAATATTACCCTTTTTACTCAAAATATACTTTTCTAAGAAATTGTATGTAATTATCTTATAATACCTTCTGAGATTTATAGGCATGCCAAAATATAGAATTAGAGTCAAGATGCCTGAAATTTTGTATACTTCTGCTGTAAGGAGCAGCTTGTAGATATGAACCGCTGACCTTTCAGTTAGCCGCAAAGTTCTTCACCACTGTACCACCAGGGCTCCATTACATAAGAAGGAAGCTAAATGAAGAGCTAGAAAAATCTGTGAGGCTATTTAACAATTTCTAGTGAATTCTCCTGTAAAACAATAGTGTTCATTATGCAAACTGTTACCAACAAATATGTTTTATCTGTATCCATTATCTTTGAACTTCAAAGGCTATATCGTTAAAAATTTTGATTAATAAAGGATATAAAACTAAAAGAATGTGTTATCAAGATAAATGACTACCTTTAGGAAACAATTTGATTAGTCTCCCTACCCTAGCCTATATTGTGTATTATCAGCTCTGTACTCAAAAAATTCCCCCACGTGTCTCTCAGTTTGTCATATTGTGGGGGCTTGCGTGTTTCTATGATGCTGGGATCTATGCCACTGGTGTTCAGACACCAGTAGGATCACCCATGGCAGACAGGTTCCTGCTGACTTTTCAGACAAAGGCAGACCAGGAAGAAGGAATTGGCAGTCTACTTCTGAAAAGACTTAGCCAGTAAAAACCTTATGAACAGCAGTGGAACACTGGCTGATAGAGTGCCAGAAGATGAGCCTCCCAGGTTGGAAGGCACTCAAAAGACCACTGGGAATTAGCTGCCTCCTCAAAGTAGAGTCAACCTTAATGACCTGGATGGAGTCAAGCTTTTGGGACCTTCATTTGCTACTGTGGCATGACTCAAAATGAGAATAAACAGCCACAAACATTCACTAATAATCGGAACCTGGAATGAACAAAGTACAAATCTAGGAAAATTGGAAATCATCAAAAATGAAATGGACAACACTCAATACATGGAAGGTCAGCTCAATTGGACTGGACCAAAAGCAAAGAAGTTTCCAGGATTAAATGAATGCTTCAAAGGTCAGCAGAGCAAGGGTGGGGGTTTGGGAACCATGGTTTAAGGGGACTTCTAAGTCAATTGGCAAAATAATTCTGTTATGAAAACATTCTGCATCCCACTTTGAAATGTGGCGTCTGGGGTCTTAAATGCTAACAAGCGGCCATCTAAGATGCATCAGTTGGTCTCAACCCACCTGGAGCAAAGGAGAATGAAGAACACCAAGGTCACACGACAACTAAGAGCCCAAGAGACAGAAAGGGCCACATGAACCAGAGACCTACATCATCCTGAGACCAGAAGAACTAGGTGGTGCCCGGCCACAATCGATGACTGCCCTGACAGGGAGCACAGCAGAGGACCCCTGAGGGAGCAGGAGATCAGTGGGATGCAGACCCCAAATTCTCATAAAAAGACCATTCTTAATGGTCTGACTGAGACTAGAGGAATCCCAGTGGTCATGGTCCCCAAACCTTCTGTTGGCCCAGGACAGGAACCATCCCCGAAGACAACTCATCAGACATGAAAGAGACTGGACAGTGGGTAGGAGAGAGATGCTGATGAAGAGTGAGCTAATTATATCAGGTGGACACTTGAGACTGTGTTGGCATCTCTCGTCTGGAGGGGGGATGGGAGGATAGAGAGAGTTGGAAGCTGGCAAAATTGTCACGGAAGGAGAAACTGGAAGAGCTGACTCATTATGGGGAGAGCAAGTGGGAGTACGGAGTAAGATTTGTATAAACTTATATGTGACAGACTGACTTGATTTGTAAATGTTCACTTGAAGCTCAATAAAAGTTAATAAAAAAAAATGAAATGGAACGCATAACCATCAATATCCTAGGCGTTAGTGAACTGAAATGACTGGTTTTGGCCATTTTGAGTCAGACAATCATATTGTCTACTATACCTGGAATGATAGCTTGAAGAGCAGTGGTGTTGCATTCATTGTCAGAAAGAACATTTCAACATCTATCCTGAAGTACAATGCTGTCATGATAGGATAATATCCAGACACCTACAAGGAATACCAGTTAATACAACTATTATTCAAATTTACACACCAACCATTAAGGCCAAAGATGAAGAAATTGAAGTTTTTAACAGCTTCTGCAGTCTGAAATTGATCGATTGTGCATTCAGGATGCATTGGTAATTACTGGTGATTGGAATGCAAAAGTTGGAAACAAAGAAAGATCGGTAGTTGGAAAATACGGCCTTGGTGATAGAAACAAGGCCAGAGATAGCATGATAGAATTTTGCAAGACCATCGACTTCTTCATTGCAAAAAGCTTTTTTCACCAACATAAACAGTGACTATACATATAGACCTCACCAGATGGAATACACAGGAATCAAATCAAGAACATCTGTGTAAATAGATGATGGAAAAGCTGAATATCGTCAGAATAAGGCCAGGGGCCAGTTGTGGGACAGACTATCAATTGTTCATATGCAAGTTCAAGTCGAAACTGAAGAAAATTAGAACAGGTCCACAAGAGCCAAAGTAAGACCTTGAGTACACCCCAGCTGAATTTAGAGACAATCTCTAGAATTAATTCGATACGTTCAACAGTAATGACTGAAGACCGAACAAGCTGGAATGACATCAAGGACATCATACATGAAGAAAAGTCATTAAAAAGACAGGAAAGAAAGATAAGACCAAAATGGATGTCAGAAGAGACTCTGAAACTTGCTCTTGAACGTTCAGCAGCTAAAGCAAAGGGAAGAAATGAGGCACTGGAGGCACTGGCAAAAACAAGATTCCAGGAGTTAACTGAATATCAATTGAGATGTTTCAGCAAACGAATGTATTGCCGGAAGTGCTCACTAGTCTATGCCAAGAAATTTGGAATACAGCCACCTGTCCAACTGACTGGAAGAGATCCATATTTATGCCTATTCCCAAGAAAGGTGATCCAACCGAATGTGGAAATTATTGAACAATATCATTAATACCACATGCAAGCAAAATTTTGCTGAAGGTCATTCAAAAGTGGCTGCAGCAATATACTGACAGGGAACTGCCAGAAATTCAGGCCAGATTCAGAAGAGGACGTGTGGAACCAGGGATATCATTGCTGATGTCTGAACGATCTTGGTTGAAAGCAGAGAATACCAGAAGGTTGTTTGCCTGTGTTTTATTGACTACACTAAGGTATTCAACTGTGTGGATCATAACAAATTATGGATACCATTGGTAAGAATGGGAATTCCAGAACACTTAATTATGTTCATGAGTAACTTGTACATAGATCAAGAGGCAGTTGTTAGGACAAAACAAGGGGATACTGATTGGTTTAAAGTCAGGAAAGGTGCGCATCAGGGTTGTATCCTTTCACCATACCTATTCAATCCTTATGCTGAGCAAATAATCCAAAAATCTAGACTACTCTGAAGAAGAACGGGGCATCAGGATTGGAAGAAAACTCATTAATAACCTGTGTTATGTAGATGACACAACCTTGCTTGCTAAAAGTGAAGAGGACTTGAAAAACTTACTGATGAAGATCAAAGACTACAGCCCTCAGTATGGATTACACCTCAACATGTTGCTGTTAAGTGCCACTGAGTCGGTTCCGACTCATAGCGACCGTATGCACAACAGAACGAAACACTGCCTGGTCCTGCACCATCCTTACAATCGTTGTTATGCTTGAGCTCATTGTTGCAGCCACTGTGTCAGTCCACTTTGTTGAGGGTCTTCCTCTTTTCCCTGACCTTGTACTCTGCCAAGCATGATGTCCTTCTCCAGGGAATGATCCCACCTGACAACATGTCCAAAGTATGTAAGATGCAGTCTCGCCAGCCTTGCTTCTAAGGAGCATTCTGGCCACACTTCTTCCAAGACAGATTTGTTCGTTCTTTTGGCAGTCTGTGGTATATTCAATATTCTTCGCCAACCCACTACTTCAAAGACGTCAACTCTTCTTCAGTTTTCCTTATTCATTGTCCAGCTTTCATATGCATACGATGTGATTGAAAATACCATGGCTTGGGTCAGGCACACCGTAGTCTTCAGGGTGACATCTTTGCTCTTCAACACTTTGAAGAGGTCCTTTGCAGCAGATTTACCCAATGCAATGCGTCTTTTGATTTCCTGACAGCTGCTTCCATGGCTGTTGATTGTGGATCCAAGTAAAATGAAATCCTTGACAACTTCAATCTTTTCTCTGTTTATCATGATGTTGCTCATTGGTCCAGTTGTGAGGATTTTTGTTTTCTTTATGTTGAGGTGCAATCCATACTGAAGGCTGTGGTCTTTGATCTTCATTAGTAAGTGCTTCAAGTCCTCTTCACTTTCAGCAAGCAAGGTTGTGTCATCTGCATAATGCAGGTTGTTAATGAGTCTTCCTCCAATCCTGATGCCCCTTTCTTCTTCATATAGTCCAGCTTCTCAGATTATTTGTTCAGCAGACAGATTGAATAGGTAGGTGAAAGAATACAACCCTGATGCACACCTTTCCTGACTTTAAACCAATCAGTATCCCCGTGTTCTGTCTGAACAACTGCCTCTTGATCTATGTAAAGGTTCCTAGTGAGCACAATTAAATGTTCTGGAATTCCCATTCTTCGTAGTGTTATCCACAGTTTGTTATGATCCACACAGTCGAATGCCTTTGCATAGTCAGTAAAACACAGATAAACATCCTTCTGGTATTCTCTGCTTTCAGCCAGGATCCATCTGACATCACCAATGATATCCCTGGTTCCACATCCTCTTCTGAAACCAGTCTGAATTTCTGGCAGTTCCCTCTCGATATACTGCTGCAGCCATTTTTGAATGATCTTCAGCAAAATTTTGCTTGCATGTTATGTTAATGATATTGTTCTATAATTTCCACATTCGGTTAGATCACCTTTCTTGGGAATAGGCATAAATATGGATCTGTTCCAGCCAGTCAGTTGGCCAGGAAGCTGTCTTCCATATTTCTTGGCATAGACGAATGAGCACCTCCAGCGCTGCATCTGTTTGTTGAAACAACTCAATTGATATTCCATCAATTCCTGGGGCCTTGTTTTTCGCCAATGCCTTTGGAGCAGCTTGGAATTCTTCCTTCAGTAGCATTGGTTCCTGATCATATGCCACCTCTTGAAATGGTTGAACATCGACTAATTCTTTTTGATATAATGACTCTGTCTATTCCTTCCATCTTCTTTTGATGCTTTCTGCTTCGTTTAATATTTTCCCCATGGAATCCTTCACTATTGCACCTCGAGGCTTGAATTTTTTCTCCAGTTCTTTCAGCTTGAGAAACGCCGAGCCGAGTGTGTTCTTCCGTTTTGGTTTTCCATCTCCCGCTCTTTGCATGTCATTATAAAGCTTTACTTTGTCTTCTTGAGAGGCCCTTTGAAATCTTCTGTTCATTTCTTTTACTTCAACAATTCTTCCTTTTGCTTTAGCTGCTGGACACTCAAGGGCAAGTTTCAGAGTCTCCTCTGACATCCATCTTGGTCTTTTCTTTCTTTCCTGTCTTTTCAGTGGCCTCTTGCTTTCTTCATGGATGATGTCCTTGATGTCATTCCACAAGTCGTCTGGTCTTCGGTCACTAGTATTCAATGAGTCAGATCTATTCTTGAGATGGTCTCTAAATTCAGGTGGGATATACTCAGGTCATATTTTGGCTCTCGTGGACTTGCTCTGATTTTCTTCAGTTTCAGCTTGAACTTATATATGACCAATTGATGGTCTGTTCCACAGCCAGCCCCTGGCCTTGTTCTGACTGATGATATTGAGCTTTTCCATCATCTCTTTCCACAGATGTAGTCAGTTTTATTTCTGTGTGTTCCATCTGGTAAGGTCCATGTGTATAGTCGCCGTTTATGTAGGTGAAAGAAGGTATTTGCAATGAAGAATTCATTGGTCTTGCAAAATTCTATCATTCCATCTCCGGTATTGTTTCTATCACCAAGGCCATATTTTCTAACTACTGATCCTTCTTCTTTGTTTCCAACTTTCACATTCCAATCGCCAGTAATTATCAATGCATCTTGATTGCATGTTCAATCAATTTCAGACTGTAGCAGCTGATAAAAATCTTGTATTTCTTCATCTTTGGCCCTAGTGGTTGGTGCATAAATTTGAATAATAGTTGTATTAACTGGTCTTCCTTGTAGGCGTGTGGATATTATCCTCACATGTCTGTCAGTTTGTCGTACTGTGGGGGCTTGTGTGTTGCTGTGATGCTGGAAGCTATGCCACCAGTATTCAGATACCAGCAGTGTCACCCATGGAGGACAGGTTTCAGCTGAGCTTCCAGACTAAGACAAACTAGGAAGAAGGACCAGGCAGTCTACCTCTGAAAAGCATTAGCCAGTGAAAACCTTATGAATAGCAGCAGATCACCTCAACATAAAGAAAACAAAAATCCTCAAAACTTGATCAATAAGCAACATCATGAGAAAAGGAGAAAAGATTGAATTTGTCAAGGATTTCATTTTACTTTGACCCCCAATCAACACCCAGGAAAGCGGATGTGAAGAAATCAAAAGATGCGTTGCACTGGGCACATCTGCTACTAAGTATACTTTTAAAGTGTTGAAAAGCAAATATGTCACCTTAAAGACTAAGGTGTACCTGACCCAAGCCATGATATTTTCAGTTGCATCATATGTATGTGAAAGCTGGACAATGAATAAAGAAGACCAAAGAAGAGCTGACACCTTTGAATTGTGGTGTTGGAGAAGAATATTGAATATACCATGGACTGCCAAAAGAACCAACAAATCTGTCTTGGAATAAGTACAACCAAAATGCTCCTTAGAAGCAAGGATGGTGAGACTGCGTCTTGCGTACTTTGAACATGTTATCAGGAGGAATTAGTCCCTGGAGAAGATACCATTCTTGGTAAGGTCAGCAAAAAACAGAAAGACTCTCAAGGAGGTGGATCGACACAGTGGCTTCAATGATGGCCTCAAACATAACAATGATTGTGAGGATGGCACAGGACTACTCAGTGTTTCATTCTGTTGTACCAACTTAACAGCATTTAAAACAAGAACAGCAACAACAAAATTTAACAATTATCCCATTTTAATCTTTTCTGTTCCTTTAAGAAAGAAAATTTTATATTGAAAGTTGGAGGTTCTGGCTAGATTTTGAGAAAGAGGTTAAGTGGATATTTTCTTCATGGGTCTTTCATTATAACTGTAAAACTTTTGGTTTTGTTAGTTTTATATAATATAAAATTGTTTTATATATATAGTGGTTTCTTATACAAAAATGCTAAGTCAGCTTTTCTGATTAGATAAATTAGTTAATTAGATAAGTTAATTAACCATGAAACATATTTGTGTTAATTGCCCGCTCCCAGGGTTCCTACTGCACACACATACAAAGAAGGATGACTTATTTGAACAAAAGTTATAGCAGAAATAGTAACTTTTTTAAACTGTGGACATATTGTCTCCAAAAGTATAGGTCAAATTTTAATGTAATTAGAACACCATGCATTTCTATAAATGGGATAATTTTATAGTTGAAACTCATATTAACAATTCTATTGCTCATACTTGTATTGTCACCCAACTTGTGAAAAGGTCATCTATCAATTTCCACTAGAAGACAGAAAGGCAAGGGAATTAGTTCACTGGTAAATACTTCAATTAACACAGTGCATACCACATTGTGTATGTTAAATAAATATTTGGTTAGTAAAATAATTTATTATTCTTTTAATTTTTATTGTGCTTTAAGTGAAAGTTTACAAATCAAGTTGGACTCTTCATACAAAAATTTATAAACACCTTCCTATATACTCCTAATTGCTTTTGCCCTAATGAAACAGCACACTCTTTCCCTCCACTCTCTCTTTTCGTGTCCATTTGGCCTGCTTCTGACTCCCTCTACCCTCTCAACTCCCCTTCAGATAGGAGATGCCAACATAGTCTTACTTGTCTATTTGATCCAAGAAGGTCATTCTTCCCCAGTATCATTTTTTATTCCATAGTCCAGGCCAATCCGTGTCTGAAGAGTTAGGTTTGGGAATGATTCCTGTTTTGGGGTAACAGAAGGCCTGGGGACCATGACCTCCAGGGTCCTTCTAGTCTCAATCAGACCATTAAGTTTGGTCTTTTTACAAGAATTTGGGGTCTGCATCCCACTGCTCTCCTGCTCCCTCAGGGGTTCTCTGCTGTGTTCCCTGTCAGGGCAGTCACCGGTTGTAGCCAGGTACCATCTAGTTCTTCTGGTCTCAGGCTAATGTAGTCTCTGCTTTATGTGGCCCTTTCTGCTTCTTGGGCTCATAACTACCTTGTGTCTTTGGTGTTCTTCATTCTCATTTGCTCCAGGTGGGTTGAGACCAATTAATGCATCTTAGATGACCACTTACTAGCTTTGGAATTAATTATTTTTGATTACTTACTAATTCACTAAATTAATATTTGGAAATTAATATATATTTCATATAAAAAAACAAGTTTCTGATTATCTGTATGATACTAACATATTGTCCTCTGATTTAGTTTGTTTCAACCATGCTTGTATGTAAAGAAAAACACAGTATTATTCTCCGTTTTACTGAAAATGCAATTTGGAGCGGGGTTGCATCCCAGCCATTATTATGTGTACTACTAGCCAAATAATAAATCTTTCCTTAAAAAAATAAAGAAATTCTAGGTATTTTTAAGCCACATTTGTGTGTATGTATATATACACTAAATTTTAACACTAAATCAAAATATTTAATTTTTTTTCCTGTTAAAATGTTCAGGAACCTACTATTCCCTAAATCATAAATTTGAATTTAAAGCTTCTCTTGGAGTTTTTTGTTGAAGTAATGTAAATAGATCTTTTCTGAAACTATTTGTAGGTAAGCATTTGTTCAGCAATAAGCAAGTTCCCGTTACTATAACAGAAGAATGAATTTGCCTAACCATTCAAATATAGCAACACTTTTCAGTATAACATGTTGTAGCAATAAAACACCTTAGGATTTGAGATTACAGAATTGAATTTCATTTACTTTATATCCAAATTTAAGTCTAAGTAGACTGATAATTATATAACACAGTGTCTAGAATTAAAGGGGAGAATAATTACTCAAAGTTACACAACACAATTCATATATACTTGCATATGTGTGTGAGCGTATGAATGGTGTATACTTTTAACCCTCAAAAATTCGGGATCTTGTTTTTTTACAGTTTTCTCAGATAGTATATATTTTAAGAAGTAGAGACCACTACAATATTGACTAACAAGTTTTAATATTAAGAATTAATACATTTTCAAGAACAGTTTTTGAGGAAAAAGAAGATAGCATTTGAGAATAAATACAAAAGAACACACAGAAAGAATATGGCTTTGGGGAGTCAAACAGACCTGAGTTGGCGTTATGACTCTGAAATGTATAAATGTGTGCTCTTATGTGAGTTACTGAGTCTCTTCCAATCTCATTTTTCTTATTTAAAAAATACATGTTATAAAAGTGTCTCTTTGAGTAGTTGTGAGACTGCAAATTATGCCATAGATGGTAGGTAGGTAGGTAGGTAGGTAGGTAGGTAGATGGACGGACGGACAGATGGATGGACGTAGATTAGATAGAAAGATAGATGATAGATGATAGGTAGATATGGATATTTATATTTTTAATTCTCAGCTAAGAGTTCAGAACGTAAGTGTTCAGTACCTGACTGCTACTATCATTATTACTAAAATTATCATTTTTATTCTTTTGTAATTAGGAATTAAAAAGTTAACTATTATTCATTGAGCAACATTTATTAAACATCTACTATGCTTCCTAGAGATTCAACTCCTTACTACAACTATAAAGTCAGTAAGTCATGGTATTCAAACTCCAACATGTGTACCCAGTTTAGGTTATCTAAAATACTTCGCTTAGCATATGTTGTAAAAACTGAATATTCTAAATGCGAAGGAATATTTGGAATGCAAATATATTGCATTTACAAATAAATATATTATTTAACATATCAGTGAGTATCAGAAGATACTGTGATTATGGACTTCTATTTTTCGTTTTGCAAAAAGAAGATAAGACATTGGTGAATGTGTTCCGACATACAAATACCTCTTGCAAGTTGCAACTTGAAAAAAATTCATGCTTTTAAGCAGTTTTAAGTATCATTGGCTTTCTACTGGATCTTTGCACTTTCTTGATTAATGAGAAAGGATCCAGTGCTGCTAAATGAGATAACTCAACCAATTATAAAATATGAATTAAAAAGTGAGTTTCATTTTGTTTTAATTTTCTTTCAAGTTAATTCTGAATTATGAATTTCTTTTCTTCTATAATTTGTTCAAGTAGCTTTTGTTGAACACTCATTTAATTATAGTAATCAATCATCAAACTTTAATACAAGAAATTATACAATTATGTTCTGGAGTGACAGTTTTTTATTTCAAATTTATGATTTATATATGCATTATGTATGCCTACTTTTATAATAACATAAGTTCGAAAATGTTAAATTGTATGTACTGTTTTTAGATTACAGAGTTCCTATGAATTTGGATTCACATCAGATCTAGAGTCTACCATATGAAATCTTTATCATTTAGAAATAATGCTTTTATTTTTATTTTTTCTATGAAAACCTTAACCTTATGTTAAGTAGGTACACTTAATAAGAGCTGTAATTCTTCTCTTCTGTATTTCCACTAAAAAAATGAGGCAAGTTATTTCTATTTAGTAACTACCACAGATATTGTGGTTAGTCATGTTCTTAGTTTTGTATTTTTCTTAATCTCGTCAGTAAGACATGGATTTCCATATGATGTTACATGAATGAAGCTGAACAAAACTGAAAAATAATAATAATAGCCAGCAGAACTCAACAAGTTTAGTGTGCCTAAAGTAAAAGGTGGTGGTAAAGAGAAAAAAAAAAAAAAGAAAAAAGTTCTGAATGGCTATTACAAAAGACTGCTAACTCATTATATATCATTAAAATAAAATCCATGGATAAGTGAAAAAGATCTCAAGTATTCCCTACTATCCTCACATCCGTCACTATCATCTGATAGCATTTTCTTATATCTTTTTCTTCTTTTGACAAATGTGTGGAAGAAATAACTGCTTGAAAAAGAGAAAGTAAATATTTGCCATAATCTCTCTCTGAAGAAAGCAAAAGCACCAGGACGCCATATAAACTGAAGAAAAAAATCTGAACCTCGAGAAGGATGCAAACTTCTGGCCACTCCCTGGAAACAAGCTTTGTGCACGGAATTTGACAAAATACCTGGGCGGGGGTGGGGGGGAGCAAAGTATCCTGAGAAAAACTGACACAAATTTAATTGAGTTACTTACCACCCTCAGGTTACAAAAAAAGTGAATATAATTCTCACACTCTAACAGGAAAGAATCAAATTGCACTAGACATCATGGAAGAGGAGTCAAAGAAAATTAATTTGAAAAGATTGGAAACTGGTGAAATTTGATGATGTTAAGCTTAGTAAATATTAAACTTAAAAAACAGTGCAACAGACCCTGGCTAAGAGCAAAAAATATAAAGAGAATAAAGTTTCTCAAAAATGCTTTAAAACTAGAAACATGGTAGGTAAAACAAATTTTAAAAAATCACTAAAAGAGTTAAACATTATATAATAAACAAGTGATTAAGAAAAGACACATTGGTGATTTTAGAAAATAATTGAGAACTAAGGCTTATTAATACAAAAATTTTAAATAAATGAGAAAAAGTTGGAAGCCTTACATAAACAAAAGACTTAAGATAACCTCAGTAAATGTAGAGAAAAAAACAAAATGGAAGAAAACTGAACAAACATCAAAGCATCCTAAGATTTAATATAAGAAAAATTTCCTAAAATGGAGTACTGTAGGTGCAGCTCAAAAATAATATTCAGTATTTTGTTATATAATTTTCAAGAACAAGACTTATTTTGCAGAATTTAAGAAAAATGTTTTAACAATTCAGTTAGAGATAATAAGATTTTGTGTTTGTGAATGGTATTTTTGTTGAAGCAGAAATATAGGTGGGCTTGACATCTTCATAACAACTTTCCAAATCACAATACAAACTGAATTAAGAATATGATCCTTAGACAATATTTAAATAATTTAATAATGTGCTAATATTCTCAAGGGCAGAATAACTGAAAGGTGGTTCAATTTTTGGAACACTTTTACCCCCAAGGCATTTCTCTATGTGAAAGAAGCAGCTGAAAAACTGAGAAACTGAACAGATATTTTAGCAGATTGACAGTGCTGAAAAAAAAAAAAAAAATTGGAATTCAGGTGCCAACTCCGAGGGAGGGCCCTGGTATACACCCAGACCATTAGTTTGAAATTGGCAAAACTGCATCCTAGGCATAAAATAAAACGATAAATAGAATCTTCATTAAGGAAACTAAAACTTGGCATTATCTCTCCTCAATATCTGCTTCACTTTCCTAATGAATTTTCTTCCTGGAAGCAATGGTAAATCATTAGTCAGAGCCTTTAATAATATTTGCAAAAATTTTGCCTGTAATATCTAGCATTCAGTCAAAATAATAAGGAATAAAAACACAAAATTATAATCCAAGAGAGTAAACAGAAAATAAAAGTAGAACCATAAGAAAGATACATGGTCAAGTCATTTTCAAGGGATTTTAAATAAGATAATCAATAAATTTAAGTATAAAAATGAATAAAGGTATTTTGAAGGAAAACTGAAAAATATGAAAAAATTTAGTTGAAATTCTGAAACAAACAAATTAACTTTACTCAATGGATAGATTTAATAAGAAAAACTGAAGAGAAAATACATAAACTGGAAGATGTATGAAAAAGAAATACACATATTGAAGTTCAGCAAGACAAAATATGGATAATTCAAAGAAAGAACACACGAGACGTATGACCTTTGAAAAAACAGCAAGACTTAGAGCTCACTTCTAAATAGAAAAAATGGAAGCCACATCATAGTGAAATAATATCTTAAAAGTCAACTTCAAATCCTTTACAGAAGGACTATATTCTTCACAAATGAATATGTAAAGGTACAGTGATCAAGACAGTGTGATATTGGTGAAGAACAGACAAATAAGTATAAAAAGACCCAAGAATATATAGTCCACTGATCTTTGACAATGGAACAAAGGCAATTCAGTGGAGGATGAAGAATGTTTTCAACAAATGGTGATGAACAACTGAATGACCAAATGCAAAAAACAAACAAAACAAAATAGAATCATCTCGACAGAGACCTTACACCTTTCACAAAAATTAACTCAAAATGTAGAGTAGACCTAAATGTAAAATGCAAAACTGTGCAACTTCTAGAAGATAACAGGAGAATATCTAGGTTACCTTGGGTTTGGTGATGACCTCTTAGATAGAACATTGTTATGGACTGAACTGTGTTCCCCCAAAAAGTGTATTTTTGGGGGGACACAGCCCCTGTACATGTGGATGCTATTCTTTTTGGAGGTTTCTTTTGTCATTTGAATGAGATCCTACAAGTGTAGGGTGGGTCCTAAACTTAATCACTTCTGATTTATAGAAAGAGCAGAATACACACAGAGACACTCCAAGAATTATAGGGTATTAGAAGCAGAAACAGAAAAAAAAAAAAAAAAAAGTTCTACTACTAGACCCATGCCCTGTATCTAGAATTCTAGCCTCCGACTGTAAGAAAATCGATTTCTGTTCTTTAAAGCCACCCACTTGTGGTATTTTTCACTGTATCAGCACTAGGTAATTAAAACAAAAATGAATAGCATAACCTTTAAAAATAAAATGTATAAATTGGACATCATTAAGATTAAACACTTTTGCTCTGTGAAAGATGCTGTTAAGACAATAAAATGATAAATCACAGACTGGGAGCTAATATGTGCAAACACATCTGATAATGATCTCATATGCAAAATACACAAAAAACCCTTAAAACTCAAATATAAGAAAACCAACAAGTCAGTTAAAACATGGGCAAATGATCCCAAAAAAAGACTTCACCAAAGAAGATATGCAGATGTCAAATAAGCAGGTGAAAAGATGCTAAAAATCTTGTCATTAGGAATTTGCAAATTAAAACAACAATGAGATACCACCTTCAAAAAAACCCCTGCCATGGAGTCCTACTCATAGTGACCTTTTAGCAACCCTACAGGGCAGAGTAGAACGGCCCCTTAGGGTTTTCAAGGCTGTAAACTTTATCAGGGCTCCTCGTGTCTTTTTTTTTTTTTTTTAATTAATTTTTATTCAGCTTCAAGTGAACATTTACCATTCCAATCAGTCTGTCACATGTAGGTTCACGTACGTCTTACTCCCTTCTCCCACTTGCTCTCCCCCTATTGAGTCAGCCCTTTCAGTCTCTCGTTTCGTGCCAATTTTACCATCTTCCCTCTCTCTCTATCTTCCCATCCCCCCTCCAGTCAAGAGTTGCGAACACACTGTCCAGTGTCCACCTAATTTAATTGGCTCACTCTTCATCAGCATCTCTCTCCCCTCCGCTGACCTGTCCTTTTCATGCCTGATGAGTTGTCTTCGGGGATGGTTCCTGTACTGTGCCATCAGAAGTTCTGGGGAGCATTGTCTCTGGGATTCCTCTAGTCGCATTACGTATGGTCTTTTTATGAGAATTTGGGGGCTGTATCCCATTGGCCTCCTACTCCCTCAGGAGTTGTCTGTTGTGCTCCCTAGCAGGGCAGACATCGATTGTGGCCGGGCACCAACTAGTTCTTCTGGTCTCAGGATACTGTAGGTCTCTGGTTCATGTGGCCCTTTCTATCTCTTGGGTTCTTAGTTGTCGTGTGGCCTTGGTGTTCTTCCTTTGCCTTTGCTCCAGGTGGGTTGAGACCAATTGATGTATCTTAGATGGCAGCATGTTGGCATTTAGGACCCCAGGTGCCACAATTCAAAGTGGGATGCAGAATGTTTTCAGAATAGAATTATTTTGCCCGTTGAATTAGAAGTCTCCTCAAACCATGTTCCCCAGACCCCAGCCCCTGCTCCGCTGACCTTTGAAGCATTCATTTTATCCCGGAAACCTCTTTGTTTTTAGTCCAGTCCAATTAGGCTGACCTTCCTTGTATTGTGTGTTTTCTTTCCCTTCACCCAAAGCAGTTCTTATCTACTGATTGATCAATAAAAAACCCTCTCCCTCCCTCCCCTCTTTGTAACCACAAAAGTATGTGTTCTCCGTTTTTTCTATTTCTCAAGGTCTTATAATAGTGGTCTTATACTATATTTGTCCTTTTGCCTCTGACTCATTTCGCTCAGCATAATGTCTTCCAGATTCCTCCATGTTATGAAATGTTTCAGAGATTCGTCACTGTTCTTTATCGATGCATAGTATTCCATTGTGTGAATATACCACAATTTATTTACCCATTCATCCGTTGATGGACATCTTGGTTGCTTCCAGCTTTTTGCTATTGTAAACAGAGCTGCAATAAACATGGGTGTGCATATGTCTGTTTGTGTGAAGGCTCTTGTATCTCTAGGGTATATTCCGAGGAGTGGGATTTCTGGGTTGTATGGTAGTTCTATTTCTAACTGTTTAAGATAACGCCAGATACATTTCCAAAGTGGTTGTACCATTTTACAATCCCACCAGCAGTGTTTGAGAGTTCCAATCTCTCCGCAGCCTCTCCAACATTTATTATTTTGTGTTTTTTGGATTAATGCCAGTCTAGTTGGTGTGAGATGGAATCTCATCGTAGTTTTAATTTGCATTTCTCTAATGGCTAATGATCGGGAGCATTTTCTCATGTATCTGTTGGCTGCCTGAATATCTTCTTTAGTGAAATGTGTGTTCATGTCCTTTGCCCACTTCTTGATTGGGTTGCTTGTCTTTTTGTGGTTGAGTTTTGACAGAATCATGTAGATTTTAGAGATCAGGCGCTGGTCGGAGATGTCATAGCTGAATATTCTTTCCCAGTCTGTAGGTGGTCTTTTTACTCTTTTGGTGAAGTCTTTAGATGAGCATAGGTGTTTGATTTTTAGGAGCTCCCAGTTATCTGGTTTCTCTTCATCATTTTTGGTAATGTTTTGTATTCTGTTTATGCCCTGTATTACGGCTCCTAGGGTTGTCCCTATTTTTTCTTCCATGATCTTTATCGTTTTAGTCTTTATGTTTAGGTCTTTGATCCACTTGGAGTTAGTTTTTGTGCATGGTGTGAGGTATGGGTCCTGTTTCATTCTTTTGCAAATGGAT
The DNA here is from genome assembly GCF_024166365.1 of Elephas maximus indicus. NCBI lineage: Eukaryota > Metazoa > Chordata > Mammalia > Proboscidea > Elephantidae > Elephas > Elephas maximus. Next base: position 42,238,683 of record NC_064836.1, on the reverse strand, counting down.
ATCCAGTTATGCCAGCACCATTTGTTAAAAAGACTATCATTTCCCCAATTGCCTGACACTGGTCCTTTGTCAAATATCAGCTGCTCATACATGGATGGATTTATATCTGGGTTCTCAGTTCTGTTCCATTGGTCTATGTGCCTGTTGTTGTACCAGTACCAGGCTGTTTTGACTACTGTAGCTGTATAATAGGTTCTGAAATCAGGTAGAGTGAGGCCTCCCACTTTCTTCTTCTTTTTCAGTAATGCTTTGCTTATCCGGGGGTTCTTTCCCTTCCATATGAAATTAGTGATTTGTTTCTCTATCCCCTTAAAATATGACATTGGTATTTGGATTGGAAGTGCGTTATATGTATAGATGGCTTTTGGTAGAATAGATATTTTTACTATGTTAAGTCTTCCTATCCATGAGCAGGGTATGTTCTTCCACTTAAGTATGTCCTTTTGAATTTCTTGTAGCAGAGTTTTATAGTTTTCTTTGTATAGGTCTTTTTCATCCTTGGTAAGATTTATTCCTAAGTATTTTATCTTCTTGGGGGCTACTGTGAATGGTATTGATTTGGTTATTTCCTCTTCGGTGTTCTTTTTGTTGATGTAGAGGAATCCATGTGATTTTTGTATGTTTATTTTATAACCTGAGACTCTGCCAAACTCTTCTATTAGTTTCAGTAGTTTTCTGGAGGATTCCTTAGGGTTTTCCATGTATACGATCATGTCATCTGCAAATAGTGATAGCTTTACTTCCTCCTTGCCAATCTGGATACCCTTTATTTCTTTGTCTAGCCTAATTGCCCTGGCTAGGACTTCAAGTACGATGTTGAATAAGAGTGGTGATAAAGGGCATCCTTGTCTGGTTCCCATTCTCAGGGGAAATGCTTTCAGGTTCTCTCCATTTAGAGTGATATTGGCTGTTGGCTTTGCATAGATGCCCTTTATTATGTTGAGGAATTTTCCTTCAATTCCTATTTTGGTAAGAGTTTTTATCATAAATAGGTGTTGGACTTTGTCAAATGCCTTTTCTGCATCAATTGATAAGATCATGTGGTTTTTATCTTTTGTTTTATTTATGTGATGGATTACATTAATGGTTTTTCTGATATTAAACCAGCCTTGCATACCTGGTATAAATCCCACTTGATCAGGGTGAATTATTTTTTTGATGTGTTGTTGGATTCTATTGGCTAGAATTTTGTTGAGGATTTTCGCATGTATGTTCATGAGGGATATAGGTCTAAAATTTTCTTTTATTGTAATGTCTTTACCTGGTTTTGGTATCAGGGAGATGGTAGCTTCATAGAATGAGTTGGGTAGTATTCCGTCTTGTTCTATGCTTTGAAATACCTTCAGTAGTAGTGGTGTTAAGTCTTCTCTGCAGGTTTGGTAGAACTCTGCAGTGAAGCCGTCTGGGCCAGGACTTTTTTTTGTTGGAAGTTTTTTGATTACCGTTTCAATTTCTTTTGTTATGGGTCTATTTAGTTGTTCCACTTCTGAATGTGTTAGTTTAGGTAGGTAGCATTTTTCTAAGAATTTATCCATTTCTTCTAGGTTTTCAAATTTGTTAGAGTACAATTTTACATAGAAATCTGAAATGATTCTTTTAATTTCATTTGGCTCTGCTGTGATGTGGTCCTTCTCGTTTCTTATTCGGGTTATTTGTTTCCTTTCCTGTTTTTCTTTAGTCAGTCTAGCCAATGGTTTATCAATTTTGTTAATTTTCCAAAGAACCAGCTTTTGGCTTTGTTAATTCTTTCAATTGTTTTTCTGTTCTCTAATTCATTTAGTTCAGCTCTAATTTTTATTCTTTGTTTTCTTCTGGTGCCTGATGGGTTCTTTTGTTGCTCACTTTCTATTTGTTCAAGTTGTAGGGACAGTTCTCTGATTTTTGCTCTTTCTTCTTTTTGCATGTGTGCATTTATCGATATAAATTGGCCTCTGAGCACTGCTTTTGCTGTGTCCCAGAGGTTTTGATAGGAAGTATTTTCATTCTCGTTGCTTTCTACGAATTTCCTTATTCCCTCCTTGATGTCTTCTATAACCCAGTCTTTTTTCAGGAGGGTATTGTTCATTTTCCAAGTATGTGATTTCTTTTCCCTAGTTTTTCTGTTATTGATTTCTAGTTTCATTGCCTTGTGGTCTGAGAAGATGCTTTGTAATATTTCGATGTTTTGGATTCTACCAAGATTTGTTTTGTGACCTAATATGTGGTCTATTCTAGAGAATGTTCCATGTGCACTAGAAAAAAAAGTATACTTTGCAGCAGTTGGGTGGAGAGTTCTGTATAAGTCAATGAGGTCAAGTTGGTTGGTTGTTGTAAGTAGGTCTTCCGTGTCTCTATTGAGCTTCTTACTGGATGTCCTGTCCTTCTCTGAAAGTGGTGTGTTGAAGTCCCCTACTATAAATGTGGAGGTGTGTATCTCACTTTTCAATTCTGTTAAAATTTGATTTATGTATCTTGCAGCCCTGTCATTGGGTGCGTAAATATTTAATATGGTTATATCTTCCTGATCAATTGTCCCTTTTATCATTATATAGTGTCCTTCTTTATCCTTTGTGGCGGATTTAAGTCTAAAGTCTATTTTGTCAGAAATTAATATTGCTACTCCTCTTCTTTTTTGCTTATTATTTGCTTGATATATTTTTTTCCATCCTTTGAGTTTTAGTTTGTTTGTGTCTCTAAGTCTAAGGTGTGTCTCTTGTAGGCAGCATATAGATGGATCGTGTTTCTTTATCCAGTCTGTGACTCTCTGTCTCTTTATTGGTGCATTTAGTCCATTTACATTCTGGGTAATTATAGATAAATAAGTTTTTAGTGCTGTCATTTTGATGCCTTTTCATGTGTGTTGTTGGCCTTTTCATTTTTCCACATACTTTTTTGTGCTGAGACGTTTTTCTTAGTAGATTGTGAGATCCTCATTTTCATAATGTTTAACTTTATGTTTGTTGAGTCGTTACGTTTTTCTTGAGTTATGGAATTGATATTCCTTTTTGTGGTTACCTTATTATTTACCCCTATTTTTCTAAGTAAAAACCTAACCTGTATCCTTCTATATCGCCTTTTATCACTCTCCATCTGGCAGTTCAGTGCCTCCTATATTTATTCCCTCTTTTTGGTTATTGTGATCATTTATCTATTGATTTCCATGATTTCCTGTTATGTGTGTTATTTTGTTTATTTATTTTTTAGAATTTATCTTACTTTGTTTTTGTGCTTTCCCTATTTGAGTTGCGTTGATATCAGGATGGTCTGTTTTGTGACCTTGTATTGTGCTGGTACCTGATATTATTGGTCATCAGGCCAAACAATCTCCTTAAGCATTTCTTGCAGTCTTGGTTTAGTTTTTATAAATTCTCTAAACTTTTTTTATCTGTAAATATCTTGTTTTCTCCTTCATATTTCAGAGAGAGTTTTGCTGGATATATGATCCTTGGTTGGCAGTTTTTCTCCTTCAGTGTTCTGTATACGTAGTCCCATTCCCTTCTTGCCTGCATGGTTTCTGCTGAGTAGTCTGAACTTATTCTTATTGATTCTCCCTTGAAGGAAACCTTTCTTTTCTCCCTGGCTGCTTTTAAAATTTTCTGTTTGTCTTTGGTTTTGGCAAGTTTGATGATAATATGTCTTGGTGTTTTTCTTTTTGGATCAATCTTAAATGGGGTTCGATGAGCATCTTGGATAGATATCCTTTCTTCTTTCATGATGTCAGGGAAGTTTTGTGTCAGGAGTTCTTCAACTATTTTCTCTGTGTTTTCTGTCCCCCCTCCCTGTTCTGGGACTCCAGTCACTCGCAAGTTATCCTTCTTGATAGAGTCCCACATGATTCTTAGGGTTTCTTCATTTTTTTAAATTCTTTTATCTGATTTTTTTTCAGCTATGTTGGTGTTGATTCCCTGGTCCTCCAGAAGTCCCAGTCTACATTCTAATTGCTCGAGTCTGCTCCTCTGACTTTCTATTGCGTTGTCAAATTCTGTAATTTTCTTGTTAATCTTTTGGATTTCTGCATGCGGTCTCTCTATGGATTCTTGCAACTTATTAATTTTTCCACTATGTTCTTGAATAACCTTTTTGAGTTTTTCAACAGTTTTATCAGTGTGTTCCTTGGCTTTTTCTGCATTTATCCTAATTTCATTTGTGATATCTTTAAGCAATCTGTAAATTAGTTTTTTATATTCTGTATCTGATAATTCCAGGATTGTATCTTCATTTAGGAAAGATTTTGATTCTTTTGTTTTGAGGGGTTGAAGAAGCTGTCATGGTCTGTTTCTTTATGTGGTTTGATATGGACTGCTGTCTCCGAGCCATCACTGGGAAACTAGATTTTCCAGGTAATCAGCTAAAAAAAAATTCAGTCAGATCCCTATCTGAGTTCTCCTTCTGGCTCAGGGTATTCGGATGTTAATGGAGCCGCCTGGGGAGGGTGGGGGAGGGATCAGAGAGCTAGGCATGTAGCACGACAGAATATAGAGCTGGTCCCCGCGTTCACGATCCGCCCCCGTCCGCCAGAATCCCAGCAAGATGGCTCCCCGGCTGGGATGCTACTCTCCCTGCTCCAAGATCAGTCACTTCCTTCTGGGGATTTCTCCCTCCGATGCGCCGCATCGCTCGCGCGAACTGAGTGGGCGTGGCCCTCACGAACAGCTGGGCCCGCCCCTGGGGTCTATTCAGGGGAATGCGCTCACACCCCGCGCGCTCTTGCCAAGATCCCAACGGGACGGCTCCCCGGCTGGGACGCTGCTCTCCCCGCTCCGAGACCTGTCACTTACTCCTGGGGATTTCTCCCTCCGGTGCGCTGCACCGCTCGCGCAAACTGGGTGTACGTGGCCCTCATGAACGTCTGGGCGCCCCCCTCCGGGGTCGCTTTAGGGAAATATAGGTGATCCCCACGCTCGCGCCTTGCCAGCCTCCTGCCAAACTCCTGGCGGGACGGCTCCCCGGCTGGGACGCTGCTCTCCCCGCTCCAAGATCAGTCACTGCCTCCCGGGTGTTTCTCCCACCGGCTGCGCCGCTACACCGCCCGCGCCAACCAGCTAGACTTCCTCCCGGGATGGGTTCGGGGGGGTAGGGCTGGGCCCCTTGTTTGTGCCGTCTGCCCCCCTGGGCTGTGCCCCAGCCCGGGCTCCGAAGGTCACTTGCCTGGTATGCTGGCTCTTAGTTCTGAAAACGATCGCTGTCTGCCTGTATTTGTTCGTTCTCCGTCTCTAAGTCTGTGTTTGTTGTTCAGAGTTTGTAGATTGTTATATATGTGATCGATTCACTTGTTTTTCCGAGTCTTTGTTGCAAGAGGGATCCTCGGTAGCGTCCACCTAGTCCGTCATCTGGCCCCACTCCCTAGTGTCTTTTAATAGAATGGAAAAATAAACAGTGGTACATCCATATAAAAAAAGAATATTATTCAGTGATAAAAAGAAATGAACTATCAAGCTACAAAAAAAACACAGAATGTTAAATGCATGTTTCTAAGTGAAAGAAGCCAGTCTGAAAAAGCTACATCCTGTATGGTTTCAACTATATGATATTATGGAAAAGTCAAAACTGTAGAAACTGTATAAAGACCAGGATTCAGGTGGAGGAGGAAAGGGATGAATAGGTGGAGCACAGGACATGTTTAGGGGACTGAAACTATTCTCTATAATACTGTAATGATGGACACAAGGTATTATGCGTTTGTCAAACCCATAGGATTATACAACACAAAGAGTGAACTCCGGACTATACAACACAAAGAGTGAACTCTAATGAAAACTGTAGACAAAAGAACATGGACTATTGATAAAGAGCGTAGACTATTGATAAAGAACGTGGACTATTGATAAAGACCTAAGTTTGAATCCTGATTAATGATGCAATTTGGGTAGTATTTTTTTAAACCCATCTGAGACTCAGCTTCCTCAGATGCAAAAGGTGGAGTTAATATTACCAATCTAAAAAAAAAAAAGCTAATCTCATCGTTCTTTCCTTTTTTTTTTTAAGTCAGTGTTAAATTAGAGGAAATACGAAAGTTTAGGAATGCAGGTTCTGAAATCACCTGCACAGGTTCAAATGCCAACTCTTCTACCTTCCATCGGTATTATTTTGCACAAGTCACTTTATAACTTTGTGCTTCAGTTTCCTCGTGCCTAAAATGGAGATTATATAAATGCACACACCATAGAGCGTTCGTGAAATTTAAGTGAGGCAATTAATGCTTTGGAATGGTGAGAATATTCCCTGGTATGTTCTCAATACATGTTTAGATTTTTTGTCTCCAATATTCTTTTCAAGGCTAGCTAAACTATGAACTAAGCCCTTGTATCTTTTCAAAATTATCAAAACCTTAATAGTTGCTCCATTCTTTAACTTTCCAGGGTATTGATCATCTCTATGAATCTTTTGACCTTTAAAAAACTTTGTCTTAAATTGTAGTATCTAGTGTTGATTGAGATCTCTACCTTCTCAGTGACAGTATAATCTCCTCAAAAGTCAGAATCATATCTTAAATATCTTTTATGCTTAGTACTAAGGTTAACTAACTTCTGTATAAATTATTGTCAAAATTATATATACAGGATTTAACATTAAACCCCACACTGTCCCAAAAGCAGAGTTTTATAAATGGAGTTGCGTTCTATAATAAATGAAGGAACTGTGGTGACAGACTAAATGGTGAGGAACAGCCTACAGTGAATTATAACTATCCTATACATATTCCCAAAATCTAGAATATAAAGAAATAACTATTTTTTTCAAAGTCATGTCATTAATGGAGACAATTATTAATCTGATAATTATGCCTGTTGCATTAAAATAAACTTAAAAAAATTAGAAGCTTCTGATTAAAATGCATTGGTTGAGCTTTAAAAAAAGCTGAATTTTTTGAAATGTAACACATTATGTATTTCTTCTGTAACTCACTTTAATGCTTATTTCTTTCTTTTTGTTTTTTTCCCTAACCTGGAAGATCAAATTTGAAAATGTTCTGCTGTGCAATAAGCTACTATTTTTTTTTCCTGTTCACTTTGACAATGAGCTTTTGGTGAAAACAATGTGGAAGTAATTCATCAGAGCATTTTCAACCCACATTCTTGAGACAGAGTAAAAATGGATGAATTGAGTAAATATAGCCCTATCTGGAGCCTGGCATAGTATTTCTAGTCCTCTAAACAGAAGTAAAAGGGCAGAAATATCTGTCAGTGGTGGTTTTCTTTTTCATTTTGATCCTATGTATTTCAATATAAATTTTTATTCTTAGAATTATACCTAAAGGGTATGTTTTACAGCCAGTATTTTAGACCTTTTTTCAAAAATTTATTTAAATAATTTAGTTTTGTTTTTTTTGAACTGGTTGCCATTTTCTCAAAGTATTTTAATTCCATTTCTGTACAGTGAATACAAATAAAGTTTAAAAATAGACCTAATGTACTTTCTATTAATATTTTCCAACTCATAGCAGCCCTATCGGACAGAGTGGAACTGCACCATAGAGTTTCCAAGGAGCACCTAGCGGATTCGAACTGTCAACCCTTTGGTTAGCAGCCATAGCACTTAATCACTATGCCACCAGGGTCGCTATGAGTTGGAAGTGACTCGACGGCACTGGGAAGAAGGAAAAAGATTAATATTTTAAGAGTTTTGGAGTCCACACAGTTGATAAAGATAAAAAAGCAGCTCCTGGAATGTTATAGCGGTCCCAGTGCTGTCAGCCAGGCTTTGGTAATGCTAGAAGCTGAACTGGTAGGCCTAGGTGTAGTTGAATAAAATCAGAACATCAAGATAAAATAAGGTCACCCTGTGACCGTGATAAAATCAATGGTACAATAACAATAAAATAATTGTACATAAAAAGACATTTCTAATGAAACTTCTAATGAAAGCTCTGCAACAAAGTCTAATAAACTAAGAAATTTACATCAGGATTGCACATTATTTTGACAGAAGTTTACTTACGTAATATTTCAAAGTAAATTTCTATTTAAATAATTCACCTCCATTAAGTCCAAATCATTATTTGAATTATTTTTCACACATTTTTGTTGTTGTGCTCAAAGTTCAAATTGTTGCTCTTACAAAGTATAAAACCCAAAAACCAAACCCAGTGCCGTCAATTCGATTCCGACTCCTAGCGACCCTATAGGACAGAGTAGAACTGCCCATAGAGTTTCCAAGGAGCGCCTGGCGGATTTGAACTCCTGACCCTTTGGTTAGCAGCTGTAGCACTTAACCACCACACCACCAGGGTTTCCTTATAGGCCTCTTTATATTCCATGCATAAACAAAATACAACTATGCATAGAAATATACGCAATTATGCTAAAAAATCTTTGTGAAATACAAGAAGATTTGAAATATCCAAGGAAGGGAGGCAAAGTATATGATTCAGTGTGCCACTAAAGACTTCATACAACTTAAAAAAGGAAACCAAACCTATTGCCATCAAGTCGATTCCAACTCACAGCAACTCTGTAAGGCAGAGTAGAGCTGCCCCATACGGTTTCCAAGGAGTGGCTGGTCAATTTGAACTGCCGACATTTTGGTTAGCAGCCAAGCTGTTAACCACTGCACCATGAGGGCTCCTCGTACAACTTATAGCTATATAAAAATTACAAAATTAATTCTATAATTAAGCCATTTATTTAAAAAAGAAAAAAACTTTGCTGTCAAGTTGATTCCAACTCATAGCGACCCTATAGGACAGAGTAGAACTGTCCCATAGAGTTCCCAAGGAGCGCCTGATGGATTCAAACTGCTGACCTTTTAGTTAGCATCTGTAGCACTTAACCCCTACACTACCATTTGGCATTCGATATTCATCTTGTCATCTACGTAGATGGGAGGAAAGGGGAATAAATTCTGTTCAAATGAAAATTATTCTCTTAGTTTTGTCATCAAAGCGAATCCTCAGTGATGTCTCACAGATATTTGTGAATTACCAGTTTACATTTCTTCCATTTATAATAAATCATACGTACAAAGTTTTTCTGCATGAGGTATAACTGAGTGGCAAACATCTATCCGTCTTGATGATGTATGGGTGAAACCTGACAAGACATCCAGTTTTTTTCCCAGTTTCTTTCTCCACTCATTTCTGTGCATTCACGAAGTATACTTTTCTCATTCATATGTTATTGATTCACATCAACAGAGTAGCAGTGCAGTGCACACCAGGGCCATTACCATCTTCTAATGATCACGACTTGCAATCTTTTAAATCCTCAAGTCTGCAACATTTACCTCTGTGACACTTTTCTCCAACACTGGCTATAAACCACCTCCTCCATCCTTTGATTCCTAAAAATTCAACCGGCACCAAACTGTGACTTAAAAACAAATGAAAAACAAATAGCAAATAAAGCACTTGGGAATAAATGACAAAGTGTCATTTTATAGGCCCAAAAAGAAGTTATTATCAGGGCCCATAGACCTATAACTGACATCAGAGTCTCTGCTGACCTTCTTATGGTGATGGACCACTGCTCACCACCGAGCATCATTGTCCAAGCTAACCAACCCTTTGTCCTCAGGGACAGGGGAAAATCCCTTCCTTTCTCAGCCTAGGGTCTGCTACCTCTTCTGTCCCTGAATTCTGACTCATTGGAAAAGGGAAATTCCATTTTCTCAGGAAAAAATCATAATGCACTCCATCCCCTGCCATCCTAGGGTATGTCTGGTTTCTGTGTTCCAGAAATGGCAATTTCCTAGACTGCAGGGCTTCTTACAAAAACTGGCTTTTCCATACTTCAATATCAATTGTTAGAAACCAGCCATCTATCTAATCCTCACCTCTCCTAAACTCGGGACAATGCCCTCACACAGTGTTTCCTAATATTGTGGGCAGAGGAGCTTGCATTCTCTTCTGATGTTGTGTGGAATCCTAATTTCTTGAGCGCGAGGGCTCAGAGAAAAACACAAATTCTTCTCAAGAAATTATGATGTTCAAGTATGTACCAGTCTAAATCCATAACTGACAGGAACCAGCTAAATGATAAATCTACTTTGGAATAAAAAAGAAAAAAAGGAAAAAAAACACCTTTTTGATTAAATCCTCTGCTTTTTTTGACCTACATTAAACCTCCTGGGTTTCTGGTATCTTGAAGGAGGTTGTATCAATCAGGAGAATGTCACAGCAACCCCCTGGGACATAACTGTCTGTATATATTGTTCATTTTTCCAGGAAAAGGCAAAGTAGTATTGAATAACTTTGACCTACGGAGACACTATAAAGCAAAACATTACATACGCAGTGTAAAACAGGTAGCCTCAGGAAGTAGTGAAAATAAAAGTGTGTTTGAGTTTGTTACTACAGGAAAACAGCAAATGACTGTTGTGTTTATGAATTTGAGATCCTGAACAAATCTGTATACTCACTGATTTGGTTCTTGACTCAAACAATAGGAGTGTTGTAAGAACTGATCCAAGGTATGGTGAATCCTTTCTCTCCTAGGCTATGTGGTTTAAAGGGATATATTGAAAGTTTAAAACTATTTGAAACTGTATGGGTTTCTCCCCAATAATTCTGCCAGTAGCAATAGAATTTTTGCTCCTCCCCAAGCCTCTAAAAAAAAAGAAAAAGAAAAAACATAGCATCTCTTAAGATTTTCATTTTGAGCTTGATTTAGGCACAAGAGTACCAATAAATCAATATCCTGTTTGGCTATGATCTTATTTTGAATACAAGAGGCCTCAGGGATTTTAAGAAATTGACCACCAGTATAGATTTAATCTGGGAATTTTCTCTGCACAGTTGGTTCCTTCCTAATTATTTAGCAGTTGTGTTATCACAATGAAAAAAAAAAAAGAATGTTTCTTGGTAAAAATTTGAGTTGTGAGTAAAGAGATAAGAAGTGATAAAGATAAGAATTTTTAGATATACCCCCCACTGGAATTGTTTAACTCCCAGGGAGAGGTTTGAAAAGAGGAAGGGTTAATGTTAATACTGTAGGATCTGTATCGATCAAAGTTTCCAAGGTTGTCCTTTAATATTTAGCAAAAATACTGCTGGTTAATTTAAGAGTAAAATGAGAAATTGAGTACTTCATTTGCACTCAGAGGATCTTCATTTGTCACACATTTTTTCTTCTTCAGTTTCTTGGCTAATGCAGGATAATGGCTTTTTTTTCACTATTGTTTCACTATAGTACAGTATCTCCTAGTGTAAGAGATTGTCTACTCCATTGTTCAAGGACTGGAGAAGGAACATATAGTTACTTCATTTGTAAGGGCAACAATTTATTGTGTGTCTTATTTTACTTTCGTTCTGAAGCTTTTTCAAAATGTCCTGCCATAGTTGGAGATCTGGGAATGGGGCTACTTCTCATTTCAATGGTTGTTTGCTTGCCTATGAAATCGCCTGTTGCTAAGGGAGCCCTGGTGGTACAGTGGTTAAAGCTCTCGGCTGCTAACCAAAAGGTTGGAGATTTGAATGCACTAGTGCTCCGAGAAAGAAGGATGTGGTCTTGTGCTTTCATAAAGATTTACATCCTTGGAAACCCTGTGGGGCCATTCTCCTCTGCCCCACAGGGTCACCATGAGTCGAAATCCACTTGATGGCAATGGATTTACTTTTTTTTTTTATTGCTGTCTAAAGGTCTTTCACACAAGGTTTTGATTACATCATACCGGGACTCCCAGATTATTGAAGAGGCTACCCCAAATATATGTTGACTAAGTAAAACCAAATTTATTGCTAATTGCCGTAAATGAGACTACTCCTTTGAAAGATGCTTTGTAGTGTCTTGGAAGGGGAAGGTCAAGGCTGAGGTATTTAGGGTCTCTTAAATTTTTAGGATCTTCTTTAAAGTGAGTTTTCAAAGTGAAAGGCAGATTGGGATTGGGCAAACATAACATATAAAGAATTAGAATGGTGGATAAAGCAAGCTGCACATTTTGAAATGATTCTTGAAGAAGGAACAATCATTTGACAAGGCCAGATGGACACCCTAATGCTGGAAAAGAGGGCATTTAACCTCAGGAAATCTAGTTGATAATCTTTTGCTCAGATAAAGGAGGGGTTTAAGAAGATTTAGAAAAAAAACAACAGTTGTTTGCGAATTCATCTTCCTGGGCAAGAATTCGCTGAATAATAAAGTTGTATAAATGACAGCTGAATAGTAGTAATTTTAATGTGAATGGTCTTAATTTTTAATCCATTTTATTGTGTGGCTATATATAATTAAGTTCTCATTGATCACTTGGACAAATATGGTTTATGCAAGCAAATACTTAGAAAATGTACTAGAAAGATACATAACAATCGCCAAAGATAAGCATAGCCAGTGTAGGAATTGGCAGCAAAGATGGTGGTCAGAAGGAAATGGTTTTTCTGTATATTGTAGAAATTTGTATTCTAGTGGTATTTATATTTTGCTGTTTAATTAAAGATATATATATACATATAGGAACCCTAATGCCACACTGGTTAAAGTTTGGCTGCCAACCAAACATTGGCAGTCTGAATCCACCTATGGCTCCTTGGAAACTCTATGGGACAGTTCTGTTCTGTCGTATGGGGTCAATATGAGTCAGAATCGACTCAACAGCGGTAAGTTATATATATATATATTAAATTTGTTATCCTGAGATATTATTTTTTGGAATTCTCGATCTTTGTTCTGTGCCGTCGAGTTGATTCTGACCCATAGCGACCCCATGTGACAGAGTAGAACTGCTCCGTAGGGTTTTCTTGGCTGTAATCTTTATAGGAGCAGTTGGCCAGATCTTTCTTCCAAGGAGCCACTGGGTGGGTTTGAATGCCAACTGAAAAGTTACCAGCTGAGCAGTTAACCCTCGCACCACTAGTGTTCCTGAGGAAGTATTGGGTGTTCTTCTAAATTAAAAAAATTTGGTGCTTCACAAAACAGCATTTTTCTTCACCAATTATTTAACGTTATTATTAAATTTTAATTGTTTGACCTTCATGTTGTTAAGTCAAAATTCAAAGAAAAATAAAGCATATCCAAAATATAAAAGCAATTCAAGTCTTAATGATAAGAACAGATTTACTATAGAATTATTCAAAAACCAACTTTAAGAAGTGCAGTTTCAGTCTCATGTGGGATATGAATTTGACGTCCCCAACAAATTAGTAAAAATATCTGTGGGTTAATTTTCTAATCCCCTTTAATTACCCTTAAAAATTTCAGAAACATTTTTGTTTACTGCTGTGTTATGTTAACTGTATTTTATTTCTTTATGTATTTGTGTGTACATATACAACGTGTGTTTTATATTTTACTTTTATAAGTATTGTATGGTGTTAGTGAAAGTTCATATGTAACTTTTTTAATATATTGATAATACTATAATTAAAGTAAAATATGTTTACTGTTGCGTGTCTATAAAATACGGAAAACACAAAAAAGAAATGATAGCCTCTAATTATAACACTTTAAGATGTACATTCCTATATGCCATATTTAATGACTCAAAATGCTAGATACTTTGAATGTATCAGTTACCTCAGTTGTCCCTTAAAATTACTTAAACAATTACTTCCTTAAACAATGCCATAATGTTAATTTCAGGTAATTTATAACATTTTACTATTATATATGATAGTTTATACAGTATGTCCATATACAATTCTAGGTCCACATTTTGTATTATGCATCTGTTATCTAGAAGTAAATTTACAAGTGGTTATTTTTTTTTCATTGCACTAATTCATACTCATATCAGCATTGTTACCATACCTATCTTACTACGTCAGGGTACTGATACTTTTACAGGTAGCAAGGAACTGAAATTGACATAGTTCATATTAATAATTTTAAAAAAGGTGGTCTTATAAAGGGACTCCATATTAATGAAGACCTTCAAATGATCACAAGGCTTACAAAGAAAGACTTCATGAAGAACTGGACCCTCATTAAGTGTAGAAAAACCATTGTCAGTCATTTTATTGTGCACAATCCAATGCTGCCCTTTGAAGGACTTCACTTTCTCTCAACAGCAGCTCCAAATTATACTGCTCTGTCAGGATGCGTCACCTAATCTCTCTTTCCCCGTTTTCATAATGTCTTTTTTCTTCTCCCTCATGGCTTCCCTGCAGTACTTCCTAAATGGTTGCCATGAACCATGCAGGATGCTTGGCACTCATGTTTCCGTCCTCTTTTAATATAACCTCAGCTGACACCTCACTTTACCAATTATGTGAATCTGTGGGGTCTCACATTCAGTCTTCCATAGAGAGCAGACTTAAAGAGCACTGCCAGTTACCAACTGGTCTACAATTTCCCTTGAGGGCACGGTTTTCTATTCAAACCACCTCATAATGCACCAGCAAGCTAAAAAGTGACTCCTGTGGTATAGGCACCTCCTTCCTTTGTTATTTTTTATCTAATTTTTAATAAGCCATTTCTACATTTGCAGATAAAAATGGCATAAAGCCTACTGCCTGACATTTTGAGCATTATTCCAAGCCTATAAAAAAAACATTTTTTTATATAATGGAATAAAGAATAATATGACAAACTCTCATGTATCCGCCGTCCAGATTTCAACATTCAACACAGACTTTTGTCGTATTTACTTAAGATATATATTATTTAATTTAACAATGGAGCAGAAAAAGAATGAAATAAAAAGATGTAGATTTCAGACATATTATTCCATTGCCCTCACTCTCTAAATATACTAAATAATCTAAAAGTAGTAAAAATGTATGTTATAAAAATTACGTTATAGAAGAATGTAGCTAAAGGCAAAGGGAACACTACTGTAGGAAAACTAAATTAGGTTTATTTAACTTACTACATAGTTGTTGTCAGGTGCGGTGGAGTCGCTTCCAACTTATGGTGATGCTGTGTACAACAGAACAAAACACTGCCTGGTCCTGCACCATCCTCATGATCGCTATTATGCTTGAACCCAATTTTGAAGCCACTGTGTCAATCCATCTTGTTGAGGGTGTTCCTCTTTCTCGCTGACCCTCTACTTTACCAAGCACAATGTCCTTTTCCAGGGACTGATCCCTCCTAATGACATGTCCAAAGTTAAGTAGGACAAAATCTCACCATCATCATTTCTAGGGAGCATTCTGGTTGTACTTCCCTGAAGACAGATTTGTTCATTCTTTTGGCAGCCCGTGGTATATTCAATATTCCTTGCCAACACCATAATTCAAAGGCATCAGTTCTTCCTCGATCTTCTTTATCCATTGCCCAGCTTTAGCATGGATATGAGGCCACTGAAACACCATAGCTTGAGTCAGGTGCACCTTAAAGTGACATCTTTGCTTTTTAATACTTTAAAAAGGTCTTTGGCAGCATATTTGCCCAAGGAATGTGTTATTTGTTTTCTTGAATGCTGCTTCCATGGGCTTCGATTGTAGATCCAATAAAATGAAATCAGTGACAACTTCAATCTTTTCTCTGTTTATCGTGATGTTGCTTATTGGTCCATTTGTGAGGACTTTATTTTCTTTATGCTGAGGTGTAATTCATACCGAAGGCCGTAGTCTTTGATCTTCATTGATAAATGCTGCCAGTCATCTTCCCTTTCAGCAAGCAAGGTTGTGCCATCTGCATAATTCAAGTTGTTAATGAATCTTCCTCCAGTCCTCATGCCAGTTCCTCATATAGTCCAGCTTCTCAGATTATTTGCTCAGCACAAAGTTTGAATAAACACGGTGAAAGGATACAACCCTGATGCACACCTTTCCTGACTTTAAACCATGCAGCATCACCTTGTTCTGTTCGAACGACTGCCTCTTGGTTTATGTACAGGTTCCTCACGAGCACAATTAAGTGTGCTGGAATTCCCATTCGATGAAATATTGCCCATAATTTGTTACGATCCACAGTCTCCAATGCCTTTGCATAGTCAATAAAACACAAGTAAACATCTTTCTGGTTTTCTCTGCTTTCAGCCAGGATCCATCTGACATCAGCAATGATATCCCTCATTCTACATCCTCTTCTGAATCTGGGTTGAACTTCTGGATATTTCCTGTGGATGTACACCTGCAAATGCTTAAGAATGACCATCAGCAAAATTTTACTGAGGTGTAATAGTAATGATATAGTTTGATAATTTCCACATTCAATTGGATCACCTTTCTTTGGAATAGGCATAAATATGGATCTTTTCTAGTTGGTTGGCCAGGTAGCTGTCTTCCAAATTTCTTGGCATGGATGAGTGAGTACTTCCAGTGCTGCATCCATTTGTTGAAACATCTCAATTGATAGCCTATCAATTCCTGGAGCCATGTCCTTGCCAATGTCTTCAGTGCAGCTTGTATTTCTTCCTTTTGTACCATTGATTCTTGACCATATGCTACCTCTTAAAGTCGTTGAACATTGACTAATTCTTTTTGGTATAGTGATTCTGTATTTCTTCCATCTTCTTTTGATGCTTCCTGCATTGTTCAGTATTTTGCCCATAGAATCCTTCACTATTGCAACTTGTTATGGATTGAATTGTGTCTCTCAAAAATATGTGTTAACTTGGTTAGGTCATGATTCCTAGTATTGTGTGATTGTCCACCATTTTGTCATCTGATATTGTTTTCCTGTGCGTTGTAAATTCTACCTTTAAGATGTTAATGAAGCAGGATTAGAGGCAGTTATGCTAATGAGGCAGGACTCAATCTACAAGATTAGGTTGTGTCTCAAGCCAGTATCTTTTTTGAGTTTTAAATGAAAAAAACAAGCAGAGAGAGATAGGGACCTCATAGCACCAAGAAAGAAGTACCAGGAGTAGAGTGTGTCCTTTGGACTCAGGTCCCTTCACTCAGAGGCATCTATTCCAGGGGAAGATTGATGACAAAGACCTTCTTGCAGAGCTGACAGAAAGAGAAAGCTTTCCCCTAGAGCTGATGCCCTGAATTTGGACTTCTAGTAGACCGTGAGAAAATAAAATTCTGTTCATTGAAGCCACTCGCTTACGTTATTTCTGATATAAGACACAACTCAAGGCTTGGATTTTTTCTTCAGTCTTTTCAGTATGAGAAATGCCAAGCATGTTCTTCCCTTTGGTTTTCTAATCCAGGTTTTTGCACATTTCATTATAACACTTTACTTTGTCTTCTCGAGGTGCCCTTTAAAATCTTCTGTTTATCACTGTCAGTTGGAATTGATGGCAATGGGTTTGTTTGTTTCTTTTTTGGTTTAGCTCTTTTACGTCATCATTTCTTCCATTTGCTTTAACTACTTGATGTTCAAGAGCAAGTTTCAGTCTCTTCTGACATCTATTTTGGTCTTTTCTTTCCTGTCTTTTTTAACAACCTCTTGCTTTTTTCATGTATGATATCCTTGATGTCATTCTACAATTCGTCTGGTCTTAAGGTTGTTAGTGCTCAATGGGTCAAATCTATTCTTGAGATGGTCTCAAAATTCAGGTGGGATATACTCAAGGTTGTACTTTGGCTCTCATGGACTACTTCTAATTTTCTTCAGCTTCAACTTGAACTTGCATATGAGCAATTGATGGTCCGTTCTGCAGTCGGCACCTGGTCTTGTTCTGACTGATGATATTGAGCTTCTCCATTGTCTCTTTTCACAGATGTTTTCAATTTGATTCCTGTGTATCAAATCCACTGAGGTCCATATGTATATTCGCTGTTTATGTTGTTCAGAAAAGGCATTTGCAATGAAGAATTTCTTAGTCTTCCAAAATTCTATCATGCTATTTCCAGCATAATTTCTATAATCAAGGCCGTATTTTCCAACTACCATTCCTTCTTTTTTGTTTCCAACTTTCTCATTCTAATCACCAGTATTATCAATGCACCTTGATTGCATGTTTGATCAATTTCAGACTGCAGAAGTTAGTAAAAATCTTCACTGTCTTTATCTTTGGCCTTAGCGGTTGGTGCATAAATTTGAATAATAGTGGTATTAACTGGTCTTCCTTGTAGGTGTATGGGTACTAGTCTATCCTATGTACTTAAGGATAGGTCTTGTAATGTTCTTTTTGATGATGCGTGCAACACCATTCCTCTTCAATTTGTCATTCCTAGCATAGTAGACCATACGATTATCAGATTCAAAGTGGCCAGTAGCAGTCCATTTTAGTTCATGTGTGCCTCAGAGATAGATACTTATGTGTTATATTCATTTTTGACTATTTCCAATCTTCTTAGATTCATACTTTGCACATTCCACATTCAGGTTGTTTACAGCTGTTTCTTCTCATTTTGAGTCATACTGCATCAGCAAATGATGGTCAGGAAAGCTTGACTCCGTCCGTATCATTAAAGTTGACTCTACTTTGAGTAGGCAGCTTTTCCCCAGTCATCTTTGGAGTGCCTTCCTATTTGAGGGCCTCATCTTCCTGCACAATATCAGGCAATGTTCCACTGCTACTCATAAGGTTTCACTGGCTGATTTTTTTTTTTTTTTTTGAGAAGTAGACCTCTAGATCCTTCTTCCTATTCTGGAAGCTTAGCTGAAATCTGTCCACCATGGGTGAAGCTGCTGGTATTTGAATACTGGTGTCATAGCTTTCAGCATCACAGCAACAAGCAAGCCCCAACAGTAAGACAAACTGACAGACAAGTGAGGATCTACTTACTACATTAGGACCTAGAAAACATCAGAGGGACCATGGGACATCTTTCAAAGGATGAATAGAGTGAGGCCATTTGTTGAGTTTGCACTTGGATTAGATGGTTCTAAGAAAAAATCATGGACACGGGGGCCCATTTTGGAGACAATCAAGAAGGGAGTCCATTTCAGCAATTGATTATCTCAGTTTTCTGTGTTGGGGATTTGGGACAAAATGAGGCAAGTCTCTGGAGGTCATTGGTAAGAAATCAGCAGTCACTGTGGAGAAAGGGTAGTTAATCATTTTGGGGGTTGTTTTGAATATGAGCTGTCAGAGTATGTTCACAGGTCATTTTATTACTACAATATGAAATTTACAATAGTTAAAACAATGCTATGTGTGATGCTTTACAAATTTTTATATTTTCATGCTTTAATTTACTTTTTATTTATTATTGAGTGTGCTTTGTTACATTTATTCGAAATTTGGAGTCCTGAGTAGCACAAACAGTTAAGCGCTCAGCTACTCACTGAAAGTTTGGCAGTTTGCACCCAGAGGTACCTCAGAAGAAAGACCTGGAAATCTACTTCTGAAATATCAAAGCCATTGTAAACCTTATTGAGGGCAGCTCTACTCTGAACACATGAGATCACCATGAGTCAGAATCAACTCAGATGTAACTGGTTTGTTTTTTTTGTTTTTTATTTGCAATTTGAAGCGTGTGTATATGTGTGTGTGTGCAAGTCAACAATGACAGCCTATCTGAACAAGAAAAAAAATGTATACACTAACTTTTTACTCAATGAATTATGTAGTGTTTGGTGTTTCCTTTTTGCTGACCCTTTCATTATCAGCTGTAGCACTTAACCACTATGAGTTAGAATTGACTCGACGGCACTGGATGGGTGTTTCCTTATTTCCATTAGTTTTTAGAAATTAAGCGTTAACATTTGGTGGACATGTTTTAACAAATTATAAAAAAAACCAAAAACCAAGCCCAGTGCTGTCGAGTCGATTCCGACTCATAGCAACCTTATAGGGTATATGCTATTTTTTTCTTTTAGTATTGACTGTGGTGTTTTTTTAACATGAATGTGTTTTATGCGGAAACCCTAGTGGCGTAGTGGTTAAGTGCTACATCTGCTAACCAAAGGGTCAGCGGTTCGAATCCTCCAAGGGCTCCTTGGAAACTCTATGGGGCAGTTCTACTCTGTCCTATAGGGTCGCTATGAGTCGGAATCAACTTGATGGCACTGGGCTTGGTTTGGTTTTGGTTTTGGTGTTTTATGCAGACACTTATATGGATTTTTTTTTTCTAGGATTTTCTCCTTTTTTGTTTTTACAGTCAGGGAAATAATCACTATATATTTTCTTATGATTTATTTTTATTTTTTACGTTTCTCCTTTTAATCCATTTGGGAAAATGTGTTGTATAACTCTCTAACTTGATTTTTCCATACCATATTACCAATTTCCCCAGGAGCATTTATAATTCTTTAACTCTTTTGAGAGTGTTATACTGCTTTCACTTTTGTGGCTTTATATTAGGGGAAAGATTTGCAGTAGATTTTGTGAAAAATAGAAGAAACTGATAGTGACCTTGTAAATTATATTCTAATTTATCCTGATACTTTACTCACATTTCTGTCTCTTTTCTTTGGAACTCCTGGGGCATTAGGTTGGACTTTTTGAAATTGTCAATATTCAACTGTTTTTTACTTCAAAAATATCAATGTCATGTGGTTTAACCTATGGTTCAAATTAATATTACATAGTCTGAATGATTTTAGGACTCTTTTTTCCTTTCCTTGATTACATGTAAAGTTTTCTGAGGATCAGGCAAAAAACCAAACCCATTGCCGTTGAGTCGATTCCAACTCATACCTGTATATAATGTTGTTGTTAGGTGCCATCAAGTGGGTTCTGATTCATAGCAACCCTGTGTACAACAGAATGAAACACTGCTCAGTCCTATGCCATCCTCACAATTGTTGTTATGCCCGAGCCCATTGGTGCAGCCACTGTGTCAATTCATTTCTTTGAGGAGCTTCCTCTTTTTTGCTGACTCTCTACTTTTCTAAGCCTGGTGCTCTTCTCCACAGACTGACCTCTCCTAATAACATGTCCAAATTATGTGAGACACAGTCTTTCCATCTGTGCTTCTAAGGAACATTCTGGTTGTACTTCCTCGAAGACAGATTTGTTCATTCTTTTGGCAGCCCATGGTAAATATAATATTCCTCACCAACACACCACAATTCAAAGGTGTCAGTTTGTCTTCAGTCTTCCTTATTTCTTGTCCAGCTTTCACATGCATATGAGGTGATTGAAAACACCGTAGCTTGGGTCAGGCGCACCTTTGTCTTCAAGGTGACATCTTTGCTTTTCAACACTGTAAATTAGAGGACTTTTGCTGTAGATTTGCCCAAAGTGATGTGCCTTTTGATTTCTTGACTGCTGCTTTAATGGACATTGATTGTGGAACCAAGTAAAATGGAATCCTTGACAGCTTCATCCTTTTCTCCATTTATCATGATGTTGCTTATTCGTCCAGTTGTGAGGATTTGTTGTTGTAGCTGTTGAGGTGTAATCCATACTGAAGGCTGTGGTCTTTGGTCTTCATCAGTAAGTGCTTCAAGTCCCCTTCACTTTCAGCAGGAAAGGTTGTGTCATCTGCATAACGAAGGTTGTCAATGAGTCTTCTTCAGTCCTGGTGTCCCATTCTTCGTGTAGTCCAGCTTCTTGGATTATTTGTTCAGCATACAGATTGAATAGGTATGGTGAAAGAACACAACCATGACGCACATCTTCCCTGGGTTTAAACCAAGTGGTATCCCCTTGCTCTGTTTGAATGACCGCCTCTTGATCTATGTACGGGTTCCTCATGAGCACATTTAAGGGTTCTGAAATTCCCATTCTTCACCATGTTATCTGTAATTTATTATAATTCACACAGTTGAATGCCTTTGCATAATCAATAAAACAAAAGTAAACATCTTTCTGGTATTCTCTGCTGTCATCCAGGATCCATCTGACATCAGCTGTGATATCCCTGGTTCTGCATATATAATATACTCCATAAAAGATGATACCTGAAGGTTGAATGATGTGACTGAATTATTAGTTTCAGCAGAAGCTGCTATAGTTTCTCCCTTTATTTTTATTTTTGTATTTCAAAGTTTTTCAGGGGAGGTCATAAGATGAATGGAATTTTTAGTCTGTCTTGATTTTAACATAAAATATAGCACTATTATGTCTGTAACAATATAATAATGTATGATTTATATCTCAATGAGCTATAATTTTTTGATGAAAAATTTGTTCTTTTCGAAAATGTGATTTTTCATAACCAATCTCTCACTAATAGGAAGGAGAGAATAAACCAATATATTTTTCTTATTTCGGATTAATAATGGATTTGAGGAACTCTATTTGATTTTGATTTCTAACATAAATATTGTTTCTGCCAAAAGTGAGTATATAAAAGTATGATGAATGTTATAAGGTACCACCAATGGTTAACATATTGGGAAAAGCCGAATGGTTTATTTTTCCCTTCTGAACAATTTTAAGCAGCAATTCAATCACCCTACTGCCCTGTTAGGGTTAGATTTGTTACTTAGATGCAATGTATATGCATATGTAAAACATATAATTGCAAAAAATACCCACATTTAAACCTGTGGCTATGCTTCTCTTATTTCCAATAGTCAGCAGAAATATTTGGAAAGAAACATCTAAATTTGCATTAGTGGTATTGTGGTAGAATTAATAATGCTCCCCTCACCCCAAAAAAGCTTTATGTCCTAATTCCCAAGCCTAAAAGTATTACCTTATGTGGCAAGAGGCACTTGGCAGATATGATGAAGTTAAGGTCTTGAGATGGGAATATTTTCTCTTGTGATTACAAGCGTCCTTAGAAGAGGAAAGCAGGAGTAGAGACAGAGGCAGAGATATGATGAGGGAAGCAGAGATTGGAGGCATACAATTGCTGGAAAGGGACCACAAGCCTAGGAATGCAGAAAACTTCTAGATGCTAAGAAGGGCAAGGACATGACTATGCTCTGGGACCTCTAGCTGACACTTTGATTTTGCCTCAATGAGACTGATTTTGGATTTCTCCCCTCCAGAAATTTAAGAGATTAAATTTGTGGTGCTTTAAGCCACTGCTGTCCTTAGTTGCTCTTAAGTCCACACCAACTCATGCTGTCCCCATGTGTGCAGAGCTGAACTGCACTCCACAGGTTATTCAAGTCTGTGACCTTTCAGAAGATGATTGCCAGGCTTTTCTACTGAGGTTCCTCTGGGTGGGTTTGAACCACCAACCTTTCAACTAGTAGCACTTAACTGTTTCACCACACAAGGAGTCCAAGTGTGTGGTAATCTGTTATAGCAATAGGAAATTAATATAAGTAATATTTTATTTTTCAGATTCCATCAAGAACTTGAAACACTATATTCTTTTTAAACAAGCAAAACACACACAGAAGAAATGAAGTATAAAGAGAATGTTGCTTTGCATCTATTTTTTATCTCTTTTTTAATGCTTATTTTCTAAATTTGAAATATTTCTCTCAAAACTTTTGGAGCCAAAACTGATAGTTTATTAACATACCACTAAACATATGTTGGGATTATATTCCTTTGCAAATTATTTTATAAATGTATATGTTCCTGAAAGTCCAAACCTGCATTTTATTTTTTCCTAAGGCTCTGATGTAAGTCATACGCACAGGCATATTGAATATTCACCAAGTAAAATAGGACAATTTACTGAAATTCAGAAATAAGAACTACAATGATTTAGATTATATTCATGATATAAAAGGCCTATATTATCTGTGAAAGAGGAATAAAAGAATATGTCCTGGTTCAAAGTTAGATTGAAAAGATAGAAATGTTACTTAATAAAGTTCTTAACTTTTTAACTGAGAAAAACAGCAGTAAAATGCCTGGGTGGTTTATACAGCACTTTTTCAATTAAAAGTTTTCTCCTCCAGTTTAGATTACACTTCCATTCTTAGGAAAATAATATATTTCTGACAAAATTTCTAAATCCAATTATTTTGGTCTACCAAAACCAAAATCCACTGCCGTTGAGTCGATTCCAACTCATAGCGACCCTATAGGGCAGAGTAGAACAGCCCCGTAGAGTTTCCAAGGAGCACCTGGAAGATTCGAACTGCTGACCTTTTGGTTAGCAGCCATAGCACTTAACCACTACACCACCAGGGTTTCCATTTTGGTCTACAGGACTCCTAAATAACTCCTAAGTTAAAAAGAAAGAAAGAAAAAAAATATTAGAAGGATTGCTTCGCATGTATTGGATAAATAAGAAAAAAAAAAAACATTGTTTCCTCTCCACCCTATGTAAATTAACACCTCCACAGCTTCCAATTCCCTCACATCACTCCCTTTGCCCCCACACTGCTTCATTTTTCTTTATGCCATTTCTCACCATTTGTTTATTTGTGTCTCTCCAGTTAGAACAGAACTTCATAAGGGTAGGGATTGGTTCTTTTTTGGCTAGAAGTGTATTTCCAACACCTAAAAAAAAAAAGTATCTTCCTTGGAATGAATAAATCAAAAACCAAACCCATTGCCATCATGTCAATTTCAACTCATAGTGACCCTATAGAACAGAGCAGAACTGGTTCATAGGGTTTCCAGTGAGTGGCTGGTGGATTCAAACTGCCAACCTTTCAGTTAGTAGCCAAATGCTTAACCACTGCACCTCCAGGGCTTCTGGAATGAATGGTCAATGGATATTTGCAAAACGAATGGTATATAAAGTGGAGTAAATTCCGTTAATGACAGGATTGAAAGCAATTTGTTCTTATTTTCCCAGAAGTTGATTGGCCACATATGCTTATTCTTTTATCCAGCAATAATATACTAAATGGATAATATGACCATGTTGTTTTGTTTTGTTTGTGTTTGGTGTTGGTTGTGTTTTTGCTATACATTTAAAAATTATCTTTGCCCAAAAATCCTTTGCACAGTCAGAAATTAATATCCTAAAAACTCAGAACTTCATCTGCCACCCAAATCAGCTTCTTTGTCTCTGGCCCCAATTAAGTTCATAAACATCGTTTATATCATTGCCTGTGACAGACACACATGGAAGATTTCCTAGACTTATTAATCATTCACACACTCCACAATGATTTGATGGTCTTTTAAATATCTCTTAAATCTATCATTTTCTCTTTTTCCAGTGCTTTCATAATTGTTTATAAAATAAAATAGAAATGATATTTTTTTTTGCTGAAGATAGTAAAAGTGAAAGTTGGAAATTGTATTCAGTTTTCATAAGCAGTTCTTCCTTCTCAATCTTTTAATGCTACTGAAAGGTCATTAAGAATATTTCACTTTATGCCAGAAAATATAACTTAGATAAGGTTTTTAGTATTTATGTTAACATTTTTTATTATTACTTATAAATTGTCACTAATATATACAGTGAAAGTTGGTACTAGACTTGGAATTGTTTACAGCACCATTCAACGTACATTGTAGGTTATATGCTGTTGTTATTGTTAATTCCCTTCACGTAAATTAAGACTCATGGAAACCCCATATGTTACAGAATAGAACTGCTCTATAGAGTTTTTTGGAAACCCTGATGGTGTAGTGGTTAAGAGCTATGGCTGCTAACAAAAACGTCATCAGTTTGAATCCACCAGGAGCTCCTTGGAACCCTATGGGGCAATTCTACTCTGTCCTGTAGAGTCGCTGTGAGCTGGAATCGACTTGATGGCAATGGGTTTGATTTTTTGGTTTTATAGCATTTTCTTGACTGTAGCCTTACGGGGAGCAGATCTATAGGCCTTTACTTCCATGGTGCCCCGGGTGGCTCCCAAATGCCAGCCTTTAGTTAAGCAGTAGAGAGCAAACTGTTTGTGCCACCTAGGGATCTATGGATGAAATATAGAGGAGTTATTTCCAAATATGATGTGTATATTTACTAAAGTGGGACATGGGGTGGAGTACAAAAAAGGGCCTTGCCTCAGTGTGGGGAATATTTGGCTTTAGAATAAGTACTGTTGTGGTTTCACCTATTGAATCATAAAAGTGAGACCTGAAAGGATCAAACATTTCCAAGTAACATACAGTTCGAGAACAAAGATCAAGAATATTTACAGGAGTACAAAATCACCCAGCACACAATTAGGTAAAATTTATAATGTCAAGTAACCAGTTAAAACTTATAAGATGTGTAATAAAGCAGGAAAATACAATCCATAATAAGGAGAAAAGGCAATTGTTTACAACAAATCAAGAACTCACACAGATGTTAAAATACTATAAAATGCATATAAACAGTTATTTTATCCATGCTCCATATATTCAAAATGTGAAGTAGAGAAGCAGGAAGAAAAGAAGAGAAAAAAAAAAAAACTTCAAGAGATGAAAACTATAATATTTGAAATGAGAAAGGGTATAATGGCAGACTAGACACTGCAGAAGAAAGTTGAGTGAACTTGAAGATATAGCAATAGAACTATAAAAAACAAAACACAGATAAAGAAGAAAAGAAAAGAAAAAAGAAAAGAAAAGAAAAGAAAAAAGAAAAGAAAAGATAAAAGAAAAGAAAAGAAGAATCGTCAATTTTGGGACCACTTTCTGCTGTAATTTTTATTCCCAAAGGAGAATGGGGAGTTGAAGAGGGTGGAGGAAGAGAAGAAATGTATTAGAAGAAATAATGGCTGAAAATGTTCCGAATAGCATGAAAGCTGTAAATCCACAAATCCATTACGCTCGATGAAATCCAAGCATGAGAAACACGGGGAAAAAAAAATTGTACCAAAGCACATTCATCATCAATTTGCTTAAAACCAGTGATAGGAAGAACATATAAATACAGCTAAAGAAAAAAAGAAAGAAATGTTATGTACAGAGAAACAAATACATGGTGGAGGGCAGGTTTTTTCTGTTGTTGTTGTTTGAGAAATTGATAACTGGTTCTACAATATTTATGGAAATGGGAAAGATTTCAAAGAACCAAAACAACTTTGTAAATGAACAAATTTGAGAAACTAACACTATCTGGTTTCAAGTAATCAAGATAGCATAGTATTGGAATAAAGGCAGAAAAAAATAGATCAACAGAACAGAATAGAGTCCAGAGATAGACCCACATATATATGGAAAGGTGATTTTTCAACAAAGGTGCAAAAACAATTCAATTCATGATATTAAGAACATTTTCATAATACCCTGTTCAACAAATAGGGCTTGAACAATTGGACAGACACATGAAAGGAAAAAAAAAAAAAAAAGAACTTCAATTAAAACTTACACTTTGTACAAAAGTCAATTAAAGAGGGATTATATACCTAAATTTACAATCTGAAACTGTAAAATTTCTAGGAAAAAACTATTTCAGACCTTTGGCTATACAAAGATGAATTAGATATGAAACCCAAGGCAATATCTATAAAATAAAATTTAAAAATTAATAAATTGGAATTCATCAAAATTAAGTTTCTACTCATTGGAAAATACTGTGAAGATAAAACACAAGGCAGAGATCAGGAAAAAATATTTTCAAATTATATATCTGATGAGTCCCTGGGTGATGCAAATGGTTAAATGCTCAACTACTAGCTGAAAGGTTAGAGGTTACAGCCAACCCAGAGGCTCCTTGGAAGACAGACCTTGGGATTCGCTTCTGAAATATCACAGCCATGGAAACCCTATGGAACGGTTCTGCCCGGCACACATAGGATGGCTGGGATTTGGAATTGACTCTACAACAAGTAACAACAAAAATATATGAAACAGAACCTGTATCAGGATACATAAAGAACTGCCAAAACTCAGTAAGAAAAGCAGCAGCCCAATCAAACAAACAAATGAAAATGGGCAAAAGATTTGAAAAGATACTTCATCAAAGAAGATAGTCAAATTGCAATTAAGAACATGAAATATTCTCAAAATCATGAGTCACTAATGAAATGAAAATTAAAACAAAACCCTGGAGACCCAATGGTTAAGCACTTGACTGCTAACCGAAAGGTTGGCAGTTCTAACTCTCTAGCTTCTCCGTGGTAGAAAAGACCTGGTGATCAGCTCCTGTAAAGATTAGAGCCTAGAAAACCATATGGAGCATTTCTATCTGTCATATAGGGTCACTATGAGTCAGGATCAACTTGATAGCACGCAATAACACTATGCATTTATTAGAATAAAATTAAAAGACTGATCGTATCATGGGTTGGTGAGGAAATGGAACTCTCATACAGTGCTGGTGGAATGTAAAAGGTTACAGCACTTTGGAAAACATTCTGACAATTTCTTTAAGAGGTACTCAAAGAATTAACGTATGGTCCTGTCATTACCATTTTCTAGGTATTCAACCTTCTGCCTAAATGATATACTTGTCCATATAAAAGTTTCTGCACAAATAGTCACACAGCTTTGTACTGCAAATAGTTGCCCATGAGTTAATTCTGATTTATCGTGACCTTGGGTGTGTTGGAGCTCTGGTGGCACAGTGGTTAAGAGCTTGGCTGCTAACCAGAAATGTTTATATGGACAAGTATATTCATTTGGGCAGAAGGTGAGTTACCTAGAAAAGATATGATTGGACCATTTGTTAATTCTTTGAGTCACTCTTTACAGGGGATTGCACCAAGCTTCTGACCTATTCTGGTAAAATTTAGATTATCTCCTTACCTGTCCTTAACTGTGTTGATACCAAAGGTATCTTGCTTGTATTCAGGCTCTTGGAAATTTATTCATTTTCATTTTGAAAAACAAATGGCTTTTAATGTTGCCCTTGAGGATATATAGAAGAAAAAATAATTTTTTTGTTGTTGTTCAGGGCGGGGGGAATAGCATGGCTACCATCTTCATGAAGTCATGATGAAATGGGTGGAGGATAAAAATTTGTCTCTGACCATCCCGAGGTATTTAGAGAAGTAAAAATGACAATTTAATAAGTTTTCAATAGGAATCTCATAAGAAACAAGAAAATCGAAACTCAGAGATTGTATTGTTCTGGTACATTTATTTTCTTATTTCGAAATTGAACCACTTCCACTGAATCCCCCCTTTCTGTTTCCTCTCTCAATACTGAAAACCTGGAGAAATCAAAACATACTCTGTGAGGCCTTGCTTTAAAAAAAAGTAGACGTGAAATAGCATTTTCACAATTTTACGATGGTTTTATATAATGCATCGTCCAAGAAATAGACTTGAATTATTTCTGATTATAGAGTAAAATTACAATAAACTTTTAATTTAAAGCAAGTAAATTAATGCCAAAGATAAGCCTCATTTAAAATACAATTAATTCCTTCTGACTTACTAAACTTCTACATGTTATGTAATTTTTATAATTTTATTTAAATAATTGCATGAACATTTTGTACTTACTAAAAAGAAAAATGCCAAAGACTAACTTTTAGACTGTGTCTTATTTTAATGTGCTGTTTTCAGTACAGCCAAAGCAATAGCTAAAAGTAAACAAGAGAAAGAAAAGTGAAGAGAACCTAGGTCTAAAAATTCTCAAACTGCATAAATACTAAAAATTATCAAACTGTATAAATACTAGACATGTGTAAAATTTGGCCTAGCGGTCAGGAAGTTTTATCCCCTGACATAAAGTAATTTATCAATTTTATCTCTTTGATATGTCAGTGTAAAGCAAAACATATTATCAAAATAAAAATTACATAAAGTAATAATTTTCATGTTTAGCAATTTGTGTTGTCTTCACTGATCTTAGTGGTTAAAAAAACTGATTTACTGGCAAATCTGAGAGAGCTCATATGAAAATGCTCTCAATTGTTTTTTTTTTTTTCACTTTGTGTAAATTGCAAGTCTCTTACATTTGATCTTCAAGATAGTTAACAACTGGTGTGATGGATATCCCCACTTAAATTATTAAAAAAAAAAAAAAAACCTACAGTTTTTCCAACTATGTAAAATAATCTGAAAATTCTGTCTCATCCAGTTTTTCCTATTGAATTTTTCTCCTAAAAATGAGTTGTGTATATAGACAAATATGGAGTTAAAACTTTAGCCAGTTAATGGTGGACCTAATAAGAAAATAATGAGAACAATAACATGATACATAAAATGCTGAAAGATATCACAATCAATGAAATGGTGCATTAGTTTCCTAGGGATGCTATAACAGAGTACCACTAAAGCCATTGCCATGAAGCCGATTCCAACTCACAGTGATGGTATAGGACAGAGTAGGAATGCCCCAGAGCTTTTCTAAGCAACAGCTGGTGGGTTCAAACTACCAACCTTTTGTTTAGCAGCTGAGCTCTTAACCACTCTGCCACCAGGGCTCCAAAGCTCCACTAGCTGGGCTTAAAACATCTGAAACTTAATTGTCTCACAGTTCTGGAAGCTGGCAGTGCAAAAATCACGGTGTCAACAGGGCTTGGTTCCTTCTGGAACCTCTGGGGGAGAATCTATTCCATTCCTCTCTCCCAGCTTCCGGCAGTGCCAAGCCCTCCTTAGTTTGCAGCTGCAGCACAACTCCATCCTCACATGGCGTTCTTCCCTCTGTGTCTCTCCTGTTTTATAAGGACACCACTCATCTTGTTAACATAATTGATCGCTTCTTCAAAGACCCTATTTCCAAACAAGGTCATGTTCACAAGTACCAGGGGTTGGGATTTCAACATATGTGTTTGGGGACATAATTTAATCCGTAACAAATGGTAATCAGGCTCATGTGAAAAACAGGGATTCTAATAGGAAAGAAAGTGAAATCTAAGTTTCTAGAATCAACTAAGGCAGGTGTTATTTCAGGCCATGTACACAAAACTAATATGTAGACCTGTTGTTCAATATAACTGGGAATAAAAGTGAGGATACTATAAGATGGTGTTATTATTATTTTAATATTATTTTAGTTTAATTTATCTTCCTTAAAGGTTTCAATTAAAAGATTCAGTCTGCTGTTTTGGGGAAAAAAAAAAAACAGATATTTTAATATAATCCAACTAACTGTGCAAGTTTCAGTTATGACTATTGGTCTGTAGAGCCGCCATGTTCTCCCCCGATAACTGCCTCATCAGTCTCTGCTGTAAAATCCAACCTCTGGATAGCAGTCAAGAGAGTGACAGCGCATTCTGAAAGGGAGTGACAAACTACCCTACAGTCTTAGAGATGAAACATCCTAGTAGTCATTCTGCACCACTGCGAATTTAATTGTCAGAATGGTGGGGAGGGGGATTTGCTAGTGGTTTTTAGTATCTAGGGTATTGAGGTAGCCAAGCATCCTGCAGTAGTGCCACAGACCTTCCAAATGCCAGTAGCCTACCTGTCAAAAAAAAAAAAAAGTGAGGGATGAGTTTCAGGGTAGCAAAACTGATTTAGTTTAAATAGGCTAGACAAACAGGAACTATAACATACAAAATGGCACCTGGCCACTCAGTCACTGGTCGCATCACATTCACGATAAATTTCTTTTCCAAAGACTAATCAAACCAAACCAAACAGTGCCGTCGAGTCGATTCCGACTCATAGTCAACCCTCTAGGACAGAGTGGAACTGCCCCACAGAGCTTTCAAGGAGCTCCTGGCGGATTCAAACCGCCAACCCTTTGGTTAGCAGCTGTAGCACTTAACCACTACGCCACCAGCGTTTCCTGCCAAAGACTAGAAAATAAAAAATGATACATTAGATATTGGAGGATTTTCCGGAGGAGATGCAAAGCTTGGGTTGCTATCACTGCAATTCTGCATGACATTCTGCTGATAGCAGAGACTTAATGGCTAAAGGGTTATAGCAAGAAAAGAAAGGCCTAAGAACAATACTGTTCCTTTCTTTTTATTACGGTAAGGCAGTATCGCTGACATTTTTTAATTTTTTCTTTTAGTTTAATACTAGGACCATTTCTCATTTTCAAGATACAGCAGCTAGGCCAAGTGAAATGTGGTCCTGACCTGTCTTAGTTGAAGATTTATCTCTTTATGATTTTTTTAAGGTCATGTTTTTGTTGAGGCCATTTTCTGGGCTTTTAACCTCTTTCCAGGCAGGGAAAGGAGCTTCTTCATGGTTGAACCTCACTTCCTCATAGATGCTTTATTTACCCTGGGACCACCTAGCAGAACTGCTTTCTAAGGTTGTTGATAACTGGGTAAAAGCCAGCAGAAGGGGTGAAATGGGGTCAGCCACAAGAACTGCAGTCTTCTTCCACTTTCACCTTTACATCCGAGGTGTTAATTAGCATGTGTTAGGATTCACTACTTAACTTATTTCTTATAACTTTATGCTGTTTTCTCAAGAGGGAGAGTTTTAAAATGACCTTCACTATCTTCAAAAATTTTCATGGGTGGAAGACATCATTTCTTCCTATCTTATAATGCAAATGGATGTCTGTCTCTTATTTAAATTTTTTATCGTTTTAATTATATCAGGTAAAATAAGACAATAATATACCTGTATGCAACTCATAATCTTATCAGGAAGTCAGAACCAATAAATTTTACATTATCATAAAGATAGAGAAAAATGGAAAGAGGCTTCTGCATCAAAGTTAAGCTTTTAATAAATTTCCTAAGTAAAAATGTGATATTCTCTCTCTCTCTGTCCTTTCTTCTATTTTTTCTCCAGTTTTACAATTCCTTTATACAATTGCATATGGGATTTCCCTCAATAGAATTCAATTAAAGTAACATGGGCCGTCTATTTCTGGTTTAACAGTAACATATGCCTTATTCTGATAAAGCAGAAGGGTAGGATTTTCTTAACAATTTCAAAACTCAGTCTAACACAGACTTGAGGAGGAACTGCAATAAACTACACATATAATATAAACTACGTGCTTGGGAAACTACAGCAATTGCAAATTTTCCACCTTTGTGTATTCGGATTGAAAATCAGGGGATTTTTTTTTTCTATCGAGTATAGAATTGTATTGATTAATCAGAATGTTATACACATTTTTTTTGGTCTAATTGGTCTCTTCGTACTTCTATGTCTCCTTCCTGAAACTGAGGAAACTTTCACTTTTTTTGTACGTCATAAATGGGACATGGAAATTAGATGGTTTCTCAGGGTCCTTCCCTGTGCTAACCCTGCCAGATCTCTTTCTTGCCAAGCTGAGCTTGATGATCTATAAAATGAATGGACTGGGCTGTCTTAGATGCAGCCATTCTCAATCAGGTTATGTGAGAGAATTTGTCTCTACTGTCCTTGGCATCCATTGTAACTATGATCCTTGAGAGAACTGGGTAAATAGTCACTGAAATTATTTTTAGCAGATCTTTAGACATAAAGTGCTTACGTCATCTGCATACCTATTTGGAGGCCTCTTATCCTCAAGTTTTTCATCCTTCAGGTTTCAACCTTCAGAACATGAATCACTGGATGAAGAGAACAGTTGAAGACCCTTGTCTTTGACTCTTTCAAACTATATATTCTTTTCATGTTCTCCACTGGATCCTTTAGGGGTGGCTTTTCCCCTCTCTCTGTGTAGAAAGAGCTTCCCTTTTATCATATCCTGTTTCATCTTTATCCTAAGGTTTATTGTAAAATTCTATGAAGTAGGTCAGGTCTAGTTCTTGATATGTTAATTAGAACATAAAGAATGGGAGGAAATTCTTTTTAAAATTCCTAAAAGTCAAGATTATCATTTCTCTGGCCTCAAATATTCTGGTAATCACAAAATGAGTATTATCTCTTTCTTTCCCTTTGCATTTTTTGTAGTTCCCCTCCTAATCCTTCCTGAGGTAGATGGGTGACTCAGGCAAAATACGAAACAAAACCCACTGCCTTCGAGTCGATTCTGACTCATAGCTACACTCTAGGACAGAGTAAAACCGTCTCAGGATTTCCAAGGAGCAGCTTGTGGATTCAAACTGCTGACCTTTTGGTTAGCAGCTGAGCTCTTAGCCACTGACCACCAGGGCTCCAAAATAGGAACGGGTATTATATATAGAAGGATGAGAGATAAAAATACATTGATATATTTACAAATATATAAACAGTTATTCATATATAAAGCTTGTTTAGTTTTGAGCTAATGTAGGACCCACTGAATTTGCATCTCCACTGTTCCAAATACTCATTCGAGCTTTCTTTAACCATTTGCCCAATACAGCACATACTGGTTGCTCCGAGATCACAGACTACCCCTAATGGCTGGTTGGAAGAATTCTACCCATCAGCTAGAATTCTGTACATCTCAGGCCTACCATACCTGCAGTCATTCAAATAGTTTTACTCCATTCTCTGATCCTGCACCTTCAAAATCAAGCAGTATAACTTTTTTAAGATCATATGAACACAAATGAAATCTGTCATTCAGGAGTTACCAAGCATTATTGTTAACTGTTAAATAGCAACTTTCGTTCTAAAGGAGAAGAAAATTTAACAAACAGTTTTGCTTTGCCAGCTAAAAAGATCAGGGCTAGGTAAAAATATTAAACACAGCACTCAAATTGCTTTAGATTATTTGTTTATTAAAACAAAAAAACAAAATAGTATTTTATCAACTTTACATAGCCGTGGGTTCAATTATAAGTCTGAGGAAATTTTTTGTAGTCTAACGTACTATGTTGTTGTTGTCTTTAGGTTCTGACAAGTCAGTTCCAACTCATAGTGACCTATGTACAACAGAACAAACACTGCCTGGTCACGCGCCATCCTCACAATGGTTGCTATGCTTGAGCCCATTGTTGTGGCCACTGTGTCAATCCACCTCATCGAGGGTCTTCCTCTTTTTTGATGACCTTGTTCCTTACCAAGCATGATGTTCTCTAGGGACTGGTTCCTCCTGATAACATGTCCAAAGTATGTGAGATGAACTCTTGTCATCCTTTCTTCTAAGAAGCATTCTGGCTGTAGTTCTTCCGAGATAGATTTGTTTGTTCTTCTGGCAGTCAATGGTATAGTCATTCTTCACCAACACCACAATTCAAAGGCATCTATTTTTCTCCTGTCTTCCTTGTTCATTGTCCAGCTTTCACATGCATATGAGGTGATTGAAAATGCCATGGCTTAGATCAGGCACACCTTGGTTCTCAAAGCGACATCCTTGCTTTTCAACACTTTAAAAAAAAATTTGCACCAGATTTGCCCAATGCAATGTCATCTAATTTCTTGAATGCTGCTTCCATGAACATTGATTGTGGATCCAAGTAAAATGAAATCTTTGAAAACGTCAATATTTTCTCCATTTAATAAGATGTTGCTTATTAGTCCAGTTGTAAGGATTTTTGTTTTCTTTGAGTTGCAATCCATAGTGAAGACTGTAGTCTTTGATTTTCATCAGTAAGTGCTTCAAGTCCTCTTCACTTTCAGCAAACAAGCTGAAATGTAAACTGCATATTGCAAGCTGGTAATGTGCTTTCCTCCAATCCTGATGCCAAAATCTTCTTCATATCGCTCAGCTTCTCAGATTATTTGCTCAATTTACAGATTGAATAAGTGTGGTGAAAAGATACAACACTGATGCACACTTTTTCTGACTTTAAACCAAGCAATATCCCTTTGTTCTTTTCAAACAACTGCCTCTTGGTTCATGTATATGTTCCCCATGAACACAATCAAGTGTTCTGGAATTCCCATTCTTCACAATGTTACCCATAATTTGTTATGATCCACACAGTTGAATGTCTTTGCATAGTCATTAGAACACGGGTAAACATTTTTCTGATATTCTCTGCTCTCAACCAAGATTCATCTGACATTGGCAATGATATACTTCATTCCATGTCCTCTTCTGAATCAGGCTTGAACTTCAGGCAGTTCCTTGTTGATGTACTGCTACAACTGATTTTGAATGATCCTCAGCAAAATTTTACTTATGTGTGGTATTAATGATATTCTTTGATGATATCCACATTCTGATGAATTACCTTTCTTTGGAATGGAAAAAAATATGGATCTCTGCCAGTCAGTTGGCCAGGAAGCTGTCTTCCAATTTCTTGACATAGATGAGTGACCACATCCAGCAGGGCATACATTTGTTGAAACACTTTACTTGGTATGCCATTAATTCCTGGAGACTTGTTTTTCACTAATGCCTTCAGTGTAGCTTGGACTTCTCCCTTTAATACCATTGGTTGCCTTTTATGTTGATCAAAAAAGATATTTGCAATAAAGAAGTTGTTGGTCTTGCAAAATCGTATTATGTGATCTCTGGTGTCATTTCTGTCACCAAGGCCATATTTTCCAACTACTGATTCTTTTTCCTTGTTTCCAACTTTTGCATTCCAATCATGAGTAATTATCAATGCATTTTGATTGCATGTTTGATCAATTTCAGACTGCAGAAATTGGTAAAAATCTTCAATATCCTCATCTTTGGCATTAGTGGTTGGTGCATAAATTTGAATAAAAGTCATATTAACTGGTGTTCCCTGTACATGTATAACAATATTACATAATAATAGTAATCCTGTTACTGACAGCATTGTACTTCAGGATAGACCTTGAAAATGTTCTTTTTTACATCATTTCTCTTCCATTTGTCATTCCTGGCAGAGTAGACCATATGATTGTTTGATTCAAGGTGGCCAATACCAGTCCATTTCAGCTCACTAATGCCTATGATATTGATCTTTACATGGTCCATTTCATTTTTGATGACTTCCGATTTTCCTAGATCTGTACTTCGCACATTTCATGTTCTATTCATTCATGGATATTTGCAGCAGTTCTCATTTTAAGTCATACCATCTCCAAAAATGAAGATTGAAAAGGCTTTACTCCATCCACATCATTAAGGTTGACTTTACTTTGAGGAGGCAGCTCTTCCATAGTCACCTGTTGAGTGCCTTCCAACCTGACGGACTCACATTCCTGCACTAAACTACACAAAGCTTCACTGCTATTCATAAGGTTTTCACTGGCTAACATTTTTCAGAAGTAGACTTCCAGGTCCTTCTTCCTAGTCTGTCTCAGTGTGGAAGCTCCTCTGAAACCTATCCACTGTGGGTGACGTTGCTGGTATTTGAAATACCAGTAGCATAGCTTTCAGCATTACAGCAACATGCAAACCACCACAGTACGATAAACTTACAGACTTGTGGGGGTCAGATTATAAACTATTAAAAATACAAAGCTGCATTTTATTGACAGTTGCTTTCCTCTCTGTATCGTTCTGTTGTTACTTATTTCTATGCAATCACAGCATTTTAATGAATAACAATAATAATGTACTTTATTTTTCTCCCAATATGATCTGAAAGTAAAAATAGTGATCTCTTATTAGAAAAAGAAATCTATATTTTAGAAGCTGCAAAAGGATCTTTCATGAGTAAATCTAAATTCTCAGTGGTCTTCTGGTAGAGATTAGGGGAAAAAAAGGTAAAAAAAATAGAATAATTTAAACTGAATCCCTTAATTCATTGAATTATAGATTAATTTTGTTGGTCCCTTGAAGTACACTTACATTGCTAATGATGTCTGATTTTATAATTCTTATTCACAAAAATATTCCTACTCCAATTAAGATGCAAGTAAATTCTTGAATATGAAATTAGATTTGTGGGCTTATCGTTATAAAAAACTAATCTAAATTCCACAAATCCATGTGAGTTTCTCTTTTGCCTAATTTCACATGGAGAAAAACCTATTTCATTTTAGGACTTGATATAGGAAATTTGGAAGACTACCATGATTATATTTATAAGCTGCTGGCTTGTTGGCTTCTTTTACTCTCATTGGCAAGTGTCCAGATAAAGCATTATAATTAGACAGATCTCCCATCTTTGGTGCCATCAAAGGTGCCCATTATTGATGCTAGTCAGATGGAATACCATCTGGTAAAAGTGATTTATTATTTGAGGGAACATTAATGACATGACACATTTTATACACAGTTGAAGGTATCCTTTTTTAGGGATTGTATTTTTTCAGGGTGGTTACTCTAACTTAAACATTAAAGCATTCTCTTATAGTTTTTATAGCTCTAGATGATTATAGATATATAAAAGTACACAAAAGATCTAAACCCAGGGTGATTTTAATTCACTTGGTAAACTTTTGTTTTCTTCATAACTCTATGTTATATCATTAGTAATCTAATTATAGGCAACTTGTGTGCAATGAATAGTCTCAAGAGGTAGAGGGGAGAAGATGACATTCTTTCTTGGAATGACTGTGAAGAAGAAAAAAGAACAGAGGGATGTAGTTGTTGATTTGAAATCAGCATGATATAGGCCAAAGAACATTGGCTTTGAAACTTCAACATTTTGGTTTAAATTTTCTGTCTCTCATTTAGCAGCTACATATTCTTATCCACTGTATTTTGTCCAAATTTGTAAAATGGATAAAGTAATCATTTCTGGACTATAGAGATGCATGTGTGGAATTATATATGTGAATTTATAGAAAAAGAAAAATGTATGCAAAAAAATCAGTTGCTGTGACTCCATGTGTGTCAGAGGAGAGCAGTTCTCCATAGGGCTTTCAATGGGTGAGATTATTTGGATTCAGATAGCCAGGAATTTCTTCCCACGCACCTCTGGTTTGACTCAAACCTCTCAACTTTCGGTAAACAGCTCAGCAAGTTAACCATTTGTACCACCCAGGGATCCCACGTTTATATGTATATTAGATAGAGAGATAGATGATTGTTGTTGTTAGGTTTCATTGAGACAATATTTGACTAATAATGAACCAATATGAAGAGTAGAACTGCCTCAAAGGGTTTTTAGGCTATACTTTTAATGGGAACAGATTGCCAGGTCTTTTCCCCTTTGGATCCACTGGGTGTGTTCAAATTGCAAACCTTTTGGCTACCAGTAGAGCACTTAACCATTGTGCCACCAGGGCACTCTCTCTCTCTCTCTTTGTATTTGTGTGTGTGTATATATACATCCCCATGCATCTGTCAGTTTTTTTTTTTTTTTTGTACTGTGAAGGCTTGCATGTTGCAGTGAGGCTGGAAGCTATGCCACTGGTATTCAAATACCAGCAGTATCACCCATTTAGGACACCTTTCACCTGAGCTTCCAGACTAAAACAGACTAGGGAAAAGGACCCAGTGATCTATTTCTAAAGATGATTAGCCAGTGAAAACCTTATGAATAGAGTGGAGCATTGTCTGATATGGTGCCAGAAGATGGTCCTTTAGGTTGGAAGACATTCAAAACACAACTGGGAAAGAGGTGCTTCCTCAAAAGACTCGACCTTAGTGATGTGGATGGATCTCAGGACCTTCATTTTCTGATGTGGCATGACTCAAAATGAGAAGAAATAGCTCCAAACATCCATTAATAATTAGAATGTGGAATGTACGAAGTATGAATCTAGGAAAATTGGAAATCATCAAAAATGAAATTTAACACATAAACATTGATATCGTAGGCATTGGTGAACTGAAATGGACTGGTATTGGCCATTTTAAATCAGACAATCATATGGTCTACTATGCCAGGAATGACAACTTGAAGGGGAATGGTGTTGCATTCATTGTCAGAAAGAACATTTCAAGATCTATAGTGAAGTATAACATTGTCAATGATAAGACAATATTCATATGCCTACAAGGAAGACCAGTTAATATAGCTATTATTCAAGTTTATGAACCAACCAAGATGAAGAAATTGAAGATTTTTACCAATTTCTGCAGTCTGAAATTGATCAAACATGCAACCAGGATGCTTTGATAATTGCTGGTGACAGGAATGTGAAGGTTGGAAACAAAAAAGAAGGACTGGTAGTTGAAAAATATGGCTTTGGTGATAGAAACAATGCTGGAGCTCACATGATAGAATTTCGCAAGATGAATGACTTCTTCATTGCAAATACTTTTTTTCAACAACATAGATGGCTAAAATACATGTGGGTCTCACCAGATGGAATACACAGGAATCAAATTGACTACTTCTATGGAAAGAGATGATAGAAAAGCTCAATATCATCAGTTAGAACAAGGCCAGGGGCAGACTTTGAGATAGACCATTAATTGCTCATATGCAAGTTCAAGTTGAAACTGAAGAATATTAGAATAAGCCCACGAGAGTCAAAGTATAACCTTGACTATATCCCACCTGAATTTAGAGACCATCTCCAGAATAGATTTGACTCATCGAACACTAATGACTGAAGACCAAAAGAGTTGTGGAATGACATCAAGGACATCATGCTTGAAGAAAACAAGAGGTTACTAAAAAGAAAAGACCAAAATATATGTCAGAAGAGAGTCTGAAACTTGCACTTGAACATACAGTAGCTAACGCAAAAGAAAGAAATGATGAAATAAAATAGCTGAACAGAAGCTTTCAAAGGTCAGCTAGAGAAGATAAAGTAAAATATTATAATTCATGTGCACAGACCTGGAGATAGAAAACCAAAAGGGGAGAACATGCTCCGCATTTCTCGAGCTGAAAGAACTGAAGAAAAAATTCAAGACTTCAGTTGCAATATGGAAGGATTCTACGCGGGAAATTATTAATCAACTGTTGTTGTTGTTAGGTGCTGTCGAGTCAGTTCCGACTCATAGAGGCCCTATGCACAACAGAACGAAACACTGCCTGGTCCTGCGCCATCCTTACAATCGCTTTGTTTGAGCTCATTGTTGCAGCCACTGTGTCAGTCCACCTTGTTGAGGGTCTTCCTCTTTTCCCCGACCCTGTACTCTGCCAAGCATGATGTCCTTCTCCAGGGACTGGTCCCTCCTGACAACATGTCCAAAGTATGTAGGATGCAGTCTCGCCATTCTTGCCTCTAAGGAGCATTCTGGCCTCACTTCTTCCAAGACAGATTTGTTCGTTCTTTTGGCAGTACATGGTATATTCAATATTCTTCGCCAACACCACAATTCAAAGGCGCCAACTCTTCTTCGGTCTTCCTTATTCATTGTCCAGCTCTCACATGCATATGATGTGTTTGAAAATACCATGGCTTGAGTCAGGCGCACCCTAGTCTTCAGGGTGACATCTTTGCTCTTCAACACTTTGAAGAGGTTCTTTGCAGCAGATTTACCCAATGCAATGCGTCTTTTGATTTCTTGACTGCTCCTTCCATGGCTGTTGATTGTGGATCCAAGTAAAATGAAATCTTTGACAGCTTCAATCTTTTCTCCATTTATCATGATGTTGCTCATTTGTCCAGTTGTGAGGATTTTTGTTTTCTTTATGTATGTAATCCATACCGAAGGCTGTGGTCTTTGATCTTCTTCATTAGTAAGTGCTTCAAGTCCTTTTCACTTTCAGTAAGCAAGGTTGTGTCATTGGCATAATGCAGGTTGTTAATAAGTCTTCCTCCAATCCTGATGCCCCATTCTTCTTCATATAGTCCAGCTTCTCAGATTATCTGTTCAGCGTACAGATTAAGTAGGTATGGTGAAAGAATACAACCCTGACGCACACCTTTCCTGACTTTAAACCAATCAGTATCCCCTTGTTCTATCCAAACAACTGCTTCTTGATCTATGTAAAGGTTCCTCATGAGCAAAATTAAGTGTTCTGGAATTCCCATTCTTCGCAGTGTTATCCATAGTTTGTTATGGTCCACACAGTGGAATGCCTTTGTGTAGTAAATAAAACACACATAAACATGCTTCTGGTATTCTCTGCTTTCAGCCAGGATTCATCTGACATCAGCAATGATATCCCTGGTTCCATGTCCCCTTCTGGAACTGGACTGAATTTCTGGCAGTTCCCTGTTGATATACTGTTGCAGCCGTTTTTGAATGATCTTCAACAAAATTTTGCTTGCTTATCCTGAAGTACAATGCTGTCATTGATAGGATAATATCCGTACGCCAACAAGGAAGACCAGTTAATACGACTGTTATTCAAATTTACGCACCAACCGCTAAGGCCAAAGATGAAGAAACAGAAGATTTTTATCAGCTGCTGTAGTCTGAAATTCATCGAACATGCAATCAAGATGCACTGATAATTACTGGCGATTGGAATGCGAAAGTTGGAAACAAAGAAGAATCAGTAGTTGGAAAATATGGCCTTGGTGATAGAAACAATGCCAGAGATCGAATGACAGAATTTTGCAAGACCAACGAATTCTTCATTGCAAATACCTTCTTTCACCAACATAAACGGCAGCTATACACATGGACCTCACCAGATGGAACACACAGAAATCAAATTAACTACCTCTGTGGATAGAGATGATGGAAAAGCTCAATATCATCGGTCAGAACAAGGCCAGGGGCTGACTGTGGAACAGACCGTCAATTGTTCATATGCAAGTTCAAGCTGAAATTGAAGAAAATCAGAGCAAGTCCACGAGAGCCAAAATATGACCTTGAGTATATCCCACCTGAATTTAGAGACCATCTCAAGAATAGATTTGACACACTGAACACTAGTGACTGAAGACCAGACAAATTGTGGAATGACATCAAGGACATCATCCACGAAGAAAGCAAGAGGCCACTGAAAAGACAGGAAAGAAAGAAAAGACCAAGGTGGATGTCAGAGGAGACTCTGAAACTCGCTTTTGAGCGTCAAGCAGCTAAAGCAAAAGGAAGAATTGATGAAGTAAAAGATCTGAACAGAAGATTTCAAAGGGCCTCTCAAGAAGACAAAGTATTATAATGACATGTGCAAAGAACTGGAGATGGAAAACCAAAAGGGAAGAACACGTTCGGGCTTTTTCAAGCTGAAAGAACTGAAGAAAAAATTCAAGCCTCGAGGTGCAATAGTGAAGGATTCCATGGGGAAAATATTAAACGACGCAGGAAGCATCAAAAGAAGATGGAAGGAATACACAGAGTCATTATATCAAAAAGAATTAGTGGATATTCAACCATTTCAAGAGGTGGCATATGATTAGGAACCGATGGTACTGAAGGAAGAAGTCCAAGCTGCTCTGAAGGCATTGGCGAAAAACAAGGCTCCAGGAATTGATGGAATAACAATTGAGATGTTTCAACAAACAGATGCAGCGCTGGAGGTACTCACTCATCTGTGCCAAGAAATATGGAAGACAGCTTCCTGGCCAACTGACCAGAAGAGATCCATATTTATGCCTATTCCCAAGAAAGGTGATCTAACCGAATGTGGAAATTATAGAACAATATCATTAATATATAAGAAATAAATATTAAACAACTAGGGAGCATCAAAAGAAGGTGGAAGGAATACAGAGTCACTGTACCAAAAAGAACTGGTTTACGTTCATCTATTTCAGGTAGTAGCATATGATCATGAACCCATAGTACTGAAGGAAGAGGGCCAAGCTGCACTGAAGGCACTGATAAAAAACAAGGCTGCAGAAATTGATGGTATAGC
This sequence comes from Elephas maximus indicus, assembly GCF_024166365.1. Classification (NCBI taxonomy): domain Eukaryota; kingdom Metazoa; phylum Chordata; class Mammalia; order Proboscidea; family Elephantidae; genus Elephas; species Elephas maximus. The sequence continues at coordinate 42,196,045 of NC_064836.1, read as the reverse complement.
AATTGAAATGTTTCAGCAAACAAATGCAGCGCTGAAAGTGCTGACTTGTCTATGCGAAGACAACTGGAATAAGCTACTTGGCCAAATAACTGGAAGAGATCCATATATATGCCTATTCAAAAGAAAAGGCGATCCAACTGAATGCGGAAATTACCAAACAATAACATTAATATCACATTCAAGTAAAATTTTGTTGAAGATCATTCAAAAGTGGTTGCAGTATTATATCAACAGAGAACTGCCAGAAATTCAAGCTGGATTCAGAAGAGGATGTGGACCTAGGGATATCATTGCTGATGTCAGATGGATCCTGGCTGAAAGTAAATACCAGAAATATGTTTGCCTGTATTTTATTGACTGTGCAAAGGTATTCCACTTTGTGGATCATAACAAATTATGGATAACATTGCAAAGACTGAGAATTCCAGAATACTTACTTGACTTGTGCTCATGAGGACCTCGTACATAGATCAAGAAACAGTCATTCGAACAGAACAAGGGAATACTGTGTGGTTTAAAGTTAGCAAAGGTGTGTGTCAGGGTTGTATCCTTTCACCATACCTATTCAATCTGTGTGCTGAGCAAATAACCTGAGAAGCTGGACTATATGAAGAAGAACAGGGCATCAGGATTGGAGGAAGACTCATCAACAACCTGCATTATACAGACGACACAATCTTGCTTGCTGAAAATGAAGAGGACTTGAAGCACTCTCTGATGAAGAACAAAACCACAGCCTTCCATACACTTCAACATTAAGAAAACAAAAATCCTCACAACTGGACTAATAAGCAACATCATGATAAACAGAGAAAGTATCGACGTTGTCAAGGATTTTGTTTTACTTGAATCCAGAATCAACATCCATGGAATCAGCAGTTAAGAATTCAAAAGACACATCGTACTAGGCAAATCTGCCCAAAAGACCTTGTTAATGTGTTGAAAAACAAAGATGTCACCTTGAAGACTAAGATGCGCCTGACCCAAGCTGTGGTGTTTTCGATAGACTCATATGCATGTGAAAGCTGGATATTGAATAAGGATGACTGAAGAGGAATTGATACCTTTCAGTAGTGGTGTTGGCAAAGAATATCGAATCTCCATGGACTGCTGAAATAACATCTGTCTTGGAAGAAGTACAACCAGAATGTCCCTTAGAAGCAAAGATGGTAAGACTGCATCTCATATATTTTGGGCATGTTATCAGAAGGGATCAGTCCCTGGAGAAGAACATCATGCTTACTAAAGTAGAGGATCAGCAAAGAGGAAGACCCTCAAGAAGATGGATTGACACAGTGGCTGCAGCAATGGGCTCAAGCATAGCAATGATTGTGAGAATGGTGCAGGACCGGGCAGTGTTTCATTCTGTTGTACATAGGGTTGATATGAGTTGGAATTGACTCGAGGGCACCTAAGAACAATATAACCAAACCAAACCAAACCCACTGCCTTCAAGTTGATTCTGACTCATAGCAACCCTATAGAACAGAGTAGAACTGTCCCATGGAGTTTCCAACTGGTGGATTCTAGCTGCCGACCTCTTGATTAGCAGCCATAGCACTTAACCACTACTCCACCAGGGTTTCCAACAACTACATATGCATGTATATATTTGAATGCGAGGTCCTTGTTTAGCAGGATTATTGTTTTCTCCTAATTCTCGGCAGTACCCAGAATATTTCTAATCAGGTAGGTGGTAGTTACCAAATGCATACTGAATTTAATTAGATGTAATCTTCATAAACTATCAGGAAAAAAATCTAAGGACCTACTTAATAAAAATTAGGTTATAGGCTTTGAAGAGTTTTCTCTGGGCCTGTATATAAAGCATAAATTAACGTCATTTACTATCTCCGAATGCTTTTTGTAGTATTTCCTCACAGAGGTAAACTTATATGTTGGTCTGAAGCAGAATCTTAACCTCAAAATGTTTGGAAACGTGATCGTGTTTTGGTATACCTTCCCTTGTTTCCCCATGCTTGTCTCCTCCAGGGCGGGCTTCCGTGTTGTCGTACTGGAAGTACATGATGCTCTGTTCAACCACCTAGACATGAACATCTTCCAGAAGTGTGAAATGATTGGATACTGAGCACTTATTTTATTTATTTTTTGCACATAAAATCATTATTTTATGAGTTTAATATAAAGTTAGCAATTTTAAATTAGGCACAAAATTTTGCTTATTTTTCCGCACTTTTCACTGGCCATAGTTCTATAATCTTCAGTGTTGGGTAGTCCTTTACTCTATTTTGGTGTTTAGTCTATCTTTAAGGAAAAGTTTAAAAGTACTGTGCTGTTTTTATTGTGTCTTCTGTAATAAGATCTCTGGGGTGATGATCCAATTCAGTTTTACACACTATTTTGTAATTTCCTTATCATTTATTCCTCCTCCTCCTCCTCTTTCTCCTACCTGATCTTCTTCTTCTCATTCATTTTTTAACCTGCTTCTAAATTTTTCTTTATGAGCTAATTATTATTTGAGTAATATTGGATTGCTATCAGGCCATTCCACATTTCCATATATTTATAAGCATTTTAATCAAAAGTATTACTATCAAACAGTTCTTCATGTTATAAAGAGACTGTTTCCAAACATTTGATATTCTAACTTTGCATTTGATTTCATAAGTTTTTCATCACTACACATTCAGAAGACATTTCATAATTTATTCATGAAAAAGGATCAACCCAAAACAAAACTCATTGCCATCAAGTCGATTCCGAATCACAGTGACCCGATAGGACAGAGTAAAACTGCACCATAGGGTTTCCAAAGAGGAGCGGATGGTGGATTTGAACTGCCGATCTTTTGGTTAGCAGTCCATCTCTTAACCACTGCACCACAAGATTAGAGATTTGTAAATATACTTCATTGGTGTTTTAAAAACCTTGTTTGAGTTTAAGAGTGTGTGTGGGCTTGTCCCCAAAGCTACCCAGGTTATAAGAACCCTCAGCTGATTTCCTTTGATTGCTTTTTGACAATTCTGGATTAATAGTTGTTGCCTTTACCTGAATACTTTGTCTGATGACTCAGAAGTTGTGCTTACCTATACTGGAGATTCAGAAAATGAATTGACTTGATTGAGATGAAAACGGTTATTATAGAAACATACAATTTGCTAAGTGGCTCTTTCTTTTCCAGAATAACGGACCTTCTGAATCATCGGGTTGTATGATTACCCTCAGCAAGATTCATTTGCCACTCAATTTAATCCAATTTTTTGCAATCATTTCTGTCTGCAATGATATTAAAAATAAGATTTAACTTCAGTCACTCATAATTCAACTTAATAGTGCTTTACTCTCCATTTTAATTTAAAATAACTTTAGTGCATATCCTTTCTGAAGAAGAATGTTTTCTCATGTTCTAATCCCTGTTCACTTTCTCCCCCAACTCCCCCCATGTAACTCAAGCTATGAAATCCTCAAATTATATATAGTAAATATGTAGAAAATACTTCACTTGATTGGAAGATTGTTTTGAATTATACAGCAGCCATGGTGCTGTTTTACTTATTTTGAGTAATAAAATAATGTATTTCACTGTATTTTTGCTGATAGGGATATACTATTTTTTTACTTCCATATTTGAAAAATTATAATTAAAGTCATTTCAGAGCAATTAACTGCAACAACTGAAAGCACCCAACACATGATATCCATGAATATTCAAATAGTAAAATAAATTTAAAAAAAAGGTATACCAATGCCAGACTTGCAGTTGAACTAGTTTTATAATTTGGTAAAATTCTACATGTTTTCTCTTGGAACGCACAATTAGGGATGGTGAAGGAAAACAAAAAGTACACTGGAAATTTCAATTGTTGTTGTTAGCGGCCACCAAGTCAACCTCCAATTCATGGTTACCCCATGTACAACACTGTTGGACCATTGTGATCCATAGGGTTTTCACTAGCTGATTTTTGGATGTAGATCATCATGCCCTTTCTTTCTTCCTAATCTGTCTGGAAGTTCTGCTGAAACCTCTTCAGTGTCATAGCAACTTGCAAGCCTCCACTAACAGACAGAGGCACATTGGCTGAAAACCGAACCTGTGTCTCTTGCATAAAAGGCAAGAATTCTGCTACTAAATCACCACTGCCCACCCCTGCCCCATGGAGATGAGATTTCATTAAAGGATATTTAATACACATAATTGGTTACAATCTTCATATAAATTGCTTACAAGGGGAACACTGAGGTGATCTATAAATAACTATGGAAATTGACTATCAAGCCTAGGCTCTGGAAAACACCAGATTTTACGGTGATCAGAATATAGGAGCTTGGAGAAGGTATCTCCTGTAGCTGGGGAATCTGACTCTAAGCAAGATGTACGATATGGCAGTGGCCTGTACTGCTAAGTGGGTGCAAGGAGGCTGGTTCTTGAAGTGCCAAAAGGTACTGGGGGTTGGAACCAATTGCCACACCTGAGGTGAAGTGCCAGTGGAGGAGTACTGTGTCACTAAGATGACAAAGTGATATTGATGGGGTTACAGGAATAAGAAAACAGAAGAGATGCCCATCTCCCCTCGTCCTGCTTTAAATTCTCTTCCTAGCACTCAACTGATAAATTCTAGTAGTACTCCAGCTGATGAAGGAATCAGGGAAATGTCGTTTGCATAGTCTTCTCCCCCTCCTCACAGACTGACCTGTAGAAGAGCAGATTTGAAGCAGAGACCAATAAAAGTTGGTTTCCAAGTATAGCAAGAAGACAGAAGCTAAACAGATAATTGCAGTAAGCCTCTAGTTTTATTTACATTAATTTATTTGACACCATTAAGATTAGTTTACCTATTCCATCTCAACAACTTTATTTCACTAACTTATGTCATTGTAGCGCTTATTTTAACTTTCGGAAACCCTGGTGTCTTAGTGGTCAAATACTGTGGCTGCTAACCAAGAGGTGGGCAGTTCAAATCTGCCAGGTGCTCTTCGGAAACTCTTTAGGGCAGTTCTCCTCTGTCCTATAGGGTCACTAGGAGTCAGAATTGACTCGATGGCAATGGGTTTGGGTTTTTTGTTTTTTAATTTAACTTCCTATCTCAGTTATTTCCTAACACTGGGACAAATGCACTTTAAATGTGTACTTCCTGAATGTTCATAGACCTTTTCTGTGACAACAATAGGGTGATAATAATATTAGTGTAGAAATCTTAACAGCTCCACTTACCAAATGTTTGTCTAGGAATTAAATTTTCATGCCAGACCTCCATTCTCCCAAACACTTCTGAGATTCTTGAGATATCCTTCCCTGTGGGCTAATATGCAGTCCTCTCAGCACTCCAAGTTCTGTCCTCACTTCATGGTTTCAGCCTGTCAGGTGGCATCTGCAGCTCAAGATGCGTTCTTGTCACGGCTTTGTTTTGATCAAGGGACCACAGCAACTGGTTATCTTTCTCTCTTTTTGTGTGTGTTTATGTGTTAACGTGCACATAACATAAAATTTACTGTTTTAACCACTGTAAGTGTACAATTTAGTGGGATTATGTACATTCATGACGTTGTAATACATTACGCTATCTAGTAACCACTATTTACCCAAAAAGAAATTCTGTGCCCATTAAGCAGTAACTCTCCATCCCTTCTGCCCCAGGCCCTAGTAACCCCCGTTGTACTTTCTGTCTCTATGTATTTGCCAGGAGCCCTGGTGGCACAGTGGTTAAGAGTTTGGCTGCTAACCAAAAGGTTGGCAGCTTGAATCCCCCAGCTACTCTTTGGAAACCCTGTGGGGCAGTTCTACTTATATATATATACACACATATAAATGAATTGCATAACTTTTTTTTTTTTTTTAAAAAAAACCTGGTGATGTAGTGGTTAAGAGCTATGGCTGCTAACCAAAAGGTCCACAGTTTGAATCCACCAGGCACTCCTTGGAAACTCTATGGGACAGTTCTATCTACTCTGTCCTATAGGGCCGCTATGAGTCAGAATGGATTCGACTACAATGGATTTTTTGTGTGTGTGTCTGGCCATTTCACTTAACATAATGTTTTCAAGGTTCATCAGTGTTGTGCCATATACGAAATGTTTCCAAGATTCATCTATGTTGTATCATTATCAATACTTCATTTCTTTTCATGGCTGAATATTATTGCATTGCATAATAGTACATGGAACTCTAGTGGTACAATATTTAAGAGCTAAGGCTGCTAACCAAAGGGTCGGCAGTTGGAATCCACCTTGGAAACATTATGAGTTAGTTCTGCTCTGTCCAGTAGGGTCGCTATGAGTCAGAATCGACTCGACATCAATGGGTTTGGTTTTTTGGTTTATATACACCACATTTTGTTTATCTGTTCATCTATTGATGGCCAGTGGGCTATTTCCCCTCTTTGGTTATTGCAAATAATGATGCTGTGAACATTGGTGTCCAAGTATCTGCTTAAGTCTTTGCTTTTAATACTTTTATGTATATACTTGGGAGTAAAAAAAAAAAAAAAAAATGTGGAATTGATTAATCATGTGGTATTTCTATGTTTAACTTTTTTAGGAACAGCTAAACCAGCTGGCAAACTCTTGAAAAGAGGACATCAAATATGTTCACCTCTGTGTTACAGCTAGTTTTTTGGTTTTATTTTTTGTGGGAATGGGAAAAGGGAAGACCATAGTGTTTGCTTTTGGGTGGAGGGGAGACTCTGAAATGTTACAAATTTAATGAAATAGCGCCTTCTAAGCACAAGTTATCCACCACCTGCCTGTCAGTTTGTCATGTTGTGGTGGCTTGGGTATTGCCGTGACACTGGAAGCTATGCCACTGGTATTTCAAACACCAACAGGGTCACCAGTGGTGGATAGGTTCCAGCAGAGCATCCAGACTAAGACAGGCAAAAGTTTGCCAATGAAAACCTTATGAATCATAACAAAATGTTTTCTGACTTCCTTTGGACATGTCATCAAGTGAGATCAGTTACTGGAGGAGGATGTTTGGTGAAGTAGAGGGCCAGTGAGGGTGAGGAAGACCCTCAGTTAGGTGAATTGACACATTAGACACAATGGTGAACTCAAACATTGTGATACTCATGGGATGACATAGTACTAGACAATGTTTCAGTCTGTTGTACATAAGGTTTCCATGATAAATAACATTGTGTGACTTGGAGTCAACTCGATAACAGCCATCTATCTAAGCACAAATTATAAGGTGGCTGTGCTGGAATGGGTTCACAACCCAACTGCCCCACTATACCACCAACCGATATTCCCTCAAATGTACATAGGTATTTGGGTCATGTAGCTGTATCTGATTGATTATATAGACTATTCCTCTGTATTTTCTCTCACAGGCCTCAATCTCTCTTCTTAAATTAGGACTTTGATGACATTCTGCTTTTCAAGTTGGCCATATATATCTCCAAATGAGTTATCACTAGTAGTGAATGTCTTTTGGGTTTATTTCCCTCAAACTTTATATAGATTAGTAGATGCACATAAATAATTTCAAGAGGAGAAGGAATTGCCAGACTCCATTTCCCTGCCGTGTTGTTACCTCATCACTGGTCTCTCAAGATCTCTCTGTACTTTAAGAATCTCACATTAAAGAGGGATAAAATTACTTTCCATCCCTTTTTCCTATGTATACCCCAAAGAAAGAGGGAGAAAAATTAAGGGAGAGAGAAAGATGTAAAACTATAATTTATCTTCATAAGATATTTGTTTTTTAAGCACTTTTTTTCATAACATTAATTGAATCTGCTGGTAAAAATAAGCCCAAGTAGGGTTATTGTGAATGTTCTCAAATGTTCAGAATTGCTTTAGAAGTGTATCAGCCTCCAATTGACTCTATTGTATATTATTATTTTTAAAGGAGAGAACCATCTGGTATATGTTTATCGAAATTAAATATTTTAGAAACCTCCCTGAATATCTTTTTGCTAGTAAAATGGATATCAAAATTTTTGGCTCTATCCTCTGTGATTATTATTTTCTCTTGGCTAAAGCTATTTGTCATTTGTTTTATGAACTAAATGCTTGTAAACACCTAGTGCATTAGTATTTATAATCATTATGTCTATATATATTATGATAAATTAATACATCACCTTACATAAACATAAGCCCAATCATTGGATTATACAGTGGACTATTAATGTGCTTAATCTTTTCCCATGAGTATGAACTTTGTTATTGTAATTTATGTAATGCGATCTTATTATAACCCAACATTGCCACATTAGAGCAGACTTGGAGTATATATGATCGGTATGGGATAGATGAAATGAAAATATTTGTTTCTTCTGTTGTAGAGAGTCTTTGGGTGGTGCTCAGCTACTGACAGAAAGGATGTCAGTTCAAATCCATGCAGATGTGCCTCAGAATAAGGCCTGGCGATCTACTTTCAAGACATTGGTTATTGAAAACCCAGGGGAGCACGGCTGTACTGTGACACACATGGGGTTCTCCTGAGTCAAAACTGACTTGACAGCAACTGGTTTACTAATTTTCTATGGTTCAAGTGACTATCTTCTGGAATTAAGACTTACATTTGAGTCCTAGTTATGCAGTTTTATATTCTGAGAATATAACTTTATAAATACTTCTAATCCTCATAATTCCTATCAGTTTTTAATTTTTCTCATCTGGTTAGTGTGAGGATTAAATGAGATCTTAGTGTCTAAGAAATAATAAATGCTAGCTGTTATTCTTGTTATGACTCTTGGTAAAGACCTTTTTAGAAAATAATTTAGAATTTCAATATATCATAGGCTAATAGAAGGAGGGTGTTTTTGCACTCTAGAACACTGCTTTAAAGACTCTATTTTAAAGACAGTGGAACAATGCTATTTTATTCCACCATCCATATCTATTGAAAACAACAAAAAGAGTGAAACTTGGAAACAAAATTCAAAGAAACAAAGGAAAAAGAATAACTTTCAAACTAGAAAGATTAGATATTAATATTCACTGGTGAATAAGATTATGTCTTCTGAAGCAAGACTAATTATGTTATGAATTTATCTCAGCCAAATACTAGCTGTGTTTCTTTGGGCAAGTTATATAGCCTCTTTGTGCCTCTGTTTACTCATCTGTAAAATGGATATGCTAATAGTACCTACCTTAATGTGTTGTTATATTGATTAAGGATGCTGATGTATGTAAAATAATTAGGAAACTGTATGTATATAATAACCTAATATATGTTATTATTATCTCTCAAATATAGAGATATGTAGACCAAAATAAGACAGGGTGTACAGAGTAGATACTTCATGTATCAGCTCTCAGGTAGAGTTCGACTTTCTCTTAAAGGGCCATCCCTGTGTAATTCCCTTTCCATGATAACCTTTGTCTAAATGAAAATGATTGAACAGTGTAGGGATGTCACAAAAGAAACAGAAAAAAAAACCTCGAAGGACCTAGTATTATACCCCAGAAAAACAGGGCATGAGGAGCAGAAGGAAAAAATTGGGGACATGCCATCTCAAATCTCTGTGAGTTAGAGTTTTATTTCTCATCAGATTACAGAATTAACCCTTTCACACCACTGCATTGTGCAAGTGAATGCATTGCCTTCCTAGAGCCACAGCCTAGGGCAGTAGTTGCTGCATCTAGAAACCTCTGGAAATCAAGAGCCTTTCTGAATGCCACTCACAGTATGTTAGTTTCCCGTGGCTGTTGTAACAAAATGCCACGAACTGAGTGGCTTAAAAAAACAGAATTCTTTTCTTAAGTCTTTGAGATTGTAAATCTAAAATCAGTTTCACTGGCTCTAAATCAAGATATTAGCAAAGCTCCCTCTAGAGGATCTAGGGGAGAATCCGCTTCTTGCACCGTCTAACTTCCATTGCTGCTAGCATTCCTTGCATTGTGGCAGCTTCGCTTTAGTCTCTACCTCAGTAGTCACATGGCCTTCTCTTCAGTCTGCCTGAAACCTCTGCCTGCCTCTCTTTTAATTACATGTAGTGCTCATGCCGATAATATAAGATAACGTCCCCATCTCAAGATCCTTAACTTAATCATATCTGCAAAGTCACTGCCATATAAGGTAACATCCGCAGGTTCCAGGGAGTAGGACATGAGCATCTTTGGGGGGGCCATTATTCAGTCTACCACACATAGCAATTGAAACATCAGCCCCTGAGGTGATGGACTCTGCACACCAAAAGATCTCTTCTACATGAAAACGACTGCTGTCCAACAAATCCTAGCATGTCTCTCGTTCCAGTGTTCCCCAGATGAATTCTCCACTTGACTGGCCTATTACCAGTTGTGTTCCCTTATCTTCATTCTACTTTGCCTTCATCCCTTTTAAATTATCTCTTCATTGAAGCTGAACTTTTCGCCAACTTGTGCCACTGTGTCCCATGGAACACTTCCATCTTGAGTAAATTTATCTCTTTGTCAAATATTGGAAAAATGGAGTACTTCTCCCTCTCTCCGCTTCCCTAAATTAAACAAGGCTTTTCCCAAGACAGTGATTTGTTCTTCCTTCTCTTTTGGAAGGGGAGGATGAAGCTCAAAGCCATTTTTCTTCATAAATATCATCTTTACAAAATCTCCATTTCTCTGCTTTAATCACCTTGATGTTCCTCAAATTTGCTGAGGAGATTTAAGAGTAGTAAAATGGATCCTTAGTCTATTCTTAGGAGAATTGCAAGTCATGGATTTTCAGTTATTTATATGATTTACCTTGGAATACTTTGGTCTTGCTAGAGTCTAGAATATTAAATCAATAATACCACCTTTGAAGTTGTGGCTTAATCGTGACTTTAGACTTGATTTTCAGGCTAAAGGAAAGGGATAAAGAAATGAGCTGTCCGTTCTAAGGGAGAATCAGATAAATTAAAAAATTCCATAGCAGGCATTCTTAATGCAATGCATCATTTTCTTGACTGCTTCTTGCATGAACATTGATTGGTGATTCAAGTTGAATGAAATCTTGACAACTTTAATTCTTCATGGGCTATCCTAATGTTCTTAAGGGGTAAGTTGTAAAGATTTTTGTTAAATATAACATGATTTGTCTTTAATAACATAGATGGATACATATTATATTTAGGGAACTTTATTCTTCCTTATTGTTGTTATTAGCTGCCGTGGAGTCAACCCACAACTCATGGTGACCCCATACAGAATGGAATACTACACTGCCCAGTCCCGTGCCATGCTCATGATTAGTTTCTTATAAGACCATTAGGATCCATGGTGTTTTCACTGGCTGGTTTTTGGAAGCAGTTCTCCAGATCTTTCTTCCCAGTCCATCTTAGTTTGGGCTTTGCTAAAACCTGTTCAGCATCACAGCAACACACAACCCTCCACTGACAGAAGGGTGCTGGCTAAACATGAGGTGCATTGGCCAGGAATCAAACGCAGGTGTTTCCTCGTGGAAGATGAGAATTCTACTACTGAACCACCGCAGTATAGACTAACTTCCAAAGGAAAAACTCAGTCAAGATCTCATTTAACAGAGTCTGCCAACATTTCTAATGTCTTTTTTTTTTTTTTTTAATGAATTATACTCTGATCATCCTCAGGCTATGGACAGCTGTTCTTGGAGTAAGGCCACCTAATGAGGTGGCTCATTTTGATGTTATTTCACTCAGGAATTGCGTGTTCTGGGGCAGGAAGCAACCTTTTTCACAAAAAAAGAAAAGTCTAATATAATGGATTTTCTGATGCACACTCCAGATAGCCTTCCTGAACTGAAGTAATTTTTCCTCAATTGCTGGCTAAGAGCCCTTGACTCAGCACTCTGGAAATTGCCTTTAGCTTATTAGAACCATTGACCCAAAGTTCATGCCCCTTCCTTGAGGGCAGCTTGTATCTTCACCTAAACCTAGAACAACTTGAAGAGAGGTTCCTGTTTCTGAGTTTCCTGGAGGATCAGCTGAAGCCTTTACTAAAACTACATCTGTCTGATCCTACTTCTTTCTCTTTTCCCATTGGTATGTAGCTCAAGGTTACTCTCTAATAAAATTCTTGTGTCATAATATTTGTCTAAGATCTGTTTCACAAGAACCCCAACCAGCTATAAATGGTTGATAGCAGAAGTGGTTCAAGTGTAAAAAAAAAATTTTTTTTTTTTTTTACACTTGTGAGCAGTCCCTAAAACGGGATTTTGGAGCTGGATCATCCACTAGCTGACTGTGAATGAAGACCCAAACCATTAATGGTAGGTGAGCACACATAACTCCTGGCAGAAGGTGGCAGTGCTGCTGTTAAAGCTTTTCCCCGGTGTGAATTTATAAGTGGAAGGGAATAAAGTCAAAATTGCAATATACCAGGCATTTGAGAAATATGGTTGAAACAATAAGTATAATAGAACTAGAAGGCTGTTCCTGGGAGTATTTATGCTATAGAAAAAGATAATGAAAGGTTGAGGATGATCAATTAAAATCTTAAAGAGAAACCCAAAAGGCAATCCTTGCAATATATAGAGACCCTAATCTCATCAAAAAGGAGTCTTGGTGGTGCAGTGGTTAAACTTTTGGCTGCTAATAAAAGGTTGACAGTTTGAACCCAACAGTTGCTCTGCAGGATAAAGATGTGGCAATCTGCTTCCTTCTGTAAAGATTACAGCCTAGGAAACCCATTGGGGCAATTCTACTCTGTCCTATAGGGTTGCTATAAGACCGAATTGACTTGATGGCAACTGTTTTGTTGTTGTTGTTGTTTGTTTTATCTCACTTTGCTGGAGAAAAGAGGAAGTTGAGAAACAGGCTAAGGGTTTAATCATTTAAGTAGCAGATGTCTAGATAAGACCAAATTTTCAAACTAGACATGTCAGCTAAACTAAGACCAGTTACCTGATTGGGAAAAAAATGGGAACCTGAGACATGGAATAGGGTCGTATGTGTTGTGCACTTGAAAATTTTAAGTCACTGGATTTCCTGAACATCATGAGTCAGCAGAAGTTAAACACTCCTCTTAAGGACTAAAACTTCCTCCTTTCTTGAGAAAGATGGAAAAGTCTCTCCCCTACAGTTGCTCATGCTCCCCACTACTAATAGGTCATGAGTTGCCAAACTATACCCTACAGGACAAATCTATGTGACCTACAGCTAAGATTTTTTTTTTTTTTTTGCGTTTTAAATGGTTAAATTTTCAGTAATTAAATTTTAAATGCTTACATAAGTACCTACTTATTACATTTGATTTTTTTTTTTTTTTTTCTTGGCCTACAAAGCCTAAAATATTTACTGTCTGGCCTCTTTACAGAAAAAAAGTTTGTTCTGCATGAGGTCATAATAAGGATTAAGTCACAGCTAAAACAGTGCTAGACCTGTTAAAGGAGAAACGAACTACACACCAAAGAAGCTGCAGGAGCTAGCTGACACATACTTGCAGGAGGTGAGACAGTACATGTAGGGTTGGAGTCTGAAGGTTCTGGATCAAAGGCGGCCTCAAAAAGCTGAAAAGGGCTATTAGTCCTTGTGCTTCCTTTGCTGTTATGTTTAATATGCTAGTATATATCAGTGCTTTTTTTACACTTTGAGTGTGCTATATAATTCACACACCAAGCAATTCACATATTTAAAGTATAAAGCTCACTATTTTTTTTTAGAATAGTCACATAATTGTGCAATCCTTGCCTCAGTCAATTTTAAAATATTTTCATGACCTCAAAAGAAAGCCTGTATACCTTAGCCATCACATCCAAACTCCTTGATTCCTCCAGCTCTGGACAACCAATCACAATATTTGATCCCTTAAGTCTGCTTTCCTTTCACTTAGCGTAAAATTTTAAAGCTTCATCTATGTTGTAGCATTTATCAGTACTTTATTTTATTGCCAAATATTATTCCATTATCTCTACTTTACCAAGCATGATGTTCTTCTCCAGGAACAGGTCCCTCTGGATAACATGTCCAAAGTAAGTGAAACGAAGTCTCGCCATCCTCGCTTCCAAGGAACACTCTGGCTGTACTTCTTCCAAGACAAATTTGTTCATTCTTCTGGCAGTCCAAGGTGTATTCGATATTCTTCGCAACCACCATAATTCAAATGAGTCAGTTCTTCAGTCTTTCTTATTCATTGTCCAGCTTTCACATGCATATGAAGCAACTGAAAATATCATGGCTTGGGTAAGGCACACCTTAGTCCTCAAAGTGACGTCTTTTCTTTTCAACACTTTAAAGAGGTCTTTTGCAGCAGATTTGCCCAATGTAATATGCTGTCTGATTTCTTGGTTGCTGTTTCCATGGGCATTGATTGTGTATGCAAGTAAAATGAAATTCTTGGCAGAATTAGGTTGCATTGATGAGGATTACATTGTATTTGTTATGTTAATGAGGTAGGATTAGGGTGGGATGTGTCTTGAGTCACTACCCTTCATTGTCCTACAAGAGAAATGCAGAGAGAAGTGAGTTGAGAGGGACCTACTATCACCAAGAAAGAAGAACCAGGAGCAGAGCACATCCTTTGGACATGGGGTTGCTTCACTGAGAACCTCCTAGACCCAGGGGAAGATTGATGCAAAGATACAAGGAAATTTTCAAGGAAAGTTGGGCCCACAAATATTGAAAGATACGAGGACCTTACCCCATAGCCAACAGAGAAAGCCTTCCCCTAGAGCTGGTGCCCTGAATTCAGACTTCTAGCCTCCTAAACTGTGAAAGAATAAATTTCTGTTTGTTAAAGCCAGCCACTTGTATTTGTGCTATAGCAGCACTTTTAGCACTAGGTAACTAAGACAGAATTTGGTGCTCGGAGTGTGGTGCTGCTCTAACACACACCTAAAAAGCCGCAGTGGTTTTAAAATTGAGTAACAGGTAGAGGCTGGAACAGTTTTAAGATTCCTAGTAGTAAAAGTCTAGATTGTCTTGAAGAGACTATTGGTGGAATTATTGATGTCAAAGGCAATTCTGGTGAGGGCTCAGAAGGAAGTGAGGAGAGATGTAACACAGGAGATAGTGCAGACAGCAGGAAGCAGTGGCAAAGAAGCAGTGACAACAGAATCAGGAGATAGGCACAAGATGGTGCAGAGCTGACTACAGAGCTGGAGAGCTGAGTGCCTTTGGCAGGGGTCTTCCTGGGAAAGTGAAGTGTCTCTGGGAACTCATTGGTGGAGCTAGCCTTGCTGACCCAAGAGAGCTGGGTGCCATCAGGCAATTGCTAGCAGATTGGGTCCCTGCAGACATTTATCAGTAGAGCTAAAGAGCTTTGTAACACTTGCCTGAGCACAAGTGGCCAGAGGAACCAGGAAGCAGAACCTGAAGAGACAAAGACCATGGGAAGCAGAACTGCTTTTGTCTCAAAAGGTAGGACCATGACCTCTAGCGTCTCAAAGGGCGGGACCATGGTCTCTGGGGTTGCAAAAGGTAGAGCCATGGCTTCCTAGGTCTCAAAGAGTCAGATTTTCACCAACTGCATTCCAGATCAGTAGTTGGAAAATATGGTCTTGGTGATAGAAAAGATGTCAGAGATCACAAGATAGAATATTGTAAGACCAGTAACTTATTTATGGAAATATCTTTTTTCAACAACATGAAAGACAACTATACATGTGGACAGCAACTGTGGAAAGAGGCAATGGAAAACTCAATATCATCAGTCAGAACAAAGCCAGGGTCAACTGCAAAATAGGCCATCTATTGCTCATATGCAAGTTCAAGTTGAAGCTGGAGAAAATTAAAACAAGAACACAAGAGCTAAAGTATGACCTTGAATACCACCTGAATTTAGAGACCATCTCAAGAATAGGTTTGATACATTGACCAAAGACTAGAAGTGTCGTTGGATGACAGGAAGAGCATCAAACACAAAGAAAGCAAAAGGTCATTTAAAAAACAGGAAAGAAAGAAAAGATCAAAATGGTTATCAGAAGAGACTCTGGAACTTCCTCTTGAATGTAGAGTATCTAAAGTGAATGGAAGAAATGGTGAAGTAAAAGAGCTGAACAGAAGATTTGAGAGGGCGGCTGTGGAAGACAAAGTAAAGTACTATAAATGAAATGTGCAAAAATTTCATTTCTCAAGCTAAAAGACCTGAAGGAAAACTTCAGTTGCAATATTGAAGGATATTATGGGGGAAATATTGAACAACACAGGAAGCATCAAAAGAAGATGGAAAAATCCAGTCACTGTACCATAAAGAATTGGATGATGTTCAACCATTTCAGGAAGTAGTATAGGACCAAAAACCAAGGTACTGAAGGAAGAAGTCCAAGCTGCGAAAAACAAGAAAAAAAAATTTTTTTTCAAGGCACTATTACTTGATATAATAGCAACTGAGATACTTTGAAAAACAAAGCAAGACTGGAAGCACTTATTCACCTATGCTAAGAAATTTGAAAGACAGATATCTGACCAATCAACTGGAAGAGATCCATAACATGCCACTTACAAAGAAAGGTTATCCAACAGAATGCAGAAATTATCATACAATATCATTAATATTATACATAAGTAAAATTTTGCTGAAGATAATTCAGAAAAAGTTGCAGCAGTACATCAAGAGGGACCTGCCAGAAATTCAAGCTGGACTCATTAGAGGACATGGATATCATTGCTAATGTCAGATGGATCTTGCCTGAAAGCAGAGAATACCAGAAAGATATTTACCTGTGTTTTATTGACTACCCAAAGGCATTCTACTTTGTGAATCGTAACAAATTGTGTATAATATTTCGAAGAATGGGAATTCCAGAAAACTTAATTGTGTTCATGAGGAACCTGTGCGTAGACCAAGGAGCAGTCATTGCAACAGAACAAGGGTATATACTACATGGTTTAAAATCAAGAAAAGTGTGTGTCAGGGTTGAATCCTTTCACCACACTTACTCAATCTGTGCTGAGCAAATAATCAGAGAAGTGAATTATATGAAGGTGAACACAGCATCAAGATTGGAGGAAGACTCATTAACAATCTGTGATGTGAAGATGACACAGTCTTGCATGCTGAAAATAAAGAGGACTTGAAGCATTTACTGAGGATCAAAATCTACAGCTTTCAATGTGGATCACAGTTCGACATAAAGAAAACAAAAACCCTTACAACTTGACCAATAAACAACATGATAAATGAGGAACATATTGAAGTTGTCAAGGATTTCGTTTTGCTAGGATGCACAAACAATGTCCATGGAAGCAGCAGTCAAGAAATTAAAGGAAACATTGCATTGGACAAATCCTCTGCAAAAGACCTCTTTAACGTGTAAAAATGGAAAGATGTCACTTTGAGGTCTAAGGTACACCTGACCCAAGTTATGATATTTTCAACTGCATCATATGCATGCGAAAGTTATATAATGATTAAGAACGACTGAAGAAGAATTGATGCATGTGTTGGTGTAGAATACTGAATACATCACGACCGCCAGAAGAAGGAGCAACTCTGTCTGTGAAGAAGTACAGCCAGGATGCTCCTTAGAAATGAGGATGGTTCATCCTGGTCTCACTTATATTGGACATGTTATCAGGAGGAACCAATCCCTGTAGGACATCATGTTTGGTAAAGTAGGGCATCAGTGTAAAAGAAGAAGACTGTCAAGGAGATGGATTGACACAGTGGTTGCAACAGTGGGCTCAAAAATAGAAACACTTGTGAGGATGGCAAAGAACCAGGCAAAGTTTCATTCTGTTGTATGTGGCGTCACTGTGAGTTGGAACCTACTCAAGGACACTGTCATAGATTGAATTTTTTCCCAAAAAATTATTTGTCAGCTTGACTAGGTCACGATTCCTTTGCATGATTGTTTACCATTTTATCTTCTCATGTGATTTCCCTAAATGTTGTAAATCCTATCACTATGATGTAATAAGATGGATTAGTGGCAGTTATACTGATAAGGTCTGCAAGAATTAGAGAGTGCCTTAAGCCAGTCTCTTTTGAGAAGTGAGCAGACAGATATGGCAACTTCATGCTACCAAGAAAGCAGTGCCAGGAGGAGAGCACATCTTTTGGACCTGCCGTTCCTGCACTGAGATGCTCCCACACCAAGGGAAGACTGATGACAAGGACCTTCCCCCAGAGCTGACTGAGAGAGAAGGCCTTCCCCTGGAGCTGACACCCTGAATTTGGACTAGTATGCAGTCTACTAGACTGTGAAAGAATAAACTTCTCTTTGTTAAAGCTGTACACTTGTGGTATTTCTGTTATAGGAGTACTAGATGACCAAGACAGGCACCTAACAAAAAAAACAACTATTTGTTTTCTTATTAGTGAGTTTTAAAAGTTCTTCATATATTCCGAATACAAATTCCTTATCAAGTACACAATTTTCAAATTTCTTTCTCAGATTATGCGGGATGTCTTTTTACTTTCTATATGGTGTCCTCTGGAGCACAATTATTTTTATTTTGATGATGTTGAATTTATCTATTTTAGCTATTAGTTTCTTTTATCACTTATACTGTTGGTGTCATGTCTAAGAACCCATTCCCGAATCCGAGGTCACTAATATTTACCTGTTGGCTTTTGTCTAAAGGGTTTCTAATTTTAGCACTTACATTTAGGTCTTTAATCCATTTTGACTAATTTTTTTCTGGTGTGAAGTAGAATTCCAACTTCATTCTGCGCTGTGGATACACAGTTGACTTTGCACCATTTGTTGATAACTCGTTGAACAGTCTAGGCATACTGGTTAAAAATCAATTGACCTTAAAAGTGAGGCTTTATTTCTGGACTCTCTTCCTTCGATCTATATGTCTATCAATATGTCAGCGCCACATTGTTTTGATTACTATATCTATATATTAGGGCTTTAAGCAGAGAGTGTAAATTTTTCAACTTTGCCCTTTTTCAAGTTTGCTTTGGCTATTCTATTCCCTTGAATTTCCGAAAGAATATTTGGATCACCTTGTCAATTTGTAAAAATAGCCACCCGGAATTTTTATAGGGATTGGGCTGAATTTGTAGATCTAATTCGGGAGTATTGCCATCTTAACAACATTAAGTCGATGTCTTTCATTTAGTTATGTCTTCTTTAATTTCTTTCAGCAATATTTTGTAGTTTCAAAGTATATGTTTTTCACTTCTTGATTTTATTCCTAATTATTTTATTCTTTTTGATACTATTATAAATTATTTTCTTAATTTTATTATTGTTTTGTTCATTTTTACTGTATAGAATTACAATTGATTTCCATAAATTGATCATGGATTTTGCAACCTTGCTGAACTTGTTTATTTGTTCTTATAGTTTTTAGTGGATTTCTTAGGATTTTCTATATACAAGATCATGTTGTCTATAAATAGAGCAGATTGTGCGTCTTCCTTTCTTATCTGGAAACTTTGATTTTATTTCTTACTTGCCTTGGCTAGAATTTATAGCACACCCTTGAATAGAAGGGTAAGAGCAGACATCTTTGTTTTGTTCCTAATTTTAGGGGAAAAAACATCCAGTTTTTCACTATTAATTTTTATTTTAATTATGTCTTTTCCTAGATGGTCTTT
Source organism: Elephas maximus indicus (assembly GCF_024166365.1). Taxonomy (NCBI): domain Eukaryota; kingdom Metazoa; phylum Chordata; class Mammalia; order Proboscidea; family Elephantidae; genus Elephas; species Elephas maximus. The sequence continues at coordinate 42,176,707 of NC_064836.1, read as the reverse complement.
GATATTGAAGGAGATAATTTACATTCCAGTTTTTTTTTTTTTCTTTTATCATGAACGATTTTTTTTCTTCAGATGTCATGTCTAGTTTTGGTGTCAGATATTCTGTGGTATCCTCATAGGATAGTTGGGAAGTATTCCCTTCTAGGTTCTGCAAAAATCTGTAAAGAATTACTATTAATTCTTCTTTAATTGTTTGCTACAATTCATCAGTGAAGCCATCTTGGCCAGGAAGTTTCTTTGTAGGTAGTTTTTGTTTGTTTCTTTGTTTTTGTTTAAAATTACTAATACAATCTTTTTAATATTCATGTTTTTATTTTTTTCTAAAGTCACTTTTGTTAGTTTGTGTCTTTCTAGGAATTTTCCCATTTCATCTAAGTTATCTAATTTGTTAGTATACTGATGATCGCTACCACATTGCCATCTAGTCCATACTGATTCATGGCAACCCATGGATTGCAGAATAGAAATGTGCCATAGGGTTTTCTTGGCCATAGTCTGTAGAAGCATATCGCCAGATCTTTCTTTCACAGCACTGCTGAGTGGGTTTGAACTACCAACCTTTACGTCGGTGGTCAAGGGCAACCCATTTGCATCACAAGAGGACCTTCTGATGATCATAGAATTTCCTTATAATTCCCTTTTATTTCTGTAAGATTGATAATAGGGTCTACTTTTTCATTTCTGATTTTAGTAAATCAAGTAATTTGAGGCTTTTTTTACCCCCTCTTGGTCAATCTAGCTAAAAGTTTGTCGATTTTGTTTTTTTTTTTTTTTTAAAGAATCAACTTTTGACATCCTTGACTGTTATGTTTAGACCTGTTATTTCAATAAATCACTTTCTAATTCTTATTATTTCCTCTATTCTGTTTGCTTTGGTCTGTTTGCTCTTCATTTTCCTGTGCCTTAAGATGGAGGGTTAAGTTGTTGATCTGTGATCTTTCTTCTTTATTAATGTTAGCATTTATAGCTTTAAATTTCCCTCTAAGCACTGATTTAGCTCCATCCTATAAATTTTAGCAGATCAATTTTTTTTTTAGTTCAGCTTACATCACATTCCGATTTCACTTGTGATTTCTTCTTGAACCATTGGTTGTTTAGTAGTATATTGTTTAATGTCTACACATTTGGGAATTTTTACATTTTTCTATTATTAATTTCTAATTCTAATTGAGACTTTTTGTCGCTTAGCATATACTCTATACTTGAGAATGTTTTAAGTGCTGTTGAGAAGAATGTATATTCTGGTATTGCTGGGTGAAATAATCTGTAAGCTAGCTTATGCGTTGTGTTGTTCAAGTCTCCTATTTCCTTGTTAATCTTCTCTAGTTTTTCTATCAATTATTACTGCATTCTTACTGTAGGGCATCAAATTATTATTGTTGACTTGTCTATTTCTCTTCAATTCTTCCCATTTTTGTTCACATATTTTGGGCTCTGTTGTTGGATACATATATATTTATAATTGTTATATGGACTGACCTTTTCGTCATCTTAAAATGTCCCTCTTAATCTCTGATAACAATTCTTTTTTTTTTTTTTTTTAATTTTATTTTGTATGATATTGATGGAAACCCTGGTGGTGTAGTGGTTAAGTGCTACGGCTGCTAACCAAAGTGTCGGCAGTTCAAATCTGCCACGTGCTCCTTGGAAATTCTATGGGGCAGTTCTACTCTGTCCTATAGGGTCGCTATGAGTCGGAATTGACTCGGCACCACTGGGTTTGGTTTGGGTTTTATGATATTGATATAGTCAACCCAGTTTTCTTATGTTTGCTGTTTGCATTATTGTTGTTAGGTGCTGTCTAGTCAGTTCCAACTCATAATGACCCTATGTACAACAAAATGAAACACTGCCTAGTCCTGTGCCATCCTCATAATCATTGTTATGCTTGAGCCCATTATTGCAACCACTGTGTCAATCCATCTCATTGATGGCTTTCCTCTTTTTTGATTCCCCTCCACTTTATCAAGCATGATATCCTTCTCCAGGGACTGATCCTGTGATCCTTCCTGATAACATGTCCAAAGTATGTGAGATGAAGTCTCACTACCCTTTCTTTTAAGGAACATACTGGTGTGTGTGTGTGTGTATTTATGTATATATATTTATTTTTCCATCCTTTTGTTTTCAACCTATTTGTACTTTGAATCTAAAATGCGCCTTCTGTAGAAAGCATATATTTGAATGTTACTGTTATCCAGTTTGACAATCTCTGCCATCTGAATTTAGGGGCCATCCAAGAACACATTTGACACCTTGAACACTAATGACCAAAGACCAGACAAGTTGTGGAATGACATCAAGGACATCATCCATAAAGAAAGCAAGAAGTCATTAAAAAGAGAGGAAAGAAAGAAAAGACCAAAATGGATACCAGAAGAGACTCTGAAACTTACTCGTAAACGTCAGTTGGCTAAAGTGAAAAGAAGAAATTATGAAGTAAAAGAGCTGAACAGAAGATTTGAAAGGGTGGCTGGAGAAGACAAAGTAAAGTATTATAATGACATGTGCAAAAACCTGGAGGTAGAAAACCAAAAGGTAAGAACATGCTTTGCATTTCTCAAGCTGAAAGAACTGAAGAAAAAATTCAAATCTCAAGTTGCAAAAGTGAAAGATTCTACCAGGAGAATATTAAACAACACAGAATCATCAAAAGAAGATGGAGAGGCGGGGCCAAGATGGCGGACTAGGTAGATGCTACCTCAGATCCCTCTTGCAACAAAGACTCGGAAAAACAAGTGAATCGATCACATACATAACAACCTACAAACCCTGAACAACAAACACAGATTTAGAGACGGAGAAGGAACAAATACGGGGAGGCAGCGACTGTTTTTGGAGCCTGGAGCCAGCATCCCAGTCAGGTAACCTTGGCGCCCGGCTTAGGTCTGGGCCCAGGAGAGCTAAACACAGAAGATTGTGACGGCCCAAACAAGGGGCGCAGCCCTACCCCCCTGAAGTCACCCCGGGAGGGGGCCCAGCCGGTCCGCGCAGGTGGCGTGGCAACGCGGCTGGTGGGAGAAGTCCCCAGGAGGCAGCCACTGGTTTTGGAGCCGGGAGCGCAGCATCCCAGCCAGGGAACCTTGGCGCCAGGCATTTGACTGGGAACAGTCATGGCCCAAGCATGGGGCGCAGCCCTACTCCCCTGAACTAACCCTGGAAGGGGGCCCAGCCAGTCTACGGGGAGGGGGCCAAGCCAGTCTACGGAGACGGCGCGGCAACGCGGCTGGCGGGACGAGAAGTGCCCGGGAGGCAGTGACTGATTTTGGAGCCGGGAGTGCAGCGTCCCAGCAGGGGAACCTTGACGCTGGGCTTTGGACTGGCAGCGGAGGATCTGACCTCGGCTTCAGCGGGCCAGACCCTCAGGGGCAATCTCCATACAGCCAGCACACATAGGCGACACGCCCCTCGGGAATCTCATATAAAACAGTCATTCCAAGCAAGATAAGCAACTTTGGCTATATTCCGAGGTGCTACTCTCCTATTTCTCTGAATCCTCCCCCACCCTTCCCAGGCAGTTTCATTAACATTGGAATTTCCTGAGCCAGAGGGAGAACGGCTCTGGCTCTGTGGTGGATTTGCTTTTCCCTTTTTTTTTTTTTTTTTTTTTGGTCTTTTCCTAACCCATTCTTCCGGCCTGAGAGAAGGAACCACAAAAAACCCAGGGACCAAAAATCCATCCCTAATTGGACTAAAAACACAGAACCAGCTACAGCCAAGCATATATGATCCAAATCTCAGACTTTCATCCTTATAGGGAACAAGGTGGCAGTTATAATCCAAAGGCAGTTCTGATAGGGTTCTGCCTGCATTTTTTGTTTAGCGGATTTTCTGGAAAAACAAGTTTCCCAGGTCTGATATCTCTGCTTATTCAACAGAGCCCTAACTGACCCACAACAGGGAACTGAGGGCTGAAGCACCCCTAGACCACCTAGCCTCTTGCCTTAGGGGTCTAAGGAGGGTGACATCTACCAGTCAGTAGAGGTACTTGCATTGGGGGCCTAAGGTACAGCTGCAGTACCCTCCCACCAAGGTGCTATAGGAATAGGGACACATCTACCTCACTGACACATGGGGAAAGCCTGTCAGCATCCTGCCCCCCCCGGAGGGTGAACCCCAGCTGCTAATAGAATCTGGTGCACACAACTATCACCACTACTTCTCGAGGTGGATAGGTGTTAGGGTGCGGCACACACTTGATGACCCAAAATCAGATTCTACTCGAGAATAGTGAATACACTCAGGCATATATATCTGGCAACAGCCCAAACCAGCTGGTAATAGGTCATAAGTAAGTCAAGGGCTACAACAAACAAGACAGCACAATCTAGTAGCCCATCCACGTATACTGAAAGAAAACAAAACAAGATAAGACTCAGTGAGCAATTATAGAATAAACCACTACAAAATAAATAAATAAATGAATAAATAAAATTTTATTTATTTTTTTTGTATCCTAGTGATGGCTCGGAGACAGCAGTCGATATCAAACCACATAAAGAAGCAGATCATGACAGCTTCTCCAACCCCCCAAACAAAAGAATCAAAATCTTTCCCAAATGAAGATACAATCCTGGAATTATCAGATACAGAATATAAAAAACTAATTTACAGAATGCTTCAAGTCATCATAAAAGAAACAAGGCAAACTGCAGAAAAAGCCAAGGAACACACTGATAAAACTGTTGAAGAACTCAAAAAGATTATCCAAGAACATAGTGGAAAAATTAACAACTTGCAAGAATCCATAGAGAGATAGCATGTAGAAATCCAAAAGATTAACAATAAAATTACAGAATTAGACAACTCAATAGGAAGACAGAGAAGCAGACTCGAGCAATTAGAATGCAGACTGGGAAATCTGGAGGACCAGGGAATTAACACCAACATAGCTGAAAAAAAATCAGAGAAAAGAATTAAAAACAATGAAGAAACCCTAAGAATCATGTGGGACTCTATCAAGAAGGATAACTTGCGTGTGATTGGAGTCCCAGAGCAGGGAGGGGGGACAGAAAACACAGAGAAAAGAGTTGAAGATCTGCTGACAGAAAACTTCCCTGACATCATGAAAGATGAAAGGATATCTATCCAAGATGCTCATCGAACCCCATTTCAGATTGATCCAAAAAGAAAAACACCAAGACATATTATCATCAAACTTGCCAAAACCAAAGATGAAGAGAAAATTTTAAAAGCAGCCAGGGAGAAAAGAAAGGTCTCCTTCAAGGGAGAATCAATAAGAATCAGTTCAGACTACTCAGCAGAAACCATGCAGGCAAGAAGGCAATGGGATGACATATACAGAGCACTGAAGGAGAAAAACTGCCAGCCAAGGATCATATATCCAGCAAAACTCTCTCTGAAATATGAAGGCGAAATTAAGATATTTACAGATAAACACAAGCTTAGAGAATTTGCAAAAACCAAACCAAAGCTACAAGAAATACTAAAGGATATTGTTTGGTCAGAAAACCAATAACATCAGATACCAGCACAACAGAAGGTCACAAAACAGAACATCCTGATATCAACTCAAATAGGGAAATTACAAAAACAAATTACGATTAATTAAAAAAAGAAATGCTCATAATAGGGAATCATTGAAGTCAATATGTAAAAGATCACAATGATCAAAAATCAAAAAGAGGGACTAAATACAGGTGGCACAGAACTGCCATATGGAGAGTGATACAGGGCGATATAGAACAATACAAGTTAGGTTTTTACTTAGAAAAATAGGGGTAAATATTAAGGTAACCACAAAGAGGTATAACAACTCCAGAACTCAATATAAAAGCCAGGAAAAACGTAACGACTCAACAAACATAAAGGCAAACACTACGAAAATGAGGATCTCACAATTCACTAAGAAAAACGTCTCAGCACAAAAAATAAGTGGAAAAATGAAATTGTCAACAACACACATAAAAAGGCATCAAAATGACAACACTAAACACTTATTTATCTATAATTACGCTGAATGTAAATGGACTAAATGCACCAATAAAGAGGCAGAGAGTCTCGGACTGGATAAAGAAACACGATCCGTCTATATGCTGCCTACAAGAGACACACCTTACACTCAGAGACACAAACAAACTAAAACTCAAAGGATGGAAAAAAGTATATCAAGCAAACAATAAGCAAAAAAGAAGAGGAGTAGCAATATTACTTTCTGACAAAATAGACTTTAGACTTAAATCCGCCACAAAGGATAAAGAAGGACACTACATAATGATAAAAGGGACAATTGATCAGGAAGACATAACCATATTAAATATTTATGCACCCAATGACAGGGCAGCAAGATACATAAATCAAATTTTAACAGAATTGAAAAGCGAGATAGACACCTCCACAATTATAGTAGGAGACTTCAACACACCACTTTCGGAGAAGGACAGGACATCCAGTAAGAAGCTCAACAGAGACACTGAAGACCTAATTACAACAATCAACCAACTTGACCTCATTGACTTATACAGAACTCTCCACCCAACTGCTGCAAAGTATACTTTTTTTTCTAGCGCACATGGAACATTCTCTAGAATAGACCACATATTAGGTCATAAAACAAACCTTTGCAGAATCCAAAACATCGAAATATTACAAAGCATCTTCTCAGACCACAAGGCAATAAAAGTAGAAATCAATAACAGAAAAACTAGGGAAAAGAAATCAAATACTTGGAAACTGAACAACACCCTCCTGAAAAAAGACTGGGTTATAGAAGACATCAAGGAGGGAATAAGGAAATTCATAGAATGCAACGAGAATGAAAATACTTCCTATCAAAACCTCTGGGACACAGCAAAAGCAGTGCTCAGAGGCCAATTTATATCGATAAATGCACACATACAAAAAGAAGAAAGATCCAAAATCAGAGAACTGTCCCTACAACTTAAACAAACAGCGAACAAAAAAAGAATCCTTCAGGCACCAGAAGAAAACAAATAATAAAAATTAGAGCTGAACTAAATGAATTAGAGAACAGAAAAACAATTGAAAGAATTAACAAAGCCAAACGCTGGTTCTTTGAAAAAATTAACAAAATTGATAAATCATTGGCCAGACTGACTAAAGAAATACAGGAAAGGAAACAAATAACCCGAATAAGAAACGAGAAGGACCACATCACAACAGACCCAACTGAAATTAAAAGAATCATATCAGACTATTACGAAAAATTGTACTCTAACAAATTTGAAAACCTAGAAGAAATGGATGAATTCCTGGAAAAACACTACCTACCTAAACTAACACATTCAGAAGTAGAACAACTAAATAGACCCATAACAAAAAAAGAGATTGAAACGGTAATCAAAAAACTCCCAACAAAAAAAAAAAACCCTGGCCCGGACGGCTTCACTGCAGAGTTCTATCAAACTTTCAGAGAAGAGTTAATACCACTACTACTAAAGGTATTTCAAAGCATAGAAAATGACGGAATACTACCCAACTCATTCTATGAAGCCACCATCTCCCTGATACCAAAACCAGGTAAAGACATTACAAAAAAAGAAAATTATAGACCTATATCCCTCATGAACATAGATGTAAAAATCCCCAACAAAATTCTAGCCAATAGAATTCAACAACATATCAAAAAAATAATTCACCACGATCAAGTGGGATTTATACTAGGTATGCAAGGATGCTTTAATATTAGAAAAACCATTAATGTAATCCATCACATAAATAAAAGAAAAGACAAAAACCACATGATCTTATCAACTGATGCAGAAAAGGCATTTGACAAAGTCCAACACCCATTTATGATAAAAACTCTCACCAAAATAGGAATTGAAGGAAAATTCCTCAACATAATAAAGGGCATCTATGCAAAGCCAACAGCCAACATCACTCTAAATGGAGAGAATCTGAAAGCATTTCCCTTGAGAACGGGAACCAGACAAGGATGCCCTTTATCACCGCTCTTATTCAACATTGTGCTAGAAGTCCTAGCCAGAGCAATTAGGCTAGGCAAAGAAGTAAAGGGCATCCGGATTGGCAAGGAGGAAGTAAAATTATCTCTATTTGCAGATGACATGATCTTATACACAGAAAACCCTAAGGAATCCTGCAGAAAACTACTGAAACTAATAGAAGAGTTTGGTAGAGTCTCAGGTTATAAAATAAACATACAAAAATCACTTGGATTCCTCTACATCAACAAAAAGAACATCGAATAAGAAATAACCAAATCAATACCATTCACAGTAGCCCCCAAGAAGATAAAATACTTAGGAATAAATCTTACCAAGGATGTAAAAGACCTGTACAAAGAAAACTACAAAGCCCTACTACAAGAAATTCAAAAGGACATACTTCAGTGGAAAAACATACCTTGCTCATGGATAGGAAGACTTAACATAGTGAAAATGTCTATTCTACCAAAAGCCATCTCTACACACAATGCACTTCTGATTCAAATTCCAATGACATGTTTTAATGTGATAGAGAAACAAATCACCAACTTCATGTGGAAGGGAAAGAAGCCCCAGATAAGCAAAGCATTACTAAAAAAGGAGAAAGTGGGAGGCCTCACTCTACTTGATTTCAGAACCTATTATACAGCCACAGTAGTCAAAACAGCCTGGTATTGGTACAACAGACACATAGACCAGTGGAACAAATTGAGAACCCAGATATAAATCCATCCACATATGAGCAGCTTATATTTGACAAAGGCCCAGTGTCAGTTAATTGGGTAAAAGATAGGGTTTTTAACAAATGGTTCTGGCATAACTGGATATCCATTTGCAAAAAAATGAAACAGGACCCATACCTCACACCAAGCACAAAAACTAACTCCAAGTGGATCAAAGACCTAAACATAAAGACTAAAACGATAAAGATCATGGAAGAAAAAATAGGGACAACTCTAGGAGCCCTAATACAAGGCATAAACAGAATACAAAACATTACCAAAAATGACGAAGAGAAACCAGATAACTGGGAGCTCCTAAAAATCAAACACCTATGCTCATCTGAAGACTTCTCCAAAAGAGTAAAAAGACCACCTACAGACTGGGAAAGAATTTTCAGCTATGACATCTCCGACCAGCGCCTGATCTCTAAAATCTACATGATTCTGTCAAAACAACCACAAAAAGACAAACAACCCAATCAAGAAGTGGGCAAAGGATATGAACACACACTTCACTAAAGAAGATATTCAGGCAGCTAACAGATACATGAGAAAATGCTCTCGATCATTAGCCATTAGAGAAATGCAAATTAAAACCACGATGAGATTCCATCTCACTCCAACAAGGCTGGCATTAATCCAAAAAACACAAAATAATAAATGTTGGAGAGTCTGCGGAGAGATTGGTACTCTTATACACTGCTGGTGGGAATGTAAAATGGTGCAACCACTTTGGAAATCTATCTGGCATTATTTTAAACAGTTAGAAATAGAACTACCATACAACCCAGTAATCGACTCCTCAGAATATACCCTAGAGAAACAAGAGCCTTCACAGAAACAGATATATGCACACCCATGTTTATTGCAGCTCTGTTTACAATAGCAAAAAGCTGGAAGCAACCAAGGTGTCCATCAACCGATGAATGGCTAAATAAATTGTGGTATATTCACACAATGGAATACTGCGCATCGATAAAGAACAGTGACGAATCTGTGAAACATTTCATAACAAGGAGGAACCTGGAAGGCATTATGCTGAGCAAAATTAGTCAGAGGCAAAAGGACAAATATTGTGTAAGACCACTATTATAAGATCTTGAGAAATAGTATAAACTGAGAAGAACACATACTTTTGTGGTTATGAGGGGGGGAGGGAGGGAGGGTGGGAGAGAGTTTTTTACCGATTAATTAGTAGATAAGAACTGCTTTAGGTGAAGGAAAGGACAACACTCAATACATGGAAGGTCAGCTCAATTGGACTGGACCAAAAGCAAAGAAGTCTCCAGGATAAAATGAATGCTTCAAAGGTCAGGGGAGCAAGGGCAGGGGTTTTGGGACCATGGTTTAAGGGGACTTCTAAGTCAATTGGCAAAATAATTCTATTATGAAAACACTCTGCATCCCACTTTGAAATGTGGCGTCTGGGGTCTTAAATGCTAACAAGCGGCCATCTAAGATGCATCAATTGGTCTCAACCCACCTGGAACAAAGGAGAATGAAGAACACCAAGGCCACACGACAACTAAGAGCCCAAGAGACAGAAAGGGCCACATGAACCAGAGACTACATCATCCCGAGACCAGAAGAACTAGTTGGTGCCTGGCCACAATCGAGGACTGCCCTGACAGGGAGCACAGCAGAGAACCCCTGAGGGAGCAGGAGATCAGTGGGATGCAGACCCCAAATTCTCATAAAAAGACCATACTTAGTGGTCTGACTGAGACCAGAGGAATCCCAGCTGTCATGGTCCCCAAAACCTTCTGTTGGCACAGGACAGGAACCATCTCCGAAGACAACTCATCAGACATGAAAGGGACTGGACAGGTAGGAGAGAGATGCTGATGAAGAGTGAGCTAATTATATCAGGTGGACACTTGAGACTGTGTTGGCATCTCCTGTCTGGAGGGGGGATGGGAGGATAGAGAAAGTTGGAAGCTGGCAAAATTGTCACGAAAGGAGAGACTGGAAGGGCTGACTCATTAGGGGGAGAGCAAGTGGGAGTTCGGAGTAAGATGTATATAAACTTATATGTGACAGTCTGACTTGATTTGTAAACGTTCACTTGAAGCTCAATAAAAGTTAATAAAAAAAAAAAGAAGACGGAAGGAATACACAGAATCACTATACTAAAAAGAATTGGTCAATGTTCAGCCATTTCAGGAGGTAGCATATGATCTGAAGCTGATGGTACTGCAGGAAGAAGTCCAAGCTTCACTGAAGACATTGGCAAAAAACAAGGCTTAAGATATTGATGGAATACCAAGTGAGATGATGCAGCAGTGTAAGTGCTCGCTCATCTTTGTCAAGAAATTTGGAAGACAGCTACCTGGCCAACCAACTAGAAGAGATCTGTATTTATGGTTTTTCCCAAGAAAGATGATCCAACTGATTGCAGAAATTATTGAACAATATCATTAATATCACATGCAAATAAATTTTTGCTGAAGATCATTCAAAAGCAGCTGCAGCAGTATATCAACAGGGAATGGCCAGAAATTCAAGCTGGATTCAAAAGAGGACGTGGAACCAGAGGTAACGTTATTGATATCAAATAGATCCTAGTTGAAAGCAGGGAATACCAGAAAGATGTTTACTTGTGTTTTATTGACAATGCAAAGGCATTTGACTGTGTGCATCATAATAAAGTATGGATAACATTGCAATAAATGGGAATTCCACAACACTTAACCATGCTATGAGGAACCTGTAAATTGATCAAGAGGCAGTCATTTGAACAGAACAAGAGGATGCTGTATGGTTTAAATCAGGCAAGGTGTGGGTCAGGGTTGTATCCTTTCACTATACCTGCTCAATCTATATGCTGAGCAAATAATCTGAGAAGCTGGACTATATAAAGAAGAACAGGGCATCAAGATTGGAAGAAGACTCATTAACAACCTGCTTTATATATATATTTTTTTATACAGATGACACAACCTTGTTTGCTGAAAATGAAGAAGACCTAAAGCACTTACTGATGAAGATAAAAGACCACAGTCTTCAGTATGGATTACACCTCTACATAAAGAAAACAAAAGCTCTCACAACTGGGCCAGTAACCAACATCATGATAGATGGAGAAAAGATTGCAGTTGTCAAGGATTTCATCTTGGATCCACAATCAACACCCATGGAAACAACAGTCAAGAAATCAAAAGACAGATTGTATTGGGCAAATCTGCTGCAAAAGGCCTCTTTAAATTGTTGATAAGCAAAGATGTCACCTTGAAGACTAAGGTGTGCCCGACCCAAGTCACAGTGTTTTCAGTTGCCCCATATGCATGTGAAAACTGGATGATGAATAAGAAGGCTGAAGAAGAATTAATGCCTTTGAATCCTGGTGTTGGCGAATAATGTTGAATATACCATGCACTGCTAAAAGAACAAACTAATTTGTCTTGGAAGAAGTACAACCAGAATGGTCCTTAGAAGCAAGGATGGCAAGACTGCATCCCATATACTCTGGATGTGTTGTCAGGAGGGATCAGTCCTTAAAGAAGGACATCATGCTTGATAAAGTGGAGGGCCAGTGAAAACTAGGAAGACTCTCAACAAGATGGATTGATACAGTGGCTGCAACAATGGACTCAAGCATAACAAAGATTGTGAGGATGTCGCAGGACCAGGCAGTGTTTCTTCTGTTGTACATAGGGTCTCTGTGAGCCTGAACCCACTCAAACGCATGTGATAACAACAACAACATGGACTATAGATATTAGGCACCAGAGAAGTTGCCTCTACTACAAGAGTTAAGATAAGAAGGGTATTTCACTATAAAGATGTATTTTTCTTTTTTCAAGTAAGATACATTTAGAGACTTACAGACCTAATAAATATAGGAAAAGACAATCAAGTTTGCTGGTAATTAAATGTTGATTAAAGAAACAAGGTAAATATTTTGAATTCCTCCAAATGTTAAATGTTTGATAATGTATCTAAAGAAGGTATGGGGAACAGATATTCTGACAACATTCTGGAAACCACAAATCATGTGCTTGAGTAGACATTGCCATTAGAAAAACCACCTGTCAATGTTAGATGGTAGCTTTGACACTGATAGCTTTGATATTTTAAAGGTAAAACTGAATGCGGATTCTTGCAGTGGCATTTGCAGCAATAGCATTTGAACAACCACATTTAGGGGCCACCGAGAGCAAATAAGCTTTTCAGCCATTTGGAAAATATTTTTATGTCGGCACTTATGGGCTATTAAGATCAGCTGAGCTGCTTTAAGACTTTTACTCATTGACAATCTACTGTGTGACTTATTTATGTAACTTGAATTGACATTTGTCAGGCATTTGGCCAGGTCTCCTTCAGCAGATGCAGTTTTAGAAACAAGTAACTAGCACTTAACCTTTCAAATACTGTTACCTTCTGTACTTAAAACACAGCATATATCAAACACATGTAAGTAAAACAATTTTAAATATCATGTTTATTCCATCAATAACTGTGTAATACAACTGCAAAAATATTCGTAAATTTAATCAATATTTCTTAGACTTAAGTCCCCTTGTAGTTCGGCTACTAACCAAAAGATTATCAGTTCGAATCCATCAGCAGCTCCTTAAAAACCCAATGGGGCAGCTCTACTCTGTCCTGTAGGGTTGCTATGAGTCAGAATCAAATCAGTGGCCACAGATTTGGTTTTGTTTTTTTAATATGTCTAGCAGAGAGTCAGAGTGAGATTAAAAAATATGTTGGCAATAATTTAGTTTATGAACCTGATTATCTGTACATAATATACTCCACATTACAAGAAGACATTTTGTTCCTGAAATCTTGTGAATTTTTGTTTATTTGTCTCATTCTGGAAATTAATTCTTCGAAATGGTGGAATAGCCCTTCATAGAATTTCTGCTATGGCAAATTCATGACATTTGAAAAGTGTATAAGCAAATTTCCCTGGGTGGAGAAAATGGTTTGCACTCGACTACTAATAGGTAGTCAAGCCTTTTTCTCATGGAGTCGCTGGGTGGATTCAAATAGTTCACCTTTTGGTTAGCAAGTAAGTGCTTAACGATCCATAAAGATTACAGCTAAGAGAACCGTATGGAACGTTCTACTCTTTAACACATGGGGTTGCCATGAGTCAAATGGATTTGATAGCGATGAGGGTTTTTTTGTTTGTTTGTTTTTTTGAGTTCAGTATGAGACTACACATTTGAAAGAAGGCTGTACGATCAGTTCAGAGATTAAGCTTATGTTTCACTCTCTCTTTTCCATGAACTAACCAGATCAAGTTGGGAAAGTTTTCTTTCTAAGCCTTTTTTTCACCTGTAAAGTGAGTTAAAATCAAACTGCCTCTAAGGTTTTCTCACACTAAGGTATCTCTGGAAGAACACTTGATGCCTTTGGAGTCCAAGGCTATGATAATAAAAAAAGTACCTAGGATTTCTGTCAAGCCAAATAGCAAATTCAGTGGATCATCACACTCAATATATTTTATTAGATGTTTTATTTTGTTTTCTGTTCTTTTTTTTAATATACTGATTTAGAATTCATGTATAAAACTGATCCATTTGTCAAAATTGAAGTCACATTTTCAGTTTGCAAAAGCATTGATTAAGAATCAATGTCTTACAAGTAAGTGGACTGACATAATTCATAAAATTTAGGTTCTTCATACTGGTTTGGTGAGTAGTGTCTGGAGCCTTAAAAGCTTATCAGTGTCCATCTAGAACACAACTATTAGTTCCTGTTTGGAGCAAAAGAGAAAGAAGGACATCAGAATCAGAGAAGGAACTGAACTACAGAACTAATAGTCTCCATGAACCACAGCCTCCTCTACTTTGAGATCAGAGGAGGTAGATGGTGCTTTGCTACAACTACCGAACATTCTGATCAGGGCCTCCATAGATGGATCATGATAGAAAGGAAGAAAAATGTAAAAAATAATTTCAAATTCTCAAAGAATCCAGACTTCCTGGACCGTTGAGAAGAGGAAACCCCAAGCCTACTGCCCTGAGATATTATGTAAATCTTGAACCAAAAATATCTCTTGAAGTCATCTTTTAATTAAATAGCAGGTTAACTCAAAAAGTAAAGAATGTCACTCTGGGGTACTGTTATTTTTTTTTTTTTAATTATCTATATGAGACCAAATGGACAACAGTTACTTTCAGCACAGATAAGATGGTTGGAGAGGGAGGGACATTGAGACTAAGTTATTGGCAATGCAATAGCTTGAATGCAAATAAGGAGAATGTTGACACAATAAGAATGTAACCAATGTCACTTAGCATTACAGATGGAAATTGTTTAATAGGAACCTGTTTTGCTGTGTATACTTTCAGAAAAATTCAATAAAATATTAAAAAGAAAAGAAATGAATGCCTCAGAAACATAGAAATTTGAAGGGTCCTTGTTCTCTCAGAGACATCTGAGAAGATATTTAGATTATGTTTAAAAATCAAGTTGATACCCTTGTACATTCACGGTTTCAGCGGGATAAAGTTTGGCCCACAGAGGAAATGAAATTATAACATAAAATATCACAATAAAATCTCATATCCATATGCTAGAAAATAATGCTTTAACCTAATAATATTTTTAGTTAGCAATGAGTGTCAGAATCTTCTGGATAATTATTTTCAAAATACACATACCTGTGACTGTCTCTCAATGAAAACCCTGGTGGCATAGTGGTTGAGAGCTATGGCTCCTAACCAAAAGGTTGACAGTTCGAATCCACCAGGCTCTCCTTGGAAACTCTATGGAGCAATCCTACTCTGTCCTATACGGTCATTATGAGTTGACATCACTTGACATCAACAGGTTTGGTTTGTTTTTTTGGTCTCTCAAAGATTCTGATTCAGTGTGCAGCTCCGCTGGCAATTTTAGTCTACCCCATCAATTGTGGAGAATGCTTTTCTAATATAAATAATTTATGATTGTTAATGAACAATTTTCCCTTTCAGGTGAATTTTCTGATTGTTAACTACACTAAACTTCTTTCCATAATTCCATTTTTGAATATTTCTGCCTTTACTCTGTTCCCTCTTCTCAGAAAATTCTTCTCAACTTGACCAAGTTCTCCTCATCATCCTAGGTCCAATCTAATTATTGTCTTTCGGTGAAACCTTCCCTTAGACTATGGGGAGATAACGTCCTTCCTCTTTAACGCTTCAAAAGGTATTACTAATACTTCCAGAAGAGCACTTAACACATTGTACTCCAGTGATCTGTTTATGGCGTGTCTCATCCAGTAGATGATCAGTTTACAGGGCAGCATTCAGATATGTAAGCATATTACTAAGCAGTAGTTATAAAAATTGCTGTTTTAAATTGTTTAAAATAAATGTTGATCCTTCACGTGGCATCCCACCTGCATTAAGATCACAGCAATTCAATGTCACGGCTCTGTAATTTTCAGACAATATCGGCTTCATTTCCTTGTGTTGTTTTCTGGCAGCTATAGCACTTAAAGGGCAATTTTGAGAAAACTTAGCTAATAATCTTGGCAGATATTTAACCTTATGAAAAGAAATCATTTATCTAGGACTTCAGTATTTCCATTTCAGTGACATTTAAAATGGAAATAAGTCCATTGTCTTTTCAGATTTTTTGAATATGTTTTGGTTCAAAATTAAAACCATTCAGTGTATTATTCAACTAGCACAAGACTAGAACAAGAGAGAAGTACAACAGAAGGTTTGTTTTTAAAAATGTAACTCATATTTGATACATCCTAAGCTATACATGCATCAGCAAAAAAGAGGAAGACCCTCAAAGAAATGAATTGACACAGTGGCTGCAACAGTGGGCTCAAACACAGCAACAATTGTGAGGATGATGCAGGACCAGGTAGTGTTTTGTTCTGTTGTACATAGGGTCACTATGAGTCAGAATCAACTTGATGGCACTTAACAAAAACAACAATAACAGTAAGCTATATGCTGATTATACAAACAGGTAAAACATACAAATTTGTGTTCAGCCATAAAGAGTAATCATTTCTAGTCTATAATAAATTAATATTTAATTTTATTATTCTCTGGATACAAGATAATTTAAATAAATTTCACATGTATTTTCTTTATTCATCTCGAAAAAATAGATTGCATTTTTATTTTAATTTTTTATTATGCTTTAGGTGAACATCTACAGAGCAAATTAGTTTCTTATTAAATAGTTAATACACAATTTTATGACATTAGTTGCCAACCCCGAAATGTGTCAACACTCTCCCTTTCTCCATCCCGGGTACCCTGTTTCCATTCATCTAGTGTCCCTTCCTGCCTTCTCCTCTTTGCTTTTGGGCTGGTGTGTCCATTTGTTTTATATACATGATTGAACTAGGGAGCACGTTCTTCATGTGTATTATTGTTGGCCCTATAGATCTGTCTAATCTCTGGCTGAATATTTCTATTTAGATCTGTCTGGGAACCTCTTTCATGATCCCTGCCAGAGAAGTTGGTGGTGGCACCTGGGCACCATCTAGTTTTTCTGGGCTCAGACTCGTAAAGGTTGTGGTAGTTGTGGTCCATTAATCCTTTGGACTAATCTTTCCCTTGCGTCTTTGGTTTTCTTCATTCCCCTTTGCTCCAGCTGGGATGGGACCAGTAGATGTATCTTAAATGGCCACTTGGCTCTTAGGCTCTTAAGAACCCAAATGCTACTCACCACAGTCAGATGAACATTTTCGTTGTAGACTATGTAGAACATTTTCTTTACAGACTACTTTATAGTCTTTGTAGACTAGATGCCCCTCAAGACCATGGTCCCCAGCCCTCAACCCAGTATAAGGAAGCACCATGTCAATTTCCATAGTAGTAGTGCCATTTTGCATTCCCGGCAAGAGTATATAAGAATTCCAATCTCCCCTCAACTTCTCCAACATTTGTTATTTTCTGTTTTTTTGATTTGTGCCAGTAATGGCAGGGTGAGTTGTTATCTCATTATAGTTTTTGATTTGTACTTCTCTAATGGCTAATGATTGCAAGCATTTCCTTATGTGTCTTTAGTCACCTAAATGTCTTCTTTGGTGAAGTGGCTGTTCATATCTTTGACTCATTTTTTAATTGGATTATCTATATTTTCATTGTAGAAATGCTAGATTTTCCTGCAGATTTCAGAGAACTTTGTTGGATATGTCTTAGCCTTTTTTTTTTTTTTTTTTCCTGTCTGTAGATTCTGTTTTTACTCTTTTGGTGAAGTCTTTTGATGAGCATAAGTATTTAGTTTTTAGAAGATCTTAGTTATCTAGCTTATCTTCTGGCGTTTGTGTATTGTTAATTATGGTTTATAATCTGTTTATGACATATATCAGGGCTCCTGGTGTTGACCCTGTTTTTTCTTCCATGAACTTTATAGTTTTTGGTTTTATCTATTGGTCATTGTTATATTTTGAATTCATTTTTGTGTGTGATGTGAGGTATGGGTACTGTTTCATTTTTATACAGATGACATTGAGTTTTGCCAGCACAATTTTTTATAAAGTCTGTCTTTTCCCCATTTAATGGACTTTGGGCCTTTGTCAAAGATCAGGTGGTAGTAGGTAGATGGATGGTTATGTTTTTAAGTGTTTATGTTTTAATTCTATCTATAGATTTTATTATTGTTTAATAATAGTTTTTAAGTTCTATTCCATTTTTATATTATTACTGTACTAAAATACCATTAGAAAGACATTAAAATATAAATGTAAATGAATTAATCTCTGAAGTATTTGTAGTCATTTTTATTATAGATATTTTTATCATTTTCTGAAAAAGTGTGGGTTTAAGGAATGGATGTATTAAAATAATCTTTGGCAACATAATAGATTTAAGGTGAATTTGACTGGGTTAGCGTCCCAGTGGTGAAGTGGTTAAAAGCTTGGCTGCTAGCCAAAAGGTCGGCAATTCAAATCCACCAGCTGCTCCTTGGAAACCTTATGGGGCTGTTCTACTCTGTTCTGTTGGGTCGTTATGAGTCAGCATTGACTCAACAGCAATGAGTTTGGTTTGGTTTTTTGACTGAGTTGTCAAGGTTATGACTTTTTCCATGTTTTGGGATAAAACTTCCAATCCCTTTAAAACAAATTATCAAATCTGAATCCAAAAAAATTTTGAATAAGATAGATCTTAATGAGGGAGGGAAGGGTTACCTTCTACCCTACCTAGTACTTTTTTTTTTTTTTTCCTTAAAATAAAGCTTGTAAATATTTTGCTTTCTTTGTGGTTCCTCTTCCTGAGTATTCTGCCTCATTTTCTCACCTACTTCTCAGGATTGTCTCCATAGTCTACAAAGTTAAACTGATTCAAGCAACTGCTCCATGTTCCCAATTACTTTGTATTGAGTATTCAGCAAACCAACAAGAGAACACTGCTAAATAAAAGAAACAAACCCAAACAGGTAATTTTCCCCAGGTGTCTTGGTCATTTAGGACGGCTGTAACAGAAATACTGCAAGTGGTTGGCTTTAACAAACCGATATTTATTTTCTCACAGTCTAGTAGGCTAGAAGTCCAAATTCAGGGTGTCAGCTCCAGGGGAAATCTTTCTGTCGGTTCTGGGGAAAGGTCCTTGCCATCAATCTTCCCTGGACTAGGAGTTCCCAGTGTAGGAACCTCAGGTCCAAAGAGGGCACTCTGCGCCCGGTGTTGCTTTTGTAGATTTTATCAACATAACTGCCACTAATCCCATCTCATCAACCTCATAGTAATAGGATCCACCACACATAGGAAAATTGTATCAGATGACAAAATGGTGGACAATCACACAATACTGGAAACCATGGCCTAACCAAATTGATACACATATTTCTGGGGGACACAATTCAATCCATGACACTAGGCAATGGCTTTCTTCAAGCATGCTTTTGGAGATTTTCATTTTATGCCTTTATCTCTAGAAAGGAGCCCTGGTGGCACAGTGTTTAAGTGATACAGCTGCTAACCAAATGGTTGGCAAATCCACCAGCTGCTACTTGGAAACTCTATGGGGCAGTTCTACTCTGTCCTTCTTGGTCGATATATTTCAGAATCAACTCAACAGCAATGCCCCCCTCCCATTCCTATCCCTGAAGAATTCTAGTATAATATGCCAAAATATGTAATTCATACTTCTAAAGAGTAACAGATAGCAGTATGCTAGTAAGCATGCATAGGCATATTTTGCCATGTGATCTAGAGAAGCAACATTTTTCCATAAGGACAAAAGAATTAAACTGGAATTAGAGAAATAAGGAGAAAAGAGAGAGAAAGTGCAGAAGACTTTCTTCCTAAATTCTACTGAATTCCTGCTTTTGGATTTTATGAGAAATTAAGTTGGTTCCATTACATTTTAAAGAATAAATAAATAATACGTAGAGTTTAAGGCAGTCAGATTTCTGGCTCTGTTCCCGTCAAAGTGAGCTACAAAATGAGTAATTTACTCTATAATTACATTTCACTTCTCATATGTGTGCATTTCCAGTTCCAGATACAAAAAAAAAAAAAAAAAAAAAACTTTTTTAAAGGAAATTTATAATACATTTATCAATACATGGGTTAGATATGTTCTAGAAAGGAGAAGGAAAAAGGAGGAGAGTATCCTTGTGGACACCCCAGAAATAAACGATTCTTCAAATTCTCTTCTGTCAAGGTGTTTGCTGGTGTTTTTCAGTCAGTTTTTAGCAAACAAGTCAGTCAGTTAATCAACACTCACTGATTAGAAGCAGACGGGGAATACAGAGGAGTCATATGCAGAACATCAACTCTGCCTTGAAATCAGGAAATTATTGGGAGTCAAGTCATGAACATATGTCAAAGCAGTTTACAGTTAAAAAAAAAAAACATTTGAAGCTCTTGACCTTTGGTCTTTATGTGTCATACCATTCTTTTTCATCTTCAAGTCCGTTATTCTTCCCCATTTAAGGTATCTATGCATTAATATGGAAACCCTGGTGTCATAGTGGTTAAGAGCTATGGCTACTAACGAAAATGACTGCAGTTTACGTCCATGAGGCGCTCCTTGGAACCCCTATGTGTCTGTTCTACTCCATCCTATGGCTTGCTATGAGTTGGAATTGACTCATCAGCTGTGGGTTTGGTTTTCCTTTTTTTTTTTTTAGTGCATTAACATGCAGGTCCTTGAGACAGCAAGTCAAACGCCAAAGTAGATTTCATCATGAGTTAGGCAGATGGTGATGATTTGATTAGAAGTTTGCACACCAGGCTGTCATCTGTGATCCCTGCAGGGTTTTTCTTTTTTTCTGGTTGTGTAACTTGACCAATTGTGTTGAAAAATATATAGTTTAATCAGTACTGTAGGAATATACAACTTTTGATGTTTGAAATACAGTCATTTTGCTCATCTTCTTGACAAAACTAATGATCATTTTCTCTTTCTTTTTAGCTTCTATATTAGTACACTTATATATAATAATTCATAATTATCTAACTTGTTGCAATCTATCATTGTAGAGGAAAACTTTTAAATGCTTTATTGTTAAAAGTTACAAAATTACACTGATGTTGATATGTACATCAACCCATTACCTAATTGGCATTCTCTATAAAGAAGAAAGAGTAAAAATAAGACAACAAAAATAAAATAATTCGTTGTACCTCCCAGGTGTCATATTTCCATATAAGTGGGTTAAATTCATACTAACTAAATTAAAAGTAAATTAGAAATAATTTAAAAGGCAATTGTGATGGTTAATGTTATGTCTCAATTTGGGTAGGTTATGATTCCCAGTGGTTTGGCAGACACTAGATTGGGTGATCTTTTACAAGGTAATGTAATCACCTTCCATTATGTGATCTGACGTGATTAGCGAATCAGTTGAAAGAAGAGTTTCCTTGGGGGTATAGCTTGCCTCTGGTATATAAATGTATATTCTGGCAAAGCTGGCTCTCTCTTTTGACCCTGCACTCTTCTAATCATCTGATCTACAGTTGTTGGGATGAAAGTCTGCAGAAGTCCCCAGCCTGCTGCCTGACCTGCAGATTTTGGATTTGCTAATCCCTGGAACCCTGAAAGCCAGTGAACGTCTCCAGCCTGCCAACTGATCCAATTACATGAGCCATTTCTTTATAATTGTTTGAGCCCTTTTTTGAAGTAAGTCTCTCTCTATGTTTATATATAAACTTCACTGGTTTTTCTCTTCTAGAGACCCCAGACTAAGACAGTAATGTAGAAAATTCTTATTTTCACTTAATTATTTATTTAATCCCTAACCTGATTGAACAAATTAGTACTAGGATATATCTGAGAAAACATACTTAAAAATGACTCTATAATCTAGAAAATAAATAATTTACAGATATTATAATTTCTTTAATTTTCAAATGGAACTGACAAATCAGAACAAAAATTTTTTAAATAATTTATAATTGATAAATATATATGATGAATGTGAAATTTTTTAAATATTTTTATTGCATATTTTTTATTCTCTGTATTTTATTGATTTCCAAATAGGCATTTTCACTGTTAAAATTGTAATAGCTGTCTCTTGGCTTCACTCTAGTAATCTGCCATTAGCCATATATTTGGAATACATTAGTGGTCACGTGCGTATTCTGCATCTAACTTGTGTATTCTAAAACTTACTAATGTGGCCTCTTGGTTTCTGGGATAGTGCTCTTTATATCACTAAATTATGTTACTAGTCTGCAAATATTTTGCATTTATCTAAACCTACACTGCAGGCAATACTTCTTTATATTTGCACTATCCTCAATATACTACTGATTTGAGCCAATAGGGAAAAAAGATGATGTCATCCAAAATACCACTCAGCCAAGGGTTATAACTTATATTCTCATTGGCCTACACAGAAATTATAGCATTGATACCTTCATACAATTTATTTGTCATCATTTTTGAGGGGAGCAGGCTGAACATCTCTGTGGCCCTGAACTGTTCTGATGGATCTGTCCCCTGTGACATCACTGCCAAGCTTGGATGCTTTGCCTCTCTTTGATGAGAAGGAGCATGATAGAAAGCATAGGATGGAAATGTAGTTTTATTAATTATCAATTTGCAAAGACAGCAGAAACAGTATCATCCTCCAGGTGTGCATGACCCTTACAACTGAAACTGTACCAAAATAATTTACCCTAGAGGAAGTGCACTTGCTACCCTAGTGCCTTAGTTGTAAGGCCCCTAGTACCTTAGTGCCAACACATATGATTAACTATATAATTGCATGCCAGCAAGGTCTAATCTTGGTCCCAGAATGGAAGGGAATGTTCTTTCTTAGACGCCATCAAGGCTGGCAATAATGACCACTAGACTCTCATGAACCTTGAGCTCAGATTGCATTATGGGAGACTTTCCTCTTCTCCCCTTCTCCTTTTCCTGTGTACCCCAGCACGTAAACGCCTCTGGTCTAAGATCTATAAAAACACTGGTTCCCTTTCTCCCATGGGTCCCTTGTTCATGACACATCAAAGGACATGAATAAATATCTTACCTTTGCACAGGAACCTTTTGGGAGGAACCTGATTCATGAAAAACCCTACTCTTTTTATTGTTACCCTAATTACTATGTAAATAATGAGGATCTGTGACCACACCAGTGAATAGTATAATTATTCATTCTAATATAAAGAGCCCTGTTCTGTCTTATTTCCTTGGTACATTGCGCTATTACTACATAGCAATATTACTACAAATTTATTATCTTATAATTTCTGTGAGTCAAAAGTACAGGCACACATTAGCTGGGTCCGCTTCTTCAAGATCTCACAATCCTCCCCTCAAGGTGTTGACCAGGACATCAGTCTTAACTCAGGCTCGAATGAGAAGAGACCTACTTCCAAATTCACGCGGTTGCTGGTGGTATTTGGTGCTTTGCATGCTGCTGCCGATCTGAGGGCCTCGGTTTCTTGCCAGCTGTCAGCTAGCTGCCACCCTGCACTCCTTGACCTCTCCATATGGCAATTCACAATATAGCAACTTATTTCCTCAAAGGTAGCACACGAAAAAGTGTTACAGCTTTATGCAGCATAATCATGTATATGCAGTTATGTGCATCCTGCCATCTTTGTTGTGTTTCAGTGGATAGAAGCAAGTGATGGGTCCTACCCACACTCAAAGGGAGGTGATTACAAAAAGATGTGATTACTAGTAGGTGAGATTCATTTGGTCCATCTTAGGTTCTGTCTGCTGCAAAGAGACTTGTTCCCAAGGACCAACTGAAAAACCCCTATTATTCAGCCATGTCAACATTTTCCTCAAGTTCTTGAATCTCTCATTTCTTGGATGGGCCCATTCTGGAATCTTTCTGCATGTTCCTGCATAAGACTGCATTATCTGAAAGTTCACATGCTTAACTTCTGGAACCTTTTGGCAATCTGGGGTGATTCCTATAAGGATTTTTTTCTAAAAATATTTATTTTTATTCTAGTCACTCTTTCAATGCATGGGCATTAGGAAATATCTATGGAGACAGAACCAAATTATATGCAGCATGTCTTTCTTATAAGATATTATCTCAATGACATACTTTTCAGTTAAAGTGGTTTTTTTTTTTCCATTTTGACAACAGATGTGAGCCATCTGTTTTTAATCAAAAATCCATATTAAATTATACCTTTAACTCTTGTTATAAGCAGGAAGAATGTCTTAAATGTAATTTGACTTGTGTGTATACTTTGTTAGATTTGCTCATTTTATGTACGTCAAAGCCTCATTATCTTGAATGCTGATGATGTAATGAACAGATTAAGATTCACACATTGTCTAAACCACAACGTGGCACAGGAGCAAATCTGAATTACACAAGCATGTGCTCAGAGGATCATTAAGCAATTTTGGTTCATTTAACATTATTTTCCCATGTGAATCTTCATATTTTGAAGCGAGAATATTTTTGAGACAACTTTGGAATTTTTTATTCACTTACCTTACTTTATTCTATGTATCTTCCTAAAAAGTGTGTGTTAAAAAATCAGAAACAGTTATGGAAGTAATCTACATAGTCTTTATATAAAGACTTAAAAGTTAAAGGTAATGTTTATGCATGATGTGCCAAATTTTACATTTTTTTTACAACTTGTAAATTCACGGCCACGAAGAGGGGTTATCCTAAGTAAGTGAAAGCTTTTCTGTCAAAGAGAGAACTTAAACTCCATTTATAGCTATTTTAGGCTACTATAGGACCTCAAAAAAAAAAAAACCTTCATCATTACAGGAGTGTAATATTTTTCTCTCTGATCACAAGTTATTACGTTAGCACAGCTCTGCAGTAGCCCAATCCAAGAATAGCCAAGGGAGAAGAATGGAAAGAGCATTTCACGCAGCTGGGACAGTTCTCCTTTTTGGTAGTTGTGTGCTTCTCTCTGAAGGAAACACTGTTGTCCCTTTGAAGCTACCTCCACATGCTGGCTTTTTGGAGACGTCCTCAATTTATACTATAGCCCTGACCTTGATTCCAGACAGTCCCATCTTTTCAAGTGCCAGTCAAAGGTTTCTATCAGGATTTATTCTTTAAAAAAAAAAAAAAAAAGGGCTGTCATGGAGTCGATTTCAACTCATAGTGAGCCTATAAGACAGGGTTGAACTGCCCCCTAGGGTTTCCAAAAAGTGGCTAGTGGATTCAAACTGCCAGCTTCTTGGTTAGCAGTGAGCTCTTAACCATTATCAAAATCAATTTTTTTTTTTTGCTTTTGTATTTTTTATCATGTTAATGGCATGCCATGTTTTAAAATGCTCAAACCTTTAATCCTAGAGAAAACTAAAACTTAAAAAGTGGATCTTTAGGACTAGATAGGTAGACGCTGTAGCAGTTTCAGATACGTAGCTAGCAGGTAGCCCTCTGAATTTGCCTGTGCTCCAGGGGCAACAGAGAAAGCACTAAAAGAAATTCTGCATAGGGTATGTGCACCATCCAAGCAATGGGGATGTGGGACCACATAAAATCTCTCCCCATGCAGGCCAAAGAGCCAGGAGGAGAGAGAACTTTGTGCAACGCAGATACAGTGCCCACGGAACTCGGATAAGCAGAAAGACCTCCCCACATTGAGATATGAGGGAAAGGGGAAGGATGATTGATAGCAATTATGATATTGTTTCATTGCAATGCTGCCAAATGCTGAGAAAAGTTGCCCCAGACAATGAACAGAGGAACACCAGATTTTTTTCAAAATGGATAAAGGCTACCGACACCTTGTCAAATCTCTCTTCTGCTCTTGTTTGGTACAAGGAGAGCTGAGGATAGCTTACAGAGAACTGGATAACACACAATTTATGGAAAGACAGGAAATAGCAATGCACACAAAAAAACGAGTAGAAGCTACACTAAAAAAATATGAAAAACAGAGTTTGTTGCATGTTTATTGAGTAGAGTAACAGGACTCTTCTACACATTGGAGATACATGAAAGTCCTGAGTTCTCACACTTTGGTGGAAGAAGATGGGCTATAATAAAACAATAAGTGAATTATGTTGTATGTTAGATGGGAGAAACGTTTTACGGAGAAAATTAAAGGATCGTAGCTGGTGAATTTGCATTCTCAGGAAGTAGGTAAAGATTGCTGTTTTATCTAGAGCAGTAGGGTTGGCCTTTCTCAGAATACTTGAGCACATTAATAAAGAAGGTGACAGAGTGATGCAGCTAGGTCACCGCAAGTAGAGTGTAACAGACAGAAGAAGAAGCACTTACAAAGGCCCTGAGGGAAAAAGGTGCCTGGAAAGGGAACAACAGGTACAGAGGCCCTGCAGGGAGATCACTCCTGTTGTCTGGAACAGCCAGGAGGCCAGTGTTGCTGGTACAGAGTAAGCAAGCTGCTATGTATAAGGGATGAAGTAATATAAGGGGAGAGTTCTGGTGGTGCAGTGGTTCACATCCTGGCTGCTAACCAAAAGGTTGGCAGCTCAAATCTATCAGCCGTTCCTTGGAAACCCTACAGGGCAGTTCTACTTTGTCCTATAGGGTTCATATGAGTCAGAATCAACTTAATGGCAACAGATGGGTAAATCATTGTGGCCCTTTTTAGCTATTTTTGAACTGAGACTTTATTGCCTAAAACATGAGAAAATATTGAAGAGTTTGAGAAGAGCAGTGAGATGATGTGCATAATGATTGAACAGCATCACTCCAGTTGCCATATTGCTTGTTTTTTTTTTCTTTTCACAGCTCCTCCAAACATTCTATATATTCTTTTTATATAATTTTTATTGTGCTTTAAGTGAAAGTTTACAAATCAAGTCAGTCTCTCACACAAAAACCCATGTACACCTTGCTACACACTCCCAATTACTCTCTGCCTAATGAGACAGCCTGCTCTCTCCCTCCACTCTCTCTTTTTGTGTCCATTTTGTGAGCTTCTAACCCCCTCCACCCTTTCATCTCCCCTCCAGGCAAGAGATGCCAACATAGTCTCAAGTGTCCACCTGATCCAAGAAGCTTGCTCCTCACCAGCATTCTTCTCCAACCCATTGTCCAGTCCAATCCATGTTTGAAGAATTGGCTTCAGGAATGGTTCCTTTTCTGGGCCGACAGAAGGTCTGGGGACCATGACCACTGGGGTCCTTCTAGTCTCAGTCAGACCATTAAGTCCGGTCTTATGAGAATTTGGCATCTGCATCCCACTGCTCTCCTGCTCCCTCAGGGGTTCTCTGTTGTGTACCCTGTCAGGGCAGTCATTGGTTGTAGCCAGGCACCATCTAGTTCTTCTGGGCTCGGGATGATGTAGTCTCTGGTTCATGTGGCCCTTTCTGTCTCCTGGGCTCTTAATCGCCTTGTGTCCTTGGTTTTCTTCATTCTCCTTTGATCCAGGTGGGTTGAGACCTATTGATGCATCTTAGATGGCTGCTTGCTAGCGTTTAAGACCCCAGACCCACTCTTCAAAGTGGGATGCAGGAAAACATTCTGTATTTTTCATATCACACTTATAACCAAAAGTAAACTTTTATGTTATGTTATGTTATTTATTTATTTTTCTTCATGCTCTTGCCCGGAGCTGGAGCCAGAATTTCATCATCATCCTCTGGGATTCTGATAGAAAGACCTGGCCGCAGTAAAGCATTGGCATCACAAGGTAACATGTAGCATTACTAAAAACCTGGATTTGTGGCAGAGGTCAAGCAGATGTTACCTAAGTTTGGAAAGTGCCCAGATAAAAGTTAACTGCTGGCAGCTGTCTGGTAGCGATCATTCAGCTCTCAAAGAGCCTTGTGGAGAGATGAAAAAGAAAGGGACATAGTCTCAACCTGCTGCCTGAAAAGAGAAAAATTTGGGAGATCCTTGTCACATCCCTCTTATGATCTTAAAAAACACAGAACACTCCTGAAGTAATTTTTTTTTCTTTTTTTTTTTGTTGGGGAGGAGGTGGGCAGATAGAATTCACAGAGTGTGACCAGTTCATTGTTTCTAAGCAAGATTCTCAAAACTCTTTGTGTTCCTACCCAGAATGTAGATTTTTATTACAATAAGACTACCTCTAATGTTTGCCAATTACCTACGCGAAGTCTCTGCCATATAAAATTATTCTGGTCTGCTTTTAATGTCTCGGTACTAACAAAAATAAATTCAGCATTGAATTGCTGCATTAGCTAAGAATTATAATTCAATACCTTGATGAAACCACAATTTCTGCTTCAGGTAAGGAATTATCAATATTCTTGTTTTCTGGTTGAGTAGTGGCTTCATGTGTGGGTCACGATATAACTAAAAATAATTAAACTGGTAAATATGCTAGACTTTGACCAATAATGACAGTGAGCCATGAACCAAGGTTTATGATTAATTTAATTCTGTGTACCTGAAGTCTATTTATGGAAAAATGTGAAAAGATTAAAGATTTGAAAAAAAATTTACCGGGTCCCATTACTTGGTGTTTGCTGCATAATTTTTTCAATGGCTGATTTCTCAAAGTAGATTGCCAGACCTTTTTTTCTAGTACATCTTATATATATGGGGGGGGGGCAAAGAACTCGATTTGGCCTTTTGTCTCTAGTTCCTAAAAATATTACTTGGAATTTCTCAAGAAATCAAGGTACCTTTGTTTTTCTAAAACAGTCAGGCAATACTTATTGTTAGATGCCTTCTAGTCAGCTCTGACTGATAGGGACCCTGTGTATAACTGTTGCCCAGTCTCCTCACAATAGTTGGTATGGTTTAGCCTATTGTTGCATCCACTCTGTTAATCCATCTTATTGAGGTCCTCCTCTTTTTTTCTTTTTCAGTGATGCTGTGCATTATGGTGTTGGTGAAGATATTGAACCATGGACTGCCAGAAAGATGAAAAAATCTGTCTTGGCAAAAGTACACCCAGAATGCTCATTAGAAGCAAGGATGGTAAAACTTAGTCTAACATACTTTGGACATGTTATCGAGAGGAACCAATCCCTGAAGAAGGACATCATGCTTGGTAAAGTAGAAGGTCAGTTAAAAAGAGGAAGACCCTCAACAAGATGGATTGACACAGTGGTTGCAACAATGTGCTCAAGCATAACAATGATTGTGAGGATGTCATAGGACTGGGCAGTGTTTCATTCTGTTGTACATAGTGCCTCTATGAGTCAGAACTGACTCAGTGGAACCTAACAACAACTGCTTTACCAGGCATAATGTCCTTCTCCAACAATTGGTCCCTCCTGATAATGTGTCCAAAGTAATTGAGATGAAGTCTGACTATCCTCACTTCTAAGATGTATTCT
Source organism: Elephas maximus indicus (assembly GCF_024166365.1). Classification (NCBI taxonomy): domain Eukaryota; kingdom Metazoa; phylum Chordata; class Mammalia; order Proboscidea; family Elephantidae; genus Elephas; species Elephas maximus. Next base: position 42,147,472 of record NC_064836.1, on the reverse strand, counting down.
GGCTGTACTTCCTCCAAGACAGATTTGTTTATTCTTCTGCCAATTTATGGTACATTAAATATTCTTCGACAATATCATAATTAAAATTCTTTAATCTGCCTTTTTCATGATCCAGCTATCACATGCATATGAGGTGATTGAAAATACCATGGCTTAGGATAGGTGCACCTTGTTTATCAAAGAGATATCTTTGCTTTTTAAGATTTTTAAGATTTTAAAGAAGTCATTTGAAGCAGATTTACCTAATGCAATGCATTGTTTATTTTCTTGACTGCCGCTTCCATGGGCATTGATTGTTGATCTAAGTAAAATGATATCCTTGACAACTTCAGTATTTCATCCCTTTATCATGCTATTGCTTATTGGTCCACTTGTGGCAATTTGCAACACTTAAACATGTGCAAATGAGGTGGAATCCCAAAGACTATACCTGCTGAACTACAGGAAGGGAAGGAGGGTATGATACAGTCATATGTATTCAGTGATTCAATGAGTCATTGACTATGCCTTAAGGCTTGTCTTAGTCATATAGTGCTGCAGTAACAGAAATACCACAAGTGGATGGCTTTAACAAAGAGAAGTTTATTCTCTCACAGTCTAGTAGGCTGGAAGTCCAAATTTAGGTCATCAGCTCTGGTGGAAGGTCTCCTCTTTCGCTCTAGAGGAAGGTCCTTGTCATCAATCTTCCCCTGGACTAGGAGCTTCTCTGCCCAGGTCCAAAGGATGCACTCTGCTCCCAGTGCTGCTTTCTTGGTGGTATGAGGCCCCCCTGTCTCTCCGCTGGCTTCTCTCTTTTATACCTCAAAAGAGATTGGTTCAAGACATAATCTAGTAGATTGAGCCCTGCCTCATGAAGAAAACTGCCACCTCGCCCCACTTTATTAGCATCATAGAGGTAGGATTTACAACATAAAGGAAAATCAGATCAATCACAAAATGAAGGACAACCACACAATACTGGGAATCATGGCCTAACCAAGTTGACACATATTTTGGGAGGACACAATTCAATCAATTTCAAGGCCCCAGTGATGTGTATACATTAAGGCTCAAATGACTTAATTATAAAGAACCCCGGGCCTTGGAGCTTCCTTTTGAGGTCCGGATTGATCATACACACGAGCACCGGTGCGTCTCTGGGGACAAGAAACTCTGTGCCAAAAACTCCTCCCAGATCTCACCTATGCATCTCTTTGTGTGTATCCCTTTGTGGTTATATTAAAAAAGGTACCTTTAGTTTTGTAAAAAAAAACCAGGCAACACTTGTTAAAAAAAAACAAGTGTTAGTATGCCTTCTAATCCACCAGGGGCAGATTAACCAGTAAACACGGTATGCACTAGTTTACAGTAAGCAAGATAACGCACTGCACTGGGCTTAATTGTGTTTACTTACTAATCTGTAGTGCACAACTTCATCTAGTTTTCACCACATCAAAAATAAGATGTGGTGAAAACCAGGTGAAGTCGTGCACCATAGATTAGTAAATAAAAACAATTAAGCCCATGCCTACCTTGCTTATTGGGTAAACTGTTCCAGCTCATAGCGACCCTACGCATAACAGAACAAAATATTACCCAGTTCTCTGCCGTCCTCACCATAAGAAGTATGTTTGAGCCCATTATTGCAGCCACTGTGTCACTCCATCTTGCTGGATTATAGCCGTTTCTTTGAGTTCTGTGAGTCATTCTAGTGGATTATCAAACCCACCAGGGGCTGTGAGGACCTAGGGTCTGCCTATTTGGAAGTTGATTAGAAGGATAGAGTCCTAACTTGTGAAGACCTCATCCTTGCATCGCTGGTAGTCAGAAGAAGGCTTGAGGTTTTGTAAAGATTTAACTCTGAGTGGTTAGGGTCAAAGAGAGAGAAAATGCCACGTGAGTGGCTGATATCAAAGATGGAGAAGTGGGAAATCCAGGATATGAATTATCTTCATATTTTGGGGATCAGCCTTGTGTTGATTATTATTAACTTAATATTAAATAATTAAAATAACCCTCCTTTTGCTTATACAAAAGTATCATTTAATATAAATATTGATTATTTACTTCCCTTTTACTTTCACTTGCAAACCATTAACTCTCATCCACATAATGCTAGGCCTCAGAATTAAAATCACTGTATTTCTTAAAAGGGCTGAAATTTAGGAAAGAAAAAACAGTTCTGTGATCATTAAAGATAATTTCATAACTGTGATTGAAAATATACTTTTTATATATTCTTCTTTTGTTCTGTTTCTCTTACTACAGATATTCTTGAGAGAACACTTTTAATGCTTCCACACAATTCAGAGTTAAATAAATAAAAAAAGGTTTGATAAAAACATTGTGTCATTTTTAACAAGCCAAGCATAAAACGGTTTTAAGAAGTTATGTTCAGATTTCTTGTACTTGTAAAACTAAAAATAGTTTGGCCTAAAATTTTAAATATAGCATATTAAAATACACACACACACGCGCGCGCACGTGCAAAAAACAAAACCTCAATGGAAAATATAATGTGGCATTTCCAGAGTGTGTGTGTGTTTTCCAGAACGGTACATTTTAGATTTTTAGAGCAGGTTTCAAAATTTAGGAATAGCTGTCTATTGCACCTGAGTTGATGCTTTCTGTTTTTCATATCAACCTACTTTTTTTAGTTTTGTACCCTTACATATTATTTTTCATTCTATTTTGAAACTATGTTTTATCAGGCATTGCTAATTTGAGAACTAGAATGATCAAAAACTTCATTTAGAAGTCATGCAAACCTATATACAAAAAGTAAACAATAATTAATGTCTTTCCCCTACACTCATTTTTTCTTTTCTGCATTCTCCATCCACACATAAAGAGAAAACAGAAAAAAGGCAGGTATTTTTCATCAGGTTCTTCCGTCCAACACAGAAATCACAGTTCTATGGTTCCAAGTAGTAGCCCTGTCAAAAAGGAGAGTCTAGATAAGATATTATTCAGAATGTTTGTATTTTTTTTATCCTTGCGAGATTGGTTCATGTTAAATCAAAACAAAATACAACTCAAAAAGAAAAAAGCTACTCCCAACATATGAATGAATAGTTCTGTAGTGATAATCATACTGCTACTAAAAAATCCAGTGAGCTGTGAATTGCTGTCATTGATTAGCATTAAGATCTTCTTGTTCTAGAAGGTCTTATCTCTGTGAAAGTCAGAATACTGCATAGGTGTTATCTCATTGTTTTGCTATCATAATTTTGATATATGAAGGGCACACATTTTCCCCACTCTGTTGGTAAGAAAACAAAGGTTACAAAACCCAAGTATTTTGCCCAACTGACAAGGAAATAATTGTACAGTTAGAAAGTCTCACCATAGCTTGCTCCCTCTGCAGACTTCATCTAGATAACATAATATTTACAATACCATTTATGGATTTTTTTTTTTGTTTGTGTAATCAGCCTTGCATCTTGCACGTTACAAGAATCAGCTTATTAAAAGTTTACAAAAATCACATGAGGAAATTATTGTTCTATTCACCATCTTACTAAAGAGAAACTGATTCTTGAAGAAGGTAAATATGCCATCCAAGGTCAATAGCAGCAGTACTGGCAGGCAGAGCCATGACTCAAACAGGAGCACTCTTGATGTCAAGACCGATGCATTTAATTAAGGCCCTTGGTAGCATCTGCTTCAGTGATTTGGTGTCGGACCTTCTGAATTTGATCCCCCCCAGACTATCCTTAAGATATATATTGTTGTCAGAAATCAGTTGCTTTCTCACTCCTTGCTCATTCTCCTCCTTTTTTTTTTTCTTTATTACTGTGAGCTAATTTTTTTAAGGAAATACTTGAAGCTTGTTGGTGATTTGTGCTGTTGCAATAAGTTGGGAAGAAACGCTTTTATTTCTTGTCCATTGAACCTGAAAGGACTTACTCTCTGAAAGGCAAGCCTGGTTATCTGTGTCTCTACTCTGGGTGTTACATATGAAGTGACTTCCCTACTGTTGGTCATGCCTCAAAGAGCAGTATTAGTAGCAGCAGATGTCAAAAGAGACAGATTGACAGTGGAATAGGGAGCAGGAATGTAATGACTCAAATCAGAGCGTAGCAGTGACTAAATTATTACTAGTAATTTTGTGAGTACTTAACTCGCCCACAATTGCAAATAGTGTTTGTGTTTCTACACCCTCGCTGAGCCATGGATGTGCATTATCTGTGTGTGTCTACGTCTTTACATACGTGTGTGTGTGCAAGAGCATTCTTGAATTTACATTGTTGCCTTTAAATATCTTTCTGGGGAGATGAGAGGGTGGGAACATGAGCTTGATTTCTTTAGACCCTCAGGAGGCCATTCTAAATTTTATATCTCTGAGTGGTCCAATGAACAGTCATAAGATTAATGTGCTGCTGTTCTCAGGATTCTTTTAGTGAGACTGACCCGCTGGATGTGTATTATTTATGGATTTTCTGTTACCTTCTTAAATGAGCAAGAGAGAGAAGGAACTTGAGAACTTATAAACTAAAATCAATACAGATAATAACCTCTCACAGAGAGAAAAAATTTGGGATGTCTCTGTTTATTTCGTAAATGGGTTTGTGGATTAGATATACTCTTTCTCACTAAATGACTTCATGCTTTCTTTGAGTCTCTTTCCTCTTTTTCTTTTTTCCCTCCACCATAGCTCATTTTCTGGCTCAGCTTTTCACTCTCCCACACAATCATGTTGGATTTCATATTATTACTTGACTTAAATAAAGTTACTGAAATGGACACAGGAGGAGGTAGGAACCCATTTATTTCACAGTGTGATAGAGATAGTTCAATATTCAGAAGAGAGCAATAATAGGGCAAGTGGAATACTTTTTTTTTTTTTCTGTATCTGATCATTACTTTAAAGATTTCACTCCCGAAAATGTCTTGTTTAGGGTTTTGTAAAGTACTATTACGTGAATGTACATCTGGAGAGAGATTTGTAAGCATAACACCTCAATGCTCTTATAGAGTAATATTCAATATAGTCAGAAATTTTAAGACTGCTATCCAAAAGGATTGGATAACTGAATACATTTCCTTGGCTTAAGACTGTGGCTATGTTAGAATGGGACTATATTCTTAAATAGAAGACATATTTAACTACTATAAATGCTCTGTATAAATTATGACTTTACATTAAGATAAGACAAAAAAGAAACCTTAATGCTTCTTCCTTTATGGCCTAAGCCATAAAGAATATAAAATTCATTCTGACACTTTTATTAGCACATATTTTCCCTTCTATCAAACTAAATAGCTGTATTAAACCTACACAGAATCTAAATGTTTATGTATTCATTTACTCAGAGTTTCTGCATCGTTGTTAATTCCTAAGATGTTTCTTCCAAGTAAGAATCAGAGAAATTCTGTTTTTAGGAAGTTTTACAGATCTGTAATTTAACTATTTTTGCACTTTTCCAGTAGGTATTGGTCGTAAATAGTGACTAGGTGGCAATGGTAATCTGCCTCAAGACCAGTGTTAAATGTTCACCCAGTCAACTTGGTAAAGAAGTGTTTAACCTGTTGCTAATTATGCTGGTGAGTTAAGAAATGCAAGCTTATTTTACCCATGTTTATATTGCCATTGTAATAGAATAATGGTGGCGATCATGAATGTCTATTAATCTTATTTACTAGGAATGGAAATTTCACTGTAAAGCCAGGTTGGATATAGAGTACGTCATGCAAAACAATTCATTTGTTACAACAAATAAATTGCCAAATACTTTTTCATACTCTGTAGGAGAAAATAATAATTGCACTTTTGTCTTTTTACCCTTTTAACTGTTAGTATTAATATAGAAGGTTTAGCCAGCTGTGATCTATTAATTGAACAGATACTGTACAACATTCTTTGCTTTATTGATTCTGGTTACATCCAAGAAAAGTAACCATGTTAACATAATTTTAAAAATCTTATGACTGCAGAGATCACCTTCAGTTTCTTCAAAATCTGGTTATATCATGATTAGAGTTAGTGTTGTACCAGAGCATAAAAAATCTTTCCCTGATACCTTTTCCCTTAACTTTGGTTTAGATTTAATTTCTGTGTTTCATTTTTCCTATCACTAGTAGAGTGTTTTATTGGGTTTAATGTTACCACCATTTTAAGAAGAGTTATGTTTATAAATTCTAATTTTAATATGCCTTTAGTTAAATGTATGTTAATTGTGTCATTGTATATTTATTTTAATTATTTATTCCACTAAGATATGGAAAAGCAATAATTTCTATTTGTGGCATAAGGCACAATGTGTAGTTAAAGGGCTCGGCTGCTAACCAGAATGTCGGTGATCGGACCCACCAGCCCGTCCATGGGAGAATGATGTGGCAGTCTGGTTCTATAAAAATTACAGCCTTGGAAACCCTATAGGACACTTTTACTCTGTCTTATAGGATCACTATGAGTTGGAATCGACTAGATTTTTTTTTTTTTAATGAGATCTATTTCTTTGAAAATATATATACATATAATGAAAGGCCCTTGAATATTTGTCACTGTTTATATTTGAGTTTTTCCAATGTCTTGGACCTGAGGCAATGGATGGTGTCAGGGCAGGGGAACTATAAATGTGTGTTCACTGTCAATGCCAATAACGGCAGCAAATTGTTTATTTGTGCCAACTTGGAGGGATTCAAATGCTTTACTGGTTTAAATTATCATTATGTAAAATATCAAGAATTTTCTTATCCTTCTTTAGTCTTAGGGGTAAAACATGAGTTTCTCTTAAACTCATTAAGAACTCTCATTTGTAGCAGAAAGGGAAAATTCTTTAATGTCAGTTTGTACAAGGCGACTAACAAAGAATTGTAGTACCATTAATAGCCATTTTACTGATGCAACAATGATACTATAAATTGAAATGAGGTCCCCAATATGACATATTGAAGTTCCAGCGCCCAGTGCCTGTGAACGTGATCTTGATTAGAAATAGGGTCTCTGTTAATATCAGTTAATATGAGGTCATAACAGGGTATTGTTGTTGTTAGGTGCCTTGCAATCGATTTCTACTCATAGCAACGCCATGTAACAGAGTAACTGCCCCATAAGGGGTACTTGGATTTACAAGAGCCGATTGCTAGGTTTTTCTCCCAAGGAGTTGATTGGTGGGGTCAAACTACAAACATTTGGTTAGCAGAAGAGTGTTTGCCTGTGTTGTGGCAACACGGTATGGTGGGTCCGAATCCCACCTGTTCTTATAAAAGAGGAGGACAGAAAAAGAGACACATGCAGAGAAAGAACTTCATGTGTTGTTGCAGCTGCAAGTCAAGGAATGCTGAAATTACCAGAAGCTAGAAGAGAGGCATGGAACAGTTTCTCCCACAAATTCTCAGAAGAAATCAGCACAACCAACTGCCTGATCTCTAATTTTCAACCTCCAGAACTGTGAGACAATTTCTGTTGTTTAAAACCACCACTTTGTGGTATTATGTTATAGCAGCCCTAGGAAACTAGTACACATTTTATTATTTTCTTCCTTACAGTAGAAACTGATAAAATGAGGGATATTAGCCATTTGCCCCACCTGGGAACTCCATAATGAATCATAGATAAATAGATGATTGATGATAGATAGATGATAGATAGATAGATAGATAGATAGATAGATAGATAGATAGATAGATGATAGATAGATAGATAGATAGATAGATAGATAGATAGATAGATAGATAGATAGATAGATAGATAGATAGATAGATAGATAGATAGATGATAGATAGAGAGAGATAGATAGATAGATGGATGATTGATAGGTAGGTAGATGATAGATAGATAGACAGACAGGTGCCATTGAGCCAACTCAGACTCATGATGACCTTATGTACAACAGAAAAAAATTTTGCTTGGCTCTGTGTCACCCTCACAATCACCAACATGTTCACATCCCTCCTTGCAGCCCTTGGTAGCCCTCCACATCACTAAACATGATACTCTTCTCCAGCAATCGATTTCTCCTGATGATTTATCCAAAGCAAGAAAGTCAGACAATGCTCTGTTGTGATCCATTAAAGTTTTCACCGGCTTATTTTCAGAAGTAGATCATTGGATCGTTCTTCATAGTCTGGTTTAGTCTGGAAGTTCTCCTGAAATCTGTCCACCATGGTATTTGCTAATATTTGAAATAACATTGGCATAGCTGCCAGCATTCCAGCAACATGCAAGCCTCCTCATTATGACAAACCGACAACAGATGAAGTGACTCATAAGGTGTGCCGTTGTCATAAGGTGTGTTATGTGTTCAGTTGCAAACTGCTAATCTACACTCTGTTTTTTTGTGTTGGAGCTGGAACTCAGAAAACCACCTTTCCACTTTGCCTATAGACTTTCTATTATTTTCTGTCTATAATGGAGCACTAGAGGAAGACTAGGAGCCCTGGTGGAGCAGTAATTAAGTACTCAGCTCTTAACTGAAAGATCTGCAGTTGGAGCCCATCAGTCATTCCTTGGGAGGAAAGACATGGCAACCTGCTTCTGTAAAGATTACAGCCTTGAGAACCCTGTGGGGCAGTTCTACTCTGTCTTATAGGGTGGCTATGAGTCCGAATCAAATTGATGCAACTGACTGGTTAGAGGAAGACTGAGGAGCCCTGGTTGCTCAATGGTTAAGCACTTGGCTGCCAACCAAGAGGTCAGCAGTTTGAACCTACTAGTGGTTCTGTGGGAGAAACGATCTGGTAATCTGCTCCTGTAAAGTTTAAAGCCTAGGAAGCTTTATGGAGCAATTCTACTCTGTCATACAGGGTTGTTATAAATCAAAATCAACTTGACAGCACTCAACAACAATAGAGGAAGACTGCAAAGCTGGAGGAAGGAGAAGGGAGTTACTCCTTCCTATTTGTATCTTTTGGGCTTCCTGTTTATATGTGGCTCTTATAAGCTTGTTTTTTTCACCCCCACAGCTGCATTATCTTTCTGTAGCAGCAGCTGAATTTGCTTTGTAGCTTTTCCAGCACTTGCAAAACCGGCCTCATCTTGCCCATTTTCAGAGACATTAGCGCCAGTCGAGCAAGCAGCAATCTCCCTTCAGACATCTGGTACCAGTTCTGTGGAGTCCTTCCTCTCAGTTATTTGGTAGGGGCTGAAATATGAGCTGCTTTCTGCAGGTGGTACATCTGTGATACCTCCGTGTTCTTTTCTTACACTTCCCTTCACCTAGTTGACTACTGTATACCTCAGAAAAGGAATACTTTATTTTAAACTTTTCTTGTTCAAATAATTTATCATATTTATGTCTTCTATTTTTTTATGTATTATGTCTATGCCTATGTTTTGGCTGATCCAAAAGGGTAAGAAACCTAGAGCCAGTATGCATTACTTTGTAGTGTTCTTATTCAATAACTCTGAAATATTGTGTACAGTTTTCAAATTTGAAGGTCTTTTTCTGAACTCCATCATACCTTGCTTTTCTCTATGACAGCCTTTTCTGGTTAGCCTCAATTTGTCTTTGACCTCTTTCTGACATCCTCCACACACAAAAATTGCACTTGATTCAATTCTAACTCTCTTCTAAATTCTAGACTCACTATTTGATGTCTCCTTTTGATGTATAAGAGACTTGTCAAACTGTTCAGAACTGAACTCCTAATCTCCTCTCAATCCAAAGTGAACTCCATCAAAGAATGTTTAACTGTACATTTTCTCATCTCATTCAAGAGTGGCTCCATCCATACAGGTCCCTAGGCAATAAAAATTGAAGTTAAAATTTATTTATTTTTTCTTTTTTTTTTAATCTTAACCACTTTCTACTCATTACCAGACCCTCTTGGCTTTGTCTTCAGATATATCCAGAATATGACCATTTCTCACCATCTTTACTGCTATGATCCAAGCAACAATAGTCTATCACCTAGGTTACTACATTACCTGATCTCCTAACAGGCCTACTTGCTTTTACTTTCGGGTTCACATAATCTCTTCTCCACACAGCATTAAGAGCTATCCTTTTGAAACACAGATCAGATCATCACTAACGTCCTGAAATTAGACTCAGATAAAAAGCGAGATTCTTACTTATGTGGCCTCACATGATTGGGCTCACCCCTTCCTTTCTCTCTCATTATCTCTTCTCCAGCCACACTGTCCCCTACATTTCCTACATACTAAAGGCAAGTTCTTGCCTTGTAGTCTTTGCGCTACCATTCTCTTCCACTGCAAATACCATGTCTAAAATCTACAAAACTGTTTACTCTGCACCTCTCTCTAGTCTCACCACAAAAATATTGCATTGAGGTATTCCCTAATTACCCTATTTAAAATCGCAAGCTGGATTTTCCCTCAATGTTAGCTACCTGCAGCACTTTTTTCCTTTCTTTCCATGGCAATTTTCATCCATTTAAAGTAATAAATACTAATAAAAAAAAAAAAAGTACTACTTATGTTTATTGTCTGTATTCTCTCACATGTAAGCTCCACCTGTGGAAAAATTGTTTTTGTTGTTGTTGTTCACTAATGTATCCTGAGTACCTAGAACAATGCCTGATACTAGATGCTAAATAATTGTATATTAATTGTAGGAATACAGGCAGGAAGAAATGTCTTCTATTGTAGGTTACCCTTCCATTGCCTTTTCAGACAATGGCTTCACCAGTCACCAGTTGTGTGTCTTTAGCAGTGTTCCATAAACTCTTTAATCTTTATTTTCTTATATGTTAAATGGGAATAATGTTACTTAGTCCTTAGAAGTGTCAATAGGTGCCATGTGCCTGGTGCATAATAGATTGTATGTAAAAGTTAGGTTTCTTTTCATTTATTTGTGTTGCACACGGCCATCAAAAAAGCAGGGAAAAAGTGACTAGTTGTTTATGAAAAATATAAAAAATAAGAAACTAAGGAAGGGAGTAGCTGTGGTGTTTTTGTTAATGGTCCTCAGAGGATTTAGACGTGGCACAGGAACAATGACAGGAAATACCAACAGCATGAAAGGAAGAGAAAAGGTATAAAGAGATAAAGAAGGTGGGAGGAGGAATAAGAAGCAAGAGTAACTAGAGTTATTGATAAGGGGCTTAGCTTCTATCAACTAAAAAATGGAAATATGAGGTACCTACTGCTGTTTCTCAATAACAATTGAGAATATGTGTGCCATGCTCAGGTCAACGGAGTACATAGACATTAACTGCATTCCAGATTTCATCAATAATTACAAATAAATCTACCACACATTATTTATTGTATGTAAATTATACTCCAACAAAACTAGTATATATACCAATGTGTGTGTTTACATTTCCATTTCTTTATCTCACATTAGCATTGATGATCATAATAATTAGCCTTAAAAGTTTAAACTACACAAGGCATTCTTTAAGGAATATTGTATTCCATAATTAAAACAAGTTCAGTAAAAGATACTTAAGTACTTAAGTTTTCCAGAGTGTATCTTAATAATTCCAGGTAGTCAAATTTTTGTTTTAAGCAAAGCATATTTCATGCTTTAACATCCTATTAGCATATCATAACTATCCTGAATATTAGGTTGATTGCAGAAAATGTGATTCTGAAATGCTGCACATCCAGGGACCAGAAGTCTCTCTGAAATGAGCTTTTTGTTTTTATAACATGGATTCAAATGTTTTGGGAAAGGAAACCATCATTTATTAAACAATTTATTAACCTCCAAAAATTGTGCTCAGGACATTTCTATTCCAGGACCACGATGTATTAGAAATACAAAGGATGGCCTGGATGGATTGACATCATTGGATCTGCCTGAAGCAGAATCATTTTCAAAGGTTGACCTTCAGACTGGTATTTGTCTAGCTGAGTCAGACCACAGAGCCTGTCAATAGACATCCAGGCATGTCCTGATGGGAGAAGAAGTACTTTTACTGTTGTTAGAGAAACATTAATCTTGAATCTAGGGTGTGAGTTCTACCTATTATAGCAATTGGAGTGCTGTAACCATCAACCGACACGATGAAATATATAGACATAGGATTCTCACAGGAAAACAAACAAAAAACAACCTGTTGCCATCGAATCGATCTGATTCATAGTGACCATAGAGGATAGAGTAGAACTGTCCCATAGGGTTTCCATGGAGCGGTTGGTAAATTTGGACTGCCAAACTTTTGGTTAGCAGCCAAGCTCTTAATCACTTCACCCCCAGGGCTCAGCTGACACAAATATAATGAATATATCTATATCCATCCATCCATCGCCATCGAGCTGATTCTGGCTCATAGCGACCCTATAGGACAGAGTAGAACTGCCCCATAGAGTTTCTAAGGAGCGCCTGGTGGATTTGAACTGCTGACCTTTTGGTTAGCAGCCATAGCACGTAACCACGACACCACCAGGGTTTCCCCTATATCTATATGTACACATACTATTTCAGTATGTACAGACATTTCTGAAAAACATTCTGATAATTACTTTTGCCCAGTCTATCAGCAATAACAACTCATTGTGTGATCCAGTGGGCCAACATTACAGCTTCTTTATGTACACCTTCCACTGGGAAGATCCACGTCTGAATATTCACACTAAGCATTACAGATAAAAACAGTGGTCTATATGAAACCCCGTTTTATATGAAACCTTAGATTTTTTTCCCCAGAATTCTTTCAATCAATGGTCAGTCTTGAATTAGACATATTTTATTCAGATTAAGGTCACCAGATAAATATAGGACACTCAATTGAATTTGAATTCAAGTAGTAGACACTGCGTATATGTCCCATGCAAGAATGGGAGCCCTCTTACGTGTTCTCCTTTTTCAAAATTGTTTGGTTATTTGGGGTCACTTGCAATTTCATACAAATTTGAGGATTGACTTTTTTATTTCTGCATAAATATTGTTGGAAATTTAATGTGAATTATATTACTTTGGTTAGAATTGGCATCTTAACAATGTTGAGTCTTCCAATCAATGAGCATATATGTCTTTCCATTTATTTAGGTCTCTAATTTCTTCATCAGTGTTTTTTAGTTTTTAATTTGGTCCATAATCTTTTTTTTTATTTCTGTAATTTTGATAGTAATTTCTCCTCTTATTGTCTAATTCCAGTAATTTTAGTCTTCTCTGTTTTTCTTGGTCAACTTGAACTTTTCAAATAACCCCCTTTTGATTGCATGGATTTTCTGTATTGTTTTTCTACTCCTTGTTTACATTTCTTTTTGCAGTGTCTTAAGGTGGACAATTAGGTTATTGATTTCAGATCTTTCTTATTTTTTTAATAGACATTTACAGGTATAAATTTCACTCTGAATACTGCTTTTGCTGCCACTCAAGTTTCGGTATATTGTGACTTAATTTCCTTTCATCTCAAAGTATATCCTAATTTCCCTTTTGATTTCTTCTTGTTCGCTGGTTATTTAGTGGTATGTCTTCTGATTTCCATTGTCACCAGACCTTCCTTTACTTCTTTAAACATGGTTCTTTTAACATATTTTTAATGAGTACTTTAAGTCTTATTAAATCTGACATCTGGTCATTCTCATAGGCAGATTCTGTTGTTTGGTTTTCTATTTTTTTTTTTTTTTGTACTTTAGATGAAGATTAATTAAATTAGTTTCTCGTTAAGCAATTAATGCACATATTGTTTTGTGACATTGATTGCCAACCCCACAACATGTCAACACTCTCCCTTCTTGACCTTGGGTTCCCTGTTAGAAGCCTGTAAAACAAAACTAGACTAAATGGGCACACGAGTCCAGGGGCAAGGACAAGAAGGGAAGATGTTGTTTGCTCATTATCCCATTTATGGTCAAGATTTGCCTTCTTTTTGGCATGCCTTGTTATTTTTCTTGGAGGAAACTGGACATTTTAGATAACATATTGAAGCAACTCTGGGTACTCATTTTCTCAAAGATCCCCAGTGTGATTTATTACTATCATATGCTTGTTTATTTGTTTAGTGACTGGTTGGATTATTTTAGTGAAATCTAGCCAAACCGTCCCCGTGCTATAAACTTTCTAAATGATGCCACCTTGGGCATGCACACGGCCATCCTAGAATGATAGTGGTTTTGGTGGGACCCTCTTTAACTGTTTGTTTTTATAACCACATCCACCTGTTAAGCTCCCCTAATTTCTGGTTAGTGCCTTGGCGCATTAGTTGCTCCACAGACTGATCCAATTAAATCCTGACCTCCTTTAAAAGGACAGTTTTTGAAATCAGCCTCTTCCTAGCTATTTTCCTATTCTCTCTGTTAAACTAGCTGGCCTGTGGTTTAGTTTATATCACTAAGGAATCTAAAATCTCCTCCTGAATGCTTTTCACTGAAAGCTCCATTGTTTTCAAGAGTACTTGTAGGCTTGAGCTTCCCCACACTGTGTTGCAAATAAAGTGAGTTCCTTTTAGAAGAACCCCCGGGCTCTCAGTTTTTTGTTCTGTCTCTCCCTTCTGGCAAAATTTCTTAGCCAGGGTCCTAGAGCTAGGGTGGGGCAGTGACATACTTCTGAGTGAAATCCTGTTCAGGAGTTGAGCGCTCATTGGAAGGATGCAGCTATAGCCTCTGGTATTCTTGACTTCTCTTTCCTATCAAGGGCCCTCCGCTTTATAAACAAGCTAGGGTGAGTATGATTAGGGCCCTAGTATTCTCACCATTCAACAACCATGGGAACAGTAGCCAAGAAATCAAACAGTGTATTGCATTTGGCAAATCTGCTCCAAAAGACTTCTTTAAAGTTTTAAAAACAAATATGTCACTTTGATGATTAAGATACACAAGATCCAAACCATAGTCTTCAATTGCTTCAAACACATATGAAAACTGGACAAATGAAAATAAATGAAGGAAGAATTGATGCATTTGAATTGTGGTATTGGCAAAGAATATTGAATATAATAATATGGACTGCCAAAAGAATGAACCTACCAATCTTAGAAGAAAAATAACCAGAATGCTCCTATAAGGGATGATGGTGAGGCTTCTTCAGGAAAGATGTCATCAGGAAGGTTCAATCTCTAGAAAAGGTAATCATGTTTGGTAGAGGCTCAACAAAATGAAGGGAACTCTCAATGAGAAGAATTGACATGATAGGCATAACAATGGATATAAACATACCAATGATCATGAAGATGTAGAAAGACTGGGCAACATTTTGTTCTGTTATACAGAAAGTTCCCATATGTTAGAGCTGACTCGATGGCAACTAACAACAACAAATTCTTGTGTCACTACTTTGAAGGTAAAGCTTCCATCCAAAGAATGAGAGCTGGGCAAAAGAAGAGAGCTTTGCCTCTCAGCTTTACTTTCTCAGAACTTAGCCTCTCCAGGAGGCGTGATGAGAAATACCAATGATACCTTGTACCTCCCAGGAAGATATTGCAGGCCTACATCTGGCAGCTGTGGGAAGCGGGAGGTTTGTGTTCTTGGCTTCACCCATGTGGTGTGCAGTATCCATCATTTTGAGCTGGGAAGAAGGCTACAGTTAAGATACTACAGACTCTTGATCTTTTAACAAGTTTTAGTATGTTTACTTACATAAATACTTCTTTATTTTCTGGCTGTGTGTCCTTAGAGCCATTTCCAGAGACTTTTAAAATGGTTGTTTTTAATAATTTTCACAAGTTCCGCTGGGTAGTGAGTCCTCATCTTGCCATGCCGGAAATCTACATGAATTATTTTTAATTACTTCGGTAACTGAGAAAATGTGGTTGATAACCTCACTTTAAATGTTAAGGAACCAAGCTGCAGAAAAATTAAGCAATTATGAAAATACATCTCCGCCTGGCTCTGAAACCCCTTCACCCCATAAAGCCTCTGTTAAAAGATACTTTTAACAGACATAAAATGAACAAGTGTCAAAATTTTATTTTACTCATTAATTAGTGAGGTCACTGAAGAAGTTATTACATACAGTTCAAAGGAGTATCCAAAGACCTGACACGTATATATGCTCATCAGGAATGATAAAATAAATGTGTTAAATACTTGCAAATTTGGATTCTCCACAGTGGGTGGAAAGCCAGTTGCCTATTTACCAGGTGAAATTTATTTGGATGTCTGTGGACAAGAAACGTTTGTTGAGTTAGTGACAATATCCATTAAGACTTAGTCTTTTCCAGTTTTTCCTTGCACGACTCATAGAATATTCTGCTCCAGCTCCATTATGCCTAAAGTATATATTGTGGGTTGAATTATGTCTCTGAAAAAGCATGTTGAAGTCCTACTACCCAGTCAGTACCTGTTTAATGTGACCTTGTTTGGAAATAGGGTCTTTATAGATGTTATCAAGTTAAGATGAGGTGGTACTGAATTAAGGTGTACTTATAAGAAAAAGAAAAAAGAAGGCCATGTGAATTTTTATAAGAAAAAAAAAAAAAGAACAAGGCCACGTGAAGACTCAGGGACACAGAGACGCACAGAAAGGCAGAGGTTGTAGTAATGTAGTTGCAAGTCAAGAAATGCCAAGGATTACTCAACCACCAGAAGCTAGGATAAAGAATCTCCCTTAGAGCCTCCAGAAAGAACCAGCCATGCTGACATCTTGACTTCAGACTTCTCCTCTCCAGAACTGTGAGAAAATAAATTTCTGTTATTTTAACTCCCCCACTTTGTGGTAATTTGTTATGGCAGCCATACAAAATTAATGTGGTATATTACAGGCCTTAAAATTATTTCTTAAATAGGAGGGGCATAACACATGTAAGGAAGAGTTTATTATCTGTAAACCTGCTACGAAAAACTGAAAAAAAAATTTTTTACAATCTCTAGGTTCTACCATATTTTGTATATTCAAGTCAAAAAAACTTGCAAAAGGATGCAAAAATTTAAAAAAAATTTTTTGGGGGATTGAACAAATAAGTACATGGACAGTAGATAATAGGATCTAGATTTTTTTTTTACCATTGGAGAGGGTTGTTATAAGCAAATAGGTAAGGAAGTCTAGAAAGAACCTTTTGTGACTGGATTAGAGTCAAAGATATCAGTATAAACAAGTATTTAGCTTAATATGCCTACAAGTAGATAGATACTAAAACAATTATAGATATGGATGCTTATACTTGAGCTAATACATACACATTTATTACCTAGCTCCATCTGCTGAAAGGGTGCAGAAGAAATGATATTCCAGTACCAATGAGGATTTCTAGCACTCAGGTCTTGGTTTCTAAATAAATAACATTCTCTAATAAAAGGAACCAGGACTTCTTGGATAAATGCCTGATTCTAGGACTGGGGCAGGGGAAACACAGGATGAGTCTGCAACATCTTGTAGTACCAGAAAATAAGGAAATGCTAAAATAAATAAATAGATAGGACTCTGCCAAAGGGACACAGGAGCCAAACTGAAATAAATCCCCATGGCCAAATGTATAAAATTGAGCAGAAAAATAAATAAACTATTATTGGAAAATAATTCACAATACAGAATAAGTATATATAATTCCATATAGATATATATATATATAAGTGCTTGAATAAATAAGTCAGTGGGAGAGAAGGTAAAATTCTTCCTTATAGAAGGATTCCAAATAATATACATAGTTACTGCCTGTCCAGGAAATGGAATTTTGTACCCATTCCATCTGTTTGAGTGTGGGCTGGACTTAATGACTTGCTTTCAAAGAATAGAGTGGAGAATTTTGTCAAAGACCACCTTAACCAATTTTAACATCATCTGTGATGTCAAGTGGACATCATGTGACCCTATTGATATAATGTAATGAGATCACTACATCTCCATGATATTCTTTTCATAGACCTATTTTTTTATAGCTAAAGCTATACTATCGCTAAAGCTATATTATGGAGGGCGGGAATGTTTCAGATGTAATATGAGAAACATTCTACAAAATATTTGACAAAATGCGCCTCAAAACTCTCAAGGCAGTGAAAAAAAAGGAGAAACAGAGAAAATGTCACTGACTGAAGAAGACTAAGGAAACAATACAATTAAATGCATTTCGGTATGTTGGATTGGATCCTGAAACAGAAAAAGGAAATTAATGGAAAACAGGTGAAATCTGAATAAAAATTCTGTAGTTTAAAAAAAAAAAAACTGAAATAACAATACTTGAATACTAGAATCTAATATAGTAAATTGCTAGCTGAATAAAATTTGTCAGTTCTTTATCGGAATTTCATCGGCATCAATGAATTATAAGAGTGTTGATGTATGGCGTGCCTGTCCTACTTGGCAAGCAACAAATGAAGAGTATACCAAATACCTTAACAATGGCTTAGGACAAAGGTCTTTGTTTTGTTTTGAACTTTAATAGTCAATTGTAGAAACATAAAAACACCCCATGGCTCTCAGTGTCAAACCAGATGTTGTGCACTTGCTTTCTCTCTGTATTTTCAATTAATTTTAATTGCCCTAAAGTGATCATAGAAGTGATGAAAGTACAAATATTATAGTCGTCTTCAATTTTACATCTAATTACACCTCAGATGACTTTCACATATATATTGTACCTAGGGACCTGGGCAATTAAAAGTTATCTCTTGATTACATGCAGAAAAAAAATTATGAATTAGCCTATACCTTCACAGAGCAATGCAACATATCCTCTGCAATACATTTAGAAATGATAGATATATAAAGGTCACCCATATTGCAGCTATGTTTTACATATTTGCAGAGGCAATATTTATGAATAAGAATGAAAATACTTTATTTGTGTTTGTCTGCATGTTTAAAGGCTCATTATTATTTTGGTTCAGGGTTAGCATAATATGTGAAATGCTCCAGTGCACCTTTTCACTTTATTTTTCTACAAAGCTAATTTTTTTTTTAATGATAGTATTTTATTAAAGACTTATAAATCTTTCTCCCTTTGGCTTGGATATGGTTGACTACTCCTTGCCAATCACATGTCAAAAGTAGGTAGTTTGGTTCAAAGGACCAGTCAAGAGGCAAAAAATTCAAATATATATAGTTCTAATCTGTTTATTAAAAAATTGAGACATAAGAAAAGGCACTTGCTTTTGCCTTAACACAAACACACGTACACATACAGATTCTCCTCTGCAAATTACTGCATTCAGCATGCGTTGCATGAGATAACTTCAGAATATCATTCCTTCCCCCCTACGTAATATAAATCTCGAAATGTGTTTGAATTTGGTAATGTAAAAGTGAGAGCAGTTTTAAACAAGCTTACTAAGATTTCTTGAGTTTGAAATTATGCTTTTGCAAAGTAGGAAAGGACAGAAAACAATACTGAGGGATTATTTTTTAATTTGTTTGTTTTTCAGAATGCTAAACTGTGGACAAAATGTGACTATTGTAAATCAGCCTTGCACTAGGTTTATAAAAGAAATTTTCCTAAACCTTTGATTAAGGTAAAATGTTTAAAACCAAATCTCTGTTTCTAATGTATTCACCAGAATTAAAACTGAAGTTAACAACGCCTGCTTTTTAGTTTCTTTATCTGGCTAGCAACCACACGTAGCTAGGGATTAATTTTCTCTGTGGACGAGTCAGGATATGGAAAGAATGTACCCCAAAGAGGGAGTTTTGACACAGATGCATTTGTGTAAGATTGACCTTAAGAAATACTATTTTAATGATAAGGATGTAGAAGCAAATTCTCTAGGTGAATTGCTGCATGGACTGCTGCAAGGACTCCCACAGGAGACCACCTGATGCTGCCTTGCTGACAATATGTGGTTCCTGTCCCATATCATTCTGAAGAGACTGATGCCAAATGTAACCTGTGGCAGTCTTGTGAGTCTAAATGTGTAGCTGAGAAGACCCCTGGATACAGTTGCAAGGATAGCATAAACAGTTTACCTACAAAAAATAAAGTAAAATTAAAAAATAAAGAAAAAAGGAAGAAAGAAAAAAGTCTCAGGAAAAAGACTTTGGGTGCCAAACTGTTATCTAAATTCCCAGGTAACCAGAACAGTTTCGTTTGGCAAGTAGTTTCTAAGGAAATGGCTTCAGTGCCAAGGTCTTGTCACCAGCTTCAGGTGTAGGCATCCCCAAAATATGTTTCACATCAAACCAGATGTTTTTACAACCTGTCCTGGAAAGTATGCATTATAAGTATCCTGTGACTATGATTGTAAATCACTATGTCCCAATAAACTTTTGTAATTAACCCTGATAACCAATCTTTGTAGCCCACCTAAGCATACCTAAACATATGCATCCAATGGAAGCCTCATCCACATTGTTTGTCCCTCCCTCTTCTGATGTCAATGAATATTTAACCAGTGTTTTTTGTTGAAACTTACTTTTCCTGCCCTATAACCATTCCAGCCTCAGATCGTCTCACCAAAGTAACCATGTTTCCACTCACATGAGCTAGTGATTCTCCCATAAGAGTGGATCTTTAACGCTGAATAAATCCTCTGAATTTTCATTTTAAGGTCTGAATGATTTTTCACTATGGTAATAGACTGTTCACCTCTATCAGCATGACCTCTTAGTTTCCTAACTTCATTTCATCTTTGAGTAATCATTTTACTTGTTCAGGGAGTTTAGTTTTTACAAAGCACAGATTGTGAGAATGTGGCTCTACATGCTGTTGTTTCTACCATATTTTCAGCAAGAAGTCTCCCTGTATCAACATACTTAATACTGGCATTTCCTTTTTTTTTTTTTTGGTATATCGTTTGCACCTAGTAACTAGACAGTCATGTCAAAAGTACTTTGATCTACAAAGAAAGAATATATAGAAAGTAGTCCCAAATATGTTAGCTGCCAAGATGATCACATTTCTTTGACAGACTCTTAAAGAAACCTGAGTTTCCAAATGTGGTGTAAAATAAAGAAGACAGGTAAAAGTCTGTAGCAAAACAAGGCTTATAATGGAACATAACAGAGTAATTCGGAGTTAGAACGCAGGTAAAAAGAAGACAGTCTAATTCAGTGTTACCTCATTTCAACT
Organism: Elephas maximus indicus; assembly: GCF_024166365.1. Classification (NCBI taxonomy): domain Eukaryota; kingdom Metazoa; phylum Chordata; class Mammalia; order Proboscidea; family Elephantidae; genus Elephas; species Elephas maximus. Next base: position 42,126,694 of record NC_064836.1, on the reverse strand, counting down.
GCAATCTTACATCTGTTGCTTGTTAGAAAATAAAACAACCTATAGCGAGTCATTTAGAAAAGGTGTGAACCAAACGAATCTGTACTTTAGTGGAGTCCCAGTGCCTTGTTAATCACAAAAATAAACAGATACAGTATGTTTTCTTTCATTTCAATTAAGAAACAGTTACACTTATGTCACAATAAAATTGACTCAATCTAGAAAAGAAAATCAAATCTGAGTCTAGATATTACACACGGGTTAAGCTCTAGCAAGAATGCAATAACTTTAAAAATATACTAAGCTAAAAATTTCAAAACATTTTATAGGGATTATCAGATCAAAGCAGTTACTACATAGTACAAACAATAAATAATGTCCATGCATATAAATTATTTAAATTATAGTTTTTTTCCTGCTTAAATATATTAAATTATAATATTTTGCCTGCTGGTACTTTAAGATGTGGGAAGGGATCATTTATGCTCACTTCTCATCCACTTATCTCTTTTACTCATGCTGAGTGTAAAACCACTGTTCTTAGACAGCATGTCTCATTACATAAAAGCATATTTGTTAAAACAACTGGATATTTTCCTGAGTAAAGGAAGGTTAAGATGCTTTCTTGGTCATGGTACATTTAGATTAACAACAGATTTGTAATTATATTAAATTAAGTGGCTAATTTATCCAAGTGAATCATCAGCATAGATAGCCACAGGAGCTTAAGTCATAAATTTAGACACTATAATAGTCACCTACTGAGATCATTGGATGTGGTGCTAGCTACCAATTTTTGTCATTCTGTTGGGTCTTTACCTGTGACTACATTACATCTATTACAAGTGACCTTGGGAATGTATCCATTTAATTATAATGTGTGCTTTTTCGGAATCCTTAAGCATTTTCTCAAATGTGAGGTGTTTGCAGGTGTAGTTTATATTAAAATTATCCCTGATAATTTGGAAAAGAGCTATGTATCTGCATCCATTATTTCCTGCTATTCAGTGCTTAAAATAGAAAAGGTAGATAGAAAGATGATGTGGATGGATAGATAGATCGAGCTTTCATCCATGTTGCACTGTAGTCTGATTTGTTCATTTTAAGACATCATTATATTTTATCAGAGCACAGTGCCCCTCTTCAAGTCCTCCACTCCCCCCCCTTACTAGAGCAACCAAACTTAAATAGAGAAATGGTTTTGTGCTTAATAGAAAATATTAGTCATCTGTAATATGGTTCTAGCAGATAGGATATTTTAATAGGTTATTAGAGGAAATCTCTGCTTCATTGTGCAGAGAAATATATGAGATTCTGTCTATTCTTTTGTATTCCTAAAACATGGAACATATAGGTATGTTTTGTTTACATTCTGACTGAATTACTATTGGATTAGATTCTTTGTGTGTAAAATGTCCAGACCTTCCAACCTGTATTTGCTTTAGTTTGTTTACATATAAAATGGGGATAAAAGCTATAAATGAAAGGCTACTGCAGGGGAAGAGTGAAATAATGATCAAGAAGTTTCTACTATGGCATAGAGACTCAATAAACAGTAGCCATTATTAAATTACTATTGTTGTAGCTACTCTGGTATGTTGGAAATCTCTTTTAATCACAGTCATTAAGCACTTGCCTTCATTCTCACTTGAATAATCTTAATCATTTTAACTCTGAGAGCCTCTGTTTCCTCATTTTGTTAAGTGTAAAGTTTAGATAAACCCTAGCTGGAATAGAAACAAAAACAATGCCTGACGTAAATTCTTTGATGTTTGTAGGTTAGAAATAACTTAACATGATTTTCCAATGTAACCATAGCTTTTTGCATGATCTTAGGTCTTGTGTTTATTTCATGAATGATTCCTTTTGTAAAAGCTGCCTGAAGACAGAAGAGAGAGAAGTTCAGAAGCTTTAAAATGTTCTTGTGCCTCATACTCTAAGATGATGAGGCTAACAGTCTTATGATTAAGTCTATAATTGAATCTCATTCCTGGTTTATATCAGCATTGTTAGAAATTTGTGTCTTCTACTTTTGATATTTCACTGGATCCTTTAATCTAGGGTATTATAGGCTCTCCTTTCTCTAAATAATTTTAGGAAGATATTCTGTTTCTGACTTCTCCTGACTGACACTTCATTCCCCTGAAAACTTGTTGATTTGTAGATTAAGTAATCTTAATTCAATCAGCTCCAAATATAGTTAGAATTTTTTATGTATTTAGTTATGTACCATTTGTCTATAATGGAGGCATGGCTGGGCAGTGGTTAGTAGCTACAACTGCTAATCAAAAAGGCGGCAGTTTGAATCCACCAGCCACTCCTTGGAAACCCTATGGGGCAGTTCTGGTCTGTCCTGTTGGGTCACTATGAGTCAGAATCAACTAGACTGCAACGAGTAAAGGGTTTAATTCTCTAAAATAGACTCCATATATTACAGAGTAGAACTCCATAGAATTTTCTTGGTTGTAATGTTTATGCAGGTAGATTACTAGGCCTTTCTTCCCTGGCACCTCTGGGTGGGTCCAAATGCCAACCTTTAGATTGGTGTTCAAGTGCAAACTGCTTGTGCCACCCAATGACTTCCAATAGCCAGTCTTCAAATAATCTAGCACTCAGAGTCATTCAGCATAGCTCTGAAATACCACTGAATTTTGGCAATGTGGGAACATTTTAATATTCATCATGATCTGTAAAAATATGATGCTTGATAATTAACAGAATTAGGGACTGAAAACACTATATATTTTATTTAGAATGCATTTGGACAACAAATAATAATAATGAGTACTAAGGTCGGAAATGTTTGTTAAATATAGTAGACATCTTTCAGTGATTTACTTGTTATGTAGAAGAAAGGCCCGGCATTAACTAGTCTATTGTAAGCCTGTTTTATGAATGGGACTAGGGAAAATAAGCTGGGACATTGTCTCATTCTCTATGGTAACTTTGAATTGGTTTCTGTATTACATAAATATGCATCTAACTCATCATGGTCCACCTGACGTGTTTATATGGTATTTAGCACCTCAGGAAAAATGTAAGTATTTGTAATTTATAGTTGCAAAATTAATTTCTCATTCATTTAAAAAAAAGAAACACCAAACCCATTGCTGTAGAGTTGATTCCGACTCATAGTGACCCTATAGGACAGAGTAGAACTGCCCCATACGGTTTCCAAGGAGCACCTGGTGAATTCGAACTGCCGACCTTTTGGTTAGCAACCATAGCTCTCAACCACTATGCCACTATGGTTTCCTCTCATTCATTTAGGGGGTTACAAAGTTAAATTTTCCCTAAGTCCATGATCCTGGGAGCTACCTAGGGGACACAAACAGCTTGAGTTTGAACCTCAAGGTTGTCAGTTCAAACCCACACAGCAGTGCCACGGGAGAAAGGCTTGGTTATCTGCCTCCGTAAACATTACAGCCAAGAAAACCCTATGGGGAAGTTCTCTGTAACACATAGGGTCTCCCTGAGTCAGAATCGACTCAACAGCAATGGGTTTGGTTTTATGGTTCTTATGATCCTGGACAGCAGCAGCAGTTAAAGAAATATCTAGTCTTTTGACCCAGGTTTTTAATAGCTTATTGCAACAACTGACCAAGATTGACTGAATAATCTCCTCTATTAACATAAACTTCAGGATAGTCTTTTCCCACCTTATGTCCCCAACCTTTCTTTCTCCCTCAGTCTTTATAATTTACAGATGCATAACTCTTATCTTCTTCTCCCCCCTCTTGCCTTATCATAAGAAAAGCAAACATTCCAAACGATGCCCCCAATCTTAGTAAATCACCCATCACTCATGCATCTCCAGGGTCAACAACCTCCCACTCCCTCTTTAACTTTCTTTTAGAATCTCTGTCCCAGTGAAGTAGGAGCTGGTCTCTTTCCCCACCATTATAGTTTTCTTCCTCCTATTGAGGTGCTCCTTCTTTCCCGTCATAGAAAAAATTGCACTGGACAATGTTAAAACAGGAAAGGACAACCTTATTCAAAAAGGATTATAGAAAGGGAGGGGAAAGTACTAAGGGAAGAGAGGAAAAGAAAAAAAGCATTGCAATGGTGGGGGAGGAGCCACCACAATGGGGAGAGAGACCAGAACCAAGTATAAGCTTCTACAGGCTGAAGCAAATGTCAGGAAGATTTTAAAGTCTTAAATGAGCTAACAGAAAAATACTAAAGTACTGAAAGTCTTCATGGGGTGATTAGGCAAGGAGTTGTGTCAATCACATGGAATTATTTCCTGATGATAGGTGCTACATGGTCCATCTGGATTCTGTAAGGGTCAGAAAGAGAGCCATCAGGGACCTAGAGTCAGGAAGAAGCCCGACTAAACTTTGTTCAAGCTGAGGGGAGTGCTAATGCTGTCTTGGTTAGCCATTTGTCCAGAACACAAAAAGGGAAGATGGATTTCAAGGATCACAGAGTTTGGGTGAAATTGAACATTGCCACTCTTTTTCTTTTGTTAAAACAAAAATCATATTAAGCCTATAATAGACATTGATTGATGTTTATTGAATATATAATTTGCAATTGGGGTAACATTTCAACTAGAGTGTCAAAAATATTCTGAATATGAGAGAACCCCAAAACACTGTTATACAAAATCTGATTGGAATCTCCATGGAAAAAAAGGGGAAGAACAGAACTGATAAACAAATTTGCGGTCAGGAAGGATTTTCATGCAGCACTGTCTTGAAGAACAATTAAAATAATTACTGATTTACCCGAAACACAGCTCCTTGTGTGACCCTTGGGGTCTGTTTCCTGAAACTGACTGGATTCTTCAGAAGAGCACAACGTCCAAGGCAAAACGGTTTTACTAGTTTATCTAGATCATTGATTGATTCAAAAGTGGCTTTTAGGAACAAGTTTTTTCAAGGCTCATGGTTCAAAAGGACACCTAAGGGCAATGGTCTGTGTGGGTTACCCCAATTTCTGTAAAAGCCAGAAATTTGGATTCCAGGAGAATTAAAATCATTTCTCACTTTAGTCCTTTCTCCTTCCTTAAAAATAATTATTTTTGAAAAAAAGTCACCCTTATCTCTTTTTGCATTGTCCATTGCAACTAATTTCAGAAATTTTAATCATTCTCGTATACTCAGCTAAGTATGTTGATGTTGTTGTTAGTGGTCGTCCAGTTGATTTTGACTCATGCTTTAACTCCATGTGTTACAGAGTAGAACTGTTCCATAGGGTTTTCTAGGAAACCCTGGTGGCATAGTGGTTAAGTGCTATGGCTGCTAACCAAAGAGTCGGCAGTTCAAATCTGCCAGGCGCTCCTTGGAAACTCTATGGGGCAGTTATACTCTGTCCTATAGGGTCGCTGAGTCGGAATCGACTCGACGGCACTGTGTTTGTTTTTTTTGGTTTATAGGGTTTTCTTGGCTGTGATCTTTCTGGAAGAAGTTTGCCAGGCCTTTTTTCCAGAGCCATGGGTGTATTAGAACTGCCAACCTTTAGGTTAGCAGCTGATCACAGATCATTTGTACCACCCAGGCTCCAACTAAATATAGTAAAATTAAAACAAAAAAACATGATGCGTTATCATTGATTAGTAAATTTTCTACAGCTGAATTTCGTGTTCATTCAGTAAGTGTTTGAATCCATAGCACATAGTTCTGAGTAGTAAATGTGGAGAAAGCAAAAGAAAACCTGAGTTGTATGTGTGCTTATTCCAGCACTGAGTATTCTTACAGAGAATACTCTATTGTGGTTTCTCTTCTCTGATTTGGAAGCCTGTCTTTTCAGTTCAAAAGCCCCCTGTGATTTGAGAGTGTAAGGAAACCATACAGTGGAGAAGTAACTTGCTGGACCGTTGAAGTTCAATTTCAGCATGGAAGGCAACTCTGGGGAGAGCGAAGCTGCTCTAGTCTGAAGGTATCTATATACCCTGAGCTGGTAGGAGGTATGGAGAAGCGATGGCAGAGCCACAGGATACCTTTGATTCATAATAAGATACTGCCTCTTTTAGAATGAAAAGCCACCTGTTGTTCGTCAAAAGGTACTACTTACTGATTATTGCTTTACATATTAATGCAAAGAACCCTTGTAAGTAGCCTCCTGTGCAGCTGCTGAAAGTCAGTCTTTCACCTGTCTCCAATAGGGCAAATTAAAAAAAAAAAAAAAAAAGTTTTGTACAGTGGTAGAGAATGGATCTTTCTATAAAGAAATCAGAGCAGTCTGGTGGGTGCAATGAAGGGGTGATGCTACAGGGAGTATTGAGTTGCTTATTTCCAAGCACAGAAAAATGCTAATAAGATTCCTGCTGAGAAAAGTTCTCACTCATCAGGGTGCATGGTTGCAGCCTTTAAGCTGCTTCTGCGAATAGCTGTTAGCCAAAACTGGAGAAATGCTAAGGAGAATTGTGCCAAGAAATAGCTTTTGCCACTGTGTGAATTTCTGCCCAGGGGCATGAGGTTTGTTGTATTGTATTTGAAATGATTTGCATAGCAAAATTATCTAGGCAAATCTTTCAATAAGTACACGATTAAGATATATTGATGAGTAATATGTCCCAAAATTAAAAAAAAAAATTCTGAAAAGTAATTATAATTTGATTAATAATCAAATGTATACATGCAGGTACTTCATTTTATGTGTATATATATATATATCTCAACCTTGGTGACATAGTGGTTAAGTGCTATGGCTGATAACCGAAAGGTCTTCAGTTCGAATCCACTGGGGCTCCTTGGAAACTCTGTGGGGCAGTTCTACTCTGCGCTATAGGGTCACTATAGTTGGAATCAGTTGGACGACAATGGGCTTTTTTTTTTTTTTTTAATATGAGACCAAAGAAAATATGAACTGAGTCACTCACTGGCTTTTTGAAAGAAATTGTTTATAAAGTCTTAAAGAAAATCCTTCCCCCCTCCCTTTTTGACAATATAAAAAGACATAGCATGAATAACAGAGACAATTTGGAACCAGGTAGACCCTCAGACCTTTTTTTTTTTTTTGATAAGAAGCAAAGTAGATAATATCATGCAGTGTCAACCAATTCAATGATAACAGTTCAAAAGTTAATAATTTCACAATTCTTTTAACATTGCCACTTGGCTCATGCGTGTCTGCTGAAGTGCAAGAGCAGGAGACCACAAGGCACGTGATCAATGAAATACTGGAGAAAACTGAGCGAAGTGGTTTCCCTGGTGTTGCATATCAGGCATGGATTAAGGTGTGCTAAGGAACAAAGTTATTTCAATTCTAATAACTCTAGGGGTTATCTGATACCTGTTTTTTTCCTTTTTACATACAATGATTATAAAATTAAATGCTGATTTAAAACATGTCTTCTAGTACAATCAAGTAAAAATGAGTAGAGAAAGTCAGTTCAGTGTAGTGCAACTGGGAAATCTGTATTATATTCTCTATCTATTGCTAACTAAGGAGCCCCGGTGGTACGATCGTTACTTGTGCTACTAACCAGAAGGCTGGCAGTTAGAATCCACCAGTGGCTTCCTGGGAGAAAAGACCTGGCAGTCTGCTCCGGTATATGTTACAGCCTAGAAACACTACGGGGTAGTTCTACTCTGTCATGTAAAAAAGGGCTGCTATTAGTCGGAATCTACTTGAGGGCACACAACAACAAAAATTACTAACTAGCTCCCCTTAAGGCAATACGTGTGTGTGCCTCTCATTAAAATCTCAGACGTATAATAATGTGTGGAATCTATGTATAGATAGAAAATTAATAGTTTCCCCCTCACCCACGATCCAGCATACTACATACTGATGGTCCACATTCCCACATACTGATCACCGTGAAGATGGTGCAAAACTAGGCAAACTTTTGTTCTGTTATACGTAAACTGGTCTCCATGAGTCAGATCTGTCTCGAGGGCAACTCTCATGGATTGAATTGTGTCCCCCAAAAATATGTGTCAACCTGATTAGGCCATGATTCCCAATACTGTGTGGTTGTCCTCCATTTTGTGATTTTCCTATGTGTTATAAATCATAATCTCTGCCTATGGTTGAAGAGGACTAGGGTGGGCTGTAACAACCTTGCTCAGGTCACATCCCTGATCCAATGTAAAGGGAGTTTCCCTGGTGTGTGGCCTGCACCACTTTTTATCTTACAATAGAAAAAGGGAAGGGAAGCGAGCAGAGAGTTGGGGAATCCCATACCACCAAGAAAGCAGTGCTGGGAGTAGAGCGTGTCCTTTGGACCTGAGGTTCTTGTGTGGAGAAGCTCCTAGACTAAGGGAAGATTGATGACACAGACCTTCCTCCAGAGCTGACAGATGAAGCCTTCCCCTGGAGCTGAATTTGGACTTGCAGCCTACTAGACTGTGAGAGAATAAATTTCTCTTTGCTAAAGCCATGCATTTGTGGTGTTTCTGTTATAGCAGCACTAGTTGACTAAGACCACAACTACCAACAACAACAATGCCCTCTCCCATTTGGTAGTTCAGGTATAAATGGAATGCTCTAAGATTTTTCTGCTTGTGTATGTGCATGTATGTGTGTAATAATGTTCTGGGAATGTCCTGTGAAGATGTCATGATAATTAACATTGGGTTTTCTAGTTCTCAGTTATATCACTTTCCTTTATGTTTACCACAACAATTGAGAAATCTGCTTAGGAGTCAGATAGGAAACATAACTTTGTTTTGAAGCAAATTCTGACTTGCAATTCCCTTTCTCCAACATAAAAAACAGAACAAAGCTCATTGCCATCAAGTGGATTCCAACTCAGAGTGACCCTATAGAACAGAGTAGAATTGCCCCATAGGGTTCCCAAGGAGCAGCAGTAGCCCTTAACCACTGCACCACCAGGGCTCCTCCAATGTAACATATCCACCCAAAATACTGGTCCGCATGCTGCAGGGAAAATCTGCCCTTAGAGCCTTCCTTAATGAAAGCACAAGGGAAAGGACACAAGCAAGTGCACTCATGTGCGTGGGCGCGCATGCACACATACACACCTAAACATATGTTGACTAGCTGATCCTGATAAGAGAGAGAAACCAGAAGGCGTTAGTCATGATGTTTGGAGCCCTTATCTCAAAACTCCTGACTCACCTAACTCACATAAACTACTCTTTTCTGGTTGAGACATCTAAATGAAGGAACATAAGTAGAAAAATAGATCAGAAATGTTCTCTGCAGAACTGCTTTCTTCTGTGAAATACATGTAAGCATATATTTTAATTCTTTATTTTTATTCTAACCATAATCAAAGAATGTAGCAGTAGAACTGGTCAGTATCTTAAAAAAAATCCTTGGTAAACTTTTTTTTTTTTTAAATCAGTGAGCCAGCTAAGAACTGTTCAAAATTTGTCGCGTGAAGATTGTGCAATCCTAACACATTTCAAAATGCAATTTGCTTGCCGTTATTATCCAATGATTTAACTTCATTTTTAAAACACGTTCATCAATAAAATTTCTATTTTAACCCCTTTATGGTCAGAAATTATACTTTGTATGATTTCAGTTCTTTTAAATTTATCATTTTGTTTTATTACCAAGAATATGCTCTGTCTTGGTAAATATTCCACATGCACTTGGAAAGAAAGTATATGCTGCTATTATTGGGTGGAATGTTCTAGAGAAGTCAATTAGATTAATTTGTGTAATTATACTGTACAAGTTTTATAATCTATACTAATTTTTTTCTCTATTTGATTTATGAATTAGTGAGAGCAGTATATTGAAGTCTCCAATTATAATTGTCATTTGTCTGTTTTTCCTTTCAGGCCTATCCATTTTTTTTTTTTTTAATCTTCATGTATTTTGAAGCTCTATTTTTAGGTACATGCACATTTAGGATTGCTATATCCTCTTGAAGAACTGACATATTTATCATTATGAAATTAACCTCTTTATTTCTGCTAACATCCCTTACTCTGAAATCTACTTTGTCTAATATTAGCATAAACCAAAACCAAAACATGTTCCATGGAGTTGATCCTGACTCATAGTGACCCTGAAGGTCAGAGTAGAACTGCCTTCATAGGGTTTCCAAGGAGTGGATGCTAGATTTGAACTGCTGGCCTCCAGTTTTCTTTAGATTGTTTGCATTCTCTATCTTTTTCAAGATTTTACTTTAAACCTATTGGTGTCTTTATTTTTAAAGTGAGATTCTCTTAGACTACAGTTGGGTCCTGCTTTTTTCATCCAATTTAATAACAATTTATGCCTTTCAATGAATATGTTTAGATCATTTTTCTATAGAAAATAATTTTAGATAGGTTTGCTTCAATCTTTTATCTTGCTGTTTGTCCCATTTTTTATGACTCTTTTCCTTTTTCACTGCCTTCTTTTGTTTCAGCAGACTAATTTTTATGATTATGCATCACGTTATTCTAAAGACTAAATGATTTCATGAATATAAAGGGCTTAGAACTGTGCATAACATACTAAGCTCTATGTAGTGTTAGGAATGCTTAAGTCTGACTAATTCAGTAATTAAACTCACACAAGCACACACGACTGTATAGATTATTGTAATGGTTAAGCATACCTATCAGTGAAAGGGGGAAATATTTTCATCAGAATATGTGTTATCAGTTGTTTACTTCTATCTGACTTGAGAAACTTTGATATAAAGGGAAGGGAAGGGAAGGGGAGGGGAAGGGAGGGGAGGGGAGGGGAGAGGAGGGGAGGGGACAGGGAAGAGACAGGGAGGGAAGGTAAAGGAAGGGAAGGAAAAGGAAGTTAAAGGAAGGGAAGGGAAGACTATATATTCTCTTGTCTATTCTCAAATATGACTCCTTACAGTCACCTTTGTGTTATGTAGTGATTAAGTTTTGTTTCCGGAGAGAAACTTACAATACAGTCTCTGAAAGTCTCAATGAGGTCAGGACATTTAGTCTTCACCTTTATAGCTGTTTCACCATCTCACATTTAATGATACCACAGTAGATGGATTTTTATTAGGATACACTTATTTGATAAACCGTCTCCCTGTTGCAAAAATTTTCCCTTAAACAAAAGATAAACTTTGAATATCTCCCACTCCTGCTTCAAAATGGATGCCTGTGCATATGTCTGCTGTCCCACATTCTTGTGTCTCCAGCTATCAAATGAATACTATAAGAATTAGATACATGCTGGATGTATTTGAAGCCGAAGGAATATTGGTTTCCTTGATGTGGTCAAGTCTGATACGCCTTACCTATTAAGAGAGATCAGGACTTGTGATTTCAATGTGTGAAGACATCTTGATCTTCTACTCATTGGGGCACCAGAAGGGACTGAACCCAAGAATGCTTGGATTTTATTTAGGACAGTTCCTCAGGGGATTTGTCATCAGGTGATCATCATCTGGACAGATGACTGAAAACTTTATCATTACAAATGTCAGTGAGAATATTCTGCTACCGGGTGGGAGGAGTGATGTGAAGGCAGAACTCCACGACTCATGACCTAACTCTGTTCCGAAGTGACTGGGAGTAAGAGTAGTTCTCACTAACTGTCCTGCATTAAAGGAGCCCTGGTGGCACAGTGGTTGAGTGTCAGGCTGCTAACTGAAAGGTTGGTGGTTCAAACCCACCAACTGCTCTGTGGGAGAAAGCTGTGGCGGTCAGTTCCCATAAAGATTACAACCTTGCAAACCTTATGGAGCCATTCTACTCTCTTCTGTCGGGGTGCTCTGAGTTGGAATTGACTAGATGACAATGGATTTGGCTCCTGCATTAAACCTTGTGTCATGTGGAATTTTGCATTATTTTGTGCTGTACATCATGGCCACCCGAAGACTATGAAGAAAAAAATAATTTATGAAATTCAAGATAATATTAATCATTGTGTTGGAGCCAGGAACTGATTTTCACTTAATAGAATAAAGTGAACGTTCTGGTACTTATCTGTGATTTGAATTGTAATAATCAGTCTATGTTTCAAATAATCACTGTAGATTCTGTAATGGTAAGGAAAATGGTGATTGTATCTTTGATTAAAGAGCACAAACTTCAGGTTCACCCTCAAAACAAATCTGTATGTATATGTTTGCCCTGAGAACCTTTAAGTGTTCACCTAGATTAATTTAAGTTCTTAAATTATCTCTTACATACCATACTAATTTTAATCATTTTCCTCAGTGTTTGAAATGTAATAATTTGATTATCTGTAATTTTCATGCTTACTAGACCCTTGGGGATATTTTGTATATGGATTTTAGTCATTTCATTAGTAACACACACCAGAATTTAGTTGTAAGCTTCTGGCAATATTTTATCTTTTCTTTCCCGTGCTCTTAAAGAAGATCTGCTAGAATACTAAGCATTCAGTTAAATTGGTAAGTGACTTCTACTCTCCACATGGGCATCATTGATATAAATGCAATTAGTAGAAATTTTCAAAACTGCCTATGGAAGACTCTCTGAAAGCAATGTCTTCCAGCCTTTTTAACATGCAGCCTAGATTTCACTGATCATCTTGCTACAGTGGTCTGCTATTTATCTAGTGTTCAGTAGTAGAATTCTGTGGGATATACTGAACTACTATGAACTAAACGGTACCTAAAAATGTGAAAGAAAGGAGAAAATAAACCATCACCTTTAATTCTATCTAATACTTAACTTGATAAAGACAAACAACAATTGGGGATTTTTTCTAATGCTACAAGAGGGCCAAAAAGCTTGGAAATGAAGAATATAGATAGATAAATAGATAGATAATTATTTTTGTTTTATTGGTATTACAGCACCGTACATTATGTGTTCCATGACTGGTTTTATATGATGTGTTTAATGCTTGGTCCCCCTTTAGCCACACAGAGTTCAAGGCATTGTACAGATCTACATTGAGCATGATGTTTTAAAGTGATGCATCCTTTAATCCTGGTTGTTTTAGTTTCCCAGTGTTGTTGCAATAGAAATCCCACAAGTGGGTGGCTTTAAAGAACAGAAATTTGTTTTCCCACAGTTTAGGAGGCTAGACAATTTGGGGCACCTGTTATTGGAGAAGGCTGTCTGTCAGCTCTAAGGGAAGATCCTTGTTCCTTCAGCCCCTGTAGCCCAGTGTTCCTCAGTTCCTTGGCAATCTTCTTGTGGCATCTATCTTCCCCTGATTTGTGGTTGCTTCTGTGTCTAATCTCTCTTTCTATAACTCAGAAGTGATTAAGTTTAGAACATACTGTACACTGATATGGCCTCATAAACATGAAGAAGAAAGCCATATTCCCTAATGGGATTACATCCACAGCTATAAGGGTTAGGATTCTAGTACATTTTGAGGAAACACAAATCAGTCCATAACATGGGTGTACACATCTATGATGCATTCTCTCAGACAATTCCTGTTTCTGATTTTCACTGCATAAACCTATCCATGTAGCATAACTCAGAAGAAGAAATCATGGGCTTCAAGTTGGTTAAAGTAAAAATAATAATAAAAATTTAATTAAGGATACCATTTATTTATCTTATTTTTTCACTAAAAGTAAAAAAAAAAATAAGTTAAAATGATTACTAGGGAAATATAAAATGTGAATTTTAAAACATTTATTTAAAATTATTTTGGGAATTTCCAGAAAAGTACTAAGAGTTCTGTCGTAGTAACAACATCAACACTAAGTTCATTATTAAGTATGAAGTGAATAACGCTGTTCTTGCCAAAGGGTATTCAGTGTTAGAATTTTTTTTCTCAGAGTGGTTACAGAAACGTTTGTTTCTAGCATTTTATGTTATGAATTGGCTTTCATAGTTATCTTCCAGATCCCACCCAGATAGAAGCAAATTTTCTAGCGTACTAGGTATTTGTATTTTTTGACTACAAAACATGTGGATCCCCTGACCACAGGATTCACTTCAGGAATTGTTACTTGATCCGATCAGAGCAAACTGATACAATAAGACTCTTTTTGACCAGTCTGGGTGTGAAACTATTTTCCTCCCACCCCCTGTGATACACAGCACTTAAAAGTTATAAGGATTAGTTGCTGTTTTATTTTTATCACTTAGTATTTGGTAAGGAAACTCCCACAAAGAAAGGCAATGCTGAGAGATGGATGCAAACAGACATCTAATCATACAATTGGGTCCTGAAACCAATCACACCTGATATTGGTCTAGCTGGCTGACTTTTTGATGATAGGGGAAAATAGTTATGAAATTCATAACAATGTTAGCCATTATTTTGGGGCCAGGAGTAATCATAGGCCAGTTTATGTAAGTTTTTATTTTTTAATTGTTTTTGTCATTTACAACCAAAAAGCTGCAACTGACACCCATGCTGGATTTACTAACCCTTTTCATAGCTTCCTATTTAGGGGAGCAGATCTAGGATTAGCCTATTGGAAGAGAGGTCAGTATCTACGCAACCTTGTATTTATGTCAAGACCTGCTGCCCTGTGATCTGCCCTGACTGTGTTGATGACTAGTTTTATGTGTCAACTTGGCTATAGTACCTAGTTATTTAATCAATCGCTAATCGAGGTGTTGCTATGTAGGTAATCTGTAGATGTGGATAACATCTACAATTAGTTGACTTTAAGTGAAGGAGGTCACCCTCAATAATGAGAAAGGCCCTCATCCCATCATTGGAAGATCTTAAGAGGAAAACTTCAGGTTTTCTGGAGAAGACGAAACCTCAGGACTACAAACAGCATTAACTCCTGCCGAGCGTCTAGCCTGCTGGCCTGCCCTACAAATTTTGGACTTGCCACCCACAACTGCACAATCATGTGAGCTGATTACTTAGAATAAATTGCTTTATATATATAAACACACACACTAAACTGGTTCTGATTCTCTGGGGAACTCTTAGCACTACTTCCTAGTGTTTCCTTTGTATAGGTATTGACTTTGGCTTTTCCTCTGCATGGACATGTGAATTTCCATTATTGAGGCAACTGAACCAGTCTTATTCAGGTAACAAAAATAGCATAATTAAATCATCACCATAATCACTGAAATCATCATCATCGTTAGTTATCACCATATCTATCTTACTTACTTATCTAGTGCTGCCATAAAAGAAATAACCACTACTGGGTGGCTTTAACAAAGGAGACTAGAAGCCCAAATGCAGGTCGCTGTCTCTCGTGGAAGGCTTTTTCTCTCTGTCGGCTCTGGAAGAAGGTCCTTGTTTCTTTTTGAGTTTCTGCTCCCCCGGGGTATCTTCGTGTGGCTTGGCGTCTCTCTTCCCTCAACTCTGTTTCTGTTTCTTGATTGTTTAATCTCTTTTATATGTCAAAAGAGATTGATTTAAAGGCACACCCTACACTAAACCTATTGAAAAGCAAGGATGTCACCTTGAGGACTAAGGTGCTCCTGACCCAAGCAATGGTGTTTTCAGTCACCTCATATGCATGCAAAAGATGAACAATGAATAAGGAAGAGGAAGAAGAATTGATGCCTTTGAATTGTGGTGTTTGGCAAAGAATATTGAACATACCATGGGCCAAAAAAAAAAAAAGAGCAAATCTGTCTTGGAAGACGTACAACCAGAATGTTCCTTAGAAGCAAGGATGGCGAGACTATTTCTCACACACTTTGGACATGTTATCAGGAGGGATCAGTCCCTGGAGAAGGACAACATGCTTGGTAAAGTAGAGGGTCAGTGAAAAAGAGGAAGACCCTCAACAAGATGGATTGACACAGGGGCTGCAACAATGGGTTCAACTATAGCAACAGTTGTGAAGATGGTACAGGACTGGGCAGCATTTTGTTCTGTTGTGCATAGGGTCACTATGAGTGGGAAGCTACTCCATGGCACCTAACAAGAACAACAACAATAAACCTGTCTCATTGACATAACAAAGAAAATCCATTCCCAAATAGGATCCTAACCACAGGAATGTTGTTGTTGTTAAGTGCCACCCAGTTGGTTCCAATTCATATCAATAAATTCATGTTATTGTCACATGCAAAACACATTTACCCCATCACAACCTCTCAAAGCCTTAAATCAACTCCAAGTCCAAAATCTCACCTTCCAAAACATCTAAATTAAATATGGGTGAGACATTAGGCATATTCCCTCACCAGAAACACATTTAACATCCATATTTCTAGCAACATTCTGTTGTTGATGCCTTATGTATTCTCTAATATGATAGGGACTTTCTCTAAGGCTCTCCTCACTTCTTTCTGAATCCTTCCAGAACTACCTTTAATGTCCATACTTCTAACAACAGTCTCTTCAAGGCAATCTAGGTTTTTACTATTAGGTACCTCAAAACTCTTCTAATCTATACCAGATACCCAATTCCAAAACTGCTTCCACATTTTAGGTATTTGTTAGAACAGCACCCCACTCTTTTGGTACCAAATTCTGCCTCAGTTATCTAGTGTTGCTATAACAGAAATACCACAAGTAGATGACTTTAACAAATAGAAATTTATTTTCTCACAGTTTAGGAGGATAGAAGTCTAAATTTGTAGGGCAAGCTTGAAGGGAAGTCTTTCTCTCTCTGTTGACTCTGGAGAAAGTTCCTTTTCTCTTCAGAGTCTGCTTCCTCGTTCCATGGAGATTTCCATATGTCTTAGCATCTATCTTAATCCATCTCTGCGTCTTTTGTTGCTCATTTAATCTCTTTTTTATCTCAAAGGAGATTGATTTAATAATCACCCTACATCTGATCTCACTAACATAACAAAGACAACCCATTACCAAATGGAAATATAACCAAAAGCATAGAAATTGGACTTCCACAAGTCTGTCATTTTGTCATACTGTAGGGCTTGTGTATTGTTGTGATACTGGGAGCTATGCCACCGATATTCATAAATCAGCAGGGTCACCCATGGCAGACAGGTTTCAGCTGAACTTCCAGACTAAGACAGACTAGGAAGAAGGACCTGGCAATCTACTTCTGAAATGAATTGGCCAGTGAAAACCTTATAAATAGCGTCAGCAAAATTGTGTGATATAGCACCGGAATATGAGCTCCCCATGTTGAAAAGCACTCAAAAGACTAGTGGAGAAGAGCTGCCTCCTCAAAGTAGAGTTGACCTTAATGATGTTGATAGAGTCAACCTTACAAGACCTTCATTTGCTGATGTGGTGCATCTCAAAATGAGAAGAAACAACTGCAAATATCCATTAATAATCAGAACATGCAATGTACAAAGTACAAATCTAGGAAAATTGGAAATTGTCAAAAGTGAAATGGAATGCATAAACATAGATATCCTAGACATTAGTGAGCTGAAATGGACTGGTATTGGCCATTTTAAACCAGACAATCATGGTCTACTATGGAGGGAATAACAACTTGAAGAGGAATAGCATTGCATACATCGTCGAAAAGAACATTTCAAGATCTATCCTGAATTACAACTCTGTCAGTAATAATATCTACATGCCTACAAGGAAAAGCAGTTAATCTGAATATTATTCAGATTTAACTACCAACCACTAAGGCCAAAGATAAAGAAATTGAAGATTTTTACCAACTTCTGCAGTCTCAAATTGATGGAACATGCAATCAGGATGCATTGATAATTACTGGCTATTGGAATGCAAAAGTTGGAAACAAAGAAGAAGGATCAGTAGTTGGAAAATATGGCCTTCAGGGTAGAAAAGATGCCAGAGATCACTTGATAGAATTTTGCAAGACCGATGACTTCTTCATTGCAAATACATTTTTTCACCAATATAAACGGCAACTATACACATGGACCTCACCAGATGAAATACACAGGAATCAAATACATCTGTGGAAAGAAGCAATGGAAAAGCTCAATATTATCAGTCAGAACCAGGCCAGGGGCTGACTGCAGAACAGACCATCAATTGCTCATATGGAAGTTTAAGTTAAAACTGAAGAAAATTAGAACAAGTCCACGAGAGCCAGAGTACAACCTTGAGTATATCCCACCTAAAATTAGAGACCATCTCAAGAATAGCTTTGATATGTTGAACACTAATGACAGAAGACCAGACAAGTTGTGGTGGAGTGACATCAAGCACATCATCCATAAAGAAAGCAAGAGGTGAAAATTATAGACCTATATCCCTCATGAATGTAGATGCAAAAATCCTCAACAAAATTCTAGCCAATAGAATTCAACAAGATATCAAAAAAATAATTCACCATGACCAAGTGGGATTTTCACCAGGTATGCAGGGATGGTTCAACTTTAGAAAAACAATTAATGTAATCCACCACAAAAATCAAACCAAAGAATCACATGAATTTTATCAATTGATGCAGAAAAGGCATTTGACAAAGTTCAACACTCATTCATGATAAAAAGTCTCAGCAAAATAGGAATAGAAGGAAAATTCCTCAACATAATAAAAGGCATTTATACAAAGCCAACAGCCAACATCACCCTAAATGGAGACAGCCTGAAAGCATTCCCATTGAGATCGGGAACCAGACAAGGATGCCCTTTATCACCACTCTGATTCAACACTGTGTTGGAGGTCCTAGCAAGAGCAATTAGACTAGATAAAGAATAAAGGGCATCCAGATTGGCAAAGAAGTAAAAGTATCTCTATTTGCAGAGGACATGATCTTATACACAGAAAACCTAAGGAATCCTCTAGAAAACTACCAAAACTAATAGAAGAGTTCAGCAGAGTATCGGGATACAAGATAAACATACAAAAGTCAGTTCGATTCCTCTACACCAACAAAAAGAACATCGAAGAGGAAATCACCAAATCGATGCCATTTACAGTAGCCCCTAAGAAGATAAAATACTTAGGAATAAATCTTACCAGAGATGTAAAAGACTTATACAAAGAAAACTACAGTACACTTCTGCAAGAAACCAAAGAGACTTACAGCAGTGGAAGAACATACCTTGCTCATGAATAGGAAGACTTAACATTATAAAAATGTCTGTTCCACCAAAAGCGATCTATACGTTTAATGCAATTCCGATCCAAATCCCAACGACATTCTTTAATGAGATGGAGAAACAATTCACCAATTTCACATGAAAGGGAAAGAGGCCCCGGATAAATAAGGCATTACTGAAAAAGAAGAACAAAGTGGGAGGCCTTACTTCACCTGATTTTAGAACCTATTATACCACCACAGTAGTCAAAAGAGCCTGGTACTGGTACAACAACAGATACATGGGCCAATGGAACAGAATTGAGAATCCAGATATAAATCCATCCACATATGAGCAGTTGATATTTGACAAAGGCGCCAAAACAGTTAAATGGGGGAAAAGACAGTCTTTTTAACAAATGGTGCTGGCATAACTGGATATCCATCAGCAAAAAAAAATGAAACAAGACCCATACCTCACTCCATGTACAAAAACTAACTCAAAATGGATCAAAGACCTAAATATAAAATCTAAAACGATAAAGATGATGGAAGAAAAAATAGGGACAATGTTAGCAGCCCTAATACATGGCATAAACAGTATAGAAAACATTATAAAGAACATAGAAGATAAACTAGATAACTGGGAGCTCCTAAAAATCAAACACGTATGCTCACCCAAAGACTTCACCAAAAGAGTAAAAAGACTACCTACAGACTGGGAAAAAGTTTTTAGCTGTTACATTTCTGATTAGCGCCTGATCTCTAAAATCTACGTGATACTGCACAAACTCAACTACAAAAAGACAAATAACCCAATTAAAAAATGGGCAAAAGATATGATGAATAAACACTTCACTAAAGAAGACATTCAGGTAGCTAACAGATAATGAGGAAATGTTCACGATCATTAGCCATTAGCGAAATGCTGATCAAAACTACAATGAGATTTCATCTCACTCCAACAAGGCTGGCATTAATCCAAAAAACACAAAAGAATAAATGTTGGAGAGGCTATGGAAAGATTGGAACACTTCTACACTGCTGGTGGGAATGTCAAATGATACAACCACTTTGGAAATCGATTTGGTGCTTCCTTAAAAAGCTAGAAATAGAACTACCATACGATCCGGCAATCCCACTCCTTGGAGCATATCCTAGAGAAATAAGAGCCTTTACACGAACAGATATATGCACACCCATGTTTACCGCAGCACTGTTTACAGTAGCAAAAACATGGAAGCAACCAAGATGCCCATCAACGGATGAATGGATAAATAAATTATGGTATATTCACACAGTGGAATACTACGCATCGATAAAGAACAGTGAGGAATCTGTGAAACATTACACAACATGGAGGAACCTGGAAGGCATTATACTGAGTGAAATTAGTCAGTTGGAAAAGGACAAATATTGCATAAGACCACTATTATAAGAACTTGAGAAATAGTTTAAACTGAGAAGAAAACATTCTTTTGTGGTTACAAGAGGGGGGAGGGAGGGAGGGTGGAAGAGGGACATTCACTAATTAGTAGATAGGAACTACTTTAGGTGAAGGGAAAGACAGCACACAATACAGGATAGGTCAGCACCATGACTAAACCAAAAGCAACAAAGTTTCCTGAATAAACTGAATGCTTCGAAGGCCAGCGTAGCAAGGGCAGGGGTCTGGGGACCATGATTTCAGGGGACATCTAAGTCAATTGTCATAATAAAATCTATTAAGAAAACATTCTGCATCCCACTTTGAAGAGTGGCATCTGGGTGTTAAACGCTAGCAAGCAGCCATCTAAGATGCATCAATAGGTCTCAACCCACCTGGATCAAAGGAGAATGAAGAACACCAAGGACACAAGGCAATTATGAGCCCAAGAGACAGAAATGGCCACGTGAAACAGAGACTACATCATCCTGAGACCAGAAGAACTAGATGGTGCCTGGCTACAACTGATGACTGCCCTGACCGGGAACACAACAGAGAACCCCTGAGGGAGCAGGAGAACAGTGGGACCAAGAATTGGTCAATGTTCAATCATTTCAGGAGTCAGCATATGATCAGGAACTGATGGTACCGAAGGAAGAAATCCAAGCTGCACTGAAGGCATTGGCAAAGAACAAGGATTGAGGAATTGATGGCATACCAACTGAGATGTTTCAACAAATGAATGCAGCATTGGAAGTGTTCACTTATCTATGCCAAGAAATTTGGAAAAGAGCTATCTGGTCAAGTGACTGGAAGAGATCTGTATTTATTCCTATTCCCAAGAAAGGTAATACAACTGATTGCAGAAATTATTGAACAGTATCATTAATATCACACATAAGTAAGAATTTGCTGAAGATCTTCAAAAGTGGCTGCAGCAGTATATTGACAGGGAACTGCCAGAAATTCAGGCTGGATCCAGAAGAGGATGTGTAACCAGGGATATATCATTGCTAATGTTAGATGGATCTTGGCTAAAAGCAGAGAACACCAGAAGCATGTTTACCTGTGTTTTACTGACTATGCACAAGCATTCCACTGTGTGGATCATAACGAATTATGGATAACATTGCAAAGAATGGGAATTCCAGAACACTAAATTGTGTTCATGAGGAAACTGTATGTAGATCAATAGGCAGTTGTTCAGATGGAAGAAGAGGATACTGTGAAGGTTAAAGTCAGGAAGGGTGTGCATCAGGGCTGTATCCTTTCACCATACCTACTTTGTCTGTATGCTGAGCAAATAATCCAAGAAGCTGGACTATATGAAGAGTGGGGCATCAGAATTCTTGACAGACTCTTTAACAACCTACCCTATGCAGATGACACAACCTTGTTTGCTGAAAGTGAAAAGGACTTGAAGCACTTACTGATAAAGATCAAAGACCACAGCTTTCAGTATGGATTGCACCTCAACATAAAGAAAACAGAAATCCTCACAACTGGACCAATAAGCCACATCATGTTAAATGGAGAAAAAATTGAAGTTGTCAAGGATTTCATTTTACTTGAAGCCACAGTCAACACCCATGAAAGCAGCAGTCAAGAAACCAAAAGATGCATTGCATTGGGTAAATCTCCTGCAAAAGACCTCTTTAAAGTGTTGAAAGCAAAGATGTCACCTTACTTTTCAAAACTTTAAAGAGGTTGAAAGACTAACGTGTGCCTGACCCAAGCCATGGTATTTTCAAATGCATCATATGCATGTGAAAGCTGGACAATGAGTAAGGAAGACCAAAGAATTGACGCCTTTGAAATGTGGTGTTGGCAAAGAATATTGAATATACCATGGACTGCCAAAAGAAGGCACAAATCTGTCTTGGAAGAAGTACAACCAGAATGATCCTTAGAAGCAAGGATGGTGAGACTATGTCTTAAATACGTTGGGCATGGTATCAGGAGAGATCAGGTCCCTGGAGAAGGACATCATGCTTAGGAAAATACATAGTCAATGACAAAAAGGAAGACCCTCAATGAAATGAATTGACACAGTGGTTGTAGCCACACAGTGAGATCTAGCATAAAAACAATTGTGGGCAGGGTGCAGGACCAGGCAGTGTTTTGTTCCGTTGTACAGAGGGTCACTATGAGCCAGAAGCGACTAGACGGCACCTAACAACAACTACAATAGAAGTCTGGTGTTACAACATGTATTTTTAAGGTACGCATTTCAATGTATAACACTATCATCCTCATACTTCTCCTCAAGTGACAGGATAACATTTTGACAGAGATGTCAACAGTGCAGCAGTGACAGAATATTGATTATTAGTGAAGCGGGGTGGTGAATATATGGAGCTTCCTTATAGTATTGATTTAATTTATGTGTTTGAAATTTTCCATAATAAAAAGTAAAAAAAGCACACACATACATAAAAACAATAGAAAGATGGTGTGGGCATTGCATGTGGACTTATCAAAAGTGGACAGTTTCCAATCATAAGGGTTTTCTTAAAAATCTCCTAAATTATTTATCCAAGCTATAGCAAACATATGCCTAAAATACACTAAGTGCCAAATAATATATCTAAGAGAGAGTAGGCTAGCCTCTGTTTTGGCTAGAGAGGTAAAAATAACCAACGAGAGGAGCAAACTACTTCTAAAGGTGCATAGGGAAAAGCTAAGGAGTCTTGGTGGTGCAACTGTTAATCACTCCGCTACTAACTGAAAGGTTTGAGGTTCGAGCCCCGTAGCTGCTCCGTAGGACAAAGACCTGATGTTCTGCTTCTGTAAAGATTAAAATTAAAACCGAACCGAACCAGTTGCTGTCAAGTCAATTTGGCCTCACAGCGACCCTATAAGATAGAGTAGAACTGCCGCATAGGGTTTCCAAGGAGTGGCTGGTGGATTCCAGCTGCTGAAATTTGGTTAGCAGCTGAGCTCTTAAAAAAAAAAAAAAAAAATTTTTTTTTTTTTTTACGAGTCACTTCCACTCTCTTACATAGGGTCACTGTGAGTAGGATTCGACTGGACGGCACACAGTAACGACAGGGAAACACTAGTAGTGTATAGAATAGTGAAAAATCTTGAGAATTTGGTTGCCATATGTCTGTGTTGGGGGCCCAATTCTCTTGCCCATCAGCTGTGTGAGCTTATGGAAGTAATTTGACCTGTGTGAAGCCCAGTTTCATCAGTGAAATGCCAGTGACAGCACTTGCCTCATGAGGTTACTTTGAGAAGCAATTGGAATAATGTATTCAAGAGCTATTTGCAAACCTGAAATTGTGGTTATTATTCACTTCAATTTTGTGTCTTCGAAACTTTTTAGAATAAAAATGCACAACTAGCAACTCACTTATTCTGCAATTTGTAAAGAATTCTTGGAAAGTGCCGTTTCTTTTATGTAGTATGTTTCTTTTTGATTTTAGACAGACAGTGGCAGTCAATTACTACCCTATTCTCAAAGGCTTTAATAAAATCCCCCTGTGTGCTCAGAACAAATAACAACTTGAATTGAGAAATAAATTATTGAATAAAATATGGTATAGTACAAAGTATTTCATGCAAGTACATGGACTGCATTGTCCAATACATCAGTCTATTTATTTCCCCGAGAATGCATAAGAATGAAAAAAAAAAGCTTCCTTTAAAAAGCAAGTACATACATCATTGATTTTGTAAATTGTATTTCTTAGTAAGGAATAGATAGATAATAGATGGCTTTAGGTTAGGCAGCTGTGATGTGGAAAGACAGATGAACTTGGCATTAGGACACTTGGGCTGATACCTTTACTTCATTCGTTACTAAATATTTGACCTTGAATATCCACCTACTTCTCAGGGCTGTGTGTTCTTGGTGTAGAGGAGTGAAGTAATAGTTGCTACTCCATGGATTCTGGTATTCATCATGCAACGTCTGTAAGTATCTGGTCTATAATACATTTTCATTTCATTGAGTAAATGCATTTTAAATGCATTCATGAAAAGTATTTTTTCTGTGCATTTTCAATTTTATCACCTTTCAAAATGACTTTATTTTAATCTGAAAATAACTGAATTTATCAGAGTTTGTCAGAGATTGCTCATCATTATGGTTATAAAAACTCTAAGTCTCTATCTTCTGTGATTTTAAAATTTACAATTTTCCATTCATTATACAATAATAGAAGTATTTTTAGGTGGTAAAATTGTATTTAAAAATGACTTTAACTTCTGCTTAATATTCAACCCATATTTCCACAAACCCCAAGCTTTAGCGTTTGTTATAGGAGTATGTATATATAAAGATAGAACTGCACGTGCCCACACATGCGCGCACGCGCACACACACACACTCCTTTATATTTTTTGGTCTTAAAATAATCTACTTTTAATCCTGTTCTGACTTATTCAGTTAAAATTTAGAAACTCAGTGATAAGGTGAAGTATGTTGTTATTTCAAGTTAGTGGTGTCAGAAATTCACAGCAGTCTCTACTGTGTAATGTATCTCTAATCAACAAGCCATGTTGGTAATAAAAACAGAAACAAGTGTATCATTTTGGGGATAAATAGTACTAAAGACACAAGATGGCAGTACTAGTCTTTACAAGTTACCAGAAACATGGTAATACATTTTGAAGCTTTTAATTCATTTCTCTTGCCTTTTTTCTCAATGTTTTTAAAGAAGTTTTTATATCTATCCATGAATTTTCCCAAGTTTTATGGAATTAAAAAATATTGGCTAATGAGAATATGAGCTATAGGTTATCTATCTCTTTATTGGCAGAAACCACATTTAGTAAAATCACTTCACCATTAAAAAATGTCAATACCCTCATCCATATAATGAACATTTTAGACTACGAATATGTATTTGAGTTTTCTTTCTCTGACAGGTTTGCACATTACACAGATTCTGCATTTTGCAGGTTTTACTGTATCTCAGTTTCTTCCTCTTCTGAGTAGCTCGGCTGTTGTTGTTAGTTGCTGTTGAGTAAATTCCAACTCACGGCAGCCTCGTGTCTCAAAGTAGGACTGCGCTCCATGGAGTTTTCAAGGCATGACTTTTTGGAAGCAGATCACCAGACCTGTCTTCTGAGGTACCTCTGAGTCGGTTTGAACCACCAGCCTTAAGCATTTGCACCACCCAGGGAGTCCTCTCTGAATATCTATAACATTTATTAACTCATGAGTTGACAATTTCAGACCAAAGTTGCTATTCCTTAATGAACTACCTTATTCAAAATTTGAGATAAGAATGGCAGTGGACTCCTTTCTTCAGTGTTTAAATGAATATCAGTGGTGATTGCACATTCTTCAATAGCTTCAGAAAATTTAGGTCCCTCTTAATTTTTATGTATAAAATTAATATATTTATTATTATTTAATATTTTAGTGAGCATTACCAGGCAGCCTGGATTGTGAAACACCATCCTATCTCATTAAAAAGTGTCAGGTGTGGGATCTGCCAACGTCCTACTTTTCCATCCCAAGACAACTCTTTCTAACTGCAGTGTTTTTTGGGGAATTAAGAACTCGTTTCTTTTCAGGCGTAGCATTTTAAACATTTTCTGTTTCATTTTATTTCTCTTTGAGAAATCTAGGCCCTGAATTTTCTTTATTCATACACTTTTTATTTCAAATTGATTTATCCTCCAAATCCTGTAAAGTAGCAAACTTCTACAGGGAAGTGGCTCCATCATGGCACCTCGGTAACATGTATCCACATAGGCTAAGTAAACAAGGACCAAATGCAGGGTGACGTGTGTCTTTGCAGAACATCCTCCAGCCTTCTCAGGATCACGGCAAGATAATCAGTTTCGTACAGATTTGGTGCAAGGCTGTTTCTCATCCACTTGTTTGTCTCATTGGAGGCTGCCACAAGCTGATTCTAAGTAATCTCCCTGGTTCTGGTGATCCATGGGGCTACCCACAGCGCCCTCCTCAGGGTATAGCTGCAGACTATAAAACTACTTAGTTGAAATATGGAATAGGCTCTTCCATGAAAGAGTGATGCATCGCTCATGCCATCTATCCTATAGCATCTCCAGTTTTGTGTCATCCAGTAGGATTCAGGAAGCTGACACCATGCTAATCTTGCTTATGTTGCCTCTAAGTAATAAACTTTCTCAGTCCAATTAGGCTCATTATGTCCTCACCTGCCAAATATATGGAGTGTGAGAAGCTAGCCTAGGAACTGCGGAATTTGCTTCTGTTTATGGACAGCTTGACTGTTTAACACTCCAAATGCCATGTCAAGAAATCAAAAGGCTTTAAGGATTCTATGAGATTTTACATAATAGAAAAAGTAAAAGTTTAGCAACATTTATTATGTTACTAAATCATCTATAATATTATTTCTGTAGCATTTTCCTCCTTATAGCAGAGGACACAGTTCCCTACCATCATATAAAAATGCTTTGCTTGATCTTCTTATTACTGCTAGATGACATTGCATTTTCTGCCTTCATTCTACTGGAATGCTTTATAACTAGTAACTACCCACTGCCTCCACAACCTCTTCATCTATTCCTTCCCTTAGAATCAAACAAATAAGTTCTTTACCTGCATCTTTATGAAAACACACTTATTATAATTTTAGTTGTTCTAGAGTAAATGAGCTATTCTCAGTCCTGATCTTATATAAACTATAGCATTTTTTACTTTGATCAAATATTTAAAATTCTTATTTAATGATGCGCAAATCACCATCTTGTGCCTCAACTTAATAAAATCTCTCTTACTTCCCAGTAGTTTCTTGTCCTCATTAAATTTTCTTAGTGTTCTCCAAGGCTGATGATCCTTGGGTGTTCAGTTTTATAACATCTGCAGTAGTACAATGTTTGACGACCAAACCTTAGTATGTCTGGAGGAAAGAATCAGAAGTATGTTATTATAAGGTTCTTTGCTATATATGAAGTACAACAATATTACTTAAAGATATATATGGTGATAAATCAAAGATGCCTATATTATAAACTTAAAGAAATTACTAAAATAATAAAACAGATATAGCTAATAAGTCAACAAAGGAGATAAAATGAAATCATAAAAAATATTCAATTAATCCAGTAGATGCTAGAAAAACAGGAAAAGGAGGAAAAATACAGGTGAGACAAGCCAAAAATAAGATGATAGTTGGAAAACTCAGTATATAAACAACCATGTTAAATACAAATGTCTTAAGTACCCTCATTAAAATTCAAGGAGTGTCAGACTGGAAAACAAGCAAGGCTCAACTACATGCTGCCAATAAGAAACTTACTGTAACTATAAAGACACAAATAAGTTAAAATCAAAAGAATAGAAAAAGATATGTTGTACTATTAGTAATTAAAGAAAAATATGGAATGGCCATGTTAATATCAGACAAATAGATTTCATGGCACAGAATACTATCACGCAAAGATCATTTAATAATGATGAAAGGGTCAATTCTTCAACAGGACTTAAAAATCTTAAATGTTTATGCATTTGATAACAAAGATTAAAAATGCATAAAGCAAAATTGGTTAGAACTATAAGAAATATAAATATCCACAATTAGAGAATATTTAATAACCATCTAAATAATGGCGCCCTGGTCACACAGTGGTTAAGAGCTTGGCTGCTAACTAAAAGGTCAGCAGTTTAAATCTACCAGCTACCCCCCGGAAATTCTATGGGAGAGTTCTAGTCTGTCCTATAGGGTTGCTATGAATCAGAATGGACTCGATGGCAATGGGTATCTAAATAAATTGTTTGAATATGTAAGCTGATAGGCAGAAGAAGTAGGCATATATTCAGTACATGTACAGATGATGCTATGGATTTAAATGTATCCCCCCAAAATATGTGTTGTAAATCCTAAACCCCTATACCTGTGGTTATAATCTCATTTGAGAATGAATTTTCTTAGTTGTATTAATGAGGCAGGATTGGTGTAGGCTTTAAGTTTAGCATTGCACTAATGTCAAAACTCAAAAAGAAAGCTCATTAATAATAATAGACATAAAGCTAGTTTCTAAAATATGAAGATGACTCATATGCCCACTTTCCCACTTCATCTTCCTAACATTGGCCACCCATGTGGCACTTTCTTTTTCTGACCCTAACCAACCAGAGTTGAGTCTCTACAAGTTAGGACTCTTGTCCTTTCAGGCCCTGCCAAATAGGTAATACCACTCTCCTCTGCTGGTTCTCACTTCCTCCAATGATTTTGATAATTCACTAGAATGACTCAGAGAACTCAGGGAAAATATTATCTATACATACAGTTCCCCATTTATTATAACTAGAAAGGATATACACTAAGATACATGTTAGGCAAGGTTGGGGAGAGGTCCTGGCACTAGGCTTCGATTGCCTCCACGGGCATATGTAGTCATCCTCTTTCCTTCTTCGTAGATGTTCTACCTAATCCTGGAAGCCCCAAAGAGAGCACTACAAGGTCCAGAGTTCCCTAGTCATTGAGACCTCAGTGAATATGCCCAACTGGAGCCTTAATGAACAGTCATGATTGATCCAATCAATGAGTACGTATTACTGCATCATGTCCCCTCCCTTTCTGAAATTAGCTGACCAGCTGTGGGGTTTGTATAGTTCCTACTTGCCTGGGTATTTTAGAAAGACAAAGAGTACCTTCATTGCTGGGGTTAATTCCAGAGACCAGATACAAAAAGCCAAATGTAGTTCTTAGTCCCAGAGTTGAACCCCTTCACTTTCTGATATTTTTATATATGTGTACACCTAACATTTGGAGAATTACTTCCCATTCCTCCTTAATACCATCAATATCATTATTTAACACTGCTAATATTATGCCATAACCTGAAAAATAATAATCAAAAGATATTGGCTTATCACTAGAGTCCCAATCAGTTATTAGTTCTTAGCTTCTGTACATCATCATATGGTATGGCAAAAAGCCCTCTCAGGCTAAGATCAGCTGAAAGTGTCCATCTTGTCTCATCAGGTTCTGCAGGCTCCAATAGCAGACCTTGTTTTGTTTTTATTTTCGACTTTTCAGGCATCTGTTAAAATGGAGCTAAGAGATATATGTTATTCCCTTACTCTGAGCCTCTCTCAAGTTATTAACAGTGTTGAATTTTTTCCAGGTGCATAACATACTTACTCATTCCTTTACCCTCAACAATCATTTCTTCTTCCCATCATTTGTCATTTAGTTTTTCCCAACATTTTCCACCTTGGGAAGTGACATCGAGTTTGGTCCCTCTATTGTCTAGTCCAGTATATGCTTCCCCTTAAGCTACTTATTCAAAACCAGTACACACAGTTGCAGTTCTGGTCCTGGTCCTACTACATCAGGTAGAAAAACACAAAACAAAACATTAGTTGAGGTGATGGGGAAAATGGCATAATCATATCAACATCCTTCCCCATCCCCCTTTTCCTAGATCCACCCAAAAGTAAAGTAATTTATCTAGTGGGGATACTGCCTTGTTCTCATTCCTTCTGAGTGTAAGCACACACTCATGAAGCTTCGTAGGCCAGGGAATATTTTAACATTTCTTACTGGAAAACGTACATGAGATAATAATACAATGCCTCATTGCTAGATTTTCTTTCTATTGACAGTCACTGGAATTTGACTTCATGTGAGCCAAACTATTCACATCACCTTGTTTAAGGCATTTATTCAACCAGAATTTATTAAAAATATACCACATGCCATGTAGTGGTAACACAATGAATAAAACATGGTAATGCTTATTCTGCAAGAGCAGTCTC
Source organism: Elephas maximus indicus (assembly GCF_024166365.1). Taxonomy (NCBI): domain Eukaryota; kingdom Metazoa; phylum Chordata; class Mammalia; order Proboscidea; family Elephantidae; genus Elephas; species Elephas maximus. The sequence continues at coordinate 42,096,892 of NC_064836.1, read as the reverse complement.
TCTCTTCACTAGAGCGAAGTCTAATTACCTATACAGACAGAATTCTCCCTCTCTTTTCTTTCTTCCTTTCTTTTGCATATCTACAACTATGCCTCCTTTTCCTGCGTCTAGCTGTTCCATTTTTACTTCTTATTTCCTTCCCCTCTCTATGGTTTAGGCTTGTAAAGCCAGTACAGCTAAGCTGTTCATGATACTCCTCTGATATTCAGAGTCTAATTAGGACCCCTTAGGAGGGACAGATTGACTTAGTGATTCCATGTGATTCTACAAATGCCAGGCTGGTCAAGTCAAATTGAAGCTGGAGAATTACAGAAGTCAAAGCTCCATTTTAGAGATAAGGAAAATGAAACCAAGTGAGAACAGAAGCAGGATCAGGACTCAGAGTAGAAATTTCTGGCTCAATTTTCAGTTTCCTTTCCTCAAGCCGATGATATATTACTAACAATTTGGCTTATTTTAATTTATACTAACTTGTATTTCCTTGTGGCATATAATTATGTAATTATAGAAAATAGCCTATATTTATACCAAGCATCATTTGTGTCCTAAGATATATATATATACATATATATATAGTTTTTAATTGCCTTCGACTTGATTATGACTCAGAGCAATGCCATGTGTAGTTAGTAGAACTACTCCATAGGATTTCCAAGGTTGTGTCTTTTCAGAAGCCGATGACCAGGCCTGTCTTCTGAGGCACTTTTGGGTGGGTTTCAACCACCAATCTTTCAGCTAGTATTCAAGCACCTAAGCACTTAACCACTTGCACCGACCAGGAAGATATGTGTGTGTGTGTGTATTTTTTCTCCTCAGAAAAGCTTTTCCTGGTAAGTACTCTTGTTATTCCCATTTTATATTTGGAGAAATTGAGACACGAAGAGGTTAAGTAACATTCCCAGAATGTACGGGTCCAGGCAGTTTAATGCCATAGTGTTGTACATGTAAAGAATATCAAGAAGAGCGCTAATATCCATTATTCAAGTAATCCAAATAACCAGGACCAGATGTATAACATAGCCTAATCTATAACTCTATAGAAAGGGTCTACCTCAAATCTTTTCCAGACTTGCTTGACATTTGAGATTCCATCATTCAGCAACAGGGAAGGGTCAAAAGGCACTGGCAGCAGAGAAGAAAGCAAACACCGATTCGTGAAATTGTTAACTTTATTCCAAATGTTAATTCTAACAAAATTAAAGATGCCAAAAATGTGTATGTGAAACAATGTAAATGGCTGCTGCTTTATTCTTCAAACACAAAAGCAACAGGACAGTGATTTCTAAAAAGCTAACAAAGAAATTTGGGTGCTAGCAAATTTAGAAACAAATAAAAAAAATAATAAAAGGGGTTAATTTGATTGAAAAAGCCTTGTTTTCCAGACCTATCCCTTCACTTAAGGAAGTAGTATTATTTACTAAGTAAGAACATCAGCATTCCCTCCCTGAACCTGAGAAAAGTAAATTAGTAATCCTGATTATCATAGATTGCTTTTCGTGTGTCAAGGTTCAAATGGGAAGTTTAAAGTCAACTAAAAGTTGAGAGTGCTGCTCAATGATTCTGAGTCAGTAGAAACTTTGAAAAGGTCTGCAGGCTTTAAATTAAAAGTTATCATAATTCGCTGAATTGCAGGCATTTTTCTCTTTAGGCAGCCTGCCAAAGCCCTTTCATGCCAGTAAAAGTAAGCAATATGTGCTACTTTTGATGGTATCACCATGAAAAACCTCAAATGGTGAGGAAGTTCATTTCAGATACAAATCTAAAGCTAATTTATCCAACTTTTCTGGTCTGAAAATCTTGCTGTAAATCTTTCAAAAACAAGATGACTTGTGAGATTTTTCGTAATTCAGGATTGTGTCTGGGAAGAAAATGTGACATGAGCAGTTTTTTTCCTGTGGTTTCGGTTATTACCAGGAAATACTTGACCCAGGAAAACATAAATCCACATGTGAGCAAGAATACCAAGTCTTCCAAGAGTCCATCAGTGTAAAAGGACTTAAATTGTGCATGCTTAGTAAGGAGCCCTGGCAGCACAGTGGTTAAGCACTGGGCTGCTAACCAAAAGGCTGGCTGTTGGAAAGGAAAGTTTGGCGGCTCCAACCAAAAGGTCGGCAGTTCGAACCCACTAGCTGCCCCATTGGAGAAAGATGTGCCAGTTGGCTCTTGTAAAGATTTACAACGTTGGAAGCTCTGTGAGACAGTTCTACTCTGTCCTACCAGATCACTGTGAGTTGGGATCGGTTTGACAATGGGTTTGGTTTTGGGGTACTTACTGAAGTTAGAATTTTATGTACCCCAAGGAGTTTCTACATGTACCAAATTCATTGCACCTACTCTTAGGAATTAAATACTGAAATAGAAATAACTTAAATCCATTGCAATTAATTTTTTTCAAAATCAAAATCAAATCCATAGCCTTGTTTTCTAAAGGTGATATATCAAATGTGCATATCTTGAAAGTGTTATCTGACCCTTATCGTGATCTAGAAAGACTAACAAATAAAAGGAGAAAGAATGCTAGTCTCAAAAGCTATTGCTGGAGCAAGAACTGTTTGATAACTTGTGCTTATTTTGGTGTATTTTTGCTTTTGCATAACCTTCACTGAACACTGAATATAGCAGACTTTTCAGGAAGATTTCAATTGGGGAGATATAGCAAAGTTTAGGCGTTATAGAAATAATGAATAATGTCGTAACTGGCCAGAATATGTCTCAGTTCTTTTGAGATAGTATCAAATGATGTTAAAACAGCCTTGAGAATATATGTGGATCCCCATCACTCCAATGAAAAGCAAATATTTCTAAGTCCATTTTCAGCCCTTGGATTTACTATATGAACAAGTCATTCTCTTCCTGTCAGTCTCTTCTTGAGAGATTTTGGGCAAAGCACTAAATCTCTCTTGACCTTAGTTTAGCCACCTATAAAATGAGGGGGTTCAATCAGATTATCTCTGTTTTGTAACTATAAAATTATATGTTCTATATTATTTCTATATATTTTCAGTTCCTCCTACTAACATAAAGACCTTAGAAAAGAGTAATATTTACTATATGCTATTTCGTATTGGGATTTCATATTATCAGTTAAAACTGAAACAATAAAACCCTGAATGATTTTAAGACCCAATTTTATACATAAGAATATTGAGGCTCAGTAAGTTTGTTACCTTGCCCAGTTTCCAGCAGATTATTAAGAATTGAACAGCAATTTGGTTTCAAGCATATGTGAATAAAAATCTTATATTTTTCCACTGCCTATGCCATATATAGCTAAGTATAAAATGTTCAAAATATTTTGTATTGTAAACGTGCTTTAAAAATATTGGCCATATATATTTTGTAATTGTGTCCTTGGAGTCAAATATACTGAAGAAATTTAAAAGAATTTGTATATATTTATTGAGAAATTATAATATTAGATTAAAAAAATAGAAGACAAAGGAGACCGTAACTCTGAAAAGTCAAGAGGAAATTATAGATAAGAAACAAGTAGCAAGAAAATATAGACTTAGCAGCCCAATCTGATCACACACCCCAAAGTACAAAGCTCTACTATTGAAAGAAGTTAAATGTCAAGTTCCAAGAAAAATGATGAAGTTAGGATTGAAATTATACAGGACTTGTTTATAAGCATGTTAACTTATTATAGGCTTAGAAGGAAAAGTTTGAAAATTACTAAAATTCAAAAGCTTTTGTACAGTAATAATGACATAATACTGGAGTATAAGAAAATGGCACTGATTGTACCACTACATTCTGCCAGAGTAGGGGACTGTCAGGTGGTGGACTGAAAACAATCAGTCATCACTATCCATATGATTGGCACGCCTGGAGAAAATCTTTTTGATAAGATAAGGAGAAGAGATAGGTACCAAAGTCATTTTTTAAGGAAGGAGGGATTAAACATTTATAAGGTATTTATAAATGTAACATCAGATAGGATTTCCCAGGGAGTATAAACTCTCTCTTGACTTTCTGTCCCTTTGTTTGTGTGGTATACTTTAAACTCAGAGGTAACCATTTTGTATCCCTTTCCTATCTCAAAAGAAAGAATAGTGCCCATAAAAAATTTATTAACCTTTTTTCTACGTACTTTAGAACATAGGTTTTAGTTTTTATTTTCTTGTTGAAAAGAAGAATCTGGCAATCTAACCCCCACCCCACCCCGCCCCACCCCCCCAAAAAAGCCAGTGAAAACCTTTTGAACAGCAGCTGAACATTGTTTGATATAGTGCTAGAAGATGATCCCCTTAGGTTGGAAGGCACTCAAAAGACGACTGGAGAAGAGCTGCCTCCTCAAATAGAATTGACCTTAATGACCCGGATGGAGTAAAGCTTTCAGGACCTTCATTTGTTGATGTGGCATGACTTAAAATGAGAAGAAACAGCTGCAAACATCCGTTAGTAATCAGAATGTGAAAGGAACGAAGTATGAATCGAAGAAAATTGGAAGTCATCAAAAAAGAAATGGACATTTGAAGATCAGTATCCTAGGCATTAGTGAGCTGAAGTGGACTAATACTGGCAATTTTGAAATGGACAATCATATGTTCTACTATGCCAGGAATGACAAATTGAAGAGGAATGGTGTCACATTCATTGTCAAAAAATATTTCAAGATCTACCCTGAAGTAAAAACTCTTCTCAGTGGTAGGATAACATCCATGCCGCTGTAAGGAGGACTTTTTTAAAGACCTTTTTTAAAGATCCCACTTAGAACTAAAGTGTGCCTGACCCAAACCGTGGTGTTTTCAATCGCCTCATATGCATGCAAACATTAGACAGTGAATAACAACGACTGAAGAAAAATTGATGTTTTTGAGTTATGGTGTTGGCGAAGAATATGGAATATACCATGGAATGCCAGAAGAATGAAAAATCTGTCTTGGAAGAAGTACAGCCACAATGCTCCTTAGAAACAAGGATGGCGAGACTGCCTCACGTACTCTGAACATGTTATCAGTAAGGAGGAGTCTTTGGATAAGGACATCATGCTTGGTAAAGTAGAGGGTCAGCAAAACAGAGGAAGATGCTCAATGAGATGGACTGACACAGTGGCTGCAACAGTGGGCTCAAGCATAACAATGATTGTGAGGACAACTCAGGACCAGGAAGTGTTTGGTTCTGTTGTACATAGGGTAGCTATCTTAGTCCTCTAGTGCTGCTGTAACAGAAATGCCACAGTGAATGGCTTTAACAAAGAGAATTTTATACTCTCACAGTCTAGTAGGCTACAAATGCTGTTTGTTTTTCTAACTTTCTGATTTGTAAACTGAGCCCAGTAATTGTCAAATATTTCCATTTTTAACATATGCATTTAAAATTCTATCTCATAGTACCATTGCTGAACGTAAAAGCATTAGAATGTTTTATTTTTAGGTTTATGATTGTATTTCATATCTCAATAATTTTTTTTTCTTTGACTCATGAATATCTTTTAAGTGTTCCTCTTTCAATTTTAATTTTCAACTGCAAGGAAGATTTTGATTTACAATTTTGTTTTGATTTTTAATTGTATTGCTTTTTGGTAAAGGAACGTGGTCTATATTATATCCATTCATTGATATTTGGAGACTCCTTTTATCCAAAGTGTGCATAGTCAATTTTTAAACATTTGTATGTGTGCTTAAAAAAAAATATCAATTAAATTTGGAGAACAGGAGTTTATACACACACAAACACACATGGTATAAAATGTATCAGTTGCATTGTTAACATTTCCTGTAGTCTTTTCTGTCTTATGCTGATATAAATATTAAAAACCTCCCATTATAATTGTGCTATGGCCTTACAGATTTTCCTCTGTTAATTGGAATTTATGGCCACATTTATAATTCTTGAGGTGTAGTCTTCACAGTTGTCCTGTTGCTACTCTTTATAACCTAGATCTTTGCTCAAAATTGTAACTTTTCTGGCTACTTACTTACTGAATTATCACCCATTCTACAATCCTATCTTCAAATTTACAATCGTGTCTTTTGTCCCACACACAATTTCATTTCTCTGTTTTGCCTTAATCCCACTAGGGATGTTGCATTGTGAAATAAGGCGCCTTTTCTCTGCCAATCCCCCAGGTACTCTACTACTTCTATTTCTAGAAGTGTACCAGATAGTAGCCCCAAGCCCTTTTCACCCTTACCTAAGGTTCAGACTATTGACAACATAGAGAAAACAACCATAATGAAAATTATTTTGCCTTAATCTCTTCTTAAATAATATGCAACACAATATAAAAAAAACATATAATATAATATTTGGTTGGCTTTAAATGTTCACTATCATGATTATATTACAAACTATTGATGGATAAGTAGACAGAACAGGACATTTTTTGCCACAACCTTTTGTCCTTCCTTGAATGTGGAAGCTCTCTTTTAATATTCTTTTGTGCAAAGGAGCTAAATATGGTTGTCTTCATTTCTATTTTAGTTGAATTGGTGCTCCGGCTATATCATACACTTAAATGGAAGTTATAAAAAAAAGTATTTCAACTGAAATATCCAACGTGAAGATGTACTTTACTCTCAATTAAAGATAGAACAGACGATGTTTTGAATTCTTCTTCCATTTTTTCTGAATGATGAATGTCTTTTTATGCTTAATTTAATGTCTTTTAAACAGTGCTTTTCAAAATTTCTTTGCAGGAATCAAAACAATTATCCAAGCCTATATGAATAATTCCTGAGGCTTTTCTTTTGTCAGTCTGATATTCTCCTTTTCATTGCTAATTTTGCTTCAAACCACTGAATGGTTTCCCCAAAGATATCTTTCATTTCATCTCCTTTTATATGGAAAAATTCCTATCCATGTCATGCTCCTAATATCCTTTAGTTATTTTTAAATTAAAAAAATATATATATGAATTGGTATTAAAATAAAATGCTTCAAAATTACCTTCATCATTCTTTCAACTCTTTTCTCTTCTGCTAAGCAAAGTCAGGCAACTCTTTTTTTAAATGGTATCAGAATTAATCAACCAATTAATCATCAATTAATCAATCAGTCTTTCTCTCTTGTCTCCTCAATGTCTTCTTCCTTTTACCTTTCCTTTGCTCTTCCTCAGTCAGCTTTATCAGAAGTCTGTACTGAGGGCCTTTTAACATGGGCCCAACTAATGATAATGGGGCTCGTGGATTCAATTATTTTTTAATTATATTTTTTATACACCTATTGATAGAACTGTTGATAGGCAAACCAGTTTTCAGATATTCCTGAGCTCTTGTCAAAATGATATTATGTATGATAGAAACTTTAGCTGTGGCAACTATCTTTAATTTGTATTAGTAGTATGAGCAGCATTGGTAGTAATATTTTAAAGGTACGAAAAGTAGTGAAGAGAGATATTATCTGAATATTTCTATGAAATAGAAAGACACTGACCCTCCATCCATCCCTTTACAAATTAAAAATTTCTCACCTCCCTTAAACATACAATCATGATGTTTCTTAAATCATGTAAACTGTAGTCAATGTTAATCTCTTTTTATAAAACTATTCCTAAATAGAGTGTGCAAATGTAACTTCTCCATACATAAACTTTGTTGTTGTTGTTTAGGTGCCATCCAGTGTGTTCCAACTCATGGCAACCCTATGTACAACAGAACAAAACACTGCCCTACCTTGTGTCATTCTCACAATCATTGCTATGTTTGAGCCCATTATTGCAGCCACTGGGTCAATCCATCTCCTTGAGGGTCTTCCTCTTTTTCACTGGCCATGCTTGTTGTCCTTCTCCAGCAACTGGTCCCTCCTGATAACATATCCAAAGTAAGAGAGGCAAAATCTCACCATCTTCCCTTTCAAAGAGCATTCTAGTTATACTTCTTCCAAGACAGATTGGTTTATTCTTCTGGCAGTCCACAGTATATTCAGTATTCTTCACCAACACCATAATTCAAATGTATCAGTTCCCCCTTGGTCTTCCTTATTGTCCAGCTTTTGCATGCATATGAGGGAATTGAAAATACCATGGCTTGAGTCAGGCGCACCTTAGTCCTCAAAGTGACATCTTTGCTTTTTAAGCACAGTATGATAAATTGAAAGATGAGTGTTGGACATAAACTTTAAATGTTACTGATCTTATACATAGACTTCCATATTTGAAACATATGTTTGGTAGGTATACACAAAATATTTTCCCTCATGATTCCCACCTCTTGATGTTCATCCTTTTTGTAATCATCTACTTTGCTGCTGGCCGAAAGATCCGCAGTTCAAACCCAGTGACCCAGTGAGAGAAAATCTGGTGATTTGCCTGCGTAAAGCTTTCAGCCTAAGAAACTGTACAGGGCAGTTCTACTCTAATAGAGTTGCTATGAGTCAGAATCGACTCAGTGGCACACAACAGTGGCTTGCGTCTAGTCAATACAATACAGCAAAGGTGAAAGGTGAAATCACTTCCATGATTAGATTATAAAGACTGTGAATTTCTTTTGTAGAGTACACTATTTGGTCCCAGGAATACGTAGGCAATGACCACAGTTGAAACATTCCTGTGGACATGTTCCCTCTGAACCAATTAAATTATGGTTGTACTACATTTAGTCACTGAAAAATAACAGAAATTTTAAGTAGAGGATTACTTGTTCTACTGTGAGATATACTCATAGCTTGTGAATGACTTCCAGGCACAAATCTGGTGCTAGGATCCTATAATAGAGGAATGTATTTTCAATTTAAGCATGTACAATGTTTTTCTGGTCTTCCTGCAGAAGCCAAACCAGTTTTCTAAGTGTGCCCTGGGTAAAGGGAAGTACTTACACATGTAGTGATCTTCATCACTGCTTCAAATTTGTTCTTCTCCTTATCATTATTTATTTATTTTCAGTTAAGGATGACAACTTCATCTTTCTTTGTACTGTTATTCATGACAATATTTTGGAATAATTCTTGACCTGACTCCCTCGCACACTACATCCAAAGTATCGGTAAATATGGTTGGATCTACCCAGATATACTCAAATATCTCCAGAATCCAATTTCTTCTCTCCACTTCACTTCTATCACCCTGATCCAGGTCACTACTATTATTCACCCGGATTTTCTGAGAATCCTAACTGAACTCACTGCTTCTAATCTTTACCTTTCCCCTCCCACACCCCAAAGTATATTCTCAACAGAGCAGCTAGAATGATCTTTTAAGAATATTAAGCAGATCTTGTCACATATCTGCTCACCACCTTACTGTGGCTTTCATTCCTCTAAAAATAAAAGCTAAATTCTTACAGTTGTCTAGAAGACCCTCCTAGATGCAAATGACCAGTACTTCTCTGATTTTCACTCTCACTCTACTTCCCAAAACTCCCTAGTTTTAGCCACACCAACTTCCTCATTGTGAATTGAAGATGGAAGCAGTCTCCCACTTCATGGTCTAATTTACTGTCTCTCCCTTCAACATGACTCACTTGCTCAAATTCTTTAGTCCTTTGTGGACATATCACCTTCTCTGTCTGACCACTCTACCTATAGTAGCCATCCACACCCCAGTATTGTTGGTCATCTTTCTCCTTGTTTTGCATAGCATTGACTGCCATGTGTCATGCAATATATTTTATTTATTTACTTCATCTGTTTTCTGTTTTCTTCCACTAGAATGAAAACTACATAATGACTTTTTTTGCCATTGTTATTTCACCCCCCACACTTAGAACTGTGGCTAGTAAAGAGTGGGTGTTCAACAATTTCATGGAACAAATAACTGAAGGCTATATTTTTTAAAGTGGAAATTTGTATGAATTTTACAATGTTAATGCAGTAATATTTAATTTTTTTCCAAAAAATAAAGAGCAGAAATACTGCTGATTTGTTTTAATTATCCTTAATTTCTGAGTAATATGGAAACGCTTTTACAAACATCTTACTATAAGATTTTAGTTCACACTTTGTAAAGAAAAAAAAATTATCCTCGTAGCAGTTTTTGAAAACTTTTAAATGCGAAGTTTTCTTAGTTCCTAGTTTTCAACTGTCTTCCTTTTTTCCCCTTTGATCAACCATTGCAGTGTATATATACATATACATACATATATGTATATGTGTATATATATATATATATATATATATATATATATATATATAATGTCTCTGTTGGAAAATCACAGAGCAGTAAGCATATTCCTCAAGTTAAATGTAAGATTTTCTATTTTATCAATCAGTGCCAGTCCCATTTGTATGAGATATATTTCAAAGCAGATACAAGTGCCTATGTGTACTCAAACTGAAAAACTGTATTTTTCTTTTTTTCACATGGACTCTTTCTGCATCTAAAATGAACTGATTTTAAATATCCTGCCTAGCTATGATTTAGAAGATGCATACTTATTTTCCTCCTGTAAAAACAGAAAGCATAAACATGCAGAGCATGCAAAAGCATTGTCTTTTAAACTACTTCTTCATTCTTCTTTTACCTCTGTAAGGAATTATTCCCTGTGGTCACGTAGAAAATGTGAATATACAAACATAGTAAGATCCAGTAAGATGCAAAAGTGATTCTCTGCATTCAACATCTTTTTCCTTGTAGGCTTTCAAATTCATTATGTAGACACCTCCAGTAATGCTTTTCAGTCTTCTTCTTTGGTAGGTTTTCTTTAGAGTTGGCTAGTAAAGTGATGGACTGCTATCCAAATGATCAGACGTTCAAACTCACCAGCCATTCCCTGGGAGAAAAATGTGGCAGTCTGCTTCCATAAATATTACAGCCTTGGAAATCCTGTGGGACAGTTTTACTCTGTCCTTTTTTTTATATACGATCAGCTATGAGTTGGAATTGACTCAACAGCAATAGGTTTTTTATAATACAACCAATACTTAATTTTCTTCTATTTTATTGGAGAAGTTGAATGCTATATGGGCGTAAATTAAAATAACTCTTTTAACTAAATGTCTTAGGCTGGGTTTTCTAGAGAAACAAAACCAGTACAGCATATAAATATACACTGAGAGAGATTTATATCAAGGAAACAGCTCAAACAGTTGTAGAGGCTAGAAAATTCCAAGTCTTAGGTCAGAATGGAGGCTCCTTCTGGCTCACAGACTGCAGAGACTGACGAATCCTAAGATCAGCTGGTAAAATGGTAGGTAAGCTGCTAGCTCAAGTCCCAAGAACTGGAGGTCAGATGAACAGGAGCCAGGTGCAGGATCAAGAGTGAGCAAAAGCCTAAGAGCCTTGCCAGAAAGTTTACTTATATTGGATGCAGGCCACACATCTGAGGAAATTCTCTTTCAACTAATTGGCTACTCACAGCAGATCACATCATAGAGTTGATCACACTATGTCAGATCTCATCATGGAAGTGATCACATTGTTATTTTGTTGTTGTCAGGTGCCATCGAGTTGGTTCCAACTCATAGCTAGCCTATGTACAACAGAACAAAACACTGCCTTGTCCTACGCTATCCTCACAATAGTTGTTATGCATAAGCCCATTGTTGTAGCCACTGTGTCAATCTATCTCATTGAAGGTCTTTCTCTTTTTCACTGACCCTCTGTTTTGCCAAGCATGGTGTCCTTCTCCAGGAACTGATCCCACCTGACAACACATCCAAAGTATGTGAGAGGTAGTCTCACCATCCTTGCTTATAAGGAGCATCCTGGTTGTACTTCTTTCAAGACAGATTTGATCCTTCTTTTGGAAGTCCATGGTGTATTCAATAGTCTTTGTCAACACCACAATTCAAAGGTGTCAATTCTTCAGTCCTCCTTAGTCATCTCCCAGTTTTCACATGCATATGAGGCATTTGAGAACACCATGGATTGGAATAGGTGCACCTTAGTCTTCAAGGTGACATCTTTGCTTTTCAACACTTTAAAGAGGTCTTTTACAACAGACTGGCCCAATGCAATTTGTCTTTTGATTTCTTGACTGCTTCTTTCATGGATGTTGATTGTGGATCTAAGTAAAATGAAATGATCAAGAAATTCAATCTTTTCTCCATTTATCATGATGTTGCTTATTGGTCCAGTTATAAGGGTTTTTGTTTTATTTATGTTGAGGTGTAATCTATACTAAAGGCTGTGGTCTTTGATCTTCATTAGTAAGTGCTTTAAGTCCTCTTAAATTTCAGCAAACAAGATTGTGTCATCTGCATAAAGCAGGTTGTTAATGAGTCTTCCTCCATTCATGATGCCCCATTCTTCTTCATATAGTCCAGCTTCTCTGATTATTTGCTCAGTATACAGATCGAATAGGTATGGTGAAAGGATGCAACCCTGACACACACCTTTCCTGACTTTAAACCATGCGGTATCCCCTTGTTCTGTCTGAAAAACTGCCTCTTGATCTATGTACAGGTTCTTCATGAGCACAATTAAGTGTTCTGGAGTTCCCATTCTTTGCAATATTATTCATAATTTGTTATGATCCACTCAGTCAAATGCCTTTACATAGTCCATAAAACACAAGTAAACCTCTTTTTTGTATTCTCCAATAAAATAGAAGAAAATTAAGTATTGGTGTTTTATATATACATGTGTAGTTTACTGTATACATTCATATAAAAGTTTCAGCCTATCACGTGTTATGCAGTACTAAAGTTCTTATTTCTAGCATTGACAACTATGTATTGTAAACCATGCTTCCAAATAAAAATTATATTAAAAAAATTTTTTTATTTGGAAGCATGGTTTACAATACACAGTTGTCAATGCTAGAAATAAGAACTTCAGTACTGTATAACACGTGATAGGCTGAAACTTTTATTTCTAGCATTGACAACTATGTATTGTAAACCATGCTTCCAAATAAAAATTATATTAAGTCACTGATAAATAGCAAACTAGGAGAGAACTTAGCACATTATAAAAAGCCTATTGCTGTTGAGTCGATTCCAACCATAGCTGACCGTATAGGACAGAGTAGAACTGCCCCACAGGCTTTCCAAGGGATGTCGTTGCTGATATCAGATGGATCTTGGCTGAGAGTAACTCAGAAAAAGAGGCAAGTGAATTTGGAGCCCTGATGGTGCGGTGGCTAAGAGTTCAGCTGCTAACCAAAAGGCTGGCTGTTCAAATTCACCAGACGTTCCTTGGAAACCCTATAGGGCAGTTGTACTCTGTCCTATAGGGTCACTATGAGTAGAAATTGACTCAGTGGCAATGGGTTTGTTTGTTTATAAATGGATTTAGTGTAATTGTCCTTCTTTCGGCACTAAATAGATGTTTGATTTTAAGCAGATGTATCAGTTGGGTGGCTCAAATGGTTATTTCTGGAAGCTAACCTAAAGATTGGTGGTTCAAATCCACCCAGTGAGGACAAGAAGGAAAACCCTGGCAATCTGCTTCTTTAAAGATTACAACCAAGAAGGCCCTATAGAGCAGTTCTCCTGTGTAACACAGGGTGTCGCCATGACCCAGAATCAATTGGATGACAAGAACAGGGATTTCATTTTATCAATCAGAATTACCTGGGTTTTACTGCAATAGCCTCAATGGCTTAAATAAATAAGTTTGGTTTTTAAAATTTTTTGCTCAGGCTATGTGTTATGTGGGAGCCTTGATTGGAGTGGCCTGATATAGCAAATAAATATAAGAAAACAGGACATAACAGAACAACAACAAAAAAAGTCAAACAAACAGAAAACAATTAAATCTGAATTTCAGAAATACAATGAATATCTTTTTTGTATATTTATGTCCCATGCAATATTTGCAACATACTTACACAACTTTGTTGTGTAAATCGTATTTAACAGGGTGTTCTGAATTTTATCTGACAACACTATACTTGATGCATCACTGTCATTGAGAGACTCAAGCTGACAAAACAGCCATAAACCTAAACATCGCTGGTCAGCATACTAGAGAACAGGGACCCTGAAGTATCTACATTAGAGAGCAAAAGGTCAGATCTCTCTATCACATCACATTTCTTTTTTTGTGTCACTTTCAGACTAATAATCCAGGAAAGTGTTAATTTTTTTTTTCCATTTTCTGTTTCACATAAATTAATTCAGCTTCTAGGAATGTTCCATAGGTTTATAGCCACTTTTGTAATATTACCCCGGGAGAGCAAATTAAGGAGAATCTGCCTCAGTAGAGTTATATTTGATTCTTTATTAAAAATGAGAATTTATTTCCCACCAGCTCAGTAAGTATGGTTAAAAATGATATGAAGCCTTACATTATTTTAAATCACCTCATATGTGTGTGAAAGCAGGACAATGAATAAGGAAAACCTAAGAATTGGTACCTTTGAATTATGGTGTTGATGAAGAATATTTAATGTACTATGGGCTGCTAAAATAATGAACAAATCTGTCTTGGCAGAAATACAGCCAGAGTGCCCCTTGGAAGTGAGGATGGTGAGACTTCATCTCACATACTTTGGACATGTTATCAGGAGGGAACAGTAACTGGAGAAAGACATCATTCTTGGTAAGGTGGAGAATCAGTGAAAAGAGGAAGGCTCTCAATGAGATGGATTGACAACAATGGGCTCAAACACAACAACGATTGTGACCATGGCCCAGGACCAGGCAGTGTTTTGTTCTGTTGTACATAGGGTTGCTTTGAGTGGGAACCCACTTGACGGCACCTAACAACAAACAACAACATAGGATCATATGCTTTATTAGCTAAAGTAAACATTTTGAAATTGCAGAATTATACAAAATATTTATTAAGCTTAAGAACAAAATAAAGTGTAGATAGGACAGGTACACAGCTTGGTTAATGAAAATAAATACTGCTGAAATAATCTAATGATACAAATTGTTTTTGACTGCTACTAAAAACAATTTTTAACACTGTTACTAAGTTTATTTTTAATTAGAACATATCTTGCATTCAAAAGATTTAGATCCATCAGTTTTTCCATATTTCTCTAACATTCCTTAAAAAATGAAGCTCAATATTGGCTGTATTTTCTATCTTTCCCCTAAGGTAAAACATCAAATTATGAACTTTTCATAAACAGCAACTTATACCTAAAAATTTGTATTATTTAGATATTGGAGAAGCAACCAGAAGACAAGAAGTTAATTTCAATGATGGATATTTGGTTAAACTTAGAAGAATGTATTGGAGGGATTTTTTTGTCTTTATTCAAGTGCACTCAAATCTGAATGTGTTGTTCAGTTTGGGATGTAGAAACCCTAGAGTGCATTAAGAATACAACTCAAAACTCGTTGCTGTAGAGTCAATTTCAATTCATAGAGACACTATAGGACAGAGTGGAACTGCCCCATAGGAACGGTTTCCAAGGAACACTTAGCGGACTTGAAATACCAACCTTTGAGTTAACAGCTGTAGCTCGTAACCACTACACCACCAGGGTGTCTAAGAATACAAGCAATTGTAAATGAATAAAGGCTTAGGAAACCAATAGTGTAAGGACAATTAAAGCATGTTTAGAATCTATTCTGATATTGGAAGCAGCTTGCTTGAATTAATATTTTTACTGGCTTGTTTATTTTTGCCTGGAGATGGGAAATTTACTTTATGGATGGAAGAACTCACAAGCTCTGAATATACCCTCTTTAGTTTAAGGACACTCTAGAAAAATTTGAGAGATTTTCACGTATTACTGAATGGGGACATAATGGTTTAACACTTTCCTTTTGTTTTTATGGTCTGGAGATATATACTGACTTTGTGAGTAGTAATTTTGTTAATTAAAAAAAAAGCTGGAATCCTGTGCATTAATATGCTTCCTTTTATCTCTTGCTGAAGTTATAGCATTCCATCATTAACAGTAAGTATTTACATTTCAGTGATATAGCTGAGCTTCACAACTTGTTAGAATTAATAAATCTTTTTATTTTAAGTTTAATATACATGTTCTTTGATTTCTTAACACTAATTATGCTTTATTATAAAACCAAGCAAACTATTATTTATAAGAAACTGTAATAACTTGATTATCTTCTTATTGTAATTTATAGGTAGGCCCCTCTTTTCATTATTACTGTTAATAATGTATTGACGGTCTAGCCCTATCAAGGCTTCAGGAACAGAAGTCCTACCAATAGAAGAACTCTTACATACACACACAGTTATTGGCAATATATTGTAAGAGTACTTTTAAAATATACAGAATGTCACATCAATACTAAATCTATTATTCCCCCTTCCATTTTCTCCATTTTACTAATCTTAGTAGCAACCATGAAAGTGATTTGTATGGTATCAGACTCAGGAAAAGAAGAAAGGAAATTTGCACAAATTTGGAGAAACCATCAAGAGTAATTACGTCTCCTTTATGATAACAGGGGAACCCTGGTGGTATAATGGTTAAGAGCTACAGTTGCTAACCACAAGGTCGACAGTTAAAATCCACCAGGAGCTCCTTGGAAACTGTATGGGATGGTTCTATTCTCTCCTATAGGGTTGCTATGAGTTGGAATAGACTTCACGGCAGTGGGTTTTTATTTTTTTATAATAACAAAGGATAATACAATTATTTAAATACAGGTAGTCCCCGACTTATGATGTATATGAGTTATGACGAACTGTGCTTGAGACCATCTTTTTTTTTTTTTTTGCACATCTTATTTCTAATAATACGTACTACATACAATGATGCTGCATGTAATTTGCTGATGTTCACTCACAGATATTCCAAGATTGGATTTATAAAGATACTAGTGATAAAAGCTAATAATAATGAAAACTAAAAAAAAAAAGGAGGTATTTGCCTTAACGTCACAACCGACTTAGGATGGAGTTGTCAGAATGCCATCATAAATCGGGGACTACCTGTAAACATATTCTATCAGTTCATTTGAAATCTGTATTTCTATGGTTTATAGCATAAATTTTGATGGACTGACAACTGATAATATGTTAAAAACAGTGTTCTGGAAAGGCAGTCTAGCTTCCGTAATTCTTATATAGATGTTTTTAACAGCATTTCAAAATACTCCCCAACAACAAAAGTGACATGGTGTTAAACATTTTTTAAACATCATTATCTATTACCTGTTCCAAGTTTAAGAAGTAGAAATGGTAAAATGATATGATATCTATTTCATAGATTAGGAAATCAAAGTCAAGAGAGAGTTAGAAGCCCTGTTCAAAACAACAACCATTACTAATGAGAGAATTATTGTTAAAACAGCTATAGTCTAATGTGATTCCCGCTTAAATAAATTATGCCTTTTAATGTCTTGGTGAAAGGATAAATGTTTGACTCCAATTTAATGTTCCTCCCAGGCACTTTGTATAGAAACTCAGTCTCTGGGTATTTCACCAAGTAAGTCAAGATTTGGGGTTTCAAGCCCCCAACACGTTTAATCTCCGTGGTTAAGAAAGCAAAACCTCTCTAAAGGCTCAGATCTTAGTATCCTCAAAGTAATCTTCTAGAATAAAAACATTATAAAATCTACTGAAGCTGTGGAAATTTGTTCTAATCACAGAATGGTGTCATTGTCCAAGAAATAATTGAAAAAAAATATTTCAAAATAATTCTAGTTCTATAGAATGATTACGTATAAAAGTATACAATTTGTCTAAAATTGAAAAATTTATTCTGATTTACATTTCTTAAAATGCTTTTTCTTTGTCATTCATTTTCTTGGTATCTTTTCATTCTTTAAGGCCTTTCTCCTGACTAAATACCATCAATATGCCTCTATTACTTTCTAACCATGTGCCTTTTATCATTTAATGGCTCCTTCTACCTGAAACTTTGTTGACTTCACTCTAGTCTTCAGCTTCTCCTTTATTAAAGCCTCAAAACCATAATTCAAAATGAGATATGTCTGGGAACAGGTAAGAATGGAAATGAGCAGGAGAATCTAACAGTAGATAGAGTTACGGGGGTATGGGGAGAAGAAGAGAAGCAGTGGGAGGGAAAACTCTGGAGTTTTCATAAGTTAATAGTTTTTTTTTTTACTGTTTGTAGGACTCTTATTTAAAAGAAATCGAGATGTAGATATATAAAGAACTTATGTTAAAAAAATCAACTATATTAAGATAAAATCTACATATCTTAAAATTCACCTATTTTAATTGTATGGTTTGATGAGTTTTGACACGGATATACACCCATGTCTTATACACCCATGTAACCCCCTCCACCATCAAGATATAGAGCATTTCCATTACCCCAAAGAAAGGCTTTTTTGAGCCCCTTCTCAGCCAATTCTTCTACCCTACCCAAGTATCCAAGGATCTGATTTCCATCACTATAGATTAGATTTGTCTTTCCTCAAGTTTCATGGAAATGAAATCATATCGTATGTATTCTTTTGGGCTTCGCATGTTTTGTTCTGTATACTCTTGCTGAGATCAATCCATGTTGTGGATATCAATAGTTTGTTCCATTTTATTGCAGAGTAATATTTGTATAG
Organism: Elephas maximus indicus; assembly: GCF_024166365.1. Taxonomy (NCBI): domain Eukaryota; kingdom Metazoa; phylum Chordata; class Mammalia; order Proboscidea; family Elephantidae; genus Elephas; species Elephas maximus. Next base: position 42,078,607 of record NC_064836.1, on the reverse strand, counting down.
TCTTTGTTCTATGCATCATCATTTGTTTTCCTTGACCTTCATGTTTGTACCTTTAGTTTAGATCATCACTTTCATACCTCATTATCAATTTATTTGTTTTGATATTTCCACTGGGATAGCTCAAAGGAATTTTACAAGTAAATATTCAAAGTAAAAGTCATGAAATGGTCCTTCAGTCTGATCTTCTCCCAAGTGTCTGTATTCCACTGAAAGCCATCACCAATCATCTTACTATGCAATCTAGAACTCAATATTTATTCCTGATACTTCATCAACTCTGGGACCCATGTTCCTTCTTTTATTATGCCCTGTCACAATATCATCACATTCTCTTTGGGATATCCGTTACTCTCAGTCTTTACCACTACTAACCTAGACCAAGAGTAGCTTTCTAATTGACTTCATCTTAATTACTGTTAGCTTTTTCTGATATGTTCTCTACATTGGAGGCAAGGTGACCATTTTAAAATGCATAAAATTCTCCAATCCTTTTCCATTTTATTAGCATATGTAATTTAACATCCTTTCCAACACGCTGAGTGATTGAATTTTTGTCCATTTCTACCACATGATTCTATGCTTCTCTATCTTTGCTCATGATAATCCGGTCACAACTCCCCCCCCCCCCTTTTTTTTTCCTGGAAGGCACTCGAATTTATTCTGTCACAGGACCATTTCACACTAACTTTTCTGTGTCCTGAAAGGTCTCATTTACCCAGTTTTGTAGAAATTAGGAAATATAAAACCAAAAAAAAACATTGCCATCAAGTCTATTCTAACTCGTAGCGACCCTGTAGGACAGAGTAGAACTGCCCCATACAGTTTCCAAGGAGCACCTGGTAGATTCAAACTGCTGACCTTTTGCTTAGCAGCCATAGGTCTTAACGACTACTCCACTAGAGTTTTCTAGGAAATATAAGACTGCTAATATTGGATGAGTTAAATGGTATAGCCAGACATATGCTGAAATTATTAACTAAATCAAACTTGTGGTATTGGGACTTATTTAAATTATGATAACAGCAATATTAATAGAAATAGAGACACGATCACTGAATTTAAGAGTTGATAACACACACTATATAGAACAATATTTTTTGACATTCTAATATGAGAAAATGAATAGAAGAAACAAGCTTAGCCTGAGAATGTGATTTATAGAAAAATGTTTTAAAAATTTTTATGTGATAATATCAGAAATATCAGATAAACTGATTCATCTATGTAAGGCAGGTGATCTTTATTATTTTTCTTACTTACCTAGAAAATTATTGTAAACTATCCTATGAAAAAATAATTATCTGAAATATAGCTTCTGTTCTATTTTATAGTTCCTATGAAAACTTCTAGAGTTATTCTGGAAGGACATATTCAAAGTTTAGTTCCCTGGATAGGGATATTTGGGTTCATTTTACTTTAGAAAAAGGGCATTGGTTAGGTGACCTGTGAAGACCCTTCAAGCTCTATAATTTTATGAGTGGGTTTCTTCCTTCTTCAAGGAATTGAGTCAACTTAACTTTTAGTCATAGGAATAGGAAATATGAAGTCTAGGGTCTTTGGAAAGGGCTCTGCTATTGACCAAAGCTTTGACCCTCGGCAAATTGCTAAATTCTCTTTTACTGTTTTCTTTAAATAGCAATCCCAAAAGTGTTCTTTGGGGCTGTTTGAGTATCAATTAGCCAATGTATGAAAAGCACTCTGTTAATGCTAAATGTCTCTGCTAATGACGTAACTGGGAGGTTTATGTGCTTCAGTTTTTAAAGCACCACTATTCTTTTATCTTTATTTTGCTAAAATAGAAAAAAAAAATATAACTTCAAACAAGAGGTAATTTATTCAATAAAAATGTATCTACTGTCAATATATGTAAATCAGTGTGATAATTTCTAGAGATATTATATTGAACAAAACTATAAGCTGTCCTTGGGCTTATATTACTGGTGAAGGAAATAAGAACTACTATTCCACGAGGGACAATATAATTCAGGGGTTTCAGGTAGCAAGTAACAGAAGGTTGTATGATTATAATACAAAGAGCAGGAGGAAAAGAGAATGGAGACTCTCTTTTACTTTTTTGATTGCACACCCCATCATTCAAACACACTGAGCATTCATCTACAGTACTTACAATTCACTTACTTAAACTAGTAATCTGTATACTAAGTATCTAGCGCTAGTAATATATGTTATCAAAATACACCAACATAAACATTGAAACAAGGAGAAACAGTTGAAGGAAAACATTTTTTAAATTTATCCATAGAGCAGTTCTTTTTTTTTTTTCTTTCACTGAAAATGTCATTGCAATAATGTCAAATAGAAGAAGGACATCATTGGCTGGGCTTATTAAAGTCATAATACACACTTTCCAATTTCATCTTCCATTAAAAAAAATCAGCTTATTTTTGTATCTTCTCTTTGGTCAACCAGTTGCTCTTGAAAACAAATCAGGGGATGCTGAATTTTTATATTGCTAAAACATGATGTTATAACCCACTGAAACTCTTGGGAAATGATTGGAAACATTGTAAATTTATGATGTTTCTTTTTACACACTACCATTCACTAATATCCCAAGGCATAATACATACTTAGGATGAAGATGTAACTGAATAGACCTAAAATAAAAATTCAAAGTGACATTTTAAAACATTTTAGTTTTCTATCTTCTTGTTATATTTAGTTCAATTTCCATTGCATTTCATAAAATGACTGATAAAGAACTTATATTATAGCATGGGAAATGTGCGTGCTACCTTTTTCTTTTCAAGAATAATGATATTAATGGCATTTTCTTGAGTCTGAAGCACAGAGTTTGAAGAAATTTTGTAAGTTATTTACATTTTATAAAAGGTAGTTTAGATATAATGAGATAATTTGTCAATCAGACACAGATAGATTGCAAAATGCCACAACACTCTGAAAAAGAATGAATGTGAAGATAATTGTTAATTTCTTGGCATTTGAAATCCTCATTCTTTCTCCATTAAACTTGTTTGTCATAAAGACCAAGTAAAGGAGACAGTTGTAATGTGTACATTAGAAAGGAGTAGAACTATATTTAATAGATTTCTGAATTTTAGAAAAAATATAAAAATTTTAATTTTTTTCTTCCAGCACCTTAAAGGATTAGCTCCTTTTACCTTTTGTATATGTACTCCACAACAGATTCCATGGGCCTCTGGTATCATAGTGGTTAAGAGCTACAGCTATTAACTGAATACCCAGCAGTTTGAATTCACCAGCTGGTCCTTGGAAACCCTATGGGGTGGTTCTACGCTGTCCTAGAGGGTCGATATGAGTTGGAATGAGCTCATGGCAGTTGGTTTTATGTTGGTTTAGAGAGACTGTTGAGGAAGAAGAAAACAGATTATGCAGACTTTTTTTTAACGAAGTAAATTGTGTTATTTATTTGATTTACAATGGAAAACTTAGTGAAGATTTTAAAGCACTGGAATGAAACAAGCTGATTTGCATTTGAAACTAATAACCCCTGTAAGTGATAGATCACAAGTGTTTAAGATGCACTGGATATCTGCAACTGGGCTGCCGATTAGTCAGCTGGGTAAATGGACCTGGGAATACGGATGTGGATCATCGGATCAAATATTTAATATTGTATCTAATTTTCTCTTTCATAATATTTTTCTGTAAATTCTAGGCAACTAATTTGTTCGTAAAGAAGTTTTAAAAATATATTGCATTTATGATTGTTGTATTCACACATATGAAAAGTATTATATTATTATGTATTATTATGCTTTATAGATGTAGTAAATAATTTAGAGCTACTTAGGTTACTGAACAGAGCCCTGGTGGCACAGTGGTTAAGGTCAGCAGTTGGAATCCACCAGACGCCCCTTGGAAACCTATGGGGAAGTTCTACTCTGTCCTATAGGGTCACTATGAGTCAGAATTGGCCGGACTGCAAGGGCTTTTTTTTTTTTTTTTTAGGTTACTGAATTCTTCAGGCAATGACTATTTATTTAAAAAGGGATCATGTTAAAATTGCAGTTTACATTGTGGTTTAGCAAATGTATTTTAAGCCCAACTATTCAATGAAAAGTTTGATACCTTATCTTCCTAAATTTAGTGTTTGTTTAGGCACCAAACAACAGGTGCATTTTATCCCTTTATCAAAAGGAAAGAAAATTCTAAAGAAAACGAAGAGCTGGAAATCTATGTGAACATTTTCAAAATGGATAGATTCATTGATCACATGCACAGAAATTACTCAAAAGTTATGAATATTTAGATACATATTATTATGGTTTTATTTTACTTTTTTACAGTGTATTTAACCCACTTTATTGATTTCTTTTCCAATTATTTTCTGCATCTAATAGTAGCTTTGGAATTAGAAGTAGAATTAGATGGTAATTGTTACCTTTTCAACTGAACAGGGTCTCAGTCAACAACCAGGCTGTATCCGTCTCAAACTGAAGTCTATTTTATTTAATCCATCTAGTTATAAAAAGACAAATAAAACAAGTGCTTTGGTGTTGTGTGGTTGAAACAGACTATTTGATTTTCTGTATTTTTTTATATTTCAATCAATTGGGTTTTATATTATAGTGCCATATTTAAGAGTGTGATGAAAGATTGTCTGCGTTTTTTTAATGTTGCAAGAAAGAAGGTTCTTTAACATTGTAATAGTCTTTGAACTATATAATAAAAGTGCCCTAAATGCTCTTATTGATTTAAACTCTCAGATCACAGGCACAGAAATGCATCTTTGTTTTTTACCAGAAGTAGAATTTTTTTTTTTTTTTTTCTGCTAAAGGTATGTTGAGTGCTCTCTCTTCATGTCATAGCTCTCAGCTTATTTGGAAGACATATGGAATTTAGGAATTTTAAAAAAAAGCAAAAAACGAAATACACAAAACTAATTCTGTAAATTAATTCCTAAAATTTACAAACAAAATTAATTACCGCGATGAGAATTATATAAAAATAGATATAGCACGGTATGCTGGCAAGATGACTAAATATTGAAGGTCCATTGTAACTCTGCCCCTCAATGTGAATCTTTAACAAACGACTTAGCATCTCGTCCTCTAAGTTTTGTTACTAAAATAGAGACATGCTAAACTATCTTTAAAGTTTCTTTGAGCAATAAAATTCAGTTCCATACATTATTTAAATAATAGTTAAATTATGATAAATTATCATATTAAAATATAAAATCTAAAGTCTTTAAGGTGTAAGGGTACAATGGACTCTACCACTCTTCCTGCAAAAAAGATCTATTAAGAGTCTTTGGCGGAGCCAAGGTGGCAGAATAGACAGATGCTTCCGTTGAGCCCTCTTTACAACAAAGACCCCAAAAAACAAGTGAAATGAGTATATTTCTGACAAGCTGGGAGACCTGAACATCAAAGGCAAGCTTAGACGATGAGCTGAGGGGCAGGGGAAGGAAGAGACCTTTCAGAAGCAGAGAGGAGTTACCGGACCTTAATCGCAGGGAGCCCTCAGGCACCATTCCTGGAGTGGCGGCAGGCTGGTCCTAGCGTTCGGCTGCAGTTTCCTCAGGGAGAGGCAGCCAGCCACACATACCACTCACACCTCCGAAACCTAAGCAGAAGGGTGCTCTTGGCAAAAGCTAAGTACTTGTATATATTTTACCATGCCCCCCCACCCCCAACCCAGCTTCAGTGGCTGAATCCCTAGGCCTCAGATAGACCCTGGTGAGCACCTGGAGACATCCTCCCAGCCTTGGGGAAGGAAAAAATTTGCAACGGCGGGGGGGGGGGGGAGAAAATTTGCTAGCTCCATTAACTGGGGGAGCTCAGGACAGAAGCAGCTCCTGTCCAGGCAGAAACCATCCATGGACCTTGAGCACCTTTCCCTTCTGCATGTACCTGTGTGGGCCTATTTTGGGAGAATAGGCCCTTGTTGGCAAACTCCAACCATTTCAGCGGTGCGGTGGAGAGGTCGGTGTTTGACATTTGACATTGCTTTGCCTATTAAACAAGGTCCTCACCTACCCACAACAGGGACCTAAGGACTGGTGGCTCCACTTGGGTCACCCAGCCACCCATAACAGGGGTCCAGGGGTACTGGTACCTATCAACCCTTACAACAAAAACTTTGGGTGCCCATGGTCCCTTGCAGAGCCCACCCACCAGCACACTCCAGGAAACAGAGACACGTTTTCCTCAGAGACACTTGGGGGTCGGTTCTCAGCCCCCTGCCTTGTTCAGAGTGTGACCCCCTGCTGCAATCAGATACGGGTATATATGCCAATCACCCCTGCCCCTCTAAGACTGTAGGACGAGCCTGTACCACACACTTGATATCAGCTATCTGGACACCTGACCTGAATTCATACAAGAAAACTGAATGGACTCCTAGACTGATATACCTGAGAACAGCTCTAGCCAGCTGGGGACAGGACCCCAGAGCTCCAAAGACGAAAATAATCAAGCTAGCTCACTCAAGCAACCCATAGGTGTATACCAAAACAAAACAAAGCAAGCAGCTATGACACAGTAAGCAAGCATAAACTAATACAATAACTTATAGATGACTCAGAGACAATAGTCAATATCAAGTCACTTAAAGAAACAGGCCATGATCACCTCAACATGCTCTCAAAGCAAAGAATCCAGGGATCTTTTAGATGAAAGTGCATTCCGGGAATTACCAGATGCAGAATACAAAAGTTTAATATACAGAACCCTTCAAGACATCAGGAAGGAAATGAGGCAATATGCAGAACAAGCCAAGGAACACACAGATAAAGCAACTGAAGAACTCAGAAAGATTACTCAGGAACATAATGAAAACTTCAATAAGCTGGAAAAATCCATACATGGACAGCAATCAGAAATTCAGAAGATTAACAATAAAATTACAGAATTAGATAACTCAGTAGCAAGTCAGAGGAGCAGAATTGAGCAAGTAGAAGCTAGAATTTTGGAACTCGAAGATAAATCACTTGGCACTAACATATTTGAAGAAAAATCATATAAAAGAATTAAAAAAAATTAAGAAACCTTAAGAATCATGTGGGACCCTATCAAGAGAAATAACCTACGAGTGATTGGAGTACCAGAACAGGGAGGGATAACACAAAATACAGAGAAAATTGTTGAGGATTTGTTGGCAGACAACTTCCCCGAGAAGTTATCTACCCAAGATGCTCATCGAACTCCACATAAGTTAGATCTTAAAAGAAAGTCACCAAGACATACTATAATCAAGCTTTCCAAAACCAAAGCTAAACAGACAATTATAAGAGCAGCGAGGGATAAAAGAAAAGTCACCTACAAGGGAGAGCCAATAAGAATAAGCTCGGACTACTCAGCAGAAACCATGCAGGCAAGAAGGCAATGAGATGACGTATTTTAAAAAATTGCCTGCCAAGAATCATTTATCCAGCAAAACTGTCTCTTAAATATGAAGTTGAAATTAAGAATTTCCAGATAAACACAAGTTGAGGGAATTTGTAAAAACCAAACCAAAACTACAAGAAATACTAAACAGAGATCTTTGGTTAGAAAATCAATAATATCAGGTATCTACCCAAGACTAGAACACTGGGCAGAGCAACCAGAAGTCAACCCAGACAGGGAAATACAAAAAAAAAAAAAAAAACAAGATTAAAAAAAAAAAGCCAAACACTGGGTAACGGCAATGTTATTATATAAAAGAAAAAAAAAAAAGAAAAAAGAAGACAACATTAAAATAATAAAGGGGGACTAAGAAATGTAATCACACACCTTCCATATGGAGAGGAAGATATGGCGATACAAAGAAATAAAAGTTAATTATAAATTTAGAAAAATGGGGTAAATAATAAGGTAACCACAAAGGAGACAAACTATCTTACTCATCAAAATAAAACACAAGGGAAAAATACTGACTCAGCAGAAACAAAATCAATAACAACAAATAAGAGGAAAGTACAATATATAAACAAAATCTACTTAGCACATAAAATCAAGTGGGAAAAAGAAGATGTCAACACACAAAAAAAGACATCAAAATGATAGCACTAAAATCATACCTGTCCATAATTACCCTGAATGTAAATGGACTAAATGCACTAATAATGAGACAGAGAGTGGCACAATGAATTAAAAAACAAGATCCATCTGTATGCTGCCTACAAGAGACACACCTTAGACTTAGAGACACAAACTAAAATTCAAAGGATGGAAATAAATATATCAAGCAAACAGTAATCAAAAAAGAGCAGGAGTGGCAATATTAATTCTGACAAAATTGACTTTAAAGTTAAATCCATCAGAAAGGAAAAGGAAGGACACTATATAATGATTAAAGGGACAATACACCAAGAAGATATAACCATATTAAATACTTATGCACACAATGACAGGGCTGCAAGATACATAAAACAAACTCTATCAGCATTGAAAAGTGAGATAGACAGCTCCAAAATAATAGTAGGAGACTTCCACACACGACTTTCTGTGAAGGACAGAACATCCAGAAAGAAGCTCAATAAAGACACAGAAGATCTAAATGCAGCCATCAACCAACTTGACCTCATAGATATATACAGAACACTCCACCCAACAGCAACCAAGTATACTTTCTTTTCTAGTGCACATGGAACATTCTCCAGAATAGACCACATATTAGGTCATAAAGCAAGCCTTAGCACAATACAAAACATTGAACTATTACAAAGCATCTTCTCTGACCATAAGGCCATAAAAGTAGAAATCAATAACAGGAACAGCACAGAAAAGAAATCAAATACTTGGAAACTGAACAATACCCTGCTCAGAAAAGACTGGATTATAGAAGACATTAAGGATGGAGTAAAGAAATTCATAGAATCCAATGAGAATGAAAACGCTTCCTATCAGAACCTTTGGGACACAGCAAAAGCAGTGCTCAGAAGCCAGTTTATATCAATATATGCACACATCCAAAAAGAAGAAAGGGTCAAACTCAAAGAACTGTCCCTACAACTTGAACAAATAGAAAGAGAACAACAAAAGAAACCCACAGGCACCAGAAAAAAACAAATAATAAAAATCATAGCTGAACTAAATGAAACAGAAAGCAGAAAAACAATTGAAAGAATTAACAAGACCAAAAGCTGGTTTTTTGAAAAACTCAGCAAAATTGATAAATCATTGGCCAAACTGACAAAAGAAAAACAGGAGAGGAAACAAATAACCCGAATAAGAAATGAGTTGGGCAATATTAAAACAGACCCAACTGAAATTAAATCATGTCAGATTACTATGAAAAACTATACTGAAACAAATTTGAAAACCTAGAAGAAATGGATGAATTCCTAGAAAAACACTACCTGCCTAAACTAACACAAACAGAGGCAGAACAACTAAATAGACCCATAAAAAAAGAGATTGAAAAGGTAATCAAAAAACTCCCAACAAAAAAATCCCTGGTCTGGATGGCTTCACTGCAGTTTTACCAAACTTTCAGAGAAGAGTTAACACCACTACTACTAAAGGTATTTCAGAGAATAGGAAAGGATGGAATACTACCAAATTCATTCTATAAAGCTACCATATCCGTGATACCAAAACCAGGTAAAGACATCACAAGAAAAGAAAATTATAGACCTATATCCCTCATGAATGTAGATGCAAAAATCCTCAACAAAATTCTAGCCAATAGAATTCAACAACATATCAAAAGAATAATTCACCATGACCAAGTAGGATTCATACCAGGTATGCAGGGATGGTTCAAAATTAGAAAAACAATGAATGTAATCCACCACATAAATCAAACAAAAGACAAGAATCACATGATTTTATCAATTGATGCAGAAAAGGCATTTGACACTGTTCAACACTCATTCATAATAAAAACTCTCAGCAAAATAGGAATAGAAGGAAAATTTATCAACATAATAAAGGGCATTTATACAAAGCCAACAGCCAACATCACCCTAAATGGAAAGAGCCTGAAAACATTCCCATTGAGATCGGGAACCAGACAAGGATGCCCTTTATCACCACTCTTATTCAACATTGTGCTGGAAGTCCTAGCCAGAGCAATTAGGCTAGATAAGAAATAAAGGGCATCCAGATTAGCAAGAAGTAAAAGTATCTCTATTTGCAGATGACATGATCTTATACACAGAAAACCCTAAGGAATCCTCAAGAAAACTACTGAAACTAATAGAAGAGTTCAGCAGAGTATTGGGATACAAGATAAACATACAAAAATCAATTGGATTCCTCTACACCAACAAAAAGAACATGAAAGAGGAAATCAACAAATCGATGCCATTTACAGTAGCCCCCAAGAAGATAAAATACTTAGGAATAAATCTTACCAGAGATGTAAAAGACTTATACAAAGAAAACTACAGTACACTTCTGCAAAAAGCCAAAAGAGACTTACCTAAGTGGAAGAACATACCTTGCTCATGAATAGGAAGACTTAACATTATAAAAATGTCTATTCTACCAAAAGTGATCTATACATTTAATGCAATTTCAATCCAAATCCCAAGGACATTCTTTAATGAGATGGAGAAACAATTCACCAGTTTCACACTTAAGGGAAAGAGGCCCCGGATAAATAAGGCATTACTGAAAAAGAAGAACAGAGTGGGAGGCCTTACTTTACCTGATTTTAGACCTATTATACTGCCACAGTAGTCAAAACAGCCTGGTACAAGTACAACAACAGATGCATGGACCAGTGGAACAGAATTGAGAATCCAGATATAAATCCATCCACATATGAGCAGTTGATATTTCACAAAGGCCCCAAAACAGTTAAATGGGGGAAAAGACAGTCTTTTTAACAAATGTTGGTGGTATAACTAGATATCCGTCTGCAAAAAAAATGAAACAAGACCCATATCTCACACCATGCACAAAAAACTAACAAAATGGATCGAAGACCTAAATATAAAATCTAAAACAATAAAGATCGTGGAAGAAAAAATAGGGACAACATTCGGAGCACTAATAGATGGCATAAACAGTATAGAAAACATTATAAAGAACGTAGAAGATAAACTAGATAACTGGGAGCTCCTAAAAATCAAATACTTATGCTCATCCAAAGACTTCACCAAAAGAGTAAAAAGACTACCTACAGACTGGGAAGAAGTTTTTAGCTACGACATTTCTGATTAGTGCCTGATCTCTAAAATCTACATGATACTGCACAAACTCAACTACAAAAAGACAAATAACCCAATTAAAAAATGGGCAAAAGATATGAATAGACACTTCACTAAAGAAGACATTCGGGTAGCTAACAGATATATGAGGAAATGTTCACGATCATTAGCCATTAGCGAAATGCTGATCAAAACTACAATGAGATTTCATCTCACTCCAACAAGGCTGGCATTAATCCAAAAAACACAAAATAATAAATGCTAGAAAGGCTGTGGAGAGATTGGAACACTTCTACACTGCTGGCAGGAATGTAAAATGGTGCAACCACTTTGAAAATTGATTTGGCGATTCCTTAAAAAGTTAGAAATAGAACTGTCATATGATCCAGCAATTCCACTCCTTGGAATATATCCTGGAGAAATAAGAGCCTTTACATGAACAGATACATGCACACCCATGTTTATTGCAGCACTGTTTACAATAGCAAAAACATGGAAGCAACCAAGGTGCGCATCAACGGATGAATGGATAAATAAATTATGGTATATTCACACAATAGAATACTATGCATCGATAAAGAACAGTAAGGAATCTGTGAAACATTTCATAACATGGAGGAACCTGGAAGGCATTATGCTGAGTGAAATTAGTCAGTTGCAAAAGGACAAATATTGTGTAAGAGCACTATTATAAGAACTTGAGAAATAGTTTAAACCGAGAAAAAAACATTCTTTTGTGGTTATGAGGGGGGAGGGAGGGGGGTGGGAGAGGGGTATTCACTAATTAGATAGTAGATAAGAACTACTTTAGGTGAAGGGAAACACAGCATATAATACAGGGGAGGTCAGCACAATTGGACTAAACCAAAAGCAGTTTCCTGAATAAACTGAATGCTTTGAAGGCCAGCGTAGCAGGGGCAGGAGTCTGGGGACCATGGTTTCAGGGGACAGCTAAGTCAATTGGCATAATAAAACCTATTAAGAAAACATTCTGCATTCCACTTTGAAGAGTGACGTCTGGGGTCTTAAACGCTAGCAAGCAGCCATCAAAGATGCACCGATTGGTCCCAGCCCACCTGGATCAAAGGAAAATGAAGAACACCAAGGACACAAGGTGATTACGAGCCCAAGAGACAGAGACCAGAAGAACTAGATGGTGCCCGGCTACAACTGATGACTGCTCTGACAGGGTACACAACAGAGAACCCCTGAGGGAGCAGGAGAGCAGTGGGATGCAGATCCCAAATTCTCATAAGACCAGACTTAATGGTCTGACTGAGACTGGAAGGACCCTGGTGGTCATGGCCCCCAGACCTTCTGTTGGCCCAGGACGGGAACCATTCCTGAAGCCAACTCCTCAGACATGGATTGGACTGGACAATGGGTTGGAGAGGGATGCTGGTGAGGAGTGAGCTTCTTGTATTAGGTGGACACTTGAGACTATGTTGGCATCTCCTGCCTGGAGGGGAGATGAGAGGGTGGAGGGGGTTAGAAGTTGGCGAAAAGCACACAAAAAGAGAGAGTGGAGGGAGAGAGCAGGCTGTCTCATTAGGGGAGAGTAATTGGGAGCATGTAGCAAGGTGTATATGGGTTTTTGTGTGAGAGACTGACTTGATTTGTAAACTTTCACTTAAAGCACAATAAAAATTATTTAAAAAAAGTCTTTAATGTATATTTGAGGTTTTTTGTTTTTTTTTTTTACTTAAATTTTCTAGGAAAGTGATTGCTTCTGTTTTCCATAGGTACGTGGGCATATGAGTGGATAGGAAATGTTTAGATAATTTCATGTATCTATGTAAAAGGAAAAGACAAAAGAGGTAAGGCCCTAAGAGTTTAGAGATTTTGTGCCTTAAGTCCAATCACAGAAGCTTAGAAACTTGGGGGATGATTTCAATTAAAGTGCACAAGCGCTCTGTCTCATGCCGACTCTTCTTCCTCAACCATTTGCTGAGAAAAAGTATGTGTTTAAATTCCTTCCATTAATGACAATGATTTCCTACAGTAAAAAAAGGAAACATGTATAAAGGAGGAGGGATGCCTCATGCTCAGGGCTGCAAAGGAACAACACTAGTGGGATTCCACTGATCAAGGGGCCATAGTACTTAAGTGTGTCTCTGGGTAGTTTTCTTCACCAGTGACTCTTGTGGGACAGCGGTGTAGGGTTGGTTGTCTGCCAAGACTGAGCGAGCTGTAATGGTTATGGGTGCACCCATGGATGATAGGCAAGCTGTCTTTTTGTGTAACAGCTGAGGTGATGGTAATGATACGTATAGCTATGCTGACAAAGGATCGCTTCAACTCATGTTCTACCAGGAACAGGAAATAGGGCTCTCTCTGTGCAGTAATTTTGTTTCACCTAAAATTTGTAAAACTAGGGGGCAATTTAACCAGAGGAATGCATCCTTATAAATATAAAATTAGGTCTGAAAATATGTTTTTTCAGAATAAGCAAAATGTATAAATTATAATTTTTAAAAAGTTTACAAGTACTGAAACATCCCATTCCAGAAAAAATAATACTTTTATTAATTAACTGCCAGAGACAATGTTATATTTTTCCTACTTTTTTTGTTCTTCTGTGTAATCTTAGATTGCCTCAACATGTGAGAATATTTTAATATGTTCTATAAAGAGGATAGAGTGATAATTTACTCTTTCTTTATCATGGTTGATTAAACTGTATTTTCTGTTATTGATAATTTATTTTTAAAAAAACCTCTTATAGATTTATAACTTAATGGTAGCATCATCCAGATTTGGGGATTATTTTTTAAATTTAGGAAATAAAACTCATTCAAGATATTTCATGTGAGATGTAAAATTTGGAAGAATGCTTCTTGTTTCATTCTTTCAATTCTTTTTCTCTGCTAGTCACATTATTCTGAGGCCAGGTTCTGGAGGGTGTGGGCATGTTGTGATTCAACTTCTAATCCTGAATATTTATTTCACTGTGTCAGCAGAGTAGGCAAAATAAGTATTCTTGGAAGACAATACTATGATAGGGTGGCTACCAATACCTTAAATCTAGAGAGATGTCACTGCAAACCACATAAATATATTTCACCCAGTCCAACTAAATATACCCCCAACTCACCTTTCTCTTAACAGGATTCTAACAATTCTCCCAGTCCGCAAAAAGATAATTTTACAGAAAAGGAGATAGGGAAGAAGAAAGGGAAAGAGGAAGCTGGGAAAAAAAAGAGATGATGATACTAATAGACTGTCGTTAATATTTCTTGTATTGGCAAAATTCACAAAAACAAATGGCAATATAAACACATTGTTAGTTCCTCTAGGCAAAACAACCAATGCCTCTTATTAATTTTGCACAGAGTGGAAAGTGCAGAATGCTAGTGATTAATTAGCTTATGGGGTGGCCTTGGGCTTTGAGATAAAGTTTCTGTTGCGGGGAGGAAGTTCCATTTTTTATTTTTGTGCAGAAGCCCAATACTAGAGTAGCTGTTGGGGAAATAGATACCTGTGCTTTTGATGGCTTCAGCATCTGACCTTTTCTTTTTGAGAAACTGGAACGACATCTACCTTATGAGCAGTACTGTAGGCTACTGATCTTAGAGGTGACTTGGCAGATGCTTGTATCTATACGCACCAAGTCCTCACGTTTGAGAAAACAAAATTAACAAAGAACATGACTGGAAGCTCACAAGTCATTAAAAATGGCAGGCTCCTGATATCTCACGTTATATTTCACCTTGTACGTGCTTTTTATATAAAACACTCATTTTGCAAGTTTAAACCTTCTTAAATGCAATTTTTTTTTTAAGTTGAGAATCTGCAGTGATGAATAACGAGGGGATTAAATGCATGATCATGGTACTGATGAAGCCACTAGGGCGCAGGGAGGTAGACTGAGGAACAGTGGAAGAAAGAAGCAATAACATAACTGGAGTGAGGGAGCAAACACGTTTTTTAGAGAAGAAAATCTATAGTAGGCAAACTAACTTTAGGGCTGTTGAAAAGAGGGATTGATTTTTAAAGTTATGAAATCCTCACAGGGATGAGAAAAAGTTGTTAAATATCAATTTACATTAGATAAGAGTTTTGCAATATTGTACAAAAAAGAAACCTAAAGCTTTATTCTGTTATTGTAGCTAGCTTATGATTTAGGAGAAAGAAAAGAAATCAAATGTATTTATTTAATTCTTTTTGTCAGTAACACCCAGGGTGAAGAATTCATTTGTAGTTTTTATATTGCTGAGTTGAGTCTTAGAACTTCACATATATTAAAGTAAGAAGTTACACCTTTTGATCCTAAGACTTTAAGATATAGTTCATTTCTTTTTATGAAAAGAAGGGGGTTTATATATAATTAAAATTCCATGGTTCTTGCCTAAAAATTTATCAGTTATCAAAAGGAAGAGTTTTACTATTTTGCTTGTTTATAGAACATGTGTATATTTTTTAAAGATTTACATTTTAAATCATTTCCATTTCCTTCATATTGACTTACAAAAGGTAGATAAATCCTTAATTTTTTAGCCATGCTCATGTGTTACCTAATCGGAAAGAGTTCATTTCAAAATACAGATGCTACACATCAACTAGGAAAGAAAGGAAGTCGGATATATAATCAGATTATAAAATACTATGTTAAGAATGAAAACAATATTGTAAAAACTTCATATCTCTTATCTTCTATCTCCCTATCTCTCTATTACGTGTTTTAATATGCAGTGAAGAGCACTGAAAACATGCATCATTATGATCAAATTGGTTATCTCTAAGTGATGGAAATATGAATAATACTTATTCTATTCATATGCTTTTCTACAGTTTTTTTCCTAAAATGTACAATTTCTGAAGTGCACTTTTCTACACTGAATATTTATGATAGCGATAAAACACTAAATGTAATTTTTAATGTGGCTAGTGATTTTAAATTGCACATGAACATTTTGGCTTTTTTTACTACTCTACTATCTTGATCCTATAAATATTATTTTATAATCAATGTTAATTCTTAAATAAAAGGCATAAAAACCACAGTCTCCTCTTATAACAGTATATATGAAACTGTAGTGATAAGGTGAATGAAATATTATGGACAAATAATGATGAGATCCAGTGTAGATATATAGCTCATCTATGTTTTAATCATGATAGGTACTTTTTTTTTTAATGTGTTTTTTTTTTTAATAACTTTTATTAAGCTTCAAGTGAACGTTTACAAATCCAATCAGTGTGTCACATATAAGTTTACATACATCTCACTCCCTACTCCCACTTGCTCTCCCCCTCTTGAGTCAGCCCTTTCAGTCTCTCCTTTCTTGACAATTTGGCCTGCTTCCCTCTCTCTCTATCCTCCCATCCCCCCTCCAGACAAGAGTTGCCAACACAATCTCAAGTGTCCACCTGATATAATTAGCTCACTCTTCATCAGCGTCTCTCTCCCACCCACTGACCAGTCCCTTTCATTTCTGATGAGTTGTCTTCGGGGATGGTTCCTGTCCTGTGTCAACAGAAGGTCTGGGGAGCATGGCCGCCGGGATTCCTCCAGTCTCAGTCAGACCATTAAGTTTGGTCTTTTTATGAGAATTTGGGGTCTGTATCCCACTGATCTCCTGCTCCCTCAGGGGTCCTCTGCTGTGCTCCCTGTCAGGGCAGTCATCGATTGTGGCCGGGCACCAACTAGTTCTTCTGGTCTCAGGATGATGTAGGTCTCTGGTTCATGTGGCCCTTTCTGTCTCTTGGGCTCTTAGTTGTCGTGTGGCCTTGGTGTTCTTCATTTTCCTTTGCTCCAGGTGGGTTGAGACCAACTGATGCATCTTAGATGGCCGCTTGTTAGCATTTAAGACCCCAGACGCCACATTTCAAAGTGGGATGCAGAATGATTTCATAATAGAATTATTTTGCCAATTGACTTAGAAGTCCCCGCAAACCATGTTCCCCAGACCCCCGCGCTTGCTCCGCTGACCTTTGAAGCATTCATTTTATCCCGGAAACTTCTTTGCTTTTGGTCCAGTCCAATTGAGCTGACCTTCCATGTGTTGAGTGTTGTCTTTCCCTTCACCTAAAGCAGTTCTTATCTACTGATTAATCAATAAAAAACCCTCTCCCACCCTCCCTCCCTCCCCCGCCTCGTAACCACAAAAGTGTGTGTTCTTCTCAGGTTTACTATTTCTCAAGATCTTATAATAGTGGTCTTATACAATATTTGTCCTTTTGCCTCTGACTCATTTCGCTCAGCATAATGCCTTCCAGGTTCCTCCATGTTATGAAATGTTTCAGAGATTCGTCACTGTTCTTTATCGATGCGTCGTATTCCATTGTGTGAATATACCACAATTTATTTACCCATTCATCCGTTGATGGACACCTTGGTTGCTTCCAACTTTTTGCTATTGTAAACAGAGCTGCAATAAACATGGGTGTGCATGTATCTGTTTGTATGAAGGCTCTTGTATCTCTAGGGTATATTCCTAGGAGTGGGATTTCTGGGTTGTGTGGTAGTTCTATCTCTAACTGTTTAAGATAACGCCAGATAGATTTCCAAAGTGGTTGTACCATTTTACATTCCCACCAGCAGTGTATGAGAGTTCCAATCTCTCCGCAGCCTCTCCAACATTTATTATTTTGTGTTTTTTGGATTAATGCCAGCCTTGCTGGTGTGAGATGGAATCTCATCGTAGTTTTAATTTGCATTTCTCTAATGGCTAATGATCGAGAGCATTTTCTCATGTATCTGTTGGCTGCCTGAATATCTTCTTTAGTGAAATGTGTGTTCATATCCTTTGCCCACTTCTTGATTGGGTTGTTTGTCTTTTTGTGGTTGAGTTTTGACAGAATCATGTAGATTTTAGAGATCAGGCGCTGGTCGGAGATGTCATAGCTGAAAATTCGTTCCCAATCTGTAGGTGGTCTTTTTACTCTTTTGGAGAAGTCTTTAGATGAGCATAGGTGTTTGATTTTTAGGAGCTCCCAGTTATCGGGTTTCTCTTCATCATTTTTGGTAATGTTTTGTATTCTGTTTATACCTTGTATTAGGGCTCCTAGGGTTGTCCCAATTTTTTCTTCCATGATCTTTATCGTTTTAGTCCTTATGTTTAGGTCTTTGATCCACTTGGAGTTAGTTTTTGTGCATGGTGTGAGGTATGGGTCCTGTTTCATTCTTTTGCAAATAGATATCCAGGTATGCCAGCACCATTTGTTAAAAAGGCTATCTTTTCCCCAGTTAATTGACACTGGTCCTTTGTCAAATATCAGCTGCTCATACGTGGATGGATCTATGTCTGGGTTCTCAATTCTGTTCCATTGGTCTATGTGCCTGTTGTTGTACCAGTACCAGGCTGTTTTGACTACTGTGGCTGTATAATAGGTTCTGAAACCAGGTAAAGTGAGGCCTCCCACTTTCTTCTTCTTTTTCAGTAATGCTTTGCTTATCCGGGGCTTCTTTCCCTTCCATATGAAATTGGTGATTTGTTTCTCTATCCCCTTAAAATATGACATTGGAATTTAGATCGGAAGTGCGTTAAATGTATAGATGGCTTTTGGTAGAATAGACATTTTTACTATGTTAAGTCTTCCTATCCATGAGCAAGGTATGTTTTTCCACTTAAGTATGTCCTTTTGAATTTCTTGTAGTAGAGCTTTGTAGTTTTCTTTGTATAGGTCTTTTACATCCTTGGTAAGATTTATTCCTAAGTATCTTATCTTCTTGGGGGCTACTGTGAATGGTATTGATTTGGTTATTTCCTCTTCGCTGTTCTTTTTGTTGATGTAGAGGAATCCAAGTGATTTTTGTATGTTTATTTTATAACCTGAGACTCTGCCAAACTCTTCTATTAGTTTCAGTAGTTTTCTGGAGGATTCCTTAGGGTTTTCTGTGCATATAATCATGTCATCTGCAAATAGTGATAACTTTACTTCTTCCTTGCCAATCCGGATACCTTTTATTTCTTTGTCTAGCCTAATTGCCCTGGCTAGAACTTCCAGCACGATGTTGAATAAGAGCGGTGATAAAGGGCATCCTCGTCTGGTTCCTGTTCTCAAGGGAAATGCTTTCAGCTTCTCTCCATTTAGAGTGATATTGGCTGTTGGCTTTGCATAGATGCCCTTTATTATGTTGAGGAATTTTCCTTCAATTCCTATTTTGGTAAGAGTTTTTATCATAAATGGGTGTTGGACTTTGTCAAATGCCTTTTCCGCATCAATTGATAATATCATGTGGTTTTTGTCTTTTGTTTTATTTATGTGATGGATTACATTAATGGTTTTTCTGATATTAAACCAGCCTTGCATACCTGGTATAAATCCCACTTGATCATGGTGAATTATTTTTTTGATGTGTTGTTGGATTCTATTGGCTAGAATTTTGTTGAGGATTTTTGCATCTATGTTCATGAGGGATATAGGTCTATAATTTTCTTTTTTTATAATGTCTTTACCTGGTTTTGGTATCAGGGAGATGGTGGCTTCATAGAATGAGTTGGGTAGTATTCCGTCATTTTCTATGCTTTGGAATACCTTCAGAAGTAGTGGTGTTAACTCTTCTCTGAAAGTTTGGTAGAACTCTGCAGTGAAGCCGTCCGGGCCAGGGCTTTTTTTTGTTGGGAGTTTTTTGATTACCGTTTCAATCTCTTTTTTTGTTATGGGTCTATTTAGTTTTTCTACTTCTGAATGTCTTAGTTTAGGTAGGTAGTGTTTTTCCAGGAATTCATCCATTTCTTCTAGGTTTTCAAATTTGTTAGAGTACAATTTTACGTAGTAATCTGAAATGATTCTTTTAATTTCATTTGGTTCTGTTGTGATGTGGTCCTTCTCGTTTCTTATTCGGGTTATTTGTTTCCTTTCCTGTATTTCTTTAGTCAGTCTAGCCAATGGTTTATCAATTTTGTTAATTTTTTCAAAGAACCAGCTTTTGGCTTTGTTAATTCTTTCAATTGTTTTTCTGTTCTCTAATTCATTTCGTTCGGCTCTAATTTTTATTATTTGTTTTCTTCTGGAGCCTGATGGATTCTTTTGTTGCTCACTTTCTATTTGTTCAAGTTGTAGGGACAGTTCTCTGAGTTTGGCTCTTTCTTCTTTTTGTATGTGTGCATTTATCGATATAAATTGACCTCTGAGCACTGCTTTTGCTGTGTCCCAGAGGTTTTGATAGGAAGTATTTTCATTCTCATTGCTTTCTATGAATTTCCTGATTCCCTCCTTGATGTCTTCTATAACCCAGTCTTTTTTCAGGAGGGTATTGTTCATTTTCCATGTATTCGATTTCTTTTCCTTAGTTTTTCTGTTATTGATCTCTAGTTTTACTGCCTTGTGGTCTGAGAAGATGCTTTGTAATATTTCGATGTTTTGGACTCTGCAAAGGTTTGTTTTATGACCTAATATGTGGTCTATTCTAGAGAATGTCCCATGTGCACTAGAAAAAAAAGTATACTTTGCAGCAGTTGGGTGGAGTGTTCTGTATAAGTCAATGAGGTCAAGTTGGTTGATTGCTGTAATGAGATCTTCCGTGTCTCTGTTGAGCTTCTTACTGGAAGTCCTGTCCTTCTCCGAAAGTGGTGTGTTGAAGTCTCCTACTATAATTGTGGAGGTGTCTATCTCCCTTTTCAATTCTGTTAAAATTTGATTTATGTATCTTGCAGCCCTGTCATTGGGTGCATAAATATTTAATATGGTTATGTCTTCCTGATGAATTGTCCCTTTTATCATTATATAGTGTCCTTCTTTATCCTTTGTGGTGGATTTAAGTCTAAAGTCTATTTTGTCAGAAATTAATATTGCTACTCCTCTTCTTTTTTGCTTATTGTTTGCTTGATATACTTTTTTCCATCCTTTGAGTTTTAGTTTGTTTGTGTCTCTAAGTCGAAGGTGTGTCTCTTGTAGGCAGCATATAGATGGATCGTGTTTCTTTATCCAGTCTGTGACTCTCTGTCTCTTTATTGGTGCATTTAGTCCATTTACATTCAGGGTAATTATAGATAAAAAAGTTTTTAGTGCTGTCATTTTGATGCCTTTTTATGTGTGTTGTTGACAATTTCATTTTTCCACATACTTTTTAGTGTTGAGGCGTTTATCTTAGTAAATTGTGAGATCCTCATTTTCATAGTGTTTGACTTTATGTTAGTTGAGTCGTTACGTTTTTCTTGGCTTTTGTCTTGAGTTATAGAGTTGTTATACCTTTTTGTGGTTACCTTATTATTTACCCCTATTTTTCTAAGTAAAAACCTAACTTGTATTGTTCTATATTGCCTTGTATATATGGCAGTTCAATGCCTCCTGTATTTAGTCCCTCTTTTTGATTATTGTGATCTTTTACCTATTGACTTCCATGATTCCCTGTTATGTGTATTTTTTTTTTAATTAATCTTAATTTGTTTGTTTTTGTGATTTCCCTATTTGAGTTGATATCAGGACGTTCTGTTTTGTGACCTTGTGTTGTGCTGATATCTGATATTATTGGTTCTCTGACCAAACAATATCCTTTAGTATTTCTTGTAGCTTTGGTTTGGTTTTTGTAAATTCTCTAAACCTGTGTTTGTCTGTAAATATCTTAATTTCGCCTTCATATTTCAGAGAGAGTTTTGCTGGATATATGATCCTTGGCTGGCAGTTTTTCTCCTTCAGTGTTCTGTATATGTCGTCCCATTCCCTTCTTGCTTGCATGGTTTCTGCTGAGTAGTCAGAACATATTCTTATTGATTCTCCCTTGAAGGAAACCTTTCTTTTCTCCCTGGCTGCTTTTAAAATTTTCTGTTTATCTTAGGTTTTGGTGAGTTTGATGACAATATTTCTTGGTGTTTTTCTTTTTGGATCAATCTTAAATGGGGTTCGATGAGCATCTTGGATAGATATCCTTTCGTTTTTCATGATGTCAGGGAAGTTTTCTGTCAGGAGTTCTTCAACTATTTTCTCTGTGTTTTCTGTCTCCCCTCCCTGTTCTGGGACTCTAATCACCCGCAGGTTATCCTTCTTGATAGAGTCCCACATAATTCTTAGGGTTTCTTCATTTTTTTAAATTCTTTTATCTGATTTTTTTTCAGCTATGTTGGTATTGATTCCCTGGTCCTCCAGATGTCCCAGTCTGCATTCTAATTGCTCGAGTCTGCTCCTCTGACTTCCTAGTGCGTTGTCTAATTCTGTTATTTTATTGTTAATCTTTTGGATTTCTACATGTTGTCTCTCTATGGATTCTTGCAACTTATTAATTTTTCCACTATGTTCTTGAATAATCTTTTTGAGTTCTTCAACAGTTTTATCGGTGTGTTCCTTGGCTTTTTCTCCAGTTATCCTAATTTCATTTGTGATATCTTTAAGCATTCTGTAAATTAGTTTTTTATATTCTGTATCTGATAATTCCAGGATTGTATCTTCATATGGGAAAGATTTTGATTCTTTTGTTTGGGTGGTTGGAGAAGCTGTCACGGTCTGCTTCTTTAAGTGGTTTGATATGGATTGTTGTCTCCGAGCCATCACTGGGAAACTAGTTTTTCCAGAAAATCCGCTAAAAGAAAAATGCAGTCAGATCCCTATCAGAGTTCTCCCTCTTGCTCAGGCTATTCGGATGTTAATGAAGCCGCCTGGGGACGGTGGTGGAGGGAACAGAGAGATAGGAGATTAGCACCTCAGAATATAGCCAGAGTTGCTTGTCTTGCTTGGAATGACTATTATATCTGAGATTCCCACGGGCGCGTCGCCTATGTGTGCTGGCTGTGTGGAGATTGCCCCCGGGGAGTCTGGCCCGCTGGAGTCACGGTCAGATCCTCCGCTTCCAGCCCCACGCCCAGCGTCAAGGCTCCCTACTGGGACGGTGCACTCTCGACTCCAAAATCAGTCGTTGCCTCCCAGGGACTTCTCTCCCTCCAGCCGCGTGGCCGTGCCACCCCCGCGAACTATTTGGGCCACCTCCCGGGGTTAGTTCAGATGGGTGGAGCAGCTCCCCGTGCTTGTGCCGTGACCGAGTGTCCCGGCTGGGTCGAGGTTCTCCCCGCTCCAATACCAGTCGCTGCCTCCCGGGGACTTCTCCTACCGGCTGCGTCCCACGCCGCCCGCGCGACCCAGGTGGGCCCCTTCCTGGGGTTAGTTCAGGGGGGTGGAGTAGCTCTCCGTGTTTATGCCGTACCTGCGTCCAGTCCAAATCCGGCGGGACGGTTCTCCGGCTGGGACGCTGCTCTTCCTGCTCCAAGACCAGTCACTGCCTCCCGGGGACTTCTCCTATCGGCTGCGTCTCACGCTGCCCACGGAACCGGCTGGTCCCCCTCTCGGGGTTAGTTCAGGGGGGTGGAGCAGCTCTCTGTGCTTGTGCCGTACCTGACTGGTACGCTGGCTCCAGGCTCTGGAAACAATCTCTGCTTCCACGTATTAGTTCATTCTCCGTCTCTAAATCTGTGTTTGTTGTTCAGGGTTCGTAGATTGTTATGTACGTGATCGATTCACTTGTTTTTCCATGTCTTTGTTGTAAGAGGGATCCGAGGTAGCGTCTGCCTAGTCTGCCATCTTGGTTCCGCCTCTTAATGTGGTTTTAAATTCTATTTTATTTTATTTTATTGGATATCATATTAGGATCCCATAAAGAAACAGATGGCATCCTCAATAAGTATAATTTGAAGAGGATTTATCTCAAAGCACTGGACAGTAGAGGATAGAGCAATCAATAGGGTTAGGAGCAGAGGCACTGGTACCACTCCTGGACTGATAAAACAAGGGGAAGGCCCCATACCAGAACCAGAAGGACAGAGTCCTACGGAGGAAGCCACATTGAGGGAAGCAGTGATCTCCAGTCCAGGGACATACAACCTACAGTGTTGGGTCATGGGTGGACTCAGAAGAATAAGAACCTTTTCTTTCCCATGCTCCCTCTGCCTTATCTCCTTCTGGGGTTCTAACTGGCTGAACCTAACTGGAATCCAAGAAGACATGGAGTCCTATAAGTCAGGCATAAAGGCTGTGTGGAGAAGGGTGGGTTGGGGAGAGTGGACTGGGAGGAACAAGCAGAAAATATCTGGAAGATGTATGGTCACTACATAATAAATTGAAGAAAGCAACTGCATACATTTGTTTTATGAAACACCTTTTATTATTTTTTAATATGAAGATAAGGGATAGAGAATGATTTCTTTAAAGCAATAGTACTTAAAATAAAAATGCATTGGTAAGAAATTCCACATTTTCTCCTGTGAAAAATTATTTTGAAATAAAAAAAAATGATAAGAGATTCATCAGGCTACATACATATTTACAGAGTAGCTCCATAATTTTACTCTTTTGGCTATAAATTTCACAGTTTGGGAAATACAGATTTTACTCTGTACATTAAAAAAAGATATAGATAAATGTGAAAGAGGTAAATAATCCCTTTTCTCTGATAAATTACAAACAAAACTTTTAGAGACAGTTTTACTTTGAATCTGTGCAAAATTTATTTTTCCCTATTAAATAAATAGGCACAATTTGGGAGTTGACTTTAGCGAAAAACACAAGGAAAAAACATAGATTAAGGAACTACTTAGATAGCTTAAATGTGTAAGCAATGTGCTTACTTTGAACGTAATTTGCTTCATTGCATGCATTAATTGTGGCAAAGATGGCTTGCTGAACTGCCCAGATTGATGCCCCCTTTCCATTGGGTAGAGCTCTTTGGGGAGGAGCCCACCTGTCAGGCACTCTATTTCCCAGCTCCCAGCGGAGCCATATTACCATTGCACGTGGTAGGATGAATGCAAGTGCCCTGTACATCACTAAGGGTCTAAGGTGTCACCTGCACAATACTTCAGGGGTTCTCTTTTTTCTTATGAAACCGTTGGATGCAGAGCATATAGGAAAGGGCTCCAAAGACTGGGCTGTGATGGGGCAACTAGGTACAAAGAACCTGGGCCCCAATGTCACCAGGTGGGCCATCTGACCAGGAATATTGCATTGTACTTTTCATAGAAACAGAAAAGAAAAATCATGAACTTTTAATTTTTAATGCACTGAGTTTTGGGGGTTGTTTATTATAGTGTTTTTGTTTTGTGACTTTGAGTCCATTCAGACTCATAGCAACCTCACGTGGCAGAATAAAACTGCCCCATAGAATTTTCTTCTCTGTAATATTAATGGGAGCAGATCTCCAGGTCATTGCCCCAGAGCCCCTGGTGGGTTCAAACCGACAATCTTTCAGCCAGCAGCTGAGCTCTTAACCTTTGTGCCACCAGGCCTCCTTACAGTAGCTAATGCCGATTACCAAGTCTAAAACAGTAATCGATATTAATTTTAAAAAATTGAAAAAAAGAGGGAAATAAATGACAATCTCAGACATAGTCACTGTGAACACTTTAGTATAAATTTTAAGTGCTTTTGTATATATCATTTGATATCCGTATCTATAGCTATAACTGTATCTATATCTGTATACCAAATGTACCACCGCACCACCAGGGCTTCTTATGTGTATGTGCGCGTGTGTGTATATTTACACCTAAAAAGGGTCCTTCTCATCTCTGGAATTCCAATTCTCCTTCTTGTTGCTTCCACCACCCTTTAGTGTCTTTTCAAAATGGTTAACTTTTGTAATATATCCAGCTGTATCTGGTTATTACAGCAAGACTGTTAATTGTTGTCATGACTTTCCAAATATGTCTAAATCACGCACAGACACACACACACACACAGAGACACACACGTTTCAAATATGTCTCACAGCTTCTATTCTTACCACACACACACACACACACACACCAAAGTTCATTTTCCCCAAAGAAGAAAGTAGGTACTCTGAAATATAGATAAGCTTTCCAGTGGCTTCCTTGCATATTTAAATAAATCCAAAATCCTTCCCAGAAGCTAAAAACCTTACGTTATCTGATCCTAGACTGCTATTCTCACTTCTTGGTTTCCAGAAGTTGGGGTCCCACAGGAATTACATATCCATCAAAAATAATTTCCTACCTTCAGGTTTTCCGTCTGTGACCTGAGGTTACATTGTTCCTGCCCAATTTCCCTCCTACCATTCTTAACCTTGCTTAACACACATTAACTATTTTTCTTGTCTTTCAAAATACAAGCATGTTTCCATGTTAATCATAGCACTTGCTCATATTTTGCCTAGAACTACTGAAGTGGCAAACTACTCCTCAACTTTCAGGAATCAAATCAAATGGCTGACTTAAATTAGCCACCTCTATCTTGCTCAACCATAACACTATTTTACTTCCTCTCTTGCACAGTTTTTTTTTTTTTTTTTTTCCTAGCTCTCAGAGCCATGTGAAATTACCCGGTCTGTTTGTCCTCTCTCTGCTATGTATTTCCAAGCATAAGGAAAGCTACAGTAAACTTTCTTTTACCATTTTCTTTTGCCATTTGTCAAACTGTACTCAAAGGATATATTTGTAGCAGATCAACTTTTAAACTAAAGTGCGTATTGCCTTTTTTGGTCTTTGGCTCATTTTGCTATGTTTTGAGAGAAAGATTTTACCAGTTTACACATAAGCCAGCAATGTGTGGGAATTCAGTAGAGTTGTTAAGTATAATACAAAGGAAATAACAACAACAAAAACACCTCATTCTTTATCCTATTTAAATTACTTGTTTTTTTTTTTAGTGATTTAATATTTTTTGATGTTTATATAATACAAAATAGTTATATATGAATTTCTGAGTCTCATAATTTTTATGCAACTTCTAAAAATTTTCAAGATAATATTGAGACCGTTTGTCATATGTACATACATCTACATTTGCACATCTCATGACTCAGATTAAAAATGTAGTCTATATTGAGTGAAATTTACACCTATATAAGGAGGGTAAAACCAAAAAAACTAAACCCGTTGCCGTCGAGCCAATTCTGACTCATAGTGACCCTATAGGACAGAATAGAACTGCCCCATATGGTTTCCAGGGAGCACCTGGTGGATTCGAACTGCCAACCTTTTGGTTAGCAGCTGTAGCTCTTAACCACTACACTACCAGGTTTTCCTATATAAGGAGGGTAAGATGGGTAAGAAGGGTAAGATGGGTAAAATTAAAATAGTTTTTATAATTTTAATGTAAAATTTTTTTCCAAAATAAATTTATTTAAATTAGTTCACAAATACAAATGCAGTACTATTTCCTTAGCTAGATTGCTAGACTGAATGGACGTGAGTCTATTGTATTTTAATTAAAGACAATTTATTACTTTATTCCTCAGTGAAGAATATATATATACATACATATACACACACATCAACATTTGAATAAAAACTAACATTTGAATTATATATATATATATATATATATATATATATATATATATATATATATATATATATATGGAGCCCTGGTGGTGAAGTGGTTAAGGCGCTTGACTGATAACCAATATGTTGGTGGTTTGAACCCACAAGCCGCTCCAAAGGAGAAAGATATGACTGTCGGCTTCCATAAAGATTATAGCTTTGGAAACCCTATGAGGCAGTTCTACTCTGTCTTATAGGGTCACTATGAACTGAAATGAACTCGACAGCAGTGGGTTTGGCTTTTTGGGATATATATATATACCCAAATGTTAATATTATGAGGGGTTTATTCAACATTGTTGCCTCACTTTTTTCTTTCTAGTTTCCCCACATCAGTATGAGTTTTTAAAAATTCCCTAATAGGGCAGAGATTTGCTTCCATTCTTTCGATATGCAAAATAGTCATCAAGAAATAATAGAGGCCCTGACTTTCCCCATTTTCATCTCTTGAATAGGAATTTGTCACAGCTGATGTATTTCCATTAATAACATCTGCTGCTTTCATCATTAAATTCTACCCACTGGTTAATGCCTAGAGCTGCAAAAATATGAGAATTAGCTGAAAGAGTCTCAAATTAAAGAAGAAAATTAAAGCTTTATATTACCATTATAGTCCTTCATAGTGGTCAAAATCACAGCTGCCAGTCATACATGGAATATATCAAACTCCTTAATAGTGAGGGAAATTTAAATCAAAGGAAATTATTGGAGTAAAGGTGAATCTATGTTGTTGGGTTAAATGTAGACTAAGAGGATGAAATGATGTGCATAATAAATATGATGTTTATCCATGGTGGTGGCACAGTGGTTAAGAGCTCGGCTGCTAACCAAAAGGTCAGTAGTTCAAATCCACCAGCTGATCCTTGGAAACTCAATGGGACAGTACTACTCTATCCTATAGGGACACTACGAGTTGGAATCGACTCAACGGCAATGGGTTTTTTTGGTTTGATTTTGAGATAGTGGCTCATTTATGAGTAAGTGTATATCTGACTACATATAATATTAGGTAATTTGTAAGTAAGGAACATTTCAACTAAATTTAAAGATTAAATGTAGATAATATAATCTGTTATATATAAAGGAAAAGTATCGTTTAAGCCTAGTTAACATCAGAAGGTATAGATTACAGAGCAAAGACTACACTAGGGGGGATGTAAGTGGGTAACCCTATAGATTGTATTACATGGATATCCTTTTTAAAGCTCCCTTTTGCCACACAAAGAATCCTGGTAGCCCAATGGTTAAGTGATTGGCTGCTAACCAAACACAACAACAGCAACATTTGCCACACAGTAAATATAAATCAAAACTATATCTTCCCTGTGTTAGTTTCCTACTGCTGCTGTAATAGAAATACCTCAAGAAGGTAGCTTTAATGAAGAGAAATTTATTTTCTCATAGTTTAGGAGGCTAGAAGTCCGAATTCAGGGTCCCAGCTCTAGGAGAAGGCTTCCTTTCTCTTGGCTCTGGGGGAAGATTCTTGTCTCCGCTGCTGCAGACAGCCATCCTTGGAGTTCCTGGGATTATAGACTAGTCTACCTCTGTCTTCTTCAGATAGTGTTGGTTTCCCCCAGTGTCTGCTTTCTTCTGTGCCAAATCTGCTCTTTTATATTTCAAAAATGATTGGTTTAAGACATACCCTACACTGATATGTCCTAATTAACCTAACAGAGAAAATCCTATTCCCAAATGGGGTTACATCCACGGATACAAAATCAAACCCATTGCCATTGCGTCAATTTCGACTCACAGCAACCCTATAGGAGAGAGTAGAACTTCCTCATAGGGTTTCCTAGGCTGAAATCTTTATGGGAGCAGATCACAAGGTCTTTTCTCATGTGGAGTAGGCTGGTGGGTTGAACCACCGACCTTTGGTTAGCAGCCCAGAGCTTAATTACATGCCGTTAGGGCTCCTTTCACACTTAAGAGGTAAGGATTTATAACACAAATTTCTGGAGAGCAGAATTCAATTCATACACTCTCTCTCATGACAGTCATTTAAGACATGCTTGTTGATTTCATTCATTCTCTGCAGAAGACATTAGGAGTAGTATTATCCTTGAAGCCAAACTACAGCTGTACATAATTGCCATTGATTGGTTACGATCACTTTTTTACTTTCTAATATAGCTCTGTATCAATTAGATTAGGATTTAAACCAGATCTAAGAGCCTTGATTTGGGGAGTTCCTAAAGGGGATTCTTTTGATACATGCCTGGCTAAATCTCTGCTTGGTCTTCATCAACAGATTGCTGAAATTCCCTTTGTGCATTGAAATTACTATCTTACATTCAGAATTCTTTGCTCCCTTTGGTTGGCTCCCTTCCCTCCCTGTTATTTTCCTTAACAGCATTCTTCAAGCACTGTCAATTTTCTTAATGTTTTGATTAAGTAGATTATAGCTCCTCCTCCTAGAGAATTTGAAACATGTTCCAGAGTTTGGAAATATATTTGATAATTACAGTCGCTTGACGTCCATGATACCTATTGTAATATAGGACGTTATATGATCTGAACATTGTGCAATAACCTGGATCTGAGGGGTGTAGGCTCCGCAGGCACACTGGTCAGGGGCTGCCCTGCGCGTGTGGCCCAGGCAGCTCTATATGCAGATGCCTCAGGTGAGTGCTGGGCTGGGTCCTGCCCTGCATGCAGCCCCAAAGCCTGGTGAAGATCAAGACAGAGAGACACAGATGCGGGTCCAGGGAGCAGGGACCTCTATCAGTGACCCGCCACCCCTCAACTTGGCTGGACCTGCTATGTGAGTCGATCTTGGGTGCTTAGGAACAGGATTGGACGCCTGTTTCCATGCACGGGTGGCAGGGTGGCAGCAAAGTGGACTGGCTGCCCAGTCCAACTGTGGGCATTCCCTGGAGGGCCCGTGCAAGACCATGAATGTATACATGGTCAGACATTGCCTGAAAGGATGTTATGTGGTGCGTGACTGTGTATAATAAATACAGATTTTTTTCAGGGCTCTAAGTTTGGGAAAAGGTTAAATCTCTAATCTTCCAATTGTTAATTAAAATTATCAGGTGATAGGTAACTTCATTAAAATGGACTACAAACATAAAAAATAATCCAATTTTATTGTACAGTCATGCCCTGCATAGCATCCAGTTAGGGAAAGTCTAACCGCGTGTAGGCCCATGGTCCCAACAGGTTATAATAGAATTCGGAAATCCCTATCAGAGATCGAAAGGTAATAGACCTAACTGAAAGTAATGAATGCTACAGGTTCCCGCAAGGAACATTTCTATCTTGTGTCTCTTGTGTGCAATGTGATTGCGCTGCCAGGCATATAATGGTATAGTAAAAAAAAAAAAAAATTTTTTTTTAATATGTATGACCTATAATGCATGTCTCGGTAGTCATAATAAACACCTGAGCTACTGGCTTATGTATGTACTGTACTTTCTATCATTATTTTAATGTGAACTTGCCCTACTTACATATAAAAGTTTACTGTATGAGTCGGAATCAACTCAATGGCACTGGGTTTGGTTGTTTTTGTTTTACTTCATCTGGTAGGTAACAGCATACAAACTCATGTTTGCACAATGCCCAAATTACATAAAGTCCTGTTTCACAGAATGTATCACAGATGACAATATTATGATAGTGATTTCTAATGATGTTAATGATCAGAAATTGACTTTTTATCTGAATATTATGGGACTTATGTTGTATGCTAATACATATGGGCTTCACAGAATATTAAGACACATATCCTGATTCATGAACCAGGATTTCATTCAGAATCTGAAGTCAATGGCAGGCTTAATGCTTTTTGAAATAGATAGCACTGTTTTAATTAAAAATGTCAGCAATGTAATTACTCCTTAAGCAAAAGGCCACAGAGAGGAAAATTGGATGATACTTAAATTGAGCATATGAGAAAATTAATTTGCCTTAAAAAGTAGCGATTAGACATTTCTGTGGCAGCATGAGAGATCAGGATTTCATGTCTTTGACTTCTTCAAAAAGTAGAATTTATTGAATTTACTTATTTTAAGGGAAAACAGTAAATCTCTAAAATATGGAAATAGCACTACTTGGGAAATGCAAAAATGTCTGTTATCTTAAAATATTTCTGAGCTATTTCAGATCTTACTTCATTCTTTTAATCTTTTTTCTTCTTTCCTAAAATAATAAATCATACTAAAGTTCTAAGTCCCTTTCAAGATCTAAGATGCTGAGATTTCTATGTAATTTGTGTATTTGTGTGTGTGTACTTGTTTAGATGGAAACCCTGGTGGTATAGTGGTCAAGTCCTATGGCTGCTAACCAAAGGGTCGGCAGCTCATTGGAAACTCTATGGGGCAGTTCTACTCTGTCCTATAGGGTCGCTATGAGTTGGAATCGACTCGACGGCACTGGGTTTGGTTTTTGGTCTTGGTGTGTTTAGATTATTGCCAACATATAAACTTTTTGATATCTGAACAGACTGACCGTTTAAAATTTTGTCAGTGAGGAAACAAAAACAAAAGAAAACAACAACAACAAAAACCTTTATCTTTTCCCAAAAGCCTATTATAATCTATTTAGAGATTCCAAACCTCTAGGATCCTTCTTTTTGATACATGAAAAATGAATTTCAAAATAGATAAATTATCCATTTATGTGCAATCCTGACACAAAGTTCTCAACGGCAAAGTATTGGATTTAGTTTTTTGAAAGATATATTTTTTGTAAATGAGTGCTGCATTGTAATTTTATAAATACTAGGAAATGAGTTTTACCATTTAGATAAACTCTGCAATGGCCCTTTACACTACCTAGGAACAATCTTGTTTTTCAGTATTTACTCTGTTTTTCTTTTTCTTTAAGAATCGCTGTTGTAACTGACAAGTGGATCATATGCATAATTATCTAGTAGGTTAAAAACATTACATTATTTCCTGATTAGTCATATTTATGATCACTTTCTCTTACCCTACATGTGGGGCTGGTTTTAACTGAAAATAATCGAGTAACAATGCCTTCCTTTCCACTCATTTAGTTATTACTAATCACTTTCCCTTTTCTCTCTCTCAAACCTCATTTCTTCCCATTGCTTCCAAGAGAAAAATAAGGCAACACCATATAAGCTAAGGAGCCCTGGTGGTGCAGTGGTTATGAGCACATTTGCTAAAAAGAGGTTGACAGTTCAAATCCACCATCTGACCCTTGGGAACCCAATGGGGCAGTTCCACTCTCTTCTGTAGGGTCAGTATGAGTCAGAATCGACTCAACAGCAACAGGTTTGCTTTGGTTTTTATATAAGCTAAAAGAAATGTGAAAGCACTGTGCTGAATTTTACTGGAACGATATAATGACATTATATATTATATATTAGAATGACATGATAAAATATTAAAATATAAAACTTTTCTATATATTATTCAATATTCATCTATATTTAGTAATTTTTTATACTCATCTACAATACAATGCCACCTATAGGCATTGTATTCTACTGTAGGAGAAGACAGTAAATTTTAAATGTCACTAATAATTTACTCATCTACAATGCCACCTATAGGCATTGTATTCTACTGTAGGAGAAGACAGTAAATTTTAAATGTCACTAATAATTTAGGTATTATTTTCTTTGTTTTCATGCTTCAACAATCTCTTGGTTGTGGGATGGTTATACTATTTCCCTTTCTAATGAATCTAATCTCATTATACCTCTTCTTTGTTCTTAAAAGACAACATACCATTCTTTCTAGTATTTATGAGACAAGATTATTTTAAATCCAGCACTTCTTAAAACAAATATTCGCAGATGATATCATTGAATTGTAATGTTCTCTCTCGAACCAAATGTCTCAAAATTCAATGGAGACAGCAGTTATGCTCCAGCAATGCCTTGTTTATATAAGCAATATAATCCTATAATGAGTTTCTTTTCCATGCCAGCAGTTTGTGCATTTTCCTGGTGGTATTCCTCCTCATCCGTCAGTGACTAAAGCAAATTTGAAGGAAACTCAAGCCTAAATTGTTTCTATGAATTATTTAAAGTGATTTTCATTTCAAATATATTGAAATTTCAATGATCTGGTTATTTAATTTTCAACTTTATTGAATTACCTGAATTTTGATTCTGAACAGAAAGACCAAAGAAGTAATATAATTTTATGTTTTTGTCTGTTTTTTTTTTTTTTTTTTTGCTTGTTTTGGATTATGTTGAATGTGAGTGTCCGAAGAATTGCCAGATGAGGATGGTAAGTAATTTGTAGAAATTTGTCTGGAACTGACAAAAATGGTAAATATTAAAATTTAGATTTTATAATTACAAGCATATATACAAGAATTGAAAATAATCGGGAGTGGGTATGTTATTTTCCAATAGAGAACTTGAGGAGGAACAATTCGAGGATGGAACTCCAGGGATTGCCAACAGTGAGAGGACAGAGAAAGAGAACCCAATGAAGACATTTGAGAAATGCTGTTCAGAGAAATAGGATTAAAGCCTTGCTATCTTAGATTCAAGCCTCGGTGGCACAGTGGGTAAAGTGATCAATTGCTAACTGAAAGTCAGTGGTTCGAAACCACCGTGGCTTTGGGGGAGAAAAATATGGCAGTCTGCCTTCCCAAAGATTTGGAAAACCTATGGAGTCTCTATGAGTCAGAATTGACACAAAGGCCATGGGTTTGGGTTTTGGAACTTAAGTCATGAAAAATGTAGGAGGACATGTCAATGTTATAAAATACTTCAGAGAGATTAACAAAATTAAAATGTATCCATTTGAGCAATCAATAGGTTTATGGGGGTGACACTTAGGAGTAACTCAGGGTAAGAGTGTATACTTAATTGCAATAAGAGAAAAAAGCTGACGGGGTGATGAACTGAAATATAAATCATGGTTTGGATAACCTTCATAGAACAGGAAGGCAGACTGAGCGTAGGTAAAGAAACAGAGAACTTTGTATTGTAGGGATGAGGGTTATAGAGTTGCATGATTTTATGTCTCATGGCTATATTTTATCTGTTGAAGAGGAAGGACAGTTCCTAACACAGAGAAAAACAAAATGTAGTAACGGTTTTGACCTTTTAGGAACAGAAGCATGTAAAATGAGTAGGGCAAAGCTTGGCATAGTTACCTTGGGTAAAATTACGAGCTAAAAACTACTACACACAACCAATACTTAGCAAGAATAAAGAGTGAAAGAAATTATGCATCGGATTCATGTCCAGATACTGATGCAACATTTTCCTTCTATAGCAATCTATTTGCATTCTCAATTTAATAACTCTTTAAATAAAGTATAAGGGTCATCATTCGGCTTTTCCCAGAGCCTTCCTCAGGGGTGGTATCCGGATTCTGGTTGTGGCACTGTCCCAAGGTCATCGTAGAGAGTTACCAGTTTATGGCTCACTCATGGAGCAGGCAGGGCATATGGTTGGCTTCACTTCTAGACATTGTCACTTGGCATTGGATGACCAGTTTGGGGATGTTGGAGCCCCTGGTTCTTTGACAATAGACCAGGTAATCATTCCTACTCAGAGGAGTCATGCTTATCTTAAAGAATAATTGTGGTATAAACGGAAGCTGAGTATGTCACCAAACTTTTTGTTTATACTTTTGCAGTAGTCACATCAGCATCTCCATTTGGAGCTCTTAGTATCTTCCTAAATGTTATTCTTATGTCATACTTTCTAAATCAAAGACAACATTGATGAGGAAATTTAATCAAGTTGTCTTGAGTCTACAATTACGGTTGTTCACCTTCAAAAGAAGAAAAGAAAGAGAGCTTAAATAAAATGTCTTACAAGCTAGTGAGCTGGATTTGGTGGTCCTGGAAACAATTGTGTCTTTTATTTCCTTGATATTATTCTTCATGGCAGGAACTTGCTATAGACAGAAAGACATTTGTGTTTACATAACAATCTGCTCTGTAAGTTGAGAATTTTTAGTGTCCCATTTTAAACGCCTGGGCATTGCTATTAAAGAACTTTGCTTGTGAAAAGCCTATGCTGATACATTCCTTGTCCTGGATTCTGCTGTTAAGCCTTATAGCCTGTGAAAGCGCACACATGAATTAGCTAAATAGGGCACCCAATATATTTAACACTTCTATAATGATGCCACTATATTAGATGTTCTTTACAACATCACTTTTAAATTTTCCAGCTATTATTTTCAAGATATGCCTGCTGATGGTAATTTCAGTGGCTTCCTTGCAATTTTGTGGTGAAAAAATAACATTTTTATGCCTTTAAAGATGTTAGTTTCCATCTAGCAAGTCAGCCTCTGTTCAAAAAATAGAAAAAAAAAATCCATGGAAAATTCTCCAATATGTATGCACTTTTTACTAATAATGAAAAAGACTAAAACTGTTCAAGTCAACAGCAAACCGTAAAAAATCCGTAAAGAACTAGAAACCTGATAATTTTTAGAGGAAAAATATTTAAAAGGTCAATCTGTAGTCCTACTACTAAATGAATTTGAAAATCGAAGTGTTTCTGAAAAATAATTTCCTTGTGGTAGGCAGAATGTTAGGATGGCTCCCATTACCTTCACGCCCTGGTGTTACTATTGTGATTGTGGTATTACATGATAAAGGGATTTTGCAAACTGTTGAAGTTACTGAGGAGCTGACTATAAATTAATGATCCAGGTGGGCCTAATCTAATCATAGGAGCCCTTTACAAACAGAAAGTTTTCTCCATTGTTGGCAGAGAGGAGGTCAGAGAGATTTGAAGAATGAAAAGAATGTGGCATACCATCGTGCCTTGAAGATGGAGGGAGCCACATGGTGAGGAATGGGGGTGGGTTCTAGAAGCTGAGAGTGATCCCTGACGGAAGCCACTAAGGAAACAGGGACTTCAGTTCTACAAAAGCAAGGAACTTTTTCCAACAACCTGATTAAGCGTGGAAGAGTACTCTTTCCCAGAACCACCGGATGAGAGTTTAGCTTGATCTACATCTCGATTTTAGCCTTGGGAGAAACTAATCAGAGACCCAGTTGAACCTGCCTGGACTTTTGAACTACACACCTCTGAGATAATAAGTGGTGTTGCTTTAAGCCACTAAGTTTATGATAATGTTACTCAGCAATAGAAAACTAAGAGAGTCCTCAAATAATGTTTTTTAAAGACAATTTTTTTTAAAGTTTCACTTAGAACCAAGAACAATTACCTTTCTTATATTTACACTACACTAGGTTAATTAAAATGAAAACTGACCTCCATACATGGTTGATTACTATTTCTTTTAGCATGTTATTATTTTAGAAATATTTGAAGTATTGATTTCTTCACAGAAAAGTAATGCAATAACGCCCATTCTATTTATAAAAAAGCAAATCCTTTTTTTCCTCACTGATGGAATAAAAAGTGTAAAACAATAACAGTATGCTAAGCCTTTTTACTGGAAACTTTTCATTTAATTTGGCATTACAAATTTAAGGCAAACAATTAGTACCCACTACAGCTGCTAACTAAGAGGTAGGCAGTTTGAATCCGCCAGGTGCTCCTTGGAAACTCTATGGCGTGGTTCTATTCTGTCCTATAGGGTCGCTATGAGTCGGAATGGACTCAACGGCAGTGGGTTTTAGTATGTGTGCCAGAAACCCTGGTCGTTAGTGATTAAGAGCTACAGCTGCTAACCAAAAGGTAGGCAGTTTGAATCCACCAGGCACCCCTTGCAAACTCCATGGAGCAGTTCTACTCTGTCCTATAGGGTCGCTATGAGTCTGAATCAACTCTGCAGCAAACGGTTTTTTGGTTTACTATGTGTGCCGCAGCCTTAGTGGCACAGAGATTAAGAGCTTGATTGCTAACCAGAAGGTCAGCAGCTGGAATTCACCAGCTGCTCCTTGGAAATCGTATGGAGCAGTTCTATTCTGTCTTATAGGGTCCTATGAGTCGCAATCAACTCCACAGCAATGGGTTTTTTTGGCACTATATGTGCCAGTCTGTATTATTTGTCCACAATTATTTCTATTCATTCCAACTTTGCCATGACTTTCCTGTGGGTTAAGTATACTTTCACTCTTTGTTAGCCAAACAGGAGACTGACTTCGGTCACTGGAAAGAGGATAGCAGTAATAACCATCTAGCTCTGAGGCGAGGCCTCAAGAGGCATGACAATTTTTCCTGGTTATTTTCACGTTCTTACCATTTGGCATGAGAAGAGCAGTCCCAAGATAATTACTGCACATTCTGGCTGGGTCCCACCTTCAGTCTTAGTCATACAGTGAAGATACATGGAGCTGACTTGAACCCCACCCAAAGTCTGGAGTCCAGCCTACCCAGGTGCACCCAGCTGATGGCAGATAAGGTCTGCTTAACCTCAACTAACATGCAGACATTTCAGTGTAAAATAAAAGCTTGATTTT
This sequence comes from Elephas maximus indicus, assembly GCF_024166365.1. Classification (NCBI taxonomy): domain Eukaryota; kingdom Metazoa; phylum Chordata; class Mammalia; order Proboscidea; family Elephantidae; genus Elephas; species Elephas maximus. The sequence continues at coordinate 42,040,972 of NC_064836.1, read as the reverse complement.
TCGCTACTGAAATTTTGGGGGTTTTGGTAATGCATAATTATCTCAGCCAAAAAAAAAAAAATTACTAGTACAATTTAATTTAAAAAAATGATTGCTATTGAGTAGATTCCAACTCATGTTGACGCCATGTGTTTCAAAGTAGAGCTGCACTCCATAGGTTTTCAAGGCTGTGACCTTCTGGAAGCAGACTGACAAGGCTTTCTTCCTAAATACCTCAATGGGTTTGAAACACCAACCTTTTGGTTACTAGCCAAGCACTGAATGGTTTGCACCACCCAGGGACTCCTGTAGAGTCTAATAACAGAGATAATACCAATACCAAGAGCATGTAACATCATTTCTGGTATCCAGGAGAGGTATTATCAACCCCTCTATTGTAACAAGAGAAATAATACACTTTTGCTAATAGTTTGGCCCTGACTTAATAAAAGAGCAATTTCAGCTGAAGGTTTCATTTTACTTTCAATTTTGATATTAATCCTTTTCAATTTAGCTTCCTCTCATGGATATAAAATAGTGGTTAGATCCTTAAAGATAATTATTATCAAGTCCATAAATGTTTAAAATTTTTTTTTTACTATATTATTCATATTTAAAACATAAACATATTACCTTTTCATTGAGTTGATGGTCTAGTCGTAATCACCTTCTTTAGAGGTAAATGATACTTACTTTGACTTCAGGATAATCATGGTAAGCAATTATATCATATACTAAATTATAATTAAATATGGAATGAGTGAAACAAATACAATAATGGATGAATCAGTGTCTCAGTGAATAAACTCAGATGTTGGCCATGAAATAAAATCCTTGAAGAATGAAGAGAAGCCTTTGAACATTTGTTGAGATTGAAAGAGAAAGTTCAAAAACTCAATTATTACTTGGAAGGAAAGGGTTAATCAGTTGGTCTGTAAACCAGTTTTTTGTTATTATAGAAGGAGGGTACTACAAAGAAAGAAACAAGTCAGGCTATAGATCTAATCTACTTGTTATAGATTGAATTATGCTCTCCCAAAATATGTATTGAAGTCCTGGCCCATATACCTGTGTATGTGATCCTATTGGTAATGGGATTTTCCTTTGTTATATTAATGAGGCCATACCCATGAGGGTCCTACATCTATTCACACCTGAATTATTAAAAAAAATAAATAAATAAGCAAAAATAAGACAGACACATAGAGACACACAGGGAGAAGACAGATGCTATATAAGAACACACTTACCAGCAGAAGAATGCTGAGCATAGCCAGCTGACTCCAGAAACTAGAAGAAATGCCACAGAAGGAATACACATGGCTGCGACTCTTATTTGGATGCTTAGACTCCAGAACTGTGAAAATGAGTTTTCTGTTCTTTAAAGTCACACACGTGGTGTTTTTGTTACGGCAACACTAGCAAACTAAGACATGGCTTTTTTTTTTTTCCTCTTTTTAATATGGTTGAAAATATGCACAGCAACACATACAACAACTTAACTATTTATACCTGTTCAATACAGTCATTGATTACACTCTTCAAATTGTAAAGCCATTCTCACTGTCCTTTTCTAACCACTTCCTCCCCTACTGAGAAGTAATCTCTTCACCCTATGCTTCCTATCTAACCTTTTGAGTTGTCATTATCAGTTTGTCCCCATATACATAGTCCTTTAAAAAAGGACAATGATCATGGCAGAGATTTTTTACTACTGAAGTTAGACTATTCATTGGTTTAAAGAAGACTTCTGGGAATATTTTTGGTTTAAGGTTTCAGGGTTAAAGATTATCTCAGGGCAATAGTTTTGGGTATTCGTTTAGCCTCTCCAGAAATTCTGGAGTCCATGAGACTTTGAACTTCTCTTTCACATTTTTCCCCCTTTTAATTAGTATTCTTCTATAGAATCTTCAGTAATGGTAGCCACGCACCATCCAGTTCTTCTGGTCTCATGGCATGGAGGCAGTTGTTTATGAAAGCAATCAGTCATGCATTTTATTTCCTCCTTCTCTTCCCGATTCTTTTCCCTCTGTTGTACCTTGGATGGCCACATGCAAACCTATAAGACCCTAGACCCTATACAATGAACTAGGATGTAGACCAGAGGAGCTCAAAATGGTATTAGGCCAATTAACCAGAATGTCCCATAAGACTATGACCCTAAACCCCCAAACCAAAGAAACAAATCCCATGAGGTGTTTTGTTGTAAATAAGCAGCTCCTTCAGCTACTCTTCTTCCTCTTCTTCTATTTTGTTGCTGTAGAAAAAAAAAAACAGGGTATTACACTGTGTTTGCTGCTTTACTTATGAAAAGTGTACAATTTATTGACATAAATTACACTAATCAGCTGTGCAGCCATTACCCTTAAGCAATGTGATTTTTTTTTCACCATGAACAGAAACTTAGTGCTCTGTAAGCAATAACTCCCCTTCCCCCCACCCTTGGTAACCACTAATAAATTTTGGTCTTTATACATTTGCCTGTTTTTCTCTTTTTATATTAAGTGAAGTCATATAATATTTGTCCTTTTGTGATTGACTTACTTCACTCAGGATAATGTCCTCAAGCTCTCTCCATGCTGTAGCATATATCAGGACTTAATTTCTCTTTCTGGCTGAGTAGCACCCCATTGTATGTATGCATCGCATTTTATTTGTCCATTCCTCTATTGATAGGTATTTAGGTTGTTCCCACCTTTTGGCTATTGTGAATAGTGTCGCAGTGAACATTGGTGTACACATCTGTTCTTGTTACTGATTTCAAGTCCCTTGAGTCTATTCCTAGCAGTGGAATTGCTGAGTCATATGGTAGTTCCATATTTAATTTTTTGAAGAACCACCACACTGACCACACTGTTTTTGACACAGGTGTACGATTTTGCATTCTCACCAGCAATGGACAAGGGTTCCAATTTGCCTACATCCTCATCAACATTTATTATTATTATTATTATTATTTTTAAATCTTAGTCATCATAGTTGGAGTGAGATGTTATCTCCTTGTGGTTTTGATTTGCATCTCTCTGATAGTTAAAGACGTTGAGTATCTTCTCACACGTTTGTTTGCCATTTGTGTATCTTCTTCGGTGAAATGACTGTTTAAATCCTTTGTCCATGTTTTGGCTGGGTTATTTGTCTTTTTGTTGTTTGATTGATAATATTTCATATATACTTTTGTTATTAGACTCTCATTAAGACACTGCTTTTAAGAATATTAGTGACAAACCTACCAGCAAGCAAAGTAAATGATCTTTGTCAGCAATAGAGAACTCATCTATAAAATGCTTTTAGTAGAATACAGCTGGTTGTCTAGGATTGTTTAAGGTAAACAAACAAAGAATATCTGGATTTACCAGCATGAGTCCTTGAAAGTGTCATGTAAACTATGTAACAGTCTGTATATAAAACTGAAATGGTTCTTCATCTCAATTGTTCCTCTTGGGTAAGAATAGAGACTGCACATCTAAGCAAGAACTGTCATCTATTAACATGGACCAGAGAAGGTCTGAGGAAAAAAAATGACCCAGGAAGATGAACTAAGATATCACTAGCAACCCCTGCTTTGCTTGCGCAGCTCAATTATTTGTACATTGACATTACTGGTAAAACTCTGTGTTGGGTAATAGCTGTGATTTATGTCAGTCTGACTTGACAATCCAATTCTTTGTGTTATCTCAAAAAAAACCAAAACCAAACCCAGTGCCATGGAGTCAATTCTGACTCATAGTGACCCTATAGGCCAGAGTAGAACTGCCCCATAGAGTTTCCAAGGAGCGCTTGGTGGATTCGAACTGCCGACCCATTGGTTAGCAGTCGTAGCACTTAATCACTACGCCACCAGGGTTTCCTGTGTTATCTCAGTCACTTAAAAATGTCTCAATTTAACTCTAATATTAGGATTTATATTTATAATAGTTAAGAATGAGAAATGAAGTGGCATTTTTTTTTTATAAAGATTTCTAAATTGTACTTAGTGATTTCAGGTTTTACGAAACCAGTTTTTACATGGATGAAGAAGTATCTATGCATACATAAATAACTATTTCTAAATTGTACATCTTTCAGAATATCAATCAATATATTACAGGTTTTTAAACACTAAAATGGATTTTCAAGTCTCTCTTTTGACTCAATAAAAATCATCATATTCTAACCATTGATGTTTTCCTGAAATACATAAGATGATATACAAAACAATTTTAATAATAATACACATAAATGAATCCAAACAGGAAATAATTTCCCCTATTTTGAGCATCTAGCCTTATGGAAAATAAAAAGTAACTTTTTGTAATGGAGCTACCTTGTGCCAGGACAGAGAATTATCTTCAACTAATATATCAAAGATTAGACTCTGCCTCATTGGCCAAGTAATCAATTTCAGAGTGAGGCTCTTTAGTCAGCTTTACAGATGAGAGTAGTGCAGGGGAAAGGTTTAGAAATATATTATTATGTCTACTTAAGAAAAATACATTTTTGAGTACAGCACTTAACCTAAAATTTTTATAATGCCTAATGGGAAGCAAAGTGCACTGAAGTCTAAGTCGAAAGAATTGATGCTCAATTTTGGCTATAGGGAAAAAAAGTATATTTAAAGAAAAAGAAAAATCAGTCACACAAGCCCTACCTACTTTAGACTCTAGTTCTTCTCTGAAACTTTCCTGAGCATTTAAGTAAGTCCACATCATGCTTCTCTTAAGCATAACAAATAAAATAAATTACTGTATTACACATGTGGTACTAATTGGAAATATTTTATAATATTGAGCATATAGAAGTATGAAAATGTGAACTTTTCCATAAAATTTAAAATAAAAGGTATAAGAATGCTTGAGAAGAGTTGATCACATTGTCGTATAGGCCTATGGACACATATTTATTAATGATTGAAGACCATAATTAAATCCCCATCCCTAAGAACTTGTAATCAGATGGAAATACACACACACACATCAATTTGCTTTACTTAACTGTTATTTTTAGTTTGAAAACATGTGAATTAAAAGTTAGATTTCACATTAGAAATTAATACTAAACGGTGATAAATCATAAATAGGTAACTTGTAAAGCAGTTGTCAGAATATAGACAGAGTTCTTGCTAATAAGGAAAAGTAAATTTGGATCTTGTGTGAATTAGTGGGCACAATTACAGCTATTTCCCTCTGGTAATAGTAAAGCATCATTGCCTTTTCTCTTTGAGTACAAATTTAATTAAGGTTGTGTCTAATTTAAATATCAAAACTTTTTTTTTTAATGAAATAAATCCAATTCATTTTAAAGAGCAGTTTATTTGCTGGGTAATAAGCATGACACAGCAGTCAGTATTTTGTGTGTCACATCTCTTAAAAATTAAACATAGCCATCTTTGGAAGATAAAGATGGCTATGTTTAATTTTTAAGAGATGTGACACACAAAATACTGACCTTAAATAAAGAAATCTTTGTGATTATATAAATCACAGAGCTCCCAAGGTAAGAAATAAAGCCTCCTGGGTAACGAATATTCTGAGAGCTTTACTGCTGAAATGGAAAAAGCAAAGCTGACAGGCAATGAGATTAAGCAAAGGGCATGAAGTGCGCATTGTAACACTTACCATTAAAAGGCCATGTGATATAACAGAACCCTTCCCCTTTCAAACAAACCAGGAGAGACTTTCATTTAATACTTTACCATTTCCAAGCTTTGTTTCATGCATGAGAATACAGTTTCATAGTACATATTATATCATGTTGACGTATTTTAAAATTCACCAAGAAAATCATGAGCCCCTAAAATTGTATATGCATTATAGTCTTCCAGGATAAAATAAAATAGATATTATTGAATTGCTATTTTTGTCTTTTAGGCTGTACCGTTTTACTGGAAATTAAAATGATTTCCAAAATCTTGTTTAAGGGTAAATTGGGATGCATATGCACTGGTAATTAAACCAGTACAAAAATCACTTGGTTTTTTCAGTTCAATCATCGTCAGTTTTATATTATCTGATCTTTTTTTGATAGGATAATGGTCAGAAAGAGTTGCAGCATAGACTTAAGTACTCAAAGGTCACTTTACTGAATTAAGAAGCTAAGCTAGTAGAAGACATGATCCATATATTTTATGATATCATTCAAATAATTATATTAAAACTGGGCATCTACAATCTTTGAAATGTTAATAACTATAATATTTACAAACTAGACACTCAGACACCCATAGCTGTATATTTAGATTGACATCTTGGTTCACTCTGTAAATAAACTGAATTAATTTAATCATTCAAAAACCCTCCTTTCTGAACAGCAGAACAACTTTTGACTGGCCTATAATCGCCTGATAATTTACACGTAAATGGCCAGACAAAGCCAGGTCTGTTGAATCTTCCATATAATTTCATCATTGAAGACTGAAGCAATAATGTTACCACCATTTTACATTTTCAATACATTTTGGTAGTAATTTTGAATAAATTTATAAATTCTTAAGTGAAAGGATTCAATGTTTCATTAATAACATACATTGTAAGGTAAAAGAAAAGCTAATATCAGAACCATTGCTTTCCATCAGTTGCTATGCTCGATGAACATAAATTTTTACTGATAAACTTTTAAGACAGCCTGTGTAGAATTTTACAACTGAACTCATTTAACATAAAAATGAATACATGAATATTCTTTGTGTTGAATGTAAACTACAATCAGAAAATTAAATATTCTCTAAATTCTTTGAGAGATATATAATTCCTTTCACCCTAACACATAATCGCCTGTTTATGTGTGTGTTAAGGTGAAAGGAAATATAGCTGTGCATATTTAAAAGTATGTGTAAACATGAGTTAGTTCATATACTGAGACACACCAGTTAGGAACTCATCTTAAAACAAATGACCAAATTCACATGACACATTGAATTCCTACAATTTGGAAATATTTTTGATTAATAATGTATACCTAATATTTCTTCAGATGTTTTTTACCTTGTGTATTGCTATTATTCTTCAAAGCAGTGTTTGCATTTCCTTAGCTTTATAAATTTTGCAAAGAAAATAATGTAATTTTAAAATTGAGAAGAAAAAGTGATAATTCTGACAAATATATCTTTTGAATATTAATTTTAAAGACAAATAACACACATATGAAGATTAATAAACATTTGTGACTACATATAGTACTACTTTTAATTTTCATTAATAATGAAACTTGTCTCAATTTGGGAGCCTGAAACGGTAATCAATAAACAAATATTAAGTTTCATGTTGCATTTGTGTTCCAAACTATGACTAATTAAGTAATTTATTTTTTCTGTTACTTGATAAATTTTTCCAGTGCATGAAGATTCTTAATGATTATTTTAAAGATTCAGTAATGCTCATAAATTATAATTACTGTTGACATATATATTATTAAGTAGCATAAATTAAGTATTGAATTTATCTACTGTAATTGGTAAATTTAAATTTCTGGTAAAATACTTTTGAATTAGCCCTCTCCCCAGGAAGCTTAAATATAAAATTTTATGAGTAGCTAATGGTAATTCTAGTTTTGCTGAAAATAGTAGTTTTACTATATTGGCAACATGTTATCAAAGAAAATATTAACATTTGTAATTTTTGAAAGAAAATACCATGGTTCATATAATTTGCAATATTTTGATCCCCCTATACTTGCAGAGGTTAAGCATTTACAAGTGTACTAAAGAATTTTAAGTTAAAAAAATAGATAAATATATCTACCACTATCTATATGTGTACATATATCTATATACATATGCTTAAGAGAGAACATCACACAAAATTTTATTTATCTTTTAAAAACAAATAAACTGTGAGGGAATTTTTCCCATAAACATGGTAGATTTTATTCATGCCATTTTATTCACGCATCAAACTCTTTTTCCACTTAGAATATGCTATTTTCGGGAATGTCCTTTACATTCCTCTGTGCTTTTTGCAAACCTTACCATCTATGAAAGTACAGTTCCATTCAGACCCCTTCTAGGAACCCTTTTCTACTCTTTTTAGGTTAAAGTGATCTCTAGCACCTCTAACACCTTGTGGTATTTAATATATCTTCTCATATTTTTACCAAAGTATCATTTTTTTTATCATATGGCATTAGTTTAATGTCATAAAACCTTAAAAAACAACGCTGAATTTCTAGAATGTGCTAACATATTAGCACAATATCAGATCTCATAAAGGTTTCTTCCTATATAAATTGTTTTTAAAATGGAATTTTGCACATGTATAGATACATAAACGGTTATGTTTTTCCCCAAGATGCGGCATGAAATACGACCACCGAAAGCCCCTAGAGCTATTTAATTTAAATTTTACAGAAAAGAATTAACTCATTCTGCCACAGCACTTACAGCTGCCTATCTGGCTTACTATAGCATGACAACAAATTTCTCAGGACATTTTCTGACAGAGTCATTCTTTGTTTATCATATTGGAATTGGAATTGTACTTTAAAAGGAATTTCACAATTCTGTTGATTTGGAACATAAATGTCTTAGGAAAGGCGATATGAATTAGATAAGTGAAGAAGTTATTTAGCAAACTTTTACTCCTTAAAAAGTGAAATCTGCCTTAAAAATAAAACTCCTTCATACTTCGTGAAAAATGTTAATCATACCGCCTTCCAAGAAGTGTTAGCACAATGTAGACACAACAAAATTAGTTCTAACATTTTCTAAAACTCTGGCAGAAGGGACTATGTTTGTTACTGAAGACAGGGAAGATGCTTGCCAATCCATACTCCTGGCTCTTACCCTGAACTCCTTGATAGACCAGGAATAAAACGGTATCTGAGAGATGCCACTTCCTTTTCTGAAATTAGGAGCCCTTAGTAGATGGAATGATACATTGGTTTTGTAATTAGTTTCTGATTAATCTAAGATGATTAGAGGAAGTAAAGACAAAGTTCTCTTTGAAAGAGACTGACTTTTATACATGATTTTAAATAAAGATGTGAATTTCCATAAGAAGTTGTTTATATCCCTAAATTCTTCAAGTTCTCTTCAACAAAATAGAATCGTACTTAATTTTTTAATCAAAGGATGAAGGAAAACAGATAACAAGGTAGAGTGTTTTCTTGTGACTCTAACATATACATAAGGGAAAAAACTTACGTTATTTCAAATGTATTTAGTTCAAAATGCTTAGGGATTTTCTAACTGGAAAAATAAATGTATGCGTATAAACAAATTTGCACATGTATAATTCCATTGGAGATTTTCTTTAATAATTTGAAACATTTAAAGATTTAAATAATATAATTTAAATAAAGCTGTATCTTTACTCGTCATTCATGTAAATGTATATACAAACTAGTATTTCAAAGAGAATGCTGATTCACAAAATCATTCACATTTTGTGATTTTAAAAGAAAGCATTATTTCTAAATATAATTTTAACAAAAATTTAATTTCAACCACACTATTTTTTTATATATATTTAAAAATATCCTTATGGAATGTGGATAGAAAAAATGTGTTTATGTAAAGAGCAGCACAGACACAGAGGCACAGAGGCATGGGGGAAAACAGACGAGGACATTAACAAATCATGGAAAATCAAGGAAAACCTGCTACTGTGTACAGGAAGAAGCTGACACATTGAGACACTAATTTGAACTTTTAGCCTCCAGAACTGTAAGAAATAAATTTCTGTTCCTTAATACCACCCCTTTGTGGTATTCCTGCGACAAGAGAATTAGGGAACTAAGAGGTTAAGTTTTATTTTATGTGAACAAAGATAAGCACCTAAGATATAGTTTCTAGTCCAAACCATAAAATTAAGAATGTATTTATATTTTTCTTTGCTTATTATTTGCTTGCAGCTATTTATTTCAACCTCCAAAGCTCACTATATCACTCTGCAACTTTTTTTTTTTTTAACAACAAACATATGAAACTAAAATTCTTTTTGATCTCAGAAGCAAAAATCAAACCATTAGTATACATGAAAAATTATCAATATTCCAGCAGTGGTCTTTTTTAATTAAACTATGCTTTTGGTGGGTTTCAGTAAACTAGATGGATTCTCATTTCTAATGTAGACCAAATGGATTACCTTTCTTCTTTCCAGTAATGGAATCATTATAGAATATGGGAATGCAGTTCACTAAACCACATAGATGAGAACCAAAGAGATGCAGCGCAATTAATTTATTCATGTACAATGCACTGGACATATAAAATTCAGGAACAAATGTTTAATTAAAAATGTTCCTAAAAATAAGAAAAAATATATAATCCAAAAACAGAATAAATTAAAATCTGAGTAGCACAGATTGGTTCAAAACAGAAACAAGTATTTTCCCCCTCAAATTTTGGGAAAAATGTTATAATATTAAATCTTTATTGAAAGGGTAAATATGATAATGGACATTTTCATATTTTATGAAAGTATTTAAAGTCAGGTGCCCCCAGTTTATATTTGTTTTTGAATCCATATTCATTTTATATCATAGGGCATGTACTTATCTTTACTGCATTATTGAGGTAATAGTTTTGGAGATAATTTTAAAAATAATTATCATCTAAGTGAAAAAAGCACTGCCATAATGCAACTCACTAGCTGTCAGTATACGCTTTCCTCAGCAACATCTCAAGAAAAGTAGAATACAATATTTAAGGAACAAAAATTTCCACTCGTATATAATTTTGATCTATTATTATTTTTCCCTTCTTTCTTTCCTTAGCTGCCTCATCCCCATATTTACCCTGGCAAGGGTAGAGAATGGTAGACTTAGGAGTAAAAGAAAGGTGGAAATTTGAATGAACACTAAACATAAAGATACATTTATGTGTTATTAATATTTGATACTTCGTATACTAACACTGCTCATAAACAACAAAATAAATGATCATATTGCTCTTGCAAAAGTTTACTGTAACATTTAAATGTATCTTTTAGGAAAAAAATAGTTTATCAGTGATTTCTACTTTCCCACAATAAAACAACACAAATTTGTTACCTAACAATTTCTCTTGGTCAGGAGTCTGGGCACAGTTAAGCAGGTCTTCTGCTCAGGTTCTCACCAGACTGAAATCAAGATTTCAGCCAGGGTTCAAGGTCATTTTGCAAGCTTATTCAGGTTTTGGCAAAATTCATTTCCTTGTGGTTGTATGATTGAGGTTTCTTTCTAGCTGTTGGCCTGGATAGCTGTCATCTCTCAGAGACCACTTTCAGAGGCTAGCCAGATGATCTCCCTTCATAGTCCTATCACAACATGGCCGTTTGTTGTTGCGTGCTGTGGAGTCAATTTCAACTCATAGCAACCCTATAAAAAAAACATTTTTTTTTTTTTTCAGATTATAACTGCCCCATAGTGTTTCCAAGGCTGTAATATTTATGGTAGCAGATGGCCAGGTGTTTTCTCCCTGGGAGCTGCTGGGTGGGTTGGAATTGTTGATCTTTCTGTTAGCAGCCCAACTCTTAAATCTTTGAGCCACCAGGGCTTGTCCTTTCTTTAAAAAGGCCAGCTAACCTTTCTTATCAATTTTAATGGCTTACTTGATTAAGGCAGGCTCACCCAGGATAATCTCTTTTGATTAACTTAAAATCAAATCAGTAGGGACCTTAATTATATCTGCAAAATCCCTTTTGGCAATTAGCATAATATTCAAGTCCATCATATTCACAGGTCTTGCCCATACTGGAGAGGAGTAGATTAAACAGGGTATGTCCACCACCAAAAAACCAAAATGAAACTAGTTTCCATCAAGCCAATTCCAACTCATAGTGACCCTACCAGGGGGTGGAAATCAAGGGAGCTATCATAAAATCCAGAGCCTGGTGGTGCTGTGGTGCTGTGGTTAAGAGGTTCAACTGCTAACCAAAAGGGCAGTAGTTTGAATCCACCAGCCGCTCCTTGGAAACCCTATAGGGCAGTTCTACTCTGACCAACAGGGTCACTATGAGTCAGAATCAACTCGATGGCAAGGGATTTTTAAGATAAAATCCTGTCTACTGAATTTAAAGACTTTCAAAGTAATATTTTAAGTACTACATTCTTATGATTTAATGAATTTTTCTATTTACCTGTTTTATTATTTTATTATAATTTTAATTATAGAGAAAAATTCATATATATGTATGTATGGTTTATAAGTGCAAGATAATTCATACGAATACTTTTACAGACTTTTAACAATATTATAAATATTTTAAAATATTGCTAAGTATTTTAGTAGATTTTTCCTAATAGTGTCCTGTAGCACACAAAATATAAAATTGGTATTCATCCTAATACTAATTACACATCATTTCATATTTGGTACCCATTATATGTAAAATACAAATAAAGCTCTAGTAAGGAATAACCAATGTAACTTTAACTTGGTATGAATAATTGGATTTATTAATGTAATCATAGTAATCAATTTTTTTAATTAATAAAAAATTACAAATTAAGGAATAATACACTGCCTAGTCTTAAAATAGTCTTAAAATCATTTCAATATATGTGTTTAACTCTACCCCGGCACTAGAGAAATTACTGTGAAGCATAACCTCAATAACATAGAGGTGAAGAAATTTCTCAAATCAATTGCACTTAGAAAAAGATTGTCATAATAGAATATTCATACTTGAATAATCATTTCAATCTTCTCTTTTGAGATTTTTTTTTATTATTGTAGATAATTTTAGAGTCCACCCTAATTTATTAGAGGTTGAAACTGGGATCAGACTTAGAAAGATTAGGCAATTTGCAAGTTGTTATTTTAATAGTGAGTAACAGAAGTAGGGTAAGATATGATTTCCGAACTCCAGGACTTCTGCTCTTTTCCCCATATTCAAATGCCTTCCCTGCTTTTAATTCTAATTTTTATTGAGAGTGTCCATTCTCCTTTTGAAAGACTGTTAGATTTATTTTCACTAATAATACGAAGTGTTATTATTGTATTTGTATTGCATTTTTCCAAAGATCTTCAATGTCCAAACATACTTCAGTATGAATCCTGGGATAATTTAACAACTCTCTCAGTCTCGCTATCTTAAAAGGTCAAATATCTAATCTTTGTTTTGTCAGAAATAAGGTTTAAAAAACAATAATACAAATACTTCCTCAGTTCTATACATAACTCTTGATTGTGTTTCAACATATCGTTTATAACAGTAAAAAAAAGAAACAACTATATTGTCCTTTAAATTGGTATTAGAATAATAGGGAATAAGCTAGTAGATAAGACACAATTAATCAAGTAATATCTACAAAATGCAATTAGATCACCTAATCCAAACCAGTGGACTCAGTGAAGAGTTCCTATTAAAAGTAGTGTTCACCTGGAATGGGAAAAGATCAATTCAGTGTGATAGAAGAAGAGGTGCAAAAGTCCAGAGCAAGGAAAGAAGTGAACTGGGAAAACTCTGTATGTCTATAGGTCCAAAGGCCTTTAGTCTTGCTAGGCTAACTACTATTAAAGGGAAAGGGTGGGAAAATATCACCTTTAACTCTAACTGGATGTCAAGAATCAGCATAAATCCATTTCCCTTCTGAAAGTGGACCCAGGCTTTACCTCCCCATATCTCCATTCTTTGTCACTAGCTACTTCTGTGGTACTTCCTCTCTTACTGTAACTTCCCTGAGTTAGGTCAGACTTCATCCCTGGCCACATTGAGCCAGGGCAAAATATCCCAGGCCACCTAGTGCCAGGTCATTGGGTACCAGCTCAGAAGTCTGCACAACTCCATGCACTTCAGACCAGCCAGTCCTTTTTCTCTCTAACCACCTGGGCTAGGTCACAAGTTAGAAGGACTCTGTCCTTCTTCATCAATGGCCCATGCAGCCTTGCACTGATGACCAGTCATCCATCTCTAGGTCTTCACCAGTTAGGACTCTGTCCTTACAGACCTCTGAATTAGCCACCCTAAACTAAACCAGTGTCTCTATAATGGACCCCAAAATTCACAGAGGCTATTACCTCTAGTTAGCCATTTATTATAATCAGAAAGGGGACAAGGAAGGGACACAGCAGGCAAGGTCTGGAAGAAGTCCTGGATCTTGGAATGAGTTGTGCATACCATAGTTTTTCTTTTTCTCATCCAGTTGCTGTTAAAAATTCCTTTAAGCTATGAAAGCATTCTTTAGAGTGTTGGACTAAAAATTGACAATATTTAAAAATATAAGTAAATAAAGGAAGGTCATTTGGTTTTGAAGAATTACTTTTCTCATTATAGTCATTTCAGCATTCATTTCTTGGGGTTCACAGGCAGAATCATTTAAAACACTCTGGCTATCTGTAGTCAGAATTTTGACATGTGCTATGACATCTTCTAATCCTATTTGAGGTACAAAAAACAGAAATTAAATGAATACACTATTGAAATACAGATCTGGACTAAAAAGGGAAAGAAAAAAAATTTTCTTTTGTATATTTAGGCAACAGAACACTGAACATTAGCAATATTCTGATATAAATGTTAAAATAATCCTTTTAGTTTGCTCAATCCCATATAGCCAATTTTGGTTCCCAGTTATTCTGGGTTAGCAGAAACTTGAAAAACTCTGCCAGTTTCTACTTAAAAGAGTTTTAAAAAATCTTGATTCAGTCCAAATGCATTCATGTTAAAAATAGTATAGTCATTTTTATATGAGTCTGATACAGTTCATCTTGTTGCATTTTTAGAGAATTAACAAGGTAAACTAATCTGTGAATGATAAACCTAAAATTAGCTATGGTTAATTTATAACGATAATTCTTTAAAGTGTAAAGACTTGGTGCACATTAATTACAAAAGTAATACAAAGCTAAATAAAGTCAAATAAAAACTTTGGACAACAATATTTGGACATAATGATCATCTTCATTTCCAAAGGGCTTCAGATATAACACATAAATATTTTGAGACATGGTCAGAATATATCAAGTCAAACATTTGAATGGTAATAAAAACTTTATGGGTAAATGTTGTGAATTCATTAGTTGATACTATTAGGGTTTGGTGATGCTGGATTTAAAAGTTGTAACCAAGTTAGCAACAGAAATAATAACATTGTGACATAAAGTCTTGTGCTTGCTTTTCATAAAACACAAACAAATATTTTGTGGCTTCCTACTATCCAAGTTGTTGGGAGTTTACTATAGATTACTGAGAAACAGTACTTGTTATTTAAAGCACAGATTTTAAAGATTAAAACCTTAGTTTTTTTTCAAAACTCTGTAACTTTGTTTCTGATTAAGGAATTTATTTTGTTGAAACTTTGCCTTCAAGATAAACTGCATAAAGAATAAAATTAACATTTTAACCTATCAATTAAGGAATATTTTGTTACCTTAACAGTGAGAAATCTAATTTTTTGTTTTATATGTTATTTAATATTAAGCTTTTTAGTTGCAATCACCAGAAACTTGATTTAGTGAACAAAATTATTTAGTAAACTTTTAAAATTTCTTGTCTTTATTACATATTTGTTATTGTATAATCCTTTAAGTGGCATAAAATGAGCATTTTTGTTATTAGATTTAAATATATATAGGCTCAAATTTAAACAAAATAGATTTTTATTAAGCCAAGACAAAGACAATTGCTGCAATAAGGGATTCTGCTAGTCTCTTATGCCGATGCTTACTGGCAGATCCATCATTGCAATGACTGTCTTTGTCTTGGTTAATAAAAATCCCTTTTCTTTAAATTTGAGTCTGTGGTCTTTTTTCCCCATGACACCGTTTTGGAAGAATTAAAGCCAGAATCTCCTTAGAAGTGAGCATGGCGACACTTAGTCTTTTGATACATCATCTGGAGGGATCAATGGCTGGAGAAGGACATCCTACTTGGTACAGTAGAGGGTCAGCAAAGCCAGAGAAACCCTCCATGAAATGGATTGACATGGTGGCTGCAAGACTATGCTTAAAAATACCAAAGATTGTGAGGATGGCCCAGAATGGGGTAATGTTTTATTCTGTTATACATAAAGTCCACCTTAAGTGGGAGCCATCTTTAAGGCAACTAACAACAAAAACACACTTCGAAGTATCTCATTGAGACCCATTTCAGACTTTTGATCTCCAGATTTGTAAAATAACAAATCTTGTGTTTTAAGCCACTATGTTTGTGGTAAATTGTTACAGCAGCAATAGGAAAATAGTTGTTGTTGTTGTTAGGTGTTGTCAAGCTGATTCTGATTCATAGTGACCCCCTGCACAACAGGACGAAACACTGCCCAGTCCTGTGCCATCCTCACAATCACTGTTAAATTTGAGCCCATTGTTGCAGCCACTGTGACAATCTATCTCAATTGAAGGTCTTCTTCTTTTCCATTGACCCTCTCTTGTCCCAAGCATGATGTTCTTCTCCAGGAACTGGTCCCTTCTGATAACATGTCCGAAGTATGTGAGAAGTCTCACCATCCTTGCTTCTAAGGAAAATTCTGGCTGTACTTCTTCCAAGACAAATTTGTTCATTCTTCTGGCAGCCCATGGTATATTCTTCACCAACACCATAATTCAAAGATATCAACTTTTCCTTGGCCTTCCTTATTCATTGTCCAACTTTCACATGCATATGCGGTGATTGAAAATACCACGGTAAATAATACAAGTTATTTATCCATCACATCCCATGTCACAATTATTGAGGGTCACTTCTGGAGCATTGCCTTTTCTCATCCTGCCCTGTGAAAGATAACCATTATCTGGTTACTGGGGAAAAGTCTCAGACCCAAATTCAGGAAGACTTTGCTAAGTACTGAAACTGTCTATACGTGATCTCCAGGTAGGCCAGAGGGGATGGGTGGGGAAGTGACAGCATCTGTTTATGTCTTTTAAATTTTTTAACATACAGTCATGCATCACTTAATGTCCAAAATATGTTCTGTGAAAATGAATGTTACGTGATTTTATATTACATACAGGTAGTCCCTGAGCTATGAAAATACAACTTATGTACAATCTGTAGCTATGGGCCAATCCCTGTAAATCCTATTACATTAAAAATTCAGGGTGGGGCCAAGATGTCTGACTAGGTAGACGCTACCTCGGATCCCTCTTGCAAAAAAGACTCGGAAAAACAAGTGAATCGATCACATACATAACAATCTATGAACGCTGAACAATAAAAACAGACTTAGAGACAGAGAACGAACAAATACGGGGAAGCAGCGACTGTTTTCGGAGCCTGGAGCCAGCATCCCAGTCAGGTAACCTTGGCGCCGGGCTTAGGTCTGGGCTCAGGGGAGCTGAACTTAAAAAACTTGTGACGGCGCAAACAAGGGGCGCAGCCCTACCCCCCTGAACTGACCCCGGGCGGGGGTCCAGCCAGTCCGCATGGGTGGCGTGGCAACGCGTCTAGTGGGAGAAGTCCCTGGGAGGCAGTAACTGGATTTGGACCGGGAGTGCAGCATCCCAGCCGGGGAACCTTGACGCCGGGCTTTTGACTGGGCGCTGTCACCACGCAAGCACTAGGTGTAGCCCTACCCCCCGAACTAAACCCGGGAGGGGCCCCAGCCGGCTCGAGGGACAAGAAGTCCCCAGGAGGCAGCAACTGATTTTGGAGCCGGGACTGCAGGGTCCCAACTGGGGAACCTTGTCGCTGGGCTTTGGACTGGCAGTGGAGGATCTGACCACGGCTTCAGTGGGCCAGACCCCCGGAGACAATCTCCACACAGCCAGCACACATAGGTGACACGCCCCACAGGACTCTCAGTTAAAATAGTCATTCCAAGCAAGATAAGCAACTTTGGCTATATTCCGGGGTGCTTTTTTTTTTTTTTTTACTCTCCTGTTTCTCTGAACCCTCCCCCACCCTTCCCAGGTGGCTTCATTAACATTGGAATTTCCTGAGCCAGAGGGAGAACGGCTCTGTCTCTGCAGCACAAAAAAATAAGTGGAAAAATGAAATTGTCAACAACACACATAAAAAGGCATCAAAATGACAACACTAAACACTTATTTATATATAATTATGCTGAATGTAAATGGACTAAATGCACCAATAAAGAGACAGAGAGTCTCGGACTGGATAAAGAAACACGATCCGTCCATATGCTGCCTACAGGAGACACACCTTAGACTTAGAGACACAAACAAACTAAAACTCAAAGGATGGAAAAAAATATATCAAGCAAACAATAAGCAAAAAAGAAGAGGAGTAGCAATATTAATTTCTGACAAAATAGACTTTAGACTTAAATCCACCACAAAGGATAAAGAAGGACACTACATAATGATAAAAGGGACAATTGATCAGAAAGACATAACCATATTAAGTATTTATGCACCCAATGACAGGGCTACAAGATACATAAATCAAACTTTAACAGAACTGAAAACTGAGATAGACACCTCCACAATTATAGTAGGAGACTTCAACACACCACTTTCAGAGAAGGACAGGACATCCAGTAAAAAGTTCAATAGAGACATGGAAGACCTAATTACAACAATCAACCAACTTGACCTCATTGACTTATAGAGAACTCTCCACCCAACTGCTGCAAAGTATACTTTTTTTCTAGCGCACATGGAACATTCTCTAGAATAGACCACATATTAGGTCATAAAACAAATCTTTCCAGAATCCAAAACATCGAAATATTACAAAGCATCTTCTCAGACCACAAGGCAATAAAAGTAGAAATCAATAACAGAAAAACTAGGGAAAAGAAATCAAATATTTGGAAACTGAACAATACCCTCCTGAAAAAAGACTGGGTTATAGAAGACATCAAGGAGGGAATAAGGAAATTCAGAGAACGCAACGAGAATGAAAATACTTCCTATCAAAACTTCTGGGACACAGCAAAAGCAGCGCTCAGAGGCCAATTTATATCGATAAATGCACACATACAAAAAGAAGAAAGAGCCAAAATCAGAGAACTGTCCCGACAACTGGAACAAATAGAAAGTGAGCAACAAAAGAATCCATCAGGCTCCAGAAGAAAACAAATAATAAAAATTAGAGCTGAACTAAATGAATTAGAGAATAGAATCACAATTGAAAGAATTAACAAAGCCAAAAGCTGGTTCTTTGAAAAAATTAACAAAATTGATAAACCATTGGCTAGACTGACTAAAGAAATACAGGAAAGGAAACAAATAACCCGAATAAGAAACGAGAAGAGCCACATCACAAGAGACCCAACTGAAATTAAAAGAATCATATCAGATTATTACGAAAAATTGTACTCTAACAAATTTGCAAACCTACAAGAAATGGATGAATTCCGGGAAAAACACTACCTACCTAAACTAACACATTCAGAAGTAGAACAACTAAATAGACCCATAACAAAAAAAGAGATTGAAACGGTAATCAAAAAACTCCCAACAAAAAAAAAGCCCTGGTCCGGACGGCTTAACTGCAGAGTTCTACCAAACTTTCAGAGAAGAGTTAACACTACTACTAAAGGTATTTGAAAGCATAGAAAATGATGGAATACTACCCAACTCATTCTATGAAGCCACCATCTCCCTGATACTAAAACCAGGTAAAGACATTACAAAAAAAGAAAATTACAGACCTATATCCCTCATGAACATAGATGCAAAAATCCTCAACAAAATTCTAGCCAACAGAATTCAACAACATATCAAAAAAATAATTCACCACGATCAAGTGGAATTTATACCAGGTATGCAAAAAAAAAAAAAAAAAGAAAAACCATTAATGTAATCTACCACATATAAAACAAAAGACAAAAACCACATGATCTTATCAATTGATGCAGAAAAGGCATTTGACAAAGTCCAACACCCATTTATGATAAAAACTCTCACCAAAATAGGAATTGAAGGAAAATTCCTCAACATAATAAAGGGCATCTATGCAAAGCCAACAGCCAACATCACTCTAAATGGAGAGAACCTGAAAGCATTTCCCTTGAGAACGGGAACCAGACAAGGATGCCCTTTATCACCGCTCTTATTCAACATTGTGCTAGAAGTCCTAGCCAGAGCAATTAGGCTATACAAAGAAATAAAGGGCACCCGGATTGGCAAGGAGGAAGTAAAATTATCTCTATTTGCAGATGACATGATCTTATACACAGAAAACCCCAACGAAACCACCAGAAAACTACTGAAACTAATAGAAGAGTTTGGCAGAGTCTCAGGTTATAAGATGAACATACAAAAACCACTTGGATTCCTCTACATCAACAAAAAGAACATCGAAGAGGAAATAACCAAATCAATACCATTCACAGTAGCCCCCAAGAAGATAAAATACTTAGGAATAAATCTTACCAAAGATGTAAAAGACCTATACAAAGAAAACTACAAGGCTCTAACTACAAGAAATTAAAAAGGACATACTTAAGTGGAAAAACATATCTTGCTCATGGATAGGAAGACTTAACATAGTAAAAATGTCTATTCTACCAAAAGCCATCTATACATACAATGCACTTCTGATCCAAATTCCAATGTCATTTTTTAAGGTGATAGAGAAACAAATCACCAATTTCATATGGAAGGGAAAGAAGCCTCGGATAAGCAAAGCATTACTGAAAAAGAAGAAAGTGGGAGGCCTCACTCTACCTGATTTCAGAATATATTATACAGCCACAGTAGTCAAAACAGCCTGGTATTGGTACAACAACAGGCACATAGACCAGTGGAACAGAATTGAGAACGCAGATATAAATCCATCCACATACGAGCAGCTGATATTTGACAAAGGCCCAGTGTCAGTTAATTGGGGAAAAGATAGTCTTTTTAACAAATGGTGCTGGCATAACTGGATATCCATTTGCAAAAAAATGAAACAGGACCCACACCTCACACCAAGTACAAAAACTAACTCCAAGTGGATCAAAGACCTAAACATAAAGACTAAAACGATAAAGATCATGGAAGAAAATATAGGGACAACCTTAGGAGCCCTAATACAAGGCATAAACAGAATACAAAACATTACCAAAAATGATGAAGAGAAACCAGATAACTGGGAGCTCTTAAAAATCAAATACCTATGCTCATCTAAAGCCTTCACCAAAAGAGTAAAAAGACCACCTACAGACTGGGAAAGAATTTTCAGCTATGACATCTCCGAACAACACCTGATCTCTAAGATCTATATGATTCTGTCAAAACTCAACCACAAAAAGACAAACAACCCAATCAAGAAGTGGGCAAAGGATATGAACACACACTTCACTAAAGAAGATATTCAGGCAGCTAACAGATACATGAGAAAATGCTCTCGATCATTAGCCATAAGAGAAATGTAAATTAAAAGCACGATGAGATTCCATCTCACTCCAACAAGGCTGGCATTAATCCAAAAAACACAAAAGAATAAATGTTGGAGAGGCTGCGGAGAGATTGGTACTCTTATACACTGCTGGTGGGAAAGTAAAATGGTACAACCACTTTGGAAATCTATCTGGCGATATCTTAAACAGTTAGAAATAGAACTACCATACAACCCAGAAATCCCACTCCTCGGAATATACCCTAGAGAAATAAGAGCCTTCACACAAACAGACTTATGCACACCCATGTTTATTGCAGCTCTGTTTACAATAGCAAAAAGCTGGAAGCAACCAAGGTGTCCATCAACGGATGAATGGGTAAATAAATTGTGGTATATTCACACAACGGAATACTACGCATCGATAAAGAATAGTGACAATTCTATGAAACATTTCATAACATGGAGGAACCTGGAAGGCATTACGCTGGGCAAAATTAGTCAGAGGCAAAAGGACAAATATTGTATAAGACCACTATTATAAGATCTTGAGAAATAGTATAAACTGAGAAGAACACATATTTCTGTGGTTACGAGGGGGGGAGGGAGGGAGGGTGGGAGAGGGTTTTTTACTGATTAATTAGTAGATAAGAACTACTTTAGGTGAAGGGAAGGACAATACTCAGTACATGGAAGGTCAGCTCAACTGGACTGGACCAAAAGCAAAGAAGTTTCCGGGATAAAATGAATGCTTCAAAGGTCAGCGGAGCAATGGTGGGGGTTTTGGGACCATGGTTTAAGGGGACTTCTAAGTCAATTGGCAAAATAATTGTATTATGAAAACATTCTGCATCCCACTTTGAAATGTGGCATCTGGGGTCTTAAATGCTAACAAGCGGCCATCTAAGATGCATCAATTGGTCTCAACCCACCCGGAGCAAAGGAGAATGAAGAACACCAAGGCCACACGACAACTAAGAGCCCAAGAGACAGAAGGGGCCACATGAACCAGAGACCTACATCATCCTGAGACCAGAAGAACTAGTTGGTGCCCGGCCACAATCGATGACTGCCCTGACAGGGAACACAACAGAGAACCCCTGAGGGAGCAGGAGATCAGTGGGATACAGACCCCAAATTCTCATGAAAAGACCAAACTTAATGGTCTGACTGAGACTAGAGGAATCCCGGCAGTCATGGTCCCCAAACCTTCTGTTGGCCCAGGACAGGAACCATTCCCGAAGACAACTCATCAGACATGAAAGGGACTGGACAGCGGGTAGGTGAGAGATGCTGATGAAGAGTGAGCTAATTATATCAGGTGGACGCTTGAGACTGTGTTGGCATCTGTTGTCTGGAGGGGGGATGGGAGGATAAAGAGAGTTGGAAGCTGGCAAAATTGTCACCAAAGGAGAGACTGGAAGGGCTGACTCATTATGGGGAGAGCAAGTGGGAGTACGGAGTAAGGTGTATATAAACTTATATGTGACAGTCTGACTTGATTTGTAAATGTTCACTTGAAACTCAATAAAAGTTAATAAAAAAAAAAATTCAAAGTTCACGCAGTCCTTAGTAATAACAAATGGGTGCTTTTTTGTGCTGCACACCTTAGCATTATTATTATTACTGTATTATTATTATATTAAGATGTATTCGTGTATCTGGAAGTGTTTCTTTAATGTTTTTTATGTGCTGTGCCATTATATGCCTAACAACACAATCACTTTGTATGCAAAAGACGTGAGATACATGTGTTGCATGCATGAAACTGTTGCATTCACTACATCTGGGTACGTCTGCTACATCTTGTTCCCTGATAGGGATTTCTGAATTTATGGGACCACAGAGGTATATGAGGTCAGATGTTGCTGGAAGGGCGTTACGTGGTGCATGATGTACATAATATTATGTATACATATATTTAAACATATATATTTTTTAAATCTTTTGACAGAAGGTTGATTATGTTGTATCCTTAACTCCTTAATACTTCAATATACATTTCCTAAAAAAAAAAAAATTAATCCCTTATTTCATCATAGTACAATGCTAGTACCGGTATCAAAATCAGGAATTTTAACACTGGTACAATATTTCTTTCTAATATAATCTCTTAGGATTTTTTATTTTCCTTGTTTGTCTAGATATATCTAACTCATCACAATATTTAAAGGAAAGCTTTACATAGGATAGAATTGTAGGTTACCATTTTATTTTCTTCAAATTTAAAAATGTCATTCCTTTGTCTCCTGAGTTCCATATTTTCAATTGAAACATTATCTGCTATCTTCTTCTTGCCCCATAGAAGAAAATGTTTATTTTTTGTCTGGCCACATTAAGATTTTTCTCTCTGTCTTGGCATATATAAGTTTTATTGCATTATTCTAGGTTTGCTTTTCTTCACACTTTCCTGCTTAAGGTTCACAAATTTTCTTTTATCCATATGTTTTGATCTTTCATCTGTTTTGAAAAAAATAGCATTTCAACAAAAAATTGCTTCTATCATTTCATCTTTCTTTAGTAAAACCCAAAACCCAACCTATTGCATTGAGTTGATTCCAACTCAAAGTGACCCTATAGGACAGACTAGAACTGCCCCATAGAGTTAACAAGGGTGTCATCTTTATGGATGCAGACTGCCACAATTTTTCCCCCATGGAGCAGCTGGTGCATTTGAACTGCTGAACTTTCAATTAGCAGCCAAGTGCTTTAACCACTGCTCCACTAAAATATTTTACGTATCTCTAAATATCATAATGAAGTTTAAAAAAAAAATTATATATATATGTATTCAAACCCACTCAGCTGTGACATGAAAAAAACCACGGTGATCTGCTTTCATAGATTATAATCAAGAAATTCCTATGTAGCTCAGTTCTACTCTATAACATATTGGGTCACCATAAGTCAGTGGCCTACTAGATGGCAGCTACAAAAACTATATATATATATATATGTATGTATGTGTATTTCCCAATATTTTTTGAAAAGAATTCAGAAGAAAATAGCCAATATGGAGAGATAAAAATTTGAACAATTGCTTAATTTTGTTTAACATATTTTTTTTCTTTTGGTTGGTTGGTTTATCACATTTGTTTCATGGCATTCCTGGTAGGTCTTTAATTTTTTTTTTTTTCTATTTATATAAACAAATTCAAAGTCTTTCACTGACATTCTCTTTCTCAAGAATGATTTAATTATCCTCTGACCATTACTTAGGTTCAGGCAGGTCTCTGATTATTTTGTGGCTAGTCTATGTATGGTTTAACCTTAATCCAAAGATTTAGATTATGCTCCTAGAGCATACATTTTACTTCAACAAGACATTTTACAAACTATTTAGTCAAGGACAAATACAGGAGTCATATTGTTAATCTTTTTTATTTACAATTATAAATTATAAATATCACACAAACATATATATGAGAAAATTCTGTAGGTTATTTTAGTTGATGAGTTTACTTTACCATGCTTTTATGAAAAGAACATATGCTTTCTAAGTTTGTTTGCCAACTTCTCCCTCCCCTCACAAAGTATTTTCATTTTTTAAAAATTAGCACAGCAGCACTTATGAAAATACCTCATGGGGGGAGAGAGTAGTTGGTAAGTAAATGTAGAAGGTGTGTTATTTGAGTAAAAATATGGTAATATTATCAATTAAAACTTAGACAATAGGGCCAACTTTAATAATTTATGTTATTATCATTTGATTTTTCCCATTCTACAAATGCTTTCTACCTGACGTCACATTAAATAAAAATCATTACTTCAAATGCAATGCTTAAAATATAATATATTCATGTATTTATTTAGATTTAACCTTTAATAATTTTAGTTTGATTTATTCTTTCTGAAATATGGATTATGAATATCATCTGGAACTATGCAAAGTAACAAAAATTTGTAATGCAACAGAATCAAATTTAAAGTTAAGGGGTCTAAGAGTGAAGGAGTTAATCTTTCATTCATGCCAACACTATAGAAAAAGGCTGACTTTCACACATACAATTAAAAGATGGAATACACACAAAAAAATTTCTCAAAAAGAGAAAAGTTGTCACTGTGTAGTAGCTAATAATTAGCACTACAAGAGAGGAAAAAGCTATTTTCTCTATCAAGTTCTTCAAAAGATTTTCAAATGGATTCAGAGAAAATTTAAGGGCAGTGACACTGGACCACAGAGTGTCTTCTTAAGCAAGTACACACTATATTACTGAAGATTCTATGTTTAAGTATAGTAACAAAATGACAATTGTTTTATTCTTGGCAGCATCTATAAAAGTGAAGCAAAGGTACTATGATCGGGAATAATCACGCAGAACTGTAGTTTGGCACTCCTTCTTCCCATCCTGAGCTTCCTCAAGAAACAGTGTATAACAATTTGTAAGGTGCACAATTTAATGGAATATTTAAACATCAATATCCCAGGCATTAGTGAGCTGAAACGGACTGGTATCGGCCATTTTGAATCAGACAATCATATAGTCTACTATGCTGGGAATGACAACTGGAAGAGGAATGGTGTTGCTTTCATTGTCAAAAAGACCATTTCAAGATCTATCCTGAAGTACAACGCTGTCAGTGATAGGATAATATCCATATACCTACAAGGAAGACCAGTTAATACGACTATTATTCAAATTTATGCACCAACCATTAGAGCCAAAGATGAAGAAAGAGAAGATTTTCATCAGCTGCTGCAGTCTGAAATTTATCGAACAGGCAATCAAGTTGCATTGATAATTACTGGAGATTGGAATGTGAAACTTGGAAACAAAGAGGATCAGTAGTTGGAAAATATGGCCTTAGTGATAGGAACAATGCCAGAGATCAAATGATAGAATTTTGCAAAACCAACGACTTCTTCATTGCATATACCTTCTTTCACCAACATAAACGGTGACTATACACATGGACCTCACCAGATGGAACACACAGAAATCAAAATGACTACATCTGTGGAAAGAGACGATGGGAAAGCTCAATATCATCACTCAGAACAAGGCCAGGGGCTGACTGTGGAACAGAACATCAATGACTCATATGCAAGTTCAAGCTGAAACAGAAGGAAATCAGGGCAAGTCCACAAGAGCCAAAATATGACCTTGAGTATATCCCACCTGAATTTAGAGACCATCTGAAGAATAGATTTGACGCACTGAACACTAGTGACCAAAGACCAGACGAGTTGTGGAATGACATCATACATGAAGAAAGCAAGAGGTCATTGAAAAGACAGGAAAGAAAGAAAAGACCAAGATGGATGTCAGAGGAGACCCTGAAACTTGCTCTTGAGCATTGAGCAGCTAAAGCAAAAGGAAGAATTGATGAAGTAAAAGAACCGAACAGAAGATTTCAAAGGGCCTCTCGAGAAGACAAAGTAAAGTATTATAATGACATGTGCAAAGAGTGGGAGATGGAAAACCAAAAGGGAAGAACACGCTCGGTGTTTCTCAAGCTGAAAGAACTGAAGAAAAAATTCAAGCCTGGAGTTGCAATAGTGAAGGACTCTATGAGGAAAATATTACACGAAGCAGGAAACATCAAAAGAAGATGGAAGGAATACAAAGAGTTATTATATCAAAAAGAATTAGTCGATGTTCAACCATTTCAAGAGATGGCATATGATCAGGAACCAATGGTACTGAAGGAAGAAGTCCAAGCTGCTCTGAAGGCATTGGCAAAAAACAAGGCTCCAGGAATTGATGGAATATCAATGGAGATGTTTCAACAAACAGATGTAGCGCTGGAGGTGCTCACTCGTCTATGCCAAGAAATGTGGAAGACAACTTCCTGGCCAACTGACTGGAAGAGATCCATATTTATGCCTATTCCCAAGAAAAGTGATCCAACTGAATGTGGAAATTATAGAACAATATCATTAATATCACACGCAAGCAAATTTTGCTGAAGATCATTCAAAAACGGCTGTAGCAGTATATTCACAGGGAACTGCTAGAAATTCAGGCCGGTTTCAGAAGAGGACGTGGAACCAGGGATATCATTGCTGATGTCAGATGGATCCTGGCTGAAAGCAGAGAATACCAGAAGGATGTTTACCTATGTTTTATTGACTATGCAAAGGCATTTGACTGTGTGGATCATAACAAATTATGGATAACATTGTGAAGAATGGGAATTCCAGAACACTTAATTGTGCTCATGAGGAAACTTTACATAGATCAAGAGGCGGTTGTTCAGACAGAAGAAGGGGACACTGATTGGTTTAATATCAGGAAAGGTGTGTGTCAGGGATGTATTCTTTCACCAGACCTATTCAATCTGTATGCTGAGCAAATAATCCAAGAAGCTGGACTATATGAAGAAAAACGGGGCATCAGGGTTGGAGGAAGACTCATTAACAACCTGTGTTATGCAGATGACTCAACCTTGCTTGCTGAAAGTGAAGAGGATTTGAAGCACTTACTAATGAAGATCAAAGACCACAGCCTTCAGTATGGATTGCACCTCAACATAAAGAAAACAAAAATCCTCACAACTGAACCAGTGAGTAACATCATGATAAACGGAGAAAAGATTGAAGTTGTCCAGGATTTCATTTTACTTGGATCCACAATCAACAGCCATGGAAGCAGCAGTCAAGAAATCAAAAGGTGTGTTGCATTGGGTAAATCTGCTGCAAAGGACCTCATTAAAGTGTTGAGGAGCAAAGATGTCACCTTGAAGACCAAGGTGCACCTGGCCCAAGCTATGGTATTTTCAATCACATCATATGCATGTGAAAGCTGGACAATGAATAAGGAAGACCGTAGAAGAATTGAAGCATTTGAATTGTGGTGTTGGCAAAGAATATTGACTATACACCTTTTTTTATGGACTGCCAAAAAACGAACAAATCTATCTTGGAAGAAGTATAACCAGAATGCTCCTTAGAAGCAAGGATGGCGAGACTGCATCTTCCATACTTCGGACATGTTGTCAGGAGGATCAGTCCCTGGAGAAGGACATCATGCTTGGCAGAGTACAAGGTCGGCAGAAAAAAGGAAGATCCTCAACGAGGTGGATTGACACAGTGGCTGCAACAATGAGCTCAAGCATAACAACAATTGTAAGGATGGCTCAGGACCGGGCAGTGTTTCGTTCTGTTGTGCATAGGGTCGCTATGAGTTGGAACCGACTCGATGGCACCTAAAAACAACAGAGTCACTAGGTCACATGCAGAAAGTGACAAAAAAACAATACCTATTGGTTTCAATATTAATGATAAAATTACAAATATTGAAATCAGGAAACAAAACTCAAATAAAAATGTTTTGCCGACTGAGTGTGTGAAAAATACTTTATAAAAATTATCAAAATAGTTTGAAATTAAATGATCCATTTTCTTCATATTGAAAGGATTTAGAGAATTTTTACTCAGATATTTATTTATTGTTTCTCTTTCAAATACTGGGACTCTATATTCATGTCGACGTAAATGACGAAAACACTGTGAAATGTTTCACCGATATAAAACTGTTTTCATTGTTGTTGTTAGGTGCCGTCGAGCTGGTTCCAACTCATAGCGACCCTATGCACAACAGAAGGAAACACTGCCTGTCCTGCGCCATCCTTACAATCGTCATTATGCTTGAGCTCTTTGTTGCAGCCACTGTGTCAATCCACCTTGTTGAGGGTCTTCCTCTTTTCCGCTGATCCTGCACTTTGCCAAGCATGATGTCCTTCTCCAGGGTCTGATCCCCCCTGACAACATGTTCAAAGCATGGAAGACACAGTCTCGCCATACTTGCTTGTAAGGAGCTTTCTGGCTGTACTTCTTCCAGGACAGTTTTGTTTGTCCTTTTGGTAGTCCGTGGTATATTCAATATTCTTCGCCAACACCACAATTCAAGTCCTCTTCACTTTCAGCAAGCAAGGTTGTATCATCTACACAAGAAGATGGAAGGAATGCACAGAGTCATTATACCAAAAGGAATTAGTCAACATTCAACCATTTCAAGAGGTAGCAAATGATCAGGAACCAACGGTACTGAAGGAAGAAGTCCAAGCTATACTGAAGGCATTGGCAAAAAACAAGACTCCAGGAATTGATGGAATATCAATTGAGATGCTTCAACAAATGGATGCAGCACTGGAAGTGCTCACTCTTCTATGCCAAGAAATATGTCCACCTGACAAAAAGAGATCCATATTTATGTCTATTCCCATGATACATGATCCAAAAATGCAGAAATTATAGAACAATATCATAATGCAAGTAAAATTTTGCTGAAGATTATTCAAAAGCGACTGCAGCACTACATTGGCAGGGAACTGCCAGAAATTCAGACTGATTTCAGAAGAGGACATGGATCCAGTGATATCATTGCTGATGTCAGATGAATCCTGGGGAAAGGTGAGAATACCAGAAGGATGTTTACCTGTGTTTTATTGACTATGCAAAGGCATTTGACTGTGTAGATCATAACAAACTATGGATAACATTGTGAAGAATGGTAATTCCAGAACACTTAATTGTGCTCCTGAGGAACCTTTACATAGATCAAGAGGCAGTTGTTTGGGTAAGAACAAGGGGATACTGACTGGTTTAAAGTCAGAAAAGGTGTGCATCAGGGTTGTATTCTTTCACCATACCTATTTAATCTGTACACTGAACAAATAATCCGAGAACCCAGACTATATGAAGAACGGGGCATCAGGATTGGAGGAAGACTAACAACCGGCGTTGTGCAGGTGACACGATATGAAACTAGGAATGTTATAATTTCTTTTATTCAAATATCTGGAACACATGTAACACCCCAAAGTCCTAGAACACTTAAGCATATAGAACTCTGAATGTCTGGTATTAAATAAATATTTTATTCTATTTTTAAAGAAGTAATTATCTTTTCAAATTTGGTATTTTTATAATGTAAATATCTCTTGAAATAACACAAAATAAACTACAGAAACACTGCACATAACCTGTCTAACCTTTGTCTGTGAGATATTTTCAGGGTGACATGCAGAGAAAACATATTTCACCCCAGGGCTTTGCTTGTCAGGAATAAATCATAGCACAACAGATATCACTGAAAAGATAAATGCTTAATAAAAGGCAATTGATATTTCCAGATGTGTCCCAAAGAAATATGTCAATCACAAGGTTAAGTTCAAGCTTTTTTTTTTTCAAGGTAAAAGGTACAACACTGACTCTGCCACTTTATTTACGGAGTACAAATAAAATACAATCTCCAATTAATGTATAAATAAATATTAATATATTCACTAAAGTGGAAAGTTCATGGGTTTTTTAAATTGTGAGATTGCTTTTGATACATAGTGGATATCCAATAAATATTTGTTGAATGAATCAATTAAATAATAGTTTTTAAATCTCTAATAATTGATCATATGAATGTCACATTCATACCTACATCTATATTTAGATTTATATTTGAATATGTCTATGAATATCCATTTATAGGAATTTTTTGAGTTTCTTCTGCTAAAAATAAATTTTACCATTGCTTTAAATAAACATTTTTAAAACATATCAATGAATGGTTTACATTTTCCCATAGTTGTGGTAGTATCTCATTAAGAAAACCGAGGATTCCAGTAGTTTGTAGGGGTGGCCATAATAAATTCTTTTATGTCTCTTCCTCTTTCCCTGTTTTACCCCATGTCTCTCACTTCTGCCCTCTGGCATCACATTCCCATTATACTACTCTGGCCCTGAGCTTTGCTTTGCAGAGAACCCAGAGTAAGGCGCTCTGCTCTAGAGCTATTCTTTTGAAATTCATATTAGTATGAATTCATAGTAATTTTCAATGCCCATGGCATTGAATCTCACTGCAAAGAAAACCTGCCTCCCGCAACCCCGCCACTTGAGGTGAGGCTCTAGTAGTGATAATCTGTGTTAAAGTCAATTTTGTAAATCCCAAAGTGCTTAGTGGAATGTTGTATTAAAAAAAATGTTGAAATCGATTTTGACTATGGAAACCCTGGTGGCGTAGTGGTTAAGAGCTATGGCTGCTAACAAAAAGGTCGACAGTTCAAACCCACCAGGTGCTCCTTGGAAACTCTATGAGGCAGTTCTACCCTGTCCAATGGGGTCACTATGAGTTGAAATTGACTCCATGGCAATGGTTTTTTTTTTTTTTTTTTTTTATGGAGGCCCCACGTGTTAGAGTAGAACTGTGCTCTATAGAGCTCTCAGTGGCTAATTTTTTTAGAAGTAGATTGCCAGCCAATTCTTTTGAGGTTCCTCTGAGCAAATTACATGATAAATACTGAGTCTTACACACTCAATAAATATTTGGAGATTACTCTATCAAGTGTGCTGCTTAAATTATTTATTTTTTAACAGTAATGAGTCATACAAAGTTTAATAATATAGTACCTAAAACTAATTAGAAAACTCTTTAAGATAAAGAAACCTAAATACTATTATTTTTGTAATGTATGCATCTGTATTTATTATTTTTAATTGTGAAAGATATATACAAAAATATAAATTTATAAAAAAGTTGGGTTTTTATGGCAGAAAAAAGCAATTTCTACTTGATAATCACATAAAAATGTTGGTAAGTAGAAAGATGTAAAGTTATTTGTTTTAAACAACTGGCATCTTTAGATATAATAGAGAGGATATTATGTTATTAATCTAGAATACAGTTTTCCATTCTTAAAACCGTATACCTAAAGTGCTTTAAATATTGTAAATAATATTCTTTCATTTAAACAGCCTCATAATCCCATCCATTGTTATCACAACAATAAGAAAAAATACAGAGTTTCTTCTAGCATAGGAGTGAAATAATAATCTATACATTAATAAAACTTAGAAAGCCATAAATTATTTTTCTTAATTTACTCACTATTATTATCTGAAAGCCTGTAATTCTTAATTACATAGCATTATATTCAAAAGATTTTTTGATGATGAAAATGATTTAGATACAACTAAAAGCATTTTATATAATTAGCATATGAAATTTTCAGGTCATCAATAAATATTAATATACATAATTTGTTTTCTGATACATCATGTGGCTTACACAATTTGCTGTTTACAGTTTTTCAGTCTCCTGTGACCGGAGATTAAAAAACAAAATACTATCAATCCAGAACTGATGGTGCCATATTTCAGTCATTATTATTGCAGAAAGACTTCTAGGTTAATTGTGGTAATTTAAAGTCTATACTACCCATTTTGTTTAATAAAAGCAATTTTTAATACCAGTCTCTGGGGAATAAAAAATAAAAAGCAAAAAACAAACAAACAAAAACAATATAATAGCACACGCGCCTATTTACTGGAGATCCTGGTGGGAAGGAAGAAGTCGTAAACAGAGAAATACCAGCTATCCTCCTTATTGCCCATCTCTGATCCTAGGACAGAAATTTCTTATACTCTAGGAACTACCAGTCATGAAGAACATGAATGACAATGGGTGGGATGTCATGAGCTGTTTTTGATAAATAATTGTCTCTTTTTTTTTTCCTTTTTTAAAATTCCTTTCCTAACTCTTAATAAAATCCAGGGTAAAATTAGATCTCAAGTTATTACTTGAATTGGCAATTATCCATAGGAACAGCTCCAAATGTTGATTTGGTTTCAGCCATCTAAGCATGAACCCTCCCCTACTTGCTGATTTTTGGAGCATAACTAGTTTCTCGTAGGTCATTCTCCTTGAAGACTATGTGAGATTAGGTGGGAGAGTAGTGCTTAGCTTTTAAAATATTCTATCCTACGTTGGCAGAGAATATTTGGAAATACTAGAATTAAAAAAAAAAAAACCTCCATCCCAGTGATACTGACCACTACATCTTTATTCACTCATTCATTCATTCATTCAATACACTTTCATCAATTATCAAATATGGTGGATATATTGTGAGCAAAGCATACACAGTACTTGCCTATACAGAGTGTATGGTAAAGTGGGGACATTACTAAATAGGCAAACCAATACATAAGTAGTTTTAACATATGAAATATTAGGAAATAAAATAAGATAAAGAACATTGTTATAGAGAAAATGCATAATATAACTTAGTGGGAAGGCCTCTGTAAAGAAGGGAAGGCCTCTGTAAAGAAGTGATTTTTTTTTTTTTTTTTTCACTTATTTGAAGGAAGAGAAAGAACCAGATTTGTGAAGATAAGTTTAGGGAGAAGAAACATGCTCGACTCGAGGTTTAAGAGGAAGAGGTTAACTTGGTAGATTTAGAAAACAGAAGAAGGTTCCTTATTCCCAGATCTTTCTGATTAAAGGGGAAAGAGACTTTGGAGACTGAGACATTGATAACTTAGGGAAAAAAATGGGCCATAATAAATAATATAGATTTCATCACAAGTATGATAATAAGGAATTGAAGGATTTTAAACTAAGGAAAGAACTCATCTCTTTTTATTTCTAAAGAAAACTCTGGAAGAATGGGTTGCGGGCGGGGGGAAAAGATTTAGGAGACCAGGTTGAAGTTGATTATAATTTTAAAAAGAGATGGTATTTTTTTTTTTAAATAAAGAAGGTATCAACAGTGATGGAAAATGTGGATACATCTATAAAAGGTTCTGAAAAAATGCAATAAGAACAAGTGAATTGATCATGTTTTCACAACTTTGACAAGCATAATACTGTCAAATATTAATGCTTTGACATTTTATTTTACTACAGTTAATTAATGCATTATAAGGATATTAATGGGAAAGGGAAGATTATCAGTTAAAAGAGAAAGAAAAAAAATGGGTCACATTTAAAGGGGAAAGCAAATGGAAGAAATCAACCAAGAATAGGTACAAAATGAAGAAAAATATTAAATAAACCAAGACACATTTTATAAACATATTGAAAGGAAGATAAGCTTGAGAATACAAAAGAAGTCATTTTGATATATCTATTATTCACTTTGTGTTTCTCATTTAAACATAAATTTCAAATCATGAAAATTTGTGTGGCTTTGTTATGTAATATCTTTACATGAATGAATGATAAAATCCATAACTAATTTCCTAAACATACAGATAAAATGATAGAATGTAATCTTCCTCATACAATCACCATATGATACCTAGAGAATAATAAAGTCACTGAATAGGTATATGAATCATTAGCAATTTTTCCGTTCAATAGATTTGTTATGGCTAATAAATCAAAAAAAAACTTTCTCTTATCCAGCTACATGTACTTCTAATACATTGCATGGGACGAAAAGAGAAGAGTAAACAATGACAGGTGTTGTTAGCTGCTGTTGCGTTGACTCTGACTCATGGTGACCTTATCCATAATAAACGAAATGTTTCTAAGTTCTGCACCATCTTCATTATTGTTGGTATGTTTGAGTTCATTTGTGTCAATCCATCTCATTGAGGGTTTTCCTTATTTTCACTGATCCTCTACCAAAAAAGATGTCCTTTTCTAATGACTTTCCTGATGATGCGTCCAAGGTAGATACCTTAAAAGATAAAATACATGCAAAGTGACAAATAGAAATTTTGATAACTGAAGGTCCAGTGGTGCCTGAGGAAAGTTAAAAGACAGAAGACAGGGATACGTGTAAAAGAAGCCAGATATTAGAAGAATTTTTTTTTTTTTTTTTTTTTTAATATGAGTAGTGGCAATTGAATAGAAGGTGAGTCCTTGTTCTAAAGAGAAGAGATAATGTTTGAAGACAAGTTATTTTGAATGAAAAAGAAACACAGTTACAAAACTTACTGATGTGACCCAAACCTCAGAAACCCCCACATTTAACAATATCTTCTTCAACTTTCTGTTTTTTGTTGTTGTTGTTGTTGCTAATGTTAAAAAGTTCATCTATTTTTGTTTAAATATGAATATTTTTATGGTGGGTACTTTATTAAGCCATTATTGGTCATTGCCAACTTAGATATATTCATTTTTCACATTCTTTCCGAACTTATCACTGAGGAAATTTTTGGATTAGAGAACTAAGAATCAAAGATTATACAAGTCTTTCATGGTAAAATCATTAGATTAAAAAGCATAATATAATTTATTTGATAATGTAAACATGCAGTTATATGCTAAAGGCCTTCTTAAGAAATCCCTTGAATTGTGTAATCATTTGTCTTAAGACCATAGAAAATTTTCCTAATGACTTAGGTTTTGACAAATCCAAGTTGGTGTTTAGTTTATTTCACTTATTCATAAAGATATTCTTTAAATCGGACTTTGTAATTACACTTGTAATGTTTGTCTGAGTGTTACACCATTTACTTGAAATCCATCATAAAATTGTAATGAACAAATGCCATTAAGACAATTAGTAAAATCAAAATAGAATATTTTTCATAGCACTCAAAATCTCACTATTTGGCTGTATTAGGGCTGCCAAGCATCCTCTCTTCTAATTACTTTTGCATACACTGGGGTATTTCAAATTTTTGGCATTTTTTAAGGAAGTATCAAATTTATTGTCTGCTTTTATCTTATTGTGCTAGGCAGAACTCTAAGATGTTTCCGAAGGTTAATGCCCTGAGGTCTACACACGTATAAATCCCTAGTCTTGAATGTGGATGTGATGTATTTCACAAATGTGATTCAGTTACATTATATGCCAAAGGTGATAAAGCTTTGCGGATGTAATTAAGGTCCTAAATGACTTGATTTTGCTTTAATAAAACAAAATTCCTAGGTGGCACAAATGCATTGTACTGGACTGCTGACTTAAAGACCGACAGTTCAAACCCACTCAGCAGTACCATGGAAAAGAGGCCTAGTGCTATGCTTCTGTTAAGATTACAGCCAAGAAAACTGTTCCGTAACACCTGGTGTTGCCATGAGTCAGAATCAGCTCAGTGGCAACTAACAACAATCTAGGTGGGCCTGACTTAATCATGTAGGACTCTTAAAAGGAAGTGACCTGAAGTGTGAGAGAGATTCAATTTCATTGCTGGTAGGGTCCACGTAGCATGGAACTTCAGCTGGCCTTTAGGACCTGATGGTGGTTCCCTGTCCAACAGCCCTAACAGTATGAGAAATTAATTCTGTCAGGCTCTGAAAGGAATACAGGTCAACTGACTCCTTGAATTTAGTTCCCCTGAGCAGAGGAACAAGTTGACCCATTTCCAGATCCCTGATCACATGAAAAATGTGATATAAAATGTGATATAAGAGATGGCTTATTTTAAGCCAATATATCTGTGATAATTTGTTACGCACCAGTGAGAAAATAAAGCCTTGACGAGTTATTCCCTTCTGAATCCTGAGTGATAAAACTAGACCAGAAAGCAAAAAAAAAAAAAAAAAATTATCACATATGTTAAAGGAAAGGTACATTGGGAAAAGTCAGAGTCTATGAATTCAATTTTATATTGGATAAGTAAAAGTAAATCTATGGTTGAGACCTAGATCATGAGCACATTTAGTTGTGAGTCACTCTTACCTGGTTTTTGCAACATTCTGCCAAGTCCATTTTGCATTCATAGTGATTCTTTGAAAGACTATTGTACTGTCGAAAAGGTATAGTTCAATTATACAGTTCCCGACTATATGCAGGCCAATGCTCAGATAAGAATAATTAACAGCTATTGCTCTAAAACTTATACCCCCAAAAATCCATTGCCATCAAGTCGATTCCGACTCACAGCAACCATATAGGACAAAGTAAAACTGCTCCATAGGGCTTCCCAGGCTGTAAATCTTTACAGAAACAGACTGCCACATCTTTCTCCCACAAAGTGGCTAGTGGGTTCAAACTGCCAACATTTTCATTAGTAGCTACGCACTTTAACCACTGCACCACAAGGGCTCCTTCCTTAAACTTATCGTTTCCCGAAATGCAATTAATCACTGGAGAAAAGCTATTGCATTGAATTTCAAAAAAATAAAACCAAACCCAAACCTGTTGCTGTTGAGTTGATCCCAATTCACAGTAAGGGTGGGGGTGGGGAGAGGTTTAGAAAAAAAAAAAAAAAATGCTGAAAATGGTGGTCATAATTCTTACATTCGTGATAGCGGGCATTGATAGAGCTTCATCATTAGGGAGGAACCAGGCTAAGTGCTTCATATGTACATTATCTCATTAAATTTTACCTGTATAGCAATTAATCGAGATTGGTTCTATTCTTGTTGTCATTATTGTTAATTGTCATCCTGTCACTCCTGACTCAAGCCAACCCTATGTGTGCAGAGTAGAACCTCTCCACAGGTTTTCAAGGCTGTGACCTTTCAGAAACAGTTTGCAAGTCATGTCTTCTGAGGCATTGCTGTGTGGGTTCAAACCGCCAACCTTTTGGCTAGTAGTGGAGCATTTAGCTGATTGAGCCACCGGGGGACTCTTGGGTCTATTCATACCCAACCCATTTTATAAATGAATGAACTGAGTCATAAAGAAGTTTAGTTGCCCAGGGCAACAGAGCCAGTAAGCAGTGAATTGAGGGAAAGAAATTATCCACTGTATGTCTCTAAAGCTCAAGTTCTTGAACCACTAAAGCATTCCAGTCCCATTACATAGGTCATTGGCTAAGTATTTGGATGCTAACCTAAATGTTAGTGGTTGGAATCCATCCTGCAGCTCTGTGGGAGAAAGACCTGGCCATCTGCTCCCGTAAAGATTACAGCCTGAAAAACTCTATGAGGCAGTTCTACTCTGTTGCGTGGGGCCTCTACGAGTTGAAACGTGCTCAATGGCACCTATCAACAACAATATGCACATCAGTAGCTCCTGGGTTTCAACGTCCTCCAAACCACAAATTTCATTGCTTTCTCAAAAATCTCTTGATTTGGACAATACACGTTAACTGAATGGAACTGAATTCAATGACAGACCGTAAGTTCCCTGCTTTTTTAAAAGCACTCCATTTTCTGATAGATTGTATTATGGCCATCCATTGGCCATCATAGAATGTTTCATAATAATATTTAATATTGTAATTTTTTTTTCAAATGCTGAGCTTATCACAAGTTTTGGGAGTTAAAAAATGCTGCCCTTCAAAGTTATAAAAATTTTTCTTCAATAAATAATATTTTTGACATTATGGGAGCTATATATATACTTTTCTTCCCTCTCATTTTCTTTGTACCATGTTTATTAATATATTTTGTATCCTGGAACGGAATACAAATACATGGCTATTTACTCACATTACCTTTTACACAAAGAAAATGTAGCCTTTTCACTTTTATTTGACTTTCAAGTATACTTTTGTCTATACAGTGAACAGATAGTTAATGACACAGTTTAGAAATGTATATAAAGACAGTAAGCATTTTTTAGGAGTGAGCCTTGTGGTGCAGTGGTTAAAGCACTCAGTTGCCAACCAAAAGGTCAGTGGCTCACATTCACCAGCCTCTCCACGGGATAAAGATGTGGCAGTCTGATTCTGAAAAGATGACAGCTTTGTAAACCCTGTAGGGCAGTTCTACTCTGCCCTATGGGGTCCTGTGAATAGGAATCAACTCAATGGCAGTAGGTTTGGGGTTTTTTGGATGCTTTTTTACAAATAGAATTAAATTTTAAGATGTAGTTTATTCAATTTGTAAGCCATTTAATAACTATTGCGTTTAAAACATATAATCATAACATAGTCAATTAGGGATCGTTACTGTAGCTCAATTTTAACTCAAGCTTGAAGAATATTCCACAGAATATACAAACGGCAACTGTCAGACCACATATGACGCTAGAAATTTGACCAATACAAGAAGCCCAGGAAACCAAACTACAACCTCCGTAGCAATTGTTCCAGAAGGTGAGGACATGACCATGACTGCCAACTTGCCTATTTTTGTTCCTGCTTCCAACTCAGGACCAAGGAGAGAAAGCCAAATACATTCCCCAAATCAGTGATAAGCCACGGTGCTTTAGCCCTGTCTCTACCATCCCCATGACAATAAACTCCAGTCAGAACATATCTGAACACTTTTTTTTTAAAAAAAAACATTTCTACTTCCCTGTTTA
Source organism: Elephas maximus indicus (assembly GCF_024166365.1). NCBI lineage: Eukaryota > Metazoa > Chordata > Mammalia > Proboscidea > Elephantidae > Elephas > Elephas maximus. The sequence goes on along the minus strand of NC_064836.1, from coordinate 42,001,997 downwards.
CCTGTGTTTTATTGACTGTGCAAAGGCATTCAACTGTGTGGATCATAACAAACTATGGATAACATTGTGAAGAATGGGAATTCCAGAACACTTAATTGTGCTCATGAAGAACCTTCACATAGATCAAGAGGCAGTTGTTTGGACAGAACAAGGGGATACTGATTGGTTTAAAGTCAGGAGAGGTGTGCATCAGGGTTGTATTCTTTCACCATACGTATTCAATCTGTATGCTGAGCAAATAATCCGAGAAGCTGGACTATGTGAAGAAGAACAGGGCATCAGGATTGGAGGAAGACTCATTAACAACCTGTGTTATGCAGATGACATAACCTTGCTTGCTGAAAGTGAAGAGGACTTGAAGCACTTACTAATGAAGATCAAAGACCACAGCCCTCAGTATGGATTGCACCTCAACGTAAAGAGAACAAAAATCTTCACAACCTGACCAATGAGCAACATCATGATAAACGGAGAAAAGGTTAAAGTTGTCCAGGATTTCATTTTACTTGGATCCACAATCAACAGCTATGGAAGCAGCAGTCAAGAAATCAAAAGACGCATTGCATTGGGGAAATCTGCTGCAAAGGACCTCATTAAAGTGTTGAAGAGCAAAGATGTCACCTTGAAGACTAAGGTGCACCTGACCTAAGCCATGGTATTTTCAATCACATCATATGCATGTGAAAGCTGGACAATGAATAAGGAAGACTGAAGAAGAGCTGACAACTTTGAATTGTGGTGTTGGCAAAGAATATTGAACATCCCATGGACTGCCAGAAGAACAAACAAATCTGTCTTAGAAGAAGTACAACCAGAATGCTCCTTAGAAGCGAGGATGGCAAGACTGCGTCTTCCATACTTTGGACATGTTGTCAGGAGGGATCAGTCCCTGGAGAAGGACATCATGCTTGGCAGAGTACAGGGTCAGCGGAAAAGAGGAAGACCCTCAACGAGGTGGATTGACACAGTGGCTGCAACAATGAGCTCAAGCATAACAACAATTGTGAGGATGGCTCAGGACCGGACAGTGTTTCATTCTGTTGTACATAGGGTCGCTATGCGTCAGAACTGACTTGACGGCACCTAACAACAACTTCCCTGTTTGCCTTTGAGGTTCTGCCAAACAAAAGTGATAGTGAATCTCTTGTTATACCCACTGCCCTCTGCCACAGAGTCGACTGCAACTCATAGCAATCCTACAGAACAGAGTAGAACTGCCCTGTAGAATTTCCAAGTAATGCCTGGTGGATTTGAACTGCTGACCTTTTGGTTAGCAGCCGTAGCACTTAACCACTATACCACCAGGGTTTCCCTCTTGTTACAGCAAGCCCTGAATAGGTTCTGTTTGTTCTCATTTGGGTGGTCTTCATTTATTTCCCTAGAGCACACTCACAATGGTGTCCTCAGTTATATAGCTATCAGACAGAGTCATCAGGGCTGAATGGTACTTGAATACATAATCACCATTACCTTCAATCCCAGTTTCTGTATGATGTTGAAAACTTAAATTCAGACTCTCATATCTTTCAGTGTGTTGGCCATTAGAAAAACAAAGTAGACATTGAACAATTTATTTTAAGGTGGAAAATGCCAAGTAGCTTTTTCACTTTCTATGTATAAAAGTGAAAAAGTTGAAATTCTGGCAAATTAATAAAATTTGTTAGTGGGGAACATCAAGCAGTCAATACTCTCTGGAGAAAGTGATAAAAAGCGTTGAACCAGAAGAAAATAGATGCTGCGACTTAACCTGACCTTGTGAATTTAAACAATGTAGGTGAAAAACAGTGATGTGGTATTTTGGGACTAAGCCTTAGGTGTCTTACAACAGCCCAAATGCTTTTATTTATTTATTTATTCTTTCTACTGTACTGCTTTACCTTGCATCACCGTAATGACCCCTTATCTACACATAATTTTCCTTTTAAAATATATGGACCATATGCCAGCCTATGATTGGTGGTTCCAAGGAATAGAGTAGCTCTCTGAACTTGACCAGTAACTGAGGGAAGCTGTAGCATGAGAGACTCTATAAAAACAGGGAACAAATATCATTAGGGGATCCATCAGTACCTTGGGACTTTGTAGATCGTCTTAGGGTTGCTTCATGCTCTTCATGTACATTTCCAAGTATTTGTAAAAATAAACATTGATAAATATAGGTATTTCACTTATATATTTATATACATAATAGTTAAAGGTTTAGAAATATATATTACGAAAGTGTTTTTCATAGATATAAAAAGTAGGAGTGGAATTTGATTTTAAAACACAGTTTTATATTTCCAGCCAAACTATAATTACAGTATGTAAAATATATAATCATGAGGGTCACTTATAGATTATTACTATGTCTAATTTTTAACACAAAGTTGAGACATAGGTTACAAAGAATATATTAATAAAAGTATCACCAACTCTGGAATTGAAAGGGCCTCGGGGGCATTTAGTCTACCCACGGTTACTTCTTTGACCTTCTCTGTGGCAACTCAATCCCTCATAGTCTACCTCCAGTCCCTTTGGCCTCTCTTTCATTTTCCTGAACATACCAAGCATGCCTGTGCCTGAGAAACTTTTTACCATGTGCTTCCAATTTTTTTCCAATTCTAGAAACACACCTCCTCCCTATATATGCATGTTTTCCTTCTTCTCATTCAAGTCTTTGCTCAAATATTGTTCAAAAATGATAGCAATTATTCCCTTTCTTGTAACGCTATTGTTTTCCAATGTGTCTTTGCAGTTCCTCACTTAAAGAGGGCTGGCCCTAAGAGTTAACTTGACCAAGAGAATGCAGAAGAGGTGACAATATGCCATTTCCTAGTTGTTGTGAATTGAATTGTGTCCCCCTAAATTATGCACTTAAATCCACAAAATGTTGACTCTTATTTTTTATAAGTGGAATATAAAATTAATGGCCTCGGCATCTTCTCAACAGAATTTTTAGATCTTGGGTGAAAGACTGTGTCCCCTCTACCTGTAAATATGACTCTGTTTGGAAATACAGGTTTTTTTTAATGTTAATGATTCATACCTGTGTAGCGTGCATCTTAAACCTGATCGCTTTGGAGTTATGGAGAGAATAGACATAGAGAAACACACAGGGGGAAGAGGAAGGCAGATGATGCAGACAGATGTATTTACCAGCTCAGGAACACCAACAATCGCAGGCAGCCACTAGAAGCTGAAATAGACAAGGAAGGATCTCCTGTTAAAGCTGTGCCCTGTATTCTGACTTCTAGCTTCCTAAAATGTGAAAAAATACATTTCTGCTTTTTTTTAAAGCTACTCACTTGTGTTATTTCTGTTACAGCAGCCCTAGGTAACTAAGACACCAGCCTAAACTTTAAAGGCCTCAAATTCTTCAGCTTGGTCTCTTGAGAAGTGATCTGCCAAGACAATTAAGTCCAGACTAGCCTGTTGGATATTTTCAATCACCTCATTTGCATGTAGAAGCTAGATAATAAATAAGGAAGGCTGAAGAACAATTGATGTTTTTGAATAATGGTATTGGCAAAGAATATTGAATATACCATGGACTGCCAGAAGAATGAACAAGTCTGTCTTGGAAGAAGTATAGCTAGCATGCGAGGATGGCAAGACTTAGTCCCGTGTACTTTGGTCAGGTCATCAGGAGGGATTGGTCCTCGGAGAAGGACATTGTGCTTGGTAAGGTAGATGGTCAGCACAAAAGAGGAAGACCCTTCACAAGATGAATTAACACAGTGGGTGGGACAACGGGCTCAAACATAGCAAACATTGTGAGGATGACGCAGGACTGGGTAGTGTTTTGTTCTGTTGTGCGCAGGGTTGCTATGAGTCGGAACAGACTTGATGGCACCTAACAACAGCCTTTTGGAGGATAAGAGGCCACATGAAACAGTGAAAAGACATCCCAACTAAGATTATCCTAAATCAAGCACCTCAGCAATTAATCATACGTACATCAGTAACGCTGAGATCAGAAGAACACCTAGGTGAGCTCCTCCCCAATTGCCAACCCACAGAACTGTGAGTTAAATAATAGATTATTTTAAGGCACTGTGTTTTAAAATGGGTTGGTGTGTAACAATAGCTGAGTAATATGTTTCCTCAAGGATAGTTATATAAACCTTGTAAAATAGCGTTTGCTTTGTTCTTCAATATCCACCTTGTTTTATGTTTCTTCATAGCACCCCTTATAATCTCTGAATATTCATTTATTTGTTTAAAAGTGTCCTAGAAGATAGGAGCACTGTGTGTGCCATTCAAGCTGCATCACTAACACACAATCAGTGAATGCATGAATATTTGCCAAGTGAAATAATCGATAAAAAAATAATACTCATATGCACATTGTCATGAAGGAAAAATAAAACAAAAGAAACAAATAGGAGACTACAGGCAAGATTTAGTAATTTAGCAGCAGAATGAAAAGTGTTAACTGGGGCTCTCTGATGGGGAACTACCCACTGCTGCCTGAAGTTCTTCATGATTTTTAGTGGTTAAGAGGAGTTTTTTGGACTGCAAATGGGTAAGAATGAGAAACGTAAATCCACAAATTGTTGACTCTTGTTTGTTGTGAGTGGAATATAAAATTAATGGACTTGGCACCTTCTCAACAGACTTTTGAGATTTTGGGCGGTAGATCGCATTCTACTTGTTAAAGAAAGCGGAAGGCGTGGTGGTTTGTTAGGTTTCTGAGAACATTTTTGTGCTGTAATGTGTTATGAAAGACAGAGAGATTAATTTGGAAGAGAAAAATGATAAAATTTAATTTTCGTTTTGGGCAATTTGCCAATTTTCCATTGAAGCCTTCAATTGGACTTACCATATAAAATATTTTATGTGTGTTTGGAGTTTCAGAGGAAAGACCCTCAATAGATAAACAATATGTGGATATTCAAACCATAAGGAAGTCACTCTTGGCCAGAGTATACAGAAAAGAGAAGATCCTCAAGAACAAAGCTTTGGACAATGAATATGTCTTTACCAAAACTCCTACTTCTTAGCATGAACTTTCTTCTTTACAGAGACACCTTAATTTCTTCCAGTACTTGTTGAACACTGATTGTTTTAGTCATGGGTATTATTACAAAAATCATCATTCTAATTATTTACTCTTTTAAATCACTTAAAAAAATTCCTTCCATGGTTTATGGATATCCTATTATACTAGCAGGGAAAGAGGATTAACGGTCTCAGCAGTCTGTATAAACATTCTTGCGATTGCATTGTCTGAGTTCAATATCCACATCTTCAATAATTCTTATTGTGCCAGGGTCCAGGCTCCCTTTGATTCAGTCTCCACTGTGATTAAATCTAGGTTTTTGCTAGAGCTCTCTTTGGTCTGAGCAGTGGGAGAATACTAACCATCAAATCACTTCTTCCACAGACTTTTACACAATTTTTTCTGTGTTCATTGCCAGTCTGCATTTCTGCATTCAGAATACCAGATATTTTCTGGGGCTCTGTGGAAATACCCAGGTTGTTTTTGTTGGCCTGCCCCTATGCCCCATACCAGAACTTAGTGTTCATCTTGTCCTGCTTGCTTAAGTCAGCTGTAACCCATCCATTTAGTTTTCTAGTTTCTGAAAAAGGTTTCATTTCCTCTCTCCATTATAGTAAATAGGCTGCGAATTAATGCTTTTGTTTGTAACGCCGTCGGTATATCGCTATCATTTTAGTGTGGCTACAAGAGGGAAGCAACGTAAAATACTGCTCAATCCAATATGTTGTTGTTGTAGATGCTGTCTAGTTGCCCTGACTCATGGGGGCCCCATGCACAACAGGATTTAACCATTGTAATCCACGGGGTTTTTATTGACCAATTTTTCAGAAGTAGATCACAGATCTTTCTTTCCAGTCTTAGTCTGAGAACTCCACTGTTCAACATCATGCAAGCCTCCATTCATAGACTGACAGTGGCTGCACCGAGGTACACTGGCTGGGAATCGAACCTGCATGGAAGGCAAGAATTCTACCACTGAACCTCCAGCAGCCCCCTTAATCCACTATGCTTTTCTTGTAATCCTAACCAATCTTAATCATTTAGCTCTTCCATTTCTGTTCCTTGTTTTATTGTTTTAAATTGTACTTTCCATTTTCTGGTTATTGCCTTGGTTTACAATGTTATCTATGCTCTTCACAATTGCATTAGCTTTTATCGAAATCCCAGACTTCCCTACATGCTCCTGAGATAATTTCCATTTCTCAATCTGCCTAACATATAGTATCTCTTCAACATATGATGTCATATGATTGAATTACTAAAGCAGCCATAGAGAATGAGCAGATGTTATAAAAATAAATGATGCACCTGTGTGTGTGTTTTATAGTCAGGACATGAATAAGAGTGTCCCGCTTATGTAAATAGTATTCAAATATGTACATAGTTCAAAAGGAAAGCTTAGAAAAGAATTAAATTTGGGTATATATGTCTCTTGTCTTGTCTATCACATGTATGTATTTAATCCTCTCTTTTCTAAGGATAAAAGCAGTGTAAATTAATTGCCTTGACAAGGGGAAAAACATAGAAGCTGGAAGCAGATGATAATAAAATGATTTTAAAATATTTATCAGAAGTTTTTTATTGAAAAGATATCACATTTAATTGTGACTAGTACATCTTAATCAATTACGAGATAGTTTTAATGTTTGATTATACACTGCCCACACAAATAGTTGCAATGATGAAAGAAAAGGGTTTCATTCTCTAACAAGTTACTATTTTAATTGATTTCAAAAGTTTCAGAAACGTCATAAAATTAATAATAGTGGAAAATTATTTGACACATAGATTGAGTCTTTGGTAATGCATGTAATTTATCATGATTCTGTAATTTATTTCTCCATTTCATAAATATATAACAGTGCAAACCCATGATAATAGTTAAAGAAGAGCTAAACTATTGCTTTCCCTTAAGATTTGTTTTGGCATTTGTCTTCATTTCCTAGGTAGGGCTGCTGCGTTAAAATACCACCAAGTGGTTAGCTAATAAAAAAAGAAATTTATCGTCTCACAGTTCTGGAGGCTAGAAGTCCAAATTAGTGTATCAACCATGTTAATTCCTGCAGTGTAATTTTCTTAAAATACTGTCTTGAAACAGTTTGAGGCCCTGGTTGGACGCTGGTCCATTCTTCTTCTTGAGCAGCTGATTAAGTCCACTCTCCACACACTCCCTTTATCAGGTTCTTACACTGCTGGGCCACTATGTACCCATCCTATTCAGCCCCAGCCTCATTCAACCCATCTAACATTAGGGTGAGCCCTTATGCTCCCTGAGCCTATGGAATTATTCAAAATTTCTGGTCTCCAGGAAACCCACACAACCTAGCTGAACCCATCCTGCTTGCTGTACATGAGCCTTCTCCTACAGTTCCAGCTTGTTGTTACATTGTACGTGGGCGCAATACCCTGTGTGGCCCTGTGTCATGGAGCACTGTTTCTTTCTAACCCTGGAAACTGTGGGTATAAAAAATCCAGTTAGTTTTCATGGCCTCCCTGACTCCATTTTCCCATGTTGCATCTGACTTACCGCCCACAAATCTGTTGGAGCAATTCTTTCTGAAGCTTTAAGAGAGAAACTCTTCTATGCTTCTCTCCTATCTTCAGGCAGCCCCTGCAATCCTCAGTGTTCCTCAGTTTGTAGATATATTGTCGTGTGGCCACCTCTCCTCTGTGTGTCTCTGTGTCTATTCTCCTTTATGGACATCAATACATAGCATTAGGACCCACCCTACTCAGTGTGACCTCATGTCAACCTAACCTACAGCATCACCAAAGACCCTATTTCCCCATAAAGTCACGTTCATAGGTATAAGGGTTAGGACTTCAAGTGAGGCACAATTTAATCCATCAATTGAGTAATTCTCTACCATTTTCTTTCTCATGGAGATTTTTCTCCTGAACACTTGATTTCCTCTGGGATCATATATCTCTGGCCACAAAGACAAGCTTCGTCCTTATTTTTTACCAAACAACTTTTACTTACTCTCACAAACCTGGTCACTCTCTGGATCTCTCAACTGGCTGGCTGCTGTCATAAAACTTAACCCAAAATTTGATTGGAAATTCGCTTGATTAAAAAACAAACAAGCCAGATTACTTACAAAAAGGCAAAAAAGATAAGCATCCTGAGAAAGGAGTGAGAATTCCCTATCTACATTAAGAGGAACAAGAAGATATTGTGAACTCCTCGTTTATGCCTTTTATTGCATAAACCTCACCTTGCTTTATATACCCTCTCTTTTATTTTACTTTTCAGGCAAAATTTATATATCACTCTTCCATAGCTTATTGCCTAGCATATTCAACTAAAGGTTAAATATGTATGTTAAAACCTCTATTAATGGTGGTGATGATTCCATTTTAGGTGGTGGTATTAATATTTAGTTCAACATACCAAATTCAGAATTACTCTTCAATAGTGAAAGAAAAAAATCAGCCAGCAATAATTTTCTAATATTGACTTAAATAAAACTGAGAGTATTGGCTTCATTCCAAAAGAAGAAATTATGTCATACAGCAAGCAATCATAGCTAAATAAATTTATATCCATAAGAGGTGAAAAAAAGGTTAACATCTCTATAAAAAATTAAATTAAGTGTGTACGACATTCCGATATTTTTAGTATTTATCATTAAATAGCATTTTGCAATTGTGCTCATTTTAATGTTTCAAAAGTCTTTATTCTAAAGGATTTTTAAATACCAAAATATCCACATTGTGCAACTCACTTTGTTAAGATACTACCATCAGGTCTGACTTAAAATTTATAACTAAAATTAACTCAGGCCATAAAATGCATTTAAAGAATATTTAGCATTTCAAGCTTTTCAGGTTTTTTGTTTTTTTTTAACCACAGGTGATTGTTTGATTAAATAATTCTAGGTTATCAATTTGCTAATTAACAATTTTAAGTCAGCTTGTTAAAAATCACACTTTTTAATGCATTTCTTTGAAAACATTATTTAGCCTGATGTGTTCCCTCCCATATTATACATTTATTTTTCAGGATTTAGATTTCAAGAAAATAATAGGTTTGACAACATATATGATTGACATTTGTTTTTTGTTTTTTTGCCCTGGAAAACTACTGTCATTAGGGGAGAATTAACCAATTTAACACAAATTATTTTTTGGAATTAAAACTTTTTTTTTGTACATTTTTTAAAGGCATGGTAACAAGATCAGATCATTTTAAATCTCTGTTTTGATGACAGTTTTTATTTTTATGAACTAAATCCTTTATTCATATTTTACTAATTTTTACATTTTTTTGTTTGTTTCAAGATACAATTCATAATACCACATTGCATTTAGTTGTTACTTTTTCCTTAGTCTCCTCTAAGATAGTTTCTCAGGCTTTCCTTATTTTTCACAACCTTGAATAACAGGTATTTTGAACAATGTCCTTCAATTTAGGTTTTTTTTTAAGAGCTCAGGTTGCTAACCAAGAAGTTAGCAGTTCAAATTTACCAGATGCTCCTTGGAAACCCGATGGGACAGTTCTACCCTGTCCTATAGGGTCACTATGAGCCAGAATTGACTCCATGGCACACAACAACGTTTTTCACAGGATTAGACTTTGGTTAGTGGGTTTTTTAAAAGAATATCATGGAAGTGAAGGTGATTCATCACATCATCTTAGGAGTTACATGACGATGTCCATATGACATCACCAAACAGGTTAACTTTGATTTGCCAGGTTTCTCCATTTTAAAGTGACTATTTTTCTTTCTCTATACTTTGTAATTTGAAAGAAAGTCACTAAAGTTAGCCCACACACTCAGGACAGGGAGAAGAATTGTCTGTATATATTATTTGTAGATCTTCTCTAAGAAAGATTTGTTTCTTTCTCATTGTGTATTCATACAATCATTTATTTATATGAATATAAGTCATGTATATTTATACTATAAAAATATTTATACTAGAGCTTATAATCCAATAATATGTTTTTTTTTTTTTCCTCAAAATTTTCCAGATTTTGGCATTGGGAGCTTTTTTAAATTCGATCCTGTGTTCCTGACATACTTTTTTTTTTTTGAACACTTCCTTACCTTCTAGTACTAAAAGATACTCTGAACTCTTGTAGTTGCTTTGTTCCAGCCCTAGAATCAGCTATTTCTCACATACCTTTCTGTTTTATTAATTGGAGAATAGTGTTCAGAGTTGAATGTGAGTACAGGGTGTGCTCATTGCTACTGCATTGTCAATAATCCAAGGCCCTCTTCAGTAGGCTCACCCATTTACACATGCCTGTTTATAACTTCTGTATCTACCTATCTGTATTTTTGTTAGGCTAAATATGATTTCACAATGATGCCCCCAATTCTAATTTAGAAATTTATCCCGGCCTTCCCTTCTTACTTATTTGTGACTTCTATTCCAATGGTGAGAAACTTGGCTCCCACCATCCACCAAAAATTTACTTAATTTTTCAACCCCAGTAGATATGGAAAGTTGTTTTAGAATATTTAAACCATATGTCTCTGAGAAACCAACTTGAGTTCAATGTTTATGTACAATTCCTTTTGTGTTTAGTCTTACATTTTTCCATAATTTTCTCCACAATTACTTGAGTCACTTGTTTTGTTTTTTTTTTGTTTGCTTGTTTTTTTTCCCCTCTGAGCCCTTTTAATGTGTTTATTTCATATATTTTTAATACTGTTAGATTCATAGGTCACAGTCAACATCCCATCCTGGGATTCCTGGCCTCCTGATTGATTTTTTTTGTTTGTGCACATTAAAGTTCATTATTTGTGAGTACAAATCTGTGCATTTTGATAAATGCATAAAGTGACGTATCTACCACCCTAGCATCACACAAAATATTTCGTTCACCCTCAAACTTCCATGTGTAGTCTTTTGTCAATCAGTTGCTTCCCACCCAACAAAATCTGGCCAACAGTGATCACTATCCTACCCCTTTAGTTTTTAATTGAGATATAATTCACATACCATAAAATGCATTCTTTAAAGTGTACAATTCAGTGGTTTGAGTATATTCACAAGGCTTTGCAACCATCAGCACTAACTAATCCTGGAACATTTTTATCACCTATAAAAAATCCTGTACCCATTAAAAGGTCACACCACAATCCCACCACTGCATCCACAAGCAACCTCTAATCTATTGTCATGGGTTGAATTATATCCCCCCAAAAATGTGTATCAGTTTGCCTGGGCCATGATTCCCTGTATTGTGTGATTTTCCTAGCTGTTGTAAATTCTGCCTCTATGATGTTAATGAGTTGGGATAGGCAGCAGTTATGTTAGTGAGGCAGTGCTCAATCTACAAGGTTGGGTTGTGTGTTGAGACAATGTTTTTTGAGATATAAAAGAAAGAAGAGAGCAGAGTGAGGGGGAGACCTCATATCTCAAAGAAAGCAGTGCTAGGAGCAGAGCACATCCTTTGGACCCAGTGTCCTTGTGCAGAGAAGCTTCTAGTCCTGGGGGAAGATTGCTGAGAAGGTCCACAGGAAAAGAAAGCCTTGCCTTGGAACTGACACCCTGAATTTGGACTTTTAGCCTACTTTACTGTGTGTGTTTTTTTTTTTTTTTTTTCCTGTGAGGAAATAAACTTGTTTTTGTTAAAGGCATCCACTTGTGGTATTCTGTTATAGCAGCACTAGATGACTAAGACATATATTTTCTGCTTCTATAGATTTGCCTATTCTATATACTTTATATAGATGGAATCATACAATATGTGGCCTTTTTGTCTGGTTTCTTTCACTTATATTTTGAAAGTTTGTCCATGTTGTCACATTTATCAATACTTTATTCCCCTGTATAGCTGAATAATATTCTATTTTATGGGTATAACACATTTTCTTACCCGATCATTAGTTTACAGATACTTGTGTTTTTTTTTTTTTCACTTTTGGGCTATTATGAATAACTCTGTTAAAAACATTTATATTCAGGTTTATGTGAACATGTTCAAATCCGTCTTGGAAGAAGTAGAGCCAGAATGCTCCTTAGAAGTGAGAATGGTGAGACTTTTTCTCACTTATTTTGAACATGTCATCAAAAGGGACCAATCCTTAAATCATGCTTGGTAATGTAGAGGATAAGAAAAAAAGAGGAAGACCCTCAGTGAGATGGATTGACACAGTGGCTGCCAACAATGGGGTTGAATATATCTACTATTGCGAGATGGCACAGGACCAGGATACTAATTGGAATCGACTTAAAGGCACCTAACAAGGACAACAATGTTAATCAAGTAGGATAGATATCAAGACAGCTGAATATTTGTCTTCTGGTTTTTGTGTGCATGTATGTATGTATGTGTGACACAAAAAGAAAAGAGAAAGGAGAGAAAGAGGTTATATTTAAAAATATTCTCTGAGACTAGGACACTTATACACTGCTGGTGAGAGTATAAAATGGTACTCTTTGGAAATCAACTTGGTGCTTTCTTAAAAAGGTAGACATAGAAGTACCATACAATCCAGCAATCCCACTCCTTAGACTATATCCTAGAGAAATAAGAGCCCTCACACAAATAGATATATGCACACCCATGTTCATTGCAGCACTGTTCACAATAGCAAAAAGATGGAAACAACCTAGGTGCTCATCGACATCAGAATGGATAAACAAATTATGGTACATTCACACAATGGCATACTACACAGCGATAAACAACAATGATGAATCTGTGAAACATCTCATAACATGGGTGAAGCTGGAAGGCATTATGCTGAGTGACATTAGTCAGTCACAAAAGGACAAATATTGTATGAGATCACTGTTATAAGAACTCAAGAAAGGGTTTAAACACAGAAGAAAACATTCTTTGATGGTTACAAGAGTGGGGAGGGTGGGACAGGGGAATTCACTAACTAGATAGTAGACAAGAATTATCTTAGGTGAAGGGAAGGACAACACACAATACAGGGAAGTCAGCACAACTGGGCTAAACCAAAAGCTAAGTTTTCTGAATACAATCAAACACTTCAAGGGACAGAGTAGCAGGGGCGAGAGTCTGGGGACCATGGTTTCAGAGAACATCTAGGTCAACAGACATAATAAAGTTTACTAAGAAAATGTTCTGCATCCCACTTTGGTGAGTGGTGTCTGGGGTCTTAAAAGACAGCAAGTGGCCATCTAAGATGTATGAATTGGTCCCAACCCACCTGGAGCAAAGGAGAATGAAGAACACCAAAGACACAAGGAAAATATTAGCCCAAGAGGCAAAAAAAAGGGCCACATAAACCACAGAATCCATTAGCCTGAGACCAGAAGAATTAGATGGTGTCTGGCTACCACCATTGACCCCCCTGACGGGGAACAAAAAGACAGTCCCTGACAGAGTAGGAGAAAAATGGGGTGCAGAACTCAAATTCATGTAAAAAAAGACCAGGCTTAATGGTCTGACTGAGACTAGAGAAACCCCAGAAGACACGGACCGAGACTTTCTGTTAACTCAGAACTAAAACCATTTTTCGAAGTCAGCTCTTCAGACAAAGATTAGACTGGACTATAAGACATAAAATGATACTCGTGAAGATTTGCTTCTTAGTTCAAGTAGATAAAAAAAAAAAATTATTTATTTTTTTAAGTACATACATAGACTAAATTGGCAGCTCCTCTCTGGAGGCAAGACGAGAAGGTAGAAAGGAATTCGAGCTTGTTGAATGGACATGGGAAATCTGGGGTGGAAAGTGGGAGTTTTCTGTCACATTATAGGGAGAGCAACTAGGGTCACATAACAATGTGTGTATAAATTTTTGTATGAAAAACTAACTTGAGTTGTAAATTTTCACCTAAAGCACACACACACACTATATATCTATCTCTATCATCTATATCTCTACCTCTACCTCTACCTCTACCTCTACCTCTACCTCTACCTCTACCTCTACCTCTACCTCTACCTCTACCTCTACCTCTACCTCTATCTCTAATCTCTGTCTCATCTCTGTGTCTATCTCTATCATCTCTATCTCTATCTATCTCTATCTCTAATCTCTATCTCTCTGTCTCTAATCTCTGTCTCATCTCTGTGTCTATCTCTATCATCTCTATCTCTATCTATCTCTATCTCTAATCTCTATCTCTCTGTCTCTAATCTCTGTCTCATCTCTATCTCTTCTCTATCTCTAATCTCTATCTCATCTCTATCTCTACCTATCTATCTATATGTATATGCTAGTAATATCTAACATGCAGCATAAATTTAAGCAAGTCCATACCTGGATAGAATTACCAAATGGGCAGTTTTCAATCTCCTTAAATTGGTCTTGTTCACACATAGTTTAATAAATAGATAAAGAGAATTTATTGAAAGTATTCAATAACAGACTAAGTACTGGTCACTGGGGGTGTGATACTGAATAAATCACGCCCCTGTCATGGAGGTATTTACAGCACATTTAAAGAGAAAGACTTGTAATCAGACAAGTTTGGCAAAAGTCGTTAAGTACACAAGGAAGATGCCAGCAAAGGTGAAACTGGAGATGGCACAACATTCACATGCATCTTTCATTGAATGTCCATATCATTGTCCTAACTCAATGCATTTCAACACAAATTGTTAATAACCTATTGAATTCTGGTCACCATACATATCTTAGGATTTTTCTTAGTTATCTAGTGATGCTATAACAGAAACCCTGGTGGCATAGTGGTTAAGTGCTACAACTGCTAACCAAAGGGTGGGCAGTTCGAATCCGCCAGGTGCTCCTTGGAAATTCCATGGGGCAGTTCTACTCTGTCCTATAGGGTTGCTATGAGTCTGAATTGACTCGAGGGCACTGGGTTTGGTTTTTGTTTCTATAACAGAAATACCACTAGCGGTTGGCTTTAAGAAACAAAAATTTATTCTGTCAAAGTTTAGGAGGCTAGAAGACCAAATTCAGGGCGTCAGTTCCAGGAGAAGGCTTTCTGTCTCTGTCAGCTCTAGGGGTGGGTCCTTGTCATTAATCTTTCCCTGGTCTAGGAGCTTCTCAGCACTGGGACCTCAGGTCCAAAGGACATACTCTGCTCCCAGTGCTTCTTTCTTGGTGGCAAGAGGTCCCTCTCTCTCTGTTTGCTTCTCTCTCATTTTCTCTCTTGTAAGATAGAAGGTGATGTGGGCCACACCCCACGGAAGCTCCCCTTAGATTGGATCAGGGCTGTGACCTGAGTAAGGATGTTGCATCCCACCCTAATCCTCTGTAACGTAACCTAATCTTGCCTCATTAACCACAGGCAGAGATTAGAATTTACAGCACATTAAGAAAATGACATCAAATCACAAAATGGAGGACAACCACACAATTCTGGCCTAGTTGACACGTATTTTGGGGGCATACAATTCAATCCATAACAGCATTATTAAACTGTATAAAACTACTCAGCAAGGAACTCATAACCAAATCCCTTAACTTCTATTCAAGTGCTGTTTCTACTTTATATTTAACCGTTATCTGCACATGCAGTTTTACTCTTAGATGTCTAGCCAGATGACGACAAGCTTTCGTTGATATGGTTCTCCTCCCACAACATATTGAAAAATAAATAAGTAAATGAAATGGGAAAATAGAAAAATGCATTAGGAATAAGAATATAAACTATGCCTCTTGAATAAATCATTTTTTTACACCTGAGCCTATTTTCTATTTGTTATTGTGGAAAAAAAAAATATACTTCAGTGGAAAATATACAATGTCTAGAGGAGACCTCTCTGGGTTCTAGTCTTTAATTGCCTTTGAGCTATTTTATATTTCTGTAGGTGGTTGGTCTCTGATGACCATGCAAAAGAGTTTTTATGGACATATAAATTCTGTCATAAACAGTAGATTTTCCACTGACAAATCTCTTCCCATTCAGATGAAACAGTTGTGCCTCCATTTAAACATTACTGTTAATATTCCTAATCCATACATTTGTCTGTTCTTTGGATTCTCTTTTGAACCGATTGTAACATCAGCCTAGGTCCTTCATGAATTCGACAAATTGTCTAACACATATTCAATCATATATTAGTATGAAAGTCACAGCTTTACTCTTTCTTGAAACTTATCTTTTAACACTATTAATCATATACTTCCTAGCTACCTGAAAGTTTTCTTTGAGAGTATAAAATGAGCTAGAAACTAGGACAGTTCCCCTAGAAGCATAGCCTGAGATAAAGATCAGGGATGCCGGGATTTGGGGGAAACATTCTTCAGGAAAAGAACTTAAAGGAGGGACTGAAGCTGGATTCGAATGGGAAAAAGAGCAAAGACTTGGTCTTATTTCAAGTCTAGCCTGTTCTGACTTACATCAGGAACATTCTGGAGCATACATTACCCCATAAAATTGTTCATCTTTGAGGCCAGAGGATGGTGCTTTTGAACCCCATATTAGTCAGTCATTGGCTGAAGATGACTCCCTAGGGGGAGGGATGATAATTTAAATTTCCTAGTGAGGCAACTCCCATCAGTCAAGGGCAATTCCTCGGAGAGAAGTGATGGCTCTGATCATCACAAGTCAACCCTTCTAACAGCTGGGGGCCAAATGATCTGGCCAAGTAAAGAGGGCCTAGGCAGGACAATTCCATACCTACCACTGCTCGCAAAGGCCTGGACTCTCATACAACAAGGAGCAGAGATATGGTAAATATTTAGCAAAGATTTTACTAATCTTGTGTACAAAGCCATAAACTTTGCTTACATATAAAACTACTTCTGAACTTATATTTTTGAAAAACTACCGCCATTCTTCCTAAAGAGCCAGAAGCAGAGCATTCAGGCCAGAAAATATATGTAGCATACCTCAATACAAATATAGGCAGAAGAAAACCACAAAAGAATAAATACAGACAGCCAATTAAAATGTAAAGTCTATATTCAATCTCATAGGCAATAAAAGCACTTAATTTAAAAAAAAAAAAAAAAGTATCTCTCCATTGAAAAAACTCTCAAAATTTTACATTCTTGAATTAATGAGGATAGAAGTAAACAGGCAGCTGCACTTGCGATTGTGGTACTATAAATAGTACAAGATTTTTGGAAAACAATATGGTGATTATAAAGGGGAAAATTCTTTGAGACATCAATTCCACTGATGAAAACATATCCAAAGGAAATAATCAGAGTAATATAAAAGAAAATCATTCTGAAATAGACAAGGGTGGAACAATGCTAGTCTCTGAGGCACTTACAGAAGATCTACATGACAAATGTCTACATATAGCTTTGTCTATATTTTATATAAGGAGTTTTACCATGGCAGGGGAGGAGGGTGTTATGAAATTTTGTACCCTGAAAAGTTGTCCATGTATAAAAGTAATAGAAAGGAAGATAATCTTGCACATTCATGGACATAGGACAATAAGAATCAAGTCCTCTTTGAGGAAGTTGACTAATATGATGAAAAGTCAGACTCATTGTGTCATTTATTCAATTATCATGCCTGTTCCTGAGGTAATAACATAGAAGCCATAATATGGGATGTTCAGGTCCTCTAACTTCTCTGAATACTTCTTTAATCATGTTCCTCAAAAACCTTTGAAATTGACTTCATCCAAACCAAAAAACCAAACCCGTTGCCTTCGAATCAATTCCCACTCGTAGCAACTCTATAAGACAGATAGAACTACCCTACAGGGTTTCCAAGGAGCGCCTGATAGATTCGAGCTGCCAACCTTCTGGTTAGCAGCAATAGCTCCTAACCACTACACCACCAGGGTTTCCAACTGACTACACAGGACATAATCTTAAAAAACCCAGTTTAGATTATTCTCTATTTCTCTTAACGACTAGAATTATGCTCAGCTTTCTTGGCCAAATAAATGACAACATCAGTCTGTAACATGAGCAGTACATAAAAAGATAATCTAAACCACAAATATCAGCCAGACCTTTGCTGAGAAAAGATTTAATAATACAACCACCTTTTCATGATAATGTCCGTGAATTTCTTGATCCTGTAGAAAAGTCCCCAAACAGATACAGAGGAAGGGATCTTTCTTCAAAAGCTTCAGTGTGGGTGGCCTTTTCTGCATGAAAAGATCACATTCAAATTTGAATGATACGAAGCCTAAGGCTCTAGTGTAGTGTATCAGTTTTCTAAGATTACAAACATTCCAGGCAGAGAAGAGGACACAGAGGATTAGCAGAGCAACAACTGAATATCCACAGGTTCTGCCCTGGCCCTCTAGGATGCTTTAAGAGGTTGTCCTTCATTCAAGGTTGGTATCAAGCCCTCTGTGGCTTAGAGAAATGTTCCAGACTCAAGACTTATACTTCTCCTTCTAAACCTACTTGCTCAAGTCTGGCATATGCAGTTTCAACCTGTACATACAAAAACAGGCTACCTTGTTCTAAGTGCTAATTGTCCCAGTTCTTGAGGATTTGCAATTCAGATGGGAGTCCCTGGTCCAATTACAAATTATTCTCAGCCCCAAGCCCTGCAGTTAATCCTAACCATCCCAAACCTGTGCTAACTAAAGCTCTCCACCACAGACGGGGAACATGGCAGACACAC
Source organism: Elephas maximus indicus (assembly GCF_024166365.1). Lineage (NCBI taxonomy): Eukaryota > Metazoa > Chordata > Mammalia > Proboscidea > Elephantidae > Elephas > Elephas maximus. The sequence goes on along the minus strand of NC_064836.1, from coordinate 41,983,555 downwards.
CTTTGACTCTTTGACTTAGATGAGTACTGTCAGAAATGACTTCCGGAAGTAATAGCATGAATATTTTTGGTTTCTCTTCAATCATTAATGCATAAATTTTTAACCTCTATGCAAAATGTATTAAAAAATATTGAATTAAAAAAAAAACCATCGCTATGATCGACTCAACAGCACTGGGTTTGTTTTTTTTTCTTTTTTCCTCCAATTATGAGTCTACTGGTTTCTCTCCTTTTACAAACCACATTAGCAACAGTAATGCAAATCAAGTTCATAGCCCACCACTTTGGAATCTTTTTTCCTGCCATTATAAATGACAGAAATAACTGTTTTGAAGTAACTAAATCCAGAGCTATTGTACACACTCATAATTTTATCTCTTTTGAATATCTTTAAACAGCCTCACATTGGGGTCGCGGTTTCTACCAAAGCTTATTCTCCTCTAAAGAAAAACATATGAATCTTTGTGAAAAGGCCAGGCATTTTCAATCCCGTTTTAGCACAAAAGAAAACACAGTTATTTTAAAAGCTTGCTAATAATTAAAAGGAGATCTAAAGGACCAATTTTCAGTGGGCTTTTTAAACAGACAAGTTCATTCTGCTGAACTGAACTTTAATTGTTCAGTGAATATTTGCATATGAAAATTATCTGCATTCCTCAAAAAGGTGAGTCAAAATTGGAATTCTCCTTTTTTTAGTGTATTTGAAGGCATCTACATGTGCGTAGTAAATTGGAGAAACACGGTTATTATATGAAATAACAACTAACACTCTGAAATATACTGAATAGAGAGGCAAATGGTATTTAAAAATTGGATTATGAAACACTTTTCAATGTTTCAATTTTAATTTTTAAGTTTCAAGTTGTTTACTATTGAGCAGATAGAACTGAGGGTAACACATCAAATATTCAGACCATCTGACTCCTTTAGTCATCATGATCCAACAACCAACATAAAAAAAACAGGTAATTCATGTAGGGTTGGTACAAAAATCCTAGTGTGGATATGTGATTTTTACAGAAAACCTGAAGCTGGATTCTAACATGACTTTTTAAGCATGGCTCTGAAAAAATACTTCTCTCTGCTATCCATGAATACTTATTTCATTATGTCATCCCATCAGGTAGTTTCATTTATTTTTTTTTTCCTCAGGAATTCTACTCTTTTAATGCATAATTCAATGGAAAGTTTAAGTGAAAAAAAGTGATGACAGTATTAAATAAAAATTTCTTAAAACAAACATCTCCCATGATTTCTTTAGGGCAGCACTTATTCACTTAACAATTTTTTCAATCAAAAGCATTATCTTTACTTTTTTTATTATCACCTTTCTGTCTTGGTCACAAATATTTACTGGTTTACAAGTTGCATCTTTAATGTGCATATGTATTTTCTATCTTATTTTAATAGACTAGTTTTTAAAGCAGTTCTGGAATTAGAGAAAAAATAAGAAGGTGGTACAGAGTTTCCGTATACCTCCACAGTTTCCTCTATTATTAATTTTCTTCATGACAATGATACCTTTGCCACAATTAGTGAACAAATATTAATAATTATATACTATGGTTCATTGTTTATTGATATATCCTTTTTAAACTCTTTTATTAATTTTGGTGAAAATATACACAGCAAAACACACACTAATTCTTCAATTTCTACACATACAATTCAGCGATATTGGTTACATTCTTCAAGTTGCACAACCATTCTTGCTGTTTCCAAACTATTCCACCACTAGTAACCTAAACTCACTGCCTCCTAAGCTTCTCATTTAATCTTTCGAGTTGCTATTGTCAATTTTATTGCACAGATAATTCTTTAAAAGAGCACAAAACTCAGGAGATAGCCTTAGTTTTCACCTGATTTTTTTTCTGTTCCAGGATCTTATCCAGGATATCACATTATATTTAGTTGCCATGTCTCCTTAGGCTTTTCCTGGGTCTGGAAGCTTCTTAGAGTTTCTTTGTTTTTAATCGTCTTTTGAGGAGTATTGATCAGGTATATTGTAGGATGTCTCTTTACTGAAAAATTTCTGATGTTTTTCTCATGATTAGATTGCGATTATGGGTTTTCAGAAGAAAGATCACTTTGGTAAAGTGCTTTCTTTATCACATCCTATAAAGGGTGCACGCTTTCAACATGATTTATGGTTGTTGATATTGATTTCGTCACCTGGGTGAAGTGGTATTTGTCAAGCTTCTCCATTTCACAAACAAAATAAAATTATTTTTTCCCCCTCTCCATACTCTACTCTGGAAAGAAGTCACTGTGCAAAGCCCATACTTAAGGAGCGAAGAGGTAGGCATCCCCCCACCTCTACCTTGGAGTGGAGTAGGTACATGAAGTACTTGGGATTTTTCTGCATGGGAGATTTGCCTCCTTGCCTCATTTACTAATTCAATAATTTATTTATATCAGTGTGCTATGATCCAATACTACTTTATTTTGCTGCTCAAATTGTTCTAGCCTTGACCAGTCTGAATACCCTATTATCCCTTATTAGTTCTAGGGTTTTTTTTTTTTTTTTTTTGGCTATTTTTGAGATTTTCTATTTAGACAATCATATCATCTGTGAACAAAGGCAGTTTTATTTCTTTCTTCCTTTCCAATATGTAGATTTTTAAAAAATATTATCTTACTGCACTAGCTACAACTTTCAATATGATGTTGAACAGGAATGGTGGAAAGAGACATCCTTGGTTTGTTTCTAATCTTAGGATGAAAGGATCCAGTAATATATGAGCTATAGTTTAGACTTTTTTTTTTTTTAATCAAATTGAAGAAGTTCCCCCCTATTTCTAATTAGCTGACAGTTTTTATCATGAATGGTCTTGGATTTTTGTCAAATGCTTTTTGTAAATCAATTGATTAGATCATATGACTCTTCTTTTAGAGCCTGCTGATATGATGGATTACATTAACAGATATTCAAATGTTGAAGCAGTCTTATGCTGTATAAATGAGTCAAAGATGGCCCCTTCGTATTGGCCCCTAGGGTGTTTATTTCCTAACAGTAGGCTAGAACCTTTAGTCCAAGACAAACCCAAAATTTTACACATACAATTACTTTTTAAATAGCCCAGATAATTGTATTTTTAGTCATTTAGAGCCTGCCAATTTGCATACCCCATTAAGACTGTACTCCAAATCTGCTAGTCATGTATAAAATGTACCTTATAGCTATAAAAGATCTCAAAGTGCTGCTGCCTTCAGAGCTCTCTGACCCAGAAGCTTCCTTCTTTGCTGCCAGGCAACATCACCTAGACATGAAAGCCCCTTCTCCAATTTCACTCTCACCCAAGATTTCCTTGCCCTCTTCCCCTTTTGGTTGGTATTTCCCCTTCTGCTCCTCTGCACCACTGTCTCTGGAAGATCTCCTGCTAAGACTGACAGTTCCTCTGTTGCAAACCTATCCAAGTGCTGCCAATAAATAGCTTGTTTTGCAACACTGCACTTTATCGTCCTTTTCCTCATCAACCTCTAAATTCTCAAACTCATCACAAGTGATGCCAAGGAAGGTTTTTGGTGATGAGCAAAGATTTGGCATGGGGTTTACTCAGTGAGAATGGCAATCAATTGGCAGAATGATCCTGGATGGCCCAAAGAGGTTGGGATTCAAAATTTGACATGTATTTGTGTCAGTTTGGGGAGGAATTGCTCTTTGCTATCCTGCACTCTCTTTCATGGACTCCCTCATGTCCCAGTAGTCTGGCCAAGTAGTAGCACCAGTGTTTTGAGTAAGTCATGCTATTACAACTGTCCTTTAGGGTCAGAGACATCAAGCTGCCCCAGAACAGAGTTTAGTCACCAGCACAGTTCCCCACTATGTAGGTGCTGGACATTGTATGACCTGTGAGCAAGAATAAATAAAGAAGAGGAGTTCATGCCTCTGGACCAATGTTGGGTCAACATTGATCTCATAACAGGTTATAGTGGGAGGATCTCTCTATGATCAACTGATGACTTGGGAAACTCTGAGAAGGTGTCTTCATCCATGAAGGACTGGTACGGCAAATACGCAAGCTGATAAGGCAAAGACATCAAACTGAGGCTGGTCCCATAGCACAGTTGAGAGAGGTGCCTTTGCAAACAGCTAGAATGTCTCTGTTGCTGTGATACTCAGTTTTCCTACCGTGGATATCCTTGTTTTATTCCCTCCGCAAAGGATAGCAAGACCCCAGTCCTTGAGCCATGCCAGCTAAAGCATTAGTTTAGTTTTCTAAAGACAAAAAAATTTATATTCCTGCCCCTCCCAGCACTCTGATTGAGGTCACTACTCCATTGAGGGGACAATACTAAGCACTAGAAACTCGATGTGCTGTACTTACAGCAGCTTCTCACCAGGACAACACCCGAAGAGAAGGTAGGAGCTTAAACATCTAGGGTGTAGACAAGATGGAGGAGAGAACATTGGGGAGCTAGAAGGGAATTCCCTACAGGAAGACAGACAACATAATCTCACCTCTAGCAACTGGTATAGTTCCTACCCCCTCTTTGCTAGTTGTTGTTATTAAGTAACATTGAGTGAGCTTCAACTCATAGCCACCCTATGTACAACAGAACAAACACTGTCCAGTTCTGTGCCATCCTCACAATTGTTATCCTTGAGCCCATTGTTGCAGCAACTGGGTCAATCCAACTCATTGAGGGTCTTCCTCTTTTTCACTTACCTTCTAATTTACCAAGGATGATGTCCTTCTCTAGGAACTGATCCCTTCTGATAAAATGTCCAAAGTATCTGACACGTAGTGTCACCATCCTTGCTTCTAAGGAGCATTCTGGCTGTACTTCTTCCAAGACAGATTTGTTCATTCTTTTGGCAGTGCATGGTATATTCAATAGTGTTTGCCAACACTGCAATTCAAAGGCATCGATTCTTCTTCAGTCCTCCTTATTCATTGTCCAGCTTTCACATGCATATGAGGCAATAAAAAACACCATGGCTTGGGTCAGGTGCACCTTAGTCTTCAAGGTGATATCTTTGCTTTCTAATACTTCAAAAAGGTCTTTGGCAGCTGATTTGCCCAATGCAATGCGTCTTTTGATTTCTTGACTGCTGCTTCCATGGGCATTGATTAGGGATCCAAGTAAAATGAAATCCTTGACAACTTCAATCTTTTCTCCGTTTATCAGGATATTGCTTATTGGTCCAGTTGTGAGGATTTTTGTTTTATTTATGTTGAGGTGTAACCCATACTGAAGGCTCTGGTCTCTGCTCTTCATCAGTAAGTGCTTCAAGTCCTCTTCACTTTCAGCAAGCAAGGTTGTGTCATGTGCATAGTGCAGGTTCATAATGAGTCTTCCTCTAATTCTGATTCAGTGTTCTTCTTCACGTACTCCAGTATCGCTGGTTATTTGCTCAGCATACAGATTGAATAAGTATGGTGAAAGGATACAACCCTGACGCACACATCTTCTGACTTTTAATCATATTAAAAAAAAAATCATATAGTATCCCTTTATTCTGTTCAAATGATTGCCTCTTGATTTATGTACAGGTTCCTCATGAGCACAGTTAAGTGTTCTGGAATTCCCATTCTTTGCATCCATAATTTGTTGTGATCTACACAGTTGAATGCCTTTGTATAGTCAATAAAACACAGATAAACATCTTTCTGGTATTCTCCGCTTTCAGCCAGGATCCATCAGACATCAACAATGATATCCCTAGTTCTACATCCTTTTGTGAATCTGGCTTGAATTTCTGGCAGTTCCCTATCAATATACTGCTGCAGCCACTTTTGAATGATCTTCAGCAAAATTTTATTCGTGTGTGGTATTAATGATATTGTTCTATAACTCCCACATTCTGTTGGATCACCTTTCTTTGGAATAGTCATAAATATGAATCTCTTCCAGTCAGTTGACCAGGCAGCTCTTTTCCAAATTTCTTGGCATAGACAAGTGAGCACTTCCAGTGCTGCATCTGTTCGTTGAAACATTTCAATTTGTATTCTGTCAATTCTTGGAACCTTGTTTTTCTCCAACGCCTTCAGTGCAGCTTGGACTTATCCCTTAAGTACCACCGGTTCCTGCTCATGTGCTACCTCCTGATATAGTCAAACATCCTCCAATTCTTTTTGGTATAGTGATTCTGTGTATTCCTTCCATCTTCTTTTGATGCTTCCTGCATCATTTAATATTTTCCTCATAGACTCCTTCAATATTACAACTGGAGGCTCAAATTTGTTCTTCAGTTCTTTCAACCTGAGCAATGCTGAGAGTGCTCTTCCGTTTTGGTTTTCTATCTCCAGGTCTTTGCACATGCGATTATTATAATACTTTACTTTGTCTTCTTGAGCCACCCTTTGAAATCTTCTGTTCAGCTTTTTTACTTCATCCTTTTTTTCCTTATGCTTTAGCTATTCGAACGTCTTTCCTGGTAACCACCCATAAAGTAATAAAGGCAGAAAGACAAAAGTAGAGGGCTGAAAGAGCTTCCTAGTGGTGCAACACTTAAGCTCTCTGCTGCTAACCAAAAGATTGACAGTTCAAACCCATCCACTGGCTACTCAGGAGAAAAACCTGGTGATCACCTTGCATAAAGATTACAGCTTAGAAAATCCTATGTTGTAGTTCTACTCTGTCATATGGGGTCTCTGTGACAAGAATCAGCTTGACAGCAACCAACATCGCTCTCACTTATTGGAAAAGAGATATTCTTTCACTTGCTTGGAGGCCTAGGCTCTCCTTTAGGCCCTCACCCATGTACCAAATGTAAAAGAGACTGCCAGGCTCTACAGAGTGTATCTAGTTGGGGGCAGGCACTACCTAATGGGGACTGAAATTAAACAATTAATTCCATAGGACAGAATGGAAAAATGATGTCTCTATTAAAGGATCCTGCACAATTAGAGCAGAAAGTGTGCATGACCCGGAAGTGGTCTTGAACTCTGGTTCACGTACCCCCTCTTAATGTGGATTTTTTATAGTTTGGAAGGATTCCTACCCTACATTAAACTTCATAATGGCCCAGGGAGACTGTAAATGGAAGGTGTCGGCCAAAGTCAAAGATTACCTGAATCAGCCAAGAATGTTGGAGTGGGCTTATCAAAAAACAGTTGATGAGTAACATGGTAACTTAGTGCCTTGGTTATCTAGTGCTGCTATAACAGAAATACTACAAGTGGATGGTTTTAACAAAGAGAAATTTATTTTCTCACAGTCTATTAGGCTAGAAGTCCAAATTCAGGTCATCAGCTCCAGTGGAAGCCTTTCTCTCTCTGTCGGCTCCAGGAGAAAATGCTTGCAGTAATTTCCCCATGGCCTAGGAGCTGCTCTGCACAGGTACCTCAGGGTCCAAGGGATATGTTCTGCTCCCAGTGCTGCTTTCTTGGTGTTATAATGTCCCCAACTCTCTGCTCATATCCCTTTCCTTTTATCTCTTTTAAGATAAAAGGTGGTGCAGGCCATACCCCAGAGAAACTGCCTATACTTTGGATCAGGAACGTGACCTTAGTCAGGATGTTACAATTTCACTCTAATCCTCTTTAACATAATCTGATCTTGCCTCACTAACCACGGGCAGAGATTAGGATTTACAACACACAGGAAAATTACAATCACAAAATGGAAGTCAACCACACAATGCTGGGAATCATGGCCTAACTGAGTTGACACATATTTTTTAGGGAACACAATTCAATCCATGACACTTAGTAAGACTGAAATTGGCTGAACTGAGTCCTGAGTCTACGCAGTTGTTTCTAATGGGGTTCCTGAAATATAAGGCTTTCTTATTCACGATGATGACGAATGCTAAAATGATACAAGAAGCCATAGATGCCCTAGAGTTAGTAGAAACTCCTGAAAGAGACTCAGCCAGATATTGCCTCTTAATTCTACAAAAACTTCTCCATTCAGCCTAAATCAAAATTACTAACCAGAAGCAAGGCTCTTCCCCTCCAAGGGCAAACAAACCACCTGCACTCAGGTCACTTCTTAGTGTGAATCCCAAGATGAACAAAAGAATTATACTAAACCCTAAGTGCTGTCATAGATTGAATTATGTCCCCCGCAAAATGTGTATATTAACTTGGTTAGGTCATGATTCCCAGTATTCTGTGGCTGTCCTCCATTTTATAATTGTAATTTTATGTTAAAGAGGATTAGAGCAGGATGGTAACACCCTTAACAGGTCACATCCCTGATCCAATGTAAAGGGAATTTCCCTGGCATGTGGCCTGCGCCACCTTTTATCTCTCAAGAGATACAAGCAGTGCGGTGAGCAGAGGGTATTCTTTGGACCTGAGGTTTCTGCGCTGAGATGCTCCCAGACCAAGGGAAGACTGATGACGAGGTCCTTCCTCCAGAGCCAGCAGAGAGACAAAGCCTATGCCTGGGAACCAGTGCCCTGAATTCAGACTTCTACCTTACTGGACTGTGAGAAAATAAACTCTTTATTAAAGCCATCCACTTGTGGTATTTCTGTTATAGCAACACTAGATGACTAAGACAGGTACAAAAATCCCAAATTGGAAGATCTCTGGTAAATTGGTGGAACATTTATGATACTTACTGGGGTTATATTACAATCTATGGCTTCATGATAGGTTAGTATGTACGCCCTCAGTTTCTATATCCTGGTAGACATTATAGGTAATTGGTATCATTTCTTCCTTAAATATTTGGTAGAATTCACTACCTGGCACTGGTGTTTTCCTTTTAAGGAGGCTGGTTATTGATTCAATTTTTATAATAGATGTAAGCCTATTCAGATTATCTATTTCTCCTGGAGTAAATTTTGATAGTTTGTATGTTTCAAGGAATTGGTCCTTTTAAATCTAAGTTTTCAAATTTATAATGTTCCTTTATTATGCTTTTAATATCTTTGGAATTAATAGGGATGACACCTCTTTCATTTCTGACATTATTAATTTGTGTCTTCTGTCTTTTTTTCTTGCTTATCCTGGCTAGAGGTTTATCAATTTTTTTCGTGTTTTCAAAGAACCAGCTTTTGATTTATCTGATTTTTTCTATTGATTTTCTCTTTTCAATTTCATTGATTTCAGCCCTAATTTTTGTTATTTATTTTCTTCTGATTGTTTTGACTTAAAGTGAACTTCTTTCCCTGTTCCCTACGATGGAAGCTTACATGATTGATTTTAGATTTGTCTTCTTTTCTAATATACATATTTAATGCTGTAAATTTCTCTATAATCAGTGTTTTTCACTTCATCCCACAAATTTTGATAAGTTGTATATATATATATCAGTTCAAAATATACATTTTTACGTGTCTTGAAACTTTTTCTTAGGTACATGTGCTATGTAGAAGTGTGTTGATTAATATTCAAATATTTTGGGATTTGGGATTTTCTACCTATCTTTTTATTACTGATTTCTAGTTTAATTGTGTTGTGATCTGAGAATATACTTTGTATGATCTTATACTTTGAAATGTGTTAAGGTGTTTTTGTGATTTAAAATGTGGTCTGTCTTCATGGCTGTTCCTTGTGAGCTTGAGGAGAATGTGTATTCTGCCCCTGTTGGATGAAATATTCTATAAATATCAATGAGATTAAGTTGATTGATGCTGCTGTTCAGCTCAACTACATCCTTACTGATTTTCTGCCTGCTGAATCTATCATTTACAGATAGAGAGGTGTTGACGGCTCCATCTATTATAACTGTATTTCCCTTTGCAATTATATGACTTTCCTCACATATTTTGAACACCTGTTGTTAGATGCAGGACTGAGCAGTGTTTTGTTCTGTTGAACATAGAGTCTCTGTTAGTCAGAATCGACTCAACAGCACCTAATAATTACAGTTGTTAGGTGCTCACAAGTTAAGGATTGTTATATCTTTTTTGAGAATTGAACAATATCTTATATAATGCTCGTCTTTATCCCTGATTTTTTTGTTCTGATTGTGTTTTGTCTGAAATTAATATAGCTAATCCAGCTATCTTTGATTAGTGCTAGCGAGTTGAATCTCCTCTATGTCTTTACTTTTAACCAGTCAGTGTTTTTACATATAAATTTGATGTCTTTTAAGTAGCGTATAATTGGGTCTTCTTTTTTTTTCATTATGACAATTTCTCTTTCAATACAAATATACATTCATATTTAAAGTTGATATTGATGACTTAAAATCTTTATGTTTGTAACTTTTTTATTGTTGCTTTTGAACTTTGTTTCTTTTTAATCTTCTATTTTTCCGCCTTCTCTGGTTTTAAATGAGCATTTCATATGATTTCTGGGCATATTTCAAAATGGTAACTTTTCCCAAAAAAGGAAAAGTCTATCAGTCACATGAAGGGGTCTTTTTCATATATTTACCATAAGATCTAGTAGGATTCATAAAGAGAAAAGCCATAAAAGTGAGGGGACACCCTAAGATGGGCCTCCAGGAATTTCTCACTTCCTGTTTGGTCCACATAAGCCTTCAACAATTTGTCAAAATTACCATTTATATGTCTCTGCCAGTTTACGATTCCAGTTGCTTCTGGTCCAATAAACTGATCTCAGCTGTAATTTTCTGTAGTCTTTAGTCTCTCCATATTTTGAGACGGTGATTTTCCATGTGATGTCATTTTTCTAGTAAGTTCTAAAAAAAGTTATTGATTTTCAGTTTAATCAGCCTGTAGCTCATTATAAGTATAGTACTATTGACTTCCAAGCTCTTTACTGTGAAAGCTGAAACAACTAGCTCCGTTATTTTTAAATAAAAGAGCCGTATACAATTAAATCTTCTGTCTGTCCTCAAAAATAAGTGCCTTCTTAATGTAAGACATGCTATGTTTAATATCAAAACATAAAATTGCTATAATTTTTTTTCTTGGTAGTTAATCAAGAAAGTTTCCTCCTATCATGGAAGTCGTTTAAAAATACTTGAAGCATTCTACCATAGTTTTATTTTTCCATGGCATGTCATCTCTAGGGGTGGTACAAATAGTTAACACACTCAGCTGCTAAACAGAAAGGTTGGAGGTTTGAGTCCAATCAGAGGCACCTTAGAAGAAAGGCCTAGCAATCTACTTGCAAAAAATCAATCGTCAAGAACTCTTTCACCACAGTTCTACTCTGACACACATGGGGTCACTGTGAATCAGAATTGTGTTGACACCAACAGGTAACTGTTAGTGTGCACATGATGGCTGCCTCTGTAATATACATTTTATCCACAACCTATGTGTTCAGAAATGCCTCTGATTAAACTAAATAACCTGTATTTCCATTTTTGATTGGCTCTGATAATTCAGTGTGGTCAACCAGCAGACTATCATTTCTGGTTGTTAAAAAGGGAGCATGTTTGTCTATTGGATTCTACTCGTCCAGAACAAAAAAGAAAGAAACCAAAGACTCAGAGAAGAAAGTAACCTACAGGGCTAATAATCTACATGAACTACAGCCTCATCTACTCTGAGACCAGAAGAGCTAGATGATGCCAGGTTACTGTTATGGATTGTTCTGATTTGGGCCACAATAGATGGATCCTGATAAAACAAAAGAAAATGTGAAACAGAATTCAAAAAAGTCTAGATTTACTGGACCAATTGAGACAAGAGGGCTCCCTGAGACTATTGACTTGAGATATTCTTTAAAAGTTAATTTGAATTTTCCCTTAAGGTCACCTTTTAGCTGAATAAGTTTTACTTATAAAGAATATTACCTGTGAGTAATGAGCTTATTTAAAAATCGTCCATATGAGACCAAATGGTCAAAAATTACTCCAAAGCAAAGATGAGAAGGTAAGGGGGCAGAAAAACTAGAGTATTAGAAATGGTGAAACTGGAAAGGGATGAATGAGAATGATCACACATTGTGAAAAAAATGTAACCAATATCACGGAATAATTTGTGTAGAAATAGTTAAATGGAAACTGAATTTGCTGTGCAAACTTTCCCTTTGAACACAATAAAATATTAAAAAAAAAAAAAAAAAAAAAAAGGAAGCATGTAGCTGCATTGTCCCTGGGTAAGTCAGTTGCAGGACAAAAACAAAATATAGAAAATGTAAAACATAAGAGAAATGCCAAGAAATCATAAAAATTAGGACTGTCCACACAACTTCTATTGAGCTAATAAACATACTTTTTTTAATTGTTAAACTCAGCTGGAGTGGAGTTTCCTTTAACTGCAACTGAATGCATTTTTTCTGAAAAAATGTCGGTATCCAGAAAGAGGGCAAATAGGAAAAAAAACCTGTGAAAATACTTTCTCTGAAGGAAAAAAAAAAAAAAAAGCACCTGGTCTCTTAGAAAACCCAAAATATTGATAAGAATAAGAGAACGGAAACCATAGATAATCCTAGCAAACAAATAAGCATAAAAAAAAAAAAGAAAAAAAGAAACCAGAGGAAACAAACCCTGGTAGCATAGTGGTTAAGTGCTACGGCTGCCAACCAAAGAGTCGGCAGTTGGAATCCGCCAGGTGCTCCTTGGACACTCTGTGGGGCAGTTCTACGAAGTTTATTTAGTACCTTTTCTCTTCATCTAGAAATCATGTTTGTTACTCTCACAAAAACAAAGACCATACTTTCTGGTCTGACAGAGGCTGGAGAAACCCCAAGAGTATTTTCCCAGGACACCTTTTTAACTCAGTACTGAAGCCTCTCCTGAGGTTTATCTTTCATCCAAAGATTAGACAAGCCTATAAAACAAAAAATAACACATGCTGTTCAACCATGTATGAGACTAAATGAGCATACCAGCCCAGCAGCAAGGATGAGTAGGCAGGAGCTGATGGAACGCAGGACGAATGGCAACGGGGAACCCAAGGTGGAGTAGGCAAGAGTGTTGACATTTTGTGGAGTTGGCAACCAGTGTCACAAAACAATATGTGTCTTAATTGTTTAATGAGAAACTAATTGGCTCTGAAAACTTTCACCTAAAGCAAAATTTAGGAAAAAAAAGAAATGGTATTTGCTATTTTATTTCTTTTCATTGAATATCACATTGTGTTTTCCTAATGCCGTTTAAAAGTATATGGTATATATCATTTAAGAAATCCATATAATATTCCTTTCCATGGGGTTTTCACAGCTACTTAAGCTTTTATTATTTAAGATAATATTTTAGAATATTTAAATTCTTTCCTATTTCTTGCTATTATAAATAGTACAATTTTGAGCAGTTTTACAGTCAGTAGGTGTTTCGTATTTTGTTTAGGATAAAATTAAAGAACTGTAAGTATTGCACAAATAATGTAAATATTTTTACAGTCTAGCTCTTCATATCCAAACTTCTTATCAAATATATTTCTGTCACTTTTACTATCATAAATATTGTATAAGAGGATGGATCTCGCCATAGCCTTTGTTATCACAAAATAGTACTGCCTTGGAAAAAAATAATCTCTCCAAACTTGGGTATAAAAATGACCAACAAAATAAACAAAAGCAATGACATATGGCTATTTGAATTTGTATTTTCATAATTATAAAATCAAGTTTAATAATAGCCTTTAAGATAGTCTCAAATTTACTCATCTTTATTTTCAATATCAGTAACTGCCTACGTTTTTCCATATATTTAATCAGATTTTACTGCTTACTTAGGCTTTTTAATGTGCTTAATAAGGGCAGTGAAACTTTGTTCATTTTTTGAAAAAAAAAAATTTTGTAAATTTTCTTTTTAAATATATTTGATTTTTAAAAAAACATCAGAATAGCAATAAATGCTCATTTAGAAAATTTGAAAAACAAATATTGAAAATACATGGCAATCATAATTCTAATATCAGAGGTAATATTTTGGACTAATAGGATGAATATTTATTTATTAAACATACTTTCATACAAGATAGAATAAAAGTGAACACTCTGCTTAGAATATTTGTTAACATGTGAATTCTTTCATAATGACCTCATTAGTTCTTATATCAAAATATTTTTCGTAGATGCATAAATTCTATTTTTTCTAACCAGATCATACTAGGTTCAGTATGGATTATACCTCAACATAAAGAAAACAAAAATCATCACAACTGGACCAATAAGCAACATCATAATAAATAGAGCAAAGATTTAAGTTTTCAAAGATTTCATTTTACTTGGATCCACAATCAACACTCATGGAAACAGCAATCAAGAAATCAAATGGAGTGTTGGGCTAATCTGCTGCAAAAGACCTCTGTAAAGTGTTAAAAGCAATCATGTCACTTTGAGGACTAAGGTGTGTCTGACCCAAGCCATGGTATTTTCAGTAGCCTCTATGCATGTTAAAGCTAGACGATAAATAAGGAAGACTGAAGAAGATCGATGCCTTTTAATTATGGTGAAGAATATTGAATATACCAGAAGAATGAACAAATCTATCTTGGAAGAAATACAGCCAGAGCGCTACTTGAAATCTATGAATTGAAATCAACTTGGCAGCAAAGGAGTTGGTTTTTGGCTTAGTGGCCCCTTTGGACAGAGTAGAACTGCCCCATAGGGTTTCCAAGACTATAAACTTTTCCAGAAGCAGACTATCACATGTTTCTCCTGTAGAGTGGTTGGTGTGTCCCAACTGTCAACATTTTGGTTAGCAGCTGAGCATTTAATCACTTTCTTACCAGGGCTCATATGGGTAATAGTCTCCATGAACTTTGTGAGCCATTGTACAGGATTAACAAACCCATATAGGGGCAAGGAGACACTGGCTTATCTTATTAAAAAAATTAGAGTGGCTAATTCAGAGGGCAGCACAGGCACTAATAAGGACAGAGTCATAACTCGTAAAGACCCAGCCGTGGACAGCTGGCCATCAGGAAAAGGCTGAATGGGCCATTGATGAAGAACGGCAAACCCCTTCTAGCTTGTGACTTAACCCAGGGGGCTAGAGAGAGAAAGGCGCTGGCTGGTCTAGACGTAAGGATGGCAGCGCTTGTCTCACATACTTTGGATATGTTATTAGGAGGAACCTGTCCCTGGAGAAAGACAATCTAGCTTGGTAAATTAGAAGGTGAGTGAAAAGGAGAAAGAACCTCAACGAGATGGACTGACACAGTGGCTGAAACAGTGGGCTGAAACAGCAACAATCATGAGAATGGCATAGGCCCAGGCAGTGTTTTGTTCTGTTGCAGACAGGGTCACTATGAGTTGGAACTGACTCAACAGCACCGAAAAACAGTAATACTCAAATCATGAAGATCTGGTATAACTGCACTTTCACTTGGTATCTCATGTTTATGTGTACAATATTAAGTCATGTAGCAAAGTAGGGAGCTGTTTTAGAACCGATGGGCAATTCTCAGCTGTAAAACCCATAATCTTGCTCCAGAGTCTTAAGATTTATACTATAATTCTTCAACTGAAGCTTTTTTCGGAAAGCTTCTTGCCATCTATGACAGATACTTCTGGCACCATCAGATGTTCAGGGCCATATGGCACAAGTGGCAGTGCAGTTGGCAAAACACTGTCAATCTGTTGCAGCACCCACTTTTGCTCTGGAACCCTCTTTGAAGCTTCCAGCCTCTTTTGTCAACCAATATAATGTTCACAATACTATTCCAAAACTGTAAAATCAAAGAGGCTCACTAGGTGCTGTGCCTTAGTGGTAAGAGATATGAGGTTAAAAAAAAAAAGTCCTAGACAACTGGACTCCTAAATTCTTCACTAATACAATACACATCTGATGAATCTTCATGGGAATTGTGTTTCATCTCTGGGTTTACCCCATCTCAGTGCTGTAATGAAGTTTAGTCCTATTCCAATATGCACTACAGTAATTCTGTCATTTTTATTCACTAATTCTAGTCCATCATCACGACAATATTCCAGAAGACTATTAGGATGGGATCCAGTTTTCTTTTCAGTATGTAGAATCAAGAGCAACAGTGTGATGATGTCAATAAATTCTCTACAATTCAGTTCTTTTTTCCACCTGAATTTTTCCTACACCCTAGCAATCTACTCATGTTTTCCTTCTATTTTTTTTTTAAATAATTTTTATTGAGCTTTAAGTGAACGTTTACAAATCAAGTCAGTCTGTCACGTATAAGCTAATATACACCTTACTCCATACTCCCACTTACTCTCCCCCCAATGAGTCAGCCCTTCCGGTCTCTCCTTTCGTAACAATTTTGCCAGTTTCTAACCCTCTCTACCCTCCCATCTCCCCTCCAGACAGGAGATGCCAACACAGTCTCAAGTGTCCACCTGATACAAGTAGCTCACTCTTCGTCAGCATCTCTCTCCAACCCATTGTCCAGTCCCTTCCATGTCTGATGAGTTGTCTTCGGGAATGGTTAATGTCCTGGGCCAACAGAAGGTTTGGGGACCATGACCGCCGGGATTCCTCTAGTCTCAGTCAGACCATTAAGTCTGGTCTTTTTATGAGAATTTGGGGTCTGCATGCCACTGATCTCCTGCTCCCTCAGGGGTTCTCTGTTGTGCTCCCTGTCAGGGCAGTCATCAGTTGTGGCCGGGCACCATCTAGTTCTTCTGGTCTCAGGATGATGTGGCCCTTTCTGTCTCTTGGGCTCATAGTTGTCGTGTGACCTTGGTGTTCTTCATTCTCCTTTGATCCAGGTGGGTTGAGACCAATTGATGCACCTTAGATGGCCGCTTGTTAGCATTTAAGACCCCAGATGCCACATTTCAAGGTAGGATGCAGAATGTTTTCATGATAGTATTATTTTGCCAATTGACTTAGAAGTCCCCTTAAGCCATAGTCCCCAAACCCCCGCCCTTGCTTCGCTGACCTTTGAAGCATTCCATTTATCCTGGGAACATCTTTGCTTTTGGTCCAGTCCAATTGAGCTGACCTTCTGTGTATTGAGTATTGTCCTTCCCTTCATCTAAAGCAGTTCTTATCTAACAACTAATCGGTAAAAAATCCTCTCCCACCCTCCCTCCCTCCCGCCCTCGTAACCACAAAAGAATGTGTTCTTCTCAGTTTATACTATTTCTCAAGATCTTATAATAGTGGTCTTATACAATATTTGTCCTTTTGCCTCAGACTCATTTCACTCAGCATAATGCCTTCCAGGTTCCTCCATGTTATGAAATGTTTCACAGATTCGTCACTGTTCTCTATCGATGCGTAGTATTCCATTGTGTGAATATACCACAATTTATTTAACCATTCATCCGTTGATGGACACCTTGTTTGCTTCCAGCTTTTTGCTATTGTAAACAGAGCTGCAATAAACATGGGTGTGCATATATCTGTTTGTGTGAAGGCTCTTGTATCTCTAGGGTATATTCCGAGGAGTGGGATTTCTGGGTTGTATGGTAGTTCTATTTCTAACTGTTTAAGATATCGCCAGATAGATTTCCAAAGTGGTTGTACCATTTTACATTCCCACCAGCAGTGTATAAGAGTTCCAATCCCTCCGCAGCCTCTCCAACATTTATTCTTTTGTGTTTTTTGGATTAATGCCAGCCTTGTTGGAGTGAGATGGAATCTCATCGTGGTTTTAATTTGCATTTCTCTAATGGCTAATGATCGAGAGCATTTTCTCATGTATCTGTTAGCTGCCTGAATATCTTCTTTAGTGAAGTGTGTGTTCATATCCTTCGCCCACTTCTTGATTGGGTTGTTTGTCTTTTTGTGGTTGAGTTTTGACAGAATCATCTAGATTTTAGAGATCAGGCGCTGGTCAGAGATGTCATAGCTGAAAATTCTTTCCCAATCTGTAGGTGGTCTTTTTACTCTTTTGGTGAAGTCTTTAGATGAGCATAGGTGTTTGATTTTTAGGAGCTCCCAGTTATCGGGTTTCTCTTCATCATTTTTGGTAATGTTTTGTATTCTGTTTATGCCCTGTATTAGGGCTCCTAAAGTTGTCCCTATTTTTTCTTCCATGATATTTATTGTTTTAGCCTTTATGTTTAGGTCTTTGATCCACTTGGAGTTAGTTTTTGTGCTTGGTGTGAGGTATGGGTCCTGTTTCAGTTTTTTGCAAATGGATATCCAGTTATGCCAGCACCATTTGTTAAAAAGACTATCTTTTCCCCAATTAACTGACACTGGGCCTTTGTCAAATATCAGCTGCTCATATGTGGATGGATTTATATCTGGGTTTTCAATTCTGTTCCACTGGTCTATGTGTCTCTTGTCGTACCAGTACCAGGCTGTTTTGACTACTGTGGCTGTATAATAGGTTCTGAAATCAGGTAAAATGAGGCCTCCCACTTTCTTCATGTTTTTCAGTAATGCTTTGCTTATCCGAGGCTTCTTTCCCTTCCATATGAAGTTGGTGATTTGTTTCTCTATCACCTTAAAAAATGACATTGGAATTTGGATCGGAAGTGCATTGTATGTATAGATGGCTTTTGGTAGAATAGACATTTTTACTATGTTAAGTCTTCCTATCCATGAGCAAGGTATGTTTTTCCACTGAAGTATGTCCTTTTGAATTTCTTGTAGTAGAGCTTTGTAGTTTTCTTTGTATAGGTCTTTTACATCCTTGGTAAGATTTATTCCTAAGTATTTTATCTTCTTCTTGGGGGTTACTGTGAACGGTATTGATTTGGTGATTTCCTCTTCGGTGTTCTTTTTGTTGATGTAAAGGAATCCAAGTGATTTTTGTATGTTTGTCTTATAACCTGAGACTCTGCCAAACTCTTCTATTAGTTTCAGTAGTTTTCTGGTGGATTCGTTGGGGTTTTCTGTGTATAAGATCATGTCATCTGCAAATAGAGATAATTTTACTTCCTCCTTGCCAATCCGGATGCCCTTTATTTCTTTGTCTAGCCTAATTGCTCTGGCTAGGACTTCTAGCACAATGTTGAATAAGAGTGGTGATAAAGGGCATCCTTGTCTGGTTCCCGTTCTCAAGGGAAATGCTTTCAGGTTCTCTCCATTTAGAGTGATATTGGCTGTTGGCTTTGCATAGATGCCCTTTATTATGTTGAGGAATTTTCCTTTAATTCCTATTTTGGTGAGAGTTTTTATCATAAATGGGTGTTGGACTTTGTCAAATGCCTTTTCTGCATCAATTGATAAGATCATGTGGTGTTTGTCTTTTGTTTTATTAATATGGTAGATTATATTAATGGTTTTTCTAATAGTAAACCAGCCTTGCATACCTGGTATAAATCCCACTTGGTCATGGCGAATTATTTTTTTGATATGTTGTTGAATTTATTGGCTAGAATTTTGTTGAGGATTTTTGCATCTATGTTCATGAGGGATATAGGTCTGTAATTTTCTTTTTTTGTAATGTCTTTACCTGGTTTTGGTATCAGGGAGATGGTGGCTTCATAGAATGAATTGGGTAGTATTCTGTCATTTTCTATGCTTTGAAGTACCTTTAGTAGTAGTGGTGTTAACTCTTCTCTGAAGGTTTGGTAGAACTCTGCAGTGAAGCTGTCCGGGCCAGGGCTTTTTTTGGTTGTGAGTTTTTTGATTACCGTTTCAATCTCTTTTTTTGTTATGGGTCTATTTAGTTGTTCTACTTCCGAATGTTTTACTTTAGTTAGGTAGTGTTTTTCCAGGAATTCATCCATTTCTTGTAGGTTTGCAAGTTTGTTAGAGTACAATTTTTCGTAATAATCTGATATGATTCTTTTAATTTCAGTTGGGTCTGTTGTGATGTGGCCCTTCTCGTTTCTTATTCAGGTTATTTGTTTCCTTTCCTGTATTTCTTTAGTCAGTCTAGCCAATGGTTTATCAATTTTGTTAATTTTTTCAAAGAACCAGCTTTTGGCTTTGTTAATTCTTTCAATTGTTTTTCTGTTCTCTAATTCATTTAGTTCAGCTCTAATTTTTATTATTTGTTTTCTTCTGGGGCCTGATGGATTCTTTTGTTGCTCACTTTCTATTTGTTCAAGTTGTAGGGACAATTCTCTGATTTTGTCTCTTTCTTCTTTTTGTATGTGTGCATTTATCAATATAAATTGGCCTCTGAGCACTGCTTTTGCTGTGTCCCAGAGGTTTTGATAGGAAGTATTTTCATTCTCGTTGCATTCTATGGATTTCCTTATTCCCTCCTTGATGTCTTCTATAACCCAGTCTTTTTTGAGTAGGGTATTGTTCATTTTCCAAGTATTTGATTTCTTTTCCCTAGTTTTTCTGTTATTGATTTCTACTTTTATTGCCTTGTGGTCTGAGAAGATGCTTTGTAATATTTTGATGTTTTGGATTCTGCAAAGGTTTGTTTTATGACCTAACATGTGGTCTATTCTAGAGAATGTTCCATGTGCGCTAGAAAAAAAAGCATACTTTGCAGCAGTTGGTTGGAGAGTTCTGTATAAGTCAATGAGGTCGAGTTGGTTGATTGTTGTAAGTAGGTCTTCAGTGTCTCTGTTGAGCTTCTTACTGGATGTCCTGTCCTTCTCCGAAAGTGGTGTGTTGAAGTCTCCTACTATAATTGTGGAGGTGTCTATCTCACTTTTCAGTTCTGGTAAAATTTGATTTATGTATCTTGCAGCCCTGTCATTGGGTGCATAAATATTTAATATGGTTATATCTTCCTGATCAATTGTCCCTTTTATCATTGTGTAGTGTCCTTCTTTATCCTTTGTGGTGGATTTAAGTTTAAAGTCTATTTTGTCAGAAATTAATATTGCTACTCTTCTTCTTTTTTGCTTATTGTTTGCTTGATATATTTTTTTCCATCCTTTGAGTTTTAGTTTGTTTGTGTCTCTAAGTCTAAGGTGTGTCTCTTGTAGGCAGCATATAGATGGATCGTGTTTCTTTATCCAGTCCGAGACTCTCTGTCTCTTTATTGGTGCATTTAGTCCATTTACATTCAGTGTAATTATAGATAAATAAGTGTTTAGTGTTGTCATTTTGATGCCTTTTTATGTGTGTTGTTGACAATTTCATTTTTCCACATATTTTTTTCTGCTGAGACGTTTTTCTTAGTAAATTGTGAGATCCTCATTTTCGTAGTGTTTGTCTTTATGTTTGTTGAGTCGTTACGTTTTTCTTGGCTTTTATTTTGAGTTATGGAGTTGTTATACCTCTTTGTGGTTACCTTAATATTTACCCCCATTTTTCTAAGTAAAAACCTAACTTGTATTGTCCTATATCGCCTTGTATCACTCTCCATATGGCAGTTCTATGCCACCTGTATTTAGTCCCTCTTTTTGATTATTGTGATCTTTTACGTATTGACTTCAATGATTCCCTGTTACGAGCTTTTTTTTTTTTTTAATGAATCTTAATTTGTTTTTGTGATTTCCCTATTTGAGTTGATATCAGGATGTTCTGTTTTGTGACCTTGTGTTGTGCTGGTATCTGATATTACTGGTTTTCTGACCAAACAATTTCCTTTAGTATTTCTTGTAGCTTTGGTTTGGTTTTTGCAAATTCTCTAAGCTTGTGTTTATCTGTAAATATCTTAATTTCGCCTTCATATTTCAGAGAGAGTTTTGCTGGATATATGATCCTTGGCTGGCAGTTTTTCTCCTTCAGAGCTCTGTATATGTCATCCCATTGCCTTCTCGCCTGCATGGTTTCTGCTGAGTAGTCTGGACTGATTCTTATTGATTCTCCCTTGAAGGAGAACTTTCTTTTCTCCCTGGCTGCTTTTAAAATTTTCTCTTTATCTTTGGTTTTGGCAAGATTGATGATAATATGTCTTGGTGTTTTTCTTTTTGTATCAATCTTAAATGGGGTTCGATGAGCATCTTGGATAGATATCCTTTCGTCTTTCATGATGTCAGGGAAGTTTTCTGTCAGCAGATCTTCAACTATTTTCTCTGTGTTTTCTGTCCTCCCTCTCTGCTCTGGGACTCCAATCACACGCAAGTTGTCCTTCTTGATAGAGTTCCACATGATTCTTAGGGTTTCTTCATTTTTTTTAATTCTTTTATCTGATTTTCTTTCAGCTATGTTGGTGTTAATTCCCTGGTCCTCAAGATTTCCCACTCTGCATTCTAATTGCTCGAGTCTGCTCCTCTGACTTCCTATTGCATTGTCTAATTCTGTAATTTTATTGTTAATCTTTTGGATTTCTGCATGCTGTCTCTCTATGGATTCTTGCAACTTATTAATTTTTCCACTATGTTCTTGAATAATCTTTTTGAGTTCTTCAACTGTTTTATCAGTGTATTCCTTGGCTTTTTCTGCAGTTTGCCTTATTTCATTTCTGAGGTCATCCCTGATGTCTTGAATCATTCTGTAAATTAGTTTTTTATATTCTGTATCTGATAATTCCAGGATAGTATCTTCATTTGGGAAAGATTTTGATTCTTTTGTTTGGGGGGTTGTAGAAGCTGTCATGGTCTGCTTCTTTATGTGGTTTGATATCGACTGCTGTCTCCGAGCCAAAAAAAAGATATAGTAGTGGTTTATTCTATAATTGCTCACTGAGTCTTATCTTGTTTTGTTTTCTTTCAATATACGTGGATGGGCTACTAGATTGTGCTGTCTTGTTTGTTATAGCCCTTGACTTACTTATGACCTATTACCAGCTGGTTTGGGCTGTTTCCAGATATATATGCCTGAGTCTATTCACTATTCTTGAGTAGAATCTGATTTGGGGTCATCAAGTGTGTGCTTCACCCTAACACCTATCCACCTCGAAAAGTAGTGGTGATAGTTGTGTGCACCAGATTCTATTAGCAGCTGGGGTTCACACTCTGGGGGGGCAGGATGCTGACAGTCTTCCCCCAAGTGTCAGTGAGGTAGGAGTGTCTCTATTCTTATAGCACCTTGGTGGGAGGGCACTACAGCTGTACCTTAGGCCTCCAATGTAAGTACCTCTACTGATTGGTAGTTGTCACCCTCCTTAGACCCCTAAGGCAAGAGGCTAGGTGGTCTGGGGGGAGCTTAAGCTCTCAGTTCCCTGTTGTGGGTCAGTTAGGACTCTGTTGAATAAGTAGAGATATCAGACCTGGGAAACTTGTTTTTCCAGTAAATCCTCTAAAAAAAATGCAGTCAGATCCCTATCAGAACTGCCTCTGGGTTATAACCGCCACCTTGTTCCCTGTAAGGATGAAAGTCTGGCCCGCTAAAGCCACGGTCGGATCCTCTGCTGCCAGTCTGAAGCCCAGCATCAAGGTTCCTCGGCTGGGACGCTGCACTCCTGGCTCCAAAACCAGTCACTGCCTCCCGGGGACTTCTCCTCCCGCCAGCCGCATCGCCGTGCCGCCCTCACTGACCTGCTGGGCCCCCTCCCGTGGTTAGTTTAGGGGAGTAGGGCTGCGCCCCGTGTTTGTGCCGTGAGTAGATGCTGTGTTCAGCTCCCCTGCGCCCAGTCCAAAGCCCGGCGCCAAGGTTCCCCGACTGGGACGCTGCACTCCCGACTCCAAAAGCAGTCACTGCCTCCCGGGGACTTCTCCCACCAGCCATGTCACCATGCCGCCTGCGCGCACTGGCTGGGCCCCCTCCCAGGGTCAGTTCAGGGGGTAGGGCTGTGCCCCTTTTTTGCGCCGTCACAAGATTTTGTGTTCAGCTCTCCTGGGCCCAGTCCTAAGCCCGGCGCCAAGGTTACCTGACTGGGACGCTGGCTCCAGGCTCCGAAAACAGTCGCTGCTTCCCCGTATTTGTTCGTTCTCCATCTCTGTCATTCAGGTCAACTCTTTAAATCTGTGTTTGTTGTTCAGGGTTCGTAGATTGTTATGTATGTGATCGATTCACTTGTTTTTCCAAGTCTTTGTTGCAAGAGGGATCTGAGGTAGCATCTACCTAGTCAGCCATCTTGGCCTCACCTTCTTCCTTCTATTTCTATTTCTGAAGGATATATTCTGAGATTCCACATTTCATTTGGGAAGTGAACAATTTCTTCTTGATGAATAAACCTTGTCTCCCCACCCAAACTCTTCTGAGAAGTCATCCAGACTAATGGCTAGAAGACAGTGGGGCGTAGTATGGACAGACCTTGAGGAGAGCAAGGACCATCCTGTGTGCAACTTGCTCCAGGTGCAGTTATCACACACGTTTAGGCATCAAGGCATTCTTCAGATCCATAATGAGGAGGGGCATTGTTTATTTTGGCCCAGAAAGTTCAGGGAAATATAAGGGATCAAGATTCTCAGGCTCAGTTTCCTCAGTTTTATTAATAGGTATGAGGCTCAAAATATTAACTTAGCAGAGTCTTACCATAATATAGGAACTTTATCAAGACTGGCAGTTAATTTCAATTGTTAGCTTTGCTACCTTTACAATTAGATCTGTGACTTAATTTTCAATAAAATTTGTCCAAGCCTTTAATAGATGAGAGTCTACTTAAAAGCTACCACAGAAGCTCTTTGTTTTCACAGTTTTATAGCATACCGTCAATTTCCAGTTGGCTGACCTTAGCCTACAATCTTGTTTTTGCAAGCCTTCTAATGACATTAGCAGAAGCCAACCCACTCCTAGTCATTATAATTATCACTACCACCATATCATTCAGGTGCCACAGCCCCCACATACTCAACACCTATCCATCCACTTGTCCCTCATTCTGATTAATGAAGGTGGAATCGTTAATATTTCTGAAGTGAGTGCATGCCACATTTCATCGCTGGTTCATTCCTGGTACCCACTCTTTATCCTGGGCTCCTCAGAAAGCAGAGCTTGGGGCAAATGCTCATTCACTACAACTTCACTCTGAAGTGCAATCCAAAGGAAGCCAGAGAGAGAGGAAATGTGGGTGACGCAGAGCATGTCAGAGAGATATACAGGCACATATTATCAAGGCGGCTGCAACTATGTATATAGTTAGACCATTATTTTTCTGAAGAGCAGTATGTGTCACTTTGTCTCTTGACAATATAGCCATGAAAGGAAGGAAGGAAGAATTTATTTCCTTGCCTCTATCTCTCATTTGTCAAAACTTTGTTTTACAATCCCTTCACTATGGGGTATGTGAGGGAGCTAAGCATGTCCCATAGATTCATATGTCTCAGGGTCAACACGAAAATGCTTAGAGGAGGTGAGGGGCACATGATATGGACATGAGGCAAGTGTTATTGGATTGTATCCTGTTGTGTTTTTTTTGCATAGGCTCCAGCCTGATTGAGTCATTTCAGAGATTGTTGCTGTGGTCGGTTGGTGCAAAAAAGAGTTACCAAGAGCCCTAGACATAGGCTAATCAAGAGTTTATGAAGTGGTATAAACGAAGCGTCTTTTGCAGACTTATACTACACAAAACAAAGTAAGGCAAAGTAAACAAGCAAAAAATATCAGCTCTCTTCCCCATACTAAACTACCCTATTGATTTTTAACTCCGAAAGGCAAAGAATGACAATGATTTTTAGCTTTATCTTCTTGTATTTAGCCAGATAATTTTAAATAGTATGCTTGTTGATGTTTAAACAAATATTTTAAAATAAAATGGAATTACTGTTTTTTTTTCCAATTTTAGGCATTAACTGTTGACTTCTGAAGCTAAGGATTAGGTCACTTGTATCATCTTCAATATATATGCACACGTGAATACACACAAAAATGCTCACATGTCTACACACACACACACACACAGAGAAACACACAGGTCTGCTTTACCCATTCTACAGAAAGAATTGCACTGTAACTTTTTGGTTGAATTAGTATTATGGCCACCCAAATGTTGTTCATAGCCAATTCACCTTCTGGTATACGTTTTTTTGTTATTGCTCTAGTTTTAGTAATTGACTCGTTTATTTACTTGTTTAGTTTTATTTAACATTATGACTAATTCTGGATCAAAATTATTTTAAAAACTATAAAACTCCACTCAATATTATTAACAAAATCTATTTCTCATGGTCAACCCTTCTTACCCTACACTGAACTTCCTGCTTCAATTGGCTGTTGTACTCGACAGCTATCCTTTTGGGTTGTCCCTTTATAATTACAATGGAAGCTGCACATGTCACAGTCTTGTGTTTAATTCCTAAGTTCTCTTCTTGGACTTTATAATTTTTCTCTTGTTATTTTTATTCATCATTTATGATGGAGTATATTTTCTTGAGAAAGGAGACCTATGAGATAAAACTTTAAGACCTTGTATTTCTGAAAATGTATTTATTCTAATCCTATATCTAATTGATTTGCAGGTCGTTTTATGCAAAGACATTTAGCACATTTCCATCTTCTTTCCATTTTCTCAAGATCTGTTTTAGTTTTTTTTCCTATCTCATATTTTATCGGGTCTCCTATTTGATTATTTTTGTCTTTTTTATGTATATACGATTTTATCTTTTGAATAGGAATTTAAGACAGAATGAATATAAATGTGTATATCAATCCAGAACGCTTAATCTTAAGTGCATATCACTGTATCTTTCCAGTTTTCTGTAATTTCTAAAGAAGTAGAGTAACTGAATGAAATATGTGAATCTTGTGATATTATCACTTATGTGATATACCATTTTGTTTTCCAGTGGATGTTCACTTCTTCTAGACATCTGACTTCCCAAAATACCTACAAAACATCGAACAAGAAAATAGTATCTAAGTCCAGAAAAATGAGAGCACATCCACGATACCGTTGGTTATGATTAGTGATTAGGTGAGCACCTTGTGACCCACAACCAAAACCAGAAGCCAGACCCATTGCCACTGAGCCAATTCTGACCCATAGCGACCCTAATGTATAGAGTAGAACTGCCCCACAGGGCTTCCAAGGAGCACTGGGTAGATTCAAGCTGCCATCCTTTTGCTTAGCAGCTGAACTCTTAACAACCAGGGTTTCCATTCTGACCCATAAAGATATGTAAAAGCAATTTTTTAAATAATTTATATATTTTTTAGGTATTATTTTCTTGTTCGATGTTTTGTAGGTATTTTGGGAAGTCAGTGTTCTAGAAGAAGTGAACATCCACTGGAAAACAAAATGCTATAAGAATGTAAGGCCAAATTTTGTCATCAAATACATCCTAAATATTAATATTTTCAGAAGCAGCAAATTAAAATTGAACCCCAAAACATTCCCATTTTCTCTTAATTTCTCTTTCAACAGTATCTGTCCCATAGGGTTTCCAAAGAATGGTTGGTGGATTTGAACTGCTGACCTTTTGATTAGCAGCCATAGCTCTTAACCACTGCACCACCAGGAATCCTCATATTTGCTTAGATAATGCAAAATATATTTGATTTTCTTGATGAAAAACAGCTACTATTTATAAAAGCCTTTGTCCAGTCAGCAATCATAAATTAAGAAGAGTCTTTTAAAACATATATTGATTATTATAAGTTAAATTGTGTCCCCCCAAAAGATGTGTTAAATTCCTAACCCTTGATTCCTGTGAACATGACTTTATTTAGAAATAGAGTCTTCCCAGATGTAATCAAGTTAAGATGAGACCAACTGGTTTAGAGCTCAGGCTGCTATCCAAAAGGTTGGCAGTTCAAATCCACCGACTGCTCCTTGAAACCCTATGGGGCAGTTCTGTTCTGTCCTGTAGGG
This sequence comes from Elephas maximus indicus, assembly GCF_024166365.1. Lineage (NCBI taxonomy): Eukaryota > Metazoa > Chordata > Mammalia > Proboscidea > Elephantidae > Elephas > Elephas maximus. The sequence continues at coordinate 41,956,360 of NC_064836.1, read as the reverse complement.
TCACTATGAGTTGGTCTTAACTCAGTTGCAACTGGTTTTTAGGGTTTTTTAATCCAATATGACCAACGTTCTTATAAGAACAGGGGAAGAGACACAGACATGCAGAACAGAAAGTCATGTGAAGGCATGGGTAGAGATTGGAGTGACGTGTCCCCAGCAATTGCTGGTAAACTACAGAAGCCAGGAGAAAGCAAGGAAACGTTCTCCCTAGGACCTACAGAAAAAAAATCCATGGCTCTGCTGACACCTCAGTTTGGACTTCTAGACTCCAGAACTGTCAGAGAAGTTTCTGTTATTTTAAGCTAGAAGAATATTATCGACAATTTCTCCTATGAAAATATATACTAATTGATAGTAATTTTCTTTGAATGTTGTAAGGTCCAGATTGATTTGTCATTTTTTAAGTACGTAATGGCTATTATTAAATTCAATTTATAGATAACTTCATCTCTCTGGAAGTGAGATCATTTTATGAAAGTAAGTTTGCTCAGTTTTAAAAATAAGAGCGTTGATGTTGTTAGTAGTCAAATAGGCCCCCAACTCATGGCAACCTCTTGCACAATGGAACAAAACACTGCCAATCATCTATTTATTGAGATTCATAGGGTTTTGATCAGCTAATTTTTCTGAAGCAGATCACCAGGCCTTTCTTACTAGTCTATTTTAGTCTGGAAGCTCCACTGAAACATTTTTAGCATTGTAATAATACACAGGCCTCCACTGACAGATGCGTAGTGACTGTGCATGAGGTACACTGACCAGGAACTGAACCCAGGTCTCCGGCATGGAACTCGGACTTCTTCCACTGAATCATCCATGTCCCTTAACACTGGGACAGCATTCCAGAAGTTAAGTATTATTCACGCATACGCATCAGGTGAACAATTGCCAAGTATTTTAACCTTTCTAAACTTTAAGAATATAATCTTCTTAAACTACAAAGAGGAATTTATTTAAAGCAACGATGTTGTTGCTGTTGTTGTTAGGTGCCTTTGAGTTGGTTCCGACTCACAGTGACCCTGTGTACCACAGAAGGAAACACTGCCTGGTCCTGTGCCATGCTCATAATCCTTGTTACGCTTGAGCCCATCGTTGCAATCACTGTGTCAATTCATCCCAATGAGGATCTTCCTCACTTTCACTGACCCTCTACTTTACCAAGCATGATATCCTTCTAAAGGGACTGATCCCTCCTGACAACGAGTTCAAAGTATATGAGACACAGTCTCACCATCCTTGCTTCTAAGGAGCATTCTGGTTTTACTTCTTCCAACACATATTCGCTCATTCTTTTGGCAGTCCATGGTATATTTAATGTTCTTCTCCAACACCACGATTCAAAGGCGTCAATTCTTTTTCAGTCTCCTTTATCCATGCTCCAGCTTTCGCATACATATGATGCACTTGAAAACACCATGGCTTCAGTCAGGTGCACCTTAGTCTTCAAGGTGACATCTTTGCTTTTCAACATTTTAAAGAGCTCCTTTGCAGCAGATTTGCCCAGTGCAATGTGTCTTTTTATTTTTTGACTGCTGCTTCCATGGGTGTTGATTGTGGATCCAAATAAAATGAAATCCTTGATAACCTCAGTCTTTTCTTTGTTTATCATGATGTTTCTTATTTGTCCAGTTGTGAGGATTTTTGTTTTCTTAATCAATAGGGAAATACAAAGATTTGAAGATATTCACTAATTTTGTTACACTTTATTTCATTCACATATCTTTAGACATAGTATTTTGATGTGATAGAGAGATATTTGCAAAAAATGACATTTTCTAATAAATATTGGAGAGACTGGAACACTTATACATTGCTGGTGGGAATATAAAATGGCACAGCCACGTTGGAAATCAATTTGGCACTTCTTAAAAAGCTAGAAATAGAACTACCATAGGACCCAGGATTTCCACTCTTTGGAATATACCCTAAAGAAATAAGAGTCTTAGTAGGAACAGGTATATGCACACCCATGTTCATTGCAGCACTGTTTACAATAGCAAACAATTGGAAGGAACTAAGGTGCCCATCAACAGATGAATGGATAAATAAATTATGGTATATTCACACAATGGTATATAATGCAATGATTAAAAACAACAATGAATCTGTGAAACATTTCATAACATGGGGGAATCTGAACGGCATTATGCTGAGTGAAATCAGTCAATTGCAAAAGGACAAATATTGTATGAGACCACTATTATAAGATCTCCAGATGAAGTTTAAACATAGAAGAAAATATTCTTTGGTGGTTACGAAGGTGGGGAGGAAGGGAGAGGGATATTCACTAACTAGATAGTAGACAAAAATTTTTTTAGGTGAAGGGAAGAGCACGCATAACACAGAGATTGTTAGTACAACTGGACTAAGCCAAAAGCATAGAAATTTCCTGAATACGACCGAAAGCTTCGAAGGCCAGAGTAGCAGGGATGGGGGTCTGGGGGCCATGGTTTCAGGGGACAGCTAGGTCAATTGGCATAACAAAATGTATTAAGAAAATGGTCTTCATTCCACTTTGCCGAGAGCAATCTGTGGTCTTATATGCTAGGAAGCTTCCATCTAAGATGCATAAATTGGCCTCAACCCCCCTGGAGCAAAGGCAAATAAAGAACAGCAAAGACACAAGGTAAATATGAGCCCAAGAGACAGAAAGGGCCACATAAACCAGAGACTACATCAGCCTGGCTACCACCAATGACTGCCCTGACAGGGAACACAACAGTGAATCCTTGATGGAGCAGGAGAACAGTGGGATGCAGATCTTAAATTCTCGTAAAAAGATCAGGCTTAATGGTCTGACTGAGACTGGAGGGACCCTGATGGTCATGGTCCTGGACCCTTTGATAGCCCAAGATTGGAACCATTCTCAAAACCAACTCTACAGACAGAGATTGGCCTGGACTATAAGATAGACAATGATGCTGGTGAGGAGTGACCTTCGTGGCTCAAGTAGACACTTGAGACTATGCAGGCGACTCCTGTCTGGCGGCGAAAGGAGAAGGAAGGGGGCACAGGAGCTGGTTGAATGGACACAGCGAATATAGGGAGGAGAGGAGGAATGTACTGTCTCATTAAGGGGAGAACAGCTGGGAGTGCACAGTGGGGTGTATACGGCCTTTTGTATGAGAGACTGACTTGATTTGTAAACTTTCACCTAAAGCACAATAAATAAATTAAAAAAAAAAGGGGGGGGGAACAAGACATTATTGACTTAATTAACAAAAAAATAAAAAACATTTGTACGTTTTAAAAAAAAAGTGACATTTCCCTTTTTCCTTAATTTTAGTTTTAGGAAGCCAAATTTCAAAAGATGATGTTCTAGTAAAGATATGTTGAAATTTTGGCCTATATGGTTTAAATATATTTTAAAAGCAGTATCAGTTTTCTGGCTTCAGTCATTTATAAGAATTATTAGAGACCTTATATACAGAAAAGTTAAATGTTCCATTGTTAAGACTGTATTTGTCAGTGTAGGACATTTTTGCATCAAAATCTCCTTTTACAGAAGAATTAAAAGTCTAATAAAGACCTTCTTGTCTAAGACAGAAAAAAAATATGTTCTGTAATGAAGAGCAGGAGAAATGCAGTAACCTGTTTAACTAACATTGAAATATTAGCCTTGGTTTTGGAGGTAAGTAAAATAGCCAATTTTACTTTTCAACATGATTGTTCCAAAGGAGTTTAATAATAAACAGCTGATATTTCTTGGTATCCTGTAGTATCAAAATATTTTACTTTTAAAAAATCATCAAAATCATTGACCTTTATATATTTTGTACTAGCTGAAATGCTAAATCCAACCTAACCATACCTCTGATTGTTTCCTTTTGTGATAAATTAATGTACTCTGAATTAAATATGTTCAAAACTGATTCAATTTTACCTCTGATTGTTTCCTTTTGTGATAAATTAATGTACTCTGAATTAAATATGTTCAAAACTGATTCAATTTTATAGGCTAGTTTTATTTGAGGTTTTCCACAGTGTTGTTTTGTTTTTTAATGTAAATAGTCCAATGATTCATTACATTACAATGATGCTGAAAACAACCATAATGGATCTAAAGTTCTATGGCCTTTTAAGAAAAACATGAAAGCCTTTTTGGTGAATGATTAATACAAAGCAGCTACAAAGACAGATGGTGTACGATCTTTGACATTATACCATGTTAGTATTTCAGACCTGTTCGTTATAGAAAAAGGTCACTCAATATTAGAGACAGCCTGTAAGAAAAAATGTAGTTTGAAAGACTCTGAGGAAATAAAAGTTTTGAGAACGTGGTAGAATCTCTCAGAGTATTAACTGTTATATGATTGTAGATTGTAAGCAAAGGAAATGAAAAATCCTTACAGATCATAAAGAAGTAAATATACTCCACCTTTGATATAACCACTAGGGTATTTTAAAGTATTTCCTACTCCCAATTCGTTCAATATGCAAATATATATATTTAATAATTTAATCTGTGTATTCCTTCATTCTCCAGCTTCACCTTTTCTTTTGATGATCACATCATTCCCATGTCTGTAATTGCTGTATACAATTCTGTCTCCCAAATCTATGATTTTCAGTTTCATTCATTCCATAGATCTACCAAACTGAATACACAATTGCCTGTAACATCTCTATCTGAACATACACAAAATCTTTTGGGGAGTTCAAACTTTTCTTTTTATTGTGCTTTAAGTGAAATCTTACAAATCAAGTCAGTCTCTTATACAAAAACTTATATACACCTTGCTGTGTACTCCTAGCTGCTCTCCCAGTAATGAGACAGCACACTCCTTCTCTCCACCCTATATTCCCCATGTCCATTCAACTAGCTCCTGCCCCCCTCTGCCTTCTCATCTCCCCTCCAGACAGAAGCTGCCAAATAGCCTCATGTGTCTACCTTGAGCCAAGAAGCTCACTCCTCACCAGTATCATTCTCTGTCTTATAAAAAAACAAACCTGTTGCCATCGAGTTGATTCTGACTCATAGCAACCCTATAGGACAGAGTAGAACTGCTCCATAGGGTTTCCAAGGAGCGCCTGGTGGATGTGAACTGCCAAACTTTTGACTAGCAGCCGTAGCTCTTAACCACTGCACCACCAGGGTTTCCTTCTGTCTTATAGTCCAGTCCAATCCCTGTCTGAAGATTTGGCTTCAGGAATGGTTCTAGTCTTGGGCTAACACAGAGTCTGGGGACCATGACCTCCAGGGTTCCTCTAGTCTCAGTCAAACCATTAAGTATTGTCTTTTTATGAGAATTTGAAGTCTGAATCCCACTGCTCTCCCGCTCCATCAGGGATTCTCTGTTGTGTTCCCCATCAGGGCAGTCATTAGTTGTAGCCAGGCACCATCTAGTTCTCCTGGTCTCAGGCTGACGTAGTCTCCAGTTTATGTGGCCCTTTCTGTCTCTTGGGCTCATATTTTCCTTGTGTCTTTGGTGTTCTTCATTCTCTTTTGCTTCAGGTGGGTTGAGACCAATTGATGAATCTTAGATGACCTCTTGCTAGCATTTAAGAACCAAGATGGAAAGTGGAAGGCAGAACGTTTTCTTAATACATTTTGTTATGCCAATTGACCTAGATGTCCCTTGAGACCATGGTCCCCAGACCCCCTTCCTTGCTACGCTCTGGCTTTTGTAGCATTCAATTGTATTCAGGAAACTGCTTTTGGTTTAGTCCAGTTGTGCTGAGATCTCCTGTAGTGTCTGTTGCCTTGCCCTTCACCTAAAATGGTTGTTATCTATTTAATTAATGAAATCCCTCTCCCTTCCTCCCCACCCTTACAACCATCAATAATATTTTCTTCTGTATTTAAACTATTTCTTGAGTTCTTATAATAGTGGTCTCATACAATATTTGTCCTTTTGCAACTGACTAATTTCACTTAGCGTTATGCCTTCCAGATTCATCCATGTTATGAGATGTTTCACGGATTCATCATTGTTCTTAAACGTTGTGTAGTATTCCATTATGTGAATATACCATAATTTATTTATCTATTCATCTGTTGATGGGCATCTTGGTTGCTTCCAACTTTTTGCTATTGTAAACAGTGCTGCAATGAATATGGGTGTACATATATCTATTCATGTGAAGGCTCTTATTTCTCTAGGATATATTCCAAGGAGTGAGATTACTGCATTCTAGGTAGTTCCATTTCTAGCTTTCTAAGGAAGTGCCAAATCTATTTCCAAAGTGGTTGTACCATTTTACATTTCCACCAGCAGTGTATAAGTGTTCCAGTCTCTCCACAACATCTCCAACATTTATTATTTTGTGTTTTTTGATTAATGCCATCCTTGTTGGGGTGAGATTGTATCTCATTGTAGTTTTGATTTGCATTTCTCTAATGGCTAATGATCGTGAGCATTTCCTCATGTATCTGTTAGCTGCCTGAATGTCTTCTTTGGTGAAGTGCCTGTTCATATCCTTTGCCCATTTCTTAATTGGGTTATTTGTTTTTTGTTGTTGAGTTTTTGCATTATCATGCAGATTTTAGAGATCAGACACTGATCAGATTTGTCATAGCCAAAAACTTTTTCCCAGTCTGTAGGTAATCTTTTTACTCTTTTGGTGAAGTCTTTGGGGGAGCATAAGTGTTCAGTTTTTAGAAGTTCCCAGTTATCTAGTTTCTCTTCTGGTGTTTGTACATTGTTAGTAATGTTTTGTATGCTGTTTGTGCCATGTGTTAGGGCTCCTAGTGTTGTCCTTATTTTTTCTTCCACAATCTTTATCTTTTTAAATTTTATATTTTGGTCTTTGATCCATTATGAGTTCATTTTTGTCCATGTTGAGGTATGGGTCCTGTTTCATTTTTTTGCAGATGGATATCCAGTTATGCCAGTACCATTTGTTAAAGAGACTCTTTTTTCCTCATTTAACTGACTTTGGGCCTTTGTCAAATATCACCTGGTCATATGTGGATGGATTAATGTCTGGATTTGCAGTTCTGTTCCATTGGTCTATGTATCTGTTGTTGTATCAGTACCAGGCTGTTTTGACTACTGTGGCAGTATATTAGGTTCTAAAATCAGGCAGTATGAGGCCTTCCACTTTATTCTTCTTTTTCAGTAATGCTTTACTTATCTGGGGCCTCTTTTCCTTCCATATGAAGTTGGTGATTTGATTCTCCATCTCATTAAAAAAATGCCCTTGGAATTTGGATTGGGATTGCATTGTATCTATAGATTGGTTTGGGTGGAATAGGCATTTTTACAATGTTGATTCTTCCTGTCCATGAGCAAAGTATGTTTTTCCACTTATGCAGGTCTCTTTTGGTTTCTTACAGCAGTGTCTTGTAGTTTGCTTTGTGTAGGTCTTTTACACCTCTGGCTAGATTTATTCCTAAGTGTTTTATCTTCTTGGGGGCTATTGTAAATGTTACTGATTTGGTGATTTCCTCTTCTACGTTACCTTTATTGGTGTAGAGGAATCCAACTGATTTTTGTATGTTTATGTTGTATCCTGATACTCTGCTGAACTCTTCTACTAGCTTAAGTAGTCTTCTTGAGGATTCTGTAGGATTTCCTGTGCACAAGATGAGGAACATCTATAAAATCTTAATGTTAATATGGCCAAAAATATAGAGTTTTTTTTTTTCCTGCAATCACTTTCAACCTCTGCCTCCTCAGTTTTTCCTAACTCTCTTCATAGTATGGACACCCTGATGGTGTAGTGGTTAAGAGCTACGGCTGCTAACCAAAAGGTCAGTGGTTCAAATCCACCAGGTGCTCCTTGGAAATTCTATGGGGCAGTTCTACTCTGTCCTATAGGGTTGTATGAGTCGGATTCGACTCTATGACAATGGGTATGGGTACTTCATAGTACCTACATCTACCCACTTGGACAAGACAAATATCAAACACATATTTTGATTCTCCCTTTTCCTTTAGCCTTTATTGCAAACTCACCTTGGTTTTCAATCTCTCTTTTAAAATATATCTGAAATTCCTCCACACTTCCATCTCAACTGTAGTCACCCACATCACCATTATCTGCTACCTATTACATACTTAATGACTTTTCTGCTTCTAAACTTGGCCTTTTCTTTCTATTTGCCACATAACCAGCTGTCAAATTTTTTATTTATAAATAAATAATATATTCAATTTTTCTGCTTATGTTGTTTTGATAGTTTTCCAAAGCACTAAGAAAAAACCCCAAACTTTTTTAAAATTGAGTTATACAACCAAAATGATATAGTCCTACCTGCATCTCCCTTATCTACTTCATCACATTCTTACTATTTTCCAGTGACATTGGTTTTGTGAAATGTTCCAGCAAGTTCCTAACCTAGGGTTTTTACAATATTTGGTTATTCTACTTGGATTATGCCTTTTCTTTATCTTCATGTTGCTGACTTTTTAGTACCTTCTTCTTTTTTTTTAATCTGGCCTTAACTATCCCCACTACAGAGTGGCCTTTCCTTAATCAACACCTATCACATTATCACATCATTCTATTTTGATTTCCTATTTTTAAAAAATCACTTTTTGTTATTTTCATTGAGTTTTAATTTTATTTCTGGCTTTGTGATCCCCTGCCATGCAATAACATATACAAAAATGAAACAATGAAATGTAAAAAGAAAATATGAGATTCAGAAAATATTGAGTGAAAAAAAGGGTGAATCCTGGAGTTACACTGAATACAAGAGTCAGAAATTTAGTGCAGAAGCCCAGACTCTGATTTCTTAAATACTCTTGGAAGTTTTATAGACTGTCATACTTAATACTGATTTTTTCCCTAGTCATCTCAAGTCTGTTCCACAATATCTCAACGCATGTGATGGCTAATCCATCCTTCTAGATGTTCAGATCAAATTCCTTTAAGATTATCCTTGATACTTCTCTTTTTCATTTTGTTTTCACTTTTAGAATATATACAGAATAGATCACTTCTCAGCACATTCATTAATACATATTGGATGAAATTGCAGTTTCACCTGGCTTCTTGAAATATCCTCCATAGGAATCCTAACAATTTGTCATATTATGTATCTCCTCTGTTCAAAAACCATTCCTGGACTTCATGTCACTCAGAAAATTTTTCCAATTAAAATGGACAACAGGGCTGACCAGGATCTGGCTACCCACTCTGTCTCAGATCATCTCCCACTTGTTTTCTCTGGTCTTGTAACATAGGCCTCAGTGATCTTTTAAACCAAACCAGTCCTTCACATGACTCCAGCATTTACCATTTCCCTATTCTCTCTGCTTTAAATGCCTCTCCCTTGGTATAAATCCATAGCTAACTTATTCAACTTAATTCTTTTCTCAAATGTTAACTTTTCAATGAGAGGAGCATAACCACATTCTCTCTTCTTCTGCATTTTTTTATCACCCTTCTCTGTTTTATTTTTATGTCAGGTTTCACCATGTAATATGCTACATACTTACTTGATTCTTCTCTCTCTCTTCCACAGAATATAAATTATATGAGAGTAGGAATTATTGTTTGTTCAATTTCTTATCATCAGTGCTTAGAAGACAGGATGGAAAAGCTAGATACAAAATAGATAAATAACTACAGAAATACATTGACAAATGATTAATAAATCCATCTTACATGCAATATGAAAATCTTTATGGAGGACAAAAATAAAACTTTGTGAAAACACATTAATGAATGTATCGTTGTTGTTGTTAGGTGCTGTGGAATTGGTTCCCATTCATAATGACCCTGTGTACAAAAGAACACCTTCTGGCCCTGCGCCATCCTTAAAATCATTGCTATGCTAGACACAATAATTGCAACCACTATGTCCCTCCATCTCGATAAGTGTCTTTCTCTTTTTTGCTGACCCTGTACTTTACCAAGCATAATGTCCTTCTCCAGGGATTGGCCCATCCTGATAATATGTCCAAAGTCTGTAAGAGGAAGTCTCACCCTCTTAATTTCTAAGGAGCATTCTGGCTGCTTTTTCTAAGACAGATTTGTTCATTCTTCTGGCAGTCCGTGATATAATTTATATTCTTTGCCAACACCATAATTCAAAGGCATCAATTCTTCAAATTCAAGTGGAATGTACTCAAGGTCGTATTTTGGCTCTCACAAGCTTGTTTTAACTTTTTCAGCTTGCATATGACCAACTGATAGTCTGTTCCACACTCTGCCCCTGGCCTTGTTCAGACTGATGATATCGATCTTCTCCATTGTTTCTTTCTATATGTACATCTCTGTCTCATACGTAGTAATTTCGTCCCTGTGTATTCCGTCTGGCGAAGTCCACTTGTATAGTCACCATTGATGTTGTTGAAAAAGGTATTTGTAATGAATGAGTAGCTGGTCTTGCAAACTTCTATCATGGGATCGCCAGCATTGTTTCTATCACCAAGGCCATATTTTCTAACTACCTGATCCTTCTTCATTTCCAGCTTTCACATTCCAATCATCAATAATTATCAATGCATCTTGATTGCATGTTTGATCAATGTGAGACTGCAGAAGATGGTAAAAATCTTCTATTTCCTCATCTTTGGCATTAGTGTTTAGTGTGTAAATGTGGATAATATTCTTATTAACTGTTCATCCTTGTAAGCATATGTATATTATCCCATCACTGACAGCATTGCACTTCAGTATAGATATTGAAATGTTCTTTTTGACAATGAATGTGATGCCATTCCTCTTAAATTTGTCAGTCCTGGCATAGTAGACTATATGGTTGTCCTATTCAAAATGGCCAATACCAGTCCATTTCAGCTTACTGATGCCTAGGGTATTGCTCTTTTTGCATTCTATTTCAATTTTGACGACTTCCAATTTTCCTAGATTCATACTTCATACATTCCATGTTCTGATTATTAATGGATGTTTATAGCTGTTTCTTCTCATTTTGAGCTGTGCCACATCAGCAAATGAAGGTCCCCAAAACTTTACTGCATTCACATCATTAAGGTCCACTCTACTTTGAGGAGGTAGCTCTTGCCCAGCTGTATTTTGAGTGCCTTCCAACCTGAGGACCTCACCTTGCAGTACTAATCAGATAATGTTCTGCTGCTATTCATGAGGTCTTCACTGACCAATTTTTCAGAAGTAGATCTCTAGGTCCTTCTTCCTAGTCTATCTTAGTCTGGAAGCTCTGCTGAAACCTTTGCACCATACATGACCCTGCTGGTATTTGATATACCAGTGGCATAGCTTCTAACATCACAGCAACAGACAAACCACCACAGTATGACAACCTGACAGGTGAGTGGTGCAATGAATGTATAAATCAATAAAAATAATCCATTTTTATGGATATAAATAATCAATATTACAAATTTGTGAAGTTCTTTAAATAGGTTTATAGGTTCAATTCAATTTTTTAAAAAAAATACCAAATGCTATTTTAAAATTTTTTTTTTTATAAACTTACAAACATATATAGAGGATCAATAACCCAAAAATAGTCAAGGTACAATCAAAGAATGATATATTGTGGGACTTGCCCTATTAATAGAAATTCTAGTAAGAAATACACAGTGTTGTAGGTTTCCCTATGATGAAGTCCAGTGATTCCTACTTTCTCCTATTCACATCCTATTTAAACCCTTTCTCCTAAGTGTTGACTGGGTTAATGACTTACAACAGTTAAATAGCATAGAGGAGATGTAACACAACTTCACTTTAGACATTAGGTAATAAAAAGATGATGGCTTCCATCCTAGGTATGCTGTCTCTCTCTCAGATTGTTGTCTTTGGAGGAGACAGCTACTATATCATGAGGCAGCCCTATGGAGAGGTCCAGGTGGGGAGAACCATTGCCTGTTAAGTTCAGAAGTAGATCTCTGTCATTATACGACCCTGCAGAGCTGGTCAATACCTAGATTGCAACCTCATGAGACTCCTTGAGCCAAAGGCTCAAGGATGGATTCCTGACCCAAAGAATGATGCTTGGGTTCTTGATCCAGAGAAAGTGTGAGATATCAATGTTCATTCTCATTAGTGCCTAAGTTTTAAGGTAATTTGCAAGCAGCAAAAGATGACTAAGAAGATATGATAGTTGAAAACTATGTACTTGAGGAGTTATATAAATGTTGACAAGAAGAGAATGAGTCCAGAAACATACTTATTCATATATAGAATCTTGATACAAAACGTGTGCAATTTCAGATTTCAAAGAAAGAAGAGGACTGCGTATTGTGGACTTGTGCCTAATTGAATTTAAAACATGTGATTTTTTCTTATAAATCACAGATGAGAAATGGCAAAAGGTGTGCTAGGGTGTCACTTGTTTCCTGGGAAGTAATACATTGAAGGTTTATCCCCAGCTTGTGGAGGCTGAAATTATTATGGCAAAATTTTTATAGTTACTGGAATATCAAATGGTATAACAAATTGATGTTGGCAGAAGAATTTGATTGGATTATCAAATGTACTCAGCCAAAATTCTAATACAACAAAATCAATTGAATTTCTGCTGCTTTGTCATTTAAGCTCATTTGTCTTAAACAAAGGAAAAGAAATGGAAAAGTCCGGTGAACATTTTACTCCTTCACCAGAACACTTCCATTATTTTGCTGGAATAAAAACTTCATAAACCATCCAAAGTTCATGCTAAAAAGGAATCTGAATAACCTATCAAATCAAACAGGGAATAAAAACCTCTAGTTATTATTTACCATCTTAATAAGTGTATATTTGTGTAAAAAAACAAATATACACTTATTAAGATGGTAAATAATAACTAGAGGTTTTTATTCCCTGTTTGATTTGATACATGTGGCTAATTATTAAAACCTTTTTTTTTATTTCTTGAAGAAATAGTGACAACTAGCCCCAATCATCACATATTTTACACAAACTGTTATCGGAGCATCAAAGGCTAAGTGTCTTGGCAAGTCACGTAATAATTTGTAAAAGGGCAAAAACCTTATCTCTCATCAAGGAGAGAGATTGCTATGTCACAATTATACAAACCATATACAGGTAGATAAAAAAAATAGTTACACTTAAATAATTAACAGATACGAACACATTTGTTTTGGTCACTGTCTTTTGACTTAGAACAGATTTGGCTTTGTTCTATATCTAATCTAAGATCCCTGGTGCCTCAGTGGTTAAATGCTTGGCTGTTAACCAAAAGTCAGTGGTTCTGACCCACCAGCCACTATGCAGGAGAAGGATGTGGCAGTCTACTTCCATAAAAATTACAGCCTTGGAAACTCTAACGGGCAGTTCTGCTCTGTCCTAAAGGTTCACTATTAGTTGAAATTGACTTGATGGCAATGAGTTTGGTTTTTTGCATACCCTATCTGAGTTTTTAGCTCTATGGTTTCAGAAAATAAGATATGAGCATCAGAATAGTATCCAACAGTAAGTAATTTCTCCGTTTTATGCACACAATTTTTGAGCTAAAAAGGAAGAAGATAAACTCTCAAGAAAGTTGAAAAGCACTAAATTGCAAAATCTGAATATATAGTAAACATTTTAATGACAGGTTAGGGTTTCTAGTATACACTGATAATACATAATTTTAGCAATATATTTAACAAATTGTCAGACTTAATTGTATGAAGGAGGCATTGATGTGCATATAATGATTTAAGAATATGCTTTTGCAATTACATGCAAAGTGCATTTATTTTCTTTGATGACTTGAGGTAAACTCCTGGTGACTCGGAATAGTATGTGAATCTGTATATACACACACAGACACACGTATTCACAGGTCTAATTTGTAATGGCCCCTCAAGATTAAACCATTTCAACTCCTCACATTACATATACATCAGTGTTCTCTACCTTGCCCTTGACACTTCTCCAGCCAGTAACTGATGGAAATTACAGGGATTAATTACTGTTATAACAGGTTGTTAGAAATAAATTATCTTAATTTCAAATTTTGTGCAAGGCCCAAGACAATAAAATCACTAAACATATCATGCATATCAAAGTGAGATGTGAATTCATTCTACAGGACTAGCAAAGGATTTTTCTGAAAACCAGTTTATGACTCTTTTCAGAGCACAAAATGGCTAAGGTCTCAGCTGCTAACTGGAAGGTTAGTGATTCAAACCCACCCAGCGCTCTGCATAATAAAGACCTGGCAATTTGTTTCCATAAAGATTACAGTCAAGAAAACCCTATGGGATAGTTCCATTCAATTGACAACAGCACACAACAATAACAACACAATAGAATAGGTTCATAAAAAAATCAAGTAATAATATTTCATCAAAATTAAAAAGATACGCTCTACAAAAAACCTTGAGAGGATGAAAAAGACAAGTCATGGAGTGAGAGAAAAATTTGTGTATCCAATATAAACAAGTAAATAAACAATGAATGAATGGAATAGCTTTCTAAATGTAACATTAAGACAATAATTCAATTAGATGTATAAAAGAGTTGAACCTATTAACCCATTGCTGCTAAGTTGATTCTGACTCATAGAGAACGTAAAACTTTATTTGAAAGGACCTATGTTTTGAAAATAAGCACATGGAAAACTATTTGATATCATTAGCCTTTAGGAAAACACAAATTACAGCTACAAGGAGATACCACTACACTCCTATTAGAATGGCTGGAATCAAAAAAAAAAAGAAAATACAATCTCAAGTGCTGGCAAGGATGCAAAGAACCTGAATCTCTTACACATTCCTGATGAGAATGTAAAATAGCGGGACTATTCTGGAAAGCAGCTTGGCTATTTTAAATCAAACTAAACATGCAGCTACCATATGACCCAACAATCACACTACTTGGTATTTATCCTGTTGTTGTTGTTGGATGCCTTGAAGTCAATTTCATCTCATAGTGACCCTGTGTGACAGAGTAGAACTGCCCCTAGGGTTTTCTTGATTATAATCTTTACTCAAATTGAACTGCCAACATTTAGGTTAGCAGCTGAGTGCTTAATCATTTGCACCACCTGGGCTCCTTATCCTAGAGAAATGAAAAACTTATTTTCATGCAAAGACCTATACGTGAATGCTCATAGCAGCTTTATTCATAAGAACCCCAAACAGGAAACAGCCCCCAAACAAACTGTGGTATACATTCATGCAATAGAATACTCCATTGAAATAAGAAGCAATAAGCTATTGATTTATACAGCTTTGGTGGATTTCAAGGTCATCTTGCTTAGTGAAAAAAGGCAACCTAATGGGATGAAATACTTATGATTGCATTACCTAACTTTTTGAGGTTAGAAAATTATTGTGATGAAGAACAGATCAGTGGCTTTCATGGTTTAGGGTTAGGGGAAGATATAACACAGGAAGTTTCTTTTTGGTGATGGTACAGTTTTCTGTTCTTATTTTGATGATGGTTACACGAATCTACCCATGTGATAAAACTGCATAGAATCATACAACAAAAAAAAAAGAGAGAGAGAAGAAAAAAAAGTGTGCAGGTAAAAACTCGTGAAATCTGAATAAGGTCTGGGCATGTGTAAATGGTGTTGTGCAATGCTGGCTGCCCAGTTTTGACTGCGTACCCTGGCTGTGTAAGGTATTATCATTGGGAGATTCTGAGGGAACAGTGCTCAAAGTCTCTGGATCATTTTTAAAGCTTCTTGTAAGTCTTTTTCAAAATAAAAAGTTAATTAAAAAAAATAAAAGCTCTGTTCAGGTGTTGTTGTTAGGTACCATCAAGTCAGTTCCAACTCATAGCGACCAGCGCAAGGGAACAGAACACTGCCTGGTCCTGCGCCATCTTCACAATCGTTACTATGTTTGAGCCCATTGTTGCAACCACTATGTCAATCCATCTCGTTGAGGGTTTTCCTGTTTTTCGTGGACCCTCTACTTTACCAAGCATAATATCCTTCTCCAGGACCTGATCCTTCCCTATAAAATGTCCAAAGTATGTGAGACTTGTCTTGCCATCCTTTCTTTTAAGGGGCATTCTGTTTATACTTCTTCAAAGACATATTTTTTCATTCTTTTAGCACTCAATGGTATATTCAATATTCTTCGTCAATATTGCAATTCAAAGGCGGGCTGTTCTAAATTCCACTTAAAATATTAAAACAGTCTTGATGAGGAATTTGAAGTGTCATTGATGCTATTGATCAAGACCTCTAATTCTCTGAAAAATGTGAATACACTATAACCATCAATTTTTCCAACCCACTTCCAACAATTGGGAAGGTTGGGAGGCGCTTGCGCCTCACCACAGACCTAGAAAATGAACTCTGCCTGGATCGCATAGAGCTCCATATACTTACTTTGCAGTTTGCAGAACTCATTAGACTGGGTTCTGACTCATGGCTAAAAAGTGTTTAAGGCTTTCTCACAGGTGAAAAAAGAGTACTGGCTGTGCTCTGAGTATATTGCACTACCCTTGTGAATCCAAATAGAGATCTTGTTTAAAGAGAAAAAATGAGGCAAAGGGGTAGAGTCTGGAAATAATCAGTGCAATGTGAAGTTCTAAAGATTTTCAAACTCATCGAAACTTTGAAATTACGTTTGGCATTATATAGCTAAAACTGCAACAGTGCGTTTCAGAAGCAGCGTTATTTTTAATTGGTTACTACAGAGATTTGAGTCTTTAGTGTATCCTCTTTGGCTACTTAGATGGATCCAGTGTATGTTCTGCTGATATTCTTATAGAAATTTTCTTTTCTCCCTCTCTCTGTATTCTGAAACTACTGGAAAGCTTTCACTCTCTTGTCTGTTCTGATACTCCTACCCTTGAGAATCTGGGTCTTCTTCTCTGACTACTTGCTCCAGATTCACCCTAGTTTTTTTTTTTTTTTTCCCCTCCGTGGAAAGAAGAGGATAAAAGCTCAGTTGCCAAGCCTAAATTCTCTGAATTCTCTGTCAGGAGTGCAGGAGAAAGACAAAAATGCAGCATACTAATATTTACATCCTCTCACAATTACTTGTCAATTGGTAAAGTTTCTACAATTTTTAACCTAAAATAATTTTATTTGGGGAGTTTGTGGCTTTCATATACATTACTTTTCTCACATCACCCCTAATTCAATCATAAATAGGCAAAATCTGAGTTATTCTTTAACTTCTAGAGTGCCATTTGCGTTGTAACCTTTTAACGTTTCTTAGTTCTTCCTTCAGGATAATTCAACAGTTTGAATCCAGTGTTCTTTTACCTCTGAAAAGACAATGACTCACATAGAAGTATGATTTGCTTTATCAATATTACTTTTATATGTTTTCATTTCTAAATGCATTAGAAATAACTGTACCATCTCATTTGTTAATATACATTTAAAAAATTCTTGCAAACCATAATATTTTCCATTGTGGTCTTATCAGCATTATGTTTTTATTTCTTTATTTTTTAAAAAAAGTATTCCTGATATGTGAGCATAATTACTTAAAGCTACTAATCAACAATATAAACCACTGGTATGAAAGTTAAGTGATTAAAAAAAAAAGCTACTTAGAGAAAAGCTAAGGAAAAAGAATATAATAGATTATAGGGCATTTGTGAAAATAAAAATTAAAATAAAAAAATAAAATTTAGTAGAAAATATTTATTTTATATAATAAATAATATGTATTTTGTAATATAAACCCTTATTAATGGATAATCAAGATACTAGCAACTTAACACAATGTGAATTCTTTTGAATATAACCTTAAATGTATTATCTTATTCTGGCTCTTAAATTTGGAATTTGTTGTTTCTTTCCAAGCAATGGTTGAAAATAACTGCTCTGTTATTAATTTTGAGCAATCTTACAAAATAGCAACATATTGCAAATAAAATTTATGTCTAAAGGGTCTAGAAATGAACATTCTATAGATCACCATTCACATCTTGTGTTTTTAATCCCCTAGTAAAATAAAATAAAATCAAGTATTAATGCAAAGCAAATTTTCATTTCTTAGATGCCAATTTTCATTATATCATTTAGAAAATAATTTCTAACTCATTTTCCTATATCTTTATTTTTTTCTTTTTGAAACTAAATGAGGAATACGTAAACAACATGTAGAATGCATGGATAATACTCATGACCAAAAGGAATAGCATTAATGACGTGAGCTACTTCGTGAAACCCCACCAGTCCTGGAAATTTGACTTACGGAATTTTAACCACCCAGCTACTTCAAGGGAAGCAGGCTTGCTTTGATCTCTGTTATATGTTGGCTACTATGCACAATTCCACTTGAAGAAAGAGATCTGCTTTTGAAATACAATGAAGACCCCCCATCCCACTCTCGTTGGCTTTAGAGTTAATCTCCACTCTGTCAGGGGCTCCGCAATTTCACGTAGAATCTGGAGAGACCAAATTTCCCATTCTCCTAACCTCATTTTTCTCCCTTTATCTTTGTCCCTACTTTCTACACTTTTCATTTCCTGCATGACCAATAAATACAGTTTTCTCAATCTAATGCTACAGTTATATCTTAAAATGTTACCAAAAAATCGCACTGTAGAAGTTATAGAACAAAGGCTTTTTGGATAACAATCTTATTTCTTATTTTGATGTTGTTCTAAATGTTGACTATAATTATGAAGAATTTGAAAAAATAAGAGTGGGAATGTAAATAATTCAGAGAAAAATATTCTCTCAGAAGTATAAGCAGATTTTGGCCAAAATCCAAAAAATATAATGTTAGTCTATGATGGGTGTTCTTTTAATCTCTAATTTTATTGATTTTGCTATTTGTTTAGTTCTTCATTTTTCAGCAGATCATCTCCTTGCAACAATAGTACTTTTGTGTTTGTTCATTTGGCATGGAAAATACCTGTATGTGTTGTTTGTCTCTTTGCCTTAATTTGAAATTGTCGTTACATCTTGCACAGATGAGAGTAGTTAAATTTTTTGCAGAACTATGGTTAAACAACCAATCATAGAAAATCAATAAGTTATTTTTTGTACAACTGACTTCAAGCTTGTGTAGGGAGAGAAAAATAAAATAAAAAACTAAAACATGTTACCTTGGTTCAGTACAGCAAGCCTCCTGTTATTTATTTTAATGAATTATATTATGCAAATAAGAAAATGAGAGATTGGATATTGTCTTGTTGTTCCTCACTAGATGTCAGTAATGACATCACATGCAAGAAAGGGTGCACCCTGGCCAGAATGACTCATCCTTGCCCTCAATGCTGTGTCAGTAAATAGTCTATGTTAAATAAGAAAAATATATCAATTGTCATTTTGACAAAATGTTTAAACTGACTATCTTTGAGGCACATTAACAGTACTAAAATACTAGAAAAATTTCCATGACCAGAAGAAATAGCTGAATAAACATAGAAAGGTACATAATTAAATTAGAAATAAGTTGCTATGTTGTTGTTTGTTGCCATAGAATTGCTTCTACTCACAGCGACATTAAATAGAATGAACCATTGCCCAATTCTTCGCCACGGTGTCTATTTTGGAGTCCATTACTGTATCAGTCTATCTCATTGAAAGCTTCTCTTGTTTTCCCTGATCCTCTACTTTACCAAACATGATGTCCTTTTCTAGTGTTTGGGCTTACATAAATGCCATAGATGATGCTGAGGAGTACTCAAAACTTTAAGCTCATGCTCTTTAACTGACAAAGATGGCTGATGGATACGTTGTTCCAAACTCCATTTTGATGTAAATTTTAGCTTGTCCTAAGCCCTTCTGCTTGCCTTCCTAAGAATAGAGCCTGTTTTAGAGTCTAGTGACATGTCACTCCTTTTAAAACTTTAACCACCCTCAGCAAACAATAAAGAGGCAAGGATGTGGTTCATGAGAAGAAGTATTTGTCAAGAAATGTTTCTCAGGTTATCTCAGAGAATGTTTGTGCAGCATGCCCCAAGAAGAACATAGACATAGCTATCTCAAAACATCACTCACTAAGTTAACTCCAAGAAGTCTACGTTAGAAAATAGACCAGCTGACAATGTAAAACTTTAACTTATAATTGTCTTGTGTCTCTTTTACCACCCCCAGGTCCATGCTTGTAAAAATCCCCTGTGACTGATCATGTATTCCCTTTCTCATTTTGCACTATAAAAGACCCACCTTTTTTCCAATGAATTGGAACACTTTGAGATCCAGCATTACACTGTGTTCCCCAGCCTGCCTGTTCTAGTCCCCAAATAAATCTCTTTGCTTTCACCTTTACAAGAGTGTAAGTTTTGATCAGCACTGTGGCAATGCTATTAAAATTTTATTAGCATGAAAACAGTGTACTCAGAACTGTACGTACTGTGAGATTTAGACACTGGATGTCAAACCGCAGGCTTACGTTCATTTACTTAACAATTAAAACCAGCCGTTGTATTTTCCTTCCAATACCTTTAAAAGTTTTTTTTTAATATCAAGAAGCCTAATTATTTTTACCTGACATTTGTAACAGCCATTCCCCAAAATATTTCATTTATAATAGCTTTCTAATATACCTATTTATTTTGTTTCCTGTGCAATCTAGCTCCAGCAAACTCTATATCATTTCATTTCTTCCAAAGCCATCAAAAGAGTGTGAAGCAATAAGATGTGACAGAAAGTGCATTTCTGAGGGATGGTTTCATATCTCTTGAGTGTTATAACCACAAGGCTGAAGGCTTTTTCTTCCTATTTTTAAAACAAGACAGCTGCTTTTGGATATCTTCCAGAAGGGGCGCAGGCAATTAGGCATGTGGGCTTATGACTAGAAAAGTAAAATTCACAGAGGATTGGTAAAAATGAATCAAGTATATACCAAAATAAACAGAGAGAATAAGACAGGCCCTGGGTTGTATTAAAAAGAGCTTTAAACAAGAAAAGAGCGGGGGCTTATCATCTTTAAGGATCTAAATAAGATAAAACTATATTCCAATGTTTTATACCCTTCAAAGTTAATATAGTCTTCGTTTGTGAGGTCTGTAGCAAATGAAGCTTTTGAAATTAGCTTAAATTTAAATTAAAAGATTGGAAATGGCAGAATTCTATCAGTAAATGCTAATAGGTCAAAAAGATTTTTTCCCATATATGTATATATAAATATATAACACATATTTCTTCCTTTTCCTGACTTCTAATTATTGGCGTGTTCTGGAACTCTGTGTTTACACTTTACAACTTCTCTTTCTATGTATCTTTGGAGTCCCTGGGTGGTGCAAATTGTTAACACTCCACTGCCAATGGAAAGGATGGATGTTCAAGTCTACCCAGAGTCAACTTGGAAGAAAGGTTGAAATAGCTACTTCCAAAAAATCTTATTCATGGTCAGAATGACAATTGAAAACCCTTTATAGCACAGTTCTACTCCGACATACATGGGGTCACCATGAGTCAGAATCGACTTGACAGCAACTGGCTAGTTGGTTATATATACTGCATATACTAGAAATACAACATTCTTTTTAGTGACTATTAAGATTATCCAGTCAGTAGCTTTGAGTTAAACAAGTTTTACACATATTTCTTTCTATAATGTTAACCCTTGCATGTGCCCTATGTTAACCATATGTTTTACTACAAGAATATTGTTGCTGTTGTTAGGTGCCGTACAGTCAGTTCTGACTCATAGCAACACTATGTATAACAGAACAAAACTTTGTCGGTTCCTGTTGTTGTAGCCGCTGTGTTGATTCATCTTGTTGAGGACCTTTCTCTTTTTCACTGACCTTCTACTTTACTAAGCATAATGTCCTTCTCCAGGGACTGGTCCCTCCTGATAACCCGTCCAAAGTATTTGAGACAAGTTTCACTTCCCTTGCTTCTAAGGAGCATTCTGGCTGAAGTACTTCTAAGACAGACTTGTTCTTCTGGCAGTCCGTGGCATATTCAATATTCTTCGCCAACACCATAATTCAAAGACATCAATTCTTCCTTGGGCTTCCTTATTCATTGCCCATGCACGTGAAGCAATTGAAAATACCATGGCTTGAGTCAAGTGCATGTTAATCCTCAAAATGACATCTTTGCTTTTTAACACTTTAAAGAGGTCTTTTCCAGCAGATTTGCCCAATGCAATGTGTCATTTGGTTTCTTGACTGCTGCTTCCATGGGACTTGATTGTGGATCCAAGGAAAATAAAATCCTTGACAACTTCAAACTTTTCTCCATTTATCATGATGTTGCTTATTGGTCCAGCTGTGAGAAACTTTGTTTATGTTGAGGTACAGTTCATACTGAAAGCTGTAGTCTTTGATTTTCATCAGTAAGTTCTTTAGGTCCTCTTCACCTTCTGCAAGGAAGGTTGTGTCATCCGCATATCACAGGTTGTTTATGAGTCTTCCTTCATAAAGTCCATCTTCTTGGATTATTTGCTCAGCATACGTATTGAATAAGTATAGTGAAAGGATACAACCTGACTCACACCTTTCCTGACTTTAAACCGTGTAGTATCCCCTTGTTCTGTTTGAAGGACTGCCTCTGGTTCTGTGCACAGGTTCTGCATTAGCAGAATTAAGAATAAAAAAAATAATCATTGCCATCGGGTCGATTCCAACTCATAGAGAACCTATAGGACAGAGTAGAACTGTCCCCTAGGGTTCCCAAGGAGCAGCTGGTGGATTCAAACTGCTGAGCTTTTTTGGTTAGCAGGCAAGCTCTTAACCACTGCACCACTGGGGCCCCACAATTAAGAATACTAACTTAAAATTCATGCAAGAATATTATTTTAAATTGTGTACAACCTGATGACAGCAATAGAATCTGCTAACTTTTGGTATTTGCATTAAAGAAAACACCAGAAAATCTGGGTATATTTGCCACCTGGAAGTTATGTGGCTTCTTTGAATAGTGGTAATTTTGTTGTTTTGTTTTATTTGCACTATAACAATAAAATAAATAGGTATTGCATGGTGTGTATTTGATAATTCAATGATATTGTGAACTCGAAACTGTTTTATATACACATTCGGGTGCTCTCCAAATTCTTATTAACATTTCAAACCATTCATTGATGACTCCTTGAAGTATTTTAATCTGGTTTCACAGACATCGCAAATAAACCAGACCACTTGCCATTGAGTTGACTCTGACTATGGAGACCCCATGTGCTTCAGAGTAGAAGGGTGTTCCATAGAGGTTTCATGGCCATGAACTTTCAGAAGCAGATTGCCAAACCTTTCTTTCTAAGTGACTTAGGTAGATTGGTTAGTAGACAACCATGTTAATCATTTGTGCCACCCAGGGACTCCCAGAGATGCTACAACCCCCTCATATTCCTCACACTTTGATGGATACTGCTTTTCAATCTTATTTGCTAAATTTTCTCCACTTCCTGATCTCTAATTATTGGAGTGTTCTGCAACTCTGTGTTTATACTTTTATGACTGCTGTGTGTATTCATCCTCTGAATGACCTCATTCAATTAAAAAAAAAAAATACACAGCTTTAAATATCAAGCATACGCTTCCAAATGGCGCTCTCTAGCCTTTATCTCTCTAGCCCTAAACTCCACACTCATTATTCAACTGCCTCCATAGCATCTTCCCATGGGTGGCCAACAGACAATCTAATATTAGCATGATTCCTTTCCCCAAACCTGTGTTCTTCACTGTGTCGAGTATTTGCTCAGGGCAAAACCCTTAGAAACACATTTGAGTTTTTTCCTTGTCTTATAGTTCATTCATTCTGTCGCTCTCTTCCAATTATATCATAAATTGGACCATTTTTACAAACTCCTTACCTATCACCTTAGTGTCACTCTAGTGTCTTCTCATGCCTGGATTGCTTTAATAATTCTCCAACTAATGTCTCAGCTTCCATCTTTACTTGCTTACCGTGTATTCTTCACAGAGACAACAGTAGAGCCCCTATACAGTGTAAAATTGTGTCAGACCATCTCCTGTGTAAAATCTTCCCATGGCTTTATATTTAGCATAAAATCCAAGTGCTTATGGTGGCCTTATATGCTTTGGCAGCAGGCTTATGTTGAAAACCAAGCTTTTATTATTCTCCCTCTCATTTACTCTTTGTTAATCTTCTTGCTCTTTTTCTCTAAATTAAAAACATTTCCATTTTATGGCTTTTGCATTTGGAAAATCATGCTTACTAAGGCTTTCTCTTGAAAATTTGCAAGGCAGGTTAACCTTCCCAGTATTCGGAGAAGTTCTCCATGCAAGATAAATTGATAAATTTGTCTAACCACATTTTCTAAACTAACTGAGAAAAGTACACTCCAAAGTGTTACATTCATTGCGTTTCAAAAATCTAGAGTTAACCTCTGGAGTCAGATTATCTTTCTCTAGAATTTATACCTTCATAATAATGACTATCTACATTTTTTTTTTTTTTAATCTACCATTGTTTGCCTTACCTTCAACTCCTCCTCACATATGAGTGGGTATTTTATGCAATTGTCTCACCCAAGGAATGGACACTTTATGAGTTTAAGACCTTTATTTTACTTGTTTACTCCTGTTGTAGATTTGTGTCCCCCCCCAAAATGTATGTCAACTGGGCTAGTTCATGATTTCTAGTCTTGTGTGATTGCCCACCATTTTGTCATCTGATGTGATGTTTCTATGTGTTGTAAACTCTATGATGTTAATGAGGTGGGATTATCGGCTGTTATGTTAATGAGCTGAGACTCAATCTACAAGATTAGGCTGTGTTTAAACGAATCTCCTTTGAGAAATAAAAGAGAGAAGCAAGCAGAGACATGGGAACGTCATACTACAAAGAAACAAGATTCAGGAGAATAGCGCATCCTTTGGACCCAAGGTCCCTGCACTGAGAAGTTCCTAGAGCAGGGGAAGATTGATGACAAAGACCTTCCACCAGAACTGACAGAAAGAGAAAGACTTCCTCTGGTGCTGGCACCCTGAAATTGGGCTTCTAGCCTACTAGACTCTGAAAGAATAAATTTCTCTTTGTTAAAGCCATCCACTTGTGATATTTATCGCAGCACTAGATGAC
This sequence comes from Elephas maximus indicus, assembly GCF_024166365.1. Lineage (NCBI taxonomy): Eukaryota > Metazoa > Chordata > Mammalia > Proboscidea > Elephantidae > Elephas > Elephas maximus. The sequence continues at coordinate 41,931,624 of NC_064836.1, read as the reverse complement.
TAATACAACTCCCTTACTCCAGTGTCTAACACAATGGCTTATACATAATAATGTGTGACTCTTTCTTTTTTTTTCTTTCTTTGGGTTAGTGTGTGTGTGTGTGTGTGTGTGTGTGTGTGATGTGTTTTTGTCAGAGAGAGAAAGAGTAATCCAGAATTATGGGAATTATTTTATATCTATATTCTACAGGCAATTATTGTTTTGTTTTTTTCTAAAACTCTTACCTCACGTGTTGTAACTTATAGATTAATTTTATTATGTGCTTAATTTAAAATTACTTTTTTAAATATTTTAGGGTGTTAGAATGTCTTTCTCATTTTCCATATATGTTAACAGTTTAAATTAATTTTTATGGTTTGTCACATTCAGATGTGTAACACAGTAAAATTAAGCTCTGGGATACTAATGATATGACAAATCACAAAGGAAGTAGGGAGATAATTAATTTGAAAGAACTACTTGTTGCTAATTTTATTCATACACAAAACATCTACTGACTGTCTAATATATGCCAGGCATAATTCCAGGTGCTGAGATAATGTAGTTAAGAAAACTGACAAAGTATCTGTTAACATAGTTTAGTCTTCTCTGAGAAAGGACACCATCCTTGGTAAAGCAGAGAGTCAGCAAAAAAAGAGGAAGACATTCAATCAGATGGATTGACATAGTGGCTGCAACAATGAGTTTAAGCATAACAATGATTATGAGGACGGTGCAGGACCAGGCAGTGTTTCGTTCTGTGGTACATAGGGTCATTATGAGTCGGAACCAACTTGATAGCACCTCACAACAACAGTGGAAGAGGCATTTTTATATATTTGAATGGTTTATTATTCCTCAACTTCTTTCTATGATACGTTTGCATGATTTGATTTCCTTACTTTATAAGATAATTTTTTTGTAGCTGGAAATATATTTCAAATTACATCAAAATTAATTACAATTATACAATTAATTATAATAACTAGTTGATAAATGCACTGTGTTAAGTAAAATCAATAATTTAAAAATTAGAAAAACATTATGTTAAGTGAAATAACTCAATCCCAAAAGGACAAATATTGTACAATCCCACTTATATGAAATATGTAGAATAAGCAAAAAGATAGCAACCAAACTTTATTAGTAATTTCCAGAGGCATGAGGGAGGGAGAAAGAAGGCATTAAGGGTGATAGAAATATTTGGAAATGGATAGTAGTGATGATGCCACAATGCAATGAACATTGTTAATGTCACTGAATAATATGTGTAAAAAATGTTAAAATGGCAAACCTTTTACAGATATATACAGGCAGTCCCAGGATTACAAATGAGTTCCCTTCCTAAGTCTGTCTTTGTGTCAAAATTTGTACATAAGTTGAAATAGTTAGGTGCAGTTCCTATCTAACATCAGTCAGTCAAATGTTTGTCTTAGTATGTAGTATACCTTTCTAAGTGCATAAAAAACATTGAAGAATCACTTCTAGACACACTATAACATCTTTAACATAATAATAAAGTAATAATAACATTTTGATGCACATCACAATGTAGCACCCATTTGTTATTAAAAACCATGCTATATACCTCAAATTTTTAATATAATAGGCTTTACAGGGCTTAGTTCATAACTACAGGTTGTACTAAAGCCGGACAGTCCTAGCCTGGGGACTGCCTGTATATGTATATATACAACAATTTAAAAAAAAGAGCAAAGGGCAAATAAAATTCTGAGAAGCACTTTAGTGTTGAACGATTTGTAAGTTCTATCATGTAGATATTTACAAAGAAATAATTCAAAGTTTCTTCTTATTCTAAATAATGCCATTGATTTTAAACGTACCTCCTAGGCATAGAAGTACTGATGTTTACGTACTACTTCTATTTTAATTAAATTTTATTCTCGTAAGTTTCATTTTTTACCTGTATGATAATAATACAAAAAAACTTGTGATGATCAAATGAAATTCTTTACTACTGTTGGGCACATCATTTGCCATTTTTTTGTACAGTAATTAATGTCAATAATATGAAAATAGTAACGGTCACAGGGCAAGTTTCTGACCTCTTTGATGTTTAAAATTATAAAATATATGATCCCCTCTTATACTCAATAATGCTAAAGACTTCTCGTGCTGAAGATAATAAAATCTAAGAAGTTAATCATATAATCAGGGGAGTAAAAGGTGATTTGGATCTAACAGGTTGGATTCTGTTAATGATATCTTAACAGAGAAAAAAATCTCATTTTCAACAATGAGAAAGTTCTTCAATTCTTGGATTAAAACCAGAGAACCCAAGAGTTCACTAATAAATAGAGTTGAAAATAATGTTAAAACTGTACTAAGATTATAGTCTTTATAGAAGAGTAGTCCATTCACACTAATGCAAAGTACATATTACTTCTGCTTAAAAATGGTGTTCAAGTTTATGTTTTATAATTTCACACTATTCTATTTTTACTTAATAAAAAGTACCCCACATGTTAAAATACTATTTAATTAAATATCAAAAACTTAAGAGTATTGAAATAAAGAATCAAGACAAATATATTCAAGTGTTTTGCCTTAAATATATAACTATCTATAAATGTAAGTCACTTAAAAGTTTAAGAATTGATTTACATGGTATGATAAAAGAATAAATTAATAATAACACCATTAGTTATTATGTATTAAGGTTTTATTATTATCCATAGTGAATCTGATCTGTAGTTGAACATAAGTGTGTAATTAAAACTTATGTAATTTGTGGTATAATGTTCCCACACAAGAGTGTTGCTATTAAAAATGAAAAATAAAAAGGTGTAAGAAATCCCTATAAATTTTAGGAAAATTTTTTGAAATATATATTCTTAAAAATTGACTGGCATAAATTTAAAAAAATGCATTGTTCAATAAAAACTAGTGTAACTAGAGGTTAATATAAAAGATAGCTGGAGAATTTAAACCTGTTTAAAATATTTGGTGAGTTACAATCTATTTTGGAAAGTGTTAAATTGGAGAACATAAAGTATACATTTTAATACTTTGGCATTTTATTTTTATACTTGTAGTACATTAAGTATAAAGTTATATATGGATATTAGAAAATACATTTTCTTTTAGATTTGGTAGTTATTGATAATTTGCAAGATAGGCAGTCAAACCAAGAAATCTGAAGTTTTGCAAATTGAGAAAGTATAAGCAACCCTCATGCCACAGCCTTGTTCCTTTTATTTTGTAGTGAAATAAAATCCTAATTTGTTAAACCATTTCATGATAATTTGATGACTGAGAACAGATAGATAAGACACTGATGAAGTAAAAAATATTTTTAGAGTCATATTTAACTAAAAGCTATGATTTTAACAAATCAACCATTTTGATTTGTAAAGGCATCACAAAGACAGCGTCAATATTTATGTAAAACAAGGATAAGCCAAGATGCCAAATACTACTTCAAAATAAAATTACACAAATTAAAAAAGTAATATAAATAAATTCCACTCATACATATTTTGTAAAATAAAATATAAAATAAAAGTAGTACCACAATTTACATGTGAAAGCTGGACGATGGGTAAAAGACCGAAGAAGACTTGACGCCTTTTAATTGTGGTGTTGGCGAAGAATATTGAATATACCATGGACTGTCAAAAGAACGGATAAATCTGCCTTGGAAAAAGTACAACCAGAATGCTCCTTAGAAGCAAGGATGGCGAGACTGCGTCTTACATACTTCGGACATGTTGTCAGGAGGGATCAGTCGCTGGAGAAGGGCATCATGCTTGGCAAAGTACTGGATCAATGGAGAAGAGGAAGACCCTCAACAAGGTGGATTGACACAGTGGCTGCAACATTGGACTCAAGCATAACGATTGTAAGGATGGCGCAGGACCGGGCAGTGTTTCGTTCTGTTGTGCATAGGGTCGCTGAGTCGGAACCGACTCGATGACACCTAACAACAACCACACTTTATATCCTTATTTATTTCTGCTTAATACTCAGTTTCAATACTGTACCCATGAAGTATTATTGTTGCTAACCTGCTTCTAAGTTCAATTGTAGTTGGGTGAATGATGCTTATCTAAGTTTCCATACAACTCTTTCAGTAGTTTCTGTTTTAGTTCTTTATTTTTAAATTGTTTGTTTTATTTTAAAAATTAGACAGCAAGATTGGTACAAGATAGGCTATTACACAGACTTTGAGAATTAAAAAAACAAAAAAAGAAAAGAAAAGGAACCAGACTAAGAGACCACAGAAATCATCTATCTGCTTAAACCAAACCAAACCAAACTCATTGCTGTCAAGTTGATTCAGACTCATAGCGACCCTATAGGATAAAGTAGAACTGTCCCATAGAGTTTCCAAGGAGCACCTGGTGGATTCGAACTGCATGTTTTGGTTAGCAGCCGTAGCTCTTAACAGCTACACCACCACGGTTTCCTTCTGTCTACATAGGAACACCTTGATAACTTTATTACCTTCTAAAATGTGCCAAGAAATGTGGTCATCAAGAGATCCCACTTTTTAAAAAGTCCTACTTTATTATTTGGAGACCTTTAGCTCTTAGGAAGTTGTTTTATGGAGTACTGACATTGTTTTTCCACATTCCCAGCCATAGGGCATTAGACTTATTGGCAGGAAATAACCAGACCATATAGGGCTTTGGCTTCTATTATATTACCAGTAAGAAAAATTGCTGACTGAGGGTTCTTCACATAATTAGTTGTTTGCTTGGAAGCTTAGCCCACAATACAATAGATACTTTCTTTTTCATAATATCTTCACTCATACTATGAGGTAAATCTGCCTTCATTTCTTCATGAATTGTTATTAAGCTTCAGACATCACCTTAGTTTTAATTGGCTTTAAACTGGGTATTTTGCTATTTTATGATACCTTGTCAGTATAATCCCTCCAGAATCCCAGTGTATGGTCTTCTAGACAAGATTTTATTCCTGTATCCAGTACGCAGTGACTTCTAAAGATCTCTATGTATCCAAGACTAGCCCCTATGTATAGGTTACACCTTCTGCTCACTTATCGACTCTCTCATTATCCAACATTTTACATTTACAATAATAGTGAAAAATCTACTGACTACTTTGCACGTTAATGACATGTCTGGCTGTAATGAACACCAAGGTGCAAGGGGACAGTAGCGCTGGCTTTGATGGTGAAGATTATGCACCAACTTCTCTGGGCCATGATTCTCAGCAGTTTGGCGGTTATGTGATGATATAATTTGGCAGTTATGTAATGATGTGACTTGGCAGTTATATAATGATATGGTCATCCTCCATTTTGTAATCTGATGTGGCCATTCTTCATTTTTGTGTAACACCAATTTCCCATAATGACCATGGTCTGTGGAACCTAACCATGTTGATAAGTGAGGAGAGGGTATATATATGGATTCAAAACACATAACTTCATAAGAAGCAGAAAATTCAATGCTAATAAACATAAACATAAACATAATCCAGAACATAGAGAAGAATGAATATTTAACAGATTGATATACATGATGTATGAACTGTCTTTTTTTTAAACTTGGCAAACCATTCACATTAATAAATATTATCTCAAAAACTCTATATAAAACATTAGAAAATTGATGCCTGTAGAGTATTAAAAGAATGTCTTCCATGTTATATTAGTAATTATGATAGGAATTCAAGAAGAGTTTTTGAAAAATAATCTACTAAAGCAGTTAGTCAAAATAAGCTAAATAAAGATCATATTCAAAGAACTTAAAATTTAACTAAATATCTGTTTATGATAAAGTACACACAAATTATAAAGACACATGCTATACAATGTCTATTTTTATATAAATAATGAGATAATTTGCAATGAAATATTACCATAAAAGTCAATTCAAAGGCACGGTTCTTATTATTGAATATTGTTATTGAAATTAGAGCCAGAGGAAAAAGACAAGCAACATAAATATGCTTATTTGAAAGGAATTTTCAGGATTACTGTTTTCATAAATTGTATGATAATCTATTCATAAAAATATAAGGAATTCAAATGTAAGCAATTAGTCCTAAAAATGGTGTTCAGTAAGGCTATCAGAACTAACTTACATATAAACAGTAATTTGTTTTACTTATTTGCAGAGAAAACCATCCTGTGGGTAGTTATGAAAACCCTGGTGGCATAGTGGTTAAGTGCTATGGCTGCTAACCAAAAGGTCGGCAGTTCGAATCTGCCACGTGCTCCTTGGAAACTCTATGGGGCAGTTCTACTCTGTCCTATAGGGTTGCTATGAGTCGGAATCGACTGGATGGCAAGGGGTTTGGTTTTTTTGGTTTATGGGTAGTTACAGGTAAATGTGTAAGAGCCATTTGAAGAAATTATAAGAATTCATTGATGGGAAAAAAATTAGATAAGAAGATATGATATTGTAAAATGTATGCTCTTTCTAAAGCTATGTATTCCAGACAATTTTAACCAAAATACCAATGTGTTTTTGTTTTTTATGAAATCATCATAGCAGCCATCTGAAAGAGCAACAAAAGAATAGACAGAAATAGCTTTCAAAAGCAAAACATTGAGAAAGGTCAAGTATGATCAAATATAAACTATAAATCTATAGAATTTAAAATAACATGGTCCAAGGCTAGAAATAGTCAAATGAAACTATCAAAATAGAGTACAGAAATAGGTGTAGGAATATAGTTAAATTTAATATTTGGTTTATCCTCCTAAAACACCACCCACCCACGTGCGCGCGCACACACACACACACACACACACACACACACACAAACGTAAGATTAAAAATATGCCTATGGTGACATTTGCATCCTTGGTTGCATAGTGGTTAAGAGCTCCTCTGCTAACCAAAAGGTCGGCAGTTTGAATTTACAAGCTGCTTCTTGGAAGCTGTATGGGGCAGTTCTACTCAGTGCTGTAGGGTTGCTGTCAGTTGGAATCGACTTGATGGCAACAGGTTTTGGTTATGGTGATATATAATTAGTGTTTTTTTAAGTCAATAGATTTATTGCAAAGAATTTTTTGTCCACAAATATTTTGAGGCAAAATTCAGATAACCATTCAAGTATCCAATGACCCTGCGGTGTGTCCAATACTGATAATTGCTGGCACAAAAAAGAAAAAATGATTATTTTAATGTGAAGTTACACACATAATTTCAAAAGCAACAGATAAACAGAGCTCTGTCAAGCAGATATTGGCTACTCAGGCGGCACAAAACTTTCCATAAAGACTGTTGAGACCAGTCTTCCTCTCTAAGTAACTTTCTCAGCTGCATTTGGAAGGAAAGATATCAGAAAAATGTAGCAAAAATTACAAAGAATTTTAAGAATTGACATTAAATTGGAACATAACTTTAATTTTCAAACTTACAACATCACATAGCTGTTTACAGTCTGACAATATATATGGAAACCCTGGTGGCATAGTGGTTAAGAGCTATGGCTGCTAACCAAAAGGTCAGCAGTTCAGATCCACCAGGTGCTCCCTGGAAAACGTACGAGGCAGTTCTTACATGGAAACCCTGTTGGTGTAGTGGTTAAGAGCTACAGCTGCTAACCAAAAGGTTGGCAGTTCAAACCTACCAGGTACTTCCTGGAAAACGTATGGGGCAGTTCTCTTCTGTCCTATATATAGGGTGGGTATGAGTCAGAATTGACTTGATGGCAATGGGTTTTATATATATATTTTGTAAATGTTGAATAACAGACAGTATCTTTATCTAATTATTTTATTTTTATGGATTTCAATATAAACCTATATGTAATTCATTTTTTGTTCTAATTATGAAGAGTTGTTGTATGGCTTTCTTGCATCCTATTTTGTCAGCTACTGCCATCCTTACACCTGCTTCTTTGTAGGTGACATAAATCCTATGGGTTCTATTTGTGCTTACCAATTTGAGTCTCCTTAAGCATGTGATTAGCACGCATCCAATTATTGGACACAGTACTCAGTGGACTTTTATAAAAGCAGTTGTTATTATGCTCTGGGAAATTTTATTTTATTATTTTCTTGATGATGTTCTTGGTTCTTGCATGGCCTTTGATTTTTATATTAAGATGTTGTACCTTCCAAAGTGATTTTAGTCCCTCACCATTTCTTTCATATTTTCCTGTTTTTTTTTTTTTTCCTAATTTTAAGAGAATTTTCTTGACATTAGTTTCCAGTCCTCCTTTTAAATCTTTGGTTTATTTCTCCACCATAATTTTATTTCCATGAGCTAATTATATTTATATTATAAATTATAGTTTTCTGATTATTTATTTTATCAAATTATATTGTTTATTACCATCATTTCCTATGTTATTAAGTTCCTACATACTAAAGAGTTTCTTTTAAGGCATTTATATCTGCTATTAAATTGTATTTTTCCTGTCTGTAAAAGCATTTTTGTATTTTTAAACTTGACCATTGTTTGCTCCAGTGCTATCTATGTATTGCGTTTTATGCAAAAAAAAAAAAAAAAACCTTCTACACTTGTTTGCCAACCACTCCCTTACACTGTGAGATATTTTCATAAGTGTTGCTATGCTCATTTTTTACATGTTGCTGTGAAAAAAAACAAAAATCAGCATAGCATGCATACAAAAATACCTGGCAGGGAAGGAAGTGGTTGGCAAACAAATTAGAAGGAGAAAGTTATATCCATAAAAATATGGTTTCTGTCTATAATAGTCTATATTTTCAGCTTCACTTCTTATGCTGCTAGTTTAATTCACCATCAAACTGATTTATTCAAGATGAATGCTTTTTCTCTCCACCACCCTTAGAATTTCTTTACTGTTATGCAGTTTTTGATCTAGTCATTTTGCATTGTCATTTCAGTAGGGGTATTGGGAAGGATGGAAAGCACACATATGCATACACAATGATTACTTTTTCCCAGTATTTAGATTGTCTTATATTTCCATGTAGGGGTATTGGGAAAACATAAATGTTAATTCCATTGTGTGCTATATATATTTCAGCCTTTTGGCCTATTTGTATAATTGTAGATCTCAAACAATTTTACTAATATTCTATTCAATAATATTTTGTTTGTCAATAAACTATAAATATCTATTTTATAGACCTACTTCATATGGTTTTTGTGAAGATAAACTATGAAACAGTTGTAAACATTAGTAACTAATGTTTTATTACTATTCAACTGATCCGAATTCAATACTCAAATTAATTATTACTAATTGTTTTATACTCTGACTCTTTGGTGTTAAAGAATATTTGCTTTTTTGAAAAGTAGGAATCTGTATTCAAATATTTGAGAATGCTTGGCAATAAATCTTATATAAGCTCTCTGCATTCTTGGACATCAAAAGACAACATCAAACTAAACAGGAAGAACATCACTTTTATAGGGCAGTTAGTAAGAAAGCATACCCATCTGTCATGGATTGAATTGTGTCCCCCAAAAATGTCTGTCAACTTGGCTAGGCCATGATTTCCAGTATTGTGTGGTTGTCCACCATTTGTCATCTGATATTATTTTCCTGTGTTTTGTAAATCCTATATCTATGATGTTGATGAAATGGGATTAGCAGCAATTATGTTAATGAGGCAGAACTCAATCTACAAGATTAGATTCTCTTTTAAGCCAATCTCTTTTGAGATATAATGGAGCCCTGGTGGTGCAGTGGTTAAGGGCTACAGCTGCTAACCAAAAGGTTGACAGTTTGAATCTACCAGGGAGTCCTTGGAAACCCTATGGGACAGTTCTACTCTGCCCTATAGGGTTGCTATGAGTTGGAATCGACTCGATGGCAATGGGTTTGGTTTTTTGATTTTTTGAGATATAAAAGAAAGAAGCAAGGAGAGAAACAGGGGAACATTATACCACCAAGAAAGCAGTGCCCAGAACATAGCGAGTCCTTCAGATCTGGGGGTTCCTGCACACAGAAGCTCCTAGACCAGGGTAAGATTGATCGCAAGGACCTTCCTCTAGAGCCAACAGAAAAAGAGAAAGCCTTTCCCCTGGAACTGACTTCCCCTGTATTTGGACTTCTAGCCTACTGGACTGTGAGAGAAAAAAATCTTCTGTTTGTTAAAGCCATCCACTTACGGCATTTCTGTTACAACAGCACTAGATGACTAAGACACCTTCCAAAAGTACCAACCATTTAAGCAAGAGTTTGGACATCTGTTAAATAGCAAAAGTAAACTTTACTTTTTAAATAGCAAAAGTAGACATACAGAGTCTTTTCTTCAATGCCATTGACAATTTATGTGTAATAAATTAGATCAGTTATACCTAGCCTAAAGGAGCCCTAGTGGCACAGTGGTTAAGCACTAGGCTGCTAATTGAAAGGTTGATGGTTCAAACCCACCTTCCATTCCACAGGAGAAAGATGTGGCAGCCTCGAAAACCCTATGGTGCAATTTTACTCTCCCCTATAAGGTCACTATAAGTCTGAATTGATCCTACGAAAATGGGTTTTTATATGTAGCCTAAGTAAGGGATAGCGTTTTCATTATTCTTTGACCTTGTACAATATTTGTGTTATGTTTATAGTTATTGGTTGTATTGTTAAGTATTTATAATAATTTTTTTTTATCTTTTTGTAGTTGTATATCCATTGTATTGAACCATTTTAACTTCTGGTTAAGCAAACCCCTATGTTTTATTTTGTAATATATGGCAGCTGTTTTTAAATGAACATAGTTACTAAAAATTTAAATTAGTATTTTTCTCAGGCTTTTCTTTATTTCCATCCTATTCTAGTGTTCTCACTGATTTAAAAAAAAAAAAAATATTTCTTCACTGTATTTAGCATTGTAAAGATGATCATTACTCTTGGATTAAATCCAGTAATTCTAATATACACTATACTAGAAAAATTTTTTTACATTGTCATTTTAAAACAAATCTCAACTGGAGACCATAGAGAATTAATTTGAATATATTTAAGTTAATTTATCTCGTTCCTTTGTCCTGATTCAGGGATTGTTTTCATTAAATACAGTTCGAAATATATTTAGTTCTTTTAAAATAGCACCACTTATGATCCACAGCATACATTGTGCATGATTGCATACGAAAGCAATAAGTCATGGAGATAAAACCTTCAAATAAATTAAATAAAGAAGACATTACATCTTGTATGTCTTTAAGTGTATTGTTTAATCTAAGCACACTTCGTGCACTTTCAGGGTGTTATATAAGGAAGGGTTAGGAGCTCGATGTTTCCTTTATAGAACATAGTCCTAGGCATTTTTATATATCTGGACTAGATTAGATTAGCTAGACTTGGATACAACATCTGTAAGAAAAATATGACTTTCTCAGAAAGTTCTGTGTTTAAATTCTACCCATTTTGTTGTATAACTTCTACTACAACTGAATTTTTATCACAACAATGTAAACTTAAAAATTTCCAAAAGAAGTCTCTGAATACAGACCTGAACTTACTTTTAATCAATACTATGGTTACAGACTGACTGTATATAGTAAACATAAACTGATGCCTGGGCTGTTTAAACTTCTCCCTAAATTAATGAATGCAAAGATTTTTGTTTTTCTTTTCATTCATTTTTTCTTCTTCAGCTTCCTTAGTTTCTGTCTGTACTGTTGTAGAATAGACAGTTTGTGGTACAAATAAAAAAAAAAAATCAACTACTATGGCTGATGTCACCACTCACACATTTTAACTGATAGATGGTGAAAGTTTGACAAGATGAAGAATATAATCTGTGCAGCAAAATGACTTTTACTGGCACATAACATCTATCTTCAACTGTAACAAACATTTTGCTTACCTAACATTCCAGTTTGCTCCACTGAAAGGTCATAAGGACATATTTACATAGCGTTATAAAAACACATTTAATACTCCTGGCATGGTTCTACTGAAATCAAAACTTCACTGTTGGTTACTTCCTGTTATTTAAGGGTGGCACAATTTTCTAGAAGTGGAATAAAGATACTTCTTAGAGGCTGCCTAACTAATGTATCAACCTTTTATCTTTATTATTATTTCATCCTTAATGGTTTAAAGTCAAAATAGTTGTGCAGAATAACCCTTAGTTACTTTTATTTATTTTATTTTTAAGCTATGCTAGCCATTTATATTGGTTTCTCAGCTCGGCTGTAAAAAAGTACCATGAAATGGGTGACTTTTAAACAATAGGAATTTACTGTCTCACAATTCTGAAGGCATGTAGTCCAGGTAGGCCATGTTTTCTAGTCAGAAGGCTCTAGAGGAAGAAAGTCCTTCTTGTCTCCCTTAGCCCAGGTGCTCCTTGATGGGTAAATGTATCTTCACGTGTCCATCTTTCCTCTGTTTGTGTCTCTTTTTCTTTACAACGACACTGCTCAGATTGTATTAGGACTCCAGTGTGATTCCATGTTAACATAACTGGTAACATCTTCAACAATCCTATTTCCAAATAAGGTCACATTTGCAGGTACCAAGGGTTAGGACTTCAAAATGAATTTCAGAGGGGCACAAATCGATGACACCATTTAGTGATCTCTTTTCAATCTGAAGAATTAGGCTCTGTCTCAGCTTTTATTTTGGTATATTGCATAAGTAATAATCATTCCTGCTTCTTTCTTTTTTCATATTCTAGTTAGGTATCTGCTTTTAGGAGCTGCTTTTATACATTTCTTTTTTCTCGTATATTTTTTCCCTATATAGGTGCAAAGGAAACCCTGGTGGTGTAGTGATTAAGTGCTACAGCTGCTAACAAAATGTCGGCAGTTCGAATCCGCCAGGCACTCCTTGGAAGCTCTATGGGGCAGTTCTACTCTGTCCTATAGGGTCGCTATAAGTCAGAACCGACACGAGGGCAGTGGGTTTGCTTTTTGGTTTTATAGCTGCAAATGGAAACCCTGGTGGCGTAATGGTTAAGAGTCCCAGCTGCTAACCAAAAAGTTTGGCAGTGTGAATCCACCAGGTGCTCCTTGGAAACCCTATGGGGCAGTTCTACTCTGTCATATGGGGCACTATGTATCAGAATCGAGTCCACGGCAATGGGTTAGGTTTGGTTTTGTATAGCTGCAAACATTTCAGGATTTTTATCTTCCAGTTGTTCTACTATGTTTTTCTCACAAGTCATATATCCAATATTCAAGAGTCTTTTATTTTTCTTAAATTTTAAGCTGTTCAGAATCATATTTGTTACTTGAAAGAAGTAACTTCTCAAAATTATTTAATTATATTAATTACAAAGGTGATCTTGGTTTAAGTTATTTTTGTTTCCATGAATGAATCCTGTGTCTTCATTGTTCATTTTGGTTTTCCATCAGGCATGAGAAGCTTCCACCTCGTGCATATTACAGATTTTGGCTTCTGTTGTCTTTTCTGGGTCCTCCTACTCCTGTTCCCCTCCCTCTCTCAGAATTTTTAATCACTTTTTTCTTTTGTGTCTCGCCCTCTTTTAAATTCTGTGCTTCATATTAGTATTATTTTTAACCTCTCTTTTACATTTTTTTGTTTGTTTTTGGATTTCTGAACAATACTTGTTTCTCAGCAAAGATAAGGAGAAAACATGTGAGCCTTATGTGCCACCCTACTCCACACATTCTAGTTTTAGCTTCTAATAGAAAACACATAAAGCGAAACATAATTCTAGCATATCTTTTTAATTGAGGCTAATATCATTTGTGAGAAATAAATATGCATTTACCTTGATATTGATATCATATGGTTTACGTAAGTATGGAATCCCTTTGTGGCACAATGGTTAAGCACTGAACTACTAACCGAAAGCTTGGTGGTTCAAACCCACCCAGAGGAACCCTGAAGACAGATCCAAAAATTTGTTTCCAAAACTCTGTGAGTAGTTCTACTCTGCATACATGAGGTCTCCATGAGTCGGAATTGACTCAACGGCTACTACAACTAACAACAATGACATGTAAGTATAGCTTTATTCTGTTATTTAGTACATAAAATAAATTTAAACCTTTTATAAGGCTTCAGATACGTTGGACCATAAACTATAAAAGTGGGATGATATTTAAAATAAGTAGGAAAGCCCAGAAGAGCTAGATGGTACCTGACTACCACCACCACCCTCTCTGGCAGAGATCACAACAAAGAGTTCCAGACAGAAGGGGAGAAAAAAGTAAAATAGAAGTCAGATTCACTTACTGGTCTGACAGGGACTGGAGGAACCCCCAAGACTATGGTCCTTGGACACTCTGCTGAGAGCTGAAACCATTCCCAAAGCCCACTTTTCAGACAAAAATTAGATAGGCCTATGAAACAGAAAGTAACACATGTGAGGAACGCACTTGTTAGTCCAATCAAATATATGAGATCAAATGGGCAACTCTGTTCAAAAGCCAGACAAGAATGCAGGAAGGTACAGGACCTGGACAAATGGGCACAGGGAACCTGGGGTGGGAAAGGGGGGCGTGCTGTCACAATGTGGGGATTGCAACCAATGTCACAAAACAATATGTGTATAAATTTTTGAATGGGAAATTAACTTCAGCTGTAAACTTTCACCTAAAGCACAATAAAATTTTTAAAAAGTAGTAAAAAAAAGTAAATAAAAACAAAACAGAGTATTTTATCAACAGGAAGTATTTTTTTGTTGTTTTTGCTGTTGTTTGACACTTAATAGTTATGCACCATTAAAAATATGGAATCCTGGTCCTCGTGAAATATTGTCCTTCTCTCTGATAATACTTATTTGCTTTTTTTTGTCCCACTGTTGTTAAGTTAAATATAAAATCATTGTTTAAAAAAATGCAAAGCTGTGTGTGTTCTGATAGCTTCTATCCTCTGTAGCTTCAGCTTATCATCTTCTTTATCTTCATCTCTTAACTCTTGGAGTTCTTACTGTTGGCTGTTTTTACTACTTCTGTTCACCCTCCTCCTTCTCCTAACATCATAATCATCAGTCATTCCTTGAACTGGCCATTCTTTTTCCGAAAAAGTGCCTTTGCAATTGTTGCTTTTTTTTAATGCCAAAAGACTCTTCTTTCCCTCCTTCCCATTTCACACTGTTAACTATTAATTATCTATTGATTGGCTTACTTCTTGGTCAATAGCTATAAGCTGTCTGTGAGCTGGGGTTGTGTTTGTTTTCACTCATCATTGTTTTCCCACTGTCAAATGCATTGCCTGGCACATAAATGAATGAATTAAAGACAAATGTTGCCAACTTTAATGGTTGAATCTGAGATTGTATGAGCCGATATAATAAAATCACCTCATTTTGGTTGCATTCTTTATTTACAAGTGAAAATAAATAAATCTCAGCTACAGAGAAATAACATTTGGTAAGCTCCTACTCTACCTTAATACCCCTCATTTAAATACGTGCTCTCTTTAAATCCTAACAACTGGCTGTAATGTATATTTAATATTACTTCCTGCTTTTCTGATGAAAAAACTGAAAATGAGGATTGTTAAAGTTAATTAATTTCCATGATCACACTGCCAGCTGTCATATTATAGTAATGTGGCCTGGCTACAACTTAGGTAAACATGAAAGACATTATAGCCACAGTGATCAGGGAAAGTTTAAAAAAAGTGTCAATATCTGAATAATGCTTTGAGGAAGAACATCATTTTTCAGGAAGAGAATCAAAGGAAGTGGGAGAGACATTTCCGAAATCAAGAACAGAACAAATATTGAAGGGTTTGCTGTTTCTTTAGATCCAATTTTCCAAGTAGTTTCAAAGACTGCATATTTCTCATTTTAGGGATTGCATCCTAACAATATAGCTAAGAAGACAGTGATCAGGTAAACTTGTTGCCATCGAGTCGATTTAGACTCATAGCAACCCTATAGGACAGAGTAGAACTGTCCCATAGGGCTTCCAAGGAGTGGTTGGTAGATTCAAACTCTCAACTTTTTGGTTAGCAGCCAAACACGTAACCACTGCACCAGGGTTGGGAGATGAAACGAACAAACAAAAAATTTCCAGCTTCAATGCAGCTGCACTTATCAGTCTGGTCCATTGGTTACGGCTAAGAATTTGTGGTTCTTTGTGGAGAACAACCATGAGAACTGTGAGAAATGAGTGCACGTAAGTGTTTTGATCAGTGCTCTCCAGAGAAACAGAACTATACTCTCTCATACACCATTTTATAATAGCAACTAGACAAGTGTTACCAAACCAATGGGCACCATTGCCTGGGAAAGTTGGCATATAAAATTAATAGTAAGTTAAATGTCTTTTCTCTCATGAGATTTTAGTCTGTCCACATTCGACCACCACTGGTTATTTAAGTGTTCAGAATTAGCCAGATTGGACCAGACATGGGCCCATATTATATCAAATAAATCAACGAATGGGAATTATTTTGGTCAACTGCCTACATTATCGAATTAAAGGGAGCATCTCCTGTAAGGAACTTCTACCCCGCTGAATTCATCTCTATGTAAATTTTTACATACTTTGCCTTTCTGAATCAAACACTCAGGCAACACATGTCCACATAGTCTTTCACATTTCTTTTTGCCTTAGCAATTTTTCTGGATGGTGATTTCTTTCTTCCATCTTGCTTTCCATTTGCTTCTTGGGGTCATTATGATACAGTGAATATATTTTTGATGTCATGTGAAACTGGGACAGAACAAAGATGCAAATCATATTAGAGATAGAAAAAAAAATCAGATGCTTAATTTATTTTATTCTTCCAAATATTTATATTCTAATATCAAGACTCCTGACAATGTCCCATTGCTATTCATAAGTTTTTCACTGGCCAATTTTTTTTTTCCCCCCAGAAGTACATTGTCAAGTCCATCTTCCCAGTCTTTTTTTGTCTACAAGCTCTCTGGAAGCACCATGGATGAGCCTGCATCACAGCAACATGCATGACACCACACTATCACAAACTGACAAATGAGTGGTGGACTTATTCATTAGAAATCCCTTTTTTCAGCAATGTAATTGGTAACTATATACATGGACCTCACCAGTTGGAAGACACAGGAATCAAAATGACTACATGTGTGGAGATGATGGAGAAGCTCAATATCATCAGCCAATACAAGGCTAAGGCCAACTGTGGAACTGACCATCACTTGCTCATATGCCAGTCAAACTGAAGTTGAAGAAAATTAGAACAAGTCCAAGAGAGCCAAAGTATGACCTTGAGTATATCCTCCCTGAATTTAGAGACCATCTCAAGAACAGATAGCACACACTGAACACTAATGACCAAAGACCAGAGGAATACTGAGATGCCATCAAGGACGTCATACATGAAGAAAGAAAAAGGTCATTAAGGAAGATTCTGATATTGCTACTTAGCACCTTTTTGCCTATGAAACAGTCTGAGTTGCAACAACTGGTGAAGGTTTAAAATCTGCAGTGTTCTACTTCTCTGATTTTTATAGACTCATACAACAGTCCTTACCCTAGAAAATTAGCCACTGCAATCATTTGGGGTAGTATGTACCCTGAGAAATGTATTTTGAGGCCTGCATATATCAATAATTTAAAATAAAAGGGTGAAGGAGAGTCAACAATTAAGCTCTTAAAACGTTCCTTTTAATTAGAAAAGAATGTTAAAATAGGGCAACACTTTAAAGTGGTAAAATGAAACCCATTTGTAACATATTGGCAATTAAACTTATTCCTTTTTTTATTATTCCTTAGACACTTTGTGTTGTACTTATAAGGCAATTCTAATTCTTTAATGCTAGTTTTGCATCACAAGCCTAAGCTGACAGTTACTGGATTCAGTTTCTTATTTCAGGTTTTTAAGTCCCTATGCACTGCTTTTAAAAACTGAAAAAGCACTTTCTTCTTTAGTATTATGTCTTCCTTGAAAAAATCATTTTCTTTTTTATTGTTGTACACAATTCATCTTTTAGGTTTTACCAAGTACACGTAAAATACAAAAAAAAGTATTAAGTGAACTAGATGTTCTGATACTCTTAATGAGAGTCTTAGAATTTTTATACATTATATTTAATGAGCTTTTGCTAGTCAGAATGTATAGCTTAAGTATCATTGAAAGCACGATGATGTTAACCAGTCTCTTGATGTTCATTTTCATATACTTCACCAAAATTTAATAAGTGCCTGTTATGTGGAAGTCACTGGTAACTGAGGAATGAACTTAATATATTATCTTCCTTCAACCAAAAAAAAAAAAAGTTTTTCCTCTAAAACTTTTTTTCTGACATTTCACTTTTAGAAAAGACATCAATACTTCCATTTCAAAAACGTAAATGGTGTTCGTAATTTAAGCCACTTATACCAGTAAGAAATATAGAGATACGACCATACTTTTGGTTTCAAATAGGTGCTGAGCTTTTATCTAGAATATCTATTATAGAAGACAATACTTGCTATGTTTAGTAGAAGAATGGTTGATCTACGGAATGTCCTGTCCTCAAGAGTGGCAGGAAAGGATATAATGTAGAAAGCATAACAGTCCTTCTGCATCACATGAACTAATATTGGATAGGGTTCTACTTCTGATTAAACTCTATCTTTCCTCTGTTTTTTTCCTCTGTATCCTAGCATGGTTTATAACCTAACAGAACCATTTAAGGCTATTCATATGAAGGGGTGGATTACTTTCAGATTAGCAAATGTCAAAGGTTTATAATTCTATCATTTCTTCATTTGACTAATATTTAATGGGACCAATTATGCCCAAGGCATTTAGTTACCTTTGCATTACATTACTTTTTTGATTTTTAGATTTACTTTCATAGCTCCAGGCCTCTGCAGTGTTGCTCCTCCTGTCTGAAATGACCTTTTTCTTATTCTTTAGTTAGATTACTAATGTGCCTTCAGGTCCTAGGCAAGGTTTGACCTCAAGGAAGTCTTCTCAAACTTTCCAGTACAGTAAGATGAAAAATGTCACTCTTCTCTGTTCCCAGATAATTTCTCTTTATATCTATTAACCTATTTATTATAATATATTATGATTATTATTTTTCTTATTATTTTGTGTTCTCTCAGCCCTGCAGAATTAAACTAGAAATAAGTAATAAGAACTAAAATTTCCTAAAGAATTACAAATTAGGGAATATACTCATACACAAATAACATATCCCATAAGTTAATAAATCTAAATAAAAATTTGAAAATATTTTGACCTGAGGTACAATGAAAATATGACATAAAAAATTTTGTGGTTGTAAGAAATCAATTCTTAGAAGAAAACTTAAAGCTAAAAATGTGTTCACTAGAAAGAAAGGCTGACAATCAATAAACATTCAATACCTTAAGGAATCATTGAAAGTTAGTTAAACACACATACATAGAGGAAGTAACTAAAACGAAATAATGGAAATGAAAGCAGAAAGTAAGATTTGGAAATAATCATATAATGTTCTTTTTTCGAGTTGCAGTCAAGTAGGCTTCAACTCATGGCAACCATATATATAACACAATCAAACGTTGCCTAGTGCTGTGCCATCTTCATGATCTTGGTATGTTTGAATCTATCCTTGTGGGTATTGTGTCAATCCATCTCATTAAAGATGTCCTTTGTTTTCCATGACCCTCTTCTTTACCAAACAGGATGTCTTTTTCTAGGTATTGGTCTTTTCTGATGACTGTCCAAAGTAAGCAACCCAATGTCTCACCAATCATTGCTTCTAAGGAGCGTTCTGGTTGTATTTCTTCTAATACTGATTTGTTCATACTTCTGGTAGTTCCCAGCATACTCAATATTCTTCCTCAACACCACAGTCTGAATGCACCAGTCCTTCTCTTTTTCTTTTGCATTGCCCAGACTTGCATGCATATGAGGCAATTGAAAAGATCATGGTTTAGGTCAGGCACACCTTAGTCATCAAAGTGACATCTTTGCTTTTTAAATTAGGTAACAGAGGAACCAAAAAAGCTAACAGGTAGTTCTTGGAAAAAGGTTAACAAAAAGCCCATTTTTGTTGTTGTTATTGTTAGCTGCTGTCAAATCAATTCTGATTCAACACCTCATGTGCAGAGTAGAACTGCTCCATAGAGATTTTCAGTACAGAAGCAGATTGCCAGGCCTGTCTTCTGAGGAGAGTGGGTTCAAACTGCCAACTTTTCCTTAGTAGGTGAGCACTTAAAATATATATGTGTGTGTGTGTGTGTGTGTATACATACACATAATAAAAGCTATAATTTATCTTTAGTAAAAATAAAAGAGGGAATTCATTCCATCTGTTGGATCTTAAAAAGTTATCAGCAGATAACAATTTTATGTCAATAATTCCTTTGAAAATCAGATGAAATAGTTTAATTCTTTAAAAACACAGATTACCAAAACTAACAAGAAGAATTAGAAATATAAATAATCCTGTATTTATTAAATATCGTGAATCTATAATTTACAATACGGCCAAAAAGCCTCACTAGTGAATTATTTCAACATTTTAAACAATGCAAATTTTACAAGAACTTTTTCGAGAATAGGGAAAGAGGAATTATTTCTAAGAGGATAAAAACAACAACAACAACTCATTGCCGTCGGGTCAATGTCAACTCATAGCGATCCCCATCGGTCAGAGTAGGACTGCCCCATAAAGTTTCCATGGAGCGCCTGGTGGCGTTTTGGCTAGTAGCCGTTACCCTTAACCACTACGCCACCAGGGTTTCTCTAACAGGATAGGATAATGTTAATACCAAAATTTTATGAGGTCAATACAAGAAAGGACATCTTGGTCATGAATATAATTCAAATATTCTAAGCAAAATTTAGAAAATTGAACCCTCAATAGATTATATATATATATGGAAACCTTGCTGGTGCAGGGGGTTAAGTGGTACCGCTGCTAACCCAGAGGTTTGCAGCTGAAATCCGCCAGGCGCTCCTTGTAAGGTCTATCGGGCAGTTCTACTTTGACCTATGGGGTCGCTCTGAGTGGGAATGGACTTGACGGCAACTGGTTTATATATATATATATGTATATAAAAACAACCTTGTGAATTTTTTGCAAGGTTGGACCAACTTTCAAGAATAAATAAATCATGTAATGTTCCACATTAACAGAATGTAGGAATCAGGAACCATTTGATAATTTTAATAGATGAAGAAAATGAGTTTGAAAAATTCAACACGTATGCATGACAAGAAGCCCTGGGGGCACAGTGGTTAAGAACTCCCTAGCTAACCAAAAGGTCAGCAGTTGGAATCCACCAGTTGCTCCTTGGAAACCCTATGGGGCAGTTCTACTCTGTCCTATAGGGTGAGTCAGAATCCACTTGACAGCAATGGGTTATGCAAGACAAAACTCTTAGGACAGTAGAAAGGAAAACCTAATGCCTCAATTTGATAAAGAGTATTTAAAATAATTATCAAAAAATATTGTATTGAATCCCTTGTGGCTCAGTGCTTAAGAGCTCAACTGTTAACCAAAAGGTGGGCATTTGGAATCCACCAGCCACTCCTTGGAAACCCAAAGGAGCAGTTCTATTCTGTCCTGTAGAGTCACTATGAGTTGGGATGGACTCAAGTGCAACGCGTTTGTTTGTATTTTGGATATTGAAAGCCTTTCTTCTGAGATTGGACACGAGGACCGAATACTGTAGCATGATTTGTGTTCAACTTAGTAGTGGAAATCCTAATTTTGAGGCAAATAAAATCATTTTTTAAAGGAAGAAGTAGCCCAGGGAGACATGCTTCAGAGTTCTGACTTACAGATGTAAAAAAAAAAAAAAAAACCAACTATTGCCCTCTAGTCGATTTCAGCTCACAGTGACTCACCATATTGGACAAAGTAGAACCACCTTTAGGGTTTCCAAAGAAGCTGATGGATTCAAACTGCTGACCCTTTGGTTAGCAGCCAAACACTTAGCCACTGTACCATCAGGGCCCCGATGTACATACATAAATGATTAAATTTTATTTTTCCTACATCAATTTACATTTATTTATTAAAAGTAAACATACAGACTAGAAGACACTGAATGTTTGTTATTTTAAGAAAGTAAGTTTGTGGTAATTTGTTAGAGCAGAAATAGAGAACTAATACACAATGGTATCCTAGGGAAATTACATTATTTTTAATAAAAGTAAATTGATGTAGAAAAAATGAAATTTAATCATATGTGTATGTGTGTGTCACTGGATGGCACAAACGGTTTGCACTTGACTATTGACATAAAGGTTGGTGGTTTGAACCCACTCAACGACAGCAGAAGAAAGACTGGAGATGGATTCCATAAAGATTACAACCAAGAAAACCCTATGGAGCAGGTCTATTGTGTAACACATGGGGTCACCATGCGTCAGAATTGACTTGATGACAACTGATTCGAAGAAATATGTTGCAGATATATACTGAGTGTATATATTGAAGCTGTAGACTGCAGGCTCAAATATCAGAGGAAAACAAGTAAGTATTTGGGAGATAACAGAAGAGAAAATGTTCTTAACCTTGAAGGAGACAAATATTATTTTTAAAACAACAAAAGGGGAAGACAAACTGCGTTTGATGAAAAATTAAAAATGTCTATATTTGCTGAACTGATAATCCTAGAAGTTGGACTTTATGAAGAAGAACAAGGCATCCAGATTGGAGGAAGACTCATTAATAACCTTTGATATGCAGATGACACAACCTTGCTTGCTGAAAGTGAAGAGGACTTGAAGCACTTATTGATGAAGATAAAAGACTATGGCCCTCAATATGGGTTACACCTCACATAAAGAAAACAAAAACCCTCACCATTAGAACAATAAGCAACATCCTGATAAACAGAAAAAATACTGAAGTTGTCAAGGATTTTATTTTATGTTGATCCACAATCAATGCTCATAGAAGCAGCAGTCAAGAAATCAAAGGACAGTGCATTGAGCAAATCTGCTGGAGAAAAAAAAAAACCTCTTTAAAGTGTTAAAAAGCAAAGATGTCACTTTGAGGAAGAAGGTGTGCCTGATGCAAGCCATGGTATTTTCAACCACCTCATATGCGTGTAAAAGCTGGAAAATGAATAAAAGACAGAAAAATTGATGCCTTTGAATTATGGTGTTGGTGAAGAATATTGAATATATTATGGACTGCCAGAAGGAGGACCAAATCTGGCTTTGAAGCAGTACGGCAACAATGCTCTTTAGAAGCGAGAATGGCGAGACTTCAGCTCACATGCTTTGAAAAGTTATCAGGAGGGGCCAGTCCCTGGAGAAGGACATTATGCTTCGTAAAGTAGAGGGTCATCCAAAAACAGGAAGACCCTCTACTAGATGAATTGACACATTACCTGCAAAAATGTTCTCAAACTTAGCAATGATTGTGAAAATGGCGCTGGATCGGGCAGTGTTCAGTTCTGTTGTACACAGGGCTATGAGTAGGAGCTGACTCGAAGGCACCTGACAACAACATGTATAAAAGGGCACAATTAAGAGAGTAGAAATTAAAATATGAGACAGTGTTTGCAATTCACATATCAGATTTTATAAGAAAAATAGAAAATGGAAGAAAGATTTTGATTAGGCATTTTATAAAAAGAAAATTTTGATTGAATGAATACTTGAAATTATGAAGTATATGAAGATGACTCTGACTTAGTTAGGTCTTTTATTCTTTGGTAGTCTGGGAAACACTTCCCATTTATCGCTTGTCTAAAGAAGTCTCGACAGTTCCAGAATTTCAACTTTTGTAGCCTTAACATCATCAGAATGAAAATGTCTTTGTTCACATTTTTTTAACCATCTCAAAATGTTTCTTTTCTTTTAGCTTATTGGTAAACATCTGTGTATCTACAACTTAGATAGATAGATAGCTACCCAAGTGGATTCTGACTCACAGTAACGTTATGTACAACAAAACAAAACATTGCCCAGTTCTGAGTTATCCTCAAAGTCACTGGCATGTTAGCGTGCACAATTGTGGCTATTGTGTTAACTTATTTCACCAAGGGACTCCCCCATCTTTCTTGGCCATCCTTCATTCTGTTTCACCAAATATAGTGTACAACTCCAGAGACTGA
Source organism: Elephas maximus indicus (assembly GCF_024166365.1). Classification (NCBI taxonomy): domain Eukaryota; kingdom Metazoa; phylum Chordata; class Mammalia; order Proboscidea; family Elephantidae; genus Elephas; species Elephas maximus. The sequence goes on along the minus strand of NC_064836.1, from coordinate 41,907,805 downwards.
TCCCTCCTGATGACATATCCATAGCAAGAGAACCAGACTATGTCCTGTTGTGATCCATAAGCTTTTCATTGGCTAATTCTTGGAAGTAGATCTCCAGGCCTTTCTTGCTAGTCTGTCTTGGTCTGGAAGCTCCACTGAAATCTATCCACCATTGTGACCCTGCTGGTGTATGAAATAGCAGTAAAACAACTTCCAGCATCAGAGCAACACACAAAGCCTCACAGTATAACAAACTGACAGACCAGTAGTGAATATACAGCCTAACCAATAACAAGTTGCTGTGGAGTTGATTCCAACTCATGGCACCCCCACGTGTGTCAAAGTAGAGTTGTGCTCAATAGGGTTTTCAATGGCTGACTTTTTGGAAGTAGATTGCCAGGCCTTTCTTCTGAGGTGTTTCTGGGTACACTCAAACCACTAATCTTCTGGTTAGCGGCCAAGAAGTTTGTTCCACCCAGGAACTCAAAATACTGCTTATTGTTCCTTTTGTTAGCTGTCCTTGAGTTTTCCCCCAAATCATGGCGGCTCCATGCACAATGAGATTGGACGGTTGTGATCCATAAAAGTTTTCATTGTGTTATTTCAGGGGTAGGCCAATGTCTTCAAAGAAAAGGGAATGCTTGGGTTAGACTAACTTATTTCTAATTCTCTTTCCTCTGAGATCATGGTCCCCTCAACTTAAAGGCACTTTCATAGTCAGAACTCCAATCACAGTCTTTCCACTTCTGGTACAGTGATGGAAACCTGAGACTGCTGCTTCCTATGGGTAATTGGCTTTTATTCTATCCAGCGGTGTCATGATAGAGGTGCAGGGGGGTATGGGCTGCATCAGATGACAGTGCCAGCGGAGATGATACCAAAATCATTGCCTATAAATTTGTGTGCTGTGTTTCAGGAATGATTTTTTATTTTTTATAAAAATATCCACGTAGTTATAACCACAAAAACATTTTTTGTAATCCCAGCTTACACGGTATCAATATACCTACAAGGCTAAAACTCTATGCTAATTTACTTTTTGAACCTTTTGATGCCCTCCAGTCAGAGCTGTCATCATTAAACAATTATACTGATGCTTCTTATCACCTGGTTTCGTCTGCACACACTACAAGCTTGTGCTGTTGTTTTCATTGCTGCTGGTATTTTTTATAGCCACTGATTATGCCATATTTAGCTACAATGCTACCATGTTATAGTAATTAGCATTTGTGAACCTATAACTTTTTTGAGAATGAAGTAGTATTTAAAGAAAAAGAATGAACGGCATATGGGAATTACGATTTACAAGTAACAATAGTACAAAAAACATTACTAAGGTTTCTGTATGGCCTGACAAGGGAGGAGATCCATGGGGGGGGGGGTGACACCACCCATAAGTCACCACACTGGATGACACTAACCCTAGTGATGCCACTGATTTTATCTATTCATTGCATTACCTTTCCATTTTCTCGGAGTTGCAATATCTGAGCCTTGGTTGTTCTCTGATGCCATATTTTTCCCCAGTAGGAGGGTTCATGTGATACAAGTTGCCCAGTCATTTCCAGAACCCAAAGTTTGTCATGATGTCTTTATATGATCCCCTCTTACCCTCAGTAACCATCCAAGAATTTAACACATATAATTCTACAAACAGATGGTTAACCTCTTTAGTTTTCAGGAAAACACAAAACAATAACACAGTGAGTTACCACTGCACACCCAGTAGAAGGATTCTACTAAAACAAACAAATAACAAGCAAATACATTGTAAAGCTTCTTTTTCCTGTTACCATCTACTAAAGTTTGACCTTCCTTAGTCTGTGAACCAGCAATTGCATTCTTTGGTATATCCTCAGCAGAATTGAATGGATAGCCAAATAAATGTACAAGAATATTCACAGAAGCATTATTCACAGTGGCATTAAATTATCATTTTTTCCTTTACTGTCGGAAAGCATTTATGTTTGCCGTTATATTTAACTCACCGCCATACTAACCAGCCAATATATACTGACAAATTGCCATGTTTCATGTTGTTTCTTAGGCATTAAAAAGAAATATTTATAATGACAACTTCATAATGAAAGAAAAAGTAAGGAGTTAAACATTTATTTGCTCCCCATTACATGTAAAATATTTGTTTAGAACTATGGTGATATGAGTGATTAAAAACAGGATACCTTTTCATGAGCAATTTTGAAGCATTTCATACGTTAAAAAAAAAAAAAAAAGAAAGAAACAAACCCTTTGCGTCAAGACGATTCAGACTCCTAGTGACCCTAAGTGACCCTAGGAATAATTAATTGAAGGACAAAGGAAAGGTTTGTCACGTCTCTCAACAACAAAAAACAAAATATGCCCTTTCCTTTGACTCTTGGAAATGTCAGAAATTCCACTTTTAAAGCTTTTTTTAATGTAAGTGTTTCATTCCTATTAAAAGACATTTCTGGAAACCGTTAACACTTTTATTGTTCTCAGGTATTTTCTGTCTGTCTTCTGGTTACTTGTGCACACATAATAAAAACGTAACTAGATTATTTCTAAGTTTAGAAAAATTACCACGATTCTTTCAAATTAAACATGATTTGATTTCGTGATCTCTCCTAAATTGCGCATAAGGCATGTTTTAATATGTATGGGAGGAGACGCGCTCACTGGCAGACTGAAGGAAGTCTGTCGGGGATGGACTGGACTCCAGACCTACGGCTCCTGTTTGTTATTATAATAGACTGCCTACAAATGTATATTCATTTGCACCGGGTTTTTTTTTTTTTTTTTTTTTCCAAACTGGAGCATTTCCCTGAAATCTTAATTCTGTGTTTCACATTAGGAAAAATACAGGGTTTACTGTGCCCTTTTCCATATTTGGAAACCCTGGTGGTGCGGTAGTTAAAAGCTAGGGCTGCTAACCAAAAGGTCTCAGTTGGAATTCACCAGGTACTCCTTGGAACCCTGAGGAGCAGTTCTACTAAAGGATCCCTGTGAGTTGGAATCGACTGGACGCCAATGGCGTCCAGCGTGTTTTCCATATTTGCCACATAATGGTGGTGGTGCCTGGCTTCATTATAAACTTTCCTGAAAATGGAACTCTGCATGGCCGACCCTTCTGTTTTTCAGCATCCCATTCACCTGGCACGTTTTCAGCCTGCCAACTCAGGCTCACTGTGTACGTTTTCTCTGCCTCTTGCCAGTACAAAACCTGGGCGAAACTGAAACCACAGGCAAGTACGTCTGGGAAGTGGAGCTGGTTTAACGTTTCCCCTCGCCCAAAAGAAGCGACCACTGAAGGACGTGTCCCAGACAACATTTGTTTGAATAGCCAATTCTGGGAGGCAAACTACGACTTTCAGATGCCCTGGATGAATTGGGTTCTTACAACCTGAACAAGTGAACTGACTACAGATCCCTTTGCTCTTTTCTCTCTCTGACTTTTCTTTTCCTCCCTCCTGTTCACTCAAATTCCCTCTTCCCACCCTATCCCCTCCTAACTGCTTCTACCATCCAGGGTCTTGTTTCATGCCGTGCTTTTGAGGTAACATAAAATACTACCCTCTAGAACAAAGCAAGAATATGTGGCCTTTAATTTAATATGTAAAATGAAGAGGCATGTTGAAAGTTGCTCAGAGGTTTACATTGTAGTATGGCATAGGAAGAATTACGTCACTGTAGTCAGCAAGGGAAGCATGTCTCTCCTCTTACCTTCCGAACTTTAAGGAAAATACAGGTCATGCCGTTCGCCATTTTGTGGAGAATGAAATGCGAGTTGGAGAGCGGAATCTTCTCAGAGGTGGATTTAGAATTCAGAAGTGCTTAATCCTTGTCTGCTCTGACAGAAATACTCCTTTTCTGTGAACCCCTTTGTTTAAACCTCTTATAAATGCTGTTGTTTAATTGGAAAATAAAACTATAATGTTACAACAGAACTCTTAATGGTTTAGTGCCATTTACAATGAATGTCACTATCTGAAACGCGCCATGATTTGGAAGCGAGTCTCAAGTTTTATTTTTGAATAAGTTCCTCCCATTTATGTGTCTCTTCTCTTCCCATAAAACATTGCTATTCACATATTAATGCTTTCAAAAGTAAAATGTGCCTAGTAAAATAGTGAAACTTTCTCACAATATAGTTTTCATTATATTGGCACTACAAGTAGTTTGTTATATGAAACTTTTGTTTTATTTCTGTTGCATAAAGCAGAAAATATTATGTAGAAATCGATAGACCATCATTTATATTTTCTTCCAAATTACAATGTTTAGAAAGCCTTAGAAACTTTTATTGTACCGCCTACCTAATGTGCTCATGGTAATCTTTTTATTATAGTGTTGCTTAAGCTACTGCTGCTTTAGATATTAACAGCCATATTATTTAATCAATGACATCAAACCGTGGTGTTGAAAGTATAAGAATGCTTCTTTATAAACTGGTGAGTCATAGTGCTGTGTTAAGTAAAACAAAGAACAATTTATGGGTTTTGTTACCACTACATTCCTGGCATCTCCTGGTTTCTCTACTGAGTCTCCTGAAGTGGAAATTTGACAGCCTGGAGTAATATACAGCTCATTCAAATTGAAAATAAGGTAAATATGTATATATTTGTAGTATTACAATAATGGATTCATTCTGAGAGTTGCTAAGGGTTTTGAGTCAAAAATATTTAAAATCTTCAGAAAGGTTGAAAATATACTAGCATAAATGATCACTTCTTAGGATGGGGAAATTCCCAGGTAATGAGTCTTGGATATCAGTGAATAGTGAAATCAGGATGAGCAAAAGTTTCTGGGGATGAGCTATTTCTCCCTGCAAGGTAAATGCAAACGCTTCAGGAGAAAGAGCATTGAGAAGAAAGGTAGACAGATGATTAACTAAATTACCAGCCGTCCTGAAGAAATTAATTTGCTTCAAGGGAAAGCTATTTATTCTGAGAGTTTTACTCATTCTGACTCATGATAGGGTTGAATGCATAACTTCTTCCCTGCTTATGAGTCAACCCTGCATTAAAGTATTTATGAAGGATAAAAGTAAATTGATCATTTATTTCCCAAGTTCTTTTGAAGAAAGCAGGTAAATTAAATTGAGAACATGGCAGACTTTAGGCTGCAGGTAGTTATGGCTTTCTTTTTATGTTAGAAAACTTTACATGCTAGTTAGTATTGAAATGTGTAATTTTAATCAAAACCTCTATTTAGTTGAATAATATTCCCCATTTCTAGAATTTTAATGGTGGACATTAAAAATAAGCATGTGACATCTGTGTCTTCTTAACCACAAAGCATGAAATTTGTAGTTATCATTATTACATATTGAGTTGTGTGGTGTGATATCTATTAATAAAAATTTAAAAATTAAGCATATTGCAGCAATAAATGCTCAGAAAGCTTACTTTCAGCCCAAAACTTAGATGTTTATATGATGCTCCGTGAACATGATTTTTGGTGAAGAAATAATGTGGACAAGTTATATTTTCTCAAAACTCTTTCCCATTTGAGTATGCTTTATCAACTCACTGTACGATAGAGGGAAAGAATAGAAAAAAGAAAAAGGCAAACGGTATCTTCAGCTACTTAATAATTGATTTAAATTATCAGTCCCCTCCTCTTGCTTGCTCTTAGTTAAAAAAAAAACTAAAATTCCTGAGCTGGTTCAACTTTCTCCATAAAACAACAATATAACTTCTCAGTTTACAAATGAATATTGTCTTTTACATATTCTAGGATTTTATTTAACAACATTGAAGAGTCCAACTGGAATTAATTTTACAAGGGTTTCCTATTAAAGGGCATTTCCTTTTTATTACTACCCTAATTTCTTTTTTATCCATTTTGATTATGGCTTTGTAATAAAATATGCATATTAAGTTATGGCAACTGATATCATTTTATATGTGTGTATATTTATGATAAAATAAAAAATGCATCACCAAACCCGTTACCATCAAGTTGAGCCTAATTCACGGAGACCCACGTGTGTCAAAGTAGAACTGCACTCACCTGGGTTTTCAGTGGCTGTAATCTTATGGAAGTAGATTGCCAGGCCATTCTACCACAGCAGCACTTTGTGAATCTGCTATATTTAGCAGAGCGTGCATTTGAGTCAGTTATTTTTTCCTTGCCACTGAGTTTCAGACACATTTATGTATTTATTTTTCTATTTCATTTTGATTATAGCTAGAAAATACAAAATCAGTGTACTCTCAGAAAGTATTATAAACTAAAAACATGCACAATATTCATAATATTAAGAATAAACATGTAGTTGACGTTGAGAATCATGTAGTTAATATTACCAATGTCAATTTAACATTACTATTAATAGATATTAACGGGACCCTGTCTTATTTTGGGTCATCTCCATGGATGATTTATATTTTCCACCTCAATGGAACAGATATGTACGAAATGTATACAATGACAGTAAGTATAGGATAGAGTATAAGTACATGTATCAATTGATTCTTTCATGCTCATTTTTCATGTTACAGTATTTATTTTAACTCGTGTGTTTGTGCACCAATGAACGAAGTAGTTCACATTGAAGCTGAACATAAAATTTTACATAAGAAATACCCTCTACTCTTTGTGAATCCTCTATCTTTGAGTGTGTAACCTCTACGGAAATAATATGATCACCAAAGTCTGCTAAGTGCATCATTCTGAATCTGGCATTACATTTCTGGTGAACTTATTATAAACAGAAACATCAGGCCTGGATTTGAGAGCTAAGTCCATTTAGGTCAAGTATCCATTCTATAAGACCTAAAAAGGTATATTTCTTCTGATTTCTATGAATGACAATAAAACATTTTTACATGTAAGTGACTATATCTATGGTTCCAGTATCAGCCCTGTACCTTGCGAAATTCCCCAGTGGATCACATGGATCACGTGACTTAATCAGGGTATCAGTTTCCTTTGTAATGCTGTCATCTCTTCTGTGTTCAAGGTGGAAACAAGCATCCAGGTCTACTGAACTGGCAGGTTGTCTGGAGAATAGGATTCTTTGGGTTAGGTGGGGTGTGTGGCTCATATTTTTGGAGAATTCTAAGTCCCCTCCAGGCCTCTTTGTGATATAATCTTCCCCTTTCTTGTGTTTTTTATTTCCAGTTCTGTCTTCTTGCTTTTTTCCCCATACTCAGTCTTATCTAATCTTTTAAAATTGAAAGGCAGGTGCTAGGACCAAGCCCCTTTTACTTATGACTCTTGAATCTTATGTGTACACGTCTGGATGCTGTTACAATATTATATATAAAGAAGCACATTTACATAAATTATATAATATTGTACACATGTATAAACATACACATTACATACAAATATATTTATATATATAGATTTGTATGTATATAACAAAGAGACAGAGGTCCATATAAAATGATAGGGAAATAGAGAACAATGAGATTAATACTTCAAGCTGTAGTATATCACAATCGTGTTCAATTAATAAATATGTAGTTAACTTCATCTTGCAGGCACATGTTGTTTTTGTTGTTAATTGCCATCTAGCTGATTCCTACTCGTGGCGACTGCATGTGTTCAGAGTAGAACTGCTCCACAGGGTTTTCAAGGCTGTAAACTTTCAGAAGCAAATTGCCAGGAATGTCTTCTGAGGTGCCTCTGGGTAGGTCCAAACCTACAACATTTGGCTAGTAGTCAACCGTTTAAACACAGACTTCATTAGGCATGAGGCCTCTAAATATGCTCTCCCATAAGTTAACAATTTAACAATTTGTTACATGCTACTAGGAGCCTGAACTTAGCTTTACAATATTAGGGATAAATGTATCTACCACCTAATATAGCAGGTGTCTGGTACATAGTCCCAACATAGTAGGTGTGCGATCAATATAAATTAAATAAATATCACTTAAACTGTTTTAATAGATTGACTTGACAAAATGCTTGGCCTTGTAGTAGGAACAGTGAGGTCCAAACCAAATATGAAATATGATTGCTACACATAAGCAACTTTTAATTTTTGTTAGTGTCTTCAATCTTAAATACATAAAGCATGGATAAACATTGTGGATAACATTACTTAATGAAAATGCAAGGACCCCTGGTCGTGCAAAGGTTAAGTACTTGGCTGCTAACTGAAAGGTTGCTGGTTTGAATCCACCAGTGGTTCTGAGGGAGAAAAGACCTGGTGATCTGCTCCTGTCAAGATTACAACCTTAGACACCCTCTGAGGGCAGTTCTACTCTGTCTGCTAGGTTTGCTATAAATCAGAATTAACTAGATGGCACACAGCAATAAAAGCAATGATAATGTAAATCTCAATATTATTGTATTAAAAATACAGTAATATGTAATAGTGTGAATTTGTAAACAAAGAAGCTAAAGTTTTACAGAAAGTCAACCGGAATTTTCTAAGGCTATGTATTTTTTTTTTTTTTTTATGTATAGAGTCCTCTATAAATTGGAATCTGTAATGTCACATTGAAGGTATGTAAATCTTTACATATAAACGAGACAAAAAAATGAGAGAAAAATAAATAGAAATATCTTGCCTTGGGGGCCTTATTTCTTTCACTCTACAGTGTTTCTTAAACAAGTATTATAAAAAAATGATTAAAACGATAGGTTTTTTTAATAAAGCATAGAATTATGGATTCGTTAATGTACTTCGTCTGTCTGTCTGTCTGTCTATCTATCTAATCTTTAATTGCTTTTGGATATACAGTATTAGAAATTAGCTTCTAAAATACTTATTGAAAATTTGTTTTTCCATTGCTTTGCAGCAATTACCTCATAAGATTAGATGGGAATTAGTTTGATTAGTTTGTGAGATGTTCTGATTAAGACACCTCAGGTATAAATAAAATTGACTTAATTTAGTTTCCATTAGTGATTTGAGTAAAATCATGTTGAGGCTGAACTTATGCAGATAGGCTAGAATTGACAATTTTTTTCTTTCTATTATTAGTTGAATTTCATTTTTGGAATACTAATCACTAAAAAGCATTAAATGACATTTAAAGAACACAACTTCTATATACCTACTGATGTATCTCCTTGATTTATTTGGAGAATATTTTCTAATGCTCCTATTTTTATTTTTTGAAGTTTACATTCCTTGGTGTTATACCTGCATATCCAAAATGTCAAGAAATCATAATCTAATTATTTCATAATCTTTTTTTAAGCCTATAGCTTTTAATGTGAATTACTAAAATATTCATACCTCCATAGAACCTAAGTAGAAATATGCTCACTAAAAATAATCATAAATAAGAACTTTGCATTTTTTTTTAATAATTTTTATTGAGCTTTAAGTGAAAGTTTACAAATCCAGTCAGTCTCTCACATATAAACTTATATATACCTTACTACATACTCCCACGTACTCTCCCCCTAATGAGTCAGCCCTCTCCCTCCTTCCAGTCTCTCCTTTCGTGACCATTTTCCAGTTTCTAACCCCCTCTACCCTCCCATCTCCCCTCCAGACAGGAGATGCCAACACAGTCTCAAGTGTCCACCTGATTCAAGTAGCTCACTCCGCATCAGCATCTCTCTCCAACCCATTATCCAATCCAATCCATGTCTGATGAGTTGTCTTCGGGAATGGTTCCTGTCCTGGGCCAACAGAAGGTCTGGGGGCCATGACCGCCGGGATTCTTTTAGTTTCAGTCAGACCATTAAGTCTGGTCTTTTTATGAGAATTTGGGGTCTGCATCCCACTATTCTCCTGCTCCCTTCAGGGGTTCTCTGTTGTGCTCCCTGTCAGGGCAGTCATTGGATGTGGCCGGGCACCATCTAGTTCTTCTGGTCTCAGGATGATGTAGCCTCTAGTTCATGTAGCCCTTTCTGTCTTTTGGGCTCATAATTACCTTGTGACCTTGGTGTTCTTCATTTTCCTTTGATCCAGGTGGCTTGAAACTCATTGATGCATCTTAGGTGGCCGCTTGTTAGCATTTAAGACCCCAGACGCCTCACTTCAAAGTGGGATGCAGAATGTTTTCTTAATAGAATTTATTTTGCCAATTGACTTAGATGTCCCCTGAAGCTATAGTCCCCAAACCCCCACCCTTGCTCCCCTGCCCTTCGAAGTATTCAGTTTATTCAGGAAACTTCTTTGCTTTTGATCCAGTCCAGTTGTGCTGACATCTCCTGTATTGACTGATGTCCATCCCTTCATGTAAAGAAGTTCTTATCTACTATCTAATCAGTAAGTAACCCTCTCCCACCCTCTTTCCCTCCCCCCTCTAGTAACCACAAAAGAATGTGTTCTTCTCAGTTTAAACTATTTCTCAAGATCTTATAATAGTGGTCTTATACAATATTTGTCCTTTTGCATCTGACTGATTTCACTCAGCATAATGCCTTCCAGGTTCCTCCATGTTATGAAATTTTTCACAGATCCTTCACTGTTCTTTATCGATGCATAGTATTTCATTGTGTGAATATACCATAATTTATATATCCATTCGTGCATTGATGGACATCTTGGTTGCTTTCCATGTTTTTGCTATTGTAAACAATGCTGCCATAAACCTGGGTGTGCATATAACTGTTCTTGTAAAGGCTCTTTTTTCTCTAGGGTACATTCCGAGAAGTGGGATTTCTGGGTCGTATGGTAGTTCTATTTCTAGCTTTTTAAGGAAACACCAGATCGATTTCCAAAGTGGTTCTACCATTTTACATTCCCACCAGCAGTGTATAAGAGTTCCAATCTCTCCGCAGCCTCTCCAACATTTATTATTTTGTATTTTTTGGATTAATGCCAGCCTTGTTGGAGTGAGATGGAATCTCATCATAGTTTTAATTTGCATTTCTCTAGTGGCTAATGATCGAGAGCATTTTCTCATGTATCTGTTAGCTGCCTGAATATCTTCTTTAGTAAAATGCGTGTTCATATCCTTTGCCCAATTTTTAAATGGGTTTTTTGTCTTTTTGTCATTGAGTTTTAACAGAATCATATAGATTTTAGAGATCAGGCACTGGTAGGAGATGTCATAGCTGAAAATTTTTTCCCAGTCTGTAGGTGGTCTTTTTACTCTTTTGGTGAAGTCTTTAGATGAGCATAGGTGTTTGATTTTTAGGAGCTCCCAGTTATCTGGTTTCTCTTCATCATTTTTGGTAATGTTTTGTATTCTGTTTATGCCTTGTATTAGGGCTCCTAAAGTTGTCCCTATTTTTTCTTCCATGATATTTATTGTTTTAGCCTTTATGTTTAGGTCTTTGATCCACTTGGAGTTAGTTTTTGTGCTTGGTGTGAGGTATGGGTCCTGTTTCATTTTTTTTTGCAAACGGATATCCAGTTATGCCAGCACCATTTGTTGAAAAGACTATCTTTTCCCAGTTAACTGCCAGTGGGCCTTTGTCAAATATCAGCTGCTCATATGTGGATGGATTTATACCTGGGTTCTCAATTCTGTTCCACTGGTCTATGTGCCTGTTGTTGTACCAGTACCAGGCTGTTTTGAGTACTGTGGCTTTATAGCATGTTCTAAAATCAGGTGGAGTGAGGCCTCCCACTTTTTTCTTCTTTTACAGTAATGCTTTACTTATCCGGGGCTTCTTTCCCTTCCATATGGAGTTGGTGATTTGTTTCTCCATCACATTAAAAAATGTCGTTGGAATTTGGATCAGAAGTGCATTGTACATATAGATGGCTTTTGGTAGAATAGACATTTTTACTGTTAAGTCTTCCTATCCATGAGCAAGGTATGTTTTTCCACTTAGGTAGGTCCCTTTTAGTTTCTTGCAGTAGTGCTTTGTAGTTTTCTTTATATAGGTTTTTACATCTTTGGTAAGATTTATTCCTAAGTATTTTATCTTCTTGGGGGCTACTGTGAATGGTATTGATTTGATGATTTCCTCTTCGATGTTCTTTTTGTTGATGTAGAGGAATCCAAGTGATTTTTGTATGTTTATCTTGTAGCTTGAAACTCTGCCAAACTCTTCTATTAGTTTCAGTAGTTTTCTGGAGGATTCCTTAGGCTTTTATGCGTATAAGACCATGTCATCTGCAAATATAGTTTTGCTTCTTCCTTGCCCTTTATTTCTTTGTCTACCCTAATTGGTCTGGCTAGGACCTCCAACACAATGTTGAATAAGAGCGGCGATAAAGGGTATCCTTGCCTGGTTCCCGTTCTCAAGGGAAATGCTTTCAGGCTCTCTCCATTTAGGGTGATGTTGGCTGTTGGCTGTGTATAAATACCCTTTATTATGTTGGGGAATTTGCCTTCTATTTCTATTTTGCTGAGAGTTTTTATCATGAATGGGTGTTGGACTTTGTCAAATGCCGTTTCTGCATCAATTGATAAGATCATGTGGTTTTTGTCTTTTATTTACATAGTGGATTACATTAATTGTTTTTCTAATATTGAACCAACCTTGCATACCTGTTATAAATCCCACTTGGTCGTGGTGGATTATTTTTTTGATATGTTGTTGCGTTCTATTGGCTAGAATTTTGTTGAGGATTTTTGCATGTATATTCATGAGGGATATAGGTCTGTAATTTTCTTTTTTTGTGGTGTCTTTACCTGATTTTGCTGTCAGGGATATGGTGGCTTCATAGAATGAGTTAGATAGTATTCCATCCTTTTCTATGCTTTGAAATACCTTTAGTAGTAGTGGTGTTAACACTTCTCTGAAAGTTTGGTAGAACTCTGCAGTGAAGCCGTCCAGACTAGGGATTTCTTTTGATTACCTTTTCAATCTCTTTTTTTGTTTTGTGTCTATTTGGTTGTTCTGCTTCTGATTGTGTTAGTTTAGGTAGGTAGTGTGTTTCTAGGAATTCATCCATATCTTCTAGGTTTTCAAATTTGTTATAGTAAAATTTTTCATAGTAATCTGATATGATTCTTTTAATTTCAGTCAGGCCTGTTGTGATATGACCCACCTCATTTCTTATTCGGGTTGCTAGTTTCCTTTCCTGTATTTCTTTAGTCAGTCTGGCCAATGTTTATCACTTTTGTTAATTTTCTCAAAGAACCAGCTTTTGGCTTTGTTAATTCTTGCAATTGTTTTTCTGTTCTCTAATTCATTTAATTCTGCTCTAATTTTTATTATTTGTTTTCTTCTGGTGCCTGATGGATTGTTTTGTTGCTCACTTTCTATTTGTTCAGGTTGTAGGGACAGTTCTCTGATTTTGGCTCTTTCTTCTTTATGTATGTGTGCGTTTATTGATATAAATTGACCTCTGAGCACTGCTTTTTCCGTGTCCCAGAGGTTTTGATAGGAAGTGTTTTCATTCTCATTGCATTCTATGAATTTCTTTATTTCCTCCTTAATGTCTTCTATAACCCAGTCTTTTTTGAGCAGGGTATTGTTCAGTTTCTGAGTATTCGATTTCTTTTCCCTGGTTTTTCTGTTATTGATTTCTACTTTTATTGCCTTACGGTCTGAGAAGATGCTTTGTAATATTTCGATGTTTTGGATTCTGCAAAGGTTTGTTTTATGACCTAATATGTGGTCTATTCTAGAGAATGTTCCATGTGTGCTAGAAAAAAAGTGTACTTTGTAGCTGTTGGGTGGAGTGTTCTGTGTAAGTCTATGAGGTCAAGTTGGTTGATTGTAGCAATTAGATCTTCAGTATCTCTATTGAGCTTCTTACTGGAAGTCCTATACTTCTCCAAAAGTGGTGTGTTGAAGTCTCCTACTATAATTGTGGAGGTGTCTATCTCACTTTTCAATTCTGTTAAAGTTTGTTTTATGTATCTTGCAGTCCTGTCATACGGTGCATACCTATTTAATATGGTTATATCTTCCTGGTCGATTGTCCCTTTAATCATTATGTAGTGTCCTTCTTTATCCTTCGTAGTGGATTTAACTTTAAAGTCTATTTTGTCAGAAATTAATATTGCTACTCCTGCTCTTTTTTGATTGTTGTTTGCTTGATATATTTTTTTCCATCCTTTGAGTTTTACTTTGTTTGTGTCTCTAAGTCTAAGGTGTGTCTCTTGTAGACAGCATATAGATGGATCGTGTTTCTTTATCCAGTCTGAGACTCTCTGTCTCTTTATTGGTGCATTTAGTCCATTTACATCCAGTGTAATTATAGATAAGTATGAGTTTTTTTTTTTTTATGAGTTTAGTGCTCTCATTTTGATGCCTTTTTTGCGTGTTGTTGACAATTTCATTTTTCCACTTACTTTTTTGTGGTGAGAAGTTTTTCTTTGTAAATTGTGTGTTCCTCTAGTTTTTTTTTTCATTTTCATAGTTGTTGAATTTTTTTTTCTGAGTCGTTATGTTTTTCTTGGTTTTTATTTTGAAGTGTGGAATTGTTAGACCTCTTTGTGGTTACCTTAATATTTGTCCCTATTTTTCTAAGTAAAAACCTAATATGTATCATCCTATATCGCCTTGTTTTCCTCTCCATATGGAAGATCTATGCCTCCTGTATTTACTCCCTCTTTTTTGATTATTGTAATCTTTTACATAATGACTTCAATGACTCCGTTTTGAGCATTTTTTTCTTTTTTAAATTAATCTTATTTTGTTTTTATGATTTCCCTATTTGAGCTGATATCAGGATGTTCTGTTCTGTGACTTTTTGTTGTGTTGGTATCTGATATTATTGATTTTCTGACCAAACAATTTCCTTTAGTAATCCTTGTAGCTTTGGTTTGGTTTTTGCAAATTCTCTGAGCTTGTGTTTATCCGTAAATGTTCTAATTTCACCTTCATATTTAAGAGAGATTTTTGCTGGATATATGATTCTTGGCTGGCATTTTTTCTCCTCCAGTGCTCTATATATGTCATCCCATTGCCTTCTTGACTGCATGGTTTCTGTTGAGTAGTCTGAACTTATTGATTCTCCTTTGTAGGTGACTTTTCTTTTATCCCTGGTTGCTTTTAAAATTTTCTCTTTATCTTTGGTTTTGGCAAGTTTGATAATATACCTTGGTGATTTTCTTTTTGGAACAACCTTGTATGGGGTTTGATGAGCATCTTGGATAAATATCCTTTTGTCTTTCACGATGCCAGGGAAGTTTTCTGCCAATGGATCTTCAACTATTCTCTCTGTATTTTCTGTTATCCCTCCCTGTTCTGGAACTCCAATTACGTGCAAGTTATTCTTCTTGATAGAGTCCCACATGATTCTTAGGGTTTCTTCATTTTTTTTAATTCTTTCATCTGATTTTTCTTCAACTATAGTTGTGTCAATTGCCTTATCCTCCAACTCCCCCACTCTGCATTCCAGTTCCTCGATTCTGCTCCTGTGCCTTCCGATTGAGTTGTCTAATTCTGTAGTTTTACTTTTAATCTTTTGGATTTCTGAATGCTGTCTCTCTATGGATTCTTGCAGCTTATTAATTTTTCCACTATGTTCTTGAATAATCTTTTTGAGTTCTTCAACTGCTTTATCAGTGTGTTCCTTGGCTTTTTCTGTAGATTTCTTCATTTCATTTCTTAGGTCATCCCTGATGTCTTGACGCATTCTGTATATTAGTTTTTTATATTCTGCGTCTGGCAAATCCAGGATTGTATCTTCATTTGGGAAAGATTTTGATTCTTTAATTTGGGGAGTTGTAGAAGCAATCATGGTCTGCTTCTTTATGTGGTTTGGTATCGACTGCTGTCTCTGAGCCATCTATAAGATATTGTAATGATTTATTTTATATTTGCTCACTGAGTCTTACCTTCTTGTTTTGTTTTGTTTCATTATAACCAGATGGGCTACTATATTGTGCTGTCCTGATTGTTGTTGCCTTAAAATCACTTATGTCCTATTACCAGCTGGTTTGAGCTGTTACCAGATATATAAGCCTAAGAGTCCATTCACACTATTCTTGAATAGAATCAGCTTAGGTTTCTGATTTTGGGTCATCAAGTGTTTGGTGTACTCTCTCACCTATTAACTTAGAGGAGTAGTGGTGATAGTTGTGTGCATCAGATTCTAGTAATGGCAGGGGGTCACACTCCAACTAGGGCAGGATGCTGACAGCCGTCCCCCACATGCCAGTGAGGTAGGTGTGTTTCTATTCCTAGAGCACTTGGTGCGTGGGCTCTGCAGCTGGACTTTAGGCACCCAATGCTTGTACATGTAAAGATTGGTGGGCATCACTATTTCCAGACCCCTTTAGCAGGTGGCTAGGTGGTTTGGGTGGAGCTTCAGCCCTTGGTCCCCCGCTGTGGATCAGTGAGGGCTCTGTTGAATAGGTAGAGAGATATCAGACCTTGAAAACTTGTCTTTCCACTGCTCCACTAAAACAATTACAGTCAGATCTCTGTCAGAATTGCCTTTGCATTATAATAGCCTACCTTGTTCCCCTTATGGATGAAAGCTAATGACTGTGGATCTCATATGCTTAGCTGGAGCTGGTTCTGTATTTTTATTCCAGTTTAGGGAAGTTAGGGAAGGATATTTTCCCCCCAGGTTTTTAATTGCTGCTTCTCTCAGGCCAATAGAATGGGTTGGGGGGGGGGGAAACACCCTGCAGAGCACTTCAATTCCTGGCCCAGGAAATTCCAATGTTAATGAAGCTGCCTGGGGCATGGACGGGAGGAATCAGATAGATAGGTGAGAGTAGCGTGAGGCAACATAGACAAAGTTGCTTATCTTGCTTGGTGATTACTGTTTATATTTGAGACTCCAGAGGAGCATGTAGCCTGTGTGCACTGGCTGGTTCAAGATTGCCCCCGAGGGTCAGGTCTGCATCCCATGCTTGCACCCTCAGGTAGCCATGATCAGCTTCTCTGCTCCTAGTCCAGATCCCAGTGCCAAGGTTTTCTGACTGGGACACTGGCTCCAGGCTCCGAAAACAGTCACAGCTTCCCCGTGGTTGCTCATTCTCTTGTCAGCCACGTCAGTGTGCAGCCTGTTCGCGCTGGCTGAGTCTCTACCGAGGTTACTCCAGCAGGTTAGGGGATAGGGCTGCATCCTGTGCTCACCCCTTCTCAGTAAGCTGCAATCAGCCCCACCACTCTGGCACTAGGGAACCACGTGGGCTCAAGGCTGTGGCGTGGGATGCCAGTTCCAGAAGCGGTCACTGCTTCAGCACATGGCTTTTCACTCCCCTGTCACTCAGGTCAACTCCTTAGTTCTGTGTTTGATGGTTAGTATATGTGATCGATTCACTTGTTTTTCTGAGTCTTTGTTGCAAGAGGGATCTGTGGTAGTTCTACCTAGTCAGCCATCTTGGCCCCACCTCTCAGAACTTCGCATTCTTGAGGGAAATCTTTTCCTGAAGTATAAGGTAAGTACCATGTTGATGGGCACCTTAACGTGATCATTAGAAGTCTCTGAGGAAAATCTTACTGAATTCATTTCCTGTGGCGGCTCAAAAAATTGGCCACAAACTCGGTGGCTTAAAACTTCAGGAAATTTATTTTCTCACAGATTCAGAGTCCAAAAGTCTGAAATCAGTATCTTTGAGCCGAAATCAGATCTTTACTCACTTCGGAGGCATAGGGCAGAATCCATTTCTTTTCTCTTTTAGCTTCTGTTGGCTACCAGCATTCCTTGGCTTGCAGCTGCATCATCCCAATCTTCAATGTCAGCATATTTGAATCTCTCTTTTCTGTATCTTCATATCACCTTCTCCTCTGTGAGAGTAAAATCCCTCTTCTAAAGATACACGTTATTGCATTTAGGGCTGAACCCAGATAATCCAGGACAATCGCCTCATCTCAAAATCCTTACCTTAATGACCTCTGCAAAGACATCTCTTTTTGCAATATGAGATAACAGTCACATGTTCCAGAAATTAGAATATGGAGAGCTTTAGATGGGCTGTTTTCACTCTGCCACATTATCACTTGGACTGTCAGGACCTTTGAGTCTGCCTGATGTCTCTAGAATAGGTGGAGAATAACTCAAAAGCCAACAGTGTTAAAATGGAATATTTTCTTTTCTACGGACCAGGAAATATACTTCTCTGATAACATCTTGAGTCTTGCTACTCGATATATGGCCTGCAAGCCAGACCAATACTATCAACATTCTGGGAGATCTTGTTAGAAATGAAGAATTAAGAGGATTCATCAAAGATTTACTACATCAAGACCTGCACACTAACAAGATATGACTTACAAAAAGAAACAACTCCCACCAATGCAAGATTGTACTTTCCTATATCAACAATTTTCAGAAACATGAAGTCATAAAAGAGCATACAAATAATATGCAAAGTCATTATTTTAAATGCAAATAACAGTAACTGCCATTTTCGAAGTGTTTGAGTTGAGATGTTTCAACAAATCAGTGTAACACTGGAATTACTCACTCACCTATGCCAAGAAATTTGGAAGATTTTGGGAGATCTGGAAGTGATCCATATTAATGCCCATTCCAAAGAAATGTAATCCAACAAAATGTGGAGGTTATTGAATAATATCATAAATACCATACTCAATTAAATTTTGTTGAAGATAATTCAAAATTGGTTGCAGCAGCACATCAACAGGGAACTGCCAGAAATTCAAGCCAGGTTCAGAGTGGATGTGGAATGAGGGATACCGTTGCTGATGTCAGATGGATCCTGGCTGAAAGAAGAGAATATCAGAACGATGTTTACCTGTGCTTTATTGACTATGCAAAGACATTTGGCTGTGTGGATTATAACAAATTTTGGGTTACATTGCAAAGAATGGGAATTCCAGAGCACTTGATTGTGCTCATGCAGAACCTGTACATGGATCAAGAGGCAGTCGTTCTAATGGAGCATGGGGATACTGTGTGGTTTAAAATCAGAAAAGGCATGTGTCAGGGTTGTATCCTTTCACCATACTTATTCATTCTGGATGACAAGCTCGTAATCTAAACAGCAAGACATGGCATCTGAATTAGTGGTAGACTCATTAACAACCTACAATATCCAGATGACTCAACCTTGGTTGCTGAAAGAAAAGAGGACTTGAAGCACTTATTGATGAAGATCAAAGACTACAGCCTTCAGTACAGATTACACCTCAACATAAAGAAAACAAAAATCTTTACAACTGGACCAAGAAGCAACATCATGATAAGTGGAGAAAAGATTGAAGTTTTTAATATTTTCATTTCATTTTACATGGATTCCAATTCAACGCCCATGTTCCACTAAATCACAGAATGTATTGCATTGGGCAAATTTGCTGCAAAAGACCACTTTAAAGTGTTAAAACGCAAAGATGTCACCTTCAGGGCTAAGGTGAAGCTGACACAAGCCATGGTATTTTCAAATGACTAATATGCATGTGAAAGCTGGACAATGAATAAAGAAGACTGAAGAACAATTGATGCATTTGAATTATGGTGTTGGGAAGAATATTGAATGTATCATGGACTGCCAGAAGAACACAAAAATATGTCTTGGGAGAAGTATAGTCAGAATGCTCCTTACAAGAGAGGATGGTGAGACTATGTCTCATATACCTTGGACAAGTTATCAGGAGGGACTAGTCGCTGGAGAAGGATATCTTGCTTGGTGAAGTAGACGGTCAGTGAAAAAGAGGAAGATTATCAGCGAGATGGATCGAGACAGTGGCTGCAACAGTGAGCTCAAGCATAGCAACAATTGTGAGGATGGTGCAGGACAACACAGTTTTTCCTTCTGTTGCATGTAGGGTACCTATGAGTCAGAACCTACTTGATGGCACCTAACAACAATAATTTTGGTGGAAGTGTATTTGATAGGCAAATAACAACCCTTCTGAAAATGGGTTTTACTGGTATTTCACTTTTTTAAAAATTATTATCTGCTTAAAACATGTTTTTCTATTCTTTTATTTATACCCCATTTGTGTCTTTGGGTCTAAAGGGAGTGTCTTGCAGACAGCATAAAGGTGAATCTTTTTTTTTTTTTTTAATTCTCTGCTTCATAATTGGAGAGTTTACAGTAATCACTGGTAAAGAAGGACTTACTTCTGCATTTTACTATTTGTTTTCTAGGTATTTTATATCTTTGTTGTTCCTCAGTTCCTCCATTATTGCCTTTAATAATTTTTAATATTTTTCTGATATACCATTTGCTTGTTTTTATCATTACCTTTTTCGTATATTTTTTTAGTTTTTTGTTTTTAGTGATTGCTGTAGAGTTTACAATTTAAATTTATAACTATCTGTTTTAATTCCAACTTAGCTTCAAAAGCTCTGGTTCTACACGCTCTTCACCCTCTTTGCTGTTACTGTCATGGATTATATCTTTAGGCATTGTTTTCCCATTAACATAGATTTATAATTATTGTTTAATATATTTTTAAAAGTCGTATAGATAAAAAGAGGAGTTACCAACAATATAACACAATTATACTGATTGCGTAATTATCTTTATTGATTTTTTTTAAAGTTTTTTCCCAGGCTTTGTTATTACTCTGAGGTGTCTTTTCATTTCATCCTGAAAGTCTTCCTTTAACAATTCTTTCAGAACATGTCTACCAGCAACAAAATTCTTCAGCTTTTGTTTACTTCAAAATGCCGTACTTTCTTCTTAATCTTTGAAGAATACTGTGAACAGATAAATAAATCTTGGTTGACAATCTTTTTTTCTTTAGTGCTTCATGTATGCAATCCTACTGCCTTCTGGCCTCCATAGTTTCTGCTATAAAATTGGCTGTTGATTTTATTGAGGATCCCTAGTATATGACAAGTCACTTCTCTCTTGCTACTTTCAAGATTTACTTTTTGTGTTTTTCTTTTGATATTTGGCTATGATGTGTCTTGGTGTGCATGATGGTTAAGGTTGTATGTCAACTTGGGTGAGCCAAGATTCTCAATGGTTTGGCAGTATGATGTAGTTTGCCAGCATGTAATGATGTAATCACCTGGGATCTGATATCATGTAGTAACCTACATGATGAAAAATTTGTTATGAGCAGCTAATCAGTTGAGAGAGAGTTTCTCCGGGGCCTGGCTTGCAACCAATATAGATGAATTTTCTGACAAAACTCATGAGCTTTTGCTTGCTCTGGATCCTGCAGCTGGCTGCTGCTTATCTTACCTCCAGTTCTTGGGACTTGATCTAGCAGCTTACCTGCCTATCTTGGGATTTTTCAGCCTCTGCAGCCTGTGAGCCAGAGGCCTGCTGTCTGACATGCTGATCTTGGGTTCATTAGCCCCAGTAGCTATGTGAGTCAGGAGAGGCCTCCAGCCTGACCCACGGACTTGGAACTTTCCATCCTGTACAACTATGTGAGGCATTTCCTTGACCTAAATCTCTCTTTATATACATATATTTACTTCACTGGTTTTGCTTCTCTAGAGAGCCCATCCTAAGCAAATGTGTATTTCTTCACTTTTATCCTTTTAAAGATTCTATTAGATACTTGTGTGAGTTGATTCATGTCTTTTATCAAATTCAGGGAGGTTTTGACCATGACTACTTCAAATATTTTTTTCTTCCTCTCTCTCTCCTCTTCTCCTGGGATTCAAATCTTTTCTTAAAATCTTCTAATTTCAGTTGTACTATAGTTTTTAGTTCTAGAATTTCTGTGTGGTTTTATATTATAACTTCTATCTCATGTTGATATTCTTTCTTTGCTAAGGCATTTTTCTCCTAGTTTCCTTTAGCTCTTTTTTTCTTTTTTCTTTTTTTAGCTCTTTGAGCATATTTAAGATGGTTGATTTAATGTCTTTGTCTAGTGACTCCAATGTCCATGCTTCTTCAAGGACTGCAGCTGTTCATCTCTTTTGTGAACAGGATTACTTTCTTGTTCCTTTACATGCTTCACAATTTTTTGTTGAAAAGTGAACATTCTTATATTAGTATGTGTTAATACAGGGAATCAGATCCTTTCCCTTTCTCAGGTTTTCTTGCCATGAATTGTAATTTTTCTTTTTTCCCCTAGTTATTGTTTAGTGTATAGACTCTGAAGTCTCTGTACCATTAACCTGTGATCAGGTAGTATGTTGATAGACATTTCTTTATATATCTATAGGAAAAAAAGAGAAAGAGAAAGAAAGAAAAAGCAATAAATAAAATAAAATAACAACAAAAACTCTTGCAGTCTTTGCATATTGGCTTTCTATTGGGGTATTCCTTCAACATTTAGCCAGGCTGTTTAAAACTCTTCCTTAGGCTTTGATTTCTTTTTTCTGCTGAGCCAAAGGATTAGGCAGAGGTGAAATCTCAGGATTCTTCATGTATTTTTGGGCTGATGCCCAGCTCTGGGTATGCAAGTAGCTTTCTAAATTCCCCAGTATACATGGGCATTTTTAAATGCCCTACTTTCCCAAAGAATCTTTCCCCCAGCTTTTCTTCCTAGGTGTTTAGTGTGTCTATTGTTTTTCTCAACTGTATGTTTTTCCCTAGGTAGCTGTGGGTTGTTCATTTGCCAGTCAATGTTTTTGAGGAATATCCTTCATGAACTCATTTTTCTACCCTGCGCAACTTCCGAGTTAGACAAAACAAAAGCAAGTGTCTTGTGTCAGTCCTTCAAATAGCACCAGAAAGGTCAAAATAGGCAAACACAGTTCTTTGAGAATAAGGCCTGCTCTGTCTTTTCCAAATCAGGTACTGGGGTCCCACAGTGGGAGCACAAACTGCCACCTTCAAGACCACTGCTGAGCTGGAGAAAGGCACGTAAAATTTCCACAAAGGTTTCCTTCTATTTTTAAGTTGGCATTTTTTTTTTTTTATTATTCTGCATTCTTTTGGTTGCTTTAAACCTTTGACTATTTCTCAGAGTTCCAAAAAAGTGTATTTGACCGTTCTTGTTAATTTTTTTCAGTGTATCTGTGGATGTGCCCTTAAGCTATCTACTGCCATTTTTGCTGATCCATTATGTTTGTGTTTTTAATTGGTACTGACACTTTATATGAAAAAGAATGTAGAAAAAAAAAATTTTCAACAGTCTTTATTCAATATATTTAGTTAACTTGCTTAGTTAAAGCATAGAAAGAAAGACATTAAAAGTAGGGGTATTGTCCTTAAAATATTTTTTATCACTACTTCAGAGATTTTTAATAACCAAAACCACAATTCTTCATGTTGACATTGAATATATATTGCATTTCTCAGCTTTCAAAATTCCAAGAAAGCATATAAAAATAAACTTATTTTGATCAGCCATAGAATAATATTAGCACAGAAAAAGACTACAATGGACTCTTTAATATACTGTCTAATGGCACCTGCAATATACTTGAAAAAATTTTAAGTCACATGCAATTCTAAAATATGATTTCTTATTTTGATAGCTCTTTTAATTTAAGAGTAAATAAGGGAATAGACAAAAATTTTGAATATTAACATTTGAGTAATTTTTTGTTCTTGAAATTATTTCTGTTTGGAAGTTTGTAATGTATACCATCAAGTTTCAGTGAAAGTATAGCCCTGAAAAATCAAAGAATGTCCAGCTATTTAGCAATAACTTTGTCTATGAGTATCCTTTGGAACAATTTTTGACCCTAAATAAAAACTCCTAAGACACAGGTTTTCAATGTAGTAGAGATTTTCTGGAAAATTTAAAGTCAGCACAAATCAAAGGAATGTACATTTTTTGAACTCTGACCTATCCTGTTAGATCACAGGACAAAAAACTAAAAATCCATAAATATAATACTGCGAGGGCTATTAAAAGGCAGATTAATATTTTTGTATTAAGATTACATATTTTACTCTCTGAAGAATATTTTTAAAACAATATTTAGTTGCTTATATTGAAGTATTTTCATTACGAAAATGATTGCTTTGATGTAGCTGCTTAATTCTAACAGTTATTATAGGTCATTAATTTGTTTCTCAAAAATCTATTTAGAAAAAAAAAATGTTTTCTTCCAGAATATAAATAAGACTCCAGTTTCAGTTTCTATTCAGACAGTGTTCCCAATCATATCTTTCAATATATTTCCATCTCCAGAACAGAATGATGATGTATTTATATTCTTCTATTCTTCCTTCTTTACAGTGGAACCATACGGTCCATTCCCTAAGGATTTTAACTAGAACAAGACAAATTTACTTCTATTTTTTTTCAGAAAGAGGAAAATGTTACATTCAGTGGTACATTACTGGCATTACTTTTGTTTTATTTTTATTTTCCTTTTTTTTTTATTTTTTGGTTGTTCATTTCAATACTCTTGTAATTTAGTTCCTAAAAAACCATCTAAGTAGTTTTTCAACAAGTTCATTTTATTACAACAGAATAGTATAGATAGAATTCTAATACAGTTTTATAAATTCATACACCTGTCCCCAGGTAGAATTATTTATTTTATAACAGACAAGCCTATTTATGAGAAACTCTTGCCTAAATTTAAATATATATATATATATTTATAACAAATTTTAATTTTGTGAAATATTCCCTAGATCTAATTTAAATAATTCTTCTGGTGATTAAAATCAAAGTATTCTTTAGTAGATATGGAAAATATTAAATAAGTGTTCCTCCAGGACCTTTAAATCTTTTTCCTTCTTCAATATTCAGGAGCATAAAACATACATTTTGTTTCAGCTATAAATGTTTACATGTTCCCACTAGACTGAATAGATGCAACATAGAGGCATTATTATTATATTTAATGACTAGTGAAAAGTGAGTACCATTCTTATTACATTAAGTCTCCATTAAGATACCTGCAAAAAGTTCTCCTTCCATTTCACATTAGCGAGGACAGTAATCTAACTTTAACTGATGCATTTGTAAGCACTTTAGTCAAATTACATCAAAAGTAATGTTTTGAATAACAGTGCATTTATTTATAAACTCTCATCCCAGACTACCACCTAGATTATTGATGAAATAACCCAGAACCCAGTGCTGTCGAGTCGATTCTGACTCATAAATTGATGAAATAGTGCATATAAATCAGCAAGTTACAAGTCTAACATGTGCCTGACTCTGATCTGCTGAAGCTAGTATTTGAGCTATCATAACAGCAATGAAAACAGCAGAACCAGGAAAGAAAAGAAGGTCTTGGGCACCCCCTAGTCCCAAATTCATATTTGGAACAGTAAAATATCTTTCACTTGGAAGACCAGTGTTTGGCAAAACCAAAAAAATCCACTGCAAAGTCACATTTAGTTTCTACAAACAGTGATATTCAGACTTAATTTTAATTCTGCATATAACCCTCCCCCCCAAAAAAAACCCATTGCCGTCGGATCAATTCTGATTCATAGCGACCCTAAAGGAGAGAGTAGAACTGCCCCATAGGGATTCCAAGGAGCTCCTGGTGGATTTGAACCGCCGACGTTTTGGTTAGCAGCCTTACTTTTTAACCACTGCACCAACAGGGTTTCCAATTCTACATATAAGCCTCGTGAAATTACACAAGTAATTTGAGTGTTTGAGTACAGAGATGAAAAAGACACAGAATCTGACCTAAAGAATCTCAGAGTCTAATAGAGAAGAGGGACACATTTTCAAATATATGCTAGTATTACATGGCACACAAAATTTATATAGTCTAGATTTAGATAAGATAAACCACAATGGTGTTTTTTATCCACCATTCACACAACTATTTCGCTGTGTAGTACAGAGATGAAAAAGGCACAGAACCTGACCTCAAGAATCTCACAGTCTAAGAAGAGGCACACATTTTCAAATCTATGTTAGTATTACATGATGAATGCAACCATCAGAGCATATATAAAGCACAGTAGAGCAGAATAAAATGGAATATATTTAGAGTTATAATAGATACATGTCTGCCTTTTAGTAGGAGATATTAATCAGAGATATAAATGCAGAAGAAATAATAAAATGGTAGACAGTTATTATCTTCTGTTATACAGAAATGCTGGGGTTGCTTTAAAATGTTTTGTTATTATGCATAGAATGGGAAGAAATTAACACTTACTAAGCACCATGCTAAGTGTTTAACATTCAGTGATGAGCATAAAATGATTTAAATCAAAGGAATTCATTTTCGTATTAACCAGACTTTAAGTAGGACTACAATACCAAATGGAGCCCTGGTGGCAAAGTGGTTAAGAGCTCAGGCTGCTAACCAATAAGTCGGCAGTTCAAATCCATCAGCCTTTGCTTGGAAACCCTATGGGGCAGTTCTACTCTGTCCTGTAGGGTCGCTGTAAGTCGGAATCGATTTGATGACACCCACACAAAAACAACATGATACCAATAAGTAATTCATCAAATATTTTGTAAAGTTTGCATTCATTAAGAAGGTGGAAAACTTGGTCTATAGAAGAATAATAGGCATAGCAGATTAATATAGTCCTAAATGTGTCAAGTGTCTGAAAACGTGCAGGTGGATGCTTGTGGCTTAAAAAAATAAATAAAAAATAAACCGTTGCCGTCATGTCAGTTCCAATTTATAGCGATACTATAGATTTGAGTAGAACTGCCTCATAGTTTCCAAGGAGTGCCTGGTGGATTCCAACTGCAGACCTTTTGGTTAGCAGCCATAGTTCTTATTCACCATGCCACCAGGGTTTCTGCTTGTGGCTTAGGAGGTCATATTTCCAGCAAGATGTATGCTGCATCTGGAGTCAGATGTGTTGGATTGGATTTGTAGCAAATCATTTGATGGACATGTGACATTTAACATGTCCCTCAACCTGCTTGGAGCTACTACATTTATATTTGAAGCCATATATATGTCTCCATATGATTGTGAGAATTAAAGATTAATATTTATTGAAAGCCTTTAGCAAAGCCTGGTATAAAACAGGTCCTTAGTTAAGTGTACGTTGACTTGAGTAATGGGTAAACACTATTGAGTCCTTATGTTTGTCTTTGCAATTAAATGGAAAAATACATATACATTAAATATTAATATACATTTCAAATAACATTTGCTCGTTACTCTGTTATGCACACGTATGTGTTAAAAAGTGTAAAGCATTTTAATTTGTCATTATATTTTACTCAGGATTGCTGAACCAAGAGTTAATTGAGTTTACCATGCAGGGCCCTTTGTCTTAGGAGTCGATTAATGCATGTGATTAGTGTTTAGAATTGTTTCCTATTTTTCTACCTTCAGTGCAGAGGGCTTCACAAAATCTTGGCAGATACAGTTGTTTGCCTGTGGTTGAAATTTTAATGGGCATCTATCCTAAGCAAGGAGCCCTGGTGGTGCAATGGTTAAGAGCTTAGCTGCTGACCAAAAAGGTCAGCGGTTTGAATCCACCAGTCACTCCTTGGAAACCCAATGGGGCAGTTCTGCTCTGTGCTACAGGGTCGCTGTGAGTCGGAATTGACTCCACAACAATGGAATGCTAAGCACATTTCCATATGCTAAATATTTTTTCATAGATATGACACCATCTCAAAGTGGATTTATTTGTTGTATTTTCAAATGAGAATTTCTGAATCCTAGACATTTGCCTAAGGTTGTTTTAGCTTCTTCCTTTTGCATCAAATCTCAGAGGTTTTCCTGTCTTTAACACCTTAAATTTTCATTTGACTTAATACACTTTTATTTTCTGTTTTCTTATTTTATGACAAATCAGGCTTATTAGAATTTATGTGATGGAAGTTTCTTGAATCAAAATAAGAGCATGCTAGAGCAAGAGGTGAATGTGTTTTGAATTGATTTTCAAATAAACGTTGAGATTGAACAACCGTTCTTTACTGCATTATGGAACTTTTCTGAATTTTTCATTTGCTGTTGTAGGTGGGTTCCATAGTTTACCCATTTATATTTTCCTTAAAGTGTGTATGGATTACAGCAAAAATATTTCTAGTATGTAATCAATTTACTTGACATAAACTTCATTTTTCCCATGAAATGAAGACTTCTGTTTTAGTTTTATCAAGAACATCAGAAAAATAATAGAATGAAAGGATTAACCTGCTGTGCTTAGACCAAATGGAAAATATCCAATAACTTTTTGAGAATCTCATGCTCATTAAAATCCATCTCCTGTGAATCAACAACACTCTCTACACGTCGCCTTATCACTGAGAAAACCACATTTCTTTCACTCCACAAACTTTTTTAGCAACAGCTTTTATTTTTAACTATTTCAAAACTACTGTATTATCTTCTCATATATTTTCACTGTTAACAAAAGTTCTTCTATTTGATTCAAGGTCGTATATACAGTTCAATTTGTTTTATTCACATTTGTTTTAGTAACTGTTGTCTCTTTATCAAAGTGAAATTTGTGTGAAAAGAATAGGCCTTGGTACCAGATGTCTTGTATAACAGCATTATAGTATGGCACAATCATTTAGTTGCTGATTTAAGATACTCATTTCCAATCTCATATGAGGGCTCTGGAAAAATTAGAAAGAGAAGGCAAGATTTTTTAAGTACGAAAACATTTAAATTTGGCTAAGAGGATTTCAATTCGCCAGGCATTTCCAATTGGCGAAAAGAGACAGAATAGCTTTTTGTAAAATAGGACAGAGGAGTTTTGCTGAAAGGTAAGTGATACTAGTTGCAGAATATACCTGCAATTTGGATACCACTAGAAACTCAACACCTCTCTATTTATCTGGGGGGTCAGAGCGAGAGACTATGAAAAAGAAGGTTTGAGATGTAAAAGAACAACAATCTTTTCATGATATCCTTGAATGGTGTAAGAGAGTTGTAAGGTTTTCCTTAATAGATAAAAATATATGTATTAATTATTAGTCACAGGTCCAGGCAATAAGCCAGTTAACACAATATATATCAGAGGAAAATGAGTATTCTAGGATGGCAGTGGAGCTAAATTTTCCAAGGAGGGGCATAGCTGATGGCAGATCTTTTCCAGAAAGTCTTATAGAGACATAGAATAACGCAATCATAATTATTTACCAATACACCATTTAGGGACCGAGAATCACCTAAGCATTCAGAAAAAATAAGGTATGAAGATGTAGAAATTAGTAGAAGCAAATATGAATACTTCAGGGCGGATAGGGATCTTGGCATTCAAATTTAAGGGTAGCTAAACCAAAGAAAAACAAATAAAAAAACCAAAACCCACTGCCACTGAGTCAATTATGACTCATAACAACCCTATAGGACAGAATAGAACTGCTCCATAGGTTGCAAAGGCTGTAATCCTTATGGAAGCAGACTGCCACATCTTTGTTCCATGGAACGGCTGGTGGGTAGGAACTGCTAACCTTTTGGTTAGCAGCTGAGGGCTTTAACCACGGCACCGACAAGGTAAGTTAATGGCAAATATAAGGAACACTGGTGGTGCAGTGGTTAAGTGCTGAGCTGCTAACTGAAAGTTTGGCAGTTTGAACCCACCAGCTGTTCTGCGAAAGACGTGGCAGTCTGCTTCTGCAAACCTGATGCGGAAAGTTTACTCTGTCCTTTAGGGTCACTAGGAGTTGAAATAGACTCAACAGTAATGGGTTTGTTCTTTGGTTTGGTAAATAGAAGACATATTTGGTCCCTGGGTGGCACAAATGGTTTGCACGTATGGTTTGCACTTGAATACTAACCTAAAGGCTGGTGGTTTGAACTAAGCCAGTGGCAGCTCTTCAGAAGAAAAGACCTGGCAATCTACTTCCATAGAGATTACAGCCTAGAATACCCTATGGAGCAGGTCTACTCTATAACACATGGGGTCACCATGAGTCAGAATATACTTCATGGCAACAGGTTTAATAGTAGATACTGAGAAATATAATCAATATGGTTACTGACCTATATTAGAAGACAGACATGCCCCAGGAGAAAACTTACATAGCAGTTTATGCTCCTTGGTGAGTGGACACTGTAATAAACTCCCAATAAATTCCACTATTTTTCACAGGGGTAGGTTGCCAGTGTCCTCCTCTAGGGACTGATACCTCCTGATAACATGTCCAAAGTATGTGAGACAAAGTTTCACCATCCTTCTTTCTAAGGAGCATTCTGGCTGTGCTTCTTCCAGACAGAGTTGTTCGTTCTTCTGGCAGTCCATGGCATACTGAATATTATTCCCCAAAACCATAGTTCCAAACCCATTGCCATCGAATCAATTACAGCTTATAGGACAGAGTAGAACTGCCCCACAGAGTTACACCATAATTCAGACGTGTCAATTCTTCTGTTCTCCTTATTCATCGTCTAGCTTTCGCATGTATATATAAGGCTATTGAGAACACTGAGCCTTGGGTCAGGTGTACGTTAGTCTTCAAAGTGATATCTTTGATTTTAACACTTTAAAGAAGTCTTTTGCAAAAGATTTGCTCAATGCAATGTGTCCTTTGATTCCTTGATTGCTGCTTCCATGGACCTTGACAGTGTATCCAAGTAAAATGAAATTGCTGACAACTTCAATCTTTTCTCCTCCTATCATGATGATACTGATTGGTCCAGTTGTGAAGATCTTTGTTTCTTTATGTTAAGGTGCAACCCATACTGAAGGCTGTGGTCTTTGATCTTCACCAGTAAGTGCTTCAAGTCCTCTTCACTTTCAGCAAACAAGATTGTGTCATCTGCATATTGAAGTCTGTTAATGAGTCTTCCTCCAATCCGGATGTCATGTTTTTCTTCATATAGTCCAGGTTCTCGAATTATTTGCTCAGCATACAGACTGAATAAATACGGTGAAAGGATTCAACAATGACACTTACCTTTCCTGATTTTAAACCATGCAGTGTCCCTTTGTTCTGTTAGAATGACTTCCTCTTGCTCTATGTATAGTTTATGCACGAACACAATTAAGGGTTCTGGAATTCCCACTCTTCACAATGTTACCCTTAATTTGTTATGGTCCGTACAGTTGAATGCCTTTCCATAATCAATAAAACATAGGCAAACATCTTCCTGGTATTGTCTACTTCCAGCTAGAATCCATCTGATATTAGCAATGATATCCCTTGTTCACGTTCTCTTCTAATTCTGGCTTGAACTTCTGGCAGTTCCCTGTTGATGTGCTGCTGCAACAATCTTCTGCAAAATTTTACTTGTGTGTAATATTAATGACAAAGCATTGGAATTCTTCTGAGACTTTTAAATTGATTCTTGAAAACTTTATTTTCTTGCTATTTTATGGGAGACTTGCACTAAGAAAGGGACACAATGGGGAAATCCCATGTTTATTGCTAACAGTGCTGTAAGGATCAACATGAATTCAGTTCCCGTCTGGAAGCGGATCTAGTCCTCACCTTCTTACTTCTCTATCTTCGTAGCCTGCCAGTGCCTAAAAGGCATACTCTGTTTTTGACCCCATAGTTAGATTGATGCTCATCAGTGAAAATGACATTGTTCTTCAGACCAACCAGATGCCTGAGCAGCCCTTTTCTGTTTCCAGCCACGCTGTGCTAGGTCAGAGCACATGAGTTAAAGGATATAGTCCTTCAGACTGCCAAATAGATAGATCCCCTCCCCTGTTGGCTCTTAGGGCCCCTGTGGGCTCCTTAATTTCTGGAATGACTCTCAGAACTCACTGAAGGGACTATATTCACTATAACATCCTTAATATAACAACCCAGCCCCAAAGCCCATTGCCATTGAGTTGATTCCAACCCATAGCCAACCTAAAGGACAGAGTAGAACTGCCCCTTAGGGCTTCCAAGGCTGTAAATCTTCACAGAAGCAGACTTATATATCTTTCTCCCACGGAGCAGCTGGTGGGTTTGAACTGCTGAACTTTGGGTTTGCAGCCCAGGCCTAAACCACTGAGCCACCAGGGCTCCTTTATATAACCATAAAAAGGTGCAAATGAAAACACACGTAAGACTAAGTCTGGGAGAGCTCCCAGGGCTGCTTTTCATGTCCTAATGGATGCACTATGGGGCAGTTCTCTCTGTCCTATAGGGTCGCTATGAGTCGGAATTGACTCGACGGCACTGGGTTTACTGGGTAATGGATGCCCTCCTGTCTCTTGTTCATTCAGGATTTTCATCAACTAGGGAGCTAGTGAACTTCACATTCAAAACTTTTTATTGGCCTTATGCATAGTCATGATTGGGGCCTCATTGTATAGTCATGAATTGAATACACATGACTGATTGCGTTGTGACCCTCTCTCTTCCTGAGGTGAACTGACCAGGTGTGGTCCTTGGGGCTTGACAAATCCCCACTAGTTTGCACAAATTCTGAACTGTTTTCTGGTGGTTTTAGATAAAAAGCCATCTAGATTACCAAGGAAATTACAAGGCTTATCTTTCAGAAGCCAAAGATAAATGCCATTTTGAGTTCTTTCTCCCAAGAATGAACCAAGAGAGACTATTTTCCTTCAACCCCTTCTCTCATGGCCAGTACCTGAAGAAACCCGTCTATGTAAAAGCTAGTAGGAAAAAAGTACATTCTGAACATAGAGCAGAGAAGGTTCAAAACTAAGGAACTGATAATAGTGAAAAAGAAGGAGACTCGGATAGGTTATTTTTTGCCTGAATAAAGAGAAAAATATATGTGGCCAGGATCTGATTTGTAAAGAGAAAATGAAAAATGTTATAATTTTCTTGTACCATCTTGCTGCCATGGACATGTGCTCTATTAAACATTTAGAAGACGTTCATAGCCACGGAGTGTGCATTCTCATCCTTTTATATGTTGAAGACTTCAAAAGCAAAGATGTGACACATCCAGAGGCATGCAGAGGTAAGGTTCTATTTTCGACTTACTTTTGAACTCTTATACCAGTAAAAATAATGAACATGATATTTGGGGGCATCATAATACAAATATGGTTTGTGTGCTTGCCTGCTAAAAACACTGAGCGTGCTCGTATGGTCAGAAAGCATTAAAAAATTATATCTAAAATATGTAAGGTGTTCAAGTTTTAGGGTTTTACTTTCCAACATCAGCAAATATTTGCTGTAATGAATTTCAACACTTTTGCATTCATCTACTTCCTTAACTCAGTTGCCCAGGGAGGCCGTAATCTGTTTATAAATATGAAGTCTTTTGTGCATGTTCAGAATCACCAGTGCATGAGGAAAAGCAAAAATGAGAATAGAATTTAATTTGTCTGGCACACACTTTTTTTGTTGTTGTTGTTACAACACATGAATATTGCAAGAGAATTTTAATCTTAATTTTTTAAAACAAATGAATAATTATAATTAATTTCCCAGTTGTTTTAGCAGTCTTCTTAATTAAACATTTAGGTATTTTCTCTTGTTACATTTAAAATTTGTCTTTAGTGAAGTGTTTGAAGTGTTCCGAATATAGTTCACATAATATAATAGGAAGCTATGGTATTTTGGAAAACCGTAAAACTGGCCAAGTGTATTACTTTCTAATGTATTCTTTTTATGCAAAAAATGTCGTATATTCCATTTTGTGGATTTATTCTTTGTATTTAGGTATTTTAGTATAGAAGCTTTTGATTTTAAATAAAATAGATTTTATCTTGTTCCAAAAAGCTTTTATTTATGGTAACACTAAACTTATTATTTTATGATTAAGATAAAAAAAAAAAACAAAAACAAACCCCGCTGCCGTCGAGTTGATTCCAGCTCATAATGACACTACAGGGCAGAGTAGAACTGCCCCATAGAGTTTCCAAGGAGTGCCTGGTGGATTTGAACTGTGGACCTTTCTGTTAGCAGCCCTAACACTTAACCACTATGCCACCAAGATATGGCCAGTTTAATTAATATTAAGACACATTTTTAGTGTGCTCAGTTAAGAAATACGCAATGATGTCCTGCTTATTAAGCATTAAAATGATTTATTAAAAAAAAAACCCTTGATATTGGAAGCTTATTTATTCAGTATGTCTAATTTAGATATACTGTATTTTACACAAATAACCTGTGTTCTCTGTGTGTTTGCTGGCCACACTCTCCCCCCCTGCCAGCCACCGGTACAAGAACCACCAGACCAATGCTTTTCCCCATGTTGCTGTAAAAAATAAATAGCGTAGCACGCTTAGAAAAATACCTCAAGAGGGGAGGACGCAGCTGGTAAACAAACATAGATAAAAAAAAAAAAAAAAGATAGTGCACATTATTTGTGTAAAAATAGAATATATTTGTTAAAGATGATTTTTACTTTAACAAAACCTATTGTAATCCCTTATTTGTTAGGATACCTATTTGTTTCCCCTCTCCTTTCTTCCTTTCATGTGATAGAGATGAGACACAGATAATTCATCTGCAATAAGAAGACAATATATGATTCAATTATAGCATGTAAAAATTCTTAATTGTGCTTGGATGTATGATTACAACCAGTTTAGTCCTTGTTTATGTAGTATAAATCACACTTTGCGTACCTTGTCCATTAAATATGGCTATAAGAAATTGGTCTTCAGGTCTAAAAAAAATTTAAATTAATTGACTTTGCATTCAATCCACTATTAGATTAGACTGTTATTACAAATGCATATTTTTGTCTTATTTGAAAAAACTTATAGTATCAGTATGTTTAAGATAGATGATAAAATAAAATACTTAAAATATAACCAACCAGGAAAAAAGTTGTTGCTGCATTTTTATTGAAAAAAGTATTTTTGAGATTCCTTCCTGAACATTACAATAACTTAACTGCATATTATAGAATTCACTTGTTCCTACATTGTATGATGTAATTATAACCAAAACAAAACCAAACCCAGTGCTGTCGAGTCAATTCCGACTCATAGCGACCCTATAGGACAGAGTAGAACTGCCCCATAGCGTTTCCAAGGAGCACCTGGTGGATTCGAACTGCTGACCCTTTGGTTAGCGGCCATAGCACTTAACCACTACGTCACAAGGGTTTCCTGATATAATTATACTGACATAATGTTTCTAAGTTTTAGATAAATGAGCCTTAAGTGTGTTCTTTGTAAATTCAGTTGACTGTGTGACCCAGAATACAATATTTCAATGTACCTTTAACAAAATCAATAAATGCATGGCTGCCTGGAGAATAATTTATCAAGGCCTTTGAATTTTTAATTGTACATAAAAAATCTGTACAAGTATAGGATCCATTAAATTATGATAGAATACTATGAATGTATAGTAAGTTAGATATTTCTATTTTATTTTTGTTATGGCACTAATGTTTGACCTTATGCAAGTCAGCAATAGGAATATATTTTTCAATATCAGAATACTACTTTTAAGATAATAAGCAGTATATTTTAATATTTTAGTTAAATTATATTTCTGTCCCAATAACCATAGTTTTTCATTTCAAACAAAAATGTGATTTTTAACTACATTAATAATTATTTTATCAGCTGAAATTTTAACCTAACCCAATGCTAAAATGTAAAACTGGATTGATTTTGGCAGATGATAATATTCGGTAGATAAAAATCGTTCTTAAATGTTTAATGTCAAATAATTATTCATTTGAGTGAAACTCAAGGATTATTTATTTGTATTTATTTGCAAAAACTATCTTGGCAATGGGGAATTAATTTATTCACATAATTGGTTGTTGAAATAATATTCCATTATGTGTGTGTATGTCTGTGTGTGTGTGTGTGATACACACATATTAAAAAAAAAAAAAAAAAGACCCTTGCCATCAAGTCAATTACAGCTCATGGTGACTCCATGTGTTACAGAGTAAAACTGATTCATAGGATTTTCTTGGCTATCATCTTTATGGAAGCAGATCGCCAGTCTTTCCTTCCATGCTACCACTGGTTGGGTTCAAACTGCCAACCTTTAGAACAGCAGTTGAGCCCAAGACATTTGTGTCACCTGTTGTTATTATTAGGTACATTAATTCAATTTCATCTCATAGCTGCCCCATGTAACAGAACAGAACAGCCCGTAGAGTTTTTGTAATCTTTACAGAAGAAACGTGTAAGTTCTTTCTACCATGGAGCATTGAGGGGATGGGTTTTCAATCACCAATCTTTCGGTTAGTAGCCAAGTGCTTAACCATTTTGCCACCAGGGCTCCTTTTGTGCCACTTAGGGACCTATATAGATATACAAGTCCAGTACTCATGGTGGGGAAGCCAAAAAATCTAGATTCTGTAAATTTTAAAAACCTACATTTGAAAATGCCTATGAATACATTCCTTGATCAATCCTGACGGAGTTATTCTCACTTTGACTTTGGCTCAAGCACCGGAGAAACCTAGTTTCATTGCCTTTCCAATTATTCAGGTAAATTCTAAATAGCTAGCATAAAGCGCCATCTCCTATTTCAAAATACACCAGTAAAAACATAGTGGAAAAGCTTATGGAGGCAGTTACAAATGAGCTTTGGTATGACTGTAAAGTGCTAATTTCAGATCATAATTCACTGATCCACCATCATGACACAGCGGATTAAGATATTCTCCAGTTCTTGAAACTCACTTTGTTGTTGTTGTTAGGTGCCATCAAGTTGGTTCCAACACATAGTGACCCTATGTAAAATAGAACAAAACACTGCCCAGTTTTGCATCATCCTCACAATTGTTACTATGTGTGAGGCCATTGTTGCAGCCACTGTGTCAATCCATCTTGTCGAGGGGCTTCCTCATTTTTGCTGACCCTCTACTTTACCAAACATACCTTTTCCAGGGATTAGTCCCTCCTGGTAACATGTCCAAAGTATGTGAAACAAAGTCTCACCATCCTTTCTTCTAAGGCGCATTCTGGGTATACTTCTTCCAAGACAGATTTGTTCTTTTTTCTGGCAATCCATGGTTACCCTTTTTAACATTTCAGACTCTATTACTTTCTCCTTTTAATTTTTTTTTTTTAATACTATCTGTTTTCAGTAATGAAAGGCCTGCTTACACATTGAGAGTGTCGAAATTTTTGGTCGTAATACAAATTTGGAGAAATATCATGTGGGTATATATTTCCCCACAAAATGGTGGTAGTCAAATACCATATTGATGGGCTCCATCTGTCCCAAGGATCTTTGGAGGGTGACACCTTTCACTTTGTTACATTGGGTATCTCTGGTTTTCCAAATTCACACACACACACACACAAAACCAAATGCACCAGAGCTCCCTAACTATCACAAAGGAACCCATGAATATACTTACAAGGACTATCTAGCTGTTCAAAACCCAACAGAGACAAAAGTTTGGCCCAAACACACTTCCTGGATGCAGTGTCTCATACCTAAGACTCCTACTGCCATGGACTGAATTGTGTCCCCCCAAAAATGTGTGGATCACCTTGGCTGGGTCATGATTCCTAGTATTGTGTGGTTGTCCTCTATTTTGTGATTGTAATTTTATTTTAAAGAGGATTAGAGTGGGATTCTAACACCCTTGCTAAGGTCACATCACTGATTCAATGTAAAGGGAGTTTTCCTGGGATGTCTTCCACATCACCTTTTATCCTATAAGAGATAAAAGGAAAGAGAAGCGAGCAGAGAGTTGGGGACCTCATACCACCAAGAAAGCAACACCAGGAGCACAGTACATCCTCTGGACCTGGGGTCCCTGTGCCGGGAAGCTTCTTCGCCAGGGGAAGATTGATGACAAGGAATCTTCCTCCACAGCCAACAGAGAGAGAAAGCTGTCCCCTGGAGCTGACACCCTGAATTTGGACTTGTAACCTACTAGACTGTGAGAGAATAAATTTCTCTTTGTTAAAGCCATCTGCTTGTGGTATTTCTGTTATAGCAGCACTAGATAACTAAGACACCCACCTTAGTCCTTAGTGAATTTTAACCAAAAAAAGTTTCTTTAGTTTTTCACCAATACTTTTAGTGGGAAAAGCAGCCTCCCAAGAAACCTGAGAGCCCGAAAATATTTGTGAATAGCTTCTGTCCCAAGTACCATGAAAGTGTTAAACTAGTTTACTGTATATTCTAAACTTTTCTTGATGTATGGGAAGTATTTGGGAAGTCTTTTATCTTGAAAATGAACAAACAACAGTACTTTTGGAAGACAGAGTGGTTTAGAAAATTTCACTTCAACCAAAATCTAAAATTTTCATTGACACAGATACATACATAAGAATGAGAACATTTTTCATCAGAGAAATGAAGATTTTTATTACATGGGCAAACATCTAAGAAATGTGTCACATACCGAATTAAAAGGCATGTTATTCATTTATACTGCAGCATGTTAACACCTCAAGCTCTAATTTCAGCATTTTCAATATGAACTGATTCCCTATTAATTCCAATATTTTATTTGAATTTTATAGTAAAAGTTGTTGTGTTCAGTTAAAAGACAGAGAATTATCCTTAGATGGTTGTTGTTCCAATTCATAGAGATCCCATGTACGACAGAACAAAATGCTGCTTTGTCCTGCACCATCCTCACAGTCTTGCTATGTTTGAGCCCATTGTTACAGCCACTGTGTCAATTCATCTCCTTGGGAGTCTTCCTGTTTTTTGCTGACCATCTAATTTACCAAGCATGATGTCCTTCTCCAGGGACTGGTCCCTTCTGTTAACATATCTAAAGCAAGTAAGCAAAACGAAGTCTCACTATCCTCACTTCTAAGGAGCATTCTGGCTGTACTTCTTCCAAGAAAAATTTGTTCCTACTCTGGAAGTCCATGGTATGTTAAAGATTCTTCACCAACACCATAATTCAAATGCATCAATTCTGTTTTGGGCTTCCCTATTCACTGTCCAGCTTTTGCATGCATATGAGGTAACTGAAAACACATGGCTTGGGTCAGGCACACCTTAATCCTCAAGGTGACATTTTTGATTTTTAACACTTTAAAGAGGTCTTTTGCAGCAGATTTGCTCAATGCAATACATTGTCTGATTTCTTCACTGCTACTTCTATGGGCATGGATTGTGGATCCAAGTAAAATGAAATCCTTTACAACTTCAATCTTTTCTCCATTTAACATGATGTTGCTCAGTGGTCCAGTTGTCAGAATTCTTGTTTTCTTTGTTTTAAGGTGTAATCCATAGCAAAGGTTGTAGTCTTTGATCTTCATCAGTAAGTGCTTCAAGTCCTCTTCACTCTCGGCATGCAAGGTTGTATCATTTGCACATTTGAGGCTGGTATTGAGTCTTCTTCCAATCCTGATGCTGCATTTTTCTTCATATAGGAGTTTCTTAGATTATTTGATCAGCATATAGATTGAAAAAATATGGTTAAAAGATACAACCCAGATGCACACCATCTTGGATTGACTTGCGTTCCCCAAAAATTCGTTATCAACTTGGCTAGGCCGTGATTCCTAGTATTGTGTGGTTGTTCTCCATTTTGTGATTGTAATTTTATGTTAAAAAGGATTAGGGTGGGGCTAAAACACCCTAACACAACTCACATCCCTGATCCAATGTAAAGGGAGTTTCTCTGGGGTGTGGCCTAAACCATCTTTTATCTTACAAGAGATGAAAGGAAAAGGAAGCAAATGGAGGGTTGAGAACCTCGTATCACTAAGAAAGCAGCAGTGGGAGCAGAGCACGTCCTTTGGGCTGGGGTACCTGCATCTGAGAAGCTCCTTGGCCAGGGGAAGATTGATGACAAGGACCTTCCTCCAGAGCCAACAGAGACAGGAAGCCTTCTGTTTGAGCCGATGCCCTGAATTTGGATTTCTATCCTACTAGACTGTGAAAAAATAAATTTCTCTTTGTTAAAGCCATCCAGTTGTGGTTTTTCTGTTATAGCAGCACTAGATGACTAAGACACACAGCTTTCCTGATTTTAAACCACTCAGTACCCCCTGTGCTCTTGGAACAATAGTCTAGGTCTATGTACAAGTTCCACATGAACACAATTAAGAGAGTGCTGTATCTTATACAGAAGTAACTAGACTGTCAATTGATCCTATGACAGGAGTCTGTTATGGATTGAATTTTGTCCCCCAAAAGTGTATTGTAAATCTTAATCCTTATATCTGTGATTATAATCCCATTTGGGAATGGGTTTTCTTTGGTAAGGTAATGAGACAATGTTTGTGTAGGGTGTGTCTTAAATCAATCTCTTTTGGTATATGAAGAGATTAAACAAGCAAGCTAGCAAACAGATATGGAGGAAGAGAGGTACCAGGCCACAGGAAGATCATCCAGGAGCAGAAGCTCAGAAGAGACAAGGACCTTCCTCCAGAGCCAACAGAGAGAGAAAGTAACTTTGAGAAAATAAATTTGTGTTAAAACCACCCACTTGTGGCATTTCTGTTGTAGCAGCAGTAATTAACTAAGACAGGGTCCAAAATAACCTACTCAAAGGATGTTCTTAAGTCATATTTCCACCTCAAGAATATGTCTTCATTAAATTGTTTTAAATAGTGTCAACCTTTAATTTTTTTAATACAGCATCACACTTTTTTTACATGATGCATGATCAAAATAAATATATCAAATTTTAATATCACATATTTTGCTTTTAGTACATCTGTCATTGTTTTAAAAATAATTTACATCAGTATTCCAAAAAGTGAGTAAATTGGGATATAGATTATTGCTGGTGAACATTTGAAACTTATTTTCTACTCTCTCACTGCTTTAACTTCATTTTCAATACATTTATCAGTATTTGTGAGGTGATATGCAGCAACTATTTCTTATCTGACCTTATGTTGATCATAGACCTCTTTTACTATTTTTAACTC
Organism: Elephas maximus indicus; assembly: GCF_024166365.1. Classification (NCBI taxonomy): domain Eukaryota; kingdom Metazoa; phylum Chordata; class Mammalia; order Proboscidea; family Elephantidae; genus Elephas; species Elephas maximus. The sequence goes on along the minus strand of NC_064836.1, from coordinate 41,867,669 downwards.
AAAAAATACTAAAGATGGAATTTCAAATGTTGAAACTAGTTATTCATTAATTAAAAAAAGAAATGTGTCCTGTGCTAGGGTAAAGTTCAAGCGTTGTTTTATTCATTATTCAAAGGGGTCCTATACAGTAGATACAGTATAACAACGCATTCTAAATATTATGTAAGAGTTGATAGGGCATGAATGCAGAAAAACTAACTTAATTGTCCATGATCATGCTCCTAGAAGGTAACAGTTTTTACTCATACATCTCTTTTACTTCTGTGTCTCTTAACACATCCATGGTACTGTGTCCTTTCTCAATTTCCTGGAATTATCCTATCTGTCTCACACCTTGGGTAATCTGAACTGCCAACATAAATTATGTGGATTCTAGTGTGTATCATAAAGCTTTATAAACACCCCTGTACTTTCACTGTGACCTAAACCAACAAGACCATTCCATTGAAACTACTGGTAAGAACAAATTAAAATCTTAAATGCTTTAGAAATTTTGGAAAAAGTCAAATAGATGAAGCCAACCTTCATAGCTTCATAAGACAATTATGCTACCAAAATTTTATTTCCCCCTCTTAATTTTAGATCTGGGACTCCCAATCATTTTATAATTCTAAAATAATACATTTGCTTTTGTAACTCTATTATGCCTTGTCTTTAGTCATCTAGTGCTGCTAAAATAGAAATACCACAACTGGATGGCTTTAACAAGAAGAAATTTATTTTCTCATAGTCCAGTAGGCTACAAGTTCAAATTCACGGTGTCAGCTCCAGGGAAGGCTTTCTCTGTCTGTTGGCTCTGGAGGAAGATCCTTGTCATCAATCTTCCCCTGATCGAGGAGCTTCTCAGGAGCAGGGACCCCAGGTCCAAAGGACATGCTTTGCTCCCGGTGCTGCTTTCTTGGTGGTATGAGGTCTCCAACCCTCTACTTGCTTCCCTTTCCTTTTATCTCTTGAAAGATAAAAGGTGGTGCAGGCCACACCCCAGGAAAACTTCCTTTACTTTGGATCAAGGATGTGACCTTAGTCAGGGTATTAGAATCCCACCCTAATTCTTTTTAACATAAAATTACAATCACAAAATAGAGGACAAAAACACAAAAATGCTAGGAAGCATGGCCCAGCCAAACTGATCCACACATTTTTGGGGGGACATAACTTAATCCGTGACATGCCTCTTCCATTTAGTAAAAAGACTACATTAGAAAATTTAAATTAAAATAAATGAGTGATTTAATTTCTTCATATTAAAGAGGTTTTAGAATGAGACATACTGGGACATGACTGAGACTTTTACTGCTTTGAAATTTCCATACCCACCCAGCCACCCTCATTTTCTAATCCTCTTAGATTTAGAGCTGTGTGATCAGTTCTAGCCAATGGACCCTGAGGAAAAAAATATATGTATAAGTAATTCCCAGACTCAAGAATTTAAGCCCTGATGCGTGACCCTCCAGCTTTCTTTACCCCTGAAGATCACTGAAACTATAACTTGAGATGATAGAGGCATATTGACACATACTGAAAATGAGCAAGAAATAGAATTTTGTAGTGTGAAGCCATGAGTGTTTTAGGGTTAATTTTTTACTACTGCTTAATTTAGGTTATTGAGTATTCCGGAAAGAATCTTTTTTTTTTTTTCTTCTAGATTTTGCCTATTATATACTATTTTGTTGTGTATCTTTTATGTGTATCTCATTTGACATGAGAAATGATTTGATATTATATTACTTCCAACTTTTAGGTTCTATACTACAATTTTATTTATTTCTCCTGCTCAAATTATATCAAAATATATTGATGGAGTAACTATGATCAGACTCTCTATAATACATTTAGAAGCATTAGGACAAGGCATTGGAAGGACACAAAAGGAAAGGTGCTTAGCATTTTCACATAAGGTAGTGTCTTAGTCAGAGTTCTCCAGAGAAACAGAACCATGGAACTAGTGTTCTCTATATGTCTCATGAGAGAGAGAGACAGACAGGCAGGGAGAGATTGATTCATTTTCAGGGAATGGTTCATGAACATGTCAGGGGCTGGCAAGTCCAAATCTATTGTTCAGGCAACAGGCTGGAGATTGCAGTAGGTTGTCTCAAAATCCATAGGTCAGGCAACTGGAGGAGTGAAGAATGAAAGTGTTCTGGCAAAATGCCTATTTACAGTGTTACCCAGTTGGGGTCCGTGCCCTGGAACAGTTGAGCCAATGAAATGTACTCCAAGTCAGAAAGAGTGACAGAGTTTATTAAGGAGATGTATACATCATCGGCGACCCAGCAACAACTGCCTCTATGGAGTCCCAAAGGGCAATTTTTTTTATCAGAGCTTATGTATCATTTTGGCAAGAATCGCCTAATGTTTTTAATTTTTAAGCACGTAGCCCATGGATGGTGCTATACAATCACAAAACAATTACAAGAAAGTCTTTATTAAACTAAACATATGCATATTGGACAACTGAATTCTAATCTGTATGTTTGTAACAGGCTGAAAAAAAAAAAAAAACTTACATAAGAATATCTCGGCAAGTGGAATTGGCCTGCCAAGTCTACTCTGACTGAAATAAGGAGCAAGACAGAAAGTTGCAGATCAAAAGTGCCAGGCAGTCTTCCTAGCTGCCATCTTGTAGGCTGAAGGCCTACAAGAAGAGGAGAGAGACCAAGGGCACAGGAGTGCAGAGGGCTCTGTACCCCCTTAGAAGAGACCAGTGCAGGGTGTGCAATAAAAAGTGCTTATAGATTACTTAGAGTGTCATTATGGTGCTAGTTATGTCAAGCTCTCAAGCACCCATTTTGAATAGGAGAAAACAAGTTGCAAGGTATAAGGGTCACAACAGTCTGGAGGCAGAACACACGCTAGCGCAAACTCCCTTTTTGATGGTTGGATGAGGCCCACCCACGTTATTGAATGCAATCTGCATTACTAAAGGAAAACTGATCCAATCACATGTAATAGCTATTTCCTAACAGCATATAAACTAGTGTTTGACCAAACAACTGGGCATCGTGGCCCACCCAAGACGACACTTGAAATTGACTGTTCTGGTCAGAAATTGCCTTCAGAGTGGATGACATTTAGACTTGGTGTTAAAGACGAATGGGCATTTTCCACCAATACAACATGGTTAAGTGCATGTCAGACAAGAAAACAAAATAATTTACAAATAGAAATAAGAAGTGCATTCTGTGGATAGGTTCTAAAGTTTTTCTTTATAAATTAAGGGAACAGTACAGATATTTGGTTGTTAATGGAGTATATACAGCTATTTAACTTTGTTCTGAAAATCTAATCCTTTCTTGATTCTGTATATGCTGCTGATTAAATTATTATAAAGATGTCTTTAAAACAATTATACATATATATATAGAGAGAGAGAGAGAAAGGCCCTTGTGGTGCAGTGGTCAAAGCGCTTGGCTGCTAACCAAAAGGTCAGCAGTTTGAATCCACCAGTGGCTCTAAGGGAGAAAAGAAAAGGCAATCTGCTCTCTGATTAAAACCCAAACCAAAGCAGTTGCCATTGAGTTCATTCAGACTCATAGCGACCATATAGGGCCAAGTAGAGCTGTCCCATAGGGGTTCTAAGGCTATAATCTTTAAGGAAGCAGATTGCCACATCTTTCTCTCGTGGAGTAGCTGGTGAATTTGAACCACTGACCTTTTGTTTTGCTGCCGAGAGCTTAACCACTGCATTTCTAGGGCTTCTTATGTAAAGATTACAGCACAGAAAACCTTATCTGGCAGTTCTCCTCTGTCATATGGGGTTGCTATGAATCAGAATCGACTCAACAGCACACAACAGTTATAATACATATATAATATATATAATTATATATATACTAATATATATATCCTCCAACAAGAGATAAAATAAAGGGCAAATGATATAGTTTCTGTTTTGGCAATTGAAGTCATAGTTGTTATTTAATAATTCATCCTCTTACTTTTGATTTTAAATTTCATTCTACCTCAATAAAAAAACTTGCACAATGGGATAACGCAAAAATTTATTTCTGAGGGGATTTCTTGATTTAAAAAAAAAAAAAAATGCCTGTTTCCATCAAGTGGATTCCAACTCATGGCAACCCCATGTGTTACTGAGTAGAACTGTGCTCCACAGGGGTTTCTCTTCTGGGGTGCTCTTGGGTGGGTTCGAAGCACCAGCTTTTTGGTTAGCAGCTGAGTACAAACCATTTGCACCGCCCAGGTTTCAAATGATTTCTTGGTAGCCTACTGTCATGGACTGAATTATGTCCTCCAAAAATATCTGTCAGCTTGGCTAGGTCATATATCCCTTATATGATTATCTATCATTTTATCTTCTGATGTGATTTCCCTGTGTGTTGTAAATCCTATCACTATAATCTAATAAGATGGATTAATCGTACTTATACTGATAAGGTTTAGAAGATTAGATAGTGTCTTTTGAGACATAAAAGAGAGAAGCAAGCAGAGAGTTGGGGACCTCACACCAAAAAGAAAACAGCTCTGGGAGAAGAGCACATCCTTTGGGTCTGGGGTCGTTGGGCCTAAGAAGCTCCTCTACCAGGGTAAGATTGAGGACAAAGACCTTCCTCCGGAGCCTACAGAGAGAAAGACTTCCCCTGGAGCCAACACCCTGAATTTGAACTTGAGCCTACTTTTCTGTGAGGAAATAAGCTTCTCTTTCTTAAAGCCACCCACTTATGGTATTTCTGTTATAGCAACACTAGATGACTAAGACACCTACTAAGAGATTGTTACAGACTTTGATTTATATTTAGCACCAATTAGAGCAATTATACGAAGTATACAAGAGAAAACCTGGGCTCTTTGTTGCCTGAATGAAATGATATATAAAAAATGGTTCTGTGGCTGTCTCAACTGGAGTTTCATGTAATCATTTATGTGTTTTTTTAGTATCCAGACAAGCTGAACAGAAGATTTCAAAGTTGGACTGACAGAAACTAACAACAACATTCACGTAAATTTTAACTTCACTCTTTGGAAGTGAATAGAAAGCAATGTTTGTTTATCTGTGAGACTTGAGGAGGTTAACAAGCTACTCAGTTACTTATTAACCATATAGATTTCTTATGAAGGCAAAATAAAACATTATATGTCATCAGTTAAATGAAATCTTTTCCAAAGCCCATCCCTTAATGTGGCATGAAGACTATCTGAAGAAGAAGGATATGTCTATGAAGAGAGATACCGTGGACTAATGCCCAAAGCTGATTACAGCTCTTTTAAAAACTAAAGCCCAGGCTAAAACTTTCACTGAGGAAGATTGAAGTATTTATTTATACGTTGATCTGATCAAGGGTAAATTTTTAATTCTTATGACATCAAGAATTTCCTTTTCTTAGAATGAGGTAGAAGAGAGGCTGCATTATCTCACCAAAACAAAAAAACATTACATTCCCAGCAGAATTGAATGTGTATTAATCAGAAAGAGAGGTGACTCTCTTTTTTAGCTTGACCTATATAGTTATATTTCTGTTATTAAAGTGAATTATTAGTAATATTTATATTTTAGTTTTTATCCAACTAGTCATTTTTTTATAATTATTATTATATGTTTATAGGATATAAATAATCAGGTGTACTTCTTAAATATGATGTAATGATTTTTATCCTGAGAGATTTTTCAAGACTCGTATAGCCATCTTTTTAACACAGTCATAAAGTCCTTCCATTTAATGCCGTTCAGTATTGTTTTAACCTTTGATTATCTGAGCTCACTATCAAATCCTTCTCTGCAGTTCGCTACAAACAATGCCTCCTTGGATAATATTTTTGCCTAGTATATACCAATATTAATATGAGTTCTTGCCCTATCAGTTTAAACCATATTGCTGGTTTTCTTAAATGATCAGTTTCTGACTAGGCTACTCTCCAAAACCCTCATAATTAGCCCCATAATTCTTTTGAGCAATCAGAGTCTTCCAGGAATGAACTCCCTGGGTAAAAGTTCAATACACCTCTGATAACATGCATTTATTCATTTGGAAAACATTTTTTTTATTCGTACTTTCAAGCCCCTTGAACACCGTTTGTTCTACATTGCCGCATAGTAATTGCACATCTAAATGAAAGCATTGTCACGTAACATTTGGGTGGAATGGGAACATAAATAAGAAAAGAATGAATCTTTCATAAGCTTATGAGTTTATGACATCAATGACTTGTCTTTGTCCTTTCATGTCTCAGGTTTTCCTTGAGACTAAAACATTGCCCTTTACTGTCCATATCCCCAAACCTTAGTCAGACCTTATTATTTCCTCTAGATGAATAGACCCATGCTATACACTTGAACCTTCAATTAATTTCCCTGAGAGTAACTTCCACCATTTTTCACAGTGCAGGCAAACTGCACTCTACTGCTGAAATAGGTGTATTTCCAGAGCAGAAGTATTTCCACTATTTTGATTCTTATGGTCACTGGTTTTCACAAATGGTTAAGTGTTCTACTACTAGCCAAAAGCTTGACCATTCAAACCTACACAGAGGTGCCTCAGGAAACAGGCCTGGCAATCTGCTTGCAAAAAGGTCAAAACCTTGAAAAGTTTTTGGATCGTTTCAACTCTACACACACGGGATCACCATGAGTCTGAATCGACTTGATGACAGCTAACAACAACAATAACAACTTTGAAGATTATAAAAACCAGTGAATTCACAAATGGGAATGGAGGTAGCTAAAGCTGTGAGAAGTTGAGAAAACATGAAGAAGTTTCTATATTCAAATATTTAATTTTGAAATATTGAGAAGCATTGTTAACTGTGTCATTGAAGTTGGTTTTGTTGTTGTTTGTTGTATATTATTTTTTACATAGAGTGTTAATTCTCTAAACTGAGCAAAGTATGACATTGCTAGTAGGGGGATTAAAAAAAAAAATGGATATTAAACCAGAATACAAAAACATTACAATGCAAAGACAATAAGGTCAGAGATATTTCTCTCAGCTTTTCCAGACTATGTTTAAACAAATTCCTAATGAAAATAATTTCAGTTTAGAATGAACACTGTTTTAACAGTGATAGTTTTCTTTCTTTCTTTCTTTTTTAAAGGCTATCTAACCCTTAAAACAGTTTGAAAATAAATCATCAAGTAGCCATGAATTCAATTGTAGTATCTCTCTCTCTTTTTTTTTTACTCCACTTTGCTACTAATGAAGACACTCAGGGAGTAAATACATCACCATGTCTCCCAAATCATCAAAGAGATGCATCCAGTGGTGTGCTGGTAAATGTTTCACAACCCGTCTTCTGGTTAAAAGTTAAATCTTGACTCGTAGTATTTTCCATTTGATGTGATGTATGTACTCCCTCGTGAATGATTTCAAGCTACCAATCTGGTGTCGCCAAACATGGAGACGTGGAGAAATGCCCCATCTTGGCCCTTAGGAGATGAGAAGACAAGGCTCCAGCCCAACACTGGGTGCAGTCATGATGCAAATGCAATATAATGTTGTATTTGTGATGATCAAAATGACAATAAAAGGATTTGTATTGCATAATTTCCCATTATTTACATTATTTAACCCCCCATGTGGTCATTTAGTTACTTTTACGGAGTTATCACTGTGCATATACTCATGGCTTCTGACTTTTTTTTTTTTGCATTTATGTATAACAATGCATGCAATTGGGAGATGATGCTATTGTGCAACTACCAAAAAGGCAAGTGATGAGAAATGGTTTTTCTTTCGTATTTTTATTGAACAATTTAAAAGAATTAATCCAAGATTTTTCACCATTTCATTCTTGTTACCAGTGCATTTATCTTACCAAACAATGATTTGCTTTTTTTATGATCAATCAGAATCAAGTTAACTAATAAACAAAAATATTGTACCATTATATTGTCTTCATATGTATAAATACATTACGGGCACTCTTCTTTACTGTTCCTTACTCTTCTATTCATCATTATTCTCATTGACGTCAACTGTGGAAAGAGATACTTGGGTTACCCACCTCATAGAGTTGTTGTGAGATTGATATGCATTTAGGTAACTGAGTATTTTTTTAAACACCTCCAAGTGATTAGTGTTATATATGTGGTGGTTCAGTGGGAGAATTCTCACTTTCTCTGTCAGAGACTCATGTTTGATTCCTGGCCATTGCACCTCAAACACAGCTACCACTTGTCTGTCAATGGAGGTTTGCACGTTACTGTGAAGTTAAAGAGGTGTCAATGGAGCTTCCAGAGTAAGATGAATTAGGAAAAAGACCTGGCATTTACTTCCAAAAGTAAGCCAATGAAAATCCTACAAATCCCAATGGTCCAATACTGGAGATGACTCCCTGGATGATAACAATAATGATAAAAATATATTAATACTTAAATGCTAAATTTTGTGCTTAATGATGGAGATAAAAAGATAATAGCAGTACAGACGTATTGAGATCTTACTATATGCCAATAATTGTTCTAATCACTTTACAGGTTTTAACTTATTTTCTTCACCCAAAACTTATGTCATGGGTTCTATTATTTTCTCTATTATGCTGAGGAAATGTGTTAGTGAGAGCTGATTCGAGATCACCAACCATTTCTTCATGGATCGAGTATCTCTGAAGAATTTATTTTACTCAATGTTTTGGATCTAGCTGAGTAACTTAGTGGGATTGCGTTCCAGTTGCCCATGGTGGTAACTTTATCATACACCTTTTTCTGAATATTCAATTTTTTTCCCTTAGTATTTCTCACTGGTTACTTTTTATTGACACATCACTCAGTAAAGCAAAACTTCCTACCTGTTGCAGTCATTCTAGTAGATCCATCTGCTGAGACCCTCCACCACCCATCTGTCAGTTTGCTCTACTGTAGTGGCTTGCATGTTGCTATGCTTCTGGAAGCTATGCCATTGGTATTTCAAATACCAGCAGATTCACCCATGGTGGATTAGTCTCAGTGGTACTTCCAGACTGAGACAGACTAGGAAGAAAGGCCTGGAAACCTACATTTCAAAATTTAGCTAATGAAAATTTTGTGGTTCACAACAGAACATTGTCCAACTAACTTGCTTTAAACACACCATCAGGAGGGATCAGTCGCTGGAGGAAGACATCATATTTGGTGATGGAAAGGGTCAACGAGGGAAATGCAGATCCCTGTTGAGATGGATTGGCACCACAGCCACAATGATGGACTCCATCATACTGGCAATCTTGAAGATGACACAGGACCAGGCGACATTTCATTCTGTTGCACATAAGGTCAAAGTGAAACAATAATGTGATGCTACTTTTTAATCCCAGTCTTCCAAAATGGAGTCCCTTTGAAAATGATCACCCTCAACTTGGCTTGGTTACAGTAAAACAATCATTTGTATGCAGCTGGTAGAATTTCAGGTTTGCATAATCTACCTGGAATGATATTTAGCAAAGTTTATTTTTCACCAAAAGGCATGAAATAATTTATGGTACATTTCTTGGCTGCAATATAATTTACCCAGAAATACTATCTTCTGCATAATACCTGATTGACATGGAGATATTCACCACATTGAGTTTAATAGGAGTCCCTAGACGGCACTAATAGTTAAATACTGCACTACTACTACCCATTATGGATAGCATTTTGAAGAATGGGCATTCCAGAACACTTAATTGTGCTCATGTTGAACCTGTACATAGACCAAGAGGCAGTCTTTCTAACACAACAAGGGGATACTGTATGGTTTAAAATCAGGAAAGGTGTTTCTCAGGGTCATACCCTTTCACCATACTTATTCAATCTGTTTGGTGAGCAAATAATCCCAGAATCTGAACCTTATGAAGAAGGACAGGGCATCAGGATTGGAGGAAGACTCGTTAACAGCCTGTGATATGCAGATACGCATACTTGCTTTCTGAAAGTAAAGAGGACTTAAAGCACTTACTGATGAAGATGTACTGATGAAGATAAAGGACCTGCACTATGGATTACACCTCAACATAAGGAAAACAAAAATTCTCACAACTGGACCAACAAGCAACATCATTATAAATGGAGAAAATATTGAAGTTGTCAAGAATTTCACTTTACTTGGATTCACAATCAATGCCCATGAAAGTAGAAGTCAAGAAATCAAACAACATATTACTTGGGCAAATCTGCTGCAAAAGACCTCTGTAAGGTGCTAAAAAACAAAGATGGCACCTTGACAACTAAGGTACACCTGACTCAAGCCATGGTATTTTCAATCACCTAATATGCATGTGAAAGCCGGACAATGAAAAGGAATACTAAAGAAGAATTGATACATTTGAATCTTGGAGAAGAATATTGATTATACCATGGATTGCCAGAGAATGAACAAATTCACCTTGGAAGAAGTACAGCCATAATGCTCCTTAAAAGCAAGGATAGTGAGACTTTCTCTCGATTACTTTGGGCATGTTGTCAGGAGGAACTATTTCCTGGAGAAGATATCAAGCAAGACCAGGCTGCATTTCGTTCTGTTGTACATCAGGTTGGTATGAGTCAGAACTGACTTGATTGCACCTAACAACAACAACAACTACTATTACCCAGAAGTTTGGCTTTTCCAACCCACTCAGAGGTGCCTCAAAAGACAGGCCTGGAGATCTGCTTCTGAAAGGTCACAGCCTTGAAAACCATGGGAAGCACAGTTCTACTCTGCACAAAGGGGGTCACCATGAGTCAGAATCAACTCGATGACAACTAAGAACAATAATAATAGGAAGCAAGTGTTTAATAAAAGAGCAAGTTACACAATTTTAAAAATAAGATGACCCAAAATATACAAGAAGCCTATATTAGTCTTTATCCAACCAGCCATATGACCAGTCACTCAACCAATCATCTGTCCATCTGTTTGTCATCCAAAATACAAGTATTCACCCTGGACAGAGTTTTTTTTTTCAGGCAATGATGTTATATTCTTTTTGTTGCATTTCTTTTTCTCTACCAGGACTATGCAGTTTTTATCGTTATTTTTTAATTCAAAAAAGATTTACTTGTATACCAAGAGGTGCCTTAGAAGAATGGCCCGATGATCTACTTCTAAAAAATCAGTCACTGAAAACCCTATGGAGCACAGTTCTGCTCTGACACCTGGGTCACTGTAAGGGGTAATGGGCTCAAGGGCAACTGGTCTGGTCTGTTTTGTGTACCCTAAAGATATTTACAATGGTAAGAAATAAAAATAAATGTAAGAGAATATTTCACCCAATCTAAAATGTCTAAAATTGAAATTTCTAAAAAAAGAGGTATTGCAGTTTTAATTTGGAAAAATATTGGTGATTTGACATTCAGTAACACTGTACTAATTTAAACTAGCACAGTTTGTGCATGTATCTACCTCCTCTCACACGTGCTAACATTACCACTACAATTTTGGTGTTTTCTACTATGATAAGAAAACATTTAAAAACAAGAAAGTAAATTAAAAAAATGTTGCTGTTGTTAGTTGCCGTAAAATTCATTCTGACTCATGGTGACCCCATGTTGCAGAGTAGAGCTTCTCCATAGGGTTTTTAAGGCTGTGACCTTTCAGAAGTAGATAGCCAGGCCTGTCTTTTGAGGCACCTCTGTGTAGGTTCAAACCTCCAAACTTTTGGCTGGAAGACAAGCTCTTAACCATTTGCATCACCCAGGGAAATGTGAGGAAACACACACGCATATACATCACATGCCTTCATTGATCTCCAGATGCTTGACTGGCACTTAGTATTTTTCCTTTTCTATGGAAACCCTATAAGGCAACTCTACTCTGTCCTAAAGGGTGGCTATGAGTCAGAATCAACTTGATGGCAGCAGGTTTTCTTTGGTTTTTTTGTTTTTCTATTTTCTTCCTAGGTGATCACCTCTACTGTCATGAATTTAGTCTCCATCCATATGCTGATGACATCCAGATTCCCACGTGCTCTGCTGACTTGACATTTCCAGTTAGATGTCCAAAAAACACCTAAATTTAGCCTTTCTGAAATGAACTCGATTCTGCTCTGAAACATACCCCGCGCTCTCCTATTGAGTCAAAAGAGTTACCGCATACTCACTGAACTCCCTTCATTTTATAAGCTGAAACTATTACAGCTGTCTACCAGCCCTAGCTGTACTTTGCCCAAAATATGACATGACTTCAGGCCAAGCAACACTATCTCAGGCTGGCAGGTTTGCTTCTCTTCCTCCATCCCTACAACCAAAAAATCCATTGGTGTAGAGTAGATTCTGACTCACAGTGACTCTACTGGACAGAGTAGAACTGCCCTGCAGGGTTTCCAAAGCTGCTTTCCTGTGGAAACAGAGCGCCGCATCTTTTTCCCATGGAGCAGCTTCAGTTAGCAGCCGAGCTCTTAACCTCTGTGCCACCAGGGATCCTTAAATCCCTATTAAAAAAAAAAAAAAAAACTAAACCTGTTGCCGACGAGGCAATTCCAACTCATGGTGACCCTATAGGACGGAATAGAACTGCCCCATACGGTTTCGGATGAGCAGCTGGTGGATTCGAAATCCTGACCTTTTGGTTAGCATCCCGAGCTCTTAACCACTGTGCCACCAGGGCTCATAAACCCCTATGGCAAAGCCTTGTTCATATATCCTTCAATGACCTTTGTTAAATGAGAGGAGGGCAGCACTGCACCGTGAGGATGCATGCAGGCTTTGATTTCAGATCTCTGGGTTCATATTCTGTCTCTCCCGCTTACTAGCTGTACAACTTTGAGGAAATTTTCTTAATCTTTCAAAGCCTCTGTTTCCTCACCTGGGAATGATAAGTAACTCCTGTAGGCATTTTTGAGGAAAATTTTAATATGAGTTCAATACTTAGAACTGTATTTGGTAAATGATACAGCTTAATAAAATTACCTTTCAAGAGGGCTTTTTTCAAAGGTCTCTCTTCTGTTTAAAACCATCCAAACTGCTTGTCAGGAATTTGCTACCTAACCTTGCCCTACATTAACTTTAGCCACTATACTTTCCGTCTGTTCCACAAATACTCCAGGGGCCTTCCTGCCTGAGAACATTGTTCTTACAGATCTGTTTGCCTTAAAATTCTTAATCCAAATATTTTCTTATTTTACTCCTTATTTCTGAAATCCAGTTCAAATGTTATTTCCTCACATGGTTCAGTCTTGACCACCTTGTCTCATAATTGTATGTCATGAAACACTATTATTTTACCCTGATTCATTTTCTTAATAGTATTAGCATCTACACTTGTCATGATTAATAATTGGGTGATTGTTTTCTCTCTGTATCCTCCAAAATGATATAAACTCCAAAGGGGCAAGGCCTTGTCAACCTTCTCCTTTGCTGACTCTTTGGAGTCCAGTGGCACATGTGATATGGTCAAGCTTCTATGAATACCTGTTGAAAGAATCAATGCATGAACCAATATCTCAATGGATGAATCAATTTAATCCACTACCATCTTGGAATAAGCCAGAGATGACTTTGTGACCACCATGGCCGGTTCTCTGGGATGACAACTTGGATATACCTTCACCTAGGGATTGTTACACCCTTACAGATTCCCTTTTTCAACACTTAAAAGCCATGCCTTTAGAAATGATTTAGCACTATGGGGTCATTCCATTTTAGTAATAAATTCTATAAAACTAGAATATATAAACTTTGTAAAAATAATATTGAAAAAAGTCAGATTTCCCATAGTATACCATCTATTTTCTTGATCAGGAGTGCTTCAGATGGTGAAATAAATGCTAGATGCTTTCTGTTTCCAAATTTTAAAACATTCTTTACAGAAAACAAAGAATTCTAATGACTGTGAGGAGAAAATAAAGATTCCAAAGCAAGTACATTATACTAGTGTAAATTTTTTTTTCTGATTCATTAAATTCAAAAAATAAAATTTTATGTTAAAAGACAAAACATTTTTGCACAGAAGTTTAAATAATTTAATTTAAAAATAAATGTTAAAATCAACTTTTCCATTAGCATGAATAAAAAACCAAACCCGTTGTTATAGAGTGGGTTCCGGAACTCACAGTGACCTTCAAGGACAGAGTACAACTCCTCCATAAGGTTTCCTAGGGCTGGCTGGTGGATTTGAAAAGCCAGCCTTTTGGTTAGCATCCCAGCTCATAACCACCACACCACCAGGTCTCCTTAGCATGAATAGGAGGCTAAATATTTCTTCTGGTTATGGTATTTATTCAATTGTTTACTGATAGGGTCTTAAAATACTTTTGTTATCTACCCTATATAATAGTAAAATAATTCATCACATATTTTAGCCTATTTTTGGTCTTCTGTCCTTATAATATTTTCAGCATACTTAGGAGTTTCAAAGAATGTAAACAAAGAGAGAGAAGATGCATTTTCCTTGTGAAAGTTTAAATTATTGCCATAACCAATTAGCTTTAGAGAATGACTTGAGGCATAGATTTTTACCATGAGATTGCTTTGCCAGGATCCCAAAGGATGGATATCACTTTGTAATAACCAGAAGTGTAGAAGTGACAGGGAAAAGGTGGCACATTAGCTAAATTTCATGTTTATTTAGTGTATACGGAAGAATAATATGTCTCTCAGTTTCAGGTTGTATCAGTTGAATATGGTCATATATTCTGTAAGTATTCATTGAAATAAATTTATTTAATAAGCTTCTGGTATAAAAGAACATAAAAGAACTACTGGTTGTGCATAAACAAGATATTGCAACAATTAAAAAAAATAATTCCTGGAAAAATGTAATGAGTTTAAAAGGGACATATTATGCTCTCTTATTCATTAACTCTTGATATTTTGTCAAATAGTATATTTCCTTGTTTGGAGAAGTTTAAAATAAAGGATGTATTGAAGTTTTGGGGGGAATTATATGTTTTAAGGTCATGCATTGCTATATAATCAAGCCTCAGAAAAGAGAAGAAAAGGAATTCTTATTCTGAGATTTTTAATGTTTGACTGAAATTGACTCACATTCTGAAAAAGCACAATTTTTTAAAGAAATGTGGCTGACTAAAAGATTTATATTACTCTATTGTGACTTTTTTAAAAAAAATATCAAACACAATAAATCTTGCTGTTTTTCAAAACTTCTCAGTTGGAAAGGAGTTCTCAGCTTTCATCTTCAAATTTCATAATTAGTGTGGGTTAGTATAAGATCATTCCAAGTCTTGTATGAACCGAGGTATCAGTTCTATTGGAAAAACGAAAAAAAAGAACACCATGGCTATCATTTTGATTTGCTTTTTACCCATTAAATAGTCATGATTGATTTATGAATTGATAGTTTATTTTGTTCCAAGGCCAAAGTAAATGCTATGTAAAGATTATTATATAAAAAAATTAATAAATTTAATTAAATTATTTAATTAAAGTTATTGTATTAATGAATTCCATAAATACATTTGTGAGTAATGAAAATTTATCACTTACATTCTTTTTAGTAAATTTGGATTAGAATAGATGCTTCATATGTAAAGAATACATACCTTATTTTAACTATGTTACATTTAATATAGAAATAAGAGAATAGTCCTTCCAATTATGTTGTGTGAGATGCTATTTATGCATAATATTAACAAATTATTACAAATCAAAGAGCAATTATGTATTCATTTTTGAGTATAAAATTAAGTGAATTGAGGTAGGCATTCCCGATTTTTTCTCTAAAGCAATTGATATTCCTGACCTCTCCCAAAAAGCAAATCAGCTTTATGTACCAAGGATTCAAACAAACTTCTGTCTTTTATCCTAGACTGTCAATGAATAGAAACTAATCGTAAGGAAATAATTCACAGGGTCATGTTTGAGCTAAAAAATGATAATTTTATAACATTCACATCTATGTCTAAAGAATATATCACTGTAAAGTGTTATTCTTAAAGATTAATGATTTAGAAATTCCTTACAAATAATGCTATATATGTGTGTGGATATAAATTTGAACATAAAGATCAAAGTTCTAGAAAATCATTTCACTCGCTTTCATCGTTACTCCCAAACCTTCTCTAAACCCTTCTGCCACTACTAACCAATCCATCAATTTTCTTAATTCACAGAGAAAAAAATCTTGAAATGAACTAATCCCAATAAGTTAAAAGAGAAAGTGTGAATTGTATGGCAACAATACAGGTGAATTTAAATTTGTCCTGTTTTTGTTTTTCTAAGTTTACTAAGTGCAATTACTGTTGTCATTATAATATGAAAAAAAAAAGTAAATTTGTAATAAAGATTAAATGTTTTTTAAAAAAGAGATATGTTGATTTCTTTCAAATTGCATTCTTATTCTCAAAATATATTTAACATTGCTCTGTTTTTAAAATGATTTTTTTAATGATTTAAGCAGAGTCAACTGATATTACATGTTGTGTGTAATGGCTAAGAACTCAAACAAAACTACAAAGCAACCTAGGTTACTATCATACGTATACATTACATAAATGTTAAACAAGATATGAATAATTACTATCATTTTAAGAATTCATCCTTGGGAATATTAAAAAAAAAAAAAATCTGTTGCTGTTGAGTTGATTCTGACTGATAGTGACCCGATAGGGCAGAGTAGAACTGCCTCAGAGGGTTTCCGATGAGCTACTAGTGAATTTGAACTGCTAACTTTTTGGTTAGCAGCCGAGCTCTTAACCACCGTGCCACAGAGAAAATTCATGAGTATATGAGAATATTCTAAAAATCATGTTGTATATATTTTTTTAAAATATATATATACATTTATAAATACGTTTGGTGAGAGAAATGATTCATGTAATAAATCTGTAGTCTGAATAGGTATAAAGACTGCAAGTCAGATACATTTTCTGAACTCAAGGAAATTATAGTCTGGCTAGAGAAAACAAAACATATCTGTATAAAAGAACCTCAAATTCAAACACACACACAGGGATCTTTTCATTACAATCTCGATGGTTCTTCTATCTCTAATCCATGGCAAATCTCATGATTAGATAGTAGGATATTCTATTATCACCCACTTTCACAGCTGTGGAGAGACTGTGTGTCACCAGAGTGTAGAAGTGCCAGAAAAAGGTTGTGTATTAGCAAACTGCCATGTTAGTTATTGTAAAAGAATAATATCTTGCTCAGTTTTAGGGTGTATTAAAGGCCTCCACTCTTTGTTCTGAGGGTAGACCAAACTGAGGGTACATGGCTCAGAGGGACAACGGCACCTATATTTAAAGAAAAAGTAACAGCTTCAGGCCTAACCAGAACAAAGGCTGCATTCCAGGCTCCCTGGGCCCGCACCAGGCTCAGCTGGGTAGTACAAGAGCAGCAATGGAGCCTGCTGGCCACCTTGCTTCTTAATTGTGTTCATGATGGGTTATTACTCATAATATTTCCACACTAATCGAATATTTTGTGAAATGATTAACTCAGCATTAATAAAAATATAATTTGTATTTTGTAGCATTTATGTTTCTCTTGACTTATTTTAAACGTGTTGTCAGGAGGGACAAATCCCTGGAGAAGACATCATGCTTGGTAAAGTAGAGGGTCAGCAAAAAAGGGGAAGACCCTTGATAAGATGGATCAACACGGTGACTGCAACAATGGGCTTAAACATACTCATAGCAACAATTGTGAGGATAATGCGAGGCTG
Source organism: Elephas maximus indicus (assembly GCF_024166365.1). Taxonomy (NCBI): domain Eukaryota; kingdom Metazoa; phylum Chordata; class Mammalia; order Proboscidea; family Elephantidae; genus Elephas; species Elephas maximus. Next base: position 41,850,156 of record NC_064836.1, on the reverse strand, counting down.
GGGAACGTTTCATTCTGTTATACATAGGGTCGCCATGGGTCGGGGTCGACTCAACGGCACCTAACACCAAGCATTTATATATATATATATGTAGTATGTATATACTACATAATTTACATTATATATACTACATAATTTGGATAAACTGATGTAATTGCAGTATTTGTCTTAGAAGCAACTGAAATTTTGTTTATTTTGTTAATGTGAATTTAAAAATGGAATGAATGGTTAAAAATACTCTGTTTTAATATAATTTAGTTTCCTAGATTATTTTTAATCAATACTTTGAAGGACGTTGGTTATGGTGAATGCCTATGTCCATTAGGATTTGCAGAAAGATTCATTCTAATTATACCTGAGGTTTCTTGTCATATTCTGAGCTTTGTCAGAGGAGAACATTAGCATTTTAATTTCCTGAACAAGCATTAGGGAAAATTCTAACAATATTTTGAGGAAATGGTAAACACAGCTAGACAGTATTGTAAGATTCACTAATTAATTGATTTAATACACTAGAAGTTACATGTGTCTTGTAAAAATATCCCTTGTTAAACGCTCAGCTACAGAAAGGAAAAATATCATTCTTTCTTATGAAAACAATTTTTCCTAATGATTTTGAAAATTATATTGTATTCTTTGAAGTTGTTGTAGACTTAATGCTATTTAGATATAAAATAGCATTAACTGCTGTCAAGTTGATTCCAACCCATAGCAACCCTGTAAGACAGAGTAGAACTGCCCCATAGTGTTTCCAAGGTGTGCCTGGTGAATTTGAACTGCCAACCTTTTGATTAGCAGCTGAGCTCTTAACCACCGTGCCATTAGTGCTTCAATTTAGATATAGTACCTGAGTTCAACATCAGTGCACTACATATTATGTCAGTCTTATGAGAAATTTCAATTTAAGAATTATTTAGGGACCACAGTAATTAAAGTGCTCGAATTTCTCTGAAGCCTCACAATTTATTGGTGATTCACCTTTAAAGCATCCTTAAAAAAAATAAATAACTTTCAGAATTAGCCATTACACATTTTCCTTTAAAAATCTTTTCCTAATTGTCAGACAATTGATTTATTGTAAAGAAGATTTCTATCATTAACATACTCTCCAAACCAAGGAACCAAATCCCATGAGGTGTTTGGCTGTACAAAACCAACCTCAGTAGCTACTCTTCTATTTTTTTCATTGTTGTTAACATACCAATCATACAGCTTTTGCCAATTCAACTTTTTACCAGTGTACAACTTTTTAACAGCAATTACAATAATCAGCTATGCAACCCTATCTTAATCAATGTGATTTTTCCATCACTGTTAACCCTCCCATTTTCTTTCTTCCTCTCATACTTGGTAACTACTAATAAACTTTGGTCTCTGTACATTTGCATTTTCTTGTCTTTTTATATAAGGAAGGCAATACAATGTATTTCCTTGGCCTAAAAATAAATAAATAAATAACATAAAAAATTTTATTATTTTTTTTAATAGCGTTTAGTGCTTCTGTTCTATCACCTAGTTCATTATTTAGTGTCTGGAGTCTTAAAAGCTTTCAAGAGACCATCCAAGGCACAAAAATTGGTCTCTATTCACTTGGAGCAACAAAGAAAGAAGGAGAGCCAGGAATAGGAGGAGGAGATGGAATGTGTGGCTAATTGCCTTCATGAACAATTGCCTCCTTTGCCAGGAAACCAGAAGAACTGGATGGTGCCCAGTTACCATTACTGAACATTTTGATCAGAGATTACAGACAAGAATCCTGATCAAAAGGGGGGAAATGCAGAACAGAATTTCAAATTCTCATGGAGTCCAAACTTCCCGAAGCCATGGAGGGAGAATGAACCCCTGAAAAAACTGCCCTGAGATAATCCTTAAACCTTAGACCAAAAGTATTCCCTGAAGTCTTCTTTATATTGAACAATAGTTCAGCCTAACTATTAAAAAAGATCTGCCTTGAACATTATGCTTTTTTAAGAACTATCAATATGGGATCAAATTGACAACAGCAGCTCTGAAAATTAGATAGAAACCTTAGGGGGCAGTGAGTTTATGTTAATGAAGGGGGAATGACTCAGACAATGTGGGTGAGAATGTTTGCACAACTTGAAGAATGTAATCAATGTCACTAAATTGTACATGTAGAAACTTTTGAATTGGCGTGTTTTGCTGTATATATTTTTGACAACAACAAAATAAAATCTAGAAAAAAGATTAACTTACTCTCATGGGTAAAACATGGCAATGACCTTAGATATTGTTTAAGGTAGGGTTATCATTTCTAGACACCCTCAAGATGACAAGATGTGTTCATAAATTAGAAAAAAAAAGTCTCTCCACTTGAATTATTTAGAAAGGAATTGCTGGAATTGGCCTAGCATGATGGCTTTTTCTTTTTTTTGTATACATAATTATTGGAATAATTTCACCATTATGTCACCTTTTCTTTCTGGAAGAAAAAATCATTATATTTTCAATCTCAAGTGACAGTCTATGAAAAGGGTTACTTGCCTTTGAAAGGACAGGCTTACTGAGGGATACATTTTGTTTGTAAGGATAGAAACCAGGTTTAATATTAGGCAGCAGGCATTTCTGAAACAAAGTTTATTCTTATAGAATTTCACTTTCAAATGTGTTATGAAGGGAAAAATAAAATGAGTTTTCCAGAAGTGTGCATTCTACCCTTTACCAGTGTCTCACTCAGACCCTGTGGGTGCTCATTCAATGCCAGGCCAACAACTGGCCTTCTTGAACGATTCTCCTTCTATCAAGAATCCTTCCCATTTTCCTTTCTGTCCCTGCCACTCTTGTTTCACTAACAACCACTCTTCAGAGGTACATGAGAGTGCTGTGCCAGCCTGTTACCTAAGCAGGAAGGAAGCCCTTGTTCTCTTGGCAGGGATTAGTGGAGTGGGGAGGTGTGGTGTCCTCCTCTTTGAAAGTTAGTCGTTGTTCCAAGCAATATGTTTGGTGGGTGTGTTTTTAATTTCAAATGAGAAGCATTACTTTAAGAGCATAACAAATTTCCAGTGATACTGAAAAGTGAAAGGAAAAAATGAATCAAAATGAAAGAGTAAAACAGAAAACTGGGAAAAATGAAAAGTTAGTCAAGGTGTATTTGTTCTTTTAATTTTCTGACCTTGCCATTAACTGGACCTTTGTGGTCCTTGCAGTTTCAAACTTTGCACATCTTCGATATTATGTTGTTTAAATTCCTGTAGGTAATCAGCATATTACCTTGAAGCACTATTTCTGTTAGGTTATAAATTGTTAGCACTTTGATATAAGAAGCACTTGATATTTCAGTCAATGGCCATTTCACTGAGTGCTATTCTTTTCCTTCTCTCATCTTGTGGTGAACTGTTTTCTAACTCAGGTGAGTAATAATTGATCTCAATAATATGACTATATACTTAACCAGAGAGCAGCAACCAGAAGTGAGGGTACATTTCTACTAAAACACTTGAATATTGCCCATGGGGAAGTGAGTTTAATGTCAGTTCTGTGCTTGATGGAACAAGTGCTCTTTGGTGAGCTGAGCTCTTTTAACGAGATTATTTGTAAGCATAATGGAGAGGATGGAAACATGCCAATTGAGGAGTCAGTGGAAGAGGGATGATACAGATGAGGAACAGGGAGAGAAAAGAGGTAGGCCAAGGAAATGGGGCACTTCGAGAACTCTGTAAAATCAAGTGAGTGAATTATAGCTGTAAGAGGACGTCTTGTGGTAATTATTGATGTGTTTTATACCCAAGAGTGTGAAAGTCACTTTATACATTCTCTTTTTGATAATTAAGAGTGATTTATGGGCTTGCCACCTTTCCTCTTTCCAGTGGCAAGCCTCCAAATTTCTTCTGTACTACCATGCTGTAAAGCAAGTGGCAACAGAGCCAGCTTCCAGATAAGCGTGTTAAGATTCCTGGGTTATTGCTCTCCGATAAATATTTTGTAGAATGACATTGTTGTATTTTCTTATTTAACGTACCTACTTTTAGTAGAGATACTTAAGTTGTATTCAATGGTAATTCGTGCTTATCCTGTTCCTTATGAAAACCTAAGATGTAATCTAACTTGGACAGAACTGAAAATTGGGTGTTTGCAACAATAATTTTACAATATCTATATTTGCATTTCTATTCCTTGAGTGCTTATGGGTGTGCATCACTGGCAAACATTTGCTGGCATATTTGCACCACATGCAGCCCTTCTAGGCAATCTTTCTTTCATTGTTGTTGTTGCCTAACTATGTTCCTTTCCCCTCTTATACAATCCCAAATTATGGCAGGTTTTAACCCGTTGATAATTAATACAGCTTTACATTTTTAATAGTGGATGGAGGTGGGAATTACAGTTAAAACAAAAAAACAGAAATAAGGGAGGCGGGGCCAAAATGCGGACTAGGTAGACGCTACCTCAGATCCCTCTTGCAACAAAGACTCAGAAAAACAAGTGAATCGATCACATACATAACAATCTACGAACCCTAAACAACAAACACAGATTTAGAGATGGAGAACGAACAAATACGGAAAAGCAGTGACTGTTTTTGGAGTCTGGAGCCAGCGTCCCAGTCAGGTAACCTTGGCGCCGGGCTTAGGACTGGGCCCAGGGGAGCTAAACACAAAATCTTGTGACAGCGAAAACAAGGGGCACAGCCCTACCCCCCTGAACTGACCCCAGGAGGGGGCCCAGACAGTCCGCGTGGGCAGCGTGGCGATGCGGCTGGTGGGAGAAGTCCCTGGGAGGCAGTGACTGCTTTTGGAGCCAGGAGTGCAGCGTCCCAGCCGGGGAACCTTGACACTGGGCTTTGCACTGGCATTGGAGGATCTGACCGTGGCCTCAGGGGGCCAGACCCTCGGGGGCAATCTCCAGACAGCCAGCACACATAGGCGACACGCCCCTCAGGAATCTCAGATAAAATAATCATTCCAAGCAAGATAAGCAACTTTGTCTATATTCCAGGGTGCTACTCTCCTGTTTCTCTGAACCCTCCTCCACCCTTCCCAGGTGGCTTCATTAACATTGGAATTTCCTGAGCCAGAGGGAGAACGGCTCCGGCTCCGCGGCAGCTTTGCTTCCCCCCTTTTTTTTTTTTTTGGTCTTTTCCTAACCCATTCTTCTGGCCTGAGAGAAGGAACCACAAAAAACGCAGGGACCAAAAATCCATCCCTAATTGGACTAAAAACACAGAACCAGCTACAGCCAAGCATATATGATCCAAATCTCGGACTTTCATTCTTACAGGGAACAAGGTGGCGGTTATAACCCAAAGGCAGTTCTGATAGGGATCTGACTGCATTTTTTTTCAGTGGATTTTCTGGAAAAAAAAGCTGCCCAGGTCTGATATCTCTGCTTATTCAACAGAGAACTAACTGACCCACAACAGGGAACTGAGGGCTTAAGCTCCCCCCAGACCACCTAGCCTCTTGCCTTCGGGGTCTAAGGAGGGTGACACCTACCAATCAGTAGAGGTACTTGCATTGGGTGCCTAAGGTACAGCTTCAGTGCCCTTCCACCTAGGTGTTATAGGAATAGAGACATACCTACCTCACTGACACTTGGGGGAAGTCTGTCAGCATCCTGCCCCCCCTGGAGGGTGAACCCCAGCTGCTAATAGAATCTGGTGCACACAACTATCACCACTACTTCTTGAGGTGGATAGGTGTTAGGGTGCAGCACACACTTGATGACCCAAAATCAAATTCTACTCAAGAATAGTGAATAAACTCAGGCATATATATCTGGCAACAGCTCAAACCAGCTGGTAGTAGGTCATAAGTAAGTCAAGGGCTACAAAAAATAAGACAGCACAATCTAGAAGCCCATCCACGTAATTGAAAGAAAACAAAACAAGATAAGACTCAGTGAGCAATTATAGAATAAACCACTACTATATCTTTGTGATGGCTCGGAGAGAGCAGTCGATATCAAACCACATAAAGAAGCAGACCATGACAGCTTCTACAACCCCCCAAACAAAAGAATCAAAATCTTTTCCAAATGAAGATACAATCCTGGAATTATCAGATACAGAATATAAAAAACTAATTTACAGAATGCTTCAAGACATCAGAAATGAAATAAGGCAAACTGCAGAAAAAGCCAAGGAACACACTGATAAAACTGTTGAAGAACTCAAAAAGATTATTCAAGAACATAGTGGAAATATTAATAAGTAGAGAGACAGCATGTAGAAATCCAAAAGATTAACAATAAAATTACAGAATTAGACAACGCAATAGGAAGTCAGAGGAGCAGACTTGAGCAATTAGAATGCAGACTGGGAAATCTGGAGGACCAGGGAATTAACACCAACATAGCTGAAAAAAAATCAGATAAAAGAATTTAAAAAAATGAAGAAACCCTAAGAATCATGTGGGACTCTATCAAGAAGGATAACTTGCGTGTGATTGGAGTCCCAGAACAGGGAGCAAGGACAGAAAACACAGAGAAAATAGTTGAAGATCTGCTGACAGAAAACTTCCCTGACATCATGAAAGACGAGAGGATATCTATCCAAGATGCTCATCGAACCCCATTTAAGATTGATCCAAAAAGAAAAACACCAAGACATATTATCATCAAACTTGCCAAAACCAAAAATAAGAGAAAATTTTAAGAGCAGCCAGGGAGAAAAGAAAGTTCTCCTTCAAGGGAGAATCAATAAGAATAAGTTCAGACTAGTCAGCAGAAACCATGCAGGCGAGAAGGCAATGGGATGACATATACAGAGCACTGAAGGAGAAAAAATGCCAGCCAAGGATCATATATCCAGCAAAACTCTCTCTGAAATATGAAGGCGAAATTAAGATATTTACAGATAAACACAAGCTCAGAGAATTTGCAAAAACCAAACCAAAGCTACAAGAAATACTAAAGGAAATTGTTTGGTCAGAAAACCAATAATATCAGATACCAGCATAACACAGGGTCACAAAACAGAACATCCTGATATCAACTCAAATAGGGAAACCACAAAAACAAATTAAGGTTAAAAAAAAAAAAAATGCTCATAACAGGGAATCATTGAACTCAACACGTAAAAGATCACAATAATCAAAAAGAGGGACTAAATACATGAGGCATAGAACTGCCATATGGAGAGTGATACAAGGCGATATAGGACAATAGAAGTTAGGTTTTTACTTAGAAAAATCGGGGTAAATATTAAGGTAACCACAAAGAGGTATAACAACTCCATAACTAAAGATAAAAGCCAAGAAAAATGTAACGACTCAACAAACATAAAGTCAAACACTATGAAAATGAGGATCTCACAATTCACTAAGAAAAACGTCTCAGCACAAAAAAGTAAGTGGAAAAATGAAATCGTCAACAACACACATAAAAAGGCATCAAAACAACAACACTAAACACTTATTTATCTATAATTACACTGAATGTAAATGGACTAAATGCACCAATTAAGAGACAGAGAGTCTCGGACTGCATAAAGAAACACGATCCGTCTATATGCTGCCTACAAGAGACACACCTTAGACTTAGAGACACAAACAAACTAAAACTCAAAGGATGGGAAAAAATATATCAAGCAAACAATAAGCAAAAAAGAAAAGGAGTAGCAATATTAATTTCTGACAAAATAGACTTTAGACTTAAATCCACCACAAAGGATAAAGAAGGACACTACATAATGATAAAAGGGACAATTGATCAGGAAGATATAACCATATTAAATATTTATGCACCCAATGACAGGGCTGCAAGACACATAAATCAAATTTTAACAGAACTGAAAAGTGAGATAGACACCTCCACAATTATAGTAGGAGACTTCAACACACCACTTTCGGAGAAGGACAGGACTTCCAGTAAGAAGCTCAACACAGACACGGAAGACCTAATTACAACAATCAACCAACTTGACCTCATTGACTTATACAGAACTCTCCACCCAACAACTGCAAAGTATATTTTTTTTCTAGCACACATGGAACATTCTCTAGAATAGACCACATATTAGGTGATAAAACAAACCTTTGCAGAATCCAAAACATCGAAATATTACAAAGCATCTTCTCAGACCACAAGGCAATAAAACTAGAGATCAATAACAGAAAAACTGGGGAAACGAAATCAAATACTTGGAAAATGAACAATACCCTCCTGAAAAAAGACTGGGTTATAGAAGACATCAAGGAGGGAATAAGGAAATTCATAGAATGCAACGAGAATGAAAATACTTCCTATCAAAACCTCTGGGACACAGCAAAAGCAGTGCTCAAAGGCCAATTTATATCAATAAATGCACACATACAAAAAGAAGAAAGAGTCAAAATCAGAGAACTGTCCCTACAACTTGAACAAATAGAAAGTGAGCAACAAAAGAACCCATCAGGCACCAGAAGAAAACAAATAATAAAAATTAGAGCTGAACTAAATTAATTAAAAAAAAAAAAATGAATTAGAGAAGAGAAAAACAATTGAAAGAATGCCAAAAGCTGGTTCTTTGAAAAAATTAACAAAATTGATAAACCATTGGCTAGACTGACTAAAGAAATATAGGTAAGGAAACAAATAACCCGAATAAGAAACGAGAAGGGCCACATCACAACAGACCCAACTGAAATTAAAAGAATCATATCGGATTATTACGAAAAATTGTACTCTAACAAATTTGAAAACCTAGAAGAAATGGATGAATTCCTGGAAAAACACTACCTACCTAAACTAACACATTCAGAAGTAGAACAACTAAACCATATAAAAAAAAGAGATTGAAACGGTAATCAAAAAACTCCCAACAAAAAAAAGCCCTGGCCCGGACGGCTTCACTGCAGAGTTCTACCAAACTTTCAGAAAAGAGTTAACACCATTACTACTAAAGGTACTTCAAAGCATAGAAAATGACGGAATACTACCCAACTCATTCTATGAAGCCACCATCTCCCTGATACCAAAACCAGGTAAAGACAGTACGGAAAAAGAAAATTATAGACCTATATCCCTCATGAACATAGATGCAAAAATCCTCAACAAAATTCTAGCCAATGGAATTCAACAACATATAAAAAAATAATTCACCATGGCCAAGTGGAATTTATACCAGGTATGTAAAAAAAAAAAAAAAAAATTAAGGCTGGTTTAATATTAGAAAAACCATTAATGTAATCAACCACATAAATAAAACAAAAGACAAAAACCACATGATCTTATCAATAGATGCAGAAAAGGCATTTGACAAAGTCCAACACCAGTTTGTGATAAAAACTCTCTGCAAAATAGGAATTGAAGGAAAATTCCTCAACATAATAAAGGGCATCTATGCAAAGCCAACAGCCAACATCACTCTAAATGGAGAGAATCTGAAAGCATTTCCCTTGAAAACGGGAACCAGACAAGGATGCCCTTTATCACTGCTCTTATTCAACATTGTGCTAGAAGTCCCAGCCAGAGCAATTAAGCTAGACAAAGAAGTAAAGGGCATCTAGATTGACAAAGAGGAAGTAAAATTATCTCTATTTGCAGATGACATGATCTTATACACAGAAAACCCCAACGAATCCACCAGAAAACTACTGAAACTAATAGAAGAGTTTGGCAGAGTCTCAGGTTATAAGATAAACATACAAAAATCACTTGGATTCCTCTACATCGACAAAACGAACATCGAGGAGGAAATAACCAAATCAATACCATTCACAGTAGCCCCCAAGAAGATAAAATAATTAGGAATAAATCTTACCAAGGATGTAAAAGACCTATACATAGAAAACTACAAAGCTCTACTACAAGAAATTCAAAAGGACATACTTAAGTGGAAAAACATACCTTCCTCATGGATAGGAAGACTTAACATAGTAAAAATGTCTCTTCTACCAAAAGCCATCTATACATACAATGCACTTCCAATCCAAATTCCAATGTCATTTTTTAAGTTGATAGAGAAACAAATCAGCAACTTCATATGGAAGGGAAAGAAGCCTCGGATAAGTAAAGCATTACTGAAAAAGAAGAAGAAAGTGGGAGGCCTCACTCTACCTGATTTCAGAACCTATTATACAGCCACAGTAGTCAAAACAACCTGGTATTGGTACAAAAACAGGCACATAGACCAGTGGAACAGAATTGAGAACGCAGATATAAATCCATCCACATATGAGCAGCTGATATTTGACAAAGGCCCAGTGTCAGTTAATTGGGGAAAAGATAGTCTTTTTAACAAATGGTGCTGGCATATGTGGATATCCATTTGCAAAAAAATGAAACAGGACCCATACCTCACACCAAGCACAAAAACTAACTCCAAGTGGATCAAGGACCTAAAGATAAAGACTAAAACGATAAAGATCATGGAAGAAAATATAGGGACAACCTTAGGAGCCCTAATACAAGGCATAAACAGAATACAAAACATTACCAAAAATGACAAAGAGAAACCAGATAACTATGAGCTCCTAAAAATCAAACACTTACGCTCATCTAAAGACTTCACCAAAAGAGTAAAAAGACCACCTACAGACTGGGAAAGAATTTTCAGCTATGACATCTCCGACCAGCACCTGATCTCTAAAATCTATATGATTCTGTTAAAAGTCAACCACAAAAAGACAAAATACCCAATCAAGAAGTGGGCAAAGGATATGAACACACACTTCACTAAAGAAGATATTCAGGCAGCTAACAGATACATGAGAAAATGCTCTCGATCATTAGCCATTAGAGAAATGCAAATTAAAACTACAATGAGATTCCATCTCACTCCAACAAGGCTGGCATTAATCCAAAAAACACAAAAGAATAAATGTTGGAGAGGCTGCGGAGAGATTGGAACTCTCATACACTGCTGGTGGGAATGTAAAATGGTACAACCACTTTGGAAATCTATCTGGTATTATCTTAAACAGTTAGAAATAGAACTACCATACAACCCAGAAATCCCACTCCTCGGAATATACCCTAGAGATACAAGAGCCTTCACACAAACAGATATATGCACGCCCATGTTTATTGCAGCTCTGTTTACAATAGCAAAAAGCTGGAAGCAACCAAGGTGTCCATCAACGGATAAATGGGTAAATAAATTGTGGTATATTCACACAATGGTATACCATGCATCGATAAAGAACAGTGACGAATCTGTGAAACATTTCATAACATGGAGGAACCTGGAAGGCATTATGCTGAGCGAAATGAGTCAGAGGCAAAAGGACAAATATTGTATAAGACCACTATTATAAGATCTTGAGAAATAGTATAAACTGAGAAGAACACATACTTTTGTGGTTATGAGGCGGGGAGGGAGGGTGGGAGAAGGTTTTTTACTGATTAATTAGTAGATAAGAACTGCTTTAGGTGAAGGGAAGGACAATACTCAATACATGGAAGGTCAGCTCAACTGGACTGGACCGAAAGCAAAAAAGTTCCCAGGATAAAATGAATGCTTCAAAGGTCAGCGGAGCAAGGGCGGGGGTTTGGGGACCACGGTTTAAGGGGACTTCTAAGTCAATTGGCAAAATAATTCTATTATGAAAACTTTCCGCATCCCACTTTGAAATGTGGCGTCTGGGGTCTTAAATGCTAACAAGCGGCCATCTAAGATACATCAATTGGTCTCAACCCACCTGGAGCAAAGGAAAATGAAGAACACCAAGGTCACACAACAACTAAGAGCCCAAGAGACAGAAAGGGCCACATGAACCAGAGACCTACATCATCCTGAGACCAGAAGAACTAGTTGGTGCCTGGCCACAATCGATGTCTGCCCTGTCAGGGAGCACAACAGAGAACCCCTGAGGGAGCAGGAGATCAGTGGGATGCAGACCTCAAATTCTCATAAAAAGACCAGACTGAATGGTCTGACTGAGACTAGAGGAATCTCAGCGGTCATGGTCCCCAAAACTTCTGTTGGCCCAGGGCAGGAACCATTCCCGAAGACAACTCATCAGACATGAAAGGGACTGGGCAGTGGGTAGGTGAGAGATGCTGATGAAGAGTGAGCTAATTATATGAAGTGGTCACTTGAGACTGTCTGGAGCGGGGATGGGAGGATAGAGAGAGTTGGAAGCTGGCAAAATTGTCACGAAAGGAGAGACTGGAAAGGCTGACTCATTAGGGGGAGAGCAAGTGGGAGTACGGAGTAAGGTGTATATAAACTTGTATGTGACAGTCTGACTTGATTTGTAAACATTCACTTGAAGCTCAATAAAAGTTAATAAAAAAAAAAAAAAAACCCAGAAATAAAACCTACAGTTTGACTGCTATGGAAAACATGGCTACAATAGAGAAGCATTGTCAGTAATGAGAGGTGCTTGCTTGTTTGCTTATAAGTCCTCTCTGTATATGTGATTACTGTCAATGGAGACACATGTTAAAATCCTGCTTCTGATATTCCAGTAGAACTCTGGATGAAGGGCTCAAGCTTCAGCTTCATTTTCCTTATAAATGAAGATCGTATTTATTTCATAGATTTGTTGCTTACGCATAATATCTGATGTTCATTGCTACTTCCCTTTATTTTCATTCCTCTTCATATACTTGCTTCTCCCTTGCTTTCTGACCCATCATACAGTAACTTTGCAGGAATACCCCATATTAACAATTTGACAACTGTTATTGTTAACAGTGCCGATGCTGTCATTGAGCATGATGTTCAATTAATAATAACATATCACTGTAGACATGTAAAACAGCGCGTTAAATATAGATCAGCTAACACACACACACACACACACCTACAATTCTTTATCAGGCAAAATGTGTTTTATTTAAGGTGAAACAGAACACCTAATATTGCAAGGCATGTGGCTGTAATGATCAAGGTGATACAATGTAGAATCTGTGAAGTGTATCTCCCTGGAGATTTCACAAGAACAATCTGGAAGTCAAGTGAGTTGCTATATATAAATGAAGCTGGTATTTTACTTCCTAGGACAATGTATTTTGTTATTGCGGCTGTTTAATCAACTATAAGGGCAAAACGTGTCATTTTTACTTTCAGTCTTCATTGCAAGCCAATTATATAAAATCAGACCTTAGTTTTTCAAGTTAGTATTTACAACGGAATCCAAGTACCAGTGGGGAAACTCACATATATTTATGGAGTTTTTAGAAATTTATTTCTTTACAAACACACTTCTTTAATTGTTTGCTTTTGAGAAACTCAATTAAATGTGTGCTTCGGTTTCATTATAAAACTTCATAATTCTTACACATCATCTTAAATAAGATAGTTTTTGCTAATTTTTGCAAAATTAGAATCGAATTTGAGTCCTGGTTTAAGTTTTTCTCACCTCTGTCTTTCAGTATCTGAACCTGTAAAAGAGTGTATGTATTTCTGTCCGTTAGGAAAATGCCGCTTATAGACTTTCACATTTTCTTCCAAGACAAAATTCAAATAAATCAGCAGTGTTTTACACAACAATTTAAGAAGGTTTTTGTTGGCTTATTTAATTACTAAAATTGTCTAGTACACATGGCATTGTTAAAGACACAGTGCTTCTTATATTTCAGTGACTGATCTGACATGTTTTTACCACAAATTCAATGCTTTAAACCCTTTAATTTGTAAGTAAATTATAAATCATGCCTATGATTTATAAGTAAAAAACTTTTAGCTTTTAAAATAATATAAAATATTGAGAGTGCTGATTATAATATTACTTTTTCTATGTATCTCCACAATATTTAATCTTTGACTGTAATGGAAATATGCATGTAATAGCTTTAATTCAAAGGGATATAGCATATTACTAAATCTGGCAGGCTAATTGATCATATGCATTTATAGCAGGTACATCAGATCCTTTCATCCTTTATTCTGTCCAAAATCAGATTTCCATGAGTCCATTATGCCTTGGTCCATGCTGTTTTTCTGAAGAGCCACTATGAGCTTAAATCCCCCCTCAAAAGAAAAAAAGTGATATCACAAAAGGAAGAGGGATATTTGAACTATGTAGCTGTATTATAACCTTTTGATGAATTCGTCATCTTCTCTCACCTTTTCTAAATTTAACATTCTGAACTTCAATTAACATAAAAATGTGAGAACCTGATACTGAAAATGTTTTATCATGTTAAAAAAAAAAAAGTCCTTTAATATATTGTAACCAACAAAATATATTGTAGATGGTATTAAAAACCAAACCACACCCATTGCCATCGAGTTGATTCCAACTTATAGCAGCCCTATAAGACAGAGTAGATCTGTCCCATGGGGTTTCCAAGGCTGTAATCTTTATGGAAACAGACTGCCACATCTTTCTCCCATGGAACACCTGGTGGTTTGAATCACTGACCTTTTGGTTAGCAGCTGAGTACTTAACCACTGTGCCACCACAGCTCCAGATGGCATTAGAAACCTTAAATATTTTAGAGAAACAAAAAAGATTAAAGCATTTCTACCCTGCCCCTCCCCCCTATTGGCATATTGTCTCAAATTTTTATAAACTCTTCAAGGAAATGAATTTTTTTTTTTAATTCCATGTGAAGTCCATTATGAACTATGGGAGAAAAAAATGATTAAGGAATAAGAATTGGCACAATAGCAATGACAGGATATGACTGCAAGATGGTGAGAATCATTTAACATGAGTCTAACCATCCACCTTCATATGCTATTGATCCCTCTTCCCCATCGCCTCATGGTAAATGTGGGAGGACAGTCCTTGCATATTGAAAAGGGCAGCATAGGAGGCCGAGGACTGTTTTCCAATTGTGCAGAATCATTTTCATCAAATAAAACATGAGCCTTTTCTTAGTACACTTAAATGTAATAGCTAAAACATTTCTCTTTACGATTTTTAAGTATCATTCATTTATTCAGTTAACTCAATTTATTCTAAATTATTGTTTAGTAAATACTTACAAATTACTGAGCACCCTGCTAGATGCTTGGTATTTAATAGGAAACAAGAAGCAAAATTTCTTTCATATGGGGTGTCATTTTGCCTCTTGTTCACATATGTGCTTGCTGTATTATGTTATGAAAGAAACAGGACAAAAAAAAAATTTTTTTTTTTACCTTTACAATAATAACAATATAACTTTGTGTGAGAATTACATTTATATATATATATGAAAAATTTATCTTCTTATTGCTAAATGCTCTGTGAAACACTGGGATTTTACATTATTATGCTTAACTATTCAAATATTTGGTGATGATGCAATGATTTACAAATTTATATTTTGATAACCTCTGAATTTATTTCTACTACATTTCTGCCTTTTGTTTTCAAAAGGCAAACTTAGCTACCTACCGCTAATCTATTATTCACACTTGACATCACTCTCATTAAAAGGGGTTTTAAAAAAAGAATCTTCAATTGCAAAGAAATTAGTTGAGAGTTTCAAATTCTTTGAGACTTAAAAAACAAAAACAAAATCAGAAACACTGCATCCAAACTGTTTAATTTTGAAGCATTTATCTTTTATACCTGAACCAAAATTCAGGGCAAAACTGGGCCAAATATTTGTTTTTTTGAACTACTTGCTGACCCTTTTTTTTTCAGTAGTATTTTCAAACTATTCAAAACTGAATAAATAAACCAGGAATTTTTTTTTTAAACATCTACACATACACACACACATACACACACACGTGAAATGCAGATACTCTAATATGATTGCATAAAGGTATAGGCATACAATGTCAATACTGAGAAACAATAAATCCCGTTCTTCATTCCTCATGCAGTATGTAACTAAGCAAAATGAAATAGAAAACTGAGTATTTAGTCAAGTGATTCTGTCAATAGCCATACCATGTCTGAATGATTCAGACTCTGAAAACCTCTTTTTAATAGCAGATGGCTAGTTACAGCTGAAGGAAAACAGTTAAATTCTCCCACTAGTGCTCTTGGCTTAGCCAAGGTATAAATTGTCTTAGTTTCTTTTGAGTAATAATTTACCCAGTGATATTATACAACACTGTAGCCAAAGTGGATTTCCCAAGAGTACTATGTTTGAGCATCCAGAGTGTAGAAAACAGATATACCTATTAAGATATTGCATATAGAGCCCCAGTCCTCTTCTATTATAACCCAGGAGTTGTGTGCTTTATATATTTAACGAGTCAATGGGAAGACTGGTCTAATTTTGCAACTTAGTGGGGGCTTCTCTTTGAGGTTCTACGTGAATGTGAGAGAAGGGAGTTACTGAAATCAGTTTTAGAAAGTTGTGATTTTCTCTAAAGAATGTTGTTTAAGAGTAACTGTACCGTTCCCTAGAGCCCTAAAGGACAAATTATAACTATGAATGTGTTCTAATGAGAACACAAATCAAGCTATTAAGCTAAGAAAGGTTGCTTTGGTAACAAGGCAATGCTGAAAGTTAATTGATGAGGGTGTTTAAAATTTAAGAAAAACTGTTGGAATGTTCAGAAGCCATCAACTGTCTGTAAATATAGCATTTAATGTAGACATAATTGATGACAAATTTTAGTATTATCTTTAATATTGAGAATATTAATTTATAAATTTTATTAATCATTTTTGTCTTAAGATACATTATGAGAGCTATAAAGCATGGTATTATGGCTCATCCCATTCTATAGAGGAGTACCCTGGGTGGAACAAACAGTTAAGTTTGGCAATTCGAACCCACTCACAGGTGCCTTGGAAGACAGGCTTGGCAATCTGCTTCTGTAAAGATTATAGCCAAGAAAACACTAGGGGGACGTTCTATTCTGTCATATGGAGTTGCCATGAGTTGGGATCTACTGAAAGGCAACTAACAAGAGAACCAACAACATACTATATAAAAGTTTGGAGAAGTAGTTAGATGGAAAATGTCAGGCAAGGTGATTTGTGAAATGTAAGACAAGTGGAATGTGTGCAGGCAAATGTGCAATACAGGGCTTAGTCTTTTAAAATCCGTGTTGTAAAACAAGCTGTCAATATTTTCATTCTGTTTGTATATGAATAAAATACTATAGACAAAACGTAGGTTTCTATAAAACCCGACTTAGCTTTTGGTTAAATATTTTGAATAATTTTATTATTGTTATTATTTATGTTGGAAAAGGAAATAGAACCACCATCTACATATTTTCCTGTTTAATTCCCCTGATTGGTTCCCTTTGAGAGCACTGAATAAATTGAGTATATTATAATCACAAAAGACATTTCAAGATCTCATTCATAGATATATTTCTGCCACCAGCAAGACTACTTTTCTTGCCCTGGCATTCAGAGATCACCCAATCAAATGGACTGGACTGAGGAACTAAAGGTACTTCACTCAGGACCTAAATTTCTCTTATTTTCTGAGGCCACTTAATTTTAGATCATTATACCAAAAAGCATGGCCCTTGGGAAACATGTATAGATTTCTTATGGTCTCACTGCAGAATCCGTAATGCTATAATTTTTTCTCAAGGATATTTCAGTCTTGTTTCCTGGGAATGAAATCATCTTCCCTTTGGATCAGTATCTCACCTATGAGCAGATGCTGTAAGTCTGTCTTGAGCCATAAATCCTCCCTCCCTCCCTTCCTCCCTCCCTCCCTCCCTCCCTTCCTCCTTTCCTCCCTTACTTCCTTCCTCCCTTCTCTCCCCTTTCCCTTACTCAGACAAGTATCGTATTTCCTAAAATCCCCATCTTCTTGGGGATCCAAAGCTAAGGCAATTCATACTTGGTGTAGCCCTAGAAAGCAGACCCTCAGGATAAAATTTTGGAAAGGAATGAATCACAGTTTTGACAGTAGTAGGGATTTAATTGCTAATGATAAATATACTTATTATATTCCTTACCATTCAATAGCAATAAAAATAATAATGGTTGGGATGACAGTCAAATAGAATATAAGGCATTGGAATTATGTGGTGCTCTTTTTTTTTTTTTCTGGATTTAGAATGACATGGGGCTACAACAATGAATTGTATGGATAATGAACTCTCAAAGCTTATTGAATGGCAAGTTAGTGATGTTCGTGTACATCAAATTAAATAAATAAGGGCCTACATCCTTATCTTATGGAGCATTGTGTTATTCTGTACTTAGTTGCTATCTTTTAATATTTTTGCTAATTCCACTCTTGCACAATTTCAATTACATGGTAACATATAATATTTTCAATTCTTATCATTGAACAGTGAGTATTATTTTTTATGTTTGATAATTATGAAAAAGAAAAATATCTGTAAATAGTTTGTGATTTTGACAAAAGGGGTATGTTATTTCTTACACACACCAAGCCTTTTAGAGGACTAGATGATCTGCTTTATCAATATTTTTCGTGAAGGACATCTTCCATCATAAGAAGGAGAATAAATACAAAGTTAGCAAAGTCTCTTTTTACTATGACACCTTACTCCATTAGACCATCAAGAAACATTCTACCTGTACAAGATATGCCATTTACATTCCAATTGTTAGAACATCATCATGTACCTGTCAGCATACTAGTTCTTTAGTTCTAGTAGTTCAGCCACACCGTGGTATACTTTTAACTCCTCCCTGTGTTTCCATTTTCTATTCCATGATGCAAGTTCACCGACTCTTTTAATTGTATTGAATCAGGGATGGAAGGAAGGAAAAGAGGTAAAGGGGTCAACTGCAGTTTTCAGACTTCCTCAGGGGGTATAATATTGACCCTATTCTTCTGTTCTGGCAGTTTTCAAAATAACTATCTACACACATTTGTTGTTGTGATGGAGAAAGGGGGAATTATTTGTCTCTGGATCTCAATGCACTACAACGCATTTTAATGGATTTTATATCACCTGAGAAAGCACTAGGGAAATATAATTCTATTGCAGTTCTTCAAGGTTTTCATGAAAGGTGAATGTAAAGATGTCCTAAGGGTGTTCACACACACTGACATGAGATAAGCCTGTGTTCCTGTCTCTAAATGTGATGCGCAGGATGAGGTTAAACTATGGTTCGTGACCGAAAATTGGACAACCACACTGAGTTGTTTTAAGTCTTTCTTCTGGAAGAATTAAAAAAAAAAAAAGAAAGAAATGAAATTGATTTACAGTTATTTTAGGTAAAAAATGATGCTTTCTAGCTGGTGCCTGGCTATAACCGATCACAGCAGAGAACCCCTGAGGGAGCAGGAGAGCAGTGGGATACAGACCACAAATTCTTATAAAAAGACCAGACTTAATGGTCTGACTGAGACTAGAAGGACCCTGGAGGTCATGGTCCCCAGACTTTCTGTTAGCCCAAAACAGGAACCATTCTCAAAGCCAACTCTTCAGACAGAGATTGGACAGGACTATGGGATAGAAAATGATACAGGTGAAGAGTGAGCTTCTTGGATCAAGTAGACACATGAGACTATATGTGCAGCTCCTGTCTAGAGAGGAGATGAGAGGGCAGAGGGGGTCAGAAGCTGGCTGAATGGACACAAAAATAGAGAGTGAAGGGAAGGAGTGTGCTGTCTCATTAGATGGAGAGCAACTAGGAGTAAATAGCAAGGTGTATATAAATTTTTGTATAAGAGACTGACTTGATTTGTAAACTTTCACTTAAAGCACAATTAAAAAAAAAAAAAAAGGCCAGACTGCTGGACCAGTAGAGACTAAAGGAACTCCCATGATTATCATCGTGAGATACCCTTTAAACTTGGAACTCAAATATCTCCCAGAGGTCACCTAATAGCCAAAAGATAGAGTGGCTCATGTGCAATACAGGGCTTAGTCTTTTAATAATAATATCACCCATGAGTACTGTGATCTTCTAAACAATCATCTAAATGAGACCTAATGGTCAACATTTACCCTAGACCAAAGATGGGAAGGTAAAGGAGGACAAGGAAGCTAGATTAAAGGAGACAGAACAACCAGATGGAAATAATGAGAATGCTGACACATTGTGAAAAGTGTAACCGATGTCACTGAATAATATGTATAAAAAAAAAGAAGTTGTGAGAACCTAATTTGCTATGTAAATTTTCTCACCAGGTTTGTCTTTCAACATGCCTCTGGGTGGGCTTGAACTGCCAATCTTTAGTTTATAGATGAGCACTTAACCGTTTGCATCATCCAGGAATGCAGAACTCTACTAAGAATTGTGTTTTCCTGACTTCTAACAAAGAAAAATTTGTAAAATGGTTTCCCAGTCAAATATGTAATCATAAGGAATTTGTTTTGTAGGAAGTATGGAATGGCTGGCATCCTCAAATGGAGTCAGTTAAATAAATCCTAATCACTTAAAAAAAAAAAAAAATGATGCTTTGGGCTTTTTTGAGACCTATCACAGATACAGAGAAGTTAATCCTTAGAAACAGAAGAGATGGTGATGACGGATACCAGTAATCTCATAGAATTAAGACCAAAACCATCATGCAATGCACTCTGGGCCCTATGTTTCAAATGGTTATTGATGCCTCTTCCTTTAACACTTCTTACAGCAATGAAACCACAATCATGATAGGACTCACAGAGAACATGTTTTATTCTTTGTTGAAAAGTAAAAATGAGCCTCATTTAATTAATGCTCTTGTTCTTTCTTTTGTGAAGAGTTTATCAGATAGCTGGAAATAATTAGTTCAACTCACCATTTAAACACATTTCTCCTCTTCATTTGAACTGTAAAGTGAGCACCATGGGAGAATCTAACAATATCCGTTTGGGAGAGTGACGGATATATACTCTTTCCCTCTCTCAACTAAGATTTAAATTTCACGTTTCCTCAAACATGGCTTAAAATAACACTTCAAAGAAGTGATTTAGAAAACAGTGCTCTAATATTTCATGGTTGACTAAAAACTTGAATTTGCATTGGAAATAGGATTTATTCATGAAGCCCTCTTACCGTAATAATATAGCTTATGATTTTAATAGCAAAGTGTCTAGATGCCTGATATCAGACCACACAATGGTAATTTTGGTATTTTATATCAATTGTATTCATCAATATAATTATGCTTCTCTGGCCATAATTATGTTAAATGAGAAATCCAGTGACTAAAAATGAAATTTAAAGCATCTCAGGCTTAAAATTTTTGAAAAGGCCTGTTTTCAAGAAAGAAAATCATAATTTTGAAAAGAAATTTTGAAAACATTCATAAAATGTATCCGATATTTACCAGTTCATCTCATTGAGGGTCTTCTTTTTTTTGATGATCTTTACTTTACCAAGCATGACGTCCTTTTCCAGGAACTGGTACTTCATGATCCAAAATACATGTGACGAAGTCTTACCATCCTTGCTTCTAAGGAGCATTCTGGCTGTTCTTCTTCCAAGACAGATTGGTTTGTTTATGATACCATTTATACAACAGAACAGAAAATAAATTTTGTATTGAATCACGATAAATATGAAGGAACTCTCTCTTTTTTCAAAAAGTGAAAAGTATTTATTTGTTCCTCTTTTCAAAAGTTAAAATGAACAAAAATCTTTTGAAATAAAAGTAATGGATAGGAAATCAGGGATAGTTTAAAAAATAAGACTGTTTCAGGACACTGAATGTGAGGTTAGATTGGAAAGCTAAAGACCAACTGACCTGATATGTTTTGTTTCCTGGTGGGACCTTCAGTCAGATGAAATAAAATCTGTTACTTAGATATACTGGTGCTTTGAAAAGAAGTTTGCATAAGAAGAGAGTAACACTTTGTTATTTGCAATGTGTAATTAGAAGGCTTTAAAATTAATTTCAACAAATATATACTAACAAAATATTTGTAAGACACTAGTAAGTTTATTTTGAGCTATGTGTGTGAAGTGTTGTGTATCATATTTTGCAACAATTTTGTCAATAGGAAAATATTGTGATCAACTACTAAGTTCTTATTTTTTACATCTTGATGTGATATTTTAATTAAAATAAGTAAATTATTTCTTTAAAACTATTTTTAATTTGATATTCTCTAAATCAATTTTACCTTGATTTCTTACAAGCACACTTCTATACATCTGAAATCAAGTCCTTGATATTCTTTTGACTGTCTAAAAAATGTATGTGTTTCATAATTGTGAGAAGAAAACTCACAAATTTTAGTGAAAAAAATTTAATATAGTGTTTTGAAATACTCGATTATATTTAGGAGAACTATATATGAAAGCACCGAGTTTTTCAATATGTTTATATCTTATAAAAGTCAGTAATGCATATTTTTGATCTTTCTCAGTACAAAACTTACTTGAAAGAACATTTTAAAACAAATACTCATTATTACAAATGTATTTTTTTAAAGTAGCTAATTATAACTAAAATAGCTGCAAATTAATAGTTCATTTTCTGCAGTTAACATATTTCTACCCATGAATATTAAAAACTGAAGGTTATCTCCATTCTTCAAAGTCTCATTTTTATTTAACATTCTCAAACAGTTTGTGATTTTGGCATCTTTAAAAATGTTAGTTTTTATTTTTATTAGGAAGTAATATAAGCTCTTTGTGAAGTATTGGAAAATATAATCTACAATCTTTGAATATATGAACACTTCCAAACTGTTAATATGTTCCATTTTTCATATAGGTATACTTATTTTTCCACAAAACTGGCCATATCATTTTAAAAGTTAACATCATACTATAAATATTTCCTTATTAACCCAAGGATATTTAGTCACCTTTAATGGTCTGCAATACTTCGGGGAGTGGGTAAGAGAGAGAGGGAGGAGGGGAAAGAGAGAAAACAGATCCTAAAAGAGGAAGCAGAGTGACTGGTGGGTTTGAACCACCAACTTTTGGTTAGCAACAGAGAGCTTAACCACTATGACGCTAGGGATCCTTTGATTTGGGGTTAAAACCAGACTAAACCAAACCCATTGCTGTCAAGTCGATTCTGACTCATAGGGCAGAGTACAATTTCCTCATAGGATTTCCAAGGAGTGCCTGGTGGATTTGAACCGCCAACCTTTTGGCTAGCAGGAGTAGCACTTAGCCACTATTCCACCAGGGTTTTCATGGGTTGGGAGTATGTAAAATAATAATGAAGAAGAGAAAAGTGAAATAAAAACACATTCTATCTAACATCACATCTGCCTTCCTTTAAGGGTACTGTGTGTGTGTGGGCATGTGTGTGTGTGTGTGTGTGTGTTTATTATAAGATCCAGGTTAGTTGGAATTGGAAGAGACAAGCTCAAGGTTAACACAGCTTTTGATCTTAAAGAAGCTTCTGATTTCTAATTAGCATCCCCTTTTTAAAAGCCCTCCAAAAACTGTCTAACATTGCTGGGAAAAAGTTTCCTCCATTTGAAAAACTACCAGATATTGTGCACTACTGCAGTCTTTTCCCGGTAGGTATTCCCCTAGGGAAGGTCAAACATACTGGGTATTGGGCATCAAATAGAAACCTCCCGGGAAATGTCCAACATAGGAAATGGTGGCCTGTAATTTCAACTAACTCCTTATTTATTTTCCTTTCTTTCAGCAAATTGAGACTTCCAGTAAAGAAAACCCCATTTTATTTTATGCTATAAAGTAAACCATTTATTTAATATATAATTGATGTATAATACAAAATCTCAGTTATGTTGAGCTTTACATTCTACAGAACGCACCTGCTTTTTAGTACCGTAATTTGAGCATATTAAGTGAATCCAGATTTCTCCATGCTTCTTCAGTAAGGATTATTTTCTTTGAAATAATATGATAGTCTCAGCTCATACCCTCTCTTTTCATAGCTTCTTCTATAAATCTTATAATTACCCTTCCCTCCTTTCTTAGACTCAGATGTCTTCTATTTTTTTTATCACTGACCGTTCCACCATCAATTTGTTTCCCTCAATTTAATCTTCTTACTAGTTTACGAAGATAGAGTTTCCTTGGCACTCTACCATAAACAATAAAAAATGAAGTGAAACCAAACAAGCAACAACAACAAACAATAGGAATGATTAGTCGTTAAGTTGTAAGGCAATCATGCATTTACATAAAGAATAGGCTAAAACAAAAAACAACAATAGGATA
Organism: Elephas maximus indicus; assembly: GCF_024166365.1. Lineage (NCBI taxonomy): Eukaryota > Metazoa > Chordata > Mammalia > Proboscidea > Elephantidae > Elephas > Elephas maximus. Next base: position 41,826,337 of record NC_064836.1, on the reverse strand, counting down.
TATACACAATTTCAGAACTATTTGGCTTTAATTTATTTGAAATGAATGATCTGGTGATCTACTTCTGAAAAATCAGCCATTAAAATACTTACGGAGCACAGTTTTACTCTGACACACATGGGTTCCCCTGAGTCAGAACTGAATTGGCAACTAGTTTTAAAGCATATGGGCAGCATTAGTTAAAAAATTGCACAAGGTGGTTGTTTTTTAGACTTGCATGACAGATGAGAAGGCTTACTGCGACATTTGGCCCTGTGTGTGATCTCCACAGGAGCCAAGGTGACGCAGTGGCTAAAGTGCTTGGCTGCTTATCTAAAGGTTGGCAGTTCAAGCCTACCAGCCACTCCATGGGAGAAAGATGTGGCAGTCTGCTTCTATAAAGATTACAGCTTTGGAAACCCTATTGGGCACTTTTGTTTTGTTACTATAGGGTCGCTATGAGTTGGAATTGACTCGACGGCAACAGGTTTAGTTTGGTTTGGTTTACAGAGTCGCTATGAGTCAGAAACAACTCGATGGCAATGGGTTTGGTTTCAATTTGGTGGCCTCCACTTGGATTTCTAGCCTCTCAGAGGGCAGAGATTTTATTTTCTGCTTATAGAGATTTTAAATCCCTAGCTTCCTTGGTTCAGAATTCATATGCTAATTGTACATCTTTCAAGGAAAGTTTAAATCCCTACCTGATGCATGTTCTTTTATCGATATTTTTGTATTTACTTAGACAATTCCCATGAAATACTAAATTTTTAAACTGCAGTAAATTTTCCAATGCTTCTAGTTGCTTTGAGAGATAGGCCACCATAACACAACTTTTTATTCACTATAGATTTCAATTTCTGTTGATACCTGTTTTTATTCAACCATTCAGATCTTAACATTACTTTGAAGATTTTTCAGTTGATAGTTAAAGGTAGGTTGCTTATCTTGAATTAACTTTAAAAATGAATAAATCATCTTTGTCTAATTATCAGATGAAGTGAGAGATAACTTTTTCCTTGCAGATAGTTTTTAGCTAGTACTTATTTTGTCTAGAGTTACCTCCCACATAATGTCTATTTTATGTTTTAAGGTCAACATAGAAGATAACATTAACTAAAATTATGAGAATATTTTGTTCTTCTGAATAAATGTTTTAACTTTATTATTTTTTCTTATTAATAGTCATATAAACACAGCTCAAACTAATTATATAAAAATATTAACTGTACCCACAGTCACTATTCTTTGTTATAGTAAATTCAGGAGTTCAAGTTGTATTTTCAGGATCTGTTTTCTCTGTGAACATTGGTTATATTTTTCTCTATAGTGGTCAAACAACTGCCAGAAGACTCAACCTTACATTTTCCAACTTTTAGTCCAATTAAAAATATATGTATTATCCACTGCAAGCTACTCTTTGGTTATCCAATTTTCTCAATCTCCTTTTGTTCAATAAGTAGATTTTTTAATTTAATGGCCAGATGAGGTAGTAAATCACATTCTAGTAGTGGAAGTAGAAAGTGCTAAGGGCCTGAGGTACAAGCAGCCCTTGAATGCCAAGTGGCTGGAGCAGAGAAAAGAGTAGAAATTGGAGGGAAGGACTAGCGAGATAACGGAAGGCTAGAATACGTAAGGCTTTAAGAATCATATAGATGACATTGGCTTTTATCCAGAGTGAAATGTGAAGCTTCTGGATGAATTTAAGTTATGTGATTATAATATTCTAAAACTATTATTCTGTCTGCTCTCAGAAGTAAAGACCATTGGGAAGGGTGGGATCAGGGAGATTAAATAGAAAGCGTTTGCTTTAGTCTAGGCAGGAGATAATGGTACTTTTAATTGGAGACTTCTTAAATTCTGGCTATTATTTGAAGTTAGAACTAATATGACTTGGTGACATTTTGGATGTGAGACAAGGAGAGGAAAAGCAGGACAAGTAATTCACGGATGATTCTGGGGTATTTTGAATGAGTTGGAATCACCACTAACTGAGATAACAAAAAAAGAAAACTGTGCAGAAGCAGATTTTAGGGGAAGATTGTTTGAGCACACCAGTTCTAGTTTCCTGGTGCTGTCATGATGAAACATCACACGGTAGATGGCTTTAAAGGACGGTTCTGGAGGCTAAAAGCCCAAGTCGGCAGGGCTGTGCTCTGTCTCCTTTCCTGTCTGCTCTGGGGGGGGGGAGATCCTTCTATGTCCCCCTTTCAGCTTCCGTAACCCCAGGCTCCTTTGGGGTTCCATGGCTTATAGAGAGATCCTCACAAGCTGTCTCCCACTGGTGTGTGTGACTATGTCTCCATACCTGCCCTTCTCTTACATAAGGCACCTTTCAGAAGGGACTAAGATTAGGGGCCACCCTATTCCAGTATGACTTCCTTAACTGATGACATCTACAAAAAAAAACCTCATTTTCATATTCACTGGTACAGGGGTTAGGGCATCACTATATCCCTTTAATCCACAACCTCAGGTATTGTGTACCTTTTGGATACCCAAATGAAGAAGTTGACTAGGTAGCTGAGTATACAAGTTTGTCATTTAGCAGAGATGTCTGTTCTGGAAATGAAATTTAGGACTTATACATATAGAATTGATATTTAAAAGCATATAATATTACAAAATATAAGATCCAAGGACTAAGCCTTGAAAACCAAAACCAAACCCTTTGCAGTCAAGTCGATTCTGACTCATAGCAATCCTGTAGGACAGAGTAGAGCGGCCCCATAGAGTTTCCAAGGAGCACCAGGTGGATTCAAACTGCTGAGCTTTTGTTTAACAGCCACTTAGCCACTAGACAGCAGCTAACAACATTAATAGTACAGTATTTGTTCCTGGAAACTGCCTAAGGATTCCAGAAATGTAGTAACTAGCTCTTGGTACCTTGTTTATTCTAAAAGGTAGAAGTATATTCACCGGTTGAGAATTTAAATTCAGGAGCCATCCTGCTAAGCTTGAATCCCAGATCCACCATTTACTAGCTGCTTAACCTTTGAAAAATTTACTTAAACAAGTACCTGATTTCCTTATCAACATAAGGATAATATTAATAGTGGCTACTTCATGAGCATGTAATGCTGAATAAATTATTTAATACATTTAATGTGTTCAGAGCAGTACAGTGCCTAACAAATATTAAATGATCAGTAACTATTAACTATCAGAATAACTATCGTGATAGATTTATCTCATCCTGATTTCTACTCCCGGACAATTCATAGTGAGGCTGGGACAGAAAATTTAATCTGCCCTGTGGCCCATGGGGAAACCCTGGTGGCATAGTGGTTAAGAGCTATGGCTGCTAACCAAAGGGTCGGCAGCTCGAATCCACCAGGCGCCCCTCAGAAACTCTGTGGGGCAGTTCTACTTTGTCCTATAAGGTTGCTATGAGTTGGAATCGACTTGACAGCACTGGGTTTGGTTTGGTTTGGTTTGTGGCCCATCGAGCCCTGGTGGTACAGTGGTTAAGAGTTTGACTGCTAACCAAAAGTCGGCAGTTCAAACCCACCAGGTGCTCTTTAGAAACCCTATGGGGCAGTTTATTCTATGGGGTCACTATAAGTCGGGCTTGACTCACTGGCAATGGGTTTGGCACATAGCTGCCTCTTTAAAACAGAAAGAAAATATTCCCTCTTCAAAGTAGTACATTAAAAGAGAAACCTGAAAACACGAAGAACGTAAGATTTCTTCCACATTCCAATACACCACTTGTTTTTTACTTTCCTCCTTTGTACGTTCCTACCACAATTCAAACTAGTGTCAGTTTAGAAAATCACTCCACCCTCCATTTCAAATATGAGGCAATAGGTAGAAAGAACGTCCCAGGAAACCCATCTGTTTTCAAAATGGGCAGTTTAAGTCTAATAGAGTATCTTTATTACATAATGTTATTGAAACTAAAAGAATAAAGCATTATACCCCAAAATCCTGTGTTTTTTCCTTTTTGTCCCCATAACAAGTACCTTTATATGCCAGGTATTATTGTGTTTAAATATTCACTACCCATCCCTATCTAGGGGGTTATACATACCGCTACCACTACTGCCACACGGCTTGCCTGTGCTTCTAGTAAATGATTATATTTCCCCGACCCATTGATGATTGCTTAGTCTAAAACATCCTTTAGCCAATGCGATTTGAGCCATTGTGATACATGCCACATACATGCTATGTATTACATTGGAGAAAAAGATTAAAGAGCAATTACATGATCTAGTCTTTTCCTCATTCCCTTTGCTACAGAAATGAACGTTTTCCTTATAGGAGTAGCTCCTTCAACCTGAGTCTTCGGATAGAGATAATCTGAGAAAGCTTGAACTAAACCAAGTCCCAGCTCGTCTGTGACCATCAATATATAAGATAAGTAATAAATATATGTTATTGTAATCTGCTTAGATTTTGGAGATGTTTGCTAGGCAGCAAAGAATGATACATCATATAACTTCTAAGATACAAGACAGAGCAGTTGTTCACCTGTTTTACTATTGTACATCCGACGTTCCAGTCCAGGACATGGTTCTTAGTTCCATTCACCCTACCTTGACTCAACTCATTCTAAATTACAAGGATGGTTACTTTCAATTTGTGTCTTAGCCTTGATGTTTTCAGATGCAAGAGATAGAAGACCTAAACCAAAAGTGCTTTGGAAACAGGCTAATTAATTACTATCCAGTCGATTCTGGCTCATGGTGACCTCATGTGTGCCAAGCTGAAGTGCTCCATAGGGTTTTCAAGGCCGTGATCTTTAGGAAGCAGATAGCCAGGGGTATCTCCCAAGTTGGAAAAGGGTAGATATAATCTGTTGGTACACCTCAATCACAATCAGTGGACTTAAAGCAGAAATAAAATCAAAGATTCTTATAAGGCTGAGAGACAAATCTCTCCCCAACTCTCAGTTTTTTCTTCTCCACTTTGGATTCACTGTCAAAATCCATGTTGTATCATGTTGGCTGCCAACTACTCTTGGCTTACATTTTTAGAGATGCAATTACAATTATAATTGTTAACCTTTGAGTCTTTATGATGTGCCAGGCACTCTTCTAAGGATTTTAGATGAGTTAACTCATTCTGTCCTTACAATGATTTTATGAAGTAGAAACTAATATTTTCCTCATTATATAAAGAAACTGATGCACAGGAAACTAATAAGTCACATAACAGCCACTGTTAATGAAGCTCTAATTAAAAAAAAAAAAAAAACTATATTCTTGCAAAACTGTTTGAAAAGAAGTTTTAAACCCCACTTTCGGTGGCTGAAACCATGTCATAATTCTATTGATAACTGAATCTCTGCTAAATAAACCCAATGCTCTAGGTGTGCACTGAGTCGTATGTTTTTTGTGTAGTTGGGTAGAATACTGGCGGCATAATGGCTAAGTGCTACGGCTGCTAACCAAAGGGCCGGCAGTTCAAATCTACCAAGCACTCCTTGGAAACTCTATGGGGCAGTTCTACTCTGTCGTATAGGGTTGCTATGAGTCAGAATTGACTCGATGACAATTTTTTTTGGGCGGGGGGTAGAACTGTTTTACCTGAAACATGTAGACAAAGTTTTGGGGAGAGTGTTCTTCAGAGAAAATGCAGGGCACTGTTATTAGAAGAAACGCTGATAAATGTAGGTGCCTAGAACTATGAAGCTCAGAGATTTTCTGCTACGTGCCAGCTAACAAGTTAGCCTACCAAAAATTCACCGATACTGAGAGAAGACACGAGATTCCTTGTTCACTACTGGTCCTTTCTAATAAAGAAGCCTTTATTACTCACTGCAGAGCAAGCAGCGTGGACTTTGTGTTCACATAACTTTAGCTTGTCAGTCCCAAGCAGGTGATGCATAGCAGTCCAGGTGTTTGGTAGGAAACAAACTAAGTGAGCCTTCTATATGGCTTATAAGGCACACAGTTAGTCATCCTGGAATGTTAGGCTTACTAGTAAATCAAAACAGAAGGCACCTTTCATAAATTTCCAGTTTAAGGTCATATTGGTAATTGAATAAGTATCTAGAAGGATATTATTATTAACATTTTACCTTGGAAATTTGTAAATGAAACACTTTGTTACAAAAATTTTAGCCTCTGGTTCATAGCACAATAAAATTGATTATTAAATGCAGTTAAATTTGAAAAAAAAGTTATTTTATCAAATTAGGACACAAGATATTTCCAATATTAATATTGAAGATCACACCTAGAAAAAGTTATAAAGAAAAGCTGTTGCTCTTACTGGTACTTAAAATACAGTTTTTAACCTTAAAATAATGCTCTTAAAAGAAAAAAGAATATCCATATCTAAGTCCATATATCTTTGTTTCATTATTTTTTTACTTATTCTAGGGTCTTCTCTATTCCACACTGTAACGTTTCTTCCAAAGATGCTGTTACTAATTATTTGTAAGCTTGTTAAACTAAATTAACTCTGCCTCTGTGACTGTGTTGAGCTATAGTCAAAAATGTTATAATACTCAGGCTTACACAACTTAAAATAGTAATTGATAGAAACAGCATAACAGAATTCAAGTTCACTTAAATGAAACAAGTGAGGTCAATTTATTTACGTAGGAGGTAGTCTCTTAACCCAAATGCTCAATAATAAAGTATAATTTTCTTGCATTCCTCTTTTTTTAAAAAAATTTCATTACTACTTCAAACCCTTGTTTCACTGGAGTATTGGCACTTTAATTCGCCTAATGTAATAATTCCTATTTTTCTTAGGGTTCTTTGTGGATCCCAGCATAAGTCTGGTCTCTGTTGCATTGCTCTTTAAATTCAATAGCTTTTCAGTTTTCCATTCCCCTCCAGAGCACATGAGGAACACTTGGATGAATTCAGGACAGAATAAAGTTCAAAAAATGACCCTGCCTCCAAGACTGTATGTCCAGACATCATCTCTGCCTCCACTTCCTAATCCATGTCTGTCCTGGGGTCTCTTCTTCACTGAGGGTAGCGAGATGGAGGTGAGTTCACAGACAAGTCTAGCCCTTACTGATCACTGACCCTTCTAAATACCTTGTCAAAAGTGTTCTTTTGTTCTTCTGAAAGAGTTTAGGCTTCTGAACAGCAAAAACAGTCTATAACTTGTTTTGTCCTCTTCTAATTTCTATTGTCATGTATTTTTTCTATGATAGGAAGCTTAGCATAGCCTAATTAACAGAAATAGAAAACCACCAAAGAAGAGGAGTAAATACTGCAGGAAAATAATTGTTAATGTTTCAAAATATACATCCCTGTCACACGTACAGCTTTAAAATCAAAACAAGTTAAAGAACAGACAGAGCTATGCTGAGATGGCCTGCCTGACAAAAATATTCATGTTCAATTTTACAGCAAGGAATAGCTAGGAAAAATCCTTGTATTAGCTGAATGTACTTCCTTCTATGGTGATATGGGGTATGGAGTAGGGAGGGAACTGCTGGAAATCACTACAGATTGTTTCTCTAGGAAGGTTAGATGTAGGGTGAAGATCATAGGAAACAAAATATTCTACAAATTCTTATGTACAGACATTGAGGTGGTTCCATAGTATTCAAGGTAACCAAAACAAAAGCTGAAAATTGTGTACTCACTTGTTCACATTAGAGAAGTACTATAGAGGGCTTTTATTGCATAACATGATTAAAAAAAAGTCATTGGTGATATGATTTTGGTGAAAGCCTTCTATATGAAAAGCTCTGTATAATAAAAAGAGTGGCCAAATCAAATACAGTGTTAACATCTGATATAATGGATCAATAACTTTGGGGCTGCCTGTTGTCCTTGTGCACCAGCGCATTAATTTCGACTCATAGCAACTCTAGGACAGAGTAGAACGGCCCTCCAGGGTTTCCTAGGCTGTAATTTTTACCAAAGCAGATTGCCAGTTTTTCCTCCTGTGGAGAGCAAGGTGGGTTCAAATGGGCAACCTTTCAGTTAGCTATCCGGCATTTAACCATCACACTACCAGGGCTCCTAACCAAAAAAAAAATAAACAACCATTGCTGTCAAGTGGATTTCGACTCATAGCAACCCTATAGGACAGAGTAGAACTGCCCCCTGGTAGAGTTTCCAAGGGGCACCTGTTGGATTTGAACTGCTGACCTTTTAGCAGTCGTAGCACTTAACCACTATGCCATTAGGGCTCCTAGACTTTCTTAAATAATGTCTGTACAGATATTTAGTAAATATAAGACATTTTTGCATGTATAAAAGCAATTGCCTTTGAGTCAATTCCTACTCATAGCAACCTCATGTATGCAAAGTAGAACTGCTGTATAGGGTTTTTAAGATTGTGACCTTTTGGAAGCAGACCCTCAAATCTTTTTTTCAAAGGCACCTCTTAAGGTACACATTTCAGTTAGTAGTCTGGCACTTAACTGCGCCACCCAGGGGCTCTTGCGTATGTATGTGTGTATGTTTGTGTATATATATTATAAAAGCTATTACACCCCAGTTGATTCCAACCCATAGCGACCCTACAGAACAGAGTGGAACTGCCCCATAGGGTTTCCAAGGAGCAACTGGTGGATTCAAACTGTGGACATTTTGCTTAGCAGCCAAACTCTTAACCCCTGTGCCACCAGGGCTCCTTTGTGTGTCTAAAACTCCCTTAATCATCCCTCAGTAAACACACAAGCACCTTGGTGTTTCTCAAAGCACACATTGCCCCATGACTTATGAGTTCTTGTTCCCCTGCCAACAACACTCTTCCAATACATTCCTTCTCCAATTTCTTCCAGGATCTGCTCAACTTTTGCCATATGAAAATAGCTTTTCTGAAAACTATGCACACCAGTCACCCCTTCATTTATTTTTCCTCATAGCATTTATCACGCATGACATACTACCTCTTTGGAGGTAAGCTCATGAAGACAACGCATTATTTTGTTCATTTCTACACCACTGTGCCTAGAGAAGTAGCCATGCAGTAGATTTTCAAATATTTCTGGAATGAAAAATAATATTGGCAGAAATCATCATATTATTCAGTAAGCATCATTCTTTAAGTTTTGTTCATTATATTTTTTATATTTTATATTACACCAAAAATGTTCTGGTAATATGCTTGGGTTGTTTTAATTATATTAGGGCATGCTTCTTAGAGTTTTGTGAGGATGTGGTTGTTTGTCAGAGGAATGATGAAGTATAAATTTTTCTTTATGTCTAGGAATAATATTTAGTTAATTGCTGATTACCTTAAATATATTTGATAATGAAATAATCATGTTTATAATAGGTGTGTAATAATTTTATAATAACTCACCTATTTTGTGAATGTTTAAGGCAACACTAAAGTACCTGGGCAGGGCTCGACTACTAATCTAAAGGTCGGTGGTTCAAACTCACCCAGCAGCTCCTCAGAAGAAAGGTCTGGTAGCCTGTTTCCATAAAGATCATAGCCAAGAAAACTCTATGGGGCAGTTCTAATCTGCAATACATGAGGTCACTGTGAGTCAGAACTGGCTTGACGACAACAGGTTTTTTTTGTTGTTGTTGCTAAGATTAATAATTATTATTTTTTTCACTTTCAAGTATAATTTTAATATTAATTTGTCACAAAACTTTCATTCATTCATTTATTGAGTATCACTAGGACACTGACAATGGTCTCTTCATAAGTTAACAATTACATTGCATAAATATACAAAATTCATATTTTTTCTGCAGATAATATTTGACACAACTCTGGTTCCATGAATCCTCACAAAAATTCTACATTTCTGTCTTAGTAATCTAACACTGCAATAACAGAAATACCACAAGTGGATGGCTTTAACACAGAGAAATTTATTATCTCACAGTCTAGGAGCTAGAAGCTCGAATTCAGGGTGTCAGTACCAGGGGAAGGCTTTCTCTTTCTCTGTCTCTCTTTCTCTCCCTTGGCCCTGGGGGAAGGTCCTTGTCATCAGTTTTCCCTGACCTATTACATTCTCAGCGCAGGGACCCCGGATCCAATGGATACACTCCCCTCATGGTCCATCGTTCTTGGTAGTAGGAGTTCCCCATCCTCTCTACTTGCTTCTCTCTTTTATATCTCAAAAGAGGGCAACTCAAGATAGAACTTAATACTGTAGATTGCATCGTACATCATTAACATAAAAGCCTCTAACCCTATCTCTTTAATATCACAAAACCAAAACAAACCAAACCCATTGCCATGCAGTCAATTCCAACTCATAGTGACCTTATAAGACAGAGTAGAACTGCTCCCATAGGGTTTCCAAAGAGTGGCTGGTAGATTTGAACTGCTAAACTTTTGGTTAGCAGTTGAGATCCTAACCACTGTGCTACCAGTGATCCATTAACATCATAGAGGTTAGGATTTACAACCATCGGATAAATACATCAGATCACAAAATGGAGAACAACCACACAACACTGGGAATCGTGGCCTAACCACGTTCTCATACATATTTGGTGGACACACTTCAATCCATGACAGTCTCCCTTGGCATTCCTCGAGTTGTGGTTTGGGAACCACTGCTCATAATTACAGTGTCCTTGCCTATTCTGAACCAAATAAGAATATTTATCCTTTTTTAATATCTCTGTAAGCAGTAATAAGCTAATAATTATTGATAAGCACACATACACAATTTTTGTTTTTAATTTACACTTTACAACAATTCTATGAGTTTAATAACATTATTACTCCCATTTTCCCCATTGGAAAACTGAGACACAGAGAAAATTCTCAAATGTTCTACATAGAAGAGCACAGATTTGAACTTTGCAAATGGAATTCATCAACTCTTAACAATTTTATCTCTTTGCTTTAGATAAGGTATTCTACTTCAAATAATGTTTTTCTTTGTTACGAGGTCACTTTAGAATATCATCTCAGGTTCCCCACAGACATGTTCTCTTATTAATTCTATAATGTAGATTCAAACACAATTTCCCTTTTATATACATTTTTATTTTTCCAATTAAGAAAACAATAACAGCAAGAATATACATTGAGATTAAGAAAAAACTAAAGTTATCAGAAGTGGTTGAATTAGGTTATCCTAATGGATAAAACCTTATTTAAGTGAAGTTAAAAGAATATTAGGCAGTAAAATTGAGTAGTTCAATTTTAAATGTGTATACTCCTGTATTAAATTATATTGAATCAAGTTACTGTAAACTTTGGGGACTTTCCTTTGCTTATTTGCTTTTTCCCAGAATATAATTCAGTTACTATAACAGTAGAACCATTGTGAACTTTTTAAAAAGTAGAAAAATTTTAATTAGTTATGTAAAAGGCTAGAATTATACTTTTCAAAATTCTTTCTAAAATGAGCACAGCACATGATTAACAGGGTCTCATTTCAAAACGACCAATTAAAGAATTTGAAAAAAAAAACTAACACTGGTTTCCATTTTAATAATAGGACCTTTAATATACATAAGAAGATGTGCTATACCACTTTGTGGGAAAGTTATTGTTCTTATTGTCAAATAGGCTTCAGAGGTGACAGAGAGCCACCAGAATTTCAAGGAAAAAAACCCATAAATATATTAAAAATTATTTTAATAAGAAGTCTCTAGTTTCATTATATACTTTAAAATGTGTCACAAAAAGTTTTAAAAACTAGGTTTCATGGTCTAAACTTTTACGTACTTCTCATTACTTATATTAAAATTTATTTTACAAACAATTAAAAATCTAGATGTTTGGTATGTTGTATTTATACCAAGGTACTCCTATCTGGAATTTTACTGAAACTACAGAGAGTGATACTGAAGGAAGTCTAAGCTGCACTGAAGGCATTGGGGGGGAAAAAAAAAAGGCTCTAAGACTTGATAGAATACCAATTGAGATGTTTCAAAAAACAGATGCTGCTAGAAAATGACGGAATACTACCTAACTCATTCTATGAAGCAACCATATCCCTGATACCAAAACCAGGTAAAGACGTCACAAAAAAAGAAAATTACAGACCTATATCCCTCATGAACATAGATGCAAAAATCCTCAACAGAATTCTAGCCAACAGAATTCAACAACATGTCAAAAAAATAATCCACCACGACCAAGTGGGATTTATACCAGGTATGCAAGGCTGGTTTAATATTAGAAAAACCATTAATGTATTTACCATCTAAATAAAACAAAAGACAAAAACCGCATGATCTTATCAATTGATGCAGAAAAGGCATTTGACAAAGTCCAACACCCATTTATGATAAAAACTCTCTGCAAAATAGGAATCGAAGGAAAATTCCTCAGCCTAATAAAGGGCATCTATACAAAGCCACAAAGCCAACAGCCAACATCACTCTAAATGGAGAGAGCCTGAAAGCATTTCCCTTGAGAACGGGAACCAGACAAGGATGCCCTTTATCACCACTCTTATTCAACATTGTGCTAGAGGTCCTAGCCAGAGCAATTAGGCTAGACAAAGAAATAAAGGGCATCCAAATTGGCAAGGAGGAAGTAAAATTATCTCTGTTTGCAGATGACATGATCTTATACACAGAAAACCCTAAGGAATCCTCTGGAAAACTACTGGAACTAATAGAAGAGTTTGGCAGAGTCTCAGGTTATAAGATAAACATACAAAAATCACTTGGATTCCTCTACATCAACAAAAAGAACATCGAAGAGGAATTCACCAAATCAATACCATTCACAGCAGCCCCCAAGAAGATAAAATACTTAGGAATAAATCTTACCAAAGATGTAAAAGACCTATACAAAGAGAACTACAAAGTACTACTGAAAAAAACTACAAAGGTCCTACTTAAGTGGAAAAACATACCTTGCTCATGGATAGGAAGACTTAACATAGTAAAAATGTCTATTCTACCAAAAGCCATCTATACATACAATGCACTTCCGATCCAAATACCAATGACATTTTTTAACGTGATGGAGAAACAAATCACCAGCTTTACATGGAAGGGAAAGAAGCCTCGGATAAGTAAAGCATTACTGAAAAAGAAGAAGAAAGTGGGAGGCCTCACTCTACCTGATTTCAGAACCTATTACACAGCCACAGTAGTCAAAACGGCCTGGTACTGGTATGACAACAGGCACACAGACCAATGGAACAGAATTGAGAACCCAGATATAAATCCATCCACATATGAGCAGCTGATATTTGACAAAGGACCAGTGTCAGTTAATTGGGGAAAAGATAGTCTTTTTAACAAATGGTACTGGCATAACTGGATATCCATTTGCAAAAAAAATGAAACAGGACCTATACCTCACACCAAGCACAAAAACTAACTCCAAGTGGATCAAAGACCTAAACATAATGACTAAAATGATAAAGATCATGGAAGAAAAAAAAAGGAACAACTTTAGGAGCCCTAATACAAGGCATAAACAGAATACAAAACACTACCAAAAATGATGAAGAGAAACCAGATAACTGGGAGCTCCTAAAAATCAATCACCTATGCTCATCTAAAGACTTCACCAAAAGAGTAAAAAGACCACCTACAGATTGGGAAAGAATTTTCAGCTATGACATCTCCAACTAGCGCCTGATCTCTAAAATCTATATGATTCTGTTAAAACTCAACCACAAAAAGACAAACAACCCAATCAAGAAGTGGGCAAAGGATATGAAAATGCACTTCACTAAAGAAGATATTCAGGCAGCTAACAGACACATGAGAAAATGCTCACGATCATTAGCCATTAGAGAAATGCAAATTAAAACTACGATGAGATTCCATCTCACTCCAACAAGGCTGGCATTAATCCAAAAAACGCAAAATAATAAATGTTGGAGAGGCTGCGGAGAGATTGGAACTCTCATACACTTCTGGTGGGAATGTAAAATGGTATAACCAGTTTGGAAATCTATCTGGCGTTTTCTTAAAAAGTTAGAAATAGAACTACCATACAACCCAGAAATCCCACTCCTCGGAATATACCCTGGAGAAATAAGAGCCTTCACATGAACAGATATATGCACACCCATGTTTATTGCAGCACTGTTTACACCAGCAAAAAGCTGGAAGCAACCGAGGTGTCCATCAACAGATGAATGGTTAAATAAATTATGGTATATTCACACAATGGAAAACTATGCATCTATAAGGAACAGTGACGAACCTGTGAAACATTTCATAACATGGAGGAACCTGGAAGGCATTATGCTGAGTGAAATTAGTCAGATGCAAAAGAACAAATATTGTATAAGACCACTATTATAAGATCTTGAGAAATAGTATAAACTGCGAAGAACACATTCTTTTGTGGTTACGAGGCAGGGAGGGAGGGAGGATGGGAGAGGGTTATTTACTGATTAGTTAGTAGATAAGAACTACTTTAGGTGAAGGGAAGGACAATACTCAATACAGGGAAGGTCAGCTCAACTGGACTGGACCAAAAGCAAAGAAGTTTCCGGGATAAACTGAATGCTTCAAAGGTCAGCGGAGCAAGGGCGGGGGTTTGGGGACTATGGCTTAAGGGACTTCTAAGTCAATTGGCAAAATAATTCTATTATGAGAACATTCTGCATCCCACTTTGAAATGTGGCATCTGGGGTCTTAAATGCTAACAAGTGGCCTTCTAAGATGCATCAATTGGTCTCAACCCACCTGGATCAAAGGAGAATGAAGAACACCAAGGTCACACGATAGCTATGAGCCCAAGAGACAGAAAGGGCCACATGAACCAGAGACTTACATCATCCTGAGACCAGAAGAACTAGATGGTGCCCGGCCACAACCAATGACTGCCCTGACAGGAAGCACAACAGAGAACCCCTGAGAGAGCAGGGGATCAGTGGGATGCAGACCCCAAATTCTCATAAAAAGACCAGACTTAATGGTCTGACTGAGACTAGAGGAATCCTGGCGGTCATGGTCCCCAAACCTTCTGTTGGCCCAGGACAGGAACCATTCCCGAAGACAACTCATCAGACATGGAAGGGACTGGACAATGGGTTGGAGAGAGATGCTGATGAAGAGTGAGCTACTTGTATCAGGTGGACACTTGAGACTGTGTTGGCATCTCCTGTCTGGAGGGAGACAGGAGGGTAGAAAGGGTTAGAAACTGGCCAAATTGTCACAAAAGGAGAGACTGGAAGGAGGGAGCGGGCTGACTCATTGAGGAGAGAGCAAGTGAGAGTATGGAGTAAGGTGTATATAAGCTTATATGTGACAGACTGACTTGATTTGTAAATGTTCACTTAAAGCTCAATAAAAATTATTAAAAAAAACCAGATGCTACAGTGGAAGTGCTCACTTGTTTATTCCAGGAGATCTGGAAGAGAGCTACTTGCCCACATGACTGAAAGAGATCCATATTTACGCTTATTCCCAAGAAAGGTGATCCAACTAGGAGTGGAAATTATCAAATAATATCATTAATACCACGCAAGTAAAATTTTCTTGAAGATCATTTAAAAGCAGCTACAGTAGTATATTGACAGGGAACGGCCAGATACTCCAGGCAGATTCAGAAGAGGATGTGGAATGAGGGATAACATTACTGATGTCAGATGGATCCTGGCTGAAAGCAGAGAATACCAGAAGGTATTTAACTCTGTGTTTTATTGTCTATGCAAAGGCATTCGACTGTGTGGATCATAACAAATTATGGATAACACTGTGAAGAATGGGAACTCCAGAAGATTTAATTGTGCTCATGAGAAACTTGTACATAGACCAAGAAACAGCTGGTCTAACAGAAGGGGATACTGCATGGTTTAAAGTCAGGAAAGTGTGCGCCAGGGTTGTATCCTTTTACCGATTGTATGAAGAAGAGAGGGGCATCAGGATTGGAGGAAGACTCATTTACAACCTGTGTTATGCAAATTATACAATCTTGCCTGCTGAAAGTACAGAGGACTTGTAGCACTCACTGCTGAAAATCGAAGATTATGGCTTTCAGAATGGATTACACCTCAACATAAAGAAATAAAAAATCCTCACAACTGGACCGGAAAGCAACATCTGATAAACAGAAAAAAGTTTGAAGTTGCCAAAGATTTAATTTTACTTGAATCCACAGTCAATGCCTACAGAAGCAAGCAGTCAAAAAATCAAAGGACGCATTGCATTGGGCAAATCGGCTGCAAAAGACCTCTTTCAAATGTTAAAAAGCAAAGTTGTCACTTTAAGGACTAAGACGCATCTGACACAATACAAGGAATTTTCAATCACCTCATATTCATATGAAAGCTGGACAATGAATAAGGAAAACCAGAAAAGAATTGATACCTTGAATATGCCGTGGACTGCCAGATGAATGAACAAATCTGTCTTGGAGGGAGTACAGCCAGAATGGTCCTTAGAAGTAAGTATGGCGAGACTTCCATCAGGAGGGACCAGTCCATGCAGAAAGACATCATGCTTAGTAGTGGGTCAGAGAAAAAGAGGGAGACCCTCAACAAGATGGATTGACACGGTGGCTGCAATGATGGGCTCAAGCATAACAATAATTATGAGAATGACACAGGACTTGGCAGTGTTTGATTCTGTTGTACATACTAACAACAACAGAGAGTAGTGACTCAGCATCTCTGGGGCTGGGAAAATTATTTCCCAGTGGGACTTGCTAAGTCCTACCAGTCATAATGAAATGTAACGGCTATATGTTCATAATTTATTTTAAGAAAAATGCTTATATTTGCACATTTATCCCCAGTGTGCCTTTGAAGAAACTATTTTTTATCTACATTGTGCTTCTGAGAAAGCAAATGTCATAGAAATAAAATTATTTTCCAAAGTCTGGTACCCTACTGGCATCAGAAGATTAATATAATTTATCTCATACTCCATTGTAGATGAGATTCAAAAAGAATAGGTAGAGTTAAGAGAATCTGAAAAGTTAAGAGAATATTAATTTTCTTCCTCATTGATTTAAGGTTTGTTACTATTAAAAGATAAACTGTAAGTTGAATGTGAGTTTTCTTTACTTTCCCTGGACCACTCTCTTCCATAAATTTCTTCCTGGAATAATCAATAGAATTCAGAGAACTGGGCAGTTATCCAGATCATTTTCTTAGACATATTCTAGGAAGAAAAACAGATGTCTCTCCAAAGGGGGGAAGTACCCCTTTCACATTAGAAATGCCAAACTCTTTTTATCAAATTAGATAAGAAACAGTTCATTGCTATTCCAAGCCTTGTATTTATTCAGGGTCCAGAATGAAGACAGCTTTCTTTAGACTCTCATACTTTTCCCTCAAACTTAGGCTGCCATTGTATAGTTCTCCACCAAAAAAAAAAAAAGCCCCTCAGGCCTCCTACCCTGTTCATAGTCATTCTTCCGAACAATTGGTAGAGGCCACTGAAAAGACATAGCAAGTAGATGCAAACACACCTTTATTTTCAGACCTTTGGGGATTTGAAATTGTTATATTGGCCCACACTGGACCTCGTAGAATTCAGTAAAATGTCAGCTTAGAATGAGCCAAATGGGAATTTGAACACCATATTAGAACTAAAATAGAAATCATAGGAAATAGGACAGCTAGAAACTTCAAATATACGGAAATTAAAAGTAAATTCTAAATATATGGGTCAAAAAGAATAGAAATGCATTTTAATGAAATGAAAATGAAAAGAGAGAACATTTGTAGGATGCAACCAAAAGAGTGTTTACAGGGAAAGGTATATTTTTAAACACATATATTAGCCAAAAGGGAGAGAGGGGGAAGATTACATGCACGATCAAAAATTTTACCTAAAGAAGCTATGAAAACAAAAGGAAGACCCAAAGTCTAATGAAGTAATTAGTAAAGATAATAAATATAAATAGGAAAACAATACAATTTAATATTTGGTTATTTGAAAATGTTAATGAAATTGATAAAATGGTAAGACCAAGGAAAAGAGAGAGAAGGAGCAAGGTTAATAAGAGCTTGAAAAAGAGTAAGATCATCTATATGCAGTCACAAGGGCTTTATAGACATTACAAAGATGATAAGAAATAAACAATATTATTTCTTGGAAAATCTATGAAAAAATTGTTGAAATAGAAAATTTGGATAAAATGGGAAAATTTCTTAAAAAATACAGCTTTCCAAAATTGACATAAAAAGAAGTAGAAAATCTAAATAAGCATACAGTGAATAAAAACATACCAGTTAAGCAGTTGCTAGCAAAAGGAGTCTGGCTTATGGTGACCTCATGTGTGGGAGAGTAGAACTGTGTTTTATATGCTTTTCAATTTGCCTATTTTTCAGAAATTAATCACCAGACCTTCCTTTCACGGCACCACTGGGTAAACTGAGGTTTCCAACCTTTTGGTTAGCAGCCAAGCACATTATGATAACCTCAGGCACACAGGTAAAATCTATCAATGATTTATCAATGATTTAAGGATGTATATTAAAAATTGTACACAGTCCTTTCTGAAAATTGAAGAAAAATTCTCATTTTTTTCTTAAAATCAGCATAACCTAGATTCCAAAACTGAGAAGGTTATTACAAGAAATAAAATTACAGCCACCAGTTCCTAACAAACATAAACATTTTTAAACTAAATAATACCAATTATAATCCAGCTCTCTATTGAAATTTTAAATATGCCATAATTGAGTGAAATTTCTCCCAGGATATAAATTTTCCCAAACATTTTTAAACCAGTCAATATAATTACCCAAATTAACAGAACAAAGAAAAATATTGTCATCTCAATAGCTGCAGTGAAAGCATTTGGCAATATTCAACAACCATTTGCTATTAAAAATAATAGAAATCAAAAGGAACTTCTCAGTCTAACAAAGAACATAGGAAATAGTGGTGAAGTGGTTAAGAGGTACAGCTGCTAAAAAGGTTGGCAGTTTGAATCCTTGAAAATCCTATAAAAAAAAAAAAAAAAAAAGAACCCATTACTGTGGAGTTGATTCCGACTCATAGTGACTCTATAGCACAGAGTAGAACTGCCCAGTAGAATTTCCAAGGAGTGCCTGGTGGATTCGAACTGCTGACCTTTTGGTTAGCAGCCATAATACTTAACCACTACAGCAGGAGTTTTGAAAATCCTATAGGGTAGTTCTATTCTGGCCGATTGTGTCCCTGTGAGTCAAAATCAACTGGACAGCAATTGGTTTGGTTTTGGTTTACACTTTATGGTTAAACATTTACTCATAAAATGTGGAATAACACAAAAATCTGTTCTTCCCACTTCTACTAAACATTCTAATAGAGATGCTAGAAATTAGGCCAAAGAAGATAACAAAAGGCAAATTAAGGAAGAAGTAAACTGTCATTATTTACAAATCACAAGAATGGGGAGGGGGGCATGTCAATAGTACTGAATTCAAGTGATACAAAAAAAAAAAAAAAAACCGACTGTCGTCGAGTCGATTCCGACTCAGCGGTTTCCGAGTTCAAGTGATAGTACTGAAATAAAAATTAGTTTTCATAAATATTTTTCCTTTATTGATATTTAGGAATTGGCCTCAGGTTTTTTTTTTTCCTTATTTATTTCCAGATGGACCTTCCTTAGAGAAAACCTTGAACAGCCACATTAGTCTGTGATTCTGAGTGAAAATAAATGATTTTATTGAACACATGAAGATTTACGCAGGCTCAAAATCTATAAAAGTATTTATTAGTAAGCAAAGAAATTTAGGGAGAAATTTGGCTTGTTTCTTACTAGGAGAGTCTGTATGCACTTCTGACGGGAAATACTACTCGAGGTCATTGGTTCTCAACGGAGGGAGATTCCTCCTTGAAAAGACTGGGAATTTCTGAAGACATTTTTGTTTGTTACAACTAATGTGTGGGGGTGCGTTTGTGTGTGTGCCTCTGAGACAAACCGAACCAAACCTATTGCCGCCAAGTCGATGGGACAAGGATGCTGGTAAACATCCTAAAATGCTTAGGGTTTAGCCACTCACAGTGAAGAAATTAAAAAAAAAAAAAAAACAAACCCAGTGCGGTAGAGTCGATGCCGACTCATAGCGACCCTACGGGACAGGGTAGAACTGCCCCATAGAGTTTCCAAGGAAGGCCTGGCAGATTCGAACTGCTGACGGTTTGGTTAGCAGCCGTAGCACTGAACCACTACGCCACCAGGGTTTCCAATAAAGAAACATCAGGCCCAAAATGTCAATAGTGCCAAGGCTGAGAAACACTGATCCAAATTATTCTTTATTCAACTTTGTTATGTCCATGGTGAACTTTATTTTTCAATAATCTCATCTATGTATATGTGCATAGCATATAATTCACTCCTTTTACTTGTCCCATTTAGAATTTTCAGTATATTTACTAACCGTCCAAACTTCATAGCAACCATGTTTTAAACTAAAATTTATTTTAACTTGCCAATCACACAAAATTGGCACTTCTCTCTGCTCAGAGATCCTTGTTTTATATAGATTTCCTATTATTGCCCCATCTCTTATACTAGCAAATATTCTGGATATGTATTTCTTTTTTCCTTAATTTGTGTTGAAGCTCTTTCGAATTTTATTCATTGCCTCACTAATCATTACCATTCACCAGTGGTCGTTAGCATAATCGTCTGACTCTATTGACTCTACTGTGTACATGAAATACTGCAGTCAGAGTCACGTGGGGTTTCAGGTTCTCCAGCCTATTTGCACAACATCTCTTCAATAACAATGTGTTGTGTTGCATTTTGCACTCTCCAAAATTCTTAAGAACATAAAATTTTGAGGAAAAAGCTGGTTTAGAAGTATAAAAGATAAGTGTTTTGAGCACATATGCATTAAAGGAAATACAGAGAAACTTTATAATTCAAGAAAAAAAAAATTGACTCTATTTGCATATAACTGAGTAGAATTAACACGCAATTTGGCTTAGATTAGAAAGCCATTTTATGTGTCTTCTTTATATCTGTCGTGCAAAACTTCTTACTTTTTCTTTGAGAATCTATTTGGTCAATTTGTAGAAGTCAAAACATAACTCTAAAATTAATAAGGCTATAAGAAATCAAATACCACTTAGGGGTTTAGCAGATAACAGGAGGCTTGTTTGTCTTAGGTATTACTTTTCAAATTATACTGTCAGTTGATTCTGTTCTCTTCAGCAAACTTTATAAACTCAGCGAGTTTTATCTCATGGGAAAATACTTTAGTATATTTTATCAATGTTTAGAAAGATATTAGAGTTGCTCTTTTCATTTCCTTGTGTAAATAGGTGACAGATGTGTTACAAAACTATTGTATGATAACACAGTCACCTTTGTTATCAATTCTTATTCAGGGGAGAATATTTCTCAGGAGTTTTCAATGACATATTTTTAAGTGAGGACTATGTTCCATTGAAAATATTGTCAGTAGATTTTGGGATATATAGAAAAAATATGTAGTCCAAATATCATGTATTGGCGGATTTCTATTAGATTGGTAGGTACTTTGAAAATCGATCTATCTTGTCCTCTGATATGCTAACGTGCCTCTCTTTTACCTTCAGCATTCTGTGGAATATTAGTGATTAAGTATGAGTATTAAATGCCATTATTAATACTTGATACTCTTCATGTTAATTTCCTGAATTGTATCTTTAATATCAATTTGTAGGGGCTAAAGTTGGACCCAATTTTCTGCAGAGTTGCGATTGAGTATAGGGAGTGATGAGTGCCTGGAAGGTGCAAAAGATTAATACATTTGGCTGCTAACAGAAGTGTTGGAGGTTTGAGTCCACCCAGAGGTGTCTTAAAAGAAAGGCCTGGTAACCAATTTCTGAAAAATCAGCCATTGAAAATTCTATGAAACACAATTCTACTCTGACACGCATGGAGTCACGGACATTCAGAATTCACTGGAGAGCAACTATTTTTTACAGGTGATAAAGTATACCAAAACCACGCCAAGTCCATTGCCATCAAGTTGATCCTGACTCACAACGTCCCTGTACTACAGAGTAGAACTGCCCCATAGGGTTTCCAAGGAGTAGCTGGTGGATTCAAACTGCCGACCTTTTGGTCAGCAGCCATAGCTCTTAACCACTATGCCACCAGGGTTTCCAATAAAGTATACCCCAAACCAAACCCATTGCTGTCGAGTCGATTCCGACTCATAGAGACCCTTTAGATCAGAGTAGAACTGCCCCATAGAGTCTCCAAGGAGCACCTGGTGGATCTGAACTGCCAACCATTTAGTTAGGAGCTGTAGCACTTAACCACTACGCCACCAGGCTTTCCCAATAAAGTATCAAACCAAAACCAAACCCAGTGCCGAGTGTAAATAGGTTGCTATTCTGCAATGTGTTTAATACCTTAGTAAAAGAGTACAAAAAATAAAATACAATGAAGGTCCTTTTCATGAGGAATCCCTGAAGCAAAGAGGACACAAAAATGATAACAGATGATGAAATGTTAATAGCAATTATAATAATAAGTTATTTATTTAGTACATTACAGCTTGACAAAATCCTACCAATTCAGGATTTTGTTTAAGGCAATTTGGATAGCAAATTCAATTAACTGAGAATTATATTATGAAAGTAAACCATGCTAGATTTATCTGTAATTGGATTAACGTTTTCTTGATAGCTCCTTGAAAACACTAGCCAGAAATTGAAGTCAGTGTACACAAGAAAACAGAATACAAGTCAGGAAACTGATTCCCTCCCACCTTTACCGCATTGGCTAAAATGCTCACAGTGTTTATTACTCCCTGTGTTTTCTCTACCTGGGCTATGGTAACTGGGATGCACTTTCTTGGTGAACTACTACAGTAATTTAGATTTTGTCTACCCAGCATGAATGAAAAATTCCGGGAGCCTCGATAGCAGCAGGCTTGATGTTGTTAGTTCAGTGCTTTTCAAAGTGTGTCCACGCGATGCCTTAGGACCTTCTAACGTTCCAGATTCCTGGCTCCCACGCTGCACTTTATGACTGAGAATTCTTGATGATGCATTGTTTCTTGCACACAGGAAAATTCTTTTGAACATACAGGTCTAATACTGGGCTGAATAGAGACCTGAGAACAAGCTGCATATGAACTGAGATGATGACCGTATGTAAGATCAATGGCAAGGGATGCGTGACTGTGATCTGATTTCTTTGGTGATAAGAGAGCACCTGTAACTTTTGCCCTTGAAGTTGGAGGAGTGAGAATGAATAACATATTTTGGATCACTCAAGGAGGGCAATGAAATCTTAAACTGCCAATGTAGACCCCTCTTGGTTTAGAAAACAACATAAAACAAGGTCCAATTGAATAACTAAATCTTTCATCTGATCACCTATTGATCAAGTAAATAGAGGTCTCTTGGAATACACAATAGGATGTGACACATAGAAAATTAAATAGTTTATTAAAAGAGAAAATAAATTACAATGTAGGGAAATAACTAGGTAATATGTGAACAATGAAACAAAAATGAAACATAAAATGTCTAGAGAATTTATGACAGAGATTGCTTTTGCATGCAGAAATGGAGTATGGTTAAAAATACAACAGATAAGATATTGAGATATTCTGGCAATTTATTGTAAAGAAACATTTTAGAGAGGTTATTTTTCTTTAGTATTGAAATGCAGTAGTAAAATAATATATGGGAAAATAAATGCATTGAGGATAGATGGAAATTTTAAGAAGTGATTATTTTATAACAAGATAAACTCTTTAGAAAACATGCATTAAAGTGGGGAACTTTTTGAGAGGGAACTGTGGATAGGAGTCAGCATTCAGAAAGGAAATCATCTCAGTTTTCTAGGTTTGCCATAACACAGTATCGCAACACAGGTCACTTTGAAGAACAGAGACTTATTTTCCCATGTTCTAGAGACTGGAGGTCTAAATCAGAGTATCAGCCATATCAATTCCTTCTGAGAGCTTTGAGAGAGGAGCTGTTCCATGCCTCTCTCCTAGTTTCAGGATTTGGTTGCCAATCCTTGACCTTCCTTTAATGCTTGTAAATGTAATTTCACGTGGCCTCTGGCTTTGTGTGGCTGTCTGTACACGTTCTTTCCTTTTTATAAAACCACTCTGAAAGGATTAGGATAAAGACCCACCCTACTGCAATAAGACTTGTTTAACTTCATGGAAAATCCCTCTTTCCAAACAAGGTCACAGTCCAAAGTACAGGGTTTAGGACTTCAACATATCTCCTTTATCTGAAGCATCAGAAAGCAGAAATTGACATGGTATGAGGAACAGAGTTAGTGACAAAAGAAGGTTAAATGTGTTGCGTGGTACTGAACCCATGTGGTGACTTTTGCTGAAAGAAGACACAGACTGTAGAAGCAACAATTATACGTGCACAGTTAAAAAGACTTTTAGCTGTGGGAGTTACAATGTCTCTCAATAGTATTTTGCACATATTTAGTTAAGAGAGAAGTAAAATACAGCAAACATCTTATACATGTTGTCTTATTTAAACCTCATAATAGTCAGTGAGATTGATGATATTAGACCCCCTTCATTATAAGGAAAGAAAATATCTGAGAGATTAGGACATTCCACCAATTCCACAGTGCTCTCTACTACAAAATGAAAAAAGAAGAAACTTTATTCTATGTAAAGATGTTATTAAATTCAGAACATGCAGTGCAGTACCTGACTTCCTTCGCCCATCATTTCTGCTGAATAGATGTGAAATCATTTCTTTATAATCTTTTTATAAAACTGATGTATAATTGCATTGAGTTATAAATTTTACTGTGATTGTACCTCAATCTTTGTGTGATGAGTTTTGCTCTTACTGAAGTGTCTAAGAAATCCTTTCCAACTATAAATGCAGAGATAAATTACATTATTTTTGCTGTAGGTTTAAAAGTACTGTTTTCCAAAAGCATAGTTATAGTGCAGTTCAAATTAATGAATGCTATAGGGTCGCTATGAGTCAGAATCGACTTGACGGCAGTGGGTTTGGTTTTGGGTTTTTTTTATACTGTAGTAATTAACTGCCCCAGCAGTAGGATCATTGCCCTCATATTATTTAATGTAGAGTCCATTGTTCTGTCTCTAATCTGTAGTAGTAGTTACTATATCATATAGCAAATTCTTATTTGTATTTATAGACATTTTATATATTTAAAAATATGAAAACCTGGATTGAATAGCTACATGCAAACTTAACACAAACGATTGCAGTAAAATTGATTCAGATTCATGGCAAACCCATGTGTTACAAAGTAGAACTGCTTCACAGCGTTTCCTTGGCTGTGATCTTTATGGAAGCACATTGCCTTGCCAGGTCTTTCTTCTGAGCCGTTATTGGATGGTTTCGAATGACCAACTTTACATTAGTAAAGGAGCACAAACCATTTGTGCCACCCAGGGGCTTTTTTCCTGAAATTATAGACAGAAATTCTCTCTGTTAAGGCAAGGATTAATAGCTTGGGAAATTCAAGTAAAATGGGTATAAATTTTATCTGTAAAGACTATTTTGCTTATATTTGAAGAAAAATATGGAAATATTATGAATGGTGCTTTCACAGTTTGACACATTATTCTCTAAGACATTTCAATGTCATTTTTTCAACATAAAAAATATTGCAAGAAAAGGTTTAGTATTCATTTTTTTCCTCAGGGTTAAAATCAGAAACTTATTTCACTATTTACTACTAAGGAGGTTTAGACAATAATAACATCATTACTGTATTGAACTGTGGAGTGATTTGAATGAAACACATCCCTGGAAATGGCTTCTAACTGCCAGCAACTGCTTGTGTTAACTTATGATCCATACTTCATCTTATTATTAGAAATGACCTTAATAAGTAGGCAGAGCCGAGGAACCATCTATATGGCACTATTTTATGGACACTAGTTTTTTTTTTTTTTTAGGAAGGCCAACTACCCAAAATTTATACCCTGAAACCTGTTATGGTCTCTGAACTCTATTATTAGAGATTTATTCCTTTGTTTCTCAAAGTCTTTTCAGTCTTCTGAAACACCATTAGAATGCAAATAGCACTTAGATTGTGAACTCTGAAACCACAGCATTTGCCTTGTAACAGGGATCTCCTGAGAATAAGGTCAACATAAAAAGGATAACCTAAGAGAGGTTTTAAGAATGACAGGCATTGAAAAGAAAGGGGAGAAGATGTAAAAAATAACTTCCTGAATATTAATGCATGACTTAAATACATAAAGTTTCTTTTCTTTTCATGACCTCTTATTTTTTACTTAAATAAACTAAGTACTAATAAACACTGATGGGGTTTCCTCCATAACTTTTTTTTTTTTCCTGAAAGGTAGTCTATTATTTGTAAGTTTATTTAAATTACATGGCACATAGCTGTGCTATTTTTTTTTTTAATTTTTATTGTGCTTTAAGTGAAAGTTTACGAATCAAGTCAGTCTGTCGCACAAAAACTTATATACACCTTACTACATACTCCCAATTGCTCTCCCCCTAATAAGACAGCTCACTCCCTCCCTCCACTCTCTCTTTTCATATCCGTTTCGCCAGCTTCTAACCCCCTCTACCCTCTCATCTCCCCTCCAGGGAGGAGATGCCAACATAGTCTCAAGTGTCCACCTGATCCAAGAAGCTCACTCCTCACTAGCATCCCTCTCCAATCCATGTCTGAAGAGTTGGCTTTGGGAATGGTTACTGTCCTGGGTCAACAGAAGATCTGGGGGCCCTGACACTGGGGTCCTTCTAGTCTCAGTCAGATCATTAAGTCTGGTCTTTTAGGAGAATTTGGGGTCTGCATCCCACTGCTCTCCTGCTCCCTCAGGGGTTCTCTGTTGTGTTTCCTGTCAGTGCAGTCATCGGCTGTAGCCAGGCACCATCTAGCTCTCCTGGTCTCATGCTGATGTAGTCTGTGGTTTATGTGGCCCTTTCTGTCTCTTGGGCTCATAATTACCTTGTGTCCTTGGTGTTCTTCCTTCTCCTTTGATCCAGGTGGGTTGAGACCAATTGATGCATCTTAGATGGCTGCTTGCTAGCGTTAAAGACCCCAGATGCCTCTCTCCAAGGTGGGATGCAGAATGTTTTCTTAACAGATTTTATTATGCCAATTGACTTAGATGTCCCCTGAAACCATGGTCCCCAAACCCCCGCCCCTGCTACGCTGGTCTTCGAAGCATTCCGTTTATTCCGGAAACTTCTTTGCTTTTGATTTAGGCCAGTTGTGCTGACCTCCCCGTATTGTGTGTTGTCTTTCCCATCACCGAATGTAGTTCTTATCTACTATCTAATTAGTGAATACCCCTCTCCCAGCCTCCCTCTCTCCCCCTTCTCATAACAGTCAAAGAATATTTTCTTCTCTGTTTAAACTGTTTCTTGAGTTCTTACAGTAGTGGTCTTATACAATATTTTCCTTTTGCAACTGACTAATTTCACTCTAGCTGTGCTATTTTGATGATGAATTTTAAAAGATATGTAATGTAAAATTATTTTCTCAGTAACCCACCCCTGTCAGGGATTGTAAATTAGAAGAGGCTTTGATTCTGTAGGTGATGTGGGATTGGGAGAGAGGCAGATGTTAGCCATACTTAGAACGGGAGTCTTTGACGTGGTGAAAAAATGTGAAATTGTGCACTACAGATGAGCTGGTAAGCAAGGTGAACAGCGTGCTTACCTTAGCAATTGGATGATCTGTCCCTGATGGCTTGCGTATCTAGTCTATTAGACACTTAACACAAAAATATGAAGAGATTTATTAATTCAATGGCCATGGAGATGCTTAGAATATAGCATAGATTCCATAAATATGTTGAATGAAAGAATGAAAAAAACAATGAAATTACATCATGCTAATACAAGATTAATAAGAAACACCTAGCAGTCTCTTTCTAAATAAAAAAGGCCAGGAAAAACCTTATGAATAGCAGCAGAACATTAGCTGATATAGGGCCAGAAGATGAGCCCCTCAGGTTGGAAGGCATTCAAAATATGACTGGCGAAGAGTTGCCTCCTCAAAATAGGATCAATCTTAATGATGTAGATAGAGTAAATCTTTCAGCACCTACATTTGCTGATGTGGCATAACTCAAAATAAGAAGAAACAGCTGCAAATATCCATTGATAATCAGAACATGGAATACACAAGTATGAATCCAGGAAAATCGGAAGTTGTCAGAAATGAAATGGAACATCGAAGAGAAATCTCCTAGGCATTAGTTAGCTGAAATGGACTGGTATTGACCATTTTGAATCAGGCAATCATACGGCCTACTAAACCAGAAATAACAAATTGAAGAGGAAAAGCATCGCATTTATTATCAAAAACAACATTTCAAGATCTGTACTGAAGTACAATGTCATCAGTGATAGGATAATATCTATATGCCTACATAGAAGACCAATTAATGCTACTATTACTCAAATTTCCATAACAACCAATAAGGCCAAAGATGATAAAATTGAAGATTTTTACCACCTTCGGCAATCTGAAATTGATCAAACATGCAATCAAGATGCATTCCTAATTATTGATGATTAGGATGCAAAAGTTGCAAACAAAGAAGAATCAGGCCTTGATGATAGAAACCAAGCCAGAGATTTCATAACAGAATTTCACAAGACTAAGTACCTATTCATTGGAGATACCTTTTTTTCCTAAAAGGAAAAAAAAGCAGTAACTATACATATGAACCTTACCAGATAGAATACACAGGAATCAAATTGACTACATTTGTGATTTGTGGAAAGAGGCAATGGAGGAACACAATGAAATCAGTCAGAACAAGGACAGGGGCTGACTGTGGAACAGACCATCAGTTGCTTTTATGCAAGTTCAAGATGAAGCCAAAGAAAATTAAGCCCACTACAGCCAAGGCCCAACATTGAGTATATTCCACCTGAATTTAGAGACCATCTCAAGAATAGAATTGATGCATCAGACACAAATGACCAAAGACTAGATGAGTTCTGGGATGATAACAAGGACATCATACATAAAGAAAGCAAAAGGGCATTAAAAAGACAGGAAAAAAAGAAAAGACCAAAATGGACATCAGAAGAGACTCTGAAACTTGCTCTTGAATATAGAGTGGCTAAAGCAAAAGGAAGAATGATGAAGCAAAAAAGCTAAACAGAAGATTTCAAAGGGCTACTCAAGAAGACAAAGTATAATGAAATGTGTAAAGATCTGGAGTTAGAAAACCAAAAGGAAGAACACACTGGGCATTTCTCAAGCTAAAAGAACTGAAACGAAATTCAAGCACTGACTCGCAACTTTGAAAAATTCTATGGGCAAAAGATTGAAACACAGAAAGCATCAAAAGAAGATGGAAGGAATATACAGATTCACTGTACCACAAAGAATTGGTTGACATTCAGCCATTTCAGGAGTTGGCACATGATCAAGAACCTATGGTATTGAAGGAATAAATGTCAAGCTGTAATGAAGGTGACAGAACACCAAATGAGATATTTAAACAAATAAATGCAAGGCTGGAAGCACTCACTTGTCTATGCCAAGAAATTTGGAAGACAACTACCTGACTAACCGACTGCAAGAGACCCATATTTGTGCCCATTCCAAAGAAAGGTAATCCAACAAAATGCAGAAATTATCAAACAATATCATACACAAGTAAAATTTTGCTGAAGATAATTCAAAAATAGTTGCAGCAGTACATTGACAGGGAACTGCCAGAAATTCAAGCCAATACAGAAGAGAATGTGAAATGAGGGATATCATTGCTGATGTCATATGGATCTTGGCTGAAATCAGAGAACAACAGAAAGACTATGCAGATCATAACAAATTTTGGATAACATCGCAAAGAATGGGAATTTCAGAACACTTAATTGTGCTCATGAGGAACCTATACACAGACCAAGAGGCAGTCATTCAAACAGAATAAGGGAATACTAACCCACCACATGGTTTAAAATCAGGAAAGTCATGCATCAGGGTTGCATCTTTTCACCATACTTATTCCATCTGTATACTAAGCAAATAATCTGAGAAGTTGGACTATGCAAAGGAGAATGTGGCATTAGAATTAGAGGAAGACTCGTTAATAACCTGCAATACGCAGATGACATGACCTTGTTTGCTGAAAGGGAAGAGGACTAGAAGCACTTAATGATGAAGATCAAAGACCACAGCTTTCAGTTTGGATTACACCTCAACATAAAGAAAACAAAAATCCTTATATTTGGACCAATAAGCAACCTTATAATAAGTGGAGAAAATATTGAAGTTATCAAGGATTTTATTATTTCATTTCACTTGTTTCCACAATCAATGCTCATGGAAACAGCAGTCAAGAAATGAACAGTGTATCGCATCATGCAAATCTTCTGCAAAAAAACTCTTACTAGTGCTTAAAAACAAAGATGTCGCTTTGAGGACTAAGGTGCAACTGACCCAAGTTGTGGTATTTTCAGTTGCCTCATATGCCTGAGAATGCTGGACAATGAATATGGAAGACAGAAGAAGAGTTGATGCCTTTGAATTAAGGTGTTGGTGAAGAATAGTGAGTATACCATGGATGCCAGAATAAGGAACAAGTCTGTCTTGGAAGAAGTATAGCCAGAATGTTCCTTAGAAACAAGGATGGTGAGACTTCATCTCAGGCACTTCAAACATGTTATCAGGAGGGACCAGTCCCTAGAGGAGGACATGGTGCTTAGTCAACTGTCAGCAAAAGAGAGAAAGACCCTCAATGAGATGGATTGACACAGTGGCTGCAACAATGGGCTCAAATACAGGAATGGTTGTAAGGATGGTGCAGGACCAGGCAGTGTTTCGTTCTGTTATACATATGGTCACTATGAGTTGGAACCAAGTAGAGGGCACCTGTAGGGTCATTATGAGCTGGAATCAACTTGACGGCAATGGGTTTGGTTTTTATGGTTTAAAGGTCACCTGACAACGACGGCATTTTTTTTTTTTTTTTTTTTTTGGTCTGAGGAGATAAACCATTAACGTGAATGATAGAGCTAAAGTGGAACTGACACATAAAAAAAATTAGCAAATGCTAGGGTGTTGAGTTTCAGGTTGCCTAGAGCATGAAGATATTTGTGGAAACTGTGTAATTATTCATTAAAAATGAATCAAACACAAACTAAAAAATATGTACATATATATTCTATTTTCTTCAAATAAGAATGTTTAGGTTAGGTGACAGTTACTGTGCAAAGAATAGTAACAAAAATGACTGAATTACTACGTAAACCTTTGAGATATGGTGGAGAATATATAGAATATCTATATTTTACGGATATAGAAAGGACCACAAGCTTTAGCATCTTGCCCCAGTTTGCAGTATTTATCACATTCTTCATGCTTAGTGAACTCAGCAATACAATTGGGTATTTCATATTATTAATGATCTTAGAAAATAACATTTTGGCTTTAAACAGCATGGAGAGAGAAGTACCAACTGCAGATATAGGATATAGTGAGATTGTGCTTTTTTAAAATCAGCTTTTTCAATTGAAATAGAGAATAAGAATTATAAAATAGAAGTAAATATGAAATCTAATAAATATTACTTCCTTTTGAGGGAATAATTCTATACATTTAAATTTTAAATAATCCTTTTGATTTTTATTTGTGTGCCATTGCTTAATTTTTTTTTTTTTTTTTTTTTTTTGCTCACTCAGCTTTCTAGGTAGATGGTTCTTAATATTTTGATAAGAAACCATGAACTGAGGATAATCTTTCTTACAGTAAATATGATTCTACTTCTGCTCCAGTAAGAATGATCAAAATTGAATAGGTATATCTAAATCCTTTAGGGGAATTCTTTCGATGTGAAATTGAATAGATGTTCTGATAACCACCAAAACATAGCTTCTCAGAAACTAAACTCAGCATCTCCAGACTTGAACCTCTTCTTCCAATCTTCATCGCTGTCAATAGCACATTTATCTGATACCGTACAGACACTAACCTAGAGAAATTTTTATCCCTTTCTTCCTCCTCTTTGTACTCTTGCATTTCTGAGCCTCAATTTCTTTTATTAAACACGTGTCCTTTTGTAAAGATTCACTTTTGCCTGGATTATTTTAATTTCCTCTCTGGGTTTTTGAAACAATGTATTTGTTGATAAGCCCTTGTATTCATTTCTTTCATTTTCATTCTACAACTAAACAAACAAACAAAAAAACCAAACCCATTGCGGTCAAGTCGATTCTGACTCATAGGGATCCTACTGGACAGAGTAGAACTGCCCCACAGAATTTCAAAGGAGCGCCTGGTGGATTTGAACTGCTGGCCTTTTTGGTTAGTGGCCAAAGCATTTAACCCCTCTCCACCAGGGTTTCCATTCTACAACTACTTTACAAAATAATCTCTCTCCCATAAAACTTATCTCATATGTCAGAAACCTAGCAGGCAAAATCTCAATTTATAATTTTGACATTGCAAACCTTGCATTCATTCCCTCCAATGTATTATATTACCTGTTCTTCCTTCACAAATTTTTTTCTGCTTGAGCTTTACCAGAATTTACTGAGAAACTACCCTAAGATTGTTAACAAGTAATATAATCTATGTTGGAAACAAGAGTGGTAATGTTACAGCCTGGATGTAACAACTCTAGAAAGCAATTTGCCAATACTTAGTAAGTTTGAAAATTTGATTAGCTACATTTCACCTAAACCATTTCTAAGAATGCATTAATGGAAATTCTAGCTATTGTGCACAATGAGATGTGTACTTCGTTATTCTTTGGAGCACTGTTTGTAATAAGAAAAAAAGTGAAATACATGCATATGCACAAATGCAGGTAGCAATAGGTGTAACCATGTAAGGAGGGTAGGAGTGTAATATTGTAACAAGGCGCAGAGAGCTTCAACAGTATATTATCTTATTTCTTTGAATCAATTGGGTATTTATGGATTTTAATATTTGATGAATCTAGTAGTGGGTGCCTGGATGTTGGCCTGATTCAAACTAGCATTTTATATGTTTTAAATATGTTGTAATTATAATTAAAAATATTTTAATCAAGAACAAAGTGGCTGTGATTTGAATCATTAACACTAATTTCTGTGTAAAATTTAGTCACTAAAATGCAAGATTGTTTTGAGAACTACTTTGAAGTGTAAGCAAAACTGATATAGAAAGGATCATCCATTCTGTGAGTTTACCTTTAAAATTGTTGGAATGGAAAAAAAAGAACTACTCCAGTTAGAGCAGATTAAGAAGCAGATGTTAGATGGGTTTAGTCTCAGCATGGAGATTGAGAGTCCATAACAGTGATTCATAAGTATATTTTCTGGGTGCTCAAGAAAGCATAGGTCCCTGGGTAGCATAAATGGTTTGCACTCGACTACAAACCTGAAGGTTGGTGGTCCAAACCCATTCAGTGATGACATGAAAAGGAAGTCTGAAAATTTGTTTCTGTAAAGATTACAGCCAAGAAAATCCCATGGAGCAGTTCTACTCTGTAGCACATGGAGTCACCATGAGTCAGAATTGACTCCATGTTAATGGGTAGCGAAAGCACTAAGCATGTAGATATACCAGTTGTAGTCAGGATACCTTATATCAAAGAAAAACCAAAGGCAATTGACAAGTTTTGAGATGCCCAAGGATTCCTCTCTAGCCTTACAACCCCATTCCAACTGTACTACCTATTCTAAATGACCCTCGATTTGCAATAACAGTTTCATTTGCAGCAATTCTGACTACTTTGTTGGTGCAAAGCAACTCGGAAATGTCTGCTTTTTATAACTTCCATGTCTGAAACATTTTCCTCTAGTCTTACCAAACATCAGGATATTACCATGGAAAAACCTGTTCATATGTGCTGAAATATTATATGTAGTTGATATCATATTATATATAAATGTTAATGTAATACATGATTATACTAAGCTTGTTATTAATAACAAATTTTGCAGAATGAAGATAATAATATCACCAATTTGTAACATTTCTTGAGGGCTTATACTATGTGCCAGACACTGTTATGGTTTCATTTATTGGAATCAACACATTTAATCCTTAGATCAACCGTAGGAGACAGTTATTATGAAAATTACTGTTTTACAGAAAGAGTAACAGAAGTATAGAGATGTTGAACAATGCTTCCAAAGCCATGTAGTTAATTTTTGGTGAAGTAAACCTGCAATACCAAGTCTGTCTGTCTATAGATCTTTTTTTTCAAATATAATTTAAACTGAGTTTCCGTATAATTCTTTTCTTAGAATGGATGAATTCTTCCTGTATATATGTGTGTGTGTTGTGTCACTTAAATCAAAATAAACATATTGGGTTGGGTTTTAATAGATAGTAAGTGGCAGAGATCAAGGAATAGCAAATTAGAGGACAAGATAGAATGGCTAATTATGAAAAGAGTTGAATTCCATCAAGATGCTTAAAAAAGAATTAAGTGATAGTGCTCTCTTCTCCTCCATGGGTGGTGCAACAGTTAGCATGCTTATTTTGGTTGGAGGGTCAAGAACATCCAACGGCAACTCAGAAGAAAGGCTTGATGATCTACTTCCAAATAATTAGCCTTCGAAGACCCTATAGAAATGCAATCCCCATCCAAAATCCAATGACACTTTTTAATGAGATGGAGAAACAAATCACCAACTTCATATGAAAAAGGAAGAGGTCCAGGACAAGTAAAGCATTACTGAAGAAGAACAAAGTGGGAGGCCTCACAATACCTGATTTTAGAACCTATCACACCGCCATGGTAGTCAAAAGAGGCTGGTACTTGTACAACAGATAAATAGACCAGTGGAACAGAATTGAGAATCCAGACATAAACCCGTCTACCTATGAGCACCTGATATTTGACAAAGGCCCAAAGTTCATTAAATAGGGAAAAGACAGTCTCTTTAACAAATGGTGCTGACATAACTTGATATCAATCTGCAAAAATAAATAAATAAATAAGAAACAAGACCTGTACCTCACACCACGTACAAAATCTAACTCAAAATGGATCAAAGACCTAAATACAAAATCTAAAATAATAAAGATCATGGAAGAAAAAATAAGGACAATGCTAGGAGCCCTAACACATGGCATAAATAAAATACAAACCATAACTAACAATGTATGACCACCAGAAGAGAAACTAGATAATTGGGAGCTCCTAAAAATAAACACGCTTATCATAAGACTTTATCAAAAGAGTAAAAAGACTACCTACAGACTGGGAAAAAATTTTTGCCTGCAACATGTCTGATATGAGTCTAATTTCTAATATCCACAAGATTCTGCAACTCTTCAACAACAAAAAGACAAATAACCCAGAATATGAACAGAAACTTCAGCAAAGAAGACATTCAGGCAGCTAACAGATGCTTGAAGAAATGCTCGTGATCATTAGCCAGTAGAGAATGCAAATCAAAACTACAATGAGATACCATCTCACCCCTTCAGGGCTGGCATTAATCCAAAAAACATAGAATAATATATGTTGGAGAGGTTGCGGAGAGACTGGAACACTTATGTACTGCTGGTGGAAATGTAAAATGGTACAACAACTTTGGATATCGATTTGGCTCTTCCTTAAAAAAACTAGAAATAGAAGTACCATACGATCCAGTAATCCCATTCCTCTAAATATATCCTAGAGAAATAAGAGCCATCACACAAATAGGTATATGCACACACATGTTCATTGCAGCACTGTTCACAATAGCGAAAAGATGGAAACAACCTAGGTGCCCACCAACAGACGAATGGATAAACAAATTATGGTACATACACACAATGGAATACTACACAATGATAAAGAAACAATGAACAACTCATGAAACAGCTCAGGACGTGGATGAATCTGGAAGCCATTATGTTGAGTAAAATTAGTCAGTCGCAAAAGGACAAGTATTGTATGAGACCACTATTATAAGAAGTCAAGAAAAGGTTGAAACACGGAAGAAAATATTCCTTGATGGTTATAATGGTGGGGAGGGAGAGGGGAATTCACTAACCAGATAGTAGACAAAAATTATGTTAGGTGAAGGGGAGGACAACACACAATACAGGGGAAGTCAGGACAACTGTACCAAAACCTAAAAAATTCCCTGAATACAACAAAACACTTTGAGGGACAGAGTAGCAGGAGCGGGAGTATGTGGACCATGGTTTCAGAGGACATCTAGTTCAATTGGCATAACAAAGTTTATTAAGAAAAGATTCAGCATCCCACTTTGGTGAGTGGCGTCTGGGGTCTTAAAAGCTTAGGAGCAGCCATCTAAGATACATCAATTAGTCCCAATTCACTTGGAGCAAAGCAGAATGAAGAATGCCAAAGACACAAGGAAAATATTAATCTAAGAGACAAAAGGGCCATATAACCCAGAGACTCCATTAGCCCCAGACCAGAAGAATTAGATGGTGCTGGGCTACCACCAATGATTGCCCTGAGAGGGAGTACAACAGAGAGTCCCTGATGGAGCGGGAGAAAATCGTGAAGCAGAATTCAAACTTACATAAAAATACCAGACTTACTGGTCAGATTGAGACTGGAAGGACCCCTAAAGCCATAGCCCCCAAATACTACGTTAACCCAGAACTAATACCATTTCCGAAGATCACTCTTCAAAGATTAAACTATAAAACACAGAATAATACTCGTGAAGACTGTGCTTCTTAATTCAAACACATACAAAAAAACAAAACCAAACCCAGTGCTGTCGAGTCGATTCTGACTCATAGCGACCCTATAGGACAGTGTAGAACTGCCCGGTAGAGTTTCCAAGGAGCCCCTAGGCAGATTCAAACATCCGACTCTTTGGTTAGCAGCGACTTAACCACTACGCCACCAGGGTTTCCATTCAAACAGATACAGGAGACCAAATAGGTAGCTCCTTTCCAGAGACAGGATGAGAAGACAGGTGCTGGCTGGATGGGCACAGGAAACCTGGGGTGGAGAGGGGGAGTGTGCTGTCACCTTGTAGGAATTGCAGCTAGTGTCACATGACAGTATGCATATAAAATTTTGTATGAGAGTTTAACTTGAGCCATAAACTTTCACCTAAAATATAATTAAAAAAAAAAAAAAAAACCTATAGAGTACAGTTCTACTCTGACACACATGGGGTCACCATGAGTTAGACCTAACTTGATGGTAACTGGTTTGGTTTCACTCCCCTTTCTTTTAACTTTTTCACTCACATCAATTTTTAATAAATTAATGAGACACACTTTGACAGATAAATATTTGAGACAGAGAGAATGGCAGTTTGATGCAGTTCTTGAACCTGAGATATATGATTTTCAGTACATATTTGCATAATTTAAGTAAATAAAAAAAAGAAATTGTTGAGTTTGGCTATTTAATGTGCCCCCTCCCCCCTCCTCACTAGCTTAAATGTGAATGAATTGTCTCTTCTATATAAAATATATCTTCTTAAAATTTCAGGACTACTGTATTACCCAATGTTTGAAAAAAATGGTTTAGTTGATTCTGTGGAAATAAACACTTTTTGTCTCATGTCAAAGTCCTACCCACATATTGTCCCCAGCTAGTTCAGACTTATCTAAAAGACTCCATTAGTTCTGGCCCATATTTTTAAATGTTTTCTTTGTTTTTGTTCTTGTTTATTCCCCATTCCAAGCATATGAACCTGGCAACATAAGGAATTTGCCTGTGTGTGTTCATTCCATTAAACTGCCTTTTAAGGGCAAGGAGCAAAGAAAAGCTGTAAATCTCAAACCACTTATTGTAATGTGAGGCACCTGGACTGCAGAATACATATGAGTAGATGACAAATAGTGAAGTCTCGGGAGCCATAAATAAAGACAAGGAGACTGGAAATCTGGTGCCACACGACTCTTAAGCAACTTGACTTGCCCTGAAAAACCTTTAGAGTTAAGGTCAAGAACTCAGGAAGTTTTGCGTTGATGAGCTTGAAGCCACACTCGTTTGTACAGTACAGGGAGCATAATGCTTGGTATTGATTTCACTCTGATGATTGCTTAACAAGCATAGTTATGCCTAAGTGACTGATGAGACTAGTGACCTGCCAAGTGGCAATGGATAAAAAAATATATATCTACTGTAAAGTAAAACAATTAGAATGAAATATACTGACTAGGCTTTGCCAGTGTTGACTTGCTGAGTCAAACATTAAACATTAAACATGTCTTTTCTTAATAGAAGGAGGAAAATGAATTGCATTGGGACATCAACATCTTTTAATACGGTATCTATTTAATTTCCAAATTTGGAAACAATGTAAGTGTGATTAACATTTTTAGACAGTAGAACTAGGATGAGTTACACTCTAATGCATAGTCATCATTGTATTATCAGAAGTTCTACCTTATCTGAAAAAAAAAAATGAAAGTTTAAGAAAATGTAGGCTTTGCATTATATAACAGAAAAGTCATGTTTTGCTCCAGAGTGATATTTGAATCTTTACATCTTTTTTTTTTTTTTAAACAAATACGACACGAGTGTCTACTCATTCTGATGACATAGCTAAAGTATTAAGGGAAGTTTCAAGCCCTGAAATAATGATCTTTAGTTATCTAGAGGTTTGCCTCTTAATCTGCCATTGACTACATTTCATTATAAACTGAAAACACATCTGAAAAGTTGGTAGAATACTACACTCTTTTAGGCAGGATTTTGAATCTATTTCAATGTTGCCTTCTGCCCTCATTAAACACTATTTCCTGTAAGAGCCCGAGCTACACTTGACAAAGAATTAAACCCTGAATTCAGCTTAATTGGCTGATTAAAACAATTACATGGATAGAAAAAATGACTAGAGAAAAGTATGCCCTGAGAATTAGGTTAAATGCAAGATTTAATCCAAAATGGAAGTTTCACATTAATAGAGTGGTAGTTTCCACATTTTCTGAATTCCATTTTCAAACTCACTCAAAGTTCAAATTGGTATCATTCATTATTTCACTCTTTTATGCCTATAACCAGTTATTAATTTTAACCCATAGCCATTTAGCTTATGATCTACAACCACTGAAATGACTTCTAGGGAAGTTTGACATTTATTTTGAAAAGGCCATAACCTCAGGTTCAATGAGAAGGGGTTAAAGCTTTACATACATAGGTGTTGTTTGGGGGTGATCCAAATTAATTGGATGCAACCAAAGTACCTTCATGATAAGAAAGAGCTAAAGGAAGTAGGCACCAATGTTTGTCAAACCCAGTGTTTATCATTTGTGGAACATTCTGTGGTGTGTCCTGCTAGAAAGAGCAACCTAAATACCTAGAAAACACAATGTAAAAGCCAGGAGTCCTAATTTAAATGAATAAATGAATGAGTTTCCCCACTAGGTGCCAGGGAGTGGACAAAGTGAACATTAAATACTTCATAATATATATTAATTATTGTGTAGCCGGCAATAGAAAAAAAGTTTTTTTTTTTTTAATTGATGTGTAGAAAGAGTGAGAAACACGAAATTTCACAACACTAAATTTATGATTGCTGGGTTTTCCTTCAAGGTGAATATTGCTGTGTGTGTGTACCAATGGTGGAGTACTGAAAGAATTGAAATGCACTGAAAATCAATCTTATTTTCCCACGTTGCTAGCTCACCTTCACTTGGTCCTCCTTCCTTGTTATTTGAGAGAAAGGTGGCGGACGTTATCATTTGCAAGCTATTATAACATTAACATAAATCAATATGAGGTAACTATTTTGTTTGCCGGGTAATCCCACATTACTGAAATCTGTTCTGAGAGGGAAACAGGAAAATACAATAGAAGGATAATAAGTCATGTATGTATACTCTCCTCACCTCTCTTTACTGATACTTCATTGATTTGTTTTTTTATTTTTCATGAACCCAGCTGTAAATGTTAGTAAAGCTATGGAAAAGGACAAACTTTTTACTTATTTTCAACTAAAAGTAATATAATATTTTGGCTTTCTCTCATTGTAAGTGTAGAGCCCTCATTTTAACTACAGAATCCTAGGACACTATTTAATTGTGGATCAGTAGGAAGGAAAGGAAGGGAGCTATTGTTACTCTATTGGAAATGCTGCCAGCCCTGGTAGCCCATCATTTCCATCCAATACTCCCTAGAAGGGCAGAAAACAAAGGAACAACAACAACAACAAAATCAAACTCTTTACTGTTAAATTGATTCCAACTCATTGTGACCCAATAGGACAGAGTAGAACTGGCCTATGTGGTTTCCAAGGAGTGTCTGGTGAATTCAAACTGCTGACATTTTGGTTAGCAGCCTGAGCTCTTAACCACTGTGCTACTCGGGCTCAAAAAAGGGAGAAGCAAGTATGAAATTGTATTACAATGTCATCCATATACATGTTAAAATTTTTAACTTGAGACCATTTATATAAGGAAAACAAATATAAATACTACCAGACCACACACATGCACATACAACAGTACAATTTCAGGTAAATTTGCACAGCAAAATGCTTTAAGGCTGTTTTTTTCCATGTGTGTTCTGTTCTTGTAAACAAACCTGTGTTTCAGTTGTATGATACTTCCCCATAGTTAATGAAAGGAAGTTTTTGCTTAACATCTCAGAATAAGTGAACATTACATGAGCAGAAGTGCAACTTTGTTTCTTAAAGCTACTTAAAGCTTTCCTTTTTTCATTCTCTGCTCCGAATTTTTGAAACAGAGGACTTGGTCACACTTGGGATGTGGATTGGAGTTTGCATATGTTCTTTGGGTCTGTATCTGTGTATGTATATACAGATGCAAAGTATAGAAAAATACAACCTTGTAAGCTAAAGCATGTAGCTAGTAGATGTTTGAGTAATGTGTGAGTACATACATATATTTCTACATAGTTTTGGTGCAGTTTTCTATGTTCACTAGTATTTCTTGCATACTAAATCGTGTATAAACAAACACAAAATTTCCAATCTGTTCAAAGTGCTCACTAATATATCAATTATATGGAAATAAATATGCAGTTAAAAAAAGGTTTTTAACAGAACTACTGTACTTGTGTATCTTAACTCCTTCTGAGTGGTCTCAAGGATGTGTAGTTTCTAAAGCCATTTTCAATAAAATGTTTTTCTTGTCCTGCTCTTGAAATTCTTTTACTCTTACCTCTTTTATGAGATATACAAATTAGTGGTGAAGGAGACAGCATGAGTTAGAGATGAATCTAGAATAATAATAATATATATTATTATAAATTATTATATATTACTAGAATAATTACTATAACATTTCAATCACTTGTTATACTGCACCTGTATGAACAATCATGAAGTCATCTGCCTGTCCTTTACCAGGATTTCCAAAGAAAAGTTAGAACATTAAATGTCAATTTAATTAACAGTAAGGGCATTTCATGCTTTTGGGTAAAACGCAATCATTCTGAGTTCAAAACTCTCTCTCTCTCTCTTAGTCCGCCATCCTTCCTAAATGTGATGTGTTCTCCATGAGATACATCTTAGTTGGGCCAAAACATCTCTTTGTGTCCAACAATCATACATGAAGAATCTCAAATTTCAACTCTGTTCTGTTAAGGTCCATGAAATTTTCTTTAGGCTGTTGGTTCAAGGGCAATGGGGTCTCTTCAAGCAAGCACAAGACTTCAGAGATAAAGTGAGGGAAATGCAAAACAAACCAATACGAAAAAGAAAAGCTGAGAAGAACGGCCCAGTAAGAAAAACTTACCAAAGTGAGAATCATGCATTACTATAATTAGAGGTCTCCAGTGTAGTCTAGGGATCTATGCGCATCTGTGAATACAAAATTATTTGCATAATGATACTAAGGGAAATTTTTCAGAAGCATACTTGACTGTGACATCACAACAGATTAAAGAAGAGGAGCTCTAAAAATAAAACCCATGTGTGTTCTATTAAGGGAGACTTCATAAAAATGCAAAACAATGACACTCTTCTCATTAATTTTTATTTTGGGAAAATAGTTATTTTTATATACTTGTTATTAATGTTGACACATAATGGATGTATTGCTGTGTTGTTAAACTCATATTTTACACAATTAATTTAACTACTAACATAGTAAATATTGATAGATACATATATCTATCAGTAGTTTGGAAACCCTGGTGGCGTAGTGGTTAAGTGCTACGGCTGCTAACCGAAGGGTCAGCAGTTCGAATCCACCAGGCGCTCCTTGGAAACTCTATGGGGCAGTTCTACCCTGTCCTGTAGGGTCGCTATGAGTCGGAATCGACTCGACGACACAGGGGTTTTTTTTTATAGTGTACATAACAGGTTATGTGGAGTTGTCAATCATGTTTAAGAATTTATAAGTTCCTTGACCAAAAAAAATTGGGAAACAATTATTTAAATTAGTGAAATTTTTTCCCAATAGAAAAATTTTCAGTAGGAAATAAAGCAGTTGGAAAAATATTTTGAACTAAAATTTCTAGTGATTTGATGTATGTCTTTGTCATCAGGAGTATAACCACAAAAAGTGATCTACTTAGTAATTATTTGAGTGTTCATT
The DNA here is from genome assembly GCF_024166365.1 of Elephas maximus indicus. Lineage (NCBI taxonomy): Eukaryota > Metazoa > Chordata > Mammalia > Proboscidea > Elephantidae > Elephas > Elephas maximus. The sequence continues at coordinate 41,784,238 of NC_064836.1, read as the reverse complement.
TTCTGATTTTTTTCTTTTAGATATTTCCCATTAGTTTATTGTCAGATTTAAAGTACATGTCTCTAAAAATAAAAGCTAAAACTGAGCAGAAGTATTTATCAATTGCTGTCATCTGATTTATCAAGTCAAACTGTAAGATGCATAAACAATTGGAACTTTGTCTAATCAAGATGAATTAGAAATTCGTGGCTGTAAAAGAAACCTCCATGAAAGAAAAATATTTAAAAACTAAAAATGATAATGACGGGATGACATGCTGTAACACAAAATATTTTAGTTTCGGAAACACTAGTTGATTAGCAACAATAGCCTCCCTCTACCCTGAATTCCGTGCTTGTATATTCAACTACCAACTTGAATTTTCCCTTTGTGTATTTATTAGCGTCCTTTAACTTGACATGCAGGTGAAAGAGCTGGCAGTCTGCTTCAGTAAAGATAAAAAAAAAACCAGTGGCAGTCCAGTCGATTCCACCTTATAGCAACCCTATAGGACAGAGTGGGACTGCCCCACAGAGTTTCCAAGGAGCACCTGGTGGATTTGAACTGCTGACCTTTTAGTTAGCAGCCATAGCACTTAACCACTATGCCACCAGGGTATCCACAGTAAAGATTACAGCCAGGAAAACTGTATGAGGCAGTTGACTCTGTCGCATATGGTCACTCTGAGTCAGAATCAGCTTGATGGCACCTAATAACACCAACAACTTGACACAAACAAAAAATAAAGGTATGTTTTCAACCAACCTATTTACTTTTTCAGTTATATTTAATATTTACTTGAGGCCAAGAAGGAAGTAAAGGCAGAATTGTAAACTGACAGAGTGTTGAAGTTGTATGCACATGATGGCTTTTCAACAAAGCCTGGGAACTTACTGGATTCCTGCATGGAAGAGCATCTCTGTGTAATCATTGGCGGCTGACCACTACACTAATTTAACAAAGACTTCAATGGCCACACGTGACAGAGCATGTAGACTTTATAGAACAAGTTCAGAAATGTCATTAAACAGCAACAGTGAATAGCAACAACAAACCACAGAGAAGAAAGGGAATCTGATTTCCAGAGTTGTAATATTATATTTTTTAAAGTTTTCATTTTAGGTAAAAAATTATGAGACATGAAAAAATGGTAAGTCTACCCATGAAAGAAATTATTTTGATCTTATGTAATGACCAATAATACTTCTTTAGAATAAAGTTACTAATACCATTAGCATAAATTTGTCTATCAATATCAATCACATTTTTAAATACGATTTCAGCGTACCCCTTTAATCTTTAATTATGTTTTAATTCAGGAATATTTTATGTTAATATTTACTTAAATATAATTTCCTTTATAGCTGTAATAATTACTTTATAAGATACCACCACTATTCTGTCTTTTGGATTTATTTTTCCTTATCTTTTACCATATCTTAAATCAGTTTTTCTTTATGTTCTACTCACAAGTCACTAATTTGTTTTCAACCAATTTTAGTCTTTTTGTTGTTTCTAATTAAATTTTGATTTCTGCAATATTTTTTTGTCCTGTGTTTTTGTTTTTTTTTTCTCATTACTTTCTGTAGTTCTGTCAGTTCTTCTCCACTATTTATAACGTCTTATTTTGGAGGTCCTTTATTTTAATTTCACCTGATTACATAAATTTCTTTGAGAACATATAGACAGTTGTACTTTGCTGAATTTATGAATTTAATGTTGAATATTACATTTTTTGAACACATACACTATACCTTCAAATTTAAATATAGCTATTTTCTATTTTTAGACATTTTTTCATTTTAGAAATATTAAATCGAGGGCACTGGGGTGGGATTGGATTTAGTAAGAAACACTTTTATTTACCAACTACTCTGGTACATTAAAAAAAAAAAAAAATGCTGTGGAGTTGATTCCAACCCATAAAAAGCAACCCTATAAAAACCCTATAGGACAGAGTAAAACTGCCCCATAGGGTTTCCAAGGAGCACCTGGTGGGTTCAAACTGCCAGCCTTTTGGTTATCTGCTTTTGGTTAGTAGCTCTTAACCACTACACCACCAGGGTTTCTACTCTGATACATAAATTTTTTTTTTTTTTTTTTTTTTATGTATCAGTTGATACATATTATCTCATTCTATCCACAACAATGTTCTGAGATGATTATAAAAGCTGTATAGTTTTTATAGATGAGGAAACTGAGAATTATATAAATAAAGAGGAATAATAGGTATTATACTAAAGACATGGAAAATGAGCTGCTGGATGTCAAAGGAGATGAGGGAGAAAAAATACCACTCCTTTCATTGGAGCATTACCTGAAGCTAGTAAAAGCATGTGCTAAAGAAAATCAAGTTTCAACTCAATACCTCAATGGGATGCTTACCTTTGCACAGAAAAATCAGTACCAAGGTCAAAAAATGTGAATACTACAGTAAATATAGGATATTTTCAGTATTCTAAAAGTGTCAGGAACATCTGTGTAGGAATCCCATGTGCCTCACTGTGAGGAACTCTGAAGACCAGAATCAATTCTGAAAAACTCTTCTGAACCCTAGTGCATTCACAGAATATAAAATATTTATGGATCATTGACAATCCTTGAGACTCTTGAGCAACTAAAGGAGATGGCTACGTATGAAAAACAAATACTGACTTAACGCAGGATTTAAGAACATACTCAGTCCTGGCATTAATGAGTGGCCGGTCTTCTGAAGGAGCCCTGGTGGCTCAATGGTTAAGATATCAATCAGCCTGCTAACCAAACGGTGGCAGTCCGAATCCACCAGCCACCCCTTGCCCATGGGGCAGTTCTACTCTTCTTTCTAAGTTCGCCAGGAGGTGGAATCAAATCAACAACAATGGGCTTTCGGTAATGTAAAGTTAATCTGAATTTATGAGAAAGAATTAAGGTTTTAAACTCACTTTATAATCTCTATTTCCTGAATGCTTTCTCAGGTTTTATTTTTGTTGTGTTTTTTTTTTTTTTTTTTCATACTCCACCAGCCAAAAAGATTTTATTACTTCACTTTCTGTTATTTATAAAAAATAGATGTGATGTATATGCTCTTTCAAAGTATGTATCTTTGACCTGAACTTGGGATGTGCATACAGCTACCATGCTTGACAGCTTACTGAAAGTTCGAAGGTTAGAGTTTACCCAGAGGCACCTCAAAAGAAAGGTCTGACGATCTACTTCAGCCCCTGAAAACTCTGAGGACAGTTCTACTCAGACATGCGTGGGGTTGCCATGAGCAAGAATTGACATGACCCAGCTGGTATCTTTGACCCAGTATCATACTCTCTTGTTCTTCTCCTTTTATCAGCAGGTTTAGACACATCACTATGATTGGATTTACTGTAGCAATTATGTTTCCCTTCCTTGCTTTACACTTAATTCTGAGATTTAAAAAGTGCATTTTAGTTAAAATCATCTTGTTTTATGTACTGATAGGTGAATAAAATTGTTGATGACTCAACAGGCCCTATATAATTCGTAACATAAGAGTAAGGATGGTTTGGCAAAAAATAGAGCAAGAGAGAGAGAGAGAGACAGAAAGAGAGAGAAGAAAAAGCATGAAATTGTTAAATGAATAAATAAAGCGTAATTAATTGCCATTGTGCTTTAAAGTACTCAAAATTGGAGTGGTGGGATTTATCACTTGTCCATTTAAAGTCTTGGAGAATTATGAGTAAGCAGTTCAGCAGAGAGAACGACACTGTTTTGGAAGCAGGTAGGGCCATGTATGGGCATGGTGACTCATATCTAAGCCTGCCTCTGATTCATGACTTGATTTTCATGATCTTCAACTTCTTAAATTTCTAGCCAATAGTAGGAGTCTTGGTGGCAGAATGGTTATGTGCTACTGCTGCTAACCAAAAGGTCTGCAGTTCGAATCCACCAGCCACTCCTTGGAAACCCTATGGGGCAGTTCTACCCTGTTCTATAGGGTTGCTCTGAGTTGGAATCAACCCAACAGCAATGTTTTTTTTTTTTTTCTGTGTCAGGCAATAGTAACCATCACTTAAAGTTTTTTTTTTAATCAAATGAAATAATAAATGAAAAGTACATAGCCTATCACATAGTGTTGAGAACATATTAATTTCCCTTTACTTGATTGTTCACGTACTTTACTATTATTTGCACATTAATTTGGTATGTAGTTCACGCTAGCAAATATCAAAAAGATGATGTTAACATTTTCATTTTACTTTCAATCAAGGACAAGCCCTATGATACAACAGACAATAGCCATTGCATCATTAAAAAAGGGGGGTGTTGATCCCTTCATTGCAATAACATAATTGGTACTACACTGGTAGATTCTGTATTGTAATTTTATGCAAATTCTGTCCACATTTACATATCTATGCACAGATCTGGTCATGCATCTTCCTTAGTCAAAAAATCTGTCCTAGTTTCTTATAGTCTATAATTTTCAGTTTAAACCTTTTAGAGTAGAATTTAATTATCTTCTAATTGGCCCCAATCTAGTTTGCTTTGGATCATATTACTTAATCCCCCCACCCCATTACCTGCATAATATGAAACATATTTGTCCTTTTAATTTGGGTACAGTCAAATTTTATTGGGATGCTTTGTGGAGACTAAATTGGCTCAAGATAAAAGTTTTAGCCAAAACTTTCAAAAGTTAAGCCTATAAATAAATATCTTTGCTTAGAAAAGTGTGATGTGAATATCATATTTTGTAAGCTACAGCAATATCAATTAATTGTTACAAGAATATATTTTTATCATTATACTTCATAGATGTTAGTCAGGGTCCTCCAGAGAAACAGAACCAATAAGATACATATCTATCTCTTTATCTGTCTACAGAGATCAAGAAGTTTATACTGAGGAATTGGGTCACTTGACTGTGGGCTGCTGGCAAGTCCAAAATCTGTACGTCAAGTGAAAGGCTAGAGATTCCTACTGTCCTGTGTTCCAAAATCTGTAGGTCATGTAATGGGAAGAATAAAGAGTGGAACAGCTCTGACAAAATATCTTTTTGTGGTCCGAAGCAGAGTACTCCCTAGGAACACCTCCCTTTCTTCTCCTAAGGCCTTCATCTTATTAGAGAAAAAAAAAAAAAAAGAGAAGACCACTCAAATTATGGAGAGTAATCTGCTTTACCTAAGGCCGATTTATTTAATCACATGTAATGGAGCCCTGATGACTCAGTGGTTAAGAGCTCATCTGCTAACCAAAAGGTCAGCAGTTTGATCACCAACCCCTCTTTGCAAACCCTATGAGGGTAGTTCTACTCTACTCTCTTTTTTTTTTTTTTCCAAAGCAAAGATTTCACATATTTATTAGTGAAATCTATCTCTTACTGCAGAAGCATAAAGGCAAAGGAAGAAACCAAAATTTTCCCAAAACATGTTCAATTGTACAGATCATGGTGAAATTTTCAACTTGATATAGTAAAATGCTAGTGATCCTGATAGAGGGGTAAATCTGTGTTCCATAATAAGTGCAACTCCTTATAAATCCAGCTTGGTTCTTCTCCAGCTTCAACTCTTGGAATTGTACTTGATTTTATTACCAGTTTTCATTTGAATCCATTAGGGAATGGGGCAATTCAGCTTTTGTTTCTTGGCCAGGAATCTCTTAAAACAGAAAGTCTTATGAGAAGCCATGGTGAGAGTTTGTCACTATAGGGTCATTATAAGTAGGAATTGACTCTATGGCAATGGGTTTCTGGTTTTAACTACATCATCCATGGCATCTAGACTTCTGTTTGATCAAGCAGCAGACTATCATAGATTAGCCAAGTAACACATAAAATTAATCATCACAGATATTATCCTCTGAAAGTATAATAAAAGTATTGCAATAAGTCATTAAATGGTTTTTCTTACTGCAACTCAAGATTCTTCTAAATTTGTATTTTAAGGCTGAATTCTGATTAAAATAATGAAATGAATGTGTGAAAATATAAAACATTTTTTCAGAAATATTGATATTTTTATCTATATAGCAATTGATAACTTTGTTCTCTAAAATATGGTCAGTTCTATTGTATTTATTCCTTATGCTGGTTCGCTGGTAATCTTTCATATTATTACTTTACAGAACAATAATTTTTTGGGTCTTCTAGTTTAAAATAGGAATATGAGTTTGATATTTACACAACAACCTCTCATTATGTCTCCTATATGTTATCGAAATGACCTAGACCTTTAATAGTTTGGGACACTATTGTAAACTTTCTGAAAATTCTGGAAGATTTAATTTACTTGCCATAAAATTACATTCTTGCAAAAGGTCTTACAAGAAAGACAGGATTATAAAAAGGGATATTCAAGTTTTGATTCAATTAATTAATATTAAAAGACAAGTTTTGATTCAATTAATACTAAAAACAAGAACAAAAGCACAAATGTTTGCTTGGTGAAAAAGAAGGGAGTAAATTAGTAGAATTCAAATAAACCAACCAGCTTTTATACAGAAATGGACCGTCTTAGTTATCTAGCGCTGCTGTAACAGAAATACCACAAGTGGATGGCTTTAACAAAGAGAAGTTTATTTTCTCACAGTAAAGTAGGCTAAAAGTCCAAATTTAGGGTGTCAGTTTCAGGGGAAGGTTTTCTCTATTGGCCTTCCCTTCGATCTTCCCCCAGGCTAGGATTTTCTCTGCACAGGGACCCCCGAGGCCAAAGGACGCACTCTGCTCCCGTCACTGCTTTCTTGGTGGTATGAGGCCCCCAACTCTCTGCTTGCTTCCCTTTCCTTTTATCTCTTGAGAGTTAAAAGGTGGTGCAGGCCACATCCCAGGGAAACTCTCTTTACATTGGATCAGGGAGGTGATTTGAATAAGGGTGGTATTACAATCCACCCTAATCCTTGTTAGCATAAAATTACAATGACAAAATGGAGGAAACCACACAATACTGGGATCATGACCTAACCAAGTTGACACATATTTTTTGGGGGGACACAATTCAGTCCATGACATGGAATGAACACAGCAACAAGGTCGAGAGCAAGTGATGGGGAGTAATACCCGTTAGGTGCTAGCCTCTGGGATTTGCACACAGAGTTGGATTTTATGCTATGGGAATATGGTATGGATCCATCACATTACCCCTAGACTAGACTATGTGCTGACAACAATGAGAATTCACAACTTGGCATTGACTCTTAGCAACCCTGAAGGATAGAGTAGAACTGTTCCATAGGGTTTCCAAGGGGCACCTTATGGATTCGAACTGTCAACCTTTCGATTAGTGACTATAACTTTTAACTACTACTTCACCAGGGTTTCCTTTCGAGCTCCCAGGACTGGCAATTATGAAAGCTAGAAATAGGAATTTTAGCCCTCACTTAACTCCCATAATCACAATAATTCTAGGAAATTTTTAAGTGCATATTTTTAAGTGCATAGGTAAGATATATTCCATCTATGCCTCACATATGCATAAATATTAATTATGTATATATGCATACTTCTGCTAAAGCCATGGAATAATGACTGTATCAAGTAATTTTAAAATAAATATATTTCCTTCTATAATCACAGGTTGTACATTCTTCACATTAATTAAAATCTATAGCTCATCATGTATCAAAGGTTTTAAAAATTATAACACTTAAATTATATCTTGTTCTAGAAACTGACCATTTATATGAATCTATGCAAGTAAATAATATCCTTAGGTGTATATATAATACCTAATTGTTTCAACCACACATGGTTTTTTATTTCCCTTCTCCCAAAATCAAAACTTAAATATAGTCCTGTTTTGTAAAAGAAAATGCCCTGAGAGGTATTGTAAGAATCAGAAAGAGGGGGAAGGCTAGAAGGAAGCTTCATGAATAACTCGCTTCATGGAAGTTAATTCTCTCAGAAGTAAAACATTTCTTATCATATCAAAGCTCAAGTGTAAAAGCACAAATAGAGTAAGATATGAATAAACAAATCTGCATTATCAATAAACATTTCAGTCTATAAGGAAGAAGTTCCTGAAACCTTAAATCCACATTTTTCAGAATCCTTTTGATATATTATTGAACTAAATGACAGCCTAAGAACAAATTTTTTTAATTAATTTTTATTAAGCTTCAAGTGAATATTTACCATTCCAATCAGTCTGTCACATGTAAGTTTACATACATCTTACTCCCTTCTCCCACTTGCTCTCCCCCTATTGAGTCAGCCCTTACAGTCTCTCGTTTCGTGCCAATTTTGCCATCTTCCCTCTTTCTCTATCTTCCCATCCCCCCTCCAGTCAAGAGTTGCCAAGACACTCTCCAGTGTCCACCTGATTTAATTAGCTCACTCTTCATCAGCATCTCTCTCCCCCGCACTGACCAGTCCTTTTCATGCCTGATGAGTTGTCTTCGGGGATGGTTCCTGTCCTGTGCCATCACAGGGTCTGGGGAGCATTGTCTCTGGGATTCCTCTAGTAGCAGTCATACCATTAAGTATGGTCTTTTTATGAGAATTTGGGGTCTGTATCCCATTGGTCTCCTGCTCCCTCAGGAGTTGTCTGTTGTGCTCCCTGACAGGGCAGACATCAATTGTGGCCGGGCACCAACTAGTTCTCCTGGTCTCAGGATAATGTAGGTCTCTGGTTCATGTGGTCCTTTCTGACTCTTGGGTTCTTAGCTGTCGTGTGACCTTGGTGTTCTTCCTTTGCCTTTGCTCCAGGTGGGTTGAGACCAACTGATGTATCTTAGATGGCCACTTGTTGGCATTTAGGACCCCTGATGCCACATTTCAAAGTGGGATGCAGAATGTTTTCATAATAGAATTGTTTTGCCCATTGACTTAGAAGTCCCCTCAAACCATGTTCCCCTGACCCCAGCCCCTGCTCCGCTGACCTTTGAAGCTTTCATTTTATCCCAGAAACCTCTTTGCTTTTAGTCCAGTCCAATTAGACTGACCTTCCTTGTATTGAGTGTTGTCTTTCCCTTCACCCAAAGCAGTTCTTATCTACTGATTGATCAATAAAAAACCCTCTCCCTCCCTCCCTCCCTCCCCCCTTTGTGACCACAAAAGTATGTGTTCTTCTCCGTTTTTTCTATTTCTCAAGATCTTATAATAGAGGTCTTATACAATATTTGTCCTTTTGCCTCTGACTCATTTCGCTCAGCATAATGCCTTCCAGATTCCTCCATGTTATGAAATGTTTCAGAGATTCGTCACTGTTCTTTATCGATGCGTAGTATTCCATTTTGTGAATATACCACAATTTATTTACCCATTCATCCGTTGACGGACATCTTGGTTGCTTCCAGCTTTTTGCTATTGTAAACAGAGCTGCAATAAACATGGGTGTGCATATATCTGTTTGTGTGAAGGCTCTTGTATCTCTAGGGTATATTCCGAGGAGTGGGATTTCTGGGTTGTATGGTAATTCTATTTCTAACTGCTAAGAACAAATTTTATTATTTTCACAAATTTTATTTTATTTTTATCTTAAATTATATACTGAGGGTTCAATATATGTTGAAAATATATCAGCAAAGATTTATATTAGCAGAGTAAAGGAAAAAGTGTGCTGCCTCCATAACAGTCTATCAAAGGAAGAAGAAAGATACAGTTTACTTAAAAAAAAAAAATTCTGTGGGAAGACAATTTTTAAGTGTTAATAAACATGGACACAAAGTCATCTGTAGCCCTCTCAGGTGTTTACAGGTACTGGAGTCTCTGGGGACTCTGTCCAGGTGCCTAAAGCTATTACTTCTTCCATTATGACTTTTCCTTTTTTATTATGTTTGGGCTTTGACTGAGTTTTTAGCAAAGGTCAAAGTATAAGCTTATTGCCTGGAGGCTTGCTTTCTGAGCCAAAAGAAAGTGTCAACTAAAATAAAGGATCTTCCATTAACAAATCTATTTCTAGCCTCAAGTTCACCAATACCTTTGGCATGACACTAAAGATAGATAAGTTCCCTATCCGGGATGATGCACGTACAGGCTGGATTTGTTATTCCTGTATTTACAATGTTATATTTATGAGATAATTCACTAAGATGTTTTTAAACATCCTGCCATTTGTATAAATCATAATGTGGAGCATCTTTTGTTCTGTTCCAATAAGAATTTTATTATTTCACTCCTAAAAATAGTAAATTTTACTGTGACATACAGCCCATTTTCCTGTTGTGATTAAGCCTGGTGATCTTCAGGTCAAAGCACTGATAATCCGATCAAGGAAGTAAGGGTATCACCTTCCCTCTCCAAATAGAAGAAAAAGCACAAAGCTAAGTCAACCAGAAGGAAAGGAGAGAAAGAAGTTAAAATTACAAACGCCATGCTTGTCAACTTCTGTACATCCATTCTTTTTAAACTCCCAACAGTTCTGACCAGTGGGTGTTTTACTGTAAGCTTTTTCTTGTATATTATACTGTCTCCAAACTTAAACCTACTTTTAACCGTGGCTAATTTTTTTTTTTTAATACTAAGGGCCTCACGATAAAGAGTAGAGCAAGTCTAATGCGAATACATCCAAGTGTATCATATTCCAGTTTTTGAGGAGTCCAATCATTCATTGCCTATAAATGAGAAAGGAGCCCTGGTGGTGCGATAGTGAAGTACTCTGTTGCTAACTGAACAGTTGGAGGTTCAAACCCCGCAGACTCTTTGCAGCAGCAAAGACCTCTGCTCCCATAAAGATTATAGCCTAGCAAGCCCTATTGTTCAGTTATACTCAGTCACATAGGGGTGCTATGAGTCAGAATGACTCGATGGCATACAGCAACAACAACAATGAGAAATGATGGAGGATGTTTATAAAATAGAGTTCAACCTCACGAAGTGAAGTTGGAGAAAAAAAATAAATAAAAGGAAACTTCAGTGATTGAGTCAGATTCCTCAGGTTTATCAGCTAAGGCTCAAGAACAGGTCACAGTCCTCAAGGAAAATTATTGTGAGAAATATATGCCAGAGGCCGGGACAGAGAGTCAAGAGAGGCTGTTTGCAAACCATCAGTATGTATCATATAGAGAGGTCACATTCTTACGATCACAGACACCTCCCAGAGAGCAGAATATAGCCCAAAAATATATAAAAAACACCTCTTTTTTTTTTTTTTTAGAGAGAGTTTTGGTTGTACTTTAGATGAAGATTTACAGAGCTAACTAGTTTCTTATTGTTTTGTGATGTTGGTTGCTACTACCATGACATGTCAACACTCTCCCCTTCTTGACCTTAGGTTCCCTATTAACAAGTTCCCTGTCCACTCCTGCCTCCTTGTCCTTGCCCCTGGGCTGGTGTGCCCATTTAGTCTCGCTTTGTTTTGTGGTCCTGTCTAATCTTTGGCTCAAGGGTGAACCTCATAAGTGACGTCATTACTGAGCTAAAAGAGTGTCTGATGCCATGCTTTCAGGGTTTCTCTAGTCTCTGTCAGACCAGTAAATCTGGTCTTTTTTTTTTTTTGAGTTAGAATTTTGTTCTACATTTTTCTCTAGCTTTGTCTGGGATCCTCTGCTGTTATCCCTGTCAGAGCAATCAGTGGTGGTAGCTAGGCATCATCTAGTTGTGCTGGGCTCAGTATGGTGGAAGCTGTGGTAGTTATGGTCCATTAGTCTTTGGACTAATCTTTCCCTTGTGTCTTTGGTTTTCTTCATTCTCCCTTGCTCTCTATGGGATACTTCTATGGGGGAAAATGACAACAGCAAGAATAACAATGGCAGCAAGAAACACATGGACTCCACATCAAAAAAACTCCTAAGGAATTAGACACTACAAAATGAAAATGAAAAGACCTGAGCTCAGGTCCTGGCTCCATATCTTTGTAGCAGCATCATACTGATCAAAACTTTTTAAGAGTTATTGATTAAGTTAATGGTAACCCCACATTTCCAATTAATCTGACTAAAATCTTGAAGCCTATCTTGACTTCAAAATGCAACAGAAAAGATTTTAAGGGATGGAAGACACTTTTTACTAGCAAGTGAAAAGCTGCAAGGTCTCCTAAGAATTAGGTTCAGGGAGACCTCACATGACCGAGAAAGCAGCACCAGGAGCAGAGCATGTCCTTTGGACCTGGGGTCCCTGCGCATGAGAAGCTCCTCCACCAGGGGGAGATTAAGGACAAGGAGCTTCCTTCCGAGCCTACACAGAAAGAAATCTGTCCCCTGGAGCTGACACACTGAATTTGGCCTTGTAACCTACTACACTGTGAGAGAATAAATTTCTCTTTTTAAAGCCAAAAAAAAAAAAAAAAAAAAAAATTAGGCTCAGAACTAAACATAATTCATTTTAATGACTCAAACAAGTCACATGCTGTGTGCAAAGTCATGGGGTAGAAAAATATATATATAAAAAAATACCCTGTCTTATTTATGGGGAAGTCTACATACTCACATAATAAACATCATGGAGACAGAGAAAGATAATTGAGAACAATCATGCCACCCACCACAAGAATAACTCCCCCTATGTGTCTCTATTTGTCCCTGGAACAAAACGTACTTAGTGGCCACTCTGTGATGAGATTTTTGCATATGTAGCAGTGATATTCTAGTCCTTCTTTTACAAAGTTAATTTTAAGTGGGAGACTTTAAACAAACAAAAAAAAAAGATATGCAAGAAAATGATAGCTTGTCGTGGTTGTTATTGGGTGCTGTTGAGTCAGTTTCAACTCATTGTGACCAACCCCATGTGAAAGTGTAGAACTTGCCTGCGGGATTTAATCTTTACAGAAGCAGATCACCAAGTCTCTCCCTTGGATCCACAGGGTGGGTTCGAAACAGTAACCTTTCAGTTGCCAGCCAAATGTTTAACCATTTGTGCTACCCAGGCTCCTTTTAGCTTGTTGTATGTACTATGAATAAATAAAATAAGATGTTGCAATTTTGGAGGAGACTGTTTTGAGTAGTCAGGGAGGTGACATGTAAGTGAAATGTAAAAGATGAAGAGGGACATATAAGAAAAAAAAAAAGATCAAAGATCGTTTGAGGCAGAACAGTGCAAGTGCACATATATGGTGAGGGTTCAGGTGTGTGTGTGTGTGTGTGTGTGTGTGTGTGTGTGTGATGATAAAAGCATGGACTTCAGCATTAGAAATACTGGATTCCATTCCTGCTCTCCAACTCACCAAGTGTCATTTAAATTCTCTCTGCTGCAGTTACAGGTACTTAATACAATGTTACAACACTGAGGTTAGAGTTCTACTTGGGCAGTAATGGAAAAAATAATAGTTAATTTGTTTAAAAGATCACAGGAACATTCAGAATTGTACTTTATATATTACAAAAAAAAGCCAACTTAATACTTATTTTACAGAAATTTACTTTAAACATTACAAATAACAATAACTAATATTTTAAATATGTATTTTATGCTAGATTATTTCCATTGAGAAATATGTGATCATTGTCTTCATTTTATAGTTGAGAAAACTAAGATTTACAGAGGTTAACCATTTGCCTCCATATAGCCATACACAGAGCCTTTGCCATTAGACTCAGAGCGACCCTATAGGATAGAGGAGAACTGTTCCATTGAGTTTTCAAGGAGCACCTGGTGGATTTGAACTGCCAACATTTTGGTTAGCAGCCGTAGCACTTACCCACTGTGCCACCAAGGTTTCCTTTGCCTACATAAATAATGCTAAGATCTATTGGAACTGGAATTTGTGTCCAGGCAGTCTGAGTCTAAAAACTTTATAATTAGCTACTGTCCTCCACATGATTGTTCATTGTTTAAAAGCAATTACCGTCAAGTCAAACCTGACCCATGGCGACTGCATGTGTATCAGAGTAGAATTTTGCTTCATAGGATTTTCAATGACTGATTTTTCAGAAGTAGATCCCCAGGCCTTTCTTCCAAGGTGCCTCTGGGTGAACTTAGATCTCCAACTTTTTGTGTAGGAGCCTTGAGCATTAAACTGTTTGCCTTACAGAGGGACCCTGTGCATTGCTTTATAACATTTAATAACCTTTAGACTCTGTGTTGTTTGCATTACACAAGTAAAAGGAAATTAAAAAAAAAAAAAAGAGTTAGTGTTTCTATTTCTGTTTCACCACATATGAAAAGTCTCCCTGGGATAGCCCCCATTTCTATCTCTGCAACAAAAAAGCATTCACTCATAACAGTATAGTATTGTTTTGCTTTCAATTTCCTCTGATTTCATCTATAAAAACAAAAACAGTTTCCCCCAGAATATCATCCTAAATTTTATTTTCATTAGCCTTGTGTTCTGAGCAATCTCTTCTACTACTAAAGCTTTGTAATTTATGTTATGAGATCCCTCTAATATCCATAGTTATAAACTTAGTGTATTTATCCCCTTGTCAACAAGTCCGTATATCTAACTACCTCCCAGACATTTCCAGTTTGATAACATATAGTTATTTCCACAAAACCAAAACAATAACAATACTCCCTTCCCTTACCCAAATCTGTTTGAAATTCCCAATTTTCCAGTCAATTAAAAACAATAATGCTAATCTTATTAGCTCAATTCAGAGTTAGCATCAGTTCACTGTTCTTTCAATCTTTAATGCCACTTTCAATCTTTAATGCCACTCTCTGCTTGAGAATTTCTATTGAGACTGATTTAGTCACTTATCATATTAGACATTTATTGATGTTGTCATATTTATATGCCTTTCATCAGTCTTTCTCCCACTGCTACTTATTCCGTGTATGGTACCCTTGTCATCTGAAACACAGATGTGGTCATTTTATTTATATGTTTAGTGTTTTATGATCACATTCTCTTTTTAACCCTTATTGATAGCAAATAAACAAACAGGCAAATGAAAACAAACAAAGATATATGATTATGTATATTTGACTCCCAAACTGTCTTTCCCAAATCACACAGCATAGAACTTTTAGTTTAGTAATACTAAGACCATTTGTCATGAATGGTTCTAGTTAATTCCCTTATATAAAATAAGGTTTTTTCTTCCAACTGTTCATACATATTGTTCAAAAATAAATTTTCCAGAGAGAGTTGCTGATGAGGAATGAGCTACTTGCATCAGGTGACACTTGAGACGGTGTTGGCATCTCCTGTCTGGAGGGGAGATGGGAGGGTAGAGGGGGTTAGAAGCTGGCAAAATGGTCACGAATGGAGAGACTAGAAGGAGGGAGCAGGCTGTCTCATTAGAGGGAGAGTAAGTGGGAGTATGTAGTAAGGTGTATGTAAGTTTATATGTGAGAGACCGACCTGATTTGTAAACATTTACTTAAAGCACAATAAAAATTATTTAAAAAATAAATAAATTTTCCATAAAATGAGTGCATATTTTATCTTATATTTACTATATGGCATGATTTTTCTATCTATAACATATATTATGTAAAATAAATTTGAGCTTTTTAGTAATCTTATTTTTAATGTACAAGAGGACCTTCAAAATACCTGCTCACATTCAAGTTCTGTTTTGTATGTTTTGACTTGTATGTGAATCTTCCAATCCATTAGCTATAGAAATGTAGCTAATTAATGGGGATATTTCACAACAGTTATTTAAGAATGAATGCCATCCTACTAACTATATTATACTTTCCTGAAAGTCTCTTTCAATGGCTAAGTTTTTACATGTTCATATTCATAATAGATTTTTGGTTTTCTCTGTGCATATGTAAATATGTGTGTGAGTGAGAGAGAGAGAGAGAGAATGAGAGAGAGACCAGGATCGTGTATGTGATTTTCTGTCAGTGTGGACCGTTATTTTTCTGTGTAGAACAAAGTCGTTGCATAGATGTTTGTTCAGGCACAAGTCCCTTGCTGGCCCAATCCCAGTTAGTTTTCATGTATCGTATGAATACCCATAATATGTAGCAATTTTAAAAACATGTTTGGGTTTATAACAATAATTGCTGCAATGTGTTGAGAGTTGAATTAACTGAAGAAAACAAAAGTGACAGAAACTAATTAAAAAACTGGAACAAGAAGGAATAGGGATTTTTAAAGTGCCTTATAAACTATTTAGTCGCCAGTTCATTTGTGAGAGAAAAACATATTATAATTAAGAGATTATTTTTGTTCAGACTGCATTGCAAATTTTTTGCCTTTTTACTAATTATTTTGGCATTAGGAAACATAAAAATAATTAGTTGGAACAAATATCTTTCTGATATGCCTGGAAGAAGAATTCTGGTTTCAGAGAAGAATATTGAATAATTAATTCTATAAGCCATGTTATTGATTATCTACTATGTACAAAGAAATACACTAAACGATTTAAAAGACTAAAGACTAACTAGAATGTAGTGCTTAACCTAAAGGATAATGCTTAGAGAAGAACAGATGTGGTCAAAGATACATTGTAGTTAATCTGTTACAAATAACAAGAAAGCTGGGTAAAAATGGTGATGAAATTCCATAATGAATTATAAAAAAAAAAAAATTATGGGTAAGATAATTTCAAGGGAAGATTTAGGAGGAAGGATATTTTATAATGAAAAATAGTATATGTAAGGAAAATAAGAACATGGAATTGTGGTAAAACAGAATGGGTTCACAGAAAGCTCTTTCTCATTCTTCATGGGGACTCAGTGAGGCTACAATGTATTCTTCAACATTCTTGTCAGTAGGATGTGATCACCCTACTTGCTGAGTTTTAGCTTGTGGAATATGAGAAAAAGTGATGATCTTACTTTTGGGCTCTTGAGTGAAATTTCCATCTTTTTGCCCTCGATACTCCTGCCAGAATCAAAAGACTCTCAAACTATAGAAGATAGTGGAATCTCAAAATGGTAAGATCGTGATTGCATGGATCTTCCATTTAGTGAATATTATTAGTTGTATACCCATCATGGACTGCTCCAGGAGGAAGAAATGTGTGTGTGTGTTAACCACAGATATCTGAGAATTAATCTGTTGTAGTAACACCCTGGTGGTGTAGTGGTTAAATGCTACGGCTGCTAACCAAAAGGTAAGCAGTTTGAATCCACTAGGTGCTCCTTGGAAACCCTATGGGGCAGTTGCACAGATCAGAGATGAGACTAAGGAGTGCACTGAGAAATAAAAATGTAAAAGCAAGTTGCAGGTAATTATAAGAGGAATCATATTCAAAAAAGAGGATTTTAAATTTGATTTTCCAGGAGATAATATAAGAGAGGTTGAGATGAGATAAACAGAACTGGTATAAGCAAGATTGAGGTGTTGATGGTTCAGTGGCAGATTCTAGACTTTCATATAGGAGACACAAATTCAATTTCCAGCCAGTGCTCCCCGGGTGTAGCTGCCACTCATCTCTCAGTGGTGGCTTGCACGTTGTGATGATGCTGAATAGCTTTCAGCAGTTTTTCCAGATTCAGACTAGGAAGAAAGACCTGGCAATCTGTTTAATGCAATCAGCCAATGAAAACGCTGTGGATCACAGGGGTCCAATCCACAACCAATCATGGGCTTGGAGCAGTACCAGGCAGCATGCTATTCTGTTGTGTATGGAGTTGCCATGAGTCAGGGGATAAGTCAATGGCAGCTAACAATAACAACCTGCAAGATTACAGTGGCAGGGAAATAAAGGACAGAGGGTAAAAAGAAGAGCCTGTGGAGAGCTCAGCATGCAGGAGGGTGGAGTTTAGAACTAAACTACTTTAATGATAAAATTTTAGCAAAACAAAGGGGCAGGTATAAAATTAGACTAAAAATAAAGTTAATGGGGTTTTATAAAGGATATGATGAAGCAGACAGAGAGAATTAAAGAGAATCAATGATTCAAAACCGAACCAGAGAAAAAGGAAGTGAAGCTTGAAAGAATAAACCTCAGAAAGGGATGAAAACCAGTTTTGTCTAGGGATGGCCTGATGAAGAAAATGCCTTTTTATTCCCCCAGGTTCATTGGAAATGCTCAAGAATGTGTTGGGGTTACTTTGTGCCAGTTGCTTAGGCGTGATGAGTAGGTAAATTGTGGTGGGAATTTCAAGGTTGTGGTGACAGGGAAGAGGGCCAAAGCTAGAACACCATGTGGGGTACATCCGTACTTTGACAAGTATATTTTCTTCTTGGGCAGCTAGAAAATCTGTATCACCCCCAACCAGTTGAATTCTGATTACCCAATTTCAAGTGAAAATCTTTTGAACATTCATAAACATGGCTTAAAAAGTCTATTTTGTAACCGTGTCATTTGGCATTTTTCTATTAGAATCGTCGTCATGTGTTGGGAATCTCCATGCAGAAAACAGCAAATAAGAGATCATGAGAAAGACATTTGTAACAAGCGATGAAAAGTATCCCAGGTCTGTTTTAATTGAGAGTATAAGTGGGACCCAAACACCCAAACCCATTGCCGTCGAGTTGATTCTGACTCACAGCAACCCTATAGGACAAAGTAGAACTGCCCCATAGGGTTTCCAAGGCTGTAAATCTATGTGGAAGCAAACTGCCACATCTTTCTCCAGCAGAGCTGTTGGTGGGTTTTGTTTTGTTGGAACTCGAGTGCTTTACCCACTGCTCCATCAGGTCTCTTTTATACTTGAGACAGATATATTTAATTGGAATATTTAGCCATTCTATATATTGTTACACTTCTTATACTTGGGTTCATGTCTACTTTCTTTTTTTTCAGTTTGTTTCAACTCTTTTATATTACTCTTCTTTCCTTTATTATCCACTTCTGTGTTAATCAACATTTTTTTTTATTATTTAATTTTTCCTTCTGCTAGTACTTCGGGTATTACACAGGCAATTTGAATCCTTGACGTATTAGACCTTCACATAAGTGAGAATTTTACTACTTCTCAGATAATAATATGATCTTAAAACACTTCCCCCTCCCACCTTTTATGTGATTCTTTTAATGAATTTTATCTGTATGTATGAATTTCATACGAATATGAAGCCTTGGCGGTACAATTGTAAAGAGCTCAGCTGCTAACCAAAAGGTTGGCAGTTTGAATTCACCAGGAGTTCTTAAACTATGTCCTGTTGGGTTGCTATGAGTCGGGATCGACTGGTTTATGTGTGTATGTATATACACATACATATACATATATATATTTAAGGCCTGCAAGACACCACTTTTTTTTTTTTTTAACATTTATTTATATTTAATTGCATGGTTGCCTTCCTTGTTGCCCTTCATTTCTTTTTCATATTTCCTTCTGAGATCATATTTCTTCTGCCTAAAGTACCACTTTAATATTTCTTTTATAACAGGTCTGATAGGGCATGGCTTAAGATTTTATTCCTGTTCCCTCAAAGTTTTAAGCAAAGGTAGACCCCGCCTCTTTGGGGAGAGGCTAGCATTTAGCATATTGGAAGGTGTCTTATATATCCAGTGTTACTAGAACAGAAATAACACAAGTGGATGGCTTTATCAACCAGAATTTTTTTTTTTTTTTTTTTTTCCACAATATAGGCTGGAAGTCCAAATTCAGGGCACCGACTCTAGAGGAAGGCTTTCTCCTTCTGTCTGCTTTTTTCAGCTTCTGTTCCTAAATCCCTGGGCATTCACGTGGCATGTATTCTCCCTCCGTTTGTGTTTGTGCTTGCTTAGTTACTTGCTTAATTTGCTTTTTATATTTCAAAAGAGATTAAGATAGACCTTACACTAATACTGTGCAGTAACATAATAAAGAAAATCCATTCCCCAATGAGATTATAACCACAGGTGTATCAGTTGCCGCCGAATCAATTCTGAGCCATAATGACTCTATAGGACACAGTAGAATTGGCCCATAGGGTTTCCAAGGCCATAAACCTTTAAGGAAGCAAGCTGTCACACATCCTTCTCTGAGGAATGGCTGGTGGGTTTGAACCACAGACTTTTTTGGTTCATAGCTGAGTGCTTAACCACTGCACCACCTGGCTTCCTTAACCACAAGTATAAGGGTTAGGGTTTATAATACTTATTTTTTGGAGGACACAATTCAGTCCATAACAAAGAAGAACTTTAAATATTAAATAGGAAAGATAATTTTACCTTATTTTTCTCCCCTCGATGTTCTTTGTTCTCAAAAAACTAACAACTTCTCTCTTATCTCATTCTTGGCTGATAACATTTTGGCTAATGTATTAATAAAAAGTGAAGCAATGGGAGAAAAAATTGTACAGACACAGCTTTACTACATACATTTGCTCTTCACCTACTAGCATCTACACATGTTGACAAGATATGACATATAACATTGCACTTTGACCTTAGACATTCCCAAAGAATTATTGGGTCTGCTTTGGACTGCAGTTGCATAGTTAGGTGACTTTGAGTTACAGTGGACAATGGATCTTAACCTTGCCCTGGCAGAGAGGAGTGACCTACCACCTACGTAGGCCCTGTAGGCCCCAACAATGACTCCTTGCCCAGGGTGGAAAGTATTTCTCCCATAATAAACTACAAATACAAATTACTTTAAGCCTTATTAATAATAAGGGTAATACTTAGCCTATTTCCTCAATTTATGCTGCAAAGATTGAGGCATCAACCAAGTTTTGTTTTATTTCTCAATTTGGCCAGATTTTGGATCGCTAGATATACTAAGTATAGGTATGTGTTGGTGGATACATATGGCACAGTGAAAATGAGAACAAAATAAGGAAGAGATCCATCCTTTTGGGAGTGTTTAGAGTGTAGGAAAAATTTATTTCCAGAGGAAAGGATCTCTTATTCTTGAGAAATAAATAGTACCTCCAGAGGATAAATATTATGCCCCCCCCCACCAAAAAATGTGGTAAAGCTCTAGGTATAATTTCATATGTTGTCTCTATCTCCAGGTATGCCTTTCTCTCTGGGAAGAATGCCTACTTTCTACCCCCTTTCTCAAGCCACAAAATGTGTATTTTCTTTAGTGATTGCATTTCTGTTCAGTCTTCCCCCAAACTACAAGAATTGTTCTGCCAGTTTTTGTTATGTCGGCAACACTCTCTCCTCTCACTGCAAACAGATTCTTTCTTCAATTGTTAGTCCCTGTTTGTCTTTGTATTGTTAGCATTACTCGCTCTCTGGCCACTTTAAGCACACAAATTTTGCAGGAGTACCACATAGATACACATAGATGCATACATATACTCAGATATACATAGATGCATACACGCAGATGCACACGTATATTCAGATATACATTAGATGCATAGATGCATACATATATTCAAAACACGTAAATGTATACATATACATATGCAGATATACATTAGATGCATAGATGCATACATATATTCAGAACACATAAATGTATACATATATTCAGGTATACATTATATATAACAACAAAAAAAAAGCTTCTCAGTACCAACCAGGGGAACCAGGTACTATCAGAATGTAGTGGCTCATTTTCAACCTGTTCTCTGATACCCGTGCCACACTCCACTCAAATACCTGTTGCTATACAGAGAGAGAGGTGGTTAATATCGTTGGGGAAAAAGAAGAAGGAAAATAGTAATTACATTGAATTAAAATATTCCTTAGTGGATAAATTATGTTTTGATAAAGATTTATCTGTTGTGGAACATGGAAAGATTATGCAGTACCAATGCAAACTACTCATATTTCATAGCCTTATTGTCATATTTTATATTGCTTTAAATCGATGTTTCTGAAACTGAAAACAAAATACTACATTAAAAGTAGATAAATTGTCTGTTAAAATAAGAACTTCCAATAGAGGAAAGGGATATAGGCAATGACTATATAGAGGAAAGGAAGATAGGCATTGTCCCTTGAAGTAAAGTTTTATTTAGCCTCATGGTGTAGTGGTTATGTGCTATGGCTGCTACGAAAGTTCAGCAGTTCAAATCCACCAGGCGCTCCTTGGAAACTCTATAGGGCAGTCCTACTCTGTCCGATGGGGTAGCTATGAGTTGGAATTGACTCAACAGCAACGGATTTCGGTTTTGGTTTTTCATGGTAAAAATGCTGGGAAATAAAGATACAAGAACCTCACAGTTATAGTATCTATGACCTTCAAACATATTAAAAATTTTTAATCAATCATTATGTTTATTATTACTTTTACAATAAAGTATAATAATAATATAATACTATAATAAAGTTTGGAGCCCTGGTGGTGCAGTAATGAAGAGCTTGGCTTCTAAGCAAATGTTTAGCAGTTTGAATCCATCACCCACTCCTTGGAAACCCTATGGGGCAGTTCTCTGTCCTATAGGGTCATTAAGAGTTGGAATCGATGACCACAGATTTTTTTTATGTAATAAAGTTAAATTCTTTGAGTTTAGAAATCTCTGTTCTCAGGTACAAACTTACTGACTAGAATAGTGCCAGGCACATAGTATGTGTATAACTAGTTAAAAACAAATAGGTAGTTTCCAACTCTACTTTTTAAATAGTTTTGCTGCTTAAACAATAATTTACAAAGTAGATATTTATTTATTTTTTTAAAGTTATCTCAGCTTTTACCATTTGGAGTTAATAAATGTTACGACTTGTTTCGATAATCAAACGAATTAGGAGATCGCTGTGTTGTATATTTCAGGAATATTAACTTGTGAACCCACCTAGAGTTTGGAATTTACACAGTAAGGGATACTAAAATAGAATAGAGTAAAATAAACTCAAAAATCTATATAATTGGACTAAATGAAAGTATATTTATTTTCTTAAAAATGTTTTTTGCTATACGAACTAGACACAGAAATAATCATGAGTGATACAATGTAATATTAAAAAAAGAAGTCATAATAATGTCTGTCTCGGTTACCTAGTGCTGCAGTAATAGAAATATCACAAGTGGGTGGCTCTGAAGAACACGAATTTATTTTCTCACAGTTCAAGGGGCTAGAAATCTGAATTCAGGGCATGGCTTTAAGGGGAGGTCCTTTTTTTGTCTGTAACCCTGTGAGCTTCTTGAGATTCCTAGGCACAAGCCAATATAAAGGGGTAATTTGTTGTTACACTTGAAGGAAGGGGAAAGGGAATGGGGAAAGATTTAGAGCTGAGTTAACATTATGAAGATAGTTCAAGGCGTATGAGGCAAATCAATGCAAAACAGTTGGTTTGTTTAAAAAAATGGTTTATGGATAAAGCTACAATACTTAAAGTCATTGTTATTAAAGTAAATAAAGATTCATATTCATATAATTTTGGATTGTGAATGATATTTTTAAGCAACAAATAAAAGACAAAAGTCAAATGCTAATCTCTGACTTCATTTTTAGCTCAGTGGTGGAATTCTTGCCTTCCATGCAAGAGACCTGGGTTCAACTCCCAGGTGATTCACCTCATGCATAGACAGCTACCACCCATCTGTCAGTGGTGTGCTGGGTTTAGTTATCCTGCCAACTATGTTTCAGTGGATTTTCCAGACTAAGATGAACCAAGAAGAAAGGCCTGACAATCTACTTCTGAAAATCACACAAGGAAAACCCTCTGGATCACAACAGTCCATGTACCATTGTGTATGAGGTCACCATGAGTCAGGGACTGACTCAATGGCAACCAGCAACAACAACAATAGCAACATGTATATTATAATACACTGTAAATATAATAGAAATGAAGATGATAAAATAAGAAAAATACTGAGGAGTTAACCATTGTATACTAATTTAAAATAATAAATCAATAAAAAGCAAGATCAACGTGACCATAAAAATTAGTCAAAAATTACCAGTAGAAAATTTACACATAAAATATAAGTGACTGTTACACAAGAAATTGTTCCTTATAAATATTAAACAAATAAATAGAAATTTAAAATATGTAAGTTTTCCTTCCTAACAACATGCCCAAAATTAGCTTAAATAATAATACAGTATCAGAGATATTAAAAGAAAGTGATATTTTCTTCTGGAGAAAGAGTAAATTATCAACCATGTTCTGGAAAGGAATATTATGATACTTATTTGGAGTCTGAAAATTTGACAATTTAATCCAGGCATTCCATCTTAAACAGTTTAACTAAAATGAATACTAAAAAATGCCTGTATATTTGATACCCAAATTAATCAACATTATTATCTTGTAAAGTAATATACCCAATAAAACAAGTTTAGGTTCTAGTACAGCCAAGCAATACGATACTGTACACGTGTTTCAAAAAGTACAAAAAAGAGATTTAGACAATTTTGTGTGTGGTCACTTATCAGTGAATAAAGTAGAATTTTAAGACGTCTTAAAGAGTAGTTTTCAGTGAAATCCATTTTTCCTTAGAATATGATTTTAAAAATGCATCATAACTAGGGTAAAAAAAAACAGGCACCAATTTTCATGAAAATTTCATCTAGTTACTTGCTCAGGAAAATGCCTCGTTGTTTACTTGCATGTATCTTTAATCTTGAAGTTTTTCAGAGTTTTTATTGAATACAGAAGTTTAAAAATACACTTAGAATATGCCAACAATGTACATGTTAAAAAAAGAATATATCAACAATGTACAATTTCTAAAGAGATAATATTCTTAGGTAAACCTTATGTAAATGCATAACATAGATAATTCAGGTCCCGAGCTGTGAAGCCCTGAGTAAGTGACTTCAACTCTGTGCCTCAATTTTCTCAACTGCAAAATGAGTATAATTCCCACTTCGCAGATTTGGTGGGAGGATTACAAGTTAATACGTATAAAGCTATTAGGAAAATGGTTCACACTAGTTAGGTTTTTGATAGGTGTTATTTTGTAGCCATTTTGTTACATCTTAATCTGTTTGGTATTGTTAACAATTGTTTCAGGAAGTCAGAACAGCCAACACAGAGTGGAAGAGGGATAAATCTTTTGGCATTTCTGTCCATATAAGTAAGAAAATCATTTTCCTTCAAATCAAATGTATCTTTGGCATTTTTCCACTAAAACTTCTATTGACTCTCCTCTTTCCAAAGGCTGCCATCCCAATCCCTTCCCTTGGAACACAATACCCGTGTTCCTGTTACTTTTTCTCCTGTCACCTAGCAACATCCACAGAAAACATTCCCTTTTCCCCAGATTTCTCATATATATATATATATATATATATATACACACATATATTTAAAACCCCATGCCTTAGCACATGTTAGTCGTTCCATTTGGAAAACATTTTTTAACACACTCTCCACTTAAAAATCTCCACTCATCCTTGAAAACATGGATTCCGCACCATCTCTTCCGAGAAGCCATGTTCAGCTTCCATTCAATTCCACATCCCTTGTTTGATAACACAGGTTGGATCTTCATTTGTTTTCACGCAAGTCTTCCCTCCTATAGGTTGTATACTCCATAAGAGCATGCCTTATTTGCACGTTCATTTTGTTTCTGCATGTTGTGCAGAACATAATGAAAAAGAAATCTTTGCTGAAGGAATCAGTAGGTCACAGACCTGCATGAGCTAAGAATCTTTCCACACTAGGCTGTCCTTATCTGCTTCACAAAAGAGAGAGAGTGCTAGGTCTAAGCAATCACTGTGAACTTGACATGCATTGTTTTTATTTAACCTTCTGAAGGTCTAATGAAGTACATAGTCATCCATTTCACAGTTGAGGAAGCTGCATCTTATGCCTCACCCCAGAATATAAAGCTCTCCAATGATGTCTGTTTCAGAAATGTTTCGCTGATTCATTTTAAAATAAAAAATGCAGTCATTAGAATTGTTGACACAATTTGCAAATGAATAACATTAAATTAATTAAGCCTAATTTATTTTTGACACCATGAGTAATCTAATCCAAAAGTTTAATGTTTTAAACAAAGCATTTTTTGTGGTATGATGCATATTTGAAAATGACTTTATAATGTCAACTATTACTCAAATGCTTCTTCTATGAAAGTTTCAGTTAAATAGTCTAACATTTAGCAATATGGTTTAGTTGTTTGAATATTTTATTAGAGAACTAGAAATACCTATGTAATACTGATAGAGAAAAGTGTAGAATGGATAAACTTTATGCCAAGTTCACGGTTGTGGAGAAGGTTTGAAACTTTTAGTGGGCAAAGGATACTCAATTTTTGTATAATAGGGCATTTGAAGAGACAACTGAAGTAACCAGTGTGATAACATAGTTTTATTCCTCTAGATTCTCAGGGTCCAAATAACAATTAAAAAAGAGTTATTTTCAATCTGAATGGGGAACATAGATTCCACTTCTTAGGGACGCTGATCTCAGGAAAACAAAAAAAGGTGACCCAATGGGACATAACCAAAGGGAAGGTCAGAATCTTCAACATGTGCTCTATTGATTTTTATTTGTTTTGGTGTGAAAAGATTAAATGATAGCTAAAAAAATTTTAGAAAAACCTCATTAGATGCTAAATATATTAATATGGAATCATATGGCTTAATGAAGTGAAAATATCTTTGAACTTCTTATATAAAGCTAAATAAAGCAAAATCAAAACCTTCTCAATGTATTACACAGTACATTATAAATAACTGTTAATGCCTAGAGTGTAGTATTTTGCTACATATGTTTCATGGAAAGGTTTATTTTTATTAAAACTGCAATGCTTAAATAATTTCATAAGATATAAGCACAATAAATGCTATTTAGAACAAATATATATATATTGCATATATATATATATACAAACAAAAAAAACAAACCCTTTGCCATCAAGTTGATTCTGACTCTTAGCTACCTTATAGGACAGAGTAGAACTGTCCCGTAGGATTTTCAAGGAGCCCTGGGTAGATTCGAACTGCTGACCTTTTGGTTAAGCCTGAGCTCTTAATCACTGTGCCAACAGGGCTCCATTTAAAACTATATGTATAGTGTGTGTGTGTGTGTGTGTGTATTACAAATCTACGAGAAAGATAACCTTTATGGTTTTCATTAGAAACTAACTATACCAGAGTTGTTAGACAAGTATTCACATAATTACATACAAAATTGCAAACATGAGAATATAAAGTAGAAATCATGTATATTAGCTTTGAGATTCTACTGTAAATAAACTTTGTATTTTTATTAATGGAATAATAAATCTCAAGAAAATAAAGCTATGAAGATTATTAAATACATATACATATATTAAATATATATGTATATACACATATATATACATATACATACATATATGTATACACACACATATTGCCCAGCATAAGGCCAAAAGCATCTAATATGGACCTTTTTAAATATAGAAAATTTAGGTCATTTTTCTTCTGACAAGACTGTATTGGTGTCATAATAAATAAGATAAAGGTTAGAAACCAGTATGGGCTTTCATCTGAAGAATTTTCACTGTTAATATTTTCAGCATGAGAACAGTTGGTGTCTGAGCTTAAATAGTGGGGTTTTTTCTTTGCCATTGCTTTAAGAGTCATAAATAGCTATAGCAGCAAACAGTATAAAGGAAGCTGAAAGGAAACAGTGTTTCATTATGAGAGCCAGGGGAAAGAAAGAGGGTGGAAGTGGCATTCTAGATTTGAAAATCCAACAAATTCTGAACAAAATAAAACATATTATAACTTTTTAAAGTAATGAAACTTTACTGCATCTCTAAAGGAAACATCAGTTCATCCAATAAGCAAAGAAAAGCTGGCCATATTGCACATTTTCTCCAGCTATAGCAAATGTTGCCATTACCAAAGCCAGATTTTCCAACTACTGTTCCGTCTTCTTTGTTGCCAACTTTCAAATTTCAATCGCCAGTAATTATCAATGCTTCCTGATTGCATGTATGATCAATTTCAGACTGCAGAAGTTGGTAACAAACTTTTTTCCTCATCTTTGACATTAGTGGTTGGTGACTAAATTTGAATAATTGTCATATTAACTGGTCTTCCTTGTAGATGTATGGATGTTATCCTATCACTGACAGCATTGCACTTCAGGATAGACCTTCAAATGTTCTTTTTTATTATGAAGGTGATGCCATTCCTCTTCAGTTTGTCATTCCCAACATAGTATACCATATGATTGTCTGATTCAAAACTGGATATATATATAAAAAAAAACAAAAACGCTGAAACCTAGAAAAAGAAATGTTAAATTTCCTAAAGCTAGACACTTACTAACATTTAAACTCTGGGGCTCCTGGCTCTCCAAAAAAGCAGAATGTCTTCAAGTGCTAAAAACCCATTTTTCTACCTGCTATGTTTCAATTTCCACAAAAATTCCTTTAAAATACTATATATATGCCCAGCATTTGTAATATAGAAATAAATCACTTATCTGCAAAGATAAATTTGCAACTCTAATGCATCTTAAAATGCCATACAGGTTTTATTTAAAGTATATTTTAGAGCAAGTTTTCAATAGTTTAATAAAATGGCAGAAAAATTCTGAAAATGGACATGAACTTCTTTCGATGATATGTACAGAAAGTAAATACAATTACACATTTTAACGTTGAAGATGCTAAAACACACTAACATCCAAAACACAATTCCAATGCTTTGTTTATGTTACACAATATAGTGAATACTAGCAATGACGTTATTTATGTGGAATAGATTTCTAAAAGTGAAATTGCTGCATCAAAGGAAATGGATTTTTTAGACTTAGCTACCAAATTAACCTCCAAAATTTACGCTACTTCAAAACTAAAACACCAGTAAATGAAAGTATGTATTGCTTTTAATTCTGACCAACTCTCTATTTTATGATTTTTTTTCAAATCGTTATTTTTTCCCCAACAGTAGAAAGCATATTTCAAAACTGTTTTAATTGTAATTAATTTTAGAAAATCATAGTATCTTTGCATTTTTTAGTCAAATGTATTTTTTGTTTATGAAATGTCTATATATTTTGTCGATTTTCCTTCTGAGTTATTTGTTGTTTTAATAGGAGAGAGACGTTTGTATTTAATGATATTACACATTTGTCCTGTGGATCACAAGAGGATCCTGTCAGTGGGTTCTTTGGCTTGTAAGTTATTTATTCATTTACTTGCAGGTGAGAACAATTTAATAATTTTGTAGTCTAATACTTATTTATCTGCATCTTCAAAATTAAACAAAATTATAATAAACTATTTTATTATAATATCAAACCCACTTGTATTTCAATCACTTTCCCCTGTATATATTTTGTTCACTTTCCACAAGAAGTTTATTGGCAGCATATGACATATGACAAAGTTCTGAAGAAAAATTAATTTTAAAAAATTGAACTGTAGATTTGATGAGCCCATACTTTGTATCTTTAAAAAATATTTGGTGGCATTTTCATGATAGTACACATTATTTTACATATGAAGATAGAAAACTACCTAGATCATCATTATATTTCAATAACATATAATGCAAACATTCCCTAATTTGTTAAACTGATATAACTTGTTATTCCACTGTTTCTCCTAATAACTTCTTAAAGCATATTTTTTCTCACAGCGAACATCAAGTATTATTTTGCAGAGAGTACTGAAAAATGTATTCAGCTATGCTCAATATTTACTGTTTGTGTAGGCACTTCATGGCATTTGTAGCATAATATTACAGTTGAGTTGAATATAAAAAGTGCAAAGCAAGACATAAAAAAAAAAGACCTGTAATTTCCCAATTCTAAAATGCTAGTAATTAATTCAGACTCATAAAATGTTGTATATTGAGATATTTGATAAATATTTGCATATGAAATAGAATCAAAGATAAGTAAAACAATCCAATATTTGATGGTGAAATGTCTAACCTTCGATTGTATCATACAGGAAATGCAATGGCGTTCATGTTTGTGCTGTAAGTGATATATTTAATTCAGGCATAAATCAGAAACTTTCTCTCTCAAAAAAAAAATTATTTCAATCCAGAACCTGACCATATATTTGCGATTTAGTATTTCTTTTTCACCAAAATCCTGTGGATATGGCAAATTCAGTCATCTATCCAAAGGTGGCCCATCTCGGAGTCTTTGCTGCCCATCTCTTTGGTTGTCCTCAGCTCTTCAGCTGTCTCTTTAAACCTGTGGTTTTATGTAAGCTGAAGGCCCAGGCATTAGTTCCCAGCAATCAGTAGTCAGGCAAGAAAAGATAAATATACAAAAGGAGATTCGTATAAACATCAAAAAGAAGAAAAGTCACAGAATTCATTCAGAAGAACAAATTGGACTATGACATTGAGGAAGTAATCTATTAAGGCTTTTTTTTTTTTGGTTGGATGTTCAAATTTTAGAATAATTTTCATAAATTCCTTTGGATTATGGGGAGCTGATTTCATGGTAGTCTTCTGTGGGTGTACATATCTGTATTTTTACAGTATATATTCATGGGACCATAACTATATCTTTCTAACCATCACAATTTTGCCATCACTGTAGAGACATTTGGGGGAAGTATATGATAAGGAAACCCTGGTGGAGCAGTGGTTAAGATCTACAGCTGCTAACCAAAAGGTCGGCAGTTCAAATCCACCAGGCACTCATTAGAAATCCTATCAGGCAGTTCTACTCTGTCCTATAGGGTCACTATGAGTTGGAATCAACTGGACAACAGGTTTTTTTTTTTTTTTTAGACATAATAGAAAGCAGGTAAGCAGCAGCAACCTGCAAATGCAAACAAAATAAAACTCTATGCATCCATTCTGTGCCAGACATTTGGTAATGTGACTTTTTTCTCCATACACTGTGTGTGTTTGTGTGATTTCATTCTGGTATATACTTAGCCAGGAATAGATGCCACAGACTACTCATTTTGAAACTTCTAGGTTAAACTGCCACAGAGCGATGGGAAAATAAGGGTTCTCCTTCAGACTTTTGATCATATGTGGCAGATGTGATATGTTGAAAGTTGAGGCTCATTTTGTATTGACGTGCTTGTGGTTTGTCTATGAATCTTTGTTGGTTTGTGGAAAAATTTTAATGAGATATATGTATCTGCATGAGGGTGTTCTAGAACTGTTCATCAGGTACATTTTATTTGTGTGCTTAGCGGTGCTTTTGCCATATTTCCTCTCCATAAACTCATTCTTCCAGCTGGAACGGCTTTGTGATATAGAGCCCAGTGTGGACCTAACAGTCATGCTTTAACTGGAAAGGAAATTTATAATAGAAGTGAGCACTTGATAGTTCTACCAAGATACCCTCTAGGTGTTGAAGCCTTCTTGGGCCTTTTCTTAATAATTTCCTGTAATAGGTAGATCATCTTGCTTTGAGTTGCAGTCCATACACTTTTCATAACAATTGGAAGGGTCTCAGGGTGACTGTTTTGTGGCAGTTTTAATGTCAACACTTTTATCACTTCAAGAAAGGTATAATCATTTAGCCAGATTCACTAGATTCAATTTATACACCTTACCTTGTTCTCCTGTGGAGCAGTAAAAGTCTGAGGATAACACTCAAGATGATAGACTCTTAAATTATGTGAATGAATTTATCTTTCTAACTTTACATCTTTGTATCTGAAGTGATTCTAAGAAATGCAATTTCAGAAATATTGGAACCAAAGGATGTATGCCCTTTGATGTTGAAGATACGTCAAGTTGCATCCAACTGAACTTGTATATTTTATGCTTTTTTATCTGAGGGCAGAAAATTCCCACTAAATGGTGTATTTAATTTGTTAATTTATGGACCCTTCATTGAAAAAATAAATAAATAAATAATACCAAGGAGACTGAGTAACAAGCTTCACCAGGGGCATTCTATTCTATTTACCTTCATATTATATTACCTCTTTCTCTTGATCTGTACTCTTACAGACTCTTATCTTTGTATATTTAGAGCATATCAAGTGATCTCAGCCAATATTTCCCCTTATCTGCTCAAATTTCTCAAGTTGGCTGGCAGAAGCCTGGTTTTGAAAGATGCCTTGCTTTTTGACATAAAAAGATGTTTCAGAGTTGTATGGGAATCAAGTCTTTTCAGACCCAGACATGAAATCAGCCATTTCTCCAATGAATCCTTTTTTAGGAGTAATGAGCACTAGAAATATGAACCTAGTCAGGGTGGTATACTATGGTGGAGATATGGCTCTGGCCCATATCAGCAGAAGAGATTAAAAATATATATGTGTGTATATATTTTTTATTATTTTATTCAAAGTTTAGGTTCATAGTTAATTCAATATTACATTTTTGTGATTTTCATTCAGTGATTATCAAGTCAGTGATGCTACTAAATTTTTTTTTTTCTTATTTGGCAAAGCTTGATTCCTAAGAACATAGACATGATTGCTCATTTGTACTATCAGATCATACAAATAACATAGATACAAAATAACAATACAATATTAATAAAACAATGCTATTATTGGTCAAATTTCAAAATAATTTAGTGGTTCTTCTTGGTTTTAGAATGGATACCATTAAATGTCTGCAGTCAAATTTCTTCTGGAATCACTCATACTCTCTTAGCCTGTGTGGCTATATAAATACTTATTGATGGAAGATGATTTTGATTCAGTTATTTCATATTAGTTCAATTTTTTCAATATGATTTTCAGATGAAGGTCTTGGCATTCTATACCTTAGAGTTAAAAGTTTCTAGGTAGTAGGGACTTTTCTTGGTGGTGATTTTCATCTACCAGGAAAAAGAAAAATTTGTTCTGGTCTGAGATTAATGGAGGTTGGGATAACTGGAACAGTCCGGTCTCTAAAATTCTGTACAGTGATTCCATATGAGCCATATTAATACTTCATACAATGCCTTAATACTGAGTTTTAACTACACATCCATAATCATGCTTTTCTGAATGAATGAACAAATTCTGCATTATTTCACTTCGAGGAATATTAGAAACCATATGTTTATTCATAGTCCATTATTTCTTTAACTCTGTTAAATTCTGTCCTGATCTTCAGACTTTTAAGTTTGTCTTGATCCTTTTTCAGGCTGTAAATTTTCCTAATTTAATAATGTATAATATTTACCTTATCAACCAAATATACCATGCTATGTATTATATCACATTATGAAGGTACAAAACCAAATAAGTGATTCTCTGAATTATTATTATCTAGCTTTTTTAACACTAGCCAGAGTTTTAAATTTTCCTGAAGGGGGATCATGGGAGTGTGCAGTATTTTAGAATTCAATGTATATTAATAAAGGAACATGCATATAAATGTGGGTTAGTGGAATTTTGTCTGAAATCCTCTTACGACTCTTGGGTAAAAATCAGAATTTATAAACATTATCAGTATCCTTATTTTAAATACAGACAAATCTAGAGTAGAATTTCAATATCTCAGAGGATATTGAGTAAGTACACATGTCAATTTTCTTAATTCTCTATGAAATTGAGCATCACAGAGGCATTGAAGAATATTACAGAAATTAACCAATTGAACAAAATAAAATACAAATAAATACAAAAAAAGTTACTGTGGACATTGTACTTTTAAACCAAACTCATAAAATTCAAAAAGGTCCAAAGATTCATATAACTTCCATATTTTCTATATGGTAGCACAATCATTTCATAAAATACAACAGTTTTTAAAATTATACCTCATTTCAATTTTAATCAATTTCAATTTTAATACGTATCAGATGGAATACCTTATTTCACGTTATCTTTATACAAAGCTTTACTTTTTAGTTTCACTTCTGAAATTCAAATTTTTGCATGATTTCAAATACAATGTTTTTTAAATTGTCAATATCTTATTCTGTAGCAACCATAGTTACCACTACAGAGTTTAATTATATTTATTTTAATTAAGGCAAACAGATCATTTTCAGTTTTATTACATAATATTACCAAACAACATTTTGAATTATAAAGAGCATTTAATAAAAAAATTCTCAAATTTAGGATTTTTTTTGAAGGGCTGGGATGAAAGCATTGAATATGCAAAATTAATTTTTACCAGAAACAAAGAAGGTTTATCCTCCTTGCCACCTGGTGAAGTCTTAGAAGCTGGGAGTTTGACATTAGAAGTTTTAAGAGCCTGGATTAAGTCCAAGATTTCTATCAACTGTTTATTCTGCACCAGGTTGTACCACTAGAGCTCCTTTTTTTAAAAAAATAATTTTTATTGAGCTTTAAGTGAAAGTTTACAAATCAAATCAGTTTGTCACATATAAGCTTAAATACACCTTACTCCATACTCCCACTTACTCTCCCCCCAATGAGTCAGCCCGCTCCCTCCTTCCAGTCTCTCCTTTCGTGACGGTTTTGCCAGTTTCTAACCCTCTCTACCCTCCCATCTCCCCTCCAGACAGGAGATGCCAACACAGTCTCAAGTGTCCACCTGATACAAGTAGCTCACTCTTCATCAGCATCTCTCTCCAACCCATTGTCCGGTCCCTTCCATGTCTGATGAGTTGTCTTTGGGAATGGTTCCTGTCCTGGGCCAACAGAAGGTTTGGGGACCATGACCGCTGGGATTCCTCTAGTCTCAGTCAGACCATTCAGTCTGGTCTTTTTATGAGAATTTGGGGTCTGCATCTCACTGACCTCCTGCTCCCTCAGGGGTTCTCTGTTGTGCTCCCTGTCAGGGCAGTCATCGGTTGTGGCTGGGCACCATCTAGTTCTTCTGGTCTCAGGATGATGTAAGTCTCTGGTTCATGTGGCCCTTTCTGTCTCTTGGGCTCATAGTTATCGTGTGACCTTGGTGTTCTTCATTCTCCTTTGCTCCAGGTGGGTTGAGACCAATTGATGCATCTTAGATGGCTGCTTGTTAGCATTTAAGACCCCAGACGCCACACTTCAAAGTGAGATGCAGAATGTTTTCATAATAGAATTATTTTGTCAATTGACTTAGAAGTCCCCTTAAGCCATAGTCCCCAAACCCCCGCCCTTGCTCCGCTGACATTTGAAGTATTCAGTTTATCTGGGAAACTTCTTTGCTTTTGGTCCAGTCCAGTTGAGCTGACCTTCCATGTACTGAGTATTGTCTTTCCCTTCACCTAAAATAGTTCTTATCTACTAACTAATCAGTGAATAACCCTCTCTCACCCTCTTTACCTCCCCCGCTCGTAACCACAAAAGAATGTGTTCTTCTCAGTTTATACTATTTCTCAAGATCTTATAATAGTGGTCTTATACAATATTTGTCCTTTTGCCTCTGACTAATTTCACTCAGCATAATGCCTTCCAGGTTCCTCCATGTTATGAAATGTTTCACGGGTTCGTCACTGTTCCTTATAGATGCATAGTTTTCCATTGTGTGAATACACCATAATTTATTTAACCATTCA
Organism: Elephas maximus indicus; assembly: GCF_024166365.1. Lineage (NCBI taxonomy): Eukaryota > Metazoa > Chordata > Mammalia > Proboscidea > Elephantidae > Elephas > Elephas maximus. The sequence goes on along the minus strand of NC_064836.1, from coordinate 41,749,402 downwards.
TCCTTTGATGGACCCCTTGGTTGCTTCCAGCTTTTTGCTGTTGTAAACAGTGCTGCAGTAAACATGGGTGTGCATATATCTGTTTGTGTGAAGGCTCTTATTTCTCTAGGGTATATTCCGAGGAGTGGGATTTCTGGGTTGTATGGTAGTTCTATTTCTAACTGTTTAAGATAACGCCAGATAGATTTCCAAAGTGGTTGTACCATTTTACATTCCCACCAGCAGTGTATAAGAGTTCCAATCTCTCCGCAGCCTCTCCAACATTTATTCTTTTGTGTTTTTTGGATTAATGCCAGCCTTGTTGGAGTGAGATGGAATCTCATCGTAGTTTTAATTTGCATTTCTCTAATGGCTAATGATCGAGAGCATTTTCTCATGTATCTGTTAGCTGCCTGAATATCTTCTTTAGTGAAGTGTGTGTTCATATCCTTTGCCCACTTTTTGATTGGGTTGTTTGTCTTTTTGTGGTTGAGTTTTAACAGAATCATACAGATTTTAGAGATCAGGCGCTGGTTGGAGATGTCAAAGCTGAAAATTCTTTCCCAATCTATAGGTGGTCTTTTTACTCTTTTGGTGAAGTCTTTAGAGGAGCATAGGTGTTTGATTTTTAGGAGCTCCCAGTTATCTGGTTTCTGTTCGTCATTTTTGGTAATGTTTTGTATTCTGTTTATGCCTTGTATTAGGGCTCCTAGAGTTGTCCCTATTTTTTCTTCCATGATCTTTATCGTTTTAGTCTTTATGTTTAGGTCTTTGATCCACTTGGAGTTAGTTTTTGTGCATGGTGTGAGGTATGGGTCCTGTTTCATTTTTTTGCAAATGGATATCCAGTTATGCCAGCACCATTTGTTAAAAAGACTATCTTTTCTCCAATTAACTGACACTGGGCCTTTGTCAAATATCAACTGCTCATATGTGGATGGATTTATATCTGGGTTCTCAATTCTGTTCCATTGGTCTATGTGCCTGTTGTACCAGCACCAGGCTTTTTTGACTACTATGGCTGTATAATATGTTCTAAAATCAGGTAGAGTGAGCAGAGCTCCTTTTTAAGACCCTGGATAACTATACACCTGATTCTAGACTTTGTTGAGTGCTTAAGTAGAGTTGAGTATCCATACTTATAATTCACTCCAATAATGACTAAATCCGGCAATGACTAATCCCAGAAAAGATGCGTTACAATTCTTGTAGCTAATCAAGAGGAGCTTTTTTCACTTCCTCAGTTGCCCCTGTATCTAGCCATCTCATTCTTCTCGGAAACAAATTCATCAGACTTGTTCTTGAGTAAGTTGTGTTTCTCTTGTCTTAGACTAATAAATACAGCCTTGAAAATAGATGACTTCCATGGTCCTAGATTATTCTTTAACTCAACTAACCTAAAACAGTAACAAACCCCAATCGAGACAGTGGGATAAATGGGAACAGATACCTAGAAAAGGATCAGCACAACCTGGGCTTCATATGAAGAAGAACGGACTTTACTTTTCATTTCAATGGCTAAAGTTTTCACTTATTTCTTGGTGAAAATCAAGTAAAGAGTAAAGCACACTATTCTTAATAAATTTAACAAAAATTTAAATAATAATAGGCAATTGTTAGTCAACTTAGATGATTTAATGTTGATATTAAATATTGAATTTAGCTACTATCTGTGATAAGTTTACTAACGTAAGCGTACTTTTTCAGAAACAAAGACACTTTTTAGGCAATACATTTGAGGAGGAAAAGATCTCAAAGTCTTTTTTTAAAAAAGCATTAATATGACCCAAAAGGCCTTCAACAATAGCCTTTTGCAAAACTAAATATTCCTTTAATTGATGTTATTTGCATAAGCATTCTGTGCAGAGCTAGAAACTGAATATTGTGTCTGAACTTAGCAGCAGTGACTCTACAGGAGCTGTGATAACGTGGTCTATGAAGACTGATTTCAGGTGACTTAGGTTAATAATAGAAGTCAGGATGATAGTAAGTTAGCCTGTGTTTCAGATTTTACTTTGTATTAAATCATTTGCAAACATGGTGAGTGATACGACGTTTGTTTATGATTCTGTGGGTTGACACGTTGGACCAGGATCCACTGAGATGGTTCATCTTCATTCCATATAGTGTCTATTGCACTTAGACATTTCTAGATAGACAGTAGTCAGTGGCCACAATCACATATCTGGCAGTTAGCTGACTGTTGGAAGACATGATATAGGTAATTGCAGCATGTGTTGTTCATCATCCAGTAGGATAGCTCCAGCTTGTTACACACACACAGTGTATCCAGAAACAGCAAGAGAGAGAAGTCTCAATCCACTAGCTCTTTTCACATCTCACATTTCCTTGTCACATGTGCTCAGTTCCAACTGGCCAAACAATAAACCTGGAGAAATAGGCGTCTCCCTTGATGGGAGAAGCTAAAAAGTCATATGGCAAAGGGATGTGCAAAATAAGGATGGGATGTACATTTTTTATACATTTAAACATTTTTTAGATAAGCATAGATAGAATCCTCAAAACTGAAAGGTGTATAATTACTTTGATGTCTTTAGATCTGTGCATTTTATACTACATGTGTGCTCTAAAACTTTGTCAATTATTTCTCAATTTAGAGAAACTTCCAAACCACAACCAAACCCAGTGCCATCGAGTTGATTCCGACTCATAGTGGCCCTATAAGACAGAGTAGAACTGACCTATAGAGCTTCCAAGGAGTGCCTGGCAGATATGAACTGCCAACACTTTGGTTAGCAGTCATAGCACTTAACCACTACACCAGGGTTTCCAGAAAAACTGCAGAACACGTAAATACTGAAACACTAACACTGCAGTGTACTTTATAATGTGAAAACTCCCCATATCTAAAAAATGAGATAAGGTATGTGAAAAAAAGATATTATCTTCATTTTAAAAATAAAAAAGAAGCTTAATAGATAAAAATGGCTCCCAGAAGTGGGACAGGTAGTAAATCATGGAGCTGTCATCAGTAATAAGTATACTAAGCAACAACTGAGCGCCATCTCCAATATCCTTTCTGATGGATGTTTCCTTTTACAATTGCAGTGTGTGCACATGCATGTGTGTGTGTGTGTCTAGATATTATGCTGGGCATACGGCATACATAAAGCCTATATAAAAAAAGTATATTAAATCTGTGTATTGAGTAAATGTATATCCTCTGTGTGTGTGGTGTTTTTTACAGACACAAATTCCTAGAAATTTATCTCATCTTCTTCATGATGTTAGGATCAGTTCAGTTGCCTTCCTCATGAGGATACTTAGTTGTATCAAATCTGGACATCCCAGAGAGTAATGCAGGATGTAGAACTGAATGATAATATAACTTGAAGTAAATGACAAAAAAAAAAATTATATTATGCAAAACGTTCATTTGAAATCATTGATCTTGGTCTGACATTTTACAAACCCAAGTATACAGTGTCTGCATATCGGATATAATTACATTTGAAGACAAATGTTAAGTGAATTTTTTTTTCTCTCATAGGAGCTTGTTACTAACTTCCACACCCTAACCCAGTAAATGATTGTAACATGCCAATTTTCTATCAGTTATTAAAAATATAAAATTATAACATATTATTAAATTTTGTGTCCATTTCACCAGCTTCTAACCCCCTCCACCCTCTCATCTCCCCTCCAGGCAGGAGATGCCAACATAGTCTCAAGTGTCCACCTGATCCAAGAAGCTCCCTCCTCACCAGCATCCCTCTCCAACCCATTGTCCAGTCCAATCCCTGTCTGAAGAGCTGGCTTTGGGAATGGTTCCTGTCCTGGGCCAACAGAAGGTCTGCAGGTCATAACCACCGGGGTCTTTCTAGTCTCAGTCAGACCATTATGTCTGGTCTTTTTACGAGAATATGGGGTCTGCATCCCACTGCTCTCCTGCTCCCTCAGGGGTTCTCTGTCAGGGTAGTCATTGGTTATAGCCAGGCACCATCTAGTTCTTCTGGTCTCAGGATGATGTAGCCACTGATTCATGTGGCCCTTTCTGTCTCTCGAGCTCGTAATTGCCTTGTGTCCTTGGTGTTCTTCATTCTCCTTTGGTCCAAGGAGGTTATCTTAGTGATTTTATTATTTTCAGTATTTTATTTTGATTTTCTTAACCTTTCTATGTTAAACTGAGAACAAAAGAAACATATTTGTTAAAAACAAAAACCATAAAACTAGGTTTCGAAAAGCGAAAGCAGGATGCAACGGAAAAAGCAAGCATTTGTATTGCTTCTGGGATTTTTCAGAGAGAAAATAGTAGCAGAAAGAAATTGGAGAGAGCAAAAGAAGAGAATATTCTGCATTCTCTATGGAGAAAAGAAGAGGGAGGAAATATCTCCAGGAAAAGATTTGGCAAAATAGAATATCTATAAGCAATTATAATCTTCCTCTCTAGATGAATAATTTCCTCTCTCTTACATCCGCAATATAATCACATGCTTCAGTCTCCTTCCAAAATTGTTGGTCAAATGGATGTTACTAAGTCAGTCACCTTTGATGCATAGGTAATTCTCCTTATTTCTACATTGGAACTGATGAAAAATAGTAATGTAAAAACCGCACAATTGGATAAAGG